>NC_059471.1:160213244-162636387 GCF_018139145.2 Gymnogyps californianus
GGGGCTTGAGGGACACCACTCGTAACATGGTCAGGACACACCACAAGGACACCACTCTGCCTCCACAGAGTGCATACCTAGTGCCACTTCTGCTCTTTTCTCCATTTGCTCCAGTCTCACCCCAATGAGAACAGCCTAACAGGGAACAACTCCGATCAATATGAGCCTTGGTTTACATATGAATTTGTAGCCAAAACTTTACAATCCAGAATTCTTAATAGCCCTCCATGGTACCCCACCAGGCTATTGTCCAAGCAGAGAAACCCTGCACTTGGCCAGCTCTGACACCTATCACTCTAGTGTAGAAGATGAGAGTTAAATAAAATGGTTAGTAAAAAAAAAAACCAAACAAAACATCTCAGCAGTTTCTCCTATAAAAGGATGTGGCTGAGCCCCTCTGGTTTCCTGCAACACTTACCCACCCATGCAGCTTTAAAGTTCATGTTTAAGGATCACCTGCTGAGTTGAGAATGAGTTTGCTGCTGTTAACATAGGACTGAGGCTGGCAGTCATGCCACATGGATTTAGCCATGATGTCTTTGAGGATGCAGAGCTAGGCCACGAGAACAGCAGTGTCTCCTTCTCCTTGAATGCTCTCTAAGGGGGAGAAATGAAAGAGAGTGAATATGAAGCAGGGAATATAAGTTGCAGCAAGACTTCCCCAGGAAACCTAGCCTCCCTCCAAGCCCCAAACCACCAAACAAGGAGCCAAAGCCCATCTTCACGTGGCAGGAGTTGGGTAACTGTCGCTGAGTGGGATGGAGCCCGGCCTTTGAGCAGCAACACGACGAGTTCATTTTGACTCACTTCCATGGATATCTGGTTCTACTACATCTGCTGCAAGGAATTGCAGTTTGAAGGTTTAGCACTTTAAATAGATCACAGCTATTGCCACAAAAGGCACTAATAAAAGGGGCTCATACTGTAGCTGATGAATAGATGGAGAGCTGGTTTCCAAGTTCCTACTGCATCATGAGCAGAATGAAATGAGTGGTCCCAAGCCTGTGGCGAAAAATTTGCTGTATGAATCCACGTCTCTGAAAGGTCTCACACCCACTGAAATTAAAGAGTGTTGAGAGTCTGTGTACCTTTGGGGCTCCAGAACAAAACATTTAGTTCTGTGTACTAACTATAGGCTTTGTGCTGTACATACACACACACACACCCCCCACACTCTCTCATCACAGATTTAATTGTAAACTAAGCACTCTCAACAGGAGTGAAATTAAATGCCCAAAGAAAGGTTATTCCTTAAATTTATTTCTAAGATGCTCTGCCCTCAAGATACAAGCAATGTATGTTCAATCTCTCCCCCCCCCCAGTATGTCTTATCTCTTATCTCACCAACACCAGTACTTGAAAGGATGATGTACTCTGCAGCACTTACTTATTCTGTTTTGGTCTATTTCTAATGTTGAGAGGCTCTAATACACTTTTCTTCACAGATATAATTAACCCCTTTACTGAGGTGGATGCAGTGTTGTGCATCTCCAACCTGACTGTAGATGGAAAGAAAAAGCATTGCTTCCATTTCCATCTATTTTTCCCCACTGTATGTTGCCAGAAGGGTTGGAAAGGAACACTTCCCAGTTATAAGCCACTATGTGTATGAACACGGACATGATGAAGTTAGGAAAGGAAACGTTTCTCGACCATCATACATGAGATCTGTAAATTCCTTCCAGTCAGGCACAGCTGCAAGCTGTCCTCAAAACAGAGCAATAAGGAAAGAAAACCCTCTTTCTCCTGTTGCACTGGCTGTCTTCCGTAGAGAATTGTGAGTGCGGGTAGATCCAGATGTTACTGTCAATGAGGTCAGAGGGGAAGTTGCAAGCATAGCTCACAGGAAAAAAAAAACCCAAACTGTCTGAACACGTATAGCAGGCTCTCACATAGCCTGTTGTTCCCAAACAGATCCTTCATGCTTTGCAGTATGTCATTTCATGCTAGGCACTGAAATCTTTTCTCCCTCCTCTCCCCATTTTACTTTGCAAAGAGACTCCCTTTGGGAAGGAGTGGTCCCATCAAGATAGTAATAGCCTCAGAGGTGAATGAAGGCTTTTAGACAGCCCTGGTTGCTGGAGTAGAATATGAAGGCTGAGCTACTTGCCCAGGACTCCAGCACACCGCTAGAGAGTTTGGTGGTTCAAAAAGGATTCAGACAGCCATGTGTTGAGTAGGGAGGGCTATCTAAGTACAGCCAGTATGAAACCCAGCTCTGTTTTTCTTCTTTTTTTTTAAAGCCTCCTCCTTTAGACCCTAGGCACCCAAGTCAGGCAGGGATTCATCACCCAAACCTGGTCTCCTGAAGGCAAGCCCTTTCCAAAAGGGACTGCAAGGCACAGCTCATTTTTAAAAGACCAGAGGAGTATGAGCTGAGTGATCTACGTGATAACAGGCATGCACCTGAACCTTGTTCACTAACCACACTGTTGGATGGAAGTGGCTGGAACTGCATTTTTTGGAGGTCAGATGTAGGCAAAGTATGACTGGTTTCTGCCAGATGAGGCAGAGGAAGGTCACTTCTGAGGATTATAAATGAATTTATGTAGATGAACACTGGTTGGCTTAGACCCACCCAAGCTGGTGGAAGATCAGGGCATAGCAGAGGCAGAATGTTAGAAATCAAGGAGGGGGTTACAGATGAAAATGTAAGCATGTAAAGAATTACACAGGAGGATTTGTGGTTCATGCACTTGGATTTAGGGACCTCACTTCTGCCAGTAACCTGTTTTAGATATTTACGTCCTTTATTATCTCAGTCCAGGGCCTTTTTCTTTGGAAGTGAGAAGATTAGCATTGTCCCAAGTGACACCATAGTTCATTAATCTCCAGAGCACTTCATTCCAAGTTCAGCCCAAAGGTCTTTAAACTGCTCTGCTTTGTATGCAGCATCTGTAATCTATCTGGGTATTTACACCACACCACTGTTTCAACTAAACGTCTACATACAGGATGTCCTTTGACAACTGCTGAAATGCAACCACATCAAAGCAAGAACTGCTTACTGGCAGATGGCACAACTTCACATGTCTTCCTACACAAGAAGCTCACAAACATCCTCTGTTATGCAGTCAGCAGCCTGGCCTAGTGGACAGCTGAATGACCAAAGCATGAAACAATGGATGTGCTGGTGCCTGGCTCTGCCTCAGTTTACCCTCTGTAAAATGGGGCTAATCGCACAGTACTGTAGACGGAAAGCACAGATAAATCTCTAAGGTCTAGGGTAAAAACAGTATAGCAAATAACTCAGGCATATTGTAAGAAGGGTGCTGTTTCAGATAGTGCATTTTATAGACAGAGTTTTAAACTGGATGAAACAGTTCTTAATTACCGTTAAACATCAGAACAGAGATTGTCCCAGATGACACTCACAGTCAACAAGTTTCTGATCTAAAACAGACAAGGAAGCTACAGCACAGCTGAACTAGAAAAACCATAGTAGGCAATACATTAAAGATTATTTTCTAATCATTCTTGTTTTTATGAGCTAGCAATTTGTGACTGTTACAAAGACCTCCATTTCAGGATAGAGGATTTTGACTGGAAGGAAAAAAAATTGATGACTTTATGCACTGAGGGATCATTTCAGCTGTAGAGGGAACATAGCAAAAGACACAGGGACAGCAGCCTAATGTGGCATGCTCAAATTAGCTGGGGGATTAGCTGGGTTAGCAATACGTGCTATTATCAAGGCAAAACCAAAATGCACAAAAAGCAGAAAGTTTCTTTCTCATGATTTATGGGCCAGCTTTGTGAAAGCGTCACATCCATAGTGCTAGCACCATGAGAAAACTCCAAGTCCATCTTTCTTGGCGTACAAAAGCACACAGATTACCAGGTTGTGTTAGGAAACTCCCTCCATCGCATTACAGCAGGGTGATTGTCAGAATGATGCTATTGCTCTCCAGAAGGCACTGATAGCAGTAAATAGCCTTTGGGGGGAGGTGGTTGTGCCTCCATTTCCCGCCTGCATTTCATTTTTTGTTCTTCCTTACCGACCCCACAGATCCATCTGCCCTCAGAGGGGGGTCACTGCAAGCGTGGCACATGGCATAGCCTGCCTGCTTTTCCTCCATCTCTGTACAGCTTGTCTGAGCGTGTCTGGTACAAACCCTTTGCTCAGTGCAGGCTCTCCCACAGACTCTGCAGGGACACAGTATGGCTGGTTTAGGCAAAGCTCTGTTGGTTTTTTTCTCCTTTCTCCCCAACCAACTCACAGTTAATCCATGACATACTACATCCCTCAAACGGCACCAGACTATTTATCCAGCTGAGAGCTGAGTGAAAACATACAGACCCACTTTGACACCATATCAGCTAATTCTCCAGATAACCCAAAAGCTCACCAAGAGCCAAGAGGACAAGCCTGCTGTCATGCAAGCCCTGAGCAAAGCAATCCCAGATCTTACTGAGGGTATCAGCTCCAGGAATTTTCCACCCCTTTTGGTGAGAGTTTGGCTGCTAGAATTTAGCTCGAAGAAGGAAACAGACTTGGGGGAGGACAGAAGATAGATAGAAAAACTTCAATGAATAAAAGCACCATTACTTATACACACTGGGAAGCAATAAGAGATCCACAAGTTAAGCATGGAGACTTAAAGAATTAAGTGCTAATAATCCAGAAGGTCTTCCACCCAAAGCTGTTCTGTCACTGGAACATTTGAACCTGCGTTAAGGACAATCTAAAATAAGATCAGGCACCCAGCAGCTGCATTCATACCAAGCTTTCCTTGGAGAGGGGAAACGGGAAACAGGCATAATTTTCTTTAAGCTCTACTCCAGACATAAGGCTGCAGCTAAGGTATACATGCCAATATTAGCTTTAAAGTAGCCTTCTTGGATACATAACAGCATAGCTACAGCCCCCTTCTCAGCCCTACAACCTGGGGAAACTCACAAATTCCTAGACGAGGGTATCTGTGTTGTACTAATTTTTAATACCTGAGGTAGTTAACTGGAAAACTGTTTTGGGGTCATGTCTACTGCTGGATTGCAGGATAGGCATACCAGCAACAGCCTCCTCTCACCAGCTCTGGGCAAATCCAGTAAACCAGCCCCACAGCCCCATGACATGTATCCGAGCCAGTGCCTTAAATGAAGTGGAATAGCCTCACATGCAGGCTGTCCCCACTGACCTCACAGCACTTGCATGTGTATTTGCATGGGCATAAGCCAAGTGACCATTCGGCCAGCTCAGGGCCACTGAACTGCTGTTTCTCTCAGCATGAGATGCTTTTCTTGGGACATGGGGGGAGGGACGGAGACTCCAATACCCTCCCCATCCCAAATACACATTGCCTTGTCCACCCAGCTACCAGCTACACTGGTATGCCCATGCCAGGGCTTGCCCTGCCTTGCCCAAGAGAGCCCAGACCTGCCTCTGTCTGACATGGCTTACCACGGGTCGTCTCTACAGGGCTGCAGGATAAGGTGGAGGCAGCCTGTTCTGTTTGTGTATTTACAGGGATGAAAGCCAAACTGGGAAAGGACTTTGGTACAGTGCAGCCAAGTGACTATGAAGTACTGCTTTAAAAAGCCACAAGGTCACCTTTACTGACATTTGGATAAGGATTTTATAGAAGTCACAGGACTGGGAGATGGGCTTGTTGTGCCTACAGTCACAGGGGAGGGAGGGATTTATGTGCTGGTCAAGAAGGCTGCATTGTTGTGACTCTTTCATGTTCATAAATGCTCATATATTAGCCTGTTGGATAAAAGAGGCTGACTGGGGTTTCTCTTCTCACTTACTGTAGTTCCAGGTGGCTTCCTTGACTCTGCCAGCACACCTTCATGAAACTGAACAGCCCCCTATTTACCAGTACTCTCCAGGTGCCACGTCCTTGCACAGTCTGTCTTCTCACTTGCTTAGACCTTAACAAAACTTGGTTTCACGGCCATACTTCATTTAAGCACAATGTGAGAACTAATATATATCATCCTCTCAAATGAAGAACCAGCACACAAACACGCTGGAATCTGAAGGATTTGGACAGAGGGGCTTTGCTAATGATGTGTGTTGTGAATGTGGTGCTTGTGTATAGATATCCATATGTGTGTGTGTGATCAGTCTGAGAAGCAGCACAGACTCCGACTGTTAAGCCCTGCGCAGCCTGAACAAGCAAGGATGCAGCCTTGAGCAAACCTGAGAGGAATGAGTCCAGGAAGGAGGAGCCATGTACCTTCTGGAAAAAACGTTATGGACAAGCAAGTCTACATAAAAGAAACACCTGGCTCCACCACTGGTTTCTTTTCCTCAGTGGCATAACATACAGGACAGGTTTTGGCCAGGTGGTAGAAAACGTAGAGATCATGACAAAAATAATCCGCATCTGAAAGCATGTGGTATAGGTGAGCATTTGAGTCTCCTTATTAAATTACAGTGTCATATAGACATTACATCCTTTAGGCACTGTCTGTGCTTCAATACCCAGAAACCAGACGTATCTCTTCAGCAACTGTGATGTGGACTGGCAACTTCCCTGCCCTTTCCTCACATTAGCCCTGCAGGGAGATGCAAACATGAAGAATGCCACAAGCTTCATGCTAATGTGCGAAATATTTAACATAATTAGTCACTGGAGTCCCATCCCTTTCTCGCACTGAGGTGACCAAGAGACAGATCACAGGATTAATAGTATGGTCCCCAGCACTTGCTCCTTGATGCCACTTGATGTTGGCAGGTGTATTGGAGCCAGGCAGGATCAGCAGGCAGAAGTAAAGACAAGGGGGGAAGGCAACGCAGCCTGCAGTATTGTTGCACCCTGGCTAGGGCTGACTGCCTCATTTGCACAGCGCCTGGGAAGCGAGGGCCTGCTCCCCGCATCTGAGATCCTGATGAGTTGCCAGCATCTGACACCGAAGCCCGAGAGAACGCAGACAGGTCACTGGCTCGATGCCATGGGGAGCTCTGCCATGCAATGGAAACCGCAGCAGTGGGAGAAGAATAGTATGTCAAGTGCAAAGCAGCAAGGATGTTTTTCAACCTAAGGGCAGATGCAGGTGCATAACCCATTTGCTGCCAGAAACAGCATTATTAGCATAAAAGAAATTGCAGGAGTGCATGGAAAGCATAGGATAGCCGTAAGCCTGACCTGGCTGTAGTCAGTGTGTACGTGCTGGAGCAAGGAGGCTGGCAGCCACACAATCCACATCCTATCGTGTGACCAGGAAAGTGTATGTGACACCAAATGGTGCTAATGGGGAAGGGGGCTGGGCACAAACCCCTGGGACCCATCCTTTTTATGTAAAGCTATTCCTGGAAAGGAGGCAGGAAAATTTCTGGGCTTACGCTGATATGGTTTATCTCCACTAAGGGACTTTGTCCCATACACGAACCAGAAAAGCTACATGTGCTAGCAGCACAGTGGAAAGGGTGACTCCAACAAAGATGCTGAATCAATATAGCATGGAGCTGAAAAATCCTTTCCCCACCATCCCCTTTCCTCTAGGAAACTTCCCCTGTTCCTAAAGCAGGGGCTGTTGTAGGAGCTTTATAGACTTAATGTGTGGGAATTACATGTATCGCTACACTATGTCAGGACTGCAGGCAAGGGCATACTCAGTATCCAGAGTAGCAAAGGTGCAGACACGTGGATTTCACCACAAGCATCCCAACCCACTGAGCCTGCTGGAGATACGTCCACTGTTATTGGTATCTGAACTAGCTGGTTCATCTCAGCTTGCACATCTTCACTGGGCCATAGGTACAACCAGAAAACCTACATCAGGCCCCACATCTTACCAGCACAGATTTAAGGATGGTCCCTAGTGCACTGACACAGGGGGGTAAGGCAGGCAGAGCGAAGGGTCAGTGCTCCCAGTGGACCAACATTTATTCCAGGTACATAATAACTGGTAGCTAGGCACAACATATATGCAAATACTCCCTCCTCCACCGCATTGCCCTACATAAAAATATCTAGAGACGACTCCGGTCCCACTCAGACTGACAGAGGCAGCTGCTATTGCAGAGCTTTTAATCCTAAAGCAGAGCCTGTTGTCACTGGCAGGAAATCTTATTGTGTTGGACAGGCAATCCTAGACCTTAATTAAATAGGTTGCCCTCCCCGCAAAGCCAGACAGACTAGACTGGAATCAGACGAAGCAAGTTGCTTAAGCCAGGGACCACCTGGCTGTAACTTCATCTAGGTGACAGCACATGCTTTTGTGACCCTCTCTGAAAGGTTGAAACCCCAAGCAAGCTCCCAGAGGTAAAGTGAGGATTTGTAAAGAGCAAGAAATCAGAGATGCTCTGTTCTGGGAAGGAATTCATTCCTTCTCCTTTCAGAGACTGAAATTTTGTGGCCTTTGCCCTGACCAAAGACACAGCAGATCACGCTGGTTCAGGACTGATTTTTAAGGGAGCTGGTGGCTCCTCCTCTGTCTCCATTGCACACAGTGTAGCAGGGAGTGCTTTGAACCCGATCCTGCTGGTAGCTCCTAATACTGAGCACCTCATTTTTCTTTCTCATGCTTGCCCTCACACTGTCTCTGTGAGATAAGGCGCATTACTTTCTCCATACCAGGAAAGAGCAGCCGTGTCGACTCCACGCATTTCCCCTAGCCACGACCCAGCTGCTTGCCTCTGTAGCATCCCGCTGCTGTGCCAAGATGTGACCCTACCATGAGTGCTCTCGACCCTGTGCAAATATACAGAAAGACAGCACGCTGCTCATCCACCTTGCTTTCTGCATGGAGACAGCTTGAGTGCATATGCCAGAAGAGACTGCAGCACCCTACTGCTGAGGCTCTGAGCTGGATGATGGGGATGGAGGAAGAGGAGGGAATGAGGACCCCAGTGCTCACTGTGGGGTATAACTGCCCCTCCGACTAGGTCCAGCCAGAGAAATTGCACAATTCCCAAAGAGTCAGAAAGTCTGCTGTGAACCTGGGTGTCAGGTCAAGACTTTGCACTCAAAAACCCTTTTCAGGCTCCAACCATTTCTGACTAACCCTTGGGCAGCCTTAGGCACAATGTGGCCCTCAGCCTCTTCCCCACCTCAGTAAAATTAGGTCACTTGTACCTCACTGTGGTACCAGGATGGGGAGAGGGCAACGGGCAGAGGTAGGCACCTTGCCGCTGTGTCTGTCCCTTAAGCTCCCCCACAGGACATGGGTATACATCTGTAAACACAGTGCAGCATGCACTGCAGAGACACCCCAGCAAAAATGCAAAAGAGTACAGAGACTAAAGCTTGGGTCTTAAAAGCATACGCTGCCGTTGCAGCCTTCCTCCTCGGCTAATCAGCCCTGCTTTCCATTGCCGGGAGGGAGCAACGCACTGTGCTGCTGCTGGGACCCAAGGCCGCTTGCAGATGCTGCCTCCCCATAAATAAGCAAAGGGCCTTCCCTCACCACGATCCCCCCGGCATGGAAGTGGCCATGGCCTTTAGTCAGGGAGCGCTTCTCTCAGCTCTGAGGCACTGAGTCTAGGTGGCCGTTTTGCGTTGTGAAGTCCGGTAACCAGGTCATGACCCCATGGTGACATCTGAGTGCCCCAAGTCCCCTGGCTGAGATAGATGTCATGTGCCGCTCAAGTCATGGACTGACACTGCAGGATGCGGTGCAGCCAGACACATATGCAAAACACCTTTCCGTTTTCTCCATCTCCCCGACTTCTCACTGGAGTGCCTGTAAAGCCAGGAGCAAACACACGACACTGGTGCAAGAATTTTTATTTTCTGAGAAACACATACTTTACTTCCCAGTGCAACAGAACTTCAGATGCATAGCGGTGGCTACCAGAAACCTACAGATCGCAGGGAGTACTGCTCTTTATAGTTTTGCTAATGTGAGTTTAGGAACTAATGCAAGTTTCTGAGCTGGCAGACCCTGGAGACTGACTGGCTGCGTTCACCCTCACAAAGCAAGGTAATACTCTGCTGGAAGCTCTCCACAGTAACCTGCTAACAGCCTCACCTGTGGGAGGAATGGGACGCTGTGCCCCTGCTTCCCATCCTGACATCCCTTTCATACCATTTGAGTCACCCCTTCACTCTCTCATTCACTGCACTCCTCAACACTCCCCTTGTTCCTCCACAACCCTTCATCTCTGGCCATGCCATTCGCCTCTCAGATGAGTCTGGGTTTTGGGGAGGGAGAAAGAAAAAGGGGATAGGATAGGCAGAAGCTCACAGATAACCCCTTACATTATTTTTCCTAAGAAAGCAGATTATTTCTCTTGTATACATGAAGCCAGGAAACAATGGTTTATCATGGATATCACTCTGAGTGCCTCTACGCTGCCTGGAGTGACCCTTGGCCTCTCATCAAAGCTTTCCCACACATCTTGGATGGCCAATTATGAGATGTCCAAAACAGTGCTGGGGAAGCTACTCTAAGATGCATGGCCAGGCCTCCATCGTGGTGTTCCTCTGTGTGTATGTGCTAACCCTGGAAACCAAACTCCTTGTACTTGCTGGCCATATCATTTCGGAACAGCTCCAGGGCCTTCTTCATCGCAGCCTGGGAATCAGCCCCAAAGGCTGCAGCGTGTTTTTCAGCAATGACCTTGATAATGGCTTCAGAAATGAACTGTGAGGAAAGAAAGAGAGAGAAAAAAACTGAAGGGATAGTCAAAGTTTATTTTCAGAAAAGCCAGACTAAGAAATAGGTTGCAGAGCCTGGAAATATCTCCAAGCTAATTCAGTAGCCCTTCCCGCAGTCTCTGGAGAGACAGTGAGGTCTAGCATGCAAGGAGCCTGGGCTGGGCAGAAGAACTGGGACCTATTCCTAGCTCTGATGCTGATCTGCTCCATGACCTTGAGTAGACCATGGCCCTTCCCACTCTTTGTCTGCCTCATCCATTAAGGCTGAAAATTCATGCCCTGTATTTGTACAACACTTAGTTTTGTGGGTCTTGGTCTCCAATGGATCCTCCAGGGCTTACTCTAAAACTGTATGTCCCTTGTGTCCAGCCACTGACAGTTCTTATGTAATGTAGTTCCCAGGCATGCAGAGGCTGCAGGGGCTGGATTATTATTGTCAAGGGTTGCTCAGACTGCATGTGGTGTTTGGAATGGGAAATCTAAACTTGGATATTCACATACCATTCGCATACCATGAACCCTTTTCTGTGCCTCCTCCTGCCTGTACACAGAGGGGACTTGAGGGAGAGTTCACTGAAGTCCATCTAGCCATCAGTAAATAAAAGTGCAACTCTCACATAGCTGTCTTGCACACATTCACTACACATCGGACACCAAGATTCCCTGCCCTTTTCCATACCTCCAGATATTTGACAGGGATTTTGTGCTTGGTCGCATGGCTTTGAGCCAGGGGCTTCAACTCTGACTCGTGATTACCCTTCAGCTTCAGGATTTTGCCCAGCTGAGTAAGGACGGTAACTCCATGTTTCTTCAGATCTTCAGAGCCCTTCATCTGATCAGGGGTCTTCAGGCCTTTGAACTTTTCAAAGCGATCCAAGGTCTCAGGGTGGTCGTGAAAGAGCCTGTGGACAAAAGTAGAGGGACTTGTGAGACTTGAGAGAGATGTCATCCAGACCAGAGCTGAGGTCCAGCTGCTCCAGGTATTTCAGAGTATATGGACAGGCAAAGGTGTGATAACCCGCGTCCCTCCCCAAAGAAAGCTCTTAGCTAGTCCCTGCTAGTAGAGGCTACTTTAACCTGGGAACTCTGACACTTTAGATCCTTTCCAAATTACCACCATTCACAATCACTGCCTTTAGCATGTATATAAGCCAGGGAAGCATGTGACCCTACTCTGAATCTGGTTTAAGTGTTTTTCATCCTTCCTCTGGTAAGGTTGTTCCACAACCTGATGACACTCTCTGTGCAGAAGTTTCCTTTCTACTTATTTTGTACAGGATGCTTTTTATCATTAACAAATGATAAAAAGCCTCTTGTCTTTGGAGAGCAGAAGCTCCTGACATACCTCCCTTTGAGTATTGTATCAACTTTAATCCCATCCTCTTACACATGTCCTAACATGATCACGGCTGTCTTTTTCCATTCCCTCTGGCTGTGACAGAGACACTGCCCTAAACATGTCCAGCTAGAGCAACAGAGCAAGTGTCCTTTTTTTTTTTTTATATAGCTCTGCTAACTCTTTGGCACCAGTCCCCTGGGTTATGTCAACTGTATTAAGATAGAGGCAAGAGCCAAGGCTGGTTGTGGTACTGAGAGGTGAGTTCTTGCATTCATCTGAAGGAAAAGCAAAACCAAGCAAAACCACCTGTCTTCATTGACTTACTGTTGCCGAGGAGCCAACCAGTAGACTCCTGGCTCTCACCAGGACCCTCTTCCCAGCCCATCTCTGCATTGACCAAGAAAGGAGAGTTCTAGAGGTTTCTCATACACAAAAAAAATGGAGCAGCCCCCAGTCTCAGTTCCCTCACATCTGGAGCTCAGGTGTTCTTGAACATCAGCTGGATGGGAGAGCTTACTGTGCCCCCACCCTACGATTGCAGACATGGAGGAATTTCATTCATGCCCTTTTTTCCCACCCCCCAGCTCAGCCCAGCTGCCAGCAGTGTGGTTCCTCCATCGGGAACCACAGCACCTCAGGGAGTCCTTGGGAGCAAGTGGGTAACAAGAGCGTGGGGCCTTCAGGCATGTTGGTGCCATGCCACGCAGTGCTATACATAGGCACTTGGATCCTGAAATGGAAATGAAATCAAGAAGGTGGAAGAGTGACTGAAAGACAGGCTAGTGGTGTCCCCACTGCTTCCTCCCTGCTGCATTTCCTAAGAGACAGGATGCAGACACCACTGGCAACCAAACTAGCAGGAAATGTCACTCTTTTCCCTGCCAGAGTCCTAGAGTCAAGGTGAAAAGGGGGTACTGCCTGTCCTGTCCTGATTATTAGGAGCAGTCTAATAATTAGGTGTTGAGAGACATCAGCTCCCTCGCACAAGTTTATTTTCAGCTATTATACCCTCTGATGGGCATAATCCAACCAGCTGAAGCACCAGCAAAAGCAACGTCTGTCTTTACAGCCAGGGCCCTACAGCTCACATCTGTGAAGTGGCTCACCCAAGTTACCTGCAGCAGTGTCTGGAGCTCCAGCCCAGGACCTCATCCATGAAACTAGCCTCCCTCTCACGGTACAGTGATTGCACGCTTGCTCTGCCCTCAGGAGGGTGCTGGGGCTGGGACTACTGGGGCTTGCGTCCCATCTAGAACTGGACATTCCTCCTAAGTATGTTGCCATGAGGGCCAGACTCTCCACTGTATGATGTAAGTATAGGTTAAACTACACTAACAAATACCTCAAGCACATGGAAAACACAAGCTGTTCTGCGGCAAAAAGATTCTGTAGATGAGTGACCAGTCTTTCCTGGCATTTCGTTTCAAAGGTCTCCAAAGGATTTCTGTACTCTACCAGGTGCTGAGCACACCACCATCAGCCTTTCCGTTTTTCTTTTATCTTTCCATGACACAGGTTCTGTCCCACCCAGAATGATGAAAAAACCTTGCACCTTGAAATGGGATGGAGTTATTTCTAAAAATCTTCCTCCATCATGTCTGGCTGTGGCTGAATCATGTCTGCCAACGACGATATACTCCCGAGACTTGAAAATTCTTCCGAGGAGTATTTTTTTGTTTCCTTTGGAAAACACACATGGACACATTTCTAAACTAAGAGCTGCTGGGCTTCCCCTGCCTCTCTCCCCCCTCAGAAACCCCTTGAAGGAACAAGGGATGACCTGGGTTGGCTGGGGAGCACAAAGTCACAGGGGAAAGGAGTGTCATCTATTTATTTAATGCCATGCTCTGCCCTGCGATACCGGTAAGAAAAATGGTATTACCTTTTCAGTTGGAAACTGCTTTTACTGTCTTGTGGCATTTCCAGAGCCAAAGTAGCCACCTCACAGAGAAGGACTGGTGGGGAGGGCTCAGGTTCCTGCTACCCCTCCAGCATGCCTGCTCTGGACCATGAGGGGAGAGCCATCACATTGCCACCCAGCTGCCCCCATCTCTCCTTTCCCTTCAAATGGCAGCTGAACTGGGCCATGATAAAGAAGGTAAATAAAACAGCCCCCTGCTTTGGCTCATCTTTGAAAAAGCTTTTCAGAGCTTTTCAGTGGATTTGCCTGGTGTTGTGGGCTCCTTCCGTTAGCCGTGCTTAGGCTAGGAAAGCCCCCAAGTGGGTGCCATATCCCCACTGCTCTCCTCAGCGTCCATATCCTTCCAGCACATCATACTGCACACAGGCTGAGGGAGAGATCTGGAGAGAATCTCCTCAAAGTCTCCATCCCTGCTGGTCTTTAAGGACAGGCTAGGATCCAATGCCCACCCAATGTTGTTTCCCACTCTGCAGCCCTGAGATCCCTTCCAGATTGCATTTCTGTGACTTGCTGCTGGCGCCCAGGTTGTTCCCCTCTCGGGGGGCCAGGACCACAAGGACAGCCTGGGGGCAGGGGTTCTCTCAGATGGAGACCTCACGAGCACTCCCACTCTGACACCAGAATCATGGAGGAGGGAAGCAGGGGGAAGAGTGTGCCTCGTTTCGCATCCAGACCTCAAATTCATCATCAGGAACTGGACCAGTGTTACCACCCAGATTTCTGGCCAAAAAGCAGGATGGGCAGGACTCTGCCAGGTGAGACTAAGGTGGGGAGAAGGAAACACTCAGGTACTTCACAGTTAATTTTACTGAAATCATAGATTCTGAGAAAATTGTCACAGAGGTGATTTTCCTCTCTTCTCCTTCCCTGCCTCCCCACATCCTTGCTGCAGAGCATCTGAAGGCCCGGGACACACAATTCGCTCCAGCATTTCTCATCGCGGTGCTTCAGCAATGAGGATCCGAAGCAGAGCTTTGCCAGCAGAGGCAGAGAGACTGACAAAGTCCCACCGTCTTTTGAAAGCAGCACTGGCCTGCTTCTGCACCCATAGACAGATGGAGAGACAGAAGCACAGCCACTTTACACTGGGAGTAATTTTTAACCCAGAAACCATAGCAATGGAAAAACCACCACCCTACAACAAAGAAAACAGCCTGTTGAAATAAACACTGCCAAACACAAGCCCCCATACAAAATATACACCTTCCTTGGTCTCCCATCAAAAGCTCTCAGCTTTACTCTTAGGACTGAAGCTTCTTGCCTACCTCATTAAAACTTCATGCCCATGGCTGGCGAGGTCGGACTCCACCTTTCCCCAGATGGTCAGGACCTGCTGCCATTCCTGGTCACTGAGCCCCATGGTTCACTGAAGACAGGTCCCGAGTGCTCCCCACAGCCGTTTGCCTTTCCCCAAAGGGTGGCTGGAGAGCTCATCCGTGGGATTTATAGCCCCTGCTCACAGACCTACACCTGTCAATCGTCAGCTGGACGTCTTGCTCTCTTTCAGGCTTGTCTAACCTAATCAGCCTCCCTTTTTTTTTTTCTAGGAAGCTATTTTGGGTCAGGTGCTATTGTGGGTGCCACTGATGGCATCATTTCTGCTTTTCGTATTGGACTGGCACATGTCCCACTCTAGACAGAAAGGGCACTGCTGAAACACAGTGCCAGGAGCCTGTCCCAGGTTCCCAAGGACCCAGAGACAGTGTCAAGCTGTATGGCAGGAGATTCCTGAAGAGCACTGTCATCTGCAAGGCCACCCCACCTCCCTCTCCCCTGGCCTGCCAAGGGCAGGCAGGAGAAAAGGCCGGGACAGCCGGTAGCATCGGCTCCATCGCTCCAAAGGCCTTTCCTTTCCCATGCTGATCTCACTCTCCTTTTCCCCTGCGGTAACACACACCATTTACTAATAGAGAAGAGCACAGTGTTAGAAGAGACATGTCCTTAAGAGCTAACCATATTCAAAGAAGTGGCCCAGTCATCTCCCCAGCCTCTGCAGGAGGAAGGAGGGGGATAAAAGCTATATGGGAGCCAGTTACCCCACACCTGCCTGCTGGGGTCCTTCTGCCTGCCTCTCTGGGGAACGCCCAGGATTAGCTGCTGGCTGAGGCTGGATATAGGAGCCAACAGACGTACAGCTGAGCCAGGAGGGTAATTTGCAGCAGGCCAGAGACACAAGGACACAGCAGGGCTTCACTCAACACACACCCAGCCAGCAGTTAAGGTCTCTGGCTACCTCTGTCAGGCCAAATATCAGTGTTGGGAGGAAAAGCCACTGAGCTGACAAACAACATGGGTATGCTTTGGGACACCTCCCAGCCTTTCTCCTCCAGCTCCGTCAGGACTGATAATGGCCTGGCACACCAGCAAGGTGATTAGTCCCTTCCAGGGGGTGACTGCAGTGAGAGCACAGCTCAATAACAAAGCCCAGCTAGCGCTGCTGTCCCAAAGCATGCACCTACCTCTGGACGTTTCCGAAGGGGCACACACCACAGGCCTCGGCAGGCGAGAAATGTCAACCGAGGGCTGAAGACACCTGCCTTGGGGCTCAGGAGGAGAGCATGCAACCCCACGGTCCCTACCACAGTGCTGCAGGACCTGAGGTGCATCGCTGCCTCTGCACCCATCCACTTACTGCAATGAGGGAACAGTGTCCCTGCTCCAGCCTTGCAAGGGGAGAGAAGTGCAAGGTACAAGGGTAATCAGGCAGCGAGGAGGATGGAGGCACAGAGCCTCATACCCCTCAGAAACACACAGGTTTAAAGGGAATAGTTTGGGTAAGAAGGGCGGCAAAAGCCAAATGGAGGTGTCAGCTGGTATCCAAGCCTAGAGGTAAGGGAATTTTGGCCGTTATGTGTTGCACGCCTCTGTCAGCCAAGTCAGCCTGTGACCCTGCAGTCCTCACCTTCTATCTCTTCTATGCACCAGTTCGCTTCACATCCAAAAATCCACATCCTAAACAGTTCAAGGCCAAGATTTCATCCTGATTTACCTGCGCAAACACCAGGCCACTACCAATTACCCAAACTAAGCTAAACTGATGGAAGAGAGCTTAGGACTCCTCCAGCACATTCCTTGTGTTGTTCTCCACAGCGCAGGGCTGAGACGGGAGAGATCACATACCTGCAGTCTCACTCCCCAAGTACTTATAGCAGTAAACAAGCATTTGCACCATCTCAGGCTCGGCCTTGGGTAGGATCCTGAATACTGACCTTACTGTTTTACACGCGTTTCAGACACAACAGAAATGTGCTCCTGGCACACGAGAGGCTGCTGCTTATGCACCGAGCTCTGTCATATTCCCCAAGCTGAAACTACTCCGTTGCCATAATAACTTCATTTGAAGTTGGTCGACTCTCCGCTCTCTGTAGCTTTCCCTAGGGCTGTGAAGCCAACAGTCCTGGTATGGACATTAAGTGGTCAGAAGGCTTAATAAGAGTATGGGATTCCATATTGCTTTTTTTACAAGTGAAGTAGTAATGAAATGAAATCATAAGCTCTTCTCCCTAGAGCTTACATAAATAGTCTACAGAAATACTAAAAGCTTTATAGCACACCAGACCGTGCCTCAACCCTGCAGCCGCGAAAAGGACATAGCATTTTAGTATCTACAGGCCTCTTCTCTCCCCCTCGGGGCAAAATCTATCACTTGCATAATCATCTCAATAAACGCAAACTATAGAGAGCCAACATATCGGCTGCCCCCTTTAAAAAGCGCCGGGTGATTGAATAACCTATTATTTCAAACAACACTGGCCACACCAGAACCGTGCTGAAACGCGTGGCCACGCGCCTGCATCCACACCTAAGGCACTCTCGCTAAACGAGCATAAAACGTATCGTAAATAATTTTGGCCACGTTTTGGGGTGCATCGCTGGCGTGATGCGGGTGCTGCCGCCTCGTTGCAAAGCCTCCCGGCTGGACCGCGACCACCCGGCGCAGGTACCCGCCTGGGGGCTCCCCCTGCCCGGGCAGGAGGCGCCGCAGCAGCCGGCTCCGTCGGCCAGGGCTTGCTACCATCTAGTGGCCACGGGCGACAAAGCCACGGGGACTGGAGGCCACGTCCGAGCCCCTGCCCGGGATTTGGGGGCTCGAGGAGGTGGCCAACATGCAGCCCTCAAATTTCGGAGGCAGGAATGTGGCCCCAGGACACGCAGGACTGCGGCGTCCCAGTGCCGGCAGCGCCACAGGGCTCCCGCTGCGGTTGGGTGGCAGAAGGCAGAACTTTTGTAAGGGGCTTTTTTTCAGTGCAGGGCATAGAGACGGTCTGTTTTCCTCGGAAAGGGCCCATGTTGGGGCAGCAGGGCCCTGGGCTGGCCGGGCGGCTTTGCTCCCAGCCCTGCAGCGGGTCGCTGGCACAGGGAGGATGCCGTGCCTTGAGCACTGGAGAGGGCTGGGGTGGTGGCATCGGGGCAGAGGAAGATCCCGTGGGACAGCAGCAGAGCCACAGCCGAGCCTCGGGGTACTGCCGAGGAGGAAGGCTGTCCTAGGGGCTTCGTGGGGCTTCTTTCTACGCAAAAATGTTACCAAAAGGTGCTTAGGAAAGGTCCCCCCATCTAACAGGCACAGCAGGCAGGGGGAGAGCCATTTCTGGCAAAACAGTGGATGCAGTCTCACCTCTGCCTTGCTCCTCCCTCAACGGATGGCAAACCTTTCTACAGGCATTGATGAATTTAGACCATGCCACAATCCCGCGAATGGAAAAGCCACTTGTTTTCCCCATTTATGAGGGATCAAAGAAGTTCTACAACTCGCTTGAGCCCACAGACACACCAGTGAAAGAGCAAGGACTGGCTCTTGGGTATGGTTTTAGAAACACCAGCTGTTTGGTGGTTATTAATACGGGGCACAGCCGCCCAGGCAGAGCTGGGAGGCATGGTAGGAATCGCACACCAGGCACAGGGAGGAACCAGCTCCAAGTCTGTTTGGCCACATTCAATTTTTTTCTTAGAGTATTGCTGTTGTGAAGAGAGAAATCCAACCCCGGCCTGTAAAGTGAACATCGGAGAGCCCAGCAGTCCCCCACATTGCCTTGGCAGTTAGTATAACAAATCAC
The DNA here is from genome assembly GCF_018139145.2 of Gymnogyps californianus. Taxonomy (NCBI): domain Eukaryota; kingdom Metazoa; phylum Chordata; class Aves; order Accipitriformes; family Cathartidae; genus Gymnogyps; species Gymnogyps californianus. The sequence continues at coordinate 160,232,109 of NC_059471.1, forward strand.
CAATGATTTCTAGCCCTGTCTTCTCTGCAGCCAGACAGGCTGCAAGTAGGGAAATGCGTACCCAAGAGAGAGGCACTAGCAGAAATCATAGATTTTTTCTGCATTTGAAGTAAGTTTGTGAAATAAACTTTCCAGGAAGGAGGAGAGATATATGCTCCAAAAACCAGTCCATTTTCCTCAAGAAACAACCCAAACCATCTTGGGGCTTACACAGCAAAACAGCTCAGAGGGACAAACAAACAGATTTTTTGACCAAATACTTTTTTCTTTTCAATGAGCCTTTTCCCCCACAATACAATTCAGAAAAACCCCTGAGAGCAGCCGAGGGTCCTGCGGCTGGGAGCGGCGGTGGTGGCAGCCCCAGCTCTGCCGTGACCCTGAGTTGTGTAAAGCGTGGCGTGATGTAAGCGTGGTACACACTGCTCTGCCAGGGGAGCAGTCGGGGGGAGGCTGGCGCTCCGAAAAAGCCAGGAATATTATATAACGCCAACTTACATAATTACCTATTGCATAATGCCGGGGAGAAGGCCCTCTGTAATGCAGCTGTGGTTTCTATGGCATTTTGCTGATACACGGCTGCTTCTAAGAGATCCGTCAGGAGCTTGCAGCTCAGTCCGTGCAGACAGGTAGGTGAGACCCCGCACTCCCAGCAGCGTTAGCCAGAGAGGTAAGGGTAATAGTAATGGCATCTTATAGCCATAGCAAGGCAACAGCATTGGGTTTTCTGCAGCTGTGCTGTTGATTTCAGTATTCAGAGGATCAGAAGACTATCAGATGAGAGCACCATATGAAGCTGCATGTATTGCATAGCCTCCACTGCTTGTAGGAAACAAGGTGGAGTCTAAATGGTAGTAGCAGTGGCCAAGTCCCTTCCAGGCTCACTCCTCTCTTCCCCTCACTCTTAAACACTATTCTTAGCGGTGCCTCCAGGCAGGGCTCCCGCACACTGATGAATTTCAGCAGCTGAGAGGTGACCCGAGCCGCTTGCTTAAAAGGAAGAGGAGGGAGTAGAGGAGGAGATTTCAGCATCAGGACAAGATTTGGGCTGTGAGTTTGCAGAGCTGTGCTGTGTACTTATCAGTATCTCGGCATGGATTCTTTCAGGGATCGTGCCCTGAGCCATAAAGTCAGAGGTAGCTTTACCTTCGCTTCAGTGCTCACGAGATCCAGCCTTTGGTGACTATCAGACAGGCAACTGTATGACTCAGTCATTTTCTTTTTCCAGAAGGTGCACAGGATAACGCAGGCATGACCCACAGCTCCCGTGCAATCATCGAGGCATCTCACGGTGTACATGACACTGCACAGCACCTGGACAAAACATTTATCTGGGCTAAGCAGGACACATTGCATGCCAGTACTTGAATTCAGTGGGAGAACAAGCAGGAAAGCAGCAGGGCAGTCCAGGACCAGAATATTTAGGCTCCAATATAGAAGCTGAGGCTGTCTCCGAGGCTGCATGAGCTCTCTCTGGGGATGCAGACCTCCTCTGAAGGGCTGGGAAACAAGAGCACAAAAGGACTGAGGATTTCTGTGGGAAACTGTGAGTGCAGTTAAAGGAAGGAGGAGTATGATTAGAAAAGAACAGGCAGATCTTAAAACCTTGCCCATCCCAGGAGCAAAGGGAGGAAATTATTTTTTGGATGTAAGAACACAGATTATACCAGATCTCTAGGAGTCAGTGGGACACGGAACTGGCATACAGCATCCTTCAGGTGGATTAAACTTCATAACACCATAATGGCACACAGGGATTTGTGTACTACTTACTGAAATAATTAAGCAAGAGGGGAATTCCTCCCTCATCCCTCACCACCAACAAATACTGTAACTAGAGCCTGCCAAGGGACAACTGGAAAAGGCAAGGGCCACAAAAACACATATGGGCAAAAAAAGTCAAGCAATCAGCATGCATGCAGTACTGTGTGTCTGCCTGACACCCTGAACTCTGTGGCTCAGAGCTACGCGTAGGAAGCTGTAACAGAGATGCCTGCAGCGTGGCAGAGGCTGGGATTTCATGATCAGGTTAGACTGAAATCCAGGCAGCTGGGAGGGGTGGCTGTTCCCACACCATGCCTTATGCCAGAGAGGGTCCTCATCCCCCTCCTCCGGTGCCTTGGGAATACGGGTGCAAGGGGCACTTTGCAGGGTGCTTTGCCCTGCAAGAGTGTGGGGTGTGCTTTGGGCATGGCTGAGTGCTGCTGGAGAGGCGTTCATGTGCCTGCAAAGGCAGCAGCAATTGCAGCATGGCCAAGACCAGAGTGAGAGCAGCATCAGAGGTGATAAACCTGAGCCCCTGTGCAAACAAGCACCCTTTCTGCAGCCCACCCTTCCTTGGGACACACGTACACACATGCCCACAGCCTGCAGGGAGCTGGCAGTGCCTTGCTGCTGGTTAAACTCCCTCAACAATGAAAACTTCTTCCTGTCTGAGCTGCTCCTTGAGGAAGAGGAATTAACCAGGCCACAACGCACAGTGCACAGCTCAGCTGTGGGCTCTCAGGCTCCCAAAAACGGGTGGGAGAGCCCATTGCTGCATGGTGAAATTGGGTGATACAGCTGCAAATTGCCTTGCCCAGCCCCAGTGGGCAGGCAAGTAGCCCTCAAGGTACCAGCACTTCATATGAGGCTGTGCATGTTTTCCAGTTGGATTTGGAGGCAATGCCAGCAGAGCCTCCCCCACTCCACGATGCTTGCGCAGCTCTTTATGAGGGCTTGAAATGAACTGGATCAAGGAACTGGTCTGAGTTTAAAGTAACTGCGTTTATCTTTTGGTAAGTTTATTTCAAAGCCAGATCAGTTCTGCGGTCTGGTTTGTCACACAGCCAGACTGACACACGCTGGCGGGGGGAAAGGGGAGGCAGAGCTACTTATGTAGGCATTGCTTGCGAAAGAAATGCCTATCAAGCCATCCTCCAAAACCCCAGGCAGCACAGTCTAACCAGTGGCACAGTACACACAAATTAGGGTTTCCCTTTGCCTGAGTTTCATGGGGTGAAAGGCAAGGAAACAGACACACTTTTTTATTCCCTTTGCCTGCAAAACAGTCTCTCATCCACAAAGCAAGGAGCTTCTGCAAGATAAGAGCCCGTGGGGAAGGCAGGATCTATCCCTCGTTTGTATTGATGTTTACACTTGCCTTTTAATGAGCTCCAACAGGTTCTTGCTTCCAGCTGCAGTTGGCCCTTTTCAAAGTTCACGGTCTCATTTTGCATTATCGTTCCAACGCCAAGTGCTCCCTTAGGGAGGAGGGGGACAAGCAGGTCTTTTTCTCTTCTGAGAAGCAGCACCAATTTAAGCAGTCCCTAATCCAGTAGTGCTTTCTGTGCTCCGCCAGTCTTATGGGGAACGCCTGCAGGGAAACTGATCCCTCTGCAAAAAATACTTGGCAAAAAATAGATGTTTTCTTCAAGCAGATCAACACTGAGTGACAGTGAGGACCCTAAACACAGTGCTGGTGGCCTGGCTGCCTGAGCAGAGCATTGACCACTGAATTTGGGATGGGGTCTCTGTCCTGCATCTCTTCCCCATTATTGTCATTCTTGCAATTTCATCTCATTTTCATTGCTGTGCTTGCAATCAGATCTTTTGACTTGTGCACTTTAGGGTCCTGCTGGCGAGACAACCACAGTGGTGGGGCTTGATACTGGCTGCAAGATACTGGCCCAAAAAAACAAGTACTGGAAGATCTCACCTATGCTGAGAATCCTGGTCCTGCCGTTGCTTTGGTAGTGGTACAAGTATAACACAGCATCCCTGCCAAATGCTCAGCCTGGCTAGCCCTCTCAGCTGTTGGGGGTCTAGGGTTGCATATATGGATGTCCCAGGCTGGGCACCTTTGGAAAGCTCACCTGTAAGCGTCTTACATCATACACAGGATCCGTGGACAGCTAGAAGCTCATCTAGCCTCTTCCCCCAAGGGCACTAGAGGCAGATGCCCAGGAAAAGTGTAAGAAGCAGGAACAGTCCTACTCCATCACAGCAACTTGAGGCTAAAGGACTTCCCAAGGTTATATTTGCATGCTTGTGTTTAACAGCCTTAGGCAGAATTCTGCATGAGTTTATAATTTTTTAATCCTCTTATACGTGCTCCCCAAAATATATTTCAGACATGGCTGCACCCTTACTAGGTCAAACTGTTAAAAACAACCTGCTGACTTGGTGACTCTGCAACAGATTAACAAATGCACAAAGACAAAAATCTGCTAATCACTTTCTAACCGTTCACAAACCGCTTCAAGGCATGCCCATTAAAAAAAAAAAAACCAATAAAAATGAAGCTCCATTGCCCTTGAAGGTCTCTGTACCACGCAGGGCTCCCACCTCTGGCGCCTTTTTAATTGCGAATTCCCCAGACACCGTGGTTTTATTTTTTGATCTTCCTCCTTCCGCTAAGCGCTCTAGTGCTGGTGGCTCAGCTGGTCAGATCCAACAGGTCTGTGGCAGCATCTGCCTGGAAATTGCTTATCTTAGCCTGCAGTCCTTTTATTTCCTTCCCCGTCAGCTGCAGCGGAGATCTCGCCGCACGTGGTGGCTCTCTACTCTAAATGAATCCATGCTCCTTCTCCGGGTTTCGGCATTAATTTTCTGTCTATCTATGACTTTACAGCAAGGGCCAAATTACACTGGATTTATTATCCTCCTGAGCAAAAGGCCACTGTTCATCCACTGCTCTTGCAGACCTGCAGCTCATAGAGCTGAGAGAGGTGCGTTGGTCCCCACAGCAGGACAGACGCGGCCTCATCTGTTTGTTGGGGCAGAGAGGGTCCAAATCATAAAAAAAAGAACAGGCAAGGGACAACACTGGGACCACAGATCAAAAAGTCAGGAGAAGAAATGGGACTGCAGATAGACCAGAAAAAGCAGGTAGATCTTTTGTGGGAAAGAACAGGTATTACAAATGTCTCACCCACTGAGCATAACCTGGGCTAAAAGGGAGTCTTTGGGGTCAGGGGGAGGGTTCAGGTGAAAATCCAGGTGGGAACATGGGCAAGTTTTGGTTTGGTTTTTTTAAAAAAAAAAAAAGCCTGACTTGAGCAACTTGAGAGGGGAGCAGGAAAGTGAAGTCCTGGCCAGTCTGACCTGCAAGGAGTGAGCATGGGAAGTCACTGATTCAATATCTGCTTCCTTTTCAGGACTATGGGTCCTGCTTTTGGGTGTTTCGCTTCATGGACAGAGATGTGCCTCTCGTCTGCTGAGCGATGAGCCCGGTGCCAGGGCACTCCAGGTGCCGTCTCTGCAGATCAGCCCACTCTCTTGGCCTAATTCACAGGGATATTTAATACAGGAGTTATTATGAACCATGACATCCAACCATCTTATTACAGCTTACGATAAAACCATCAGAGGTTCAAGGCTGCTAGCGGCACCGGCAGCTACCAGACAGTACACAAAATATAGGGGAACGTCCACAAGAGGGAGAGTCGGTGCCAGTCTCGACGGTGATTTTGTGCAAACGGCACTTCGCTGCATGGCAATTTTGAGAGAGCTGTTCCCCTCGCTTCACTTCCCCCAGCAGAAACATTTCCTTCTCCTGGAGATTCCACATTATTTTCCCTCCTCCTCTTTCACCAGATGACCAGTATTTCATCTTCTTTGCATGGGGTATGCCGAAAGGCCACACTGTACAGGCACTAGACACGGTGCCATCAGAAAGGCACTGTGATTAAGACGGTTTCTCTGCTGTCGCTGCTGCTCTGCTCCCCTCTCCTCCCACTTTCGTTGTGCCGTGCTGGAAGGGCACCCCCCGCCAGCCCCAGCAGAGGCATCCCCTCCTCTCACTCAACCCATCACTCGGAGGTGGCACCCCACATTGGCTCCTCTGGGGAGCCCCGTTAGCCTCCGTGGGCACACATACGAAATACTGGCCGTTCCTGCTGGGCTCTGTGCTCAGCCTCGACACTCCAGGCCTGAAACAGACTCCACTGGGACATGGGATTTTCAATTCATTTTCCAAAAATAGTTGATGGCTACCAGCAACAAGAGCCTAGAGGTCTCTGAGCTTCTGCAGGACAAAGCTTACTGTGAGGAAGGACTGGAAGACACTGGTGATGTGGAAATGACACAGGATGGGATGGACCGGGAGAGGTGAAGCCAAGAGACCCAATGGCCGAAAAAAGTTCCTTCATACACACCGATTTTTCTTCGTGGGTCAAGGCCTGTGTATGCAGCCACATCCGAAGAGGGTGGGAGCAAGCCCCCAGATCATGAGATGACTAATGTGAAGTTTCTTGCACCACAGATGATTTTCCAGAAAAAAAAAGAAAACCAGCAGTAAGCTGATGTGGGAAATCAGGTGTCCTGGAAGCTACGTGTATGGTTTAGGGTTGGTGGAATTTTTATTGGGTTCACATGTGGTCCATAAACAATTGAGAGAGCAGCACCAGCTATATCCAAAGGAAAGGACAGCAGCAAGTGATCCCCTTCCAGAGCTGTCCCTCCCCAGCTGGAGCAGTATTTCCTGCAACCTTCTCTCCATCAGATTTTTTTTCCAAATTCTGTCCTGGTCAAATATCCACGTTTATGAACATCTTGGGGTCTCAGTTCTTGCAGAATTAGTAGGACAGGTAATTTGCTATATCTCCCCTCATAGTTTCTCTAGATTTGTTTTTCTCCTCTTTTCTTTGCCTTGCCCTTTTGATCTTTCCTCTCGATCTCTCTGGTAATGTCTGGAGCTCTGAGTAAATTAGAGTCAGACAACAAGGTGAAGCACCAGCCCCTCAAACCAATGACCTTCCTCCAGCCCATCCCACCCCAGAGACATGTCCAGCTTCGGCTTAGTTTCCACAAGTCACTGCGGGTTGGGGGCACCATAAGCCACTTTGGCAGCAGCTGATCTCTTCCCTACCTCCTTCCAGCCATCCTCACACCCACACAGGGAGGAGGCATGGACCAGTGGTCAACCATGCGTGATAGGGGTGAGCACCTGCCAGCTGCAGGTCCACGTGCCTCTCCCTTGCCACGGTCCATACACCCTGCACTAGGCAGCTTTTCCCAGGGTGAATCCTCCACCCTGAACAGTCAGGGCTCCATGCCAGCCTCAGCTCATCTCGCTCTTCCCTTTTCTTCCCTGCTCTCCCCCACCGGGGTTTTGGTGAGACCTTCTCCACTCTGCAGCCTCTGCGGTTGGAGGTGCTCCTTGGTGCTGGCGCAGCATGAGCACCAGCGGGATTTTCCCTGTGGGATCATCCGACCAGCTCCACAAATGGCATCCCTAAGCCACCAGGTCCGAAAGCTTTCAAGATACATTTTGATGATGTCAGCTAGTGATTTAGCAGAAACTGTAATGAAGCTCATAGCATTCCTGGGGCAGTTTCCTAACCTGAAAGCTTAGAGAAATGTATTCAGAGGAGATCCATATGAACCGCAATGCCAGGATCACCACAAAAACCCCAAGCGTGGCTCCCAGCACCTTGGCCGCCCTCTGGCCACTGTTAGCCTCCAACTGCCAGAGCAAGCCCTGCTTGTGCCCAGCTGGCTGCGGCATGGTGGCAGCAGCAGCCAGTGGTGTTTCTGCAAGCATGTAGGAGAAAATCAGCTCTCCAGGGGAAAGGAACAAAGCAGGGTAGCTGCTGGCAGAGAGGCGATGCCAAACGGGGCTGCTGGCTCCCTCTGCGGAGAGGGATTTCCAGCCTGAGGAACAAAGCTGTGGACACTTCCTCTGAAGCACATTGCGCCTGCTGGTATTAACATTACAGGCATTGCATACAAAACTGTGCTGGAAAGAAACATTGACATGCAAGCATATGAGCTCTTAAGTCTGACCACTGGCCAAACAGCTCACCACAGCGGTGAGCGTGGTCCATAGCCCAGCTGGGGGCATTGGGCAAGCAGGGCAAGGAGAGCTCTACCATGTCCAAAGCAAGATGATTTATCAGCACGCCCATGGGACCTGCCTTGCAGGACATCCACACTGTTGTGAAAGATGCTGCACATTGAAAGGGAGGGGGGGAAATGTAAATCTATAGAAAACACTGAGGGAGGAGAGAGAGATGCCAGCTTTATTGTAAGCCAAAGCCTTAATCGCTCTGCTCCAAATTATAACTCTAGGACTGGGCGAGCTCATGCACCCAGCTAGCCTTTTAGAGCAGCTTATCACCATCCAGCAAGTGCAGAAATGCACAGCATGAAGAACCAGCACCTTGTCCCAGCTCCTGCAGTCAGTCAGAGCGTCTCATTCAGCATTACCTGCTCGTATAGGGTAACCTGAGCAGATACAATAAGACAAATGTGTAAGCAGCAACTTAGCAAATATGACTAACTACTGTAGGCAGCATATTTTAACTTGGCTTTAGGCATGCTGACAGGAAATAACAGAACCAAAAGCTGTTAGAGGTGAGAAGGTGAAGAAGAAAGAGAAGGGCCACCCCTTGGCAGGGGTGAGACAGCGAGGTTATTTACAAAACAGCCAGTGGATATATGTCTTATTTATACAGGATAAGAAAAATAAAAGCCTCTACTGCTAATACAAAGTTATCTTATGTTGAGTGGGATCATTTAATAAAATACAATTACTTCATACAGATTAAGATAGAAGTAATTAAAAGAAAGGTTGTGCTCTGAGGCAGAGTTCCCTGGCACTGAATTCAAGTCCATGGGGAAGCTCTCACTTGCAGACACTCCCCAAATCCCCAAGCTTCAGACCATTTTCCCTAGCAGCTTAGCTACCTGTTGTGTCCTTTGAAGTAATATTTTAGGTTTAAATTTAAATCTTTATCCTCCTTTCTTACCCTTAATTTCTCTCTACTTTATTATCCACACAGCCGTGAATTTCGTAATTCCCTGCCCTTGTTAACACGCAAACGTCCCCCGATGTGTCTGTGCTAATACTGTTCTTCACTGGGCAGCATTTGAAATCCAGAGGCAGCTCCCCGTGCGCGTCGCCGAGAGCCCAGGCTCACTGGGGCAGGTTCCCACGCTCCCGCCGGGCAGGGCGAGGGAGCCCCCGGTTGTGCCGCGTCAGGCGGCGGGGAGGCAGCCACGACGCTGGCCGGTGGCTTGCTCCTTGCTCCCTGGCCTGATGCAGGACCTGAAGGTCGGAGTTCAGGAGTATGTTAAGGGTTAGAAGGAGACCTGCCTTGGGACCGGAGCTGGGAACAAGGTCTCCTATGAAACGTTTTCTTCTGAAAGCAAAATCAAACCATGTAGACCGCTGGTGCAACGCACTGCCAGGATGTCAGGAGGCTTTTGGCTTGCCAGGAACCTCAAAGAAATATTTTCAGCCTGAGTAAAGTTGACATCAACATTTTCTTTCTTTTTTTTCTCCTCTATGAACTCACAGGTGAACCATAAGCCACAGTTTTGGCCATCTTGGGAGTGAAATTACAACAGCAGCAAATGCTTTTCAAGTGCCTCAGTGAAGTATGAAACTTGCTCCTTCCTTTCTGTCTTTCTTTGCCCACGTGTGCATGCATGATCAGCCTCCCTCTGTCTCTGCAAGAGCATGACCTTCAGTACTCTTGCAGCAGGAAAATATTAAACTATATTTGCCCCAGATCTCCATCATTTTTCATACCTGCACAGCATGAGCGGGCCATGCCATGGACTGGGGTGCTGCGTCGCAGAGATGCCTCCAGCACTGCCGCAGCACACAGGGGCTGCATCGCACACACATCGGGGGGACCCAGACAGCATCCTTGGGCCAGGGCATCGATAGCTCCACAGGGATGAGAGCCCAGCAGGGGAGACAGCGCTGAGGAGCCTGGCCAGGTGGGGAGAGGATGGGTATTTTGTGAAGGCTAAACACCCACACCAGCTTTGCAGAAGCGTTTTGCTCTCTAGCCACATGTTCCCGTCATGCTTAGGCAGCCTAATACTGAATTCTCGTTCATACTTTTTTTTAAAAAAAAAAGCATTTGAAACAAAACAAATTAATTACAGAATAAATATTTAGCTTGAAATGAGCAGACAGACATTCAAAACCATTTTCTGACGTGACAGATGATCTGAAAGGAGCTGCGCTGCAGGCATTGTATGCCGTTCAAACCCAATTTAAAAATACATGGCGTAGTAGCAAAAATAGACATGACCCTAAGCACAAACATCACCGCACAGACAAACGTCTCCTGTAAAATGCCATCGGTGATTTGCATGGCAGCTGAACCCGGCGGCAGTGGAATGGCATCGCCCACCTCCATGGGTGCTGCCGTGATAAACCCATGCGAACACCATTGCAGCAACACACGCACGTTCCCATGGCAGGGCTTGCCCAGCTGCTCCAGTTTTGGGACCCCAAACCGGGTCCCAGCCTTTCCTGAAAACCTAAGGGAAATTCCTGTCTCCTTATGCACATGACCTGACCTCCAACTCTTGGCATGCTGGGAGAGACCCAAAATGACTCTTGCTGCTTTGCCACATCTAAATTATTGTGACATCCAAATGACAGGTGAGAGCCAGGTAGTGTGGGAAAAATAACCTTTTCACCCTTAAACACTGAGAAGCTCACATCCAAGCATTCACAACCCAGAGATGCTGAGGAGCAGAGACGCAGGAGCAGCAGCACCCCCTTAGCAGCTCCAGCTCCAAGCCCACACGGCATGCGTGGAGACTGACCCACTCCAAAAGCTTTGGCTCAAACCCTGATGCTCCTGAAGCAGCCCTGAGCTTGCAGCAGAAGGGGATGGAGGCACGACCCCAACATTGGTGAGAGAGGTTGGGAAACAGGAGCTCTAGGGCCACACACCATCCACGTAGGGGAAAACCACCTCTGAGCAGCCAGAACCTGTGCTGGGTCCCGTCGGGAGTGAAGGGGTATGACCAGACGTGTGTAGGGCTCCATGTGGGAAACAGCTACAGGCACGACCTGGTGCAGTCTAGAGATAAGAGAGGTATGAGAGACCTTTGCAGATCCATCTCGCTACCCACATTCCACACGGGAAACGAGCAGGGCATTTTTGGGGTTAGATACAGAAGGAAAACCCTAAAGGAAGTAGCTCTGGGACGGGAAAACGTAAGTGAGCAAATCACACAATACCACTGAGTTGCTGTGCCCATATCCTGGGAAAGATATTAACTAAGCAACGCAGTGCCTCCACGAGGTCATCCTGACGTCTAACAACCCACACATTTTGATATCAGAAATATGTAAAATTGCAGCGATGGCAATGAAAACATGAACATCAACGTCTCCTTGCAGAAATGTTCTCTAGAGCACAAATATTAATGAAGCCAACTTCAAGCATGAGGTACTAGCCCCATTTTTCAAATGGAAGTGATGAGCAGGAGGCACTTAAGTGGCCCTGTGGGCAGGAGGAGGTGATGCCCCCACCCAGAGGACACAGCCTACGCCCCATCAGTCCTTCCGTACCAGCCTCCAGCCTCCTCCCCTCGGCTGTCACCAAGGCAAACGAGGCTGTCCCTACTCTCCTGTGCCTCAGGTTTGGGATGAAACTTCACAAAGCCCCTTTCTCCTGATCCCTCCTGGAGGCCCCAGTGCCAGGATACCTCCCCAAAGCTACCCTGCCACGCTCGCCAGGCTATGTGGTCCCTTCATCCTTCAGTCACCCCTTTGACCTAATTTTTAGCATTAGGACCATGCTGGCAGTCCTTTGGTCCTCCAGATTTCCCACCCAGGGGCTTGTTCTGTTTGCATGAAGCAGCTGTAATTAGACCACCGGCGGGCCAGGGTTTGCTGCTCTTCACTGGTTGGTGACCCTTTGCAAGGCCAGAGAAGAGGAGAAGCCAGTCCTGTTCCCAGTGTGACCACAGACCCTTAGCGATGCAGCACAGCTCTGGCTCTGGAAATGGCCTTCCTGCACACAGAGAGCCAGGAGATCCCTGGGATATCACAGACCTACGCACCTTACCATGGTTTTGGGAGGTGAGGGCTGATAACTCCAGACTCTGGGGACTCTCCAGACTGTTTGCAGAAACTCTAGTGAAAGAAAAGAGGTGTTAAAAAAATAAATCATGAAATGAAGGGAACTGTTCTGGGTAGAGGAATCCCAGAAACATCAAGGCCCTGACTGTCCTAGTGGGTAAGACACAGCTCCAGGTGTTCAGGGTGCTGCTGAGTCCTGCAGCCACGTCCAGACAACCCGCACGTAGAGCAAGTCGAGAGGGGATGCTCTGTGTCCTGGGAGGCAGGCTAGACCCAGCTTTATTGGTCCTGGGTTCTCCTTTTAGTTTTATCAACATGGGCAGACTATTAAAATACCACTCAAAATCTGCCTTTCAGCTTTTGCTGCCTTAGATCATTCTGTCTGCTCAAGCCCTGTCATTCCTGTGGGTCATTCCTTTGGGCACACTCATGGCACGTGGTTTCTCTGACTTAGATGATGAAATGGCAGTCTTTAAAAGCACTCCTATTTTCCCCAAAGCCTGGAGTGAAATTGAGGCCAGAAACACTTCTGGGCATGAAACTGGGCTCTGGGCTTGTTAGGACTTTATCCCATGGGGATTGCTTGGCTGCCAGAGGGCAGAAGCAAAGGGTTTGGAAAAGATAACTCCCGCTCTGCAGCACTCCCCGAGCAGCCACCTACCAAAGACCCAAGCTGTCGAGACAGCGTAGCAGAGCTCAGAGCTCAGGACCTGATAATTTGCAAAGCAGAAGAGAGGAGATTCACTCATCACCTCTTCTCTCCTCCTGGCAACTCTCATTGTATTTTGGGCACAGATGCTCAGAGTCGGTGCTGGTAACTGATCGAGAAACATGTGGCCCCAGGAGACCTACGTAGCTGCAGTTGCGGGGAGGGAATGGGGTGGATGCACGTGGTGAGCAAAATCTCTAGGGTTTGCTTCAGGGAGATACCGTACCAGGACCTGGCTGTTTTTCAAGATATGCTTTCTGCACGCCTTGGCTTGCTGGGATCTCAGCCTTGGCAGTGCCTGTAAGGATGTTCCTCTGTGCTTTTGGGGCCTCTCAGCTGTGAGGGTCCCCAGTAAGGGGGACATGAAGCCACACAAGGGCATCGGAGAATCACATATCTCACATCTTCCCAAGGAGACCCAAGTATAAACCCACCATGCATCTGCCCAGCTCCAAGTAGGGCCGGGCGCTGCTGCCTCACAGGGATAACCTGGCTCTTGGCTCTGCACCATGGCCACGTGGGACTTGCCCCCAGTGCCATCAGCTGCCGGCAGGGAGAGGGATACTCAGCCAAGGTATTTCTCACAGGACCCCATCATTTTTGTCAAGGTGTTTTATTTCTAGTGGAGGGGCTTGGGGAAAAACAGCTGCCAGGGACTTACAAGCAGGATGAGAGCATGCCAAAGATGGGCAAGGCTCCAGAGCACTCATTTATTTTTCTACAAGTGGGTTTATTGCCCACCTGGTAGGGAAGGGGGTTGGTTGCCTTTTCCCAATACAAGAAACCGGGGGAGGCTTGCTGCTCACCCTCAGCCACAACTCAAACGCTCCAAATGCTTTTTCTCCCCCAAAATGAGAAACATTTAAACGTGGGCAAAGAAAAATGGTGAACGAAGCTCCCTGCACGCCAAGTGGTGATTCACCACTACAGAGAGAAAATCTCCCTAGTTCCCTGCCGCAGCACTGGGTCATACCTGGCCTGCAAGTCACAGCGGGTTTTCTGCAGGTGCCAGGATGTCCCACCTGAGGCATCTCCCGGGGGGCTGGCGTGGCTCTGAGCACCCCGGGCCATTGCTGGGAGCCATCGGACGGTCACCGCTCCCACAACCTGAGCAGCTCCAGCTGGGCACAAACATATACATCCCCTGGAGTGAAATCTGGCTTCAGCCTCGTTTTTTTTGTTTTGAGGGCACCGTTCCTCAGCAAAACGCAACGTGCTTGAGAGCTTGAAGGCTCCAGGCTCGGCCAGAGCAACACCAGGAAATCTGGCATCCCATCCCCGGGGTTATTTATGATCCTCCTTGGTGCTAGGGCTGCCTTACAGCCGCCTCCCGCAAGCTGTTCCCCAGGGGGACAACCGGAGCAAGCTCCCTTAGCTCTACGCACGAGGTTTTTGCCTAGTTTTGGTGCGAGGACACTGGCTGACAGCAAGGAAGTGTTTCACTGTGCCCCACAACTCACTGATAACAGCGGGGACCGGCGACTTGCTGGCATTCATGCCGCTCAGCAGAAAGGCCCCTGGTACTTACTCGTGCTGGTGTTGACAGGTCCCGACTCCATATTGCAAGAGGTATTTAATGTCACTAACAAGCCTGTGGGAATGGCATGTTTCACTCAACCCTGTGGTTAGTCCAGGTATTTGCTCCTTTCAAGTCAAAGCTATTTGAGAGCCCAGGGCTGAACAGATATTTTGCACAGCCACTCAAGTGACCCGAATTGCAGAGCCGGGCTCTGCGTGGCCTCCTCAACCGCAGCAGGGCCTGGATCTCAACCAGGGATGAGTCAGCTTCACCCCTAGCTGTCATCTCCATTGCTTCAGGGCTGAGTGTCACCCAGCGTGACCCTGAGGAGCGTGTTAGACTCATGTCTCCGGACCTCTGGCTGCACCAGCTCTCAGCTTAGTGCCAGTCACGCCATGGTGTTAACGGCGAGTGAGGGTGGGTCAGATCCGCTCCCGCACCATGAACCCCATTGCTGGTCTGCAGAGGAGAAATAAGAGTGTTATCCCCAGGTCACAGCACTGCAGCCAGCTCAGCCCTCACCTCCCAAGGCAAGCGTGCAAGCCCAGCAGCCACTGGCTTTTCCCCAACCCTGAACTTTTCATTTCCCCCCCTGAACTTTTTGTTCAGCTCCCCACAATGCAAGCATGAAGCTTCCTACCACCTGCGCAAAGCTTTGCGTGGGATGGTGCCGGTTTTTCCTTTTCCCTTCTCACCCCCCAAGCCCCGCAGCCAAGTGGGACGGCGGAGCAGGCAGCTCACCCTGGTGCCTGCCCACGTTCACGCCGGGGTGAGCAGAAAGCCCTCCCCAGCCTCCCGCGCTCAGGGCACCGGCCTCTGCAGCCGCCCTTCACTGGGAGACCTGCTTCTGTGCTCCGCGAAAGCACGGGGACAGCCAGCGGCGACTCGCCCACGCGAGCTGCGCTCGGCCAAAAGCAGGAGCTATTTCTGGAGAGCAGCTTCTCTTGGAGCAGAGGCAGCAGAAATGGGGTGCACTGACCAAAAAAGAAAAGCCCCGGTGTTTCGAACACAAGGCGAGGTTTCCCAGGGAAAGGGGAGGACGGGCGACATCCTTGCAAAAAGAAGAGAGGACTGCAGCGCTCTGCAGCAGGAGGGCTCCAGATGAGCACAAAGGCTATTTCAATAAAACTGTAAACACGCCAGATGTGCTGTTGTTGCAGAGCTCCGTGAAATTGGTGATTTCTGAGTGGAGTTCAGCTGGAGAGCGCTGGTGCTATAAAAAATAAAGTGACTTTGGGCTTTGACGCTTCCTCCTGACACACAAAAAGGTGATTTGTGATTCAAAAGATGAGGGATTTATCATCAAAAGGAGCTGGGACAGAGCTCAATGTTTACACATGGAAGAAAAAGACAGGCACCGAGAGCAGATATATTTATACCCACCCATTAATAAAAGAAGCCAAGTCAACCATACCTTTGTGCTAAAGTTAGAGCACAGCACTCAGCATGTCCTTAAAAAGGCAAGAAAGTTTCCGCAAACTGGGACAGCTGCTCCCGGTGCCGGCTCTGTGCATCCCCTCCCCGGCGCACACAGGGGCTGCGGGCATCGGCATGCTGCAGCGGGAAAGGAGCCAAACACGGTGAGGCTTCTCCAAGCGAGAAGGCTGACTCCTAGAGTCTGGTCATGGGCTGGTGGCCACTGCACCTCAGGAGCCAGTCCCTGCTCCACCTTCAGAGACCTGCAGAAGACAACTGCCTCTTCCCAGAAACAAAAATCCTCCAGTTTCGACTCTGGTACCCTCTTTGCTTCCCCGGTCATAGGGCTCACACAAGCCAGGAGCCTTCACCTCTGCTGCAGGAGAAGGCATGAGGGCATGCTGGTCGCAGCACACTCGGGCTGGCCCCCCCGTGGATGAGGACTTGGTTTGTGGGGCTGTCTCCATCAGCCAGCAGAGGGAAGAGGAGCAGCACCCAAGGGTCACAGGTTTGGGCTGTCGCTGAAGGGTCAGTGCAAGCCCAGGGTGAACAGAGAGCACCCAGGACAGTAGACAGTTCATCCCCAATGAGGTTAGTAATAGGGCTGGCCAGCACGAGTCACTGGAAGCTCCTGGATTAGGATTTGACATTTAGAAATGTTTCAGAAATAACTAATTGCAGCAAGTCCCTTAACCCACAGGTAAGGCGAGTTGTCTGGCTTCACCTCCCAAGCGCCGGGGCGTGTTACAACACTGATTGATAGGAAAGACCTAGACAAGTCAGATCTTTGTTCCTTGCAAGGTGCTTCTAGAAAGCAATTAATTGTCCTTCTTGACAAATAAACAGATGAGCTCTTGCAGTTGTTTCCCTGTTTCCCCTCTCTCCCCCGCCCCCAGCTCCAGCCCTTGAACCACGCTGGAAGCTCTTCGCTGAACTGCTCCCAGCTCATCTGGAGCCGCAGGAGCCAGCGCCGGACATTCCATGCCAGAAATGATCACGCTTCAGGCAAACTGAGAGCAACCACAAAAATTACATCTTGTCTGAATCAAAGTTAAGTGCGTTACAGTTTTTCTTCTCCATGCCCCAGTGCAACAGCCGCAAGTGACAACCAACGCCAGCCTGTGCAGGGAAGGAAACAGGGCCGCGGGCAAGCACAGGAGGCCATGGGTCACCTCTCACCTTCCAGGACGTGATGAAGTTGTTGGCACTCCAGAATGCAATTTCACCTCCAAGCTTGTGCTGAAAATGCTACAGTTACATGAACTTGACTGACCCTTGAGCGAGACATGGGACTAGATGACCTCCACAGGTCTCTTCCAACCCGAATTATTCTACGACTTTGTAATTTTCTCTATAAAGACAGAAAGGAAGCATGCAAATAACTCTCCCTCCCACACCAGCCGCTAAGCTCTCCTATCAGAGGGATGCTCAGGCTGCCATCCCTGAGCCAGTACAGTCAATAGCAGGCCAGCAGCAAAATCCCGAGAACAGGTCAGCTTTGCCACTGGCGCAGGGATCAGGGCTTCTTCCTGGGCTTTCAGGCTCAGATCTCCTGATGCAGCTTGCCAGTGCCAGACTAAGACACAGCCTTAGCAGTCACACTAACCTCACCCTTGAGCTCTTCTGCAAATTCAATTTGAATTCATGAATCATTTCAATATGATCCAAACGCTTTCCAGCAAATGTTACCATTTATTGACTAAACCCCCACCACGCAGCTGCCAAACACAGCCGCGCGGCACAGGGATTCTTGCTCAGCAACCACGTTGGTGGACCTTGGGCTGGCACCAAGCCCCATGGCCTGGAGCCCACATCCAGGTTGTTACTAAACCCTCTCCCAAGCTACCTCCTGACGTGACAGTGGTACCCTCACTTTCAGTGGATGCTACCTACACACGCTGAAATGGGCACTGTGGCTTGCGATCAGCTGTGACTCAGGTGATTTGTCTATTATTTATAATTATTTACAACTTATAGAAAGGGAATTTAGTACATCAGCAGTGTTCGTTTCCTTAGCCAATCTGCAGTGCATTCAAAGAACCCGTATCCGCTTCCTTTGACAAGCTCTACTTTTGATAAACCCACGTTGAGCAATGCAATAGTATTGCAACACTTCTAATGACTTATTAGTGAATTCCAGGATCAGCCATTTTATGGCTTTGCCTTGAAATGAAGGTAGGCTGGAAAACCTAGAGCACCATTGCTTCACTTTCAAAGCATGCCTCTGCATTACCTTTCTCCCAGTGCAGCAGAGCTTCGTTTCAAGACCTCTCCCAGCCTCACCGATGCAGAATCCCTTAACCAGCTCTTCCACAACAATTATTCAGCCCTGATTTCCAGGCATCTAATTTTAGCAGTTACTGTTGAACATCCTCTTGAGTTATTGTTAGAATGAAATGAGGATCATCTGACAGGAACACATTGCAGCTCCTTGGTAAATACCGGGAAGGAATGCTTAAGGAGCTCGCGTGCCTTCCTGCATCATTATCGACAATCCTACCACCCGGGGACGCACCTTATCCCACCCTTTTGTTCCTGGCACGTTGCATTTCCAAAAGCAATAAAATCCTGCACCAGCCTCAACTGTACTAGGCGTATTTCGTTTTGCTGTTATCAGTTTCCATAATTACTTGCAAATTTGCCACAGGAATTTATTATTTGTTATTTTTAGGATCATTTCAGCGGAGAAGGCATCTGATTATATGGATATGTATTTGCATGACATCCTTCACTTGAGGATCTCCAAGCGCTTTGTAGAATATGAATGAATTTCTGCTTGTCTGCAGCGATACTCCTTTTATAGGCAGGACAACAGGAGCAGCGATTAAAAGACATGTCCAAACTCCCAGAGGAAATTTATGCCGAGCACAGGAACACCGGCTTCCAGTTGTGTGTGTTAACTATTAAACCTGTGCTAACACAGACAGCGTGAGGTTGCCTACACAGACATTAAAGAAAATGCTGATACTGTAATTTGAAATGTTTGTCTCTCCTTCCATACTAACAGGTTCAAACACAGATTAGCCTCGGAGAGGAAAAAAAGGCTCCTTATCAAATACCAAATGGCCCTTTTCTGCTAATAAGCAGCAATGGGAAAGAAAGGCAGGGAAAGGCACGGGGTTACGGAGAGCTTGGTGTATGAACAGACAGGGCTGGGATTTTGCCAACGTGACTTGCCAAGGCTTCGCCCTTTATCACTGTTAAGAAGATCCCATCTCTCAGCTCGTTCTTCAAACCAGCTTCCCTTCTTTGCGTTATACCTGCCAGGGAGATGCACCAGCGAAATTCATCCAGATGCACCAAAAAACAGACAACACACAGGAGCCAGCAGACTGGTGTTTCTCTCTTTTATTTAAAAACAGTGCTTCATTACCATTTGCAAAGGGTTAGGAAGGGTTTCCCCCCTTGCTTAGAGTTTATAAAAGCCAGCAACATGATCAATAATTTATACACATGGATAGTAATACAAAAAAAAGGAATAAAAGCTAAAGATCTAACTACTCCGACCTTCACAATTCCAGCTACTTGATAATAATAGGAATAACCCAATGAATACTGTATGGTCTGAAAGCTACTATACAATATGATACTTAACGAGGGAGGGCGGGAAGTTAGAGGCTGTCACAAAGCCCTGGGATGCAGATACTGCTTCTCCAGAGTCAGCAGGGAAATGGGACCCTGGGCAAGCGGCTCGGGCGTCCTAGGAAATGATCCAGGGGAAGGGAACGCGTCCCACTCAGGACACGTCCTGTTCCCCAGCGGTACCTGGCAATGGGAGGTGCTGGGGAGACCGCGTGAAGGGGCAAGTCCGTCGCTGCCATTGGAGGTGCTGCGGCATCTCAGCCTTGCACTGAAAATCTCCAAGTCTCAAGTAGATCAGCCTGTGAGGTCAGTAAAATACTCCACCAGCTCCGTATCACTCTACAGCCCTGGTTCTCATTTGCTATCAGCCCCAGGTTTTAGCTCCAGCTATTTACAAGCAGGATTTATCATATATTTAAAAAAAAAAAAAAAGGAAAAGAAAAGAAAAGAAAAAACCCAAAACCAAATCATATCCCCTGGGGTAAAAGAGGATTATTTCGTCACTTGATAATGCAGCCAAATCAAGCTGCCAAAACTACAACACGCACACACACACAAAATACTGTGAACAGAAAAAAAAATAGAAAAACATGACCAAAACTGAGACTACTGATGTGGGAGGCCCGATTTCTGTAAGGAATTCACTCCTCGGGGAAGCAACAAGCCCCTCCACCAGCAGAGAACTGGGAATCTGGCAAGAGATTTATTGACCCACTTCAGAACAAAAAAAAAAAAAAAAAAAAGAAAAAAAAAAGAAAAAAGAAAAACCATTCCTAAGATTAACCGGCATTTTTCTGACTGCCAGCCAAATGAATATTCGGGTGGACGGCTTTAGACACCAGCAATCTCCTGGCAAAATCAGGCAAGATTTTTGGCTGATGTGTTCTTGCTCTACCACGAGTCGAGAGGCAGCGTGGGAAGCTTGTCTCCTGCACAAGCCTGGACCAGCTGCAGCCTGCTACCCAGAGAGGACAACCACTAGCAGTGCTTTCAACCACCAGCAAGAAGTTGCCTTCCAGGGTTAGCAGTGGCAACGGAGACGGGACTTGGACTCCCCAAGTCCCATTTAGGCTGCCATCGATGCACGTGCTGCAGAGGGACGGGGGCTATCCTGCCAACTCCTGGCTAGAGCAAAGCGTACCGGGGAGAAACCCCAGAGCCTACTTGAAAAGGGCCCCATTTCATGCTCTGGCTATCAGACTCCTGCTTGCCTTGTTGACTGGAGTTTTCATTGTACTAGAGAAGTTTACCGGGGTTGGAGGGCGGAGAGGGCAATCAGTAAGGTGGGGGTGGAGGGAAGGGGCTTTTCAGACATTAACATCACCAAAAATAGTGTTTTATGCAACAAAGAATCAAGTCTCACTGGTGTATACTACAAAATGTTTGACATTTTCCAAGAGCATGACAAAATAAAAACACAAAGAAGTTTACATTGGATGTTCATCTTGTTCACTAGGTTGGGTTTCCCCCCCCCCTCCTATTTTAAAACAGTGCAAACAGGTAACACACTTTAAGAATCACCCCTCTGCACCAAGGACAGCATTCCCCCAACCCTGCCAGGCTGGAGGATCACAGGCAGCAGGCCGTCTGCCACGCTGCCCACGTGCTTTCCCTTTGGAGCTAGACTCAGCAAAAGCGCTCCCCAGAGCTGTTGTTTGGATTTCCCTTTATTGAATTCTTAAGTGCTCCCCAAACCTGTTCTCCACTTGCCTCCTTCTTCGGGGCCGGGGTGGGAAGATACAGATAGGGACGGGTTGGGGAAAAACGTGGGTAGGAACTGGGAGGCTCTGCTTTGTATTCCCCGCTGCCGAAGCTCTGGGTGCTGGAACTGAAACCCCAGCAGCATCTCTTTTCGGGCAAGGAAATGGTTTCATTAACCGTTTCACAACTAGCACTCGAGCCAGCTATTCAGAAAACCCTCCTCAGCCCTTGCTGTGCACTTCACATCCACAGATCTCAAAATGGGTGAGAACAGGGGATAAACTTTCACTTCACTTTAGGGATGGGGAAAGCGAAGTCTAGAGTAGCAACACGACTGCTCCACGATGACCCTTGAGGGTCACTGACAGAGCCCTGCCCAAAACACAGGTCTCTGACTCTGGAGCTAACGCTCTTTCTCGCTGGGCAAGTCTGCTCTCTCTCGGGCACTGAAACAGCCAAGCCACAGCTATTTTAAAACATGGCTTTGTCTATCTGAACTCATGACACAGGATCCACATAATTGCTTAACCTGGGAAAAGCTGGCTATAGCAGGCTCATACTGAGCTCCCCGTTGTCTCCAGGTCCCTGTCATGGCTTTTCTTAGAAAAGCTAACCCACCTACAACAGTGCAGCCTCCCTAGCACGGGGACAGTGACAACAGTTTGTTAACATGCTGGGCATCAATGTAACTTATTCCCAGTAGAGAATATGCTATACCAGTAGACGTCATCTTTGTACCAGCACAACTGTACCCACAAGGAAAGATAGACCAGCACATTAAATAAATCAACGCTTCAATCCAAAATTTTATCAGTATAATATCATGTGCTGGCCAGACGTATTGCAAGACAGTACAAACAGCAACACTTAAAGAAACATCTTTTCCTCTACATCAAGAGGAATCCCGGATGCCACCAGACTAGAAGGTGACAAACAGCAAGCTATTTGCCAGGCTGCCTGTGCGGTTTCCCTCAGAAAGCCAAGCCCTGCTTTGCGAGGGACCTGTGACTGCAGACCCATCTCGGGGACAAGCACTAGCTGCCATTGGTCAAATAAGCCAGAGCCCAGTTTAATTCATTAAGTGTAATTCATTTTGCATAGGGAGATATAGGCTTTGTCCTCACTTCGTCAGAAAATGGATATAGCCACGGCTTGGCTACTCTGAATGCATCTCAAGCCAGTTCATAACACATCTGAGTGAAACCAGAGCTGTTGTTTGCCAAGAGGGAAGAAAGGCTGAAGAGCTCTCCCACCACGGCACAACACTCACTCGAGAAACCTCGCTGCAAAATTCCAGCTGGCGTGCAAGTTTTTGGGAGGTCTGGTGCTCCGGAGACCTGGAACCAGGGAGCTACCTCCAGCCCCAAGCCGTGCAAGCATCCCAGCATCCCCTCTGCAGCTCACTGCTGAAAGCAGTAAGCCAGGCTATCAGCGAGCTGCCTCAGCGGGGATCTTGCAGCATTAACTACGGAGTCGAGGAGACACCGGCTGGTTAATGCACCGGAGGAGCCTGGCAGGGAGCGACCGGAGCAGGTCGGGCTCGGATACAGGAGGAATCAGGCTGGATGGCCTAGAGCAGGTATTACTCAGAGATCATACAGCAGGGGACCATGGCCCCGCAAAGGTTGGGCGCTTCTGCACTAAACCCCTCACACCACTAATATACTCGGGTGGGCTGAAGCTGCCATGCATAGACTCTGCTCGGAGGCAGAAATGGGGCTGGCCTCTCTACTCCCAGAGAGGCCAAGTGGCAGGGGGGGGATTGCAGGCGGCACTGCCAGGGCCAGGGAGGGCACTTGGGGAGGGAGAACTCAGCTTTTCAGGAGCTGCAGTCAGAACCAGCTGAACTGAAACGTAGGAAAGGGGCAGATGGGCAGCAGCTACCCCTGCCGGGCTCTGCAAGCTGCGCTCCTCTCGCTCGCAGCCTGCAGACCTGCTGCATGAGGAACTGCCTGCGGGAAAGGGAAGGGACGGCCTCACTCACAGCCCCTCTGCCCACAGGTGGGTAGAGCAAGTCCAGTAGAGGCTTTTGCTGCATCTCAGCTCCAGAAGTCCCCTGGCTGCCCTGTGGTGGAAAGGGCTCCCCTTGAATATGACTATTTCTACCATAAGCCCTCCCTCCCCTACCCCAATTCAGGCAGTAGAAGCTCCCAAACACCCCAAGTCCCCCTCATTTCCTAGATTTTGTGAAAGCCCCAACACCCTGTTCCCCCCTCCCCATTTTCAAGCTAACTAAAATATTTATATACAAACAACAAAAAAATTGTCATAACAGCAACAAACCAAACTTTGGCTTGGAAAAAAAAAAGTTAAAAACCAACAATAAAACCAGGAAAAAAAAATAAAAAGTGGCCAACAGGCTGGCAGTTTGGTGTCCCTTTTATCTAGCTATTCCTCCAGAGAATCAATAGCTTCAGGGTCTCTAGCTTAACTAATGGCTTCCCCATCCTTCTCATTTGAGGTGCTTCCTCTCTGCTGCACGCAGAGAGGCTACGTGTATCCCTGGGGAAGAGCAAAACAAAATGTGTGGTTGTGCGTGGCTGGGCCAGGACACCTCCCCAGGAGCTCTGCTTGTTGACATTGCTTAGTGTTAAATGCAGGAGGTTTTCCTATTCTGGTATCAGCGGTGGATGGAGAAGCAAGTGTACAACAGAAGTTGGAGAGGCCCCACCAACAAACCCACGCTCCAAGCAGCCCTTCTGGGGGCGGTGAGCTCACTCCAGTACCAATCAAGGGAGTTGAGGCAGCCTAATAAAACTGCGCTTCTGCATTTCTCTACCATGTGGTTAGAGACCCTGCCTCTGATCACTG
This sequence comes from Gymnogyps californianus, assembly GCF_018139145.2. Classification (NCBI taxonomy): domain Eukaryota; kingdom Metazoa; phylum Chordata; class Aves; order Accipitriformes; family Cathartidae; genus Gymnogyps; species Gymnogyps californianus. The sequence goes on from NC_059471.1 coordinate 160,255,665, forward strand.
GGGTTACTGGGAGCGCTCTAGGAGCCAGCAGCTGAGCGGGGAGGTCTGGAAAGCAGCAACTCCCCATCACAGCACAGCTCAGAGTCATTTAAAAATGCTGACTTTGAAACACAGCGAAATCACCGTATGTGAGAGCAGAAGGGAGATAGTCTTGGGAGTTGTGGAGCCCTCCCATAAATAGTCTCTCTGCTTCCAAATCTTCTAATATGTAGTGTCTATACGGACTCAGCAGACCAGGTGCACAACTTTCTATGCAAGGCTGGGCAAAACAGACCCAGGGGCTCCAATGCAACTATGTAAGGGCCTGAAATAGCTCATGGTGGGAAGTTCCTATGAATTCAGAGCTTGCACAAACTGCTTCTGCCTCCCCTTAAACTACAAAACTACTTCAGGATCTTGTTTAGATATAAAAGACCCTCTTCCCCCACACAAACCCACGTGCTTGCCCCTCGCCTCAAGCAGCTTATACATGACTTGTTTTTCCGCACTCATCTTATTTGAAACAGATTACTTGCAGAAGCACCTAAGCAGCTCAGGATGAACAGGAGGAGAGACCTTGCACGCTGGACCTCAGAGCGCCTGAGCACAGCACGGATGCACGGTTCTTCTGCTAGCTTTCTTCCTCTGCAAGGCTGCACGCGCTTCACCTCCGCAAATTTAAGCGCTTGCTGTCCGCAACAGGTACTCTGTGTGATGCTGCATTGCATCTGTCACTCCTCGAGGTAAGAAGGGGAGGAAAGGGACAGCGAGGGAGAAAGATCTTGAAAAGGAGGAAGGAAAACTAAGATAATTACAGCCACCAGCAATGGACAACAATCAGCTAGAATAAGTTGTGTGGGGAGGGAAGATCATCCTCATCAAAAACTCCTTTCAAAGTCTTGTCCCCCATACAGCAGATCACAGCCAAAGTCTTTGGGCAGGTTGAGGAAATCTTCTCTTGCCAAGTCTAAAATCCTGACACTGCTGAAACTGTCCCAAACCTGTGCGCGTCAGATGGTGACAAAAATGAGGAAAGTCTCTGCATTTCCCCCATTTCAAAATGTAAATGACTATTTCCCACCAGCATTTAGGTCCCAGCCATAGTCAAAGAGTGCTTCCTTCTGCAGACCAGAAACACGGCAGGTGGAGACTTCTCCCTCACGTCCTCCTGTCTTACAGGCACCAAGCACCAGACCCAGGGAAGTAACTCTGTCTGCGTGTTCCTGATTAATTGCATGATACCAGTTTCTAACAGCTTTCCATATCGCTAATCGCCTTTTCCGTGATTGGTAGGATAAGCTATGCACCAACATACAGACACGGAAATGCATTATTTTTACCACAGTTAAAAAAATCCCAAAAACGAAAACAAAAACAAAAAAAATGCACAATCTTTGGAACAAAAGAATTAAAGGCAGAAATTTAAAGGAAAAAAAAAATACATATTCAAAGAACATAGTGAGGTATAAAAAAGTATTTTCTCTTTTGTTTTTTTTGTTTTTCCTCCTCGTCTTGCTATAGAGTTCCTCTACTAGTAAATATTGCAATAGCCAGGCCTCATGAACTGGGGGGGCTGTCCCACTTGCAGGGGGCTCACGTCACTTCAGTAGGGGGCAAATCGGCTGTAGCCACCTCGGTATAAACTCGCCTGTAGAAATTAAATGAGAGAAGAAGAGGTCGTTAGGAGGAGAACCATGAAGAAATACTCAGGACAGCACCCAAACGCTCTCAGAAGGACTAACGAATATGTCCTGGCACTGACCCGCCACCATCAGCACCTCTAAGAAGCAAGAGAGGAGAACCTTGCCTGCAAAATCAAAGACATGGCTCAGGAGGACATGCTCATGGCCAGCCAGCCGGAGGTGAAGTTTGGCAAGTCTTAGTCGAAGGGAGTTCAGTACCAGGGAGGGGACTCATGAGTCCTAATCTCTGAGCCAGTTGTCTAGGCTGTCTTTATAGATAGCAGAGACCAGGACTTCCAGGATGCTCTTCACCTCACCTTAAGGTAAAGGTCTAAAATAGACACGATGACCTGGTATCCTAGAAGTACCTGCTTTTCCTTCATCGACCCTAAAGAGAATCCACGTGATGAGCTGAGGCTCAAACGGAGATGCTACACTGCAGATATCTATATTTAGGTGTCTTTTTCTCTGAACACATTTGTATTCCAGCCTTTGCAACAACACAGATACTGCGCTGGCTAGCAGATGGGCAAGCATGTGTTTTCAGTAAGCTGCTCCGCTCCCCTCCGATGCCAGTATACCTCATTCCTGCCCTTGCGTAACTACTGCTGGCAGGCAGGACACCGCATCCTTCCACTAGTGGAAGAGGGAACCAAGTGGAGCAGCTTTGCTGCAAGATGTCACAAGAACAACTTATTCCCTTGCTTCCTAGAACAGATTTCTCAACATGCAACATGAGCCTTTAAAGTTAATGAAAATGGCAAGAAAGGGTGCCTTGCATCTCTAACTATTGCTGATTTTTGCTCTATATATCACCTTGATACAGTTCTACTGATTCACCAACCATGTTCTGGCTCCTAGCATTTCTGGTCATTCTTCTACCATCTCCTTTGTACTACGTGATGTGCAAGACCAAGTCTTGCAATGGTCTCCTACAACCTGGCTCCTTTCCTAGTGCACACACGCAAACATATGAATGCAGAACAACCGGGAACCCAGCACTGTAGCTAAGGACCTCCTCCTTAAATAAAAAAGTTTTTCTGAGTGAATTTTCATTACTTAATACCCAGTGAACAGCTGTTCCCCATGCTGGAAATGAGAAACAGCACAAGAAAGAAAATCCCACTTACCACAGCGCCAACTCCGTAGCTAGCGGCAGGGGCAAGGGCATGGTAAGGATCTGCTGTGTACACCCTGCCATAACTGAAGAGAGGGAGAAAAGATATAAAAAGAGGAAAAAAAAAAAAAGAAAAGAAAAAAAACTAGTCACTTTGGAGGGGCAGAGAAACAGCTGTCTGACCACAGGCAATGGAAGAAGCAGCATGCCCTTCTACACACATGTATGTGTACATGCACACACATGCACACAGGCAGCCCCTCTTCGAAGAGATCCTATGGGCATGCTGCCATGCATTGTATGAGATGGGCGAGAGAACGGCCTGCAAGGAGGAATGTGGCAGAAGCCATGAGCTCGACCTGTAGAAAGAGCTCAGCACCTTTGAAATGACAGCTAGTGCATCCCTTACCTCGCGTGATGCGATTTGGGAGGAGAGTAACTGCTGGTGCTAGCGCTACTGGCATGGTAACAGCTGCTAAATGGAAAGCAGTAAGGGATTCTCCAGAATGAGAAGGGAGTATAAACTTTAATGGTCTCGCATGCGCTAGGATTAAAACACGGCCTCACTGCACAGGAGATGAAAAATCTTAAGGCAAGCACTCTGATGGTGATAATCCTTTGTATCTATACAGAGCTGCATGTTAAAGCATCCTAGAGTACTGTATGAGCTAAGCAATTTTTACTTTATGGATGGGGAGAGAAATGCACCCAGTGATTAAACAACCTGCCCAGAGTCACAGAGCAAGGAGCTGGCAAGGCAAGTCAGGTCTTTTGACACTGAGGCCATAACCACACTGCCTCCTTTTTGCAGAGAATCACAAGGATAGGCAAGAGGCCAGGATTTGTGCCAGCTCACATACACCGGAGAGCAATACTGCCCGGGAGCAGAGACACAAACCGTGCATTCAAATCTTTCATGTTGGGTTGTGCATGCATGTGTGTGTGTGTGAGTGCAAGTAAGACAAAGAAACAGGGAAAGTAGAAGTACTGTAATGGATCAATGCTCCTTGAATCCCTGAGCACAGCAAGCTAGCCCCCATGGACACCTCCCCCTTACATACCCATCGCTGTAAGCTGCTGCAGCGGCTGCAGCAGCTGTGGCTGCTGTTGCAGTAGCAGGCTGTGCATATCTGTAGGCTGCATATCCACCCTGCAGGAGAGAAGAGAACTGACTTTACAGATACCTGTCCACCCACGTAGAGCATAAAAAAATAAAATTAAAAAAAAGGTCACACACATCACAAGGAGAGGAAGCGTTTCAAACTGCATCAGCTCCCATGTCATGTCTATCGCAAGCATCGCCCATTAACTCATGTATATTCCTTTCCTCAGAAGGACCAAGGAGACTCTTCCATCATCCTGTTTAGCAGAAGGAATAAACTAAAGCAAGCTTGAGCATGGTTATATCCCTGCAGGAAATTAAATTTGGCATGGAGGAACTGAAAACCAGAAGAGAGCTGAAATCTTGCATGCAACGTAATTTTTATGTCCCCTTCCTCTTACACTGGGGAAATCACAGGTGGACAATTTCTGTGAAGCGTGTATTTTAGAAAGGGGACCATTCAGAGAAATTCCTGCTTTTTTCCCCCTCTATCTCTTTTTTAAGCCTGGGAAACTCAAAAGGCTAGAATTTCATTTGGTTCAGATGCATAAAAGTATCAATAGCCAGAGAAGCCAAAAAGCAATCAGGAGAAGATGGTCAGAGAAGACAGTCCCTGGTGGTCTCAGGGCTGGCAACAAGGAAACTGACATTGACACCAACCAGACCATTCTCCCCTCCCTCCATGTAAGAAGGAAACAGGTCGGGGGAAATTATGCCAGAACAGTCTGTATTGCTGCTGCATTTCTGCCCATGCTACACACCCGTAGTAAAGGTCTTTAAAATGCTTACACTGATAAGAGGTAGTTACTAAAAACGTACTTACAGCTGGGTTGGCAAAATGTGAATCCTGACCCAGAGGAAGACCTGCGAGTCTTCTCCTGGAACTCCCACGAGGAGCTCTTAGGGCAGAGGAAGACCTGGCTCAGCCAGGCAGCTCTGCACACCCTGCAGTAACGAAGGATGGAGGCCATGCACCTTTCAGACCAGTGGTAAAGGCTGCATGGCAGGCAGCAAAGAGGGCTCTGAAGCCCAGGTTAGATCTTCCTTTATTGTACACTTCTGAACACATTTTTATTAACTTGGGGGGGGGCAATGGTAAATGAACCATGGCTTTGATTTGCTAGAAACACGAGCCATAAATAACATCAGAAAATTCCAGATTGCTTCTGGCTTCTTTCTTTTTTTTTCCAATTGACATTTCAGAGTTTGAAGGACCAGAAGGCAGACTTATGCTCTTCACCTCCAGAATCAGCTCAACATACCTCTACCACTTCTTCCCTACAGATCTTTTGCGTATATGTAACTAAGAGTACAAGATCAGCTCTACTACAGGACTGTGTGTTTGCTCAGCAGTGCTCAGTTTTAGGCTAGGTAGCTTTTAAATTAGAAGTAATGATTTTAAATTAATTTTGGTTGCTTCTGTGGGGCCTGTGTTAGCCCCATGAAGGCTAACATGCTATCCAAAACACGCCTGGGGACCATTTCCTACTCCAGCGGAGAGGGACTTACAGCCTCTTCAGTCTTCTAGTTAACAGAAGAAAGAGCAACACAAATCTACACTTCTGAAACACCACCACATTGCCTGAAAGAGATGTCATGTTACAGTTTTGCTCTTTTAATCTCATCTAGCTGTTTCCCTGCATTTTGGATTGATGGTTTGGGGAGGTTTAGCTTGGTTTTGGCATACTATCATTGTATCACCATTACTCCCACCTCCAAAACATGACGGAGACGAGAGGAATGAGGTGCAGCCTTAATCCAAATCAACCCTTCATCGACCTCACCAAATGAAGACAAAACTTCACACCAATGTCACTGTGGTATTCCCTTAAGTTTACCAGCTTCCTGAACTGCTGATGGGGTCTGTCACTTGGGCACAGTGTACGAGGCATTTTTGTCCAGCACTACCCTCCGCAGGGCAGCCGGCTTCAGCGCGCACCCAGATTCCCACTCTGCCCCACACTTGCCAGCCACATTTCACATCAGAAGCCATTTCAAATGTGCCTGGCACATACTCTGAACATGACAGCAAGATGCAGTTTGAAACCAAAAAGGGTTATCATGTAATTCTCTTTTAACTCATGTCTCTTGTAAAGGAAAACGAAACCAAACCAAAACAAAACAAAAAAAAGAAGAAAAGAAAAGAAGGGTTGGAATCAGGTGTGGGAGGGGGAATGGCGTAACATTTATTAATCAAAATTAAAAACTAAGCATGCTGACATCTGGAGCTAGAACAACCAGCAAAGTCACCACGTTCAGACTCATATTGGCTAGTTCTATCCATCCCAGCATTCTCTTGGGACAGCAGTTCGCCCTAGGCTCTACCACAAGCTCAGTGAAGTACACAGCCTCAAGTACTAGAGCGTGCAGCCACAACAACCTGCTATTACGGAAACAGTCAGTCACCACTGGAGTTAACATTCCAACCTTAACGACTCCCGCAGCCTCCCGCCCTCGCCTCCCGAAATGGCTCCCACCCTAGCCCTGTCCCACACCACAATGTTAATAATTATAACAAGCAATAACCCATCTGTTATATCAGAGAAGGGAACAGAGACTCCACTGAGAGATTTAGAGCGGGATGTTAACATTTCTTCAGTCAACTGCACAACAAACAAAAAAAACAGGAGAAATAATTCATTGGAGAAATGAAGTTAAGAAATAGCTGACATGTGTATTGCTTTTTAACCATGCACTGATGCAAAATTGAAGCTACTGTTAATTTAAAAAAAAAAAAAAAAGTCACAGGATAGAGGTACACACGCATGGGCAGACCCGCTCAGTTCAAAGCGGTCCGCAAATTCTACTTGTGTGTACTTCAAATAAAACCAAAAATGGGGATTATAATGGCCATGGTACGTTCCTGTCATAGGAGCAATGAGTGTGGACAGCTGGGGGATTTCTGACACAGGGATGTATTTAGCCAGCAAGTCCAAATACACCAAAACAGGGTGAAGGAAAGAGGAGGAAAGTTGCGACTATTACTTGTTATTTCGTAAATGCTTTCACGAAGCTCTGGGACCAGTACAGAGCAAAGGAGACACTGTGCAGGTTGCCTCACCCAGCTGATGCTCCTGTTCTCCATAACCCAGCACCCACCTATAATTCCATCAATGCGTATAAAGCCCTGCTCAGCTTGTCCAATGCACCAGTTATTTTCTCCTGCTATTCCTGTTCACACACAACTTTAACTGGTATGCAGAGCTCATCCATAACCTCAGCTACACGGTCCTACCACCCCTAGTGATTTCTGATGCCACTCTCTCCAGGTACTCTAGTAAATACAAACTATAACAGAGTAGAGCATCTTCAACAAACATGAACAATCATGTTTCCCAATAAAATAATAATAATGAAAAAAAAAAAAAGGCCCTTGCTAGCTGCACCACGCTCCTCCAGTGCCACAGACAAACTGCAACAGAAGACACCATCAAGTGGCATAGTCCCTGAAACCCAGGACAGCCATGCAAACTCCCACTCCATCTATTTAAGTGAAGTGATTCCACAGGGACAGGTTTACTCATCTAGGTTCAGTTTTTAAAATCTTTAGCTTCATCTCAAAAGAAATGAGTGTGGCTGAGCTTCTTGTGAAGATGTTAAGTCACTTCTATCAAAGGGACAGTTTAAACACTGCCTCGACAAGAAAATAGGGGAACTAAGGAAAAGGCTTATGCATTTTTACTGGGCAGTAAGTAACAACCAAAAGGACTGTCTAAATCAAGATTGGTCCTTTCTGGTACAGTCTTTTGGATTGTCTGGGGAGCATGTGAGAGGTGAACACAATCCTAAATGTTGCTTATCTTAATTCAAGTTCTCTTTCACTGGATATCCTGCCAGTGTTGCTGGGGCTGTGCTAAACCCCCTTCCCCACGTGAACGTGTAGTGCTTGAGCCTATAGATGTCAACTGTCAAACAACTGTATTTGCTCAGGTATTCACAAAAGCCCAAATTTAAAGTGACTCTTCTGTGATGTTATCCTTGGCTCATCAACGAAGCAAGAAAGTATTTTTTTAAAATTCCTTCTTTAACATTAGATGATAGCTTTTTCAGTATTGTCATATATTCTCTGAAATAACACAAACATGGCAAAACAACATATACAGGAAGCTGCAATCCCAACTAAAGCAGCATTCCAATTACTGAGCATGTTAATGTAGATAAATGAGCACTTTAAGACTATACAGTTCAGCTCAAAATAAGTCCATCTTCTCTTCCACTCTTCAGGTCCTTATTAGATGATCAATCCAACGGTAACATGAGGAAATCCAAACCTACTGCTTACTATGTCAGTGTATCCTATGGTATAAGCCTCCCCTTTCTTCTTCCCTTGCTGCCTTAGACAGGCGCACACAGTGTGTTGCTGGCCCTCTTTACTACAAGGAGCCTTTGTGCCACTAAGACACAAGCGTTCCCATACCCCTGGAGGAATGTGTAACTCATGGTACCAGTCAGATACATTTGACCACCTGCCAGATTTAGGCAGCAAGTCCAATTTTAGGACTGTCATATCTCAAATGTGTCTTCTCTACCCCCAAACTGCCCTATAACAGAAGTTAAGAAGCAGAAAGGGCTACAACTGTTTCCAGTATTTCTGTATTAGAAGGGTGGCATATGTGCACCAGGAATGAGCATGAATGAATTAAGAGGTGACAGGACAACGGTGTCCATTGCAGCAGGTGCTTCTACATGGTAATGGGACAAGCATGACCTTGTTAACCCTTCCATTGAATTTACATTATTTTTTTTTTTTTTTAAATAAAATGCCACTCGGTGTGAAATCTGGACACACGCCACCCTGCTACAGCGGGGGCTTGGATCACACGTGAGTCTGCGCTGCCCTAAAAAAGCCTCTGTTCCCATCTCTAATGTGGTGCTGGAATGGTTAGTATAATTCAGTTTTTTCCACTGCAATCCACAATCTGATCGGTTGGCAGGTCACACTGGCACTCCTACCTGAGGTATTTTAGCGCTAATGATTGGTTCCTGTAAGACTATTCTATAACAGAACACAGGAAGAGCAGTTCAAAAAAACACAGCTGTGGAAAGAAACAATCATACAAACAGCCCGCAGTGGGGCTCACCAGCCTTTTCTTTCCAGTGGATGCAAGCACGCTTTTCACAGGCAGGAGCAGTCTTCGCACGGGTGGGTTTGTTTGGGTTCCCCCCCGCCGCCCAGATTGACCCCCATTGTAGAAGAAAGATAACCTTTCTTATGATCTGAAATTAAGCCCTCTGCATCCTGGGGCAGGTTGTTTTATGAATTCAGGTGTCTTGCCAGAGTGGGACACATCCAACAAGAGATGGAATGCCTTCTTCACAGAAGAAATGGCTAGCAGGATGGTTGCCCCAGGAAAGAGAAAAGGAGTGAGGAAGAGGAGGAGGAGGAAAATGAGAAATCGGTGCATAACATGTATGCAGAAAAAGCAGCCCAAACATGGGACACGTCCCCTTCATCTTGCCTACCACTAACCACTCCCTGCCAGCTCAGCTCCTTTCCACGCTTCCTTGACGCAACCCTACGGACTCAGAAGACCTAAGGGAACCTCATTTTAACTTTCCCCCCAGTCCTAACTGAAATACCCTCTGCCATCCCTTCCAGAATCTGGACAAGCCTTTCACAGCAACCAGAGGGACAGAAGCACTGCAGTGAAAGGCATGACAAATCAGTGGGGCACAGGGACACTGTAATCATTCCACCTGTGCCAAGCAAATTGTTTGGAAGTGTAATTTCATCTTTGGATTATGGTAACTTTTTCCTGAGCTCCATCGGAGGACTCTGGGCAGCAATAACATAGGAAAAAGCACCACCATCTAGCTGGATGAGCCCCCTCTTCTATCATCCTGCTTTCTGAGAGTGAGACCAGAGCCACCAACAGCAAAGTCATCAGAAGTCCTCCTAATGGTTCTAACCTGACTTGGGGGCTTGCTTTTGTGTTACATCATGCTACTGCACTGCAGCACCAAGTGGTTACAGGGATTCTTCATTACTGAAGTCTCTGTCCTTAAAACATGTTAAATAAGCCTCTCCTCCCCATCTGCAATGGAAACTCTGAAAGAGCTTTCTCAAAAGAAATAGGGAGTAACCCCGGCCAGTCTTCCCTTTCAAAATGACAGCCTCTTATATGCCATACTCTGAGGGAAGAGGCACTAAGCACTGCTCATTTGCTTGCTTACTTGCTGTAGCAAAGTCAGTGGTCTGTAAAGCTGGTGTTTTAGGAGCGAGGCGGGAAAACCCAGAACCCTCTGTAGTCCTTGACACAGTTTTGTAAAGGAACACTTGACTAGGCAGATCAATTTTTAAAGGACTGCGCACACGACAGTATATGTAAGAATGAAGAAATGCACTCAATATCTCTGTGCTCAGAGAGCATGTCTTCCAACTGCTGTAACTGTGTTGGGAAAAGCACCTTTACAAGACTTGACCCTCCAAATAAGCCAACAAAATCCAAAAGCTAATTCCATCCATTATCTTGAGTCTAACCCCAGGGTCCTCTTTAAAAATGTCAGGAGCAGCACCTTCAAAGGAGCGGGGATGCAAAACTCATGCCGACAACTGTGCCACTACCCGATACAAAACTTCCCCAGCTCCAAAGAGCTATTACCTACAATACCATGAAAAGGAACTCTGCTAGAGCTAAGCAGGCCACAAGTTGCAATGGCAGTAGCGGACCTGAACATTTTGGCTTTGAAAGGCATATTCCTACCATAGCTGCTCTGCAACAGCTCTCCATTGGAGAGGAAACCATTTTTCTCACTGGCGAGTCAGAATCCCTCCATCCACGACCCACCTACGTATACACAGATGCCCTGGAGATTTGCAATACAGACTGGCTGGGTAGGACAAAGACAATGACAGGACAAAGTCTCCCATGGTATCAGAGCTAATTCCCAGACAGGAGGCTGCTGACTCTTCTAACTGAAGATCTCCACATATTTGTACTTTACAATTCCCCAAAGAGGTGAGAGAACCTAGCCTATTTAGGTACCATTTCTACCAGCAAAATGAGATGTCAGTTTTCACTCTAGCATCTCGGTCTTCATTTTTAATCAGTCCCAGCATCTTCCCCAAAGGAATAATCTCCACATCCCAGTGGCACATGAACATTTTTAAACATACAGCTCGCTTAGTTTAGTGTGGGCTGCACAAATCAAACCTGAAAGGGCCCCAAGAGGGGAGAGAAAGGGGAGGGCGGAGGGGGAGAAGGAAAGGGAAAGTCTGAGGCTAAACCAGTCCTGTTATTTTTATATCCAAATTATGTAAACGAGAGAAGTGTTGAGAGAAATTTTAATTCGCTAATCATCTCTCAGGTTGATTAGTAGCAGTGTGCATGTGGGGGACAGGACACCCAGTAAACTGACCCTGGCAATGATCAGGAAACCCAAAGGCTTAGGTCTTGCACCCAGGGGCAAGCGCAGTGACAGAGAAGCATGCTTGCATTCCTAAATATATAAATATATATATCCACAAGGAAGAAGAAAATTAAAGTAAATGATATTTTAAAAAAACAAACCAAACCAAACAAACAAACCAAAAGAAAAAAAAAAAAAAAAAAAAAGGCTGGCTTGTCAGGGGTTGGGGACAAGAAGGCTCCGGTGTGTGTACTTACATAGAGGTCAGCACCGTAAAATCCGTCCTGGTAAACCACACTGCAGAAAATCCACACAAAAACAAAACAAAAAAACAAAACAAAAAACAAAAAACAAAAGAACAGAAAACACATTCCGGTTATTGAGGACGGCAGCATGCACATGCGTTTTACACAGGCAGGTGATGTATGAATCCACAACCTGGGCTTTTGGCAGGAGCAAATCAGCAAGAGAATGTGTGTGCGCACGCACGCTAGACGGCTCCAAGTCATCTTCCAGGGCATGCAAAGGGGGAAGGGGCGGGCAGAGGGGGAGACAGTATGCAAAGGAGAGAGGGAGGGGAACCACCATCTTGTACAATAAAAATAGACTCAAAAAGATCTGATGTCCTGAAGAAGAGAAACAAGGGTTTAGAAACCTCCACTCTGGTTATTCTCCTGGAATGATTTTAGTTACCCTCTAAACACATGGAAACATTGGCTTCATGGAGTGGGCTTGTGAAATTGAGGAGCCCCTCAGAAGGCATCCCACAGGGGCTGGAGTCACCTATGTCAGAAGCACGTTTCAGAGAGTTATGTATGATTACGTATTTCGAGCTTCACAGGGCTGCATGACTTTGTTTCTGACATCCATACATCACCTGCTTTTACCCTGCACATTAGACATGCGATAAGATTTGGCTGATCACACAAGCATGCAAAGTATTATTATTCAGCATCTTAAAGAACCGATGCAACACCTCAGGAAAACAAGTCAATCAACTCTGATCAAAGTAAACACGGAGAAATGTAATTAAAAAGAAAAAACCAAAAATACCCACAATGCATTGCTTTCACAAGCAGAGATAATGAGCTAAAAAGGTTAGGTGACTGGTCCAAGGTCCGAGAATTGAAAGGTGCAGTGGGAGTCCCTGGTAGTAACAACTTATTCCGTAGCAGAGAGGAGCAACTGGAAGGGTTTCCATGGGATGGTGCTTTTTCTGCTTTAAGCCATAGTTTTCTTTCTCTCAGAACTTCAAGCAGGAAAACTGTTAAACCAGAGCTTGGGGTTCCCAAAGAGCCACTCTTACCAGAGCATTCACTAGCATAAGACTACGCAGCTTGCTTTGGGGACAGGGGTCGGGGAAGGATGAGGAAGGAAGAGAGGGGATGCCCCCCACCCGTTTGAGTTCAGCGTGTGCTTCATACTGAGGAATTTCCTCTTGCTTTGTCCTCTGAATAGCTCCGCACAAACTCACTCAAGGCTTTAAAAAGCCATAGCCCCACCATCTGTGATGTTCATGGATCTGATGTGCATGACTTACCAGTAGCATTAAAGAAAAAGAAGGTATGGAACACTAGCTTTTCTTTTGATTATAATTTTTTACTCATCAGATGGAATGTGAAATGCTGCGAAGAGCCTGCCACCCTCAGACACCCACCTATTGTAAGGCACGCACACACAAAAAAAGCCCAGCAGATCTTGCCAAAATTCTGCATGCTATTACTAAAAAATAAAATAAAATTAAAAAAAATCTGTTGCAGTGTTAGCTACTGCTTGAATGATTTAGTCTTGCTGTCTTCCCCAGGAAAAGTACACTCCATTCCCAATGGACAAAGTTACTACGGTCTCCAAGAGCGCTGGGAGCAGATATGAAGATAGAGACCCTTGTTAGAGGAAGAAGGGAGCCACTTCAGCAGGGAGAAGCAGGCCATAAGACCATGTTTGTTGAAGCTAAATTTTTACAACCACATAACAAAGAATTTGGCTCCTGGGGCAGTGACTTACATTGCCGGGTTCTCTATCTAGGACCAGGAGTGTTTTAGCAGTGATACTCCACCTGCTCCTGCAGGAAAGGCAAATGCATGACAGAGGAAGTGACTGTTGGTTTATGCACAGGTTAGCAGTTTTAACAGTTATTCCGAACACAATCAGTTGGATGAATATCAGCATTACCACATTGGATCAGGCCACTATTCCTGTAACTTAGAATCCTGTCAGCAAGAGATGCTAGCATCAGCTCTCCAGAGAAAACTGCAAGGAACACTAGTAACGGGTAAGAGTAAGACTTCCTGGGTCCAAACAACCAAGCACACGTGCATCCTCCATCTCTCCTTCATTTAGGACTTGACTGACACCAACTGCCAGGGCTGAAATCTAGCAAGGCTTACTTATATGCTAGAATATCCATATTTGTGATTCTTAACGCTAGCAAAACCTGAGAGAATTCCTTCATTTGAGAACCACAGAGACCATTCTGGTTATGCAGACTGACCAGAAGCATAAAGCAGCCCAGCAGCCCATCAAATCTCAGTGGCATCTGCAAAAAGCCCACTAGCTGAGCTAAAACACACCCACGAGAAAAAGAAATATGCTGGTTTTGTAAAGCAGCCATCATATCATTTAGGTGTACCAACAGTTGACTCTGTTGTAAAAGGAACCAAAAAACCACTCCAAACACCCAAAGCTCCCTACTGCCTTTTATCTAGTCTGACTTTTATCTACTTTTGGTTTCAAGTCAGTGAATCCTCTACATATTTACACTCCTAGACTAAATTATTCTTTACTAGGGCAAGCCTACTCTTCATATAGGTACTTAATGACAATGAACAAGTCAATGCCTAACTTACAGTTTGAGAAATAAAATTGATCAAGCTTATTTAGTTTTCAGAGTTTTACAGTAGGCAAGTTTTTTTCAGACTGACTTAGTTCTTACAGCTTTTGGTCTGAAGTGTAATTTGTCAGCATTCTTGTTTAGAAAGCATGGCTGCTACAAATCAGTGCAATATTCCAGTACAGGTTTTACTCATGCTATATATAGGAGATTATAACGTCTCCTTACTTCTACTGAATGCTGCCTTGGTTATAAATTGAAGGTTGCATTCGTATTCTGAGGTCAGGCTCAGGTGACTATCTAACATCCTCTCCAGTGGTCTGAGCAATTGCTTTCTAAGGTATGAATAGCCTTCCCTGGATAAACATCCATATCCATACGTAAGTATGTACATTCCACATATGCATTAGTAAATCCTAGTTTGAGTTCTTGAAATAAGAGTTAAAACTATTAAGAACGATATGACTTCTTGCACCTTCCTCTGGAGTATCTAGCACTAGACACTGTCAAAATTTACTCTAACCTGAACGGCCCTCAGGTCTGATCCAGTATGGCAATTCCAATAAGCTTTTATTAATCTACATTCTGTATTTTTTGAATTCTGCTAAGTTCTCAAATGCAGTGATACCATTAAGTTTTGTAACTTAAACACCACTGAGGTTTGTGAAAACCAATTCCTTCTACTAGGTTTGAGTTAACCTGCAGCTTACTTTACCGTCTACTTTCACATTACTCACTATGTCTTGATCACTTATGTGTTGCTGAGTGATCTTACGGTGTCATCTTTCCACAGGCCAGGAAGAAAGCAACTGATGCAGGGTAAGGTGTCAAGAATGTGTGCCTGCCCCTGGCTCCAGGGAGGTCAACAGTGCTCACATGAAGCGGTGGCTGTGCCACAGGTTACTGCAACATGGAACTGAACAGCACATTTTGTATTATTCCATGAGGAATCAAATTCCCTCTACAAAATATCTTGCAGAGATTCAGACTATGATGACAAACACCAGAATTAGTTAATTACATCCCAGTGCTTGGGACTAGAGACAGTTCTGGGCCATTTGTGAACCTGCGTCATTTACTGCTGCCCTGCAAATGTTTATTGGCTAGTATGCTGCCCATGAAGACATGAAATCAGTCAGCAGGGTCAGACAAACTCAATGTAATGTAAGTAAACACAGTCATGAGACAGTATTTGGGAGGGATAATCATTGGAGCCTGGCCCATATTCCAAATGGAAATAAACCTTTTATACAGGACTCAGGCTGGATTTATATCAAAGACAAGCCTAGAGTCCCTCCCAGTGTGCCACTCGTGACAGCCTCTTGCTAGGAATGCTCCAGCCATTACTCCCAGGGATGAAGACCACATCCCGCCTCCCCGGTGCAAGTATTTCATATTCTGCTAGACAGCAGCACTTAGCTCAGCTTTGCTTCTCTGTTTCACTGTGCAGCACTTCCTAATAAAACTGGACTGGGTCATTCTTAGAGCAACAGACAGACAAGTTGCAGGTCAGAGGCTATGGTTAGAGGATACAGAACATGAACTAGGAGTAGCGGCAAAAAGAGGTGGATCTGAAAACCCAACAGAAACACGCTGTTCAGAAGGCCAATGTGTTCAGACAAAAGGTTTCATTTAAAAGTCTTCCAGTGAATTAAATACAAACATTGCCAGATTTGCTGCAGAGCAAAGCTAGACTGAATACATGACAACTACAGCTTGCTTCCTTGAGCTCTACTTTAAATATCAGACTGGACTCTAAAAAGAAAGGGCCACAGTAGCTCTCATCACTTAATCTGCTACAGAAGGTACTGCAAGCTTATCCAGCATATATCAGGCCAGCTCCTTGCACTGATGTGTGTGGCTTCCACCTCCCTTGTTAATAAAAGATTTATAATTTATTTTCTTCCCTTTTGGGGCTAGTCTAAAGGAAAAAAGGGTCAGTCCACTTCTCTGTGTTGGAGGATTCATTCCTACTCCTATTCTTTCTGAAAACGTTGCCTGGAAAACATGACAAGTAAAATTCCAGAGACAGGCAATATGAATCCTCAAAATCAGAAACAAAAAAAGACAGTTTGGAAGGGATTTGCTGATTCGTCTGTCGTTCCATCACACTTAAACAAACAAAAACCCAAAACAAAACTCACATACAAACCTAGTTCCCTGTACTTTTAAACAGAATACTCTTTTGTAACAGCATCTATTCCACTGCATTACTAGTGAAAAGTCAGAGGGCAAAGAATGCTAAGGCCACACATTCACCATTGCTTCATACAACCATTAGAAGAACACTGCACTTTCGTTCTCCCTATATCCCAAACACTCCCAGCTTTAAATTAATGGACTTGATTAATCTTTGTTTTAAACCTTTTTAAACCGTCTCCAACAAAGAAAGCAAATCCATTGTGGGTAACTGGCTCTTCTGTGTCCTACTGCCAGATGGTGAGGTATGAAGGTAATGGATAATATTCCTCATTCCTGGATATGAAAATGCAAATGGAGTGCAAAAGCAGAACCTTTTCAGAAATTTCAGACCTTCTCTCTTTGTGTCCTTCTCAGCAGCACTATAACATATTGGGTCAATGGATGACAAATACCACGTAGACAAATTGAGAAATTATGAGAAGGAATTCATCAGCGCTTTAAGCTGTTGCAAATACTGAAAATTGTTTCAGTCACGAACTTAACATGGAAAAATTTAGATTTGCCCCCACTGGATGCCATCGTGTGCAGAATGCTCTGGCACTAGCAATACCCTGACTCTCACCATCCAGACAATTTTAGTTATTTTTTGGTTAACCGATTAGCTATTTGACACGGTTGTGCAGAGCACTCTGCTCTTGTGACCAGTGCTTACCCTGGGTAGGCAGGGATGGCTGTGGGAGGTACCGCCCGGACTGCCCCATACACTGTCCTTCCTCGGCCCCTCAGATGGGCTCCCCGAAACGCGGCTGCTGTGGTGGCTGCAGTTGGATAGGGGAAGCCTGGAACTGTAAAGACAGACAAGGTGGAGGGTGAAAAGGATCCGAGCTCCTGCCCAGAGAACAACAGTCTGCTTCAAACAAAGTGAAACAATAGCTCCACAGCGGTGGGATATTTTGCATCAATCCTGCAGACGGGCATGCTTATAACCCAGCAAGCATCCGATACATACTTCCTGCTACACCATGGCCTTTGGGGGAAAAGGGGTTGCAGAGAGGTTTGGCATGCAAGAGGTTAATGCTTTGGCATGCCTCACCCACCACAAACAGGGTACAAATCCCCCCACCTTTTGACACCGCCATGCAGTCTGGTTAGAGTCTGAGAAGCGCAGAGAGTTACTATCAATATAGCAGGCGGCTCTTCCAAAACTGCAGAGGCTCTTTAAAATAATTTGTCAAGAGGCCCTTAAAGTCAACCAACTTACATCAGTCTCTTCCCTCCTTTCCCCTCCCACTCTTTGCCACCCAATCCTCTGTATGTTCATTTTAAAGCCTGAAAGACAAGATAGCCCATATAACAGCAGCAGAAATTTCCCATAAAGTGCCAGTTTACTGAGAGCCCACCTTCATTTAACAAGCGTGACCAATAACTGGCTCCATGTATAGTGGGGCCTGCTTTATTACGCTTTACGCTGGAGTAAACTGGCTCATGATGAAATGATGTAAAACCTCAGAGGCATCTGCAAACACGTAATAAACAGATACCGAGAGGGAAGGAGTCCCAGGGCGCAAACCCAACCCAACGTGCGTCCAGGTGCATGCCACTAGGGGCCCTGCAGACTCGCGGTTTAGCAGCTTGTATAATATGTACTTTAGGGATTTGTCTGTTTGGTTTCTTTGATTTCAAAAGGGGGAGGGGGGCAAGGGAATGGCCTATTCCTCACACACACCCTCCCCTTGTTCTGCAGCCTCCTCATCACTCAGAAGACCCATTCACCAGTACAGAAACACACTGCAGATGAACAAGTTACAGCAACTGCACAGTATACTTTGGCTCAAGGTAAACTCATTCCCAGCGAGACCCATCCTTTCAAGTATATATTATACAGACTGGAGAGAAGAAGGGTAACAGGTCATCGTTAACTCAAGCACAGTAACAATACAGGGCCAACGGGGGCTACTTACTGATTAAAGGAATGTAAGTGTTAATACCCCCCCTTCCTGACAGGGGCACTGCGGCGTCATTGCCCAGCGAGACATCTGCTTGAAAGCTGGACGCTAATTTAATTTTAAAAAGAATAAAAAAAACAAAAAACAAAAAACAAAAAAACGTAAAAAGGTTATAAAGAAACAGCAGATTGAGAACATAAACAAACACCACTGCAGTTAAATGGCAGAAGTGGAAGTGTCTACTTAAGCTCTACCTGCATATAACTCAGGGCCGTACACCGCTCCAACCACAGGACTCAACTTCCAACCTGAAACAACAAAGACTGCAGTGAATGCCAAAATCTACACCAAGAGAAGGAGCGGGCAGTGTGGGTAGGGGGAATGGTCTCTTGCATGCGCCCCAGCTTCACATGCACAGCTCTTTCCAATTTCTGCTTCGCCTCAATCCCCCTTGGTGTAGATGGAGGCCAACTGCCTTTTTCTAATGTCAAGTTCTAGGTACAGGTCTCTGTATCAGAGGGAACAGCAAAACATCAGCTGATCCACAGCATGGCAGAGGCGCCGCTGAGAGAATGCCAACTACCTTATATGCATATTCGTCACAAGCACCGTGCGACCCTGCGTTCCCTGCATGAACCTTGCTGCCAGCTCCTCCAGCTCCTCCCTGCTTTCACCGGAACGCTTGGGATCCAAAACCTCTCTAAAACCACCGGCTCAGACTGTCATCCTGGGCAAGTCAATTTATAGCCTTAAATTCTCAAAACACCCTTCTGTCTTATTTGCTACATCTGCTAAAAAGCAGCAGTGCCTGAATTTCCTCATTAACTGAATTACATGACTATGGTGCAGAAAAGCAATTCAGTCTATTCATCTCACATTTTCTCCTCTCTGTTATTTTAGTATTTCCTGTCATCTTTATGCTGCTTTTCAGGTGAAAGCCTTCCCAGAGAACCAATTTTAATATCATCTGGATAACTGGCAAGAACTGCAAATCATCAGCATAAAACCTACAAGAGAATAGTGCTTAAAGAAGTCATCACTGGGGTATGAGGAGGAACACATTTCCAGTCAGATCTAGAAACCTATCTGTCCTCCCCCCCACCTTTCTATTGGGGGAGAGAAGGGGTGTAAAGCTAACAACATGATCTGGGCTGGCTTCCACAAAGCATTCCTTTCACGAAAGATCTCAGCTGTTCAGCTAGCAATCACACAGGTATTTTTATTTAAATAAATCCATACCCTTCCTCTGTCTTGGAGTCCTGATGCACTTACTGCACTTTAACACCTCTAACCAGCCTAGAAACCACATGAACAACTTTGTGAACTGCAGCCCATCAACACCACCCCTTCATCTGCTGGCAGAGTATCAACGAGAGATGCAATGCACGCTCCCTTCTCAAGACTGGGCACGCTGCTGCTGCCCTGCCCACCTGGATGGCAAAATACTCAAGTGAGTGGTGGCAATGAGAGGACTGGGATCAACCCTCAAATTTAGTAACAGTCGTACAACCACTCATCAGTATGCCTTAAGCATGGCCTAATACTAAATACCTTTGCGTAGCTTTAAAGCTGGCTTTGAATTGCTTGCTGCAAAAGCAAAATATTCCTGCCCGTTATCAGGGTTTCACAAGCAAGCCAAGTTTTGTTACCAAATAGTCATATGCATTTTCTGCCCTTGTTTCCAGGACATAACATGGCTGCGTTGCCTTTTGCTACAAAATCTCGTGGTTCCTTTCAGACACTGAGACTCAGAATCCCAGCCTTTCTGCCCGGCCCTGTTTCCCCAGTTCTGTAACCAAAATAAGACTTATTTGCCAAGAGCCACGCAACAAGTCAGTAACAGAGCCACAAATAAAATCCGTATCTTCTGACTTCTGAGCCTTACACTGTAACCAAAATGGATTCTCACACTAGCAACTACCTATAAGCAGCTTCCTGCCTTGTTGAAGCTGTTTGGGAACATTTTCAGACCAGAAAGAACTTTTCTGCCTGTTTCAGGACAAAAACTCAGATTCAAAATCTTTATCAAAGCAGCATTCATTTCTGTTGGGAGAAGAACAACTTTTTATGCTATATATGCCTATGCAATAAAATTACTGCACAGACAGAACCACCAAGATATCCCAATGAAACAGGATTCTTCATTACCCAAACAACTTGGTCTTTCTCTATTCAGGTTCACTGGAAAATGTCTCAACACAGGCACAGTCTGTAACAAAAAGTGAGCAAACAAGCAGCGCAATGCCTCTGTCTTCCCGGCTGCTTGTGGACAGTTGTACTTTTACAGTTAGAATCTAAACTGAGATATATCCAATTACGTATCTTAAGTTATGCTTCTGCATTCATGTTTAGGTATCTATGTGATGGCAATGAGACTCAGGAGTACTGCACATCCCACTGTACAGCATCAGCTTGCAGTACTGGCAGGCAACACATCAGTCCTTGGCTTCTTTACCCAGCTTGGCCACATTGGGCATGTCACCACTCCTCTCTGTCCCCACTTCTCCATCTGTAAAATGGTATTCCTCCATAAACGCTTAAGGGTTATACTGAGGAATAACGCTACAACTTAGAGTTTGCGGAGTTTTGTTGGTTTCTTTTGGGGTTTTTTTTGGTCCTGAGGAGAGGTCATGACTTTTCCTTTTTGTCTTTCTTCAAACCTTTCAGCTCATCATTAATACAGTCTCTCTTACCATTTGCGTAAGGTGTGACCATCTTCTTATTGGTCATCACTCGCGCAGTGGCGTTGTTAACCTAAAAGTAAGAAAGGGAAGGGGGAGGAGAGGGAAGGAAGCATAATACATTAGGGAAACCGGTGGAAAACTCTCAGATACCACACACACACACACTATACTTCTCTGAGCAAAAAAAAATTAAACAACTAATTTTACAAGAATGCAATCTTAAATTACTTTTAACAGTTGCCATTTAATTATAAAAGTTACAGCTAAACGCGGCACTTTAAAATTATTCACTAAACAAAAGGCCAACGAGAGTAAAGTGCAGATTCTCCACCACCCTGCCACATGCTTATTTTCAGCTCATTGATCGAAAGGGCAAAACTTTGGAGGTTTTGTCCAGGTTCTGTTCGAGAGGCAGCGATAATTTCTGCAGCCCAGGGCAGGGGAACTGAACCAGGTGATGCACAAGCTGACTTGTTTCTCAAGCTCACGGTTGGGATTGGGGCCCGGCAGGTTGCTGGCAGGCATACTTTTTAGCTACAAAAAGGTTTAGATTTGAACTCCCAAGGCTTGAGGAGATTTCTGGAACGCCACCAAGCGTTTGGATGGTCTACGTTCACCGATTTCCTCCCCATCATTTCCAAATCTTTTTTCCAGATTACTTTTTCCTTGTCACAAATCTCATGGAGCAAAAAGAAGAAATACATAGCAGTAGACCTGGGTCTTTTTTTGGTTTTATTGTGCCCTCCACCCTCTTTACAGAGCTCTGCATAGTTCCAAGCGGTTTGATTGCTCAAGCAAGTGGGGTGTTACCACAGAGATGGTGCTGATAAAGAAAAGATGGACCAGTTTGGAAGCCAAGTTACTGCAGCCCGGTGTCAGACAGCCTCAAAGTTCTTGCAAGGAGGGTGAAGTCTTCATACAGCATCAATAATTTATCAAAACCCATGCCAAAAGGGAATTGAGGCCAGGGTGAAGAAGGGAAAAAAAAAAAAAAAAAAAAAGGATATAAAAATAAAAGCTGCCTCGGGCCCTTGAGACTTATGGATGGTGAGCGTACACAGGGTGGGGAGTCTGGAGCTACATTTTACTCTCGTTTCAGCCCCAAAACAATAGAAACATTACACATTTAAAAAGAAAGAATGGGAAACAACAATGATGAGACTGAGAGCATGCAGTTAAACACACACAGATAAAAGAAAGAAAAAAAACCAAAAAACCACAATTGATTCAGAGGGTGGGGAGGGGAGAAGGGAGGCAATAGGGTCTCACAGACAATCATTAAGATGGAGCGAGTGCCTGAAATCAGCTGCTACAGCAAAGTGCAACACAAGCACTTAAAGGAAAAATTGCCAGAACCGATCAGAAACCACCAGTCAGCAAAGAGACCAACAGCTGCATTTAACCGAGTAAAGAAATAAACTGGGGAGGGGGAAGAGAGAGAAAGAAAAAGAGAGAAAACAAACAGTAACAGCTACAAACAGGTCTCAGAAAGAGAGAGCAGCAGAAAGAAGGGGCAGGAGAGAAAGAGGAAATGGGTGCATTAATAAAAACCAGCCAAACTGGAGTTCAGTAACTCTGAGTAAGATGTGCAAGGGGAAATCACCATGAAGTCAGTAATCAAACAGCTCAGACTGCTACAAAACGATATGTACATCCAAAGTCCAGGCGGCATTACTCAACAGCATTGAAAATAAAAGGGGGAGAAGGGGGAAGGAGGTGGGTGGGGACAACAAGTCAAATCACATTTTGTAGTGTTAATGTGAGATGGCAGATGGATTTTTTCTTTCTTATTTAATTTTGGTTTTTTTGTAATTTTAAGAAAAATTTAAAAAAAAAAAAAAAAGAAGCTTCTTCTCTAGCACTTTTGTTTCACTTACCGCCAACTCGTACCATCGCCAGCATTGTGTATAGTTACCATGGAAAGAGTGAGTCAAGTGAAGGGCCCTAAACGCTAAACCATCGAAAAGGGAAATAAAAAAACAAAACAAAAAAAGGCAAAATATGCAGACATCTTACTCAAAAACGGTGGCTTTTTTGTTTTAATATTTGTACCTTTTTTTTTTTTTTTTTTTTTTTTTTTTTTTTTAAAGAAAGAGGGAGAGAGGGAAGACGCCAGTTAGCCTTCACAGTGGAACACCAAACTGGTCAACACTAGGCATGCCCAATATATGGCCATGTTGGCCAGCCAACATCAATGCTTCACCCCCCTGCGGTGAGAGCTAGAAACTTTAAGAATTAGCTTTCACCAAGCCGACTCTTGACCGTGGGCATGTCAAGAAACCAGCGGTGTGTATAGCACAGCCCACTCGGGGCTTCTGCCCCGTGTCTCCCCTCCCACCACGGGCATCATCTCACACTTGCGTGGAGGAGAACTGGCCTCGGAGGAAAGAGAGGATACTGGCTGGCCCCCTGCTTTCTTTTTTGGACACAGAGTTAGAAGTCGGACAGTACTCTTTCAGTTAGTTTTGTTCAGGCCTGGTAACAGGAAATTGGAGCCTCGCAAACTGAAGCAAAGGAAAAATCAAGACAGCAGAAGGGCAAAAATTTGGAGTGGGTGGGAAAAAAACTTAATAAAAGAAGAAAGAAAAGAAAAAAATACCCAAAACAACAATAAAAATATTCCGTAAGGGGTGTAAACTTTTATACATTTCAGTGCAGGGAGGTGAAGGACACAGACACAAACACACACAAACACACACACGAGACTGGGATCCAAATGTGAAATAAGTGAGGCAAGACACAAAAAGAAATCAAAAGAATAAATATAAAGAAGAAATTGAATTACTGAAGACATGCACCTCGATTTTACGGCCCTCTACCACGGTGCCGTGTAATTTCTCCCTGGCCCTGTCTGCATCAGCACTATTCTCGAAAGTTACGAACCCGAATCCCTGCATGCAGCGGGAGAAGGGGGGAAAACATGCACATCGTTATATATTGAAATACTGATCTCTAGGTAAATAGAGAAAAAATATCACAGTATGAAATCGACATCAGCACAACTCAGCAATAACCTCTTAGAGTCACATTGTTGGTTCATGCATGTTTCATAAATAAGAGAAATTAAATTCGATAAAGGAACTGTAATCATAATAAGAATAATAAGAGTAATTAAAAAAAAAAGAAAACATAAAAGCAATTGAGGCCAGACCAAAAAAGAAGTACAAAGTTACTCGAGACAATTTTTGGGGGTTTTTTTGTTTGTTTAAAAACACTAAACCCTGCTCTGACATAGGCAAGCTGGTCAAGCCCAAGCAGGGCTTCTCTCCCCTCTGCTAATTAACACACATGCTTTGCAGGACCCCCCCACCCGCCCCAGACACAGTACAGGACATCAACACTGAGCAGCACTTCGTTCTCTTGAGAAACTGCTACGAGAGCGAGCAGCGATCTGAGTTCACGCCTGGCACCAGGAATTCTGCGAAGCTTTGGGCAAATCAAACACTGAACCTTGCTTTTCCCACCTGTAAAATGGAGACAATAATAATTACCTACCTTAGAAAACTGTTGAGAGGAAGGGCTGTTTGTAAAGCATCCCTTGTATACTCTTCGGGGCACAGCTCATGTCTACTCCTATGCCTGTAACTTCCCTAATAATGCATGGGGCCCTGAAAGTAAGCAGGGCTTCTAGGTGGCACCATCAAATAAACATTACTTATTGTGAAGATTTAGAGTATCACATATTCTAGTTTCAAAATCTTCCTATCTATGACTACTGTGTTGGACTTAAGTGTAAATCTAAACACCTAAATACTGATTCATTGGTAAAGGCAGGTTTTGTCTGACACTGCTGACCCATTGCTACCTCCCTCCCACCCTGCTACCCATCTTACTTGGCTTTGTTCTGAGATGGCAACCTCTGCGCCGTGGATAGCAACAAACCTCTGCCTAGTTAGACCACGAAGTTTGAGAAAAACTGATGTGCCCTGCTTGGAGCAACCACAAATGTTTGAGGACTACTAAAATGTCCCTTTAGTTAGATGAACTTAAGTTTACCGCATCCATGAAGGCACATGCAACACACCTGTCCTACATGCTCATGCTGCTGCCAACTCATGCAGTTGCGTAACGGGGCACGGTAAGAGATCATGCTTCCTTCCATGGAGATGAGTGCACTGACATTAAAACAGAGCCAACGTGACTAAGTGAATTAGGATTTTAACTAGTAACAAACGGTATCTTACTACAGCCAACTGTGATGAGATATTCTTCATGCCATTGCAGAGAGCAGGGCCAAACAAAAAACTTTGTTGCATTCTGCTTTTAGGGTATCTTAAGAACAGGAGGAACTGGCTTCTGTGGCGTGGGATAAAGCAAATACTGGTTTAATGTACAGAGAGTAATCTCTGCTAGCCCCAATGCCCTCAGGAGCAGGAAGAACAAAGCTTGCATTTGATGCAGTGGAAACTCCTGATATTAACTGGAGAGCGAGGTGATGTGAGTGACCTAGTGCTATGCCTTGTCAGGGAAATGGCATGCCAGCCTCACGGCCCCCTCCATGCAGCTCGGGGTCGATATGTATGGACTGGACCCCCCCCAAAAAATAGCATCTTGATTTCTAAGCACTGTTAGCAACAAGACACAGCAAGCCATCCTTCTGCAAGTGCTTTTTAAAGGTCTTTACAATATTAATCTTAAAAAGCCCAAGCCGTCTGCACATGCTGGCCTTTATCATCCACAGCTAGGTTTCCAGCACAAAACTGTTACACATTTGTAAAATGAAGGTGGTTTTTTTTTTTTTTTTTCTTTTTTCCCCCTGAACAGCAATAATAAAATAACTTAGCCAAGTACTGCAATGCTGAGATCAACGAGAGCGCTCCTTTGGGCTCCAACCCAATAATCTAAAGCTTCAGATAATTTCATTTCTCCAGCTATAAATAAAAAGCTATATAAATAACAAACTGATGCCTTTTTCAGAACAGCATAAAAGTTTTCTGTTTAAATGAATTAAAATTGGAGCTACAAGTGATAGGGGCTAATAAAACAGCCCAACTGCATATAACTCAAATATGTTGCAGGGAACCGGGGGTGGGGGTGCGGGGGGTGTAATAGCAAAGCTGATTATGAAGGGATAGGGTATCATCTCTGCTTCAAAGAATCCCTACAGAGAAAGGCAAGACTGAGAAATAGAGCAACACCTTTCCCTCTGGTTCTATATAATGGGGAAAAAGCATCTTTTAAAGATTGGGGGAGGAGGGGAGGTAAAGACTGCAACGGGAATCTCTGTTTCCCTCTTCTCTTTTTACATTAAAATTTCTGTTTGTTCTAGACAAGCCTGTGGAGACCAAATGAAATTTATGTCTTCGGTGATGATGTGAACTGAAAGCTGGAGAGCAGAGGAAAGGTAATTTTTTAGACATTAATCTGTGGAGGCTAGAACCAAACTAAGACTATTTTAATTCACATTTGTTTGCAATTAGTGAAGTCTGTATGGGATTTTAAAAACCACATGATCATTAAATATCTTTAAACTGAATAGGAATTTTCAATATTTTTAATAAGTTAACCCAAGGTAGGGTACAATCCACATGCAGACTATATGAAAATAAGTAACAATGTGAATTAAAACAGAATTAATCTAATTCTGAACATAACTAATTAACCACAATTTTTGTTTTATTGACAGATCAGTCCTTAGCTTGTGCAACTCTCTTTGTTGAGAACCATTTAATGTCAATGCTGAATTAATGCTTTACATAGTTGACTATGGCAGAGTCAGTATTTGTGCCCCCTTGGTTTGTCTTCTTAAATGCATCTCAGACATTCAAATTTTCATCAGAAAAAATAGGTGAGCCGTGCTTGACATTTTTGTTATTTCTAAGTTTAAAAACTAGCAATTATATATACATATTTTTCATGTGGGAGAGAAAAAAAAGCACATACATCTATTTTTAATTCCTTCTCACAGATGACCTGTAAAGAATAGGGATTAATTTGTACCTAAATACATATACAACAAACAATTCTCAGTTTTCCCTCCCAAGGTTGTCTTGCCCTTGGAAGAAAAAAAAAAAAAAAAAAAAAAAAAAAGAGAGGTGGCAGATGTCCAATATTTACTAGCTTAGTTTTACAGCAGGTACTGGTTTGCTCCATAGCAGTAGGTATGGAGCCAGAGGAAGGGAAGATACAATCCTGGGTAAAAAAAAGACTTGAGGTTTCTAAAATTTAGATTATACAAATAGCTTGGGTTTAATAATGCTGTTATGATAACAAGGCTGAAATTTTCAACAATTCCTCTCCACCAGGAACTGCCAGAAACTTCTCCCAAGAAGAAAATAAGTTTAAGCCTCAGTGTACCCAGCGAACACTAAATAACCCCAGTAAACATTTTTAGGACTGGTGAGTAATTTGCAGTGCCAGACTAACGCCTTTTTACCCAAAGGTTTGTTCAAAGGGCCTGAAGAGACCGAGTAACTGCCACCCTTTTAGTCTGGCCTCAGACTCTGCAATAAATAACAAGCAACATGATGAGCAGTGAAAAAAAAATAATAAATGTGTATATATAGTATTTGAACGTTTCCATCTCTGAAGAATGAGAAAGAAAATTTACCATGTAACCGTAAAGGGAGAAATCAAAAGCAGACGGTTCTCCTGGGTGTGGCCAGAACACAGAAATTAAACAAAAAACAACAACAACAAAAAAGTAAAATAATAAAAAAAAAAGAAAATAAAACCAAAGGAAACTAAACAGAGCCCCTTGAAATCCATGCATTGTTAACCCTTCGTTTGTCACAGAGTTTAGACCAGTCACCTCAGCAGCAGCATCTTTGCCTTGTACCACTGGAGCACGCAGCCAGCAACCGGCCTTGCCATCATCTGCTGCTGTGCTTGTTTTTAACCAAGTTTTGTCTTTTCTCCCTGCCCCTCCCTTATTTCCATAATAAACAAACTTTTAGGAGCCTGAAAAAATGGCCAAGGAGACAGCAGTTTAGGCTACCTGTTTCCAGGGCATTTGGAGAGAGTAGGAGGGTTTCAGTTATAATCCACCTGAGATGAGCAGGACTGAATGCACCGACAGAAACACAGCACGAAATTCAGAAACACATTATTGAAGTTACACACACAAATGCACACTTTAAATTGGTGACGGAATTGGCATAAACCAAGCTGCCACCATTTCAGCAGCTCTTCCAGCTCCTCCCTGCCGCTGTGCCGCACTTTTGAGTGCATTAAGGCACGTACGTGTAAAACACCCATCCGCGTACCTGTGCAATCTGATGAATCAGATGCAGGAACTAATCTGGCTAAAAAACCATAAATGTATCTTCAAAAAAACCTGCAGGGCTATTTTTAAGCTGGATCATTTCCTCAGTCCAGCTTGTTGCGTTGCTCCACTGCCAATCCCTTCTACAAAACCAAGGCGGGGGCAGAGGCCAGGAGTGAACAGTGGGACCCCAGCCAGCACTGCTGTGCAACAAGAGCTTGGGGCTTGAGGGCAGCTCCAGCCAACTCAGGTCAGGGGCTTCGTGGCCCTGCGTTGTCCCCGGTTGTGTGCTCCTCCTCCTCTCCTCTATCGAACGTGGATCTTACTGTGTGGTCTGTGAGTTCAACTAGCTAAACTGGCAGAAGACAAGCTCATTTCTCTCTCTCTCTCCCTGCTGCATCAGTTTTTTGCTAATTTAGCACCCTGGATTCAACTCCCTACACAGTGAAATGAGCACTACTGGGAAGGCACTCCCACGGCAGCAGTAAATCAGCTTGTACTATCAGGCCATCAACTTCAGCCTTAATTATTCAAGTCTAAACAAACCAGTTCAGTGTATGGACTAATTTAACTCATTAGTTTAGTATCGCAGAGTTGAAGGCATAAAACTGTACTTCACTGAACTAGGATAAAGGGACACAGGTCATGTCTCCTTCATGCCACTGGCATTATAAAGGGATTTGGTGACCTGAGAAAGCGATGCTGGTTGCTGGTACTTAATTTGTTAT
This sequence comes from Gymnogyps californianus, assembly GCF_018139145.2. Taxonomy (NCBI): domain Eukaryota; kingdom Metazoa; phylum Chordata; class Aves; order Accipitriformes; family Cathartidae; genus Gymnogyps; species Gymnogyps californianus. The sequence continues at coordinate 160,284,429 of NC_059471.1, forward strand.
TAAGCCTCTGTGTTAATAACACTATTTGTATTTCTGGCTCAACTGATGACATCTGAACAAAAATTATAACAATAGAATTAAAATGAAAACAAGACCTCTAATTTATTTTATGTAACAAGGGATTGTATCTATTTCACTGAGTGGAAAGTAAGTCCAGAACAAGAGTGGCTCAACTCACAGTACCTAATCCATTCAAAGAAGAAATAAATGCACATGCAAACGTACAGTCTTTAGGCAGTTACCAAAACCTAAATTCATATTCTTATCTTAACCTACAGTTAACTGCAAACATAAAAACCCCCATGTTTCCATACAGCTTTCTGCACAAGTTTTTAGTTAGCACAGGTTTACTTACACAACTCCACTCACCAATAGATGCAATTTCTTTGTGAAGACAAGACATAAGCTACTATACAACCAATTTTTTAATTAAATACGAAGCGCTTCTAGACACTTCAGTCCTATACAAGAACTTGGAGATAGGGGTCTCCCAAGTGGAATGCATTGAGAGACATAAACTTACACTATCTCGAAACCAGAGCTTGCAATCTGCACTAATATGAACTCTTACCATTTAAAAATCTAAAAAAAATGCTCCCTCTTCAGCCAAGATTTTCCTGTGTGCTTACGCACTTTTGGTCTCTGAATGTCATCAAGGGCACATCTTGGAATGCCACACGGTATGCAGCTGATGAGCAAAGAGCTTGGACTCCCTTCCCTGCAGTTTACGTCCACAGGGTACTCGTTACGCAGGCAGACTGCGTTAATTCTGCAAATACGTCCACTTGTTCAGTTCAGCACAACAGTGCCAAAATATGCATCTAGAGGATGCATCTCCACTAACAAAAGGAGCAGGAATCCTCTCCCTCGACTTCCTCTGGAGGTGTTTTATTCATGGTTCAGTGAAGTGCATGGTAAACTGCAACCATAAGCAGAATGATATTTAAAGGCACTTACATGGGTCAGAACTAGAAATGTAATGGTAAACAGGATAAATGAAACAGCTAGTTTCCTGGAAGCAAGCAAAAAACCCAAGCACATCAAGGGAAGACTGATGTCATTCTATTAAACAAGAATAAAACAAAATGAAATTCAAGGGATGTTTAAAGTTCGTATCTTGTTTCTCATACGCAGAAAAGCAACATCAGCGTGAAGTCTACCAGGGCCCATATAATCCTACTAAACAGATTGAATCTGGGCAGAAATCAAGTTAGGAAACAAGAATTCGCATTGCTCTGAGAGGAGACTCGGCAAAACTAATTAACTGCCTCCTACTCTGCTGTAATACAGAAAGTCAACAAATAACATTTCCTAAGACAAATGCAAGAACCTGAGGTGCAAGGTGGCTGTGATGGGCACACTCTTTGGTCACCAAACTTCCTAAATACACAGAGACTCTGAAGATGCAGCCAGCTTGATATAGTTCCCCCAGGCTGTCGAAGAAAACTGCCTGGTCATCTCAGGTGGATTCAAAAGGAAGAATGCAACCTGCACGCTTCCTCCAGTCCCTCCTACCGACCAGCATGGAGCGATGCCAGCAGAGAACTCCTGCCACAGTTCGGCAGGGACAAAGCGCTGCTCAACCCCACTGTACACTGGGTGGGGGCGAACCCAGGGCAGTTTGGGATTTACCACTGTACCTTTTAAATATTTACAAAACATATACACAAAACTCTACAACCCTTAGGAACCCAGGGAAGGGAAGGGAGCATTGAGAACACAGCACAAGGCAGGCAGCAGGAGCATCTGCTTTCGGATTCCCAAGAGAGAGGAGGAGGAGGAGGAGAGAGAGAGGTTTCATATCATTAGATTAGAATGGAAACCACAGGGCGGGAAAATGCATTTAGATTTATTTTTTTTTCCCTAAGGTGGAGGAAGAACCCAAGAGTGAGTGGCCTCCAGAAAGATCCATCTCCTTTGCTTCACCATCAGATCACCAAACTGTTGTTTTTCCATTATTATGTGAATACCAGGTGCTTCGTGCAGCTACACCCCACTCAAACACTGGGGCCTCCCATTTTCATGCTAAGCAGAAATAATCTTGCATTCTTTTTAAAACAGGAATTATTTTGGGTAGAGAAGGATGCAAAGATACCACAAAATTACTCTTTGGGTGTTTTCTCATTCTGTTCAGATTCTGACCCATCCCTGATACAGGCTATCAGTTTTGCAACTGCTTTTTGCTGTAAGATGACAAAAAGAGCAGTAGAAAACTGCATGGTCAAGGACTGGAAGAACACCTCTTTGGATCACTTTCTTTTTTCATATATTTATTAAGGGTTCAGGATAAAATTCGTCAAGGAACTCTTCAGCAATACTTTTTGTTTTAACTGAAAACCAGAAGCCTTGGGTTTTAACAACTGCACAAGAAGGTACTTTTCATAGTCATAAATCAAGTCTTCACAGAAACCCTCCAACGTTAGCATTGCCTAGAAGGCAAAGGGCAGCCGTGGGCATTTAATACACGGCTGTATGGATGGGAAAGAGAGAGTGAAGTTCATCTGTGGAAAGGAAAAAACTGTTCTGGAAAGCACAGGCAGTGGGGGATGAAGTACAGAGCTCACCACTTTGCCAGGCCAGTTATTTTTGTTCTTTCTTTTGCAATTACATCCAAACAAGTAGGGATTTGATAGAGGCCAGAGGCTATTCCCAAAGCCAAATAGAAATGACTAAAATCAAGACTAATTCTCAGATAGCTCTGGCCTATAAATATCAGAAGAACAGCAGAGAGTAGAATAAATATTTACAAACTCAGCATAGCTGATTGTTTTGGTAAAGCGTATAGATTTTTATCCACACAGGGAAGTAAAACTCTCTAACTAAGCCATATAGACATTTACTTGTTCAGACTGTCTTATTAAAAAAAAAAAACAAACCAAAACCAAAAACATGGTATTAAGCACAAACAAAGGATAGGGAAAGGGCTAACACTCATTTCTTTTGTATACAGAGCAACCGCTTTCTGGTTTCCAGCTAATACAGAGACTGAAGAATTTCAGAATGCATCTTGGACAACATGGGTGGAAATTTACAGAGAGCTCTGAACATGAACATACCCCAGAATATATGTTGAAGCAAAGAGGCCACCTTAAGACTGTGAACCTCAAATCCAAGCGAAAGGCATAGACTCTAAACCGAAACTGCTTAGCTGAATTGCAACTTCAAAATCTCTTGTGTGCATGCACACATGTGCACACACGTGTGCGGGGGGAGGAGGGAAATTTTGTTTTAATTGAAAATGGGAATCTTAGCATTGATTAAGTCAAGCAGAGTATAGACATGCACTGTGCAAGCTTCCCCCATAGAGCTTTGGCAATGCACCTCGCTCCTGACCTGCAAAACTCCCTGCTATTCCAGTGCTGAACCTCCTGGGCAGAGAGAGAATCACATCAATTTGTCATTGTGGTGATACTGGTTACGTGATGAGAACCAATTGCCAATTAGGACAAAGATCACTGAATCTCTCTGCAGCTGACCTGAGCAACATTTGAAATCTCATCTCCAGAGAAATAAATTACTATTAACCCTCAACAAAACCTCCCTCTTAATATATCTGTAAGATTAAAATAGGTGTGTGAATGCAAATTCAGTGGGGAGAGGTCCACATGGGGCAGGGCAAATGGAATGAGGATGCTTATATTAACCATCAAATATCTCAAACATGAAAAGTCAGTATCTCAGAAGTGCTGAGTAAGTCTGCAAAATAGAGTAAATAAAATCCTTTCACATATGAGATATGACAGTTTTTCTATAGAAGTGTTTTAATGCAACAAAAATGTGGTTGGGGGGTTGGGTGGGTTAGGCGGGTTAGGCTTTGTTCTTACAGTCTCCCATCACAGAAAGCTGTTTTACCTTATTCTGCCTTGCCCACAGGGCACCCATTGCTAGTGCAATGGGAATGGGTTGGTATGAAGGCTCAAGTGACTGACTCCCTGTTTGTTCAAAAGGCTGGGGAACCTGATCCCACATTACAGACAGGAGTGTCTAGGAGCATTTGTACATGCTGCCCAGAAATGACCATGCTCAGAGTCTGGATTCAGAGGGAACAGGAGACAGTCCCCAAAATAGCTTTTCCCTTCCCCCATCACACTAATTCCTGCTGATCTGTACAGTATATTCTCTAGGCAATGAACTGCCTTTTACTCTGCAATCAAAACAAGAGAAGCGGGTACAGAAACAGGACTTACCTTCGAGCCACGCTCATTAAAGATTATCTCTACATCAAGGATTTTGCCAAATTGCTGCAGAGAGACAAGGGGAAAAAAAAAAGATTTATTTTTGGCAATCCATTTTTCCTACCTTTTGGGGGCTGGCTTAGTGCAAGAAGGGAGGTGAGACTATTTCCATTCCTAGTATACAGGCAAAGGCATAAAATCCCAGTGATGTGACCCAGTTCTTTCGGGTTAGGACATGCAGATCCTCTTGGTCACAGACCCCAGGTTTTCTCACAAAAGTCTAAAGGAAGAAAAACAATCTCCAGAAGAGTTTTAGGCATTTGAGGCAGCTTTTCTTTTCCCCCTTTTAATCTAAACAATTCTTTCTTCCCTCATTCTACTATTTCATCTAAGACATGGTTATATGATTTCATCTCAGACATCTAACAACATTTCTCAAATGTAATTCAGCATTTCATCTTCCTCCTGAAGTTGCTACCACAAAGAGAAACTTAACAGTGATGATGTTTCTCTGGAGGGGATAGTCACATAGGACTCCCAACCTCAGGTATTCCAAACTCTAAATCTCCTTTCCTCCCCCTCCCTTTACTTTCCAGAACTCCAAGCCTTCAAAAGCATTGATGGCAGATTCAGAAACCATGAAAATGGCCAGCTCCCAACAGTTTGTTTTTCAGAGAAAGATCGTTCAACTTCAACCTGTGACATACAGCAGGCTGTCGATAACCTATGCAAGTTTATCACGTATGATAGAATTCTGACCTCTGCCTCAGCCTGGAGGCCCTGAGGAGAGCAGGGCCCCACTACTCTGCACTGTTTCAACAACTGGTTCCAAAGAGCTCCCTACTTAGAACAGAGCAAAAATGGGAAACGAGAGCTACAAGCTAGAAAGGAGATTTACCACACTCTGTGGAACCACATATGGATCACATCCTCCACCTTGGAACATATTAAAATATTTTTATTGAACTGGCCAGATTCAAACCAGTAATCTCTACGTAAAAGCATGACCACTTCAACAGAGCCCCGCAATGCTCTGTGTCATTGAGCATCAAGAAGTGTCCATGTTTTATTTCCAAACTGGAGGTCTGCTCTCCAGAAAGACAGGTCTAAGATCTCATTTTCAGGAGCATATATGCAGAGCAGTCTTCATTCTAGAGACATATATTGCGCTCAGACGAACACTATATCTGAGCGTTTTTCCCACCCCATTATTTATGAAAGCTTCCATCAACATGGTTTTGATCTCACTGCTTGCAGAAGATTTAAACGTGATAGCAAATGAAGGAAAGGTCAACAAGAAAAGAAAGGATGGTTTCACAGTTAGGAAAGATGATGAACACAGCCTCCAGGCACCGGGACACTCTCCACTTTACCATGGTGCTCTTAATATAATATTCGCCTTTTTTTTTTTTTTTTTAATTAACATTTCCATTTGGAGTCAAATGGGTATAATGCTCATTTTGTGGGTGCCCTGCTTGAAAGACTTGTGGCCAGATTTGCAAACATGGAACATTTAAAACACTGAGCCATGATGGCTGAGGAGAAGCTCTGAATATGTAAAGCAATAAAAAGCTATTAATTAAGTCCCTTGAACAAGTATTCCACAACTGTCTTTAAGCAAACAAAATGTTTCCAACAATTTTAGCTGTAGTTTCTGTCTGCTTCCATTCTCCATTCTTAAAAAGGAGATAGTTGTATTCTTTTACAAATGTTGGTTCACAGATGTTGTTTTTACTGTTCTATTGTTTAAGGACAATACTTGATCTTCTATTCATCCCAAGAACAATTGAATTCACAATATCCCGCATTACATGAAGTTTGAATAATGCTAATGTAAACATGCATCTTCCTTGAAACCTCAACATCTTAACAGCTTAGGCGTGATCCATGCTGGATCCTCTTTTGACCACTGCTGTGCCAATCACAGCTAAAATGCATTTTCTATTTCTATCCCACGCTTGGTGTGGGCTTGTCTATAAAGGAGATTAGCCGTTGATTGCTTTTTGTTGTCTTTGTTGCATATGGCTTAGGCACTGCCATGAAAGAAATCAGTCATGATTGCTTTCTTGGTAGACTATTTCAGTGTTGTTACACGACAGGGGCTGAACCAATTTAACAGCTCGAGGCTGCTGAAGGGCTGTCCCTGCTCCCTTGTCCTTCCTTGTCTGGTCTCACCAGCTTCCTAAAGCTGGCCCCAGTTTTCACTCTCACCTGTAGATAAACTGATACAGCTCACCAATCCTGTGAAAAACTAGCCCAACAAAAGGAATAAATACAAAGTTTTTGATGATTTACTGATCTGAAGAGGCTCAAAGGGTCAGGTGAGCAGTAGGGCTCTGAGAAGCAAAAGGGAGTAGAAAGCAGCACACCCTGCCCGAGAGCAGGATCTGTCCCTGCCAGATCAGCTCAGCTGCCTAGCCTTGCCACACACGCTGAAACAGCCAGGCTCTCCATAAATGCAAATGCCAAAATTATTTTCAGATCTTCAAAACCATCAGAAATCACCGTTTTCTACCTCATTAGAATCATCTTGAAAGAGAACAAACTGTGCAGCTTCTGGTGCACAATTATGCCGTGCCATCTTCCCCTTTCTTCACATCCAGCTGGGCCTGGATCCTCAGGTATTACTGCTAGCACTGCCTGCCAGCCCCCTTCAGCTGAGCTCACTGCACACGGTTTCCACATCAACAGGAAATCCTGTCTTGTGTGTTTAATTTCTTGTGGCTGACAAAAAGCTGGCAGTAACACTGAATGCAAGTGGTCTGACCTAGCTCCATGAGAGGTGGCAGGTCTGCCTCCCTGCCCTGTACATGATGGAGGTACGTTGTTTCCTAGATGGCAAAATTAACATCACCAAATCCTGCGGTTGCAGCAAGCACACGCTTGACATCTACTGCAACGGGCTACACCCACCCATGAAAACTGCTCCAGTCTCTTTTCTACGTAGGAGTTGTGGGTGTTTGAAGAGGCAGGAGGGAAGGACCTGCTTGGGAGAGAAGGAACAGAGACAAGAGGCTAACTGCTGAACTGAGGTTTGCTGGGGAGGGGTTTCCTGCTCTATGAAATTCCCTGGAAGAAAGCAGCATGGCTGTGAGGCAGGAGGATGTGCGCTGGGCTCTTCAAGACTCTGCTGCAGCCATTGCCACAGCTGCTCTGACAACTCCAAACACCACGGCTCTTGTCCTCACTGCTGCAGCAGTTACAGCAGGTCCAGCACTGGAGGCACTTTTTTTTTTGGTTGTGTGCCAGAATTTTCCTGAAGAATGAAAGCAGGAAAAAAGAACTAGTTCATTTTAACAGTTTATATCTCCTTCAAAGCTGAATCTAATTTAGTGGAACATAAAAAGGCACTTTGTTCTTTGATGGTGCTTCCCCTACCAAATGTCAACAGCCTACTGCAAACAATGTAAGTTTTAAGAGCTCCTCAGCAAAAGGTCACAATTTTTGTATGGAAAATACTAGCCCATCTAAATACAAGGGTCAACACCAAATGCCCCCATAGCAATTTTTTAAAATCATGTATACAGGCATGTTTGTATTTTCCAGCAGACAGAGGGTCTGGCCAAATCAAACAAGATCCATGCTTAGGTCATCCATGAGGATGACTCTCTAATCTCTAACCTTGAAGACATGAATTACTGTTCTCACAGACCTGATTCGTTCACTCAATGATTACCAAGAACTTCTACTTACAACTCTAAACAGCAGCAAGGGAAAAAAATCCTCAGCAGTTCACAGCCTCTGAAGAAGGCATTGCAGGACTACACATCTCAAATACTTCCCATCATGACTTAAAAAGCTTACTATGTGACTAAGAAGCCAGCATCCCCGATCACATCAGATCGTGCAATAGGCCTCCTCCGTGAACTGCTCATGCACATGCCATATGATGGACAGATACACACACACACACACTTCCAGTCATGCCGTGGCATAGGAGCTATAGCATCTTGCTCTTAGTCCTCCAATCCCTGGACTGACCTTGTACCAGCTTTCAGTTATTTTTCTGTAAAGCAGGTAAATGAGAATCATCTCCTCTACAATGGTAGCATAACAGTTTTAAGAGGCATAAAGATATTAATAGACATCAGCTATGACCAGAGCCCAGTTTTCTTGCTTGAACATGATGTACCTTATCATAAATGCAAGGGCATTGTGCAAGGAAGGGTATATGCATGCTGTGTGTTTCTTTCCACCCAGATGACATGAAGGCAGCAGATTTTTCCAGCAGAGGCCATAACTACATTATATACAATAAATTTGAGAGATCTGGCACCAGAGAGCTTTTGCCTTCCGAGGCACTGACAGTTTGGTAGGGCCCCTCCTGTATGCTTTGTTCCAGCTGGCCCTGCCTTCTCTTCCTGTCTAGAGCTTTCAAAATCAGCTCCAAAACGTGCCAGACAAATAACTTAACCCTAAAGATGCAAACAACAGGGAGTACAAGATGAATTCTCTAGAAATCACAGAACAACAGAAGGTAACGAGCCACCATTCAACAACCTCGCATCCCTACAAGAGAACTCTGTATACCCCAGCAGCTTTGCACTGGCCCTACAAAATTCACTTAGAGACGAGTGCAGTGAACTAGCTAAACCTCAAAGATGCCAAACAGTCCATTCTCAAAGATGGTCAAAATTCAAAACAGCCAGGAAACCAACCTTCTATGCAGGAAACCATTTCAGGTCCTTAGGCTTGAGGTGGATGAGCAAGAGCATTTCATATGCAGGACAGGTCCATGCTGCAAAGAGAGTCCTTACGCTAGCTCCCAGCTCCATGGGATATACTTTTAGCTGAGAACAGCTGGCACCATTGTAGCGTGTATTACTCAGTGCTTAGTTATGGCAGCATGGGGTCTGCCAGAAGTACGCTGCTATCAGTACATGAACGTTCTCACCTAAAGCTGGGTCACATCTCTTCAAAATAGTGGGGCCAACCCTGTTGAGCCAAGCGACACCAGTATGCTTTGCTGACAGGAAGATGGAAACATCAAGGATTTATAAACCAAAGCACTACCATAGTTTACCAACTGAACAGACAGTAAACAAGCACCAACAAGCCCTTATTAGGGTTGACCTGTTGCCCAACAAAACACGTTTTCTAAGAAACCAGACCTTAAAAGGAAGCCACACAAAGAGTACAGACTTCTAACAGGATTTACAGATCACAGCCATCCCAGCAAAGTGACGAGGAACATAGTTTCTCAGTCATTTGTTATCCTCTGACTCACAAATACAAGATTTTCACACAAAACAGTGAGATGGGGGTGAACAGTACCGCAGGGTACCGTTCCAGAGATCTTAACACCAGGCCAGCTTCCAGGTCTACACTTCCAGCTTCTTGCTCCTGCCTTGTGCTGTCCCCAGAGGTGTGACTGCACCGTAACCTGGTACTGCTGCCACAGAAAAGGCATTTGGACCCATGGCCACAAAACCAGCATACATTCAAAGCTCAATTTGAGAGGACTCACACATGTAGACTGAATCCATATAAAACTGGGTTATAAAAGACAACTCCATTTCATTTTACCCAGGCCTTTTATGCAAGTAAATCCAGCTACAGCACAGCACTGTTTCCCAAATGATGTTCAGACCACTTTCACTGCAGACTCTTCCAGTAACTCATATGAAAACCTAAACAAATCTTAGATAAAAGTGTGATCCAGCCATTGCTGCCTTCCACCAGATGGTCACTACAGAAGTTTCTACGTCCTGTGGCATCAGCACACAGTTTTCGCAGAGCAAGACAGACAGTACAATAGTTGTTGACAGCTGCAGCGGCACAAGTACCCCGTGCAGAAGTACCATGGTCCCCAGTATAGCCGTGCAGACAAAGCAGGATGCTCAAGCAGCACTGAGCGCACAAGTCACTTGCAAAAGGTGACTCCAGAAATCACAGTGGTGAAACACATCAGGGTAAACAGCAGTGCCTCTTCTAACTCTACCCAACATCAGCAGGAACAAAGTCCTGCCTTGTGACAGGGCTGGAGCTCACTCTCATTGCAGGAAGAGCTTGGAAACAAGAATCATCACAAAGAGGCCACCTTGTGTCAGAACGTTTGTTCTCCAATACTGGCACGTAAGACTTGTTACGTGTGATCAGCGGCCAGTACCATTTGGAGATGAAAGAACTAAAATACATCTTGATATCCAAAAGACAGGATTTCCTCCTTCAGATGTCCAATCCACTCAGAAAGCAGAGTCCCTTTCAGCAACTGTCCTAGTGCTGTACTTCAGGCCTCACTGCATCAACACCTGCAGGTCAGAGCTTCTTGGTCTATTGCATTATTTACCTACTTACCTTAACACCTAATGAGTAGTTTTCTGCCATTGCCAATACTTGGGCATCATGAATTACTTGTGTATTTAAATTTATTTACTGGCAAATACAGACTTAAAATTTTACCAAATTCTTGGTGAGAAAGAGCTGTAGTCTAGCTTGTTATTGCTTCAGCCTCAAACTATAGGCCCATGGAGGTGTTTTGCACTCTTGACACCAGAATGAAGTTGGATGAGAAATTATACCCACTGAGATATTTTAGGAAGTGCAAAGTGCCAAAATGTTTCCCTAGAGGCCGAGATCTGAAGGCTACAAGAGCTTCCAAAAATATCTGAGCTCCCAGAGCTGTGTTGCTTGGGTCATACAAAGCAGCGGTCTACCACAAACATACACCATAAAGAACCTCACAATAGAGATATGACTTATGCTTGGAGAAGGAAAAGGATAACCACATTACCTGCCTTAAAACCCAGTGTTAAAAAAAGGTAGCTATCATTCTGCCACCATTAATAAATGAAGTTATTAATAACTTCATTAACTGAAAGTTATTAAATGTGACAGAATGGTCACCTTTATATAAAAACAGCTATGCATTATTACTGCTGTAGCTGATAACGCACAAAACCCCCTTTATCAACTAGGCTGATGATGTTAACAGAAGCAGTTAACAGCCTACAAGCAGCAGCCATGGAGTGAGCATGTTTTAAAAAAGGCAGTGTCTCCATCTGATGCCAGAGCCTGCGAGAATTCACACCCTGTACTGTGCTATCCCACCTTCATCTGCAATCGTCATCAACATAGTCCTTATTTTTATCTTACACTATCTCCTTTTTTAAAAATAGTTGAAGATTCTTGAGCAAAGAGTATTTCACCATGGTAAATTCTGAGAAATGTCAATTCTGACTCCTCATACTGTTGCTCTCACAACAGATAAGAAGGATTTAGTGCACAGACACTCATATGAACTACCAAAACGATCCATTTTGCCTGTTTTTGTAGAGGCAATTAATGATTCAGCTTGAGAACAGATGGATTTTCCTCTTGCAGGCAGTCCAACCCAGCCTCCATCTTCCCCAAGAGACTCTGAAGTCCAGAACTGACCAGAGTATCCCAAACAATTTTATACTGGGAGGAAAACTGCTTCTTAAAGCCTAAGAGGGAAGGACTGAAGCTATCAACCATGAGGTACAAGCACAGACACTATCATAGCACAAAGCTTAAAGGACTGGAAACATGTTGAAGGAAACATGAGCTTTTCTTCTGCATACATAGTCCAGTAAGGAAGGGGACAGCCTACCAGCAGTTAAGAAGACTACTACCATCATGTCAGAGTCCTCAACACACACTAGCCAAAGAATGTCCCTCAGAAACTGGATAATAAGATTTTGAAAAGAGTTGCTAACTTGTTTTTAACACTGATAGCAACGCTTCTACTCCCTGGTAAGTTGTTCCATTGTTTAAATTAGCCTAAATGACTAAGAATTTCTCTCTTATTTCAAGGTTAATTGTGTTAAATCTCAGCTTCCAACTGGAAAATCTTATTATGACTGTCAACAAGACCTAAAACCCCTATTAGGAGGTATCATCCATGCATAAGCACCTGAACAGAACAGACTTGTCATCTCCCAACCTCTCTTTAATAAGCTGAGTAAATCATGTATCCAACACCTTACACAGTTAAAAAGCCACTCATCTTCCAAGCCCCAGATTATTTTTTTGGTCCTAAACTGATCTCAGAACTGAACAAAATTACGCAGTCACAGTCTTTTCAACTTTGAGCGTGAGCAAGATCACATCCCTCCTTAAACCTGATACCCCCCTTTGCATTGTTGAAGCAACTACCTTCGATGATCACTAGTAGTCTCCCAAATCAGTGTTTTCCAAAGAAAGCTTGCCATCCTACAAGCATAGCCAGGTTCCCACATACTCAGTACTCTGCACTGAGCTGCATCAAACACTTTTTTGTTGAATTTATTGTCAGTTAATCAGGCATTTCAAGTCATTCTCTACCAGTAACCTTACCTTTCTCTTTCCCCCTCCTCACACAGTTTTTTAACTGCAAACCTTACTGACAAGGTTTTAAAAGTACTGTCTCCATGGGCTGATACAGATACTGAACAGGACTGCGACTGAAACAGATCCCTGGGGAAACTGACACTAGAAACAGTCTTGATCACTGACGTCTCCCCAATAACTACTATTTTTTTATTATCTATCCTTAAAGAGGTTTTTAATCCCTCTAATGTGCGTTGTGTTTATTTGAGATAAGTATTCTTTTTCTTAAACATCAAAATTGGTCACTTAGATGAATTCAATGGGTTGAACAGTGTTCAACTATATCAGTTTTGCTTTGTACAATCTTGTCAAAATAGACAAGACAATATTTGTCTGAAAAGATGTATATCACCTTATACAAAGTCACACTGAATAGGTATTAAACTGTTTCTTCAGATTCTAATGTTTTTTTAAAACATTCCAAAATTATTTTTATCTTGGATCAACATATGGATAATTAGTTCATAGCTCTTCTGGTCATCCCTTTCAATTTTTTCCATAGTGAATTCTGGTGGGCAGCGTTCCAGCCTTCTGCAACTCCCCTAGCTTACAAGAATTGGCTAAAAATTAACATTAATGAATAAGAGAGCTCCTTGCTTTGGCTATTATCTTTGGACATATCTTATCTAGATCTGCTGGTTTTTAAATATTAGCGAGCACTGTCTCATCCTCCTTTGTTATAAATTATATACAAAACCAGATATGGTACAAATGCCTCTTGTTACATCACGAACACAGCAAGCTGCGTTTTTTTTGCCTGTTTTTCTGTTGTTTTTTTTTCCTTTTGTTTTGTTGGTTTTTTTCCCCAAAACACACAACTACTTCCTAATTTTATACTGGACCTACACCTGGATCTTTTCTCTTTGCATGTAAAAAATTGACACCTTCTCTGAACCTACATCACCGGTATCTCCATGATTAGCATACTTCCTTTCTCACCTGCTTCTTTGTTTAAGTTTGCAATTCTATTCGCTGCCATTTACTTCCTCCTCCTCCTCATCCTCCCTGCCTAATGTGCAGAATGCTTTGTGTTTTATTAACACAGTGCAGTGACTGTGGAATCATGCCTTTTTGGCCATCAGTATGATTTTGTTGAATACTTTATAGCTTCCATTAACACTTCCCTTTTGAAGGTACCATCCCAAGCAGTTATCCTGCCAATTGTTTAAACTCAAAGAAACAGACTCTTCTAAAGCTCCTTACATTACTGCCTGATGCCATATTCTGTTTGCACAAAGTAAATACAGACAAATAACAATCACTGGTACCTAGGCAACCGTGAGATTTCAGGTCAGCTATTAACTCTTCTTTATCTGCTAGAACAAGGTCAACTATTGATTTATTCCACAGTGGGTGCAGAACTGTGTGCATTAAAAAATGACCTATTCCTTCTAGAAGCTTTCTGGAAGTCTTTTTATTGGCATCATGAAATGTCAAGTAAATATTACCTGTTTTAATCAGCCTATTTTATTTGCCTCCTTATAAGCAGCATATACATAAGGAAATGTTTGTTCCATTCCTGAGGATATCTCAGGGACCTGTTAGAAACACATAACAGGTGAGAGATGGTTTGAAACCCAAATAACTTGAATTTGTCAGGAAATACTTAGGCCTGCAGCTCTCAGAAATGGTGAGGGTTTAGAAAGCATTATGTAATACCCATTTAATCACACATGGGACAACATGTCTGAAGTCCACTTCTACTCAAGTCTGGACAAAAGCATTAGCTAATGTTCTGCGCCCCAGGACTGGGCTGACCTCTCGCATGCTGTTCCGTCCTCAGGGGACTTCTTTACTGCCTCCCTACCATCACATTTATTTCTTCCTCCACGGCTTTGCTGTCTACCCAATTCCTCTCTTTGTACAGTAGCTTGGGTAAATCACTCCAGGCAAGGATTTTGAGTCTCTCAGATATGACGTTGAGGAGATGTGACCTGACACACAGAAGGGAGAGGGAGAAGATGGGGGTTACAAGCTAGCCACAGCTGAAGACTCAGACAACCATGAGTCCCCTGTAGGAGAAACGGTTGGTTTCAATGAGTCACCCAAGGGAAAGCATCCTGATCCTGAAAAAGAAATAGGAGCAAGGAGGACTCAGAGAGAAATGCTCTCCTGCTTGAGGCCCTGAGCATGCTGAGAAAAGCAGCACTGAAAGAAAAAGGGAGAAGTGCAAGAACCATCAATTATTTCCTTGGCAAAGTAGCAAAGTTCTCTCTTACAGGAAAATGGCACATGTGTTTTTTTGTGCCCCAAAAGATGAATGCTCTTCTGGTAGGCATACCTCTCAGCAAACACAGGGCCAGGTGAACTAGCAAAAGGTTTTATAGGGAATATACCATTTACCCCAGTTAAAATCACATTACTGTGCTGGAACTTGAGATGATGTTTAGAGAAAAAATAAACAAATAACTTGAACACCAGAAACCAACTCATATAGTGGATTTCCCCACCCCTTCTACGTACAACTAGTGGCACCATACGGGCCCAAAAAAGGATAGGAGACCTTAATGCAAGCAGTTAGGCTGCATTTTCTACAAGTCACTTCTCAGGACAGCAGTTAATTCAAATTGCCTGGGTCTCCCAATCTGCAAAGCAGACAAAAGAGTCACCAGGACAGGGATCTTCTTGTCATTTCCATCTCAACCATGTCCCCCACACCAGGAGCACAGCGAGGAACAGCATCAAGGTCAATGAGCATGAAAGGGGCCAGTCGTCAAGCCAAGCACTGGTCCCAAGGGAAGGGGCAGCAACAACGTGGAACAATTTATGTAAGTGATGCAACTACCAGGAGAGGGGAGCAGCAGTAACACAGAGCAGGACGTGCTAAATACAGATTGTAGCAGGTGGTCCAAGAACTGGCTGTGATTTCAGCAACCGGCTCATCCAAACCGGACGGAACTGCCTACCCACACAGCCCTGCAACAGCAAAAAGCAAGCTAAAAAACACAAAAGCAGAACAGGCAACTGAGAAGATTCAGCAATCACAGATTGCCAGGAGATGAGTTTCACCCTGAAAACATTCCGACAGATGTCAAGAGTGTGACAATTTGATGTACGAACAACATGGAAGCAAACCCAGGCCTCCTGCAACAGAATCACAGAATCATAATTTTGGTGGGGACCTACCTCCAGAGGTCATTTAGTGCAATCTCTGCTCAAAGCAGGTCTAATGAGATCTCGTTGGCCAGGCTGTGTCCAGCCAAGACAAATACCTTCAAGGATGGGGGTTCCACAACCTCTCTGGGCAACATGTTCCACTATTTAACCACTCTCACAGTTTTTAAAAAAAAAAAAAAAAAAAAAAAAATTCCTGATATCTAATTGAAATTTCCCATGTTCCAACTTGTGTTTGTTATCTCTCATCTCATCATTACACACAACCAAAAAGAATCTGGCTACATCTTTTCTGTATCCTCTGATCAAGTATCTGCAGACAGCAAAAACATCTCCCCCTCTGCCTTCTCTTCTGATCGCTGAACAGGCCCAGGTCTCAAGACTCTGCTCACATGCCATGTTCTCCAGCCCCCTGAACATCTTAGTGGTGCCCACTGGGCTTGCTCCAATATTTTACTTAGATGAAGTGCACTTCTTGCCCTGGAGAGCCCAAACTGGACACAGTATTCCAGATGCAGCCCAACAACTGCTGAAGACGGGGGGGATCACTTACCTGGGCCTGCTGGCTACACTCACTAACACAGCCCAGGATATAGCTGGCCATCTTTGCCGCAAGGGCACACTGCTGCCTGTGTTTGATTTCTTGTCCATCAGAACCCCTAAATCTTTTACTGCAGAGCACCTTCCTAGATAACCGGCCCCCAGCCTGTACTGCTGCAGGGGTTATTCCCTCCCAGGTGGAAGGCTTGAAACTCGCTCTTGGTGAGTATCTTAAGACTCCTGTCAGCACATTTCTCCAGCCTGGTCAGGTCCCTCTGAATAGCAGCCCTGCCCTCCTGCATTTTGACCACTCCTCTCCATTTGGTCTCATCCACAAAATAGCTTCTTATGGACACAGAAAGCTTCAAGAACAAAGAACAAAGGTCTCTCACAATGCATAGCAATTGGGACTCTTGCTGAAGACCATCAGTGAAATTTTTAACATTTCTGCACACTTTGTTCACTTTGTACTGTCCAAGCTATGAACAGATAAGCCCAATTCTTCTCTCATGTATAGCAGTCTAAGCTTGAAGTCTGTGAATCTGACACATTTACATACTGTAACACTACTCTCCACGTGAGAGTGTGAGTGTATGTGCAAGCATACACACCCACACAGATGGCTCGAGATACAACTGAAACAGGAACACTGCAAGATTTTGGAGGAACAGCTGGCTATGCAGTTAGGAGCAAGGTATACACTCAAAGCCTAAGGTGGTAAGAGGAACCTTAGCTTTGGTCTTTCCTGACTTGAGTCCTCTGTATTGCATCTTAAAACAGGCAGCAACATTTAAAGTCTGTTAACTTTAGAAATAAATATTTCTGAAGACTTTAAAACATGCCATCAACCAAGGATGTTACCATCATATCAACAAGTCAAGGATTCCTGATGATGATGATATATAGGTAACCTCACCTGAAGGTTAGGTCATGAAGCATCTAACTCATTTATCTCTGTGTCCACATGGAATGAGTCACCACCTATGCCTATGTGAACAAACTCTTCCTCAAAGAGCTTATAAATTGAGAATGATGAATAGCATACAAAGATTAAGGAAGACAAACTATTTGGTCAGAAGAAACAGAATGTATATCATACACAATGTAAAATACCATCTGACTTGCACTAGCTTTTCCACATGCAATAGCTAGTTGGCCAATTCCTTGCAGCAATTTTTCAATCACAGAAGTGGATCATGAGGAAAGACATAAATATTTCAACAAGTTTCTAAGCAACTGAAAAACAGTGCTTTGCAAGGGATATATTAAGTCAATGTTTAATCCTAGTCTTTACTTGGAAATAAGGTGAAGTTTTGTTTGGTTTTTTTTTTTTTCCAAACTAATTCTTAGGTTACACTCAACATCTTGATGTGAACAACACAGTTATAGTTTTCATGTGTATTTACCAGCTCAGGTAAACACTACCAATTGTCCTAGTCCTGCAAATATTTTACAGTGTACTGACTAAATTGAGGGGAAAGGACTTTTCCTTCACATGACTACACTAGCACCATGTGTCCTACCTGTGGGGAAGGAGAATCTGCCATGCCTTAAAAGGTGCTGGTAACTTACCCCAAACATCTGCCGAAGGTCGGGATCTCGAAAGCGGAAGGGAATGTTAGACACATGAAGTCGTTTTGGAGTGGATTTGCTCTCTGTATTCTCACTGCTCTGTGTCTGTGATTGCTGTCCATCTGTCTGTGCCCCTCCTTCTGTCTGCTGAAATCAGAAAGACAAAAGTGTGCGCACGAATAGAAACCACACAAATTCCTTTCACATGCTTCGCCTATCTCTTTTCAGGTATTAGTACTACACTTGCGATTGTGGTATCTGAGCACTTGACAATTATTTTGATAAAGCCAGTAATGTTTAACAATTGATCTGTTGTTCTTCCCCTCCCTTTCCATGAGTAAACAGTAATGAGATCTCAGCCTCCCTCCCCTCAGATCACCTTTTAGCTTAGTAGATTTGCCTTTGGTTTTCTTAAATTGCTTCTCTCTTTTCCCCTGTTCTTCCTCCCTTCAGCTGCCACCGTATGAAAGCTCTAATGAAGAGGCGGATCTTTCATATCCTGAAGCTGGGAGGTAGTACCACCACTCTAATCTCATGTGGCAGGATGTTCATGCAATCATCAAAATCCCACAGCTGAAGTGGCAGCTCTTCACCAGGCCAATACCAGAAATGCATCCCCAGGCAAAACGGCATCTGCTCTGTCAAGCTCCCTTCAGAGAAACATTACCCCAAAAGAAGATCTATAATTAAATGGTAAAATCCACATATGAACAGCTTACGGATGTCTTTGATTAACTTTTCTCGTACATTTAAAAGTCAGCCCAGGGACAGGAAACCGTCATTACCACTGCAGGATTTATAAAAACTCCAAGTGGTACTTTCTGCTACCAATTCCACAGCTAAAACAAGAGAATTTGTTCCAGTGTTCCCAAGCACTGACTGGTACAGCGAAGCCAGGTCAAGGAGTGGGCCAGGGGTACTTGCGCACAGAGAAAGTACAGCAAGAAGGCAGAGAAATAAGGGAGACCGATGTGCCAGAGGAGAGACCCAATGCCCCCACAGAGATGATGGGCAGGGGAGGGGAAAGGAAGAGAATCTCAGCCGCCTGTGTTGAGCTTTGACTAAGAAGTGGTAAAATTTGAGCACAGTACTAAGTATAAAGGCAAGGCCCCTTTGCAAAATGGCTTGATGAGAAAATGGTATTTTTTGCACTTTAGTCAGAAAAATGACCTCAAAAACTCAGAGCTACAGAACAACGTAGACTACAATTTGATCGGTTTTATTGCTCTGTCCCTTTCCAAGGTAAGCATTGACAGACCAAGGTATTCAAAAAGCACCCACCCACTCACTCTATCTCCTGCTGCTTGCCTCAGCCTCCTAGGAGTCATGCTTTGACCACCTGTGTGATGCACTTTTAAGTGTAATTTCATCTCTTTAGATGCCAACCCGACGACTTCTTGAAGTCATCAAATGAAAAGAAGTTCTACAAGAAGGCAAGGACCACGTAATTGCTAGAGTCACCCTTTTTTAGGCACCTTCAAGAACACGCACAGGCCTTAAAACTGAAGATTTAAGAGTAGGAGGTTTTTTTATTGTTTTGGGGCCTTTTTTTTTTTTTCCTGTTTTAAATACACAATTTGTGTACCAAAGAGGAAAGAAATCTCAGGGGACTCCCCAACCGCTGACTGGACTTGCTAGACTGCTCTGCACATCACTCAATATACAACACTTCATGAATATTTGGAAAGAAACATCTCTCCACAGATGAACTAAACTGGCGACATTAAGAGAGCTTCTTCTGGCCAGAAACGTCTCTTCCAGACATGACCTTGAACTTGTATATTGGTTATAAAGCACTAACAAGAGCAAGCAAACAGTAAGCACTGGGGTCTTATCATGCTGAGCAAAGCAGTGGCAGCTTTCCGTTTTATTTTAGTAGGGTTGTGCAGGCAGCACAAAACACGTTTGATCTGGTTAATATAAATTAAGCTGTCATAGGAAGAGTGGAGATACTGCCCTGCAAATATCTCTACTCCCCAGGGCCATGCAAGTCTCAGGAGAAGCCTAGCAGGATGAAGCATTTTTATTTGGCTAAGACTTATCCATCCCCCAAACATCAAATTTTCAAGAACAACCTCTGAAAATTCCATTTGATCGTATCTAGAAAGATGCCGCCTCCTCCCCAAGTTCCTCCTCTTCTCCTATCCTCACCCCTATGACAAAATCCATCTCCAAACATACAGAGAGTGCACCCTAGGGGAAGAATCAATGCAGCTGGCTTACGATTCAATCGTGCTATGCTATTTGGTGGTTTTATTTTTATGACTCCATCAGAGTCCTTTGCTCCTCAGGGCAAATCTGTCCAGGAAGGACAAAACACAGGGGAAGCCCATCCATCACCACCATACACGCCTGCAAGTGAGCGCTCCAAAATAACTCCCCAAAATCATCAACACTCCTGCCGAAAGGGAGCTCTACAATCCACTTTGGAGCCCTGCTAATGCAATTTGCCAAATCCCATGTTTTCTATGGCTTTGCGCGGAACTGGCAAGTGGGCAAACACCCATGCACACAGGTGCATCCTCAAACACACACACTAGTGCATCTTCTGCAGTGTGAATGAGGAAAGGCACAGATTCTGAACGGTGACAACAAAAACGTTTTAGTCTCTAAATTCAAATATAGGTTGCATAGGACTGGATCTGCTCCACACAGGGGAGTAAGCTGGGAGGTTGTTTGCACTCCTCTCCCATCCATTTGTTCGCAGGCAGAGAACTCCTTTCTTACCAAGGGTGCAATGTATCATGTACAGTGGCCTGCTCAAAAACACTCACAGCTGTTCCTGCATATGGCAGAGTGCTGTCGCCACACAGGAATCATTTTGCAGCACATGTGGTGTGTACAATAAGACAAAGGCTTCAAAGAGGAGAAACAATAGAAGGAACTGGGGATCTCAGTCCACTCTTACTTTTTTGACTACACTAAGAGTCCCCAAATGCTTTTCAGGCTTTCACATATCCTGATTTTTCAGCAGTAGTTTAACATTAAATACCTTCTCTCTCTGGATGCTGTAGCTCCCTCATTTCTGTCGTGCATGGCCCGAAGGTAAGATTTGAACTTTCAGCCACTATAACATTAGCTTAATACATTTGTCTACTGCCACACATTCAGCTACAACATAAATGAAAGACAGACTCCTCATATCTTGCCTTTCCCCCCCCCCCCGCCTTTTATAGTTATTCCTTGTCTTAATTCATTAGGTAGGAGATGAAAGGAAGGGCCTGGAGCCTATTCTCAGGCAGCACATAATGGAGACTGGCAACAGCGCTACCCTGACCAAGCCAGATGATAAAAGCCCGCGTTTCACCAAGTGCCCGCTCCCCACACCGAGTTTCAGCTCCTTCCTTCTGGCCTCAGGTCAATACTTCACAGCGAAGAACCAGCCCTCTCCCTTCGCTACAGACACCAATTCAGCTCGGAAGGGAGCTAATACATGTTCCCTAAGTCTCAATGCCTGTCATCAGGCAACACAGACACATGCTGCAGCAAAGATCCTGCATTTAGAAACAGTACTGGATCCACCTTACCTCCACAGCATAGTCTGCATAACATATACTTATGCAGGTGATAATGTCATTCACGCCTGCACACGCAAGCTTTGAGCTCTGCTCAAGGTCACCGAGAAATGCATCAGAGCTCAGGACACGTGCAATACGTGCTTCACTTTTAACTACTTGCTGCCTGTGCCCCCGTGCCAGCTCCTCCCTTACACCCGCCAGCAGTAAGGAAACCCTAAGCAAGAAGAGGCAGCTGCAAAGAGAAGCTTGGATGTATACGTGTGCACGTATGCATGTAAAAGGGGAGAAGGACACCTGCTAACTGTTCTGAAAGGTTTGGGGGCAGCTCTCCAACCATCTTCCCACCTCTCAGCTACACTCTTCTATCCTAAAGCAGCTGGTGAACAAGCAATTGCTGATGATTTCTCCTTGGAGGGAAGGAGGCAGGGGCTCCAGCGCCACCTGAGCTCTGAGCAGGCCAGACAGAGGGCTACCTCCCTGACGAGCTAGACAAACACCAATGCAACAGGCCAGCACAGAGACTATTAATATCCAGCACATTCTGTTTCCATCTCCCACTTGCTTCTAGAACTGGAATCGCTTCAGATCCAAGTTATAGAGAAACAAAAAACAACCCCCCATCCTCTCCCCCAGGAAGCAGGCGGTCCAAAATGTTGTGAATCATAATGAGGAGGTTAAGAGCCATAAATCACTACAAAGAAAATATTTACAAAATACAAACTGTAACTAATAACTATATTTAAAAGGGGACTTGGGTGG
Organism: Gymnogyps californianus; assembly: GCF_018139145.2. Classification (NCBI taxonomy): domain Eukaryota; kingdom Metazoa; phylum Chordata; class Aves; order Accipitriformes; family Cathartidae; genus Gymnogyps; species Gymnogyps californianus. Next base: position 160,306,438 of record NC_059471.1, read on the forward strand.
CTTACAAAATCTGGGAGACAGACTGTGCTCACTCCACTGCTTCTAGACCAGTCTCGGATGCAAAAAGAAAAGAAAAAAAAAAGACACTGTTTGGATCAAGAGTTTGAGGAACTGCATGGAGACAAGGACTGAAAGCTATGACTGGCAGAAGGCAATCTTCCCACTGCAAAGGAGAGCACAGACAAAGTGGGAAGATCTCTGCAACTTCTAGTGAAGAACCCGCATCAAAACAACCACTCATGAATGAACAGATATCCATTGAGCAGCTTTGGTGGAAAAACAAGTGAAGAATTAGGCACTAGACACAAAACCCCTCTCCTTCCCCATCACACTCTACCAGACTAGGACTGAGGTCCTGCACATCCAAGAGCAAAGGGCATGGGAACTTCTACTGCTTAAACGACACTTGTTTAGCAGACAGAATACTGCAGGGCTAATAATCACCTTTCAATAGCAGTAAATATAATTTTAGAATTATATCCATGTACTTGATTTTTCAGAGATGCCAGCAGTATTATATTAAAAAAAAAAAGTGGGCTACACTCCAGGGACAATTAACAACATGCCCAAGTACTCTGTATGCTGAAAACTGGACAAAAAAAACATTGCTAAGGACGTACCAAATAACTTCTGCTAGGCTTTTAACTATTTTCAATATAGTCAGATTAATTCAGGGCATATTTTTTCTGATTATTAGTTACCTGTTTTCAGACATACTGAAGCTTAAGTCATTTTGTTCACTCTCCTCATTAAATGAAGATATACTGTACCTGAAGTCAGAACACAAACCTAACACAGGAAAGCACATAGGAAGCTTTGCTACCTGTCCTGGACAACAAAGACATCTCTGATGTGTCAGATAACATTTTCCATGTAGTGATATTTAAAATTACTTTGTTTTTCCCAGTCGTATTTTTTTTTATAGGATTCTTTGGTGCTTTTTTCCCCCCCTTTCAATGAAGTGGTGAAATGAAGCCCCCTGAAACCCTTTGTGAGCAGGTTCCGTCCATTCCTCACAAAACAGGGATGCCCTGACAAGGTGAAAGAGGCAGCAAGACTTCCTGAACTAGTGGTCACCCCTGGTCCGCTCCACTGACAGCGGCAGAAGAACAGCCACACAGTGACAGACTAAGATCCATCCAGCACACTATCTTCTTTCTGACAGTGGCCAAATCTGTGGCATCTGTGGAAGAATGTAAGAACAGGGCAAATGTTCAGTGATTTTTCTCCAGCACAGCCTCCAGCAAACTGAGCCAGTTGATGTCTCAACTTCGAAAGCATCCTATGGACAAGAGTTCCAATGCTAAATTCTTCATTATATGGAAAAAACAAGAAACAAAACCCTGTTTTTTTCATACGTGGCACCCAATTATTTCCTGCGTACATCCTAGTAAGTGAAAATGGGAAAGTTCCCTATTTTATTTCCCATACCGTTCAATATTCTATGTACTTGTCATATGCCTTCATTCCTGTCAGCTCTTTTCGTAAGTGAAGATTTCATTTCTTCTAAAAGAACCTGCTACATTCCTTTCATCATCACTATTATCCTTCCCTGTACTACTTCTAGATCTGCTATAACCTGAGATATGCAGAAGTACTGCAGCTGTATACTCTAACGTAATGATATTTGCTGATTTATTTCCTATTTCTCTTTTGAAATAATTTTTAAATCTGCCTCACTAGACACAAGTCTACAAGTGCTGACAATAATCTGCCTCATACTCAAAATAATAAAATAATCTGCCTCATACTCAAAGCAAATTCCTGGTGTTAAATGTCAGAGTTTGCTACCTCAAGACAGCAATTTCCAAGCTGAGGTGGCCAAACAATCAGCAGCTAGCTACTTATTTGAAGCTAGTTCTTCCTCGTGTCTACCTGCTCAGCAGTATCAAAAGATAAGTGAGGATATTCATTAAACATATTCTTCACCTGAAATACCTCACATGAGCAATTGCTTTAATTACTAAGGTGATGAAAAATAATTACAGAGGAAAATTCTGCAATCTCAGACTAGGCAAGAAATTCCCAAGGGAAAGTCATCATTATAACATCATCCATGTGTTGCAAAAGTCAGTTGAGGAACCCTTGGTGCTCTTGGCTCCCTTCTTTCCAAACCCTTGCTAGATGTATGGGGCACAGCCAGATGACTGAGCAGCTTCCCTGTCTTGCTTCTGAACACGATATATAGGGGTCCCCCATCACAGATGTGTCTCCTTTAAGAAATCAGGAAGTCAATATCCCTTTATGGTATAGCAGATGAGTTAAATATGTTTCAGTATGGCACATCAAGAAGCCGAGAGATACGATGCTCTGTAATTAAATAATGCTTTATATTGGTTCATAACAACGTAACACCAAGGCGACAACACCTGCCATTTTCATGCAAAGTAATTTACATAAACTTATTCCTCTACTTCTATACCTCCAGCTGCATTCCATAATTTATACAGACACACAAATTCTTCCCTCTGACATTAACAAGAGAAACGAGTTGAATAATCAGCTCACAGTATTAAGTGCATTGCATTTACTATCAAGCAAGCTTTTTTAGTTCAGCAGATGATTAATCTTCCCTCCACGGGTAGAGTACCAGGAGATGCAGAGAGTTGACAATTGCTCTCGGCTTCTGGCCCTGCACTCCATACGCTTACCTTGCAACAACAGCATTTGCTGGATCCCTCCAAGAGCTGCTCTAATTCATTAACCCAGCAAAAGAATTGGACAGCTTTCTGCCAGGTCAGTGAATTAAAGTGGCTCACGTAAGGAATGTCAAAGCCAGTAAACAGGAGTGGGAGTTTGCGCTTGGAGCCAGATCGCTCCTTTCTGACAGCAGTGAATCTTTAGATCAGCTCAGCTGCCAGAGGTACTGCAGCCTAATTAGCATCTCCACTTGCAGCTATCTGTGCTGGGTGTCTCCATTAGGGATAAGCACACTAATGTAAACCAAGGGGGAAGGAGGAAGAAATCAGGCAACCCAGCACCATAAGAAGTGAAATGCAGAGTGTCAACAATTTAAGAGACAGGCTGCAACAGGCAGACCGAGTAGGCCAAATATGGTCCGGTACCTCAGTCTATTTTTATTCCAGGTCTTTCAGCTGTGCTTTGGGACAGTATCAAGAGAAAGGACAGATGCTTGGAGATGAAGACCGGGAGACCCACATGCCAGGCAAGAAACAAAACCCCACAGATGAGGCTTGATCCTAAAATAAAAAAAGATTCCAAAATATTAAGCTGTTTGTATTACACCACCTATTGTGCCAATTTGTTTTCCATGCCCCTGCTCTGAGAGCTTTGAATGCTTTCCACTACACTCAGACCTCCAGAACCAAGCTCATCCTTAGCTGATGACACCAACCAGTCATTCCCCTTTGCTCCGGGCTTTCAGACTGCGTAGGAAGGCATGGACTTTGACTCTCAAAGTTTATTTTACTTAAGTTCACCGGTGATGTTTGACCCCAGGCTTCCAGACCACTGTCTGTTTATTAAACTCAGACACCACCGCCAATCTCAAATCATTCAATCTGACTTGCCTGCCAGAATCTTCCAAGTTTCTATGAAAAGGTGCTCCCACCCAGCGTGTTAGGGACCCCGTTATAGACCCCATTACATTGCTGCATAACATCTTACCAACCAGATGAAACTCGCCTTTCCATGAATGACCTTTAAGCCACCCCATATTCTCTATTACTTTTGCAATTATCCTAAAGGCTACCAACCTGAAAAGCAGGAAAACCCCGCCATCTGAGCACCCCTTTTGCTATCTCACTCTGTCCTGCCAACTGGACCAAGCACAGGCCTTGTTCTTAAAAGCAAGGAGACACTCTGTCCGTCTGGCTGAAGGAATTTCTGAATCATCCCATGGGAGCACAGGCTTCAAGTTGGCAGCTAAAATATCCACCGGCTGTTCGGTCTGGGGTATCGCCTTCACACACATGACAGCAGCTGCGCTTGTCAGTCGGAATAATGGGAGGGAAGGATCATACATCACCCGCGACGACTTTTTGCTCTATTAAAGTTAGCACTGTTGTTTGAGCAAGACAACAAAATGGTGAAAGGAAAAGATGCTTTAAAGGATAGCAGTCTAGTCCACATGGAGTGAACATGTATGTCAAACAAGTAATAACCAGCGTACGTGATGGACAAGATGCTTGACGTTAGCTGTAGATGTTCAAGGTGAAATAACCAACCCATTCTGCTGTAATTTTAATAGCATGCTTTAGCTTGAGTAACTACTGAGCCTTCTTCCATCCCCTAGTTTCTACATCATTATTCAGCATACTGAGGAGGAGAAAAGTTACAAGCAATTACATCCCAAGGCAGTCCACAGAATCAAAATAACTTCATACAGAGGAAGTGCTAGACAGAAAGATAAAGGGACTCAGAAGATCCAGGACCCCGTGCATGTGAAAGTCTGGCATGTGAAAGGCCCTTAGCTGAGGCACTTTCCTCCTCCCCCTGGATTTCTTCCTGTGCCACCATCTGGGATCCTCTGGGTTTGATCAGTCCCAGCCATAGCAGCAGCAGCAATGTGCTCGGCTGCGCCCTTACCCTTTCCCGGCTAGCTACGGTCTGCGAGCCTGACTCTGCACACTCGGCTCACACATCTTTAACCATGTCAAATGGTCAGACTAGACATGCCCACCTGTTTCCAACAGCCAGTACAAGCGTTAGGTGTTATTCAGCCTGTTCCTCAGATAACCCCTGCCAGTCAGGCTCCCTCCACAGCCTCCTGGCAACAACGTTGCCTCCCAGCAGTCTCCCAGCAACGCTCCCTCCCGCACAGATGGGCTCCCAGTCCTTCCTCGCAGGCTAGCCAGCCTCCCTGCGCGCTGTGGGCTCCTTGGAGCCGGCATTAGTTGATGAAACACAGAGCTCGGCCCTGCAGCGCCACGGAGATGGCTCCTAATATGGAAGAGGAGCAGGAGGGTTGGCAAGAGTTTACATCCAAGGTCAAGGCTCGCATCATTTCCATTAAAAAGAAACGCTCTTAAACTCCGGGCAAGGATGGGAACAGCAAAAATACATGGGGAATGCCACTGCCCTGTTTTATTATTCCCCGTTTCCAGCTTTCCCATCCAACTGGCAGTGCTCGAGATAGCAGTTTGCTGGAGACAGGCAGCCCAGATCTTACGGGCTGGAACAACATCGAACAATCTGGTACTAAAATGATGACTTGCATTTCTGCACACTGCACCAGCTCTAAGTTTTATTTCCAGCCTGATCTCTTTTCATCTACATTTCTGTTTGCTAAGTAAGGCACCTGAAGTTCCTTTTACGCACTGTCAATGTGCGTTACAGGGTTTGTACTCTTTTTCTTCTTTAAGATGCTGAAGTTGTGGCATTCCCAGGATGAACTCAAAGATATCTTATCGAAGTCATAACCAGCGGTGTCAACCGTGCAGCCACTGCCCACTGCAAAAGGAGCAGAGGTGCACAACGGGAACCATGCACACTCGAGCTGGCACTATCAGTTCTTCCAATCGTTGGCACTGAATTCACTCAGTACTTACTGCGGGAAAAATAATCTCTACGAACCAAACACCCAACTACAAGTAAAACTGAAAGCATTAACAGATTAAATCCGCCCCTGAGCACCGAAGGCTCTCACCATAAGGCTCTTTATTAGGAAGTTAAGTCTTAACAAGTGGCTTAAGGGGTGGATAAAGCTTCTCCTGGGATAATCTGCCAGCATGTTGCCCAGTGCCAGTTCCAGGCCATGGGAAGAAGAAAGCAAAAAAATACAAGGTGAAAATCTTTGTTTGGCAAATGGATGCCCAGTAGCTGACAGGTCCTCTCCTATCTTTGTCCCCTGAAGCTCCCTGCCGTCTTCAGAAAGTCAAAGAAAAGTATTTTTCTACTCTGCTAGCTTCCTGAAAACAAAACCACATTGGGATTACACCTGCAATGCATGTGCTCACCCTAATCCTTTGTACCGTCAACCTTCCAGAATTTGCCTCCATCACATTCATTTGAACCGTTTGCCAATTAACACAAGGTAATTAACACTTCTGTAAAGGACTGTCTTCGGACGATGCCACCATGGTAAAAACACTATGATACCAGGTACTACTGCTTTTTGCCGACACCTATTTACAAGGGGAACATGCACAAAGGGAAAGACAGGAACCTAGTAATGGAAGGTCAGAAGCTATGTTTTATTTATAATTCTCTCCTTTTCAAGTCTAACACTGATTTGCTGCATGCTTAAGAAACAGGCAGCAACCTAATCAACGGCTGCTTTTTCCCAAAGCACTGTGCTGCTCTCCTGGCTCTGCACCCTTCTGCACTTACTGCAAGAGATCCGTTCTGCGTGCTGGCTGTATTCGTGCTCTGCTCTCCATGCGGCTGCGTGCTTCCGTAGAGCGTCAGATTGTGCTCGCTGGTCTGGCCTGCATAGTCCTGAGTGTGTGGCACCCCATACTCTGTGGGAATCCCGTTCTGTGGGGGTGGCGGAAATGGGATTGTGGTGAATGGCTGCACCATTGCATCAGGAGTTGCTGCTGGCTCCTGGTTACCCTGAAGAAAGGGAAAAGGAGAAAACAGCTTTATGCTACAGAAGATGGATCAAAACATCAGCCTGAGAAATGATATACACAGACACACACGTTAATGTGAATATCCCACCGCCGCCACCATAATATTGCACAGTCTTCTATTTTCTTCTCTATCAAAAAGAGCATGCCTTGCTCCTCTGAACCGTGACACTGTTTTCTTAATCTTTTTTGGGCAACTTTCTCGCTACCAGGTGGCATATGAAGAACAAATTATGGGGCTTGCAAACTGCATACCCCTGTAATCTCACACAAGGCTTTACGCACAGTAAGGCATTATTCTGGAAGGGGGAAGAGGCACTGAAACATTGGAATGGAGAAGGAAACACAAACAGAAGAACAGGGTTCTTTAATATGCCTAGAAGTACCTTATCTGGGTCCATCTCCTCCAGCCTGACCCTCATGGCTCTGCTCACAAGCAAGCATATCATGTGGTTCAGAGCACACTCTTCTCTGTTGTGTTACAGTGAGAAAAAAGTAGTACTCGCTTTAAAACTGAACTGTGCAGCAGCCCCCTCTACTCTGGCAGCACTGAGTACAGAGCACAGGTGCTCAGGTACCAGTCGCTGGAATATCCCATTCACTTTGTGCTGACTGTGCAGAAGACACCGAAGAACTGTGGGACCTGAGTTGAGAACACAAGCCTGGAGCACACTCACTCTCTCCCCAGTCCTGAGCATCACTACCATCACAGAAGGCATTAGTTACCCACTCCTCCCTCAGCTTAGGGTATCCCAGAGACCTCTATGCTAGGACAGTGGACTTTTTAGCAGCTTTTAGCACTGCCTTAGATGTAGTTGACACCAACCAGATGACTCAGAAACAGACAGCTGACCATGCAAAAGATATCCCCAAAAGACAGTAAAAAAACCCTACCCTACCATGCCTGAAAACCACCCAAAGCAAACACAAAAGCATGCAGCCCTGCAGCCACTGCAGGGATCTCACCGAGGGGGGAGTAGGGAGCTGCATTCAGCCACCCGGGGCGAAGGAGAACAGCCTTGACATTGAAACCCAACCCTGGGAAGCCCCGGCTGCTGCACCGCTCCTACTGCTTCCACCACCACAGCAGAAAAAAAAACACACGGAAAAGATTTATGATAGGAGGGCTGTTTGATTTATGTGCGTGTCAACAGACTAATCCTGATTTTAAGTTTTGGCTGCTGTTCCAGCCCTGGGTCCTCCTCCACAAAGCCCGGAGGTGCTCAAGCCTATTCTGACACCAGCATGCTTAAATCAATGGAGTAAAAGAGAAGCAGACCTTATCCTGCGGATAGGAAAGGCAGAGTGGGAATTACCAAGCAGCCTTTCAGCAGAGAGCATGCAGGGGTTGACGGACCTCCACAGTGAAGCTGGACAAACCTTTCAGTCCCTTTATCAGCCTACCTGCAGCTTTCCCTTCCGGGCGAAGAAACAATGATAAATGCAGTGCACCTCCAGACTGGCTGAATCCCAAATTTGCTCTGACATTAGTCTATCTGGTCTGCCTCCCCTGGGGGCCACGTGGCCACGTGCTCCCGCAGCTGGGGAGAAGGAGAGGGAAGGGCATTCAATACCACTTAGCGGAGCTGAGCTGCAGCCTTGGCCCGCGCTGAACGACCGTCGGTTTCATTAACTAAAGTCCAGCCGATGCAAAGCTGCAAAGCCTTGCTGCCTGCAGAAACACAAAACTCCGCAGCCTTATCTGAGAAGGAAAAATTCAGGCAAGCATGCCAGCCACGGCCAGTGCTCGGTTCCTTGCACGCACTCCCCCGAGCAGGTGCAGCCCTGCGTCGCTTGTTAGCAGCTCTGCAGAGGTTTTTCACACACTGAGCACATTTTCCGAAAGCAGGACAAGGTTTTTTTTTTTCCCCCCTAAAAGGAGGGCAGCTCCACCAGCCCTCCACTTCTGCTCACTCCTTTGCCATTCTCCATTTCAAAGCAAGGAGCTTCTGATACGACCTAAACCATCATCAATCTGCAGGGCGAGTTTTACAAACGGGAGGGAGGAGAGGCTGAACTATGGCTATCGCACTGCAAACCAGGTATCAGCAACCCCATCGCTCACCTACTCGGACTATTTATCCCCTCTCACAACAGCTCCACTCCGTCCACATACTGCCTCCTTTTCAAGCTCTTTTGCTTACAATATTTCATTATATCCAATTGTCTGTGTGCTGCCATACAGCCCACGTTGTCTGCCCCTTTCTTGTGTTTAGAATAGGAGCTAAATATGAAAATGTTTTCTTTCTTTTTAAATTTCAAAAATTGGTAGGGTAACCCCAGGAAAGATGCAGTAGCAGAAACTATTTCCAATTTTCTTAGAACAAGCTACATTTACAAGCCAGTAGTACCCCGAGTAGGAGGAAGAGAATGCTAATTAGCCACAAACAAAACCTATTCTGCTGTCCTCTCAACGGTGCAGGGCTGCTCCCCAAAGGACATACTCCAGCATTTTGTTTAATCTCACTCTTAGATTACTTAAAATGCCAGCCCATAAACCTTATATAATCTTATTTTCAATGTTTTCACCCCTCAGTTAATACTGTTCCTTCCAGTTTAAACGCATTTCAACTTTTTAAATATTTTCTCTCCCTTCTTCAATTATCTACAAATGTTTGAAGGATGAAAAATGCTCTCTCTCTCTCTCCTGTTGCTTGTAGCATTTTGATAAGACATATTTATTTTGAGCTTAATTACACCTTGCAAGCCAAAATATCCTGGTAACTTTATTTATTACTTCTCTCTGACCTTCCTAAGATTTTCAAATAAGGGATTTCTGGTGCAGAATGAAATGTTTTTAATACCATTGTCACTCCCCCCTGCCCCCAATCACACTAACATGCAAAAATCATATCTTTTGTTACAAATGTATCCTTAATTTAATGTCTCGGGTTATCTGTAGATCTATCACCATTATGCTTGTCCAGGTTTCATCATCCCATGGAGTATCTGTATCTCAAATTATTTTTTTCTTGATATGATTACGTACATGTTTCCTGTCTGAATTTTTTTTTTCGTAATTTTAATTTCCTTTGATGCTTTCGAATTGCTTTTTTTCTGTTTCCACTAGTGTCTACAGAAAAGGACTCCTGATGAGATCTCTGCAGGTTTTGCAGCATACTGATATCCTCCAAATCCAGAGGAGATTCCACTTCTTCTGTTATTCTACCAAATTTCAACATTTACACAACACTTCATATTTTCAAGAACTAACACAGGAAAAAAAAAAAATCCCATTTATCTTCAAACATAGAACCTGAACTCCTTTCCCTATTTCTAACCCACCAGGGAAAAATCCTGCAGAGGCACTGCTTTTCCCACTTCTCAGGAGGTACAAAGAACATTCAGAAACCCCCAAACTTCCTGGTGAAGGTACCTGTGAAGGAGAGACTCAGCTGGAAGTATTTTGTCTATCCAATCTTGACAACATACCTCACTGCATTGCCAGTCCTGCCCGTTCTCTTAAACATTGACTCAAATGCAACAACAGACCGAGACGGATGTGTCCACCAGTATAGTCACCATCCCCAAACACATGCAAGGATGCCATCACAGGACTAGGAAAGGCCGGCTGCAGCTCCCCACAAAAACTATTGCTGTCTTCAAGTTGTGTGATGGCATGAAATAAATCTTAACTAATGTTCAGGAGCAGACACTTCTCTCAGCCACAATGCAGGGTTGCTGGCAATCTCCAGGAGGGGAGCTTGAGGGACATTTGGCTGCAGGAATAATTTCAGCAGTTCCAGGTTAACTGATTCCCTCCATGTGTTTGTGTTGCCATGCACCGACCACGCTAGCTGCCATCCCATGCTCACCAAACTGGGAAAAGCTGTTCAGTGCAACTGGAACTCAGTGTAATTAACACACGCTCCTTAAAAAAAGGAAGAAACTTCAGTACAACACATGGTAACCTATAGTTAAAAAAACCCCAGCAATTCCTATGTTTTCTATTAATTCTGTTGCTCTGCTCCCACAGAAATCACTCATTCACATCAGGTAGGAATTCAAAGCAGCTCCCCTCTTGCAAAATGTTGATATCTGATCGATCAGCACCCAAGCCCTCAGGGCACAAGAGGGATAGAGGATATCTGGGCTCCCCTTTCAGGTCCCTATTCTCAGCCCTACAAAGGTCCAGTCATGTCCTCACAGGTGCCAACTTCCTTCCTTAAGTCAGGGTTTTGCCTACACAGCTCAGTACAAACCCATCCCACGTTTTGTTCAACAAACAAATTTGCTAAACCAGTGAAAAATCCCTAATAGGGACAAATTTCTAAGAGTTTATGCAGCTTTAACTTAATTAACAAACTTTGTAGCTCAAAGCTAAGCAGAGGAACGGTAAGTAACCACACGTAGTGGTACCTTGCAGAAGGGTAGGAGCTGGGGACGACGTCTCAATGAGGAGCAACATGCTTCAGCAAATGCGACATAGGATGAATTCTTTCAGCAGACAGCAGGTGGTGATCCAAGATCACAGCACTGGAGTGCCAAGAGCGAACAGCAGAAATGCACACAAAGGCCTCCTACTTCCATAAAACTGTCAAAGATCAATCTATTTTGTGAAGGGCTGGTTTTGTTTTGCTTATTAGAGAAATGGGTGTAATTATAGGGATATGAAAGGAGCCTTACAGCAATGCAGCTCCAGATCGCTTCTGTATTGGTACGCCAGAAGATACATAGATATTAAAGCATAACCAATCAAATAAAAATTATAATCCTGGAAAAGCTAAACCGGTACAGTTTCTGTATAGACATTTCCATGCAAACTGCCATGAGGTAAATGGTCTGTGCTGTCCATAATCCTACTGCAAGTCATAAGCATCACAGAAAGGTGCAGAGAAATGCAACAGCATGTAAACATCAAATAATCTCTTAAAGATGCCTTTCAACTCTGGTAACCCCCAAATCATTGGGATAGATGTGATTATATATCTATTAGAAACTCTGTTCCACTAATAGGCATGCCTTCACTGAACTCATTTTATGAAACCTTGAAGCAACTGAGTTGCACCTAACGGAGGCAATTAACCTGTTTGTGAAGACCAGTGTGTTCCAGGCTACGACTGTTTGCTCTCTGCGCTAACCTAATCCTTTTCGTAAACAGCAAAAATGTTTGTCGCTCAGATCTGAAGAGCCTGGCGCGACTGTTCGACCATTCAACCTGGAGCCGCTGCCCGCCCTCAGCTCTCCGCATGAAAGGGATCCTTGTGAGTGAGGGGGATGCGGGGACCGCGCCGTCCCTCCTCTGACCCAGGTCACAGCCTCCTGCAGAAGAGGCCAAGCACTGCTCCTCGGCTGTACACAGACAAGAGAGAAGGGGCCTACCATACAACGCTGCTGCCCAGGAGCAAGAGAATAATAATAAGGAACATGGGCTGGGGTTTTTTTTTTCCTCCCTTCTCACAGCTGAACACAAATTAAGGTTGCTGTAGCAGGCTCCCCTTCCCAGCCCCTTCCAACAAAGCTTCCCCTCCCAGGGCTCCTCTGGCAGGAGCCTCGGTGGGGCTCGTGCTCTCGGCCGCGGCTCCAGAGGGGCTCTTGGCCAGAGCTGCCGCTGTCCCACCTCCAGCTGTGCACTCCTGCCCTCTCCCTCCTGCCAGCCACGGCGCTCCGTCCGCCCTCCGCTGAGCCGTTTCAGCACATATCCCAGGAAAAAAAACAACTCGCTTTTTATTGTCAGGTTAGTTTTGTTCCCAGTTAAGAGTGCTGAAATGGCTTGGCAAGGAGTTGGAGGAGAACCGGAGCCAGAAAGGAGAGAGGGTGGAGAAGCTGGGGAGGGAAGGGCCATGGGCACCAGCACTTGGATGAGCTCAGGCTGCCAGGGAGCAGCAGTCTCCACCACACATTAACCCTCTACCCAGGCAATCCCATAATTTGCCCGCTGATAACAAACATATCAGCAAGCAATTTCTTTGCAAATGGGAATGGATACAAAGCAGCGTGAGGGATGCTCCAAGACCCACAAGGAACTCAAGCATTCTCTCTTCCAGAAAACCACGGGCTGGGGCATCACACCAGAGATAAACCCCAACCTACACTGGTAGCTCTCACAGCATGTGGAACCTAAGCCTTGATGTTAAAAATTGTGCTTTTGCTCTTTAGGGTCGTGAAGATACTCAAACACAAGGCAAAGTGATGTACAGGATGATGAAGTGATGGCTTTCCAACTCCCCACTCATGCCAAAACAGTGACTTGACCACGCGAATCCTGCAGGTACCCACGAACATCATACAAGCTCTTTACCCCAAAACGCAGTGATAACACTTTCTCCGTCATGGCCATTTCATTACGGATTAGTTTCTGAATGGGAAGAATGGGTACCATTTCTGAATGGGTAAAATGCCTACGGAAAGGAAGTTTGGAGGTGAAAAGGATATATACAAAGGATATAACCATCCCGTATTCTTCATCTTTGTACAAACCTGTTCCTGGATTCAGAGGGGTATGTGACCCTAACCTGACACCCACAGTACATACTACAAAGGCATTTCTGTTACTCCAGAGAGCAAGACTGGCATGTCTGTCTGTCGACCCACACTGATAAAATCAACGCTCTTTTTCTTGATGTGGGTTGATCATAAACGCACCTTGAAGAGGACCACAGTAATAAGAGGTTTTGTATTTCATCTGCACGTCTGGAGCTTGATCTTCATTTGATCTATGACATATTGGGGTAAGAGAAAAGAATGCTGGATTTTGACTCTACTACTGCGGACACAAGAGCAATTCCTCCTGAATCCTCCCAAAAGCATTGCTTCTACCTATGAGTGCAAAAGTTTGGTGGAGTTTTATGCTAGTTTTGTTAAAACAGAGGAAACTTTGTGTGTATGCATTCTTTTTTTGAATTTAAATCGGAGATAATCATTTTAGGAAACGCTTTTTGCATTTGGTTAACTTAAGCCTAAATAAGCTAATCTTCCACCAGGGGAAAAAAAAGGGGGGGGAGGGGGAAGGAGGAAAAAAAAAAAAAAAAAAAAGAGATGCCTGCACTCAAGCTTGCACCTAGCTAACCATTTAAAGGCATGTTTCCTTCAACTTCCTGGTGCAAGCTTGCACTAGATTATCTAATCTTGCCCTTCCTTCTCCTAGATATGTAAAGCAAGGGAAGAACAAGTTATCTTCCAATATGCACTCTATCATTCCAGGCCACCAAAAACTGTTCTGTAAAATAAAACAGCTGGCCTTATTTTTTTTCAAATGCATTTAAAAACTTTATGGAGAAGTTGTTTAAGTCCCTCTGTTGTAGGAAAGGATGAAAGAAAATTACAGTCTTTTCTTACTTGTACACACAGGAAGCACTCACTCATCCCCATGCTGTCATTATTTCCAGTAATGGTCAACTTTTGCTCTATCCCAATGCACAAACGCAGGCTGTCGGTGCTGAATGCGTACACGCTTAATTAAGAAGCCCCTAGGCAACCTGCAAAGAAGCTTCCTGTTGGATATAGCCAAAGCTTTAGAGTTACACAACATTAATAAGGCCCAGAGCCACATCTACTTACCAGCCTGAAACATACCTTTCAGATTTTAAAAAAGCACTGATTTTCTGCTCCTGAAATCTACATTATTCCCTGTTCCAAAAAAAATAGTTAAATGTTACTGGCACGAAGGCGTCCCAACAAACGCTTTCAATCAATTCACGCTTTCTGGGGTTGATTAGAAAGAGAGAATTGTGCTTCAAGAGACGACATCGAGGTCTCAACATCTGTTTCCATTCCATATTAGGAATGAAACTACCTCCAAGAATTATTGGGGAGAAGGGGGTGGGGCTGTGGAACAAAGGAAAAAGTCACCAGGATGGATACGTCCTCAGCAGCAGAGCCAGCAAGTAAGAGAAAGGCTCAGGCTCAATTTTTTTGTTCCAGATCAGCCCTTTAGCACCTACCCTGGCTGTGTTCTCCCCACCTCTGCAATATTCCAAGTGAATATTTTCCACTTCACATTCAGAGTCAAACATTCTTGGGAAAAAAGATTTCCATAAGACAACTAGCTTTCAACAAATCAGTATGAAAATAAAGTCTCAAAATATTACAAACTTAGTCTTACATTAATCCACTGGGCACCCGGAGTGGCAGAAGCATCTCCCACACAAGTGAGATTACTTTACTGTTGGGCGAAGAGGGTTAACTTTCTTCTTTTGGACCAGAATTCAAATGAATCATAGCTAAGAAACAGTGTGCTGCAGATGTGCCGCGTATGTTTAATCCAAGCTAACTGCGATTAGCTTTTCAGCATATTAGCAAACCAATCACACTCACAGTTGCATGATTGCGGATCCTCACGCAGGGAGGCAGCAGGAACCAGAGGCCAGTGGTGGGGAAGGAGTGTGTAACTGTTCTTTCAGGAGTGGTCCATGGTTGCACCTGGGCACTCATGTCCATGACTCTAAGATGGCACAGAGGATCTGCCTGTGTTGGTTTTCTGCCTCACTCCTGACCACTAACCAGTGGTTCCTGGTGCTGCTCAGTAAAAGGGCTGCAGAACATGGAAGTATAACAGGGAAGAAAATCCCACCTGGTCCTGTGGTAACTCTTGACCAGGCTGTCAGGGTAGTGTCACAGCTACTGTCACCTCAGCTAATTCTGCAATCAGATTGCTCACTTCAGATGGCTTTGTTTCAAGGAAGACGGTAGCTCTCCAGGTGACGTACTTCTAAAAACCCGTATCTGCTTCTCCAACCCCAATCAGGTACCTGAGCTGGACTGATAAGCAATTTTTCATCCCATGTCCTTGCTCTGCGAATGGACCATTGCCCTGTATCTGCAAGTACATCACCAAATCTCAGTGAGTGTGGAGAGTTATTCCTGCAACCTCAAGAATTCAAACTGCTTTCCTGAATGTTTAAATCCTCATGAAGCTCATTCAGCCCCACAGAAAGATTTCTATCTACTTTAGTCACAGGAACTTTTCAAAGCCCTTACTCTGTGACGCAGCTATCTGTAATAGACTCTTCCAGATCTCTCTATATATCCAGTACTCTTCCAGGAAGGATTTTGAAGATCATTTTTGGCATCAGGCTTCCCTGTCCCCCTCTCCCCTGCTGTGAGGGGAATGAGCTGAAGGCGGTACTGAGCTGTGCAGAGGTGCTACTCTGAGCTGTCTTGGCTCCTGGAGGATGGACAAACCTCAAAGCCCCATCAGGCAGCTTCACTTACACAGCACTTACACAGGCCCCTTCAATTCCCCCCATTTCAGTGACCAGCAAGGAAGTCCTCCCGCCTGCCTGCAGTGATTCCAGCACCTCACAGGGAAAAGCAGCCCTGCCTCCACTGCCAGTGCAGGAGGAGGAGGAGGAAGGGAGAAAGCGCTGGGAAGGGGAGAGCACATCTGGAATCAATTGGAGAGCGCTGAATGCCTCGGAAAGAACTGCAGAGCTGGCAGAAACCATAGCGAGGAGCCACACGTTCGGACGTGACTATGGAGCAAAGGTGGGGGACGAGACGTATACAGCATACTTAAACACAAAACCAGAACTCCTCTTGGGGCTCTTTTTTTAATGCAAGCAGCTAAACGTCTCAGCCCTGTCACATTTTCACTGCCACTGGCCTATCATGGGTACGGTCAGAATTCAGTACAGAAGATAGGGGATGAGAGGCGCACAGCCTCAGCCGAGGCAAACAGGACTCATCTGTGACTCGAGTGCCAGGACTCAGTAACACAGCAACAATATTACATCAAGCTGCTCTCAGGGTGCGGGGCGGAGGAAATCTGTGACTGACTTGGCACATGCTCGAGAACAGAAATTTGACGGTTTAAAAACGCAGATTTCTTCCCACAGTTACTTTCCATTCAAGCAATGCATTCTCCTATCTCCTGCTACTCATTTGTTCCAAGAGGAGTCTTCCATTTTCAAGGAAGCCTCCACTATGTGTCCTGGAAAGCAGAGGTTCTGGAAAGGAGCAGAGGGTCATGGAGAAGCAATTCACCAGTGCAGCAGCCTGGTACAAAGAATGACTACAGCTGTTCGGATATATGACCAAGAGGTAAGATGCGGGAAGCATTGCTACTTTGGTACATGGCCTCAGCCAGTTGAAAAATAAGGTACGTGCTTCCACATACGAATTGTAAAAAGGGAATTAAAAAACTCAGAAAGGAACATGAAAGAGCCACAAAAATGACCACAAGACTGGAAAAAGCCACATGGCTGTACACTGAAAAACCTGAAAAGCCCCATCTATTTTGCTTATAATTTAAAAAAAATTAAGTGGCAACTGATTATTTTGTGAAAGTATATTAATGGTAAGGAAAAAAAAAAGTAGGCACTAATAACATTTAATCTAATGAACAAAGGCATCAAGAAAACCAATAGCCAGAAGCTGAGTCTGATAAATTCAGCTCTGGTAAAAGACACCATTTTGTTTTGTTTACTGATTTCTAAATGACAGTCATTAAGTCAGCTGGTGAGAAGGGCTCACTCCTTTCCATCTCTCCATGCCTTCATGCTGAAAACATTATGTCATTCAAAACAGAGGTACCTGAGTGAGACATAATGGCCTACAACGCACACATGGCCAGAAGAGACAATCTATAGATCATTTGTCCAGATCTATAGGACGATAATCTGGAAAGCTAAGAAGAGCTGGTGGAAGTCAACGCACATAAATTAAAGATTAAACTAAGCAGCAGACACATTTATAAGTAAAATGACTTCACCTCATGGAGAGGAACAAGCTATTGAGAAGTATAGGTGCAGTTTCGTGTACCACCTAATATGACAAACTACCAACTGGCCTCAGAAGCAGTGGCTCTGCTTCCCTCCCTGGCTGTTGTAAGATCTAGTCATGCCACAGCCATAGCCAGAAAATTAATCCAAACAATAGTCATCTGTTTGGTCATAAACTGAACTGTCTCGCTTTATATCTGCCTAAGCACGATGCCCAAAGCGATGAGGAGGTTGAACATATGGCCAGGGCAGAGAGACGAGGGGGACTATTCTTCTCACAGCAGCCCATAGTTACGCTACATTAAGCGTAACTTGAAAATGCACCTGAAAGCCACTTCATCCCAGAACAAGAGGTTACATGGACATTTAGCATATGTTATTGCCACTACCTGCTTCGCTCATGCTTAACTTTTAGAGTGTCCCCATGTAAGCCAGCATAATGGTGGTTTATACACAGTGAATTTGTCAAGTATCTCAGGAAAGATTTCCCCTTTGTTATAAAATCCTTTTAAAACCTCTTTCCCCGAGGCCTTCCAGCTAACGTATGTTTACCAAATTCCTGCTGTAACCACGAACCAGCACAGACTTCTCCCCTACAGAGGCCACCTACACGGCTCAAAGGTGAAGCCTGAGGTCAGCAGTGCATTTGACCACCTTTCAGATGGCTCCTCCTGGGCTGGCTGTTGTTAATGCAGCTACTGCAGCCCCTGTGCTCAGCACCATCTTTGGAAGCATGCCGCTCTCCCTTGTCACCACCACATCAACGCCTTGGTCACATAAAACACATGTGGGTTTAACAACAGTGATATATCAAATATTCACATTAAACTATTGCATATTACTGGTAGTCCCACTTTTAAACTGCTCTATTTTACTGAAAGTAAATCAATAAACCTTAAAAGCTGAATTGATATAAGAGCATCTCACTGCAGTGGCATGCCTGTCAGCATCTGCAGTTCCATTAATATGTTACTGCATGAGTTCCCATGAAATTTAGCCCTCCGTAATTCCCAGCAGACCTCCACCTTCCACAGCCAAGAGCATTAAAGGTCCTTTTTTATCCCTCCTCGCTCTGTTTGTCTGCTCACACCTACAGAAAGACAAGAGAACAGGCTACGCAAAACTTAAAACCCTTTCAGCCAGTTGGTCTCCCCTTCTGTACATCCCCTTTCATGCACACAGTGTCAGGCTAAACAAAGCCGCTCGCTCCAGGATACAGGCCTGGAAAAAAAGCATTAGCATCTGGCAACCAAGAGCAGCACCCTGGCATATGAGCCTGAGAGCAAACCCAAGTCTCTGGCATGAAGAGGAAACACCAAGACGTACGCCTGACTGCTCCTGTCAATCTTGCAGTGGGGGAATGCCTGGTTTTGGGGTTTTTTTTAAATATATTTTTATCATATTACTGAAAGGAAATGCCAGGGACTGCTGCAGCCCCTGTCCCTTGAGGCTCTGCTGCTGCCATCAGGCTGTGCTGCCTTTGCAGCAATGAATATTTAAACAGGGCAATAAATATTTCAGAGCACATTCATCCCGATGAGAAGTCTACTAGCATAAGAGAGATGAGACAACCACGCAGGGCCGGGACCGCTCCCTGTTCTGCCCCTGCAGCTCCCGCACTGCCTGCCCTCCCTTGGCCCTCCTTCCCTCCAGCCCTCAACAGGCACCTGAGAGCCTCAAATATTCATGAGGCTCATATTACTTTCCAAACAGGCAAAAACACCGTGAAAAAGTAAAAAGGTGCTCTGCTTTCCAGAGAGGTGCAGAACAGCTACCACATGCTTTGCTTTCACCTCTCATGGGCCTCTGGCTTTTGGGTGTAGTGGTCACACTTGGGGAGAAAATAATATGCTTTAAGACCCACAGGGTCTTAAATCTTTTAATATTGCACCTTGGAAGAGCAAAAAACCAAGACCACCAAACCAAAAAGCTCGACCAGCGCCTGGTCAAGCAAGAAAGTGTGAAAGCCTGTCTCTTCCCTCTACAACTCCCTCCCTTAATTTCAGCAGTGCGTTTACTTGGGCATTTCTTGGGTGCTAGCAGCTCTGCTGGGCTCTCTGTGGGATGCTAACAGATGTACACAACTTGGCCATCACTGGCACAAATAAAATCAGCCAGAAAACAGGTTTAGGACATAACAGAAAATGCATTCATTTACTCAGCTGTCATCTGCATGCCGTTCATGTACTGGGGGCTATTTTGACTTTCACAGTGCTAAAAACTTGGGTTTTTAACTAGGACCTTAGCTATGCTCTCACCTATAAAGAAACTTCTTTTTTTAAAGACAATTTCAGGGGGTAACTAAAATTTTGCAGTAAATTTTGGAGGAAATCAAAATTACTTATAAGACACTTGTTCAGGATCAAATTTATAGGGCCATAAAACCCATGGCCATGCTTAAAAATGGACTTTCACACCAGCTTCCACTGCATATCTCACTAGATTCAAAAGACGTAAGATATTTGCTGGTCACACAATATATGGAGAAGCCTTCAGAAAACAGTTAAGCCTACTCTGGGTGAAGGGAAGGCAGAAAGACACCATCACAAAGAGCAGCCAGCAGGGAAAGGGTTATCCTAAGTGACAGGCACAAGCTATCCTGCCCTGGCTAACTGAGCTGCACCAGGGCATCTCCTTTCCAGGTAAAGGCTGTAAGTAATAGTATATAAAGAGAGAGGCATCTCTACCTTTCCTGGTGCCCACGTTTTAAAAGATGATGGTAACTAAACCACCATCTCAATGTGTCACATGTTCTCAAAGATGCCTCTCGGACTGCGCAAAGAGAAGACACTCCTCGTACCTGGATTCTGGCCCAGCTTAAGGTACAAGTTGGGCACCAAATGGTTCAGCCCTGTCACGGCTTGGACACAGCAGGGCACTTGCAAGGGTATGCAACAACTCAGCAAGGTCTGCAGATGCACAATCTTGGATTAAACTGCTAAATTCCCCTGCAGACTCATTTCAGCTGCTTTCAGACCTTTGAAGGGGAACAGCCAGGTCTTTGCTATGCGCAGAAAGGGCCCTGCAGCACATCAAGAGTGAACTTCCTACCGCAAGCCAGAGCTCCTGCTATTTCATCCATGGTCCTCATGGTCAAGGGAAGAGACCAAGGCAGCATCCGGGTGCTGCAGAGCCTGCTTGGGATGGCTGGTTTCCTATTAATGAAATTCTCTCTCATCCCCCTGCTCTATGGCACGAATTGGCTCCAAAGTGAAGTACTGAACTGTCAAACAGCAAAACCTCTCTCCAGATAGCATTTCAAGGAAAAGCAGCTGCCTACTGAGCAGGTGGATCAATCACCTGCCACCACCCTCTGTCCCTTCTGACCAAAGGCTCCTGGAAGAGCAGCAGCATCCCTCCTTCAAGACTGGCCATCAGCCGTGCAACCAAAAAGATGCTGTTTATATTAAAAATATAAAATAGCAATCACAGCAGTGTAGTTCAGAGAGTGACAACAATCCCGCTGCTTTGCCAGCAGCGAGTCCTGGGATTTTACATCTTTGCTCCTAACCACCACCCCAACTGTCCTTCATATATCACTAAAACTAAAGGATCCAGTCAGAAGTCAGACCCAACCTGGCCCAAAAAACACCTTGTACTTTCCTATCCTATTAACAGACCTCATACACAGAGGAAGCAAAATATCCTGGAAGATGAGCAATTACCTCACCAAGTAATTTAGAACAGGAGCCACCATTTTGCAGCAGACATCAAAATAATGAGTGCTCCTCTGCTGACTGTGCAGCTCTGTGTTATTCCCATGATGGGCCGCATACCCAGCAGCACACTAACATGGAAAAAACCAGCACCTAATCCCAGGCAAGAATGAAAAGATAATGTTTGCTACAATACAAAAAGTGTTAGGAAGGAAAACAACATTTAATCCTGTGGCTCCTGAGGACCTCTCATGACTCAGAAAATAAATGCAAACAGATGAAAAAGTTAATTTGGATCATATCAGCCCCACTGGCACGCAAAGGGCAGAGCTGGCACCCTGGGGAGAGGGAGGGAAAGATTTGCCAAAGATCAGGTTACTATCACTGACAGCTGACCTAAAACACCACAAGATTTCAGCAGATTCTGCCAGTCCTTCTAATTTTCAAAGGTGCAACCGCCTCCTTTAAGAGATGAGATGTGTGAAACGCATAACACTGTAACTAAGGTCAGGAAGGAAGGAGATCCTGAAGCATAAGTATATAAGCGGACAAGATGATAATCCTTACTGCTCTAGAACGAGCACAATTAACTGAAAACAAGAAAGCAGAAATGAATTGTTCCTTTGAAGATGTAAAAGTTTTGATCCGAAGCAATAAGGACATAAGGAACCGGAATCATTTCTCATCAGTCTGAAGCTACTGCATGGAACAGACAGACGGACAGTTGCTCTGTCCTACAAACATGCTACATACATTACAGCTGTCCTTCTGCAACCCAACACACTTTTGGCTTGGGAAGCCGGAGACCCAGCTTGCTGGATGGGATCCACGCAATCATCCCCCAGATGGGCAGGACAGCCCACAGACATACTTCATCACTGTCAAACCTGAGAAATGTTCTTCAGCATGAGCCCTCAGCACTTGGTTTTAACTTCATCTTGTTTGAAGGGATCTGAACTGTCCCGCTCTGCTGGAAGCGAAAGGTAGGCAACACAGAACTTACAGGACTAGCCAGGTGCCGAATGCAAGAACAAATCAGTGCTCTGTAACCTGTTTTTCTGTTCTGAGTGATCCTTTCCAACTTCATGCATCCAGGCTGGTAAAGCTCATCACAAACTAAGCATTGTTTGTGTCCTATTAAATTTTTAGGAGGAGTTAATATTCAAAAGTGGCCAATGACAGTATGAGTACTGGCCCACAGCAGCCAACGTATTTATTGTTACTTGAAGTCCCTTTGCTTTGTTAGACCTTCAAAATGCACTAGAAGATTCACAGGAAGACTGATACATGTGAAAAACTTCCTTTACATCATTTAAGCTGAAAAATGCTCTTATAGCTTCCCCTCACACGTCCAGGACATAAAGCCGTGCCAGAATCCCAGAATTTGGCACCACAGGGTATGAGGACCACCCACATTTTATAGCTGTGGTCGATCTTGGTTGATCACAGAGGGAATGGTTTGAGCAACTGCCTCTAGCTTTGTGCTCTGCTTCTGCTGGGTACTACCAACATCACACCTAATTAACGGGCTCATCTCCATGCACTTCAGCAACAGCAGGACTAACGCACCTGACCTGACCTGGGCAGGTGAGCAGCTCACACAGGCACAGTAACCCCTGGCAGAAAGTTGGGATGGACACAGCTGAGGGCAATTCCCAAACCACTCCACAGCTGGATTGGCTGCAGGAGGCCCAGCCCCACACTAACACTCTTCTGCTAGGATTGCCAGAATAGTTGCCAAGAGGCTCATCACAGCTCTGCTTTTAAATCGTGTCAATCAAACGTGGTTCTTTTCTGCCACCACCTTCTTTTCTCCTAGATTTAGGCCAGACAGTATCTCAGAATAATTGTATGGTGACACACAGAGCCTCACAGCTAACCTAGAGGCCTACTACACTTTTGAAAGCCACTACAGTCCTCTATAAACCCCCTAGAAGAATGAAATTTATCTTCCTCTATGCTCCTCCAAAACATTAAGAAATTCCTATTACTCAGCTCTAGCTATTCTTCTTCTCTGTGTTACAAATAACATAGCTCAGAGTTTCCTACCCGCCCACTAAAAAAAGCCACTTTGGCTTTCTCGATACTTCTGCTTTAAGCAGAGGTCTGGCTGGGACACGCGTTCTTGGCCACGTGGCTGAGCTGCCAGGCAGGACCCCGGCCACCCATCAGGCAGGGAGGCTTGGAGCTGGCAGGCAGGAGGCAGGGCAGGCACAGATCCGAACGGAGAAGCTCAAGTCTGAAGCCTCTGGTGCAGCTTTCTCCTGACTTCTGTGCCCCTCTTGCAGTAACTCCTGCAGCTCATTGTCAAAACCAATTAAAAGTACTCCTAACAACAACTTTTAAGTCCTGAGAAAGCACATTTGAGCTGAAAGGGACAGTACCATCACCGCCTCTCTTACCTCCTCACAGCAGGGCTTGTTTCAGGAGGACCTTCATTTTGTCTATGGCCAAAGTTGCCATCAGGCTGCTCAAAGCTACAGTTTCAGACTTGATGGAAAACATGGCTCAGCGATCTTTAATCTGATTTAACCTGATTTATTTAGACTCATCTCATTGAATAAGAAAAAGCATTTAGAAAACTTCCTTTCTGATGGAGCATCGAGATCTCTGCAGTATTTTTTCCACCTTTCTGAAGTCCATGCTACCAGCTAAATTCATTCTCACACCCCTTGCAACATTTTGACCAAAAGAAGCTTTGAAGATCTAGAGTCCCTCAGAAAATTTCTCTGAGGATGAAGGTTCGCAACTGGCTTTGGATGACCTAAATTCTTTCTGCCACCAAGACGGTCAGTCCCTCCTTGACCACACCTCTTCATCAGTCACACATAGTATATGCCCATTCACAGCCTGTCACCTATGTCCCTGTGAAGGACACCTGGAGCATGGAACTGTCCCAAGTTCTCACCACAGCCTCCAGTCACACCCTCACCTTCCTCATTCCTGTTTCTCACCACTCTACACCCTTTGCCACAGACTGGCTCCATCACATGGTCTAAAGTGACCCCCCAAAACCATCAACAATCTCCCTCCCCAACCAAACCAACCTTTTATATAAGGGGGACTCCTAGAAGTACTTTTCCTCCCCTTCCCACTGCTTCAAGACAGAAGAGAGCTTCATCCTGGAATGGGGTGGAGGCAGACCAGAAAATGGTTTTGCAAAGCAAATGTAGCAACATCAAACAGCTTCATCATACAAAGAAAAGCAAGGGGAAAAGTTAAAGCAAACTAATGCACATTAAATATTTGAACACTAAGCAAAGCTAACATACCACAATACCTTATAGTCCAACCAACAGTCAACAAATTGACTAATTCACTAATTTCACCAAATTACCACGCTCTTCCTCCTCTACCTCCTGATTCAGCCCGGAAGGATCCTTTGTAAGATAACATAGATCTAAAACTCTGCTTGTTGAAACTCTGAAATCCTTTCCCCTGCTACCCTATTTATCTCAACCACATTTTACAAAGCAGGAAGGGACACACGCCAGGAAACAAAAGCCTTTCTTACTCCCGCGCCCTAATATTCCTAAGTACTTTGCATAATTGTTCAGTTTTGATAACCTCCTTTCATATGCTGCAATAGCAAAAATAAGAAAAGCTACAAAGAACAACAAATCAAATTAAGGGTTTCACTCTTCATGGAGGGTACGTGAGACAAAGGAGGACTAGTACTATCCAAGAAATCCAAACTCCTCTCCAAGACATTTTTAAATCAGTCTTTTTAAGTAATTTAAAGCAGGTTTTCCTATTAGGACTGGAGGGAGAGCATAGGCTTCAGATAAGGAGCCTCAGTGAGACCCAATAGGTGAATGATGGTCTATGCACTGCATAGGTCAAACTCTGATTATCTAAATCTTGGTTAATCAAAAGCAATTATCTGAAAGTCAAATATGCCCTCCAAGTCAGATAGCTCGGTGAGACCAGGACTTATAAAGCACACAGAAATCCTAAACTCCACAGGACCACAACTGCAGAGACTATGAATTTTAAGCAGGATAACCGGGAGGACAGTTCAGAGGGTTTTAACCGTACTCAAGACTCCCAGCCCGAGGGCAGTCTTCAGAAGCGGCTAGAAGATTATCCTCACAATTACTCGGACATTTTTGGTGTCTCCATGCACCCTCAGATTACAGGCTACTTGGAGTGCAATTCCAGTTAGGTATTTAGAGACCACTCAGGGTGAAAGTCTCCATTACAGGCAGGGCTGGTAGAGCCAGGCTGACTGATACTTCCCATTGTAAGACCCTGTTTTCAGTTGTTTATAATTCTGAGAAAGCATTCAAACTGAAATTTTTTTCATGCTATCTGCATTTGATTTCGGGGTTGGTAATTTTTTTTGCTACTTCAGCCATATCAATCCAACCCGAGAAAGAAGTAGGGGGAATATTTTGTCTTGTTTATGATTAAGGGGAAAAAAAACCCACCCCACACACTTTGAAAAGCCTACAAGGACTTCATATTTAACAGAAAATTTTGCATTTCAGGAATCTGTATTTAGCAACCACACTAAAAAGCCACCAAAATCTGAACAACATTATAACAGAACTATGGAAAACTACAGTGCTTGTCTTACATTTTATCAACTACATATGCTAGTAAAGCCATATATGATGGTCCAAAAAGGCTAAAAACAAGAAAAAAAATTCCAGTATGCAAAACCTGCCAAAAAGGAAAGAACCAATCCTTTCTTCGTATTTATCATGGAAAGAACAAATGGTGGCAACAAGCTTTATGTTAAATATTAGGAAAGACTTAGCAATGCTCAAGAAAGGAAAGGACTTGGATTGTCAAGGCTGGCAGTGGCATTGCAAATGTTTTTAAGGCAGGTTACTTGTCATCAGGAATGGTTTAGACATAGTTTATTCTAACAGGAAACAGAGCTGCTCTTGAGGGTGGCTGGCAGTGCCACCTGCACCCCATTTTCTGTGATTTCATGCTCTCATTCAGGGCTCATCCACAGCTTCACAGGAGATACAGGCCATGTCAGATCCAGGTCTGGAGATCAATGACAGCAGAGAGGTGACCCATCTCCTGTACTTTGCACCATCCCCTTTGTAGGGATCAAGTAACATGGAGTAGCAGTTACCCACCTCAAATCCAAAAAACCCAAGAAACAGATCTGGAAGTGTGGCGGAAGGAAAGTAAATTGGGACAAGAAGCCTGAGCGTCAACAGGACAGACTTAGTGACGGGGGGAAAAGGGACAGATCAGACAAGTTTGACTGCGATAAGAGCAGAAAAGGCAAACTAAATGAGGAATGCAAGGAGTGGGTGGAAAAGTTAAAAAAGCATATGACAAGGAGACTGTAGTGAGGACAGGGAGGAGGAGCAGCAGAGAAAGAATAAGCAGGCCTAAAAATCAGCTGAGAAAGAACTGAAACGATCAAGGTAAAGAAGTAGCGTGCCGAAACAGGATGACATGTAACTGGAGAGGAATGGAGACAGGGACAGCATGGAGATGGCCTTGCATGGGACAAGCTACCAACCAGGGATCATGAGGAGAGAGTGAGAGGAAGAAGACCAACCCATCCATCCATCCATGATGGATGGCAGAAGTGAGACAGGAGAGGTCATGCAGGGATGGAAGAGAGGGGAAAATGTGCCTACTAGCGTACACTCCCAAAGCCTAAACTAGAGCCTAATATTGCGAAAAGTCACCATTCCTCTGCTGTCAGCAAATATACAAAACCAACTGGCAAACACAGATCAAGCTGGCCTGCACAGAAAATGACAGCTAATTACACATTTGGTGTAAGTGGCAGAGGTCTGTGGGATGCATCTGGGACGGCCAACCCTGCTACTGATACTTGCAGAGGTCATCGTGGTGCCACATATACTGGAGCTGATGGGGACGGGTGGAGGGTTGTCTGGTTTTTTCTTTCCTTTCTTGTGGAAAAAAATAGCATGCAATCATGTGATTGAAGACTATCATAAATAGACACAGAAAGAAAGAGAACAAATGAAGGTTTCTTTCCCAACTTAAAATATGGAAATGCCCCGGAACTGAAGTGCCTTCCCATTACCATCTTGATAACTCTCAATTCAGTTTGTGAATAATATTGCTCAATGGACAGTTTTGCAAAGAAAAAAAAAAATCAGATATTTTAAACAAAGCACACTGTTGAACAGGCCCAGCATTTGTCCTATTTTCTTTTATATAGGCAAAGCGCACTCTATTTTTTCAAAAAGCTTTCAGTTGAGCATTAATTGCTCTAGCTTCTGCGAACCCTACAAAAGCAGCCTATACATCTCCAGCCCTCACTGGTCATAGCACAACCTCCAGCAGCCCAGCAAAAAACCATCCTGCACAGCACAGGATCATAAATAGCTCTACAGGAACAAACCAAAATACTTTTGGTCGGTAAGTTAACATTTCTCTAGTCTGATTCCAGGGAACATGTTTGATAGGAAGAATACCTGACTACATCCTTTTAAATAATATTTGAGAGCAGACTGAGGCAAATTAACCACCTCCTCCCTGGTACTTAGACCTCCAAGGGATGCCCCTTAGTGAATTCTGTGACTTCGCAGCTGGGAGACAAATAGGTTAAGGAACTCATTGCAAAGGGGCAGCTAACTGCACACACCATCTGCTGAAAATGTATGTAAAACAGGAACATAGAGCATTTTACCTGAAGCAGTTAGTAAGACCAGAATCCAGGTCTAAAAAACATCAGCCCCCTCAATACAGCCCCCTTCTGCACTGGTGTTAGAATTTTATAGTAGAAGGCTGGTCAATACTAATTAAGTGCAATGAAGCCATCATGAATTAATAACCTGCAGGGAAAGACACTGCTGGTTTTAAGGGCTTTCCTCCTTCTCAACCTTCAACTTTTAGTATTTTTTCATAGTTCACTACAACCTTTTCACTAATCCAGATACTTCACAAATTAATAGTTCTTAAAATAACAATAAAACAGTACGTTAAATTTACACAGCCCTGTCATCCAAATATCACAGCACGTACTGTGGCAAACTTAGGCATCCTCATTTCTCAATTCCCAGGTACCCAGCGATAGTTACCTAGTCACCTGCAGAAGAAATGCATTAGGGAGCAGCGAGGTTATTTCTAGGACAGGGACTTAAGGAAATGGCACTGCCGTATCAAGTTCCCTTTTACATTGCCATCCTGCCTAGGCAACGTTGAATGCAGCTTCTGCCATCCCAAGGCTTCTCTGCAAGTGCCTACAGTGGTTCACTTCTACTCCAACGCATCTGAAAGCGCTCAAAGGTGGTAAAGAGCAAAGGACTTTAAAAAAAAACACTCACCAGGTTCTGACAGGCCCCATTGATTTTTAAGCCCTTAAGAATAAGTTCTTCTCAACCAGCAGTTAAATCTCTAATTATCACAACAGTTACAGACACAACCCATAGGCCCACCTCAAGCAACCATGTCCTTACATCAGGGAAAGTGAGCCACAGATCCATCTTTCAATTCCCAGGGGAGATTCGCCTGGAAAAGTGACTGGCCAGCATTCCTCTCACACAAACCTCTGCTGCTGACATGGTGTCTGCAGCGCTAAAACGAAGTCCTACGACAAACAGTAGAAGGGAAGCAAAAACTAGGGGATAGGCATAGGCACAGTCAGGTACCACGCAAACAAGCACTACTTTTTGAATGGCAAAGAAAGGGGAAGAGCACAAGGCCATGGACAGAGAAGGGAGTGATCCCTTTCAGACAGCCCATGAAAGTTTGCAAGAGTAACACCAAACCGAGAAGCAAACAGCAAGGACACTTGGCCCAAAAGGAAAGGGAGGTGCAATCCTCAAAGCAAGGAAAGGGGACAGGGGAATAGTGGTAGCTCCTAAGAGAAGTCAGAGAGAAAAAAAGGAAGCCTTCCACTACACATACAAAAAGCTCTTTTTTATTATTATTATTTCTTTTAGGGTGGGCAGGGGAATCCTGCAGCATCCAGCTTGCCTGGAGGGGAACAGATCCTGAAGTGGACGTAAGGGGACAGGAAGGAGGAGGCTGTTCTGGGACTCGGTCTCCCTTGCAGACAGTTCAAACAAAGGAGGACGGTCTCCTATAATGGGATGCATTGTACATTTTTAGCTAGCACAAGGTGGCTGTCGTGACAGGGCTCCCCGTCTCCTGTCTTCTCCCCCCTCCAAATACACACCCCCTGCATGATCCCAACATGCAGCTCAGACAAAGATCCATTTTATCACATCATTACTGTAACGGGAGGTAGAGAAAGATAGGGAAAGGGAATGAGGCAGAGGAATGAAAAGGAGACAGAGAGGCCTTTAATGAGTCAGCCGCTGCTCTGATTTAAATAAGATCTCCATTTAAGGAGCTCTGCATTTTTGGTTGTTTTTTTAATTAAAAAAAAAAATCACTGGACTGAGCAAGCAACTTTTAGCTGCACATGGTTGTCTCACAGCTATACACGGGATCTGGGAGGGAAAGGGTTATGGAAGGGGGAAGGGAAAGGGAAGAAAACCTCTGGAAAAAATGAGGCTGCTTTCTGGTTCATTTTAACAAGGACATAAATTAGTCTCAAAGCCACAAACGCCATCACCTCCCTGAGCCCTGGGCAGAGCGTAGCAAGTCAAACACGTGCCAAGATAAATGGTGCTGGCTGGAGCCTCCGAGGGGTGCTGGGGGGGACAAGAGGGGGCATGCTGGCAGGCAGGGCAGCAAAGATGCTTCAAATGGTGCTACAAAATGGAGACTGGATCCTACAGCTGCACAAAAGGGGACCTTCAGATGTTCCTGCCTACATCCACATCAAAAGCTGGGAACTCAAGACAGAGAAAGAGGGAAAACGGGGTGCTGCAGTCAGAAAATAGCACCTCTCCCCAGTCTGGCTTTCAATTACCACGAGCAACCCTTCTCCTCCTCCTCTTCCCATCTTGGAAGAAGGCCCGCCAGCAGGCAGCAGCCCAGGTGAAAGGCTCCATCGCCGGCAGCAGGGAGGGGAACAGACAATGGCGGGGGGATTCATTACAAAGGCATACATACATACATACACGCACACACACGCTTGCTCGGCACTGCCGGCTGCCACATGGGCTGGCGGGACTCCTTAAGGAGGCAGCAGCTCCCTTCCCACTCTCCGAGATGCTCGACACCTTCCCCCTCTCCCAGCCCTGATGGGAAACAGATTCGGAGGAAAACGCCAGCAAGGCACTGGGCTGTCCAAGAAAGGGAGGGCTTTGTGCTCCACGCAAGCCAGCAACCTCACCATGCACCACACAGAGAAAAAGCCTTTTAGCATATAATTCCCATCCACCAAAGACTCTGTCTTTTATCTGCAATTAGCACATGATGTACTGGGCCTCGTTTAACAGTCATTTTCACTGATTTAGGATTAAGGGGGATAAGACCAGGGTACTTTCTGTTAATGAATCTGAGGTCTTGCTTTCATTAGCAATTTTGGTTTCCTCTTTTTCAAGCACATTTCTGCCTTCCAGCATCTCCCATTTCTTCCCATCACTGTTTCTAGTCTTCCCACCCCACACACTCCCATTTATTTTGTTTTACCAGCCCGTCATGCCTACACAGAAGCTGATCTCCCAAATTTCCAAGATGGGCGAGCTTGGTCCCTAAAACACAACAGAACACAGACCAGGCAGGCTATGGTGTCTGGAGACTGAACCAAACAGAGCAAGAGACTGTAGCAATGCCGAATTCATTCAGTGGCAATTACCAGCTTAACATACCAACAACATTTACTTTTCATAAATGAGGCGGAACCCTAATGAAATATGTTCACAGGTTGTGAGTAAGGCCACTCCACTGCTTCAAACAGCACTGCAGAATGAGAATAACACGGCTGGGGATATTGTCCTGGGTGCGCCACGCTCCTTCAGCCCCACACTCGGCCAAACCTGCAGTGAAGTACTGCTAGGGACCAGCCTAGCAAGCCAAACGCTCCCCCTGCAAGCAGCAGCACTATGCTACAGCTGAACTCACCTTTGCTGTCTTCCTCAACTCTGCATAAAAGGGCTATCCGTTGTTCATTCAAAGACCCCAAGTGAGACACAGTCCGAGCTCTCCTCCCCTACTGGTTATTTTAATATGCATCTTCTTCAGCATCAGCATGTAAATATGCAGTGCAAATCCTGAAAACCTATCCTAGATAGTACATACTCTTAAGACAGTCATAATTCAAGGTCAACCGATACTAACAATGCATGGTCTTGATACCTCCTTTCCCACGTCAGTAAATTAACAATTTCTGTGGAAGACAGATTTCCCTGAAGTCTATCCCAAACCTTTAAATGAGTTTATACCCTTCCTTGTTTCAGCCAGTGCTCCAGCAGAATCCCATCCTTCCCAGCTCTGCATGTCTCCAAGCCAACCAGCTCGTGCTTCAGGGTGCTCTGTCCTAGGCACACACAAACTACACACACTTGTGTACTGGTGACCCAGGCACCTTTCTGCACCGCACAGACGCAGCCTACGTGCGTAACGGTTGTGGCCGAGAGCACATTGCAATACAAGGCTGTGCAGAACAACTCTCTGAAATGTGCACACGCCAATCTGCAGCTTAGGGGCATACACCTCCGTCTAACCGGGCACGCTCTGAGCACACAGCAATACACAAATGGACCCTGACTGCAGAGACACAGCTTTTCAGCATCATTTGCTAAACTAAATATAGGTACAGAAAGCCTCAGGAGATTTCTGCAGAGCTCTTCTGTCTCAAAACAGAAAGCCTTGGTCCAGATAAAAAGGAATCGGTAGTGGAAGGGACTAAATAGCAGAAGCAGAAAGTGGGGCTTGGGAGCCTGGGAAGACACCTTAAGAGTGGACGGAGACCTATTTTTCAGCCACTGACAATCAATGCAATGTGATAGACGGAAAGGGTCAAAGCGGGTGTCGCTTCTTGCAGCAGATTCATTCTGAGCCAGGCACCCACGAAAGCGCTGCCCCTTGCAGTGGGACACGCAGGATCTCAGTAGCAGCTAACGAAGGGGGATTCAGCCAGGGCTAAGGAAAGCCAAGATGACAGTATGCATCTAGTCTAAAAACCTGCAAAGCTCCACAGAAAAACACCACTTGTGAAACCCAGATTTGAAGAAAAGTTCCAAGAGTCCTTCCCTCCACTCCCTTTGGGAATATCCCCCAAGGCTTCCAGCTCCGCAAGGCACTGCGGGGGCATTATATAATGCCTAACTCCAAAGGATTCCAGCTCCGCGATGCTGCTCTCCTCCTCCTCCCTTTGCCCCCTCCCTCCGGTGGCGACTACCAGATGCCATGCCAAAAAAAAAAAATTTAAAAATCCAAAAACATATAGCAGCCTTAAAAGGCGAGCACTGTCCGATAAAATCCCCTTGCCAGTGGCCCTGGCAGCTGGGTGCACTCCCCAGCAAACGTCAGCCGCCTTCCCCCGGGAAGACACGAGCAGTCCCACGCCTACAGCTACCTACAAGGGCTTCCCAGCCCTCACGGTGACCGGCAGCCGGATGGAGAAACGGCTGGGAAGACGTTTACCTTCCTGCCCGGCCGCGATCGGTCGTTCAAAGGCAGATTTAGCCTAACGCGGGAGCAGGGGCACCCGTGCCCCTCACACACCTCTTCTCTCTAGAGGGCACTGCGAGGCTGCTCCGGGCAGGGGGACTGCAAGAACCCCTTCCCCAAAACGCCCAACCCGGGTCCCCGGCGCGGCGGGGCTCCCTCCCGCCCCAGCGCCGGGCGGGGGCGGCGCGGAGCCGCGGCCGCCCCGAGGGGAGGCGGCGGGGCAGCCCCGCTGCCGGCCGCTCCGCACCGCGTCGGGCTCCCCGCCCGCCGCCCAGACAAAGCCGGGCACGCAGCCGCCGCGGCGCGGCACCAGCAGCCCGGCCCGTCCGCCCGCCCGCCCGCCAGCCTTACCTGAGTTACCATTTTCTTCTTCTCCATAAACCAAAATGGGGGAGCCCGGCCGCAGGGGGGGAGGGAAGGAAAAAAAAAAAAAGAAGAAAAAAAAGAGGAAAAAATAAAATGGAAAAAAAAAAAAGCAGCAGCCCCGTGGAGGCGGGCGGCGGCGGGTGCCTGCGCTGCGCTGCCTCGCCGGCGCGGTGCCCCCCGAGCCGTTTTTCCTCCCTTTCTTCTCCCGTGTTCCTCCCTTTCTTCCCCCTCCCTCCCCGGCCGCCGCTCCCCCCGCCGCCCCCCAGCTCAGCCAGATGGCTGCGGGAAGCGCCGCCCCGAATGCCGAAGGTAATTAATGCGAGCCGGGACCGCCCCCGCCGCGCCCCGCCTCGCCCGGCTCGGCTCGGCCACCCCCCGCGGCAGCGCCGAGGCCGCCGCCGCGCCTGCAGCCCCGGCGAGGCGCTCCCTCGCCTGCCCGCCGGGACGCCCCCCCCCACTCCCCCCCGGCCCAGGGAACCCAGGGCTCGGCGGAGGCCCAAAGGCGAGCTGGAAATAAAAGCGAAGGTCGCCCCGCGGAGCGCGGCTCCCGGCCCGGCAGGACCCCAGGGCCTGGCCGCGCTCCTCCGCACCTACCATTCCCAGCGGCTCGGGTCTAGCAGCCAGGCTTCCCCCGCCGGGACCTCAGGAGGCGGGAGAGAGCATCTCCCAGCAGGAGGATGCTCGGGAGATAGCTGTCAGTTTTGCACAGACCTCCCTCCTGCCACAAAGGGGAGAACGCGTGGGTTACACGGTGCGTCGGATGAACCGGAAGCAGTATCCGTGCCAGGATCTGCATTTCTTTCATCATAAAAACTGGAGATCGCTGGACTCCTTCCCAGCTTGCTTTTTTCCCTCCCGTTTATCTTCAGTAAGCATCTGGCCCTTAACACCTGAGCATGCCACGGTTGGCAGCATTTGTTCTCCTGGCGACCCCGTAAAACAGACCGATACACTGCTACCCCATTTGGCAGACAGGATCTGAGATGCTCCGATTGATTTTTCCCAACATTGCACCCACGGAAAGGGCTGAGCGCAGGTCTGCCAATCCCTCAGTTAGACAAGAGGACTGTGCTGATGCTCCAGCGCTCATGACACAGAGATAAAACCAGCTCAGGCAAGTTGCCCCTCTGACGTATCTCTTCTTGACACCTGGTACTCAAGAGACTCCCCAGGCTTTAGCAGCAGCAAAGCCAAATTACGGTGCAGTAACACCTTGCATCCCCATGTGTCCCCCTTTGCATGAATATGCCCAGTTATAATTTACACTAAAAAAAAAAAAAAGGCAAAAAAAAAAAAAGGGTAGTGGTTTTGCTTCACGGGCTTCTGCTACTGTGCTGCTCTCCAGGCAGCCCATGCTTACCCACGGTGCTTTTCAGTTTCCCAGTTTCACTCACTGCAAACTGACCTCTGGCTCCCTCCCTCCCTTCCCCTTTCTCTCCTAATTCAGTAGAAGGCCAGCAGGAGCACGCGTCCCAGCCCAGTTCTCTCCTCCGGCGTGAAAAGCCTGAGATCAAGACACAGGCAAGCCCTTACGTCCCACCAGAGCACAGAGGCAGAGAGCCACGGGCCAGCCGCCCCGTGCAACCAGTCAACCATGGTGTGGGGTCCTCTGGGAAGGAGCCAGCCTCCACGGCTGCAGCCCGCAGGGCTCTGAGTCAGAGTCCACATTTTTCTGAGTTATCTCATCCTCTCTGCTAACTTGCATTTTACGGTACTACAGGTTTACAGGCAATATTGCAAAACCAGGGAAAGTATTGGATTCCCCCCTCCCCTATTACAAACCTGAGATTCTGGAGCACAATTCTGGGTCAAGTGTAAATTCCATTTCAAAGCAGCAAAAAACACAGTGACCTCCTTATACCTTTGCCACGACAAAGCACCAGGTTTCAGCAACATGCATCTCATTTACCAGACCTCTGCAAATCACTGAGGATAATCTCCTTATTCTCTCCACTTAAATTAACTGTTGCGTTCACTGAGTCTCCTCTGTGCCATAGGGTGGCAACTTCTTGTCCCAGATCTAGGGCTGTATCACAGACCTTCAGGACAGAGAAACGACATGCTACCGTCATCCCACCACTGTTAACCAGGATAGCATAATTTCTAATCCATTTTAGCCTTTACCTTAGGAACCTCTAGAAATATTTGCCATCAGAAAGAATCCTCTAAGGAAAAAAAGAGGTGCTCAACCGCACACTGAACCCTCACTTGCACCGCCTCCCCACCACCCAGTTGGTTCAACTACTTTGCTCATGTGCCAGCAGAGTGGGAATTCCCTTCAGTGTCATCTACTGCTGGTCTCCCTCTTTCATCTCCATTGTAGGCCAGAAAGCATCTCCTCCCCCATGCTTGGAATATATCCACCTTTGCTCTTGCTTAGCGAAAGAAAAGCCCCAATTTCCAATGGATGTGCTTGGGCAACAAGAAATGCAGGTCTGCAGGAGCTCTGATTGCCACAAAACCAGCTGAAATGAACATCTGATACAGAGTTTTGAAAGCTTCAAGAATACCATGGAAAACATGATCAGACTTGGTAACACTTGAGGTCTTTGTTGTCTTGGGCTCTACTGGAGCCCACAAAGCAACACCTGATAATGAACAAGACTGAGAAAATTAATTGGTGAATCTGTGCGACTCACCTTTCCTCACTGAGGACTGGGGGTTCAGATGTTGTCTCATGGCCAAGTGAAATAAGTTTGGTGGGCCTCCACTTAGCTTCTCCTACGTGCAAATCATGGAACCACTGCCCAATTTACCATCACTGTTTGCCACCCTCTACTGGGGAAAACGAAAGACTCAAACTGCAGAACATGCTGCTGGAAACAACAGAGAAGCACAAGTAGAGCTGAAGGCTGGAAGCCTGAAGAACATACAGCTCAGAGCCATGAGATCATCCCTTCCTACTTACTGCATTTATTCAAAAAGTAACATATTCAGAATGGCTCTAGATGCCAATACTTATGAGTTCTCATGATTTCTCGTGCATCACAGGCACATATGCGTTGAAACTTCATTACCGTGCTGTAGAAGTAGCAGTCTGAAATAACTATGGGCAAATTTAACTAGTCTGCCTCTGCAGTGCCAGGGCACAGCTTATCATCCTTATCATGCCAGGCAAAGCTCATTGCTCCCACCTAAGCATGTCTGCGCCACTTTTATATTCTCTTCTGTGTTCACTCAGATGTACATGATGGTTTTTGGTTAGCTCCTATCATTCAAATCCTAATGGAAAATAAGCTGGAGAAGGATATTTATGCAGCAGGTGACAGGACAAGGCCACTGATATCACGCTGGTGAGAGCACAGATGAAGAACTAACCTCTAGTTTGACTAAGTGGTCTACGTGTACACTTTCAACTGCTTGAGTTAGTTTAACACTCATAGGACTCAAGGAAATGGAGAGAGAGGAGAAGAGAGGAGAAGAGAGGAGAAGAGAGGAGAAGAGAGGAGAAGAGAGGAGAAGAGAGGAGAAGAGAGGAGAAGAGAGGGAAGAAGGGAAGGGAAGGGAAGGAGGGAAGGAAGGGAAGGGAAGGAGGAAGGGAAGGGAAGGGAAGGGAAGGGAAGGAAGGGAAGGGAAGGGAAGGGAAGGGAAGGGAAGGGAAGGGAAGGGAAGGGAAGGGAAGGGAAGGGAAGGGAAGGGAAGGGAAGGGAAGGGAAGGGAAGGGAAGGGAAGGGAAGGGAAAGGGAAGGGAAGGGAAGGGAAGGGAAGGGAAGGGAAGGAAGGGAAGGGAAGGGAAGGGAAGGGAAGGGAAGGGAAGGGAAGGGAAGGGAAAGGAAGGGAAGGGAAGGGAAGCCACAAGGACTCTGCTTTCAGCAAGTTTCAGTATTTGTTTTCCTTTTTCTTTTGCTATGCCTATAATTCCCCTTTGCTGCTAGGGTGGAAAGAAAGCACAGCCTTCGATTTTAACATCCCATTACCTGCATTTCTGTGCTGGCTCAAGTTTAGATGGAGCAAACCTGCCAGCTGGATCAAGGCCAGAGGGAGGGAAAAAAAAAGTTTCAAGTGCAAAGAACCAATTTATCAGGAACAAATCTTAACAACCAAAAGACACACTTCTGCTGGTGGATTCTATTCATGTGCGTAATAAAACCCCCAGTACAAGGTAACCTAACAAAATACTCTTTAGTGGCTATCTGACGTATCTCAGGGTAGATAATGTTCAACCGCTAGTCTACGTTTCACGTTTTCTGGATAAATTTGGTGCCTGTGAGGACAAGGAATGCTGACACTGAATAGCCAAGGACGGTGCAGAGAACATCATCTTCCACTTGGCTCCAAAAGTATTTGAGCCTGACCCATGGCCTCTGGCTTCTCTAAGACTCCACACACCGGGCCAGCAAATCTCACGTGTGCTCCAAATATAGCCCCCTCCCCCAACAGAGGCTGCAATACAGGCTTCGCCCTGCCCTGAGCGCTGCTCTCAAACCCACCCATTCCTATCGCCCTACACATCCTCACTGGACCTCCAAAAGCAAAAAGGTGACGAACAAGACTTTGTCGGAGGTTTTGTGGGTGGTTTCAGAGGAGGGAGGAGGAAAATAGGCGAGGAGCTGCTCTGGGTGGCTCGCCATCCCTGCAGGACGGACTGCAGTCACACGTACAAGTCACATGCGCCCAGACAATGCAGTAAGGCACGCAACAACACACTAGTTTGCAGAGCACAGCATTGCTGTCTGCTGAACCCCTCTACCAAAAAAAAAAAAATTAAAAAAAAAAATTGAAGAAAAAAGCCAAAAATGCAAACCAAAACACACAAGTCTCAAACAACACAGACCTTGGAGTTAGAGTGTCAAATGATACCGCTTGCGCGCAGGAGCCTCAAAGCCCTCCACAGAGCCTCTGGGCTGCCGAGGCCTGGGACGCACCAAGCCAAGGAGCCCAGCACGGAAGCAGTGTCCTTCTACCAAACCAGCACATAAGCTCCAGTTTTGCCCAAAGAACATATAGAACAAACACCAAGACTCTATAAAGTTGGCACTGTCCTTTTGCTTACCTGGACAACTGGGTATTGGTAATCCATACAATACACACCATACATAGCCAAAGATCCTCCAGCTAAAGGCCAAATGGACACAGGACTGGAAGCTTCAAACCCGAGTCTCCGTCTTTCAGCCTTGTGGGAAGGACTCTGGCAGCCCTGCGCAGTGCTTGGCTCGGGTCTCTGGGGCCACTCAGGTTGACACTAGCTCAGCTGAAAATAAAAAGGAGCTGCCTGGCTCGGCTCGGCTCAGCCCCTCTCTTCTGGGATCCAGCAAGGCAGCGCTCAACCATAGGCGGCAGAGGCTCCTAAAATTAGAAATCCCCTACTGAAAATGGCCCTGCAAGCCTCGAGGAGCGTCCTGCGACTCCTGGGCAGCAAACAGAGCGACTGCCGGGAGGAGGGGGACACAGGATCTTCGCAGCCACCACCGCCAGGGATAGGAGGAAGCAAACAGCATTTAGGATCTGAAAGGAGCATATGTTCTGGGCTCTAGGTGCGTCAGAGGGAACACTCCCAATCCAGGACAGGGAAAAACATATGGGACTGTTCCTCCCCCACTCCCATACCCTTCTTGCTGTCCTCGGCAGGGACAGGTGCTGGGATTAGCATAGTAAAACCCTCTGGTGTCGGAGAGGGAGGGAGAGGGGAGAAGCCACATTGATATCTCGCACTGAAGGGATCTCTTTCACGAGGGAGTATGCGCCTGTATCGTTTAACGCCTCTCCCTCCCTCCGCACTTGAGGCAGGCAGGGACAGCTGCCGGAACCCGGGCTGGCGGGGGGAGCCAGGCCCCAGGATGGCCCCCGCTGCCCCAGCCTTGGGCCGGCGGGTTGCCCCCCTCAGCTGTTCCAGCCGGGGTGGGGGTGGGGTGGGGGGGTATTAACTCTGCCACAGGGGATGGTGAGCAGTGGGGAGAAGGGGGCAAGGCTGGGCAGGGCCAGTTGTTGTGCCCGTTTTAGGAAGCCCGACCTCGCCGTTCCCAGGGAGGAATCTGCTCCCTGACCGATGGGGACAGATGGGGAGCTGCCCGGACAGAGGCCAGCAGGCTCACCCCGCCGGCCCTGCGTGCCGGACACGTTACCGGACACCCGAAAGCCCGCTGCTGATTCTTAGAAGACACAGCGTGGCCGGGGGACGCCAAGGGGGCCTGACCTCCCATAGCAAATCGCATGAGGTTTCACCCATCACTACGCCAAACTGCACCAGGGTGACACAGGCCCAAACCCGGGCTCCCAAAGAGTTAACAGCCCAAAACCACAAAAGATTCCCACCTTCCTCCGAAGGACAGCAGTGATAAAACCCCTCCCTCCAAGGTTTCAAAAATAAGGATGTTCTAGTGATCAAACCCAAGAAGGGCTATCCAAATCCCCCCCTACCCCCATTTCAAATGCATACAGGCAGGGTTTTTTGCATTTCTAATCTTTAACTTTTCTGTAGTGCTGCTGTGCACCACTGAACAGCTACCTCATCTTAGCTCCGGGGTAGCTGCCTTTACATCGTTACTGATAATTTCCTCCCCCTCAGAAAGAGTTAAACTTAAGATTTATTTTTTTTTAAGAGGTTAAATACGTTATTCATTGTGCTAGATACACATTATCTAGCACAATTTGCATGTGCAGCACTGTGTAATTTAGGTAAGGAGTGCCTAATCCGCAGCCCTCTGACCCACCCAGCCCAGCAGGACAGCTCTTGGCTCGTCCTCTGCTCCCACTGCCCTTTCTTTCTGAGATGCCTCGGAAAAGGACAGCTACGAGCTGGGTGAGCGGTTACAGCAGCTGCCGCCCACTCTCATCATCTTTCCTAGGGCCACGGGGCTGCTTCTTCCTTACAAAAGGAGCATGGCCAATTTGGGGAGTATAAAGCATGACATTTTCTACATCTAAAAAAAAAAAAAAAAAAAAAAGTTTCTATAGCCATTGTTTCTGTGTGAAGATTTGCACAGAGAGAGAAATTAATTGCCCATAAATGGGAAAGCAGCTATGCTTCTAGATCTCTTCACTGGGGAAAAAGGATGAGGCTCCCACAATGAACTTCCATCTCTTTCTGCCTTTGGCTAGTTTATTTCGCCCCAGACCCAAACTAGCTTTCTGGAGCTCACATTATGCCTCCTCCTCTTCACCTTCAGAAGGCTGTTCGGC
This sequence comes from Gymnogyps californianus, assembly GCF_018139145.2. NCBI lineage: Eukaryota > Metazoa > Chordata > Aves > Accipitriformes > Cathartidae > Gymnogyps > Gymnogyps californianus. The sequence goes on from NC_059471.1 coordinate 160,346,251, forward strand.
CACCTCTCAGCACTCCCCCTGCAAGCTCCGCTTTGGGGCACAGATAGTATTGGGTGTTCAGAGGAAACCAGATACTTTTTTTTTTCCTTCTCCTTTCTGTAACTACATGTTCAATAGGTGCCTGCCCTTCATTCTTTTGCATAGCTCGTTACTATGCACTCAGGCAATTTAGTATCTCCAATAACATCTTTTTATGAAAAGGCATTAATTTATAAAAACCCAAAGTCTCTTCCACAGCCTGTTTTTGCTACTTCATATTACTGCCCTAGGTTTTAAAACCAAATCCCTAACTAAGTTAAAAACCTTACATTTATTTCACAATCCAATTCTTGTCATTTCCAACCAGGTCTCAGGGGAATAAAATGTTTCCAAATACTAGCACAGCTATCTTACTATCTATAAATAACCATCAAATGGGCAAAACAAAATAAGGAGGGGGAGCAGGGAGCATCACCTAAGCTCCTCTGCTGTTTTAACTACAGATCCAGATAGAACTGCCATGCTTTAAAGTTTTTGATGCAGATTTAAGTACTCTGCCTTAACCAGCGTTAAGATACTTGGGTGACACTTCGGTTACAAAGCATCACACCTCCTGTGTCCCACAGAAAATTAAACGACAAAAACTAGTTTTAAACTTGCATGTGCCAAGATGGATACAGCAGGACTTTATCGACCAGTAATAAAGTACTGAATTTTCTGTAAGGCTGGCCATAATGGGTGGTTTACTACTGCACATTGACTTGCAACAAATATTAGCCAAATACAAGATGGCGCTGCATTCCACAATTTCATGTTGAGATAAAGGCCCAACTACATTACCGTATAACCTGCTATGCACATGCATTTCCAGTAACACAAGTTAGGTAACTGTTATAAAATCATAGCCTTGTTCCTGCAAATGCTTACACATAGGAATAGTTTTAAAACTACAGAAATATTAAGACTGGAAAAGACCTCCTGACACACAGAATCAGATCAACTGCTATCATACAACATCATCTAATCTTTTCATAAAATTTATCACGCTGCATCTTAGAACTGGCTTTTGCAGCTATGCTACCCCAGGCAAAAGGCTGCTCTAGAACAGCACTCCCCAGCAGCTGGGATTTGTGTTCGTCTCCAGCTTAACGTTATTCCTGAGCAATTTCTGTTTATTCTTTGTTCTTGTGCCAGTACCGTCCTCTGGCTTAACCGTATTTTCCTTCCCTTACAATTAACCTTCCTCATGTACCCCCTCTCTACCCATCTAAACAAGCAGCTGTTCCAGTCTTCCGTCACGACAGGCTTGCTATTCCCCAATCTCTAGAAGCCCCTTCTTGCACCTGATCTAGCCTGTGCTCATTTAAAAAAAAAAAAAGACAGACATTACCCAGAACAACATTGTTGTCCATTTCACAATTCCAGCACTAAACTGCATCTTCTCTAGCCTCATTAGTACTTTCCTCCATAGCACCGCATCAGATGCTGTAGGACCCATCTACAGTAAGACACGTCATCTCGTTAAGAAAAATGCATGATATCAAGCGAAGGAAATTGGTTATCTTAACAACAGATAGGCTGATATGGCACAACCCTATTTTGATGGATTTGTGTTGCCTTTTATCGCATTTTTCATTTGTGTACAAGCCTTTAATTAATATTTTTGTGGCAGCATCCAGCTGAGGTTGGGCCAACAGGCCTGTATTTACTCGGATCATCCCCCCACCACCAACAGGGCTATTATATTACGCTTCCTGTTCTCCAAATGAATGATAGCACTTCTAATTTGATAGATTAAAACTTGTATCAGATCTGCAACTTCATGAACCGGTTCTTTCAGTTTCAGGAATAGGTATTACCCTTCCCCAGGCAACCCTGCTCCCCAGCCCAGCCTGCATGCACTAGGGTCTTTGAAATGTCCAACGTGATTGCTTCTACAGTAAATTCATGCTTGTTACCCATCCTGCCCTTGCTCCCATGATCAACTCTACCTTCAACAACAACAAAAAAGACTTGCTCAATTCTGTGATCACAACGAGAGTATCCTCATTAACTACCCTATCCCCAACACTAAGCGGCCCTACATCTTCCCTTCTCTCTAATTGTATTTTGAGAAACTGTCACCCATTTCCTTAGCAACATTTGCAAGGTTTAACTCAGCCTGATTTTTGGCAGTTCTCATTTTATCCCTACTGACTTTAAAGGCACAGCAATCTCTGCTGATAAATTATCTTTTGTAAATTCTCTTTTTGCACCTAACAGCCTTTATAAGGTGATTATGCCTCCAGTTAGGCTGAAGTTTCTTCTTAGAAGTTTTTTCCCCTTTACTTATATCATCAAGAATTTGTATCCAAAGTACCTCTAACAAAAAAAACAACAAAAAAACCCCAAACCACACGCTTCTATATTCAAGTCTGACTTTTCAATCCAGTTCACTGACTTCATTAAATATTGTGCTTCGTGTATCAAAGCTTGTATCATGATCACCCCATCCAAAGGTGGGGACATGGAGGCTTCTAAACAGCTTGTTTTCCTGTAATAGTCATAGCACCAATAATTCACTCAGTCTCAACAACAGGTGATGATGCTACAGTGACGAAATCTTTTGACCCTATTATTATTAGCAGCATTTGTTCTCCAAGCTATATCTGAGAAATTAAAGTTTCTCATACTAATATTTATCTCTCTAATGGTACTGGGAATAATATCATTTCAGAGCCTCAAGTTTGTATCCGAATCCAATCCTATGAGGGATTACAGCAGACTCACAGTACTCCCTCTGAGACCTTTTACTATTCTTCCCCACAGCAATTTTGACCAGAAACAGATCCTGTGTTATCAGTATTACTCTTCTTTCTTCTTTACAGTCTACTGCATACAATACAGCCTATCACCTTTTACATCTACCCTATCTGAACCACACATAATCTTGAATGCATGTTAAAGCCATGATTACTATTCTTGCAGATTGATATTATCCCTAATATCCAGTTTCATGTTCTGCACCAGTAGCTCTGGTTCCTCTACTTGTTATTTCTAATGCCAGGAGCCTGAAAAAAAAATCCTGATATGTTTGTGCATTTACCGATTACACAGCTCCCAGCTCCCTCAACTAAGAGTATCACCCATCTAGTTACTGCTGAATTTTATTATGCTTTTTATAACATTTAATTTTATTTTTTTCCCATCTCCAACCTACCCATCGCTTTGCCTAGAGATACTGTTTTACATGCTACTGTAGCAGCATTTACCTAATTTTCCTCTTTCTGTGTACTAAGCAAGGTATGGAGATTACACAAGTTTTTCCCAAGGTTCTCAAAACCCAGTATTTTCCTTCACATGCACTGCTCTCTTTGATGTCTGCAGACTGAGGAGCATTTTTGGAAAATGCAAGACCACAGCCCTGGGCTCTGCTTTGCCTCCTTTCTTCAGACTGCTTATAGCAAGCATGCTAAGTCACAATTACAAGTACAGCTGTAAGAACATAAGCTAGCCATAGTCTCCCTATGCTTGAAGTGCAGCCATGGTACTTCCAGACATTTTCCATGTACATTTTTTTTTTTTAATTGCTAAAAACTGTGGTACTGTGGGGACACAGCAATACAGCATGGAGTCCGAGATATTTCCATGCTGCACAGTCATTACACTGCATTGATCTTTACTAAGGAAATTACACCAACAGTTTCATTTTATAAACTGAATTTATAAAATCTTTAGTATAATTCTCTGTTCTCCAGACAAATTAATCCAAGCCTTATCTAGTTACTCCCACTAAAGAGCTCTTACCTCCGCTGATTCTAACTCTTCATCGCTAGAAGCCTGGCTGATGCTCTTCCTCTCACCCACCAAAAATGGCATCTTTAACAATTAGCCAATCACTACATCTGCTAAACTGGGTCATCAGGGATCTGATGAGCAGCTTACAATATGTCTCTGCTTTTTAAAGACTGATGTAAATGTAGGAAACATGCCAGCAAGCAAGGATGCATTTTCTGGCTGGGTATGTACTGATTTCCATAGCAGCTAAATAGATCAAGCAGCTCAGCCAGCTCGTACCGGTGTTAGACAAACAGCACACGGTACCAAGATTACATCTTTAAAGCTGCAAGAGATTCTCATTTTGCACCAAAGCAAGTCCCATGTCCTGAGCACAAAGGTGGCTTTCACTCACTCCAGGTGAGAATTTATACGGGAAAGTCATCATTGCTCTATAGGGCTACTTTTTATGGGCTGTATTGCTTGTTTGGTTTGAATAGGTATAATGTTTTTCAAAAAGCTGCATGGTTTTTTTTCTTCCCAGTTTTAATATAACCAACGACTAAAAAAATTACATATGGTCTAGTTGTTATTTTGACCCTGAAATCATTAGAGATTCAAGTGGAAAGGACATAAATGTAAGCAGAGCATGCACAGGAAAGCTCAATGTTCCAAGATGGCAAGCAGAAGCAAAGATAATGACAAATAGGTGACTACATAAATTGTTTTTCCTCACATTTCAAAAACCTGGCAGTTTTACATAGGTGTCCTGATCTCAAGAGCAAGAAGATGTGGTGGATCAGCTATGCAGGAGAGCAAATAACTCAGCACCAAGCCAGTGCGTTCTTTGCAAGTGAAACATGTTAGGCATGCAAATGCTGAAGATCAGGAACGAGATGCATTAAGCAGAAATGGAACCAGCAGTTCTGGGGGATGTGGAGTAGCAGCAGAAGCAAACGAGAGCATGTTGGATTAGTGTAATAAGGACATCACAGGAAAGAATTTGAATGTGTTAGTAAAGCCATAGGACCACTGCTTGCCTGAACCCAGTCTGATTAGTTAGTGCTACTGATTCCTCGTGTTCATTAGGATTAATGTTCCTAAAACACATTAGCACAAATGAAATTACCAAAAATACACTTTGAATCCAAGGAAACTAAAATCCCTCTGGCAAAAGGCCTAAGAAGCCCAAAGCTAGAGAAAGCAGTAAATACCAGGTTACGTGTAGCAGAGAAGATAGCCCCATCACACTCACTGTGCCAAGGAAATACCTCAGGCAGACAATGGAACCTCAGTCATTACACATTCCAGTTTTCATGGATAAAATTCACAATTTCAAGAAAATTTAAGAGAGAAAAATAACAAAGACAATATTTAATAAAATGGAAGCTCTGAAATAGCTCCTGGTCATGTCCTTTCCCCTCAAAGCGCTGGAGATCTCCCTTTTCAATCTTCTTCTGCAACACATTCTCCATTCGCAAGGCAATTCACTTATGAGTGATGGAGTTTGTTTGCATCTGCCTCTACTATTCTAAACACTCCCCAACTAAGTTCTGTAGTCCTGAAACTGATCTAAAGTGGCTTAACAGCTAGGCACCATGCACGCTCTAAACTATGGATATAAGATACCTGCATCCTGTTACCGCCCTCAGCTCTTCACGGCATCATCTACACGTAGCTATTAAATATTAACGGTTTGTCTAGACTGGAGAACTAGCACAGTTTTAAAACACAATTACAAATACACAGCATAAAGCACAGGTCAGAATTAAAACTAATTATTTCTTAAGTACCACTTATTTTCAAAGCCTTAACAAACTCTGCTTTAGGGAAGGACATGGAAAACGGAGGCAGAGCAAGGGTACCACATCGATCTGCTAAAGCAGCACATTGCAAGACCTTTGTTTGCCGGACAACTGGCTTTTTTTTTGGTTTGTTGAGCTTTCTAACAGCCATCCAGTAGAACAGTAGCATTAGCAAACTCCAGAAACCTACAGACCAAAACAGGACTTGTGAAATCACAAGCCTGTATCTTCCTCAACCAGAAACCAAGCGCTCTGAGTACCCGATCTATGCAGTCATGGCTATCAAGAGAGACAAAGACTCTTGGTGAAATTGCAGGAGAGTAAGGACTCTTGATCCTGAAGTTAGATCTGTGTAGGCAGAGTCTTCCTGAAGTTGGAAATACAGATCCTGCCCACACAACTTCAGCTGCCGGACAAGGACCTGGAGTCAATTCAGGCAAAACTCAGATTGCCCAAAGTCTGTCTTTGAAATTATTTCAAAGGAAAAATGTAAGGCAGCAATGAACACTCATCTGAAGTTTGAAAAATCCTCTGTCAAAAGACTGCGCTCCCAGAACAGAGTTTTTTGTGCATGACGCTAGCTAACAAGCTGGCTCCCAGGAAGGCAGCTTTAACAGAACAATAACTCACAAAAATATATTAGTGATTAAGTTGCAAAATAAAGCTGGCAGCAGTCTGGAAATACCAGCAGCATATAAAAGACACGACTTCAACTTTCATTTCTACCCCAACCCATCGCTTTACACACATTACAAAACACGTTTTAATTATGCTATCTTGAGAAAATTCCAGCACACTTGAGTATAACACCCAACAAGTCCAAAAGGACTGTCATGGTTTAACCCCAGCCGGCAACTAAGCATCACACAGCTGCTTGCTCACTCCCCCCTGGTGGGATGGGGGGGAGAATCGCAAGAGTAAAAGTGACAAAACTCGTGGGTTGAGATAAAGACAGTTTAATAGGTAAAGCGAAAGCCGTGCACGCAAGCAAAGCAAAACAAGGAATTCATTCACTCCTTCCCATCGGCAGGCAGGTGTTCAGCCATCTCCAGGAAAGCAGGGCTCCATCACGCGTAACGGTTACTTGGGAAGACAAACGCCATCACTGTGAACGTCCCCCCAGTTTATATACTGGGCATGACATCATATGGTATGGAATATCCCTTTGGTCAGTTGGGGTCAGCTGTTCTGGCTGTGTCCCCTCCCAACTTCTTGTGCCCCTCCAGCCTTTTTGCTGGCAGGGCACGAGAAGCTGAAAAATCCTTGACTTAGTATAAACACTACTTAGCAACAACTAAAAACATCAGTGTATTATAGACATTATTCTCATACTAACCAGCTACTAGGAAGAAAATTAACTCTATCCCAGCCAAAACCAGGACAAGGAGCTTCTAAAACCAGGCAGGCTCCATCGCCTTAGTTATTACCAGAGCCACAGTATAAAGGGGGAAAAGAAAGTATACACAGATTTTCCAGAAAAAAAAAATCTGTGTGTTGGGCCTGGGCCTCCTTTCAAGGAGAACTCTAAGTGCTTGGCACTGCTTCAGGAAGAAAATAAATGTCATTTGGCAAAGAAGGTGATCGTAGCACAGCTTTCTTTTGGGACCGCTTGTATACGCACTGATCTTGGTAGTGCTACATGTCCATCAAAATGCTTTTTGCCTGTTACGTGAAAAACAGAAAGATGTCCAGATGCAGAATTTCAACATCAAAGAGAAGGAGTTTTCTCTTGGTAGTTTAGACATTACATGACAGCCACGCTGCCTTTCTATATTCCACTGGGGACAGTGGAGAAAGGGGAAACAAAAAGAATAGAGTGGAGGCAGTTTTCCTTCACTACAGAGGCTGCTAGATCTATCTGCTAGCTCCAGAACCTCAGCCAGAGAAAAAACTTTGCCCGTTTTGTCTCTCATACTCCCACTTGGTTTTTCACTTAACAAGCAGCAGCAGTTCAATTAGCTGATCCTTAAGGGGACAACTGGGAGATCCAAAAAAGAAAGACTTGACTCTTCTACAAAATATAGCAGCTTAAGCCTGAGCATTTCTCCAGATCTATGCTAAGCCTACAAAAATTAACCTTAATTCCTTAATTAAAGAACTATCTTCCTAAGAATAAATATTATTAAAAGTCACCAGATGGTAGTATCAGAGATACTCTCACCAAGTATTTTTAATTGAATGAATCACAAACTAGGGCTGGACTGCACTGGCAATTTCCCCCGTAGTGTAAGTATAGCTACACCGTTATCACAGCCCCACCAATGAGTTGCCACGTGGCAGCCGTGGGGCCATCGGTGACGCCACGCACATTCCCAGTCTGTCCCAGCAAACGCTCGCAGGATAAATCACTTTCGCCAAGGGTTTGAGCTAACACGTTTTACCTCGCCTTTGCCTGGGGTGAAGGGAGCACATGATCAACTATCGCAGAGCATTTCAGTACGTGGCCGTGTCTTACTCATCTAGCTGAGCGCTCGCTCCCTAACGGAGACCATTTTGGTATGGATTTTCCTCCCCACCTTGCCTCCCGGCTTATCAAATTGCTTCCACGTGACAAACTAAAATAGAAAAAGGTACTTGTTCCAAGTTAAAGAGTGTCCACACAATAAATTACACTAGTATCCACTTAAATTTATCCCTACCTTAGAGCGGTATGGCTTCCCAGCTACACAAACAAAAGCAGAATTTGGGGAAAAGGTTTTCTCGGGCAGCATTTTGTCCTTCTGACACAGGAGCAGAGGCATTCCCTGCCCAACTTGGTTCAACCAGAATAGCAGAGCAGCTGCCCACACACTGTAACTGTGCAAGCAAGAGACAAAACATGTCAAAAATATTAAACTAAACTCTTAATTGAATGGAAGTAAAAGAGAAATAAATAGGCAGCACAGTCTATGTGAGATAGCTGGGTCTGAGACCGCATTACTGGCAGGAACTGAGGAATTGGAGAACATCATGCAGGCAGGACCTTTAGCTGCTGCCACAGCAGGTCACCAAATAAATCTCAGGAAATAATTTGGAAACAGTTCCAGCATGGCAGTATACAGAATAAGACACCTTCAGCGTAAATCTGCAAAGACAATTTCTTGATAGAATCATTACATCTGTCCATTAATTTCTGTAGGCCTCAGTTCAAAATATTGCTTGCCTGCTAAGCTTCAGATGATGAATCCTGCTTTTTTCCCCATTCCCATTTAAAAAAAAAAAACCAACCCCAAACTCAGGCAACTCCAAAGAGATTCAAGAGCAAAATACCAGAAGTGCTGCAGTTAAGAGTTCGGTGCATTTGCTGAGTGCACAGAAAGGATCCAGAAATAGCACGCAAAGCCGAGGTTTGGCAAGAACGACACAGTTTACCCTGAAAGAGGAAAGTCAGACACACTAAATGAATGGTGACAGCAGCAAGTCATGCTTTAATGTAGGGAGTGACCCCAGGGACTACTCTTGTTGGGGCAGAGGCGCTAGTTATTGCTGTGTCCCTCCTCCGGTGGTTTTAGTGGAGTAGTAGAAGGCTGTGGTGGAGAACAGAAGAGGTACGTTGAGGTTATGCCAGCTCTTAGGCAAGAAGTAGTCTTCACATCACTTTCTGCCTCAGACCAAGACAAAAATAGTAGAAGGCAGCAAACACCTAGATCTTGTTTGGTTGGGTTTTTTTTGAAACCTATCTATTTCTGAGAAAGCAGGAGTGATCAAAATTCTGGAAGTCTTTTTATTCTCACACAGAGTCCCAAGACGTGGGCACAGAGGTCTGCTGTGGGCACATAAGCTAACTGCTGCCCACACTTCTCCCCAAGAGCCAAGAGGACAGAATAAAGCCTGACACGGCTCAGTCCAAAGCCCTTTCCTGCGGGCTAGCTTCAACTCCCAGCAAGTTCTAAAACAAGTCACAGCAGCTGAAATCCCTGGACAACAATCACCAAGGGCTTTCTCCAGTTGCATCATCTGCGCGATCAAAGTACCTGCTCTTTTCAGCAGCTTTCTGTGACCTCTACAAAAAAATTCACACATGTTTATTCACCCCAATTTGCCACTATCTGCACCCTCTGTCCCAAAACCAGGAAGCCATAAAGATGGTTTCCTGGCTCCCATGAAAACTCTTATCTCTGTTTTCTGTCACTATCAAGAAATCGCCACCAAAGACTTGGCTTATGTTCTCTGCACATCTCTTCAGTTACTCTGCAGTGGGGCTACTCTCACTTCATGGTAACAGGACTACCAATGCAAAAATTAACTGCAACCCCTCTGCATTATTGGCTTGAATATCAGCAGCACTCCAGCTTCAGCCTCTATGGCTTTACGGGTCTCTTAGCATGAATTTAAAAGAACCACTTATCTCAGGCTAGAGATTCGTGCGTAGGCCAGAGTTAAAGTAGGGCAACACTTAAGCTGCATCTCAAGCTCACATTGTAATGAAGCAAAAGCTGCAACTTCAAGCTCTGAAGGGGCACAGCAGGCACACCTCCTGCAACTGCTCTGAATTAGATAGCTTCTGAGAAACCTGTGTGAATCTTGAAAATGTAATACAGCTCAACGGTCTGCAACTGAACTGCTTTAACAGGCAGGTCGAGCTGCAGCATTCTCTTTCACGTACATTACTGGGTCCTCAGTACGGTGCTGGGAATGAGACCCTTTTCTGCAGCAGAGGAACATGGTAGATGTGCAAACCCTGCCGGACGCAAACTTCAGAATGGCAGATTGCCAAAGGCATCTCTGGGCAAAATGAAGAAAAACCGTCACTGCCACCCAACTGCCCCAGATTGTCTGCAATAGAGCAGGAAAATACCTAACTACCATTAAGATGAAAACAAAGAAAATGACGGCCACATAAACAAAACCCCCACGCTTTCTGCACATTCTGTTCCTGACTTACCTTCTTTACAATTATGGGACAGATCTAATAACAGCCCCTAGAAATCCAGCTGTCACATTTTGATAGTTCACTGATTGCCCACATAGATCTAATTACCTCGGCCAGTCCACATGCCTAAAACCTCACGTGGGCACAGCCATTCCTCAGCCTTGCCCCACCAGAGGTCTGGAGAGTGGAAGCAAGAGCAACGCTAGGATGATCAGATGTTTTTTGGAGCCCCCAAGGTCAAAGTATAGGGACAAGAAGAAGGGAAACAGCTGCTCTAGAGCTAGAGACAACAGAATGCTTAAAAATGTAGAAAAATAATTAAACGAACTAATGAGCCATAGTTGGCACAGGAACCACAGGTCAAAGAAGATACAATTCCTCAGTGAGGGGAGAGGTGAAGAAGGGGAAAAGCTCTCCCATGTCGGGGCAGAGAGGGACCAAGTTAGCAGCTCCATAGCAGAGCTGTAGCAAAGAGGGTAGAGAGAAAGGGACATACCAAGAGAAGAGGCAATTTATTCTGGAGTTTCAGGGCTGGAATAAGCAGTAGAAGATGAACAAAAGGGAATGTCTGTGGTGGATCCGAACAGGAGACAGGGGTGGGATGGCAATGCCACAGGGTTTGTTTCGTTAGTGGGTTTGTTTGTTTTAAAAGGAAGTTAATAGAAAAACACCAGCAGCTTAAAATGCTCCAAACATACAGCCTGGCGCTCCTCCTAGGTTATGACAAAAATTCCCGCCCCGTAGTGAGAAGGGCTTCTTGGGATCCAGCAGCCCGCCGACTCTTCACCCCCAGCTGGGGGGCGGAGGGGGTTCCCATATCAGCGGCTCGGCAGGATGGAGCTCCCCGTGCTGGCACCGGCCGCCTGCCCAATTCAGACCTGTAATCTCCCTCGACTTTGATTTAATGCAGCAATTACTGGTAATGTGGTTTGAAGGAGATAAATGCCCAGTACAGGGCTGGCTGGCACTGACGCTCATTCCGCTCATGATGCGAGAACAGTTTTAATTAAAATCCCCTTTATGATAAAGGAGCTGCTTGACTGGATGTTTCTGTGCAGCCCTGATACGGAGCCTCCTCCAAAGCGGATTAGAAATCAAAGTTTCCCCCTTCTCGCTACTGGCAACACACAAAAATAGGGAACACAGTCACCATGTCACCCCTCTGCAATTTCCTTAACCCTAGAACTGCTGGGAAAATGCCCATGTTTGCTTAAAAGCAATTGCCACCTCTTGTCATGGCTCTAGGTGTTTTCCAAAAACTAAGCACGAGAGCTGCTTTAATTAGAATAAACGCATCCAGAGAGCTCGTCCTCCGTGATCCAAACCCGGTTTCCCCTCTGTCTCGTTTAAAAGGGAATCAGCTTGGCTACTTCTATGGCAGATCCATCCCTACAGCCTGCATTCTGGCAAGGAAGGAAATCAGACCCATGGTGTTCTGGGAAGATGGCAGGAAGTTGAGATCTGGCTGAAAGGCTGGAAAAGCAGAAGCCTCTGCTGGGTGAGACAGAGCGACACGGACAGGGAAGAGGGAAGGAGCAGCACTGCAAGATAAAGGCATAAAATTTGGCAGAGCGGTCAGGATCCCAGCACAGACATGTTCCAGAAATTATCTGTCAGCTCTTGATCGAGTTACAGCAAATGTAGGTGCAATTTCGGGTTGGTTTTCTTCTTTACAGTATAGGAAATACCAGAGATGAATACATTAAGCACAGCTAGTTTCTATTATTGCAAGTGCCAGGAGCAGATTGTCACAGTGAGAAATTGGCCTTGTGCATTACACAGAAAAGGCAGCGCTGGGTTTGGAGGCCTACAGACAGTGCAATGTGAAGATAAAGAGCCTCAAGTCTGAATGCCCATTATTCCTCTCCTTAAGCCACCGAACACACATAAACATAAAAAGGCTGATTTAAGCAGCTGAATTTCTCCATGACCTTCAGAATAGATCTGTGGACCATGGGACTACCTAGCCTGTCCCAGGACTCCCCCTTTTCAGAGCGTTTGCCTCATCACCCTAGGAGTGCTCCATATTCCCTGACATTGTCTTCTCCTCCAAAGCCCTCAATGCCAGAGTCAATGGGATTCTGTTCCAAAAAACCTTTTTCTTTAAAATAAGAAAGCAATTTGAAAGTGGCTCTCATGTTCCATAATTACCCACCCCCTTCAGACAGCACAATATCAAACAATGGATGAAAAAAAGAAAAATCCTGAACAGAACCAGGAGGGATTCGGCACAACAGTGTGACTGGCTGACTCCATGGGAGTCTGAAGCGGCAGACACCAGACCACCAACAGCTGATGTTGCACCGCTGTAATAATGAAACCAGCCTTCAGGAGCACCTTGCTCCTCAACAGGATGAACAAAGGGTAAAAACACCAGGTCAGAGACAGCAACATGAAGCTTTAATGCTGTTTTGCTGGTCCACAAGGGAAAAAAAATGAAACCAAAAAAGGCCTGGTATAATTAACAAGATTAAAGGGGGATTTAGGATCAGGACAGAAAAGCAACGGGCCAGATTGATCCTTACAGGATTAAAGCTAGAATCCTACTAAGAGTCCAGTGGTTGAGAGATCAACGCAATGTAATGGGATTAAATCAACATCAGCTTTTGTTTTTACACAACTGAACCCCCAGTGCCCGTGCTTTTACTGCTTCGGGTAAGTGGCGGAAAAGTTGACTGGTACCTACAGACAACCGGTGTGCAGGTCGGCCAGGCACTTCCCGCTTCAGCCCTCTCACGGCAGAAGAGCAATAAGTACTGCTGCTTTCAGAAACAAAGGACAAAAAAAAAAAAAAAAATGCTGTTTATAACAAATGGTGCAAACAGCCAAGAAAGCTGCTGATTTACTGAAGTCCATGTTCTGGCCAGCTCTAAATTAACTGGTATCAAGTGTGATGGGATCACCCCAGGACTGATGGATGGGAAAGCCAGGAGGACAGTCCCAGCTGCATTCAGACATGCTGCCGACGGGCAATTGGATTTTGATATTGTCTCTTGCCGGTGAGGAACAAAGGATGCAGTATACTCTGCGGAACATATCAGCAAACACATTTAAGACAAATTGTCGCATGTCTCCGTTGTGCAACAATATCCAAGAATTACAAAAGTGAGAAAAGCCTCTTTCAGCATGTATCATTTGCATTACAGCTGGTGCAACACATGCAGGCCAGCTGCACCTCTATTCCCCTGCCTCAAAGTTTCCAAAGCTTGCTGGTAATTTGAGTTGGGGGGGGGGGGGGGAACAGGACAAGGCACATGGTTTTTTCTAGATATGTATACTATTTTTAAACTTTTTATTCTTGTAGGAGAGAAAAGCATGCATGTTTAAATGAGAGGGTATCCATGTATGTTTAAATGAGGGTGTTTATTGCACACCTGTTCGCAACATCTAAACAGCTGCATTGGAGAGCAATGCTCCCCATGCAAGGAAAAAGCATTAAAGCATCTCATATTTCTACAGCACTTGAGTCCTAAAGGTGTTTAAAAACAGCAGTTACACATACACTGTATACACTCCAGCAAAGTTTTTGCTGCAGAAGAAAAATTTCCCCAACACTAAAATTTTAAAATGCAGATACTGCCCATTTCTTAAAAGATGCTGCAATCAATATAGCATCACCTATGCTGAATGTGCTTCTACTTTTCAGCTGGTTGGACCAAAAAAAGTAATCGGCATTCACTGTTCCTCCTCACTCAAGCAGCAGCCAACATCTCAAGTGTAATAAATTGGGGTGGGGGGAAATAGCTGAAACTACTGCTGGATCCAACAGACCTGTGAGCAAAGCTGCTCTGCAGCGTTACTGAGATGGTCCTGATGGAGCTACATACCCCACTTGTGCTGCCAAATAGGCTTTGCCACCGTGCTGGTTTTGGCTGGGATAGAGTTAATTTTCTTCCTAATAGCTAGAATGGGGCTATGTTTTGGATTTGTGCTGAAAACAGTGTTGATAATACAGAGATGTTTTCGTTATTGCTGAGCAGTGCTTACACAGAGTCAAGGCCTCTTCTGCTTCTCATATCACCCCCACCAGCGAGTAGGCTGGGGGTGCACAAGAAGTTGGGAGGGGACACAGCCAGAACAGCTGACCCCAACTGACCAAAGGGATATTCCATACCATATGATGTCATGCTCAGCACACAAAGCTGGGCGAAGAAGGAAGTGGAGGACGTTCAGAGTGATGGCATTTGTCTTCCCAGGTAACCGTTATGTGTGATGGAGCCCTGCTTTCCTGGAGATGGCTGAACACCTGCCTGCCGATGGGAAGGAGCGAATGAATTCCTTGTTTTGTTTTGCTTTGCTTTGCTTGCGCGCACGGCTTTTGCTTTACCTATTAAACTGTCTTTATCTCAACCCACGAGTTTTGTCACTTTTACTCTTGCGATTCTCCCCCCCATCCCACCAGGGGGGAGTGAGCAAGCAGCTGTGTGGTGCTTAGTTGCCAGCTTGGGTTAAACCACGACAGCCACCTTCCCAAGAGATGCTTCGTCTTTACTCAGAAGGGTTCTCGATCCAAAAGGTACGTCATGGATGCAAGCAGCCATCACCGTACTGATTGAGGGTGGAATAAAAAGAAGGCCATTAAAACAGAAATGAGAAGTTAAAAAATAGCAACAGACAGATCACAATGCACATTTTCTATTTTCTAGCCACGTACGCATATTTGAATTTAAGCATTTTTCTGCATTTAAACTTTGTTTCAAAAATAGATTATTTAAAAATTATAAAAAAAATACAGACAAGTGTTCCAGTATCATCCTATGCCAGCTCCTTAAAGCATGATGAATAATAATCCCTAAGAATATCTAAAAAAAATTGTCATCTGGTCAAAATATTTTAACTTCATCGTTGTCTTACTGTCCAAGATTCAATTAGAGCATTGTGTGGAAGACAGTATGTTTCATTTGAGGCAGGAGAAAAACTAACTAACTGCCTTTGCCCTGGATTCGGCTACAGACCCAAGAACCATCTGGTAAAAAATCAGCCAGAGCATTGTGCAGGCAGTATATTAGTCATGAGAAGTAGGACTCTGAGAACAATGAAACCTAAATTTAAGGGACAGACAAGGGAAACTTAATTACTTGTTTAAGCTTCTTCACAGCTTTGAGGAATCTTTAACACTTTCAGCAAAAGAATTTAGCACCGGAGGGCACAAAGCACATCCTCGATTGATTTCTTAATTTTCTGCAAGCCTGTTTTCACTTCCAGCGTGGAACTATCTGCACTGGTCCATCAGCACAGCCTGCTTCTCCGATGCACGGCTGCAGGATGCGTCATATCACCCTCAGTACGGAGTACCATCCAGAGCTGCAGTACTGCGGATACAGACTGCAGATACTCCTCCAAACTGATAATTCCCTAAAGAAAACATTTTGTCTGACCCCACAACTTGACTCAAACTCCTGCTGTACCCAGTAGCCCTCGCTGAAAGACGAAGGGACCTCTTCCAGCTAACCACACAAGCCATCCCATCTTGATACCCTAGTGACTGCTTAGAGCTGTGGCAAAAAAGCCATCCAAATTCAGATCCACTCAAAGACTTTTCCTATAACCACCGCCATAATGTTGGGAGTTAGGACAAAGGTAAAGTTCTGGCACTGCTGGAATTAAGATTTGCAAATAAGCACCATGGGAAGTACAGGAAACACAGATGTTCAGTCTCAAATCCCTATTATCAAGCTTTCAGCTGGAAATCAGGAAGGCTGAGGTTTATTCTCTTCTTATTCTCTTACGGTTTGTTCTCTTCCTTCCAAGATAAACAGGCTGTTTCGTGAAAAACTAACTTACACAGGACCCGGTCCCTGTCAGTCTCCCAAGACTTGGACAGGCTTACAGCAGAGTTCCCTGTGCTCATCACTGTTTGGACAGGTGGGAATAGAGCAGTCAGGCAGAAGAGCCGCTGGAGAAATTCACATCGACTCAGCCAGCCTACCTCCCTCTAATTCTTTTGTTTAGACTCATCAAGGAAGGAGATTCCTCAATGTAATGGCAATGTGCTGGGCACTGATTTTACCTGGTTTTATATTAATCAAATGTAGCCTACAGAATAGATCATCCTGATCCTGAATCTCCCTTCTCTGAAGCCAGTACCTTAATTTGAAATGCCTTCTCTTTTTGAACTCCACTGGGCTTTCTTGTCTCAGTAGTGACCTTGGCATCTTCCAGGATTACAGGTTTGCAGGAACACAGAACTGGAAAAGATCACCTGGATTATCCACTCTAGTCCTCTAATAACACAGGTGGTCACATTATATAATCTCTTTCATAAACTCTTCTTTCTCTGTTTCCCAAATCTCCAAAGCCTGTATAAAGCCCTAAATGCAAATAGATGCAAGTTGCTTTGTCACACTAACCCCCAGGGGAACGCAATGCAGACATCCCCAAACCAGCTGTGCATGGAGCAGCTCGGGTGTGGAAGCAGTATAACCATGTTCACAAGGTGCTGCACCAAAGCTACTAAACCTTATCGAGCAGCAGAACTCATTATCTCAGTTGCAGTGCTGGACAAACATAACTATATTACTTCTGGATTCAAGCTGCTACATATGCATGCCACAGTATGGCACCGCGGGGACTTGCAAGCTGGGGAATCAGTTTACAGGCTCCTAGCTTGGGGATTTTTGCATGAGCTCCATTTTATGATTTTCCAGGCTTTTCCTGCTCCAGAGCAAGAATCCAAAATTGGTGTTTATATTAACATGAAGTGCCTTTTACCATATTCACAGAAATTTACCCAGACCTGACCTCTAACATGCATTCAGGAAAACCTTCCTGCACCCTCACAGCCACAGTCTCCCAGAGGCTACCACATCTCAATCTCTTTTAGCGCTGACCACGCTGTGCATGCACCTTTCACACACAGCAACTGTGTGCCCTCTGTCCCGCCAGAGCTTCAGTTGATGGCTGACGTGTTTATTTGCCATTCCTACCAAACAGGTTCCAGCCAAAGACCTACAGGCACAGCCAGACTTCCCCAGCAATAGCTGCCCGAGGCTTGGCACCAGAACAGAGCAGGGAGGCCGTTTTCCCTGGATAGCCACTTGCTTTGCTGCTATCAAACGCATGCTTTGAAAGCCACGCCATAATGACCATACTTTTCACTGGCAGTAGCTACCTCTCATGAAAAAAAACCAAACAAACAATAGAAGGACATGGCGTGAGGAAGAGCACGTTGCTAAGACCCAAGTTTGGCAGCAAAGTTGGGTTTCCAGTCCCTTGGTGTTAAAGTTGATGAGCTCGCAGCCTAGAGGGAAAAATTATTCCAGTGAATGCAAAGAGAGGCTTTTAAGTGACAAAAAGGCAAGTAAAAGGCAGGTCAGGAAGAAAACCAACAAAAAATATTTCAAAATGAGCTTGGCAAGCTTACTAGCACTATTCTTGCTTGTATGGTAGATAATTAGTAGGTCTAGGTAAGATCTTCACTTTCACAGTGCTCTAGAGAAAGAAATCATTTCTAGTTGCAATAGGCAGCCAGCCCTCTCACAAACACTCAGCATGTACTCTGTACATGGCTGCAAGAAATGAGGAAATTACCTATACCCACTATAATCTGAGATCAGAGTGATGAATCCAGTGCTTTCCTACCAGAAGCCTAGCAACAGCATGGACCTCCCCTACCTTGGTCCCTCCTGCCTTTGATAGTTTCAGCTGTCTTTGAGCACAGGAGAAGGATGGTTGATAAATTGCTTGCTAGGGCTGCTGCCCCTTCCTTTCAACCTTTCTTGTAACAACAGACCTCCAACAAGGCAACATTCATACATGCAACTCTCAGAACACATCATGCTCTTTAGAAAATACTTGGAATGAAATGACTCTAGATTATATCTTATGACTCACAGTACACAAAGATTCATCTGCTCATAAATGAAAAAAATAGGGCTTTCTTATCCAGAAAAGGGTTGAACACTTTTCTCACACTCAAACCACTCTGCTCCTGGCTGTCGCCAGCAGAACTCCTGCCCCCATGTTGTCAGTACACACCTCCCTCCGAGCAAAGACCCTCTCGCCTTCGTAGCCCAAATTACGCCATGTCCCATCCAGAGAACTGATGACTCTGAGCCCTCTTGAACAATTCAGGAGCCCAGACAGCTGCAGGCAAACGGGGATGAGTGAGAGAAGAGACAAAGGTAGATTTAGATGGTCCCCTACGAACAAAATACTCGTCTGCAAAAACAGAACTCCTATACGCACCTCCTACATGTAAGGCAAAGTACCCACCTTGAGTTTCAACACTGACAATCAGATGCGTGCACTCGAATGGTCTGCGACATCAGAAAGACTATCATACTGTCTCTGCTTCAGAAAGACGTTATACAACTGCATCCTACACAATAAAAGTGTTAAGATAAATAGTCTTTCTTGATACTTAATGGCACAGCTAGCCTGCCGCCTTCACTTCCCTCACAATGCCAAGCATTAGGTCACCACGACAGGTATTTTAATTTTCCCACTCTCCAGCTCTCCACAGCCCACAATCCCTTGCAGTCTACAAGGCCATCATTTAAGAGTATCCTGCAACAAGTTTCACCCAAGGGAATACAGTTCAGCAAGCCGGAATGTCAGTCTGAACCAAGGCTACACCACCACTTCATTTCAGAGACAGCATTATAATCAGGGACTGTGGTGTTGCAGGTAGCCTGTACTTTTGGGTTCAGTATCCACACCATACTACAGCTGCAAAGGAAGGCACATTCTCGTTTTTATTTTATTATTTGTCAAATGTGACAGCATTCGATATTGCACAATCTCTTCAAGGAAGATAATTCTGTAACGTGCGCCGGGGGGGGGGGGGGGGGGGGGGGGGGGGGGGGGGGGGGGCGCGATGGGACATTATGGTTGCTGTGGGAACCTTAATTCTGGATTTCAGGACTTGCATATTTAAAACCTCGAATTTAACATTGCATTAATGTAGCTTCATGCATTGAATTAAGGAATGACTCAGTACAAATCTCCATGCATCTACTGAAGTCCTGATGTTCCAAGGACAAGAGGCACACAACAGAAAAAACACAGCACGGGGAACAAGCAGGGAACGGGGGGAGAACCTGTGAGCAGGGAAGCAAGAAACCGGCACAGCTGAGGCACAGCAAACCCTACACCAAACCAGATCTGCCACTCCGGGCTCCTTGTTCTCATCGCTAAAGGTTATGTAGCCCATCAGGATAAAAAGAGCTTAAAGCAGAAACACAAATGGGCACGGAGGAAAAGGTTCCTGAAAGGACCCACGAAAGGAAGATTCCCCGAAAGTAACAGGGTAACCTGTACTGAGAAGGGAAAGATCATATCCAGATAGCACAAATTCACTAATTTTTTTTAATTGTCATGGCACAATGCCCGGATGATGCCCTTAGAACCCCTTCAGCTATTCAAGCATTTAACACTTATTTTCCCCACTCCTCTGAAGTTTAACTGCAACGCAAAGCGCACCAATAGTGCTGCCCAAACTTTAGGGTGCAGGCAGAAGCACCAGCCCATGGAGGGGTACCGGTCTTTGTCTGTTGGCAAGCGTCCCAAAACTCAACCCTCTCTTAAGAATCCAGGACAGCACTTCACTTTTTGGGCCAAAGCCGGTCTTTACGCATGCTAACACCTCTGCTTTATACTACAGTGCTCACGCACCCCTCGCCAGCGGGAGGAGATGATACAGCAGGGCAACTCTCCTCGGCTCCCACACTCGCCGGCATCCTCCGCATTTCAGCCGGGTAAGGAACATCTCCATTGTTTACTGCTTATCTAAAATCAGCAGCAGCATGGCTGAATTACTTCTCCTCTTACCCCGCCCACCAAACGAAGAACGAATCTTAGCTGAGCCACAGGGCCTGCCCAGCCTTTCTCGCTAAAAACGGGCACCCCCAATTCAGGGTCCCGCACACCAGGCTGCAGGGGGGCGGGGGGGGGGGGGGGGGAAAGAACGGAGAAGGTGGACGTGCCTGCCAGCAGGGCCTGCTGGACGAAACCAGGCAAGTGTGCATACCCCAGTGCAGAATCAAGTTACCCTGCAACAAAGATAGTGTGTGTATGTGCAAAGTAGGGAAGTCAAATCCTTCTGCCCGGGTTCCAAGGCTCGCTTTGTTGCTAAAATAAACCAGTGTTTGTTCCTGGGAGTGATGGGGAGCCAGACTCTAAAAACAGTGACAGTGAGAGCCCCCACCTTCAGAGTTACGAACAGATTTAAAAAAAACAAAACAAAACAAAACAAACCACCCCAAACAAACTTGGGAACTGATTACTCTTCACCTGGCGTATCTAGGTAAGGAACCCAAGGGGCCAACTGCTGATCTCAAGGGTGCCCAGGAGCAGACAAAACTACACGTAGATGACTGAGCAGCCTAACAGCTCACTGCTCCAAAGGAAATTCCAGTCCTTGCTCAAAGGCTGAAAATACATATGCTTTTATATATGCTGCTGCTTTGCTTGCTGGATCTGTATAACACTTTACACATGTTTTTCCTGACATTATTTTCCATACTCCACCAGAAACTCGAGTAACTGTGCCACTTCTGGAAAAACAACCTTGCATCCAACTTTCATCGAAACAGCTTCTCCCCCCACCCCCAAATTGCAAAACTATCTATTCGCTCCCTGCTCCTCTCTTAACCTTCAGTGACTACAGATGCCTTTCAGCAGCACTCATCCACTACCTGAGATGTCTCTCAGTAACACCAAAATCCCATAAAGCAGAGGCACATGGGAACAGGCTTATGCACAAAAAAAAAAAAAAATTATATATATGTATACAGGTCTCTCAGATGGCAGACAGCGAGCAGCATTACACCAAAAATTTTGTCTTCAAGGCACCTGCCCAAAACTGCTCTCTCCAGAGGAATTTATAACTGCAGGAAAAGCCTGCTCGATACCCAGTTACAGTACTCGCTCTAAATATTATTTTTTACAAGGGAAAACTACAGCCCACTGTGTGTAGAGGCTGCAGAGAGCTAAGCCCAACAGCGAAGGCCACTCATGTTAGTGCAGAGTCCTTCAGCTTTCCATTCCTTATATGTGCAAAGTGTGCAAGCCCTCACACACGCTCCTCTACTCACCCAGAGGTACATCATGTTAGCCTGGGTCCTTCAAACCCAGCAGTGAGATGATCCGGCAATGCAAGAGGCACTTCAGTAAGGTTGTCGAGACCGAGGTTGGTTGAGGTTGGTGGTTTTTTTTGGTTGGTTTTTTTTTTTTAAGGAAAAAAAAATCCAAACGGCTCAGTTTGAGGCTTAGAAAGCGTCTCGCCTCCTCCACCCCCCTCCTCCAGCTCTGGCTGCTCTGCGCTCTTCTCTCGCACTTAATCTCTCCCTGGGAGTTCCCAGCCCCGTGTGTCTGTACTGGCGTGCACAGCACACACTCTGCATTCGCCTCCAGGGAATTTCTCTCTGTCATTCTGCTTCTAAAAACACAATCTCGGCCTCACAAGATTCTTGCAAGAGGCAGGGATGGGTGGGGTTAGTAATAAATGCAGCCCAGCTCCCAGCGTTGGAGCGTGCTTACTTTAGAAAAGGGATCTTTAGACGTGAATGAGGCAGAGTGTTATCCTCCAAAGTCACTGAGGGTGAGAACCCATTCCCCACCACCCGCTAATTGCTTCTCCAGGAATCATCCGCAGATGCAGGAGCAGTGCACAGTGCCATAGGCAGGTTCTGCACGTCTTCATCTACCCCATTAGTCAACACCCAAAATTCAGTCACAATTCAGTAGCTGTATTTAATCATTAACCACTGACAGGCACCGAGGAGCACAACTACACGGATCCTGAAGCTAAGGAGAAAATCTGTGGTGTGGCAGCCACCCTGGAGCTCCCGCAGGAGAAACAACCACTGTCAGCATGAGCTGGGGAATAGAAGCGACTCACAGATAAAGGGGTTTAATCTGCTTTCGCAGGTGGCTCTGCATGAGTATTTTACAGACTTGCATATTGCTAAAGGGAAAGCAGCAGCTGGCTCAGGTTCCTCCGAGTGTATCGGGTTCCCACTTGCCCAGAGGCAGCTTCCCCCAGGTTTGACTGGGGCAAGCACCCTCACAGCCTTGCACTCCCAGCCTGCTCCAATTTCAGGTTTGCAAAGCTCTGCCGGTGGGACGGCAGCCCCAGCAAAGGCACGCTGAGCAGAAGACACTCTCGCCCCAGCTACCTCGACAAGCTCCAGCAAGCCCTTCCCTGCACGAGCGACTCCTCATCCCATCCCCCATGCCCGATGCCACAGGACAAGTGTCACCTCTCATCTCATTAATCAGTTAAACCGCTCTTCCAAACTAGGAAAACGGGTTTCTCGCCCCCTTCCCTTCCCACCTCAAAATGAAGAATCGACTTCCCTTGCTGGGCTCGAAATGCTAAGTTAAAATTGGCCTCTTCTCAAATGGGGGGGGGGGGGGGGGGGGGGGGGGATATGGATCAAAAAAAAAAAAAAATTATGTTTTCATTGAGGCACTGGTCTCCTTGGAAATGAGTTTTGAAGAAATATTTTTATCTCAGCTAAAGATATAGAAATGGTGCTCTTTCACGTATCACCTCTACTCCCTTTACTTACAGATTACTTAAACGTAATCCAGCGGGCTCGGAGCAAAGCAAGCAGCCATGCGGCCTGCCACGCTCCACCCACAAGTCAAGCCCTGTCTATGTGGGGCAACAAACGGATGTGCCTCCCGTCCAGCAAGCGCAGACATCCAAGGTGTGCTCTGCGCTCCCCAGGCTCCCCTCGCCTTCAGCAAGCTGCAAACGCACCCGGGCCAGGCTTGGCCCAGATACAGGCGCAAACACATGGGATGCTGACGGGCTCTAAGGACATACATGACCGTCGTTGCAGTCCTGCGTAAAAACCTGGAGAAAAGGCCTATCATCATGACCAGGATATAGCAGCCATGGGGATGCACTCGTTGGAAACAGGCAGGACGTCGCTCGGCTTTCTAGCCAGGAAAACCCAAGCCCTGCTGCTCAGGGCAAGGAGCAGGAGCCCTGATTCAGGAAGCTCGGCTGTCACAGGGTCGTTCAACTATGGCATCTCTCGGGCCTCCCATCTGCTCTCACCTTTCGGCACGACAAAGTCAGGTCGAGAGGGTGAAAAGCAATGTTCCTAAAAATTGCTTACTGCACCAAAGCCTATACACCACAGTCTCCAAAGAGCGAAGCATGTGATCCATAAACCTGTTCTCAAATGCTCCGAGGGGAGCGAAACAGCGGCACTGCTGACATTTGCATCACGGTTAGACACTTCAGTTAACGTTTCAGCAGCAGGGTCACACCACCAGTAGCTACTAGTTCAGCCAGCCTCCAGACTCAGGCAGACATTTCTGTACCAAATAACCTCGACGGCATTTTCAAGGTTTTCTTCTGATCCAGAATCCTGATTCAAAAATGATCTTATTATCATATTAATGAAAGCTGAGATTCCTTGTGTGCAGAGGAGAAAGTGAGAAGACACATGGACCATGTGAACAAACCCAAATAAATCCCACTTCATATGTATTTCCATAAAAGACTTGAAAAAGATAAGTGCTTAAAACTAAGCTGCAGAGTGACCAACAAGCTCCCTAATTAATTAAAAAAAAAAAAAAAAACAAACAACCCCACACCAAACAAAAGGAAAAAAATTCTCCCCCTTCTTCCCCAGGCTCTCTCATCCTTTAGGCCACTCTTCCATGGGAGAGAAAAGAAAAACTTTCAGAATAAGGCTGTTCCTTAATTTCAACAACTGAGACTCGTTACAAATCATCCCAGCAACTCCACAGTTGGACAGGTCACATTCAACCTCTAAAGCGAAACAAGACCTATGAACCCTACTCAAATCATCCAAATACTGGTTCGAAATTCATTTGCCACTGTTGCTACTAGGCCACCACCTCTCCATGGAAGGTATACGGGAAGATTACTGAGAGCAGCAGACTTCTGGTGATGACATACCGTCGTCCCGGAGCCCTTTTTGATGAACTGCAAGAGCAGGTTTCTCAGCTCTCAATATTCTCAAGCAGCAAGAGGAGTACCTGACCGGTCAGGAAATGATGCTGCGGGATGCCTCTAGAGGCACCGCCGCACTGATTCAACGGAGCTGCTGTTGCCCAGAGGTTCAAACCAACACTAAGAATATGAAGTGCACGCCCAAGACTATCCACAGTTGCAGACAGTACTGGTGGCAGTGAGTAACCATGTTAGCCTCAGATTATAAGGAAGAAAAGGATTTACTTGGCCAATACAATTATGTGTGGGGAAAAATAACTACATGAGCTATTAGGCCTTCTTTAAGCTTTTATTCAGACTACATAGATTTTCAGCTACATTAGCTGGTATGTAAAAGATATCAATAGAAGACGTTATTTTTTCTGGAAAATTTACCCTCAGAAAATACAAAATATTCTGTAAGTAGCAACAGGACAACAGTATGAGTCTAATTCCAGAAAAACAAAAGACAGACATGACTAAGACAGGCTTCTGAAACAGGTAGCTAGGATCTTCTGCAAATGCTTTGTCTTAATCCTAACAACGGTGCTTTACAGGATGCATGTCAGGGAACTTGGAAGGCTGCTGTGTGTAGAAATACACATGATCTCTTAGGGATCTTTCATGTCTCAAAAGGGATTAAAAGCAGAAAGAAAAAGATTTTAAAATTAATATATACCAAGCTAAGAGAAAAATGTTCAGAGAGCTGTAGCCTAGTGAAACATTGGCCTCTCTTCTCTGATGGGAGGCTGTTGTGTAAATCAAAGTGAAAGGGGAAGAAAGCAGTCTGCAAAGATATTAATGCTTGTTAGAGAGGTAAGGAAGGTCTTAGCAAGTAACAAAAGGGGAAAGAGAAAAAAGGGAGCAAGTAACCACCTATTTAATATTATATCAAGGTATTTGGCAAAATAAGACGCACTGGTAAAACAGAAAAAAAATTCTACCTGCTTCTGTACCACTATCAAAAGCCTTAATTACATATAAGAAGAATTGTGGCTGCTCAGTTATGTGCATAAATTCCACCCAAAAATACTTCTGGTGTATAAATTTCAAATAAGCCAAATGCTTAAATAATAATTTAGAAAAAGTTCTAGCCTATTTAGGAAAGATCTGAGTGGGCAAACGGGGAATAGGTATGGCACAGTTTCAAACTGACGTTATCTGTTTCTAGCTGATTGTGTCTCAGAGGCATATGATTTCAAATACTCGTGGATTAACATTCTAGCAGATAAAGCTCAAGACAGGGTACGAGCCGGTGTGTCTGCTACACACTACTGAAATCACATTAGATAGCACACAGGATGAGTGGCTAGCTAAGCACCTCTTCATAACACAGGGAAAAACCCATCTGATCACCAGGAATTTCAAACGCAACGACACTCGCAGGAGGCATCAGGGGGCTAATGCCAAAGAACACCCTCGAAATTTCTAAATTACAGAAAACAATTTCTTAGTTCAAGAAGTGTTACACTGAAAATGAGCAATTCCATACTAGAGTCCATCTCGACAGAAAAGAGCAATCAATCATAAAAATAGAAATTAGCAGTAACTTACGTAAAAATCATTGTGACTATTGCATCTGGATATATGGAAGGAGAATAGAGACCAAACCAGCGTATCTATGTACATACTCAGCACTTGAGTGGGAAACAGAGGTACACTGGCATATTTTTCCTGGACAGACAGATTGCTTATTGGGCTTCCCTGTCACATCCCCACACTTGAACACTTGTATATATCTTTTCTAGCAAGTGAAAAAAAGAAAAGCTAAGAGAAGGAAATAGAAAGGAAATTAGGAAGGGAAAAAATAAAATTTACAAGGGAATCCTAACAACAGGAGGCGAAATCCACAGCCAGAGCTGGAAGATGATAAGTTTTTTAAAGCTTCTCAAGAATAGCAACCCCAGAAATTGCGTTGACCTGCTACTACGGGGAAAAGGCAGAAACATCCCCAATACTGAAGAATGAGCCAAAGCATTCAATACGTATTTCTGTTCTATATTTGGAGAAAAGTCAGCTGTTGCAGTCTGTGATAATGAAATGCTTTCCATTCCAGCAGTAACTAAGGAAGATGTTCCAACAGCTACCCAACGAACAGCACCGTCGTCCTCTTATCTAGCTCGAGCTTACAAACAGAAGGGATGTAACCGGATAACAAGTGGGTTTTAACCAAACTACAGCTGTGAATATATTCAGATGTGGACACTTGGGAAGGCCTGCAGTCTGCATCAAACTGCATGACCTGCATTTGCAGCTCTAATAAGCCCTAACTACAGTACTAACATTAAACCTGCTGTAAGGCCAGAAGTACAACTGTGATGCAATGACATTCCCAAATGCAGGCGTTTGTTGGAGCGCATCTTATTAAAGCCCTGCTGCTGTTAGCTAAGCTCGGCCAAAAGATTATACCTCTGTCAACACCAGAAGACTGCATCAGGAAAGCAGTGCTACCGGTGAAGCCACCAATACCAATTTTCGCAGCATCTGAATTTTCCTAGAAGCATCCAGGTTGGAACTCTTCCACTAATGAGAGCTAAAATAACATCCCAATGCTGAGCAAAGCAAAAAATGAAGTGGGGTCTGATAACAGGAGGTTTGCAGAACAAAGATGCAGGTGGAAGGCCTCAGGTAGGGAAGTGCAAATTAAATTGTGCACCTGAACACATGTGGGAGAACATTTGGATACATGAATGAGAAATACTGATCATAAAAATATCTACTCCTGATGTTTTATAAGGTGTCGTGGTTTAATCCCAGCCAGCAACCAAGCACCATGCAGCCGCTTGCTCACTCCTCCCCCCTCCCAGTGGGATGGGGAGGAGAGTTGGGGAAAAAAGGTAAAACTCGTGGGTTGAGATAAGAACAGTTTAATAACTAAAGTAAAATAAAATACTAACAATAATAATAATAAAAATATTATAATAATTATAATAATAATAGTAATGAAAAGGAATATAACAAAAAAAGAAAAGAAAGAAAACCCAACAAAAAAAACCAGTGATGCACAATGCAATTGCTCACTGCCCACTGACCGATGCCTGAGCAGCGATCCACCCCTCCCAGCCAACTCCCCCCAGTTTATATACTGAGCATGACGTTCTATGGTATGGAATATTCCTTCGGCTAGTTCGGGTCAGCTGTCCTGGCTATGCTCCCTCCCAGCTTCTTGTATACCTGCTTGCTGGCAGACCATGGGAAACTGAAAAGTCCTTAACTTAGGATAAGCGCTACTTAGCAACAACTAAAACATCAGCGTGTTATCAACATTATTTTCACACTAAATCCAAAACACACTGTACCAGTTACTAGGATGAAAATTAACTCTATCCCAGCTGAAACCAGGACATAAGGCTTCCTGGCAACCTCTCCTGTAAAACAAAACCACAAAATAGTTTTCAAAAACAGCCTGAACTCTAAAATAAGATGAAAATCTTCTACGGTTAATAAGTGCTATTGCATCTATGTGTTCTTCTTCACTGTGCAGTTTTCCTTGGCTGAAAAGTGGGAGGGGAGGTACTCTGAGGTTGGGGCAGGTTGAAGAGGGAAATTTCATTTCAAACCAAAAGGAAAACAGTTGCTCTCACAGCCAAGAGCCAGACCGAGCTTTCACATTTTATGCAGAAGCTGGATTCAGACTGAGGATGAAGACTCGATCGCTGTCCTACCACGATGAAGAACCATCTACAAAAGGTCTGAATGGAGATGGGAAGGGAGACATGCTCTGCAGCACTCAAGAGGGAAGTTTCTCCAACTCAATGGGTGCTTTCCATGGCTTATCTGACTGCAGCAGAACATCCCAGCAAGAGAACAGGGGAATCGGGCTCCTGCTGGTTGTGGGGTTTGGGCATGCCTTGTGTCTTGGTTTTTTATTTGGTTTTGTTGGTTGATTTTTGTTCTGTTTTTTTAAAAGGAGATTAGAGATGGGGCTGGGAGCTATCTGAGGAGAGGCACAGAAGGCAACCCTGGGCACACATGCAGTTCCTATGGAGATAAGAGGATGTTCTTTGAGCTTGGTTTACTCTTTGGGTGCCGCTGGAGACTACCCTGGTGGCAGAGTACTGCTCATTTGCGAAGACTCCCTCCGCTCAGGATCCTGGCCTTATCTGTGATTATCAGAATTTCTGAACCACAAGGTAGATTTCCTCTCAACATCCCAAAGGACTCCAGGAAGCCTCTTTCTGCATTATCCTGCTTGTGAAAGGAAGCAAGAATACAAAGTGCATACAATAATCACCCAGAAAAATACCACAATCCCTTTTAGATGTTTTGCCAAGCAAATAAGCCAAACATTGGCATATTACAAGAAAAAAAGCCATTTTGTTACAGAGCAACCCATTTCATTACTGGAAAACTGGATTCTCTGTTCTCACTCCTGCAGGTATGGTTTGGCTACGCAGCAAGAGGCTTCTGAAAAGAGATTACTTATTTGAAAGCAAACTATCAAGGGCTAGTTTATCTTCCACAGAAAGAAAGCCTGAAACAATAAAACAACTTGACATGCAAACAAAACCAACAATTTTCAGGGACTGTCCTGCTACTGACTTCACAGTAATTAAATTTAAGTCCTTAAATAAACTTCAGAAGGTCTCAATTCACAGGCTTATCATTCAAGTGGGGGGGGGGGTGGGTGGAACAAAGGGGAAATGGGTACCAATAAAAGCTTTTTAGACTTTGTTTGGGATTTTCCTTTCCTCACAAGCATGCTCAAGAGCACTATTCTGGAAGGCACTGTCAATCCTTCAAGAAAACCACAATAAGCTCAGTAACTAGGAAAGGTACTTTGCTGAAAATGTGTTCCCAGACAAAAATACACTTTTAAATTAAAACCAAGAACACCCACATCAACAAAATTAAATTGTGAAGATAGAGAATTCAAAGTTAAACATTCAAGAGCATGCAAACATTTAGATGTAAGGAATTCTTACAGCTGCAGTATACTGGTTTGGGCATTCATCTGCAGAAATGAAATGGTGATGCAATTGCTTCCAGGATATAGCAAACATGAGTTTGGGCAGCCAAGTGGGAACTTCCATGAATTACACCTGTCAGCCTTACTATGGCAGAACAGGAGTGAAGTTTGCAATCCTCCAATACCTTCTGAGGAGAAGCTAGCAAGCTTAAGGTCTGCAGAAGAAAAAGCATCTCTGCAGCCGTGTTGCCACCCCAGGTTTGATTTTCAAGCTGTATCTTCTCCATTCTGTCATACCTGCATCTAGTCTGAAGTCCATGCTGAATTGGCATATAGCAAATACATTTAGATACTTGTAAGAGGGGATCAGAATAAGCTCTAATGCTGGTATTTAAATCTTTATTTTTTTAAACTTTAGTTAACTAATAGCTGTCTTAATATCTTCACCAGTAATGTCCAGAGAACAAAGTTTGATGTCCCTTCAATTTTTCCATGAAGTAGCAGAAAGTATTACACAGCATCAAACTCCTGCAAAAGTCTATTTTTAGTGTCAAATCAGGAGTACAATATCCAGTTGAACTGATAAAGGGCAGAAAGATTCTCTATGCCCTAGACTTATTTGTCAGTGCTAAAGAGGGTATTTATTTGGTTCTAGACTTTGAAGAGGAAGTCATTAATAAAAAAATACAATTCAGCTCCTACATCAACAACTCATCTCTTCATAGTCAACAAGGGAGGCTATACCAAAGGATGAACTGATGGCGTGCAAGTGTTATCATATTCAAGGTGTGAGACTTCAGATGGCAAGACAGAAACTGCTTCAAAAACCTCATCAATGGAGCTATAGCATCATTACACCGTTTTTTGTCTCCACGCTTACCATGTCAAGTGGCTGTACCGCATCAGTGATTCATCAGCACGGCAACGACCCAGCAAATTAAGAAAGGATATGAAGATGAGAGTATTGCAACAGTGGGGAAAGGAGAAGACAGGGCGTAGCTCTCTTCCCTGGACCGCACAGGGGTTTATTAATATGCTGAAACTTTGGCTTAAGCCTG
Organism: Gymnogyps californianus; assembly: GCF_018139145.2. Lineage (NCBI taxonomy): Eukaryota > Metazoa > Chordata > Aves > Accipitriformes > Cathartidae > Gymnogyps > Gymnogyps californianus. Next base: position 160,376,528 of record NC_059471.1, read on the forward strand.
CTGCTGATAAAGGGGAATACAGACGGAGAACAATACCATCCTGCAGAAAGGGACTCCTCCTGGCTTGTTTGTGCAAAGGGAGGTTAACAATGTTAGCAAGTTATTCAGGAAGTAATGGATACCCTCTTGCCCTGAGCAAATTCCTTTTCAATAACAGTAGTAATTTCCTAAGCAATACAACTATATCAAGGTATAATGGCTACTATATTTATCTACAGAGGCCCTGTACTGCTGGGATCTAATTTACTACGGCGTAGAAAGCAGTTTACAAATCCTGGGGTAGTAAAGTTGCTAGAGACAGGAATAAAATTCTATCCTGTATTGCCTGGTTTGAAGACTGGGTTTTAACATCCCTTTTTAAGAGTATAAAACACATTCTCTCCAAGCCAGAAAGACTCAAAGACTAATAAACCCCAGACGTAGACTGCAAATACACTTAGGAGAGAGAAGAAATTAGCTTAACAAATACTACATTGTGCATATTTTTTATCCTTATTGTTACAGCTGCTTTATTTCTTCTTTTATTCAAATAACATTCTTTCATTTGACCCCCTGAGAAGAAAAATAATCCGTGACATTACCTAGAAGCCTTACGTACCTAATGAAGACAAAATAGCTGAATGCCTGAAATATGGCTTCAGTATGAGAAATGGTACAAGTATATAATCAGCAAAGAAGAAAGGAATGACTCCAGCTAATGAAGAGGTAACACCGATAAACACTGAATGACATCTCCCAAGAAACAACAAAACTAAATTGCTAAAAGACTTTGGTGGAACACAGCATCAACCTGTGATAAGTAAGGGTGGGTGGAAAGAGACCAAACACATGTGTCAGGGGACTGCAGATACTTCCATTACGTAATGGTAGTAAGAAAATCCAGGCGAAATCGCCATTAACAGAACTAAAAGCAAAATATTTCAACAGGGGTATTGGCAGTTGTCAAACCACATAAAGGAACAGCAGATTGTTCAAATGTAAAAGGCATTAATAAAGCATAAGACAAGAGGCATAAATAGATATAAAATATAGAGGAAGATTTCTAGAGGACAGAAATGCTACTGGAAAAATTTAGTTATAGAATACTATATCCCCAACTTAAATTCACAATGATCAGCAAAGGTCAGCTGTCAGCAAAGCAATTCTGCTTCTGATCTCATTCTGAGCAAAGCAGTCCTTAACCATACGTGCTCCACCACCACCTAGCTGGATTATTCTCGTGGCTGCAGCAAACAGCTCCCTCCACCTGACTTGTTCCTCAGGGAATTATGAGCATGAGACAATTTAGAAAAGCGTGTGTATGTATGTAAAGACCAACTGCACTACTTGTTTCCTGCTTTATAAGCAAAAGATAGTCCATTCTTCAAAGTCTTTTTAGTGTATATATTTAATATGGGACTTCCAAGAAGGTATGTGGATAGATACCTACCTATATCTTTTAACGGGGCATTTTGCCATTCTGCAGATCTCACATGCAGTGAGTACTGGAAACATCCAGAGTTGGTAACATGGGATGTTCCAACAAGTTCAGATGTATTTCTTGGCACTTGTCAACTGATGTACTTGAATCAGGAGGATTTTGGCTCTCATAGGAGCAGACCAGCTACAGAATTGGTCTTCAGCATCACTGCACTCTGTGGGGTACAAACATACTGTGACCCTTAAACACCTTCAGCTGAACTTGTATTAAGGCTGTTCCACCTTCCCTTCTTTCCCCCACACCCTGCCATGACCAAAAAAAAAAAAAAAAAAAAAACCCAAAACCCAAACAAAAAACCCAAACAAACAAACAAAAAAACCCCAGTACTGTAAGTTCCATTCTGATGCCTTTTCTGATCAAATCCTGGCAAAATTAGACTCTTCCATTAGAGATTGATTGCAACTTCCTTACTCTTCGATCCCTAAGACAGACAAATTGAATGAGTAGCAGCTCCCTCACATTCGGTTTAGATGAGATGAATGGTATGAAGCAACTATGGCCAGTCAACAGGTGCAGTTATTGTGCCCTAGGTCCTATGCAATACATTGTCACCTTATCTTAATCCAAATTTAAGCTTTGAAGTGTAGCCATACTGTCTGGCAACTACTGTACCTGCTAGAGAAGCAGCTCACTTCGATAACAAAGCAACCAGCAACAACAATATATTAAATTCCTCCCTGTTCCCAAATTCCCAGAAAGCAACAGTGACCAGAACAATCTTTTTTTCATCCTCATGTGACCTGAAGAATGCATGTTTCCTTTCAGATAAAGGCCTCGCTATGGTTATCTAATGCTAATGTCACTACAAACTGGATTAGAGACGCCCAGAAACCTCGAAATATGTACATGGATAGTCAGCTGTATCCTAATTCTAAGTCTGAAGGAAATCAAATGCTCCAAATTGTGCCTAATGTAGTTAAGTTTGCCCTTTAGGTAGGATAGACCAGTAAGAACATATTACACAGTGATTAAATTAATTCTTGAGTGAAATTCAGAGGGCTGGCTCTATCTGTCTATTGTGCCAGTATATTTCAAATTATTTCAGAGACTATCACTCTTCCCATGCTCTGCTCCACAGCAGCAGCTGCTCAAGAAATACAGCAGTTCTCTGTCTGGGGTGCAGTTGGCAGCAACTGGGGACAACGCTGCTGTCAGAGTTCAGCTCCCAGTTCTGAAATGCCATTCTACTGGAAATACCAAAGAGCCTAAATCCGGCTACATATACTGCGGGATGTAAAATATCTCTATCTCAGCTTTCAACAGAAAGCTGTGGAGTCTCATGACATTTACTCCTTTGGCCCCTGTCAGTCTTTCTCCAGACCCTGCAAAGGATTGGAACGAGCTGCCATAAATGGTTGGAAAACAAGATGTTCTCCAAGCACTTGGAATTGAGGAGCGCTGTTTTAGCTTAGGGAGACTCCTTTAGCAAGGAGTCAGGGTGACAGGTGCCCCAGAAATAGAGATGACGATCAAATGTTGCCAACGTTAGCCACTGCTGTCCTCTTGACCTGGAAGAAAGGGTAGCCCATGCTCTCCAGGTGTATCAGGAACAACGGACCAGAAAAGGTGAGGATGTGTTTGCTGGCAGTACCTGAAGTCTCTCCTCAATAAAATTCAACCATGAAGGCATTTCAGTGGGTGTCATCAGATAAAATCCCACTCATAAACCTTTATTAGGCCTGGCAGCAAGCACAGCTCAGTGCTGCCATGACATCAGAGCGCAGGTCATCACAATCCACAGGCACCAAAAGAGTTAAGAACGCAGATTCCTGCTAAAATTGCCAAGAGCTACAAACCTTCTCCTGTGTGGGCGGCAGCAGCAACTAAATCCACTCCCCAACAATTGGCTGGCCTGCAGAAAGAGAGGCGGGAAGAGACAGGTCATGGGGGACAGCCCCCCCAAGTAAAGAGCAGCACAGCATCTGCTCAGGTTTTCAGCTAAAATCAGTGAGACAGTTCTCTTCATTTTATCACCAGCCTCTCGAGACAGCAGCCTCTGACCTTTATCAGGAAAAGCACCGTTGTCCTCTAATCACAGACTTCCTGGAAAATGCAATCTAGCCAACAATTAATACAGAATGGGGGGGGGGGGAAGCTTCCTAACATCAAATTACCACTGCAAGATTTTTAAATACATCCCCCACCAAAATGGCAGAAGAATTCAAGCATGTTCTCACAAGCCATCCTGTTCCCGCTAGCATTATTTAACAGTACTTATTAAAGATTTTCTGACCTCTCCCCCACCAAAAAAACCTGCCCCCCCCTCCCCCCCCAAGTCTTGTTTTGCAGATGTTGCCCGCAGCAGCGTAGCTTCTTGCTGTGAAAGCTTCAACACAGGTGTGCAGAGCGTGACCTGGGCAGAATTACATGTGCCATTTCCACTGGGAAATCTAAGAGACTTATTAAGCCAGGACAGTGCCAATTAATCTACTAATGGAATGAATCAAAAGTGTGTTCCTGGCCCTTTCCCTTTCACATCCCAAAGCCTCCGGGGAGCTGAAACCATCTGGCAAACGCCTGCTCCGAGCAACATAATGCTACTGCTGGAAATACCTCTCCCTTAATATTGAGAAGAATGAAACCATCTTCTATCCACCAGCTATTCTCAGGAGCATCTGCGTAGCTTGCTGAAGTAGTCTGCTTGCACACAGCGTCCTTCCCCAGCCAATGCAGAGCTGCTCACTCACCATGCAGGAGAAGTCAGCGGAACAGAAAGCGATCCCATTCATTTACTCAGGGTCCTGCTGAAGCAGCCAGCACGAGCGGGGCGGTGAAGCAGTTACCGTGCTCAGCGTAAAGTACACAGGCTGCCCTCCCACAGCAGATCCCAGCCGCAGGCAGGCAGGAGCACGCTCCCTGCCCAGACTGAGGAAATGCTCCTGCTGAATTCTCTCAGTCCTGTCTTCATGCAAGGGGAGTTGCAGGTAGGGCATCAAGGAGGTGTTTATGTTAATTAAAAGAAAAAAAAAAAAAACCACCAAACACCATCTCTCCTCTAAGCACGCTCGAAATGGAGATCTGGCCAGAGAGCTTAAAGGGAAATCAAGATACCAAACAGCTCCAAGGTTCATACATGATACATGTTATTACTGTGAGACAGAGGGAAGGACTGACTCAGAGATGCTGAATACCCTGCACCCTTTGAGTAATAAGTGAGCTCAGGAAGAAACAGAGACATGAGACAGCTATCACAAAGAAAGGATCTCTGGCACTTTTAACATAATACAGAGGAGCAGAGGAGCCTCCTATCTTACAATTTAGACACACGCAAAAAGAGAGAAAGGTCCTAGACAACAGCAGTCATACAGCTGTGGAATTATGTAGATGGTAACAACTGGGGTTTGACTGTCACAGAATAACACAAGTACAGGACAGGGGAAACAAGAGGTATTCCGTGCTCAGAGGCAGCACAGAGCATGTTTAGACAAATATCCATCAGGAATTGCCTGACTTGTTATTACAGACTCCTAGAAACAGGAACTCCGGTCCCCTAAATTACCATTCCAGTGCTTCACTATGTTGAATCAGAAAATGTTGGTTTACCCCATAATATCCAATTTAAGCCTTCCTTGATGCAAATTAAGCTGCCTTCAATGGACCTAGTAAATAATCAATCCCCATCCTCCATAATTCTCTACTCTTTCTTTTTTAAAGAAGGAACAAGCTCAATATTTTCCTCCTATGTCAGGGTCTCGGAACTTCCTTTTCTTGTTCTTCCCTGGACTTTTTCCAGATTCTGCCTGTATCTTTCCTGACGTGCGTAAAACTAGGTACAGTGCCCCACTCGCTGTGCTGAGCTCTGAAGAGTAACTACCTTCTGCAGTTACTCAACACACCTGGAAATGCATGCCAGGTTTTCAAGATCACAAAAAACAGCACCACATACTCAGTTTATCTCCTGCTACCCCAGATCTTTCCTTCAATATTACTGCTTAGCCAGCTATTCTCCATTTTCTATCGTGTATACAGTTTCTTTTGTTAATACAGCTTGGTTTTGTTTAATTTCACATTGTTGGATTTCAGGCCATTTCTGCAATTTACTGTGATCTTTCTGACATCTAATCCTACCTTCCAATGGCTGCCAGCCCCTCCACATACATATATTCAGTCATTATTTCATTACTCTGATGTTTGATGAACAGTACAGAAGAGCAGAGCAGCCAGAGCAGACCATATTAAGACTCCAGACTGCATACACAGAGAAAAGCATGACATAATTACTCCAAATACGGTTTTCCAATGAGGTGCTCAGCCCCTTCTTAATTTCACCTTTCATTTGCCTAGTTTATGTAAAGGTCATGCGGGACTAGGTCCAAAGCCAGTAGCTTTCTCCATCTGCCAGGCCTGCTGCCATGTCAGAGGAGAAAATTAAATTGATCTGACATGATTGGTCCTTAAAAATTAGCAATGTATGTCTGTTGTTGCCTTAATTTCCTTTAGTAAAGGATCTGACCAGAAGCATCTGAACTTTTTCAGCATCTTTCCAGGTTCTGTAACTACACTGACCAGTTGTATTTCTTGGGATCTCTAGCTTCCTTTAAAAAAAAATAAAACCAAACAAAAAACTAGGATGGAAAAATAATATTTATTCACACACACACACTCCCTTCATTCACTTGAAAGCTGTGAGATTTCATGATATGCAGAATACACACTGGAGACAACCGATCACTCAAGCACAGCCTCTACAGGCCTGAAGGAGGACATCCCTGAACCCTCACCATAAGCGTGCATCCATCTTGCGCTGCCCTCCAAGCGGAAGCAGTGCTATGCAGCACACGTGCCTTTTGATAAAACGAGCTCGGGCCAGGAGCCTGCTCAAGCCAGGAAAGCGCTAGAGATTGCCTGCTCAGGCTCCCCTCTAAGAGCAACTCTCTATTACCAGCACTCGTCCTCAAACATCCCTCCTGTATTTCCCCTCTGCTTACCCCCGAGACATTTCAGAACAGAGCAAAGGCTTGCATTACAAAAACCTTTTCCTCCGTGCCTCCCGGAAGAATCAAATGCCTAAGCAGGCCCCGTGGAGGGGCAGCAGGGCCTGTCTTAGCCCTCCCTGGATGCTCCCCATGCTGGGTTCAGGCAGTGACACATCCTCTCCCCAGCCCTCTGAACAAAACTTCCCTTGTCAAGGACGGCCGTTCCGGAAACTTAAGAGAAGTCACCTCCAAATGCCTGCGGGATGCAAGAGGCCGAACCCTCTTCCCCCTCTCTCCCTACGGCTTTAGCCCTTCCCGCCCTACGGCCACGGCCAGAGGCTTATGCCAGGGGACAACCTAAGAGGCACGCTGCGGGGAGGAAGGAGAGGCGGCCGGCCCGCACCGCACCGCGCCCCGGGCCGGGCCCCAGCGCCAGCGGGGCGGGGCGGCGAGCGCTGGCCGTGCGCCGGCTGCCCTCTCCTGGCAGCCCGCCGCCAGAGCGGCCCCGGCCCCGGCCCCGCTGGGCGGGCGGCTCCGGCCCGTGCCCCAGCGGGGCCGCCCCAGGCAGCCACACTTACCCCCTGCACGCCCCCCCCTCCCCGAGCTCTCCCGGTTACACACACCAGGGCAGGAGACGAAGGCCAAAACCGAACAGCTGAGCCCCCTGCCACGCTGCAGCAGCGCGGTCCAAAAGCCCGGCGTGTCCGTCAGCAACGTGCATCTGCAGTTATGGGTATCTAGAAATAACTTTTGCAAAGGTATTATAATCTTTCAGGAAAAAAAAAAAGATACTAAATGCACACAAACTACTTAAATTTTCTTCTGTTTTTTTATTCGTTTTGGGTTTTTTTTTTTTTCTTCCAGTTAGGAAGAAAATCCTCACCCATTCAATGACAGTGCAGCTGTGCAAGCTGAGGACCCCAAGCCCCCCTCACCCGAGAGCTTTAAAACCACTTCGGTTTCAGGTTAGCTGTGCACTGAAGAGCTTTTTCCCCATAAAACATACCTAAAGCGGGGGACTCGTTGCCACAGGATGTTGCGGATGCCAAAGATTTAGATGGGCTCAAAAACCATTCAGACAAATTCAAAAAAGAATGGGCTCAAAAACCATTTAGACAAATTCAAAAAAGAAAAATCTATCACAGGTGACGTTAAAAAAAAAAAAAAATCTATGGCCAGGAAATCCCAAAGCCATGGGATTGCTTCAAGAGTACGGAGGAGGTGAAGTATCACCAAATCTTGGCGCTGCTCCCTCTGCTTTAAGTACTTGCTATTAGACACTGTCAAAGCCAGAACACTGGAAGGCAGAGACCTTCTGTCTGACCCAGAATAGCCGCTTTCATGTCCTCAATAGGATATAATATCCATCAACAGGCTGTTTTCTCTACACTGTTTGGTTTTAGCCCTCCAACCGATCATTTTACAGACTACTTGTAACACACGTCCCACACTCTCTAGCACTTGTATAATCATTCAGAAGGGGAAATCTAAACAAGATGCTGTCCCTCTTGCCAAAATAACTGAGGGGCTTGGGAGTCTCCAAGACTCTTGCAGACACGGGGTAACACTTCAACGGTCAAAAAGTACATCGCAGGAGAAAAAATGATCTCCTGGTCCTCCCCCCAGGATGACTCACATCTCCTCTCTTTAACCCCAAGCAGAGATGAGAAATTGCTTGAATCGGAGGACTCAAACATGAAAGGAATTTGTATTACATCACCCAGCCCATTTCCTGCCAACGCCTTACAACCCCAGAGCTTTGGCAGGACTATTCATCAGCAAGGTAATCGTTACTTCCCTTGAGAAGCTGTTTATAGGACTGAAGGAGCTTATTGTCAGGAAGTCTTCCCACGTATCTGAATTAGATGCACTTCTTAACTTCTTTTCATACAACTTTTCTCCACGTGGTTATTTTTTCTCTCTTGTTATTGAGTAAACACCTTGCTGGAGGTGTTTATGAAAGGTATTCAGGGTTCTGTAAGGAAAGGATTCCCTGCCTTGTATTCAGAGAGGCTAGAAAGGCAGCAGACATGAGGGAAAAGGGAAATAAATATACGGCCAGAGTGATCTGTTTGCAAGACTTGTGTCAACTGCAAGACACTGTGCTTCCTGTATTATTTAAGGGTTTTGATGGTAGGAAATTAGCTAAACAAAGTAAAGGAGAGATTTGGGGGAATGTGGCCAATAGAAGCACAGTGACATGGTTCAGAGTGAAATTTCAGAAAGCAGGTTTATAACAAGCTCAGTTATTTAGTGGTGTGTGTGTTACAGTTTTTTCTAATCTCAATTCCTGAATCTTTCCTGCAGTTTCTTAGGGATGTATTCTGGGCTTGAGAAAGCAAGGAACCACTTCTTTGCGCTTCAGGTGATCAACCAACTGTCTTACCAGGACAGTTCTGGATTCAGGGGAGAAGTATTACTAGATTAGTCTCAGTGGATCTTATCTTTCCTCTTCCACTTCATCCTGGATTGTTTGAACTTCAGCCCGTAACCAACTCCTCCTTCAATTTTTAGCTAAACACTCTGCTTTCTATTTTCCTTCTCAGATATCACAATTTACATTGCTTTTAACTTAACTCTCTCCACTCTATCAACACTTTTTTACCTTCTGAATGTGCTGAGAGTTATAAGCAGTGTTGGATGCAATCTGGTAAAGGACTTCTCAAACTCCTCCCTTCCTGCAGTGTTAAATGCCTTTCCATAATAGATCTTAACTGTCCCACATCCTTCACAGTCTAGGTGCTGAACAGTAAGGCCCCAGCAGTTATGCCACTACACACCCTTGAACCCTCTGCATGCAGCTGCCTTGGACATTTTTGCCCAGACCGCATTTTCTAAAGTGAAGCTCATTATTTTCTATGGGACATAGCAGTTAGGTCAGTAACAGAGTATCCCTTCGGTCCTGTCCAGTACAGAGTGGAAACATCTCACTGCTTGCCTGAAGAGAGGCTGGGGAAGCCAGGAAGCAGTAGATTTGGCAGTCTTAACCCTAATTCACCTCATTTTAAACATAAGGGAGATGTTTAGAACAGTTTCCCCTCATTAGCTTGGTCCCATCCCAAATTTTGGGTTGTTTGCTTTCAAGCAAAGAGGCACTCTTCAGAAGCACCAGGAACACCAAGCCTGGTCTTCGCTGTTTTATCTGGAGGACCTCAGAGCTTCCTGATTTTTGTCCTGGCTATTCACTCAAGGAGTAAGGTGTTAAAACTTTATTTAAGGCCTTTCTAGAACCTCCCTTTGTCCCTCAGTTTAAGCATTTGTATTAAATACACTCTATTCAAACCAAAGGTATAAGCAACAAACAAACCAAAAACCCACAAACAACCCTCCTTTCTAGCTCCTGAATAACTTAACACTTCCATTGCCACAACCTCACCGGCTACCAAGCCAGTTGGCATACACATTAGAGGGTTTATTTTCATGGTCAGTTACAAGCAGTAAAACAAATCAAAAAACCGAAACACTTTTCAGGAACACGACTTACAGAGTTAAACTCTTGAGACAGGGAGTCTTTGTTCCAAGACTGACAAAGTAGGGCACTGGAGAGACTGTGGCTGGTGCTATCACGGTACAAATAAAAACAAAAAAGTGGCCAAACCATTTTCCTCCAGGTCACTTTTTATTCACTTTATGAGAAGATCATCTCAGTCTGTTAATACTAAACCAAGAGATTTCTGTGGATATCGTAATCCATACTGAATCACTCAGCTGCTAATCAAGTTGTGGCAATATCCCCAAATTCACGCTTCATCCACATGACGGAGAAGAGGAAGATAGGTGAGGGAGCCTCAGACCACACAGATGAGAGGACAGAGGTTTTCCCCTCTGAACTCTCTGCCGAGATCCTCACTGCTCACTGCAGAGAGACCACCAATTGGAGCAGCCACCAACAAGAGCAGAGGTGCCTCTATGCAGCCAGCTCCAACAGGAAGGCCGGTGACCTGCTGTCCTGCCTCCCCACGGGAGCTCACGCACACCCTTCACATCTCAGGATGAAGGGCTTCCTTGCCGAACTCCCCACATCAGGAGGGACTGGGCAAAGAAAACAAACGGGAAAAAAAAGCAACAGGGGAGGCTTCCTGTTTTCACAGACTGCCACCACGGCTGTTCAGTTCACCCAGACCAGCTTGCGGCCCCGAGGAGGGGAGTGCACACAGCCGCCTGCTGCCTGCGATGCCCCCACAGATACTCCAAAGCAGCAAGTGAGTAAAGACCCAGGGGAACAGGCTGACAACTGGAGAGGATTTAACAGCATTTCACCTTGAGCTTGCACTCAAACAGAGGGGGATAGTGATAAAGCTGTTCCTAGCAGTTGCCATGGGCACCCACGCTACCTTGGGCTGCAGTCTCATCTACATACACAAGAACAACAGGTCAGGCCTGGTGAGTGCTCAGATAGAAAACCAGCCACCGAAATTAAGCTGTTGAAGGAAGTGTCACTTGTGATAGGTAACGATGTTTCCACCACATTAGTACCGAGCCAATGGCCCAGTTTGATTTAAGAATTGTACTCACGGAAGTACAAGCTTTTAAAAGAGGCTTCAAACCAACATCCTAACCCGTTGTGATAGCTGAGGATCACTTTCCATAACAGAAGAAGTGTAATAGCTCTAACATCCTGACCCAGTTCTGGTGTATGCAATTACCTCCTGCTTCCATAAACTCTCTCTCCTCCTCTCTTCCCTTCAGTGGCAGCTAAACAAGGTGTTCTTGCTCATTTTGCTTCCTGTTGGGGAACAAAATTATTCTATGCAGCTGCCAAATTCTGCCACAGGAGTGCCAGTATTCAGCACTCAAACAAATTTCAAATATCATGTCTAATACATTTGGACATGAAAAGCACTAGAGCAATATGACATAGGCCTTGGCTATATATAAAATGAGCTGGCACAGTTAGCATGGAATAGCTTTCTGGAAGCAGAGTATTTATTCTTGATGAGTTTGTCTATATGTAAAAGTTATATCAGTGTAGCTGTACCAGTCATTTTCCATGTTGAGACCAACTCATAGTACCTCAGAGCTGTTTGTCACAGCTTAGGAAATGAAGCAAGGAAGTCTTGGTTCACTGCATTTTAGGCAGGCGCTCGCGTTACAAAAAAAGAAACACCATTTTGTTGGCAGGCCCAACAGAGGGATAAAGAACTGAATAGTCCCCAGAGAACAATCTCTCCTCACCAAAAGACTTGGCTCTCATCTTGGTTAACATTGTTACACCAACACTTCTCTTATTTTGCCTTTACTGAGGGCTTTGTCCCTGCCATCAGCCTAGCTCTGGGGAAAAGGAGGGGCATCCTGCCATTCCTGTATGCGCATTAGACATCCACAGAGCAAACCTTGAATTCTTGAGAACAGTCCCAGAGAGCTCTCCAGCTCCTTACATGGCTGTAACGTAGACCTAGTAGTGCAACACTTCAGCAACAGAAAGCCTTCTCTTTTTAGGCAAACTTGCACCGTAATGATTTAGCAGACATGCTCCCCAGGCCCTATCACCACAAAAAGTCCAGTAAGCCAGTGCTCTGGCAGGGCAGGTGAGGAATGAGGGGGCTGCGCAACAACCCAAAGCTCTGGGTTATCATAAAGCACACGACACCAAAATTAAGAGGAACACAGCCTCGACATGATCCCATCTCATTTGCCTCAGTGCTGCTGCCCATGTGTGATGATGACAGAATGCTTAAACATTTGGGAAACGATACAAAGTAAACTTTGTACTGTAGACCTAAGCATTGCCAAATGGCCAAAGTGAGGACTCAAACCAATCACGTATTTCCACTGGCAGGAAGAAAAACTACAATAATCTGGAACATCTGGGTATGATTTAACCACTAGAGGGTGTAAAAACAGCATAGTGAAAGGTTTGCAGCCAGCAATTAACGACATTTAGAGCCTGAAGGAGCAAAAAGGACGTACAAACAAGCGAAGGAGCAGGATGCTACGTAAGGTGAAAGAAAGGGCAAGTTATATCCACAGAATTTCTAGCAGGACTAGTGTGGTCACACGATGAGAAGCCCTAAAAATAAAGCTCTGCTTTGCTACTTCTGCTAAGGAAAACATTGTGGTAAAAAGCACAGTACAAGTATTTACAATAAAGAACTGCAATGGGAAAGAGCAAGATAGAGACTTACACTCACCAGTTTAAATCCAGCTCCTAATCTGAGGAAATCCAACACAATTACTCCTGCATCTCTCACTTTGTTACAGGGTCAAGATCGCTACACATATTCCCACACCACTTCCTTCCTCCTTCCCCAGTGCAGAAAGGCAGGTGACGGATCAGCCATTTCTGTCTCTCCCACACCAGCCCCAGTCTGTGGCAACAGAAGACTTCTTTCTCTGCTGCTATCATGTTAGAGGCTCCCAATCAGATTAGCTAAAAGCCTTGAAACCTCATTAGTGAAAACCAGACCTGAATTTAAGCTGCTTCAGGGCCAAAAGCAAGACAGAAGGACAAACACCACAGATCAAGATGTTACCAAGAGCAGGAAAGAAAACAAACAAACAAACAAAAAAACCAACTACCAGCCAAAAAAGATTTTTACAAGTATTTGCTAAAATGAAAACACCCGAGTTAAACTGAAGCTGTTTGTCCACTAAGAAATTTCCATAAAGCTATCTGCCATCTGAAATACATATGCACACTTGCTAATATACATTACTTCCTGTGCTCACCCATACAGAGCCCTCTAGGGCTGCCCAGGCTGTAATTCTCATTTCACGCCCTGGCTGCTGTACAGCTTCCCGTCTCCATCTCTGCTGATCTGGTGACCTGCCAGCAACAGCAGTTCTGGACTTTCCAATCAGGAGAGTTATTAAGGGATGAGAAAGAGGAAACCTGTGAAGCAGGACATACTGGTAGTCACCAAAATGAAACACCTGAAGACACCTGAAAACACCCCTAAAATGGGTAGGTACAGTGAAGCACAAAATAGGGTGCAGAGGGTGCCACCAGAATGGAAAAGCCGAAAGCAGATATGAACCGCTTTAAGGATCTGGGACTGGCTCTGCCTCTCAACCTAGCATACCTTACTTAGCCTGGCTAGAGTAGGAACACAACTCTCACAGCATCCCAGAGCGTAGTATTTATTTGTGCTAGTTAACAGTTTAATATATCCCAGTAGACATTCTGAATAATTGCCTCCTATATGGAAATTCCTATACACATTACAAGCACCAAAGATTCAAGCTCTTCAATTGCTGAGGCTGCACTATGCTGCACTTCCTTCATAAAAACATCTCCCATTAAGCTGTTGCTACATATACCCAGGCCTCATCAAGACATGATGAAAATCAATTTCTTTATATAGCAGTACCTGAGAGTATTAAAGAATTTGATTTTGGTTTTGTTATTTGCTCATTACTGAAATGTGCTGCATTATTGATTTTCCGTGCATATTAATTTCCTGTTACACTGGTTCATACTCTTCTTTGCAGCAGCACTGCAGAACACCGAAAAAAACTTCATTCTAAGAAGGGAGATTTAATGTGTGACAGTTGTTCTTACAACCCATTAAATTTCATTTGTTCCAAAGCATCTCCTCCTTCCATCGTGCAAATTCATCAACTGGGATTTCTCTGTCTTCTGCTAGGAGGCAAGAGAATGCTTACAGATGCAATGCACTGAACAGTATAATTTTTACTGCTGTAGAAGGAGAATATCCTGAATAAGAGCAAGGGGCAGGGGCCTTGCAGGACTTGAAAGGAAGGCAAGACAAGTTCAGATACTAGAAACAACCCAATGGGACGCGTCATTCCCTACTCCACCAGCCAGACTCTCACAAAAACTCAGTGTTGTTTTGCTCCCCAGATGCTAGAATTACAGCAATAAGTATAAAACAGGGCCAAGCATGCACTGGCACCGAAGATCTACATTCATTAACACTGAGGAGATATAGTGGGAGCTTAGGACAGGGATTTTCAGTTACAACATTTTTAAGAATAAAGAATTTCCTGAGCCATTGGTAACGTGGATCATGTTTAACCCCTTACCATGCACATTGCCACATACTGCTGGAGGCCATAAAAAACATTCAATTTACCACATATATCTCCACAAGCATTCCACAATAGAACAAAACAATTTCCACTCCACAAGAAGACAGCCAGGAAGCCGTAGGACAAAACATCCGTAAGTGTACAGACAGGCGCACACACATTTACTGCAATCAGACTCTTACTTGATTGTCTCTTGCTGGGTATCCATGATAACCTGAAGTCAGAGGCTCATTCTGAAAGACAAGAAAACAAAGAATGAATGTAGTGGTTACAAGGAATAAAACCCAAGGAATTGTACATCTGTCTTAACTCAGCCAAAACCAAGAATCTGCATGAAATGGGGGAAGAATGACCTAAGATTAAAGTATTCTGCTAACTTCCTCTTTTCCATGTAAGCCAATACATCTAAAATTCATTTTCAACTGCATACACCAAATTGTGCAGAAGGAAAAGAAAAAAAAGAAATCAAAGCCATAAAATAAGCATAAGCTAATCCTACCTTACCCTCTGTAATTTCAGTTGTATATAATTTTTGTAATTTTCCGAAGAATTTTTATATGCAAACTTCATTTACCATCATGAAAACTGAACAAAACAGAACATAAAATTACAGAAGCTACTGCCCACGTTGCCCAGTCTTGAAGAAATGTTTCCCTAAACATTAGCCATAAAAGTGTCAATTTTCTCCTTTTCAAAACTATACTAATAGTTTAACATGAACTTAAAAAGCAGTCAGTGTAACTTCAAACACTCCAGTAAGCCTGAGCAATACCTCACACACTTCCAACAGGAAATCAATCCTCTAGACTTTCTTTCTTCACCCTAGAAAGGACTCTGAGCCTACAGGTTTTGTGTTACTGGCAGCCCCATGACCCTGCTCTGCGGGAATACATGAACAACCAACGCTTCTGGAATTTCTCCATGAAATTCCCAGACTCGTCGCTATTTTAGCAGTGCAGTGGGGATTAAGATAACATACTTCAGAATACTTCCTAAATGTTTATTTCTGTTTCTTATTTTCTGTTACCCTCCCTCCAACACCTCCTATTCAAAATGGGGAGAGGGCACTCACATGCACCCCATGCGTGCATCTTTCTCTCTGAGTGGAGGATAAACTAAACTACACAAAGCCTGTATCAATTCCACCCTGGTACCCCTGTTCATTCACGAGCAACTCCCGGCAGAATGCTAGGAGAAGGAAAGGAGGCAGCCGCCCTCCACAATCAGTTTTTAAGTCTGTGCCTATCTCTTGTTATGACTTGTGAGGAGGAACTCCTAAGCCAGCCCCGCACTTTCTCCAGCAGCTCTTGGGGAAGCAGGGGGGGAGAGAGAGGCCCAAGGGGAAGACCCTGACAAAACACAGCAAAACAATCCCAAACTGTCAAAAGCAAAGATATTTTGGGCATGAAGCTGACTGAGACATATAATTGCTGTCATGAAGAGTTTTTGTTGAGATGTTTTGGGTTTTGTGCTGGGATATTTGGGTTAAACAAGCCAGCTCCTACCAAAGAGAGGTCTTCTGCCCTACACAGGGCATGTGGCCGCTGGCACAGTTTCACAGTTTACACAAGAACACTTTAACACAACTTCTGCTAAAAAGCAAGGTGCTACTATTTCAAGACAGGGACTAGCAATGCTATTTTAAGTTTGTATTCGTCCTCCCTGTCTTCCTCTTTACCTCAAACCTGCCCAGGGTATTCTTCATGGAAACTTGCCAGGAAACATCCAGCCTCTCCTCAGGCTCTCACATTAAAGCTACAGTAGCACGCACAGTATGAGAGCTTCAAGGACAACAAAACTTCTGGCAGCCAGTTTTTGGGGATTAACAGTAATTAATTAGGTTGACCACTCTGTGAGTACATTCTTCTCAAATACTAATAGCAAGCAAGCAGGTAAAGCACAAAGCTCCACAAATAATACAGAAACAGAAGGAAAGACACAGAAGTTGGAAGAAGCAAGTGGAGACTGACAGCTACAGCACCACCCAAAGCTTTTGGGTTTTAACTGTGAACTTAATTAAAAAACAAGCAACATCACGATGAAAACACACAGCTAGTACCTTTCTCCCCCTATGTAAGTACACATTATAAGCAAGTACTGTGATTGTTTCTCCCACACACTACAGTTTACCAACTTATATCTAAGTGCCATAAACGTCCACCTTGTATCAAGAGATATGGTCTTCTCCTGAAAGACCATTCCAGGTATGCTTTTAACAGTACTTGTACACGCACCTGCAAGGTCAGTACCTCAAACATGCTCATGTGCCAGTCTCAACACCTTGGAAACCAGAAAGATTTCCACACAGAGAATAAGGAATAAATGGAGAAGTTGCCCCTCCAGATACTAAATATATGGGCAGTGAACGCAAGCAGAAAGTTATAACGAAGAAAGGAAAAAGGAATCGTTATTTTGAGGACGATGTTCTTCACATCAGGGACTAACAAAAGGGACTGTCACCATGAGGGTGTGGCATAAAAAGAGACAAAATTGAACTTAGTGGGATTTCCTGAAGTCAAAGGACCTGGATGCCCAGAAACCACCTCTAGAAACAGAACGGTTTCATAAGTACAAGCAAATCACAAGAGTGTGAAGAGACACAATTACAGAGATCTGAGCGTAGTCCACAGCACGTAAGAGGTCAGAAAGAAACAAGAAAAATTGAGTGGAGGGGAAAAAAAAACACAGCCAGCAATCTCCACTTTGTTTTTTTGGAAGACAAACCCCACAGATCGCAGACTAAAAATGTTTGAGGGATATGGTTGCATCAGAAGGTAAAAGAAGAGGTGAAAGAAGGTTACATTAGGAAAGCAAGAGTTTGGAGAAAGCAGAGGTTAGAAAGAGGATAGCAGCTGAAGCATTAAGGTCACAAAAAGGCCAAAGATATCTCTGCCTTTCATACAGCAATGCTACCACCAAGTACTGAACTCTTTGCAATATCCCCGCTGTGCGTATCATTGCTCTAATTGAACTTAACTCTCCAAGAGAAGGCAGGAAGCGCCTAGGGAAACAGTCTCCCGCCAATAATCTCCAGTGCTGCCAATTTTACAGGTCACTAATGGTGAATTCAGGGCCTGCTGCATGATTATTCCATATGGAGTTTGCTTTTGTTGAAAACTAAACAGAGCAAGAAGTGAAAGCGTTAAACTCCTGCAACTGGAACAGGACAGTCCAGCAACATCCAGACAGAAAACCCGTTAGTTAGCAGGCGATCTAAGGCAGCAGAGGCTGGGGATACAGCTCAATCTCCTCCTCTGCCTGCACATGCACAAAACTAATCTCACAAAATGGAAGTGAAAAGAGAGGGAAGGTTTGGCACAGATAAATACCCTGCCCACAACATGGAGGGACCCTGCCTTCTGGCACCAGCCTGGTGGGAGAGGGAATCCCCACATAACTCCATCTCTCTCATGGCTCCCTCCTGCCAATTACATTTCTCTTTTGATACCAACATGCAACCAGACATTTGTAAAGCAATTGACTTGGGCAGCACTAGCCTGCAAAATCAAATCAAACTGACACTGGGATGTTTCATTACTTTGTTTACCACTGAAAGGCATTTCTCAGGTACTCGCAATTTGCTTTAGAGTGGGGAGAAAAAAAACCAGAAGCTAATACAGTACATCAGCTTTCTGTAACACATACTGTGATTTTATTCAAACCGTATTGATGATCTCACGCATGGGCTTCCACACTTCCGTAGGCTGTGTGAGCATTGCGGTTGTAGCCTAGTAATAGTCTCTGTGCCGGCCAACTAGATTTAACAGGATGAAAGTCACAACTCTGTCAAATCCACTAAGGCTTTAACCTCCCCTCTTTACTTCAAATTTTTCCCCTTCTTTAATTTCCCAGCCTTGCTAACAACAAGCTCTTTTCCATTGGCATTTGCAATAGTAAGGTCTGCCACTAACTGCAAGCCACATGTACTGTCTCGGGTCACAAGGTAAACATGGTACAGCCATTTGCAGATGACTGAAGAGCAAAGGAGGCGCTCCTGCACTAGCGGAATAGCCAGGCTTTGGGGTCGTTGGGTTTTTTGACACCTCTCAACTTGATAAATTTTAAAAGTTGCTGAATTAGACACATTGTGAAAACACAAGGAATTGTCAATAAACCAGGACACCAGTAAGAGTGATCAGCTCTGCAGGTGCTATTAATTTATGAGAGGCCACAGAGAACTGGAGTAGAGTCAGTCCTCTGGAGGAAATGTCACAGCTGTAACTCGTAATGGAAGGTCTGAAAGTCCTCTTACCCTTTTCTTAAAAATAAAACTAAATTTTACCTTAAAGAGGCAATAATTCTCTTTGACCTAACTTGACCCCGGAACAAATTAATTTTACATCAGGGACTCGCCATTTTGCCAGATGCAACAATCAGTGAGGCCTGATTAGCAATTGTTTCTTGACAGCTGAACTAAACCTAAAGCCTGCAGATTAAAACTCTACTGGTAGGAACCATTAGCTTAGTGAGTTCATCCATATTTCCCCAGCCGGAGAATCAATTCCTGCTGAATTCAAGCTTCAATCTGAAGTGTCAAGTCCTTTCAGTTGCAAAGATGACCTCAGAAACATGACCAAGAAATCTCTTCCCTGGATCTGCAGCATGCCTGCTTTCCTGACAATGCTGAGAAAAGTGGAGTGAAGTTAATGCAATTCTTTCAAGTTTCACAACCACCTCCCGGGTTCTGAGGAACAGCAGCAAAACCGACACAGGAACAGCTCATCTGCCTCTGCTCCAGCTGCCCCCGAGAGTTACTGGCAGCACAGCAGCCTGGTGGCTTGGACCGAAGTGGCGAGGGAGAGCCCCAGCTCCAGAAAGCCAGAAACCCCTGGACTACACAGAACAACGAAATAAAGGCAACAAGAAATTACTTGTTCCCCCCAAAAGCAAAATGGGATTTTGAAGTGGTGAGATAGCACAAGCTACATATTTATCAGAGACTTGTGCTAGACAAACAGAAGCCACTTTTCCAGAACACAGAGAATAAGACGTTTACCAAAAAAAAGGCTGAAAACACTGACAACTAAGCTATTAATCTGAAAGTGACAGTTGCGAAAAAGTAAAGCTCGCGAGCCAGACAGAAATCCCAGCACTGTTCACCACAGCTCAGTGGTTTCACCATCTTTTTTGCTTTACTTCTTGCATAGCAGAAAAGACAGAAACCCTGTCCTGGGGGAGGGGGGGCCTTAAAAAAAAGGCTTTTTACTACTTTAACTGTGGCAGAGCACTAGTAAAACTGTAAATGCCTTGACCTTATTATCAGCTACCAAGAAACTAGGTAATTCTTCATTAGACCCTTACTTGCACAAATTATTGCATATAAACAAAAAGGAAATATCCATTTCTTTGTCCAAGTGTATCTGATGCGTTCAGTCTGCCTTCTCAATTGTGTGTACCATCTCCCTACCCCAAATTGTCTGTGGATAAAATTAATGGGAAAAGCAGCATCTAAGGCTGAATTACCGATTATTAATGAAAAACTGAACTAAAGTAGTTTTTAAATGGATCTTAATGTCACCCTTCTCCCTCGATACTTACCCTAATTTGATATATAGCTCTTGCTAATCACTCTGCAGTTCCAATAACTGCATCTATAGTGTGGGACGCTTCCCTTCAGCTGTCTTCACTTTCAATTAAACTTGCTTCTTGGCTTTGGCCAGTTTCCAGATGCGCAGACGTCATCTAGCAAAGGACTTCCATTTATTTGCTTCCTTGTTAGTGTCCTGACATCAACAACCTGTACGATTGTCTGGACACAAGTAACAGGACTTACATTTTACTCCTTACCCATGCCCCTCCCCCCCCCTTTTTTTAAGTGTATTTTGGGACTAGAAGCCGGAGATTTTGATAAAAGGCGCCACACCAAGTACGCTGTGCACCGCTGCCCTTGATAGCTGGGAAGATGCATGCCAGCTAGCACAGCCCTGGCTTCCCACGCCCACCCGAATTACTGAGGCCACTTCTTGAGGGACGGAAAACCAGAGGTGCCGCCGCCAGCGCAGTGCTCCAGCTGCAGGGGACCTGATGCCAGCAGCTGCCCCCACAGGAGCAGGGAAGTGCCCACGGGCTCCCCGCTCCAGGGCCTGGAGGCTCGGGCCTGGCGGAGGCCAGGATGGAGGCCCATCCGGCCCCTCTTCCTTCCTGGAATTCTGGCCCTGTTGCCACAGCGACAACGGCCTCCGGCCTGGCCCCCCCCACCCCAGGTTTCCCCTTCTCCTAAAAATATTGTGTTTTCAGCAGGAGGGAGGCGGCACGACGATGTCGGACACATGGGACAGGAGAGCTCCTGTGCCAGGCCCCCACCACCTCGCAGGGCTCCAGATCTCCCGGGGGGGGGGGGCAGCCGACAGGGTTCCCCACCTCCAGCCTCTCACCCACTCCAGCCCCCCAGCACAAGGGGGTCCCCGTCCTGGGTGCCCACACTGGCTTCAAGGTTTTGCAAGCCCACGACTCTCCAAATCCGGATGACCACCTCTGTAGCGGGGACACGGTACCCCACAGCCCCCGGCAGCCCATAACCTGCCGTGGGGCCTGCAGGCCCTCCTCTCAGCCATCGTTAACAGGCAGGACCCCAGCAGGGCCCAGCCAGAGGGAGGCCAGGCCTGCCAGAGGCTCCCTGGCGGGAAGCCCAGTGACACAGTAAGGATGAGAAAGGAAGGTGATGTCAGATTAATAAAAATAGCCTTCTGCCCCGACCAGAGTTTGAATAGTTTGGAGCAATTAGCTAGGCAAGCCCACGAGGTGGCCAGCAAGACAGAACAGGGCGACTTTGGGGGAAGCTGCGTCCCTGTCGAACAGAACCCCGATGAAGCCACCCAAACGTGTCAGTGCAATTTTCTGTATTTGAAATACATATTTTCTTAACTCCAACCTCCTGGTACTTCTGTTCTGCGAAACCCTATATATACACTACAGGAACAGTAACGGGTTGGTATAGCAGAAGCTGCAGAATGGAATACACACAAATATACGTCTGACCAAACCACACACAAAGATGGTATTTAAACTTTCAGGTCTGTTAAAAAAATCAGCGTGCAAAAAGTTTACAAATGCACACTCAGGTTTTAAGCCGACAGCATCCGTATGAAGTTACAATACAGATGTCTAATTTTGCATAGAGAAGGAGGACTTTCATACACAGAAAGCACTTCCACAGCTAAAATAGAAATGCTAAAATTGAAGTATTTTACAGGGATTCTTTATAACAAAGCAGATTCTCCACACCGCCCCCCCCCCTTTTTTTTTTTTTTTTTTTAAATAATGGAAGTAGCTTTCTGGAGGTCAGAAGCAGCTTTCCACCAACTGGGTTTTTCATTTTCCAGATCAGCCAAAGGGTGTTTTCAGCTTCTCAAAGAGATGAGATTTCATTAATTTAGTGTAATTTAAATGTGCAAAACATACACTTTTTTTTGGACTACATATGGCAGCATCCTCATACTGCTCCGGGCATAAAGGAAATACAGCCTGCCTCTGCTGGTCCATGACCTACGTTGCCAACAATAGATCCAATGCAAGTTAAAGCCCCTGGGAATACTGTGCACAGTGTGACGTCTATGATCCAGCAAATACAAGGACACTCTGCATGCACAGAAGTCAATAGCACAGAATATTGATTTCCCTGCTCTTTTACTAGGCAGAAGCATTTTAAAATGGCAGCTCATCTTCACTTCCACTCTTACTCAACAGGAACAGGACAGGGCTCATAACAAGGCTTTAATATCCAGCACTGGGGGCACCTTTGAATGCCCTAATTGATACATGGGGCTGAGGAAGCATTTCACACATAATTCATGCTAAGCCACTCATTACAGGGCAACATGCTCAGAGCATGAAAATCCAGCTTGCTCAAACACGACGGCTACAAGCTTCCGCAAGGTGAAGAGGACTACAGAGTTTTGCCTTAGTAGATGGCTTCATTGCTTCTGCTTTCTCAGAAAACAGGATGGAGAATATGGGAGAGAATAGGACGAGGGAGATGATAGACCTCAGATCCAGAAGGGAAGTCAGTTGATCACAAGCTTCCTGGCTGATTTTACAGATATTCAGAGGCTGTTGCTAAAAGGAAAGAAGAGTACTCATACTTTCCAGAACGGAATTATAGTTGTTACATTACCTGCAGAAGAGAAGGCTGAAACTAATTTGTTGGTTGAGTGTGAAGAGGCTGTGATATAAAATTAAACCTGCCTTGCTTTTAGGGAAATTGGCATGAAAAAGAGATAGAGGCACAACAGCACAATTCAGACGAAATCATGCTGTATACCAAGTGCTGCAGGCAAATAGGTGCGAGAGAAATTTTCTGTGCCCTGGACATGCTGGCCTGATTGCATAAGCTGCCCTAGATAGTTACAGAAATTATTTTCCCAGGTTCGCGTTACAAACCAGCTTCCCTTTCCCCAAAGACATAATTTCTTCGAGCAACCTAGCCAAATGCAGTTTCATCTCCAGGGCACTGCAAGCACCCACAGCCAGTCTGAGAAAGGAGAGAAGCGAGGCAGGCAGGCTGACGGGCTGGAGTAGTAGTGGCAAGGGGTTAAAAGGCCCGGAGGAGAGAGAAAGCACAGGGTTTGGGGCACAGGGTGAAGAAAAGGCAGGCTTCAGGAGCTCCTCGGCAGCCAGGGCTGTTTCTCATTAAGCCTGCAGGATTGTGGAGCTGCACAGGAAGCACCGGGGGGGGGGGGGGGGGGGGGGGGGGGGGGGGGGGGGGCCGAGGGTCTCGGCCGCCGCCATCCCAAACACACTAGAAATCTTTGTGTTCCAGCAGCACCATCTGGAAACAGTTAGAGAGAAACAACTCCCAGGCCTTCCCTCCCAAAACAAAACCAAAAAAAATTAAATCCACTCTTAAGACCATTAAGCCTGGCCTCTTCGTCCCCCTCCTGGAAACCTCCTCTCCCTGCAACAGCAGGGAACAAAAGCACATCTATAAAAGGGAACAAACCCCCTCGAGTGCTGCAAGGGCAACTTGCACAGCACGGCAGCTCCCTCTGCTAACAAGGGGCATCCCAAAGTGGCATCACAAGGGACAGAAAAACCAAACCCTCCGCCTCCTGGGCGGCACACTGCTTCAGAAGCCGCCCTGATGAAAGAGTATCCAGGGTACTAACTGCACCTCATAAGACCAACATGGGGAAAACATGGACAGCGAGTCATTCCACAGCTAGAATACCCCCAAATGGGAGCCGCGCACATTGAGGGCTCACCCTGAATTTTGGCCCCTTGGAAGCTCTCATTTCTGTGCCATAAATCAGCGCATGGATGCAAGAGAATCCATTCCAGCAGAGATGAATATTCCAGACACATGCAAGAGATTTAATTCTGTTCTTAAGAGGACAGAAAGACCACGATGCAAAGCACATCATCGTGGCGATGCTCCTCTGCTGCCTCAGAGGCACCAAGAATCAGAAGGGCAACAGAGACCAATCCAGCCATTTCCAACCCCCAAAGGGCTCCTTCCGCTAAGGACTGAGACAGCCCGTTAGTGCCTCAGCACATGTTCTGGAGACAAAGAGGGTGTCTGTCTCCAAAATGCCATTCGCTTGTATTTTAAAAGGGAAAAGGAGAGGTCATGACTGTTGAATTTTACCAGAATAAATCCCCATGTAACAGTTTATTAGAGAGGTACTCCCCTTGCAAGGGTTACTGTCTCCACAACGAAGTAAAGCTTGCAGGGCTTTTACCCTTCCCTCCTCGCCTTTACCTTTATTCACCTCTCCCTCACACATCAGTATTTTTCCAGGTTTTTCTTCTAATTAGACAGCCAAGTATTACACATTTGCCTACAAAAATGTAGAAACATATCAAAACAAAATCAAAGGTAACCTTTCAACATCCCAATTAAGCAATTACATATGAAAAGTAACATGAGTGATTCCTGCTATAACACAATGCCATTCCACTACAGAAAACATGCCTTTGCTTTTCTTCTTATATCCACCCTGTAACCGAGTGCCATTTCTTTATAAGCCACAGACAGTCTGGATGGGATGTGGCCACATGCCAAGGCCCTCTATAACCGGAATGCAATTCATAAAAATAAAAAAAGTCTTAAAATAACAGGTTTTCTTAGCCATTAACCAAGGACTCCTTGGAATCCACTTCTATTATACAAACCTCTTCACTGCTGCTGCGAAGCTAACTATTGCTAAACACGATTGCGCCGAGATGCCAGCATGGTAGCTCTGGTCACACCTCTCTACTGAGTATATGAAAAGAGAGAAATCCTGACTAAGCTACCAGAAATACCCACCCTAGACAAACTGTCCAGTATGGCAGGCTATAGCTGATGCCCCAACCTAGCCAAATAACTTATGCTGGAGCAATGAAGCATCCCTGTGCAGGCAATGGTCACAGCTAGAAAGGGGTTAAAACAGGGAGGAAGGGAGCACTCATCAATCTCCTTCCCTCCCAAAGGAGGAACACCTCCTCTCTGGAATAGTTGTGAGAGGAGTTTCACTAGGTGCTTTGTTTTGAAATTTTAAGAGAAGGGGAGAAAGACCTGCCCTTCATTTGGAAGGCTGCATCCAAAAAGTCGGGAGAGTGCTCTGCAAAGAGAGGAAGATTCAAAACAAAACACCACCCAACTCAGCTATGGGGACAAAACGAGGCATTTACAGTAAGTTACTGTTTCCATTTCATTGCACGCAGAAGCAAGACAAGCCACTCTGAAGGCGTTTCTCGGAAAGACTGTGTTACTGTGGAGAGCAAAATTATCCAGCGAGGTATCTGTAACTGGTCTGAATTCTTCAGTTTGGCCCAGACAGGAGTGCTAGCCCTGCTTATAAGGGAAAAGCTGCTGCTGCCGCCGCCGCCTGTATTCTACCCAGAAGGGCCAAGAACTTTATGTATTAATGGAAAAATGAAGTGAGAGACTGCCAGCAGTCTCAGGCATTGGATATTCTTATACTACTGTACATCCCGTGTATAAATAC
The DNA here is from genome assembly GCF_018139145.2 of Gymnogyps californianus. Taxonomy (NCBI): domain Eukaryota; kingdom Metazoa; phylum Chordata; class Aves; order Accipitriformes; family Cathartidae; genus Gymnogyps; species Gymnogyps californianus. Next base: position 160,401,844 of record NC_059471.1, read on the forward strand.
GGCCATCAACCACACAAATAAGATTGCAATTAAACAGCAAGAGGTCATAGGAACAAATCGGGCCTGTGAAAGGTCAAGACAAGTGCCAGACATCTTTGTGGTTGACTGCAGCATTAAAGCACCAGGCTGCTGCACCCCAGGCACCTAGGAGGCTGCAAGGCCTGGGTCTGCCAAACAGGCAGGAGATAGACACAGTTCTTGCCTGCAGCATCCTGCAAGCCTGCGATGCATTTCTCTCTTTTTACCAGCTTTAGGTTTAGTCAAAGCCCAGGAAGTCCTCCGAAGCAGCAGACAACCTCCTTTCAGAGCCTCAGTTCCACCCTATTGTCTTTATGGATAGTCTGAAGCCACTGGAAAACGACCCACACCCCCACACACACCCCCAGGAGGTCTCAAAACCCCCAGATTGCACATTCCTGCCAGCACCACACAAAAGCATCAAAGCCCCCTCCCTTCCCCGCCTGCAAGACAATGTAATAAACAAGCCGCTCAACCAGCGCTGGAACTAACCGAAACTAGTTCCTCGCAGATTTGTACCCTCTGCCCCCCGGCTGCTTCCCGTCCCAGCCTCCCACAGCTATAACCACAGCCCCCCTCGCCACGTCCCCTGCCATGGTCCCGCCGGGCAGAAGGGAGCACACGCCATGGCGCAGCCAGACTGATCCGTCCGCCTGCTCCATACGGAATCCGCAAGTCCTGACCGCCTTGCCCTCCGTGGGGCACTTCTCTGCATCTCTCCTCGCCCCCACCCCATCACCATTTTTCATTAAGCTTTTAGGAAGGCGACAGCATTATAATTCTACCAGCTTTTAAATGCGATTGAAATTACCACTTGGTTTGTAAGTGTGCATGCGTGGGAAGGGATTGTCACAGCACATTCACCTAAAGCTTGTTTCCTTCACAATTTAGTCTAAAAACCTCTTCTGTGTGCAATCCCTGGAGACTCCTTTGCATTAAGAAGTTACATTTCCCTCCCTGAGCCTACAGATGAAATGCAGAACAGAAGAGATTTAAAAACATTCGGCTCCTGAAATTACAGCATCGTGTATCTTCCTATGCAGCACATTCAGATGAAGGAAACAAAAAAGGGAGCCATCCTCTCGCTGAACACACAAACATCTTAAATTAGGTACAGAGAAACTGGCAGTATAGCATTCTCCTGAACTGGAGCAGACCAAAGGCACCGTTGCAAACAGCAGACAAGAGGGCCAGTCAAAGCTTCAAATCATGCCAAAGCACCACTTGCCTTTTTTTGTTTTATTTCTCAAGGTTTCTTTGTCAATATAGCCAACATTTTTATTCAAAGCTCTAGACAGTTGCAGCCATATAAATTCAGTTCTACTTGCTCCTTCCTTCTGCACACTTGGTAACAACTGCTCGGCCCAAGTATACAGAGATTAAAACTCAACTCCCTTGAGCTACACGGTGATACAAACCTTCTAAGAGCATGGTTTTTACAGTCAGATTAAGCCAACCTCAAAAATCACACCACCAACAAAGGGAATCGCCCTTTTTTTTCCCCTCCTGCTCCCAAGTGTGCATCCCTACCTCATCTCTTGCATGCACAGTAGGGATCACAGAAGAACACGGCAAGTCAGATCAGCTTGCTGATCCTCCTGGAAACTAATCCCTCAAAAAGGAGAAGGATTAGCTTCATGAACAAAGGTGGTCACTACAGGCCACGTAATCCCTAACACCTGTACATGGGAGGGTGTAGGACCACGTGGTGGAAGCCAGGAAGAAGGCAGGGCTCCTCTTTCAATGAAAGCATAGTCTTAGATCAGCTTAAACCAATGATGAAACTGCAACGGCATGAGCTTTGCTGAAAAGCCTCCATCTTAGAAACTACCAATCCTTGACCTCCATGCATTTCAGAGCCGTTTACACAGGCATTTTAACACTGCTTTAAGATTCGGAGTTTTTACTCCCTTGAAGAACTGATCAAAAGAAACATCAAGCAGTCATCTGAGGCAGCAGAAGAAAGTCTTATTTCTGATCACATTTCATGGCTTCCCTTCCTCATGCCAAAACATCTCCAATACTGTATGGCCTAAGCAGATACAGGCGATGTTTGCTCATACTTTTCTCCTTTCTTCATCCCTCAGAAGCCAGGAGCAACTCAAATCTGCTGCTGCTCTACCAAAGACTGGAGCTGCTTAAGTGAGTTTTCATGTGCAAAGGGATGCTCTATAAATAGTAGCCATGAGTATCCAAACCCAAGCTGTCATGCTTGGTCTGTTAATTATTTACAGAGTTGTGAGAATCCAGGAGGGAAAAGGCATTTTTATCAATTAAATCTACCCACGCTTGGCAGCTAGTTTTCAGATCAGTAATTGGGGAGGACCTATAAAAACAGATGCTAATATTGTTTTCCCCCCACTGAATTTGCAAAAACACACATAGACCCCTTCTGTTTAAAAGTACGCATCCTCTGTCATCAGAGCTATCCATATTTTAGAAACGTTCCTGCTTCTCAGCCTGATGCTACAGCCTTCAATAACAAGATCTGCACGCATCCAAGAGCCGCACACATTCAAGAGCTGAGAGACTCTACCCCAGCTTGGAATATGACCTGGCTTCAATGATTAATGCTTTCATTACGTCTCAGCTGGACTACAGCATGGTGAACAGCGACAGCGCAAGACTTCAGCTTTTAGGAAACTCCAAATCACACAGAAACTGGAGCTGACAATTTCATGCCTTGAACCACTGCAGTTCTCCATACAAATGGCTAAGCAGATCTCAGGGTGAACATTTACACAGGTCATACTGCAAAACACACTACTCTTGAAGCGAAGGAGCATCGCAAACTTCATCACTTTCCAGGAGTGGTAGGCACATGCTTACTTCAAATCCTCAAAAAAAAAAAAAAAAAAAAAAAAAAGTGAAACCTTTCTTTTACATTAGAAAGGTGAACAGAAATCTTAAAAAACTAATCTCGAAGGAGCATATATTGCTTTTCTTAAAGAGGACAGGAAAGAACAAACATCATCTCATTATATTAGTCACATTGCTTAATGTATGTCCTGGTTTCGGCTGGGATAGAGTTAATTATCTTTCCAGTAGCTGGTACAGTGTTATGGTTTGGATTTAGTATGAGAATAATGTTGGTAACACACTGATGTTCTTAGTTGTTGCTAAGTAGGGTTTATACTAAGTCAAGGGTTTTGCAGCTTCTCATGCCCAGCCAGCAAGAAGGCTGGAGGGGCACAAGAAGCTGGGAGGGGACACAGCCAGGACAGCTGACCCAAACTGGCCAAAGGGATATTCCATACCATGTGATGTCATGCCCAGTATATAAACTGGGGGGGAGTTGGTCGGGAGGGGCAGATCGCTGCTCGGGAACTGACCAGGCATCGGTCAGCAAGTGGTGAGCAGTTGCATTGTGCATCACTTGTTTTCTATATTCTAATTCTTTTAGTATTATTATTGTCATTTTATTATTATTATCATTATTATTATTTTCTTCCTTTCTGTCCTATTAAATTGTCTTTATCTCAACCCACGAGGCTGGGGGTTTTTTTCCGATCCTCTCCCCCATCCCACCAAGCAGCTGCATGGTGCTTAGTTGCTGGCTGGGGTTAAACCATGACAATGCATAAAAAGAAACCACCCAAACTATGACCGCAGAAGATAACGTTGTGTGGGTATATAAAATATACATTTGTGCATATATGTTACACATATCTATATATGAACCTGACCAAAACTGAAACTGTCACAGAAAGGAAGAAAGGCCTAGGAAGTTGCTGGATTTGCAGTGCATCTTCCTAGTGCCAAAAATCAAGTTTTGAGGCACCAATACTACCACCTGCAGAGTATAAATGTGTGCGTCAAAATGAAGCTTGTAATCCTCCCGGGTGAAAAACCAAACCTCCCAAATCCCATCCCATATGAAGACAGCATTGCATCAGTCAGAGCCTACTGAAAGACAGCGCTAGTGCCTGGAGGATTACTTGCAGCTTTAAAGCAGCAGCAGCAGAAAAAGAAAAAAATTAAAAGATGCTGGCATTTCACACAGATGCTGCTGCTGCATGGGAAAGCTGTTATCAGCTGCACAGAAAGGCACTGTACAGATTCAGGACAGAAGGGCTGAACACATGCAAATCACAGATTGAATGAGATTGCTTCTCTCCCCCACTGCTCTTCAATCAGATCAGGAGGATGAGGGAAAGAGCCGGAAATCTGCTCCCTTCTGGAAACAGTCAAAAATCTCCTGGGGGAAGAAAAAAAGAGGGAAGGAAGAAGAACAAGTTTTCCCTTTCTCCTACTGCCATTACTAAAGCCAAAATGGGTATAAATGAGAATCTCCAAAACTTAGAATCTCCACTACACAAAGATAATATAAAAGCATATGGCCCCAAACTCTGGTGATGGCAATTCTAGCTCTCTCCTGCATCCTAGAAGCCGTGTACTACAATAAGGCTTAGCTTCTCAACTGACTACGTGTAGGCCTCGCCATTCATGAGTCCCAGTCCATCAGCTTTTGTGTATACTTCTGGAGGGGCTGAATGCTTTTGACCACAGCAAAAACACATTTGTAAACCCTGTGTGCTAATGGGGAAGCACAGCCCCAGACTTTCTCCCAGTTGCTACGTGAACACCACTGCAGGCTTCACATCTTTGCAACTACTTGTCTCCCTTCCACTCATCCAACTTTAAAAGCAATAGGAGGAAGCTTGTTTCAGACACTTCCCTCTCCTCTGTTGACAAGGAATGCTACACCTCTCTCCATTCCTGCCTGTATGGAGGACAAAACAGGTGACTTTACCCTCTGTTGCCTTCCTTCTAGCCTTTTTGATTCAATAAGCGGTCAATGCTCATGGACACATGCAATGATCTAGGCTTTCCTGGGGTTTGTTTTGCTTCTCTCCATTGAATCACTTCAAGTCCCCTCTGCTGCTTGCTGCAGAGAAGCCACAGCAAGTGATACTGCAGCCATCACTTCAGAGGTAACGGCATACTCCACTGCTCCAGGCATAAGAGTCCAAGGGGGGAAAAGAAGGACAGCACATCCTTCCCCCCAGGCTGCCCGTCACAGCCACACACTGCAAAGTGAGGCTGGGGAGACGAGCAGTGACTCTGAAAGACTTTGCCTTTGGCTGAGGGGACGACATTCAGCAGGAAAAGCTTTCCACTGGCCAGCAGAAAGGTGCACCACTCCAGCATCCAGCATTTGCTCTGGCGTGAAAGGACTGGGTTTCCCTCTAGAGGGGAGCTCAGTTTTCTCCAGCATCTGTCAGACCCTAGGGACCCCTTAGCACTTTATCGAACACTAAAATCCCAGAAGGCTGTAACAGCACAGGATTTAAAAAAAAGAAAAAAAAAAAAAAAAAAAAGCCAGCCCCTGCCACTTTGTACTCAATCATTCACATATCACCTCTACTACAGAAATCAGTTTTTGAGGGAAATTATTGGTCACAATTCTGATTATTACCCTTATTTTGCTCGGCAGATACGCTAGTTTTTAAATACCAACCTAACTACTAAACAAAAATTCAATCCAATGTCAAGGCTGATTTATTCATCAAAATCACAAGAACGAGATTCTGGACAAAGAGGACGGGACAAAGAGCGAGCTGATTTACATGATCCAATTAGAGGTGAAAAAACACTCCTCTGTGCAGCCAGGAGGAGGACCTGAAACTCCATCCGACCCCGTCAACCGGGACCAGAGCGCACTCTGGTCAAAGGAAGTTTCCCCAGGGACCAGCCACCTGCTGTAATTGCTTAAAAAAGAAAATACAGAGGAACAAAGCAGAGGATCAACACAATGAAGATGGTACCCAACATACACCCAGAAGTTCTTGCAAAGAGAAGTGATAATCTCCTCCAAAACTATTAAACGTGCCTTTGGTAGCTTTTATGAGTTGTGATAATGTGAACAGTGGAGATCTTTTAAACATTTAACAAAAAAATTATTCAGATTAGTAAGACTAACATCATAGGCAAATGGGAAATGGTTCCCATTAGAACAATAAAGGAAACATTTCCTCTCAGAAAATGCGAAACGTGATTGCTTTTTAGCACAACCACCCCTGAAAACTCGGGATGCGGAGAAGAGGAGAACTTCGAATTGTGTGTAAAAAATAAGGATGTGGTTTGCAGAGAAATCCACGCCACAAAGACAAAATACAGATAGGATACAATACCAGATACCACATACGGAGAGATGGTAGAAAAAGATTAGGGCCCAGGCAGACTTCAGCACTGCTACAAGGCAGAGACAGATATAAACACATGCAAACCTGCCAACAACCCTTCGAGCAGCAAAAGGGCTGGTGCCCACCTACGCCGCGGACGGAAAGACCGCAGGGCAACCCAGTCTCACCGACCTGCGGCTACAAAACTCCAGGGTGAGGCTGGCGCAGGCAGCCACCCCCGCACCCCACCCCCCGGCCCCGCTCCCCCCAACGCACACAGCCCGGGGTGCCCCCGAGGCAGGCGCAGCAACGAATTCATCACGGGGTGCTGGCAGGGTGCCCCGACACGAGGAATTCAATAGGAACAGCAGGCCAAGGAGGAGTGAATAATTCAGGCGCTCTGCTCGCTTACACTGCGTCGAGGAAAGACGAAGCCAGCTCGCATCGCCTTCAGCCACCCCGCGCGCTTACATTCGGGGTCAAAAACGGGAAGCCAGTGCGTGAGCAGCACAGGGGTGGGCGAGCCCCGTGCTGCCTGGGCAAGCCGCCAGCTTGCCCAACCGTGCCACGCTGGCAGGAGCCGGCGAGCCCTGCCTGCCCTTGTCACCAGCGGGAGCGGAGCGCCGACACGCTACACAGCGCCGCTTGTTCCCTTTGCACATAGCTCCCTGTGTCCCGCCGGGAAGGAAAAGCCACCGGGAGGGTCATGTGCTCTCCATCAGCCCAGCTCCCAAAGCTTAAGGCAGAAGAGGACGGAGGCTAATCTCTCACAGCCACCGCTCTGTCCTAGGAAAGGCTAGCGTTAGATTAGTCTATCAAAAATAGGAAAAGCTGGTGGGAAAAAAGAGGGATAAGGGAAGACAATTAAAAAAAGTGTTGGGGATATGAAAAATGTTAACTTTCAAAGCGACAGGGTTACTGACTCAACATTGCATCATGCAGCAGAAGAAACAGCTTTTGGAAAAATTCCTCTGTGCTGGTCAGTAATGTCTACTGATGACCACGAACACACAGAAACACTGGGGAGAGTCTCCGTCTCCTCCATCCAGACTGAGAACAGACACTGATTACAACTCAACACACTCCAGAAACACAATTTCTTCTTGCCACCACTAGGAATGGGAAAACCTCAAGAAGGGCAGAAAGTATCTCTGGATTTCTTTCCTCCCCTTTCCACAAAAACACATCTACTGCTGAAACTGTTCTGCCAGACCTCGAGTCTCGAGGCCAGAAGAGACCTGGCAGATCAACCCGATGTTCTGGGTGCTCCCATTTTTAAGGTATGCCTCCCCCAGCACATGCTACAACACGGCAAAAATGCTTCCAGCACTTAATGAGCGTGCTCCCTCCTCCTCCAGCCCAGCAGCCAGCCTTGCCCCGAGACCAGATACCCCATGTTGTCCCACCAGCCGGAACAACAGCACGCCGAATCGGCCAGGGCATGAACAAACAGGGGTTACAGCAGCCGACGGCAAGACGCAGCGCCTCGCCACATACCGGGCGGCTGATAACAGCACTGAGTCAGTCTTCACCATGAGGAGTTCTCCCCATCGTTACTGCTCTCAAGGACTTTCCAACTGACTGATTTGGGGCTGGGCATTTCACACGGCGGCAGCACCAGCACTGTCCCAGCAAGCTGTACTTCCTGGGCATCACACTAGGGCTCACGGACGCGCTCAAGCAAACAGCGGGTGCGATGGCACTGTACAAGGCTAAGCAAATTCCTCCTTTGTAAACAGAGGTGGGATGAGAGAGAGGGGAGAGAAGAGTATGAAGTCCCTCAGTCTAAATCTCTCATTCCTTTTAACAAACAGGAATTACTGCATCATTAGATTTAGGGGCAGTACTTAAAAACAAATGAGATTTGGCGAGAGGAAAATAAAGCTATGGACTCCTGACATTTGCAACTTTGAGTATATTAGACCAGCTCCTCCATTTATATTTAGTACACCAGTAAAGAAAGCAGCGGTGTCTAACTAAACAGACGCAGCCTAATCTTTACTGAGGGATCAAACGCACCAGAAACCTTCCCCTTCCTGGTGCCACGGCTCCCTGGGAAGCCGGGCTCTCGCACACTGCGGAAACCGTCCCAGCCGAGTGAGTCACTGCTGCTATCCCAACAGGGCACGATCCGGAGGGCAGTTGGAAACAGCTGCTGGGAGATCAGCCGGGACAGGGAGAGAAATTCAGACAAGGTCCTCATTTTGACCGCTCCAAGAGGACTGTTTTATTCTTCTCACTTTGTCTGGACCACAAGCCTCCCCCACACCTCCTGGGACTGTCTCCCCATCGAAGGGGACCACAACCATCGTTTTAGCTTCACTGACACCATGATGGACTCCATAAGCCAGAAGAAACTTATGTGACATGCCTCTTGCTGGCCAGGGAAGGCCTCCTGGAAGAGCTCCTGTGCAGCAAGGTCTCAGGCCATTTCCTAGCACAAGGGAAAAGGAAAGTAGCACAGATTGGAGGGGACAGAGGGTTGCGATTTGGGGGTGCAGGGCTCTGTCAAACACTGCCAAAGCAGCTTTTGGTATCCCTGAGTTTTTACAGAAGCTGCAGACTTACAGCTCTCACACACTTCCCCAACTCAAATCTTTCAAGGAATTTATTGATTTCCTACAAGCTCCTCACTATAAAATGTTCCCTGTTTTTCTCATGTTTCCATTGGACACAAACAGTGCTGGTACTGCTTGGGCACACGCTCCCAAATTCAGTGAAAAAAGATGAAGGATGCAATTTCCCTTTAGCTTTAAATTCACTACGAAAAGCATGAAAACACAGCATCTGCCATATGACCACACGACACCTGCAGATACACAGGGGTCTACACACAGGTCCATAATCAAAACGTTTCGGCCTTCTACTGGCACAGCAGCACACAAGAACCAGCGAAGCATCCTGAAACATAACTGACCTCAGTTTTCATAACCAATCCTCCTCACTCCAAGAAAATTAGAGTTATTTTATATCATGACCTTCAACCTACAGGAAACGGCAAAGTAAGAGCCGAGGAGGAATATTTACAGAGAGGAAACAGCTGGAAAGGGTCCAGATGAGTATGTTCAACATGTATAAAGTTTTCCAGCTCCCTGTTTCAGTTCCTGGGCCAGCTGAGAGTCACCACGCAGTGCCGTGATGTGCGCAGCTGCAAACGTGAATCTCAACCCCGAGACTCCCCTTGACAATCAAAGGAAGGGTGGGAATCTCTCAATGAGCCTGCCCAGGAGGGGAAATACAGCATATTTGGCCAAACCTCATTACAGGGCATCTCCAGCCTTCCTCTCCTCTACTGCTTGCTCACTGTAACAGCCGATCTATCAGTCACATAGCTCATCAGCACGCAGTTGTCTGTCCCCCTCTGCCCACACCCTCCCCGTACGCTCCCCAGCATGCAGCAGTAATTGCCTTTCCTATTAGCCTACAGCGACAACAGCTGCCATGGCAACTAGCAATGATTTTAATAAGTTTGGTCTCTTTTCAAGGGCAGCACGCGCGTGCCGGCACATGAGCGCGTTGCGGACGCGCACCGAGGGGAAGGAGGGCCTGCTGTCAGCTACAAAGGCAGAGTTGAAAACACGGTTAATCGGAGAAACCGCAGACAAACAAACGTTTATCCCCCTCCTCTGCAGGAGGAGAGGACAACCGCTCACTCCTAAAGCAGTGCGGGTGTGAGAGGTCGACAGTGGCATGGCGGTACTAAACATGCAACGGGCTCTCCTTGCGAGAGCTACACATCCTGCCCAGGTGACAGAAGTGACATGCAGCTGCACTGTGGGTACAGCGTGCCATGTCAACCTACACACTGCTGCTCTCGGCACTGGAGACAGAGGCACAGCAAGCACTCGACACCACCTTCGCTCTCGAAGGGACAGCAGAGGCAACGCAGCTTCTTCAACAGCTTTTCTTTCTACAACACTACCAGAGCTTCCTCTCAGATCATCCTGAGTCTCCTGGGCTCCAGAAAGTCAACATGCAGTTACTGTTTTAAAAAAAAAAAAAAAAGATGAGTATTAAGGAGAAAAGTTTTGCCATCGCTGCTGCGCTCACACACAGAAAAATCCTGTTGATTTCCTGCTTTACTTTAGCTCCTCAGCATCTGGGGTTACCTGGCATGGTCTCAGCTACAGGCATTTCCCCTCCTCCCAACTGCACCCACAGGCAGGACCCTCCTGGCAGCTGCACCCTTCCAGCATGCCACAGCCTCCCAGGACACCCCGACCCCTGAGGCAGCTGCTGGTGCCCTGTGTCCCTTGCTCCCAGCACCACGGCACAGAGGGCAGGCCTGTGGTACCTCAGGCTAATTTGCAGATCAGTTTAAACTACCGTGGAAGATGCAGTTCCTGCACACCGAGAGCGAAGTTGTGCATTACAGATGAACTGCTCCGGCACCTGGCGGGATCCAAAAGGCACAGTCTCACACACTTCCCCAAACAAACAGTGGGTTCACAAGCCATCCCCGCTTTTTAAACATGACCTAGCAGGCAGACAGCCACAACATCCACCACAGTGGAGTCAGCTGGATTTAGTGATAAACTCCTTCTCTTTGGCATTACTCATTTTCTATGAGATCACAAAAAACCTCAGAGCCAAATGGAGAGCAGAGGGAAAGGATCACTTCTTTCAGCAGCTGTTTACCATCAGATCAGATCAGCCTCAAGGTAAAGCTTCACACCATGCACCCCAACACAGGGAGTCACCACATAGGGGCTGTGTCTACTGTAGATATTCCCCAGACACAAGCCCTTGGTGGCCCAGAGCAAAGGGGTGTTATCAATCAGACCAACCTACACTAGGTGGCCTAACACTGCTTAACCCAGTAGTACTGATACAACATTTGCAAAGCATAAATTTAATACTACTGGTTTTTTTCAAAACCCTTTTGAAGGTTTAGCTTAATCAGCTGTTTGTCATGCACTCATCAGCTGCTACAAAGGGACACTTTCTGCTATGCAAACTGCACCAATATCTGTAAACTCCACATAAAAACTTGAAGCTAACAGACAAGAAAAGCAAGCGTGGCATAATGAAGCCCAGATTTCCAAAGTGGCTGCAAGGCTAAGCACACAGTATCGTCCCAGTCTCACAAGCTATGCAGACTCATGGGAGAGGACATTAAAAAAAGAGAAGAGAAATCTGTATAACCTTTTCCACCATACCACGTATTTTGCACAAGTCTAAAGAAAATATGAAACATCTCTAACAACAGGATACAGATCCATATATGTATTTAATTTTAAGTGAATTTTGGTGCTAGGGAAAGATGCTGTAGTCAAAATACTGCAGAGCGTACCTTCTGTTAACACAGCAAGCTGATGCAGCACAAGATGGTAGCAGTGTGCAGCTCACCATGCATTCCCAACACCCTCCAAGGACCATCCTTAGATGGAGTGGGCAGCAATTAAGCGAGGAGGCCACCTAGTTCAAACTGGGGGAGGAAGGATGGCCCACAGTGCTCTGAGATTTCTGCTCCTCCACAGCTGACCTGGTGGAGTTGTTTCATTCCTCTGTGCATTACCTCGCACCACACTTTTCTTCCTAACATGAATGCTATGCAATTACATGCATTAGGATTCAAGAAGGGCTCAAATCCATGATAACGGAGGCTAGGCTAAAGAATACAGGGATATTTAACTGCTAAAAACAAAGGATTAAATCTATGAACAGGAACCAAGAGATCTGTTTTGATTCCTGTAATGCTATCTGCCTTGAACAAACTCTATGAATACATTAGTCTCTGGCTAGCCCATACATGACAAAAAAACCTCAAGCTACCTATCTCACTCGCTACCTAACTCACTTGAGTGACTGAGCCACACTGGAAGAGGTGGAGGAAAAGGACTTCTGGGAACCTTCTCTATTCCCTTCATCTGACGTCTGAGCTGTGACTGTGAACCTCTCCCCAAAGCAATAACACTACTTCATTTTGCTGTACATCCTCCCTTTCCAAGCAGCACGTGAAAACAATGCTCCATCCTTGCCAGATTCATTGCTGCCCAGGGGGTTAAATACAGCAGCAATGAATTGACCAGTCTTGTTAATTTAATTCAGCTACATGGGAAATCCGTAAACAGAAGCAGAAGCCATGGCAATACTATCAGAGGGCTCTGAACACAGCATTGTATAATTTGCTTGTGGTTATCACCGTTAACTGTGCAAGGAGGAAGAAATTCTCCTACCGGACATTTTACATTTTTACTGTTTAAGCTCTTCCAGGTAAGAAGAAAGTTTCCTACAGGCACATCCTTTTTTCCACCCTGCCAATTAGCTTCACGCATAACATGCTGAATTAGCATTTGACAAGACGTGCTTCCAGCAACTCCAACCCAGGGCTAACTTAACAGTAGCCGGAGGTGGAAGTCCCCCTGGAGTCACTGGGGAAGGCAGCACCACCTGCCCTGGCTCCGCTGGATTGGAGCAGCCTTCGGGAGATGAGCGGTGTCCCATCCTCCCTTCCCACTGCAATCTTATTTCCACAGTGCATCTGTTCAAACGCAGCCCGTACAAAATTCATTGTAATTTTTTCTAGCAACTTCATGGAGATAGTTGCCTCCATGACGAGCACTATGCAGTAACCGTCTGTAGATAAGCAGATCATCTGAAGAGTGAAGCTAACCATCCAACAGTCTCCGCACCCCAGGAAAATCCATGCAAGACAGAAAAATACTTACCTAGGAATTAAAGTTGAGAAGTGACCTATTAAGAAGTTCTCCACTACTTAGTGTGACTGTACGCATCATCAAAATCCTGCCCAGGAAGTCAGAGGCAGAGAAAGCCTTACAATGGTAGGAATTCACCCATGGAAGGGGAACAGTGCCACATGTTTACTCCTGCCCAAAGGGCCCAGAGATTTAGGGACTGTCTTTAAAATCCTATTCTAGAAATGAAAGCAAAAATTGCTAGTCCCAGAACCAACCACACAGATCTACAAACCTCTGAATCTTAATTGCAAACTCCCAAGAATTCAGGCATCAAGAAATTGGTGACCTAGAATAAGAAACTGCTCAGGAGAATGGACATAAAAATTGTACTTCAGACTAACCCTGAGAAAAGGGTTACCTCACAAGGAAAGGTAACCCTTTCAAAGGGAAACCACACAAGCCAAACAAACCACTTGATTCTACTGTGCCATCAAGGCTGGTCAGTTTGTCCACTCTACTACACCTTTTCCAGAGTATTTGCATCATCTCTTCAACAAGCACCAGATCCATGAGAAGCAACCCCACATAATACGCACACAGAAGTCAAAAACACCCATCTCCTGCTACACCTCCCAAGGATGGTCAGGGAGAGGCACTACTTCAGGCAGTCACCACGTTCACGTTGCAGCCAGAGGGTTCCTCGTTCTGAGGGGACAGGACCACTCTCCCCAATTTGCCTGCAACCCCCACACCAACAAATACTAAAACCCAACAGAAACAGGAACATTTTTATCATAGGATGAACCAGACCTAGCGAAGCACTACCCACTCCCCATCTACAGCTTAAAATATGCAGACTGGCTATTCTTTTCCCTATACATAGAGATGCCTCACATTTTTGGATGCCAGCATGATAAGGAAGGAGAACCAGATCACCAAAGGTGAAAAACAGCAGCTAGTACAGAAAGGATGGAACAAATACAGAAAGGATGAACAAGCGCTACATCGAATGCTGCACTGCAAAGCAAGCCAATCTCCCTATCAAACTCCAACAGAGCTGCCAAACCCTGCCCCACAAAGCTACCAAGACTGTGAGCTACTTCTATGGTAAATGCCTGCAGTAATCATGAGTTCCAAAAATGAAACAAACGCCAAGCTCAAAAAAAAAAAAACCAACGCAAAAACTATCTTCCTGTTTTCACTGGAAAGGTCATGCCTATTTAAGGAAACCTTCCCAAGCAACATGGACATGCTCCATCTACATCCATCAACTAACAGCCCAGAGTTAAGTGTAATCACTCATCACAAAATTCCTAGTTCTTAAAGGAGTCGTGGTCCAAGCTGCGAATCCAACCCATGGTCCTCCTGGCATGCAAAGCAGTCACGAATACCTGATGCCACTCAAGATGAAAACAACAACTCATTGACCAGCAGAGGAGGAATCCTTACTCACCCCTTTAAGCATTGAATAATAGGAGGAAAACACACACACAAAAAGTCTCACAGCACCTCCATCTATTCTAGTTAACACCTTCCCCATAGGAAACACCCATCCCCAGGAGAACCTATACATTGGTCACAGTCTGGCTTAAAGAGATACGCTCAGATATGTTCTCAACCCCACAGACAGAGAGGTTTCAGGACAGAACATGAAGCATCGAGAATTCTTAGCAGTGCTAATTTGTGATTTATCGTCAGAGAAAAGTTACTTTTCTGAATCTGCAGTATTTGGCACTGACCACATGATGCTCCTGTTGAAAGAAGACAGAAGAGATTGGGCAAAATGGTGAAATGCAGCAAGTCTTTTCTGGAAGGATGCAATCAGTGGACAGAGACACGCACAAAAAACCAAACCTAATTACAAGCATCATTTCAATTTCCTGGCATAGCCACACACAGCCATATAAACAGACACATGTATCAGATAATTGGTCAGACAACATATACATAAATGCCAGTCACTGTCTCATTCACCACATCCAAATCCATCACAACAGTCCAGTTCTTGGACAAGACTAACTCATAGGTCAGAAGCGGGCAGTGGAAGAAGGGATGGACAGGTGGAAACACTACAAAGAGTTAAGTCCCACTGTAACCCTCTTTATTTGAATCAAAATCCACAGTTGGTCCATTTCCTTTTTTCTTTCCCTTCTCCTCTTCTCTGAAGCTTTCTCTGGCCCATGGTTGACGTTTAACCATCACACAGACAGCACTGTTCACAAATGCTGCTATCACCTCCTGCTGAATCCATCCCACCCTGGCAAACGATGGCCTTGCCTCTGCTGTTTGTGACTGTGACCTCTCAGCCCAGCTCTCACAACATGAGGCACTTGGCATGCAGACCACCACTCTTAGGGAAATCTCACTAGCCCAGGAAGTCACAAGTTTCCAAGAAGTGCTTAAGTATAAAGGTCATATAGAGAAAAAGCTGTTAGATCCAGCTGGTGACATTAGCAGATGCCAGGTCTCCACTGGATTCGTGTGAGCACTGGAGAGGCCTCCAGCCTCATCTCCCCCCCTCACTTCAAGACAACAAGAGTTCCTAGAACACACGCCAAGGCACAAAAAAGTCATTGCCAAGTTGGTCTTCACCTCCTCTTGGGAAAAAGCAGTGGGATGGGGTGTTTTTTCCTCCCGTACAGCTTTATACTATTTCCAGTGTCATAGTCTGACAATCCTGGCAACAAGATAGGGCATTCAATCCAAAATCCTGGTCTTGTTCTCCAGGGCGCTCTGCAGATGACAGAGCCCCAGCCATACAGCACATTTCGGGTCCCCCCTTTTCTCAGTGCTGTACTCAGCTAAGGAGAACAGAACAGAACACCCATGCAGAAGCAATAAAAAGCAGGCAGTAATGGGATGCCTCAGGGACACGTTATTCAACAAGCAGAAGGAAGGAGATACCAAGTCCATGATCACCTAAGTACTTTTCACCCAAGACACCTGAATCCCAAGTAGCAGGATTGTTTTGCAGCCCAAACGTGTCACAAAGCCCCCCCAGCGAAACATTCCTTAGCTTGCCTCCCTCTCCTCCCCACTAACCCCACAAGCGCCCATGCTGAGACCTGTGTCCCCAGGAAGGGGGAGAGTTGTGGGTCCTGCATGCAGCCAGCGTAGGGAGTGGGTCAGGAGCCGGTTCCTGCCTTTCCTGTCCACACAGCAGCTTTCTGCTTGCTAACAGACCAAAACATGCTTTTAACTCAAAAGGCAAGGTAGCTACATTCTCTCCTAAAATGGCATTTCAGTTGCAAAAGTCAAAGGCTGTGGATTAAAAAACACCAGTTACAGCTACCCATGCAACTTCCACTCTGTCTCCTCATGTGCAGGGATGTTACAACAAATCAGGCTTATGTGCTATTTTTTCCTGACTCCCGCTTCATTCAAGCCTAGGAAGTGCCGTGTTCTGAGCAGGAAAAACAGCTGCAGAAACCAAAATGTATGTGGTTTTGTAGTTAAGGACAAGCAATATCCCTTCTACTTAAAAAGTTAGATTTCAAACCTCATCTTCCAAGTAAAGTTTCACTACGATGATGACCAAGTTACTTAATTCAAGCTTTTCCACTGTTTTTTAAGATGAAGACATTACTTGACATTTGCCCAACATGACACACTTAAGGATCAGCCTGTGAAAGTGGTAGGTATTCATATATACAGTGGAAGTTGTAGAGAGCTGTAGATCAAGGATTTAGACATTACCAAAACCACACCAGCTACAATAAATACAAATAAAAAATAGATCAGGTTGCAAGTGTCAATGGGATTTTTGCAAAACTGGTCTTATTACCAGTACTTCAATTCCCCATTTCTACATTAAGAGGTAATATACCTTTTCTACCTCTCAGGAAAACTGCAAAAATAAGATCATTAGTATCTGTGAAGCACCCACATTACAGTGGTGAGTACCGTAGAAGAGACCATTAAAAATTAATAGTTCTGTATTCAGTGCAAGGTTTAGATTATCTGCAGTAAATTTGGTTTGGGGTCACACATGAGATGAAAAGGAAGAAATGAAATATTGAACAGCTCTCAGTCCAAAGCCTGACCTCATATCCATTTTAACTGATAACAAAACTCCCGCTAGATTTAATAGTGCCTCAGTGAGCGTTATCCATTTGATGCACTTACGGAGATGAAGTCATCTCTAAAAACATAAAATGTACACCACATAATTAAGACCTCACATGGTGCCTTCTTGTCACATCCTCCTGCTGGGCACTTGCTGGGTACAAGCTCCGGCCCCTATCATGCTGGATGCACCATGTATTAAATCTCCCCTGGGCGCAGCCCTCTAGAGCACTGGTTCTCACTCTGGCACGTTCTCTGTCCCCTCACCCCTTTGCATTGAGGAGACAGCACCCAGCAGCTTCAGACCACCCAGGACAAACACCAACTCCCACAGCACCGCCGTAGCGTAACACACCTCTTCCTAAAACTGGAGCATTGAGGACATTCTGCATTTTCACACACTTCAGCTTCCACCCCTGGACAAAACAAATAACAGGACAGGCAGGAGCTTCAGAAGTCAACTGATTTCTCCTGCAGGCTGCCCAAGAGACATTCAAATCTCGGCAAAACAGCAGAAGTGATGCGTACGCTCTACTGCCTCAGTTTCCTCCACAATTCGGATCATTCCTGAGGCCAACATCACACAAACCCTGCTTCCCACTCTCGTACATCCCACCAGCCCCAGGACACCTGCCCATACCACGCTGCCAGCTTCCACCTCCTTCAGTATGCCCCACGGTTCAATCTGCTGCAGCAACACCACAGCCTAGGTTTCCTTCCCTGAACGAACCTTTTGGATCTCCCCAGGTTGTGCGACTGGTCCCACCCATGGGAGTAGAAGCAGCATCACTTAGAGAGTGGTCTTTAATCCCAGGAACCACCCCAGGTCACTCCGAAGCTGAGCTTTGAGAAGAACTGATGCCTACAGGCAAGGAGAAGCACCTACAAAACATACTCCATCCTGGTCCAGCTTCGCTCCAAGGCTACACAGGGCTTTTAACATGAAACAAGGATAGGAAAGGGGACTCTGATGGACCTTCTCTCCAGGACAGAAGAGTACGAAGGGTAATGGAGAAGCTCTTTAACGCACGCACTTCCCCTCATTTCTTCTTCCCACAAAAAGGAAGCAAAGCCACAGAACAGAATAAAAACAAAAAGCCAGGCAGAGATGGCTCAGAAGCATCATCTCACAGCGGCTGCTCGGAGAGTCACGCCTGGCTACGCTGCCTGCAGAACTGGGGCCCCAGGGAGAAGGCGCCCAGCCCTGCAGCAGGGCAGAGCCCAGCCTTCCGCTTGCCTCGCCCGCCCAAGGGGGGCAAGCAGGCTGGAGGAAAGGCAACCTTCCCACCCCTCTCCGGGTAAGGGAATGGCAACCGCAAGCAGCAAATTATAGGCCTAGGATCCCAGCTACAGCCTTTCCTCAGCCCACACAGCACTAAATCATGGCTTTTAAGTGACGCCTTGGCAGGATTTTCTTCCCGGGCATCACCCCCAACAGTGACAACCACCCCAAGTGTCTGCAAGAATCTCCTACAGAAATAGCACGAGAAAAGCAGTGCAGAAAGCCTCAGCTAAAAGAGCATGCTCTGGTCCCTTGAAGAAACCTGAGCTGGATCCAGATCCCAGGGCCTCAAAGGCCTCTGGGGAGAATATTTTGATATTTGCAACACACAGAAATGCCACATAAGGTTGCTTCTTTAGCCTCTCTATTAAAGGAAATCTAGCTACGTACAGCCAGAGGGTAAAAAGTGCTGACACGCTGGGGGTTTTTTTTCCCCCTTAAATGGTGGAGGTTCTTCCCCATGTCTATGCTAATACTTGCATTATTGCTGAGGCAATTATGAGCAGATAAAACCCAAGAAAGTCGTACAGAAAAAGCAACAATTGCTTCTAGCCCACACTCTTTGAAGTAAGCATTCAGTCTTCCTGCCCAACGAACTCTCCTAGACAAAGGCAAACACAAGCAACAGCCCCGGGAACGCGCAGCCACTTCAAAAATATGCCAGTCCGAATCCCACTGTCCTACCCAAGAGATGCAAGTAAAAGATCTCATGACCTCTTTTCTAATTGGTATGAATCACGAGTACACTCTGCCCACACTCCAAAGGTTAGGAGGTGGCAACGGTATAGCTGATGGAACACCAATGTCGCACCAACTGAGCTTGCAGAAACTGCCAAAATTTCCTGCTCTGCCCAAACAGATGTTGGATCCAGCTCAAGTTCAGCTGTTGCCCCTCATTAAACAAGGGGGCTTTTGTATACAACCTTTCCTACTTTGCAGCTACTTAAATACATCACATCATTGCTAAGGCGTTCGCATCCCATTTCCTTCAGTCCAGCAAGAGCTGCTAGGGGTGGTTTCGATAGATGCCGTACGTACGCGTGACAAGCCAAATGAGAGAGAGACTGGAACGGTTCACAAGCCTCTTCCCAAACACCGTGGAAATCCTCCAGAATCGAGAACACAGGTTAGAAACTTCAACCTACAATGGGCCCTTCTCAGCGAAGCCCAGCAGACAGAAAAGCTTTCCTGCAGGAGAGGGGCCCTGGCATGGCTCAGCGGGACAGCTCAGCAGAGCCCTGACCAGCAGCGCTGCAGGACAGGATGGTGGCATGGTCCAAGCCTGGTCAGGACCATTTCGTACAGCCCCTGCCATCGTTGGGCTTGGCTCCTACAAACATCTCAAACTCAACCTGGAAAAAAGGAGGTGCGCTCAGGAAAGTGAAGCGGAGGGAGGGGGAAGCATGCTGGGGAAAATACATACACATCTTTCAAACTAGCATTCTCCTGAATTTAGAAAAGATTGCTGGCAAAATTAAATTTACTGGAAAGCAAAGGGAGTTAAGGCCCAAAATGCAGTCAAGCAGCTCTAATCCCTAAACATCGGGATTATCTCATGACAGCTACACTCCAGCATCCACTCAATATCACTGTAAAATGTAGATCAACAGAATGCTTCAATGAACTGGAACTCGTTACCTCTAATTGCTTCTCTCACTTCGCTTCTGGATGTTCCTCTGATCTCTCAGCCACCACGTTTCAAAAGCACACACACATATAGAAGGTCAAGTAATATCCAAGATGGGCAAACTAAATAAGAGGTTTCCAGCTGACCAAAACACTTACCCTCCTCTTTCGCTTCGTATGGAAACTAAGGTTTGCCCCATGCCACGAGACAAGTCAGCAGCCTAGAGTGACAGGTTTTAAAACATCTTCAACTGATGCGACCCCTAACATTTTCCAAAGGGGCAGAGCTTCCTGTGCAGCAAACCAAAGGCTGCTAGCGACAGGCTTTATTCTTCCAAGCTAACACGGGTATGTCCTTCAGCAGCAGTCTCCAGGGGGCCACGGACCACACACAGAATCCAGTTCAGGTCCATCTCGACTTCAGTTTGGCTTTCCTACCACTAGTGCAAATGAAGCAGTTAAATTTTTTATTTTATTTCACTGCTGCCTCCTTTGCATCTGCTGTGTTCTGGTATTCCTGCTGCCACAAGCCTCACCGCAGCAGAGCCGCTGAAAGTCCTCAGTGCAGCCACGATGAAGCATGAAGCTAGCACAGCAACACAGCTGCTAAGCGTCCAGTGACCAGCACTTCTTTGAGACAGCCTTGAAAACATAGGTGTGAACCCCCAATGCAAAAGGGCAAGGTGGGCGCCCAGCTTGCTAGGTCATTGGGAGGAAAAGCTGACAGAGGGTATTTCACAGGACATGCCTGGGAGAAAGACACGCTGCTCCGAACTCAGCGAGGTGGACAACCTTTTCAAAATGCAAGGGAGAGCCCAGGCTTTCTGCAAAATGCCAGCATGCTCATGTTTCTAAATGGGAATTCTGAAAAGGAAAAATAAAAAGCATATGTCCACAGCCGGTACACATACGCAGAAGGAAACCATCTCCAGTAGAGCCAGACCTCTGTTCGGCTTCCAACCTCACCACTGCGGCCATCACCTTTAAACACAAATCTCTGAAATCCAAAGAGAAATACCAACAGAGCCTGGAGGGGTACTAAAGCATCCAGAATACTTTACTTGGGCTTTCCATTTTCCTGAACATGGCAAGAAAAGAGCCAACATTAAAGTGCTCTCAACATCTCTAAAATCCCAACTTTCAGTCTGTTTGCCAAACGTTTTCTTTGAACTGGAGATTTTCTAAGTCTTCCCAGACCATCAGGTCTAACTCATAACACTCAAATATTTAAAAAAACCAAAGGACAAAAGCAAACAGAGAAATAACAACAAACTTAGAGGTGATTCATTATGTCTCATCACATCAGCAATAGTCTGTCCAAACAGCATCCCAGCAAACCTCATCCTGGATCCAAGGCAGCGGTCAGCTTCTAAAAATTGGAACTTCATTTCTTTTCTAGAATATCTTGTATCCCCTGTATTAATCTGCATCTCTTCACAAAGATGGCCATGCCATGAATAAGAAGGAGGAAAAAGCTAACCTGATTACACAGCTTTTCCACGATTCACTGGAACTAGATGTTCTCTTCTGTAAGATTTAAAAATACAGATTTCCATAGGGTCCCCCACAGCACAAAAGCTGTTATTCACTGGCCCCTTCTTGATTACAGTCCCAGTCAGCCCTCTCACTTGTAAAACCCAAACCTGTCTTAGGAAATTATCAGCAGACTGATTTCTTGCCCTCCTCTGGAGCACCACAAATGGGCCATAGCTTGAACGAGGACACTGGCTGTCATGAAGCACAGCAATGTCCCTGCTCTCCCCCTTCTGTGGCATGCTGCCGTTCAAGGTTTCCAGTCTTCGTGCTGGAAGGTGTCAAGCTGGTAGAGTGTGTTAGAGACCATCTTCTGGCTCACGGTAGGAAGAGAAACTGCGGACTTTCTTGCGGAGCGAAGATTTATTGTCTATTACGTCATTATTTAGTCACAGGGGACTGATTTCAACACTGCTAGTCATCTTCAGGAACCCTATGCAGACATGCCTGAATGACAACACAAAGTCACCACTCATTGCTGCCACTAAAAGTTTACGTGGACTGGATAAGGCATAGACCACAGCTGCATTAACTGTCTTCCCTGACAAGTCAGTCGGCCATGCTCACAGTTGCAGAAGAGCAATTCCCTCAAATACTCAGGGATACTGAGCACACAAGTCATTTGTGAAAGAGGAACCAGGATCAGCTCTGTTCACACCTTGCATCTAATTCCAACCACTTATTACCCCTAGGTATAATTTTAACTCACTAACCAGCTTAGACCCCATAAAAAAGTTAAATCAAAATTCAGCTTGGGGACCGAATGAGGAGTTAACTCATTCAACCCCATGCAAAGCAACTGGAAAATATTTTAATAACTTTCTTCAGCAGTGTAAGCTGGTTGGTACACCTCTAGCACCTCGATGGGGAAGACAAACACAGCACCCTGGAATTATACCCTTGTCTGCAGCTCCAAAGAGAAAGAGGGGACACCTCCCAGCTAGCCACAACACTTCTTGTCTTTCATCATGCGAGGAACAGAGGAGGAGAGAGATTATTGCAAGGGTACTTTCTCTTCCATCTGTGCAGCAGTCAACCACTTCTGACAAGCAGCAAATACAGCTGCATCAACAACTGCATTTTGGTGCAGTTTCACAAGAGACTTAAGCCAATATAACTTTCTTTTTTCTTCTCCCCTCTGTTAGGGACTATTTTTACCCAGATCAGCAAGCTGATCCAAATGATTCAACTCAGATATCCAAGCCAGTAAACAGAGAGCAAGCTAGTTCCTAGCTAGTATTTACACAGTTAAAAAACAGCAGTACCTTTGGGGCCCTTCACTTCCAAAGCTTACAAACATATCCAAATACTTCCAGGAGACATTCCTGGCCGGTGGTGTTTGATTTTTGCCACTTATGGACCAGAGGGAGCTAAAAAGCAGCAGTTTGTGCTGGACCTTTTCCTCCCACGCCACGATTAACTGAAATATGTCCCAGAAGCAGATAGCAGCCATGATCCGATTTGTCCCAATCCCAACTCAAGCAGCTTTACACCACCCTCCTAACAAGATCAGCACTGGCCAAACACCATTTATCCGGCCTGATCAAAGATGGATTAGATAATGAAACCCTAACTGCATAAGCTGTCTGAGCATGCTGGCCTGAGACAGCAGAAAACAAGAAGCCCAGTAAATTTAAGGGCTACTTCAAGCTTTAAGACATACTTTGCCCCAAGTTCTTAATAACTAGCTACTATTTTATCTTCCTGTAGGCTAGCTTTTATATTTCATGTTAACAGACCCAAAAAAAAGCTATTAGTTTTACAGTTGCATTAGTAATTTCTATAGCTTTATTTTATCTATCTTTCTATAGATTTATTTTAGCATTACAAGCCATGTTCATATCCTAAACCATCGGTAGGTAGGGGTTATGCAAAGAAGAAACCATGGCGAGCGTGGCACCCCAGGATTCCTTGCTATCAGCCCAGACACACACAGTCACCAAGTTTACACAGCAACAGCCCGTGGCTCTGGAACAGGAAGTAGAAAATTGACAGGATCTGCAGGAAAAACAAGGTACAACAGTTGCTGGTGTTACTTCCAGCTTCCAGAAAGCCTCTAGTACATGGGGGGGGGGGGGGAAGAAAAAAAAAAAATCAAAGAATAGGCTCTTTATTCCTCTTGTAAGCATTACGTACAGTTAAACATAGAGAATTTACTAAAAAGAACCCATTACTCTAAAATAAGGTACTTCAAAAGAATACACTATCTGAACAGAAATCCTCATAAAAAGCAATCCTGTGTTTTGACTTTTAGGTAAAAAGATATCGAATTTCCCAAACATTAAAGAACACATTTTTCTAAGTTCTGATATTATTTGTAACTTTGGCTTCAAATTTGGTATTTCTTGCTTACAACCATGAGAAGATTCTCCAAATAAATAAACGACACTCTAACAGTAAAAAAAGTCAAGGGAAACTTCTGGACATAACAGTATGTGTATGCACATATATACATACATACATGTTTATTTTCATCTCTTATATTGAAAAGATTGAAAAATCTTTTCCATGTATATACACATGGAAAGATTAAAATTACACTAAGAATACTAAGTAACTACAATATGGGGATCCCCGTCTGAAGAATAGTTATACTGACTATAAACACACCTAACTTTAAAATTGGACTCTACTAGTCGCACTTCTCCACCTAATTTCTCCAGTGTTTGCCAGCATTTGATATGGAAACAAAATCCAACTTTCCGCTAAGATCCACAATTAATCCCTACTACCATTACCACCAGTATTACACGTTGCTGTGCACGCACACTGTCATAGCCCCATGGCTGAACGCTGCAATCTTAATATCTTGTACTATTCATTGAACAGATAACAAAACGCTTTCCTCAATGTAAATATAGAGGGGAGCCTTTTATGTATACAGAAATTCTACTCGTTTGCAATAAAAAAAAAAAAATTTTAAGACTGTTTTGTTAAACCAGTTCAAGTCCCTTCCTGTGCAATTTTCAGTTGATTTACCACTGATTTACATCAATACCAATCAGTTTAACCACTAACTGAAGGTAAACTGGTGCATCTCCTGTAGCTACATAGGACCTGTGCCTCAGTTCGACTCTGAAGAGCTGGAAGAATTTCATGTCACCATGTTCACGCACTTATTCATAATTCCTAGCAAGACACAATGTATAAGCACTCCTTCAGTGCTGAGCATCTCTGTCCTTGCAATTATACACGTTGCCTGGGTCATACTTGACACCTACGTGTGGGAGAAGATACTACTTCAAGGAGTAAAAGAGCATGGCACAGTTTTTGCTGGCCCTTGCGGGAGCATGAGCAGCAGCACTCGGGTGTGAAGCTCCAACCTATGTTCAACCCATACGATCACGATGGGGAAAAAGTGATGTGAGGTGGAGAGACCACCACAAAAGGCTGAACATCAAAGAGAACCATAAACAAAACCCTCCCGCTGCAAGCTATTTAAAAAAAAAAAAAAAAATCTTGAGCACGCGAACTGGGGACAGCCTGGGAAATAAAAAGGGAAGATCGCTGGCCAGCATTTGGCATCTAGATGAGAAGCACGTTAGAGAGGACAGGATGCTCCCCTTGGAAGGGGAGCTTCCCCTGTCTATCCCCCTATCTAGCTTTCCCTAATTATCGGCAGCGCTTACCAACCCAAGAAAAGGTGAGAAGAGAAACAAGTTCAGATGAACAAATCACGCTGCTTCCAAAGAGCTCCAATATACTCATCACAAGAAATGGAAGCAAAAAAGGCCAGCGCAATTGCCATAATAAAACAACCCTGTACAACAGCCAGACAAAGGAAAGCAGAAATACCTTGGCAGCATCACCCCACAAACACAAAAGCGAATGCACCTGGAAAGAGCAACGTTTTGGGGACGATCAAAATGTGCTGGCAGAAGACGACAGGAACGTAACATTCTGCTGGCAGCCCCTGCGCCAAGCTGGAAGACGCCCACCCGACGCCCCACGACCCCTTTCCCCCTTCCCAGGCAGCACCTGGGATTCCTCCCAATGGTTTTCGACACCCAAGGCGGCGCGGGTAAACCACCGCCGGCCCCCAAAGCCCTGCCAGCGCCCCGTGCCCAGCCCCGCCATCCGCGGCCTCCCAAGGGTCCCCGGCGGGGCAGCGGGCGGAGAACGGCGGTGCCCGGAGCGCCGGGCCCGGCGGCGGCTCTCTGAGGGCCGTGGCCCCCCGCCGCCGCCGCCCCACGTGCTGGGCTGCGCCCCCGGAGCCGCCCGCCTCGGGCCGGGGAGCCCCGGGCAGGAGATCCGCTCCCCTCCGCTGCTCCCGGCCGCTGCCGGCGAGGGAAAGGGCCGCACGCCCGTAAGAAACGCGCTGAATCCCGCAAACCGAAATTAAACGCGGCCCGGCCCGGCCCGGCCGCCCCCCTCCCACCGAGCCCCGGTGCGGGAGAGCCGGCGAGGGCCCGCCCGGCCCGGCCCTGCCCGCTACCTGCATGCCGCCGCCGTCGGCCTCCGCCTCCGTCCGCAGCCGCTTGCTGTGGCCGCCCTCGGCGCCGTCCCCACCGGGCATGGGCTGCTCCAGCTCCGGCTCCCGCTTCACGCCCCGGGCGGCCCCCCCGCCGCCGGCGCCGCCGGCCAAGAGCTGCGGCTGTGGTGGTGGCTGCTGCTGCTGCTGCTGCGGGGGCTGGCCGCCCTCCGCCATCCGCGCCGCCGGAGCCCCGGCCGCCCCCCGCCGCGATCGCCCCGCTCTGTCACCGCGACGCCCGGCGCTGCCGGAGGAGGAGGAGGAGGAGGAGGAGGAGGGCGAGCCCCGCGCCGCGACCAGAGTAGCGGGCGCGGCGGGCTCCGACCCACCGGAGCGCCTCGGTCACGGGCTCAGCGGCGGCTGGGGAGGGGCCGAAGCCCCTCGGCAATCTCCGGAAACGCCGGCCGGCCCGCCGGAGCCGCGCGACCCCCGCTCGGCAACCTTCGGCGGCGGCGGGCGGGACGAGGGGCGGGGCTCGGCGCAGGGCGGGGCGGGGCCGCCGCAGGGCACAGGCCGCCCGCACCCGTCGCCGCCGCCGCCGAGGCGCACGGGGCGGCGGGAAATGGCCGCCCGCCTGCCCGGCCCTGCCGCTGCACCCGGAGCCCGCCTCAGGCGGCGTCCGCCCAGCCCCACAGCCGGGCTGCCTCGTCCCCCGCGGCCTGGGCTGAGCCGGGAGCGCAGCTCTGCGAGCGGCTGCGGGGGGGAGATGGCCGCCCGGTTAAGGCGCGAAGGCGGCCTAGTCTCTGCTTGCTCCTAACGGCGTCTTTTTGCAGCAGAGCTGGGCCAAAGGCTCCGTGGTTTGGGCCGGTGCCTCTTTTTAATGGACCGCGGTGGGTGCAGGCTGCCCCCTGGTAGGGCTGGGGCAGTCACGCTGGCCGCAGGGGTGCAGAGTGCCGACCCCTCGGGCAGAGCCATGTTCTCCGAGCCCCCGCCACAGGCACAGCCATGTTCCTGTCCCAGCTTGTGCAGGGCTGCCTTTCGGAGTAAGGTTTCCGCGGCTCTGCTTGTAAGGAGTGGTACTGAACTGAGGCGAATCTGGGGCGAGGGGTACTGACTTCATCCCTAGCTTGAGGAGGATCCAGCTTCTGGGGATGTGCTGCCCAAGTCGGTACCTGATGCTGCCTGTGCCCAGCAGAACCTCCCATCACTCATGGGATGTGTCTTTTCTGGCCTTTTCCAGGCTTCCTCCATGCTGTTTTGGGCAGCTCACCCCAGGGCTCATCTCGCAGCCCCAGTCTGCATCTGATTTCTTGAGAAAGGGGCGGATCTGCTTTCCTGTTCCTAACAGCCTCCATGGGTTTTTCCTGCATTTTTATATGTAACTCCCCATTTGTTCTGCTGCAGATGACCTCCAACCAGATGGAGACAGAAGTCTTCAAAAACCTGAAGCCTGTTCATCAGCCCTTTTGTATGTCTCCACATTTTTGACCTTGAGAAACAAATTTGGGATCCTCAACAGAAACGTGAAGTTGATTTTATTACGCAGCTGCTGTCTGGTAGCACCAAGGACGGTGTCTGCTCTAGAATGAGGAACGCACAGGCAGCCTGTACTGTCCTGACAGTAGTCTGGAAGCCATGGCAACTTGATGGAGAACTAATCTGCAGATCATAATACAAATCTGCAGTTGGCTTTATTATGGGATGGGAATGGTACTCTTCCTCCACCTGCCAACACTTTGGAGGAAAAGGAGAAAACCAGGAATGGAGGTGGTCATTGTGAGTCAATGCACGTAGGAGGAAGCCCTTCTTGACTTCTCGAATATCACCATGTGTAACGAAGCCTGTGGACCAGTTAGGCTATCTTGGTGCGTCTTTACACATCTGCTGATCTTCATGAAATGATAGAGCCTTTGGTTTTGAGTGACAGTTACAATACATGACTCCACATGTCATGTACTGTACACATTACACCACATATTTCCTGATCCAAAAATAGTTTTCAAGGCCATGTTAAAAGCTATTTTAAGTGGTATGTTTTGTGCTGAGGTGCGAGCTTGTCTCCTCCAGTGATGGCGAAAATCTCTTTTTTTTCAAAATGCTTGCAAATCCCCATGGAGTGGCAGGCACCCAGAGGACAATTACATGTAGCTTTTGTCTGCTCACCCACCAAGGGTAAACACATGTTTCATTCATCTTGACTGGGTTTGATAAAATGAGCCAGACTGTCAAACAACATTGAAGGAACGTGTTCAGTCCACTCTTGGCTTGAAAAGAAGCTGAGATTCTCGTGACTGGGATGCTGCTCATTCAGAGAGAAGAAGCATTTCTGTATTTGTCTTCCTCCTAATTTTAATGAGGGATTCTAGATGAAGGGTACAGGTTAAGATATGGCCCGTGAGGTGCTGCAGAAGGCTTCAACCTGAAGACAAGTTAGGAGTAAGTAGTTTGGAGACAAATCTGTGTGTGCACTTGGGAGGAGTGCTCCTCTCACTGATCTAGGCGTCTGTCTGATACTCCCCTTGAGGGATATCGAAAGGAGTTGCTCTACAGTGCCCAGCCTCCATTTTTCTCTTCATCTTCCCCTAACCCCATTCCCACCGTCTCCTGCCATGCAGGTGCCAAAGCTGCTGCCAGTTCCCCCTCACATCCTGTGTTCACATGGTCTGCGCCGCAGAGCGGTGCCCAGGAGAGCTGGCAGTGCCGTAGGCAGGTCCCTTGGCGAGGCGTTTTTGGCTGGCCGTGGTCTGCAGCCTGCCAGCGGAGCAGCCGGGACCACCGCAGAGCACAGAGCACCCTCAGTTATGGTGCGGGTGAAAAGAGCTGCGGCAGGGTACTGCACCCTCCCTACCAAACTGACTTGCAGTTGCCGCTGCCATGCTCTATGCTATCGTTTGCTTTCTGTCATTACTGCCATGATATTTCATATTATTATTTCTCTAGCTCTTTCCATTTCCTCTTAAAAAAGATTAATGAATTAACCTTCACAGTATGCTTGTGGGATAGGTATTATCTCCATTTAACAGATGGGATGAGGCATTCCTGAAGTCACAAAAAAGCTTTTGAGCTGGGACTACAATCTTAATCCGTTGATTTCCTTTCACACAACCCAGCTGCCTTTTAGGTATTTGTATGTGACATCTGAGACATACTAAACAGACAGCTGACTCCTCTGTTAACCCTTCCACTGCTGCACAGCGCTCTTGCCAAAGGCTCCTACGTGCCATGATTTTGTGGACAAGTTTGTAGAGCACTCACCAGTGCTTTGATCTTTGACAGATCAACGAGAGGCAACTATAAGAAACGTTATCCTTCCAGAGAGCTCTCAGAAGCTGGTATGAAGAATGTATCTTTCTGAACAGATTCGTATAATTTTAAAGTTGTGGGGGTTGTGTCCGTCCGTCCGTCCCCCGCCCGAAAGACACTCTCTGAAGGGATTCCTTGAAGGAACATGTGCTGGTGCTCCCACTGGGCTGGAGATCAGGCGGCATCACGACCCTGGGTGCGAAACGTCTATGGAAGTACAAAGAGCTGGGTCCCACGACGTGCTCAGATGGAGCAGAGGCAGTGACTCATGCAGGTTCTAAGGTACAGGCATGAAGTGAGGCACAAACTCAGCTATTAGTCTTTGACTCGAAGGCATAGAAATCATTAGGAGACAGTTCAAAGCAAATCTCTCCTCTCCACCACCACAACTGAGAACGGTTTCTTGCCGCTTCCATCATCTACACATCATGTCTCATCCTGCTGACCAGCTCCCTCTTGCCCTCGCAGCCTCCCGCAGCTGTGCCCCTCCCCTTCCCAGTGGATTCGGTCTCTCTGCTAAGCGGGTCAGGGGAGGTTTAGTGGCTTGCCCAACCCTGCTTGTTCCTGCTGTTTCTGCTAGCCAAGCTCCTGGAGGCAAACGCTCTTCCTCCTGACAGCAGTACTCCCACAGGTAACGAAGTGCTGCCAAGGTAAAGTTTCAGCCTGCACTTTGGTCCCGGTTTCGCAGGAAGCGGTGATGGAGCTTTCCGTAGCAATGAGCATGGATAAGTGTTTCTCCTTGCTTATCTCGGGCCAGCTCTTTGCTACAAAATTTTATTAACAGAAGCTGCCTTTTCTTGTCACCAATTAGCACACAGCCAAAAATGCATGACCTAAGTCAACAAAATCCAAAGACCTTGTCACCTGACTTAAACCGTCTGCCGGAAGGATGCCAGTCCCCAAGCAGTGGCAGGAGGCCAATATCAATATGTCACTCTGATGCAAGGGTGCTGGCAGCTGTCACTCAGTGGGTCAACACCCACAATGCACCTGATCTTTTCCCAGTGCCACCTCTTGCAATGAGGACACCTGGCTTCAGCAAAGGCCACCAAGCACCTCGGCGCTCCGGCAAAGCCATGATGTCAACAGCTGGGAATCAACCAGATTGCTCAGAGCAAAACGTTTTTGACTCATTTTCCTGCTGGCTTCAAACATCGCTGCAGCGCATTTATCATTGCTAATTGCTGCTTGGTCTGTGGTTCTGTGGGGTATCGTCGTGTACAAAAGTTGTGCCGTTTCAGGTATACCAACGCTGCTAAAGCAGTACGACACCTGCAGTGCAGATGCAGTTATCTGCGTATATGCAGTTAGCATAAAAATGCCGTCTGCCTGCACTGCTTTGCCTGGAAGGATGGAGAATAAAGTAGGTCCTTCAGCGCTTCTAATATGAAGGGGCCTTCCACTATATCCCCAAAACATATAATAATAGGAAACTGTGTGAAGAGCATGTCTGGGAAATGAAAGGTCTTTTGCTTTCCTGTTGAGACAGTGGGGCTGACCGGCTCAAGATAAGTGGCATGAGCCACGGAGGTACCACAGGGAGTGAATGGGGACGCAGACCAGAAGAAAAAAAAAATCAACATTGGCTCTCCCCAACTCTGCGGGTGCCAGAGATCAAGAAGCGGGGAAATACCTGGCGTTTATTCCCCTCGGCTGCCTGTCATGAGTGAACCAGAGGTTGTTGGAGGCTGGAGTGTACGTCAATGGGCCAGCAGTGACAGCTGTTGATGCAGTCCTCCGGTAGCCTCGCTGGAGCCACAGCCCCTGCATAAATACCTCCCCGGCTGTGTCTCTGAAGTACCTCAGGGCTGTGCCACCTTCTCCTCTCTCAGACACGAGTCTGTAGCAGCCGAGTGGCCATGACATTATTATTCAGCCTCTATGGGCACACAGACAGCTGGTACAAATCATTATTTGCAACTGCTCATTTCCAAATAGGCTGGAGGCTGTGCAGCTCGAGAAGGGCAAATGCCCTGCCGGAGGCAGCATTCATTCCTGGTATAACAGGCAGACGGAGCGAAGGACAAAACAAAACACCCGCTCTGGTGGCTGGGCACATCATGCGAACAGAACGGGTGTTATCACGTAACTCCTGTTCGTTTTCAGTGAAGCACCCTGTTTATTAGGGCCCCTTAGCTACAACTCAATTTACTACATGGCTGATCTCTGGAGTCAAGGCTGATTCTTTCTCCGTAACTGGTTTATTGAACAGCATCTGAAAGTGCATTGTTATACACAAAATGCCAAACTAAGCTCAACTAGCACGACTCAACTAGCAAGAGGAGCCATCTCCCAGGGCAGAGAATAGCTTGCAGATATTTTCTGCAGCGATCCCTGTATCACCTTTCACTTCTGTGGCTGATGCAGGGATAAAGAAAGGGTGTGCGGTTGAAGCAGGCCCACACCCTGATGTTTCCCAGCTGTTCAAGCCTTCCCTTGAGACGGCCGCCATCTGTGCGAATTACAACAGCATGAATTATGCCTCGGGATCCAAGCCACAGGAGTGTTTCCAGGATTGCTCCAGCTTTTTGCTATTCCAAACATTTTGCAGGCCCCTCCTCTTCTGCTGCTAAAGTTCTAGCTCTTTGTGTCCTCCACGCTCGCAGAGTTTTCCAGTTCCATTCCTCATATTTTCCTTGGTCTCAACTTTCAACTGAAATTTCCACGTGTCCAGACATACTTAACTCTCCAGATCACAACACATACGTTATAGATGACTCCACCTGCTGGCTATTCAGTAGTCCAGCATTCGTATCAGAGGGACTATGAGACGCATACTACGTATTCATATAAATGTGATCACAAAATCGTGCCCTTAGATTGTATGTTTGCTGCTAAAGATTATCAGTTTTCCTTTGCACGGAAAAGTACTGTGTGAATTTATTATAACATCGTACCAATAAGCACTTGCAATCTGGTTTTACCCTTTCACAATGCTATTTGTTGCTGATATAACACACATTTCAAATAAGATTTGAAAACTTACTTCTTTTTTTTTTATGTGATTCCTCCACTCTAGAAATAGTTGCTGCCTCTTTGGCTTCAGATCCAAATTAGAAAACGGCGATAAAGCACAATAAATACTCTACATATGAGCCAAGAGGATATTTTCAAAGTTAGGCAAACCCCAGTTTGTAAAGAAAATCACCCGTATGTGCTACATCTGCATAAATACTAAGAGTTCGCATAAAAACCTGATGCATGCACGAACACAGAGCCAGCTAGGTCAAGAGAACTGACTCTGCGAGAGCGCAAAGAAATCCTTTTCTTGTGATTCAGCGTGACATTTAAGCACTTGCTTAACTTTAAGCATGAGAAATATCATTGCAATCAATGAGGTTATTGACGTGCCTCTGGACAAGGCAAGTACTCTGGTGCCGGGCTGAATCAGGGCTGTGCCTTGCGGACACGGCCAGAGCGGCTGTGCAAGTTGCAGGCAGGGGAAGCTGCCGACGTCTGTCTTGGACCATGTCTGTCTGCCCTGCCAATTGCCAGTGCTCTCTTATCTCCAAGAAAATGAAATTATTTCAAATGCAATTTGTAGCCCCCACTGAAAAAAAGGCTAACCCTCTCTCCCAGAATCATCCAAAATCCAGACAACACATAATTCACTACAGGAAATATAAACGTCTAATGCAATTTTATAGGCGGCTGGAGGGTGCCAAGTTTGCTAGCCCACACAATAAGTTGCAGATTTCTCTGTGGAAAACAAAAAAAAACAAAAAAAAACAAAAGAAAAAAAAAGGGAGAGGGCTGGACTGCAGCTCTTCTTGGTGCTCCTCAAACCTTGGGAACTTCAGCTGTGGCTGCTGGCAAGAAGGGGCCGCGAATCCCACAGTCTGTAGCAATCAGAAACACAGCCATATTTAGTCATGTTTTCCAGCCCCTTCTCCTATTCCTGCCTGCTGAACAGCCATTTGGAAGGCGAGCAGGGCTACAAATTCAAACCAAAATAAAACGTTACCAGCCCATGCAAAATTCAGAAGGGGATATCCAGAGCCCTGTGAAGCCGATGATAAAACCGTGGTGGAAATCCCTGCCTGAGTGACACTGGAGCTGGCCAGGGACACCAGCCCCGCGCTGTAGGGTCTGGCTGACCCAGAAATCGGCTGTATGACTCAGGATTACCACTGCCGTGCTGGCCTCACTCCCTCCAGAGGCTTGCCTCCAACTTTATTAATACCACTTTTCTTCACACAAGTTGCACTCAGATGGAGTTAAGGTGGTTTGGGTAACATGGGTTAAATATGGAACAGGGCAATTGCCATAGTCTCCCAAGTACGTGCTATAAATTCAGGCAATTTAGGGCAGAGGGGAAAGCTGGAAGCAATCTGAGCGTATTCTTCAGCAGTAGGAATGCACAGGTAGGGCACCTAAATAAATGTAATTGCAGTACCGGGCTATAACCATGTCATTCTGGAGGAGTCACTTTAGTTTTATCTCCTGGACTCGCTTACACTGATTTTTTTAAAGACACAGTGTCTTTTTCTCCCCTTGATTGCCATTCTCCGCCCATCAGCCTGTTTGGGTAGCTCAGCTGTACATCTCTTACCCTAATACACTTAGCAAATACAGTTTGTATTTGACCTCAACACTGAGTTCCCTCAGTTTGCAGTATGTATTTAGAGGTTAATTACAATACTCATGCGATGGACTTTACCCTGGATAACATCCACATTCTACTTAATGCAAACTTACATACATGTGTGTGTTTACACCCATATAGAAGCTTGTATGTACATGTATGCACACACACAAACACCCACGTGCACACGCATGCACGTAAGGGTTTAAGAAAGCCTCAGCACTGCTCTTTTCTCTTCCTTCAGGGGGCTGCTTCATGCATGCAGGCTGCTCCCCCCTCACCGCTGCCTTTCCCAGGGCCTCCAGCTCCTCCTCCCGCCTGGAGGGGGATGCCCTGGCCCCCCACCACCATGCACTGGCGCCAGACACTGGGTCCCAAGGGAGCCCCTGGGCGCCTGCTGTTAGAAGGTCGCTGGGGATTTGGGGGCACGCCCTCGACTTGCACCCTCCAGTGCAGCTCCCTGCTGGCCTGGACCGATGAGAACCCAAGCCTGGATGCGTGGGGGGGTGGGGGGTGTCCATCCCCACTCCAACTACCCTCGCCAACAGCCCTGCGTCTGCTCCAGCGGGCCGGCCCCTTGGAGGTTGCTTCCCCCGCTGCATCCCTCAGCCCTCCGCTTTTGTGGTTTTTCCTTTCCTCCCCTTTCCTGCAGCAGGAACTTTCCCTTGGGAGCCATTAGTAGGAGAAGGGAGACAAGGAGAAACGGGAGCCAGAGGTTCAGATTGTGAACAGGCACGAACTCACCCCTCCGCTGCCAAAACCTCGTTGAAGGCTCCAGAGCTACTGCGAGCATGAGCCTACAAGCCGAGGGCTCACTGCCCTGCCTCTGCTCAGCCCTCTTCTTCTCCAGCACCTACCAAGGTCTCTGCAGTGTACCCAAAATCCCTCCGCAGCGTACCCAAAATCCCTGTTCACGTTGCCCGTGGCCATCCTGCGTCACTGAGCCCAGAGCCCTGCCAGCACAGACATCAGGCCAGGTAATCCCTTTCATAAATTGCTCGAGCTCTAACTAAAACCACTGTTAAAGCGGTTTTCAGCTCCTCTGCTTCTGTGGGGTGGCTGCTTTAGAATTAGTTTATAGCAAAGCTTTCCATTTAATATAAAGCTATTATCAAGCTGCTGCTTGGTTTTGAAGAAGATCACCTCATGCTATCAGGTCTGTGCTGTGATGAAATGCCAGCTTAGGTATCATGGAACCAAACCAGGCAGAAACAGGCCAAAAAAAATTACCAGCTGCAATAAACTTCGCCCATGTGCTTTAGCACTCATAGGCTAGCTGAGAGGCATGGGATCCCCAACCCTCAGAAACAAGCCCCTGCTGCAGTGTGCAGCCGGTAATGACATTTCATCGCGGCGCAGACAAATTCCTTTTGCACTTCCTCTGTGCCACTGAGCGCAGCACGCACGCCTGGGAGAGTGGATTATAATCAAGCTCAGTGGGGCTCATAATCAACACAGGTAAGTACAGATCACGTCTCGCTGTGCTTCGGAAATAAATAAGGGGACCCTTTTTCGCCTGCTGTATCGTTGATAATTCATCCCCTTCCTCCAGTTTTCGACCCACGAGAAATTTCTTCAGCTGAAACCATTCTTCATTAGTTTTCTGAGATACTTAATTTTTAAATGCATCCCAGTCCATCAGTCACAGCCGGTGTTCTCCATCCACAATTTCCACGTCATCCTCTAAGGCTGTAATTTAGCAGTAGGACCCTACCAGATCCACACGTCCCCAGATTTTACCTGACAGCTTCTGCATAAGCCTACGCCCAGCTGCAGACACGGGTGTGAGCATTCGCTAAAGGCAGGTTTTATATTTCCACCAGCGGTCTTTCTCCCATCAATGTTTGTCTCGCTCTCCTTTTTTTTTATTTTTTGTTTTTTTAAGAGGACAGAAGTTCAAATTGCAGAGCAGGAATTGCCATGAGCACTTCCTATTTTCTATGAAATGTTGTGCTATGACTGGCTCTGGCATCAAAGCATTTGCTGGGTAGTTCAGAGAGGAGAGGAGAGGAAAGGGAAAAAAAAAAAGAAGAAAAAAGAAAAAGAGAAGAGAAAAGACAGTAAATATTTTATCTATTCACTGCTCAGCAAAACCAGAAAGCAGTAGCATCAAAACCACATGAGAGCAGTCACTATCCTGGCGCAGTAGCTGCCCGGGTTAGCGAGAAGGGCTGTGCTGGTTGCAATCAGGGAGAAGAAAAGGCAGCACCTGAAAGCTAAGCAGGTAAAGGGAACAAATTATGTCAAAACAAAGTTTTCCTGTCTGTGCACCCCATCGCTGCTGCTTGGTTCGCTCTCACCTGGGCACTTAAACATGACGGGTTCGCCCTGCTCCATGCGCAGATGGATCCTCAGTTTCAGCCACACGAGGAGCGACACAGGGCTGGTAGACCGGGGAACGGGGTGGCTGTGATCATCCCTGGTGAAGGGGCTTGGATGGTTGCAATCAAACCTTTACCCCCAGCCTAAACATGAGCCTAAGCGCGTGCCTCGTTTTTAGTAATGGTAGGGGGGTTACCTGCCCGTGTAGGGGCAGGGGCCACGTTGGGCAGGCAGGAGCGTTGCTGTGACCAGCTGGAGGGGTGTCAGGGAGTCTCTGACCTGTGTTGGAGGAAACTGAGTGCAGAAGGGAGCTGTGGGCTCTTCTGGTTGGCCCCAGGCTGGGTGAAAGTCCTACCAGGCCGCTACAACTCACAGGGAACGCTCTCTGCCTTGGTGGGATGGGGCTGTTTGAAGCTCAACTTGAGCCCAGAGAAAGTGCATGAGCAGGGCGCAAGCATGGCCCGTGGGGCTGCTGGTGCTGGGAGGGACCCAGCCAGGCACCCGGCCACACGGCAGACCTCAGCCCCATGCTTCGCCTGCTGCAGGGAATAGCAGGAAGCATGGCCGAAGTTGTGTCGCACCCTTTGTGGCGTATATGCCTGACCCTGCAAGAGCCAGGCAGGAGGTTTTCCTGCCTCTGAAATACACCTACGCCAGAGACACCAGCACAGGGCTCAACCCCGCGCCCCGGCAAGCTGGACTGCGGCCGGGAGGTCCCCCATGAGCTCCCACCCAGGCACCTCTCACCCTCCTGCAGCATAGCCACGGCTCTGCCATGGCCGGGAGGAGAGCACCGGCCTTTCCAGCCCCAGCTCTTCCCGCCACAGGCACTGCGGCGGGATGTTTCCTTCCTCCGCCCCGGCGGTCAGGAAAGGCTTTGTTCATCGGGGGAAACTGGAGTCAGCTGCCCGCAGCAGCACTCCTGCCCACACACTGCTTGCCGACAGAGAAGTGGGTCTGGGGAGCCTCCCGTCAGCATCACCCCACCACCTCCCAACTTCAGGGCATCTCCCTTGCCTGCAAATATAGATTAACTTTCCTAGGAAATGAAGGAGTCCAGCTCGCGCTTTTTGTTTGGTACAAACGTCCCATGACAGTTTATTTTAATCGTCTTGCTGCTTTTAATAGTTCGTGGCAGTGTCATGAGGCAGCCTCTCCTGCTGGGCGAGCTGTAGGTACTGCGGCCCCTATGGAGAGCAGGCGTCCTGTAGCACAGCTTGCAGAGGTGCTGGGGGGATGCTGAGGGAAGATTTTGGGGGACTGCTCTGTCAGATCCTGGACAGCAGAGCAGGGAACAGAGAGACCTTGAAATCTCGCTTTGGAGAGAGGCTGTTTCCAGATGATCCTGCATGATAATCCTGGATGCAGCTCTGCCCGTCCCGTGCCCCATGTCTGTGCAGTGGGTGCTGACCTCCTCTCTCCATCACGTACCTCTTTGCTCCCGGGTTATGAGAGAGGAGCCACAGAGAAGCCGCGATCTGGTCTCCCTCCATGATTTTCTCCCTAACCCTCATTCATCCGCTGCCCAAAGCAAACAAGTCAGGTCACTTCATGGGGACGTGGTGCCAGGCTTTGCTTGTCCTCAGCGTCCCCCCAAAACTACGCCAGGGCCGTGCTACACCCTGCAAGAGGAGGACCAGCCCCGTGGGCCACGCTGCACGTGGTGCCGCATCCTCGGCTGCTGGAGCGCCTGCGCTGGTCCCATCCGTGTCAGCTTCCGTCAGCCCCACAAATTCAGGCGCTCGTCCCCAGCCCCTCTGCCAGGTTTTCTATTCAAACAGCTCTAGTTTTCTCACCTTCTGCCTGGGGAAGCAGTGCAGGCAAACAACCTCTGGGACAGGTGAGCTTTTACTCTTGGTGTAGATTTCCTCCTACGCTGTAGATACTGTACGTTACCCTCCAGTGAAACAGGCCTGCTGGCTGCGCTGGCTGTCTCTCCTCCAAAACAAACCCCCTGGCTGCAGCAGAGAGGTGAGCGCCTCCCATAGCAAAGGAGAGGGGTTGTGGTGCAGGTAAACTCCCTTCAGCTTTGCAGCAAGGGCCGGAGTAAACGTGGACAGCACAAACCTGGCACCTTTCCTCATGTGGGGTCCCACCGCAGTTTCTTAACTGCAGATCCTCGCTGGAGCATAAGCCATGTCCTTGAAGTTACCTCCCAGAAACTTCCCAGGTGAGAGGGAAATGGTGAGCCGGGCTTCAAGCAAAAGCTGATCAAGAGCTTTATCCGTGCCTTACCCACAAGGACACATCAGGGCAAGACAGCTGGGTGCCTCGTGCTTCCGAAAACGATGAGCTGGCTCACTGCAAGCCGCGCAACATGCAATCACATCGACAGCAGAAAGGATCAAAAGCCTGCACAGCAAATTGGGCTGCGTGTTACCTTGTTAAAACCTTTTTTTGGCTGGGCCGATACCTCTGCTTCAAAGCCTGCTGCAGTTCCTAGTGACAACGTTAGCACTTCTTATGCAAGCTGAGCCGGTCTCTCCTCCAGAGGTGAGCTCCTCGCACCTGCACCGGCTGCAGGGGAGGCTTTGGGAGGCAGAAACAGGGTCTGAAAGCCAGCTCCAACCCAGGATTAATTTGGCAGCGCAGGCACGGTGCACACAGTCCCCATGCCCCTCTCAGTCCCCAGGAGGGAAGTGCTGAGAAGGAAATGAAACAACAAGCTTTCAACGCATGCCCACTGGCCGTGGGGCAGCCTGGGGAGGCTGCATCCATCCAGCAGCCTGCAGGGCTGGGAGATTTCGCCAGGGTCCTCTCAATTCCCAGGGACAGCCCAGGATTGGGAAGAGGGGTCCAGGAGGGAAGAGGCAGCCAAAACTGTCTCAGTGCTCTTGTACCCAGGTTAGGAGGAAGGATGCTTCCTTCCCTTGCTGCCGCACCAGGAGCGCTCTGTGCCAGGAATTTGGGGGAGGAAAAGTGAAAGGTGGGCTCGGCTCTGGTGCAATGCTGTTTCTGTATAAGGCAACACAGGGAGATGTTTCCCTGGATACAGCGGAAATGAAGAGCAGGAAGCAAATTTTTTTCAATCACAGCTCCAAGGGTTCCCCCCCCCCCTCCTTTTTTTTCTGCATCAAGTCATCACTTCACCCACAAAGCTGGTGTAGGCTGCCCTACGGGGCCGGTGGGTCAGCACATCTCTTGGCTATACGGTTCAGCATCTTGCTGCTTCTAGGCAAATCTCTCAGCTGACCACCACCAGTCCCCTCCACGAGTACTTTGTCTCCAGTGAGGCTTTTTCTGGCCAGAGCACCACTTCAGCCTCGGCCTTACACAAGGTCAGGGATTTGAGTGATGGCTCCTGTCCTAAAAATGAGCCTAAGGAAGCAATCCATTTATCCTGAGTGATACACCCTGCCATAACACCCTCTTCCATGAGGTTCTGCACAATTTCCATCAAAAGTCAATTAAGGCTGTAGTGAATGAAGCCATCCACAGTATAATTCCAGATTAATTAGCAGCATGCAACCACATTATGAGTAACATGGCATCGTGGGGCCAGCCACTCCATCATCATCAGTTCTCCATTTCCTCCCTCGTTCTTCCTTAGGGCTGGGGTGCTGAGCAACAGCGAAACCTCCAGTGCAGACCTCTCCCGCGGGGCACGCGTGCACCCAGGCAGCACCGCGTCCCACAGACTCCTCCTGCCCGCACACGGCCTCAGCCGCCGCAGGTGAGCGGAGAAGGCAGCCTGCCTTAAACACTCCTCGTGCACAACCAAGCAATCGCCCAGTCCAAAGAGTGACTGTACTTTTACCTAATCGATTTTTAAGTGTCCTTCTCTGCACGTTTTACCCGAATTGAAAGCACCGTAGGCCAGCCCACCCCAATCTCGGTGAGGGAGGCTGCCCCACCGCAGGGAGCTGGCTTGAGAAGGGACTCCAGCACCTCTCCTCTCACGTGGTGCCAGACCACCATCACTCAAGACGTTTCACGTTTTTCTTTTCCTCTTGCTGCACTGCTGCTCAGCTGTTTGTTCTGCTGAGCCACGCTGGCTCAAAATGGTAGCAAGGACAGGAGAGTCACAAATTTAGGACTGGAGGGTTCTGTGGCTTTTTTTTTTTTTTTTTTCTCTCCTTTTCCTTCTGCTTTTGCTCCCACTGCTGGAGCATCAGGGGAAGGAAAAACTAGGTGCAGACAGACAGCAGTTACATACTAGTATTAGCTCTCTGTCCTGGAACTGGGAATATTGTCTTCGGCTGTGCTTGGAGACAAGGTTCAAAAGGACATGCCCGCAGCAAAGTTCAGGTCCAGGCTCTTCAGGGAAGGCAACGCAGCTGGGATCTTGCCAGCAGGGTTGGGACAAAGCCTCTCCAGAACAGGCTGGGCTTCCAGACGAGCCCCATAGCCTGCCAGGATGGGGGACCCACACCAGCTCCGGAGCTTCCTCCCCGCACCATGCGCCACAAACCAGGCTGTGCATCCACACAGTTGGATGCCCCTGGACAGCACAGGCCAACAATTAATGCTTTAAACGCCCCTGGGGCCTGTCGCTCGCTGATCTCTAGTTGGGCCACAGCAGCCTGCAGTTTAGTTTCAGATCACTCAAACCACTGCTCTGAGGCCTCCCTCACCCTCCAGGCAGGGAAGGATGCAGTTTTCCACCAAGCGTCCCAGCTCTGCAGCCATTTAATCTGCACCCTCGGCTTTGACAAAGTGATTCTCCATTTACATTAAGTGGTACTTGAGACAATTTGGGGAGGTAAATGGAAGAGGGCTAAATCCTAAACCTGGCGGGTCAGTGCTGCTGCACCCGGGGAACCCAGCTGGAACTGGCTCTAATGGCCACTGTCTTCACTCTGCCCTGGGGGAAGCCGTAGCAGGAACAAGCTGAGCGCTCAGCTGCTCTCCGTGCAGGAAGGCTCTCCGCAGCAGCACTAGATGCTGCGGGTTTAGCAATTTGCTTCCACCTCCCTGAGGCTGACAGGGCTGATTGCTCTGCCCCTCGCTTCTGCTGTTACAACAACCTGCATCAATTTTTTTTTTTTTTTTTTTTAAGCCAGATTTGTTATATTTAATGATCTGGTTTACAGATCCTTTGTGCTAGCACAACTGTCCAGTGCAGGGACAGGAATGTTTGAAATCAACTTTACCATCATCCCTTGCATCTTCTGAAAGTGTATCTACATGCACCCTCTCATTCAGACCCTTCCAATGCCTGCTGGGATCAGCCCTGAGGTTGGATGGTGCAGACAACAAACAAAGCTCCAGCACCAACTCCCAGGAACAACTCTTGTAGGGCCCACAGATCAGGTCCCAGTTCCATCTCTTCTCCACTCTTGCTTCTTACAGCATTTGTAACCACTCACCTACTCAGACCATCCCCCAAATCTCAGGAAAACCCGTGTGAGGCATTTAGCAGCTCTGGAGATCCACAGCAGAGCAACTAACCTCGAGCCACGAGAACTTGCTAGCTCAAGGTCACATTCTGCAAAGTGGAGAATGTTGTGGGAGACTAGTTTTGGCCCTTCTGCGGGGATGCACAAAGAGGCAGAAAGTTGAAGGGAAGTAGTGTGCCAGTGGAAAAAAAGACACAAGTCTCTTTCTATCTTGCACAGGACAGAGCAGCATCCAAGCTGTACACCAGCTCATGCACAGCAACGCAAAGGACACAAAAAGCAGCTTGAGCTTAAAAGGGTCAGCACACCAGTGTTACGGCAGTTCTGCTCTGTATCACAGCAGTGCCTGGCCAGCTGGTGTTATTTCAAGATGATCCTATGACGGGAAAGCAATTTTAAAGGGCATGCTGTTCACAAAGATACCCTACGTGTTTCTGCAACACTTTGGAAACAGATCGTATCTGAACCAGTCAACTCCCAGATGAGAGTAACTCCAGTCCTGTTTTTAACAGTGTATACACAAGACATCAGCACAGCAGCGCCTGTATTCCACGCACCATGAACGCACCTCCATCCCTTCACACATTAATCCCTACCCAGGCTTTCAAAAGCTGCAGCCTGTGTAACGTAACATTGAAAGCTGTTCCTGCTCACACTGACCCCTTAATATGACTGCACCCGCACGCGCAGCAGCGCATGGCAAATCTTCATGCCTCCTCCTTCTGCACCCTCCCCCCCCCCCTTTTTTTTTCTTAACTTCTAGCTACACTTAAGTTTCTTAACGAGAAGACTTTTCCCCCCTCTCAACATTTGCTTAGACAGAAATCCCACCCTTTGGGTAGACACACGTGCTCCCCTGAGAAGGAGTTTACTGTAAGCTGCACCCTCCCTGCTCCTCGTTTGCCAGCACCAGCCTTGGCAGCAGCACTCGCCAGCTGCACCGTAGCCCCTCGTGGTGAACACCAGCACTTCCTTCCCCATCGCTGCCACCCAGGGTCTGACCCAGCCCCAGCCACAGCTTCTAGCTCAAGACTTCCTCATCAAGGTTTAAAACTCTGCCAACCCGGAATGAGAGGGACGAGGTTACAATTATCAGGCGCTGGTGTCACACGCTAGCTTTTTATGCCATGGCTGTACCACCAGAACACATGAACACCTGGGGCAGTTTAAGTGGCCACAGACCAGAAGATGAATACAGCCACAAGTTCCTCACTCAATTTCTAGCAGAAATATAACAAAAAGTAGATTTTCTGGGGACAAGCCGGAAGGATGAGTGAAAGGCAATTTTGCCAATCCATTAATAAAATAGACTTCTAGACTGATCTATCACCTCCTCGACTAACCTTACCTTCCAGTGACTCCAGAGACTGGAAATAAAAGCGAAGAAGAGAGTCTCTTTGCACAGTTGTTAGTCACAGGCTCAGAAATACCATCTTCAGGCCAAGAACAGAACTAGTGCGGCTCAAATTCACAGCCTCGTGTTTTGAATAGGTAACTCTCTGAAAGCACACAAACAAGGTGCGTTATCTTCCTCCAAAATCCCCCGTGTTGGCCACTGCCAGATGCCCCGGTGACACGCTGAGGGTACTGTAACACCTGATTTCAGCTACGGAGCGTCACTCAGCGTCAGGGGAGGTCTGCAGCGCTGCTGAAAGGACAGGCCGATGCTCTGACACCACAGCCACTACCTTTGGAGGCGACGCGTATGGTCTTCACTGCACCTAGGGAAGGAGGGAACGGCAACACACACACACGGACTGCAGCACATGAATAATCTTTATTGGTAACATCAGTGGAGCACCAGTAAACCATTACTGACTGTAGTGGTGACACACAGCTGAGGCACATGCTAAGGCACTTTTATTATATAAAAAAAATTTAATTTTTTTGTGACAGCAATTGGGACACGAGGCTTCTGCATTTAGAGCGCTTCAGGCATACAGTATGGTGCTTCATATTTAATTATTTTTACTTCGCTCATAAGTAGGTCTAAATGCAGCATATACAATATGGTTAAGAATACAGGTAAATCCACCAACCAGTGTACAGTGTAGAAAAGTAAAGACTATCTATATATAACCATGGTCCCAATAGAAAGGCAGTGATAAAGACCTTTATTTTTTTCTTAATTACTTATTACGAGAGATACAAAGGCCTTACATATATCTGTGCAGATTAAAGGGTTTTTAATATACTCTTAGTCAATGGTGCACAATAACTAATCCCAACCCCTGGTTACAGAGCAGGTGCAAGAGGCTTGGACATGTCAATAAAAGAGGGATTTCCTTCCCCTTATCCCCACCCTCTGCCCACTACCCTATTAAATTCCGCTAGATTCTGTCTATTACCATTAAATATATTTGGTCCCCCAGAGATTCTCAGACAAGCACAAGGACATTGTTCTGCTTCCTCAGCCTGTCATTAACTACTGGTCCACGCTACCTTAGATGAAACCGCTCAGAGGCAGAGACACTAACAGGACATCATTGCACTTCAGAGATCTGTCCAGACAGTAAAAATAAGAGGGGGGTGGAGGGGGGGGGGTGGAGAAAAGAAAAAAAGACAACTTTGGCAAGTCCTCCAGGTAACTGGTCCTGAAAGGAGCTTCCCTCTTCACCCCTCCCTGGAAACATGTGAAAGAAGAAAGGGCAAGTTGCCATGGCCAAAGCACACCGTTATTCCTGAAACTGCTCCCAAACCATGTGGGTGGGCAGATTAAGAGAGGCAGAAGTCTGAGGTCACTGAACATGATTGCCGAAAGCAAACAAAGAGGGAGGGGAAAGAATATAGGAAGGAGCTTCCCTGCAGCTAGAATCAAAGACAAAAGGAGATTTACAGCAAAAATAATCTTTCCCTAACCCCATTCCCTCCAGACTGTGTAAGGATTCACCAGCAGACGTGGCACGGACAG
Source organism: Gymnogyps californianus (assembly GCF_018139145.2). Taxonomy (NCBI): domain Eukaryota; kingdom Metazoa; phylum Chordata; class Aves; order Accipitriformes; family Cathartidae; genus Gymnogyps; species Gymnogyps californianus. Next base: position 160,446,005 of record NC_059471.1, read on the forward strand.
TTCTACAGGCCTTTGTAGTGGCCAAACTGCTGGTCAGATTTCAGAGCCCCGACTCTTTGGCATTAAATACAAAGAGGATTAGGAAACTGGAAAGAGGAGGAAACTAGGAACACAGATGCCCGATGGCTCCAGATACACAGAGCTGGGCTTGCTCTGCAGATCCCCAGCCAATTTAGGAGGACAGGGTTTGCTGAAAGTCCAATGGAAGAGGGGAGGGTGGATGGGTCACTCCATCACGTGTAACCTGGGTCAAATGGGAGGACTTATTCAGTAGCTTTGGCATCACCAGCATCTGCCTTGCCGTCCACTTCTTCATCGGAGCACTCTCCTGCACCCTTCCTGACAATTCGGCGTGTCACGACAAACGGCAGGTCCCCGCGCCTAGGGAGGGACAGACACTGCGTCAGCAACACAAGGTTTCACTGAACTCACCAGACAGGGCAGGCTCTGTAAGGAGGTAAGGAAGTACCTGGCCACACTGCTGTGGGCAGCTGCCACTGTGGGCAGTTACAGCAAGACTACGCTGGACCGGCTGCCAAGGTATTGCACAAAGCGCTCCGCCTTACCTGAGTTTGCTCTTCAGGGAGCTGACTTCTCTATTCATTGCATCAGCTGTTTCAGTGGCATCCTCCAGCTCACGCTGGAGCTTCCTACGGGATGCATTGGCTCGCTGGGCCTCCTCTTCTGCTTCCTCAAGCTGGCGTTTCAGCTGCTTCAAGCGCATGTTTGCCTTGTCCGCCTGAGCGGGGGGGAGGGGAGAGGAAAAAAAAGCTATCAACGTTTCCCCAGAGTTACACCACAGTAGTTAGAGCAGCAAAAAGCAGAGTTTCCAAGGCCCCCCTCTTCCCTTTCTGAAGGGAGCTGCCTAGGACTTGACAGCTCCAAGCTTTTCCTTAAAAGCATTACATTTTTCATCTGTATCATCTTGTAATTATCACAGTGAGGGAAAAGAAGAGAAATCCATAGGAAGGTTAATGCTAGAGCCCTCTTACATGCAGATGATGCCTTGGTCATAGAAGGGAAATCCTCCCACCAGAAGACTCAGCAATGCTGCAGGTAACTATACACACCTGATCTTTGAATTGCTCAGCATTACGCCTCTCATCATCCACCTGCAGCAAGATATCTTTCAGCTTCTTCTCGGCACGGCGCACCTGCTTGCTGGCAGCCTGGCGCTCCCTACACAGCAATACAGTGATGCTCAGACAAGAACTTATCTCCCGTTGTCCCCAACAGTATGACCTGACTTGGGCAAGTTAGAAATGAGGAAGACAGCAAAAGTCCTCCTAACTTAGAAAAAGAGGGGATGAGAGGCCGTGTTTCCCAGAAATGACCAAAAGACACTGATGTCGCACAGACATGACCCTTCTTGAAGCTACAGAGGGGCAGCAAGTGTATCACAGCTGCAGTTTTAGGAGTGGTTAAGTCTGAAAGAAGCTAGAAGTCTCTACAGTGAAAAACAAGGAAGGTTTGCCAAGATCTTACTTCTGTACTACCCAGTATACCTACGATGAAGCCCTCTCGGGCAAATCAGAATTTGTTCAGAAGAGCTTAAAATGCCAGAGTGGGTGGAGGCTTGTAAAACAGACAGAGTTTCTACTAGGACATACTTTGTCTCCATGTCCAACTGCTCTTCCAGCTGTGCTATCTTTGCTTCCAAGGCCGTGATGGTAGCCTTGTACTTGGACTTCACTGCACTTTCCATCTCCTGCAGTTTAAGCTTAAGCTCCTTGTTCTGGCGCTCCATCTGCTGGCGAGCGTTCTCATTCTTCTGTGCGTTGCTACGCTCAGCATTCAGGTCGGCATTCATCTGATCAATCTGCAGAGAGAACAAGTACTCAGCATATCGAGCGCTCCAGCCTGAAAGGCCGATTTATTTCTCAGACACATTCTGACACGCAAAGAAAAAGGACCCTCAGGGTGAGCTGAATACCGGGAATAACTCTGATGCAGAGGGAGCTGTCCGTAGGCAGGGCACTTCTCAAAATATCTTAGTTTACCCAGATTTTCAAAGTAATTCCTTGAATAACAGGTTTATCAACCTCCTCTTAGGGCTAAATTTGCCAATCACATACAATGCTCTCTGGGGTGAAGGCCGTGGTTTGGCACTTAACACAGTAATTATCAGTCTTAGTGAATTACAAAAATCCTGAGGCAAGTGGATCCAAAACGTGTGCTTTACTAATCTATCATTTATTTGCTGTCTGTCTACTTCCACTACAAAGATGCAGCTTAAAAATAGTGACTTTCAAAGGTGAAAGGGCAAGAACTCAGTCCACTTCCAAGCCAGGGCTCTGGCTGACAGTCAGCCAAGTAGAGAACTATGCTCTCATCCACCAGAGTGAACAAGCCAGTTAGAAAACCATCAGCCTAGCTCCTTGGCTTTGGAGCACTAAGAAAACAACATGCCTGACTCTCAAAGTCAGGCAGATAAAATATGGCAGAGAACAGGCAGATTAAGATCATGGTTTCTATAGCAGCCTAACAAATTCCATATGGTTAGTCCATTTGAAGCAGCATAGAACTGGCAGAAAAGCCATTTTCCAAACATATTGTGGCACTGTTCAGCATGCCAAGTTGGAGCAGCATGCTACAGATCATCTTTCTCATAATCCCTTAATACAGAACCCCCCCCACTCCAAGTCCCTTTTTTATAAACTTGGGAGATTGTTCCAGCTACCCAATGATTTAAATGGTCAAAACCAGTGAGTTAACATGAGCTCTGACTGCCCACCCTATTTTCTCTATTGTGGTATTCAGGTGTTTCATCTTGCTCACATCTACGGACTTCCGAGGGCCTGTACTGTACACAAAGCAGCAGCTGGCATTACTCAGAGCGCAGTTTGACGATTTACAGACTAGAGAGCCCCTACTGGCACACGCAGCCTGAACAGGTACCTGAAGATTTGCCTTCTTGAGCCGGTCATTGATTATCTCTGTGTTACCCTGTTCTTCTTCTAACTCCTCCTCCAGCTGAGCTATCCGGGCCTCCAGGCGTCTCTTTTCCTCCATGGCCAGTGCTCTATAGGACAGAGAAGCATTGAAGTAGTGTTGGTGGCATTAATGCCTTGGGGAAAACTTGCCACTTCTAATTTTACAAAATAAGCTTAGTCTTTCAAGAGCAGAGAGGATACAGCACATGCTGCAGTCTACATAAAAATAACAGCCTGCAAAGTATTTTCTCAAACCAGCTCCTCCACCCTTAAACAAGGAACATTACTCACCCTTTACCACTGTTGTTGGCAATCTCATCAGCCAGCTCATCCCTTTCTTGCTGGGCCTGGCGCTTGGCACGCTCAGCAGCTGCAAGTTCCTGGAATGAAAACGAGACGGTCAGTGATCCAATGGGAAGCTACCAATTAATGCAGCATAGGAAAGAGTAGTTACTGGTAATGGGTGGTATGGTCTCTAGCTAGATCCAGACTTAATTATAAGACATGGTCTGTTCCCCTCCCACCCCACAGCTTCCCTTGTTTTGCACGCTTCTATCATAGCTGTCAAGAAAGGGACAAATTCTGCATTTTTAAGTGGACTTTGTATTTAAGCAGAGCAAAAAGTACAAAGGAAAGGAAATAACCACTCCAGCTTAGACTGCTACATTTAGTTATTGGCCAAAGAAAATGAACAAACCCTTGACTTGCACGCATATTCCATTACCTCCTGCAATTGGATCATCTCTGCCTCCATGCTCTTCAACTTCTTCTCATTTTCTTTAGCCTGTGCCAAGATCTCTTCTCTGGAAGTACGTGTGTCCTCCAGTTCCCGCATGTAATCCTTCATTTGTGCCTGAAAAGGGAGAACAAAAAAGGATGAATTTCAGAGCATCCACATTAACAAATTGGGTTTGTTTATCTTACAAGAAGCACAGAGAGGGAAAATGGAAACAGGGATTCATTAATCTTCACCTACCAAAAAGGCTGCTGTAAAAAGAAGAGGAACCATCCTTTTCCCATTTCACAAGTAACAGAAGTAGTAATGGAAGCGAACAGGAATGCTTAAATTCCAGAAAAAAAATAGGGGGGAAGGGAAGGTACAGGAAGCTTTCTAGTGAAGCAATGGAACGGACAGCCTAGGGAGGATTTGGAGCTTTTCCTAAGAACAGATCAGACAAATACCTGTAGGAATTACAAAGCATAACAGAACTGTCTTGGGGCAGGAGAAGGCCTAAGTGATATTTAAGTCCCTCTAGCTTTGCAGCTCCATAATCCTTTCCAAAACCACTGACCTGAGGCAAGCACTAGAGTAGACTTTCCCTACAGCTTGTCTCCCAGGGAGTTAGACAGGCAGATGGGGGTTAGAAGGATATTTGAAATGCTAATAAATCTTTCACGGTAAATTGCTACAAGGTTCTGCTGCTCGTGTGACACTGATGCACGGTTCTCATGAGGTGAAATCTTGTATCCCATTTCCCTGGGTAAATGCTCTACACTGACAGCTAAAACAGTTGCAGTGTCTCACCTGCAGTTTGCGGAGCTGCTTGATGGCTTCTTCACGATTCTTGTTAGCAGTGTCTATATGGCTTTCCAAATCCTTCAGGTCCATCTCTAGCTTCTTCCTGGCAGCTACAGCAATGGAGCGCTGTTTTCGTTCGTCTTCCAATTCCACCTCCATCTCCCGTACCTGTATGGAGAAATACAAGCATCAGCGTTTCAGCTCCTTGATTTCCCAACAGCCACTTTTTGCATTCCCCTTTCAAACTGTACGTAAGTGCAAGCATGTGACTTGTTTTCATTCTTCCTGGCAGGGGGATGGGGCTAACATTCCTCACTAATAAAGCTACACGGGTTTCTTTGATAGACAAAGGCTGTTTGAACAATCATGCACACAAGGGGGAAAGTCTCTCACAGCTTTGCAGCACTGCCTGGAGAGTTACCATTAACAAGAATCTGTGGATTGGCAGTGTCTGTCTAACCATCTTTGGACACAAGTGCCTTTGTGTACGGAACACTTTCAGGATTTACAGAGCAATTCTTACTTGTCTAATCAGCTGTTTCTTCTTTTCTTCATTCTGTTCATCACGTCCCTGGAGGTCCCGGTCAAACTGTGCCTTCATGGCCTGTTGGTTCACTTCTAGCCGCAGTTTGGCATCCTCTGTGGCCTGCAGTTCATCCTCCAGCTCTTCCAGCTGTGTCTTCATCTCCTCCACCTGCTGCTCCAGGGCTCGCTTAGCCTTCTCCAGCTCATGGACCTACAGCACAGTACCACACATGAGGTTTCCTCAAAGAGTGCAGACAACTTCACCTATCCTAAGAGCAAAAAAGGCTAAGAACAGCCACTCACATAAGACAGGATACAAGAACACTGCATCTGTCCCCTGTATTAGGGCAGAGACACCCCTCAAAGCCAGCTGCTCACGTGCCTGCAAGCTGCCAGTGTGAATCATGATTACCTATTAGTTCTGGTCATGTACATGTGGTGGTGGGGAGAAAGAGAAAAGCATTTGTTAGCCCAGTCCTGACCTACTGGAGACTTATCAGAGCTGGAGACCTCTGGTTCTGACAGAATTCAAGAAAATGCTTTCTAGCCTCTGAATTTTTTCTTTTTCTTCCTGCTTGTAACATTTTTTGTCTTGAAATATTGGGGTTACTGTCTTCCATTGCCTGGCTCATCCCTGTATTTTACATATCAGGCTCACATCATACCTTGATCTCTGCCACAACAATACCAGTTAATTTTCAGTTTGCCACCACCTCATTTGGGTCATCTTTCAGGCTCTTCCAACCCATCTTTCCCACTTACTAACGTAATACAAACATAACATTCACAAACTCACAATGTGTCCAGTATTCTCTACTACACTCCTCTGTGTTCACACTAGCATAAGCTTTTTGCAGTCTTAAACTAACAGCATCACCTGTATAACATTTCCTGCTCAGATATTTTAACTTCATACTTACACTTTTCCCAACATCATCCTTTGAACTCATCAGGTCTTCCATCTCTGCGCGGAACTGCTTATTGATTCGTTCCAGCTCAGCTTTCTGCTCTATGGCTTCTTCCAGGGCTCTGGCCAGGGAGAGGGCCTTAGTCTCCTTCTCACGGGCTTCTGCCTCAGCACGGTCCCGTTCTTCTGCATACTTGGCAGAGATGTTCTTCTCCTCTGCCAATAGCTACAAGAGCACAGCATCAGTATTCTGAGGAACCACTGACAATTTTCTAACAAGGTAAACATGCATCTTTTCGTTACTGCCTTCTTAATAGTGTTCTGCCATGGATAGAAGGAACCAAGAAAATGCAGCTTCAAAGAATGAAGCATGCCATCCCACCTTTAATAACTGTGCTGACCTCAAATGAACCAACTTCTGGTTCCCTAGGCCTCCAATCTATTATTTCCAACTTTCTCTCAAAGATGATCTGCAAACAACACTTTGAACTTGATCTTGGTCTTGATATAAGCGTTATCCCTTTGGGAAAAGGAGCATCACTAAACTTGTTATGCATGGAACAGAACTAATTTACTTCTATGAAAGCTTATTTCTCTACTCTATATGTATGCCTTAGTTCAGAAATAAATATGCATTCTCCAAGCAGCATTGCTTAGATATTCTTAAAGCAGACCTGTCAACAAGGCCAGGTTGGATGGGGCTCTGAGCAACCTGGTCTAGTGGAAGGTGTCCCTGCCCATGGCAGGGGGGTTGGAACCAGATGATCTTTAAGGTCCCTTCCAACCCAAACTATTCTATGATTTATGATAAGATACACCTACTGAATGCCCAGTGACTGAAGTCATACCTGATCAAACTTCTTCTGCTTCTTCTCTAGGTTGGAAACAATCTGCCGCTGATGATCGAGGTCCACAGTGAGGTCATCCAGCTCTTGCTGCAGGCGGGTCTTTGTTTTTTCCAGCTTGTCATATGCAGCTGTCTTCTCTTCATAACGCTGGCTCAAGCTCTCCAAGTCCTTCTGCAGCTTCTTCCTGGCTTCCTCTGCTGACTCAAGGCAGCCCAAACCATCATCCATCTTCTTCTTTGCATCTATTGCCTGAAGGAGAGAAAAGATCGCACATGAAGCCACACCACAGATAACACTATATGTAGTTTACTGGCACCAGAAGTTGAGGAAATAAGTCCGCTCATTTCTGAAGGTACTACTCCCTCCTCAGATAATACTGTATGACTGAATTCCCAAAGGAATTCCTGGATAGAAATCTACAAACAGTTCATATGATTATCATCAGAGATTTCTATTTCCTCTCTCACCCAAATCAGCAGGATCACCCTTTCCCAGGAAAGGTTCTGTTACTAGAAGTCAATTCTGCATTTAGATTTTACTTCCTTCAAGACAGACCTGCACTTATGCTTCCTCTCAAAAGTCACTGGTTTATGGGATGCAGACTCTGTACCTGTTGCTGAAGAATAGAGATCTGTTTCTCCAGATTTCTCTTTGTCTCCTCTTCCTCTTCCAGTTGCTCTTTGAAACTGTTCTTCTCATCCTCCATTTGCTTCAGCTTAGTGCTCAGGCTCAGTTTTAGGCGAGTCTCCTCCTGCAGCAGTTCCTATAAAGCAAACACCCCAGTGGAATTCAGCACCGCTCCTTGGCTTTAAAGGCTCACAATCCTCACCCACTCTCTCTGGAATGAGTACTTTTGAAGTTGAGTTTAAGTATGCAACTTATTTCACAGATAAGACAACCAAAGACAGAATTTAAATAATTGTCTTCCAGTAAGTCAGTATAGAAAAAAAAAAATATTCAGAAGGGTCCTATTCTCTTGTACACTCTAATGATTAAAGTATACTACTTCACCACACAAGCCATCCACAGTCCTTTCTGGAGTCCTCTGAGTAGCACACAAAGCATTAAAACCTTTCCCAACAATAGCGTGACTGTATTCTGCTACATGACTTTCTCATATTCAAGTATCAAAGAAACGGACAACAGGCTAAAGTGATTTAGCATGGTTAAAAACAACGTTGGTCTTAGCAGAATTGTAAGACACTGGTCATTTACCAACAACATTTATTGACTTATGCTGCCAGCGCTTGAGCTGAAGGATCTGTAGAGACTAGTAAGACCAGTCTTCAAACTAGTGCATAATTTTTTTGTATTGTGCACTATCTTTGAGTCTGTTTTTTAAAAAGAGTAATAAGTAAACAGGACATCAATGACTGTTCAAGGTTACTTAGTATCTGAGGTTTGGTGCGCTCTTCCTTTCCCTTCCAACGTTCTGCTTGGTACTCCATGCTTTACCAAAAGTCATATTCTATTAACTGTAAATGTTTGTTTTATCCCAAAGTATAAGACTAAGCATGATTTTTTCCTGAAAAAATAACAAAATATTTGAATCTATCACTTCCCCAGCATTCACTGGGAAATAAAATTTTCTGCTTAACTTTACAAATTTCCGGAAATCACACACACACACACAAAAACCCTGTCAAATACTGACTATGAAGATCTCAAACAAGAACCTAGCATTCCAGTGCAGTTCTAGCATTAAAGAGCTCTCAAGCAGAAAGGTGATAGAGGAGGACTTCTAAATTTAAGACAGGGAAAATTACATATGTTCCACATACTGAGGAAGCGGAAGGAAGATAAACAGCTTGTTTCTGCAGAAATGCTCTCAATACCATGCAATATAACCCCTTAGCAAAAAAAAGCCAGACCCAATCCTTTGAAGTGTTGTATATCCAGTATTTAATGGTGTCCAGAGCGATTTCTCACTTTAAGAATTTGTAACAGACACTGGCTGCATCACACACAGATGCCTTGGCTTCCAAAGCTCTCACCTGTGTATCCTGAAGCTGTGATTCCAGAGCAGCGAAGTCCTTTGCTAATTTGATTGATTTGCTGTCAGACTGGTTCAAAAGACCTGTGACATTGTCCAACTCGACCTGAAGGAGAGATCAGAGTATCAGTTAATAAATGCATCAGCAAAAACAAAAGGTGAGCACCTACGAGACCCAAAAGTGAAAACTGAGGCACCTCTCAACAGTAAGGCACGTGTATAATCTCTCAGGGGAATGAATGCATCATTTCCAAAGTCCGAGGGATGAAATATGGGAAGTCAAAAAGAGATTTTTACTTGGGATCACCTCTGTTGCAACAGCCTTCTGGTTTTGGTTGTTTTGGGTTTTTTTAAGGCCTATATGAGATTTTAGACAGCCTGGCAAGAATTTTAAAAGCTTCTATTAAACTAACTCTCTTCTATTTTATACTGTCTGCTGCAGGACTATATCTAGAGTCTCAAAATTACATTTTCACACTCCAAAAGATAGTGCACACACCAGCAATGCTCAACTTTTACTGACAACCCTCCATAAAGGAGAAGGCAGAAGACAATGCTCCGTGTGAGTCAAAGGGATTTGTTGTTCCCTTGAAGAAAGGAGGAGAAAATCCTAAATTTCCACATCACCCTTGAGCCAGCCCTCATCACCATCAACCACATTACAAAGCTTCAAGACACTGTCTTCCAAATTAGTTACACAATCATCAGTCTGTTCATGCCACTCCAGGTCCACAAGCAGTTGAATGTTTACAGAACTGTACTGTACAAACCGCTGCATGCTGAAGGGGAGCAGACATGCTGATACTGTAAGGCTTACAAAACTCAAATGGCAGCTGGCTACTTCCCCTTCTCAGAGCTGCTCATGATAAGCGACATCAATCCAAATGTCCTGCCCTGGCAATGAGTTAAGGAGTTTGCATAGTCCTCGGGAAGCAAACTATGGATTTGCTTTTTGTAGGAACTTTATCCTCAGGAGGAACAAGATTTTTGAACTAGCTGTGGGGAGGTACCATCCTACAACCTCTTCTCTCTAGCCCTGAGCTGAATCAGAAGCTAAGGAAAACCCATGCCACTCACCTGCAATTTGTTAACCCTCTCAGCCAGTTCGGTCTTTACTCTTTCGCCTTCTGTAAATTTCACCTGCAGTTCTTGGAGCTGAGCATCTACTTTTTTCCGCTTGTGCTCAGCATCTCCTTTGCCCTGCAGAAGAACCTTCACCTCATTGGACAGTTCAGCCCTCTCGCTTTCCAGAGCTTGTTTTGCTTTTTCAAGATTTGCTTTTACCTGAAGAGGAAAAACAAAAAACAGCAAAACCCCTCAGACTTCAGCTACGGCAGGATCCTTCCACTGAGTACATTTTCCCCCCCCCCGCCAACAAGCAAGCTAATGTTGCATGTTTAGCAGCTAAGTTGTAGACTGCTCACTCAGAACGATTTGAACAGCCTATCACTGATAAGCAGGAGACAATTTAACAATCAGAGAAGACAACAATACAGGAGATAGTCTTGCACCATCAGATTTCCAAATTAAAGGTTGTACAAGTCAACAAGTGCCACCAGTGACGAGAATGTCTTGGCTATGCAGTATAACATGCCTGATGGGAAAAAAGAATGAATGCAACTATTTAAAACAACTTCATATATGCTTCATAGTGAAAAATGATCTACCAAGAGAAGAAGAGCACATGTATCAGAAGCCTAGTATAATGAACACTTCAGGTTCTTCTGCAGCTTTAAGATGGTCATAGAGCAGCTATCATTTCAGGGAGGTTGACTGCTTTGGCCTTGTGTTTTCTGTTCCACATACCCGTTTGGTTTGTTCTAACTGCTCTGCCAGCTCTTCAATAGCTTGTGAATGTTTCTGCCTCATCTCTTGGATTTGAGCCTCATGAGTCTTTGCCTCATCTTCAAGGGTCTTCTTTAAAACCGTTACTTCTTGTTCTCTCTTTGACCTGCAAAATTCACAAATTCCATTTAGATGCCAAGGAGAGAATCAAACAGATGTGTATATCCACGAACAGCATCTCTAATGTAGAAAAATGCCAAGGTCTGTTTAGCCCTACAAGCTATAAAGACACTTTTCAAAGTTAGAACTTAGCATTGCACCCTTCTTAAGCATAAGCTGGCAGCATTACTTTCAGCCCAAGTAGTAATAGCCTGAAAGTATGAATGTTTCAGGGGTATCACGAACACTATGGTTAGGGAGCAAATTAACTTTCTTACATCAGGTGAGGTAATACAGTCTTGACTACAGCTTGCACACTACCTCCTTCTGAGGCTGCTAACCAGCCTACCCTGATAAAGGCAAAGACTTGCTTTGGTAAGAGACTGGATGCGGCAGCATTTATTAGAAAAGTCAAAACCAAACCCAAGTAAGACAACACAGCTACATGTTGGAGTTACCTGAGCTCTTGCTGAGCAGCTGTAGAATCCAGCGTGTCTTCCAGCTCTGTTTTCAATGCTTCCAGCTCTTCTCCCAGATCCCGCTTCTGTTTTTCGGCTTTGTTCCTGAATGCTCTCTCTGACTCCAGGTCTTCCTGCAGCTCAGTGATCTGGGATTCAAGTTCCCTGATCTTTTTCAGGGCCATGTTCTTCTGAGCTGCTTCTTCTTCCACCCTGTGTTCAACATAGGGTTCTGGTCAGAGTCAGATTTATACCATATGTAAATTAAAAACACCTGTCCTACCAAGAATAATCAAGAAAAAAGCTGGTATTGGTCAGCTCTACAATATTACATTCAAACTTTGATCCATATATCATCTACAAATTCTAAGTTCTATTTCCCAATACTCAAGAGAGCACAATTACTTACCTTAAAGAAGGGGACAGAGAGAGACTGACAACAGAAGAAAGCAGAAGAGAAAGCACTGTTTTACATTGGAAATTGGACACTTTACTGAATAGATGAATACAGCAACTACCAGAGAGACAGCGTGTTGCCACTACTTTTTAACCCCCTCTGAAATCTTACTGCTCCAGTGAAACGTGTGCAGTGCACATTACATTCATAATCTAGCTCTGTTCAGAGAATGTGGCAGTGAGCAGCAGCCAAAGAACTCTGATGCCAAGGACATGGATCTTAACAGTCCATAGGCTGAAATACAACAGCCACAGATTCCATTTAGTCCCTATTCCAAAGTGACACAAGACAAGAAATACTTCCCAACCTGGTGGTCCCTGAACCCTGCAGGTCATGTTCTCACCTAGCTAAGGCTGTCTGCAGCTCCTCTTCCTTCTTGGCCAGCTGCATTTTGAGTTCTGCAATCTGAGCCTGCAGCTCAGCAATCTGGTCATGCAGATCACTGGAGTCCCCTTCAAGCTTTCGACGAGTCTTTTCCAATTCTTGCCTCTGCTTTTCTTCACGTCGCAGACGTTCTGATGGAGATGGGGACACATTAAATTACACAAACGACATACTCAAAGAACGTTGTATGAACAGAGAAAATAAAGCGATTTAAGCAATAGTTTCTCTCCTAATAATACAACTCTCCGAACTGTAGCTGGAGTGCATTATTCTGTCAGGACCTATACATGCAAGTGCCCCCGTATTTTGCCCTCACAACATATCTGGGCAATTTCCCTTTTCCTCATCTTACAGCCAAACCTCCTTCCCCTCTTTCACTGTAATGAACAATCCCAGCACAATGCCAGTCTCTCCCAACACCCACACCACACAGGCATAAGCACTCATTAAGTGATGCTGAACACAAGGTCTGCTCTCCCTTTACTGAAACTAAATAGGCTGCCTCTTGCTGTGTTAACCTGGGCCTCTAGCCCAGGTTCAAGCCTCTAGCTTGAACTCTGAAGAACTTGTGCAAACAGGATATCAGAAACAGCACTAACCCTGACAGATTGATGCTGCTGGAAGTAGAAAAGTGGACACACTTCCACAGCAGAAGAAAGAGAACCAGCCTCTCTTCTCCATTGGCCTGCTGCTTTGGAGAGGATTTTTATTTAGATCAAGGGCTCGGCTGACAAGGCACATAACCTTCAGCCAGCCACTGAACAGCTCTAACAAACTGATCAATAGCATATACACTATAGACTAATTTTTAACCCCTCAGAAACTGGAGAGGACTAAAACTCTAGAAATGAAACTGAAGTTCAACAAATTTTAACAAGAAACCACCTAAAACTAAACAGGCAAGTCCTCTGCAGGATCTGCCTTTAAAAAAAAAAAAACAAAACCAAAAAAAACCCCCAAAAACCCCCAAAACCCACCCACCTTCAAGGTCTGTGATCATGGCCTCATGTTTGTTCTTGAGTTTGGCTAAACTCTTAGATTTCTCCTCTTCCTCTGTCAGGTTCGTTGTAAATTCAGACATTCTGTCTTCCAATAGTTTCTTTTCCTGCAGAATTGAGAAGGCAGTGTCAAAGCAGTTGCAGGAATTACAGGAGATTTTTCCAGAGTTGACTATGCTTAAAGATGTCAATGTCATGAGTGCCCACTCCTGCTACAAGGAAACTTGGAATGAAAGAAATAATTTCAGGATTACAGATAGCATTCAAATAAATGGTTACTTCAAGTTTTGTATTTGATAGCCCTTCCAAAGCTGAAAGGGAAGACTATTTATGAAATAACTTGATACTGTTTGGCATAATAATGTATCAGAAAATGTTTGCTCATGGATTTTTATTTAGTCAAGGCTATTTAAATATCATACAATACTGACTAGTAAAGAATATAGGCAGGCAGCTAATTTCAAAAATTCAGGTCAGAGTTGTCAAAGACAAGACTGAATTCATTCACAAGTTTCCCTGTAATATGGGAAAGGTCAGCCTTTGGTGGGTGGCTCCATGAGAAACATCCGTGCATCTTTAGCCTGCGTAAGAAGCTGCAGGAGTCTTACCTTAGCCAATTTGAGATTCTGATCTTCCAGAACTATCACATCTTCTTCCAGTTTCTTCAATTTGGCCTCTGTGGTCACTTTTTCTAGCTGCAACTTCTGCCTTGCGCTTTCCTCTTCTTCAAGCTGCTCCTCTAGTTCCTTCACAACACCCGCAGAAAAGCAAGGCATTTGTCAGTGCTGCTCACTAACCAAGGTAACAGCACGGTAGCAATACTAGAACTTGGAAGGTTTCTTTACCCTTCCTTCAAGGTATTATTAGTACTTCCCAGAAGTGACATCTCTATCATGACTTAATGCAACATACTGCATTCTAACAACCAAGTTTTCTAGCAGAATAAACAATGCTATTTTGCAAAGAAGAATGCTACCATTCCTAAAACACCTGGCTTAAGCAAAGACTTGTCTAAGTATTTGACAAGTGGCCATCATCTTCATCTTCAAGAATGGAACAGCTCATTCCAGATGACTGACTGAACGCCTCAGGCTCAGCACCAGAATCACTGTGTTCTATTGCTTTTTCCACAGATAGATTTTTCTATGCTTTTTTTTGTTCTCTCTCTCTCCCCCGTTTCCCTCCAATCTGAGACAAAAGAACCACTCTAACCCTTACTATCCTCTTTACTGACAAGAGACAGCATTCCTAAGGCATTACCTGGATGTTCTGCTGCATTTTCTTCTTTTCAGCCTGCAGATGTTGACACCGTTCTTCCTCTTCCTCCACCCTTGCTTCCAGGTCATGACATATCTCCTCCAGTTCTTGTTTCTTGGCTGTCAGGCGGGCTCTTATCTCCTCAGCTTCAGCACAGAGTTCAGTTTCTGCTTGCAACTGTTCCTGCAGCTGCATCTTCTCTGCCATTAGCTACATTGGACACAAAGCCAGAAATAAGACAAGCTCCAATTTACCAAAGCACTTAGCAATCTGTGTTAAGTGAAGTTATGTGCTCCTGTGTTCCTCAGTTACAGTCTTAATCATTGCAGCAGTCTCCTGCTGCTAATCAAAAGCTAAATATCAAAACATAGTTTAAGTGTTTGTTCTCCTTCACAAACCATGCACTGCAACCACCTATTACATTAGCCTTAACAAATTTCTCAAGACCATATCCATTTGAAATAAGGAGATTGTCTAGTTTTCCCCGGCAAAAGTAACATAAATAATTATCAGCCCTACAGAAAAACAATCCTGCTGCCACCTTCTGTGATCCAAGCAAAAAGGATTCCATTAATGAGGAGGCTGAACTCAACCAGCTTGCTATAATACTCAGCCAAATGAGACTTTTCTTCACATAATGGCTATAGAAGGGCAATAGGTGGTCACTGTACAAAATGACCTGCTAGAGGAACTGAGCTGGGAAGAAGGGCAAAGGAAATTGAACAAGATGGCAGCCAAGTCACATATTTCAACAAGCTGGAATCCCACAGCTTGTCCATCAGACCAATAAAGCAAAAGGAGGTGCTCTCAAGCAGTTGGCCAGGTAGAGAGAGGATGACTTTTACACATGAGATTTGCAAACTCACCTGGGCCTGGAAGGTCTCCATCTCACTCAGTCTATTTTCTGCAGCTAGCTGCTTCTCCTTGACCTTTATTAGTTCTTCTTCCTTGGCCATCATCTCCTCTTCCTGTCTGCTTACTTGCAGAAGGGGCTTCACCTAAAAGGGAAACCAAGGGAATGAGACGTGTATAAGGAACAAGGGAAACATGAAGAAATGCCCTTGTACTTGATAAGCATTGAATAAAACAACATTTTACATAAGTGTCATATTTGAAGGACTGACCAATTGTTTTGTTGTGAACACTGGGAGGATCATAGAGGACTAGATATCATCTACTCTGCCAATAACACATTTTCTGCCTGCCCAACTGGTCCTCCAGGATGGGATGCATCAGAAAAGGGTTGGGTAAATTCCAGACCCTCAAGGGATAAGTAGTAATAGCAGGAGAATAAAAAAGTTGCCATGCAGTGGGGAAATTCATAGGTAGGTCAATGTAAACAAAAAACAAACAACAACACCCATCTCTGTGCTCCCCCATCAAAAACACTTAGAAGTCATTTCACAGGAAAGAGAAGAGAAGTTTAAACTCTGTTCTCAACTCTCATTTAGGTGCAAAGTCTCATGGCTAAAAAGCAAGAAATCTCATACATTTAGAAAAGAGACCATTTCTTCATGTGTTCATTGTCTTTATAAATGTAAAATATCTACAAGTCTAACAGCAAGATCAGACCTCAGTGCTTTGCTCTTACAACCCTGGAGAAAGAGATGGCAACCCATCCCCGTATTAACAATTTTTGTCTAGCTAAATTGACTAGCCACGTAGTAAGTGACTCTTTGAAGTGCCATACCACCAAAGCCAGCAATCCTCTTACTCTTCTTAGGCATAAAGCATTAAGAGATGACTTCTGCTTTTCCACATTACTTGGATATAGCCTTGCACTTGGTTTATGCAGGCATACTGCATAGCTATAAAATACGCTATGATATTCTCTGCCTAAATGAATCAAGGTGTAGTTGCAAGCCAGCCCAATTGCAGAGGGAGTTGTTTTTGTGCTCCGGTTCAACCTGAGAAGCTGAAATTGCAATCAAACTGCCAAAATTGCAAACGGAAAAAATATTACCTTGGTGAACAACCTCCACCATTGCCAGTTCCGCAGTTTCAAATAGGCAGCACAGTTCCTCTGAAGCACTTTCATGGCTGTCAATTGCTGCTGGCGCTTGGCAAAGGCTCTGCAAGGTAAGTGGAGGTCAGACAAAGGAACCCACAGTGGCATGCAATTCTCTCCACCAAGCCCTTTCTTAGATACCTCTACATTCTTACTTTAGAAGGTTCCCTCCTAAAAAACCAGCAAAATTTCCAGTGAACTTCCTCTATCTTTTCAAGTTTTTTCTGCTCAAGTAAGAGTGGTTATATTTTCCTTTATTCAATTTCCTATTTAATAGTTTTTCCCTAATGTCTTCTAATCTGAAAAGCCTCACTATTTTCACTTCAAAAAAAGGGAGATCTGAAACAGAGGTGTGTTTTCCTACCAATCTGACAGACACTACTTTTGTTTTTAGAACTGTACCATTTGCAGTCCTACCTAATAGCTTAAGAGAAATCCTACACCTCCTGGATGAGTACTGTACTGTACTCTACCTTTTCATTTTCACATCTGCAGCTTGCAGCACTTCTGTCAAAAACTTTGCCTGCTGTATAGTATTCCTGCAGAGAGGAATAGACTTTACTGCTCTGGTAGTATGTGGGATAGCAGCACATGGAGTTTCTTGCAGGTGCCAGAAGCCTGGCATTACAGAGATCAGAAAACCCTAACACACCATCAACTGTTACATACAACAAATAAATCATGGCCTTTCTGACAAAATATAATTTCTAGTCAGCTTTTTTTGAAGAGAAACTTGTACCTGAATGGGAGAAGTACATATGTTTATAATTATGTTACAAAATATGGTCCTTACTTTCTGGCCAGGTAGCCTCTGCAGCATGCTTGGAAGCCAATAATGACATCTGTGATCTTCAGGTCTCTCTCTTCTTCAAGATGAGCAAGGACTCCAGCTCTGAAAAACACTTTACTCTGTCCAATTCGGTAAAGGTTGGAATCCAGCTCCAATGCTTTGATCTAAAATGAGAGAGAGAAGAATTCACCTCCTGCAAACACCGCTTCAGGCGAAGCATCACAAAACATATTTATGTGTCATGGCTGTAAGATACCCCTTCCCTACAATGAGACACTCAGGCCAACCAAAGTTGCTAGCTCCCCATAAAGTCCTGTCCCAATTAGAGGAGTTGGAGCTCAGCCAAGCACAGCATGAAATGGAGGTAACCAGAGACAGAAAATATGATAGAAAGCATTGTTTAATACAATACCACATCAAGTACCCAGAACTACAAGGATGCTGTGAGGAACATATGCCTAGTCCCAAGAGCCCTCTTCCTTTCCTAATGGAAACACATCTATTGATCCATCCTATTTATCTTTTCCCAGTCCTAAACTTTGTCAGAAAAAGGCACCTCAACCAACTTTCCCATCCTTTAAAGGATTTGCTGTCAACACTTATACTAGTTAAGAGGAATAAGGTATACTCCTTTAAGACAGAAAAAAGGGAATCTCTTACAGCCAAATTCAATTCAGTCTCCCCTAGTCTTCAAGCTACAGAGCCAAAGCTTTCCCTTTGAAGCAGGCAATTCTGCAGAAATTAATTGGAACCTTCACTGAAAGCATTTGTCATCAGCAGGCCATTACAAAAAGTTTGTTGAAGCTCATACTTTAAGCATGTGCTAAAGATAACATTAATGCTTCTAAGCATTTTGATTCCATGAATACTGCTGGCATCTCAAAGGGTATGCATCTGCGGAAACAGAAAGATCCTCTTTGCCTAGGATTATTGAACCTCATGCTAGTCAAAAGCCTCCATCTGCGAAGCCAAGAGAAAGCTTTTTGCACCCTCCCTCTCTCAGACAAAACATTTGACTTTGGAATTTTGGTCTGTGACTACAAGATATATTTAACATGCACAACTCCCGATTTCCAAACCACACCCATAAAGTTTATTCTATTCAAGTAGAGTTTCTGAGGTGTCTTACCATCAGCACGCAAGCCTGCTTTCCATCCATAAATCCTTTGGGAATTGCATTTGGAGTTAAGATTTCATATCTGAAAAGGAGAAAGCATTAGACTAGTTACACTGGTTTTTGAAAACAACAACAAAATCAGTAATGCATTCCTATGCCATTATGAGTTTGACAGTTTACGGTCTTGTTAGAAGAAAAAAATTGCATCTCTAGACAACAGAGTATGAAGCAGCAGTCTTAGATGAGGTCTCTACGCCTCACCTCAACTACATGCTTACTAGAGAAAGTCAAAGATGCTTTTGGGAGGCTTTGTGCCAGGGAATACCAAGGGACAGATGTGCTGCCTTTGAAAACAGTGGCAATCTAATTGCAATACAATACTTCAATTTTTGCAGTTATGTCTTAACTTTGCCAGGGTAAAGACTGCTTCAGATTCTTTTCTAGGCCTTACCTTTGTCTGAATTCCTGGAATACAACTCTGTTGGGGAAACCTTGACGACAAATACGGATTCCCTCCAGCACTCCATTACAGCGAAGCTGGTCAAGGACCAAGTGGGGATCTAGTTTTCCAGCCTAGTGAGGAAAAAGTGTATTTTATAAATACCACAAAGCTTTTACAAAATAGGCTTACCCCCTTGCCTCCCCCTCTTTTTTGTAAAGCAGTCAGTTCTCTCTCTTCCAATTAGAAGCAACTGAAAGCTTTTATGCCACCTTAAGAAGAACTGCAAAGATCAGTCTCCAACATTTTGGTAAGTGTACAGTTATTTAGGATGACCTTAAAAAGACATCCTGAGAACACAGGACCTCTTTAAGATCTCTTGCAAAACCTGACAAAAGATAGCAACCCAGCTACATGCCTCAGGAAGCCCATGTAAGACTGCATGAGCTGTACTGTTGTAACAGTCTTTACCTTTTTCTCATGGTTGGGGATAATGCAACGGACGAAGTTGGGGTTGGTGTTCCTCAAGGTAGCCATCAGTTTAGCCAGCTGTTCTTTATAGAGCTGTCCCACTGTTCGGAACATACCCTTCCTGGTTTTAAACGCCCCTGGCAATGCTGTATCTGACATACCAGCTACCTGATCCAGCCCAACAATACGGTCAACTAGAGAAAGCACAAGAAAGAGCATTAAAATTCTGCCACAAACAAAGGAAGCATTGGAACATACAAAGAACATCTGGGTAGAACAGGATAAATGAGAGGAGCTGCAGGATCCTTTTTGCTTCATCTCTACACAGATGTCGACTCCTGTACAGAATTTGTGCAGGGATAGGAGCAGGAAGGAAAAAAAAGCAACAGCTCACTACAGGAAGTTTGAGTGATGGAGTCAAACTTACTCCCAAACATATTCTACTGATGCTCTGGATGGCAGCTCTGGAAGAGCAATCTAGAAGTGAGTTTCAGATGCTTCTACTTGCTTAGGTTACAGTGAAAAACAACAAACCAAGAGTTCTAGCTGCTAGCCCAGCAGAGTCAACTATTAGTTAACTCTGACCCAGAAGGGGCCACAGTTAGAGAAAAAGCCCAGCTTTACTCTTGCATTACAGGCAGAACTGCCATGACCGGTGATCAGAAAAGCCGTATCTACTTGTAAACTGAGCAAACATGGTAAAAGGCATGATAGAAACCAAACCTCAAGATACTGCTGTTTGAGTTATTTTTGGAGTACAAGTATTCTATGCCAGACACATGAACAATACCACTAGGAGAAAGTTAGAACTCCCTGCCCCAACAGTTTCTTCACTATGCTACAGCGACATCCAAGCACTGATGAAGCTATCACCTTGATGGGTGGTCTCCACAGATCCTTTTTTTCGATAGAAGCCAGCTAGATCTGAGAGTAGCAGGGGCAAGAAGAAACTAAAGCATTACTTTTTCCCATTGCTCTTCTACATGGAGATAAAAATTCACCCAACCAAAACCAACTGTACCACTATAAATTTCCACACCCTCAGTACATTTTTATTAAGGGCTTCAAGCTGCTACTACACTTTATCTTTAGTGGTTGGCTGATGCCTACGCTCAGGCTCCCAGTCTTCACTTCAGAAAATACATCAACTTGTGCTCAACTGGCTTCTGATTAAAAAAAAAAAAACTGCTAAGAGAAACCATGACAAAAGAAGAAACAAGAAAGGATACTCTGATTTACAGCTAATGTTAGTTTAGAGCTGCTCACTTCTAAAGCAGCTGTTAGAATAGGGTCAAGGTTGCTTTATCAGAAAGAAAAGAAGGTTATGTTACTAGATGACATCACAGGGAAATCCACAGAAGAGTGTCCCAGATTGCAGCTGGAACAATCCTCTTAAAAATCTTGAGCCCTGCAATCTACATCAAGATAGCAAAAAGGACAGTCACTTGCAACAGAAGATCCAGCTAAGAACAATAAATGAGAACTGATAAGCTGTGGTTCAGTTGACATTTCAAGTTCAAAAGGAATCTCACACAGCAAAGGCCTTGTTAGGCACAAGTTGCTGACGGCCATTTTTCATGCAGTACAAGTTCCTTTGCCAAACTAACTTTCTTTTAAATGATCAGCAGCTGAAGTCAAATCCCAATACTAGAATCAATGGTAAACTGGATTTCAGTTTAAACGCAGTCTCAGAAATCTTCCTTCCAAATCTTGCAAGAAATACAGCCTTGCTAGCTCCACGTTCAAACAGTTGACAGGGATTTGCTTTTAGCTGTTCCTATGCAAGTCTTGCAAGAGCAACCTTTAGCACCTGAATATGTCCATATTTTTCTTGTATCCACTTGCAAGGTGAGTTTTGCTTTTGTTTTAAAGTCCGTGAGGAGCTACTAGCACAAAGCAGAGGAAATGAACAAGAAAGACAAGCAGGTATGACAAAGGGACAAAGAGAAGTTAACGGAAGCATTTTTTGCATGGCTCTAGGATGCATTACACACATGACACGACAGCTGGGTTTCTCAGTCACCTGGTTCTAGATGAAGAATAGGAAAGTGTTGATAGAAATAGGCTCTCTGAACGTTCTGCATCTCTGCAACAGACAGAGACGTCAAAGAAAACCCACCACAGAAAGTGACAGCAACAGTAAGACTCAAAAGCAGATAAACCCAGAGAAGATAGAGTAAAATACTGAACAACACTGCAGAAAGAACACACTAGTTTCAGGACTGAAAACAGATTCAACCTCAGATCTTGTGTTTGAGTGTTGCAGCTATGCAAGCTGCTGGGACATAATGGTGCATTCATATTTTATCCTGGCATTCTTGGTTTTGAGAAATAATTGCTATATATGCAGCAAGCTTAACATAAGTTGATGCAAGCAAACCTTTCTCTTGAGTTACAGTGAACTTTTAATGAAATACCATGATCTAAGCAAAGGAGGTACCAGATAATGCTCATCTTGGTGGCTTAGTCTTCAGGGAAAAAAGCAACACCGCTCATCACAGACTTTTGATGATGAAACAAACTCTTCCACATAAAACAAGAGAAAATAAATGAGATTAAGTTTAATTACATACCATCTTTCCACAGCTCAGACACAAACTTATCCGATGACTGGTGGAGAAGAGTAGCAATGTTATCATTCAGCGGATCCATGTTCTTCATCAGCCATTCATCTGCTTTATAATCCACCTGGAGAAGATAAACACGTCAAGAAACTTGGGGGCGGGGAGGGGTTTCTGCAGCACAAGATGCAACAAGATCCTGCAAAGTCTATAAAAGTAGCACTGAGGTTTGCACAATCAACAACAGATTACCTAATCATTCTTGGATTTGCCATCTAAGCAAGTATACCTACAAATTTCAAACCCTAACAGACAGCTGCATGTTCCGGTCTGTCAGTAAAGGGAATGGATTTGCAATGCTAGTTTGCACCACCCAGAGTGTGACACAAAAAACCAACTGCATCATCATTTTTGGTGATGAAGTCTTGAGTCTTGATGCAAGGTTTCTGAAAAGTACCTCCAATCTCACCAAGTCACAGAGAACAAATTTAAATTGGTGTGTTTGACATGTCTTCAACTATACATATATAACTTGCAGGCAAATCCCCTTAGGCCCTGTAACTTCCACAGCAATGGAACAACTTTGTGAAATCTTCCACTGGTTTCCCATAGGCAGCCATTCTGGTAAGTAGCCATTTCTAAGAAGCAGTGGTTATGCATTAGAAAATACAGCACACATTCCAGTGCTCACATTTTAGCTGCTAATTCTTTACCTTGCCAGCATAATGTATGATACAGAAGTCAGCTTTGTCTTTCAGCTGTTTTGGCTTCTGAAATTTGGGGTGGGTGCCTTGTTCTTGTACAACTTTTTCCACAAAGCTTTTGTCTGTTGCTTTTGGGAACCAGCACTCTTCATCCAGCAGGGCCAGTATACCAGGAGGCCCAGCCTTAAAGAAGGGAAACATCAAAACATCATTAAATACATGACTACACCAATAATTAACACCTTTAGATGGCTAGGAAAAAAACAAAAAAGGATACCTAAGCCTGATTCCCATCACATTCCCCTGTTGTGTGGTATCAGTTCAACTACTTCTATAGAAGTAGTTAATAGTTCAATAGAAATTGTTAATAATTCTTCAAAATCCTGAATTCTGAACATTTTTATGAGACTGTCTCTCCCATGACATCCATCTAGGTTGTTTTACGGGGGGGGAGGGGGGGGGGGGGGGGGCGGGAATCTCTTTAATAGAAGGAACACTATCACACTGTTCTCCAAATATCCAGGTGTCTACATGCAGAAGACCATAGCAGAACATTTCACAAACTAGTCCTTACTAGTCCTCATCTACTATGAGATGTATAAATTTCCAAGTTTCATTAGAGCAGAATGAAAGCAACAGAGATTCACAGCTTCTCATGACACTTATAGTTAAGTAAGAAAGTTCACACTACTTATGGTAAGCCACACATACATCTAGCACCATGCAGATCTACACAAATGAAGACAATTTTGTGAGAGGAAAAAGTGGCTGAGTAGACCTATTTTCACGCAATATTTCCTACAGAACTTATACTAACAGATTTATTGGTGACACACTTTCAGACAAAGAGGAAACTGTTCACTTCTGCTTCTAAGCATACCACAGTGTCAGTAGAGGATTACAAAAGCTAGAAAGCTAGTTTCCAGTCTACAGGTAGAGGTTATGTCCTCAATGACAAAATTAGTGCAGTCATTTCTTGCTGCTCAATAGCAGAACAACAAACTCACCGGCTTCTCTATGAGGTCAATGCAGGGCTGCAGATCCAGGCCAAAGTCAATGAAATTCCACTCTATGCCCTCCCTCTGGTACTCCTCTTGCTCCAGAATGAACATGGTGTGGTTAAAGAGCTGCTGCAACTTTTCATTTGTGTAGTTAATACACAATTGCTCAAAGGAGTTCAGCTAATGAAGAAAAAGGTAGAAAGATGTTTGAACAGTTGCTTTTGAAAACACACCTACTATTCTCCTAGCACAAAAGATCACATCTATAGTTCAGGAATTTAAGCTAGTGTTCTGTGTGGGGTGGACCGCCCTTTGTCAATAACTCCATTTGCCGATGAACTGCCTTTCCTGTCATGTGCCACTGCATCACTGCTGCAATCCCTAGGGAAGTTCATACACACTGTTCCTCAGACTTTGCAAAAGAATGTTTAGCTGTAAACAGCAGAAGAATTATTGCAGCTACTTAACCCGGGAACAGAAAAGACTCTGGTTTTCTCACAAACTCAGAGCTGGAAAGTCCTCTTCATAGGAAGAGGAAGCTACAGAAGCCTGAAGACAAATTCCTAAAAGCATGTGGACTGGAGAGTCCCTTTTTAATCCTCATATACAAAGTCAGAGCAAGGAAAGTGAGGGAAATTTCTTCAACATCTCCAGATTTCTTCAAACTGTAAGGACAAGGTTAATAACCCACGGTGCATCTTCATGTTAGACCACACTAAATATAATACAGCTGCTAAAGAGAATGGTCTTGTTCTACTTCCTCCATGTTTCAGTAATTCCTAACCATGTATTTCCACTCCCCTCCTTTTCATGAGATCCAGCAACCATGAAACCAAAGGTAAACTGATCAGAGAGGGGGAGGGGGCGGGGGGTGTTTTAAAAAAAAATAAAAATAAAAAAAATATCAACTTTTCTGTGTCTTAGTTTTCCATTTCATGAATAAATTGGTCCAATTCACTTTGCAGCTGCACATGAGCTAGATCCAGCATAACACAGGTTGATAGGAGCTGCCTGGCTGGGATAATGGCAGGATAGTTCTCTTCTGATGGCAACCTGTGGTTGCTTCAGACTAAGTATAATGCAAAGCCACATTCTAAAATTGTTGTTTCATAGACATAATGGTTTGGTCTAACAGTTCACTGCCACCTACAGAGGGAGCTCCCACTTCCCCACTTTTCCATCTCTCCCTCAACTTTCCTTCAGCTCTTCCTCTCCTACATTTATCTTGCATCAGTTTTTATGCTCAGATTCCCCTTTGCAGACTGATTCAATTATAAAATACCCTAAGAAAACATTTTCCACAGGGCTAGAGAGGTGAACAGTACAAGCAGTTGCAGCCAGGAGCAGCAGAGGGAAAAAAGAACAAGTTCACTCCTTTTCTGCATCAAGGAGCTGCTGTTAAATCCGTTTAGCTGTATGTGAAATCACACACTGATCCCCAGTTTTCAGGCTTCTTGCAGAAAGGAGCATACATAGGTCAGAATTTATGTTGGATCTGATTTGGTCTACCCTGTCTTGGACTTTTCCAAAACTCATCAGAAGGAAGAAGAAAGCATTTCTAACAATTTTTAATGATGCTAATAGGCTTCAGTGGGTCATCCCTTAAGTGTTTTGGGACAGACTAATGGGACATAAAATTTTAAGTCCAGTGGTGATCCATAACTCTACACGACATTTTAAAAGACTTTTCTGTAGGTTAGCAAACTCTTAAGCTGTGAGCTATAAAAAAAAAAAATCAAGAACACCTGGAACTGTGAAATTAAAATAATTCACATTTATGTGAATGCAATAACGCACATGCCAAAAAGGATGTAAGCACCAGAATATATATATATGAGATAAAACATTTGCAGAATACATAAAATACTAAAGAATGAACCACTTAAGTTAGTTAATAACTTATCTGACAATTCACATCAGCAGAGATCTCAAATAACAAAAGTGGCATACACATCTTTTCCAAAATTATATTGTTCTTTTCCAGTTTTAAAGTTATTTCCTTCAGCGGTCTTTGCTCCATGGTAAACTGTGCTAAGTGCAAGGACCTGACATCTCCTTACCTCGAAAATCTCAAAGCCAGCAATGTCAAGGATTCCAATGAAGGACGCACCCTGTCGCTTGGTCTTATCCAATGCCTTGTTGATACGCATAACCAGCCACCGGAACATACGTTCATAAGTGGCTTTAGCCAGCGCTTCAATGGCGAAGTCAGCCTAAACAGAAAAAAGACAAAAGATCAGGAGTTACATTATAATCCAAAGGAAGGCACAGATTACACTGTGTGCTGGTTTTGGCTGGGATAGAGTTAATTTTCTTCATAGTAGCTGGTATAGTGTTATGTTTTGGATTTGTGCTGAAAACAGTGTTGATAACACAGGGATGTTTCCCTTATTGCTGAGCAGCGCTTACACAGAGTCAAGGCCTTTTCTGCTTCTCACACCACCCATCAGCGAGCAGGCTGGGGGTGCACAAGAAGTTGGGAGGGGACACAGCTCGGACAGCTGACCCCAACTGACCAAAGGGATATTCCACACCATATGACATCATGCGCAGCATATAAAGCTGAGGGAAGAAGAAAGAAGGAGGGGATGTTCCAAGTTATGGCGTTTGTCTTCCCAAGTAACTGTTACGCATGATGGAGCCCTGCTTTCCTGGAGATGGCTGAACACCTGCCTGCCGATGGGAAGGAGTGAATGAATTCCTTGTTTTGCTTTGCTCGGGTACACGTCTTTTGCTCTACGTATTAAACTGCCTTTATCTCAACCCACGAGTTTTATCACTTTTACTCTTCCAATTCTCTCCCTCATCCCAATGTGGGGGGAGCGAGCAAGCGGCTGCGTGGTGCTTAGTTGCCAGCTGGGGTTAAACCACGACACACTGTTTCAGCATCTAATGGCCTAACTGTAGTCTGAGATTTTCTCTCCACCACCAAACTCACTGAACAAGGCTCATTTCCAAGGTTATTCCCAATGAAAAGTAGATGGCACAATGATACTCCATAAACAAGAGCAAAGAATTTGTCTTACTAACTTAGTGTGTCAAAGTCAAATTTCAGGATCCTGCCTGTTGGAGAAACCAATGCCTGGTATTCAAGAAAGAAAAATTATGTCCAGTCACCTCCAAAGACTATAGTAACATAGCATGTTTCATAGGCCCAAAGAAAAGCATTTAAATTCTTTTGTACTTTAGGATTTGTGAAGCGCAATCCCTCCCTCCCGTGCCATTACCCTACCTGTGATTGACACAAAAATACTATGTATAGTAAGAAATTAAATATCAAAATGGAAAGGCAGCCTGTGACTATTTCTAGACTTCAGTCTCTTCCTAATCCCTTCCATGTTATGGGGGCATGTTTATTTACACTGAGAATAAGGATGTGTTCATAAAGAAGCCATGCAGTGAGTAAGCACAGGGGCTTTGCTCCATTCAGGAGGCCACTAGCTCCTCTGTCTAGTTCCATTTAGAGCACAACCTGATTCAAGAGTGTTGCAAAACTTACAATCAGTTTCAAGGGTGAGCAGCAAATTCTTCCACCCTAGTATCTGACCTACTCAAAAATGGTGCTTTCTGTATTACAGCAACTTGAAAATGTCATCCTTGCATACAGCACTGAAGGAACTTACTCCCTTGGGACAGCCAGTCACCAAAATTAGGGGAGTTGCATCCTCTTTTTTTTTCCCCAGATGAGAAAAAGTGCTACAGGGGCAGGGTGATTTCTGTCTTTGTAGAGATCAAGTGAGCAAATACTAGAAGCAATATGTACGCTACATTATTCAAGTGTGGTTGGTATAAATTGCAGTCATAAAGATGGTTATTAAATGCTACAGAAACCTCTAACACATTTGTTAGCTTTGTGGCGGCAAGATTAAAGACTAAAGCACTCGTTCATTTTTAGAGAATGCATACCTGCTCTTTGGTCTGAGCTTTCTGGACATAATCTCGCCCAACTTTGATGCGAGGAGTCAGGATACCTCTAGTGAAATCCGTCACATTGATACCCAAAAGGTGAGACACTTTCTGAGCAGCTAAAGATGGTAAGAGGAAACAAAGAAATTAATGTTCTTTTGGTTTTCTCACAGAAAGCAAGAGAAAAAGAAAAATATTCCTGCAACTGCCTTCCCAAGAGAGTCACGAAACAGCTAATAAAAAACCTTAAATGAAGAATAGGTTGATGAGACAAAAAAAAAAAAGGTATCTTCAAAACCAAAAAATCCCCCAAAAACTCTTGCAACCCATACTACTGGTTATTGAGTTTCTCCAGAAGCCATGAGAGTAAATTTGAAGCAATACTCTCATACCACTAAGTCATAACATGGAAGCTTTAGAACGTTCATAGTCTGTAATCAATTTAAAGATAAGTCAAGTAACGGATTTCTTAATCAAGCTAATTGTTCTGTCTTCATTTACTGATTAGTCTTTGAGGCAACTCTGTGTTTCAGATTCAAGATCCAAAACCCAAATGGTTTACTCTCCTCCCCAAAATGCCATTTAGAGCATATTTGCCATAATAATAATAGCCCAAAATATAAACACTTAAAGATAAATTAGCAACCTCTTATATTTCTGCAGTACATCTATAATGAAGGTCTAAGGGTTAAGTCTTCCATCAGATAGCCTTCCATCATGTGAAACATGGTACGATTTACACATGCAACAATGGGCAGTGCAATTAAAATATGTACACAAACTTTATACCCACCACAAAACTATCCACCTCACTCTTGCAGTTACAAGTCTACCTACAAAGTCAGGAAAGAACACTCCTTAAAGTCCGATAATATATGTTTGTAGGAGCAATCATTCCTAGCCTAGTTAAAACACACACACACACACACACTACATATTCCAGTAGAGTAATCCTTTTCATCTGGTCATCACGTGTACTTCCTGCCCAGCCCTGTCACAAGAACAGTGCCACATTCCTGCCCATGGGTGGCTGCAAACACATGCTTAGCAAAACAGTGCGTATTTGTATAAAGGAGCATGTCAGCTCCTTTGACAAATAATTCACCTTATAGAAAAACAGGACTCCAGCACTCCCTACATACTGTAATATATTATTCTACTTGTGAGAAGCTCCTGTAGGCTTTTTTCTGCATTTTTCTTGGGGGGGGCGGGGTGGTGGTGTGTGAAATTGGTTACCTGTATTGTCTGGCATAGAGGCTTGGTCTGTATTACGCTCCTTCTTGAAGACTATGTTGCCAAGTTGAAGAACACCTGAGATAACCTTCAGCAGACCTTTTAAAATAATAATAATAGCTTAGTGTCAGACATCACCAAAAGCCCTGATGTGACCCAGTTACCTTTCCTGACATGGTTCAGAGGCCCTTCTCAACATCCCAAAGATCCTTCTGGAACTTGGAAAAAACACTACAGGTAATTCCTCTATATGATTCCCATTCAGGACACAGGACTTTCCTTGTCCCTCCTATGCAAGACTACACAGCCTGGAAATTTACCCATTTTCAACATCACTATAGTAAAGTGGGAGACAGGATTGAGGGTAATGCGCCACCCTACAACATCTACATTTTTTGATGAAATGTTTGTTCTCTGTTAGAGGGCCAAAATTCACTGTTTTCCTCAACGACTACTGTTAAACACAGGAAAGAGACAGTTATTAAGAGTACAAACCAATTAAGAGAAGGAAGACTTTGTTCCTTTAACTCTATCACTTTCAGCTCCCTGACCAAGGTCTGTAGTCCATACAGACATACATTATAATGTATGAAGGGCAGCAGGATGTGGGTGAAAGTGCCTGTACCGTAACTATTACTAATTATATGCTGAAGCACCCCACCCATTGCTAATGATATATTCATACTCTTCGAATAGTGCACGTCACAAAAGCAGCATCAGATGCTAGGACAGGAAAGATATTTTTCACTGCCGTAGCATCAATTCAATTTTCACCATGTATCAATCAAAGCTCATTGCATAATAGCTTCTAGTTCTTGAGCAAATTAAACTGCCAGTCACTTGCAAAGGGGATCTTGTACCAAAGATTTTTTCGTCCCCTAATTTCTACCTGTTACAGAAACATTTGTTTTAAAACAATATCCTTTTGATAGCAGAGTGAACGAAGGCTCTATATATGCTACATCAGGACTAACAGAAAAGAAACATATATGTTCCTAGTGGCATGTTATGAAATTCAGTGGTTTGACAGCTGGCACTGGAGTCCTGGCACTTGGACAGACAGCTTATTTTGATGTTGTCTCATAAAAGAAAATAGTTAGTGTTTAGACTTTACATCAAAACTAAGTAAGCCTACCACCCAGCCAGCTACTGTATATGTTATTCTTCTATGCCTATAAGCAACATTAATGCACTACACACTTTGAACAGCAAGTGCAAAACATAAAGCTATCTTTGCTGTAGTGGCTGGAACCAATAGCTCATCTGTGTGACAGCAAAGACATGCCCTAGAGCATACATTAAAAATCCAACTCAAAAAACTGAGCATAGCAGGACATCCTGACAATAAATTAGGCTGTCAATTCTTTTATTTGCTTTAGGCAAATTTCTCTTCACCTCCATACAGCAGATGATTCAGGATATCAAGAACCATATTAAACTGTGGATAACGACAGCGTGGATTTATAACAGGCTGGACTGTGAAGAGCAACAGTTAAGGCACAGGCACATATTCCCTACAGCCACAAGAGCTGCAGCCTCCAGCAGAGGAGGTGGTGACCTCAAACGACCGCAGATGCTTGCTTCAGCATAGAGAAAAAACAGTTCTAGTTTTAGAAGACCTTATACATTTAGAAACTGAGATTTTGCAGAACACTGGTTCCCAACCCGTGAGGCAGATCATGAATGAGACAGCACAGAGCTCTGGTGAATACGTATCACTGCACTTTGTGCTGGCTTCATGCAATTCTAGCTTCACTGCCATGGTACTGTGCTCCCAGAATCAGACAATATTAATTTCTGATCAGCAGTTCAGTGTTAAGCTGGAAAGAAAGGCACTATCACCAGGCCATTCTCAAAGTACTAATCCAGCAGTGGTTGGATTAGATACTTTAAAGCCACTGCTTAGGGATAGGGGGAGCACACAAGCCGTGCATCGCACAAGAGAATGAGGAGATTTTTGTATCTTGGATGTGTTATTCATAAACTGGATATACAACCCTCAGATTTGGAACAAAAACAGCAAGCAGAAGTATGTTTTCATTAGCTGCTTGACTTCTAAGGTTAACTGTATAAACTGAAACTGTGCTGGTAGATCCTAAGGTAGGTCACTCCAAAGCCACTAAGTTTATTACTTGCACACTGTTCACTTGGGGGGAGGAGGGATGGGGAATGGACACCAGACAAAACAAAACCAACAAAAAACCCAAAACAAACAAACAAAAAAAGAACCACAGAACAAAAAAGCTCCAGAGAGATATGATCTGTTCTCTCTTTCATTTCCTTGCATTTAAGCCCTTCAGAGGATTCATACCTATCTGCTCCTCATCTGGGATGCCCATGATCTTCATTGCCTCCATGGTCTCCTGAAACATATCTTTGTCTTGCTGACCCGGGATCGTAACATGCCCATTGGAAAGGAAGCGATATTTGTTGTAAGGCTCCAGCAGCAGATCAGCTTAGGAAAGAATTGAGAAAGAAGTTACTATGGGGTTTGTGTTTTTTTTTTTTTTTAATAGACAACAAGCTATCACTGAGATCAAATTTCTGACTTGCATATGCTAGCAGGTGCTGGATGAATCTAGAACTAAGCCCAGTTTTACTGCATGCTGAACATTTAATGTATTTTAGATAAAATTGGAGGTTTTCTGCCTTATTTCTTTCTATGCCCTTCTCTGGACTACTCCACCAAAGCAGTGTCAATCATCATTATGCCCTAAGTCTATAAGAAGCAGGGATTAACTTGAAAGTAAATTTGCCTTTCATTTCAGACACTTCATTTATTTCAAGTCAGGTGAAAGTTAATATATAGCTCTTGAAACAGTAGCAACTATGAGAAAAATCCTCTCCTTCTGTCCTTCGTCCAGATAAATTTGCAGCTCTTGCACAACATGGACCCCGATTACTAGGCTGAGGTATTAAAGCTAGGTGCACTAGGATCCTAGACTTCTAGAGCTGCTTACATGCTAGCAGCTTTGCTCCATTCGGTTAAATGCCGAGTACACCACAGTAGGACCATTCCTGCACTAGAAGTGTTTACATCATGCAAGATGAGACTAAACAGGGGACAGTGATTTAGATAAGGAAGGGCGTAATGTCATTGCTGGCAAGGAGACAAGTGCAGGAAGGAACCAGAGAAGCAAGTTTTCAGGAACCAAGAAGTGCAGGGGGAGGGCAAAGGGATGTATGAGTGTACGGAAGAAGTGCAGGAGGGGTGACCGTATCTAAAAGGCAGAGCCAAGAAACTATGAAGAAACAGGTCCTAGCCTACAAGTGTATTGGACCCTCTGTCATTGTGATAAGGGAACACCACAACTACAACAAAATCAGACTTACTCTTCAAATGCTCCCCTGCCCCAGATAGCAGGTAGTAAAAGATGTGGAAGGTTCTCTCCTCTTTGGCTTGACGAATTGCACGTGACTTCTCCAGCAGATCTTCAGAGAGTCAAGGCATATGGCAGGACATACAAATCACTTCCTATTCTATGGCAGGAAAAAACACTCATACTACCTGATGTTCTCCTCATGCCTCATCCCATCAATGGGATATTGATTTAGCAATCTGTATCAGTCAACAACCCACTAAGCTTCTGGTATCAGTCTGCCAGCCTCTGAATGATGGCTATGATAAGAGAGACTTAACTGATGAAAACAAGAAAAACAGTGGCCATGCATCCCTACTTGCCTTGGACAGAAGTGAGAATGGCTTATGAAATTCCAAAGCTATTCATCTTATTGCAGTTTATGCTTCCATTTCAGCCTCCTAAGATTAGAATTCACTCATTCAGAAAAGATTTCCACCATGATCACAAAGGTCACAAAATACTATATGAAGAAACAGGAGACTACAACAGTAATCTTGCCAGCATAAATTTAAGTGAATCCTACCACTTTCTCAACTAGACAAACAGAAAGTCAGTTGTGAAGAGATTGTTAGGTACCATTATTGCCACCTCTATAGCTTTTAACTTCTCCTTTTAAGAAGTTACAGAAAGGATACAGGTCTCGATATTAGCTCCAACAATGTAGCCGTTGACATCAAAGTTGATTCTGATGAACTTGCCCTAAGAGGAAGATAATAGCATTAAAATTAGTATTCATTCTATCTGGTAACAGCAGTAAACAAAGGTCAACCTTCTCTTTTTAATCCAGGAAAGGAAATTCAGAACAGGTCAGGCAGGTTTTAGGCAAAACATAAGGTCAGCCAATAGGCAATGCCTGCTGATCACAACGGCAATTTAACAAACAAGACACCAAACACTTTCAGACATTTCTGACATTCAGACAGCCTACAATTCAAATTCATTATGTTTCAGCCTCGATTTCCCACAGCTAGGGTCCCTTCAGTTTCATGTGCTATATGATGTAGACAGTTCCAACTCCCTCAATGTTAGCTTCAACCATTTTCATTTAGTTCCAGCTCTAGCTCCCCCATCTGCCTCTCAGATGCTGTCCATTGCTCTCCAGAGCAAGCAAAATAAGGACCAGTATTTGCTCTCCAGGATAAAACTGACTGTAATAAACTTACAATAAAAATCGGCATAGATGATCCTGGCACGGGGTCAGGTTCCTTCATTCCAGAGACCTATCAGGTCTATTCCGGATAATTCACTGAATGAAATTCACTTCCCAGATTAATTTGAAGGAAGTCACTCACAGTTGTCCTATCCCTGTCCTATCCATGGCAGCAATTCACCCAAAAGCAGATCAAGTCTTCCCTCTGGAAAGTGTAGAATACTGGCACCCACATCGAATAGTAATACTCACAAATCTTGAGGAGTTGTCATTCTTTACTGTCTTGGCATTTCCAAAGGCCTCCAGGATGGGATTAGCCTGGAGCAACTGTCTCTCCAGTTCTCCCTAGAGAGAAATCAGAAATTAATAAAGTAGGTAGCAGTTCACTGCATTAACCTTGGGTCAAACCAGCGCTGAAGTTTCAATTCACACTAGCTTGGCATCTGTTGTAGAGAAGCCATATGAAACCTCAGGAGACGATCCCTTAAACCTTCAAAGGAGACTCATTAGTTATCTGGGTAAAACAGAAACATTCACAAATATGCCTTATTCCCTTCCTCAACACAAGGGCATCCCAGTGCTGTCTTTCTGTTAACAAGAAGCCCTGCAAAGACACTTGGCCATAACATCCCACAGACTTCCCAGGATCAAAGCGAAACACCGTACCATTCAAGATCAGGCCCTCATCCCAGAAGTGTCTTGCTATCTAGGCTGGAAGAGTGAGGAAAATCCTGTCTTGCTACTGCAAGACAGCCCTGAACTCTGCTAGTAGTAGGTTAAGAAGTTACTCTGAAAAGGTCTAATGTTTTAAAAAAACAAAAACAAAACAAAAAGCTTGCACTAAGAGTCTACATCTTCCAAAATACAAACAAGCAAAAACCTCCTTTGTAAGGAGGCACACACAAAAAAAAAAAAAGAATTAGTGGTATCCCACAAACTGCATGATCGCTTGCGTTCTGCTGCCATATTCGCACACTCCTCCCCTCAAGGAACACAAAATGCTGGAGCTGTAGAAAAAGAAAATTCAGAACCTTTATCCCTGCCAAGTACTAGACCATTGGAGCATATACACCTTTTCCTGCAGGCTCTAGATATATCCCTGGCTGTTTTTAAAAATTACTTGTCCTCTGGGCTAAAAGCATGGAGTTCTATACATTTCAAGATTACCTAAAAAGCTTCTAGAGACAGAAAATGACAGTTTAGATTAATGTTTCTCTTTTTAGCAGTTACCAGTAAGTACTCAAGACTTCCTGTGCATAACGGATGGAAATGAAGTTTGATTCGCGAGAACTGGAATTTATGGGCAAATTATTTAAGGGTGTTTCTAAAGGAAAATTGTTCCCATTCATTCTCAAAGTGCATTATAAAACAGATTAGTCCTTACACAGTCTCTCTAAAAATACATGCAATAAAAAAAAAAAGGAAGATACATGAGAAACTGTACAAAGAACTACAAGTCTTTATTTCTTACTTCCACAATGACTTCACTTCATGCTTGCAAAGTGCAAGGCCAAACAAGACCCTCAGTCCCTGTAGGGCTGCACATATACAGAAGGGGCAGCTGCTGCAAACACTTTCATTCACTGTCAAGTATAACAAGGGGGTTAGCCCTGGGAAGGGAACCTGAGCTGGGACATCTGCTCTCTCACAACAGAGCCAGCATGTGGCTTTGTAAGGAGAAAACCTCGAAACTAGGGCTCAGTCCTTGAAACTCTGTGGCATTCACATTTCCCCTCCTATTCTGGCACATGTACTGAAGTTGGAACACTCTTCCTTCACCCCATTCCTCCTCCCCATCCTGCAGTGAAGTCCTAGGCCTTTGTTTGCAACTGCAATCCGTTACTATGTAAGTGAGTATCCCCTCCGATGCTGGCATCTCAACCAGCAACATGGCATTTCAACCCAACTATGAAACAAGGAGGGAAGAGAAAAAAGCCCTTTTTTTTCTCCTCTAAACAGAAGTCAGGCTTTGACATCAAATCTATTTTAATTATTTGGCTAAAAATAAAACTAAGGTCATGCTCAGCTACATAAAGATCAAAAGTTTATAGAAATCCATACTATAGACTCTCCTGTTATTTAGTACCTCAGGAAGAAAGCGTCATTAGTGTCAAGTAGGTCTTGGTAAACTGTAGATTAGAGGCGATTAGGTCTCTTGAACCACCAAGGTAGCAATATGCACAGAGAACGCCAGCTCAGGCTGACAGCAATATAAAGCTGTAGGGAAAGGAAAATGCTAAAGAGCTGGTCAAGTCAGTTAGCTCTCATGATTTGCCTTAGCACCATGATACAGTGGGAAGATCAAGTTCTCAGCATGCCATGGCAATGGCACATACGATTAAGTGGCTGCGATTACTGCAATGTATCCATTCCTCACTGTACATTGTCTTAGTTCAAAAAGACAATTCCATTATCTTCAAAATTTTAAAGACGTTTTTGGGTGGAGTTTGTTGGGTTTTAAATTTTGATGGTCACCTTTCTCTGAAGGAAGAGACTTCATTATTATTATACAATCGGTAATTCTGCAAAGCAAAACCAGTACAACACAGAGCTGTCCATCACAAGCTTTCTAGAAATTCTAAGGTTCCTGTCATTAAGATGCTGCCAATTTTCTGACACCTGTAATTGCCATTCCTTGACCTTAAACAAATTTGTTTAATACTTGGCATGCATTTGAAGTATGTACAATATTCCTCATGAAAACAGAAGCAATAACAGTAACTGGATCTGTTAGCCTGTGGTTGGGCAGCGCACACTCTTCAGTACGTTCCCTTTCTACTGCTCTGAAGTTATAACACCAATTAAAAGCAACTAAAACCCTTGACATCTATCTTGTACTCTGAATTTTTGGCATCTCATACACTTTTTGGAATGATTTCTATGCAAGGTAGAGGTTTTGCCAGCCATTTATTCTTCAGGAAGTATGGAGAAAGGCATCTAGAAATCACAGCTAGCTTTAACAGCGTGCTATTTAAAAAACTAAAAGATGGGGGAGGGTGTTTGGGGTTTTTGTTTGGTTTGGTGGGGTCTTTGGGGGTTGTTTTTGGGTTTGTTTTTTGGTTTTTTTTTTTTTTTTTTTTTTTTTTTTTTTTTTACACTTTAGGGATTTGCTTTTGTATTCTTCTCTGCAGTCATGTGAGAGATTCTCAAATAACTGAATCCCAACAACAGTGGGTTGGATGGGGAAGGGAGAAGGATCATCAGTAACCTAAGCTTCATTACAAATATTTCAGCATTAGTAACTATTACCTGTGAATTTCTGATCAGCTGCGAACATTCTCATCTTGAAAAAACAATCACTGATTTAAGTCAGTAGAGAAGCAGAGACTAAACATGGGAAAACATCCATCTCAATTTCCATAAATAAAGTTTCATCAAATGAAAAAAAATGTTTATATAATTAGATTCAGAAGGCCCCAAAAGCAGCCTTAATGTGCTTAGTAGTCACACCATGCAGCTAGAAGCTATTTAGCTGAATATACTAATGCACTGGGATCAGTGGAAGGTGCCGCTACCTCCAAAACAAGAGAGCTAGAATTGAAGAATATGCTTTATAAATCTGATCTTGCTCTGATACTTGGAAAAACAGGGGTTTACATCCAAAACTTCTAATAGGTGACACTCAAGAAATCTTCCTGGTAGATAAAGTGTCACTACTTTCTATATTATCATTGGTTAAGTTCTGTGCCTAGTGTTGCAGCGTAAAGGTTCGACACTATCATATTCTACCTAAAGACTAAAGATCTGCCATGACCAGTATACCCGAGATCCTTGAAAAATTTAACGTATTCATCTTCATAAACCCTTATAATCTGGTTCCAAGTTTAAGGTTTGTAAAGAATTGTTGCATAGAGCGCTCATTGCCAATTAACATTCAAAGACTCCAGTTCTAAATGCTCTCTGGTAAGGCCACTGTTACTGTTTAGTGACAAAACTGGAGCAAAATGTGAGCTGCGGGACTTTTCAGAAGAATCAAAACTTGGGGGGGGGGGGGGGGGGGGCGGAAGTAAATATCAAACTTGGGAAAATCACCAACCAGTCCAACTTAGGACCGTTTCATTCTCCTAAGCAGACTGCCTGTCCTGCTTTGGTGGTTGAAATTTTGCTCAAGGATAAGCAGTGGAAGAATACTTAACTCAACACCATGATTCTATTTTCCACACTTAAAAAAAGAAAAAGAAAAAAGGAGAATGTTTCTAAATACAGCTACTGACAGACCATGGAAAAAGCCTTCATATGTCTGAAAGTTTAGCACATAGAAAGTTTTTTTTTGGTTGGATTCCAGAAGTTACTTATTACTATGTGTGCGCACACACATAGCATGCCTGTGTGCAGAGATGCCTTCTTATTCATATACTCTACATACATAAGACATGCCTACACATTAAGCTACTATGGGAAAACTCTTATGTAGAGATACAGCAGACACACTTGGCATCTGGCTTTCATTACACAGCTCACCAGTGAACATTTCCAACGCGTTCAGCTCTGGCTAACAAGCTCACAGTCCTGGAACACTCTGTCTGCAGGGCAGCCTTCCCTCCAACCTTTCTTTGCAACCTGCAGCGACAACTCACTGCATGGAATAGAAAGCTAAACACCTAACTACATTTATCTTACTAGGAACACCATACACACTAGACACTTATGGTTCTAGGAAAGCCTGGTCCAGTCCTATTGCCCTGAAGGAATACTTCTAGAATGGTATATCTGGGAAAATCCTGCAAGAAAAACCTTAAATGCAAACTAGTATTGAGCACAGAACACAAGTATTCTTGATATTACTTTAGCCTCCAATTGAACATCCTCACAAAAAGACTACTGTGCACCACACAAAAAAAAAAAAAAAAAAAAAATTGTGAATTGTCTATGGATTTGTTTTAGCTGCAGAAAGTGATATTGGTGTGGAGTGAAAAGCTGCTCAAAAAAATCACACAATGGGACAGAAAACGCATTCCTGGTGCAGAACGTGCAGTAAACGTGCAGCTCACCTACGAGGATACAACTGACGAATTCGGCAATAGTCCATCGGGGGAGAGGGAGGGGGAAAAAAATATAAGTGAGACATCTGTAAAGTCCTCCCACCATCACCACCACCCTCCTTTCATGTGCTGCTAACACTTGCTGTTTTCCACCCTTCTAATGTTTTCCTACAATTTCAAAGTCTTCAGCTGATGTCCACTAGCCTATCATTGTATTCTCCAGTTTTGAGACAGTATGTATAATAGCCAGACCTAATCTATAAAGGTACAGAAGAAAGGAGACAACTCCTCCACCGAAGGATCAGTTTTAAACTGCCTAGACTGGTTATAAGCAATACATTCATGTGAAAAGATCAGTACGGGTGATGCTTCATTTATAGTGTCTCTTGCCCATGCACTTGCCCACAAATCCAAGAGGTTGTGGATGAGTTTATCCCCACTGTAGGTCCACTGAATTCAAAGGAGTTATGACTTAGAACAATGTTCCCTGGCTTGCAATTTTTTACAAACTTTTATTGTTTCATAGTTCACTGTCCTCCTCAGTCCCCTAACAGATGTTAGTATCTAGGCTTTTATTGAGCAATATAGCTTTTACCAACATCAGCCAATATATATTTATTGTCCAAAGTCAGCACAGCAATAAAGCATCATTAAACCTAGGTCTTACCTGGTCTTTTTTAGACTTGTGTGAGGAAGCAACATGAGCCAGATACTGAATGACCTTCTTGGTGTTCTCTGTTTTACCAGCTCCTGATTCACCTCTGCAAAGAAAATCTGCAATTCATTCACAAACAAGACATAGGGGGATATATTCATATTTCTAACCCCAAAAGGGCCACAGAGCTCCTTAACTGCATTCTGGCCATTGCAGCACCTCCCTCAAAACCAAGAAAAAACATGTTGTACTGGCAGCAGTAGCAGTGTAGCTGGACTGCAGGCTAGCCCTCAGCCAGTTTGCAGCTGGGTGCAGGTTCCATCTGCGTGCATGGAGGAGGGAAGGCAATAAAGAACTATGCTTTCTAGTCACTTGGATATGAAGATTGCCAAGTGGCTGAGGAATAATTCGGAGGCTGCTGTAGAGGTAGGGGTGAAAGGTAATGAAGTGAATCTTTCAAAAGGAAGCCTCCTGACTGCAAGAAGAAACATACCAATTCCTTAAGCAGAACTGAGGGCCAACCAATTTTGCTGTGTTTAGAAGAGAAACTGCTGTATCAAGAGTATCTGTTACTGTATCAGCCTCATCAGTATGAATGTACTTAAACATAACAGCTGCATCAAATCTGAAGGACTGCTCCAAGTCTTTTCCATTGACAAAGCTGTATTTCTTTAGGAGTTTGAGCACAGGGGCTGTTTCAAAACCTCCCTTCTTCCTCCACTTCTTACGAAAATTATTATGCAGAAAGGATTAAATATATATTGGAGGAACTCCAGTGGGACCTTCCTTGACTCTCATTATTACCTGATTTACTAAGCCTACCCCCAAGCACTTACAATTAAGAGAGTCCTCCAACCAAGAATTTAAACACACAAACTTTGACATCCAGATGAGCTGACAACTGTAAATACTCACGTGCAAAGGATGGACTGATCCTCTCGATCTAGAATAAAATTTTAAAAAATTAGTCAGACTAAGACTCTAAAACCAAATTTGTGTGACAGAATGAAATCAACACCAGAGACAAAACCAGGAACTAGTAAACTCTGACAAGTATCTTCAGAAATATGGCCAGGTAACCCCTTCTCCAGCAATAGACTCCAACCTCCCACCATATGTCAAAGTATAATGGCACCATAGCAATTTCATTTTCTTCATCCAGAAAGAATATTGTTT
Organism: Gymnogyps californianus; assembly: GCF_018139145.2. Classification (NCBI taxonomy): domain Eukaryota; kingdom Metazoa; phylum Chordata; class Aves; order Accipitriformes; family Cathartidae; genus Gymnogyps; species Gymnogyps californianus. The sequence continues at coordinate 160,485,783 of NC_059471.1, forward strand.
GCATTACAATTTTTCTACAAACAATACAGAAGTCTCCCACTGAACGTTTCTTTACCACAGAGCTACAGTTTGATGTACATCTACTTGTTCTTCAGCCCCCTGCCCCTATTATACGAGGCCATACTGATTTACAAAAGTTATCAGCAGGGCAATGGAAACAGAAGTGGGCGGGGGGGGAAGTGGGACAGCAACCGTTAGAAATCCCAAAGTACCAAAAACTCACATCAAACAGAGGCTTTCACCCCCAAAACAAACACTGGAAGCTCAGTGAGAAATTTTTGTTACTTATTTTGTACAGAATGGACTTGAAAACTACAACACTGAGCAGCAGCCTAAGTCCTATACAGCTGATTTGTTTGTGGCACCATCCCCTGTTGTATTATCACAGCAGCTGGTAACAGTAGAAACGTTTCCTTTTTCATGTTGACATACCAGTAGATATACTAATTCCTGTGTTCAATTCCCAGCTGTGGATGATAATATCTTTCCAGTTACAGAACTTACTTCACCCAGCCTATCCACCACTATCTTCTCCCACATCTTTAACCTCCTTTCAGCTTTCACCTACGATGCCACTTCCTCATACGCAGTCCTGACTAGTCCTTCCACCATGCCTTCACCCCACTGTTCCTCCACCACTTCTATGTGAACACACTGCCCTGCCTCTGCCTCGGTTTCACCTTTCATCCACTCCTCCACCCTGTACCACCCCCACCCCCACCCGCGCCCCCAAATCTGCATCTTATTCCTCCCCAATGCCACCAGACACCAGCTGGGAGCACTGGGCAGATTGGAGAGTGCCTATGCCTACACCACAACAGCCTTAGTAGCTTGCAGTCATCACGGGGCAGCAAGACCTGTTCAGACATGGAACAGACTTGGGCACAGCAAGTCAGTCACAGACAGTCCACAAGAGCTATTGGGGCACTCACAGAACAGACTCTGCCACCAAACTCAAAATCCCTATTAGTTTGTAAGTTATCCATTTGGCTGTGGTTTTCTGGTTTTGTTTGATTTTAGGGGGTTTTTTTGCTTAAGATCAAGACCAGAGGACTATCAGATCATCCAGTCTGAGAACCTCAGTAATACAGCAGTTAGATTTCATCCAGTTATTATCATTCTTTCCTTTTTCCATGCTGAGCCCCAATTTTGTGTTGGACTGAAGTCTAATCTCTAAAGAGAGAAAGCAAGCGTCAAACATCCATGGGAGTACACAATTCACTGGATTGCTCTAATAAATTATTTCACAGCAACTGGTAACCTTCATCAGTACGTTTATGGATGTGACTGTCTCCATATTTTAGCTACTGGTTCTTTCTATTCCTTCCTCCAGTAACTTAGAGAACCCAAGTACACTCAGTATTCTCCCCGCCAGAGAGTACTTCGACGATATAATTGAGTCACTATTCAAGTTGTTTTGTGCAAGATAAAGAGATTGAGCTGTAATTAGGGAAGGCTTTATAGTCAGATAGAGTTCAAGTACCTGAAACCACTTTCTATACCCTTAAACACTGCTGCTGCAAGTGAATTTAGCATTTCAGTCCTAACATCATGAATGCCATATTCATCAAGAAAAATCTCCTATAAACTCAGTTTATAAAGAAAGAAGTATACCTAGCCTTTGAACACATTTTCATGGAATAAGGAAAGCAGGTAAACCTACCAAATTTAAGATTCTACCTTTTCTTAAATTATTCTGAAACCAGGAATGGAAATATTAGGTTCACACGCCACAGATAGGCAACTCCTGCTCTTAAGCTTCTGTACTGGAAACTGATTGTATGCAGATGAGCACAAAAAATTAGAGGAAAATAATCTGCTTTATCCCTGTTAACACTGTTCTCAGTAAGAGCTGATCAGCCCTAAGACTGGAAGAAAGCAAGCAGAAGAAAATCATCAGTCAAATGGTTTTGGTCCAGCAAATTCTTAAGCATTCAAAACTAGATACTGCAGCTTTACTAGCATTGCATATTCATTTTTTTCAAGTGCTGAATTTTATTCATTGCCTTTAAGATATGCACTCCTTTTGCTGAGGGACAGGCTAATAGTAGATGTTAGCCAGCTCCAAGGGCCCCACCTATTCAAGGTTCCCAGTGGGTCAAGGGCTCAGCCCTCTGTGTGACTGGGCACTTTGAGGGTGGATCAGGGGAATAACTAATGATTCATTTATGGATTGCCTAAGGAAATGTATTCTTCAGTAGTGGGACACCTGGGTGCAATTCTCTATCACAAAGCAGCTATGTGAAAGGACAAGATTGTGCCTCTGAATAACATCTGACTTTCGAAAGCTTGACTATAAACAAGCAGCCTACTTGTCCTAGAAAAGGTTATACTCATGTTCAGGTACTACAGAGGCTTTTCTAAGAAGCCAATTTGAGAGAGAGAAAGAAAAAAAAAAAAAAAACCCAAACAAAAACCATAACCCTAAGGAAGGTGATCCTTATTCCTGGTAGCCAGCTCTGGTCTTGGAATTATGAGCTGGGGCTCCTCAAACAGCCAATAGAGTCCCAAACATTTGAATAGCACATGCCTTCCCATTCCCTCTCCTCCAGAAGATCCTTATTGCAGCAAAAAAACATTGGTAAGCAGGCAGATAAACCCACTGCCCAACAGAGAGAAAGAGATGATCAACATCGGATAATGCTAAGAAGCTCTTTGGCACTGAACACTTTTTGATCGTGACAAGTTTTGTCATACTTAGTTGGGAAGCTCTTTTCGAGCCTCGTTCCAGTGAGGCAAGGTAGCAACAGCACCCTGAATTGACCCGAGAAGTCCCAAAGGGGCAAGCACAAGGTTTTTCCACACCTTAACACAGAGCAAGGTGTTGAAAGGTGCTCAGGCAGGAAAAGTCACAGACAGTGTTCAAAATTCTCTTGGCACTACGTTTTCCTCCCCCAGCATACTCTCCTGGTGGCCCGCTGCAGCTGCATTAGTCACCTCTGCTTTAAGCCAGCAGGAACGTACCTGCGAGTGCAGGCAAGTCACCGGCAGCGTGCAGACACTGCCATAAAAGGCAACATTCCTGTTTGCAAACCGGGGGAAATTCTTTCCCAGCACTGCAAAGCAGCAGTCATTGGGATAGCTGGAATTCTTCTAATTGTGTACAGACAGACAACTCGAATAATGTGTTGAGCAACAGGAAACTGGAGCCGACCAAAGGGCCAAAGAGCTAACGCATACAAAAGTGTAACTCTTAGATACACTTCCAATTAAGAATTGCTTTAAATGCCAATATTCATTCTCCATACAATACTGACTTGTGCCATCACGAATCAGGATTCTGTTGCCCAGACAAGAGGCCACCTCCACCCCCCTTTTTTTTTTTTAAAGGATCATTCAACATGGGCGTACTGCACAACTTCAGTCAGCACTTGCCTTTACTCCATTGTCAGTTGTGCAAGCAACCTACTCAGCAAAAGAGAATGTGCTGGGTACCATAAACTCAGTTGCTTATAATAACACAATCAAGAAACGCCTGATTAAAAGAAATCTGCATCTGCTTGTCAATCCTAAGCAGAGTCACTTATTAAAAACAATCCAGAATAACAACTCATTAGTTAATTATAGCAACAATTCTGTATTTCAGACCAGCTGGCAAGGAAAGGTTTTTATCTAGGCTCTTCTTTAGCTCTCATCATCATAGCATTCAAGTGATCATAAGAAGGAGCAGCCTCAAGCATCCAGAAATTCAGGAAGTAAAACATCCTTCAAATTTAAGCTATACAGCAGTATAGTATAATAAGATCCGTAGATTAATTTTACTATATAAAAACCCCCCATATCATCTAACTCATTCTTGACTTTCTTCAGTCCAAAAAATAAAAGACCACATTTTAGACTGCTTCCAGGACCTTCAGCATACATTAAAAAACTTACTTAAACCAAAATTTGTTTTCACAAGGGAGACATCTTGTACATAAAAAGTCCTCAGCCAAATATTCTACTGCAAAACAACGAATGTGAAGGAATGCTGAACTGCTGTGGTCAAATATATTGGCATAATTGATAAATTTATTAATCCAAATTCTTGAATTTTCTTTTTAGATGTTTTGGGATGGGAGAAGAAAAAGGTTGGGAGGCTAGAAGAGAATGTGCAATTTAAGCTCCACATCTCAGTTACAGAACATCCTAGCAGGCCTTTATCACCCACTTCCTCTGCATGAGTGACTCCAGTTTCAAGCCTGTTCATCTCCATAAAAGGAGAAGTAATATAGCATTCACACAATGGTGACATCATCTCTCCAGCTAAGAGGAAGTGTAGCTGAAAGGCAAAGGCTTGGCTTGCAGTCCCCTGCCTATAGCTGACTCATTAAGGCTAAAAGCTTAACCATAGCTAGATGGTACCACCCACCTCCTAACCACCGAGCGTCTGGCAGAACTGAGCAGCCCAGCCCTCTAGGTTTCCGTTACTATACTGCTCCCCTAGCATCGCAGTGAAAGCCTGTAGCCCAACTTAGGCAACTGGCTGGCTGATCAAGTTAGAGAGTTGACCTAAAGGAAGAATTAGTCTTAAATGCATGTAAGTGCTTCAACCATGCAGTAGTTTCAGTTCCTCAGTCTCTCCTCAAACTTCTCTTCTGACTTCAACGTAATCTTACAACCAATGTCCTTCCCTCAGGGCTCTAACACAGAAGGAGCCCCAGGCACTTGACACACTATGCTACTTGCAACAACCCCACTGGCATAAAATCTAATCAAATATGGTCACTGTGGTGCTTTAACCTACATGCTGGTTTGAGTAGCATCAAAAACACTCCAGGGGAACACCAGAACCGAGCCTGAGAGCCTGTTTTTGCATTATCATTTAAGGAATGCATTACAGAGAAGTTTCAAAATGCTAATAATCTATCATCAAGTACAAAAAAAAAAAGGAAATCAAATGAAGGACAAACATAGCACATCCAAGACAGCTCTCAACAACAGAACTTCAAGATGTAAAAAAAGGAGAAAAACCACTTGAGTTGGCAGGAACACTGCAGTACCAAGATTCAGCTTTGCATTATCTGAAGTTTGACAACAGTCACAAGGAGAAAAGTAAGTTTCATTTCAAAAAATGAAATATATCCTACTGGGTCAAACGCAAATATTTATTTCCCCAAGCCATTTTTGGACTAGAGCCCACACCCGTTTCTCTAGCATTCCTTAACTGAATCTGGAGATAGCAAAACAGGAAAACAAGTTAGGCTGTAATTTTAGGTTATACAAATGTTTATGAAGTTCTGACAGGAAAGAAAAACTGGTATACAGCCTGCAAAAGCTCAGGCAGCTCAGGACACTAAAACAGTGAACTGCAGGGAGACTGACAGCAAGGGCTGAACCATTACATAAGTGACTGCCAGAGAGCTCCTACTCTGGTTTACAGGAATGAAGCAAGAAGGGTGTGGTAACGACTAAAAAACAAGTGGGCAACGGACTCTTTTTTAGCTCCTTGTTCTACTGAAAACCACATTTCAAGACACAGATTTTGAGCGCTGCATTTAGAGATCTCAAGTAACTCTAAGTATGTAAAACATTTCTTAAGAAAATCAGAAACGACGCACATCTTTTCTTGCCATTTGTATACAAACACCATCAAAACGAACATCCTCCATAATTAGTATCCAAACTTAACGTTGCCCTTTGCATCAGAAATTTGGACAAATCTTGGAAACAAACTAGTGAAACCACAGGCTATATTCTTTTGGGTTTAGTGCAAACAGAACTTGACCTTTACATGCAACTTGAAAGAGACATCTGTGCCTCTACATAATCTGAATAGCTCTGTCAATCAAGTATCCCTGAATTGGTAAGCGCACACAGAATACTGTGTAGAAAATAAAGATGCACTTTGGTACAGCGCAATATACAGTGCAGCACAGCAGACCAATGCTAAGTAGCAAGCTAAGAAAGAAGACTTGAGACCAAGAAGTTAAAACAGAAGTGTTCTACTAGCTCAGAAACATAAGAAATATGTAAACATCTAAGAATTACAAATAAAATATTTCAAGGTCATGTTCTATAGAAGCAGATCTAGAGGACTGTTTCTTGTGAAAATGACAACTGGGCCTGAAGTGCATGTGAAGATCTACAACAGCAAGTGATTTGTCTTACAATAACTAACACTGTTTCCTCCCTTAATGTAACAAGGTCAATAAAAATCATGAAGTTACTATGCTTCAGCATTTTTTCTTTTAAACACCAAACCCAGAGACTACCTAACTACCAAGTGAATATCAGCAAGGTGCTGACTGCACAGGCTCCTTTGCAGACTAATCCATCAAGGTCAAGGAGGGTTTAATAACTGCGCAGTGATTTTAAGAGTTTTGTTCAGTGAACCGTTAGGAGCTTTACACTAATATGTGGAGAAACTGGATGAGAAACGAGATGGAGTACATTCATTAGCAATGTGCTGTCTATTCCCTTGCCTACCTGTCTCTTAGTTGAGCAGGCTGAGCTTTGGAGACCAGAATAACCATACTGATCTAACATATTACAGAAGTTTCAGACACTGGCATTAAAACAGCCATCATGCTCCAGACACCAATGACATTTCTAGCTTCTATCAGTATTTGACATAGAAAATTCCCTATATGTGTTCCAAATAGACAAAGAGGTGCTGTTTAACAGCTTTAAAATATGTTTTTCTAAATATGTCCCCTGGAGACTATGAATTGAGGTAAAGAATGTACCACTTCAGTACACATCTGTTGCATTAGAATAATGATTTGTTTGCTCAAGACACCACTCCACTTGCAGGCACTGTACTTCAATCATCAGCACCAGAAGAGTAATTCTTCTGAAAGCAGTCAGACCTGAGGCTTCTGGCATCCAGGTTACCCAGAGAACAGAAACATTAAGACAAATGGTTGTTTTCTCTGAAAACAAAAATGTTACACTTTTTTTTTTCCCTAGAGTTCTGCTCTTGAAGCACAGGAAGTCTCTCCAAGTACCATGCAGCAAAATAATGTTTTCATCTCATTGTCTTGGGTTGGAGAAAGGAGGAAAAAAGAAAAAAAATCACTGTGAACACATGCTCTATCACGTTGTTGCTTCAAGGAAGTACTTCTGGTGAAATTTAACAAAAAGCAATTTAACCTCTTGGAATATATAAATGCCATATGACACTTTTGTGAATGGAGTAACCAGGGTAGACACAAAAAGAGGACCAAGCTCACCCATAGTGCATCAGCACAGATGCCTGGAAAGGGTTAAGTAGTTTCTGGATTAGCAGAGCTTGGAATAAAGCTCTCATCTTCCTCTCCCTTCCCAGTTCCTTTCCTGATGAACATCCCTTTGAATGGCCTGCTTATTAAAATACCATAAATTGACTGAAAACCAAAAAAAAAATTCAGAGTCCAAATCAATTAACATGCAAGGCTTTTCTGCTCTGTCAGCTTAAGAAATAACTATACCCCATGCTGACAGAAGTCAGAGTCAACAGCTTGCTATCCTTCTCCAGACCATGAAGGATTCCCAGTCTTCAGGGCTCTGAAAGTAACCTGGGGAAGGCAGCCTAATCCTAAATGCCTCCGGCTCATGTGGAGCACCGGACCCTTTCATCTTCTATTCTCTGTAGAGATTCCTGCCATACCACTGGCTGCTGCACCAAGCCTCCCCCACCGCTAAGCAAAACTGAGAAAGTAGAATAGGAATGTTGCTTTCCATTGCCCTAGAGGCTAGCCAGGACCAGAGACTGCAACGACATACTGACCGTCACTCCCAGTAGCAGACATCAGAATGCTACTGTTACCCTTTGCAATAAGGAAATAAGGCAGCAAATAACCCTAGAACGATCTCTAGGGTTCTTGCTAGCACACGTACACACGCGTGAAGCAACACACACACACAAATCTTTCCAAACCTAGTTAAACAGGTCAAAGCAGGCTAGTTCAAAAGCTAACTGGGAATGATATTCACATCCAACAAGTGTTCCAAAAAGTCAGTGACAAGATATCTCAAACCAGGCAAAGAAGAGCTGGGGTAAACCTCTAGACTGTCAATACTGCTGAGAATATTGCAATAGCTAGAATTGTTCTGGGAAAGGTAAACACTCCAGCAGAGCCCATAGCAACTTTCCCATGCTAGGAAAACAGAGGCAGGGCTGCCATTCTTTAGCTTTGTACACCAAAGCAATTGAAATCTGGGATTTCTGAGTTTTAGACATCACTGAAGTAGTGGCCTGACGGAGATACCGTCTCTTTTCAAAAGGAAAGAAAATATCCATGTAGATTAATCACTAGCTCTGAACCACCATCAGACCAGGGAAGGTCACCTGTCCCTTGTTGCAGAATTGCATCTGTCTGGATATCCACTGCCACATACAGATATATCTGGCAGGGATGAAGGACAAGATGCATGCATGTGCAGTTCCAAATGGTTTAACTGTTGTCTATACATGGAAAAGGACTTCTTCGGTCTCCTTACAACAGTGCCAAAGAAACTGTTTCAGACATCTATGTAGAAAAGATTTCTTTTTAGGGAACAGTAACTGTGCTGGGTTAAGTCAATAGCTTGTTTAAGAAAAATATACATTGGTACTTGAGCTGACAAGGAGTGGGCAAGGGAGAGAAGGAAGTAAGAAAGGAAATGAAACAGTGATAGTAGGTTTATGGACAACCATGCTGCCACATATAGTACAGGCGGTGCATCTGTCCTTGTCCTTCATGGCAGATCCAGTCTTTGTCTGAGGGAAGTGAGGTCCTATATAGGTCCAGGTTCACAAGTTTTTTCCTCTGGATACAGCATTCCTTTCAGAGTAACATATCAGTAGTATAGCTGTATTTCTTCAAGATCTGCCACATCTTCAACAAATTGCCATCAGTACCCTGCCACCAGTCCACTGCAGCATGTCTGTATGGCTCACCCCTCCCCACCCAAGGCTTTTACAAATATAGCTTAATCGATCCATCATGTTAGCTCTCCCATGTGCTCTGCATGGCAGCACACTTCAGCAACCTTTCTCAGCATTCTCCACACGTAAAATTTGGTTAAAGCCACTAACACAGGTAAGCGGAAGGAATTCTTGCTCCCTTTCCACTCTGGGCGACCATATTGTTATAGTCCTCCTATGCTTGGAGGTGCAAGTGGTAGTGAGGGCAGGGGAAAAGCAGAATTCTAAAACTGAGTCTAATTAGAATTTTATAGCATGATTTTATTATATCTGGCCTGTGTTCAAAAAAGTGAGGCTAATGACAAGACCTAGGAGAGACAAACACCTTAATCATTGCTAGTCATCAGAAAATGAAGGAGTAATCAAACTCATACAAGCCATGCCAAATCAAACAGTCCATTATATCCTTTAAATCTTACAAAGCAAGCCTCTTCATATAACCCAGCTACAAACAGGAAGAAAAGCACAAAATACCTCCATACGTGAACACTCTCCAAGCATCCCAAATACAAGCACTGACTCTGTGAAAGACCTCCTCTCAGAAGGGGCGACATGCATAGGACATTCAGAGCTCCGTATTTAAAAGTCCTCAAGTGACAAACAAGCAGCAGACAATATATATGGTTCTTTACTTCTCATTTGTATACATGGGGGGGGGAAATAGGTCAATCTGCTTGCTTTCTTTTATTCTGTGAAAAGCCAACAGATGTATTTAATATTGCCTGATAGTAAGTTTTATTCTTAACAGAATAATAATGTAACCAAACAACTCCTGATGAGTAAAACTACCACTGACCATCACACTTCAAAATGCAGGTTATACTAAGCTTGTTTCACCCAACCAGACTGTATGACTGGATTTTAAATACTTTTGTTAAAAGCCTCTATCAACCAATACACATACTTGCCCACCTACAGCTATCGTTCCATAGTCTCATCGCTGAGAGGGAAAGTTCACTATCTCAGTTCTCCTTGCCTGCTTCTCTGAACCCTGTGCATTCATGCCAGTCTGTTCTTTATGTCAAGTTTAGCTCTTGCCAGACTCTTTGTAAGGTTCTTCAATCCACTAGAGCAGGAGAAAGCTATTCACCTGAACACAAAAGCTGGTACCAAGTAGGTGTCAGGTGTCTGTAAGCAAGGACAGAGGGGGCAACAATGCCTTTTGATAACAGCCAGTTGTTGTTCTCCGACAGTGTTTTGACTGCAACCTTGATTTGTGATTTCAACAAGAGTCATTATCTCAGTCAGCACTCACCTTGCATCATACTCCTGTAGGCTGTGTCTGTGATGGCATAGATGTGAGGGGGCATCTCATGTCTCTTTTTGCCTTTGTACATCTCCACTATTTCTTCTGAGTATATGGGCAGGTTCTTGTAAGGATTGATTACCACGCAGAACAGGCCTGAGTAGGTCTGGAAAGAAAATGCCGCAGCAAATAAAGACAGGAATTAAAAGTGTTGTATACTTGCACATTTTAACAGTATATTACTTGGAAAAAACCCAAACCACTCCTTTTTTAAGTGCTTCTTCCAGTGATGCTATGTGGGATGCTTCCCACTAAGCAGTATTAGAATCTGAGCAACAGCTAAAGTCATATCAACTTGACTAGTACTCAACCTTTCCAAGTATGCACAGAGCGTCAACTGACACATTAGTCACACTGATATCAAACTGGCCTGCTCCCTGGCTAATTAACAGTCCACTACGACTGGCTTTTCTTCCTTCTAAAGTTCCTATATTCAAGTCAAATGTTCATTTCATTATATAAGGTAGGTGCTCAGCTCCTAGAATCATGCATTTTATTATGTTCTGCCTCATGTTTGCTATTCATTTATCCAGTAATTGGTCAACTACAACATAATAAAACTTCAAGCCAAAATAGTTACTAAAAGAAAAATAAGACCAGTGTACTCCTTAGAGGTTTTCAAGACCACTGGACTAGGCTGAATTCAGTGTTGACCCTGCTCTGAACAGGAAGTTGGATTAGATGGCGTCCTAAAGACCCCTCCAGCCTGAACACTTTCATGATTTATAATGTAACAACTACAACTAGATTCAACACTGTAAGGTCATTAATGTAGTATAGTACTGAACTAGTCAATATAGAAAACAATTCTAAAGTATTCCGTGCTCAAAGAGTCAGCAACATTTGCCAAAGTTTACTTCTAATTCATCTCAAATGTTTAATTCATTGATCTGTGACAGCAAACCTCGATATCTCAATTGGTTTCCACTGGCTTAAATTCTACAGTTCTAATGGAAGACAACTGTCAAAATACTTCTAGTGAAAATATTAAGCTTCTTAAAAGAAAAAAAAAATCTTTGAGATCTGAATATCTAAAAAAACCCCCTAACAAACATTTTACTTGCAAAGAAAGGAACAGAGGCTTCTTAGATATTTCCTAGATATTCTAAGAATAGCATTCCAAGCCTTGCTCCTGGGGTTTAGAGCTACCCTAGTTCCCTGTCAATTTTAGAGGCAGCTGTTTGAAACATCTGGAGAGGAGTAGCTTTCTACAGCAACTTGCAGTGCTACTGGAAGAGAGTACATTTGGCACTTTTTATTTATATTGCTACCATCTCTTCTGTTGTTTGCTCAATGAAGAGTGCTTTGGAGTGGTAAAGAGTTCTCCACAATGAGTGCAGAGAGTACATAATCAGATTTAGCCTCTTTAGCTAGATAAAGGTAAGGATTAGACTACAGTGATCAGAAGGGTGAAAATAGCATCTACTACACAGTTTATAGTCTTATATCCAAATTTTCTCCATGCTGGCTTAATGTTAAGTAATTAGCCCACTCTTATATGCAGCAGATTCAGATACAGCTTTCATCCTATGTCCCCCAGAAAGCAAAAATTTTATAGGTATTTAAGATTCCTTTTCCATATCCCAGTATAAACTACCAGGATATGTTTCCAGACCTACTTTTTTTTTTTTTTTTTTAAATATTTGAGGAATACTTGAATAGCTTACAGAAAATACTAAATCTCCTTCCAAAGTGGGAAACTATGAAAGTTTGCTAAAAACCTTTTACTGTAGGACTTCTAAAGTTCCAGGAAGCTAACCTTCAGTGAGACATTATAGTCAGGTTAGGTTTGAGGTAGTGCTTGAAAGGAACAGTTTAAGGAGTTTGCAGAAACCAACTTGGCAATGCTAGTTCCTTTTGCCTCAGCCTTAGTTCTCCATCATGTCAGACAGTACTTGTACAGCACAGAATAGCAGCTGAAAGACTGGGTCGTGCTTTTCTGACATTGACTACACTAGTGGAAGACAGAGTAGGACCAAGAGGTAGAAAGGAGTCAACTCAAGAGTAGCATGTTCACAGTACATGCAATACACCTTTTCCTTATACTGGCATGGAAATAATTAACATTGGAGTCAACTGAACTGTTAGAAGAAAAGCTGTAATTTTATCAGAGTTCTGGAAAACAAGTAAACAAAAACCCTCTAGGCTGCCAGTTCCAGCTGTCTGCATTAGCAACCTTCTTGCCTCAAATCCCATGGCAGCAGCAACATGCACGTAGCAATCAAAAGAAGATGCCCTATATAGTCCCTGTTCCCCCCTGCAACAAAACTGTAACTCATGCCATAGACCAAACCTACCTCTCCTTTGAAGATGTTAATAAAGCTAAATGCCTGTTTGCTGCTTTTGGGGGATTAGAAGCGAGAGCAAAAGAAAAGTGGTAGCAAGTACTGTAGTAATATTCCACAAGGAATGTAAAGTTTTCTTGTCTGTATTTGTGTGACTTTTTATGGCCATGTTTGCTGACAAATTAGAATTGTTGCTTTTCAAGTAAGAACAGTGTAAAGGTCTGAAGCTGGACTGAAGCAGGCTTACAGATGAGAGCAGCACTTCAGAAAAACAGAAGACATTAATTTCAATTAGATTGATGAAGCCATGAAGCAGGTATGCAGGAAGAAGCCATCACCTTCTTCCAGCATTCTGGCTGCAAGGAGAAATACCTAAGGGAAGTTTCCTTGCAGTATAATGATCTCAGACAGATGTGTGAGGTGGTATTTTTGTCTAATAAAGAGAGGCAACTAATCATGGCTGGGATAGGCAACTGAGCGAGACCACCATGTCACAACTGCTGGTCAAGCACACTGACAGAGTTTTATATAGGAAGCAAGTTGAATTATATTGAGCAGAAGCTGCCAGCCCTACCATAGAGAAGACAAGAGTCATCTTCATCTTAAAGTACAAGTAAAGACTTATATGCATAAATCTCTGAATTGAACCCAAGGCTCCAAATGAAAGGCTAATCTATTATAAGCACAGCTGGCTTGGAAATCTATTCTTTGTTTCAGACATTACTATCTCAAAATAGAATTCTGGCATTACCTTTTGCTAACTATTTCAAGTGACACACGGGCCAAACTGGAACTAGTTTTATTTTTCTAACTGCTAAACTAGCTCTGAAGAGCTGAAAGGACCGTCTGCAGCATGGCACAAATCTGACAGCATCAGAAAGTTTATTTTCCAGCAACTGTTAACTTCAATGAAATAACTGGAACATGTAAGGTTGAGTTTTGAGTTTCACGCTGAATACAAACAATGCAGTTCAGGTAAGCAACACAGAAGCTGCAAATGATCTTCTGATAAAGCATTCCGAATAGAGAGGGTTAATGTGAAAGTCAGTCTATTAGCAAGTCACCTCAGTACAGAACCAATCAGCACACGGCAACAGCAAATTGGTGTCAGACTCAAGCTCTTAGTTCTTGAAATGTTTGACACTCCCTGCTCAAAATTTGTCTGCACCAGCCATAAAATTTTCCCCTTCCTTTTATAGGATGGGTAGACAGAAAAATAAAGTTAAAAAAAAGAAAAAAAAAACCACAAAAACACATAGTCCTGCTGGCAAAGAAGAGAGAAAGGACAAGAGCAGAACTAAATCATGCTTATGATCTTTCCAGAGACATTTATGCTAGAGATACATTGCATGTATTCTCTTTCTTCAAGAGGATTAATGATCAACTAACAGCCACTCCAGTAAAAGTATTTTAAGCCTTCACATTAATCTCCTGACTTCTTGAGAACTGCTGACAGGTGAGATCAGTCCATTTCACAAGTGCACAGAAACAGAGTTTTGGCAAGACTAAGATTCTGTAAAAGAGAATTACTATGCTAGGTTTACTTGGGTGAAGGGTGTGGAGATTTTTTAATACTTCTTACAGTCCAATTAGAAAAACTCAATTTATTACAGTCACAGACTATGTCTGAAATTTCAGAGGATATCTTGCAAGATATGTGAAACAGCCTGTTGCATAGTGTGCAACAGACTGAGATGCTGTTGAACTATTTTCAACAACTTATTACATAACCTAGCAATGTTTCCTGTTCTAAAAATGTTACACATGATCTTGCACATCCTATTTCATCTCAGTACCAAAATTCTTCCCTCTGAGAACAGATTTTGACCAATAGTCAAAGGAGTTATTGACTACACAGAATAATTAACTGCATGAACCTCCAACCACATTAGCTCTCAAAATTTTGAGAGCAGATGGTGGGAGTCAGACTAAGTTTATATCAGCTTTGCATCCTTCAGATGTTCTCCGATAATTTCTGCAACAGTTGTCTATATGCCTTCATGCCACTCCAGAAGAGCAGTGGTCACAGCACTAGCCAGAGTCAGAGCTTCTAGCTTGTGTTCATGCTCCTTAACTTAGAAGGCAACAGTTCACAAAGGTTTCTACCCAAGATGGATAGCTAGGGTGAATTCCTGCTACATGGTGTCTTAGATACCATGAGTCCCTGTTACGGCAGAAGAGATCATCTATAGCTTGCCACATAAGATGACTGCATAAAAGACTATATGCCTATGGGTATGACAAAGTAGTAAGCATTCAAAAAAACCCAAACCATACAGATAAATATTGCAGAGAGTTTTTACTTATGTTGTCTTCTCCATATGACAAGAGAGGCAGCTTTTGGGTTTTGGCAGCACAAAAAGGCGGGGAGGAGAAATCTAGACAGACTTTCTTCAAGGACTGTATGAATATACATGTTTACATATGAAATTGATTCTTTAATACATTTTATTTTAATAGATCTTCTAATCTACTGTGAAGAAGATTTCATAGTGCCTAAAAATACTGAACATCTGTCATTTCTACATCCCTCAGGATTCCATCTCAGGCAGTCCCATTTTAATTCTGTAAGCAGGGGCTAGCCTGAGAATAAACAAACCAAGAAACGCTAGTTCCTGTTTTAACCAGTCACTGCACCCAAATTTTACATTACCACTGAGTTTAATCATTCATTCTATGCCTGCAGAGTATTAATAAAGTAGAGGCCATCATGATGAACATCTGCTGGCTAAACGGAGGCCACGTGAAGAGGAAAATCAGAAGGGAACTGAAGAACCAGGTCAAGGTTCCAAATTCTCCTTCCCCACCTTTCCCTATTTATTGCTTTTGGTATCCAGTGAAGTAGTTGCTGCATGCTTCATTGATATGACCATTGGTCCCATAAACGGTATCTTTGTCATTTCCACAGCAATAAGAAGCGGGAATCTCTGCTTTTGTCCGTTTTGGGGTGGAAAGAAAAGGAAATATATCCTATCTGTAAGCACATGCAGGCACATATGTGCCTTCTCTAGTAAGACACTCGTAGATCCAGAATTTTTGTAACACAGAAAGCTTGGCATTAACATTCTTTCCCACTGAAGCTCCAGACGTGGGAAAACACAATTCAGATGTTAGGTATATTAGGACCTTATTTTTATTATTATTTGGTTCAGTTCAGATCAGACTCCCTGTTTACCACTTTCCAACTGCTCTCACTTCTTGCTAAAAGAAAGTTAAGTGGCATTCAAAACGTCTTGCAAACGAAGACATTAAAATGTTAAAGACAGATTTACCACAGCATTCCCTGAAAGCTTCAACATTAACCAGAGGGGGATTGGCTTAGTTTAGTGAAAAAATTTTAAGTAGAGGGAAGAAGCTAAGTTACATGAGAGTTGTGTATAGGGGCAATGAAAGGTTAACATACACATTCTAGAAGCCAAGTGATTACAGTAAGTCCACATACTATGTAATCAAGAACTCTTACCCCAATAGACAAGATTACTTACATAGATCAGTCCCGAGTAGTATCTCTCCTTCAAGTTGTGAAGCACAGAAGCCTCATTCAGGCATGTCAGCTCCGCCATATCTTCCACTTTAGAGAATTTGGGGGGGTTCATCTTCTGGATGTCATCTTTATTTACTTTCACTTTCTTCCCATTTTCTGCCAGTTCCACGATGGCCTCATCTCCTACTTCTTCCTTCAGGCTAGCTGCCTCAAACCCATTCTTCTCTGAGGGAACCCATACCAGCTTCTTAGCTGCCCAGTCAGCCTGAGTCAGGGGGTTATTAATGATGTTTTTGTCCACGTAAAGGTACTTATCTGCATCTCTTTGCGACATTGTGTTTTAGAATCGGGGACCTGCGAAAAGAGATGGGGAAGAAAAAAAAAAATATTTTTAAAGCCTCAAGTTGCCTTGCAAATTCCTAGACACAGACAGGCAGATGCTAAGTACTCTTGAGTCCCTGGTCATCAGAGCATGCCTCCCCCTCCTTTAGTTTCATGTTAGTAAGCACTGGTAAGTTGTCAAACTTCCAATAAGGTCAAGGTTTTGCTTGCCAAGAGGATGAAAAAACCAAACTAGCAAGCAGTTAAAAAAAACCCTACAACAAAACACTGACCATTAAGCATTTGGAAGCCATTATTTGGCAGAAAAGAGAAAGCACATTAAAGTGGCAAGCATCAAACAATTTGTAAGATGTGCCAATACTCATAGCATCAGATACTATGTCACTAACGTTCAGGTCAAGATTAGCCCCTCACTGCTCTACTTGGTAGAGATATTAGCTCAGAAATATAATCATAAATGTTTAATCAACACTTTCACTTCCTATCTCCTTGTTCTGATAAGCTACGCATCAAATACCATATACCAGTCTAGACAACACACGAGACACACTTTGCTTCTAAAAGACATCATCGATAATTTGAGGACACCAGTTAAGACCAATATTAGACACTTTCCATCACCAGCTTAGTAGCAACACCCAGCCCACCAATTTCTATCTTTTTTTCTAGATAATGTTCAGTAGCAAAATACCTCCTCTTGGAGGTATTTTATATATATATATTCAGTAACAGAATAAACCTGTGGTCAGGAAATTTTACAGCCAAAAATCCTCTATTGGGATCCTTCTGTGAAGCTGTGGTCAGGTAGAAGAGAGAGTACCACCCCTACAAGAGGGAGATTTAGGCAGCATGCTCAGAAAATGGCACCCTAGATTTAGCATTTCATCAAAACCAAACACTACTGCCAGGGATTTTCCAGTTTATAAGGCAGCAATTTTATTGGTGCCATTCAGAAATCCTTTCAATCAGAAGAAAGGACTGCATGCGTCAAGGCTCATTAACCATGTAACAGCAGCCTCTTCACAAGGTCCCATAAACATTACTTCTTGGATCCTTCCTCATAAAGATACCAGTGTCCTCAATATATGTTTTTCATAACTTGGATAGAAGCTAGAGCTCTTTACCACCAAAAGAACAGGAAATGAAAAAATCAATATTCACGTCACGGAAGGCTGTCAGGATCTACAGGGATAACTTTTCTACAGAACATACCCATATTTACAAACCAGACTGCAAATCAAATAGGCGAAGTCTGACTACAGATACCGCAGACAAAAAGGTATCCTTCTGAGAGCAGGACAGAAGCAGTTCAACTCCCGAAATACGCATGAGAGCAACAATAGATGTTGAGTCCCAGCATTAGCAAGTAGTGAATGAAGCCAGAAAAACATCAGCTATAATAATGATGGGCAAAAATGCCCACACCAGTCATTTGTAAGCATGTAGGGAAATTCCTTTCAACAAATGTATCACTGTAGGTGGTATGCAACTTTGTGCCAGGGACTGTATGGATAGCTGTATATTCATAGCCAAAAATTCTTTAGCAAACAAAGAGAAAATTACTTTATAAATAATCATTTCCTTTAGCTTGAGTTTAAAATCTTTGTCTTAAGCCTTACAGGATATGCCAAGCAGCTATCCCACACTTTACCTCATCTTTCCTTCCCCACAGGGTCACTGACACTTCCACCTCAATCAATGCAATGGTGATTCTCAGAGCAACTCCTCCTCCCTGGCTTTTCATATTTTTATTGAAAATCCAGATTTTAATGGGTACATAATGACGAGATTTGTTGCAGAGATAAGATGTAGCAATCAGGAGGCTACCATGAAAAATTTGAGCTGTCAAGAGATGTCCAAAACCACCGTACAACAGCTAGTCTGACAGACTATGTGGGAAATAGAGAAGACTAATAATTCAACAAAAGATGTTGAGACTCCATGACATTGCAGAGTATCATCTGCAGGTTGTGGTCAAAGGGTTAAAAAAAGGGAGTGGAGGGAAGGAGGGGAAAAGAAAAAAAAAATTCAATTGTGTTCAGAGTTGTATCAGGTTTGGCAAGGCAACAGCTGTGCTCTACCCTCCATTACAGAGTTTCCTGCCTATGCAACTCCCAGAATCTAACCAGTTGCCTTTTTTGGCTATAATCAGGCAGGACACAGAGGCAGTATGCTTCAGCTAAATTCAGTTTCATCATTTCCTGAGGAATCCTAAGTAACCAGCCATCTGAAGTGTCCTACATTACACTTAAACATATTCCTCACTTTCTTACTGCATTCAATACACCTTGGAGATTTATTCTGGGATAAAGACTAATTCTTTTTGGATAAGAAATACATAAGACCACAAGAAATCTTTCAAGGGGTATCCCCAGCCAGTTCTAGATCTGGCAAGAACTGAGGAAAGAAGATAGCTACAGAGAGGTTAATCAAATTCCTCACAGGAGGAGAACCCCGAACTATCTCACATACAGCAAGACTGCATTCTTCAGCCAGCAGGGGATCATTCTATAGCATCTATTCCTTTTTATTCCCAGGACTGAAAACAACAACTTTCACAGTACGAAGAGAAATAGCCTAACATGGCTATTCTAAAGTCTCACCAAACACTGAATTTTTTATGCCAGTACTACCACATAGTGAGGAGATTCAAAGATGGTCTGCACCTCAAACTTTAAACAGGCTTGAAAATTACCCTATTGCATGGCAGCAGCAAACAGTCTTATTATCACCATCTCAAACCAGCTTTCATATGCTCCAGAACAGAATCATCAGGTACTAGAACTAAAAAACTGGAGGATCATGCTAAGATAACATGGTATTAGTGCTATTCTCGAGGCTGACTTTGAACCCACAGGGCCTCTAAACTAGCAATACCACAACCCAACCATTAATTTGCCTTCTCCACAAGAACAGTACCAGAGGAATCAGATTCAGCAAGTTCCATCTCATGGGCTCCAAAACTTATCTTCCTAGCTTATGCTGCATTTCACTGGGCATTTCTAAAAATGTCTTAAGTGGTCAAGGAAGTAAGCTCAGTAAGCTCTTGCAGCCTTACAGCAACGCGCAACGAATGCAAGTCATGACCATTTTAGGAACAAATTAGGAAGCAATTTGTTTGCCTAGTAGTTTGCATTTTGGGTGTAGATAATTATGTGGGGCAAGGACATTTATCTTTACATGGCTATTGTGCAACTGTCAGATGAGAATACCGTTAACAATATTCTTTTTGATGCAACGCCAGTCTATAGGTAAGAAGACCAAAAAATACAGAAGGAAGACAGACCATCCTTGTTTTGAGTTTAAATGCCTCCTTCCTAGTATTGTTTCCAAAAATGAAATATTACAGTTGCTTCCCTGTTAACCCAGTATGCTCCCTTACTCTGGTTTGTAGCAGTCCGAGGAACAGGCTGGTCAAATGTTGCTTGTTTTCCACTATTTCAGGTGCCAAAAGACATTCTTTTGCCATTTGACTAACTACATAGTTGCCACAAAGATGCCATACAGTCACAGATGGAGGCAAAATGATCTCTACAGTCATGAATAGGACAGGACCAAGACATTAATAATATGTAGCCCAATCTTAAAAAACAATTTCAAGAACCCTTTACATACATATTTTCCTGCAGATTCTTTTGAGATGAACAAATTAAACACTGGCTTTAAGTTAAGATGCCATGCATTCCCTTTGAACTAGGCAGAATTACCTAAAACCCTCATTTGAATATAATCATATGGACAGAAGTTTGCCTTAGCCTCCTACAATTTCACAGCCTTAAGGCCTGAATTATGAGACACTTCACACACTCCCCTCTCCCTACTTAAAGCAACAAGTGCTTCCCAAAAACCTGGAAACAAACACCTTCTCTGGCCTGGAAAGGTCTAAAAGGTGCCTCTGCTATAAGGTCCCTTCCTTTTGATTACAGTGTTTTGCAACTGCTAAAAGCATAGAACATTATCTGTTTGCAATTTGATTTTCCAGAACTATTTGTATTATTACCACCCCCCCACCCCCCAATGTTTACTCTGTCAGCAGCCACAGAATTGTTCCTGGGACTCAGCCACTGCTGAATAAGATGAGCTTGGGCTATGCTAAACTACCGAGGTAACGGCTGAAGTAGAAATAGAATATATTCAGAAGAGCATTAATGGCAACAGTTAAAGCATCACACTTACTAACAAGTATTAGAGCACTAACTAGGCAAGGAAAGCACTTCTAGTTTGAGTTATCCAAACCGCCATTGAAGTAGGGATCCCCACACCATTCTTTTTAGGCTTCAGCCTCACCATTAGCAAAGATGCATTACTGCATTGGAATAGACAGCTTTAACTACAAACCCTACTTTAATGAATTATGAGAAGTTTGTGAAATACTGGCCTATAGAGAACATAAAATAGCCAGATACATGTACTGTATACTTGCTGACTCTGATCACCATTTCAGAACTTTGCTATAAGACTGAGCCTGCGTGAAAAGGGACGTATGTAGGTAGTTACTAGAAGTTTTCTTCTGTTTCATATCCACCAGTAAGGCACTGTTATACAAACTTTCTGTGATTTCACATGACATGATCCCCGCAGATGGTTTGTCTAGCAGCCTTTATACTAGCAGTGCAAGAGGAGCTACCCTAAAGATCAGGGTGACAAAAAGAATGAACAATAAATAGCAAACACATTTAGACTAAAATAAGTTAATTTCCCTTAGACTAAAATAAGTTAATTTCCCTTTGTTTATACAGTTTAAAAGTATTTTAGGAACACAATTCTCACGCCATGTTCCAAACTGGCTTACCTTTAGCAGGTTGTGGGAGAATGGCATACAAGACAAAAGGCCCTTTCACAGAGCAAAAGGAACGTACACCATTTCTACAGGCAAGACAAGACTTTTACACTAGAAAATTACAGCACTACCGGTCACTTACAGTCCCATTTCAGTTACAACTAAATTGTCCTCAGTGAAGAAGCTTGACTCTTTGTTAATACACAGCATTTGAAAAATAATCTGACTTTGAGAAGAAGCTAATGATTCAAACTAAGTTTGGTCAGTAACATTCATATGACGGGAATCCTTGTTAAGCATACAATCTGAACAGCTAATACTTGCATTATTTTTGCAAACTCAACTATTTCACTTTCCCCAGCCAGCTGAATGCAGTTCACCAAATCAACAGAAACAGTTGCATTAAGTGCAGCTAGAAAGCACAGTAAGCAGACTTTAGTGGCCATACTGCCTACAGTGACCATGAACTGACAACATTAAAAACCAAAACCTAACCCACCAAAAAAAACTCCCTATAATTCCCTTGTATTCACGAAGAAACTGTTCAGATCTCATCTGTTTAGGACATACTAGGCTGACACTTCACAGCTCCACGTGCCAGGATGAAAGAAAACTGTAAAGTTTGTTAGCACAAACTGCTCCAATTTGTAAGTAACACCTATATAAAAACTGAAGTCTGAATCACTAAGGGTGAGAAATGAATCGCAGGGAGGAGGGGGAGAGGAAGGGAAGGGAAAAAGCTGGCAGGAAGCTGAACTGATGGACTGGTTATATCTGCTTGTTTCTCAAGTTCAGTACACTGTGACACACCAGTGCTTGATACTTCAGACTGAACTCAAGAATCATGAATTTCAGTTGTCCTACTAGAGAATACAACATCAGGCAAGTACACGAGTTCGCAATTAATACTCCCTCACAGATAGTCCCCCAAGCTGAAGGCATTCAGCTACACTTTACCCTTTTTGTTCAGGATGCTGTGCTGCCAGACTCATTTCTTCTAGTCCAGCTTTATTTGGGATTCATAATGATTGCTATTAGGCTTACTGTAGTTCACTGCTTTCCTCTCTAGTCACAGTCTGACGCACACAATACATTGTTGAAAGATTTATTTCACAACTGGAATGCAGATTGCTGGCAATTATTGTTGCATATTCAGTTTGACTGTAGTGCTGCCCAGACTTGCCAGCTACCGTGTTTATTACTGTAAGTTAAACTCAAAGGTAGAGCACTAAAGTGCCTTCTCTGTATGCACAGGGCTCCAAGAATCAAGGAGGAATCTAATTATCTATTGTGTAATACAGCTATCATTTACACATAAGTGATCTACTGACCAGACTACACATCAGACAGAAGAAAGAAAGAAGTTGAAGGGTATTCTGTATCTTCCAGGTGGCCTAAAGGTACCTGGCATGCATCCTCAGAACAATGAACATGGAATAAATATTTCTCAGCTTCCACATGTCCAGCTCTCTTCATCAGCTGTCAGGCACCACTTTCTGGTACGTGTGAAGCAGCACTTCCATATTCTACTGTAACAGCTGACACAGGAGGTTTGCTCTGTGAAGCTGGGACTTTCCACGGCAAATTGCAAAGGCCACAAAGCCATCTACAAGTAAGACACTGTCCTTGCACGCCACTTAGTAGTCATCTTTTCTCTCCACTGGGTTCAAATCAATGGTAAGATTGGGAGAACAGAAGCTACAAGCACATGTAGATGTAACAAATTAATGCCAATCTGAGGAGGCTAGTTTTGGGTACCAAAGAGTGAAAACGGGATAGCGCAGGCTTCACCACAGGCTATACAAGCACAGAAACGATCTTGGGCAACCGCACTGCATACCATAAAGAAATTAACCACTGTAGGTTATGGGCAAATACGGCCAGGCATAGCTTCCCTAAGTTAATGCCAGGGAGGGTATGCTTGCCCCTATTTTAATTGCACCTTCTCAGTTCAGTGAGACACAAAGACACATTACCATCCATGTACATGGCACCAATAAAGTTAATCAGTTCTGTGAAGCCTGTGCACATTGTTTAAACACACCAAACAGTGGTTTAGGGAGGGGGAGGGTAGCCTTCTGTTGATTTCGAGTCCAGTCTTTAGCATGACAAAGCTAGGCTGGCTGCCACCCAACCCCATTCACTTTGAATAAATATTCAAAGTTTACAATCCTGCATAATACACTTTCTGCAACTGTTGTTTCTCATTAGTGCACGTACAGTACATGCCTTCTCAGCAGAGGAGAGAATTCCTCTTCCAGAGACAGTGTGCCCACAAGGAAAACATTCCAGGGGGAGAACACATTCTTCGTGACCACTCAGCAAAGTAATCCCACTTAAGGAGACAGCTGTAGTTCAGAAAACTGCAGCCCATCCCTGCTGTTCAAGCTGTTTTGCTGGAAGACTTGTTTTCAGGAGGCATAATGGACTGCAAAAGTTCTGATCAGGCATGCAGAGTTCCCCAGGGACACTGCATGAGAGAGGGAGGAAGAGCTTGGAACGTTTCAGCCTGTCCTTGTTATCTCAGGGTCACTTTTCATCCCTTCCCTACTATTCTGATTTAAGGCTAAAAAGCTATCTGCTAAGAACTCTCTGAGGCACTGAAGTGTAAGGTAGCTCTTCCAATACACAGTTCTATATCAATTAGCACTCCCTATCATCTTTGTCTACTCCAGGTTTCATTTCATCGCAAGAGGGAACAAGGAATAAAACAATTACACCTAAATACAGAGAAGAAAAATATGGTTCTGGTTCACTCTTTTAGAGACAAATATTTAGCATGGATGTGGCTAAGATAAAGTCATCTTACAGCAGCAATTATTCTTGCTTACGTTAACTGAGAAATTGCTTTGATCTCGGCATCAATAATACTAATTTTCTTCCAGTTCATATTGGAAAGAACCAAGAATCAGTGCAAATACGTCTGGCAAACCATTTTAAAAAAGATTATTTTTACATTGCAGCAGGGAACCAAGTTTCTCTAGACACTTTCAGCTCAACCTACTGTGCCAAACAATGACCATGTACAAACAGCCTTCTGCTATATCTCATATTTTTATTCTTGTTTCAAATAGTTCCGCTCCACCATTAACAGCAGCTATGGGGATGGCAGGCAAAAACCCTGGCACAGAGAAGTCTACTACCTTTACAGGGTCCAAGTTTGATTCTCTACTCTTCTAGCTATACATAGGGATCCATTAAGAGTACCTACCTCTGTTTATGAAGGTGATCTTGGAGGTGGGGGGCAGGAGGAGAGTGACTCTTTCTGGACATGAGAACAGCAACTCCTACACTGAAGGAAAACCTACATAGCCTTAAGCTCCAGGATGTATAAGGAGGCCAGGTTGAAAATAACCTCACAGTGCATAAATACCAAGTTCAAGGTGGTCTGAAAAACTTTGAAACATTCTGATTGCGACATTTCCCTATTGCATTCAAGGTCTTGCACAGCTTCGTGGCTCCTTACTTAGCTATCCATTATCACCAATGTTCTAGAGAAAGCCCCAGTGCAGCAGAGCGCACAAGGAACACTTGTCTGGTCTGTACCCCTCAGACTCATGCTTGTTTTCTGGTTAGCTTGTTCCTTTCCTGACCTGCGCTTTCTTCCCTAAATGTCAAATATATCAGTCTTTAAAAAGGAACAGCATTAGGCACCTCTTATTTTAGAATTCACCCAACCATGCCCTCCTGTCTGGATCTCCTGAAGCACTGATTTTTGTATTAAAGGAGAAGAAAGGACTCATCTTTCAATCTGAAATGAGTAAACACAAGGGCACTTGAAGTAGGAACCTAGTCTGAACTGTTACAATCATGGCTATATGGCATATAAAGTTTTCTCTATTCTGGCATTACAGGAAAAGACTTTTTTGGAAAAAAAAATTATCCCCTTCTGACAGGAGGCTGACATACTATGACATTCCACGGTCCCAATAAGAGGAGGCAAATATAATTTGGAAGTTTCCAACAAAGTTTTGCTTTCTAGCATAACAGGGTAAAAAAAAAAACATGAGGAAACACTGACCACAGAGTAGCAGAAGAACTGTTTCATGTGTTTCCACCATAGTTAACAACATTCTTCACAACCATGTATACTACAGTGCTGCGGTGCTGAGACACTGGAACAGGTTGTCCAGAGAAGTTGTGGATGCCCCCTCCCTGGAATTGTTTAAGGCCAGGCTGGATGGGGCTTTGAGCAACCTGATCTAGCGGAAGGTGTCCCTGCCCTCCCTGCCCATGGCAGGGGGGTTGGAACTAAATGATCTTTATGGTCCCTTCCCACCCAAACCATCCTATGATTGTATGATATTCTTCTCCTTATCTACACGAGCAAGAGCTGAACCATTACTGCAGTTGTACTTTTTCCTGATAGAATTGGTATAATACAGCGTGGTAATATTTATCAGTTAAACCTACATCAAGTTTTTAGAGCATTAAAGAACTAAAATCTACCTATATAGTTCTGCCCATTAGGAAAAAACTTAAATTTGCCATGTAAAAAGATTAACTCCCACTATGTGGAGAAAGAAGATAAACTGACTGTGCACACGTATATGCCAGTGCTATGCAGACAACACTTAGATAATTTTTAGAAGTCACACCAGTTTGTCTAATAAATTGGCAATCCCTTCCTTAAAGAAAAATTATGACTAATACATCTTCCTCACCACATTTGTGTGTTCTCATTTTACATTTCCCATCATGTACTGCATTAAACTGCAAGATCAAGTTCATCTACGCAAAACTCTGACTTGGGAAGGGCCATTAAAACAATTCAGAATAATTTACTGTGTAATGAAAGGTCAAAGACTTTAGTATCTCCTACAAACATTCATACTGCAATATAACCCAGATGATAAAAGCTAAGTGAACTAGTTTAAGTCACAAATCTTAAGTCACAGTTTAAAAAGTTTTTGTGCCTGTGGAGAAATCTTATTTTGTACTTATGCTCCTCTAAGAAAGAAAATTCCCTTTGTCAGTAAGCAGACACGTCCATCTGAAACACAACAGTTTCAAGTATCCAATTACTTAATTATTGTAAATAGTCTACCATAGACGTGTATCCATACTCCCATATCCATTTATTTAAACAATTCTGTAAAGTCTGAATACATTTTACTTGATGTCAAAAAGAGATAAAAAACATCTCTAACTCTGAACAACAGAAACAAAGACATCTGAACAGCATCTGTGAAGAATAAAATATATTAAGTGGTATTCTACTAAAAAAATAAAATTCCATTAATACAAAAAAACCTATTTCTTGGACTACGTCAGATGCATTTACAAGCAAAAAGTAACTAAAATCGTTTTCTAGATAGTTACCTGCAACCAGCAATTTATGAATTAAACTGCCTGTTTCTGAACACCATCTCAAATCCACTCCTCCTGATCTGTTCCACTAATTGTGAAACACACAGCTACCCCCCCCGCAACCACCCCAAAAAAGGAAGAAAAAAGACCAAAGAAAAATGGTCAATACCTTCCTCTACTTTTTAAACTATGAATAACACGGCCAAAACGGAAGCCAGAAAGTATTTTTCTTCATCTACATTAAAAAACCTGTCAAAAGTCCATTTAACTCATCAACCAACTAGTTCCAAGTGCTTAGCCAGGAACTTTCTCATCCAGTTCATTGGTTTTACTTCAGATTTACATTCAGCATTTGTGCCAAGTTCTTACATTTAAGCATCCTACATTTGTTCAAATATGCCTAAATCCTCAGATAGACTATCAATTTAAGAAAAAGAAACACTATCAATGAAAATTAATTTGTACTCACACATTTCAAAATAATTGATTTTATTGATTCCGAGCACAGCAAGACTGGAATCTCTTGCACTAAATGGCAAGCAGACCTACCGTGTAACAGTCCCTGTCAAAAAGAGCTTACTGACTGAAAATTTACCTACAAACTGATACAATAGTTGTTTTAAGTCAGTCATATTTGGAGAAAAAGAGAGAAGCAACTGAAATTAATTTTTTTAAATTGAAATTTTGCTGTAGGTTTCCATTTTTTTTTTCTTGGATATTTAAATCACCTCTAAGTATGTCAGTAAAACTAGCTGGATCTAGTGTTGGCCACAACCGACTTTAACCAAAGTCAAATCTACTGCACCTCCAAGGTTGATTAAAAGAGCCTAAATTCAAATGAACTGGTGAAGTCTTGACCTTAAAAGAAAAACACAGATGAATGTACTCTCATCATTACAAACAATAAAGAGGGAAGTAAACTATTACAAGAGCATGCTTTAAATCTTAGATTTTAAACAGGAAGCGGCCCAACAGGAAAAAAAAAAAAACACAACTGACTGCACAGGACTGTCAAAGTTGAGCTGTAAAATTTCTCTAAACCTCTTTTCTTACAAGTCTGAACGCCTACTTTTCTTTCATTCAAATCAGAACTCCAGCTCTGTGTTGAGGCATATATCACAATGAATTTCCTGCCGAGACCCATTAAAATGGTAGTTCCTGATGAATAGCAGTATTCATCAGTTAAGCAGACTTTATGATACAGATTTCCAAGTTAAGTTTCCCTCAACATATATTAATTATTAGCTTGAGTTTACTGAAATCACTCATCCATGTGGTTTTATTTACTACTCTCAGCAGAGTCAGCATACATGCATTAGGAGAAATTTAAATTTCTAGTCATGAAGACAAGCAGAATCCAAACCCTATGTACAAAACTCTAGAGGCATAAATTTCATAAAGAGGTCATGGAGTCAAACCACAGTATGCAGAGTTATATTTCATTATACCTCTCTGCATCCAACAGTAATACATTTGTAATACTTCTGTAAGAAATAATTTGCAGTAGACAAGTATGCTAGATCAATTTTACAGTTTCCACTTTGCTATGTTTAAAAAGGACACGACTTAGCAGTACTAGCTCCGGAAGTATCATACAATGAAATCAATAGTAGTTCCATCACTGGAAAATTGTAGACACTACTATTTCTTTATACTTTTTAGGATGCTCAGAAAGGCTACATATTGTGCTTGAATAGTAACAGGCCAGAGGGCCATGAACTGAAAACAGGGATTAGTCCATTACGCTGAACATGACTGGGTTGGAATGAGGTCAGAAGATGTTAAGTCACTACAGTAGCCTAGGATTGCAAGACGGATCGGTGTTAGATTATTACTTCAAGTACTCAGAACAAGTTCTCACAGCCACTAAAGAAAAAAGTGAAGAGGATAAACTATAATTAAGATGAACTTGTAAATTGATGCATTTCATTTAGTTGGACAACACCCATTTGTGTTAGCTTCCAGGGCAGAAGTTGCATTTGTGTTTGTCTCATCATACTCTACTTAAACCAGGTTGCTAGTTTCCATCTCTTTCTACACTAGGAAACTCAATTAGAACCATGGTGTGCTTAAACTGAAAAGAAATTTAAGGTACAAGGTCACCAAGCCACCACTAAGCTAGAGCAATTGCCAGCAAAAACAATGCTGCTGTAGGCAATCCTATGCTATTATAGTTTTGTTCCAACCCACAGAAGACTTAATGTCAGGCACACAATTTCTCTACTTAACATGCAAACAGCTGTGCCTCAATTATAAACTAAGAAAACAAAGACTAATAAGATATTTATACAAGAAATCAAAGACAAAAATGGATGTTAGAGGGCACCAAGTGCATTATTGAGTCAAATGAACAAAAACATATTAAATCATACACTTGGGATTAAAGTTTTGGACACCTTTTAGCAGATGTGCACACTAACTCTGAGCCTTTAAAATGCACTTTAGTCATCAGTTAGCTTCAGCACATTACCCAATAGCGTGAAGTTACCATGCAAGAAAGCAGATGTGGTACACAGGGGTGGGGGATAAGACAACCTTACCTTTGACTTCCCCTTTCAGTAAACCTTGCATTAACCAGATGGGTTCCTGTACCTCCAGTGAGTCCACATATCTCACCCTATTATACTGACACCAATTCATAAGTGACATAAATCTGGGCAAGACACAGCCCTAGGGATGGGGGTAGAAGCAGAAGATTCAGCAGAATCAGCTCAGAAATCGCAATACCTATGACACGTGTCCTGTCCTGTCCGTTCAGTATCCTGGAGATTAACAGAATAAAACCTGAATTTTTGAGTATAGACAGACTACTTTCATTTCCCAGTACAACTGAATTATATTGTCATTTAGCTAGTAGCCATGCTGATATACATACACTCCCTTG
This sequence comes from Gymnogyps californianus, assembly GCF_018139145.2. Classification (NCBI taxonomy): domain Eukaryota; kingdom Metazoa; phylum Chordata; class Aves; order Accipitriformes; family Cathartidae; genus Gymnogyps; species Gymnogyps californianus. The sequence goes on from NC_059471.1 coordinate 160,515,043, forward strand.
TACCTGCTGACAGAGGACTAACCTGTGAATTATTAGTAATTATAAACATTTAGTACGTTATTGTTAAAGACCTGCCAAGATAATAATGGTTCAAGTTTTCAAGATAGTTTGTTGCAGTGGTAAATGTACGTCTCCGCATTTGTAGTAGAAATGTTTGCAGTGCCGAGTACTGTTGCAAAGAGATTTAAGCACCTGTGGCATCTGACTCCACTGCAGTTTTCAACTCAAAGATGAGTATTAGAGCTACTAACCACTCCACAGTTTGAACACTCTCCAACATTTTTCATAATGCCAAAATAATGTGCTGGACAACACAGATTATTTCAGCCTCCTAAGTCAGAAATTCTTCTAATCTCTTTCCTACAACTTTACTGGACAAGTAATTTTATTCTTTTTCTTTTTGTTGTTATTACTACTCATTCATTACTGATTCACTTAAAAGATTACGGTGTAGCTCTCACAATCTATTTGTCTTCTTAAAACATTCTGAAGCATATCAAAATCCACCTAGAGGAAATAATTAAAAAAAGCTTATTCTTTCTTTTTCTCTTCAGATGAAAATATCACCCTGGCAACCTTTTTCTTACGACAATAACTTGAAAGAAAAAAAAATAATCCCAGAACCATAGCAGAAATATCCTAACAATCTATGCAAACAAAGTCCAATAAAAGGCCTTCAGTTTCTACACCCATTCTCCTGGGACAGATAGAACCTGACTATTTAGTCTTCCTGTTTATACAGAAACAGCTACATGCTACCTGGCAGAGCAAACTTTGAGGTCAAAGTCTCTTCTCCAGAGAGCTTCCAAAATCAGATCTTGGCTATACGAGTCAAGCACCCAAGAGATGACACCATATTACAAAAAGAACCACGTAACTCACCAGCTTCATGTTGGTCATACTCACTTTGAGGTTCCAGGTCACTAAATATGAGAAGTTCAGACCCCCATTTCTATCCACTACGAGCAATTTTGTAGCTACCTTAGAGTTAGTGAAAGTTTTGCCTGTCCACCTCCAGAAAGACAGTGCATGCACTATGAATAAGTGCAACAAATAAAGCTATCAAGAAGGAGAACACGTCAATTTAAACAGTTCCACCTGACACGGAGCTTCATAGAACTGCTGCATGATTTCACTCTAGTTGTTTTTACAAGGTCAGATTAGCAGCACAATCTTGTGTTTATACAGTTTTGGCAATTGTGATTAACAACTTCAAAACTCTTTTGTGCTAAAGGCAACTCCACTTATATTTATCAATTGCTTCTCCCTCATTACAACTTTCTAGTTAACAAAAATATTTGCTTATCTCATTTAAACTTTGGGAGAGAGCACTACAGTTGCAGACAGTGCATCTATGAGTCAATACATATCTGCATCATGATTTGCCACTTTTACTGGAACGCCATGGATAAGTGAACTTAGTCACATTGCTACCTAGTGACTAATTTCAAAAACATCTTTACACAAGCAGTAAATGATTAGAGCACTGTTACTTTGGAGTTAAAACTTTACCATATCTAGCCTTATGGACAGGAGATGTACACAAGAGTTAAGGATGTGTAATTTAATCTTTCAAGCCATGGTTCAACAGCCTCCATGCAAATTAACTTATATTTCTTTATAGTGTAGGGCACAGGCACAGAAATCATAGTCTGCAGGCCAAAGTCCATCTACTACAATATCTCTTGAAGTCTGAAGCATTTCTTATGCATTACTTGAGAGATTATTCTGTTTAGGACAGACCTGCTCACTTAGAAAAAAGCTTAGGTCCTTAGTCCGCTCTGATGCGGTGCGGCTCAGGACATCACGACATGGGATACAGAAGAAAAACCTATGGAATAAGAAAGACAAAGAGCACAAACGGTGTTTCAAGAAGAAAAAAAGGAGGAAGGAAAGGAACCATAAGAAGGGGAAAAAAAAAAAGGAATTTAACAGCCACTGCATGAAGAGCTTCCTCATCAATGCAGTTTACTTCTGAAAAATCCCACTTTATTACCAGAAGCATGTTATTGCTTTAAAACTCATTTCACCCTGTGTTTAGGCAAATTAGGAGCAATTCTTATTAAACCAACTGGGTACACACCACCCTCGGGGGCTATGAAACTTGTTACTTTCCACACCTACTGGAGAGAGGTTGGTAAGGATATCACTAAAAGCCAGAGAACTTTTCCTACTCGGTTGGAGGTGATGCCTGAAAGCACAAGCTATCTGCAAGGGTTTTTACTGCAAGCTTCATCTTGCCCTGTCACTCCCTCCTCCCTCTCTCCTGGCTTCACTGTACAGACCAAACCGAACGAGGAAGTCGAGATCTGAGGGCGGAAGCCAAGCCCATTGCAATGTCTGCAGGAGGATTGTCAGCCTGTGACTCAGGCTACAGCCCTGACAGCTGCCAAACGGTCCTATTTTCCCCTACCCGTTACTTCCAAAGGACGGACACTCAAACGCGAGGGGGGGAAAGGGGAAGAGACGCACTGGAGGGATTGGGAGAGAGGACGGTCCGGTGAAAAAGAGCGCGAATAACGCCACCCCACCTCCGAGAAGGCCAGTTAGCAGGGCGTGGAGGGAGGAGAGAGGCAACTCCCTGGGCATAATGCAACCGTGCGGCGCACAGCGCGGCGGCACACACGCCCCCGAAGGAGAGGAGGAGGGCGGGGGGGGACGGGGAACACCCCAGGCACGGCAGGTTGGCGCCCAGCCGGGCTGCCTGCCCCCCGGCTCCGCGGGGAAGGCGGAGGAGAGCAGCGGGAGAGCGGTACCCTCTCGCCCGGCCGGACAAAGAGGCGCGAAACCCGCGAGGGGGGAAGCGCGGCGCCAGGGGGGACAACCCGGGGCCACCCGCGCCCACCGCCCCATCCGACCGGCTTCACCTGAGCCCGGCTACGGCGGAGGGAGGGAAACGCCGCGGCGGCGGCGGCTGCGCTTCTCCCGGCGAGAGAGTGGCGTCCTCACGCTGCCGGCTCCTCCCGCAAGCACCGCGACCGCCTCTCGCTCACCGGCACTGCGAGGCACCCGGCCGGGAGGAGCCGCCGCGGCCCAGCAACGCCGCCGCCCCGCCCCCCCTCCCCCCCGCGGCACCGCCAGCCAATGGCGGCACCGGCTGCGGAGAGCTGACGGCCGCCGCCGCCAATAGGAGCCGGCCGCAGGGCGGAGGCGAGCCGTTGAGGAAGCGGCGAGCCGTTGAGGAAGGGGGTGGTGCCTCGCGCCCTCTGCCGTTAGCAACGCCCGGGCGCGCGCGGAGCCCCGCCCCTTGGCGGGCCAGCCCAGCCCCGCGGCCGCTCGGGCGGGGCGCGGCGCAGCGCGGTCCGGCAGCGGCGGCCGCCGAGGGGCTCGGGAGGGGCGGGCGGCGCGGCCCGGCCTCCCCTCGCCGGCACCGGGGCCGGGCCGAGCACCCCGAGCTGCCCTCCCCCGCCCCCGGGTCAGGCCGTGCCAAGCCGCTCCCACAACCCCCCGCGCCAGGCTGTGCCAGGGCAGCCCCACAATGCCCCGCGCCGGGCGGGCACCGGCGGCCGGCGCCAGCCTCTGCCCCTGCGGAAGCGGTGCCTCGCTGGCACTCTGGAGGGCCTCGGGTTTGCCGGCCCCAGCGTGTCCCCAGGGCTGGGAGAATGGAACTCGGGGTCAGCCTCCGGTAGCAGGTCAATGGGCTGCGGCCCTGTCATCCGGAGGCCATCCCAGAAGTCCTCGGAAACGGGGAGGGGGAATCCCCGCCCGGTCAAGAAGTCCCCACCCAACCCTGTTGTCTTATAGGGCAAGGTAGCCGCGGTAGGAAGATGCAAGTCAGAATTTCATTTCACCCGATAAAGGGACATAACTGAGGCAAGCAGAAGCATCGGCATAAGCAGCCTCTGATGCTGCTGAGGTCTTTGAACAGCCAAGTGCGTACATTAAAGGAGCCTTGAAATGGATTTTAAAAGGCATGTCAAAACAGTAAGAGGTGTGAAAAGAGGTGGTGTAATTCTGCCTCTTTGCATTTACTAGAGCACTCTTCAAGGCTGAACTTCAGGACGAGTAAAAGGAGGAAGCAGTAGCCAAGATGCAAGACAAAAGTCCTTCTGAAAAGAGTACAGCATATAGAAGTCCATATGGCAGATCCAACTATGCAGATGAGGTTTATTGCACATTTTACAAGCATGCAGAAATACAAGGCTCCCTCCCTTTGGGGCTTCCTACTTTCTGCAAGGAGGGCAGATTTGCAGATGTAGGTGCCAGTGACAGAAAATGCGAGGTGAAGTTTACCCATGACTATCAAAGTTACAACAGGCAAATTAAGTGAAAAAGGCTTGAATAAAGAGAGAAGTTAGCAGAGAAGTGTCTCAAGTAAGCATCTCTTGTCCAAGTGAAACACTTCAGGCTTAGAAAGATTCACTGCAGCAGTTTGGAAACAATGCTAGACCTTTGTATCTAAAGACACAAAAGGCAGTGGGAGAAATCACTGAAAGGTTTGTACAGCTGAGTATCGGGGATACAGAGGTGTCATTGTTAAAGGCAGATGAGAAGTGTAAATACAGGTACAAAATAGAAATGAGAATTTAATTTGGCAGTGAGAAGGGAACATACAGGATAGGTCTTCACTAGTACCTCAAGGCAGAAAATGAAAGGAAGCTGGAATTGTGACAACCAGAGATACCTACATAACCAGACGCCTTAGATGGTGAAACGATCTGCAGTATCCAGTGACTCATTTTGATCCATGAAAAAAAGTGACCAACATATGGAAAGGATATTTACTGGTTGAAGAACAGGGTTTTAAATTCTCCCATGAAAATGAAGCAGAATGAAAACAGTGGAGGTAACTACATATATCAAAAGCCTTTTAAGAACAGGAGAGGCTGCCTCTTCAGCCAAGTAGCTGAGAAAGGAAAGGTAAGCAAAGGAAAGCAGTCAGTATCAAGTCTAAATAAAGCTTTTAAAGGAGAAAAATAGCAGATCTTAGCTGGGAAAGCCAGTACAAAAGGCAGAATGAACTGACAGCAGTAGTAATGTGGGGAATAAAAGATAATGACTGCAAGCATGAAATGCAGACATAAAAAGGCTGCCACAAAGTCATTTTTGAAGAGCGTATGATACTGGGCATTTTAAATCCTTTTATTCTTTTCTGACTCTCATATGTACTCTGCTCTTCCTGATGCTAAGATTTAAGTCTAAGGTCAGGCTGGACTGTCTTCTTAAGGTTTGGCATTTTTTTTCTTTTTTTCTAAAATTTGAGAACTTGGTCCCACTCCTATTTAATCAATATCAAAACTTTCTTGATGGCTTCCGCAGTAAAGCATCAAAACTGAGTTCAGAACAAAGATTGCTGCAGGCTTACACCATCCTTTCCCTTAACAAAAAGTGCATCCCACCTCTTTTGAAAATTCTGTGTATTTCCCTCATGGTCAGATTTGTAGATGTGTGGTAGTTAAGGCAAGTCAGATTTGAAATGTCTTTACCATAGCTTGCTTACTTTGAAAATACATGCAACAGGTTTTTGTATTGATCTGGTGGCAGGAAGTTACCCAGGAAAGGAGACACACCTCAGAGAGAAACAAGTATGACTAAAAAAGCTATCATATTAATTTTATACATCTGTTACTTTCTACAAATTCACAGGATGTTTATTTGGATCCTTCTGATCGACTTCACTCACATTTTCCATCAATGTTTGCAAGCCAGCATCCTTTGGAAGAACAAACCTGTAATGGTCATTGAATTCTGAAAAACATCATGTCAACAGCAGACGGATTTACCAGTTTGGTGGGAGTAAATTAATGGTACTGTAGTATTTCTAGAGGGGAAAAAAATCTACTAAGCAGTGAGCATCCAGAGATGCCTCTTCAATTTGCCAGCCTTAACTGCAGACCAAACAAACGCCCACTTTGCTGAACTACAGTGTTTTCCCCTACGCTGGTCTAATCCAAGACAATTGGGCTTAAGTTTGTTGGCAAACAGCAATCCCTGGGAGAAGCCTGCCCTTCTGTGATCAACAATAAATGCAGGGACATTTGATTTCTATATCTGACAAACAGGTAAAGTGGATAAATCCATTTTGGTGAATAATTTCCAATGCTTTGCGAGGCAGAAGAAATCTCTTCCAAAACTAGCTTCTTAATGACAAGCTTGAGAGAGTAAAACAAGAAGAGTGACAGAGACAAAAGGTGTTTACTTCATCGCAGAAGTCACATTGCTTAATGCTAACCACAATGGCTTTAGACAGAAACCGCACATGTACAGATCTGGAGAATGTCACAATCTGGTATTGCTACGAAGCGTGAGCTCTGCTTTTGCAAAAGCCTGAAATATCACTAGTTTCCGTGCAGATTCATAATTAGAATTTCTCAAATAAAAGCAGCTCTGGAGTGGCTTTAATACAAAGCAGCAGCTATAAATGCAGATGAGAACTTAAAGGGGTTTTACATACTGTAACAAAAGGAAATGGCTCTTTGGAGGTGGGTCTGTAGAAGAAAGCCACATGTATCTGTGGACTTCACGCCTGTGTCCTCTGGACAACTGAAATTTGTCTGCAATTTAGGCACCGTCTATTAGCACATAACTTCCTTTTCCCCTTATACCGATTCTTTATTGTTCTGCTCCCATGACAAAAGCCAAATCCAAACTGAGAGTGCAGAAAGTGGAAAACCATGAACTTAAGGTGTGGAAGGAGTGAAAGCAAGTGATGTTTCCACTGGGGAGTCAGAGTTTACAAATTTAGTAACTAACCATTTAAGCCCAAGTTCTAGCTCTGTTCATCCAAATTCTCCCAGGAGCAGCTGACATAAAAGAGCTGCACTGGACCACAGTAAGGGAAACATGGCCTGGTAACCTGTCTCAGAAGCAGCCAGTAGCAGTTGTTAGGAGGACAGTAGCCCTTTTCTTATAGAACGATGTTACCCTTAGCATGACTACCTAACTTCTGGCATGGCTGTGGAAAAGGTATGGCTTAATTGGCTCGTTTTCATATGTTGGCCTGCGATTCCATCATGCCCTCCTCATCAGCGAAGCGGGTTTAAGGTGTTGTCTGTTTTCCCACTAGCCTTTCGTTCCTAGTGCTGTGTCATAGCTTACCACTGCTCCAGCGGTGCTGATGCAGATGTTTCAAAAGCCATGTTGTAAACTGGATCACTGAAGTAGAGTTAAAAAAGAAGGTTAAGAAAAAAGATCAGTTCACTGATCTAGTTTATAGGCCCACAGAGAGATGCATCAGCACAACTGAAGGGATTAAACTGAGGCACTGTGACAGGAGTCTTTCAAATTGAGTGCTGATGGAGAAAATTTGAGAGGGAACTATACCTGCATCCCAAGACTGCGGAGGAGAGGAGGAGCCATACCTTGCATACTTTAACATTTAGAACAGTTATTCTACTTTTCACCTCTCCCCAACCCTCCACCCACACAGTCCCATGTGAACAACGCGCTGAACTCCTGCTCCCTCATTGTGGTTCTTGCTTCAGCTCTAGTAAAAGAGGAACATGTTTTTACTTTCCTAACACATTAATGACAAGATCTGCAGCTGAAAAACAAAGTATTTACATACAGCATCTCTGCTCGTTTGGGATACCATTCAGAGGCATAAATCTCTACCCATTGGTTATGTAGTGCAGTAAGTATATTGATCTTGTGCCAGTGTCGCTCCTTTCAATAAAATGGAAGTGACACCATCTTGTAGAAGGGACCTTTATTGGGGAAGCAGGTTATCAAACAGTTGTGCTCTGGAAGTCATGGAAGTATCCTCAGAAACACACCTAAATGAAAACTTCTGTCTTAGGCAGAGGAAAACTCTTCTTGGAGCTTGAGAGTTCCTCCAAACCCTGAGATGAGATTACAACTCTATTATGCATGGTTAGAGACACCGCATTCCTGATCTGACATACTAAGAATAATGGCCCAGAGCTCTTTACCTCCAAGGAATTCTAATATAATAATCTGTACCATCTAAACGCAAGCACAATGCTAAGCAACAGACATTTTTTAGTTCAGTATATCCCCTTCCTAACCTTGTTTCCTCTAGCCCTGTTCTCTTACTGCTCACTGTTTTCTATTCAGCTTTAAATTCGGAGAAAGCTGGCATGCAACACCATTATACAAAAGGGCCAACAGGAATACAAGCCATCCAGCAAAAGTATCTTTGCCCCAAAACCGAGATGTGGAATCTGAGTTTTCTGCCTTGGGCCTACTCAAACTTGTCCAAAATGCCAGCAGAACACATCCTGTTACCTGCCTTAAATAAGCATGGCAACTCTTTGCTGCAGAAAACAAACATTTTCACACAATCTGTTGCAGCTTAGCTCCTTCAGTGATAATTCACCCAGTACGATGCATGTAATTTTAGGCTTGTCTGTCCTGGCCTCACAGCTCCCTGGTTCAACAATTGCTAAGGATCCTTTATTAACATCTCAAATACCTCCTTTTCCTTCTCACTTTCTCAGAGAGGGTAAGAAATGCTTCAGATTCCTGAGTTTAGAAGGGCTTGGGGGCATTCTTCTTACTCAGCAGACGATAAGCTGAAAGGAGAATAACATCCCTCCCCAGCCCCTCTGTCACCCTGCACCTGTCATGCTTGTGATGCTCAGGTAGCACACGTACTTGCCAGGTTTGGGTCAGATATTGATAAGGAAAAAAATACTTTAAAGAGATTGACAAATCCATCTAAACACTGTTTAATTCATCCTGATAAGGTAGGGCTGTGGAGAGTTTTACGCCACCTTTGTGTCTTTTCCTTCCGTAGGTCTCATGCTGGGCCATGTTTTCACAGAACCAGGAATTCAGTAGCAGGGTGACTGTGCTATTTGGAAAACAGGCCTAAGTTCAGAGAATACATAAAGGTGATAGTGTTTAAGTACTTCACAATTTTTTTCATTGTTTTAATTGCTTTTCAGCATCAGTCACTTTTAATGGACCTCTAAATAAAAGGCATCTAACTGGATGTTCACTTCCCTCTTCCTCTCCCAGCAGGAATTTAGTCTCCCTTTTTTTTCCCCTCTCCCTACAAAAAAATGAAAGCGTTCCTACTTTCAGCTTGCTGCCTTTCCTGAGGTTACTGCGTGAGCTTTTGCTCCGCTAATGGTGCCTCTCAGCTTACCTCATGTTTGCTGTTTGTTTTTGGGCTCAGCCTGCAACAGTAATCAAGGCCAAATATTTGCTCAAATGAAGTGGCTCTGTGGTGCTCATTCCAGGGAGCTGGCTGAGGACAAAGTGAAACTAGCTTGAAATATTCTAGTATGCCCAAGAGATGCTAGGAACAAGGGATTTTTCCAGTGCTGTAGAGAGTCATCCAGATTCTCACTGTAGCTTTGTTGTGGGAACTGCAGGGGAACTAACTCATTTATAGCCTGCCACAATTAAAGACACCACTTTTGTCTGCCAGAAACCAAAGTCGGTCCAGTCAAAGCCAAGCTTTGGGACCATTCTGTCGGGCTACAACCAGAAAGAAGACTCAATGTGAAGTTACGCAAGCATTCATTCTCCCTCTTCTGCAAGACTGAAGCCCACATTTTTCTGATAAGAGGAGGCTACATCCTTTGTGCTTGCAAGTCAGCGGCAGGTCTTACAAACACACCCACAGATTCTCAGTGTAACATAGTGCAAGTTCTGTGCGTCTGGAGCCAGTGCATGCTTTGCTCAACAACCCCCCTTTCATTTCTGCCAAGATTCCCTCCCACATTTGGGACTTCTTTCCTGCTCCCTTGAGAGCCTCCTCAATTCTCCCAGCTCCTCCGGCCTCCCGCTGTCAGCGTGGACTGTTCTGTACAGCTTTGCCGGTCTGCTCTGCCTTTGGAAACATATGGGCCAGTGCAGGAAGCTGGGCACAAAGAAGATCCACGCGTTGCCCTTCTTCTCAGCCCCGTGTTTGGGTCAGGTGGATGGACCAGCAGACTGAACTGACAGCACTGGCACAGAAGGCAGAAAATTAGCCGGGATTTACTGAGGCATTAGCTTTGTAGGATGTGAGAAAATACCAACAGAGATACATGAGGTGCCATCACTGTGGGAAACCATCTTTTAGCTGAGGTGCAGACGAACTCCATTTAACACAGTTACCTTCTTTCCCATTTATCAGAGCATCGTTTCCTGGGATTCTTCTGGAACAAAGAAGGCAACTCACCGGGCACCCTGCGTGTTTGCATAACACACAATGTCTGTCAAAAATCAATACCTCACTGCAGAGTAGCAGGCTACTGAGCTGCCCAGCTGCAGGCTAGCACCTGCTCTGCAGTATTTCTCAGCTACCAAGAGACACGAAAGTGTTAGAGGAATCAAACCTGCAGGAGAGAGGTGCTCGGGGGCTTCTGAAATTCCTCTACATGAGGTAGCAGCTTGTGTTAGGCTGGGATGTAAGGAGTCCTGCAAGCACTGCTGCCTTCTGCACTGGCTCAGAAAAAAAAAAGAGGTTAAAAAGGTTTTTTGTGGAAGAGAATATTTGGACTTTGAGTTACAGATTCAAGCGTGATACAAATCTAAAGCATGAAATGAGAAGATAGCTCTGCTCTCTTGACCTAGGTCAAGGCATTCAACCTGTGGTAAATCCTGTCCACTCCTTCCTTGTCTTTTCTGTTTACACATGGAGTAAAAGCATCCTTAAACCTCTTGCTACCCTACCATTCTCCTGATTACAGCTGCATCTAACACTGAACTTGAAACACACACCTGTACGTAAGTTTGCGGCTAATTGCGAGACAGCACAGAGGCCTATAATTCTTTGACTCTTTATAGAGGAATGTACATGTATAAAAGCCTTTTGAATTTTCATAAGCCGCCCCTTAGATGTGGGATAGCAAAACGCAAAAAGATGAAAACAAGATGCTCACCCGATGATTCAGCTTTCCTGCAAAGTTTCTTCTAACAGCCATCATAACCCTGAAAATAATCATCCCAGCCCTTTTTTCCTGTGGGCTAAAAACACATCAGTGATGAGGATCATAATTTAAGGTTTTTGTTCCTACTAGGAATCCATGAGAAAGAGCTTTGCATTACATGGAGAAAAAAGAATATGCAGGAAAAGAAGGTATGTGTATGTTTGGGTTTGTTTTGGGTTTTTTTTTTCATTTAAGGAATGCTAAATCAGGTTTGGCTTTGCTAGGGGACATACCAGCTGTCTCCAAGCTCTTTTTATTATGATCTCTCTTGTACCTTAATTGAGAAAGCAGGGTGTGGAAGTTTCAACAAAGGCTCCCCTTTGTAGTGTGTTAATTAGGCACAGGAGTTAACAAAACCCCTCAGTTATAAACAATTACCTTTCCCCAGGCTTACTTTCATTTTCATGCTACTGCTTTTTTACTAATTTTCTATTAGTTTTCCAGAGTGGACAAGACTAATTTCTAAAATTAGTCTTCTAATTAGCAAAGAAAAGAAAAAAAAAAAAACCCCAAGCAGGAAAATATGTAAAGCAGGAGGAAAAAAAAAGGTATAATTAGAAGCACTTAAAGATGCCTTTTTTTGTGCTTCTTCAGGATACAGGAGCCCAAGGTCTTTTCAGATCACTGTAAAGTCTCCTTTAAAACTGAAAATCTAGATTATGGTCCCCTGGAAGTAACTCTGGGTGTAAATGCCTGGGGATGGGAAAGAATGTGATCTAGGTTTGTGTGCCCTGAAATGAGTGCTAGCCTCATGCCCACAGGAGGAGGAAACGGAGGAAAGCAAGAGGGGCTGCAAGCTTTAATTCCTCCAGACCCTCTCCATCCATTCCATCTGCAAAGCAAAGTTTGCTTTAAAAAGGCCCTGCTTGGCCCGCAGGACATCTTTTTGCCTGCCGGTGTCCTGGCTGGCTGCTCAGTGTGTGCTCAGACCCAGAGACACACAACAGCTGGGAAGGGAGAGGCCTCTGCCCTCCTCCCTGCCAACGCTACGCTTGTGTCCTGATGGCAATGACCTCACCTCTTGGCACCGAGCTGTCCTGCAGGGGAGCGCCAGCCACCCTGGCACTGGTACCCCGCCTCCTCCCTCTGCCTCCTGGCAAGGGAAGGAAGAAACCCAGGGGCTTGGAGCAGTCGTTCTGCCTCAAAAAGAGGCAATCCCAATGACGGAAAACTGTACTATAAGGACAACTGCCATCTTAATGCTAAACGTTTTACACCCTGCATTGGCATGAAACCTTTCATACTGGTGCTCTCTAATCTTGTTTTCTGTTGAATTTCTGGAGAAAGGTCGAGTGAGGCACTTTAACCCACAGTATCAGGAGAAGCACGTTATGATTCGGTCTCCAGTCAGTGTCACACTTCTCATCGCCTGTGATAGTGCTGTTTGCCCAAGACTTTTACAATGTAGAAGGCACCCAGATATTCAAGCATAGATGAGGGGCTACATCTGCATTCCCTGAAGGTTGCCTTTGCATCCAAGGAGCTGCCCAGAAAGCAGGGGAGCAGTGTTTATGTGGGAGTGGGGAAAGAGTAGCTCAAGCTACAGTCCCAACAGAGTCTGTGTCTCCTGGTCTGCCAGCAGACCTGGAAAAGACTGTCTAGGGGAAAACTTGTAATTCTCAGTGGCAGCTTCCCAAGCATAGCAGTTCTCATTGGGAACAACCTTGTCTCTCCTCTCTGGAAGAGACTGGGGATAGTCTAGTGAAGATATCTATTGAAGATCAGCATTCCCCCCTTTATTGCTGCACATCAAACCACAGTCCTCCTTTCTCACTGTATTGCAGTAGCACAGACTGATTCTCGAGCAAAGATCAGCTCCTGTTGCTTTCCCCAAAGAGCTTTCAAGCTCAAACGGACCAGACAAACTCAGTGTGAGAGAGCAATCAGAAGTGAAGAAAGGCTGAGGCAGGCCCCAGTGCCTCCAGCAGGTCCCAGGCAGGAGCTGGGTACAGGGTACTACCCCAACTGCCCAGGCAAGTCAGGGAACCAAGGACCCATGGCAGCACAGAGCTGCTTCACGTACGATGGAAAATGCTTAAACTGCTGTAGTTGGGGCCCACAGGAAACTTTTGGGAAGCGTGTGCTGGGTCTAAGACAGGAACCAAGAGAGTCAGTGTTTAAAATATGCACTGACAATGAATTGCTTCATTACTTAGAGAAAAATTGAGAAGGGGAGAAGGAGTAAAACTCAGCCACATCAGGAAACAGGTAAATAATTGTCTGACAGATGCACCAGGTCTCCTGACTGCTGGTCTAGGACTTTGCTGCTGCTCAGCCCACAGTGTCTTCCTCATCATGATAAGCTTCTTCCAGTAGACAGCAAGGTCTCCTCTGCATTTAGGTATTCCCCATGGGAACGCACTGCATTTCAGAAAGGGCAGTATGCCCTCGGAAGATCATTTTCCTAGAGAGAAAAGATGGGGGAAGGTGGCCATTTGAAGGCTCACATGCTAAGCATAAGACCCTGAGGACAGCCTCCTGCCTTGACACCAACAGCAGGGGCTGCACAGCACAGCTAAGTCTCCCCCACTGTGTGCCCCCATGTGCCTTAGGTCCCCAGGGGCTGTGTAGGGTGCAGGGGACCCTGCAAGAGAAGTGCCACAGCCACGGTATGGGATTAGGGCCAAGCTCAGTAAGGTGGTGCGATCCCTGCCTACACACTGGTCAGCACAGCTCCTTCCCTGTCATGCAGTCTCCTGGCTGGATGCACCCTCTCCTGTGGGATCTCATACCCTAGAAAAGATGCAAGCAGAAACGTCTTGCATAGGGCTGCTTACTGTCTCCGCTAGTGTCTTGTTTTGCCCTGCTGTACTGTTTTTCTTTCTCCTCCTACGCCTTCCCCTGTACATACACTCTCAATTGAAGAATGAAAGTGCCACCCTTCAAACTAAGGAAACTTTTGGCCTGTGAGCTGCTGAAGAAAGGCACATAGACATGTGAGCTGCAGCCCCCCTCCCGCAGCACTTTGTAAAGCAAGTGAATAGTCTCAGGCAGGAGGCTTTCTACACTTTGAACCGTCCAAGGCAAGGAGTCATGCAGGGCAGAGCACTTGGAGAAATTGGACCTCGTGGCCTGGGCTTGCACATCCGTGAGCAGAGACATGGGAAACGCTGCCGTTCTGGAGCTGGAGTGGGGAGGGCTGGAGGCTGCAGGCAGGAAGCGTCTGACTTGGGAAGGTGCCCAGTCTCACACAGAGCGAGGCAGGTAACAATCATACAACTATTTATGGCTCTTTTTCGTTGTGACAACCACAGCCTTATATGGGCAAGAGCGCTCCACTCGAGGCAGAGCTGCAGAGGTGGAGCCTCAAGGGGCACTCCTGATGCTTGCTCCCAGGCTATCTGCCTGCACAAGCCGCTGACCTCCTTCCCGGGAAAAACCCTGGGAACCCTCGCTGAATCCAGCTGTTTAAATTTCAAACTACAAAACGACCCGGCTGCCCTCCCCTTCTCCCCCATACCTCCTACTAGCTGGAGCTGTGGTGAAGCAGAAACGTCTGCGTTTGTAATGTTGTGGGTATCTGGGAGCACTGGGTTGGAGAGTCCCCCGCATCCGACGTGGGAAACCTATTCCCATCTGGTTGTGATAGTACTGAGAACCGGAAGAAAAAAAGAAGGGAAAAACAAACAGTCCTCCCCTCGGCCCCCCCAGTGTTGCTCGTCAGGCACTAGCGAGTGTGTGAAAGGCTGCAACTGGCAAATCTGGTGCACAAACGCAATGGCAGATCCTTTTGCCTCTGGATGTGCTTTGGAGCCCCCCAGTATCTCTGGCTGAGCTGCCAATGTGTGCGTTGGGTTCTTACACATTTCAGCCCTGTCCAATCCACCCAGCTGAACTATGCTGGGAACTGGTTACAAATAAAACTGAACATAAACATGCTAAAAATGTCACTGTCATCAGATAAGGTTGCTATGCACATAAAATTCCTGACACAAGTTCATTAAACCAAGGACATGAAATGTTAAGTCACATGCATACAGTGGCTGGGATGGGGAGGGGGGTACAGTGAGCGGGGATTCAGGCTGTAACTCTGGTTTTGGGCCTGCTGCCAGCCTGTAGGACATCACCCCAGTGTGACTCAATTTCTCCCAATGGGAGGGGGAAAAAAAAACCAAAACATGTCACAGCACCCATCTCCTTCTGCGAACACTGGCATGTTTCGGGAAGGAGCAGCAGGCGGGAGGCAGGGACTAGCCATGCCGCTTGCAAGCTGCGGAAGGCTGGCCTTCCAGAGGACAAAACACACACTGACCACCAGCCCTCAGCAATCTTTACCAAAACCAGTCATATGTAGCACTCCAGGAGGCAGTTATCTCTGTTTTATAAGAGATGAAACAGGCACTGAGAGCTTCCTCTATAATACACTTCTTGTAGTCGTGGCTATGTTAAAGTCGCAGAAATGCAGGGTTGAGTGGGCTAGATGCTACCACATGGGCTTACCAGTTCTCAGACACCCAGGTTTGCACGGAGGTGCATGCGCTGCCAGACATAATGACCTTCCCTACCATGTACTGAGTTTTTATAGTTCGCAAGCCACGTATCTTAAGAGCCAAGGGGGGCAGGAGCTGTGGGAGTGGTTCACAGGTGGGAGTGATTTCAGGTGATCCCCCCCCTCTCCTGAGCTTACCACAACAGCCACCCTTTAACTGCTTGCAGGCCGTCTGCGGCTCAAGAAAAAGTGGCTGTGCACCCTTTCCCCCAGGATGAATGATGTTAGGTTAATCTGCAAGGGTGGAACATCTTGTTCCTCCTCAGCCTCACAAGGGTCAGGGTTGGGGCTTGATGACTGCGTGAAGCCAACCCAAGTCTAAGCAGCCCCTGAAGGGGGGATGTTTGCCTCCCTCCTCTGATCTTCACACTTCCTCTGCCAGTCCCAGAGGACACAGCCAGCTGATCTAGCTGAAAACAAACTTGAACCAAAAGAGAGAGAGATGTTTCCAGCTTGATCATTTCCTTGGTCCGTTGGGCTACCTGGGTGCTAGAGACGTGCTGGAAATGTATGGTCATGGGCAGCCAGACATAAGCTGGTCAGAAACTGTGACGGAATTATAGCTCAGGAGAGGCCAGAAAGCCTTCTTTCCAGTGATGCCGTAAATTAATTACTCCAGCTGCATGGCTGGGCACAGGGGTTGTTATAGCATCCCACATGCAAGTGGTTGCAATCAGTATCTGAATTAAGGAATGTCTATTGCCAAACATGTAGGATTACGAAAATCACAGCAGCATTTAGTGTAGGAGGTAACTTTGGAGGTCTCCAGTCCAGCCACGTGCTGAGAGCAGGACCAGCCTTAAGGTTAGGTCAGGGTGCTCAGGGCCATGTCCAGCTGGGTTTTGAAAATCTCTGAGGATGGCAAATCCACAATCTCTGTTCTTGCCTCTTGTCCTTTCACTGAGCACCTCTGGCAATCTGGCTCTGCCTTCTGCATAACCCTCATTTGGGTAGTAGAAGACAGTGGTTAGATAGCCCCCCTCACAAGCCTTCTCCTCTCTTTGCAAACCAACCCAGCTCCCTCAGCCCCTGCTCATGTGTCAGATGGTCCAGCCCCCTGGCCAGCTTCATGCTCCTCCACTGGAGTTGCTCCAGTTTGTTAATGTCCCTCTTGCAAATGTAAAGGACCATCCTGAAGCAGCCTGAGGAACTGTCCGTCTCGCATCCTGGAGGAAAGCAGGTGCCTCTGCATACTTGTAAAAGCACGAGTCTGTGAGTGCATTTCTTGGGGTGTGCATGCACAGTACCAGCATATGTCAGTGCGTGTACACAGTGTCACACAGGGAGTCGGTGCATCCGCCTATCATGTAAATATTGGCTCAGAAGTTTAGGTCATAAAAATGGGTGCAAATTCACTCAAGTCCAGGGAGCTGTGCTGGTTTTTGAGCGGAGCTGTACTGCAGGTACGCTGTGTGAATGCCGCCCGTATGCATACCCAGGGACGTCTGTGCACCATCTTTCTCCCTTAGCAGCTCTGCACCTTAGCAGGCACAGATCCTCCTTCCTGTTGTTATCAGAGATGTTTACAGTCAGATGTAAATCTGGTCAGGTAGCTTCTCATTACTCACCTCTCAGCTATTACTCAGCTTCAGTAACCCTGAAGCTTGGGGAGACAGGGTGTACCAGGCAGTAGCTAGGGCTGGAAGACAACAGAAATCATGTTCTGCTCTGGTGATGTTGCCGGAGGGCAATGCATCACTGCTGTGATGTCATAACTGTGAGGCATGACCTTCAGAGCATAAAAAAGAACACCCATTACTCAGTGGGCCAGCAGGTGATTTCAAAGGAGGCAAGTGAGAAGGGAGACCTCAAAACTTTTACCTGCTTGCTGTCTTGGGGATAATGGTAGGCAAAATGATGTGTAACTGCAAATCAGAGGTGCCTTTTGCAATATCAGGATTGCAGCATGATGAGCAATCCCTCTGACGTCTTCATAAAAAATGGGAAATGGGGAAAGCTGAGATGAGCTCCAGGCTGTGGATGGGGGAAGTGCACCGCAAGGATATGAGATGTCAGGTACAAGGCTGACAGAGGTCACGGACATGATCTGCAGGCAGGGAGGAAGGAGGCAGGGAGGAACAGGGCATCTCTGCACTGCCGGCTGAGTGTGCAGCTCAGCTCCCCTCAGTCCACCTTACACAGCTGAAAGCCCCATCAGGAGGAGTCCCTGGAGAGGGGGCTTGGGGCAGTTCAGTGCAGGCCACACTCTTGTTCTTGCGGTGTAGATGGACTGGGCAGGGTAGAGCCAAGGCTGGACCAGCGGCTGCCCCGAGCTACAGAGGCTGCAAGCAGAATGAGAAAGCCCGAGAGTGGTGGTTCTCAGCTGGTCACATCCGCTCCTCATTTTGCATCAAGGACTGCCATCAAGCCTCTGTCATAAGGAGCTTTGGTGCTGCAGCCCAGGGTGCCTGGATGTCTGACACAGAAGGACAAGGGGTGCCGGGTGAAGACCTCCTCGGTGTTAAGCTCGACACCGGAGCTGTGGGCTTACAAAGAAGAGGGAGCAAAGCAATGTGGTCTGCTGTGGAGAACAGAGATGTAAACCTGGGTTTAACATAGGGTGAGGTGCTCAAAGGACTGGCCCAGTTCAGAGCCAGACAAAGTTTGTTCCTCAGCTATAGAAGGTTATTACAGAAATGCAAGAAAACAAGTTTTTACTGCAAGCCAAGGACAAGAATCACCTTGGGTTCATGTCACCCAGCTCCCTTTAGTCCGAAACAATTTGGGGACTGCCTTAGGTGGCATGAGCAAAAGGCAGTCAAGTCAGGTTTAAAAGGCAGAGCTCGGTCCAGGGATCAGCATCTCCTTTTGAGACCCTTTGGTAAATCCCAAAGCAAGGCAGGGAGGTAAGATACAAACTCAGCTGACCTTCCCCATCAGTTCCACCTCTGGACCTACTCATCCCAGCTGGGATGGGATGGAATGGGAAGCCGTGTCTACGCCACCACCACTGGCGCACTGGATATAGGTTAGAGGGCCCAAAATACGTGCACAGCCACTGTAAGCCATGGGACTTTGTTCTCTGCCCAGGGCAGAGTGGCATGTCCCTCCCAGCTCTGCAGCCTGGCTGGCGTATCTCACCAGGCTTATCTGGTCGCGTGCCCTCCTCCCTCCCCAGCTGTACCCCCAGGGCCAGGTTTTCCTGCTTCACCCTAAATGCTTATTTTTATTATTTTAAAACAAGCAGAGTTGCGTCTGTTTTGATTTCCAGAAGAAGGTTAGAGGGAGGTCAGAGCTGACATCTGGGCTGGAGATAACATTCCCGTCTAATTAGCAAGCCCTGAATAATGAGGGCCTTCCTGTCCCATCCCCCTGCCCTGGTGCGGGAGAGGGCAGAGCCAGTGGAGGCCGGGGCAGAAATGGGGCAGGAGAACGCCCCATTAGAGGGCATTTCATTTCCTAGTGCCCCCAGACCAAGCTCATGGGGCTGCTGATAGCTGCCCGTGGGCAATGGCTGGAGGCTGCCCCTCCTTCATTTTTGTGTGGGCACCATTTGCAGGCGCTCAGCCTCTGTGGACTTTTTTTCCAAGGAATTGGCCATGGCTTTCCAAAGTGCCAACGGCACTGTCAGTCACCCCCCAAGCCTGTTGCCCGGGGAGAGCCCAATCGCCCTTTCTGCAAAGCAGGGGTTACAGATTTAAACACCCTGGGTGCTACCCATACTGCTGTATGTGTGGCAAGAGAAGACACCAGGAGACATGATGTTGGTGAGAGACACAGACGAGATGCACAGTGAGGTCCCCGGAGCACAGCTGGGCCATCTGCTGCCCTCCCCTCAGTCTAGGGAGCTGTACATTGGCAGCTCCATCCCTGCTCTCGGGAATCGGGTCATTTATCAGGGCGGCGCAGCCCGCCGGGCTGACACGATGCAGCTGTTTGTGCGCAGCATTACCGCAAAGAGGAAGCAGCCATGGCAGGAGCCAGCTTTGGCCAGGATGCTGGGCTGGGGGGGGCAAAGGGGCAGCAGTGCTGAGGCGACCCAGTTTGTGAAGGCTCCTGCAATTTGTAGACATATCCCCCCCCGCAGCAGGGCACCGAGATGCTGGAATAAAGCCTGACTCAGCTGGGAGATAGGCTCCCCGGCTGAATCACCCCGGGCTCTGCGCCTTCCCTGCAGCTTCCCCACCATGGGCTGGCTGTGCCCAGCCGGCGCTTGCAAAACCCCATGAGATCACGGGCGCAGGCAAGCGTGGTGGGGGCTGAACCACAGCCAGGTGCTCTCCAGGTGAGATTACAACACCGGGCGCATCCGCTCCATGCAAAATCCCGGCTGACACCCCTTAGCAGAGCCGGTGACACACCAACCTGCGTGCCCCGTCAGCCCCGTGGCGGGGGGATTTTCTGCCAGCAGCCTCCGACGTGCAGCCGCCCTCGACGGAAATGCCGCAGCCTGTTGATTCCTCGGAGGGGACGTGACTGTCATTCCCAGCCTCGGTATAAAACCCCACAGAGGGAAGGAAAAAGGAGGCAGGGGTACAAGGCTTGGGATTTAACACTGGCAGAGCTCAGCTGCCGTGCCCCTGGCTGCAGGCTGGAGAAGATGAGGCTGAAAACCATGCCCTTGGGCCAGCCATGTGCTGCTGGCCGCCATGGGCTGGGCACAGTGTCACAGGGAGGCACAGCATTGCAGGGGAGCCGCAGAACAGGGAGATGACAGCAACCTAAGGAGTGCTCTTGCAGAGACGGCCACATGCTGCCAGTTTCTGTGCTGCAGGCTCCAGTGAGACCAGCAGTGACGGGTCCCTCATGTTCCCGCATCCTTTCATCTCAAGGGTGGTGCCAACTTCTGCCTTCCTGTGCAATGCCAGACAGATTAAGAAAACCCCAAACGTGCTTCCTCTGCATGTCACCAAGAAAACCCAAACTGAGAACAGAACTTGAGCCAAAGGCCAGGGAAAGAGGAACGGGAACTAAACAGGGCCCAGACAGGTACAAGGGGGTTGGTGTGCTGGGCGACCGCATAGTTTAGCATTAGAAATGCAGTGGCAGGCATGACAGCAGCAACCTTTAATATTGCCCAAGCTCTATGGAAAGTCTCCATGCTCCTGCCTGGATCTTAGGGCGAAGCCCATGGGACCTGGCCCGGCTGGGAAGGGGAAGCTGGACCTCCTCAGGTGGCGAGCTAAGCTGAAAGAGCTAAGCTGAAGGGTCAGCCCCTTGAGAGCAAGCCCGGCGAGCGAGAAAGAAGAACGTGAGGGTTTTGTCTTGTAGCTTCCTGCCGAAAACGGGCACGGCTGTAAACACGAGCGCAGAACAATAAGGTCTCCTGTCCCAGCAGCTGCCAAAGCCGTCACCTGGGGAGCTTCCTGCAATCAGCCAGTGGAAGGACAAAAAGGAGCTCCCACATGCTTTCCTGCAATTTGTCATATGCCTGATCTCTGCTTTGCTCAGTCCCTGCCATCCTCCCTTCCCCCAGAGCTGCCTGTCTCACGCTCTGACAAGAGGATGTGGTTACGGAGACCAGCTTCTGGTGAGGAGCAGGCTCATCGTTCAGCCTTGCTTCTCCAAGCAGCAAGAAGTGCTTTTCTTTACGACTTCTGAGTCACCCAATAGCCTCCCCGCAGACAGTATTTCCCCTGGGCTGGTTCTGCAGGCGCTGCGTGGACTTTCCCCATACCTGGGTCCTGGCGCCCCAGAGAGACCCGCAGCACTCTGCAGGTCCTCTCTGCCTGCCACGCGTTGCAGTTCCAGGGCTTACAGTGCCCAGAGTTGGCACAATGCTGCCACCAGCTTCTTTTTCAGACCACCGCACCTTTCCGAGGCGTTAATCTCTGGGTCTGAACACTGCCATGCTGGATCTCTCCTCACGGGTGAGTATTTTTAGAAAGTTTGAGCTCAGACCATGCAGTCACTCCTGAGCTATTCCAGGACAAAAAGAAAACAACCACTTTTGCTTGAACAGTACCGGCACAGAACAAAAAGCCATTGCAAATGGGGTTTTTCAGCATCACTCAAAACTAGCTGAGCTTTGAAAGATGAAACTTGCAGTCAAAAAAAAAAAAAATAAAAAGGTTCGTAGTGAACAGAAAGGGCTTTGACAATTTACTTAAAAAGCCAGATTAAAGCAAAACGATGTTATATAAATACCGACAGGCGTGCCGGAGCTCGTATGCAGTACGGCGCTCCGTCTCCATCACAGCTGCTGTGCTAGCCAGACCCAGGGTGTTCGTTACCTGCTGGCTGCAGCATGGCATGGCCCTGCGGTGAAAGCCACCTGCAAGGAAAGGAGCCATGGAGTCCCTGCACCCACAGCTATGGGCCCCACGGGGAAGCATTATTGCCTCATGATGGAGCAAGAAAGCAACCTTGGGAGATGCAGCTCCTCTCCGTCCCGGGGCCATGAAGCTATGCGTGCAGAGCTGGCTGGGACAAACACCCTCTCACTGCCAGCTGTGTGGGACCAGCATGGAGGAGTTGCAGCCACGTGGGTGGCTGGAGGTCACCGTCATCTCCGGAAACCACCAAAATCTCTAGTGTATTTTGTACCCTCTGGACAACTTGAAGTGGATGTTTCTGAGGACTCTCACTGCAAAAATTTCCTGTTTTTCACTATTGCTCAACCACTCCTCCGCTCATAAGAGACGGAGCTGGGGTGCCTTCAGCAGCAGAGGGATGAGTAGTGTGTGCCAAGAAGGGTACCGGGAGCTCAGCCTTCCCCTGAGTGGGAGAGCAAACAGGCTGGCTCCTGTCCTCTTCTGTCAGCAACTACAGCTGCTGGGGACATCTGTGAGCCCCAGAAGCTCCTGGCACTCTCCACAACGGAGAACAAGAGTATGTGAGTAGATAAACACACGTATGTATGTGCAGGGACATTACTTCACAGAAGCTGCAGGCCATGGAGAAAACCCAGTCAATTTTAGTGCATTTTTATTGCGACTATTTGGATTATGAGGGCCCAGGAAGTCGATGCGGGCAGGTGGGAGGTTGGGTGCTGCCCTGTTGCCCTCAGCTGCTAGCTCTCCTCCACCCACAGGGCACAAGCAGCTCCAGCGTCCCCCTCTGGCCTCTCCTCACGGGACCGGTTCCCCCATCTCACTGCCCAGCAGGGACCTCTTGCCACCAGGAAGGCAGCCACAGGGTTTCTCCTCGCTCCATCCCCACTGAGATGTGGGATGCCACATTTTCAAGCTCTCTCCAGAGGTCTCCGGTTTCCACCCATTTGGCTCCTCTGAGTGTAAGAAATTTGGGGTTTCCCCTGCTGCTCCTGCCTCCATCCCTCCCTGGATGGTAGAATGCACATTGAGGAAAAAAGCAACCAGGCATGGCTCAGCACAGCAGCCCCCTCCGGCATCGCGCCCAGCCTGTGGCTGCCACTCTCGCTGTGAGTTACAGCCTCTGGTTTTTGCCTGAAAGGTTTTAAGAGGGAAAGTGTTGCTGAAGTTACAAAGCTGCAGAGGCAGAGAAACCATGAAGCTCACAAGTGCACCCTGTGTCCTTGAGAAGAGCGGCAGGAAGGCACCCATGTGTGGTGATGGACTTGAGCCTGGGTGGGTTGCAGAGGCAGGTAGCGAGGATGGGACTGTGTAACAGGTGATCTAGTTTGGCTTTGGTCTGGAAGTCTAGCCTATGGTAGTTTTATCTTTTTATTGCTCGGGATATTGCAGCTGTGCAAGCTGTTATTCTTTAACTTGCAGGCAGCTGAAACTCACAGTGAGCACTTAATGCAATTCAGCAATAGTTTTGAACAACGCTGAGCTAACAGCCTTGCAGGGTTGGAGAATTTAATTGCCGATTCTGTCTGAATCCTAGAATTACTTAGTTGAGAAAAATGAGGTGGCCGGGGGGAAGCTCAAAGTGATTAACAAGCTGTTAGGGCAAACAGCCCGGCCAGGCTGGTGAAGGGCCCTGCCTAGGGCAGCGTCAGTGGCGGCTGTTTCCCTGTTGACATGGAGCTGGTCTTTGTTTTGTTCTTTGCACAGGAGGAATCATATCATACGTTGATAAAGCAAAGGATTTACTGTCAGTGCTGGGCGGCCAGGCTGCTGAGGCCAGACCTCATTGGAGCCAAACGTGGCCAAAACTGTCCCCTTCAAAGCCGTAGAGGACCACATACACACAGCCCCCTGTGCGCTGCAAGCCAGGCAACCTGAATTTTCCATCCTCTACCAGCACTTGAAGCTGGTCTCAGCGCAGCTCTCCCTCCTTGCAGGCATTCACCGTGGCCCAGAGCAGTTGGAGGTTAACATGGAGTTCAGCAGGCAGGCACAAACATCTTGGGGAAAGGAGCAGCTGCGTTAGGGCTTGATGCAAGTGTAAAGCCAACAGAAACAAATGGAAAACCTCTGCTTGCCTAGAATCGGGCGCCTTGGACAAGACTGTGAGGACACAGGCACTGCGCCTGACCTTTGGGGGGGATCTCGGCGCTGGGTTCAGAACATACCTGGGGAGGGAGAAGCGGGTTTAGCTGAGCTTTGCTCCCCTTGGGAAGGCACCGACTGCCATGTCCTCTTAAAATAGCAACCAGGAACATTGGAAGCTGAGAAAGCTGCTGTAATATAGGCAGGCTTGGGCAGGAGAGAGCAAATGCTTAACAGATCAGAGGAGCATTCGATGTGCTTAACTCCAAAAGGGAAAACCAACTGCATCCTTGCTGAAGTGAGCAGAGAGGAAACCTTTTCCCAGCTGACATGGAAAAAGCAGCTACTGCTGAGGAATTACCTATTCCTTCAGCTTTCTTCTCTCGGGAAAGACCAACATCACATTCAGGTGGCATGAAAATTGCTGTGCAACCGCTCTTTTAACTGCTACATAAATACACTGCTGGTAGTGCTTCCCGCTTGCACCTCCTCTGTTATTAACAGCAGCTGTGGGAATCCCTGAAGCCTCCCCCAGCAGTCAGCAAACAGGGAGCTGAATTAAGATCCTGCCACAAAAAACATCCTTGTGCTTTGAGTCCTGTCCTGTGGTGAAAACTGTGCAAAGCGCTCAGGGAATCTCAAGCTGCCCCCAAACCCCTCCTTCTCCTCTCCACCCATTAACGCTGTTTCTGAAGGATCTCCCCAGGGCACCACGTAGGTGGGTCTTCAGCATTTACCTCAGAGAAGCTGTGGCTTTCACATAGTGTACCCTAAAGCGTGCTGGCGCTTTAATAGCTGAATGGCACCTTAGCTCCACTTTTCCTTAGAAGGAAGTGATAAAATAGCTAATTTATACTGCCCCTTAATTACACAATGCAAAGTCACTGTGTTTTTTCCTGTTCTGTAGGACGGTGAAGCATGGAAGTTGACTATTGTCGGGTATGTGACGCTGTTCCCCTACTTTTCCTGCTCATGCAGGAAAATGGAGACAGGCTTTACTAGAAGTGTTTACAGAGCAGGAACACCGAAACTGCAGGGCAAATTGCCCGGCCTGAAACATGACCAGGACATGAGCAGCATAGCTTCTGTGGTCTCCCAAATAAAATAAAATGCCGGTTTTTACTGATCGTAACTGACCAACAGTTCTTTACCACATTACATCCAAGTGACATCACCTCTAGCAGCACGCTGGGGGTGAGATCAGCACAGCCTGGATGGGGAGGTACCCATCTCTGGGGGCCAGCACCACCCTGTGCTGCTGCCCAGGCCCCAGGGGTGATGGAAGCAGGTGGCAGCAGTGTTGCCTGCAGCACTGCGGTTGCAGCAGGACACGCAGGACTTGGATCGCCACTCCCCTGCTCCTTCAAAGGTCATAAATCGTTACTGCAAAGGTGCAGAAAAAAATTGCCTCACCGCTCGTAACAACCTATGCCAGGGAGGTGAAATGGAGCAGAGCCAAAGCAGAGTTAAGAGTGACTGAAGGGAACAGAAGCTGGGAAGGAAAAAAAAAAAAAAGGCAGCTTGTACATGGTTATTAAGCACTTACAATGTTCTCCTGCAGCTTAGATAAGCAAACTGGAATTAAGCATTACAGTAGGCATCAGCCCTGGTGCTGTACTCTG
The DNA here is from genome assembly GCF_018139145.2 of Gymnogyps californianus. Lineage (NCBI taxonomy): Eukaryota > Metazoa > Chordata > Aves > Accipitriformes > Cathartidae > Gymnogyps > Gymnogyps californianus. The sequence continues at coordinate 160,540,277 of NC_059471.1, forward strand.
CCTACAAGCGCACCAGGAGGCTGGGAGCACTTAGAAGCCAGGTTGACTGGAAACAGGTGTATACGGGGAGGAGTAGGAAGAGATGGGAAGGGCTGAAGGCTGCTTGCAATACGAGCACACAACTGCCTCCCTTAGTCTAAAGGTCAGGGCAATTAAACTCAAAAGACTGCCTTTTGGCTGGGCTCACCTGTGTGAGCAGATTTAATCATTCACGCAAGGGGGAGAGAGGCTCTCAGGCTCCTTGGGCAGGAAAGGAGTGAGAAAAGCACAGGGGGAGCGAGCACAGCTCAGGTTCCTTGTGTGCAACGAGCCGCTGTTCCTCTGCGCGCAGGAGGCGAGTCCTTCCTCCAGCGTCCCGGATCCAGCAGCACCCAAAGGGGGTCCTAGAAGCAGCACTGAAAGCCCCATGAAAGTAATTCACTTGTTTGTTTTTCGGCACATTACTTTTTAGTAGGGATCAAGTCGTAACCTGTGCTCTCCCAACCCATGGTTACAAACCAGCCACTGTGCTGCTGATACTCCCTCTCACCTCTCTGGACAGACAAGGGACTTTCCTGTGGTTTCTGAGAATCAAGTTTTATTCTCCAGCTAGACAGCAGTGACCGATAAAGTTCTCTTTATTACAGACCTACAAAAGGAGATCCATAAAATACTTCTCTCTATTTTCTCTTATAAAATTATGATGGGAGCCCATGGATTTCTGGAGTTGTACCTGTCCCAGCGACACGAGGACAGAGGGAAAAAGAGACATGTTTCACAGACAAGGCAGAGGCATTCTCAGCTTTAAACAAACCCACCCAGGGCAGGTATGTACCCACATCTTGCAGGGAGCAGCTGCCCTCTGCTCTGGGCTATCAGATGCTAGACAAAGAGAAAAACATTCCTCCTCTTAACTCAGCAGCAGCTCCGCATGTCAGCTCTTTGCTGATAAACACAGACTCCTAATTCCAGCTGCATTCCCCATTTTGAGAATAAGCAGCCCCGCTCCTCAGCGCCCTTTACAACTACTGCTGCTCAAGAGAAGGGGGAGTGGGAGGGAAGGGTTACAATACTGTCCATTCTCCTAAAAACCCCAAACCAGAAGAAAACCCCAGGTTGTACAAGGCAGGCAGTTCACGTGCCCCTCAGCTCTCCCAGGCAAGGAATGCACAACGTGGACGTGTCCAGAGGCAGAGGTACAGCTGCCCTTTTACTTCAGGCTCCAATGAGTTTCTTAAGGAATGCCTCCAGCTGATCCTCGTCCTTTATCCCCACAAACTTATCCACAACGTCTCCGTTCTTCATAGCCAGCACGGTCGGCACTGCTGACACCTGGGGGCAACAGAAACAGGGAGACACAGGTGAGCAGAGGCTGCGGGGAGCCCAAGCTGCACCCAGGCCCCACATAGAGCTCTACAGAAGAAGAAGTGGCTACAAGGGAGCTGAGCATACACTGCTGAAGGGTAACGTGTCCGCTCACAAAACACAGACCAGCTGAGCTCCATGTTCCTCCTCTCCCTGTGGCCTCATCTCTGCACTGACTCACGTCGCACTGCTTAAGTCAAGGTTGAGCAGCTTTTCGCATTTAAGACCGACCCAAAATTTTAAAGACAAAACCAAAGCTAATATAGAACCAAGGTAAAGCTTTTCCCCCCTCTCCAGTACAAATTCCTCTTCTCCTTCGCTTTTGTCCTATCATAAGCAAACAAACCCAGTCTTTTACCAGGACACCTCTCAGACATGACGACCTTTGGACATTTTATGGCCAGGGCGGTATCAGACTGGACCCGCATTCTTCTCCAGACAGGACTGGAGCTGGAGGAGGATCCCCCCCCCATCACTGCACAGGCAGATTTCCTGCTCCATCCTATCACGGTAATGACAACCCACCCTTCCTTTTCTGCTCCTGTTTTCAGTGGTTTAGCTGGTCACACACCAGTGGCTGTCCACTGCGGATCCCTGGCGATTAGATAAGAAGTGAAAAAGTCCCTCTGACCAGAGCCAGCAGGCAGCTGCGCTGCTCCAGGCGCTGCTTTTTTAGCCCAGAACAAAGTTTTCTGGGAATTATCCAAGAGAACAGTGGTGGAAATGACAACATTCCCCCAGGACTTGCTGGCTGACTGGCGACAGAAGAGACCCCAGGGACACAATCCAGAGAAGCAGCAACCAGAGCTGGGACAGCTGCGGTGGCAGTGAGATCTGATCATGTTTCTGATCCCACAGCTTCGGTGCCCTTATCTCTGCAAAGCCTCCCCCCCTGAAACACGTCCTGTCCTTATCTCGCCTGCTGCCTCCCCGCCAGCCTGCGGGGCCTTCCCGCATGCGCTGCCAGCCCTGCTGCCAGCAAGGATCTGCAAATCCTTCCTCGGGAGACCTGCCAGAGGGCTGGCTTTTCTCCCATCGGGAGCCTGAGATGAAAGGGAAATTTTGTGCTTCCCTTCCCACCCGGCCGGCCAGTCCAGCGTGGCTCCCCGCAGTCTGTCCTCCAGGGCTTGTGCAGTCTCATCTGAAGGGATGGGAGCGCTGGGGCTGCTGCAACGCGCGATCTTCAGCTCCTCCTAGTGACTGGCGGGAGCGGAGCAGGAAGGCTCGGGCCCCAGCACTGGTGATGGTGCCACCAACACGCTCCCTTGTGATTTTAGGGGTGAGAGAGGACGGTATCAGCACTGCACTCAACTGGTCTCTCCCTCCCTGAGAAGGGCAAAGCTCCACTGAGCCTCCCTCTGGTTTGCAAAGTGGGTTAACAACGAGCAGAGTTGCCCCAGCTCCATCCAAAAAACCAGCATGCCCAACCAGCAACAGCAAGCATCAGGCCATTACGGCCTGGGTGAGGAACGGGCGACTCTTCGAAGCACCACAGAGAACCAGAAGAGTAACACCGGGTTACAGGGCTCTGCATGCTGACCAGCACACCCACGAGCTTCACACAGGCTCGATCCCTCCATCTCTTCCCCTTTTCATGCTGGTAAGCAAACCCCAAAAACGGGTGGCAGGTTTGGGGCTGGCACTGCAGAGCTGGGCGAGAACCAGGGGCACTGAGCAACTTGTGTCCACCCAGAAAACACGATGCTTTTGACAGCTTCCTTCCTGCTAGCTGCAGCAAGGGCAGCCTGTTAATAGAGCACGTACTTTGTTTTGCTGCTTGAGAAGCAAAAGTCATGGGAATTTCTAGAATGCAAAGTTGGAGCCTTTTTTTTTTTCTTTTTTCCTGCCTTCTTTTTTTTGGGTCCCATCCGCACTGAACCTAAACAAACTCTCCTCCTCCCTCAAGAGCATTTCTAGAGAAAAAGTCAGGCTGCTTTTGATCAGCGCTGACCACACAGATAAATAAATAAACATGGCCATCCAGGCTATTCCTGGCAGCACCCGTACCAAGGGAATTCTCTCTCATTTGAAACCCGGGCTTTTATACAAGCTCGGATACCACACAACGGAGCAGGGGAAAGGACTTCACCCAGGCTTCAGAATGAGGCATAACACAGGACCGAGCTCCACTGGTGAACGACCATCCCTGTATCCAGCAGCTCTCCCGAGCTGCACACCCGCAGCGGCTGGAGAAGGGGCTGCCCCTTCCCAGTGGCCACGTGCGTGGGCAACGGGCCAAGGCAAGAGATGAATCTAAAGAATTTTAAGAGACGGCAGATTAAACAAAAGTATTCCTTCTCCCTTTCTGCTCTCGGGGTGAGAGGTCAGGAGCGGGCTGGAGCAGTGGAGAAAGGCCACAACCAGAGATGAAAGGTATTAGATAAAAGGAGGAATCCCCAGAGAAAGAACTTTTGTGCTGGGCATAACTGGACAGGGAAGGGCGCCGGGGACATTTCTAGTCGCAGGAAACACGTCCCTGCTTCGTGCTAAGCCGGGACAGCTGGGAGCCGAGGGCAGACAGCAGCGCGTGTGAAGGAATGCGCCGGCATTCCTTGGCTCTTCCAGGGGGTCTCTCCTCCTCGCCCTGCCTCCTCCCGCGCCAACGAGGCTGCTGAAGAGGACGTTGTGCAATCAGGCGGCGTGCTGGGGGCTGCGTGTGTGGGCAGGGGAATAAACATGGATGGAAGGAGACTTCCTGGCAGCTAGTGGAGGAGTTGTGGGGGTGGCATGGATGCTGAAAACCCCCGAAACAAAAACTTTCTTAGCGTGCAGACATCTGATCCCCAATGGAATGGCCTTAAATAAATCTTTCCTGATCCCTCCCAAATACCACCTTTGGTTTTCCTGATCTCTCCTAAACACTACCTTTGGTCCCTCTTTGATCTCGACTTGGTGTCCTCCCATCAGCCCTTACGCTCACATCTCCTTAAGCAGCAACTTCCCAGAAGACAAAGAAAAACCAAGCACACGCTCAGCACATGAACCAAACTTCTGCCTTGAAAAGGATGCCCCAAACTATGAAGATCAAAGCAAAAATTTCTCCTTTACCCCTACCCGTTTGCAGCTATCCTACTCACAGACACTGCCTAAGGATGGGGTTTTAGCCATGGGGATAATGATCAAGACCAGATATATGCATCACTCCGAGAGTGGAGGACGCAGTGACGATCCCCAGGCCCTCCTGCAAAACAAAAACTTCATCATGTTTGTATATAAGGCTCCAGAATGAATTGCTGGAAGCTGGCCCTGGCCGCAGCCTCAATCCTGCCTGCACCTATGCCACCAGGGCCGCAAGACAGGCAGACCCTGCAGACAAATGCATGTACACAGCAGGCTGTGCAGCTGCTCACTCACCATCCAGTGGGAGAGCACACGCAGCGTGTCATCAAACCTGCACAACTCGGGAACTTTCAGCCTCTTTTTAAAGGCCTTTCTTCACATGCACACACTCTGATTGCCGTTTTCCAGTCATCGGAGATTATCCTCTTGTAATCCCAGCTAATTCGATCTACTGGAAGGCTTAGAACAATACAAGAGTTGAGCTAATAATCTCTATTCTCTTCTCCTTTTCTCCTTAGGGTGGTTGCTACCAGAGCCTTGCCTGCATCTATTAGGATTTACGCACTTTCTGACCACCACTGAAACAACCTCACCCTCTTCAACTTCTTCCCACCAGCACCCTCAAGCTACGCAGCCTTTGGGCTTGCAATGCACAGCCCTGCTCAGGAGCCAGCAGCCATCTTCCTTGGCCTGGGGCGTATCTGCCAGCACGCCACCACCGAGAGAGCACCGGAGGCTCTCATGCTCAGCTTGTGGAAGCTGCAAGTCACGTTTGTGGGTGCCAGCTGGGTAGACATGCCACCACAGCACAGGCAGAAAGGTCTCCTCGGGAAAGAGTGGGAGGGAACAAGCTGTTTCCACTTCCTTCTCCTTCCGGCTCGGCAGGGTGTGGGAACGGCACAGAGCGTCTCTTCCACGCTCAACAAAACGACAGCTTGCTCAGGAGATGGTTCACACTTTGCTGGGCAACTTGAGGAGCTTCCTGTGCTAGCCTCCGCCCTGGGAGCAGGACTTCATCTGCAGAGGGGGAGCAGCTCCATCTGCGTGATATGTGAGTGAAAATTAAGCACTTTCTTCCCTGTAAAACACAGGGATGCCCCGACTCCGTAGACTGAGTTGTTGATTACAAGGACAGACAATGGAGGTGAGCACAGTCGTCAGAGAAGTTTTTGCATTTCTTGAACTACCTAATCACTGACACAGGGGAAAAAAAAAAAATAAATCACGTAAACCAAAGTTGTGGCCTTCTCCAGTCACTCTGCTCCTTCCTGGGAGCAAGGCAGCACGGGGAACACACCCAACAGGCATGTAAAACACTAGTGTAAGCACCAAGGTCCGCGCTTGTCAAGAGCAGGACGCATGCTCCTGGTGCTTATGTGTGTTCTCCGACCTGGCTTCTACCTGTCCAAACAGAACCCATGGTGTCTCCTTGTGCTGCGGCTGAAGGACAGGACATTATCACCCAGCAAGAAATCTTGAACAAGGAAGGGAGAGGACGGGCTGGCTGCATGAAGAACCACGTTCAAGAGCAGAGCAGACTGGGGCTTGTTACTTCATGTTCCTGCCCTGCACCTGAGCAGCCCATGCAGGCACTAAAACGCTGCGTATGCTGCAGGCTCCTCGTGGCCAGGCAAGCATTCACGTTGACAGATGCCTGCAAGGCTTAGAGGACACCTTTCTGCAGAATTAAGAGGTGGGGATGCTGAGCACGAGCAGCAGAGCTGGAGGAGAGCCAAACAGCGAAATCCAGCTACTAACAAGTGACCCGAGGGATCAGGAACCTGTAGGCACTGGGCTTCCCCTCCCCACCAACGCTGCTGCCGTGCAGGCACACCTCTCCCCAGGGAGGGACCTTCTTTGCACCATCAGCAAAAGAAAGTCTGCACTCTTCCGGCTCCTACCTCATACTCAATAGCAAGGTCTGTGTGATCATCAATGTCCACTTTGGCCATCAGCACCTTCCCTTCCAGCTTGGCCACCATCTTCTCTAACCTGGGGCCTAGGATCTTGCAGGGGCCACACCACCTGATGGAGAAAGAGGAGAGGGGACATTAGAGGAGGCAAGCACAGCAGCAGCCGTGGAAGGCTTGCTGGTACGCCAGTGCCTTTAGCACCATCGCCATTCCATTCGAGAGCCAGCCTGGAAACTCCATTCCCGAAACATGGCTTAGAAAAACATTTTTCTCGCAAAGGAGCTGTCAAGGGCTTTTTTTGGGGGGGGGTGGGGGGGCTGAGTGGAAGAAGAGGTCACCATTCAGCGTTCGTGGTGCTTTTGATGTCATTTCGATCACACCGCAGTCTGCTCTGCCAACCTTGGTGGTCCTCCTGCCCCCTCTCAGCAGCCGTTCATCCCTACCCTGCTTTGCATCCTCGCTGGTGCGTACATGCACAGCTGTGACCCTGCTGACCACAAAGCTGCCCTGGAGCAAGTGTCACTGCCGGGTGCGGGGGCCGCAGCCCACACTCAAATCGGTTTAGGCCAATCATCAGATCATAGACTTCCCCTCCGCGCTCATCGCAGCGTTTACAGAAATTCCCCTTGAGCTGCAAAACTCGCAGAGGCATCGCATCTGTTCAAAGAGAGACCACCTATTCCCAACCCAGGTGCAGCAACAGCAGACTGCGAGGCCCTGTACACAGAAAACACCCCCTGCATCCTCTAACTGCACCAGTTAGGATGGTGTCCTGGTTTTGGCTGGGATAGAGTTAATTTTCTTCCTAGTAACTGGTATAGTGCTATGGTTTGGATTTAGTATGAGAATAATGTTGGTAACACAACTTTTTAGTTGTTGCTAAGTAGCGTTTATACTAAGTCAAGGATTTTTCAGCTTCTCATGCCCAGCCAGCAAGAAGGCTGGAGGGGCACAAGAAGCTGGGAGGGGACACAGCCAGGACAGCTGACCCAAACTGGCCAAAGGAATATTCCATACCATATGATGCCAGGCCCAGCATATAAACCAGGGGGAGTTGGCCGGGAGGGGCAGATCGCTGCCCGGGAACTGACTGGGCATCTGTTGGCAAGTGGTGAGCAATTGCATTGTGCATTGCTTGTTTTGTATATTCTAATTCTTTTAGTAGTATTATTATTGTCATTTTATTATTATTATCATTATTGTCTTCCTTTCTGTCCTATTAAACTGTCTTTATCTCAACCCACAAGTTGGGGTTTTTTTTTCCGATCCTCTCCCCCATCCCACTGGGTGGGGGGAGCGAGTGAGCGGCTGCGTGGTGCTTAGTTGCCGGCCAGGGTTAAACCATGACAGATGGTATGAACTTACTCAGTTCAAGGAAAACACGAGTTAAAGGTCTAAGTGCCTCTTTCTTTTAAAATTGAAGCTCTGGTAAACTTTGTTCCTGCTCAGCCTCCCTCTGTATCAGGCTTGAGGCTTTCAACTATTTGTCCTCTCCTCCCTGGATGATCCCAATTAATGTTCACTTTGGTTTGTCAGTTTGGTCTATTTAGAGCAGAAGTTTTGGGCTTTTTCATACTCTGTTTGCCCAAAATCAGCCACAACAGGCTCACATGACAGCACTGCAGGACTATGAAAATACGTGAGAAAACAAAGATAATCAGTATCATTAATCCGGCAGATAACATCTAGGAATATTTTTACTGGCAAGAGGATGACAACGTTTTTATCGATGACAAATGCTGCCGTTGGTATCGCGTGGCTGTTATTAATACATAAAGGCATTTGCGGTCAAGAGCCCTGCCTCAAGAGCATGCGGCGTAAGAAAACTGGAAAGACACAACATGACAGTGCAGGGGTATACCAAGTGTTCTTCCACAGCTGTTAACATCATTTAGTGTTTTTAAGAGGACACTTAATCCACGAAGCTAAAAAAGGGAGATATCAGAGCTTTTTGTTGAGGTGTCTTTTGCAGAATGATGCAACGCCAGGACCAGGGTGACACCTGAGCACTTGAGAGGTGCAGCTACGCCAGCCTGGGGAACGCCTTCTTGGCACTTGTGTTTTACGCTCCTGCAGGGTGTAGCTACACCTACAGCGGTGCAACCCAACACGCGAAACCTCTATGGATTGCGCCGTAGGCGCAGAAGCACCTTTTAACACCAGACGCCCGGCAGGGCGGTCGGCAGCTCCATAGCTTGGGAAGCCCTCGGGCACGCTCACGTCCCCGGTACGCCCAGAGTGCCACCGTGTCAGGAAAGCAGCAGGGACACACCTGCATGTGTGACGGCAGAGAGGGGCGCAAGAGCCATAGGGGGGAACTTACTGCGCGTGGAAGTCCACCACAACGGGTTTGGGATTGTTCACCACCCGGTCCTGGAAGTCACTGCCGTCCTGCACATTGAAGGTGCTCCTGCAGCCTGCTGAGGTGCTGAAGGCCCTGCCGTGGGGTGCACGCGGTGCCAGGGGGCCCTGTGGGGGCAGCGTCCTGGGGGTGAGGGACAGCAGCCGCCGGAGCGCCAGCCTCTGGGCCATCTGTGGGGAGAGGAGGAGGAGGTATGCGGGGTGGGTGCACCCCACGGCTGGTCCCACTGCAGCAGTGCCCCGCCCAGAGTCCCCTCAGCAGGGCAGCCCCCAAGCCAGCAGGTGCCCCAACAGAAACATATGGGGCATTGCATGCCTATGCTCAGCCCTTGCCACCCCACTGCAGCTCCAGCCCCACAGCCGTGGGGTCCCACCTGCCATGGAACCCCTAGCTACAGACCCCAGCTTCCTCCCCATTTTTATGGGGCAGGGCCCCCCGCCCCAGGCACAGGGTCCCCGTTTCCCCCAGCCCTACAGAGCAGGGCCTTCATCCCGGCCTGTCCCTTCCCACCCATAGGGCAGGCCCCCCAGCCACGGGATCCCCATTCCCCTGACACCATAGGGCACGGCTCCTTCAGCCAGAGGGTCCCAGCAGCTCCCATCAGTGGGACAGGGTCCCCCAGCCATGGGCTCCCCCCTCAGCCCCCCAACCCGGTGGGGAAGGACACCCCCCCCAAGCCACGGGGGCCCCACTGCTCCTCCAGCCCCAGAGGGCAGGACCCTCCCAGCCATGGGGACCCGACTCTCCCCTCCAGCCCCAGAGAGCAGGACCCTCCCAGCCATGGGGACCCGACTCTCCCCTCCAGCCCCAGAGAGCAGGACGCCCTAGCCAGGAGGGCCCCATTCCCCCGGCGCCATAGGACCGGTCCCCGTCCCCCCCCCCCGATCCCCCCCGAGCCGCAGCCCCCGCCCCGCACCTTCCTAGGCCCGGAGGTGACCCACGCCCAACCAAACTTCCGCTTAGTGCCCCGCCCCCCCCGCACGCTGATTGGCCGCCGCCGCAGGAAGCCTGCGAACAACGGAACGGCCACCCTCCCAACCGATTGGCCGCCGCCCCAACCGCCGATCTCTGACTGGCCGCCGTGGCGGTCCTTCAAGCCCCTTCCCACCGCCCTGCAGGGGGGCCGGCGGGCTGTGTCAGGCGGGGCGAGCCCTGGGTGCTGATTGGCGGCGGCGCCCTCCAATGGGCGCCGCGACAGCCGCCCGGGGCGCGGCGCGCCTTCCGCACGTGGCGCGGGCCGCGGCGGCGTCCCGTCCCGTCCCGTCCCGTCCCGTCGGTCCCCTCCGCTCGGGGCTGGGCGAAGGACGGCGCTGCTCCGCCTGCTTCCTTAAGCTTTCCAGGAAGGACACAGCCCTGCAACCCGCCGGCCAGCCGTTGACTCCCTTCCACGCGACGCACAACGGGGCAGGGCACTGGGCCCAGCCCACGACCCTGCTCCCACGGGCGGCTACAAACCAGTGTGGCCGACTGCTCCCCCGCGGCCTTTCTCACCACGCCGCCCGGTGGAAAAACGATTCAGGGCCGGCGCTCCTTCCCCCTGCCAGCTCCGATGGCATCGGCCCCAGCAGGGGCGAGGCTGAAAGCTGCGGCGCTCGCCCAGCCGCGCCCGAAGGGCGGGGACCCAGATCCCCGCTCCCCAGGACCTGCCGGAGGGGAGCGGCAGCAAGGCCTCGGGGGTTTCGGTCGCCAGATCCCAACCCTGGGAGACAGGCGCGGGGCGCGCTGGAAGAGCCGGCGGGTGCCGTTGGTTTTTTTTGTTTGTTTGTGATCTTCGCTTTTCTGAGGGGAATCACAATTTGAGGCGCCGCGCGTACGGTGGGTGCGCAGTCTGCGGATCTCTTGCGGGAAGGTGAGGACGGAAGAGGAGACATCTGGGGAAGGTGCGCGCGCGCAGGCACAACAGGGAGGCGCGCTCTGTCAGCGCGTACAGGGAACGAATGAAACGGGCTCTTGGTGACAGCCCGTCAACCCAGTTCAGTCACAGGCCCTTTTCTTCCCCTGGGCAGCCCCAAAATAAAAAGCCCAGGGTGCCAAGGGTGTAGCAAGTAGTGGCACCACCCCGACAACTGCAGGCCATGAGAACCATTCCCGGCCCGGCCTTGGAGCTGGGGCAGTGGGACGTAAAGCCCACGGAAGGATGCTGATCGACACCAGCCGAGGTGGTTGTTTCCCCTTCCCAGCGGCACGTGAACACGTAACATCTTCCAGCAGCAGCAGCATGACTAGCACAGCCCAGTACTCCCAAAGAGGACCAAGAACTCGTCATCTCTTCCACCTCTTCTGCTCCCCAGCCTCTCCCAAGCACGAAGCAGAGGTGGGGCAGGAACTGGGGCTTTACAGAAACAGCAGCTGAATTCAAAGGATGGGGAGAGTTTTAGGAACAGGTAGGTACAGCCCCCTCCAGCCTGGGGTATCAGGAAGCGCACGTGCAGAGGGGTACTTTCTTCTAGATGCTAAGGGGCTGGAAAACGTGTGTGGAGGTGAGAGCCTGTTCCCTCTCGCCTCCTCCTCTACGTCCTAGGACTCACAGGGACATCATAAGGTCAAGCTCGAAGCTGCTCTTGCTTTGCAGCTCCAGGGCTGCAGAAGGAGCCCACGGGGAGGCAACAGACAAATGCACGTGGCTGACAGAGGGAGCAATAAAGTGCGGACAACCTCCCAGTCAGTGCCGGTAAGATCTCAAGGTGACTGGAGGGCAATAAAACAGAGAACGAGCATTTTAACATCAAAGTCCACCTGAAACTTTCTTGATGGGACATAGTGCAAATAGGAGGAATATTGGTCATGCTTTATAAAAGACAGGGGCTAACCTTTCAGGCTGCTTGGTGCGGGAGAAGAAAAACGTGAGGACAGCGGAGCCGAACTCAGTGTAAGTCTCTGTGTCCCAGGCGTTCCAGGCAAGCTACTCATCCTTCGTGGAGGGAAGGGTCCCTTGTAGTGCTCTCCGGGAAATGACAAATTACCCGACGTCTACGGTAACTGAAAACCACCCCTCTCCACTCAAGCTACACAACTGCCCTAACTCAAATGCAGGAAAAATACCGGGAAGTTTGCCTGGAGTACCACTTCGGGATTCGGTGCACAAAAAAAATCTTCAAGTATACGCAGCGTACGGCATCCAGAGACCAGAGAGCCTGCACCGGGCTGCCACAGGGTGCAAACAGGTCACCTCCGAAGAGGGACACGACATTTTAAGTTACCCAGGCATTCCTGCACTCTCTTCTGTGACCCCTGGGCGTCGCTGCAGATATTGGTCTGCGAGATAAACACAAACACCACCTTCGGGCAACTCTGAACTCTGCAAGGACAACGCGGGAGCCTCAGCATCACTGGATTTTGGCCCCTGGCTTATCCTTCAGAGCCCGGTGGTCCTCTTTGTAACAGCAAGATCTGAGCAGGTCTTTGGCAACTCGTGATCAGTGGAAGGCATGGGGATGGAAAAGGTGCACGGGAAAGGGCAGAATCCTGCTGTGGATCTCTGTTACAATATTGTCACAACAGCACCTATAGGCTTCAGCGTACAGCGAGAAAGGTTAAAGCTCATCCTTGGCATTAACAAGATGCTGCAGCGGACGAACCGGTATCGCGTGATCTCTCAGCAGCTGGCCCTGTGACCCTTCGTGGCTGTCAGGGGGTCTGTCGCCCGAAAAGTCTGTGAGAGTGTAATCCTCCAGCAGGCCAGCTTCTACCGCGTGGCGCCGGAGCCCCTCGCTCCCCACGAGCCCTTGCATTCTCAGGTACCCCTGCCGGCAGAAGGGAGGCAGCTTCTGATGGGTGAAGGCAAACAGGAAACAGGACTCTGCGGGGGAAAGGATCAAAAATCAGACTCGGCAGAGATACCTCATAGAGAAAAATTCCCATAAACTCTTTAGCACTCATTCAAAACAAAAGGCAGAGAGCATGAGGGAAGATGATTGGAGTTTCCCACCCGGCACCCTGCCCCGGATGGCAGCAATCGACTTAATTCTGCAGAGCTCAGGAGATGCAGGGTGGGATCTCCAGTCTGCACTCCAAGAGGAAAAGGAGCTGGATTTGAGCTTGCAGCCCTCTGGCATCTTCTTTGTACCACAGGATTGCTTCCCTCTGTGTGCCACGTGGGCTTCCTGCAGGAGGTTCCCAGACCAGTCTTCAGACCAGGAAGGGAGGCAGCCGAGGCCCTCCAGCTCTCACATCCCGGCACTCCCATTTCCCATGGGAAAGCACTCCCATCATCAGTACATGAAAAGAGATCTGGTACCCCATGGCACAAAGGAACGTTCAGATAATGGAGGAGGAAGGAAAGCTGCAGCTAGAAAAGGGATTGAACCCAACCTCATACACCTTTCCCTAAAGCTGGGTGTGCCTGGGGAAGTCTCTTTCTGGTGGTGAGCAAGAGCAAAGGCTATCTGGGAACGTACACGCAGCACCGGCACTTTTTACTGTCTGGGGAGTGCATCAAAGAGGTGTGACTGACGGTGAGACCACCAGCTCGCCACAGGGAGATCTCAGCTCTTTGCAGAAGAGATTGCTCCTGTCTCTTGTCCCTCACATCCCTCCTCCTCCTCCTGCCACCTCGACTCTGTGCTCAAATTACCTGCAAAGAAATTGCGCAGGTCAGTGCTGAGGCAGTTCTCCAAAAACCGCCTCAGCGGCAGGATGTGAGCGTTCGGGGCCGTCCAGTCTGTCAGAAAGTCCTCCACGATGTGATGGACGGCGTCTGGGCGGGGGAGAGGCCAATCCGGGGGCCGAAGTCTCATCTCACGCTCTGCCAAGAGAATATTAAGGGAATCTCTCAGAATCAAAATGGCATTAAAAAGAGCTTGGGGAGTGGAAAGCAGCTACGACAGCTGTTTCAGCTTTTGTCCTGACCTTTTAATCCCTACCTTACTTTCATTTGCAGTCCCCTCTGCCAGCTCTGTCCTCAACAGCCCTGCCACTGCACAGCTGCCCCTTGTCCCTGCCTGCAGTACTTCCTGTCATTTCACTCCTGTTCCCCCTGGGCAGGGACTGCCAGACAGGCTGAGCTGCGTTCAAGCTTTAATGCTGCTACCCATCACGCTTCTTTCTGTGCAAGGCAGGCTGGACCCTCACCCTAGGTTTCTGGAGACGAAGATTCAGCACACTCATTTCCCAAGGAAATGTATCCTGAGCGTGTTTGTTTGCTCATCTTCAAACCCTTGCCTTTGGCTGCCTCTATCACTGCAAGACCTCTCAGAGCTGGGCCGGCCACAGAGAGCAGCTTTCTTTTGGCAGTAACATGGAACAGCCCAGCCTCATCTGCCGGGACTCTGCAAAATACATGCAGGGGGCCAAAGGGAAGCAACGTTCCTCTTTTTGGGAATGGGGAAACTCCCAGTATGCCTGTTTGTTCCTGTTCTCAAACATGAGGTCTCTGGTACAACCCCCCCACCCCACACCCCGTATCAGTCTGATTGATGGAAACTTCCTGCCAACTCCCAGCTTTTTTTTCACAGCTCACACAGTGGTGGCGGGTGCCCCAGAGGATGGACATGAAGGAAGTGGAGGAGAAGGGTGTGCAATGCCTGCAGGTATGCCCCCCCCATCCCCCCCTTTGGCTCTGAAGTATCTTCATCCCTCTCCATTTTGCTCGTATCAGATAATTAGCAGGGACAGACAGGAAAGCTTACCTGTTGGGAGGCGTTTGTAATAGTAAATAACAGGGTGCAAAAAGTTGGACTGCCAGGCATGCTGTGCCTCTCCCACAGCTCGGTTGTAGTAGAAGACATCCTTGTCAGCCCCAGAGAAATTCCTCCCATATTCCATGATGATGACAAACAGCCCATTGGGAGCCTTTCTCCCCGTCTGCATTTCCAGCTCGGCCAGGACTCCAACCGGGTACTCTTCCAGGTATTCGAATGCTGTGGCATTCCTGTGAATTGCAACCACAACCATCAGACTTTTCCACCAGAGAAAAGCCAGCTGGGATCCAACACCCCCTCAGCTGGTCGAGGCTAAGGCCAAAGAGCCATCAGATAGTAATTATTTTTGGTCATTACAGATCTGGGCTGGACTTGACGCTGAGCTTATGAAGGCTGCAGATACTGTTACAAGACTTCATTATTTTCCTGGATTATGGGATTCCTCTCTACATTAGCACTGCTCACGGAAAGCTTTTTCCTGGAGACAGTAAAAGGGTACTACACCTCTGAACCTTGAGGGAAGGTCTGGACCATTTCAGCCCTTTAAGGGAGAGAAGTAATTGGCAGAATTGGGCATACTGGCACCAGTTGCGGCAGTGGTACAGGTTTTGAGGCGGCTGCCTATGTGATGGTAACATCCTTAGGCAGCAACGGAGCAATTCGTGTGGTGGCACCACGGAAAGCAATGGTAAAGAAAAAGGAATGAAACGATGGCATGCAGTGCTGGGAATAATTACTCACTCACTCTCTCAGCAGTATGATGTCAGCCAGGACACTGAACATCTGGTAGAGGCCCGAGGCCTCGTTCACCCGCTTGATGACAGAATTGGTCAGCTGTGTAATAGGGTAGACTGTGGATGGCCAGGGGACACCATGATGACGGTTTTCCAATAGGCGGTGGACTGCACGAGCTAAGACATTGAGAGAAGCAAAGACAGCTTATTTAAAAATCCAAGCTTACGCTTTTAGGAAATCCGATCGCGCTGCTGCAGCACACACAGATACTGGCAGGACACAATAAATAAGCTTTACAGCTCATCCGTGCTCAGGATCTCCCACCCCAATCGCTGGTAACTGCAGTGGAGATGCCCTCTGAAAGCTGATGTGATGCTAAGCGGTTGGTGAGGGGGCGGGGGGTCCTTGGGGATATTTCATTACTTCTGAGCAGTCCTTTAATGATAAGGATGGGCACACACACATAAAGACGGAAATTCTCTCTACTGCCCAAAGCTGCTGGGTTATAACTCCACAGCACAGACCTCTCACCCACAGCTTGTCATGAGGCAGAGCATCTGGCAGGCAGAAATCTATTGTGTTACATAAATAAGAGACAATGGGCAAGAGAGACACAAGACAAAACAAAGACAGACAACCAAAAACTTCAGATATGACCCCAAGTCACTTCTCCTCCACTTCAGATGACGCAGCTGCAGCTTGGCTGTGTTTTGTCGTTCTTACTGTCAGCACAAGACTAAGGGTGATCTCTTTCCAGCAGTAAGCTATGAATTGTTCCTTCGAAGGGAGGAACAATTCTCCCCTATGCCCTTTCTGTACACCCCAGTACTCACTTGTATACCGGAATCCATGGATGAAGCCCCCAGCAGATTTCCTGAAGTCAACAGAATGGCTAGCAGTGCCGAGAACAAAGAGCCCCCGAGTGCCTCTGGACTCGTAGCTGGGTTTGATCTGAGGATACTTCTTTTTATTCCCTTTTCCTGGCATCATTCTAAGGGATCTGATGTGCAAAAGAGAAGAGCAGGCTGTCAGGAAGGGTGGGGGTGGAAAAATAAAAAGGGTTTCTGATAAGGCACACATTATCTTGCAGCCACTGCAAAGACACTGCTTCATGCTCCCCACTGCCTTCAGTGGGATTTACTACTACAACAACGAGGATCTTCCAGAAGACATGGGTGCTTATCTCAAGGTAGCTCTGGACAAGATCAAATTCCAGCCTGAGCCACTGACAGTGAATTTTGAAAGACGGTGGAGTTAGGAGTAGCACTTTCAACTGCAGGATGTACTAGGAGACAAACCAAGGCAGAGTGAAGGTTGCATCCTCAGGGGAAAAAAAGCAGACAAAACCTTTCTGTAGCGATCTGTACCTGCACCATCCTCATTCCAAAAAAATCCCAAAACACTGCTAGCCTTCTCCATGTGATCTGGCAGGTCAGGATGTCAAGTTCTAAAGGCACAAGTTTTTCTGTGTCACGCAAGTCCCAACACTGCCATTTGCTCAGCCCTAGAGCCTGTCAGTCAGAGGGCAGTGGCACACACGTTCCCACTGGGACACGGCCGTAGCTGCAGGGTAGACAAAGTACTGTGCAGCACCAGGTAGCTCAGAGCACACGGAGGTCTGGGCAATGCTGCCAGGAGA
The DNA here is from genome assembly GCF_018139145.2 of Gymnogyps californianus. Classification (NCBI taxonomy): domain Eukaryota; kingdom Metazoa; phylum Chordata; class Aves; order Accipitriformes; family Cathartidae; genus Gymnogyps; species Gymnogyps californianus. The sequence goes on from NC_059471.1 coordinate 160,556,969, forward strand.
GGATCTGCCCTTCCCCTTCCTCCCTAACTCAGGCCCTTCACTGTAAATACCTTCTTCCCTAGAGATCCTGGTTCTCCCTCACCTGTTGTAGATAGAGAAGTCAAACTTCCAGCCCAGGCAGCGGATGACACGGTCGTAAGGTGCGCGGGTGGCAAAATTATCCAGTTCGTCCTGTGGGAGGGTGATGGAGTCGATGCCTGCACTGGTGTTCCTGTTCTCCAGGTAAAACCTGAGCGTGATGTGCAGCTTCCCTTTCTTGTCCTTGAGGATAGCCAGATCTTCCAGGTCGCCCTCCAGAAGCCCATCCAGAGATTTCAGCTGGTAGGTGTCCAGCAGGCCATTGTTAATTGCTCTACAAAAAAAGGGAGAATGTAAGAAGGGCTAAAAGAAGGGAGGAGAGGTGGGATCCACGGTTCTGTCTCAGCTGCTGAAAATGGGACACCTTTACCAGGCACCCCACACTCCCCTTCAGTACAAAGGTTATCCCCAGAGCCTCAGGGCTCACAGGAACAGCACAGGTAACACAGCCTCGCTGCCCTTGCAGGATGTAGTCCACCTCTCAGCTCTCCTCTGTGATTGCAAGCAAGGCAACAACTTGAGAGCCAGCACTTTTTAATGATACAGTTTCCAAGGGGACATTTTCCTATTTCACACAGACCCCAAAGAGCTCTCATCAAGCTCCTGTGTTCAGCAACTGCAACCTGGACTGCTTTAAACCAAGGACCTAAAGATAGAAGGCCCCATGTTTGCTCTGCGACCCCCAGGACCACAGCACCTCCTGTGCCAGTCTGGCTCGTCGCCCGGGCAAGAAGTGATTCTCCTTGTTTGTACTCCAGCTGCGTTAGAAAGAGGAAGAGGAGCAGTTTCCTACCTGAGATCCCCGACGTAGTGGGTGGCCCACGAGAGGCGCACGCGTGACCGGCTCACCATGTGGATGAAATTCGTGACGCCCAGAATGTTCTCCGCCGTCTCAAAGGCCGAGTTCCCTCGGCCCAAGATCAACACGGTTTGGCCAGCAAAATCCTCCGGGCTGATGGACACAGTCTCGTAACCCTCAACATATTCTGAGCCAGGGAAGTTTACCACGTTGGGGACCCACGTCCCAGTGGCGACCAACAAAGAGCTGCAAAAACAGGGATAGCACTAGGGAATGCAGGCATTACAGGAATGGGGCCATTGTTCCATCTCATCACTCCTTCCTCCTCCTGCTGTGGAAGATGGCTGTGATGTGCCCCTTGCAGCCACGCTGGACCAGCTGCACAGGTCATGGTTTCAAGAGAAACCTCTCCCTAGCTTCACCTAATGACCTGCTCCTCTCTTCCCTATTCTCAGGCCAACGAAGACAACTATAGGAAGGAACGTTGTTATATATAGCAAAAGTCAGTGTGGGTGCTGTACATACACATCTCCCTCCGTTGTTCATAAATGTGCAAGTACTACTCGTATGTACTCACTGACGATATATATAATGCTAAAGTTTCACAGGTTGATTATATATTGCATAAAAAATTACTTTGATTTAAAATTTGTGTTGCCTTTTAGTACAGCAAAACAAAAGTAATTTTTAAGAGGGATAGAAAATGGTTTTGATATTTTAAAATGTAACTACTAGCTATAAAAGCATGTTAGCAACATCACTAATCGTTAACACTAAAATTAAGTACAGTAATCTTATATCTCTCCATAAGAACTTTTACTTGAATCTTAGGGAAATTTTTGTGACTTAAATGGAAACACCAGGCAGCTGAGGCTAGTGGCGCTGTCTGCTGTCCCAGCCTTGCTCACGCAGCTCCCGAGAGCAACTTGCTTCTGGTACGTGGGTGTCTGGGATTGCCTTCTGTCCCCTCCGAACTTGCCAGCCAGCACACCTCCAAGTGACAGCCAGCACGACCTGCTGTCATAGAGCTGAGGTTCTCAGGAGAGGTGAGAAATATACTCCATATGTTCACACGAGTAACTTCTAAGTTTCTAGGAATGTAGCTCAGTGGCGGTACTGGATACACACGTGTAAGTATGACAAGGGGAAGGGGAATTCAGGCACCAGCAACCTTGAGGGTTATTTCTCACAGTCAGCTCCCTCTACTGCAACAGCCCCACTTTTCTGTGGTTCCCCCCTGCCAGCTGTGTGCTAGCCCAGGGCTTCAGTCGGCTGGGGCATACTTCTAGGCACATGTGGGTTAATGGAAGTGAGGTGTTGCCGCACTGACTCACTTGAGTTTGCAATAAAGGCAGCAGTGGCTACAACAAGTACGACTGAGTTATTTTTTTCACAGAGAGGAATTATCTAGCGATAAAACAAAAGTGATTTCAAGCTTACCTATCAAGGATGGAACCTGCAGTGAAGGCAATTGCAGCCAGTTTGTGTCTGCCCTGCCAGCTCCTCAGCTGTCCGAGGCATAACGTTGCTTGCAACGCCTACCCACGAGCAGTTATTCCGCCCACCCACTCTGCCAATCCCTGCAAAATGTTTTTCCCCTCTGATGGTGGTTAAGGCTCTAAGAGGCTGTGAAATCTCCATCCTTGGAAATACTCATGCCTCAACAGGGCAAGGCTCTGAGCAACCTGACGTTGCTGGTCCTGCTTTGGGCAGGGGGCTTGGACAAAATGACCTTTATGGGTCTCTTCCAACCTAATTTATTCTGCGACTTTGTGACTTCGAAGACACCCGTGGAGAACAGCGTGGCTAGCCCCAGGTTCACCCATTACCTGCACTTGTAGTTCTGCCTGTCCTGGTCGGTCAGGAGGAAGTAGTGGCCGTTCCAGGCCTGCCTGTCCCTCTCCAGCGTCACATGGATGATGGCCGTGTTGTACTGAACCCGCAGCTTTAGCAGGGAAGCAAAGTCCTCCAGGTAACGCACCATCGCGTCAGCATTGGGGAAGAAGTCGCTGGAATAGCGTCGGAAAAGCAGCCGGTGGTCGTGGCTGAGGAGCGAGTTCCAGTCATGGCGGAGGTTGAACTCGCTGTTGGATTTGCCCGTGTACCGCTTGTTGATGCTGATGAGCTTGCGGTGGCGAGGGTAGAGGGCAAAGAAGCTGCCGGGAGCGTGGCTCCGCTCGAAGACAACGTAGTCCCGGCCAGCTCGCTGGAGGAAATAGGCCACCTGCAAGCCCGAGGGGCCGGCCCCGATGATGCAGTAGTCGTGGTAGAGGAAAGCAGCACTGCTCACTGCACACAGGCTGCTGGCGTACAAGGCCAGCCCCAGGAGCGTCCAGCAGACCACCAGGGCCATAGCACGGCCAGGACAGCCACCCCTGCAGGGGAGAGGACCAGGGAGGCGTCACCCAGGGGGTGAGCAGCTCCAGTGGGCAGAGGCCTCCCCAGAAGAGACCCTCAGCCTGCCCAGTCCCCGCCCTTCCGCTGCCCAGGCCCGGCTGCCATGATGCCAGCACCGCCCCTCAGGGCCTCACGCCAGGGTGGGGGTGTTGGGGCGGGGCCCTGCTCCCTGCCAGCCAATAGCAAAAGGCATCCCAGGTCTTCCAGCCAATGGGCATACAGGGCCCCTGCGCCAGCCAATAGCAGGCAGCGTCAGGCCAGCAGGCGGGAAGGTGGGGCAGCACTTGTGGGCCAATGGCCACAAGCCGCCGCAGCGCCTCTTCACTCCAACGGCCAATGGGAAAGGGAGGCGCAAGCCCATCAGCCAATGGGAGATGGGGTGCCCCGCGCGGCCCTCACTCCACCGCCAATAGGGACCGGTCTCGGCCCCGATGTCCCGTGTCGTCCCCCCCCGCCCCATGCCGTGCTGGGTATGGCTGCCACCTGCGAGGCACCGCACGCGACGCGCTCCGCACCTGGCGCGCAGGGCCGCCACGAGCCGGCCGGACCCGTCCCGCCAACGGCCGCACCTGCACCATAGAGCTCGCGCCGCTCCGCTCCTCCCGCGCTGCGCCCGGCGCGCGCGCGCGCCGCGGGGGTGGGGGTATGGGGCGGGGGAGGGGCAGCGCGGCCGCTCGCCGAGGGGTGAGGGGGAAGCGCGCGCCCCGCGCCGAGCCACCACCCCGCGTCACGTGACGCCGCCGCCGCTTCCCGCCGCCGGCACCATGGCGCCGCCGCGCGCGTACCACGTGCCCGGGGCGGGGCGGGGCGCTTAAAGGGGCCGGCGCGGGCGGCGCAGGGAGGCCGCGAGTTTTACCTCACAGCGGCCGCAGCGCCTCGCCTCGCCGCCCCAGCCGCCATGCCGGCCCCGGCCGCCCCAGCCTGCTCTCCCCGGCAGTCCGGGGAGGGTACCCGTCTCCCCAGGCACACGACACAGCGTCACTGAGCAAAAGTAACTTTATTCCGCTTTCTCCCCCCCGCCCCCCTCACGATTTCTCCGCCGAGCGGCCGGGTGCCAAGGCGCAGCCGCCGTCCGCCCCACCACCAGCAGGGAGAGGGAGGGGTGCCCGGGCGCTGCGGGTCCCCCCCCCGGCCTTTAGCTGACCGGGGGGTTCAGCTCTCTTCCTCTGAAAGAGAAGAGAAAGAGTAATGAAGCGAACGCGGCAGGGGAAAGAAAACCCCCCAAAACCCCCAAGTAAACCCTCTCTGCCAAGGAGATGCCACAAAGAACAAGAGAAAACGAGCCTGCCACTTCCGGCAGATGCACCCCACCTCAGTGTGCCTGTCCCCCCCACTCCCCTTCTCCATCAGCCAAGACCACACACATGTCATTTGGAATCACACAATTTACATTCCTGAGCAAATTACGCAGCGACCTAAAATTTCCATAATGAAAACCAGAGAGCCAGGCTAAGTTTACAGCCTAAAAAAAACCCCCAAAAACGCTGGAAGATATTTTTTGTACCACAGGAGCAAGAGCTCCAGGTCAAATGGTTTCCCATTGTCGACAGATCACGCGTCAGGGATCACAGACGGTTTTAGGCAGCGAAGCGAAGACAGCAGTTGTCCACTGCGGCACCACCAATCCTCCGAAACTCCCACACTGGCCAACTAGCGATCGCTCAGTGGTCACTTCATAAAAGCCTTCACCGAGTTACCTCAAATCAGGCTAGGCCACCATGCCTTTTAAATGTGTCATCTTACAGGCACTCCCATTTCTAAAACTGTAGTAAAAAAATACCCCAGTACCAATAGAAATCAGCACCCACCCACTCCCCCCAGTGCTGGGGCCATTGAGTGAAGGGCTCCTTGGCGGGCTTCGCCTTCCCAGTCGGTGCTCTGGACCCGGGTCCTCTCCCCCACCCCTGCTAAAATCAGTCCTTGCTCAGTATCCATACAGAGGCCCAACATCTGCATTTCCAGCTCTCGGCTCTTTTTGCTTCCAGCCGAGTACTCCCAATGTCACTCACACCTTTTCCACCACCGAGTCTCATCCTCGGGACCACACGTTCTCCAGCCTCGCTCCCCTCTTGTCACTGCACCAGTCAGACCTCACCCTTTAGATCTGGTCTTGATCATCCAGACCAGTAGATCACTTAAAAGCATAAATCACCAAGTATGCTACGAACCTTCCTCTTCCTCTTCCTCCTCCTCATCCTCCTCATCCTCATCAGAGCTGAAGGTGCCATCAGGCAAGCTGTAGATCCGGATCACCTGCTTGTTGGGGTCCTTGAGGATGAGGTACTTCCCCTCATCCAGCTTCATGCAGATGTCGATGACACATCGCAGGATGCCCCAGGCATTCTCTATGCTCAGGTTAATCTGGCTGGCAAACTCATTTGGCTTGAACTGCTGCGTGCCCAGGATCACGTGGCGGGCAGAGTCCTTCACGTGGTAACGGGATACATACCTACGGGGGGGGCAAGAAGAAACCAGAGGGGCATCAGGAGATTAAGCCCAGCCAGCAGAAGAACGACACCAAGAAAAGCAGCAGTTTTGTTTTCTGGGCTGAAAAACATAATACTCCAACACTGAAAGCTAAGAGGATCTCCTGGCTACAAGCTGTCAATCTGTAATGTACCCAGAATCCTTCCACCACCCCAAATCAGATGGTGGTGGTACAAAAGATATGGAAGGATTAGTCCCACAGATAAAAATCAAGCAATAGCGTGACTAGCCAGAAGTTTGGAATTAAACAGATGCAAATGCATCAGTCCCATATCTGAGGACGGAACCTAGGATTGCACAACCACCAGAACCGAGTTAGCAAATGCCCTTTGTTCATTATCCACAGCACAGACTCAACTGATTTTAAGCCGACAGTTCAAAAAGGGCTGTGGCAATACCTCCCCTCCATCCCGTTTCTCAGTAACAGGGCACTGAGGATCTCAATCAGATTCCTGACAGGTAGCACAGTCACTGCATTTATTTCCCTTGTTGGCAATCTCCGCAAAAAGGCTGAGAGCCATGGAGGCCACCTGCCCGTCACATGCGCGAGGTCTCACAGGGTCAGTCACGGCGAGGGGCACACCATGGGGAAGCAGCTTACACCAAGGCTGGAGTGCTCACCGCAAGCTTCTCCCTCTTGGCCACTCAAAACGTGGGGTGATTTTATGATTACTCATTCTACAAATGGTTCACTTTGACGTATACTGGGTTAAACGATGGAAAATGCACCTAAAAGATGTTTGGCGTGAAGACCCCATCTTACCCGAGTTTAAGATATTCTGATCCAGCCAGCAGCGCGCAACACGTCCAGCGGGCTAATTTGTAGCTGTTGTTTTTCAGCTCTGTGGCAATCACAGCTCCTCTCTGAGAGTCAAGCTTCTGGCGCCAGTCTACTCCATTGCAATACTGAGAGGAGAATCACAACTAGGGTCAACCCAACAAGCCAGCAGCAGTCATCTCTTCAGCCATCTTGACATCACATAGGGAAGTTTCTTCCATCTACCTTACGATACCATACAAGGGAATGCGAACAGCAACCGACAAGGAGAGCCCTTGCACCGGAAAGGGAGAAACGCGAACAGCGGGGATTGGCCAACATTTGTGGCGCTGGTTAGGAAGGGAAGTTTGCAAGGGAAGAGTTCACGAGGGAAGCATGGCAACAGACCAGCTACTGTGCCGAACACCTGGGGACAAGAGGGTTCAAACCAGCTACCTCGCATCTGGGGTAGAATCCCATCAGCGCTGCTCGTCCACCAAAGTTACACTCCTTTGGTGGAACGTAACCACCCAGGGTACACCACCAGATGTTGGTCTCATCTTGCCTGCTATACCTGGCATGTCAGGCAGCAGTGAAGCAGTTAGAGCTAGCTTTGGGATCTCGTTCTTCCTCACCCTGGAATCCCACTCGTTCAGTGTTTTGATGTTGATGAATGACACTTCTCCATTAGCTCCTGTCATCACTCCATCATGTTCACAGCGGACAATGAGATCTATATCATCTCCCAGCTTCCACCTTCGGTATCTGCCAACAAACAATCCAGCTGGTTATTTCTGACCCTTGTTCTCTTCCAGATCCATGCAAGCATTCACCAAAATCCTTTCCCCCTCTATCTGTTCACTGTGAGGACGTCTAGGAATCCCTCTCATGGTAAAGCTTGTACCAATAACACTCCTAACTTGTTCTGCCTCCGTATCACGCTGACATCGTGCCCCCTTGCCAAACCTGGGCATTAGAGAGAGATCAACATACCTGTATGCAACAGAGGCTACTTCGTTTTTATCCATGTCATCCTCCACAAAGGGGTTTGGGTTGGGAAACTTGTATTTCTCCTTTCCCTGCAGAAGAAAACAGAAGGGCATGTTAGGAGAAAAAACCTGAGGGAGCTCTCCCCTACTGGATAAATATTCTCTTATAGCAACAGTAGCTAACTTCCCTTATACAGAAAAACACTAAAATATTAAGACAGCTGATGAGAGGCCTCATCTTCACATTAGTCACTTCGCTGTAGGCAGTACTTCTACTGGCACTTCAGCTTCACTAAGTGTACTCAGAAGCCTGCCCACTTCACCAATGGGAGTGGGATTTCTTCTTTGTGGAATAAAGGTGAAAATCTTTCTACAACAAAGTCACACTGCTCACCAGAAGTAATCCCACCTCTTTCAAAACTGAAAGAACAGTGTAACATACCTCTGTCAACTGAAACGCTTCTGTGCTGTATTACAGCAGCCTTAATGAAGTCTCTTCTTGAGACTCTCTGAAACACAGACCCTACTACCCAGCACTGCTCGACCTTACCATCCTCAGACACTGCTGGGAAAAGTTATGATTGATGTAGGTAGCTTCCATGGCAAGGTTGCGCGGAGAATTAAAGGAGTTGCCCTCTTCCTGTGGTGGCTCATTGGCTGTTTCACTCACTGTCAGGAGGTCTGGGAAGAAAACCAGACACAAGTGGTCATACTCGGGGGAGTAACTACGTCAGCTTCAGTGAGTCTCCAGCCCCACGCTGGAGCAGATCAATACTGAAGTTACCCCCACAGCTAGCAAGTGTACTGCAGTGATCAGGTTGTTCTAAGGGTCTCAAGTCTGGACACTGAGACATAGAATAAACTCAAAAAAGCATAAAGAAAACTAGACCCTTTAGCTACTGTAACAGAAATTTATTTCAGGACTTTTCCTCACCAAAATCTGAATTGTCCCTCTTGTCAAAGAAAAGCTTGGATCCAACTCTCTGGACAATGATGTCCCAGGAATAGACGGAGCGAGTGCAGCTCATCAGTGTGGCCAGGATGGCATCTGTGGCAAACACATTCCCTTGGGTCTTGGCCAGCTATGGATACAGGAGAAGGAGAAAACTGTGTTTCAGCAACAAGAACAGACACCCCTTCCCTTTCCCAGCCAGGATGAGAAGTGTTAGCAAACCAGATCATTAATTTCTTCTCCCATGCTGAGGAAGCTAGGTAGGTATACCATCAATTGTTAGACAAGGTGTGAGGTATTACCCAGCAATCCAGGCCCACCCTCACCCAAACAAGGAAAAAGTAAGAAACCTATTACAAAACGTTAATTCTGTTGGGAAAAGGCATGCCTCCTTATTGCCGATCGGGTCACAGAGAGAAATCTCCAAGCCTTCCTCATCTCCAAAAGCAGAAACCTCAAGAACTAGGTCTCTGACATGGAAGTTTCTTTCCCAACATAGCTCAAGTACTGGTCTGCTTGCCTTTCCAGAATTACAGCTTTTCCTTGACCAGTATTCCTAGTTTTGCATTAATCTAGCTCTGCCTTGGAGCTAAGAAAAATAACGATACCAGCTAATGCTTATTTTCCTTTGCAAGCTTAAGGATCTGGAATTTTTCTGCCCTTAACTTTGGTCTGACGGTGACAGCTGGTCTGCTAACAACAGCACGCACCGAGAAACACACTATAGGTTTTACAAACCAGTAAACGTACCTTTCGGATAACTGGGTCATCAGTAGTAGTGACAGTATGGAAGATGCGCTTAATGCTCCTCAGTAGCTTCTCATTCCTTGTTGTAATGCGGTCGAAGGCTTTGTCATAGTATTCTAGGGCTCCACAGCACTCTCTGCAGAGGTAATAGGAGCATCTTGATACCCTGCCCTACAGAGACCACGACCCACTAACTGCACATGACTGAGGGTCCCGTTGGGTGTTCCATTACCTCCCCCTGCTTTGGGTACCTCAATGAGAACACTGGGACCAGGGCAGGAGACCCTTGCCCTCCTGCTTTCCAAAACTCTGGTCAGTTCAGGAAGCAAGCAAACGGCTGTTTTAGGAACTCACATGTCCTGGGGCTCCGATACCTCCAGGTAGCGCATCTTCATCAGCCGAGGGAAATCCATCTCTTCTTTCACTTCCCAATCACTGCGCACTTCAACAGAGGAGTCACGAGGCTTCTGCTGTGCGGCCAGAGGTAGGACAGATAGAGAGAGAAACAGAGACGCAGCACATCAGGATTTGTGCAAGAAGAGCTGCCCTGTGAGCGCAGGCAGAGAAACCAAACCATCGCAGGGGGCAGAAAGCTTGTTAGTTTACCTGTGATTTTTGGTCCCATTTCTGCCTCACTCCAAACTGCTTCTGAAACTTCTTTTGTAGGCGCAAACGATCTCTAAAATGACAAATATGGGAAAAGCCAAGAAGTTCTCGATTCCTACGTGCCACAACCATTCCTACGCTTCCAAATTACGACTAGAGGAGCAATGCTTTTAGGCACCGAGCCACTGAAACATTTGCTGAGCTGTCTGTTGATCAAGCTGCCCGAGGCATTAAAAGCTCTGCTCTGTACTCTGAGCAGCTCTTTAAATATTTTCATCTCTAAAGATTGCAACAGTTTTCAGAAAGGGTATGCTCCGCTTTAAAACGCCATGTTTACTTCCTAAATACGATTCAAAAATTCTCCTAAATTCTCAGATAGCTCTTTGAAATCCATGCTTGTAACTACCACCAACATCAGCAGAACATCGGACTTGAAATATCCTGAAATTTTTCCTTGCTGACTGTTCGCTCCAGTGGGTTCTGTTACAGTAACTTCATAAATTTATCAACAGTATGTTCACGCACTCCAACCCAAGTATGGTACGTTCATATCTGCAGCCTCACCTCTCCTTCTGCTTGGCACTCTTTGGCAGCGTCTGCATGCTGAACTGCAGCATGTTCCGACGGTCCTTGTCTCTCCGAAGGTTCCTCTGCAGAAACGAAGGAAAGAAAAAAAAGAACCTTTTAGTTGCAAAATAATTCTGTGCCGCTGAAGCTCTCCTTTGAGCCCGTTTCTGAAAACATGTTACCTGTGCAAATCGCATACGGTTCCTCTGGTACGCCGTTTTCTGCGTTCGTGCTGTATCCACCAGCTGGAAGCTAGTCTCATCCTCCTCATGGAAATACGCATATTGACTTCCACCACCAAACTGTGACGAGTACTTGTCTGGAAATAAAACAAAGCATCTTGACACCGAGCTTCTAGGAAAAAAACCCTGACACTTTGCCTCTTTCTCCCCCAAAATTCCCTCCAACTGCCTTCACGTAAATGATGCATAAATTGGGACTCCTGCCTTACCCTGGCATGTTTTCTCCCCCTCCAAGCCTCCCTGAGAAGCCCCAGTCATGAGGCAGTACAAAAAACAGGAGTAAGCCCTAAGGACAAGGAGAGCCCCATGAAGCTCTCCCGAGGGCGAGGCACGCTTCCTAATTTAAGAAGCCTCTCTTGCTGAGGTGCGCAGGTAACCACCAGAGCGGGTGTGAGACATGAAAGCAGGAATGACGCTTGAAGAAAACTTTGTAGGAAATAAACCACAGGAGCAGCCACCAGACAACACGTACTTGTATATCTTTTATCCTGATACGTGGCTCCTGTCCAATCAGCCACCTAAGGACAAGCATAAACAGTCAAAATAAGCGAGTATTAACGTGACGTTTCCCCCCCACCTCTGACTTTATACATGCAGGACTCCAAGCAGCAGAAGCAAACACTGCCGTACACTCCAGAACTAATCCTTTCAACTCCCACCTCCGCTTGCCAGCCCTGCTAATTGTTCACAACTCTGCTACGTGTTAGGATGCCCTGCAAAGGCTGTCAGAAGAGCAGGCCACAGTAGCAAGAAGCAAAAACCGGGGGCAGCGTGTGGAGGCGGGATGCCAGAAGGCACGCAGGGCTCGTTCAGCAGCGGCCCAACGCGCCACGGTACGACGGAGGTACCTTTCCCAGGCGGTCTCCTTTACTGAAGGGCTGGTAGGGCATGTCCCTGAACTGCTCGGGCACGGCGCACGGGCCCCAGCCGGAGGGGTTGTCCTGGATCACGGGCGTCACAAACTTCGCCATTTTTTTAAACTTCTAGAGGGGAAAAAAACAGCAAAAAAACCCACCCCAAACCCTCAGCTGCCGCGCGGCGAGCCCCGCCGCACGCCCTGACGCCCGCTCCGGTGCGGCACCGGGGACCGTGGCCTTGCCTCGGCACAGGCCAGGGCGCGGTGCCACCATGAGGTGAAGGCGGGGAGGCCGCCTCCGCCAGCCGGGCCCGCACCGAGGGGAGCGGCCAGGGTGGGACGGGGAGTCCCGGTCGCCGCTGCCACTGTGTGTGCAGGGGGACGGGCGGGGACCTGGCCCCCACCGGAACCGGTGGCAGCGCCGGGGCGGGGCCGGGGGTCCCGATGCCCGCGGGCGGGTGCCGGTAGGACAGGAGGCCGGCCCCAGGGCGGCCCCAGCGCCCCCCTCACCTGCGCGGCCCCGTCACGGCCTCGATGGCAGCGGATGCGACGGCGGCGGCGGCGGTGGGTGAGGAAAGAGGCCGCGCGCAACCCCGGCCCGCCCTTTGCGCGTCAGCGCCGCGCGACAGCAGCGCCGCCGAGCGCCGCTGTCGTAAAATTAAAAAAAAAAAAACACCCCACCAAAAAAAACAAACGCAAAGGAGCAGAGTGCGGCTGCCGTAAAGCGCCTCCCTAGAGAACGCAGTACGTCACGGCCATAGAGCTGCAGGAGGGCAGGGCTAGAAAAGCTGCGGCGGGTGGGCGCCAGCGTCTCTATGCTCTATTCCGCCGGCGGGCTGTGCGGGCTGCCGGGCCCGGGCCGAGGGCGGTGGCAGCGCGGGGCGGGCGGCGGCGGCCGTGCCTGGTCCGGCCGCGGCATCCGTGGCAGCCGGAGTTTCTTTCCGCGTCCAGCTTCGTGGCCGAGGGCGTTGGAGCCGCCTGTCCTTGCTGCTGAGGGGCCGCGGGGTGCTGGCCCGGCGGGGCGGGCGCAGGGGCCCACGCACGCCGTGGAGCTGCGTCCCCTGTGGCGTGTGCCTGGGCCGAGTTGGTCTGTCTTCCCGCTTTGTTGTGCCGTCTGTCACGACAGTATCATTTACCCGAATTTCACTCCCTCTTAATTACCGCTTAATAACAAAAACACGTAGGAGTGGGAAGAGAGTGACACTAATGATAGTTAATTTGCCCTATTGATTAAAATCCTTGGTTTTGGCTTTTAAGTAGAAAAGCCGGGGGTGACACATGACAAAACCGTTCGGTTTGTACCTGGCTGTCACAAAGAGGAAGAAAACATTGTTTTCTGCGTCTGCTGAAGGCACGGCAGAGCACGGCAGCTCAAACAAACAATGGTGAGCTGTCAGAAACATCTTCTCCACCGGTAATGATGATTAAACTTCCTAGAAATGTGGAACTTCTCTTAGCAGAAGTATTTAAGCCTACGGTAGGCAAATGTCTGTTGGGAATGGTTTTGGTGTAAATGACTCACCTGATAGCAGTGGGATGGGATAGGTTGTCTAATTTCCTCCTCCTGTCTATCCTCTGCTCTCATGAAGATAACTTGGGCTTCACGACCACACAAAGGACTGCCCAATCTCAAGAATATTTTTTTTTTCTCTGTGGAAGAACTTGAATTCAAATTATCTGGCCTAAAATCATGTATTAGAAGAATACTGATCCTCAGCTTAGTCAAATGAAGATTTCAACTACTAGCATGCAGTCCCCATCTGGTTGTGCCAGGTTGCTCTACAGACATGAGATGGAGTTAGTTACTGTAAAGGTAAATTCCTGTTTTCACAGATAAAAATGGAGATAGAAGTTAAGAGATTTATGACTTTGATAGAGAGCAGACTTAACAGGGCTCTGGACAAGAAGCATATCAATAAAGCCATGTGACAGGACAGGAAGCGTGACTTAATGCTGTGCCTCTTAATTTTCTCACACACACAGCCTCTTGAAATAAAAATATATTCCAAACTATGCAATGGTTTTGTAGAAAAGCAGGTACTTTTCAGGTTGTAGTTGTGTGATCATTCAACTGACTTTGTGTTTTAGAACACTTGACTTTGAGAGGTAAAGTTGTGTGAAGAATGGCAATTGCAGTTGCCCTTGCTGTATTCACAATGTGGTATTCAAGGTTTTGCATTGTCCCTGATGGCTTTCCTTGACCTGCTGGAGGGGAGTCCTAGAGCTGGAAGTTAGGATTCAGCCCTACGGCCTCTCTAGGAGACAAGGAACCAGTGATTTAATACAGCATGTGCCTCAGATCCCTGTCTCTGTAATTGGGATAGTATTTCTTCTCAGGGAGTGAGGGCCATAAATCATTAAATCTCAGATGTTCACATGCCAGAGTGATTGAAATTTTCTCTACCCCTGAAAAGAGCAGGATCCAGTTTACAGATCTCTTCAGCTCACAGGCTAAAAGCTAGCTCTTTAGAGAATTTTACTGGGTATCTTTTATCTAAGAAGAGTCTAGATCAATATTTTCCAGGCAGAGAGGTGTGCATTTTCTTCGTTATTTACCACTTGTAATTCCTCCTTGAGAAGGAACTGAAGCCACAGCAGTCTCTGCTTTGCCAAGACACCCTGCCATTAATCAGAAGTGGGATTATTAAAGCACTTCTCCCCGCTAGCGAAAAAATCCACTTACAGAAATACAGTTTATAAAATACAATTTGTAACTGTCTCACCTAAACAGCCTTTTTGGAGACAAACATCATTAGTGCTGGAACTGCCTCGCTGGTTGCTGGCGGTGGCTCGGTGTGATCCCAGCTCCAGGTGACACCCACAGCACCCGTCCCTCGCCCTCCCGAGCCGGGGCAATGGGCTGAACGGGCTCAGAGGGACTGACTGCTTAGGAAATGGTGATAAAAAGAGCAAGAAGTTCTGAAGAGAAAACCGGACTAAGGAATGAATGAAGAGAAGCAATGACAAATAGACTGATAAACCAAAATCCTTTCCTTTCCATGGCTTCCTCTTCGCTCCCGAGCCTGCGTGAGGTGCTTACAAGAGAATGTAGCACTGCTGCTCTCTCCCAGAGATGATGGACCATGTGCAGTTTGGGCTTAGCCCATCAAACTACCTTTTCTGGGGACAGAGTTGGGTATAGGCGTGGGTCGGAGGAGAGAGCATGCGTAGGGAGTGCCCGGTGCAGGATAAATGCTCCTCTGGGCACGGACGTAACCTTCCAGTTTCTTATCAAGGGGAAGAAAGGTTCTAAGAAAAAAATCCGGTCTTGAAGTGGGTGAGATTTTCTGCCACATTTAGGTCAAATTGACTAGAAGAGGGGAGGGAGCGGCTCTGTCTGGCTTGCCGCTTCGCGCCGGGCGCTGCACCTCCCCGTCTCCCGTGCCGTGCTGCAGCCGGGGCCCCGCAGCTGCGTGCACCTCTCGTCCTGTCTTGCTGACCCCGCGCACCCCTGCCGCACACGGTTCGCCGCCCGGCCTCTGGCTTTCGTTAAAGGCACGTGAGATACGTCGTTTCCCGGAAAAGTACTCAAAATACACTTGCTTGCAATCATTTGATCCTTGATCTATAATTTCAGTTCATCAGTTAATTAATCACTTAATCAGTTAATAAGGCTAATCACTCTTCCCTGGAAGATGCTCATGAGAACAGCCAGGATAAATTGCTCCCATCTGGTTTTCTGTTCTTCTCTCCCGCTGCTCCATTTTTGGGCTCTGTGCTGGTGTTAGCAGACCCGTAAAAGAGGGGCTCGTTCCAGCACCGTGGCTGTTCCAGTCCAAAACCTTCACCGCCATCAGCCTCCACCGCGGTTTGGGGCTTGTTGGAGAGCTGCTGCTCTGTGAGCTGGCTCTGCGTTGTGCAGCAGCCTCCTCCTCCTGAGCGAGGACAATATGCAGCTCAGGCAGCGTTACCAGAGGTTTGCCAGGTTTCAGTGAAGGAAAGCAAGAGCAAGTGCCCAACCCATGAGGGGCCTTTCCTAGAAAATAGATCACCTCTGCTTTGACTGAAGATGCCTTGGAAAGCCTTAAGGCAGGGGTTGCTTTCCAGCTTGTGTGACTGTACTTCCACTCAAAGAGGCAGCTGAGGATTGGAAGACTAATGTTCACATTAAAACACTATTTTCCAGTAGTTCCTTTTCTCATTCTTATAACAAATGCATAAAAAATAGCCAGTTGGGTTCTTTTTCCTCGCTAAACGACGAACACACAGTATGCCTGTGCCATATGCTTAGTCTCCACTGCCCCGCACTTCTTGACAAACCCAGAAATCAAGGGAAATAGTCTTCACCCTTAACACCTTCCCTCTGCAGAGAAGCCTGATGTTTACACACGTCTTCAGGTCAGACTCTTCTTCCAAAGTCATCATGGTGGTCTTTAAAGCAGCAAAACTCACTGCTGGCTCCTGGGCTCTTGTTGCAACCAACCTGGGCCGTA
The DNA here is from genome assembly GCF_018139145.2 of Gymnogyps californianus. Taxonomy (NCBI): domain Eukaryota; kingdom Metazoa; phylum Chordata; class Aves; order Accipitriformes; family Cathartidae; genus Gymnogyps; species Gymnogyps californianus. Next base: position 160,572,879 of record NC_059471.1, read on the forward strand.
TATGAACTGGCTCCTGCCACAGGCCGGTGCTCACAGGCTGGGAAGCCCTCTGTCTTTCCCTGGCCTTCCTCTTCGCATCCCATCTTTCCCATTGCACTTTTATCTGCCTTCTCGGTCTGCTGTTCTCCCAGTCCAGGTGCTTCGCTGCGAAAGGTGCCCTCCTTTCCAGCGCCTTCCTCCCTCTCCCGGGTGCCCTGGAGGCTGAACTATAAACCTGCCCTCCTTGCGTGGCAGTTGCTCACCAGCTTTTTCAGGGAAGTGCTTGATCGGATTTTCAGGAACCCTGGAAAAACAACCATAAAGCAACTTTACTGTGCACGTGCTGCGAATCTGAGTTTGAATTTGCTGCCTGTGCGATCTAGCGGGGCTGGGAGCAGGTGGCACCTGGCAGATTTGCTGCGTGTGTTCAGACCAACCATGTCCGTACAATAAGGTCCACGCAGGGAATGTGCTGAATTTATTATTCTTGGTAGCAGATAGTGCTTTCACTGCGAGGCTTTCTCCCTCTTTCTCCTCCTGCCATGCTGAGCTCTCCCCATGGCTGCTGGGCCGGACCGTCTCGCCCTCAAGGACAGACAGAAACCTGGCAAGGGCAGGCTTCCCCTTCTTAAACCATGCTCCTTCTGTAGGCTGGGCTCAGAGCCTGGCCTTGCGTTGTCTGCTCCTTCCATGCTACCAGGAAAAGCCACAAATTTATGGTGCACCCAAAAATTGTCTTTCTCTGAATTAGTGCTGTCTCTTGCCTGGCTTTGACCGTTTTTATCACCAGTGTCAGATCTCTCCCAAGGCTTCTGTAGCTTTGACCATCAGGGCCTGGACCACATGTATCATCGAAGAGGCAGCGTGTATTACGCTCAGTCCTCATCCTTGGCTGCTGAACACTGCCATTTCCAGAGCTGTAGAAGGAGCCTGGGTCCGGCTGTCTCCCTGCAAACTGTCAGCAAGATTGCCTCCTTTGATCTGCACTCAACGCTGAATTCTATCCCAGCAGCCAACAGGCTAATTCCACAAGTTTATTCTACAAAGCTCAATTAGAGCAGCTGGCGCCGGCAGCGTCCCTGCTGGCTCCGAGCCCGCAGAAGGAGAGGAAGGCTGGTGCAGTGGCTGGGGTATGAGCTTGGGAGTCCACAGGCTGAGCTGCAAATCCCTGCTCTGTGGCTGTCCTCCAGGCCACCCCGGTAAGCCTCCCCAGTGGGAGCTTGGCACCTCCATGCTGCGCAGGGAGGGACAACGTTTCCCTGCCTCACTGGAGGAGAAATACATCAGAGATACAAGCTATCATGGTGATGGGGAACCGTGTCAACAGAGGCCAGAAGCAGGTCACGGCTGCTGCATCTGGGAAATGCTGCGTAGATCCAGCCGGACCAACAGCGGGGAAGAGGATGGGGCCCCAGGTGATGGAGGGTGCGAGGCACACCATGCCTTCTCACCACTGAGTTAGCGGTTCGCTTTTCAGCTGCAGGAGCCCCGCTCCGTGCTCTGTGGTTCTCCAGTGCCTGAGCTATATTCAGTGCTGCCCTGAAAAGGATCCTGGTGTGTGTGAGCAGAACCACAGGCAACACGGGCTTTCTTTACAAGGGCCCTTGCCCAGCACAGAAGCGCCCACAGTTATTTCCTTCAACATCATCAGTGTTACGGTAACCTCTGTAAAAAATCAGAATCTTCTGGGGCTAAACATGCTCTGCAAATACTCCTGCCTGGCTGGTCCCTCCTCTGGAAAGCTTACTGTTTATGCCAGCCAGGCAAAGAGGTCTAAGCAGGATGTCAGGAGGCAGAAAGAGTCCAAGCGATTTCTGCTAGGGAGCAGAGTCAAACCCCATTTGCGCAAGACCTAGTTATCAAGGCAGTAAGGAGTTGAATGCAGATGCTACCTATGTATAACATGCTGTTCCCCTCCCAGGGACTCAGGAAAGTCCCCACAAAAGAGAACAGCGGCAAGGGACACACAGCAGCCCAGCAAGCCCGTGGTTGCCATTCCCTTCCCTGCCCCTCGGTAAGTCAGAGACGGGGCTGGCCGACACGCTTGGCCAGGGACAAATGTGCCTCTCGGGGTACAGGGAGTGCGGAGCCTCAGGGCTATTCCTTCCTCTCCTCTTGAGCAGATTTCAGCACCATCTGCTCTCTTCTGTCTTTGGAGGAGTCAGCCGGGTGCTTTTGTCCCTTCTGGCAAAGCCGTGCTGCGTATGTCCCCCATCGGGCGTCAGGCACCCCGAGGCAGCTGGGAAGGATGCGCACTCTCAGCCTTGCTCCAGAAAGCTCTCACTGCAGCAGCCCAAGGTCTTTTCTTCTCTCCTCTTCCCTGTCCGCAGCCTGTCCCTCTGGGTGAAGCACTTCCCAAGGTCACAGCTGACTCCTAAGGTCGGGTCCAGGCTTTGCTGTGGCCTCTGCAGGAGGGGCTGGGAAGGGGCTGGGAAGGGACCTTCCCTGCACTGCTAACTCCCCAAAAGGGCCCACGAGCAGTGCCAAGCCCTCAGGGGAGAGCAGCAGGGGCAGGAGGAGATGTGGGGCAGCCATGGGGCTCCCTGACCTGGGAACTGCTCCGTGGGATTGCTCTTTTCTCTGCACATATGAAGTATCTCCCTGCTAAACACTCCTGCATGATCCCTGGCCCGGCACTAGCCGGAGACCAGAGGAGCTGTAAAATTTAGGGGAGGAGAGGTGGGGAGGCTTGCTGATGGCAGGCAGCTTGCTGGGACATGCTGCCTCGAACCTCATGGCCACACCAAGCTCAGGATAAGAGCTTTGTCGTCTGCCCTCCCCTCCTAAAATCATACCTGCCCCTGGGCTGGCTGGAGCCTGTCCCGGGTGGGAGTGAGCTGAACCCCCATGTCCAGGTGAGTTACGTCGTCATGTCCCCTCTGAGCTTCCCTGCTGGAAGGAGAGGGGGAATGAGGGGAAGCAGGTAGTGAGGAGCCCTGGCAGACTGGAAATGGTCTGTGGCCACCCCTGTGCACCAGTGGGACACTGGGCAAGGGTCCCACTGCTGCGTCTCCCGTGGGATCTGTGTGGCTGCTCCGGCTCCAGCATAGTGCGGCTTTGAGACTCCGCTGCTGTGCCGAGCTTGTCCCACGGGATGGCACTGCCTGCTCAGGAACAGGCAGCCAGGCCAGCGCTCCTGGCAGGCATAAATTCAGCAAATTAAATGGTGGTGGCAGATTCTGATTGACAGGTCCCTAGAGAGCAAAGTCCCTTGTTTTCTCCATCCCTGAGGGGATCAGGAGCAGCAGGAGGAGCAGCAGCAGAGAAAACCCTTTCCCAAGCCCAGCGCTTTGCCCTTGCAGATCTGTTTCTGGGACTCAGCCCATACCCATATATCTTGACCCCTTTGCTGAAGCTGCCGGTGCCGGGCCAGCCAGCTCCTTCGCTGCGGACTTTCCGCAATGTCAAGAGCCGACCGCTGCGGAGGATGCTGAGGCCACCTCGTCCGAGCCCTCGTTGCACACGCAAGCCGTTTGCACCCTTGTTGCTCCATGCCTGGGGTGCAAGGCCCGGAGGTTTCAATAAAGGGCAAGCGAAATGAGGCCAGCAGGGTTTGGCGTCATTCACATGTTACTCCTCTCCGTGGTGTAAAACTGGCACAAATGACAACGCCCTGCCAGAACGGTTCACGTCTGCGTTGGCTCTGCCGGAGCCAGATCAAAGCTGGGATTTTCAGCCCAGGAAGATGAGGGCTGGGCGAGCACTCAGCTGCCAGTCTCCTGCCTCTGCTGCTGCACCCATGGGAAGCAGCATGGCCCATCGGGGTCCTGGCTTCTCTGGCGGGGGGTCCTCACTGCAGCTCCATGCCCAGCAGGTCCTCAGCACCCCTCTGCCAGCCAGTGGTTGATGGCTTTAGGATGGAGTGTCCGCCATGGACACTGGGACGTCACAGATGTCCATCCTACCCTTGTGGGCACAGATCCCCAGGAAAAGGTCTTTTTAGGACCTGTCCCATGTCCTGGGGACAGGTCCCAGTCCCTTCTCCTGGGCTGGAGGGGAGTTTCTCCTCTCCATGGGGCATTTTGGCTGCATGGCTGCTCTGGAGCTCTGCGGAGCCATCTGTGGAGCCACCAAAATGTGGTGTGAGTGCGCTTGGTTTGGTCAGGACTTCTTGTAAATGCCCCACCTGGGTGAGGAGCAGCATGCTGGGCAGCAGCCCCTGCAGTGTCCAGCTCTATGCTTCAGCTTAGCAAGAGGGATGACTTGTTCTCCGCTCTTGGAGGGAAAACTCATTTAATTCATATCCCCTTAATCTGTATAGGTCCTTGGCTACTGTTAAAATTTACCCTCGCTCTGCCTCCCTTCCCTACCAAAACTGCTGCCTCTTCTTTCTCTCTCTCCAGGGGGTGTCCAGAAGGGCCTGAGGAGAGGAGGGAAGAAGCCCCCAGCAGCTGGAAGGCACCTGGGGAGGGGATGCCGAGTCATCTGGAACCACGTCTACCCTTGGACAGACCTCCAGGACGTTCAGCTGGCCTGCCCTTTGCCAGCCTTGCTCACCTAGCAGCTTTCATTAGGTTGACTGTACCTCCTCACAGACTCCCTTTCTCCATCAGCTCTCCTTCTTGAGCCTCTCTCCATCCTTGGCCTCGGTGCTTGGCTTTTGAGTGGTGAGGTATGTGGCTGTCTTCCTCCCCCATGTCAGTCCTCACATGCAAGCAAGACAGTAGGCTTGTGTGTCTGACGCTTGGCCTCTCTCTGTTGTCATTTGGCACTAAAAATTATCTGCAGAGAAAAGTATTGGGCTCCATACCTGGGTCTTAATTTCCTCCCTCACCAAACCATTATTACTAATTACCGCTCCTAGGTGTTTAAACCATTTCAATGATGCTGTTAAATGCCCGGTGTTAATTTAATAGCCAAGTATCTGGGTTTCCCCACATGAGGAGCTCTCAGAGCATCTCCCACAGAAGCAAAACCTAGCCAGCCCTGGCTGTGGTCTATATCAGAGAGGCAGCAGAGGAGCAGCGAGCACACGTTAATGGCAGACCCACCAGCACCAGGAGCCGGGCATTACTCAGCAGGAAGCACTCCCTCGCCCCGTACTGTCCCCCAAAGGGAGCCCGCTCTTCAGCCATGCTGCCTCTGTGGTGAGGGAAGACCTGGCACCGCTGCCAGCACTGGCCGGCATCCCTTGGGCACAGAGCGTGCCCTCTCGAGCTCGGATCCTTTGCCAGAGCCGTCCTAGGGGATTGCTCCGTCTGAGTGGGGCAGCACTCTCCCTGGCAGATGCCCTGCCTGCCTTCCACCCATCCCCGGCCAGCATTTGAGAGTGTGTCCTCACATTTGGAAGGGGGGGCTGTCAGAAATCAGCCCCATGCAGGGCAGGGCACTGCTTTCCTCCGGCACCTGAAAGCAGGGAATGGCCTTTGCCCCCAGAGAGGTCCCGGGGCTGGGGCACAACGGGGATGTGGCTGAAGGCATCAGACCAGACTTTGCGTGCTGCATCTCTGCTCCTGCTGTGCTGCAGAGGGCCTGCTGGCTCTCCTCCCCCACTGCTGGGGCTTGGGACTGGGGCAGGGGTACTTTACCAACCCAAATATTTTAACTGACCTCTCAGTCACAAGTCTCCGCATTACCAGGACCTCAGTGGCTCAGTGCTGTGGAGAAGACCCTGGTGCCCTGCTCACCCTTGGTATACCCAGGGCCTGCCAGAGCACACAGCCAGCACTGGGAGAGGCAAGCAAGTGGCATGGGGAGCACTGAGACCCGGGAGGGGCACAGGGTAACATTTTAGGGTCTTGCACCCACCCAAGTGTTAATGATATGCCCTGGGAGAGAGGGGGAATGAGGGCTCCCACCCATGCACAAGCCCTTTGCTTTCAATGCCACCCCTTTAAGACATCACTTAATATGACAGATTAATTAGTTAATGTTTGTAAAGTGCTTTGAACATGAAAAGTGCTGTATAAGTGCTGAGTATTAGTATTAATTATTATGGCATGGAGGCTGGCCCCGTCTGAGCAGCATTCCCCATGCCTGATTTCAGGCCAGTGCTGTTTCCCTGCCTCTCCCCCTCCGTTGCCCCATCCTGTAAAAGCCAGAAGGAGAAGGGGAGAAGCAGAGAGGAAAAAGTAAGACCATCTGCATCCTGCGAGGAAGGAGCACCTCATGGAGTTGGGGGGGGGGGGCTGAGCCATGCACCCCATGCGCTCTGGGCAGTGGATCGCGTGGGAAGTGGAGTTGCATCTCCCCAGTGCTCCACTGGCATGGGGGGGGTGGCGAGGGAGCACCCTCTTGCCCCCAGCTCTGCAGCAGGCTGGGGTCGGAAACATCTCAGGGAGGATGGAGAAGATGGGGGGGGTTTCTCCAGCTCATCCCACCCATGCCCGAGTGGTGGCACCCAGCACTGGTGGTGGCTTCAGAGCCAGGCAAGGGGATGAGGAGGGGGTGAGAAGGTTTTGGGGTCTGTGAGCTAGACGGGGCGGGGAGGTGGCTGCGTCCTAGACGTGCATGTGGCAGGGCTGGGAGCTCCCCAGCGTCCCCCAGAGCCGGCGCCTGGCCCGCTTTGCTGCGTCTCCCCTCCTTGCGCCCTCCTTCTTGGCGAGGCTGCTCCCGGGAAGGGTCCCTGGAGGAGGAGCAGAAATGGGGCGGCGGGCGCCCCCATTACCTCGGCGGTGAAGCATCCCGACGGCTGGCCGACGAAATGCGTGTGCTGACAGGCATGCTGGGGAGGCGTGGGGTGGGTGTGAGGTGCTACTGGGGGCCCAAAGGGGAGAGGTGAGCTGGAGGGGGTTGGGCTGGAGGAGGGGGCCGGGGAGGGCCAGAGTGGGGACCCATCGGTGTTGGCCAGGGGATCCGGATGCTGAGCACCGGTATCAACCTGTGCGAGGTGCATTGGGTGGCGAGGAGGACTGCGGTGCTGTGATGGCATTGCGACCCATTGGTGTCTGCCGGGACACTTGGAGCCGGGTGTGCCTTCACCCCGCTGCCCCCCTGCTGCCACTGAATTAACCCCCCTGGTCCTGCCTGCTCGTTCAGCTCATGGTCTCGCTCACCTGCCGTGGGTCAGACCCTGGCCGTGCTTCAGACGGGCTTTGTCGCTCAGGTAGCTGCCCTTCCCTGTCACCCCTCCGAGCTGGTGGTGACGGGGTCTGGTGGGGATCCTGGTCCGCTCCAAAAAGCCATGGAGGGTCCCACAGCAAGCGGGAGCCCACTGGAGGATTAGGGGATGTCAGCGTGTTGGTGGCACCCCTGCTGCTGGTGGTAGGGTAAGAGATGAGGGGACACGCCGGGTGCCTGATGCCTTTCGCGGGGCTCTCACCTCCCTGCCCTGCTGCCACCTCACCCATTTCTGGGTCTGCAGCTCCGGCTGTAAGTAACCCCCCCCGCTCCGGGCTCTGACACCAAGCATTTCCACCAGGCAGCCGCTGCCAACCCAGCTACTGGGGAAATCGCCAGAACTCCCATGAGTGGCTGAACGAAACCCCAAAACAATGTTAGGCCCACTTTCTTTTCTCTTTCCTTTTTGAGCCCTCGAGCCTGTGCGAATTCTGAGCTCGCCGGCGGTTCTCGGCTTGCTGCCACGAGAGCCGCTGTCTTCGGGTGGGAGTTGGGGCATCACCCCTTGCGGTAACACCACCCCGGGAGGAACGGGACAGGAGGGGTGACACTGGGGGCTAAATGGGGGCTGGAGCAGATGTTTTGGAGGGCAGCAGGGAAAGCCCACACGTGAGACTTGAGTTTACTCGCACTTACTTCAAAAAAAGTTGTGGCAAAGCCCTCTCCTCTTGCCTCGTCCTTCCTCCTTGCATCTTGAAGACCGGCTTGAGAAGGGCAGTTGAAGCAAGACCGTCCACTGAATTGCCAAAGAGGACAAAACTGTCCGCAATAGTTGACTCTCTTGCTGGGTTTCCAGGCACTCCTCCGGCAGAGCGGGACAATAAATCCCCCCCCAATAAATCCACATAAACGAGGACCAAGTTATAAAAAAAAAAATCTTTATTTCATGTACCAGGATTTTTTTCTTTTTTTGTCATTTTCTCTTTTTAAAATTTTTTTTCTTTTTAACAGTCTGAAAAAAACCACGAAATAAAGAAAATGGAGGTTGGTTTCTTGTACTGGTTTGAGCTGGACATGAGCAACACCCTCGGAAAAAAGCTTCCCCACCAGCCCTCGCCTCCCGCACGGGCTCCCCCCTTCCCGCCTGGCCCCGGGGGCGCGCTCGCCCCTGTGAATGCTCCCCAGCTCCGCGCGGCGTCCGGCGGGCGAGGGCGACTGCGGATGGAAACCCCAACACCGCCCTCCCTCTGCGCCGGGGTCCGGGAAACCGGCTTTAACTTATTCCTTGGGGGGCATCGGGGCGGGGGGGGGTCCCTGTTAATCTTTTTTAAAGGGCTGGGGGGTCACTGGAGGGGATTTCAGCGTTGCGGGGGGGGGAGTCTGGACACCCAGCCAAGCTGCTCGCATCCTCCTCTTGCCCTGTGATGCTGTTTTTGGGGGTGACCCCCTCCCACTGCTGCCCTCTGCCCTGCCCTGGAGCAGGGAGGGGGAGTTAAAGCAGCAGAGGGGGGTGTGGGGGGGTGCAGGGAAGATCAGGCTGCTTTTAAGCAGAAACCCCGCTGGGACCTGAAGCGGGGCACTGCGCAGCTCCTAAAACTGGAGCAGCAGGAATGGGGACGGAAAAAAAGTCAAAATGTGGGTCTGAGCTGCCAAAGGGCTCTGCGGCCCCATCCTGCAAACCCTCGGCCTCGCGCCTGCCTGGGGTGCTGCTGCTTTTGGGGAGCAGCCCCAAAAGGTGCCCTGTCCTTGCCCCGGGCTGGCCGGCGGCTCACAGGATATCACAGAGGCCCCCCGCACTCCCCTGCCGCCGCCTCCCCTCCCGCCTGTATCCGCAGCGGCCATCATGGGGGGAGCTGGATTAAAAGCGGTTCCTGACACCCCCGGTGCCCCATTTCGCTGGCACGGCAGGGAGGGAGGGGGCTGCGGCCAGGCCAGGGGTCCCAGGGCGGGATGGTGGGGGCCCAGCTCACCTCACTGCTGCGGATGAGAACACAGCAGGCTGGGACCCCCCGGCGAGGGGGGGACGAGGACAAAACCCAGCGGGCGTGGAGACGCCCGATGGCTTTGCGCTTCTCCCTGGCATGGCCGCCGGGACTCGGGGGGCTCAGGCCCGGAGCGGGGGGCTCCGTGGGATGGGGGTCAGGGGGGTACATGTGTAAAGGCCAAGCAGCTGGCGGCCAGCTTTGGGTCAGGGCGGGCTGGCTGTGCCCGGGGCAGGACAGGAGCGATTTCAGGGGGTGGCTGGATGGGCCTCGCCATGCCCGCAACATGGCTGCAGCCCCACTGGCGGGACCTAAGGGGGATCCAGGCAGATTTGGGGGGCGTGCGGCTGCCCTGGGGAGCCTCCGGAGCATTCACAGGAGAGCGTGCGCGCGCCTGGGCACGCATGTGTGAGCACGGGCACGTGTGTGCACGAGTGCCGCCCCGCCCCCCCCCCCGTCGGCACACTGCCCTCGGCTTTGGCCTCCCATGTCACCCCCCCAGCAGCCGCAGCATCCTGAAGGGATGGGAGCCCCAGTTCCTCTCCACCAGCCCCCTGCCCTTTACCTGCGCCTCCCACCCCTCTCCCCACTGTCTTTTTTTTTTTCACAGTTTAAAGCTGGAGAAAACAGAAATGAAAAGAAAAAAATACTATCTGTTTTTCTTGCAAGTAAATCCACTTATTATATTTACATTTATTTATAGCTGTTGTTTTATTAAAAAAATTGCCACTTTTTTTTTTAAGAAACCTTTTTTTGTCCTTTTTTTTGTCTCTGTGTTTGTGTCTTTATTTACTGTGTCTCTTTGCTTTTTGCACTGTCACCATTAACCCCAGGGTCCCCAGGGCTGAGGAAGTGGGGACCCCCCTGGGGACACTGCGGAGGGGTGACTCAGCATCAGCTCCTGCACTCCCTAGGGACAGCAGTCGCTCTTAACCCCTACGGACCCGCGGGGGACGAGCGGATCCCCACGGATCCCAGGGGAACGGAGCAGGTCGCGGTTGACCCCGGCACCCCGGGATCCTCCGTAGCCAGCCCAAGGACACTGAAGTCACTGCCAGCCGAACCCCCATCCCCCGTCCCCTGTGGAGCCTGTGCTGTGTTAAAGGTAAGTGGGAAACAAACCGTAAAATTAAATAATAAAACCCCCCAAAATCCAAAAAGCTGCCTCCTCCTCCTCCTCCTCTTCCTCCCACTTGATTTATTGTCGTTTGTTATTTCTTGGTTCCCTTTTATTTTTTTTTTAAGTCTGTTTTTATTAAATGTTAAAATAATGGTACATGGGAAATCATGCATTTTCTTTTAAATTTATTTCTATTTTTTAAATCTCTTTCGGTTTTAAAGTTTTTCTTTTTTTTCCTTTTTTCTTTTTCTTTTTTTTTAAAAGAATTTTTTTTCACTGTCGTCTCTTTCCTCGTGTTTCCTTTTCACTTGTTTGTTTGTTTTTTTGTTCGCTCGCTTGTTTGTCTGCTTATCTGCTTGTTCGTTGGTTGGTTTTTTTTGTTGGTTTTTTGGTTGGTTTTTTTTTGTCTTTTTTTTGTGGATTTTTTTTTTTTTTTTTTTTTTTTGCGCGTTGGGAAGGTCCCCACCCCCCAAGGGGCGCTTCCACCTCCTCCTTCCCACCCCCTGCTGCCCCCTGCCCCCTTCCACCCTCCCCACCCCGCAGCCCACCCCATCTCCTCCTGCCCCCTCCTGCCCCATTTTCAGCTCCTGGCGACGGCTTCATACCGGGGTGGTCCGGCGGTTGGCTGTGTTGGTGTGGATAGAGTCCTTGTTCTCTTTCTGGATACAGTTGTGAACCTGGAGGAAACTGTTATCCCTGTCGGAGTTGTAGGTGGCGGTGGGGGTGGTGGTTGCCTTCAGCGGGTCCCTGGTCAGGGTGTACATCGAGATCTCTGTTGATGGGAGGGTGTTGAACCCTTTGATCCCGACGGGAGAGGCATCCCTGGAGTGTGAAGGCTCGGTGGAGCGGGAGCTGGAGCGGCTGCGTCTCTGATAGCGGTACCGGTAGCTGGGGATGCGGGTGATGGCGGAGGACTGGAGGTAGTCCGTGGCACGAGCGTTGGCGCGCAGCTGTTTGTGCCGGTCTATGAACATGTGGACGGCCAGCACTCCCACCATCTCGGCTATAATGAAGGACAGGGCCCCGAAGTAGAAGGACCAGCCGTAGGAGTAGCTGTTCTTCTTGGAGTCACTCTTGGAGGGGTCTCCAGCATTGGCTGATATGTATACGATGATGCCAATTATATTACTCAGACCTGCCAGCCAGCCAGCGGGGGAGAGAGAGGGAGATGTCAGGAGGGGTCACACATGGCGGTGGTGGGGGCTGTGGGGTTGAGCCCCTGCCCCTGGGGGTGGAGACAGGAGGGCTCCCAGCCACCGATCCCCTCCCGGTGGGCAGCTTCCCTTGGGAAACCTGGGCAAGACCCTCCTCGCGTGCTTGCCGCATCCCTGCACTGCACTCCTGGCTGGTCCCTGAGAGACGCTGGAGGTAGGGAAACGCTCTCCCTCCAGCAGCTCCCAAGCAGCAGGAAAGCCCCTGCCTGCAGGGCGCTGCTGCCTGCCTCTGCCAGGTGAGCGGGCAGGGCAGAGAGGCATCCTTGGGAGGCTGCTTTCACCCCGAATAAGGCTCATCAGGGCTGGGAAACACACGCGCTCCTGCCTAGGCAGCCGTGCCCCTGCAGGATGCCCCGGCTGGGCAGCCCCCCCACCCCCCGGAGCCCATCTCCAGGGCGTCAGGCCCTGTGCATCCCTTTACCTGCGGACACGAAGAAGATGCCGGCACTAAGGATGATGTTGTGTCGGGTTTTGTAGAACTCGCTGGCTGCAATGCAGAGTCCACCCATGAAAAGCAGAATCACACTCAGGATCGGGAAAATACTAGAGGCTCTAACAGCCCCTGCGGAGGAGATGGGGAGAGGGGCAGAAAGAAAAGCGCAGGTGTGAGAGAAAGGAAAAAGGGGCACGGAAACGGCGCCGGGGCGAGGGGATGGGGGGACGCGAGCACATTTCGTGGGTGGGGGCAAAGGGGAGAGGACAGAGGGCAACGTGTTAGGGGGGAGTAATTCAAGGAGGGATAAAGGCATCGGGGGACGGAGGGAGGGAGAGAGAAACAAAAGTGTGTCAGAAAAAGAGAGCAGTCCAAAGCAACTCTCCCACGCCCTGGCTGCTGCCACTGCTGCGAAGCCGGTGGCCCAGCGCGGGGAGGTGGAAGGGGCTGCGGGGCTGGTGGCTGAGCTGGGACCCTGCCCGTGCTGCCTGTCCCCCCCTCACGCTGTCTTTTCCTCTGCTTTCTGGGGGGACTAGGGGCTGGAGGGGGAGCCCCAGCACCATCCAGCTTCTCCTCCTGTGGGGCGCTGCCGCTCAAGCCTGCTCTTCAAAGAGCAGCAACCCAAATGCTTCCCGCGGAGCTGCTCAATCTTGAATCCTCCTGAAAGGGCATGAGCATCTCAAGGAGAGATTTTTTTTTTTTCAGGGCTGGGAAGGAGCTCCTGGTGCCGTGCACTGCTCTGCAGCTGCAGTAAGGACTGAGAAGCAAAAGTGCCAGCCCTGCACACCAAAACGCGGGGCTTATCCTAGTGATTAAACGACTGGGCTCCTTCCAGAGGACAGTGATGGGTTCGGATGTGCCAGCTCCCACACACGCACGCTCTCCATCGGTCGATATGGGAAGAGCTCAGCCAGCAGAGGGCAATGGCATAGATGCATGTATATGCTCATACGCGCATGCAAAACATACCCCAAAGCTTCTGGGGGAACTCTTGTATTCACACAGCAAACAGCCAGGACTGTGTATACACACACCCACGCACACATGCACGAACGCACACACACACTGCTTGTGGGCTGTTCAGTGGGTACCAACGGTCTGCCTAAGTTCCTGTCGCCAATATTCATATTTTTTAGCTAGGAATTTTAACTAACTTCCCTCCTCCCTTCCCAAGAGAAAATAAGCTGTTAAAGTGTGAAATGAAGCCTCGCTTCATAAAGAAAGGTATCAGACGGGCTGGTGCAATTCTGCTTGTGGAGCAAAGATCTGGAAGGGGGGATGAAAGCTAATCCCTCCTTGCCTGCAAGAATGAACTCTACTGAAGCAAGTGCAGGACGTTTTCCTAAGCAGGAGAGACCATGCTTCAAAGACCCTGTTGGCATCAGGATCCTACCAGGCATAAGCAATCGGCTCTTTGAGAGGGGCCCTAGCCCACTGCCTGTGCATGGGGAATGCAAAAGGCAGGGAGAAACCTCTCTTCCTTGCTTTCCAGTTCTGCCTGGCTGTGTTTCAGGGAACAGGATAGTGGTAATAACCATCTTAATAGCTTCTGGAAAGCAAGGCGAGATTTGACGATGCAAAGCTTAAATGGCAGTAAGCAAACATCAAGCAGACATCCACTGTTCAGAGGGTTTCTAGAGGGATGCTTGGTCAGTCCTGCAGCCTGGCCCTGACCACATCAGTTTTATCTGGGTCTTAATTCTGAAATACATGTCTGTTGGGAGAACACAAAGTTGCTAGCTGACACAGGGAGCTGTGGGTGCTATGTGATGGGGGAGGACAGCAGCCTCGCTCAGCCCCTGCTTTCTGCCCCTCAGGAGGACCATGCCAGCAGGAGAGGGGCAGAATCTCATCCAGTCTTCCTAGGTCTAGAGCCTTTGGTCTAAAGAGAAGGGGACTCATGATGGTGTTCGCATGCTCCCTCGTATCATTTGTCTACTCTAACTCGAGTGTCTTCTAGCAAAGAAACGCAGGGATGCTTCTGCTTCCTCTCTGACAACAGGCATTTGATTTCAAAAAGCCTAAGACACCTTATGTGAACGGCTGGCAGAAATAAAGTCTAAACCCTTCTAGCCAGGCTATGATCACTGCCCCACAATCATCCTGGTCTCCTGAATGAGGGAATTGCCTAGCCTGATACTAATAAACAACTTCCTAGCTGTTCTTGCCAGTACTGCCAGGCATCGCCCATGTAGAGCACCCAGAGACTCTGGTTTGGCAGAAGTCCTGGGAAGAAGCTGTTCAGTGGGGTCCCTCTCCAGTCAGGTCTAAGCCACCAGAAATCCCACTTCCCTCAGGAGTGACCCAAGTAGTCCTTTATTGACTTGCCAAATCCCTCTTTGAACCTGCTTCTTTCTTAAAAAGGGCTCTACCTTGAGGACACCGTCAGGTCCTGACATTGGGCCAATTTTTGTCTTCAGATCTTGTTCCGTTTGAGGGAACAGACCCACCCTTCTTGAGAGGTTTGCCCCCTTCCCCCAACTCTTCTTTCTGAAGTGCAGCTGATTCTGCGAGCAGCAAGAGCTGGTTTGCGCTCAGAGGCAGCCTGCACAGTCGCTGTGCCAAACCGGATCAAACCCCAGTCTTCAGCTCTGCTGTTCAGGGGCCACGCAGCGATTAAGAGACCGATGCTGCAGAAAGGCATCTGAAAGAAGCGGTCTCCCTGGGTTATTTACAATTTACAGTGGATGAAGAACTGTTTGAGAAACCAAGAGGAAGCAGCATAAGATCCGCCTCTTTTCACATACAAATGAGCCTCACAGAGCCTAAATTATCTCTCCCATCCCTGCCACAGGGCTGGGTCTCCACAGCTGGCTTGGAGCACGCCCAGATGACAAGGAGCTATTCTGAAAGACTCCCGGCCTTTGGAGACCTCTGGTGCTTAACCTTGGGAGGTCAAAAGCTCTTATCTCAGATTTCTGAAGGGAGAAGATCTCTTCTCATGATGTCAAAAGGCATTGGGCTTGTGGAGGGAGGGCAGGATAGCAAGGTGGGGACCTAAGAGGAGGAGTGATCCCTGTTCAGCTGTGCTAAAGGAAGAGCAAGCTCCTGCTTTTGGGGCAGGTGGAAATGCTGACTTGTGATCAGGGAGGGCAACACATGATGTGGATCTGCCCTGCTGGCCAGGCTGCCTTCCCTGTCCCCATGCACAAAGCAGTGCAAGCTTCACCTGCACATCCCGGGCTGAACTCGGAGCTCAGGTTAGGTTTCCTTACGGAGATGCCGTGTGCCTGGGGTACAGCACCTCTCCCCGGGGCTCTGGGTGAGCACCAGGTCTTTTCTTCAAAGGGCTCTGCCTGTCCTTATTCCTGCTTCCCGTTCTTATCACTAAAATCAGCAAAGATCAGGTCTGCAGCATCTGTAGGCAAGTGGTGTTTGGGGAAAGGTGAAAACAGAAATAGGTGCTCCTCGGACACCAGATAGATAATTTCTTAAATCTGATGCAACTGGAGTATCAGGTAAGGAAATATAAACTTCCTGTGCTTTAGGAGGACACACACACACTCACACACACTCGCACTGCCCCAGCTAGCCCAGTCCTGATCTTATGCGCACTCAGCAGCTCTCCAATGGATTTGAATTAAGACTCTGGATTTACATTGTAATTAAATGCCGTTAATAAAAAATGCCACTGGTTGTTACTATGAGTTCGAAACTTGCACTGTGTCATGGGCAGGGCCCCATGGAGGTGAGAGTGGAGCCATTTTTGGGGGGGTGGCGAGGCTCTGGGGTCGCCTCCTGTGGCCCTCTGAGCCTCACAGGTCCCAGTGTCTCCACCACCCTACCTTCAGAAAGCAAAAGGCACCCGACGCTAACACCTATGAGCCATTGCAAGAAGAGCCTGCGGACTTACGGAGGAAATATTCTGCTGTATCGGCTTCATAATCTGCATCCTCAGGGAAGTGATCGATTTGCTTACACAGACCTTTAAAATTCCCTAGGGAACAAGAGAAAAAAAGAACAAATGAGAACACCAAAACCTGCCTCGCAGAAACAGCTGCCCTCTGTGTCGCCCTTTGTGCCCGCCCTGCCTCCCTCCCAGGTAGCACGCCTGCTCATGTATGGATTCCCATTAAATGCCCAGGTACTCTCCTCACACACTCACACACTTATCTCCCTCTTATTTGCACAGGAACATGGGATTCGCCATCTGGATCCAGCCTGACGCCCACCTAGCCCAGTGCCCCTCACTCAGCGGCGGAGAGCACCAGAGGCTTTGGCCAGCAGGGATGACTCCTGCTGCCCACGGACAGGAGAGCACTGCCTGCCTCTGAGGGAGGTGGGATGGGAAGAGGAGCCAGAGACTGGGTCACACAGCGAAGCATGAGGGTCAGGGTCCCTTCCCTCAGCATCGACTGTGGGTGTTTGTGTTTCACCTGGTGTGGCCTCGGTGGATCCCAGCAGTGCTGTGTACGGCGGGGTGATCAGGTTTGGGTGGAAAAGCGTTTGTGTCTCTCAGCTGTGAATTTGCTGCCTATCCATTTCATGGGCAGGATACATCCCATTGTTCTGATGCAGTACGAGAAGAATGAAAGCTCTTAATCTACTTTCTCCGTATGATTGCTTGGTTTTGCATACCTTTATCAGGCCTCCTCTTGTGTCCTCTCACAGACTAAGGCTACAAGAAGCTTGGTGCAAGTGTGTGTATGCAGCTCAGCAGCAAAACACCCTTTGCACTGGGGGAGCAAAATCTGCCATAAGCGAGGGAAGCTGGGCTGGTCACCCTCAGTTTCGTCAGGCTGGTTTACATACAGGGCCTTCTGCTAGCTTTAGTCATGGGACACCCTTTTTCACACACTCCACGACCAGCAAAGCCATCCCAGCAGGAGGCCAGTGACATCTTCCCTGTCTTTTGTCATCTGGGATGTCTACCAGTCTCTTATTTTCGTCATTCATGTCTCTCTCCTCTTGAAATCAGGAATACCACTCCAGAGAGGTAAACCTCAAGCCACATCATCATCATGACCACTGGTTGACTAGTATCTCAGAGGATCAGGTTGTTCATGCTTGTACAGGGGTGACCATGTGGAAGGCAATTTCATTATACCTCCTGGGGTTCCCCCAGACTTCTTCTCCCGCGTTCCCTTACATTTCCCTCTGGACTCTTGCACTGGCTGGCCATTAACACAGAACTGATGGACATAATCTGTCCGGAAAGGAGGAATGCAGTGTCCGCATGAGGTGCATGGATAGGCTTGGTGATCCCATGGGCCCCTTCACCAGAGGTCAGCCACCAAAGTGGCTCAGGCTGACTGATCACTCAGCAGAAGAGTTTGGAGCCCGAGTCTGGAGAGTGACAAATGCTGTGGCAACCTGGGAAAGCCGCCTGCCACCCTCGCCCTGAGCCCAGCTGCTGGACCAGCTGGGTGTGCAGGGTGAGGGGACGATGAAGCCACCACACTTGTAGTTGTTGCCTCTGGGAAGGGTTGCTTGTGAGGAACCCAGAGCTCTTCCAGGCCAACCCTACCCAGGCTGAGACCTGCAGGGACCATGTCGGGTCCCCAAGTCATGTCTTGGAAGGTTTATTCCAGATGAATTCCAATGATCTTTCAGGTATTCTTCTCGAGGCCAAGCCTTGCAGGAGCAAGGTTTGGGATGCTTTGGGAGGCAGTGCTGAGCAAATAGCTTTAGAAGGCAGGTAGGTGGGTTCCTCTAGGTCAGCCCCCAAGCTCGGCTCCTTCTGCATCCAGTCGGCTTGTGTCTGCTGCTTCTGAGACACCTATCACCTTTAACTACTAGTTCAAAGAGCTTCCATGAAGAGGCTAGAGACAGCAGAGACGAATGTGTGTATATGTAAGAGGTAAGTAATAGGAGAAGAAAGTAGGAACAAAGCCTCTCCATGTACCTCTGAAGTGTTATTCCCACACTGAAACTGTGGGTTATGAAAGGAGGTTATTAATCACCCATCCCCAATCCAGTTACCTTGTTCAAGAAGTGTCTGCTTCTCAGCCATGGCTCTTCAGGAAGGAAGGCTTCATAGCCAAGCAAATTCCCTTGCCACACTCCTACCCTGCTACTTGCCCACTTAAATACCTGTGAGGAAGGCAGATACAGCATGAAGGGGGTCCCTTCCCTTGCTTGGCCCTGACTGCCTGGGGCCATCTGCCTGCGACAGATGAGCAGCTCATCACCCTGGTCCTTTGGCTGCGGTCACTGCTGTACAGTGCACGTGAACACTGCCGCTCTCTGAGGCACCGGGGAAGTCTCCAGCCTCAGATTTCAGCTCCTTGCCCAGCAGATCCTGAACGCTGAGTGCCTCCTGCCCTTACGCTCTGGGGGAGCAGGCAGAGCCTGTGTGCACCTCCCAGGCGAGGCTCCCAGCGCACAGCCAGAGCCCCCCAGTTGGAATCAGCCAGGAGGGAAGAGGCACTGCATCTGGAAACCCCCTCACTTTGTGCCATCCTTTCCCTGCTTCCTTTCTTCTCCCTCTCCCCCACTCCGTTTCTTGCTGTATTTGAGCCCAATTAATTCCTATGTGAAGAATCAAGCTGCTTGGGAAAGATGCTGCATCTTGTGCAGCGTGTCTTTTATAGGGACTTGTGTGGGATAGCTAGTTAGAGGTTCAGCCGCTTAGGCAGGGTGAGGGGACACGCAGGCTCTTTGAAAATCTTCTCCTGGTGCTGAGTGTCCAAAAGGCCTTGCTGATCTGCCTCAGCAGGGTGCTTGACCATTGGGGTGTCCAGCCTTGGCTTGCTTAAAATGCTGTGGCATTGAGGAACTGCCCTTCACCGCAGGCTGATACGCTGCGCCAGGCTGATCCCCCTCCCTGGGTCAACCCTGCCGGGGTTCGTGAGGGCAGGGTGGGCAGCGTTCGTCCCACTTCAGCCCCTGCTTTGTCTGTGCTCAGCACAGAGCGCTGTGGCTCTGGATGCTGACTATTCGCCTATGCTACCACACCCTCTCCTCCAATGCCTCCTAGCTCCTCTGGGCAATGGATGGGGAAAGGATGCAGAATTTAGGTCATTAATGCGCTAACTGGGAATATAAGAGAACAAGATTCAGTTTTTGCTCTGCCACAGGCATGCTGTTAAAACCACTTCTCTGCCTCAGAGTCCCACCCTGTAAAATGGGGGTGACAGCACTCCTCTGCCTCGTGCCGTACGGGGACGTGTTAAAGAGGGCATGGTGTGGGTGTGCTGGTGCCAGCGGCTGTGCAAGCGCACTGAGTAGGTGAGCGACGGATGGCGGCGGTTCAGAAACCTGCTCGGTGCGGGGAAGGCCTCGATGTCACTTCTTGTGCCAAGGTCACTCGGCAATTCTCTGACGGACATCTGTGGCCTGCTGAGATGGTGCAGCAGCCTCCCTGGCACCTGTGCTGGTGGAAGCGCCGCGGCCACACACAGGGAGGGGGATGGAGCCGCTCAGCCATGCTGCTGAGGTCTGACACCACAGCCTTTTCCCGTGCTGCACGTGCGGTCTGCGGAGCCAGGGAGGGAAGATCCATGTGACACCCTAGAGTTAATACTCCTGGATGCCTGAGCAAGAGCAAGTCATTATTTGGGAGGGTGTGTGGGGCTCCGAGAGCCCCTCAACGGAGTAAGAGCAATGTCTCCTCTGTACTTGTGTCCCTTTGCCCTTCCCATTCTTCCCGACTTGAGCTATTTCATGCTGCGAACCCTGAAACAGGCAGGTGTTGAGCTCTCTGGCTTCTCCTGCACACTTCTCTGAGAAACTTAAGCCACGCACTTCCACCTCCTCCCTCCAGCTCTCCCAGCACAATTCGGGCTCTCCCCTCATCCTCTTTCTCGTGCTCACCCACCAGATCTTCCTCCTGCTTCTCAGTCTCTCTCATTCATCGCAGCCACCTCCCTCTCCCTGGCATATCCTTCGAGCAGCCTGTTTTGGGATGTGCAGGCTGCAAAGGAGGCGGGGAGGAGCTCTGACTTGTCTCAGGACAGAAAGGCTGGGGATGCCCAGGTCTGTGGAAAATCACAGAGCAGCCCACAAGTCCCCTGGGTATTACTGGGAGTCCTTAGATGAGATCCCCACCGTTTGCTTGTCGCCTGCCCAAGCTTTGGAAAATGCGGTCTGGAGGAGCTAGGACTGGTGCAACAGGCACCCCCCCGCCCTGTACCTGGACCAGGACAGAAGTTGCCCAGCTGGGGCATTAAGAGCAGAGACAACATGCCATACTGCCAAGAGGGACTGAATGTCTAAGATGCATGAAAATCAACATTAACTGCGTGTTCAGCCCTCAGAGAGACCTCCTCCAATGCGGCCGGGTCATCGTTTGGGTACATGCTGTCTATCCAGGACAGCTGGCAGCCATCAGCTCTTGCTGCAACGAGAGTCAGACTGAGTTATGCCCGATGAGAACCTGGCTCGGTATTGTTGGTGATACGGTTTATTTTTGTGCCGCTTTGTGCAGCCCTGTCTCTTTCAGAAGTCTCGCTTGCCTGCAGAGTGCGATCCATCACAAAATAGTAAGTTCCAAAGAACGAAAAGCTACTCCCTTCCTGCAGGGACACTTTTAAATGGTCAGGACTGTACATCTGAAAACTGGGAGCCAGAGGTAGAGGAAAAGACGTCCAAAAGGAGGGAAGCAGACAAAGAGGGACGAGAACAGAAAGACCTGTTTTCCCAGAATGATTTGTGATATTTCCATTTATGGAAAAAAGCAATCCACTGAAAGCTTCCTTCAGTCTCACTCTCTAATTTAGCAGAGGTTTTGGCATGATAGCTTCTAGAGAAATAAATAAAGGGGGCTGGATATAGCTGTTGTCTCTAAAAGCTCAGAAAGATGGCTTGGTGTTGGCCAAGGATTCAGTACCTCTTTCTGCCACACACTCCCTGTATCATTTTAGGCAAGTCACTTAACCCTCTTCTTTCACTCGAAATGGGAATAACGGTATTTCCCTGCCTCAGGGAAATAGCCTGAGGATATTTATACTAAAAATATGAAAGTGATCAGACACTGGGTCATTTGGGCCAGATAATTCTCCCCACTTTCCAGTTCAAACATAACGTGCTCATCTTTGATGTGACCTTCTCCCAGATAAACGCGACGGCTGCGCACACGTGAAAGCTCTCCCAAATTCACAGTTGTGATTCCTGCCTTAGAAGTAATCTTTGTTGCTGAAGATGAAACGAATATTTGCTATCTACCCATGAAAGAAATGCGAGGAACGGCGCACGAAGGGCAGGTAGTCAGACAGAAACATAAACATTTCTTTCTGCTCCAGGACCCTGTTTCTGAGCGGAGCCCGTTTGGTACCAGGTGGTGAAGAGGGGCTGAGAGCCAGCCTCTGGGCTGGGAAGCCAAATTCCACAGCTACATGGCAAACTGCTGGTGTGTGTTTTTCTTACATGTGTTGGCAAAGGGCTTCCAAACCAGGAGAGGAGCTCTGCCATCCCTGTCAAAAAATGACACTAGTGACACTGAGTTGTTAATGCCCAACCTGACATGACTTCAAGAGGAAGGAGTGAGGTTTCATGAAGCGCCAAGGGAAGCACAGGAAAAGCCCTTTGAAGGCATTTTGATTGCTCTCCACCCTTCCAAGAATGAAGCACTCGAGAGCACTCATCGTTTTGGGGGATTTGGAGCTGATGAAGAGCACAGTGGCAGGGAGCACAGATAGTGCTCGCGGGCATCTGCTTTTACCCACCTGTGCTGACGTGCTGAAAAGAAAGGCTGGCTTTTCAGAAGTGCTCATTATCCCTCTCGGGGAATTTCTCCATAGATAGCACCTTACAAAAATTAGGCCATCTGTTCACGTGCCTCAGTACGCATTTAAAGGCCTTGGTTAGAGGGTGTAGGGTTATACCAGCAAACGTAGCCACTCTGCCACAAGGGATGGTCATTTTGGGGCTTGAGCAGGTGCTGCTCTAGCAGCTCTGACCCTGCACAGCGGCAGGGAATGCTGTGCTAGTGGCAATACCTTTTGACTCAGGTGGGTAATTTTAAGACCAAAGAGTCCACAGCTCTCCTTAGGGACAGAGGAACTTTCCACTACAAGGTGAAGCTCAGTGGGGCAGCAAATGGGGTCTGCGGGGGTGAGCCTGGGACAATAGCAGAGATCCCATGGGAATAAAGGACCATCAGAAATCTTGCCACCTTCCCATCCAAATGCAATGCGCCTGCTTTGATGTGGTCTTCTCCAACATAAACATGCAGGAGTGCATATGTTAAAAAACACCAAACAAAACCCTAGCAACTTAACCAGTATGTTGCATACATAATTCTCTCCCTGAGGAGAGGATAAGAGAACAAACCACATGTGACTGATATCAAGCCCCATCACTTAATGTGCCACTGGAAATCATTCAGATATTGTGGTGAAGAAGCCTGTAAAAGAACTGATGTAAAATAGAAATCGATCTTATAGTTACGAAAGAATATCCCCTCTGCCTACAAGGTAGAACCATTATACCAGCTCTCCTCACCTTATTATTAATAATCATGTTTATTACAGCTGTTGCCAAGGATCAGATGACAAAGGGAGTTTACTGCAGTAAAAATGGTACAAACACTGCCTTACAGACCATTGCTGCCTTGATGAGCATGAAGGAAGGGGTATATCACAGCACATTAGCAATGACCAAAGCTACAGCAGTAAAATGGTCTGACAATACCAATTCTAGGGAGATGAGTTTAGTCAGGAGATGGTTAATAAATAGAAAAAGAAATGCAGACATAGATGGGCAGGGGAGAAAAAAGTGGGAGAAGCCAGTATGGGGTAGCACCGAGGAGGAGACGACGAGGTAGAAGGAGAGAGGTAGAGTGAACGGCCACCGAGCACCGGGGAGAGAAGTCCCATCCAAGCCAATACCAGGCCCCTCTTCTGCCTTTTTCAGCTCTTACTCCTCGCCTGCTCTCTGCAGCCCTCCCTGACAGTCACCTGGCAAAGGAGAGGGGGCTAATGACAGAAGAAGACACCACATGTGCCACTAGAGGTGGCTTGGGTCCCCCCGCCACCGTAGAGCCTCGGCGGTGTGGGAGTGCAGAAGAGCCCCATCAGGTCCCGGTGTTACCCGCATGGCCCCCCTGCAGCACTCTGCCTGCCCGGCGCTGCAGCTGCGGCGGCCGGCGGGCATCGCGCTGCATTACGGCCGGACCCCGCGCCTGCTCTCAGCCTTGAATCGCTTTGCATTTTTCCTTGGAGGTGGCAGCCTCCTCGCCTTCCCACCCCGCTCCGTAACGCTGCTGCGTGCTGCCCAGTAGCCGATAGACTCTGCCTCAGAGCTGGCTATAGCTATTCCTTGTACGTGGGTGGAGATGCAGTGGTAGCAAAAACTATTATTAAGATTATATGAAGATTTCCATTTATAAACACCCTCTTTTTACAGGGTTGTAACTTTCAAAAATATCCTCACTGTGGCTTGAAATTTCCCATGCTTTGTCACAGGCAGAGAGTGAGATTGGCTGGGAAAACTGGGCAAAGGCTCTTGAATGCATTTTGGTGCAAACACAAATCCAGCACGTTTGAGCTTTACAGGCTGAAACATTGTAGGTGGCTGGTTTTCAGGGACTGCTAGACATCTGTCCACGTTACAAATGAAAAACCTCAACACAGCAATAATAAAAATAATTCAAAAAATCCTTTTTGCATACATCCAGTACAAACGTCTCCCCCAGTAAACAATTGCCTCTATTTTCTAGACTTTGCCAGAATCAAACCTGAGCTTAATTTCTTCTGAAAATAGTACTAAACACAAAAATGTATTAGGCTCATCTAAATCATCTAAAGCTGTGGATAACTTTGCTCCTCCTAATGTTGTATTTCTCACATTTCCCTGCTGTGCTGGCATTCTGGAATTGAATGTAGTTTTATATACACATATATAACAAATACATGTTATGATTTCATATATATGTCAATGAAATAATTTGGTTTTTCTAACTGATATTTTCCTGTGTGATTCAGTGAATGTGTAAAGCATTGGCAATATCTCTGATTCCTCAGCAGAGAGGTTAGAAACTATTTCTACAGTTGTTAGCATGACTAGTGTCACTCTAGGTAGGAAAAACATGAGCTTTCTGGCGTACGAGCCCTCTTGCAGAGTTTTCAAGGTATATCAGCTAAGTCGGTAAAAGCTATTGCCTTTGCCTTGCACGAAGAGGCAGAACTGGTCTTTAAATGAGCTGGGAACCAGAAAAATAATTGAGAAAAGGGTTTGTAAATAGTTGTGCTCAGATGTTGTAGCATGATGTTGGGTTTTGAACTCCAGGAGCACAACTTAAGTGCTGGAGCTGCTGGGGTGGGGGATGGAAAAGTGAAGGCAGAAGTTGATCAGGACATGGAGAGAAGTCCAAGCAAAACAGAAAGGGCAAGTGAAAGAAATCAAGATATTACAGAGGATTTAAAAAAAAAAAAAAAATCTGGCAATTTGTAGCAAGAACATTTGTGTGTGTGTGTAACGAGTCAAATGTGACACTACAACTGTGAGCCGAGTGACAGGAAGGGTGATGCAATTATCTGCAGTGAGCGAGAAATGATGTGCATAAGGTGTGGGAGGAGAGGAGATACTCCATAGCTATCACAGGCAATCCCAATCCACGGCTGCACATCCAGATGTCAGAGGAAGGGAGATACTAATGTAAGCCTGGAGGGAAAGGGGTGGATGGGACGAAGGCAGTATTTAAGAGCTGTTGTTTCTCTTTTTTTTTTTTCCCCCTATCACAGCAACAATATTGTAACTAGGACAGGTTTTGCATATAGGGTTACAACATCAACCTCTCAGAAATCAGAGCATGTAAACAACATCCTAGCTGGATGAGGACATAAAGACTGAACCATCTCAAACTTGAACTCAAAGACCCAGAGCTCAGGTGGGTTGGTCTCTCCCCAGAAGTATGCAGAGGAAATCCGTGGGCCAGAAAATTTATAATTCAGCTCATCCTATCAGGTTGCATTTTTCTCCTCAGATATAGCTGTGTTGCTGATCTGTGAGCGTGCATCAGAGGACAGAGCCAGGCTCACCTTGTACAGTAGGTTATGCTTTGGGTCAGTGATGAGATTGTAACTCTAGGGGTGATTGGAAGTTACTGTGCACAGGCACGGATTTACCAGGCAAGAAAAGAGGGAAAACTAGCCCTCCTTACACCGTGAAAAGTGGCCTGCACAGCCTGGGAAACAGCCACGAGCTGTACGGTGCCTTGATTCAGATGCGGGCTGAGCCCCTGCCCCAGTGGGAACTTGGGCTTGGCTATTCCCAAACTCCAAGTCTTGAATCTTGCAATTGTAATGCTGTGTTCACAAGGTTTTTTGAGTGCAATTTCCTTAGTCATTTTTAAATTACGAAGGAGGAGAAAAGGCAATTCAAATCTTTCATCTCCAACTCCACACTGCATTTGTCTCTGACATACCCAGCCAGATCTATAGGGAGACACTGTCCTCAGTTAAACTGGTGTAAATCCAGTGTGACTCTGAGCTGCTCCTTCAGCAGATATGGTCACAACCAAGAGAGGAATTAGGCTCACAGCTGGTAATTAGCTTATGAAGTATGTGGTGTGCTTTAGGGTCCTTCAGGATGCAAAGCGCTATATAAAAATTATTATTAGTTATTAATAATAAAAATACCCGAGAACCCCAGGGAAATAATCCAAAGAATGGTGCAAGTCAATAACAGAGGCAGCTTTCAATCCATCCTCCCTCTTCTGCGTGACTTAAGCTCTCCTTCCCCTTCCCCTTCCCCTCCAAGGCTCAGACACACGGAGGAAGGGAGAGACCCCCACCGCATGTGTTTAGCAATTTGGCAGTCTCAGCAAGTCTCCTGTGTTCTCCCACACAACATCGTCAGCCTGCAGTAGGAATTGTCAAATCTGTAACATAACTGACAGCCAGCAGTAGAAATTTTGGGGAATAGCAGGGCGTGGGAATTCCTCAGCTTGCTTCCCATGGGAAAACTGCAGCCCTGCTCCGGTGGTCCTCTGGGCCTTTCCTCTCATTGCCCTCCCTGCCCCTGGGAAAAGGACTGGGCAGGTAGGCACTGCTTGCTTTCTTTAATGATCTCTGGGTGAGAATTGCGGGTCCGGCTGCGGTCGCCTGAGTTGGGGTGAGCGGCTCCACTGGGGATTCACAACCTGTTTTGGCTATTCCAGCCCAAAAGATGAGTGTGAAGTTTATTTTAGGCAAGGAAACAGAACAACGGAAGGGCTGGGTTTTCTCTAGCACTTTTTACACCCGAGGGAACCCAAAGCCCTTCATGCAACACTGAGAAAGATCCCCCAGCGCTGTGGCTCCACAGACAAGCATGGCAGCCATTACGCGCTCACTGAGCTCTCACACACTTGCCCTCAGAGAGCGGAGGCGGCTTTATCCAGGCAGGGAATATTGGTTATCCCCTACTCTGTTCAGAAAGTGCACTGGGATTTTTGCTGTCTCTTCAGGCAGCCCACCAGAGATGGCCAGGAAGGAACTTGGCGTAGGATTTCCTTGGCAGAAAGCCCTGCTGACTGCAGTGCTTTGGGTTGAGCTGCAACGGGCAGGGTCATGCACTCGTGGAGCTTTTCTGCCCTGTGCCGTTTATGCCCTGAAATGCACCACCTACAGTCAGAAAATGAAACCCCTGAGGAAGAGGTCAGGACTTTCTCATTTTGCAATTTCCTCTAGCAGTTGCTACGTCTCGCCTTGCAGCACTGGTGTTTCAGGAGAAGCCCAACACAGAGCAGCTCCCCAGCCGGACCAGGGCTACCCGGCGCTGTGCTCTGAGGAGCACCCTGGGATGAGGGGAACGGGAGTGTGCCGAACCTCTTTAGGATGCTCACCCCCGGTAAATCCACTCCTGACCTGAACCTCACTCACAAAGTGATCCAAAGCCTCCCAAATGCTCCTAAAGCAATAAAGAAGAAGAAACGGGAGGGAAGACGGGGCAGGAAGAGTGGAGGGCTGACCTGATGTACACCAAGCCCCTTCTTACAGACAGCTGGGGAGGAAGCCACTGGTGTCCCCAGCTATCCCACAAAGGGGAGCTCCCTGCCTTGACAATGTCCCCAGGGTGGGGACAGCCTCCATTGCAGCCCCTTCCCCATCAGCCTGAACACCGAATCCAAACATGGCTTAGCATTGTTTCTTGCATTTCCCAGCTATGCTGGGATTCAGGATTTGAAGAGTTGTGTGGGTTGGGTGTATGGGTCCCAAACAATTTTAGGCTCATACTTCCCTGGGATTATTTTGGTGCAATTGCTGGCAGGGCAAATATCTGGTGTAACAACCAGACTGGTCTGTGAAAGCTGTAGGAAAGCAGTGCCCTCTGTGCTAAAAGAGCCAGGACACAGAGTTTGCTTTGTTACACACAAAACAAACATCATGCTTATTTTTTACTTGCGTCGTTGGAGTTCAGAAAGTGTTGGTAAACACAGCCTATATCCCACAGGGCCAAACAGGGTAGCTGGCCCGTGTAAGTCTGATCAAATTGCTTTAGCACAGCTATGCTGTGGCTCTCAATGTCTCCAGACGAGCTGCTGCTGTTCCAACTTGCTGCTTTACTCATAATCCACATCAAACATTGGGTGTTAAAGTAGATATTGCACAGATTTGATTTTAGGTCCCTTTTTATGCAGCTGAGCAAAAAACAAATGCCAAGCCTTGTGAGTGGTGTTAGCTTTTAGAGGCTGCTATTAGAACATTAATAATTTTATTATTGTTATTTCCTCTGGGTTGCAGGTACCCCAGTGATTTACAAGGAAACAAAGTGACTTGGCCCTCTCCTGAAATGCTTACAACAAAAGTTAGACTTAAGCACAGCACTGGGCTTATTTAACAAGCAAACAGTGCCAGCAGGGTGTTTGGAAGAGGAAGGTTTATAGCAGCACAGTATCACGAGACATTTACGGTTGTGTGCGTGTGTGTATCCTGTTAGTTTATGCTGGCTTTTAAAAAGAAAACCGTGGAGGGGGAACGTGTGCTAGATTTAGGGACAACGCCTGCAAGAAAGGTGAGCGGAGGTCAGCGAGGGAAGGGTGATTTAGAAAGGGGAGGCTGAAGGGAAGGCTGCAAAGGAGGAGTGTGAAACTACCTGTGACACAGCCAGAGAAGGCATACAGGGGAGCAGGTACTGCTACTCAGTCATAATAACCCCTTTGAAGCTTGACTGCAAGCCGTGCTGCTGCACCAATATTTTTTCATCCATTGAGCACGCTAATTTATTACAGAAGAGTCTGTAGGTGTGAGCTATGCGCTAGGGCTAATCTCTGAAGCGTTTTCAGCTACTCTACACGTAACATTACTCTTGCATCCTGGGGAGGAGGCTATTCATAATGGGATAAAATTTACTCACAATACTAGACTAGGGAATATTATTTCTAATGTGATCTGGTCCAGTTACACTCAGTCAGAAACCTGAAAGGCCGTTTCAGGGTTTTGAATCATGTCCAAGCCAGGTACCAAGCCACCTTCTGTGGCCAGGATTGTATTACCTGGAGACATGCCCATCAGAGCTTCTTACACCAAACTGTACCTCCCCACTTACCCCACACGCGGAGTAATGTAGGTCTCAGAACTGAAACTCCCCTGCTTTAAAGTCCATAAAACAAGAACTTGTCTCCTAAAGACTGCCAAAACCCAAACTCCTTCCAGATTTGCCTACTTTTCCTTGGAAAAAATTGCCAGTTCTCCACTGGAATCACTGGTCTGAAATTCCAGCCCCTTCCTCAGTTTCTAATTTACTGCTATAGCTACAGCAGTCTATGAAGCAACAACAAATGTTGTGCTGCACCTTAGATCTTAACCTCATTATCTTACCTTTGAACTGGAGTTGCCAGTCAGGAAATGTGCCAAGAACAAAGAACGGCAGCATTTCAGTCTCACTGTGTGTTTGTCTCTCCGTGAGTAAATCCCTTTTTTTGCCCGTCCTACAGCCGCTGCTGAAAGTCTTTCTCTCTTGAAGCTGGTCAGAGTTTTTCAATGACAATTTCTCAGAGGGATACAGAGACTTTGACCTGATCACCTGAATCCCAGGTGAATAAGGTGAATACCTGAACTATTGGCTTACTGACAATTTCAGTGCATCTCACTCATGGTTTTGGTCTAAAAAAAAGCCTTTAAAAACCATCTTTGTCCCACCCCAGTGTAGAACAGGAAGCTTTATAATTTCAGAGTTTTGCGGGACAGGAAAATAGTTCTCCATGTTTTTCCAGCCTGGTCTCTGCATCTACCTGACTTCATGTCAGCTACCATGCACCTTACTTAGCATATGTTTGCAGCTTCTCTTGTCCTGCTGGGACAGCTGTGGCTGCTGAAGGCACAGCTGGCCAGCTGTTCCTTGGGGACCGCTTGTCCACTTTACCCACAGTTGCCATATCTCAGTCTATCAGTCTGTTTCTTCAAAACGGAATTCTGAGATACATTGTGCACCAAGACCTTGTCCTCTCGGCCCTCTTGATCAGCACAGCCTTGGAAGGCTGTGGCCTTGGTTTTGCCAAGCCAACGTTAGAGTCATGTCAACCTCAAACATGAAATTCAGTCTATGCATTAGTCTCTGGTCCAAAGTGTCTCTCCTGGAGCCACTTCTAGTGAACACCAAAATGAGTTTTGGCCAAGCTAGAACAAAAACCATGCGGGTTTTCCTCTTGCTTCCTCTGTGACCTGACATAACAAATGCACTGTGTAAATGCCTCTTCAGGGCTGCCCTCCATTCTTACTGAAGGGCTCCTCTTTTCCTGTAGTGCACTTCATGGTGTGCTGCGGAGCAGAGGTGGTTAATACATCAGAGCAAGAATGAATGACTTTGCCTAACCACCGGGATCCAGTAACCACCCCAGCACTTGGAGATTCCCCTGCAGGGTGGAAAAGAGAGAGCATTTCTTGACTAGCTGGAAGCCCTGTGTACAGAATACCTGTGGAGACTGGCAGGGAAAGTGAGTGAGCTGGGACTGGATGCCATCCAAGCATCCCAGCAAAACTGAGTCTCTCAGTGGAGGATGCTAAATTTTG
This sequence comes from Gymnogyps californianus, assembly GCF_018139145.2. Lineage (NCBI taxonomy): Eukaryota > Metazoa > Chordata > Aves > Accipitriformes > Cathartidae > Gymnogyps > Gymnogyps californianus. The sequence continues at coordinate 160,602,479 of NC_059471.1, forward strand.
ACAACAGGAAAGAAACAGATAGACAAAGGGTGAGTGGGAGGGGAAAGTCTTTCCCTGCTAATGCTGTCTGCTCATAACGTTAAGCATTATTATGTATTTCCACATGCCATCGTGTGTACACAGCGTTTTACTGGCAGCTAAAAAGGCAGAATCTTGCCCCCAGGATTTCACAATACAAAGACCCCAGCTTTTGGGGCACTAGCAAGTGAGGATGCTCAGCTCTTCAGAAGAGGCTCTCAGCAGCCATTAGGCAGCAACTACGAGGCCTGAATCCCGCTTCTGGTGAGGTCAGCGGGAAAACAGTGGGGACAAGATTAGGTCTGAGACGTGCAGGCTGGAATGAGGGAAGGAAGTGCCTGAGAAAGGTCACAAGCTGAGCTATGGCATGTTCATGTCTTGTTTGCTCCTGGCTTTGGCAGGGTATCTCTGAATCATTCCTCATTCTGAAGATGTAATATAGTAAACAAAGTTAATAGTCAGAAGGGGCAAAGCTTGCCAAGGGCATAGGAGAAGTGGAAGTCATTAACGCAGGAAGACTAGCTGCAGTAAATGAGTCCTGAGGGCAGGCACGAGGGAGGTGAATAAGGTTGTGTGGTGAAAGGAGGGGGGAGGGCAGCAGGAGAGAAGGAGCAGAGTCATTGCTGCAGGGAGATGGAGGGGGGCCGGGGAGGGGGAGATGTGCAGAGCGAGCACCGAGTAGGGTGGGAGAGGAAGGAGGGAGCAAGCTCCGACAGAGCCACGTGAGGCCTTGAAGATGAAATGAGGAACTGAACTTTGATGTAGAAGGAGACTGGAAGTCGGCACGGGGATTCGAGAAGAGAGAGTGACACAAGTGGAACAGCAGGTAAGGAAAAGATAATGTAGCTGCTGCACGCTGGGTGTTTTAGTATGAGTATTAAGCCTCTCCTACAGTCCTGCTGGGCCTCTCTGGCTCTGAGAATTGAGTGGGTTTGTGCTTTTGTGATCTGGTCTAAATAGCTTGGTAAAGCGTTGTCTCTATATTGCTTTTTGCCTAATCAATCAGCCACACATCAGGAGTGTTAATTTGTAAGGGGAGGCAGTCGCAGGGACAGGGCTGTCTATGAGCAGTGGGATGGGTGCCATCACAGCAGCAGAACAACATGACACTGAGGGACTGAGGATCTCCCATCCTGGCCCACAGGTTGTAGGGTGCAGAGCATTTCTACGGGGAGGAAAGCAGTGGGATCGCCTCCAACTTCAAGACCTCCCCAAAAGGCAACCAAGGGGATAATCCCAGCAGTAGAGCATTTCCCACACTCTGCAGGTTCCCAAGGAGATCAATCTTTGAGCAACCTGGTCTAGTGGAAGGTGTCCCGGCCCATGGCGGGGGGGCTTGGAACTCGATGACCTTTAAGGTCCCTTCCAACCCAAACCATTCTATGATTCTATGATTCGATGATAATACCGCTGTCTCTGTTGTTTATTGCAGCTTCCCTAGATCATGTCCTGCCAAGAGTAGTTCCTGCAGGACAGAATTGCCAGCACGAGCAAGAAACATTCCTGTTCCTGTGGATCCCTCCCTGGAGAAGCCCCATCTCCCATCTCTGAAACTCTGAGTAGAACCTATGTCTTTTTTTTTTTTTTAAACTGCTCATCTCTCCTTTCACTCCTGAAGCAATTTTCTGCATGTGAATTTCTTCCGTTTTCTTACCCGTGATCTTTCAGACTTCTTACACTCTTTGCTTTATTAATCCAACTTTGGTGACTCTTTCTTCATGCTGCCCCTTCCTCTTTCTTCTCCTTCTTTCCCAACTATTGGCACGCAGTTTCTCACCTTCGGCTTCCTGATTTCTGGGACTCTGTCCTAATGAGCCCAACTTTTCCTTCCCTAGCCAGTGCTGCCTTGCTTAATTTGCACCAATCCCTGTTGTCTCTTCATCTCAGGATTACACTAAACCTTTGATTCCCTTCAAGCATTCTCCCCACATGCTTTTTAGTGCTCATCTGCAGTTTGACTGGCTCCCTCCTTTCCTCTCTCAGTCCATTATGGCAATACCTGCAGTGCTGTGTTAATCTCCATTTCTGTCCAACACTGCATTAAAAACCAAAACCAGAACCAACCAAAATCCATCACTTCAAGATCTTCTTCAGGATACTTTGTCCAGTCTCTGATTTTCAATCATTTGGGTTATACTTTCAGAAACAACAGTATGAATCCCTCCTCCATATCCAGCAGGAGATTTACGGCAGTTTGTTACGGATAGTCTTGTTCCTATTCCTCCTTCATTTCTCAAGCTGCTATTAGCCCTTCCTCCCTGTTTCTCTGACACTGGTATTCTTCCCAGAACACCCATGTTGTTCTCACCTCCTAGCTCTTTTCCAGACAAGTACAATATACTTTTTTCATCTTTCAATCACAGATTGCCCTGATTTATCTCACTTAGACTTAACACCCCCCTTTCCCGAGCCTTTCTCATGCCTCTCCTCCTACTCTTTTTGCAGCCCTAGAAACATCTGACATTATTCAGTCGCTCAAGAAAACAACTACTTCTCTTGACCCTGGTACCTCTCATCATTTAGGCCTATCTCCTTACTCCAGCTTTTTACTTTACTCCTGTTTCCAGTAATTCCTTAGCTTCTGGTACTCTGCTCAGCTCTTTGAAAATAAGCCATTATCTGCTGTGTCCTTAGGCTCCTCCATTGACACCGCGGTTCCATTTAACAAGCACCCAGAGCCTCCTTATTCTTCATAGAGCACTTAAGAGAGTCACTCCCTCTTATCTCTCCTACATGACTGTCCTCGTCCATTTTCGCTGTAGGTTCATGCAGACCGTAGTGCAGAAATCTAATGATCTCCTTTCTGCTAATGACGCCTGGTCCCATTTCTTTTTTACCTCGTGGCAGCGTTGTGAAATGGTTGCCCACTCCATCTGTCTCGGGGCATTCATTGCGATGAAGGTACTCTGGTTTCTTAGCAACTGCTCAACTTTCAAGCAGTTCTTCGGACAGGGATGCCTCTTCTGTGCTGGGATCCCTTCTCTGGGGATAAATGATCCTTTAAATCTTTTTCTAATAAAAATTATAATCATACTTAACATTCATGCTGCTTTTCATCCGTAGAGCTCAAAGCATTTTGCAAAATCAGTAAGCATCGTTTTCTCCATTGTAGAGATGGAAAAGCTGAGTCACAGAGATATTAGGGCCAATATTTTCATGTGTTCATTCATTTTATGCATCTTCATTTCTGGGAACCCAGTCTGAAATAACTTAACCTAATTGCTTTGCCGTAGGACTTGAAAGGGAGCAGTAGGTCTTCAGCACCTTTGAACAATATGGAATAGAACAGTAGGTGCAAAATATCTCAGATGAGGCACTGAGAAATGAGTACCTATGAAAATGTAGTTGTATACTGTCTGATCAAGACCACAGAGAGCTCAGTTACTTCTGGCATCAGAGCCAGAGACCTCCATTCACAAGGATACTGCTGCTTCAGGGTCTTCTTTCTGCCTTAAGTGACGGAGAGATGTGATGGTGCAAAGCATCAGGGTATTTTAGAAGTTTCAGAATAAATCTTCAGTTCGTACTGTGACATATCCATACCTCCTCAGTTGTTTTTTTTCTGTGAGGAAGGGAGAAAACAGCCCTGCCCTAGAAGAACTAGGGGTCCAGCAGCTAGGCTTAATATTGAAATGGTGAAAACTGGTTCAAAATTCTTCTTCTCACCCAGCAAAGACTTCACCCTGGATTTTCTGTATTCTAGATGAGTTAATTATTTGGCTCTTCTGATTGCCTCTTCTCTCTCTCTCGTTCTGACTAGTGAGCCCATCTCAGATCTAAGCAACCTTTTCCGCTGAGACTAGGAAGTATGTTCCTGCAGAGTGTCAGCTTCAACAAACTGACATTCACAGACAAAAAATGTGTCTCAGTGAAAAATTCCTGTGAGCAATACCAGCCACTTTAATGTCAATAGTACTCAAATACATATACCTTTTATAACTGCACTGGCTCTTCCCTGCTTACCTTCCCTGCTTACCTGCAGCCTCTCTTGCCTAAGAAAGCTTCTGGATTTGTATCAGTTTTTCTCAGTTAACTCCTTCGCAGGTAGAATAGTTCCTCCTAATTTAAAATGCTTCAAATAATCCATATTTCTTTCCTGTCCCTCTTTGAAACCCGTTCTGCATTTGCTAGGCATAACCTGGGCATTTTTGTGAATTTTTAACTCATCTTCTCTACCTAGGTATGTCACAACAGCAAATCTACCAGTGATAATGGTTACAGCACGGTCTGACCTTTGAAAAGTTCTTACTCAGGGCTTTTCCAAATTTGTGTGTACAACTAAACACAACTGGTATTACATCTTTGCCTTTTCATCTCAAACTCTTGGCTTCCCATTGGTTCCAAGGCAAATTTTCAAATTCCTCTCCTTTATTTTCCAAGCTGATTTGCTCCAGTCTGTGCCATTACTCACATTTCTTTGCTAGTGCTGGCTTCCTCAGTGTCCCACAGCTCCAGCTGTTGACATATCTTTTTCCAATACTGCTTCCTTGGCCTGGACTAACATTTCCATCTCTCTGCTTTTTGGACTCTCTCTCTCCCCCCCTCTGTCTTGATTTCAATTGATCTCAGATTTGTTTTCAATTGTTTTTTAAAGCTTTAGTCTTGTATTTTTCCACTGTGAACCCAGGCCAGCCTGCGTTCTTCTAGCACACAGTACAAATGTTACAAAAGATGGGATTGAAAAGCAATGTAAAAGTACAATTCCATGCATGATCAGCAAAGCCCTTCTCTCTTTTGAAGAGCCTGGGAGATATCCATTCCCTCAAAACTATTAACCCTCACTCCCATCTGTTTTCAGATAATTCTTGGAGGAAAATAATAATTTCCCTTAATTTGTTTGTTGGTTGACATTTTTTGACAACTCAAGGGCAATTCAGCCTCGGATTTGTTTGCTAATCCATTTCTGCCAGCATTGCTTTAAGTGTATGAGACGTGAAATTCGGTTCTTTTCTGACTGGACACATATACTAAATGACTTTTATCCTATGCCATCAACTGGAAATGGAAAATGTTTTAGTTTCCATTGCCCTCCCAAAAGGAAGAACATATCAAAAATATGCCCAGAAAAACAGATACTTTTGCAGCTCTTGTCATTATGTGTAAATTCTAAGTTTCCCTCAGACAAAAATTTCCAGTAACAGTTTGGTAGTGGCTTTAACTCATTAATAGTAGTGTCTCATCAGAGTGAATACTTTTTGATTATAGATTCAACGTTTGCTTTTTGCAAACATGTTCACTTAAATGTTGCTGTTTGAGTGAAAATCCGTGCCAGTAAATATGTTGCTGGAACAGTCACAGAAGGCAGACAAATGGAGTGGGAACACAATTGAAGCAAATTTGTTTAAAGTAAACTGAATGATCACACACAAATATTTTATGTGATATTTACTAAAACCTATCTCCTTGTCCATCTGATAACCACCACATAATTTTTGCAAAGTAAGATACAACATCCTGACAACAGGCGCATCAGAGAGTAACCTGTCCCTTCAAATGGTAGGAGTTAACCAACAGTGGGAGACGTAGCATGCTGAGTTTTCATTAAAAGAGTAGTCTTAGACGCTAGTCTAAAATTCAGGTCACATACACTTTTCACTCCAAATGCACGTATACGCTCAGTCCCGGTTTGACTGCAACCACAGAATCCCTCCTTGATGAAATAAGCCATTTAACAAAGAAAATGTGACTGGAGAATCAATACTTAAGGATAATGACAGGTAGAGGCTATGAATTGCTACCTTCTCCTGGTGGAAATATATCAGCTTTCTCAATTACTGGTCTGTCCAGCTATGTTTCTTTTCTTGGCTGCTCCAGGAACACTACTGTTGTAGTACAGGGTAGTCTTACAGGTGCTATTAGGAGCACCACATCACTATCCTGTTTATTGGGCAGCAAGGGACAAGTGCGGGGGAGTCCAGCGGTAGTTAAGATAGTTTAAGTTGTGTGAGTTATGTGCTGGCAGGACAGAGAAAATGACACATTACAGCAGCTTGCACTGCCTCCAATTCACTCAGCTCAAGCTGTGAATGCAGCCAAATGTGTACGATTTGCTGGCATTTTTATTAGTTATAAAATTCCATCTTTTCCATCCGAGCCAGTGAAACCGCTCCTGCAGCTTGCTGGATGAAAGGCCTTTGCTCCTGAGTGGAGAAGTCCTGAAATTAAATCCCAGATGTTGTATGAAGTGAAATGGCTGCAGTGCAAAGTAATGGCTGCGGGTAAATAAAGTTGGTATTGGAAACTTATATTGCAAACATCTGATGAACTGTTTAAGAGAGATGACAGAGATGACAGTGTCACCACATCTAGCTCTGGATCAATCATGCTACTGTACACCATTACATGCCTAACATATAGATTATAAGCCAGCTATAAAACCAATAAGCAGCCCTGGGAATGACACACATTTCAAAACCAACAAAACACCAAGTGCTCATCTACCATATGTAGCACAGTGACACTCTGTGCCATGAGGCGTACTAGTGAATACGAGCAAGCAAATTTGGGGCTGTTTGCAAAGTCATTTGACTGAGTTCCTCTGGCTGCACAGCATTAGGTTTGGAGTACAGTATCTCTCTCTAACATAGCTCCATTTCCTAGCTGGCCTGGGCAGTCAGCTCCGGGGAAGTGGGATTAACAGTAACCGATACGTGTGCATGCAAGGAATTACTGGAGACAACAGTAAAGAGGAGATGCCTGTGACCAATGCAGCCACTGCTATGGCAAAGGGGGAAGCTTCTGATCATACAAGAGGCCCAAGTTGTTACTAGGCATCTGCACAAAGCTGTTTACAGCCCTATGGCCAGTGTCTCTGAATCATCAGCATACAGTACTACCCAGAGGTGCAGACTCTCCTGGGAGCCCAGAGTTTGGGAAGGCTCTTCTGGCTGCAGGTTTGACTGCCCGGACTGGACTAGATCCAGTGGACCAGCCTGAAGCCTTTTTTGTGTGTTTGTCTAACATGTGTCACAGTAGGAGGGCCTAAAGCCTTTTTTGTGTGTTTATCTAACGTATCACAGTAGGAGATACTGCTGTATGAACTACTTACTGTTTCTAATTACAACCCAGGGTTTTCCAGAATGGTGGCATTGGCTGACAGATGTTCACCTGGTCTCAGATTTCCTTTTACTGTGTTTCTCATCCTCTCATCTGTCCAATAGACCATTGAACTATTGAGCAGCCCTGGCTGACACAGTTTTGCAGCTCTGAGACCTACAGCAGTAGTTCCTCAGCACATGGGGATTATGATCCCTTGTCACATTTAGGAAAAAAAAGTAGTTTTTATCTGAAACAGCTAAATTGGTTGGTGTTGCTATTAAAACTTTCCTGTCCACTTTGCCCTGTATAATGAGAGTAGTATACTCCCTGAGCTGTTGTACAATTTCCTGAATAAGGAGCCAAATAAATGGGATTTCAGAGGGTTGTTTTTCTCTTTGTGCCTCCTGACAGGGCATTATACCTCGGTGCAGGAATCTAAATCCAGGAGCACCCATGCTGACCAGAGACAACATGACTGGGTTCATACACCCACCCCTGCTCCCAGGACTCTGAGGATGGCCCGGATGGGTTATGATACGGTGATTCCTCCAGCCTAACCCTTTGCCAACAGAAAGGCATAAGTTCCTGTTACGTGCACAGAAGCCTGTAAGAGGTGGGTCACAAAGACGAGTCCACTCATCCCCAGGACAGAGAGGAGCCCCATGTGCTCCTCTGCAGGGACGAGAAATAGGGTGCATGGGATTTCACCTACTGGTGCAGAGAGGCATCAGAGATGTTCCCATCGGTTCACAGCCTCCAATGTGCACACAGTGAGCTCCCAAGGAGCTTGATACTGCAGATCACATTTTCCTACATCTCTTACCCTCTGGCTACTCTCTAGTTATTGTGATAAGGTAGATGAAGCACGGCGCTCTCTCTGCTTGTGTGCACCGCCTGGGAAAAGTCATACAAGGTGCTTCCTTTGGCTTTCGTACAAGAATATGGCCCAAGCAGGGCTTACAGCTTATATTGATTTGAGATCTAAGATGGGCTATTTTCAGTTCTTCATCAGTACCTACTGAAGACTGCTAGAGTGAGGAACTGGAATAAGTTTCAAAGGTGTGATGCACAAACCACTAAGACCGAAGTATTAATTTTTAAAAGCCACATGCCTCTGGAATTTTGAGCATGGCTGTTCTTCAGTAATATACCACATTCATTTGAAGTTCTGCTGGGATATGATATCAAACCTGGCCCCGGCTGGATAAAGCCCTGAGCAAACTGGCCTGGCCTCACAGGGGACCCTGCTTTGAGCAGTACCTTGGACTAGAGACTTTGTGAGGTCCCTTGCCACCTGAATGCATCAGTTATCCTATGATTCAAACTTAACTAACAAACACAACTGTCTCACCGACCTTTTCTTTACCAACACCCCCTGTCCTGTGATTGGAGGATGTATATAAACAAGCACAACTGGAGGTGACAGTCAGTGCTATGTCATTGCAAAGCTTGGCAAGCCAGTGCTAAAATACATACACAGCATGATAATGACCAGACCATAAATACCTATGAAGCAACTGTAAAATTTTATCCTACCACAGGATCCACCTGCTGAAACTTGTGTTATAACTAGAACTTACAAGGAGAAAAGGAATCAGATTGAAAAACATGTACAGGGAAAAACAGACTTTCCCAGACTGGCAACATATTGACAGACTTCTGTCAGTGCATCATATATTAAAGTAAAAGAAACTTCCATGCTAGCCTAAACAGAGGAAAAGGATGAGTGCTCCAGCGGATCCACCCCATTGGCTGGTCACCATGTTCTTCATAACTGCTAAGCCTCTGAGAACATTTTGGAATGGAAGCCCAGACTTCTACCTAAGATTTATGATGCGTTATTATTTCCAACTTATCAGTGAAACTGAATCAGAGAAAAAGGACTGAAACGGAACTCTAACTCAGGGCAGGGGTGTTTTATTCAGCTTGGGGTGACCATGGGTCCCACCACATTTGAGAAGTGCCATGCACAGAGCAGGAAAATGGGAATCCTGAAATCTCAATGAAGCAGTCTCAACAGCCAAAAAGCAATGCACTTCACTGGATGTTGCTGCATTCTGGTGGAAAGTAAAAAATCAGCTTGTAGTTCACAAGAAATTGCAGAAAGAATCCCAAATCCACTGACTCTTAAAACCACCAGTAAACCCCAGTTCCTTTCCTCTCCAGCCCTGGGCATAAGGTTTCCTCAGAGGCACGCCAGGTCATTTCTGGGCATGCACTTGCTGTAGAAGAGAGGACTGGGATTATTAGTTTTGTCCCTTCTCCAGTGGGGCTTGTGCAAGTTCATTCCATTACTGCACTGATGAGACTGGTGCAGACAATGAGGTCATGACTGCAGTTACCTTGGACCTTTGAGGGTCTCTGGGGAATTGTAGCCCTTTTCTCTAGGAATGCAGCTGCACTCTTTCAACCTGCATTTATCTTACAAAGCAGCGTGTCTTGAATCGAAGTTCCGCACAACAGGATTCTTCATAATGGACTTGACAAATCTGGGGCAGTGCATACAAAATCTCCCTTCAAGGGAACAGATTCAGGTGCACCAACACTGATTTTCACTTTTCAGCAGATGGAAGGCTATTTAGAGGTGGAACACTGAAGATGGCATTATTTCCAAGACTTGCACCCTGGAGTTGAAGGGAAGGGAGCTGTCAAACAGAGAGGTTATGCTGGTAAGAAACTCCCAGACCACCCGAACTCGCAGCAGGAGGATTGAACTATCAGTGACCTTGAGCAGATACTTCTTTTATGGGGTTAGAGGGCTTCATAAAGAATTGTTGTCCCTGTGGAATGTGTCCAAGGAGAGATATGAGATGTGTCTGAGGAAAGAATCTAAGATGAAACAAGGAGTGTACAGCCATCCAAGCAGATGGAAACTGGTAGCACTGACTGGCCTGACAGACTCGTTTGTATGTGCATGGTGAAGCCTGGAGATGAGCTGCCAGGGATGGCTGAGTGCATTCTCTCCCTGAGGACTTCTGGATGGGATCCTTAGACTGGGATCTCCCTGTGAACTCAATGAAGCATACACCAGTTCCAGACTGTGCTGCCATGCTCAATAGCTTGTGGGAGAGGAGTAGTGTAAAGACAGTCTTGCCACTCTGGACTTCAGAGGTTACTCTGGCGGGGGTCAGGATCTTCACTCCTCTGCTGTGATGAAGGAGATGTCCCAGGCAGGAATAGAGTCCCAGGGGGTCATACAGAATAAAGCTGACGGGCATGCTTCGGCTTCTGATGAATGGCAAAAGGGGAAGGATGAACAGGCTTTTCCTTTTGTTGCCCCGTCCTGCCAGTAGCTCTTGGACTCTGTAAGGCTGCTGAGGTATTGCTAACTCACTGTGTTAGAATCTGCTTGTTAACTCCCCATGGATGTAAGAGAGGAGTGAGGGCTTGTTTGGGAAAAGGCAGAAAGAGAGGGAGTATGGAAAAGATCTTGGAAGGAAAGCCAAGGACAATCAGATATAGTCATGATGCTTTGGCTGGGATGTATACTGAATAATACTTCCGAGTTGCCCATAAAGTCAAGATCCTGGCAGACGATGGATCTGGATGCTAACTCAGCATTTGTGTGCTATGGTGAGAATACCATGGGGACTCAGTCCATTTTCCTCATTGAAATGATCAACTCAAGTGAATTAACTTGGTTTCCACCTCACCCAACCTAAATCATCGTCTTTTGAAGTTCTCCTTCCTCATTCATGCTATGTTTGTGTCCTATACATAAAATCCAATGTGTCTCAAAGGCAGCTGGAGTAGGAACCACAGAAGGGACACTGAGGCCTTTTATCTAAAGCAGACCTACACAGAAAATTAATCCCGTTTTTGGATACTGTAACAGCTCTCAGATTAGAGACACAGAAGAAGGTAGCATGGCTGGACTGCTGACTACATCTCTGCTTGCTGCCCTTGAAAGGGACGGATGCAGGGGACTTTGCTCACCCGCACTAAAATACTTGGTGAGCTAGAGGAAGGTGGAAGGTGGAAAACCTTGTCCTGATGTTACATAAGGACATCACATAACTTAAACTGGGGGATCAGTTCAACTCTGTAACTGTAAGCAAGCATAACTGTGGTGAAGTAAAATTGTTATAAGAAGGAGTGAGAAGGGGTTTAAGGACTGACTTTTCTGTCATATCTCTCAGGGAGAAAATCTCCATGAAAGCCACCAGTATTAATGAAAGCCAACTGGAACTTGATAGGAATTATTTTGCTATTTTTTCAGTGTTGGTTGGAACACAGGGATTTAGGAAGATTTCCTTTGTAGAAGCACATCTAGGAACGCTGTGCTGTCTCCTCCGAGCTGTGAGATGCACAAGCCTTTGGGAATTTGTATTTCTCTCTGGATCTGGTTTGTATTCAGCTTTTCAGATTTTTATGGGAGACCAACAAACCCACTTTACTGGCACCCGTTAACTGGATGAGAACACAGGAGCACAGACACGAATCCTACCTACATGCTGTGAGGGAACAAGAAGGATGGAAGGGAAATTCAGGTTGCCAGCTCTAATCACTGCACTACTTCTAAAAATCACCCCCACAAGCTAAGGAGACGAGAGCCAGGATGGATGAACAAATACCTTTTCACAGTGGGGTAAACTGCCAAGTCCCAAAGAATGGGCTTCAAGAAAGTCCTTCTCAAATCATTAAACAGATCATATCAAAGAAATGGCACATGAGAAAGTGGCCTCTGTTGCCCACTGTCATGATGGGTTTGTGAACTGGAATGGGAAGGGGACACGTTAAGTGGGGACCAGCACAGCGTGTAGGGATCCCAGAGAAAGGCACATGCTACAGCTGAGACATTTTCTAATTGCATTTGCTGGTATTGCACTTGGCTCTGACCAGAGCCATTCGTTGCTCTTTCTGGGGAGCACACAAACATTCCCTCCCATTTAAAAGGAAGGAGAAGGAAGAGCTCAGCTGCAGGGGAGAATAGAGAAATCAGAGAGCAAGGGAGGGAGCAGCAAAGGAAAGAGCAGGTATAGTACATGTCCGATGATGTCCATCTGTTCCTCATTAACCAGATGTCCCCCACCCACCTCCTGAAGTGCCATTGACTGTATATTGTCAGGACAAGAAGGGGATAACAATGCCACCATGGCGCAGACATTCATACACCAACAGGAGTCCTGCCATGCAGCCATCCCTCCCTCTACTACCTTTCCAAATTGGATGCCAAGTCCCTCTTTTTCCTAATCAGCTTTTAAACAGTTACATCCTCATAAAGCTTCTTGCATTATAATTGCCATGTGTTTCATCCCGCTCTGAAAATGGCAAGTTATTTCAGCCCAGTTTACCAGAATCAGACCTTACTTCCTGTTAGTGTGTCACCACTTCCTGCAGTATTTAAATGAAAGAAGAGTGAATCCTTGATTTAAAAAGTGATTTCTGCTTGCCAAACTTCATCATTTTAAGAGTCAGAGAGTCCTTGGATTCACACCTGTATCCAAAGAACAGCAATAGATTTATGGACAATTCAACCTACTAAAGATTATTCAGAAATGCAGGAAGAGCCATAAATTACTTTGTCTATGTTGTTAGCCAAGGATCATTTATAATAAGAGCCTATCGAGTCATCCTTACTCCAAGGGTGATCTATGCATTGGTCTGTGTGTGGGCATGTCAGCGTAGGAAGACTCTGTCTCATACCCTAAGCTGTATTCGTAGCCCATTCATGAGAAGCCTTCCCTTACCTCCATGTCCCTGATGAAACCAAAGCACTCTGTCCTCTACCCTCTAAATCATACCACAGCATGGCTCATAAATTGTAGTGTGCAAATGGAGCATCTGCTGAGCCGCAGCCACAGATAATGTGATGCTTCCACCTATTTCCCTTTATAAAAACATGCAGGTTATGCTGTGCACTGGGTCCCTGACTGACATAACAGCTAGAAGATAACCTGTGTCCTGATCTTGTCTTTTTGCTGTGAGCTTCTCTGTAGGGAACTTGACTGGGTAGAGGAGATCCAGGTGGGCAGGTGTTCTCCAGAACCAGCAGCTCTGAACACTTGCCAGATGAGCAGCTGACGGCCCCAATTGCTTGTTGAGATAAATATCTCTACCTCTTTCAAAGTCATTGTACTTGTTGAGCCTGCAATGCTACTAGAACAGCACTAGGTTTAAATGCCTCTTCTCTGGGTGCCAGCTGTTGAACAGCTGGTCCTGAGCCTCACGTTGATGTGGGACCTCTGCATGAGTTGCGTGCTCTCCTTGATGTCATGGTGTTATTACATTGCTGTAACTATGAGAGTAGCTTCAGTGTGGATGCCTGCTCGCTATTAGGCAGAAGAGTCCTTCATACATCATTGACAGTAGTTGGTCCTTGAACCCTGGTGGGTGGTGACTGAGATTGAACACAGGGGTGGTGGGATTGCTAGGCCCTATGCACATTATGAAAAGCTGAACAAAGCCAGGTAAGGATGGAAAGGATTAAAGAAAGAGTTGGGCAAGGAACAAAACAGGAAACTTCATCAAGAGACAGGAGAGAATGGATGGTGGAGAGGGGAGTGAATGGTTTTTGAAAGAAAAAAGCCTAATTTAGTGAAGGGAATAACCACATTCAGAAAAGACAAATTATGAGCTGGCAATCTAAAGGCAGGAGATCCTCCACTGAGCCAGAGGGAGAGGGAGCAGTGGGTGGGGACACTGTGTTGTTTTCTCATGATCTGTATTTTCTGAGAGATGCTGGGTTCAGACATTATGTGCAAAGTTCATCTTTATCACACATGTGTTACATCTAGCAGTGCCTGATGAATTAAAGTGTAAGCCAGAAGGCTCGTGCCTCATGATAGGGTTCTGTGAAAGGCTGCACTTAAGCTACCTGGGGAAGTTGTGCGAGCCTGCAGGGAGAGGCAACTGCAGTAGGAGGTCAAGCTTTCAGGAAGGGATGGTCGATAGAGGCTCTGTGCCCCTCAAACATCCCTGGAGATGCCCAGTCAGGTGTAGCGCTTTTGTCTGTCTTTAAGCTCCAGGGGCTAAAAGCGCATTGGAAACTCAGCAGCTGGATTCTGCAGCAGCAATCTGATTAGTGTCCAACAAATGGCTCCCAGCCAGGTTTGTGACAACCTGATCAATCAAATTCAGAAAATCCCTTTTTAGCTCCACAGCTGACATTGGAAAAGATCTGGGAACATGTTTGGGAATTGAAGGCACCTGCTGAACATGAATGAGAAAGAAAAAAAACCCAGACAAGCAGGTAGAGAAAGATATGAATGGACGATGGTGAGATGATTCCTTGTGCTGGTGTGTGGAAGAAAGCAAGCAACGTGAGGTGCCAAACTGTGTCTTTGCCTGCATCATGGAGCACACGTGAGGCTGCGCTGTGGTGGCAAGTCAATGTGGATGCATTACCACGTCTTGCTTTTGCAGTAGAAAAACACACCTGAAAATTTCTCCAGGTGAATTACAAATGACTTGGAAAGCCTGAGGAGAAAGCTGGAATCCAGCAAGACGTGGAAAGGCACAGTGACTGTTGTTGCTATTAAACACCATCTGTCGCAAATGTACACAGGAACTCAGTATTGGATCCTTCTTATATCACAAAGGTTAAATGAGATAATCTGCTTCTTAGCCTCACACACATCATCGCTGAACTTAAGAATCAGTGGTTTTTGCTCACTTGTAGTAGCTATGGATTTGACCCAATATGTCAACTTGAGGCCTTACTTCCTTTACACTGCCCAAGACTTCAACAGCATGGATTTTCTTTTTCTTTTTTCCTTTACTGTTTTCTTCTTCTCACTCAAAGCATTGCAAAGTTGGTTTGTTTTTTAATAACATCTTTTTTAGGTACCAAGTAAGTCTGCAATTGCAGCAAGAACAATACCCCAGTGTTCGCTCTTTCCCCTTTGGTTCTAACAACCTCTGAGTATCAAACGGGCTTTGCTTTGGAGAGAAAAAAGATAATAATGAATGACTTAAAATAGCTCTGCTGAGGAAAATATGAGTTTGATTTCAATTGCAGAGGGAATAACTTTTTTCCTGGCTCACTCACTGACTCCAATAGAAGACCAGCAAGATCTGATGCAACTCCTGCAGAGACCTCCCATGTTCAAAGAATCTGGGAGCTTGCAAGAAGTACTGTAGAGCTTGAATCGGCTCTAATACATTACTGATTGCAATCCATGACATTTCCATGGTGCTTTAGACATCATCTATGTACTTCACACTTGGAAAACAGGCAATACCCTTTTGTGGTGTGATAGGCAGTGGGGCCGGGTAGACAGTGCTCTGGAAGGATGGTGGAGTGATCTGGATATGGACTTAAGACTTGGCGAAAAGTGAGTTCAGCTCTGCCGCAGTCTTTGTGTATACTTGGCTAACCACTTAACCTTCCTGTGTCTGAAATTTTCCACATATAGAATGGGCATGGGAGCATTTTCTTGTGCTCCAGGGACACTGGGTGATGAAATGCATCAAGGAGTGAAAAGCCGTGCACTAGCAGAATGACTGCTGCTGTGAGCAGAGGACAGCAATGGCATGCATAGAAAGCACAAGTTGAAGCCTCACCAGCAGCAATGTTTTTGCTGATGAAAAATGGGACATTTCCTTCAGTAAATCATCTGTTAGTTTTTGTTTACCTGGCCAGCGATGGCACTAGTGGGTTGGGAATGTCATCCTGATTGGTACCAGTAAAACTTCCATACCGCAATCTGCCACTCTCTATTCTGGAGGTGCCATGTGTGTCATGGAAAATAAATTTATTTTGAGAGGTTTAAAAATGTTATTGAGACTATTCTTATGTTCCTTCTCTGTGAAAGCAAGCATCAGTTACTACTCAACTAACCACACAGACCTCATGGGAGGCCATAATGATCTTTAAAAAACCCCTACAATAGTCTTTCTATGCATATTAATGTCAACATTTTAAACTCTTGCCATTCAAAGTGACTTCTGTAGGGAAGCTGTGGATTTCCAGCTTTCTCAGTGGTATCTGAAACAGGACGGATGGTGTGGGGGTTAAAGGTGGCTTTGTGCTGCGTTTGTATTTTTCTGACCATCAGACCAGAAGTGATTGGCTTAGTCTCTGATGCAAGTTATAGCCACCTCAGGGCTGTTCTAACATACACGTGACCAAATCATAACTCAAAACAAGGTGCCACTGAAGCAGGGGACTCCTGGAACATGATGTCTTGTTACTTGTGCTATTCGTCCTTTGGCCACTTCCCCTAATTGAGGGGAGGTTTATGCATTTCTTGGCTATGTGGGGGTTTCCCTATAACAGGGAACTTAAACCAGCAATATGCAGCACTGTTAGCAGAGGGCAGGATCTCTTTCTGACCCTATGGAGTCAGGCAGCAATACAATTAACTGAAATAGCATGACGTTTTCTGTTCTGAAAAAAAGAAGTCACTGGCTCAAGACTACATCTTGCCTGGTTTGGGCCTTGGGCAGGTGTTGTTTTGGAGGGGACAAATCACAAAAGTCACAGTGTCTGTTTAAACTAATAAACGAGACAAATGCACATTTTCCAGGGAAGAGATACTTCAGCCATGAGAAGAGGCTGTAACCAGGTGCACTAGAAGGCTATGCAGCAAACCCTTCTCATTATTCCCCTGAGATACTCCAGCAGGGCTCCTGGCAAGTTCAAGAGATGGTATCTGAGGACCTCAGCGTGACCCCATGACCCAGCAAAAACCTGTATGACACAGCAGTACCTGATATAACCAGTGCAAAATCACCACGCTAACCTAGCATGACCCACAAGATTGACCCTGTGACAACATTTGATTTATTACAAATGACATGGATTTAATCACTCACCGGAGAATGCCGAATGACGCAGCACAGCGTTGCTCACTGTGGCTTTACTGAACTGGCACGCTCTGATTGGCTTCGGGAACACACCCATTGGGTGATTCATCCAATTAAAGAGCGGCCAATTCTCCCAACACTAATGAAATACATCTCTATTTTACGTGTAGCACTTTCTAGCAACCCATTTAGGCTTTTCTGCTGCTCTCATCACCCTAAGGTATGAGCACATCGTAACTGATGGACAGCTGGTTTGCAGTTGAGGTTAAAAGGAAAACTTGGTTCCTAATAGGATAGAGTTGAATAATTTGTGAGTTTATCATCAGAATACAAATGTTCAGTCAGCTAATTAATTACTATACTGGCTTAGCACAGGTGGGATGATGTCCCCCACCCCAATAACATTAACATAGAGCTGTTAAGGACTGTGTGTACTAAGCAAACCAGTGTTAAAACATTGTTGTAAAGTGTGTAAACTCTATCTCAAATATGGTTTGAGACTTCCTACAGACCATGAGAAAGACACTGTGGTTCTTCTCCACTGGAAGGAAAAGTAAAGATAGCTTCAAGGTGCCTAGCAAACTGCCCACTAAGATCACTAATGTATTAGCATGTGTCAGCCAGAGCATAGATACAGCGCTTGGTCCTCAAATTCATTCCAGTTGTTTCACCCCATTTAATAGCACAAAACAGCAAAGAATTTTGCTTAAATTCCATCTGAAGACATTCTGTATGTAGCGCAAATCCTGGATGACATAAGTTCAGGGACATGTGAATGTGACGGTAGTTTAAGACTCTTTTCTTCTCCTCTGTCATTCTGGACCGAGTGTAATCTAGACGTGCTGGAATATCTAGTCCACACGTGAAGGACAGCCAATAGGGTCTGTCATGAGCTAAACTGGTTCAATAGTATTGTCTCAACCCTCATAATATACCTGATTTTTCCTATTAGAGCCTCAGTTTCCCTTACTCCTTTTGCATGTCCCTTGGTCTAATATCCATGAGGTCCTAGCTCACTTCCTTCCCTGCATGAAAATTAAATCTCCCCTCAGCTGTAGACTGTACCCTGATTCTCCACTCATTTTGCTGCTGTACCATTAAAAACCAGATTCTCCCTCATTCACTCTCACCATCCTCCTAATTTAATCCCCTGGTGTTATTCTCATAACAGCATGTAAAGATGTGAACTGATCTGCCTTCAATCTTGTCATCTTCTGTCACATATCCGACCCAGTTCCCAGGGTCTGATTTTGTACAACTATGAACATTTATTCTTGAAAATTGATCACTGGCCCAGAGGCTAAATGTTTGTTATCCGGAAAAAAAAGACGACATTACAATTATTCTTATTTTAGTTCCTGAAAAAGGCAGGAAGTCCTACTACATTAGCAGTGAAAGGAACAAGGGTCGCTCAAGAGGGTCTTGGCAGGTTCATAAAGTCACAACATTTGAAAGCAAAGTCTGCATTTGATCACCTATCAACAATTTATCAATAGCTCAGTGATCAAAAACAAAGCTCTCTCACTTCATTAAACTCATTCAGTGCCGTTTGCTCTACATTCCAAATGGCTGAACTGATGTTCCAATGCAGCCTATTTTTAGTATTTCTGATTGGTTCATTATTTGGGAAAAGCTACTGACTGTGTATCTGTTGCAGAGATCTAATTCTTCACGTGGGTCCCAAAGAAGAGCAGGGCTTCATATAGGTCTTAAGAATTTGTTTGGATGTGGGTTCAACCTCTGTCCCTGCTGTGGTGCAGCCCAGTGAAGTGATGGCCATGGAGCTTTCCTCTCCTTCAGTCCTTTCCTTTGTTTTTGTTATGGGGAAGAAGCCATGTAACATATTACACCTTTTTTCAAGAAAACTAAGATCAAGAATGACAGAAAACTAGCAGTCTCAGTGAGAATTAAACAAGATACTCAAAATAAGTGATCTCTTGGGTGTCTGAGTAAATTACCACCTCCAGATCAGATTTTATTTATTTTCAGAACAAACTATTTCTTTGCTGGTAAATCCTGCAGTTTTCTCATGAATCCAATGAATTTTCACTGGTAAGCGACAACCCTCGAGATGGAAGTGGCCGTGTATCCCCAGGGCAAATACCACATGGGCAAAAGCATTCCAGCATTGCCTCTTCAGCAAGCTTCAGCCCTCATGTGAAAGCACAGGATCTGCAGGTCACATGGAGATTAGTCTCTGTGTCCTTCAGCCCTGCCTGCTAAAACTGCAAAGGAGAAATCCAGCTGTGATGGCATCTTCTGGCTCCAGATTTCTCAAGCACTTGGAGACATGTCTGGGACCAAGCTCCCTTTCAGAACCCCAAATAATAAAGTACCCCTCCCACAGGAACAGAATGACATGTGGTCATTCATTCTTTTCAGACCACCTGCGGTTACCAAGTATGGGGAAAAAAACCCTCTAACCACATAGGCATGCCCGTATAGGGATATGGGAATTAGATTTGGATTGAGAGCTGAGAGGCTCTTGCTATTAGTCTCCATGCCACAATGTAATGTGACCTTGCATGGGTCTTGGAAGCAGCACACCTGAGTAAGCACTGCATCCTGACAGCTCTCAGACACACTGCTAATTTGCCTGTGCAGAGCACCATGCTTGAGTAGCCATTAGGGCTTGAAATACCTAAGCTATCTTGCTTAGAGTTATTTGGGTATCTCCTTCTGGCACTGCCCGGCACTGGGCAGACGTGCCCTGTTCTGCATTCTGCTCTGCCTGGAGAAGGAGATGAAGTCAATTCTAGGTGTAATACCCTCTTACTGATGTCAAAAGCAACAATGCAGAAACAAGTTCTACATGCTTGCTGTCTTCTGCTTTGCTGCCTTTCATATGTCATTTGTCATCTTAGATTGTCACTTCTTTGATGTAGGGACAACAGCTTTTGTGTATGCACAGTGTCTAGCATAAAGGCGTTTCCACCCTATGTGAGGCATTTTGGTGCGGCCACAATGGTGTAATGGCAGTGAAATACTCGGAAACCATCTGCTGAAGAGCAGCAGCCAGAGAGGAGCATTAAGTTTTGGTTCCCCTGCTTTACCAAAGATAATCTGGCCAAACCATGGGTTCTCTGCCATGAAAACGGTACCGCAGGCCTCCAGAAGAAGGACAAATTCATGTGCTTATAGCTGTGAGACCAGCAGAGAGCCTCAGTGTAGGAGGTGGCCATGTCTGCCTTAAGTTGCTTATACAGATAAATTTCTTGGTATCACAAAGTCGGGACAAAAATTTTATACTTCAGCTCCTTTGATTCTTCCTCTCCCCAGCTTTCCTTTGTCAGACTTTACCACACGGAGCTATGACAACTGATCACACTTTCCAAACTGCTGCAGGTCCATGGTTGGTTGGTTTGCATGATTGATCCTGCCCTGTCTATGTGTGTCTAAACCCTTCTTTCTCCCATGGGCTGGAGCAGGGGAGAGAGGCAGAAAAGGCCTTTAGGGGTGGCAGATGCTGGCATCAGACAGGAGAAAATCATCCCATTCCACAAGGCAGAGAAGATGGATGAGGAGGTCTGTCTCTCCATCCATCAGCTCCAGCTGATATTCCTGCTTTTCTCAGCAATTCAAGTCTCTCCTACTTCTGAGTCCCAGGGTTTCTCCTGACTCACCCTCCTCTTTCAGACCATATTTCTCAATTATCTCCTTCCAGCACTCACACTGCATTCCTATTGCCACCTCCCCATGCCATGCCGTGGCCAAGTCCCGGGTCCCCTCTTGCCTACTGTTTCCTTCTGGCCAGCTGTGCTTTCCAGCTGCCACAGACCCTTCCAGCCCCAACCGTCCCTCTGTTTTGAGCATGCAGAGATGCTTTCCTCCACAGGTGAGTCAGTCCACTCCCAGAAACAACCCATCCCTTCAGTTTCTGCAGAAAAGTATAAATCCTCCCTGGCCCTGGTGCCTTTACATCCTCACAGTGCTCTTTCTCGCAGTCTTGCTTTGCTCTGAATGCTTTCCCCCTCACTGTTCCTGTAAATGTGGGCCAAGCTGTAATGATGCAGCACACAGAAAAACACCTTTCTCCTGTGATCTTAGACAGCCCCTGGAATTAATTCCTGGAAAGCCGTTCTTGGCCTTTTTGAGTTACGCTTTCCTGCAAACACACGGACAAAGTGATGACTGAAGAGGGGAAGAGTGGAGCGATGATTGGGGAAGAGTGGTGCAATGATTAGGCGGTCACCTGAAATTTAGGAAAATTGTCAATCCCATGCTTTTCCTGTGTGCTGTGCTGCTGTTTGTGTTGCAGTTCACTCCGCAGGGTAGACATATTAGTTTCTCTGTTGCTCCCTTTCCCAACAGCAAAACAGCTGCACTGCTCTGCTCTGCTCTTGGCACTTGTTTCCTTCGAGACTATTGAGTACAGTTGCAATGGAGGTGTCTCAGCTAGAGGACACTGTGCAACGTTCAGCTCCAATTAATCTCCAACACCAAGCCTGTTCACAGCTGCTCTGTTACCACAAACCCTTGCACTTCATGATAGACCTTGTCATCCTCCCTGGTT
This sequence comes from Gymnogyps californianus, assembly GCF_018139145.2. Taxonomy (NCBI): domain Eukaryota; kingdom Metazoa; phylum Chordata; class Aves; order Accipitriformes; family Cathartidae; genus Gymnogyps; species Gymnogyps californianus. The sequence goes on from NC_059471.1 coordinate 160,623,798, forward strand.
TCCTCCCAAACCTCCTATCGAACTTCTCTGTGAATTTTCTCCTCCTTGAAAGGAATACATGGCTCCTACTTTTGGAGACACAAGGGGAGCAGGAGAGATTTAAACAACTCCATGACTGGAAGACTTAGGGGTCTAGCCCACTGTGCAATCCCTCCCAGACTGGAAGATATGAAGGAACCTAGCCCTGATTATTTCTTGAGGGAGCAGCTACATGTCTCCACTTCTGTTGTTTTACAGGTCAGCTTACAATTTCTCTTCGTGCTGCATACATTGAGATGATAGGGCTCCAGGCAGGCAAATTATTTGAGGAGTATCTGGGACAGAGGCTTCTACACCAAACTGTAGCACCCCCCCCATCCCAAAAGCATACACTGCAGGGGTGCTCTGAAGCAAGTTGGAGGAGATAGGAGCCTGGAGAGAGCTATTCCTGGACCTTTCCTCTCCCCCAGCTGCATTTCCACAGCGCGTTGAGGATCTCTGTCTCTCACTCAGTTGTTTCCTCTGGACACCAGCCCCTCTTGCTGTCCCCAAAATACTCTAAACCAGCTCTTCACCCTGCCTATAATGTTCCCACTGTCTGTGGCTAAGTATGAACTCCCAAACGCAGGGAAACCATCCATCCTGCGGTCATGTCATTCAGTAAAACTTCATAGTTGCTTCAACCTATTCCCTGTGCTTTATTTCACCTCTCAAGCACCATTCCTTAGTCTCTGAATATTTGATTTCTGTGTCCCCCTGCCCCCCCGCCTTCACGCGAGATGACATTCTTTTCTGCTCGAGTCCTTTCAGGCGCTACTGATCTTGAAGCTCCCCAATTACAACCACTTTTCCTGTGATGGTGACACCTTAAGAGACAACAGCAGCTGCCTATAAAGGGCCTCTGCCATCTGTTTCCTCTGCCATTTCTTTGAGACAGCTTTAGCTATATACAGAAAAATATTTATCACAGTACATTCACTCCTTCACTCAAAAATGAGCAAGAGAAAAATTTCTTTCATGATTCTGCCACTGTCCTTCAAAAACCTGTGACCCTCAGCCTAAGGAAAAGGGCAATGCTTGAATCTAAAAGGAAGCAGCAGAAATTCTTGATGATTGATCCCTTGAGACCCTGTACACTGAAGGCAATTCTGGGGCGCATCTGCATTCGGAAATGACTCCTCATGGCTGTCTGAAAGGCAAAAGTCAGAGCCAGGCCACTTCATCTCAACCACCAAGCTTTCATACCGACCATATCTAAAAGGAGATGCACATGTGCATGCGTGCACACACACACACAAACATACTTAGTTGTCAATCCTTTTCCACCACCTCTCCATAGAGGCTGAACGGGATGGGATCAAGGGGAGCAGTTCCTACCCAGGAGGACTATGGGCTAGAAATGTAAAGGGAAGAGAAGAAATGTCATCGGGGTGAGGGCTGGAGGAGAAAATGACAGACATGAGAGATGATGTGGAGAAAAAGGGAAGAAAAGAAGAAGCAGTGAATTCTGAAAGGGGCTGATGGAGAGAATGAAGAAAAATTGAAATCAAGAATGAAAAAAAATTGAAACTAAGAAAGAAAAGTATTAGGCATCATCTTCAGGAGGAAATAAAGCTCCAGGAACAGGTTCTCAGAAATTTACTAATTACAATGGACAGGTCACAGTAAGGTTGCTGGAGTCAGCAAATAGGGTTGGGTCAAAAGCAGTTTGATTGACAGTGCTTGGTCTATGATACTGAATGAATATGACCATAAACCTGGGAAATATTCAGTGTTCAAGCATGATCCATTGCACTGCAGCTACACTGGTGGTATAAACAAGACCTGAAGAAAGAGAGAAGTTCTCTGAGCGATAGCAAATTTAAGAATGAAATGTAGTTATGAAGCAGTGGGAGGAGAAAAATAAAACAGACACTAAAAAAAAATCATGTTCAGGAAGAGAATGAAAGCTGAGAAATAGGAAGAGAAAGATCAGAAAGGAATAGAAAATCTAGGGGACGGAGGTGGATAGTGTTATTCTTTATTTGACAGAATGTATACTTTATACAACAAGCTAAATCAGAAATTTATAGTTGTTTGCTTCTAGCAAAAACACACATCAGAAAAATTCCTACCCAGGGATAGGATGGCATTGCATTCTCAAGTTTTTGTATACCATCCTCACTTTCTGTTTTTCACAGCTAGCAGGTAGGGGTATATGCTCTGGGGGAATAGGAGGTACAGGATAAAGTCCATGTGCTTCTCTGGGGAGTTATAGATTTGATAGGAAGCTAGTATAAAAACTTCAGCGGCCTGTGCCACAGAAACAGAAGTGGATTTCACCTATCCTGCAGGGCTTGTTATGAAAACTCTGATTGTGTAGTTTGGAATTTTATGAGAGAGCTTTTCTGTAACACAAAGAGGATAAATGGGGCTGGGAGACAGAAAGCTGTCAGTAAATAAAAGAGATTCAATGAAAGATAGAAATGCGGAAAGAAGAAAAAGAGAAAGGTGAATGCCAGGGGGTTCATGGTCACCTCTGCCATTTTACACGTTCACTGATCCAAGGTGAGGAGTCCGTAAGAGGCTTTTTGCCCCACAGGGAGGGCAGCCACGTTGAATTTTTCTAATAAGAGTGAAAGATGATGAAAATGGAAATAGTTAAAAAAAGAACTGCTGGACTGGGTGAACAGCTGGCACAAATAAGTGCAGAATCTCATTAACTTTGGGGCTATCACACCTACTCACACTGGAAGAGAATTTAGCCCCTGGTTTGTTGGGCACGGCACTGGCAAAGCGGGGACATGCAGTGACCTTGGGGGCATGGCTGTTTAAAGCATGCACAGCCCTTCCTCAGCCTCATTCTGCCCTTGCCTACACGGGCAGCGTAAGCAGCGTGGCTCCATCAGAGTCAGTGAGGTTGCACCAGTACAAACGAGGAGAGAATTGGGCCTTCATCTCTTGTGCATAGAAACACTACCGTATTGTACGTCATCAGATGCCAGTTCAGTAATCATTTCCACAGATACAAGAGAAAAGAGACAACCTCGTTTCTAATTTAGTCATGATAGCATCAAAGAGACCCAAAGCCTATTGCTTTCTGGGAAGCAGGGACTTCAACAATAATAATTCTTCGCACATATATAGCACCTTCATTGCTAACTACTTACTTTATACCCTGGGGTGTGAAGAAAAAGGACTCCACTTAATTCCATATGCTCTTAATTGCTCTCTATCCCAGATACTTCCTAGACAAATATGATAGAAATACCTAAACTCGCTGCTAATTTGTCAAATTAGGGCAGTCATTGACACCAGCAGAAACGCAGGCCTAGTTTGCATCTCATATTGCAACTGCATAACATAGCATCTAGAAACAAAAGAAATGCCAGACTAAGTAAATCTGAGCTCCATTTAATCCATGACAAATGTTTCAGGGAAGAGGCAAGAACCACATGGCAGTCAGATAGGGGATAGACTGCCCTTGTGAAATGTTATCCTAGTTTTTATGGCGACTGGCTTAATTGCTGAATTACGAAACACCCAAAATGCTGTTCACATCCATTAGGAGGACGCTTAATTTTCGTGAACTCTGTCGTAAATGCCCACTTGCTTGCTAAATGTTGTTAAAATCTTGGCCACGGGAGCTCCAGTGGCAATGAGTTCCACAGCCCTGATACGCATCAAATGAGAAAGCTTTAACTGGGTCTCCGGTGACTCACGTCAGGTCCTCTTGTCTGTGTGTTACAAAATGGGGAAATCAAGAGCTACTGATCCATCTTCTCTAGCCCATTCATTATTCAATACAATCCAATCACTTTCTCTCTCATTCACCTCCTTTTCCAGGCAAACATGTCTAGTCTTGCAGGCTGCCTTCATAGGCATGGTGTTTCCTACTCCTTCTTGTCCCTGTCCCCCTTTTATGAACTCTCTTCTGACTTTGCAACCCTCCCCCCCTCAGATGGCCCTTGCTCCTGCACTCTCTGCTATCCTCCCTGCTCTACTCCTTACACCCGGGGACTTGCTGGTGGTGAGTTTTCTGTCTACAGCCATGTGCTGCCCTGGGCCACTAACAGCAATATCCCTGTTTCTGGCATCCAGTGAGCCGCCGTGGTTCATGTAGAGCCTTGCACGGTACGCAATCCCCCTTTTCCCACCAGCCAGCGGTATTCTCTGACCTGACTCACTGAGGTTCATTCAGCCGATCATCAAGATCCACTGGGCCTGGAGACCCCAGCCCCATTCACCTCACCCCCTTAGGGGTTCCTGACAATATCTCAGAGAAAATCATCCCCCTGTAAACAGCTTGAAAAGGACGACTGCTTGCTGAGACACTTCTTCCTGACAACCGAAGATCTTTCACTATAGTGCACAACAACTGCCCCAGGGTTATGGCTACAGAGACCCTTATTTTCCATTTGGATCCTGGCCTGATCCGTGTCTGAGGGTTGCCAGGGAGGGTATGTAGGGCTGCTGTGAGCTCCTTCCAGCTCAGTTGCTGGCTGCATGCAGATGAGCCAGCTCATCAGCTGAGCTGCCAGTGAGCCCTCCGGCCACGGGAGGTTGGAGGCAGCAAAGTGGAGGGATGTTGGCTTGACCACAGGCAATGAGCAATGAGGGGAGCAGAAGGAGAGGCTTGGGTCTCACCCCCCTCAGAGGTAGCTGGGCTGCCCTGGGGGCAAGAGAAGACAGCAACAGCAACTGGTGTCATACACTGCTTTCAGAAGGGGGGACACTGGCCAGGGGAAGGAGGAGGGGGAGAGCTGGAGAGGGGTTGGAAAAGAGTTGCTTTAGAGCGTAGAGGCAGCACAGCTCCAAAAGGATGGGGTCCTTCAGCTGGAGGGAATGACTGTATGTGAAATGGGGGAAAGGCAGGGGGAAATGATGGCAGAGAGAAGAGGAAAGAGGACAGAGAGAGAAGACGGCAGGAGCAAAGGGGACAGAGGAGAGCAAGGGCAAGATAATGTAACAGAGGAAAGAGCAAAGGGGATGGGCCTCGGAGAACTTGGAGAGAAACAGGGAGAAATAATGAAGAAGAAGCTGCTTTTGAGAGAAAGCACAGAAGAGACATGAAGATGAAAGAGAAAAATAAAGAGGAAAAACAGGAGAGGGAAACGAGAACAAATTAAAATGGAGATGGATAGAATGAGTCAAAGATGGAGGGCGAGGAAAAAGCCGGGGTCATAGAGGCAAGGGAAAAATAACTTTTAGGTGTATTGTATTTACAATACGTTCTGCATATGCCTGACCTGTTCTGCGCTCTGTGTTTCCCCTGCCGGGTAGCTGTCGCCCTGGGATGGGGGCTGCGGGGGGAGGAGACGGAGCGAGAGCCCCGCTGCTACCCCATTCCCCCGGCAGCAGCCCCCTTCCCTCCCCGAGAGCCCCCTGCAAGGGGGAAGGTTTCGTGCCCGTGAAAGGCAGCAGCACATCCCCTGACGACGAGTGCAATATGGAAGGGAGAAGCAGCGCAGAACGGAGCAGCGAGGGCTCCCCCTGGGATAAACTGGGTATGCTTGATTGGGAATCTGCTCTTAAAACAGGGGCAGGGGGCAGAGCCAGCTGAGAGCCTGAAATGTTCCCTGCTCCCCCCGGCAACCTCCTCGCTACTGCTTTTAAATTAAATAAATATGGAGATTCTGCTGTCAAACCTCAGCGGTCCTCCTCCCCCAAAACTCTTGCTTAGATCGTACCAAACCGCAGCGAAGTGAGACTGGGGCTTAGAGGGCTGCATGGGGAAAGGGACGGGTTAAAAGGGAAACATTGGATAGGAATAGCTCCTGGTCTTCCTGGCAAAGAGACATTTGTTCTATCTCTGTGTAATTTCTTTATACATTACTGCTGCCACACTGCATCTCCATGTCCCTCCCACTGCATTTCACTCTCACTCTCTTCAGCGAGGCAATTTCTGGTGCATTTCAGGACAACATTAACCCATTCCTCTTTTCTCTGTCAGTAGGAAGATTCATAATCTAAAAGCAATTTAAAAGCCAGTTCTAGCAACTCACTGGTGAGGAACAGGATTTCCTTGTCAAATCTTACAAAGGAAGTGAGCTTGGAGGTCTCAGCCCCTCAAATCCCTGCCTTCTTGGTGACTTACAGTCAGGTGTGAATTTAAGCTGAGAGGAGAACCAAACCCACCCAAGTCTGGGATCCTGAGTAATTGTCCCTCACCATCTGCCACCCCACTTTTTAAAATCCTTTGTCTTCCTCTTCATGCAAGGCCTGTCCAGCTCTGCATCCTCCTTCTCCCTGGCAGATGCAATGCCAGCAGCAATCAGCTGTGTGCCGGGCCATTGCCTCCTGCTGCATCTCAGGGCTGTGCTAGGCTGCTCCTGGTCCTGAACCACGAAGACATGGAGACCCTGACTTAATCTACTGCTATTTTCACTGCGTGTTCAGAAAAGCCTCTGGATTAGGACAGCAAGAGTCAGGGGAAAGGACCCTGGTAGATTTGTGGATCCTTGGAAGTAGGACGGCAGGCAATTCCGCAGCGCAAAACTAGGGACGCTGACAGAAATGAAGGGTAAGAGAAAGGAAATGGGGAAAGGTAAGAGATAAGGAAAAAACCACTCATAAGACGGGTGCGAAAGGAAAGAGATGGCCCAGGAGCAAACAGCGGTGGGAGAAGGCAGCGCGAGGAAGCAATGCAGCGCCAGAATTGTCTGGCAGAAGCTCGTCCACTGCCTGTGCCCTGCCTCACTTTGCTGTCAGCTCTTCATTTTTGCGAACACTGAAACCGCACTTAACTCTCATGCACTGTTCAGATATAACAAGCTGGAAAGGAACAGACCAGCTCATTAATTTTCCTTGGGAAGGGTCTCTAGGCAGGAATTATTTTCTGCACCAGCATCCATTCAATTACTTGCCTTCACACCAGTCAGATCTACAGGGATGTCTAACCCCATGCGCATCACTCATGCCTGCCTGCCCTGGATTCTTCTCTCCCTCCTTCTCGGTATAAAAGCCTCCCAGACTTATCCCTTTCCTAATAATAATGACAACATGACAAAACCAATAACCTACAGATAAAAAATACATTTCATTTGCTTGCTTCATAAGATCCTGATAAGGCATCGTCACTCACTTTTTGAGATCCTGTAGATCTACAGGAGCTAATGAAAGAATTAGACAAGGCATCACTCATAATAAAAAGTGGTTTTAAAGCATTCAATGCCAAGAAGGAATTAAGCTGGAAGATCTGCAGCCATTTCAAAGTTGTAAGAGGTGCAGTAGCCATGTGTGGCATGAGCTTGCAGATCTCAATTGCTTGGCGTACGTGTGTGGCTTGTGCCTACGCAGTTAAAGGGCTGAGAAAGGCCACTTTTCTTGAAAGGCAAAGATTTTTGAATGGCCTGGGAACACATTTGGGCAACCCCAAAGTCTGAGAAAAAATTATCTCAAGGAAGATTAGTAAAAAATTCAGAAGTGTGACCTGCAGTAAAAGGAACACCTTTCTGCTTTAGCCCCACCATGGAGCAGAGGCTCACTGTAGGACACAAGAAAGGGGGGAAAGAAATCCTGATAGAGGAGGAACATCCCAAATGACACTCCTCTTTGGAGCAATACAAAGATCTGAAAATGCTGACTGAAATCCGCTGTGGGGAATAGAATGACTGAAGGGAGAGGAACCCAAAAACTGAAAGCCCGGGGACCAGATTCTCCAAGAGGAACTTGCAATTCTGACCGCAGCGTATCTGTGTGCACAGCCCAACACTGAGTCCCCACGTCCACCTTTGCTACTGGATATCTTGGCCAAGAAGAGAAAAGAAAATTTAGCACAATATTTTGAACATGAGGAGTCCACCATCTCTGACAGCCTACAGTGTTGACTAATGCCAGCATTCCCCCACATCCCCAGAAATGAAGGCAATCTCGTCAGAGGCTTCCTACCAGTAGCAGGAGGCAGTTTGGGCTCCTTCTTTGATTAGTTTCTTGTTACAAAGCCTCCTGCCCTCCTCTTCACTACCTCCCCTCACCCTATAGACCTGCCCTGACACCCGCCCCAGGCAGCAGAAGTATGTCTGTCCCACACCCTTTGTCAGGTGCCTTTGCCACGCCGTGGGCAGGGTGTGAGCAGAGTCCAAGGGTTTTGCCCTTTTTACAGCCTCCTGGGACCAAGCCCTTCCCTCCACAAACCTGCCCACCCTCTGCATCATGGGGGAAAGGAGCCTTTGCTGCACCCTTCTCTGTCCTGCTCGCCAGCAGGCAGCTTTCACCAGGGAGAGCGAGTCAACCAGGAACACCTTTCTGATTCCTTCTGCCGAGAAAGAAGATAACCCCCTCTAAGGTGATCAGATGTGACAGTAAGAGGCCTGCCGTCCAGGGGCTGGTGAGGATATTTGGCTGCGCTGTCCTGGGAGAAAGAGAGTGCCAGCCACCAGCCCATGCAGGCTGTGGGGTTGCGGGAAGCCAAGCGGAGGCATCCCGGCAGCGGCGGTGCCAGACCTGTGCCATGCCTCCCCATGAGGCAAACCCATGCCCAGGCCCTGCTCGGCATGTGGCCATAGGGCTGGTTTTGCCTCCTGCTGAGATGCTCTTGCTACCGAGCCTTTATCCAAGTTTTGGTGCAACCTGTGCCCTCAGGCTAGGGACTCAGAGCTGGGCTCAGCTCCTGTGTGGTGCATTGCACCCTCCTACCCCGCTCGCCACTTCTGCCCAGCGTCCAGGGGCGGGGGGAACAGGCCAGCCGAACCCTCACACGGCTGGGGCGAGCGAGAGCACCCTGCCAGGGCCATGCAGCTTGCTCTCAGGCTGCATTTCACACTCCTCGTGCAGGGCTGCAGTTTGAGCCCGCTGGAGAGCAACAACAGGGAGGGCAGGGGGACTGGGCTGGCAGCAGAGCGCTGGGGGGGGCTGGGGGCACTTGGGAGCTTTTAATTGGAAGCATCCTGGCACTTTCCTTTGCCATGCAAGTCACTTCGCCACAGTGCCTGTGGGATCCTGTCAGATGTAAAGGAGAAGGAGCCCCGAGCTCCTCCGATCTGACAAACCTCACCCGCCCCTTCCTCCTCCCCCTCAGACCGCGTCCCTCTGGGTACAGCTCTGTGGGCAGATAGACATGATCTGAATTCACTGCCTCTCCTGGCCGGGGTCCTCATACCTCCTGTCTCCACCCCAGCCTCCCTCTGCCCTCCAGCTTGGGGACACGGCTCAGGAAGGGAGTTCTTCCCGCAGCCTCCCTTCCCCGCATGGCTTTGCATTTGGGCTTCCTTCCCCCCCCCCCCCCCCCCCCCCCCCCCCCCCCCCCCCCCCCCCCCCCCCCCCCCCCATTAATTTTTAATTAAGGAGATGTCTCCTTCCCTGGTTGTAATGAATAGCTGTGTGAAAGGCTTTTCATTTTTTATTAATATATACCTCTATATATTTATCTATTTGGAGGAAATGTGTGCGTGTGTGTGAGCGAGTGTGTTTAAAATATCCCCCACTAATTTACTGCTATTGATTTTCTGGCGTGGAGACAGCATATAGTATTCAGCATAGAGCTCCTCTGCAGGATATGTTAAAAGGCAGCAGTTTGGGTTGACAAAGGGCACTAAATGCAGTATGCGTCAAATAGACCATCGCTCAATGAAGTCACTTAGCTATTCAAAACATGTCCAGCCATCACTCAACCGTTTGCACCAAGAACGGGGGGGAAATTCGCGCTTCTTCCCGGACACAACCATTTCCAAACAGCAGCTTTAGCTTGCTTTGGTGAGAGACATCAGGACATACATAGTTTATTCCCCCCTCCCCCCTGCCTTCCATCTCCCAGTGCCGGTCTTAGAAAATCAGTTCTGCGGTACCCACTCCCCGTTCTCTCCCATCGGGGAGCTCCAGGCACACCCAGCTCTGCTGGACACCGACAGACACAGACATTATCCCTGGATGTCCATAAACCCCCGGCAGCCCACCCTCCAGCTGGGAGCTGATTCATAAACAGGGCTTTTACAATGGGCTGTAATGTGCGCTCTTGTGCTCTCGCTCTCTCCTTCTCGCTACGTGCGTAACATAAACCACGCATTTACATCGGTTGCCCCCATCCCTCCGGCACAGGCTGAAGACCACCTCCCCAGCCCACACGTACGCCAATAGCAGTACTGAGCAACACATATTTAAAAGCGAATCACTGGCCCCTCTTTTCTTTCCCCCTCCCTTAGGAACGTCTGATTCCAGAAGTTGGCTGCAGCGGTGTCTCTTCTGCCATCAGACATGTCACTGAGTTGCTGTTCAGTTTCACCACATCAGACTTAGGCTGATTTTTCCATTCAGAGACTTTTTTATTTTTAGCCTTTACCATAAACCTTAAAAAAAAAAAGCCCCAAACAAAAACCCACCCCCCAACAACAAACAAACAGGGGAAAAATCCCAGCCCTAAACCAAACCAATCAGCCGCCAACTAGACCCCTCTGCACCCAGCCCAGTGAGATGTGGTTGCTTACAGACATTACGAAATGCTCTGAACTCCGCTCGAGATGACTGGAATTGTTAGATTTACTGTATGAGGCATTTTGGACATAACAGGGTTGCTCCCCTTCTCTCTTTTTCCCTCCTAAAGTGAACTAATAATTGCATCCGAAGTGCTTTGCAGTCACCCCTTCCCCACATCACCCCTCACTCCCAGTCTTGTCTTTGCAAATAAGCCATTTGCAAAGAGAGCAATTATTTCACTCTGTGGTTACAGCCGGAGCACAGCAATAATACAGCATTTTGGCATTGCTTTCCCGGGCAATACAAACAAGCTGAAGACAGGCAGACTGCAGAGTTGCTTTTTGAAAGGGTCTCTCAGTGTTTTTGTAACAACACACACATTATTCCAGTTGGAGAGGGGAAGTGAATTTTGGGGGAAGCCTGGGGGTGGGGAAGAGAAAGGGAGAAGGGAACGGAGCAGAGAATGTTTTGCCTGTCTTCTTGCCTCTGTGCCCTGAGTAACTGAGCCCACCGCTCTCGATCCATGGTGAAAGGAATGAAATGAGAAAATGGTGGAATGTGGAGGGATTTATTGGGGGGGGGGGGGGGGAGAAGCATGGGGTGGTGGGAGAGGAAAGGGGGGGGGTGGGTGGAGATCCAGAATCAAATACCTTCCAGGCAGCAGGTTCTCCATAATCCAGAATGGGTCATGACTTCCTCGTTCTTTTTGCTGGTTTCGTTCTCACTGACAGTTTTAGTCTTGCAAACCCCTCTGGAGTAAAGCCAGTAGTCGGTCCCCACAGCTATGGTCATCAGGCTGAAGGCAGCGAAAGCACCAACGGTGGTTAAAAGCATCTGAACACCTCTGTCAAAGAGCCCCATAATTCTTCATTATACAAATACCCAACCGCCTTCTGATTCTTGGGGTGTGTGTGTTTAATAAAATAAAAGAATAATAATTCCGACTAATAATATAATGGGTATATATAGAGAGATAGATATCAAAAAAGGGAGGTAAGAAAGCCCACGGAAAAGAGTGTAAATTAGAAAGACCACACGGGAAGAGGCTTGCCTTTTAAATCGGAAACGTTCTGGTTGAAATATAAAAAAAGGAAAAAGGAAAAAGAAAAAAAAGAGAGAAAAGAACCAAGAAAAACCAAACAAATAAAGAGAGAACCCCCCCCAAAACGAGACGCCTTAATCCCTTTTTCTAAAATTCTGGTCTCCAGTTTCCATATGTAATGGCTAATTTGGAGATGGCTTCCACAGTGAACAGGGGAGCAGCAGCAGCATCCTCAACACAATCTCTCATTATCTGGACCTAGACAGTTAGAGACTGTAAGAGCAGAGATGCAACCTTCAGTCTTCTTGCTTAGCTCTGCAGCCTGCGCCATGAAAATCCTTTTCCTTCCCAGTTATCTTCCTCGGGTTTTTATTTTTTTTTTTTTTCCCGGCAGCGGCAGTCGCTCCAATCCTCTCTCACTTTTTCTTGCTTGCTTCGCCTTCCTTTCGCTCGCTCCTACCACCAAGCCAGACTGCCCAGTATACTGTAAGCCCTTGATTTCAGCTGAACAGGTGCCGAGGTCTTGCCTCCCATGGCTTTTCCGCACAGCCGCGGCGCTCGCTCCCGGCGGAGGTGGGCGAGGAGAGAGGGGGGCTCCTGGGGCGGGGGGGGGGGGGGGGGGGGGGGGGGGGGGAGGAGGTAGGGAGGGGGGAGAAAGAGGGGGGACAGGCGCGGCGCCCCTCCCGGGCGGGGGGCGCGGAGCGGAGCCCGGCTGCGGCACCCCCTTGCCCCGCGGCGGCCCACCGGCGACTCCCGGGCCCCGCTACTGCATCAAGGCGGCGGCGGCGGCGGCGCGGCGCTGGACGGCTCCCCCGCGGTGGCGGCGGCGGCGGCGGCGGCCGGCGGTGCTGAAGGACAGCTCCCCGGGCGGCGGCGCGGGAGAAGCGCTGCCGGGCTCCCGGTGCTGCAGGACAGCTCCCCGGGCGGCGGCGCGGGAGGAGCGCTCCCGGGCCCCCGGTGCTGCAGGACAGCTCCCCGGGCGGCGGTGCGGGAGGAGCGCTCGGCGGCCCGCCGTGCTGAAGGACAGCTCCCCTGCCCGCGCCGCCCGCCCTGCCCGCGCCGCCCGCGCCCCAGCATCCGCGGGCGGCAGCCGCCCTCCTCCGCTCTGCGCGGGCAGGCAGGCAGGCAGGCAGGCAGGGAGGGGCGGAGGGGGCAGCCTCCCCCCTCCCTGCGCCTAGCCCGCCGCTGCCAGCCCCGGGAAGGGTTGCTCCCCCAGGGCTGCCGCGGAGCCCGGAGGAAGGCGTAGCTGGGGCTCTCCCTCTTTCTCGCCTTCTGCCTTTCTCCCCCCCCCCCCCCACCTCCGCCCCCCCAGCTCAGCCTCCTTCGCATCCCCGCCGTACGTGCCCAGAGCTGCAAGTGCAACCCGCACACCGCAGTTAGACCCGCACAAAACTTCAGTCAGCCGTTTCTCTCCCCAGGAGACGGGTGAAATGTAACGTGGAAGGGTAATTTAAAGATAAGCATTTATTACTGTTATTATTGCTGTTGTTATGATTTTTAAGTGCTTGCTCTTCACTCTTCTCGGGTTCGCTGCAAGTTGCATATGTTTTGGTGTTGCTCATTTTCTGTCCCTCTGTCTCCCCCTGACCAGTGTTGTGTGAATCCCCACGTTCTGACTTTGTCTTTATAGCTTTCTGTGAAATCCCAATGCCTGCTCCAAGAAGCAGACATTTTGGGAATATTCTTCACGAGAAAGGGTGATTTATTATTATTACTATTATTTTGTTAAGGAAAGGAACCACCAAAACTGAATCCCCCCCCCCCCCAATCCCCGGAAAGCAATCCACCTTTCACATCCTCGTTTTACACAGAAAGATGCATGAGCTGAATGGATGCAGACTGAAATCTATCACTGCTTAAGTTTCCTGTGTCAGACACAACCCGATAGTACCGGGAACATATACAAAATTGTGCAATACTGACATCTAAGTATGTCATAATCCTCTCTCTCTTCCTCAGCAGTATCATTACACCAGGTTAATTACATTAGTCACCTCCCGGTTCTATACATGTAGCTGCTCATTAATGCAACAATCATAAAGAAAAGAAATAATCTAATTCTTGATGCTACCGATTTTGTTTCTCTCTGATCGGATTCATTGTTCGGTGAAAAAGAGACCAGAAGAGCTGCTTTAGGTTCACTGCTGTTCTGTGCGGGGGCACGGGGCTGAGGGAAGGGGGTGCTGGGAAGTTGAACGAGGCGGAGGGCTTCAGCCATGTTGCAATTTCTTAACTCCGTTTATCTCTCCTCCCTTCTCCCTCTCTGGGCGCAGACTGGGACTGGCCTTTCAGGACAATCTGCCCCAGGACTGTTGGACATGAAGGGCTCTGTACCAAGCAGCAGAGGGGCCATTGGCTGCCCTACAGACCACTGATCATTTCCCCCATTTGGAGGGCACAGACCAGGCTGCCCTCGCAGCTGAGACTGAGGTAGAGGTGTTTACCAGCAAGCACTCATGGTGTCTGGCATCAGCCATGGAGATCATCACCAGCAGGCAGGAAAGGCCCTGTGGGAGGCAGGAGAAGGGATGGAGGGAGGAGTGGTAGGAGACAGTGCAGGTTGAGACCACTAAACACATTTTGGGGGACAAACACAGTCCCTAGCCTCACCTGGGGGACTCCTGGCCTTGCCCTCTGCCACAGGAGCTTGGGGTCTCTTTCTGCACTCACTGAGCTGCCAAAGAGCTGAGGATGGGCAAGGGGGGAGGTGGCCCCGATGCAGCTTTAGCACTCTGAGTACAGCCTGCTGCAAGAGCGCAGAGAATGGTAGCTGTGGACAGGCTTTCTGAAGTGTTGTTCTTGGTTCAAAGGAACTTGAGAGGCAGAGAGATGCAGAGAACACCCCTAAGCTGGTGGGACATTATGGCTTTACAAGGATGGCCTGTGGTGAGGAGGAAGCTCTGAGAAGCTCTTAACTGGGGCAGCTATAGAAGGTCACTCAAGGACCTCTCCTTCCCTTCTGAGACATTTCCACTGAAAGAAGGAAGGGGCCTTGAAGAGGGAAGGCATAAGGGAGAAATAAGTAATTCTTCGGACTCTGAGCCATTTTCTTTTTGTGTTGGTGGTCATTCCCCTCCAACACCATCCCAGTATTCAAGTCTTCTCATTCTTCAAAGGAAGGTAGAAAAGTTGGGCCAGGAGCCTGAAAGATTCTGAAGAGGAAAAAACTTCAGCTGGCTATTCTGGCACTCAAATCCATCAGGCACCAACATCGCATGCGCGGACGGAAAAGGCACTCGGGAAATCAGTGGAGCTCATAGCTCCAAGGAAGGTGGGCTCCTCAGTTACTCCGTACTCTCAAAAAAGTGTAGCACAGCTCTTCTAGTAATGCCACACAAGCAACCTGGCTGGAGTGAGTGGAAGCAAAAAGGGCTTAGGCTCTCTGAAAGCTCACCCATCCTTACACACCAGGGTCATTCAAAGAGGAGAGGGAGAGAAGGGGTGATGCTATGTGTTTTCACTTAGGGCTCACCTGTGTAGCCCATGTGGTTAAGTGTTTATTTTACTGTTACAAATGGTAGTGCTGCTTTGGGTCAGGGTATGCTGGGCTGCACAGACAGGGGCTGTCTCTGGGTTGAGGAGCTTGCTTCTGTTGGTGTCTAAGTCCAGTGAGACTAGCAGGGTGAGTGAGCAGTCACCGCAAAGGTGGTGGATTTGGGCTTGCAGGGGACCCCAACACTGTGAGAAATTACAGATTTCATCTATAACAAGAAAAATATTGCTGAAATGTCAGGATTACATATCTTTACATTTAATGAATCCAGTCAGATGCAGAGGACGATGCAGCAGCTGGGCCAAAACAGAGACCCTCAAATCCATCCAGAACTGTTGCCTTTATTACATATTTCTACAGCTTTGACAAGTTTGGTTTCAAGTGACTACAGTAACAGGACAGGGGCACATTCTCCCCAAAGAAACTGCCAGTGTAAGAAGGCCAGGTTTGCAGGGCGGTGCGTTCTTTAATCTCTGGCTAAGAGGAGTGAGACCTATGAGGGCTCAGCACATCTCAGGATCAGCACTAAACATGGTTTCCTGCCTCACACTTCCCAATTTCCAGAAATAATTCTCTTCCTGCTACCCTACTTATATACTCTTAGGCCATTCACAATAATCCCTCTACAGTTCTAAATGCCACAGGAGAAGAATGGAACAAAGGCAATGCAAATGCCAGAAAGTCCTGTGTGACTGCTTGTGCTGTGGCTTGATGCTGCGCTGAGATTTCATCTTTCCTACAAAGAATCATTAAAAATGATAGTACAAAACAAGAATACAGAATAAAAACACTGTGGCAGATTTTTACAACAGTTGCATCTTACTGAATAGCACAACACAGAATGACATCTATAGAAGAGTAAGGAGAGAGAAATTAATAGTCTGGAGGAAATAGAGAGATTTTAAATTACATTTTAAATTACTTGAAATGAGAAGCTGATGAGACAGGGAGCCGCAGGAAGTCTGCTTCCAATGGCAAACCAAGAGTGCTGCTATTTGTGGAGAGAAGGGGCAGTGCTGTAGGAAAAAAAGGGGCACAAGAAAGATGCAGGAAGGGAGATGAAGGGCACGAAGTCGGAAGCAACTCCATGGGATGGTAACGGAACTGAATAGAGTGTTTCTGGATTGAGTGCTGCAGTGGAGCTTTTTGGCACATAGGAGAAAATCATACAGCTATAGTATATGAAAACTGGTGTCTAGAAATCTTCATCCTGGGGAGGCCAGCTCAGAAGGAGCTGCTGTAATCAGATGTAAAAGAGATGGAGTTGATGCAGCTGTATTTGCAGGTAGACCGGAGGTGTTAATAGACAGATGCACCAGCAGAGGAGTTGTTAGGAAAAATAAATTGGGGTTAGGGTGATGATTATAGAACTGGAAGCCAATGGGGCAGAGAAGATAGAAGTGAGATATGATGCAGAAAGAGAATTAAAATTTAAGAGATTTCACTGGAGAAAGTTGAAAAAAAGTCACATATCTGTATGATTAGACAAGCAGAGGGGGTGATCAGAGCAGTCATCACTGGCATCCAAAGCTGAGGCTCCCAAAGCACTTAGGAAACATTATTCACATCATATCTGCAGGCTTGTGGTTTTCTTAGACCAATTTAACAGACTAGCAAACTAAGAAAAGAAGATTTGTGTTTTTGCCAGAGAATCGCAGGTGGAGGAGATAGAGATAGAGATGGAGATGAGATAGAGACAGGGAGATAAATAGCGGAGATGGAAAAAGCCTCAGTGGTCCTCTCTTCTTATCTTCAGGTTCATATAACTTGAGGATCAACATAAAAGACAGTTTAAACATCAAATATTCAAATACTACAGGACAGTCATCTCTACTGTAACACTGTGACCAGAAAGGAAGAAAGAAGGGAGATACAGGGCACAGAGGTCTAACAATTAAAATGAATAGGTTTCCATGCAAAAGTGGTGCTGGTGCTGCCCTGAGAGTGCATAAAAAACTCCTGTGTTAGACAGGAGTGGAACTCTGTCAGGGACCAAGTAGGAGGTTATAAGGCTGCAATACATAACTCCCTCAGTTTCTGACCTATATCCTCTTCCAAGCTAAATGTTGTGCAAACAATTCATTTAGCCTCATAACACTCTTACAAAGTAACATGTTCATTAGTTTGCGGAGGCACTGAGGCACTGAAAAATTCAGAACATAATCGCAAAGCCCACCAAAGTGAAAGTATTTGCACCTATTTCAGTGGGATCTGAGGGCTGTTATAAATGAGTTGGGTACCCATGGATACCCAAGAAATCTGTTTCAGATTGAGTCTTGAAGCTAGAACTCCTGTGCTTTCCATGCAAGACTCCTTTTTCTCTTGCAACCTTTTCTACCATTGAATGGTAACCTTTGAAATATTTTCTACTTGAAGATGGTTGGAAAAAAAAAGTGTCATCTCATGAGCCCTGTGGTTTGATTTCTTCAAAAAGGGAAAGGCTCCCTTCTTTAATTGAAAGAGATAGTGGGAGAAGACTGGGATTCCCAGGATGAATTTTCCGCCATGATGAATCGCTGGGATGTGAACTGTTTTGCCTCCCTTTTTCTTTCCATGCTGTGCTGAGGTTTGTATGTACAGCAGCCTCCTAATCAATAGGAATAGAAAAAAAAAAAAAATCAATGACTACAGCCCATTAGCTCTAACAGAGGGCAGGCTGCTAACAAGTCACTCTAGCTGGAATTCCAGTATTTGGTAAAGTACCCTCAGTGAAGATATATGCATACGTATACATACACACTTACAGAATAAGACTAGCAGAGCAAATAAGTTGTGAGAACATTCCCCCTCCCACCAGCATGTCTATCCCCATGTATTTGCATAACTATATTAAACTAAAGACTCTATCCCCCCACTCAGATGCTGTCCCTCATACTTTTCCACTCCAGAGCACACATTTCTCTACATTTGATCTATAATCCCAGGCTACCTTCATGCTGGACCATCTTGTGTATAAATAAATATGTGCCTCTACACACCCTTATCCCTGCATAAACCATACACCATAGAAATCCAATTTGAGACCCACTTATTCACACACATATAGCCATTCCTTCTCCTTTGCTGTATCCCCAGATCCTTCATGGAAATCTTTTTTCTTCCCATTCATATCCAAAACCAGGCACAGATAGTTCCCACCAACATCCACATACATCCAACCCTGGAAGCATATTCCAGGAAACAAAAAGTTGATGAAAAGGTTACGGCACAGGTTTTGTAATCAGAATCTGCTCTAAGGTCAAGGCACAGGGAAAGGGACTCCAGAATGGATCAGAGAAGCAATGGGTCTCGCTGCCCATTGTGCATGAAATGTGGGCACAAAGAACTGTCTTGCTCCCAATAAAGCCTTTGTCCATCCATCCACTGACTGTAACTAGAATAGACTCTCACTCCTGATCTGCCTCTCATGGAAGGGATGGTCTCTCCTGGTCAACTTCAGAATCCACAAGTTTAAAAAGTCATCATTTCTTGACAAACAGGTTTATGACACTCCTGTGAGGAAATGTGCATTGGCTGTGGTTTGGTTCTTAAAGAAGAAAAAAGCCTGTTTTCATGTAAACATAGCAGTAATCAGAGAACTGCAAAGAATAAGGCAAGAAAGAGAAAGGCCTTGGTTTTTTCTGAACTGAAGGTTTTCAGAATCTTCTTGGAAGCATCAGCACAATGATAAATGCTGAGGGAAAGGTGAGGCCTACAGTGAGGATGGTTCACATTGACACTGATCGATATTCCATGATATCAGGCTTTCTTCCAGTGTAAAGGGCACAGATGGGGACAGAGAAGAGGATCCTGTGCAGCCTCATCTATTCAGTATCATCATTTAAAGCCACAATCCAGCCCAAACATGAGCTTTTGCCATCTGGTCCTCAGCAGCCACAGAGGTATCACTGGGGCTTCCTGTATGGGCCAGACTTGCCCTCCTAGGTCTGGTGGTACTGACGCAGGTAACCCTTCTGCAAGCCAGCTATACACACTTTTGTCTTCTTTAGGACATCCCTAGCTCTTCTTCTGTCAGATAGTTTAGGGTATCAGGGGAGGAATATTGAACTTTTAATTTCTCTGATCCTTAGTAATAAATCAGGGTTAAAAGAGACTCTTGAAGGAACATCCTAAGAAAAACAAGAGAAATGGTTAGTCTCTGGGATAGGTTTAGTCCCTCTGACTTTTCAGAGGGACAAATCAAGAGAAGCATGTATCCCAACACCTATTCAGGAGTTCAGTGAGTGGGCAATCTTAGAAAATTCAAAATCACCAGGCTCCACTGATGTCAGTAACAGGCTACCGGTTTTAATGTGAGAAGGGTTTCTTTCTCTAGTCCCACATAGTCAGGGAGGCATCCCATGAGATGTACATGTACTTTAGACACTGTTTCAGAGGAAGCCAGCTGGTGCATGGTGTCCACAGAGCTATTATATTAATTCCTAGGATTTGGTTTTACATTACCATTGTAATGGTTTAGGATCCCCAATGTGAATTCCTATTGAGGCAGTAGGTTAAACACATCAGATTAAGCCAGTCAGATGCTAGACTGGAGCATTATGGTGATGCACAGAAGAGTAAACCATGGATAGAAATTGCAGAGACGTGATATTCTCTGCCTTGGGAATAGAGGCCTATTTCAAAAAGAAAGCAAAACACATACGTCTATTTAGGCTTCTCACTCCATGTTTAGACATCGAAGAACTGTCCTGATTTTCAGTTGTGCTGAGCAGTCAGCATCTCACATTGATTTTGCAGAGATGTAGAGGCTCCAAATACCTCTGAAAATCTGGAAATCTGTTTTGATGTCTCAATGTCATCTTAGCAGATTAACTTTGACCTCGTATAACAACAAAATTCTTAACAGAAAGGAAATCAGAAGTCCCAAGGCCAAATGCTGGGCTCATCGGGATTTGCCACTTTCAGTCATTCACTGCAGCTACTGACCACTTGTGAAAACTTCTGGGAACGGTCTGAAAGCAGAGTTTACTCATACAGTGGCAAATCATGGGAAGGGAGGAGCCTACTGCAGAGCAACGCAATTCTCAGCAGTGCACTTGGCTCATGCAGCTCCACCAGACCAAGCTCAGGACCTTGATGATGCCTCTCTGCTGGCTATGTGTGTCTCCTTGGCAGCACTGACCCCAGCAGAGGCTGGCCAAACCCTCCAGCCTGTCCTCCAAGGGTGTGGGGGTATGGTTCTCCTCTGTGCTTCTCTAATTTGTTTGCTCTGTCTGCTTTGACACAGTGAGCAAGTCTGGCAGGGGGCCTGGGGAAGTGTATCTATCTCAGCCATGTTCCCCCCTCCATATCAGGGACACAGGAACATGCACAGGAGAAGACAGCTCAGAGCAGGAAAAGGGAATCTCTCAGGCTGGTTATTCCCTGGGTTAAGGGGGTGGCTGGGAGACGAGCAGTCCCCTGTGCAGAGCTGGTCCTCCTGCCATGCTCAACACTACTGCATTCTTTGACAGGACACTTTTCCAGGTTGCTTGTCTGTTAGATAAAGCTATTCAGTTGCCATCTTTCCAGTAGCCAGTCTGAAGCGACAAAGCACTCCTCTGTTTCACAGACCATTGGGACTCTTCTCTGCAACTGACCTATATTAGTTACAAGCTTCATTCGTTCTGGCCTGCACTCCTCTCTCTTCTCCCACATGGAGCACATGCACTGCTCCTCCCCCTCAAACAAACACCTTTACACATCCAAGGACATTGTAAAAATAAAATGATCACAACCTGGCCCTCCGGGAACCTCGGTTTTACAGTTTGTCCCACTCTGATGCTAACAGAATTCACAACCCAGTTCAAGAGAGACAGACAGTGAGTGAGAGAAAGCAGGCAGACAGGCACAGACAGATGGAGACGGAGGAATCGGGGAGAGATAAAAAGGAGCAGAAGAAAAGAAACAGGGCAACTGGAAGGAATAAGCTGCAACAACAAGGGAAGGCATGTAAACTAGGAGTCTAGAACACAACAGAGAAAGGGGGATGGAGTTACAGGGAAGAGTAGAAATTTAAAATGATAGAAAGTTGAAGGAAGAGAGAAAGGAGGAGATGAAAAAAGGCAGAGGAAAGAACAGAAGAGAAAAGAAATGGTCAAAGGGAAGAGGGGGAGGTCAAGTCAGGCAGCAAAGCAAGGTGGTGTCTACGACACGAGGCGGAAGAATTAAGAATGTGCCTGTGAATTTGGGCACTGCTTTTCCACGTCTCCTTTTCCATTGAGAGTCCACTGTGAGGAAAAGGGCAAGAAGAGGGGGAAGAAAAGGATAAATAAATGCCTGAGCTGCCATCTTAAACAGCTCCTAGTAGTCAAGCAGGTACACTGGAAACAGGCAGTCCACAGGTTGCAATTGCTCAGGTACACATTGCAGTTCAGCAGGCAGGAAACAGTCTGCACTAGCACAGTGGCATTTACACTCCCTGGTCCACTGGGTCTCTCTGTGCACTGGCAGTGAGCCCTGCATATATAAAAATGCTTCTGTTTAGTACTGGGGAATTGTGCTCTGATCTCTGCCCTGCCTCCTCTCTCAGGTCTCCATAAGAAAACCTCAGCCCCAAACACGAGTGCTGTTAGTCTCCCTTCTCATATGAAACCCCTTCCTCCCCTCTGCCTGATCCCAGTTCTTGTTTGCACTCCGAGGGCTGCCTCGCCCTCCCATGCCTCTCTTTTCCCCACAGTTCATCTCTAGCATTGCTCTTTTGTTCCTCTGCTTTCTCTCTCTCCTCTTTCCTTATGACTCTTCTTCTTCTTCACTGTCATTCATTCAGCTCCCCCTTACACAGGCCTATATAGACACCCCCCCACACACACATTCTTTATCTCCATCTCTGTAGTTATCCACTTATCTATTACTGTAGTACCTAGCTGACACACATCTCTCTCCCACAGACAATCCATCTATCTCCACACCACACACCTGCCAAATCTGCCTTTCCTTCCTTCACAGCCTTTCTCTTGCTGTCCCCCAGCCAGTCCATTTCTTTGTCTCCCCCTGCCCAATTCTTCTGTTTGTCTTTCCCTCTCTACAATCCATTCCTCTTTCCTTCTCCCCCACTCTGCCCATCTGTCTGTCTGTCCCTCCTTCCCACAGTTCTCTTCAGCTGATACACATGTACCCCAGCCCATCTCTCCCCCCTTCTTCCCCCGCTTCACATATTTCATCTCTTTGTGTCTCCTACACACCCAGGCCCACGCTTGCTCTCTCCCATACTGAGAGGAGGCGGCGGCAAAGAATTTGCTGCTGACCGCTGCATTGCTAGGAGGCAAACACATGGCTGGCCTTGTGCAGGCCAGTTTCTGCCTGAGTGCCCCAAGTCACATATCCCCAGCATCATCTCCGGCACTGGGAAAACAGATGGTATAATAAATGAGCGCAATCTGATAAAAGGAGGAAAGGGTGCCTGCCTCGGATGCCCCTCACCCGCGCAGAGACACACATCCAACATGGGCACAGCTCTCACTCCTATACCAGTCCAGTTTTGTGCCAGGACTAGCCAGCTGAACAAGGCACAAGCTCTACCCTAGTACCAGATGGAGAGGAGAGGGGTAGGAGAGGGTGGTAGTGGATAGAAAGACCAGTGTTTTTTTCCTGACAGCAGCTTATAACCCCAGAAAGAAAAGTACATGGGGGGATCTAAGCAGTTTTAAGGTAATGAGGAGGGCTGTTATCATGGGAGGTGTAGCAGAATTGTGGGGACGTATAGTTACAAGACCTCCATGTGCAGAGACAGTTAGGAGGAAAAAGGCAAGAGGCATGGACAGTGTAGAGGAATCAGATATCAGAATCAGATATCAAAATGGTTGTGGACAGAGATGGCATTCAGTCATCACTTCTGTCTCGGTGAAGAGGGAAAGCCACCCTACTGGCAGTCTTAGCTGGGAGGGCCATCAAGAGCAATGACTTAGTCCACTTAAGGGAAATATCCCCAGGTCTCAATAGATGCAGAAACTAGAGGACAGGGTCTGCATTACTCTGCTTGTGCTCATACCAGAATTGTCTTCCTGCCCTTACCCAGCTTCATGACATTGTCCAAGAATGCTCCATTACCTCCTCCACTACCTCCCCAGACATCTGCATTCAGAGACTTGCAGCATCCTTTCCTTGGCATTTACCTCAGTTACAAGAAACCCACACTTGTTACCCATTTCCAAACCCACCAGCGTTCCTTCCCCATCTAACATTTTCACATTCATTGCAGCCTGATCTCTCTCTGCTGACAACAGCACTGAAAAGCATTATCTTAACCCTGTAAGACGTCTTTCCTAGACACTCTGTTCTGCTGTCCTTACAAGCTGATTTTACGCCTGATGCTTCAACTGCAACCTGAATTCCAAAACTTCCAGTTTCACAGTCCCCAGACTGAAGCCTCCCAACATCACAAAACCAAAGTCCTAGAAATAGCACACAATGGCCATGCACAACTGGTAGACTAAGAGAAAGTGACGCTTCACGGAATCAAAATAAACTAGCAAAAGCACAGAAAGGAAACCAACACAGAAAAGAGATTCCTCCCATGCAGAGCTGAAGGCATGTTTTATTGTAGGTAATTTTATTCATGAACAGAGGGATTTCTATCTGCTTTACATTAACCTCACACACATTGCATTTTTCTACTTTTTGAGGTTAAATATTGATATTCTGGGGAGGCCCTCCACTGTATGAACTGATCACGAAGTTTTTGTTGTGAGATGTCAGTGCTCAAGTTGTAGTGGGCACTTCTGCTTGGTCGGGTGAGCAGATGAACATAATGTATTCAGGATGCCGCAGCACAATTAGGCATAAGTTTATGTGTTGTTCCCTCCCCCCCAAAAAAAGAAAAAAAGGTTTAAGCAAATAGATCACCCCACTTTCCAGCAAAAGAAAACAGAGATAGTGCTGGAACTAATTTGTGTTTTAAATGATACAAAGACGTGTGGGTAACAACTGTAGGCGTCTATTTCCCTCCACTCAGAAATCCCCTCGGAAGAACTGTACTCAATCTGAATTTCCAACACCTCTTCACACTCTTCCACCCTGACAGTCTGATAGTGTCCTTAGCTTACCTACTCTATTTTTTCTGGTCTCACCTGAATATGCTGGTTCCAGCCACTGCTCCTCACAGCATCACAGCTTGCTGTTCTTATCTCCCCACACTGCTCCTGGGCTTATCATTCTGGATTCTCACTATTGCCCTATCAAATCCCAGCATCAACCCTGTCATGCAGACTTTAACTCATCCTGCCTTGTTCTAATGCAGGCCCTACATCTTGAACCTAAACTGATGGCTACCATTGACCTTACTCATCATGGCTCTGAATTCCCCAAACTGACCTTGGCCCCAAGATCTTGGCCCTGAAAATGTCTGTTCAGTTAGTTATTTACTCTTACCACCTGCCCTCCCACCTGCAGTGTCATCCAGCTCTACTCTGTATCCTCATTTTCCCTCAATGGCTCATGCAAAAATTACTTTTCCTCCCACTTTATTTCCATACATCATTCTACAAGCCAGGAAAAGCCTTACGTCTTCCCACCCGTAATTCCCACCCTCCCACTCTGCCTCAGCAAATCGTTTGGGCTCTTCAAGAAGGGATATAAACCCCGCTCTTTCCTACATATTCTTATTCCCCTACTGCTCCTGCATTTCCCCTGTTTGGGACACAGCGGCTGATCAGTTCTGCCTATATACCTACTCTGCTCACAGTCCCTAACTCAAAGTCCTCATATTGTGTATTTTTCCAGTACTTGTGCAAAAAGATTACAGGCTCCACATTTCTCCAATTGATGCATAACCGGCTGGAGGGAAACTCATCAAACTGACCCCATCCCTGACCCCAGCTTGATATGTAGGGTCTGTCACATTTCCCTTTTAAACATTGCCAGATTTTGATTTGATCTCAGAGACCAGGAAAGAAAGCAATTCCAGGCTGCTCTTGACAAACAGCTCTAGGGGAGGAAATATGTGAAGCTGTGACCGAAGAATGAGAGAAAGACCCCAAGGAGTAAAAAAAAAAACAACCGAAACTCCAAGTCAGAACGAGAACAGCCAGTGTCTGTGAAGGTTACACTGCGGCAAGCTCTGAAGAGCCAAGATGAGGCTGCCAGGACTCAGCTGGGGGCCTCCTGCCAGGAAATTACACTCTAGACTGAGCAACATCCCCATCTCTCAGGTGAGTTCAACAGGGAGTCACAACAGCCGAAGACTGGAGATTGAGTAGCTCTCTTCTTTCTCCCTCCCCCAAGCATTGTTGTTCCGGGTCAACAGAGCCAAGGGCAACTGGCACAGAAGACATCGTTCTCAAGGCAAGATAACAGCAGGAGGAGGAAATAGGATGCGAGAAGCAGAGAGATGATGTGCCCTTAGGCTAAGAGAGATGTTGTGGGGGCCAACATGGCCCTTGAAGAGCTCCTGCTCAGACTCCACCTCTGCTGCAGAAGGTCCTAGAAGTCCTTAAGCCTCAGCTTCCACGGAGTACCATCTGCAAGATGGAAAAAATACTTGCTAAGAAAAAGCAGAGGTGGATATTCTCCACCAAGAAGTGGATATGAGATAGCAAAAGAAGGACTAAGAATGCACGGGAGAGAGGGGTCCCATCATGCAGGTGTCAAGAATAGGAATGTCTTCCTGCTACTAGCAGATAATCTGCTATCACACTGCTGGCTTTATACAGGCAGATGAGACAACAACTGCAAGCAGTTGCCACCTGAACATCATAGATAGAGTAATTATTAAAAGCAGAGCACGGTCTTGAGTGGGGTATGGACCCCCACGGATCTGTGTAAGCACCAGTAGAAAGCAGTTGCTGCCTACAGAACAGAAACGCAGTCTTTTCCCTGCTGTCAGCACCTGCGTCAAGCTCCTGGTTTCTCTTGAGATACAGCTCTTAATTGGGATAGATTGTACGTTTTCTGCTGTAGCCCAGCCTAGCTCCCAGTTTAATTGCTAGTTTATGACTTAGCCTGTTTTGTGCTTTCCACGCTACTTCTTTCCCCACTTAATCTAATAGAATTACAGAAAGTATTGCTGGGAGGACCTCAGGAGGCCACACAGTTTATCCTTCTGCCCCAAGGCAGTATTTCATTTTCAACAACATCATGTGTCTTTTGCTATCAGGTCAGATCGGTCCAAGACGTACAGCGGGTAAAGAAATGAAGCTTACCCAGGGGAGTCAATTGGCATAAAAGACTAAATCCAGCCCTTTAAGTCACTCTAGTTATATCAGAAATAACCCTGGTCCAAATGGCGTCATTTATCAGATCAGCTTTCAGAAAGATGTCCTTTCTTAAGTTTTAAGTCTCTAAAATGAACAAATCTCTAGAAGAAACTGTTCTGACAGCCCCATTCCAGTATATTTAATGCTTTATTACGAACAGCAGTGACCATTCCATTGTTAAGACTGAACAGATCTTATCACAGTATGATCAGCTTTGAAACTCCTGTTAACTCCCACAATAAAACCCGATCTTTCTGCATTTCACTCCACAGTAGAATATGTCTGGCAAGACAAAACAAAACCATTAAAGCATCTTTAATATGACAACTTTACACAAACAAATTTCCAGTAAAATTTCAGAATGTCAGTCAGCTTCTTAAGGTTCTTTCTTCCAAGACAATTTGACTAAAAATTCCACTTTTGTTTTCTTTCATCTATTAATCTCTCTACGAAGAAATGTCTTGCAGCCTTGGGAATAGATAATGCAGAAATTAGAAGGATAAAAAAAATCAGCTGGTGATGTATCAAGCTAAGTAAAGCAGGGCACAAGTATAACAGGGATTCTGTGCAGCCGAACCATGAGGACCAAAGGAAAGGTAAGAAGGAGGGACTCCAAGGAGGAAAGAATGTTTTTGTCTAATTAAACAAGAAAACAGGAAAAAGAAGGACTATGTATCTCTTAAAAACAGTTAAAGTCCTGTTTGTTTCCTCCCCCTTCTTTTGAAATTTCAATTCTGGTTGAGCTGGGTCTCTTCCGGGTTGTAAACACCCATGCTGAGCACCTGCAGCACTGCACAGCTGGACAAAGTAGAGGAGCTGTAAGAAGACAACGAGCTTCCTGGTCAGCAGACAGGCTTTCTGCCTTTCTCCCACTGTTCTCCACGGTGTCTGTAATTCAGAGTGATGCTAAGGCTATAAGCAGCAAATATGCATCCTCACCCTACAGATGTGACTGCAACAGTTACTGAACACAGTAAGAGAAACTTAATAATAGCTTCAGACTCTTCTTTATCCTGCTTGTCCAGCTCACCTACTCACTACCCTAAACTCCTTCACACAGACACAAAACTATTTTCCACAGCCTTCCCATATCTGGCTCCCATGTTCTCTATCCACTCTTCACTACTAGCCTCTACAACCAAGGTCACAAATAAGCTAGGAAAATAGCAACAAGCATCACCTGCATCATGCTGGTATTATATAGCACATTAGCCAGGAAGGACAATATATTATGCTTTTAAAATGCATTTGAAAGGACTGAGATGGTTATTGTCAAACATACCATTTTGAAAGACATTAAATTGTGTCTACATTAGTGCTTGAAATAGTCCTGTAAAAAACAAGTTGGGCAACATGCTTTAGACACAACCTCTTTTCTAATTCTAGTCATGGCCTGTGGAAAGAGGGAAAGGGGCAGTGGGTGAATCCCTACTGCTAGCTAATTAGATCATACATTTCCTCTCTCAGGCAATACATCTTTCCCTGCATGGGAAGCATTTTTCTTCACTAACCTCTCAAAAGCAGCTTCCCTATAAATCACAAATCACCACTGCAAGCATTCCCTTAATGAGATCCTCCAGCTTTTGCATTCCTTTAATAAAACAACATTCACCAATCTTCACCTTACTGGTGCATTTAGACTGTTTATTTGAAGTTATGGGAGGTCCTTCTGGTGCAGAGAGCTTGAACTCCCTGGTTAAAGATTGCATAGGATTCATTTTATCACCCATTCCCAAGGCGTTCATCCCCCCTATATACCATGTCACAGGTGGCATACACACCTGGCATGCTATTTTCAATATGAAAAAATATCTGTCTTGCGTTATAATCACATCATCAGTAGAACCAGGGGGAAATGAGCTACCAAATCAAAACAAACCTTCTTTAGTTCTTTAACTAGATCAGCACAGCATCCAAAATAACTTTTATTCTTAATAGTCAGAGGTACTAGCACCTGCAGGCAAGACTCAGCCTATGTAAATCAACAGACACCCCCCAGGATTAACAAGACAACCCATGTAAGATACAAATGTCAGTAACGCTAATCCAATTTAAAAAAGAGTGAGTCTTCTAGTTACCCTAAGCCCATGGAGGCGTCCTTCCTTCTTTGGAGGAAGCAAGAGCTTTCCCAGCTGGTTCTGTCATTTTTTTGAGGTGGCTTCTAGCAAAAGAACCTATTCATTTTCTTTTCTTGTGGGCTGAGCTCCTACTTAACCTCTTTAGCTGGTATTCATGCTCCTTAGCTAATTGCCAGCATCAACACACTGTTGCCAGTGAAATGAGCCCAGCTGCTTCCCCAGATTCTTGAAGTGCTTCATAAACTCTGCTACAACATCTGCAGCCATATTTCTTATGTTCAATCCAATGTACTTTTCCTAGCACTAGGCATAAAAATGGTTATAAAATGCACATATAAAAGTCTTGAAACACAGATTCCTGAAAAGCCTGCCTGAAATATCACTCAGTGCTTACTCTCTACAAAATTCAGCTTCCCTTGTCCAAGGGAGGCTAACATAATCTGGGAGAAGAGAAAGGTTAGTTTTGAACTTCTCAGTGTTAGGCTCAGTTACAAGGCAGTACCTTACCACAGATGCTTTCACATACTGCATTAGCAAATAGACTCTTACACATGCAACATCAGTACTCCACACAAAAGAGCAGTTCTCTCTAGGCTTTTACCTTTTCTGATACGAAACTTCTAGCCAGACACAGCTGAGTCAGAGTAACTTAGCCAGGCTGCCTTTCATTTCCTTAGTCCTGTTTCCACTAGCAACATCAGAATCGTGGCCTTTAATCTAAAATTCAAGGACAAGCAGGGAAAGTTTAACAACAAAGAGGTCTCTGATTCTAGTAAGGGATTGAGAACTGAACCTAATGAGAACATGGCATTGCCAAGTTCAACTGGCAAAAAAGAAAAATGACACAAAAACATAAGATGACAAAGACATGAAGAAGAAAAGATAATTTGTTTTAAAGTTTGGACTCATCTTTAGAATAAAAGAGGTATTCTTGCTATCTGACCCCATTTTGCAGATAAGCCAATTTGGATGTGCCTGTAGGAAGTCCTGCTTGCTTCAAGAGAGGTAGCTTCTTGAGAAATCTTGTGACCTGGGACCAGCAGAGGGCACTGCGTTACCAAGTGAAAGCAGTACAGATGCAAGACAGTTCCTACCAGGCAGTGAAAGTGAGCTACGTTGAAGAAAAGAACCAGATTCCAGAAGTCAGAAACACATATTAGTCATCAGCATATCAGTCCTACAACTGATAAGTGTAACATTGTTAAAACAAGCCTCAAACTCTGGGCACTCCTAGAAACACACCTAAATCCATGCTCGGTCCCCACACATCTCAGTCTCCATGTGTTGATTTTAGGGCATAGGCCTCCTACTGAAAATGCTTTTCAAGCAGCAGGGCCAAACCAGTCCTGCCCTGCAACCTGTGTATCAAGGTTGGGTTGCTTAAGTTGAAAAACATCCTGTCAGCTTCCTCGCTCCTTCTCCAAACCTGTAAATCATTGCTTGTAGCAGCGGGAAGTCTGTTCAGACAAGAGACAAGACAATATCAAAGCAAAGAGCTGGCAATTTCCATTCTGCCCTCCGCTTTTACTCCCCGCCTCCTCCCACCTAGCAGATTTTCAGTGAGCGGAGAACCAAGTTAGAGGACATGAAAGGAATGCTGAGGTAGCAACTTCAGAAGAGTGTCTTTCCACTTGCTTATTTCTAGTTTATTTTGAATTACCAGAAGATGACCATGAAGAAGCAAATAGCTCATCTTTTTTCTTCTCTCTGTATTCCATCCTGCAGGATTCTGGGCACTAGAAGAAGCTTAGAGGATAAATAAGTCATGTCAGTCATGGCCCTCAAGCTAACGAGTGAAAAGTTTCCACTTTCTCTTTGTACAGTTGGTGGAATGACTTTGCCAGGATGTAGAAAGGGGTCTCAAAATTTTTCATCTCCTTCTGTAAAGAAATAAGAAAGTTGTGAATGACAGATGGAATAAGCATTTGACTATTTCTGCACTAACTGCTTCACAGAAGACAGATTAAAACTGAAGGTGAGTTAGATGACAAATAAGTGGAAGAGAGCCCCCAATTATCTTTCTTTACCTGAACGAGAAGATAACTTTACAAACACCCACTTCCACAGACGGTGAAAGGAGCAGATACTCACCACTGACATCTCACAGTATTCCAGGCCATGTTTCTCAGCCCACTCCTGTGCTTGTTTCTGCTCCACAACTCGACGACCAACCAAGTCTGTTTTATTCCCCACTAAGACACCTACAGAAAAAAGACATGAAATAAAGAAAAAACAACAACCCAGAAATGCTGACTTGTTAGCAATAAATGCTGGAACATTTGTAGAAGTAGCTGAAAAAGTTGGAGGCGTGGAGAACAGTCTACAACTACCTAGGAAAGGTTCCACAAAGGAAACATATTCATGCCCTATCAGCTTTGTGATAAAAGCAAATGATTTGGAGGAAGCCATGCCTGCCCCTGGCTTAAAATAAATGCTCTATGCTACATCTCAACAGGAACAACTGCTATCATACAAGAGGGGAGCAGATAACAAGAATCTCACCCATTTCTTACCTGGGATGTGCACTCCAACTGCTTGAGCCCTCAGCTTCTCCAACCACTTGGCACAGTTGTTGAAAGATTGCTCATTAGTGACATCATACACAAGGCACAGGACGTTGGGTTGCTCCCACTGCACAGCAAGAAAGGAACATTGTCAGCTCTAATGAAACTGATGTGGTCAACAGCCAGTCTGTAAACACGGCAAACACCGATGCTAAGACAAAAATAGAAAGCCTAACATACAGGAATCCTATGCCCTGGCTGAGGTTTGACATTTCAGTTGAGCTGACTAAATGGATAGCTGGTACTGGGAGAGGTGGTCTTGCTCTCTTTCCCCATTCCTGTCTGCACAGTCCTGCTCTTTTACTTGTATCAGCTCTGGCACTCACCTGATCCCTGGGGAAGCTGATTCTTCATGCTGAATAAGCGCAAAATTAATCCTAGAGAAAAACTAGAAAGGTTTTCTTCCAGTTTGAGAAGCTGAGCCAGCTTCTAGAGGGATCCCTTGCAAACTAGACCTAGTGCAAGGGCAAAAGTGGAATTGCCTCTTGTAGAGCAATGAACCATTAAGTTGACTTAGCCACCTTATGAAACCTCACATCAATTAATTGATCCTACGTCTCAAAATGAGATAACACAATGGAGAACAGTACAGGTAAGGACACAAATACGTGAAGGAAAAAATCAAGGGCAATATTATTCTCAAGGACAAGAATGAGTCCTGTTGGATCAAACACATCACTATACACAAAAAACCCCACTGTTGAGTAGCAGCAAAATAAATGTTTTTCTAAGAAAGAAAAATAACTTTAACCAACAGCACAGCAACTCTCAGTCAAACATCCCTATTTCTTTTGTAAGAAAACTGAATAACTGTCTGCTTTCCTTCCTCTGGAAAGTATTTCTTCTAGTACTTCTACAGATTTTAGAGAGGTAGAACAGGATGCATTGGCAACTGAGGCAATTGCTCCCATTTACACTGAAGACAAAGTTTGCTACATCTGCCAGACTGGGGAGTTCAGATCTTCAGAGCAAAAGTGCTTCTTTGGAAGAAGAGGACTGTTACATAAGACTTACCAGCTTCTCCAGCATTTCAGAAAATAGATCTTTTCCTGCAGAGTCAAAAATGAAGAATTCCTGAAAGTGGAAGCAGAAAGAAGGCTCTTGCCAGGAAAAATGCAGTGTAGGGAAAGGTTTTGAAAGTAAATACTGGAAATTGTAAATCCTGCATTTTGTTCAGTACAGCAGTGTCGTGTCCCTAAGGGACAAGTTCCCTGCATGGAGAATACTCCAGTTCAGATAGTATGAGAAAAGAAATAGCTATTTTTCATGTATAACCAATAAAAGGGTTACCTCCACGGCCCCAGGTCTGGTTTCCATCCCTACTGGAAATAGAATATGTGGAGTGGGACAGTAACCTGCAGTATTTATACAAAATTATACATGTGGTCCACATTCCACTAGTGGGAGTATAGGGCATTAAGGAAAAATAACAGGTAAGTTCCAGCTTCTGTAGTTCTAAGAAACATGAACTAAACTCGAGTCCCCTGAAGGACAGAACAGAATCCTAACAAAGCTGGCAACAGCTTTGGTTTAAGATGTCATGTTAGATACAAGTATGTAAAACTTACATTTTTAAGATTAAACTAACCCTGGAGTATCAGCAATTGTACATGATCAGCCTCATTTCCTTAATGCAACTTAATGGTCTTATGAGCATGCAGAGCGATCTTCCACCAGAATGAGACTGAAGTGAGGTTTGAGCTCTGGGTGTCTCTTTCTGACCCAATTTATGTCACAGAAAAACTCACCACACTATCACTTGTCTCTGGAACTGATACAGCCTTCACCAACAGTTCTATGCCCGTTGTCTGTCAAGAAAAATCAGGAAAACAAGGATCAGAAGAGTTTTTAAGAGCCTGTCTGACTGCATACCAACGATGCATTGGATTGAGGCAATTCTTGTGAATCATTACAATCCCATCAAACATCGGCTGCTGGGAACTCCTCATAGCTCTGGTAACACGCTCCCACCTACATGTTAAAGCCACGTAGATTCGCTCTGATGGGGGAAAAAGACGGAGAAGAACCAACGTCCAGAGATTTGCTTATATACAACTAAGGGTATTAGCTGAAATCTGCAGGGCTACGTTCACTATCACATTGCTGCTCTAAAGCACGCCTTAGAACGTTTTGCACCAACCATGTGACCAGCTAACATATGGCACTGAGGTTATTTGTGCCTCTTCCACCTTTTATCTCATTCTGCTTTGTAGCTTGTTTGTTTGTTCTATTTCTATCCTTAACTTCTGGTTTCCATCTTTATTTCAATGAATAAACATATTTTAGAGTTTTTTCTCCACACTCATATTTTCCTTTTTTTACTTACTTATATTTACTTTTATTTTTATCCTGCTTCTGATTAGTCATCACCATTGATTCTCACACTGAAAGACTGCAAACTGTATCCTCTTCATCTGGGAACAGTTTCTGTAGATTATAATTATCTTGGGGCTATGCAGCACATCTTCATGTTTGCATAGTGATAAGTGCACTGTCCACATGCACATTTAATAGTTGGAATTAAAAGCTTTCTCCTTCAGCAATGCTTTTTCACAGAGCATTCCCTAAAGGGGAAAGCTCTCTAACACCACAAAAGCTTGTGAAAACATTGGTTCAGCAGGAAAATTATAAAATTAACTAAATTACTCTGCATTAAGTTTCAAAACCAGCACCCACATAATGTAAAGACTTACAGAATAGTAAATGGTTTCTCTTCAGAATCTAGGGTGTAAGAGCAAGAAAACCCTTAGGACCCCACCTTGAATGCCTCAACTTAAAACCATATTATTTATTTTGTTCTAGACTTCTTAGTTTTCTCATGCAACTTAAAAAAATGTTGGATAGCAGTTTGAGCCTGTTGTATGCTTACTAGCGTGTAGTTCTTCTGAAAATGAGCCCCATCATTGCGGAACATCTGGGCTAAAGCACTCTTCCCCACAGCTGGATCTCCTGCAAAACCATAAGCATAAAAGATTTTTGTTTCATCTTAGACAATCTTATTTTCCCTCAGTTCTGTTACTATCATATGGCATAAGAGCTTGGGTGCTGTAACTCTGAATACAGGCAAGATAACTGTCACAAAACAATCTAAAAGGTAATACCCATGTGAAGAAATGAATATTGCCATTATGTATACTGGTGCTGACATCAGATTTCTGCTCTACAAATGACAGTAAAGGGCCCCCAGATCAAGGCAGAACTGCTGTTTGTTCTAAAATTCATGCCTACCCTATAGCCTTTACCTAAGAATTAAAATTTCCCAGGTATGTTGTCATGTAGAGAAAAACACAATGTGATAAGGGAGACTGGGCTGCACAGGAGGCTATTTCCTCTCCTTAGATTACCCATTTCCCCAGAATCAAATCCTTGTTACACACTAAGTTTAGGGAATAGACAGGTTATTTATATACTACAAAGCTGCTTAAGCTGGTAACATTCCTTGATGAACTCTTCTTGCTGACCCTGCTAAGAGAGCAACTCTTGCTGACCCAATGCTCCTGGTGGCTCATTAGTTGCATCCTGGGCATAACAGAAGCAAATGTCACTTGGCTGGAGAGAAAGAGCCTGCTTATTCATCCCTATATGGAAGGAAAACCAAGGGGCTTTAGTTTCTCCTCTTTTAGAGCCAAGGCTTTCTGGTATGGCTGGTACAACACTTTGGGCAAACCTGGCAGCTGCCTGCTTTGGCCTGCTGTTACAAAATTCCATAAGATCCAAAGCAATGGGCAGAGAACTGCAGAATTCACATATGCCCATATCACTCCATGAAAAATATCATAATCCTTGCAAAACAAAGACTTAATGTTCCCAAAGGGCTTATCCTCTCTTTATATACTGTCTTAGTAGCCTGGATAGTTCCAAGGACAGAAACCAGGAATTAAATACCTCAGTGGTTCTAGCTTTACCCTTAAAGGAACACTCATGGCAGCCAAGCCTGCAATACAAGTCTTTTATGTTATGTTGTTAATAAATAAACCCAGAAAGGGGTATATTTTGACCCTATTACAGCTTCCTAGCTGGTGTTTTGAAGGAAATCGGTAAAGCTATCTGCTCACATAATATTACAGAGGAGGAAGGGTGTTTCGGATAGCGACAATTGCTCCTAGATGCATTAACCAAATGTAGTTCTTGTTTAAAAATTTTTAGCATGCTTGCTTACTTTGAGCTGAGTTGGGCTCATAATATTTAGACAGGAAAATCTGGTAAGTCAGCTTGTTTGTTCCCTGATCAGTTCAAGCTTGTGCTGAAGACAACACTGTTCTGAGTGGAAGCTATTATGTATTTCAATAGACAATTAGATCTGTCTTTGTAAAATGAGATAGAGAAGCATACATTGCTCCAAACTGCGCAGGCATCATCCAGTGCAAATTCTTAACTAATGCGCTGCCTTTCTTCAATTTGACAGCCCCAGTTGTTCTTTCCCTCTTCTTACTCTTTGCCACCCTCTTAGCCCATTACATCACTACACTTTCTCAAAATGTTTCCTTGCCCTTTTCATTTAGTTTGGTCTCATCTGCCAGTACGGCATCCCACAGTATTTATTCCATCCATATCGCTGTTATTCTGCCAGAATCTGTAGTGTGTCTCTAAAATGCCTGCCAACTGTCTTCCTACAATGAAAACCTTTTTGTAGTGTCTCCGTAGTAAGCTCAAACAACAATATCTTTTACTGTGTGTCTGTAAATTACCCTTGAGATCACACAGGAATCGCTTTCTATTGTCAAGTTAATAGTCTCTCTTTTGCTAATAAAAGCCGTTTTCCCCTGTTGTTCTCTTTGACCTTGGTGCAGCTC
The DNA here is from genome assembly GCF_018139145.2 of Gymnogyps californianus. Taxonomy (NCBI): domain Eukaryota; kingdom Metazoa; phylum Chordata; class Aves; order Accipitriformes; family Cathartidae; genus Gymnogyps; species Gymnogyps californianus. Next base: position 160,659,307 of record NC_059471.1, read on the forward strand.
CCAATACTGTGAGCCACTCTATTCTTCATAACCATTTCCTTAGGTACACAGGGGTTCCCTGTTCCATCTCTGATGTTTTTGCTCCTACCTATATAATTGCATTTTCTTGTTCCCTTTAGGTTGTTGTGGTTACTCATCTCTTATGTCTCTTTCACTATATTGGTCTCTTCTGCAAGAGAGAAGTTATTTTGCCCCGTCTGCTTCATTAATTTATTATTTTTAATAATACATGGATATTATTGTAGCACTTAGGAGAACTACATATGGGACAGAAACTTCCTGTTGTTTGTGTTGTGAACAGAATTGAAAAGGCAGCTCCAGACCCAATTAGGATTAAGCACATAACTAGGTCATCCAAAGAAAACCTATGTGAATTTAAAACGGTCATGGAATTGGCCTTTGGTAACACTAAACAACAAAACTTGAAAGACTTAAGCAAAGCCTACATATTGGGACCTGGAAACTTCCAAATTGGAAACGATGTGTAAGTTTCAAATCTAGAAGACAGGCAAGATACTCATGCTGTCCACAGTAACTGTCAACAGAGGCATGAGGGAGATCAATTCTTTTGCATTTGCCAAAGATCACACCTGGCTTTGTGTGAGTTGATGGTTAGCTGCTTCTGAGGTTAAGAAAAAGGCAAACATTTTATTCTGGATGAAAGAAAACTCTGGAGCAAAGAGTTAAACCTGGGAGTTGTCTGCACACAAAGGTTTTATGGATTTGTGCTTCTGGCTGAGGCTGCACGGGGCTTCAATGTAGATGGATGGAAAAAAAAAAGAAAAAGTTTTCTTCCCGCAGCATTAACAGTCAGCTGTACTTACTTTCAGCACCTCCATAATCCACCCTGACTAAACAGACTGGTGTCTTCACCTCACTTTTTTTCAGGTTAACCTCCAGTTTGCTTGGGGAAAAAGACGCCTCTGTGAAGTGCACACGCTTTATCCTTCTACTCTTTGCTAAGACTCTACCTTTCCATCACACTCTCAGAACCACCCCAATTTCTGACGTGAATTTTTCCTCCAGCACAAAGGGAGCCTCCCATATGAGGCAGGACTCGGCTGTCTGCCCTGCTCCCTTCACACCTTCCCCATACTCAGCCCACCTTTCCACACTGTAGAAATACTCTTTCTTTCTTTTCTTTCTCTCGTTCTCTCTCTCTTTTTTCCAGATCCTGTCCTTGCATTTCAGCTGGTCGGACTACGCTGCACACCCTCCCTGAACACAGCTCTTGATTGTCCACATGTCGTAGGAGGGAGAGGGTACGGGGTAGGTAACAACAAACGTGATTGCCACCGTTCCCGTCCCGAGGGAGCTGAGGTCCCCACCTCTCTCCTGTCGCCTCTTTCCCCACCTCTTCGCCGTCGCGGCGACCCCTCGACGAAGGGCTGAGAGAAGCCAGGCCGCCTCCCGGCGCGGCCCGCCACCACCCGCCCGGGGCTTCCTCCTCGCTGAGGGGGCCCGGGCGTCCCAGCGCCGCCCCGCCGCTGGCCTCGCCCCACCCCACGGAGCCCGCTCTAGGCCCCTATAGCCAGCGGGGCGGATGGGACCGGACGAGCCGGACTCACCTGCCAGGAGGCACTTGGCAGCGAGCTTCACCATCGCCCCGGCCCGGGGAAGGCGGCGGCGGGCCAGGGGGCCGCAGCAGAGCGCGGTGGCGGCAGCCGCTGCCGTGGCCGCAGCCGCGGCCCTAGCAACAGAGCGGCCCTAGCAACCGAGCGCCCCCGCCTCCTTGAGGAGGCGACCGACCGCCCGCCCAGCTCGGTTGGCTGTGAACTCTGCTCATCAATGCTACCCGGAGTTGTTATTGGTTCTCTTGTCTTTTCCCGCCCACTAAACGTCCCGTCATTCAAACCCGACCCCCCGCCCCTTCTGGTAGCTAAGGCGGGGCAGCGTGCTCCGCGGATGGTGCCGTGGTGTTACGGGGACAACGGAGTAGTTTCTGCCTAGCAACTAAGTACGTTGTCAGGAGCCGGTTTGTTATTGGGTAGAACACAGGCAACCGTACCACGGAGCCGAAATTAACCCACTGGGGACAGGGCAGAAAATAATAAAGTTACGGGCAAAGAGCTATGTAATAGGGGTGCGGCAGCACCAAGGAGGAAAAAGACGGGTGAGGGAGAGAAGCCTCCATTGCCTGCCTACCATCCCACGGAATGCGATCTTCCGTGCAGAGGAGTCCTCACGCCCGCGCCTGCCTGAGTGCCTTCCTGCGCATGCGCGCCTTCGGGCGCTCATCTTTCTCCCCGCCCCGTGCCCCTCCCGTCCGCTGGAGCGGGAACGTGCTGTTCCCCTCACCCGCCCCGCGCGGGCTGCTCTGCGCGTGCGCGGACGGTTAACGGCGGGGGGAGGGTCGCGCGCGCACTCGGCTGTTGGGGGCGGGCGGGTGTCCGTCGTGCAGGCTGAGGAGGGCGGCCGGCTGTGGGGCAGGGGTGTGGGGTCCAGACAAGGAGAGGGCAGGGGGCTGTGTCCTGGCACCGGCTGCGGGAGTTCCGTGATTTGGGTCACTTTTCCCCCAAGGACTACAGCTGGAGTCAAATCGGAGCGGGAGTCGGAACTGCACCCCGTTTTGTTCTTTGCTGCGGCTGTTTCTAAGTCGGCCACCAGTCTCCTGAATTTCACAGTGTCGGTTGGGTCAGCATGTTTAAAATAGCCAGTTTATGAGGCCTGTATGTCAAATGTGGAAGTTGAGCAACGTTTCTTCTCAGCCTGGGTCAACATTTAATCTGTTATCCTGCCCTCCAGTTCATACTTTTTGTTGATTTTGACTATGTTACCGTTCTCCTGGAGAGCGTTCTCTTCTTGCTCACCAATTTTTTAGTTGCTTCTTAGTATCTGAGAATTTTGCTCCTTTTCTTTCTTTTTTTTGGTAGTCTTTCACACTGCGGTAGGTTGGTGCTTTTAATTGTTTTTTTTCTTTTTCAAATATTTGTACTAAGATCTCCCTTGACTACTCTTAAACTATTTTATGCTTTATTCTTAATCTTTAAACTGATCTTCTGTCTTCCTTAAGCAGCCCAAGTCAAACTTAATGGGTTTGGGTTAGAGCTGAAAAAGCTGACTGAAGCTTCCTAGTTTTTCCCCTCCTTCCAATCTCTTTGAAAGATCTTACGCTGTTAGAAAACATGTCATTAGTAACAAACAATACTTTTTCAGTGTATAGACTTTGCTTGGCTACTCTTTAGGTTGTTTACTGTGGAGCACAGAATCTGCTTACTATGAAAAGCAGTAAGTAAGCTTGGGAAGAAGAGAATAACCAATAATGCACCTGTATTTGGGTTATAAGATTGGACATTCCAAGAGTAGAGTTGGTTGAAAATAAATTCTTCCAAGTTTTATTTGAACCTCAAGGTAGTGCCTGCTTAGAAGGCAGCTTTTTTGGTCTTTTCTAGTATGAATGACCCATTTTACCTGTTTGGGACTACATGACGTATCTGCCAGACATCTAGCCAGGCAAGCAAATAACATAAAAATAATAAGTACCTATAGCAAAATCAAAGGAGTCTTTTATATGCACAGTAAAAAACATTGTTTCTGTGATAAAAATATGAAAGGGACTTCACTAGCCTGAGAGGGCAGAGACTTTAATCGTAGATGATGACTGTAGCAAAGTATAGTGATGGATTCACTACTAGGGGTTCCTTTAAAAAGGAAAAGAAAAATTAATCCCAGGTCTTATTATTGCTTTCACTGTTTTCTCTTCCATTCCTGGATCCTCTATCACATAAAACAGGTGTGCGGTTATTGATGTTCTCCATCACTTATGTTTAAATAGCTTACCTCCTTTTTCATCTTTTCTGCCTTCCACTCCATCCTCCAAGAAATTCACTTGCCTCTGTGGTGTTCTGTTTTTGCAATCTTTGCATTATCCTTTGTTGTCTATTTGTAATACTGTCCCAGTTTACTGACAGGTCTGTATGCGAAGGCTTTGAGGCTCCATTATAATGTACTTGAGATTTATTGATCGTGGCTGTAATGTAGTGGTATCCATCAGCATTTACTGAGGTTGCAAACATCTCTACCATTTTACACTGGGATCAGTGTAATAGAAGGCATAGATTATGTTGGAAGTGAGATTTTCATTGCTATTGAAAAATTCTGCTTGGAATCTGGCTATCTCCTTTCTGTTTGCTACTTTCTTATTAGCACTCGGGTCCTTCATCCCGTTCCCTCATTTCCTACTTACCTCTGCATTCACTTGCGCATAGAGCTCTTAATGGACTTGTGTCGTCTCTATTTCTGCTGTCCTTTTGCCCCACACTTTTTTTTTTCCAATCTCAATCTTTTCTTCTGCCTGACTTCTCACAGGTGAAAGGTGTTCCCTTACCGACATTGACAGTGATAGATTAAGGATGGAATTACTTATCTACACCTTGTAATCCAAGCAGAATTGCAGTCCGCTGTTAGCAGTCCACAGGGGTTGCTGCTGAATAAATTGGAATACTGGTAGCTGTGCTCACTGAAGCTTCTCTCATCCTGAATATGTGAGAAAGAGAGGGGAAGAGAAACACTGTGGATTTAAACAAAAAAAACCCAACAACAGAGGATGATGTCCTTACCCTAGAGAAGTGTTTATTAGCTTAAATCCTGTATTTACCAGCTAAGGAGAAACAGAGCACTCTTTTTATTCACATATTTCATTTCTTCCTCAAATAAAGCAAGATTCCTACGAGTGGGAAGCGCCCCTTCTCTAATGTGAGCAGGATAAGTTGCCCTGACAGCCACAAGACCCTGAGATTTGAAGTCACATTCCTTTAGGCAACAGTCACAAAAGAGCAGATAAACTGCACGTGTCTATGTGCAGCTTGCATTTCATCGGGCTACAGAAGGCAGCGATGGTGGAACTGCAGCTCCAGTAGGGGTGGCAAGGAATTTCAGAAGCAAGGTAAGGCTTTACAATGAGGATTAAATTGAGGTCATACAGTCTTTTAGTTTGATGTATGGCTTGTGCTTCAGATTCTGTCGGGCACTGCGCAGGTCACTTCATTGTCTCCTTCACAACATATACCTGTTAAGAAGTGATTTTTCTGAGGCAGAATTCACTAATATTCCTAGGACTTGTTTTTATAGTTATTCATGTATAGATGCAAACATTCTGGATATATATTCAGAGTTGAGCAGGTTACAACCTGTAACTTGAATGTGCTGCCTAATAAAAGCTACTGAGGAAGTAATGTAGCTTCCTTGGAGTAAGCAGTGTTTCTCAGGAGGGCATTAATGTTGAGAAAAGGAATGAGTAGATCTTTCTGTAAGAAATCTCTTAAATACAAAGCGTTTCATCAGTTCTTTTTTAAATCTTATGTTACTAAAAGGAAACAGTGTGACAAAACATCAGAAATATCTTGCAAATGGATGAATATTCAGAGTTCATGCAGCTTTTTAAATCTGTATAGATTCTTACAGAATTGACTACGAGTGTTTACTGATATGTCTGGAGAGCTTTGAAAACTGCAAGAATGGATGTGTAAATTTCATTGTAGATTTCCGTTCTTTACACTTTCCCCAAGCAGCAGAATAAATAGAAACTTCATCTATTTTGAGGGCTACTTCATTTGGCATCCCCCAAAATTGCCTTTTGTTTCTCTTCAGAGTGGGGCTATTAGCACAGAAGTATGAATTTGGATGCTTTCTATATCACTGTTGATAACGGCATTATAGCTCCAGGTCTTCAGATTTTGCTCTTTTGTGGTAGGGACTGAGACATGGATATGAAGGCTTTTTGGCTGAGACTCAGTGCACCGAAATGTAAGGTGATTATGAAATGGTTGAATCAGCCAAAGGATTTGTTGGCAGTTAAACAGCGCTTCTGACTGATCTGGCATATCTGTGATTTGTTTCTGATCTACTACATCGGGAAAGTGGAAGTCAGAAATGAATGGCAGTTGTGGCATTAATGAAAAGTGGTAAATTATTAGATGTAGGGTAGGTACCTCTACAAGGCTGAAAACTTGGTTCGAGTATGCTAATTGTAACTGTTATGTCCTCTCTTCCGATGAATATGGAACAGATTTCTCAAGGATGCATTCGACTCCACAAGGATAAAGATAAGGAGAATTTTGGGGGAATAATTATTCTGCCTATGTCTGGAAAAATTCCAGCTTGAATCTTTATTTGTTTGTTCTTGCATATGGAAGCTAGGTAAAGTGCTGGGAACAAAACCTAAATGTTTAGTTTTTAACAATATACCTTGAGGCATTAGACATGGATAGTTGATCAGGGATCTGGAACTTCATACAGAAAGTCTTACGGTTGTATAGATCTCTCCATGGGAGAGTATCTGTGACAGACTGAGGACTTGCTGTGGCTTTGTGTGTGGCCTGAACCTTTCTCAGCTGTGAGTACGCTATTATTGGAGCAATCATTGTCATGCTCTTTTGCACAGAGTCATGCATAGGGTGATTGGATGTGGTAAGTGAGCGTTGAGTATGCTTCTGCATCATGGGGAAGGGGTTAATCTGTCAAATACAGAATATATGAATACATGACATCTTTAAATGAGCTACCCGTAATTCCAGCATGACAGTCATTATGTGGTGATGATGACTACGATGTCAGCTGGGAATCTTTTTTTGGATCTCTAGCTGCTGTCTGCTTAGAAAGCAGCTGCTAGGTTTACACTAATGCTATGTCTTATGTTAAAAACTGTAAGACTACATTCAAATAATGAGATTTATTAAAAAATAAAAGGTTATGTTTTGGTTTATATTCTGTTTATGTTTTTAGGGTTTGAATGTTCAAGGTTTTCTCTGCAGGCATGACAGCTAGGATTTTTTTCCCCTTGCTGAAAACTGAGAGTCAGCCATATAACTCCAGGACCTGGAGGTTTAATGGAGGAAGGAGAAGAGAAATATTTGAGACTCCTAATTAAATTTTAAAAAGTTTACAACACTCCGTTTTCTATCATCTCCACTTTTCTAACAGGTTAATTTTTAGGCACAAACTTTTCCACCTTATCCATGTCCTTTCTTTTCAAGGTCAATTTATTATAATGTATTTATATTATAATAAAACCTCTTCTGCTCTAAGCTTTTCAAATCCTCCCACTAATCATCTCCAATCCTTCCTGCTCTGGATTTCCTTTTCCCCAAGTCCCAGACCCTGAATTTCTGTGTTGTTCACCCTCCGGCCCCTGTCTCAGAGGTCTCTGTCCATGTATTGTTGCTTTCTCCTACTTCAATAGCAAGGCTTCCCCTCCTGTGTTCCCAGTAGCTGTTCACACCAGCTACTTCCTTCCCATTCGCTGCTGAGCCTTGCTGGTCAAAGTCTTTGTGGCTTTCTTCCTACAGACATAGGGCCTTGGTTCCTGCTTCTGATGAAGTCTTAAACATATGGGCTACACAGTGAACTTATAAAAATTCTAAACGAGAAGGATCCTGAGCTTGTAAAAATAGGATACACCCAGGAAAAAAATTACATGGGACCCCTTCATTGTTCCGTGTTCTGTGTTTTATATTCAATAGACTAGATGAAATTTCAGGTTAATTTTGACCTATCAGGCCTTCAGTGAGAAATAATTCAAGTTCTGTTGTATCAGTTATCTTCCTTTGGAGCATTTGAAATGAAGATACATTTGAACACTAGGATCCTCAACAGGCCAAAAAAGAAGTAGACTCATTAAATCTATGGGCAAATGCCTCTTAAGACTCCTCTGCTTTGCTAAGAAGGCTATCACAGGTGAACAAGAAAGTTAATACATGCAGAGAGGAACAGAAAACCACTGGCTCTAGTAATGGAGATTGTTACAGAACATAATTGAACACTGACTGCAGCAAAGCTAAAAGGAGACTTGCATTACAATGACATAAAATCTTTATTTTTTCCCCTAACCTCTGATTTCAGCTGTCTGACTAAGAGCAGGTGCTGGGCAATAGCTCAATTTCAACAACCCATTGCAGCTGAAAGAGTAGACGCAATTGTGCTGTATGCAGCAAAATTGAAAATTACTTTAAGGGAGGGGGAATGCAAATGTTTTAAGACAGAAAATCTTCATTCATCTGCAGAAGGAAGCATAAAATTAGCACAGCCGCGTAATTCTTATTCCTCTTTATATTAAAGCAGTAATAAGTGCTTGTTAATTTGCTTTTACCTATATATTTTAGTATCTTTCTAGTGATACATTTTTTTTAAACTGCATTGCATTGTGAAAATACAGGAAGTGGAGTTTGTTAACAATTAAAATGTTAAGAATTTAAAAAAATCCTTCCAGGCAACGTTTCCAAAACCTGAAAATGTCTCTGAACCATTTGTCTTTTCAGCAACGCATGGACCTTCCTCCAGTAATCAATGGTTAAGCATTTGACCTCTGGTCCTGTGCCTCTTATGACCTGTCTAGAAGCTCTAGTGGCAAAGTTGGGAGAGTTACCGTGTTTTTACCACCTGAAGGCCTAAGTATCCATTTGTTAATGCCAGGGTTGTGCCACTGTAGCACCGGTGAAACCAACTGTATTTTTGTACATAAACCATTAATTGCTCAGACGAGCAGCTTCTAGAATTAAAAACTGTTGTTGCAATAAGAGTTGGACATTCTGATTCAGACACTGACAGGATCCTTTCACTGAGATTTTCCTAGGTGGAAGACCTAGGAGTGTATGAAAAAAAACCATCTTTGCTAGCTGCATGTTCCATAGGGTTATTAAGTGCCTTCCAGTATTTTTATTTGGATCTTCAGATCCATTTATTGTTGTAACTCATGCAGTCCCTTCTATTTTTCTGGTGGCTGGAGAAGGACTCTAGTATTTGTATTCATATTAACTTCTGTCTTTAAAAGTGTATCGACCTTCGTTAAGCTTTGTTACTGTATTAAGCAGAAGAGCACTAATCAGAAATGGACTTCCTCCCTTGTGAAGTAATTATCCCACATTAAGAGATCCTACAGTCTGGGAAAGTTTTGACGATTGATCTCTCATGCACACAGCTAACCCCCTTTAGACACATTTGGCTTCACTCTCTCTTGTTTAGGAGAAAAGTTGTTTTAAATGTTGGAGCTCTGGAGAGTGTTGGTATTTCTAAAGAGTGTGTCTCTTTGGAAAAGAGAATCTGCTGAAATACTCTCTCAGAATGAAGGTACAGCAGCTTGGGTTCAAGCACATGTTAGCAATGAGAGAATCCAGGACCTAGAGGAGGTATTTTCATCACTGGCATGTGCTAAAGCTTGTGCTCTTGTGTCTGTGTTACCCATGGTTCCTGGGTGGTGTTAGAACAAGAATGTCAGCACATGCTTTAACCACAGCTGAATTTTGGTGTGTTAATGCATGCCATATAATTTCTTTTTCGTTTGCAATTGACTTATAAATAAAAGAACGTGTTCCCTATCCACTGACCACTTAAATCTCAATCTGGGATTTTAGAGTCAAATGAAGTTCTTTTGTGCTTTATGCTCATTAATAAAAATTTTGTGGGCTAATTTGTGTCTTCAGTGAATCTTGCATAAATTCATAATCTTTGATGTTATTTTGTTGAGGCTGAACTTGTTGCAAATATTGTGCAATGCTGCAGTTTTAAATTCAGTAACAATATTAACTCTGTTTTGGACGGAATATTGTTAATGTTTAGATACTATAGCACAGAGGCTTTGATAAAACTATGTGTGCGCTGCTGGAAAGGAGAACGTGAACTGCATTTCCAGTCTTTGAAAGTATTTAGAAACTAGGGAAAAGTTACTTCCCCACAAAAGATGCAAAGTCAGAAAAGGCAAAATAAGCAAACAAGCAAGCTTTGCTTTGATGAAGTGAACAAAGTGTGGAACCAATCATAGGACATTAGGCAGTGTTGAGCTCAGGACTGGTGGATAGACTGTAAATATAAATCCTAGCTCAGCTTCTGCAAAGTGAACAGGTGTTATGGCCTCCAGTCCATTGATTCCCAAAATAAGACATGTGGAAAATTGCTGATCCATGAAACTCCATTAAGAGCTTGGCAGGACCCTTAAAGCATAAACAATTATGAATTGTTGGTTAAGGGTTTGGTAATGATAAATGGTGATCGGAGAAGTTTTAAGAGTTGGTGATGGTCTGTCGATACAAATCTTTTTTGTTAAATGGTAATGTCATTTGTCAGGAAATGATGGTTTGTCTATGACTTGAGGATTTGGCTCTTCTTTCTTTTGAGTTGTAGCTGAGAGGGAGCTGTATTTCTTTCCTAGCAATATATAATACCAATGTGAACAAGTAGTGTCTTTTTTTGTATGTGTAAACATAATTTACATATCTTAAATCATCCAGTTGTGTCTCATTACAAACCATTGGCTATGAATCCAAGGAAAGGATGTGTACTGATTATTTAAAATTTGTCTTCAACCTGATGGCTGGAGTTGGTTTTTTTCATAACTTCTGCTGTATTACAACAGGGGAGAAAATTATGGAACACTTACTGTTCAGGACAAAGAAGAAGATGTAAGATGCCAATTAAGAAAATGAAGGTAAATGTTTCTTGGAGAAACTTGATTTTGCTCCTGTCGTGGTTTAACCCCAGCCAGCAACTAAGCACCATGCAGCTGCTCGCTCACTCCCCCCCACCCAGTAGGATGGAGGAGGGAATCGGGGGGAAAAAAAAAAACAACCAAAAAAACCTCATGGGTTGAGATAAAGACCGTTTAATAGGACAGAAAGGAAGGAAAATAATAATAAAATGACAATAATACTACTAAAAGAATTAGAATATACAAACAAGTGATACACAATGCAGTTGCTCACCACTTGCTGACTGATGCCCAGTCAGTTCCCGAGCAGCAATCCGCCCCTCCCAGCCAACTCCCCCCAGTTTATATACTGGGCATGGCATCATATGGTATGGAATATTCCTTTGGCCAGTTTGGGTCAGCTGTGCTGGCTGTGTCCCCTCCCAGCTTCTTGTGCCCCTCCAGCCTTCTTGCTGGCTGGGCATGAGAAGCTGCAAAATCCTTGACTTATAAACCCTACTTAGCAACAACTAAAAACATCAGTGTGTTATCAACATTATTCTCCTACTAAATCCAAACCATAGCACTATACCAGCTACTAGGAAGAAAATTAACTCTATCCCAGCTGAAACCAGGACAGCTCCTTTGCTTATGCATGTGAAAATTAAAACATCTTTCTTCATGAAATAATACATTGCAGGGTAATGTGGATTTTTTGTATTTGTCAGGCATACTATAATCCACACTCTGCTGAAAGCCTGATTAAATTTTGTAGCAAATTCTTTCTTCACTCTTTACAGTAGTTTCTGTGATAGTCTTAAAGACATTAAAATGAGCTATATGAAAATGAATCATTTAATATATTGTATGCATAAGGTTTTGTTTTATATTTTATTGTAACTTAAAATTTTGCATTTGTTTGCTGCGTTTTGAGCCATGACTAGATAACTTCCACCTAACAGGAAAATTCTGAGAATTTTTGTTAGTTGGAAATGGAACAATTCAAGATTTGGGGAAGGTTTGGAAGGAATTTGGGTGGGAAAAGTAAGAATCTAAGATAAACATTGAAGAGCCAGCAGTGAAAAAAAGTAATAGTTTGATGATAATTGATAAAACAGTCATTTTATGTTTGGGCAAAGATTTATTTATATTACACACGTTTGATTTTTTTTTTTTTTTTTTTTTTTGCTTCAGTGATAGAGGCATGAAATATTGAAATTTGAACTTTGAATTTAAAATACCGTTAGGGAAAAAAGTGGTTTAAAACAGATTTTATGAGAATTCTGATTACATAGGTTCTGAGTATACCAGTTGCATATTTGAATAAACTGACCAAACGCACGTTTAGAATGTCAGGTACTGTCACCATGAAAAGTAAAGATGGTATTTTGGAGGTCTCTCTACCCATTGTAACTTTTTCAGTTTGAGAGTGAAGGATATTTCTTTTCATCTTATCCATTACTACGTAGCTGAAAAATTTCAGGCCGAATTAGGCAGTGTTGCTTGTTCAGGAGTGATTGAGGGAATAATGTGAAGAAAGAATGATATAGGAATCTTTGGGGTCTTCAGACTTTTATGCCAGTAAAATATCCCCATTAATGTTGCTGTAAATTACTTTTTCACATAATGTACTATAAATAATTTTTTAGACTCATTAATGGCTGTGGTTTTTTGCTATTTGTTCTATTGTGCTATTTTTTTTGTTAAAGCCCTGGATAAAATTTCAGCTTTTATGCCATCCAGTGAAGCATTAAAATATAAATCCTTGCAGGTTCAAAGAATAGAAAGAGACTATAAAGGGCTTTGTTTATATAGCGATTTTTATGTCGATTCTCTGATTCCATGGATCTTCATTCAGGACACTTCAATAGCTGCGTTCCTAATGTTTTTTCTGTAGCCCTGTATACTCTTGTAATTACGCTTTATTGCCACTTGAGGTCAGCAGCTGCCGAGAAAAAGAATTAAACTATCGCTTCATTGCAATCCGTTTTCATTTGCTTTATTTAGAATACTTAAAAATCAATACATTCTTCAGATCCGTATATACATTGTGCAAAACCAAACGATTTCTTTTGAACGCACAGCAGCTTCAGCAACAAGTATTCCTTGTAAGTTACTACAGAGTGAAAATCTAGAATGGCTTTAGGGAGTGTTTGTTGGCTTCCCAAGTAGCATTGGGTAATCGTTGTGGCAGAGAATAGTATTCTGTACAATGTGATGGTGAGAGGGTTTCAGCCTTATCTTTTTGTTTATACTAAATTAGTGATAATAAATCTGAATGGAATAAGGTATTATTGCTGCAGGGAATAGTTTGGAATCCAGAAATGGCAAATATCCTTCCTTTTTATTGCAGTAGTAATCAATGTTCTGTCAAGATGTGGGGAAGATGTTGCCTAAAAGGATTCCTCCCCCCGCTTTAATCTTTGCTTTAAAAAAAAAAAAAAAAAAAGATAAAAAGCATGAGCTTGGTGCCAAAGTTACTGAACAGGATTTGGGAAACAAGTGTTTACCTCTTGGCTCTGTCATAGGCTTACTGTTGGCTGGTCATTTCCTTAGCTTGAGTCTCAGTTTCCTATATGTAACTCAAAAAAAGACATTCACTTCTCTGGTGAAGTTTTAGAAGAAATGTTTTTTGATGGGATTTTTCGATATACTATTTTAACAGTGGGAGTGTCAACAGCAGCATCACACCTGAATCTTGGTGTCCCCTTTCCTGAAATTCATACTGTTGTTTCTTGTGAGTATGCGGTTCTTCCTGTCCTAGATAGTTGTGTAACATTGCTAGTAAACATATCCTGTGTTTCAGAAGTGACCGCTTTTTAATAGTTTACGAAGTTATCTCCATGCATGATTGGCACTAGCTGATATTCCTGTCAAACCTTTTATCCAAAAATCCCCCTGCACCAGGCAAATTTAACAAATGATACAGACAAGGATCAATTTACTGATCACCAAAATGCAGCAGGGGAGATGTAGGTTAAATATTAGGAAATACTTTTTAGCTATAACACTGATTAAGTCGAATGAACAAACTGCCAAATGAAGTTGGGTAATTGCCATCACTAGAGATTTTCCAGGCTATGAGTATGCATCCATTTAGCAGGGATGGCTTAAAAATAATGCTGTCAGTTTTGCCACAGTTCAGAACTTGGACTGAATGACTCATTATATGCATGTTTTATCCCAAATAATTTTTTAAGTTTGTTCCCACTTTACCCTAGCTAAGGATAAAGCAGCAGGGATGTCAGCAAAAAAGAGTAAAATTTTCTCTCAGCGTGTGCCAAGCCTACATGAAATAAGAAACAAGTTATAGTGAGAGAGAATAAAGCCCAGATTGATGTGACCTTTATTATTTTAACAGTGTCTTTCAGCACAATTACAGAGTTGCAGGATTGCAGAGAACAGAGCTGGAGTATAAAATAACATAAATAAATAGAACAGGAGCCAAAGCGGTCGGCAGGAGGTGGTTGGAATTGGGCAGTGAAGGATGGGTGAAAGGTTTGCATTGGTCAAAGCCTTTATGATTCAGCCACCATAGTTGCAAATTCTGGAGAGGGGAAAAATTTTTTAAAAATATTAAAAAAAGAAAAAGTAAAGAAGGAGGAAGCATATTACAATGATTACAGAGTCACTGGTGTAGCAGAAACATCACAATAACAGAAGAACAAAGAAATCCCAGTTAATTAAAGGGAAAGTATGACTTGGGAAATCTTACAGTGAAATGAAAGGATTTTCTGAGGGTAAGGGAGAAATGCTATACATGCCAGACTGTCAAGACTGTCCACCGCTATTCATCTGAAGAACTTGATTAGTTCCCTGTTATTCCTTTGTAAATCTCAATGGGATGAAGGCAAGAACTAGAAATTTAATTTTGCAGTGAGATAAATTTCCTTTATATCAGAGTTTGGCAAAGAGACTATTAATGAGTCTTTCAGAGTATTCATGTCCCTATATTATAAATATATTACATTTAAACTCAATTTTGTAATGGCAAATTGACTGAAAATGACAGATTACAAAACCAGAAGGCTGGCACCAACCTACATAGCAATCTTGACCACATTGTTGATAACAAGAAAAATTCCTGTAATCTCAGAGGGCCAGGATTTTACCCTGTGGCTTTTATTAGTGTTACATCCATAATATTTACATAAATGTATCTATCTGCAGTTTGGGGTTATTTTATGCTTTGGTATATATAATGCCTTTCAGCAGGGTGATAACGCATGGAAAAGGCACATTTGTATCCTGGTGAATAGCTGCCTGGCATACTGCACTCTGAATACTGTATTACCCAAGGAGGTTATAATTCCTAACTCCATCTAACCTTGGAGCAGTTACACATGAGAATACCTTGCACAGTTGTGTGTGCCTCAGAGCATTAAAAATGACAGACTGGAGGGAATCCCAAGATAGGGCAACAAAAATGATAAAGGGATTAGAGGGTATACAGAGAGAGTGGTTTATGGGTTTAACATAATGAGCTGAGAGGAAAATGACAAATAGGGGAGGCAGTCATCTGTAAAGGCTCAAGAGAAAATTATTGAAGTTTGACATAATGAAGAGTAATGTCTTGCAACTAAAAAAGATAGAAGATGAAAATCAGGCATTTTTAAAGAACATTCTAATGTTTCGTTGAAAAATGCTAAACTCTAAACAAGTGAAATCTTTACTAACTGGTGTGTGCAAACAGAGAGCATTTTTGATGATGTGTCCAAAAAACATGTTGCCAAATGCTGACAAACCAGACTGAGAAATAAAAGTGTCAGAGAGTTTAAATTAAATCCAAATTTATCCATCATTTTGAAAGATGTAAATCCAAATTAGGATTAGTCATGCAGATTACTTAACACAAAACGTGTATAAATCCTGTACACGGTGGGTACATAGATCGAAAGTGTTGCAAACTGAATTTAAGAGATAATATAAAGTGCTTGTGATAGAAACCCAGGCTATTCTGGGCAGACAAGGAAAAGGGCTATGATTATTAAATCACTGTGTGAATAAATCCTGCAGAGAGAAACATGAACTGCAATGGATGAAACCTTTCCAAGAGGGAAAACTAACTATGCATATTCTGTTAGAACAAGTTGTCATACTGGCTACAGCTAAATTAAATCCTTTTTATAATAATTTGTATCTATGGAATATATTTGGAAAAGGTTATTCAGACTTGCAGCCAAATATTTTCTATAATACATTATCATAGTGATATTATCACTTAATGGCATTATATTTCACGGGTACTTTCTGATAGCTATTCTGATAAAATACTCCTTCATGAATAACTGCTGTATGCTTTATACTTTTTCCAGGATTTTCAATATACTTAAAATATTTCAAAGATGTTCCAGTTGAATAGTCTTGTACACTAGTTCACTATTTATTTTCATATGAAGGTTAGCCCAACCACAGGTGGCTTGTGGAGGCATTGTTACAAAGTGTATTCATATATGCAAAATTTCTGAGATAAGGCACTGTATATTGGCCCCTGCCTGTTGGTCATTCTTATAAATGTTTATTGCCTCTGACTGGCCTGTTAGTGAGAGAATCCTTGTGATTGACTACCTCCTCTTTTCCAGTTGTAATTCTCCTTCCAAACAAAATAAAGTTCTATCTTTCTTTGCACAAATGATAGTTTTAAATTACAAGGATTTAGACTATTTTGTCATGTAAAATAATTTACTAGCTGTCTTGTGTCAAAGCTCTGATTTCAAAGGAGAGGATTGTTTCACTGTGTTCAGTATAGTTTAGTAGTATATACCAGCCTAATGCATACCCTATAGTATTTTACTGAAATGACAGATATAATTACAGAGAACATGTTGTAGGCTAATGATTTCTCTCATCAGATTGTGTTTTTTACATTATCTGTACAATAGCAAATCTGTTTAGGAAACTTCATAAGTAATGGCTTACAGTAGTTTATTTTAGAAGGTACAGGAGCACAAAGAGGGATAAGAAAAGGAGGACTTCCAAAAGATTTTTTCTTTTTTGTTATGACTTTTACCTGTGGCAAGGTCATGACTTACCAGTTGTAATTTTGAATGCTTGACGTCTCATTTTTACAACATTTACAGAAAATAATTGAAACATTTTAAAATAATTGCAGAAGTTGAGCTGTATCAAGGAAAAGACTTTGACTTACTGGGATAAAAATTTGGATTTATTCTGTCTACAGTGCATGATCTTTGAAAATTCTCTATGTACTTTCTCAAGTCTACTAATATCAAGAAACTGAAAGGCATGATGTGCATGTCCAGTGCTAATACACAAAATAGATTAAAAAAACATTGTGAGCAGAAATCTTCATTTTCTTTTCTCCTCTTTCTTATAAATGTTCTCCTGAAGCTGACAGAGCTGCTTCAGCATCACTTCCCAATCCAATCTGGAAGCTAATGTTTGTAGTTTTATTAGGTAACTTGGCCTTGACCTGCAATTTTTTTCAGATTCGTCATCTTTTGTTCACATCAGTGGAAGATGGAGGGGGCTTGACATCACACAGAAAATTATTATGTCTTGCATGAACAGGCTGCAAGTTTTCAATTGTTTGAAACTGGCAGTTCAGCCACAAATTACAAATCTTGATTGGACAAGAGGTAAACTGGTGAAACTATTTCTGACCTGAACAGTCTTGCAGGAATGATAAAGGTTTAAAGCAGAAGACCTAAGAGAAAATTTGTAATGTGAGACCCTAACTGGAAAAAGGCTGATTAGGTTGGGATTAACGTTTGTGATGATACATCTAAGAAAGATGGCTCTGTGGTGTTAAAAATCCATGAAGATCGGTTCTTACAGCTGCTACGGGCTCCTGAGCGACAGCATTCAAGGGCCATCTAGTGAATTAACATTAACCCCTGTGAAAGGCTACATGTTTGTGATTATTTAGTGATGTACGAAGCTGATGTTTGAAACAAGGGGTAAAAGTGATGCCTGACAATTCAGTTACAAGGAAACAAACAAATGGTTTGCAACAGAAATACAGCATTGCAATACTGAATATGAATGTGAAGTACATTCGTCACTTTACATTTTATTTACATAGGCAGTTATAATCTGGAATTGGATTTATGAACCAAAGGAAAAGCTGGAAAGTATCTGTCATCCTCATCCTTTGGCCACAGTCCCAGCTGTTAACTTTGCATGTATTTCAAGCCTTTCCGGTGTAACTATTTGCTGTTGGAGTCAAATTTAAGAAATGGAAAAGAAACCGATAAATGTTGTACAGTAGGGATATGGCCAGAAGAAGCAAAAGAAAAAAGCCCTTCATTCTCTTCTCATTATCGAGTATCGATTCAGAGTAATTCCAGTTCAAAGTCAAGGAAGGGTAAAAGTTGCAGAAGAAAGAGATAAGGAGAAGAGGTGTTTCATATTGCTTTATTACAATGTACTGGCTTTCAGGCATTGTTTCAACTTGAAAAAAAAAGTTACGGTCAATCTTAAATAAAAAAGTTAATGCTGTATTCTCTTGTCTAAGCCAAAATCATTCTGCAATATAGTTCTTTTATTCTAGTTTATACTGCTTTTGTTTTGCAGCCTTCTGGCAATAACTGAAAATGTATCTGATGTGAGGTTAGTGGATCAGCTGTAAGCTTACTTACATCAATCAAGTTTTCTTCTGAAAATCTTGCCCACTGATTTTAGTACCACTGCCACTGATTTTAATAGGAATAAGGAGGACCCATATAATAAAGCATATGAAATTTCAAATAATGACATACTCATTGGGTTCAGTAGTGCTGCTAAAGTTTAGCAGGAACTTCCCCTAGATGCTTCACAATTGCTTCTCTGCAACCGTAATATAATAATGATCTGAGAAATTAAGAGGCTTTAGTCTAGAAATAGGGTCATAGTCACTGATATGCCAGTGTGCTATGAACAGGCAGTTTAGCTAATATATCACCTGACTAATATGTCAGTGACTGATTTTGTGTGTCATTTTTTCAGCTTCTAAATTAGAAGACTATGTTAGTTAACAGTATTTTGCTTTTTATTCCTTTTCTAATTGCCTTTTTTTTTTTTTTGAGACAACATTTTTTACAAATCCCAGAGATCAGGTAACACAGAGAGTTATGAGGGTTTTTAGATATTTTTTAGATTTCAACCTATCATATGGCATATCAATATGGTGAAAACTTAGCAATTCCCTGCTGTCTAGGTGATTTAGTACTCTGGCTACAAACTTCTGCTACTATCTCCTGCAATGAGGAAAGATTTAATTCATAAATGCATCTCTTCATGTCTCTTCCAGTGTGTCTCAGGGGTACAGAAAGAGGAAAAAGGAGAAATTTTGTGTGTGGGCTAATTTGATTCATCCCAAGGGGGAATAGAAAACAGCAGTAATTTTTTAAGCAATGCTGTGAGAGGAAAAGTTGTTCTTTTCTTGTAGTTCTCATATTTAGTAAAAGGGAGTGACAAGCTTTCTTAGCTGTGAAGACCCACATAAACACTAGCAAAAGCTGGATAGACAGTTATTGTATAGAAATTCTGTAGCAGACTGGCTGTACTTCGAATTTTAAGAGCATTGCTTTGCTAAGTCATGCATTACTTTCCTATTTACTAATCATCAAGCAGAAATGCTGGTCCTCAGCTTTTTTTCTTTCTCTTTTCTAAGTTTTATAGTCAAGCCTGGGTCTTTGAACTCTGTGTCCTGATCCTCACTCCACTGAAATCAACAGAAAAATTAAACTAATTGAAGTAGTGTCTGGATCGGTCCTCAGTCCTGTGCTGTAGCGTGCCTTAACTACATCTCGGTTTCTGTAAACTCTTACCCCCTCTAGCGTCAGAACTCGGCTTCTGTTTCGCCTAAAGCCTGCAAGAAAGGTACGGCAAGTGTAGCAGGACTTGGCATTTCATTAAATCCAAATTGTGCCCTTCAGAAGGTCACAGCCCCCAGTGATTCCTAGATTGCTTCAATTCTTATATGTAAGAGTAATATTCGATTGTTACTGTCAAAGTTTACTCCTGTAATCACATACCATCAGCGCCAATTTTACCATCACCGTCCTTATCTCCAGCAGCCAGAAGAGCCTTCGTTTCTTTGTCTGATAGGTCTCTTCCATCTGGGGTAAAGCCCTTCAGTACAAACCTAAAGAGGAGGCACGGAAAAAAGGAAAGTTTTTTTCCAGAACAGTTTCACTTCGTATTTATTTGTACCACTGATTTGATATGTGAATTGGAATCCGGGGTTGTATCTTCTGTTGTTGACCTTCTTCAACATTCAGGAGGAGCGCTTTACTCTGAAACTGCATTTGACTGAAGAACTATCTGTAAGATGTAAGATCATTCATGTGTTTCAGGGATCTTGCAATAAAAGTTACAACTAGCTACCTCCAACACACTTTAGATCATAGAATCAGCAAACAACTCATTATTGCACACAAATACTAGTCAAGAGATTGAATTGTATGCTATTATCTAGAGTCTTGTAAAAAAAAACAACCAGGAAATTAGACTCTTAAGGCGAGGTTATTTGAGAAAGGACCTGTCTTTACTTACTTTAATTCTTCCTCTTCAATGAAGCCACTTCGATCTTTATCAAGAATATGGAAAACCTTCTTCACATCTTCTGGGCTCTTCTTTTTCAATCCTACCATCTCGAAAAACTTCTTGTAGTTAAAAGATTCAGCCGCTATAGGAGATGAAAAGCCAGAGAACTGCTTAGAAAAATCATTAAAACATGCACCAACACATACCGGTGGTTTTCTTCCATACTGCTGCGTGTCCTACCCTGGGAGGCACAGTCGAGCCCAGCTGTGGTAGGAGCTAGATGTACGCACTGTAATCGTCCGTGCTTCACAGACACTAACTGAAATAAACAAAGGGGGAGAGGGGCAGTGTCTCCGTTTTGCAGATCAAGAGCTGAGCTACAGAGGGATGGGGACTTGCCCAAGGTCACACAGGAAGTCTGTGATAGAGTTGGGAGCTGGAATCTAATCTGCTTGGTCTCATTTCTGTGCCTTTAACCCTTTTTTTGCTAAGTTTTACGCTAAAACAGTCATCTGAGAGCGGACTCTCTGACTATTAGATTGCTGTCACTTTTTGACATTTCCAGCCCTGGGAAAAAAAACCGCTCTTGCTCAACCATGGAGCCTAGCATTGACGAGAAGTGTTTCGGAGCACATGGCTATTTCGGTTCTGTTTCGTTTTTCCTGAAGACTTACTAGAAATTAGCGTTGCATTTCGGCCGCTAAAGGTATGTGCAATCGTGGTTTGTAAGATCAGACTCTGCAAGGGAGCGCTGTACTGTATGCTGCCTGCAAGACCTTGTGAGGCACGATCGCCGGGGAGGGAAAAAAAAACCCCAGAGCCCTTGTAATCGGAGCCGAGATAAATGAGTTTACCTGCTCCACCTCTCCTGTCCTTTAACCGCACCCGCCTTTGTCCCACCCATGTAGCCTAACGACTGTGGTGTGGATTAGAAAGGCGGGGATTAGAAATCCAATACAGTGACCTCCAAAACGTGCTGTGGACTTTTTTTTTTTTCCTTCCCCATGCATCCTTATTCCCGCCGCAGCTTTTCCTATTACATAAAATTAAGGAGGCTGTCTTTCGGGATCTGCTTGACTGAGATCTGTCATTAGTTGCTGCTAATTGCATCTGCTCCGGGACTTGGAGATGGCCCTAGAACAATGGAAGCTAATGGGAAAAGCAGCTGCCGGATCGAGCAAAGCAGTTTGTTGGTCCCTTCGACTCTCCGGCTGCTGAGTTTAGTCGGGCTCAGCGGGTTTTGGGCTTCTGTCTGTTTGGGAAGGTCATCGCACAGAGCAGGACAGAAGGAGGCTCCTCTCCTGGGTGGTGCGATCAGCCAGGTAGTTTGGGGGGAGGGGGGAGATAACGTGCGTCCCGGAGCACGATTTCTGGCGTTTCTTTGAGAGCAACCTTAACTGCCTGAATCTCTGTAAGCACGAAGAGGGTTTGCTGTCAGTTTAGGGGTCGCGATGAATTAGAGGGGTAGGGAATATCTGAAACCCGGAGGAGTCTGAGAGGGAAGTATGGACCGCTGCAGCCATTCGTCCTGCAGAAAGCTTCTGCAGTCGAGCAGTGCATCCGCTTGCTCTACTGTTGCCTTCTGCTCCATCCTGAAAAGCAAAGCCCACCCGGGGATTCCGCATAGGAAGTGAGAAAAGAGCGGTTTGTTATCTCCTTGAGACGAGAAACAGCAGTTCTGTAATACCTGAAACTGAATTTCGGGGGTGAGTGGGAAGCTGCCGACATCCACGGCTGACTTCCCTATCCCGCATCGAGCTATAATCCACCCTGGTTCGCCGAGGGTTTTGTTCCCTTTGAAAGTATCCTCTCGGTAGAAGCAAAGTCTGTCCGCAGTTACTGCTTGCCTTCCTTTAAAGTAAATATTTCACCTCCATAACGTGCAGGGCAACTTTGCTGAGGATGCAGCCCTGTACTTGATAAACCTGTCAGGCTTTCACTGCACTTCTGAAAACACATCCTCATTCGATATTTTGTCTAGCCGGATCCTCTAATCTTCCCCGAGCTTGAATAAATGCACTGCTATCCTAAGCTGAAGAGACGAAAGGGGGGAAAAGAGGAGGAAAAAAAAAAGCGCACTCACCTGAAAAGGCTCCCACAGCCTTCTTGATATCCTCAGCGCTGAGCACGTCAGTCATAGCCATCCTGCAACTGTTTGAACAGGGAAGCAAGTGCGAAAAGATTAAAAAGTGCTTTTCTCATCATTTCTGCTCATATGACCAAAGCTGCAGTGCTGTGTGGGGATGGCACACCGGGAGAGGCTGGACCCGTGCCAGCTCTATAGCTCTGCGTGGATAAGTGCCATGGGCTGTCGCTCTCCAGTTTGCAGAGCACCAAGTAGTCCACAGACGCGAGGGTTCGGCTAAAGAGAGGGTACGGGGATGCCTTTGCGGGGACCGGGGTGGGGGAAGACGCGAGTGGGGGTCGCTCCCTGGGAGGCTGGAGCCTAAGCCTTACTGGAGCAGTGGCAGAGTCTGTCGTGATACCGGCTGGAGAAAGAGTTGTGCCAAGGTCAAGTTCTCGGGTGCGGTGGAAGAGCTAGTGGTGCAGAGCAGAGCCTTTTCCTTTACTAAGTCGGGACGAGCTTTACCAGTTAGATTCGGTGGTGAGTAAGGGACTGCAGCATATGCCAAGCTTCAAGCTGCTCTTGAGGTCGGGAAGCAAATGTAATGTAGCTTTTGAACATTTGCCTTATCGTTCAAACACTTTAAACATCTCCCCCTTCTCCCTTCCCCCTCCCCTTCACACACATATTCCTTTTAGACCTCGTTTCTTTCGGGCCAGTCCATATTAAGCATCATCCTCGCTGAATTAATTATCACATCCCCGCGAATCCTACAGATCCCGTTTGTAATGCACAATATGCTGCAGAATCTTCCGCGATACGATATGGTGAAACGGGAGGCGAGGTGACAACATGCTCGTGCGGAGCTCCTGTGCAGTGGTGGGCTTCTCAGGCGGGACCGGGCACTTCCCGACATGGTCAAAAAAGATCTGGGAATTGTAGTGTATTTTCTAGGGTGGTTTTTTCCTCCAAGAAACTGTGCCCATTTCTCACATGAAATATGGCAAGCGGTCCAACTCGTTCTCAGAGTTTGGGCAGGAGCCATTAGGCTGAGATAGCCAAAGTTAGGGCCCAGTAGTAGGGCAGATCTCTGCAGGAGGATTGGCATCTCTGCCTCAGGAAAGACGGGGGAGGGCAGAGCGGTGGCAGCGACATCCCCACGCTGCGATCGGCGGGTACAGCCCGATCCCGCTGACGCAATTGCACCCTTGTCCTGAACGGGACCGGGAGAGAGCGGCCTTACAAAGGAGGCGGCTGCTGCAAAAACTCGGGTCGTTCTGTCAGGAATTCCTCGGCGCTTTTAAAAGCACGAGCCCCCATCCTTTTCTCCGCAGCCCAAGTTGAGCTATAACGGGTGAGTCATTGGCATGTCACTGAGCGCAGAAGGACGGAGGAGGAGGTGACATTGGGGTCCCCCTCTTTCCTCCCTCCCCCCTTTTCTTTTTTAAACAGCGAGTCTGCGTTGTGGGAGGGACTGTCGTTTTTCTGTCGTTGGAACTCCCCCCCCCCCCCCCCATTTCTGTGTATTTCCTGAGATACAAGAGAGGCTTAGTTTTCTCCAAGGACAAACAAGGAGGCGGATGGGGGAGCCGAGTCCCTCTCCCTAGGTTGAACGAAAGAGGAGCTGTGCGCTAGGATGCTGACCCGAGATAAACTGCAGCCCCACAGAAGGGCTCCGCGCACCTTCCCGCATGGGTAGTTCTCGCTCAGCTGCCCCCGTTGTTTCCGAGCTGGAAGGTGAAAGGGTGCAGTCAAGGCAGTACTCGGGTTACTCGGGTCTCTTGCTTTAGCGGAGCTCAGCTTGGAGAACGGAGTTGAAAAAGCCTCGTGTAGCACAGGTTAAAATCCAATCGTTAGTCTGTTTTACGCCTAGGTTAAATGTAGACCCAGCAATATACAGCTATTTCCAAGAGAAATCATGTGCGTGATGTTATGTAATTGGCGTCCCTTTACTTTTCCTTAACTGGCGGAAGGGAGAAGAGTCCCTTCTTGTTTCCAGTGCAGACGCCTCCGGCCTCATAGGACATCGCCGTCCGCTTCCCTGCTTTGCTAAGTTCAGCATCGGTGCAGTCTGCAAAGGAGCTGGGCCTCAGTCTCCACAGTTTCCTTTTCTCTCTTACGAACCTTCTGCAAACCCGTTGCTGAGGTATCCTCGTTCTTGGAGCCGCAGAGCCTCCCTTTAGGCCCCTACAAACAGGAACGCTCCTGACCATCCGCCAGTGAAGATGCTCTCGTTGCGGGTGACTCGCGTTTCGGTGTCAGCCCCGCTCTGCTGACAACGCAGAGCACATTTGGAAGGCTGCCCTCGGAGGCAACTCAAGCCGGTAGCTGGCGGAGGCGATGCGCAGCGCTGCCTGCTGTGCTGGCAGACGCCAGTCAGGTTAACTACCCTCACGCCAAGCAAACCGGCCAGAGGCGCGTAGCTACCCGGCGTCTGAGGCGCATTCCGTGCCCGTGTCCCGGGGGTGGGAGCCCGGCAGCTCCCTCTGCATCGCTAACGATGCGCGAACCGCCCCGCTTTCCCTCGTCATCGGATCTGTCAGGCCGCTACGGCCTAATCATGCTGTGAAGGCGAAAAGTGAGAGGTGGCAGAAAAATGAGGCTTCAGATCAGGTGGAGCCGTTCGTATAGCGTAAATAACATTTCCCCCAGCTTCCCATCCCCTGCTCAGAAGTCGAGAGGCCGTACCGTCCATGGCCAGAAAGGTGAAAGCAGCGACACACAGGTTTATGAAGCAGACAGTTGGGGATCAAACATGGAGGAGTGGCTGAGGCCCGTCGCTAATCTCAGCAGTGCATCCGTTTTAAGGACAGCTAGCAAACTTCTAGAAGCTTTTAACCACCAAGCTTTAGTCAAAACTGTTATGTTATTCTAATATAAAAGGCGTTTCACGAATTGGCAGTTTCACACTCGACCCTTCACCTTTTTCTCATCATCCCTGTGAGATGAATGACGCGTTTTTCTTTATTTCTGAGATTTTGCCAATTTTCCTGCCCGAACTATTTGCAAAATCCACACTGTGGATTTCCAAGTTGTCTGCACAGAAGCTTTTGTATAGATCAACTCCCCCTTCCACCAGCGCCAGAATGATGATATTCTTACTAAGTAAACTATCAAGTAAATTAAGTAGAAATCAACCCGCCCTTGTCAAAAGCAAACAATTCAGGGAGAATTTCATGAACAGCAAGAAGCCCCCGCGCCAAAACTTGAAGCAGAAAGCCGCGGGTCCTTTGCAAAAAGGGTGACACGTTTCCTTTGTTTTCCTAATGACCGCACCAAAGAGAGCAACTTCATCCCATCGCTTACGGTCGTCTGTGCGTAAAGAGAGATGTCATTTCTCTCGTGTTTTGGAGGAGGGTTTTTTGCCTTTGGTTCACGACTGAGCATTTCAGTAGATTCTGTTCACCCAGTCCTTGCTCGTGTTCTCGTTCACTTTCTCCCCTCCTCTTCCCTGTTCTGTTATTTCCATTTTCTCACTTTCTCCCCTCTTTTTCTCCTCCTTCCCCCTCAATGTGTTCACCTATTTCCTCCTTTTAATGGCCCTTTCTTCCCGTTTGGAGTCTTCTCTGCGGGAAGCCATTCCTCAGTGTTTGGGAGATTTGCACCTCTTTGTCTCTGGGCTTTTGTTTGTGGGAGGGGGGGCTAGGGTCGGAGCGATGGAAGAGATCCTTATCTGCTTTCCTTCGGGCGAGGGTCCTGGGTTCTTGCCGGGAGCGGGTGAATCCACGTTGGCTGTGGAAGTTTGAACATTTTCTTGCTACTTACCTTTTGGATCTCTCCTAGCCACGCTTGAAAAGGGTGTTAGATATGGAGGTGGTCAAAAAGAGGTGCAACTCGGGGTGGGAACCCCACTTATATAATCTCTCTTGCTCTTTCTATTTTTGGCAGGTGATACCCACTCCTCACTGGTATCAGATATTCAGGGATTTTGTTGGCGGTGTCACATTTATCTTTCCCTTAACTAATCAAGGAACACTATTAATAATCCTTGGCACTCACCTTCCCCTGGCTGTGAAAACCTATTACCTCGGCAAACTGACGGTCCGCTTGAAACATTATTGTTAGGGGGAGAGGCAGGCGGTATGAACGAGCTATTTGGGGGCAAATAGGCGCTTCGTCTTCCATCAGATGAAGGTGGCGTCGGAGAGATCACGATGAATCAGGAGGTTCGGTTCGAGAGATGGGACTGTGCTCAGAAGGAGGGGAGTAGGAAGATGCAACCTCCTCATCAGAGTGAGGGAAAGCGAAGACACGCTCAGGAGTTTGTCCCTTTCTCTCTTTAGCCCTGGCAGATACTACTCGAAACAAGAGAGAACAGCCCTAAACTGCCTCCTGCACCTAAAGCTGCAACATTCAGCTTTACCTCTTGGCCTTCAAGGAAGGTAGAAACAATTTTTCCTGCAGGCCACAGGAACTCAATTGTGTAATTCTGGTTGCTCATACTTACAGGGGCATCCAAAATCTCCATTCTGGGCCCCATTGGGCAATATGCTGTAGAAGTCTAAAAAATTTACAACCTGAGCTTTCTTAGCAGAGGCGGGGCATTGTAAATGAAGAGATACTATATATACAGTCATAATGCATTGACTGTAACCTTTTCAGCATATAAATTCTCTTTATGCTGAGTAGCTCATTCCAGGGAAAAACACCTTTCAAGACACCTCTATTTTTACTCTGTCAAGCAATAATAACAACCATAAAAATGCCATTGAGACCTATTTGCCATTCTGTAATCCATCTGGGGACACTTTTCCTGATATTTAATGTTTTTCTGGCAAGGGGAAATATTTTATAAGGGACTATGAATCACATTTATCTGGAGTATATTTGTGAGTAAAAAAAAATCTTTTCTGTTTCAGGACTCAAACCCAACAGTTCTTAGATTAAAAAGCAACCAAGGTTGTTGTAATACAACTTAAATTATCTTTTGGGAAAGGCAGGTGCTGCAAAAGTGAGATTTGATTTTTCTAGCTTGATTAATTGATCCTAGAAGGGAGGAAAGATAATTGAGGTATGTATGGGATAAGAATATTTAAAAATATTTCTCTACTGCCAGTATCATTTTGATGCTGAGTTCTGTGATAAATTGGAAATTCTCCAGCAGCTTTAGATAATTTCGGAAGAGGAAGCTTTCTTGAATGAAACATGACAAAGCTTAATTCAATCAG
The DNA here is from genome assembly GCF_018139145.2 of Gymnogyps californianus. Classification (NCBI taxonomy): domain Eukaryota; kingdom Metazoa; phylum Chordata; class Aves; order Accipitriformes; family Cathartidae; genus Gymnogyps; species Gymnogyps californianus. Next base: position 160,686,425 of record NC_059471.1, read on the forward strand.
TTTAATGTTCTCTCATTTATTTTTATTACACTTCCTGTAGTGGTTTTTGAATTTTCAGTGTGCCACAGTAGTAGGGGAAGTAATACTGCTTTTCAGGCAGCCTCCTTTATTTCTCACAAACACTGTGTCTGTGCCCTAGCTCAGAGCAGGTGAGACTTTGTATTTAATGACAATGTGAGATAGCTGACTCTTGTGGGTCCAAATGTTTCAACCAACTGGTGTGTTGCCTTTGAAACAGTATGATTCATAGTATGCTGTTTGCTAAATTCAGTGATGTGGGGTTTTCATTACACTTTCACATATTGTATACTCTTGATGTAGTGCCAAGATTAGACTCTGGTTTAGAGATACCAGTATCTTGTGGTTGTTAGCTGGATGCTCTATTTCCATTTGGTAGCTGGCAGAACAGCTTTTCTCTTTTACCTTCTTTTGGCAGCTTAGAGAGGATGAGGATTGTAGGACTGTCTTTTTGGCTACTGGAGTGTGACTTCCATTTCTGTCTGCTCCATTGGAATGACTGCATTTGTCCACTGGTGAAAGGAGAGCAAGTGCAGAGCTAGTCATTGTGATTCCTCTGAGTAATTAAGCTATGTGAAAGCAATCCTGATTAGTGGAAATCCTTTCTTATCCTGTTAGTTCCTGCTAAGGCTTATTTACAAAGAGAGAAGCAGATTTATGACCTCATCGGGCATATAGTGAGGTCTTTGTTACATGTCAAGTATTTCATCACTTAAAAGGGGTTTGGTTGTTGGGATTTTTTTTTGTAGTAAGAAGAATACAATCAAAATCTGACACTTCTAGGTTATTCGTACAAATCTGCCTGAAGCTGAAAGACATGGAGTGTTGTGGTAACAAGATCACTGAAACTTCACCTATGTGAAATGATAGAATTTAGGGGGGAAGTTTGTGTTACTGCACTCATCAGTTTCAGTAATGTGGTTACATATTTACTGTCATCTCAATCAGGTTCGTTCAGGAAAAGATTAGGACAGGGCTTCCCCCTTAGGATACATATACACTGCAGAGTTAATTGGGACGCTCATCCATTATAATTTCTTTTTCTCTTTCCCACCACACATAAATAACTGTAATCTGAATAATAAGGTGCTCCAGGTTCATATCAGCCAACGTACCAGAAATTTTTGATGTTATCATTGTAGGGCTAGCATAGCACTTTAAAAAGGAAGCTCGTCCTGCTGCTATCTCCCATGTCTAGTACATGTGTTGTGACAAGCAACTTCAGTCTTCAGGGATACCAGTCAGCCATCTTTCACTCGCCCTGCATTTCTCTTCCTACTTAGTTGTTAAAGAAGCCATATGACTTCCTTTATTTGAAAGCATATTCTAAAATTTAGAGGTTTCATTGATAAGAAATGTTTCTTGGTTGCCAGTTAAAATTTCTCCTATATATTTTTATCTCATCAATATCTCATAGAAGTCTCTGGATCAGCCTTCTTTTTCACTGTCTTCTTGGTGCTTACGTCTTTCATTTGATTTTACAAACAGTTATAATATCCTTCAGTCCTTGGGTTAGCCAAGCTATTCAGAATTATTTATTTTACATCTTTTCTCCTCAATCAGCCTCTCTAGACCTGTAATCATTTTTCCTTACTTGTTTTTGGTATTCCTCCGTTTTGTTGGCATCTTCTTGGTATTGTTGTGCCCAGCATAATATGGAGTTACTTTGCTGTCTGAGCTTGTAGAGTATTCTAAAGTATCTGTTATAGTCTCCAACCTGTTATATAAGACAAGAATGATAAATTGGGTTGAATTTGCTGCAGTCCAAGATGTATATACAATCCAGTACCCATCCACATTGCATTTGGATTTGGAAAGAATTCACACAACAATTTAAAATCTTTTAAAAAATATTTTGTATGCCTGCAGCATATTTTGGTTAAAAAGATTTTGAAGCATTTTATAGCCAACATTCATTATATAGGAACCCCTTCATTTTCCTCAAAGGCAAAGCTCAGTGCTGGTCTCACCTATGTTTAGAGGCAGGATAGGAATCCTTACAATGGCAGTATTTTCTTTGGTGTTTTCCCTGTAAGTTATGACATAAGTGTATGTGTATATTTCTTCCTCCTGCTCTTGCTATCAAACTTGCCCCTTCTCACGAGGTCCTAGGTATATTGTCCTCTTTCATCTTACTTCTAAAAAAAGGAAGAAATATCATATTGCTATCCTTCTTAGCTGAAATGAGATGTCTTAGGTGCTCCGTATAACCATAAACCCTACAATATGGTGATTCAGGATTCCAGAAACCCTCTATCGAAAGTCTTTTGGAGAAGTAGGAGTAAATATGAGTTTTAATTAATATAACACAATTGGGAATTATTAGGAAGATGAAATATCAATACCCACATTAGAATTTGTCCAGAATTTTAGGACAAACCTCTCCTGGCAAAAGTACCACTAAACCTTTCATGTTGGTGAGTACAACTTGTAGCTTTTTCAAAAGATACATTTACTTAGTAAAGAATGTAGCACCTATTAAATTTAGTCTGCCAAGGATGTTGTGATGTTGAGAGCTTTTATGTGTTGGAGAGGAGAATGGGCAAATTCATCAAGAGATCCATTGAAGGTTACCAAACTCATACAGGCCACATCCAGCTTGTGAAGTTCCTGAGGTAAAGTGGTTGGGATTTGGGATAGGATTAGGGGAGAGTGTCATAATGTGATTGCCCCGTGGTTACATTCCTCCAAAGGCCTTTGTCTATGTCCACTGTTGGGGCTGGGATACCGGGTTAGAGGACTAGAGGAAACTTATTGTGATCCAGTATGGTGGTTCTTAACTTATTTTCGTCAGTGTAGTTTATAATACCACACACGTGTGAAAAGTGGAAGGATCAGGTGGACAGAATGTACATGAAAAATAAATCAGTTAAAAGAATGACTCACAGTACCCATAGAAAAAAATATTTTTCTTCGCTAATATAAAATAGGAAACTTCAGTCCATGTTTCCTGTGACTGTTTGCTTATATGCTGCTCTTGAGTTCACATATGCCCTTGTTAGGCTGCATATGAGCATATTTGTTCATATATATATATTTTACACTACTACCCTGTGACTGAAAATGTCAGTTGTTTTGTATATACTAATTATCATTTCCTTCTGCCAGATGGAGTATATCAGACTCATTCAGGCTTTTCAGGTTCCATCACTTCTTCATAGTCCATGCAATGGACTATTCTTTGGTTTGCCTGAGAGAAGTCTGTATTCCTAGGATCAAAGCTTAGTGGTTCCATTTTTACGTACGACTCCTCTGATAATTGACTCAAAAACTGGAAATAGCAAATGGCTACAAGAGATACCCCAGAGGCTAGAAGTAGGTCAGTAATAGTCCATGCTACCCATGGGCTTTGGGGACTCTCCAGCTTGTATTGCAAATGGTGTGGAAAAGAAAGTGAAATGTCTTGAACAGTATCACCCAAAGGAGATAATACAAATGAAAAACAGCGATAGGTGTTTCTGTGTAAACCCCTGGTGAGAGTTAGGCTCAGATTACCAAACAAGAAAAAAGCTAGTGCTGAAAGAGTAGGTCTGTATATCATAACACCTCCTAGCAACTCTCAAATGGATACTTAGAGCAGGAAAAAAAGCTGTTAGTCCCAGTGGGAAACCCTGACCCCAAGGTTAAGAGAATGGAAACAGCTGGTTTTCTTTACAACAGACACTTGTGGGTACCAGACATTTGTCATAATTGACACTCTGGTGTTGTTCACACTGGGATGGATATGCCCATGTAATTATTACCACAGGGGTTATATTCCAGAAAAACTAGCACAGCAGAAAGATGGCTTCATTACTTATTCCCATTTATACTAGGCTGCTGGTAGGAGAGCAGTCAAAGCATTTAGATCAGGGTAAACAGCTTTTGGGGAAATTTGACTTCAGTTTTAGCAGTTGGAATCGTGTGGTAAACCAAATTTTGATAGTTATTCTTTAATGAATCTGTGGGGTTTTTTTCTTACGCTCTTATAATTTGTTTCAGAGCTGTTAGTGCACAGCGAGATGAATTTAAAAGTCAGAGGTTTGTAAAGGATTCATATCTTTCTGGGTAAACAGCGAGTGGGAAGAATTTTATAGCAGTGATGCTCAGATGGCAAGTTGGGGCTTTTCCTGCCAACCTCCCAAGTGGAAATTGCTGGCTAAGAAAGTCTATAACTAGCAGCAGAAAAGGAGCAGGGTTGTGTCAGCTGTTTATTTATTGTCAATATTTCATTAGAAAACAATTCTTCCATTTACACAATTGGTAAATGAGTGTCATGGTTTAACCCCAGCTAGCAACTAAGCACCACACAGACACTCGCTCACTCCCCCCCACCCAGTGGGATGGAGGAGAGAATCCAGGGAAAAAAAACCCAACCAAAAAAACCTTGTGGGTTGAGATAAAGACAGTTTAATAGGACAGAAAGTAAGGAAAATAATGATAATGATAATGACAATAATAATAAAATTACAATAACAATACTAAAAGAATTAGAATATACAAAACAAGCAATGCACAATGCAATTGCTCACCACTCGCTGACCGATGCCCAGTTAGTTCCCGAGCAGTGATCTGCCCCTCCTGGCTGACTCCCCCCCAGTTTATATAGTGGACATGATATCATATGGTATGGAATATCCCTTTGGCCAGTTTGGGTCAGCTGTCCTGGCTGTGTCCCCTCCCAGCTTCTTGTGCCCCTCCAGCCTTCCTGCTGGCTGGGCATGAGAAGCTGCAAAATCCTTGACTTAGTATAAACCCTACTTAGCAACAGCTAAAAACATCAGTGTGTTATCAACATTGTTCTCCTACTAAATCCAAACCATAGCACTATACCAGCTACTAGGAAGAAAATTAACTCTATCCCAGCTGAAACCAGGACAATGAGATATCTTCTCAGGTTTAGGTCATGATTTGAATCCAGCCAAGGAGAATACCAGTAAATAAAAGTCATTATTCTGTAGTACTGTTTAAGTCACCCTGATGAAATGAGTTGAACGGCCCCAGTCCAGTTGTTAATAAACAGATACACACAGAACAAACTTATTGGCACTAAAAGAATATCTCCATGTAGTTCACGGCCTGAATCAAACCCAAACACTGAATTCTTCTGTACTTTCTCTTCTTTATCTCTTTAGGTTGCCTAAAGGGAGGGCTGCAGGAAGGAAATCTCTACTCTTGTTACCTATGCTAAACTTCTTAAGAGAATGGACAGACGTTGAAGTGTTAGCTTGTCCAGCAGCATTCACTTCTGCTTCATCTGGGATTCCTTCAGGTAAATGTCAAATTGAAAATTTGAGTTTATCTTTTGTAACATCCTTATCCTCTGTCTTCTGGAGAGAATTTTATTAAAGAAAGACTCACTGGCGTATTCCTAAGGGAAGTATATTTTCCCTGCCATTCCCAGTGTACCACAACTTCTTACAATTCCCTTTTAGATATTCCTTCTGATAATCATCTTATCACCTTGTTCATAATCTTATGTATGGGGATTTCTTTTTTTTCCTAGGCAATATGAAAAAGTTTATTCCTACAATTTAAAACATTATTTGCAAAAAAAGAAATAATTTTATTGGACTAACCCATTTTACAGAAACTTACATTATGTTTTTTATATTCTGCATATCTGAATTGATGCTCATTATGGGTATACTTTTTTTTCTTGGATGTTTGTATTGTTTCTCCTTCCTAAAAAGGTTCATGGTGGCGATATCTTACATAAATCACCTTATTGCAGGACCTTTTTGCACTCCTTCTTTCAAAACTTTGTGAATATTCCTTGTGTAGGTAAAAGAAATGTTGTAATCTAGAAGTGGAGCATCAGTGTAGCATGTGGTACAGATCTGAATGATATGCAACAGCACTTTTAGCTCATGCTATGGTACTTTGACAGTTATTTGTAAGAGGCACTAGCTCTGAGGCCCTTTGAGTTTTGATCTCAGTGGGACACAGAAGCTGCTCTATTGAAGAAGAATGAGATATTTCAGTAAATTGATCATTAATGTCTTGCTTTTGGATGAAGCAGAGACTCACAAGATACAAGTGATGTGCTGATTGGCAGCATTTTGCCTCTTTGAAATGTATCATCTCTGTTATGTTTCTGCACTTCTGTTGACATTTCTATCCTCTAATGTAGGAAAGAAAAAACAAGTAGTAGGGCATACTAAAAACCTCGTTGATCTGTGAGGTAGTGTACCTCCATGTCTTGCATTACTATCGTCTGACTGTCTTGGGATTTATTTTTCCAACACCACTTTCTCCTGTTAAAGGGCAGACAACTGAAACACCAACAAATCAACTGTTTGCATGAGACCACACAATATAGTGGCACAAGAAATTCCATGTTGCATCCTGTCCTGGGATAGTATCTTCCAAAATGGACCATCCTTTTTTGTTGTTGTTACTCTAGATCTTGATTGTGAGAAGTACAGCTTGTGATAGCAGTTTCACTTGGGTGAAGCAAAGGGATCATCCCTTTCACAGAGAGGATCTGTTTGTTACTTGACCTCTTCTTTGCTACCAGGTTCACCCTGTGTATTGCACAGAATGTTGTCTCTTTTCTATTGGGCTTCTCTTACCCTTTCTTAATAGAGCTAGATTTTTTCTAATTATTAATATTATTCATAAGCTTGTATATTATAATAATGCTTAAAGCTGTAATCACAAGAGGCAGGGGTAGGACAGTGGCTCTTCCTTCTCCCAGGAGAGGGAAAGTTTGCTAATGCCCTGTGAGGGAATGACAGATGATTTCTCTCTCAGGTTACACATGCTCTAAATCCTCTTCACCATTTCTCCCTAGCAATGAGGAGACAGATGCTACTGTAACAGCACAGAACTTGTGCGAATCCCTTACAAGGACCCTTTATTACTGCTATGAGTAAAAACAAGTGACTTGCTTAGCATTTCATCCTATTTTTAGAGAGGTTTACATTTCTGAAGGACATATTTGATTCCCTTACATGGCTTTGGCTAATTTTCTGTTGTTGACTTTTTTTTTCCTTTTCTTTTAGTGTGATATGGGAGGATGAAGGTGGGAGAAAGCAAGCATCTGTTTCTCTGAGCTGTTGTGTTGGAATTTGTTAACCTGACATTTTGTGTGCTGTGATGTGCCCAATTCCCTTTCTAGGTGTTTCTAGTAGCCATGGGGATACAGACAGCAGAAATCACACTTCTCACACACACTTTCTCTCCTGAAAAAAAAGCTGGTGAAAATGATAGACAAATTATTTTGGAAACAAATCTTTGATGTGTCCACAGAGTAAATGCTATAAAGTCTTTGGAGAGGAAGTTTGTTTTTATTTCACCAGTTTACTGTAATCTGGTTTGCAAGAATTGCTTTTACATCCAGAGAGCTGTAGTCTCAACTCAGTTGTCTTTTTAGGACCTGAGCTATCTTCCACAGTTGTCATTGGGACTCTTTCTGGTGTTTTTAATGGAGATTTCACCAGGCCACTCTTCTAGAGCTTTTTACAGAAATTGCAAAGAGAGAGGGATCAATTAGTACCACTGAATAATTACTTTGTAGAGAGAAGGCCAATCTGTTAGAAATTTGATTGACACCATCAATCTATGTGGGTATTGATCTCTTGTTAGATATCAGTGACTTCTGAAAACTACTGATGGTTTAGATTGCAATTACTGGCCCACAGGTAAAAAATCTGTATCTTATGCCATTTCCTCTTAAGCATCCATATTTTTTCAATGTGCTTTTTTCTTTTTAAGAAAGAGTACATACTGGACTGACCTTTTCACCACATATGTGTCAGTTGGAACAGATGTCTCAAGCATGCATGCAGCCATAACCTAAGTGTGTGTGTACACATACCTCCTCCATATATAATATACACACTTGTAGAGGAAAGTAGGTACCTGTGTGCAAATTTATGCACATGTATGCATGCACATACATGATATGGAGTGAAATGACAAGTTGTTTCAATAGTTGAGTTCTTGCCGTTATAAAATCAGGGAAATTGTGGTGATCTTGAAAAATGTGTGAAAGCTTTGAGAAACCTTTAGAGAAACGCGTGGTTCTTCTGCCTCTTGGTAAGTGGTACATTTGGAGCTTTCTGCTCCACCTCCCCTACCAGAAGTGCATCTGATACACTGTACAGGGATTTCCAAGTTTAATTTAGCTTAACTCTTGGCTGCAATCAACTGCTGATAAATTTAGTTGGGGGATTAGGGAACCTTAAGGACTAATAGGTCCTTAAAAGGAGCCTGAAGATGAGACAGCAAAACAAAAACATCTGCTAAAGTCTCCCTTAGAATGGTAGCACACCATACAGTCATAGTTTAGAGAAATAAATAGGTTGTTTTGGGCGAGAAGGGATTTTTGTAGATATAGACACTTGGAGAAAGAAAACCAAATGTGTAAGTATTTAATAGAGTTATTCCCTTTAAAAAGTGAAGGAAAGGATATCCTGACTGGAATCAATAGCAAACACCTTTCTCCTGTAGTTCTAGATAGTTTGCTAGCCCATAAAAAATAGCTATTGTTAACTCCTTTTCCCCATTACATATTTTTTATAGACTGTCATGTTTAGATAAAGTCTTTGCACTTCTGTGGCAGCATTAATTCAAGTGTGAATTCTTAAGCATGGCTACCGCATCTTCTTAACACTGTCTGTGGATAGGAAAGTAGACGTGTTGACCAGTACTTCATATGTGCAGTCAAAAATGGAGACTCAAACCAAATCAGTACGAGAAAACTCAGTCAGATATTTATTTGGAGAATAGACTTATTAGAAATTACTATACGTTTCTTTTCCTAGATGCTTCTTTCTCACTTATTTTTATACTGCATCAAATTTTGTAGATCCTACTGTAACTAGAGCCTTTCATAAGTATTGTACTTATATGTCTCATAGCAAGAAACAATTCTTGTGCCAAAGGCACTGTGATCTTGCATAGCCTTCTGCTTTATGCTTAACTTTTAAACTATGAATAGTCCCTCTGAAGCCAGATTTGGAGCCTAAATGAGAATCCAGTAACTATTTCATGCCTTTTTTTCCCCTTGCCTTCTTCACGCCTTCTTCTGCTATCCCACGGTTACATTTTTAGTTTTTCTGTTGCCCTAGGGCCCAAGAAAGGACTTAGGTGAGAAAAGGTTAAACAGAAAAAAGTATTTGAGTAATTATTATTCAAATTAAGATGGAGTAATAATTTGATAAAATTTAAATCTGCTTAAAAAAAAAGGTCCTTTCACACTGTTTAATTATCTTCTGGGTTTAGCAGCTGGATGGCTATTATTTCAGCAAAGAGGTTATTGAGATTTGAAGAAGGATTATACGTAAAAGTAGAGTATCTGCTGTTAGCCTAGCTATAATCTGATAGACTTTGAAAGCATAAGACAATCATCAGTAGGAGTAAGAATGTGAACTATATTGCCAAGGCAAGCGTGTTTTGTATTCAAATTTTTTTTCTGCAACATATGGAATAAAGCACTATTGGAAAGAAAGTATTCAGGGTAGGAATACAGGTCTGCTCTGATGAATCAAAATATGGATTCAAGAGTGAGAAAAACTAACAATTTTTCTAGTACAAAAAATTTCTGATGTTCATAAACTCTTTGTATAGTTACATCATGACACAGGTGGACTGGTAAGCATTATGTCTGGCATTCAAACATACATGAACAGTGACTTTTCTGTAACTGAGAGTAAAATTACACTGAATTTTCAAATTATATCTCTGAAATACCAATTGGACTTATGTAGTTATGTGGTGAAAGTGTTATCTTCTGTGATTCTTGTTCTCTGAACCAGGTATGTTTGTAAAACTCTGCAGCCTTTCTGATTGCTCACTAGTTAACGGTCTTAAGAGTCCAATTTCAAGTTGTGTAAATTTTTCTTCATCCTTTTTTTCACTGTGCCAGACATATAGCCAGGCATGTTAAGTTTCTATAACCATTTTATTTCTTACAGTAAGACTCTTGGTGTCTAAAGGCCGCAGCACTAACAAGAATAAAGAGACTGAGGGTAACAGGAGCCAAGCTACTAAGGCAAAAGAAAACCTGAAGAACTATATTTATTGCTAATAAAATTAGTGCAGGTCTAGTGCTTGTGTGGTTCGTAAGTTTAGTCTCTCTATTATTTTTCATTGTGGCCATATTCTCCTCCTCCCCCCATTTCAAGCACTGAGTACTTGATGTGTCAGGCAACATTTGAGGAAGGCTGCTCTAACGTACTTTAGGCATCAAACTCTCTTGTTTATTTTACAAGAATCATTAATGCAGACCAGGCTTTCCCTGGGATTACCGGGTCAGTTTATGGGTTTCTTGGTCATTCCAAAGCTTCCCCACACACTTGATAGACCTGTTGACAAGAGAGAGCTGACAAAGCAGGAGCAGGCCCGAAGCCAAATAATTAGCTGCTCTTTAGGGGAGGTGCCTTGAAGTGTTCTTTTCCAACTCAGGATCAGAGATTTAGGACTAGAAGAATAAAGGGTGAGATAGGGGTCAAAAAAAGACAAAAAAAGGTGACGTGGAGAGGAAAGTAGGTTGAGGAGGAAGATGGGCTTGGAGAGGGATGAGTGCCACAAGGGGAAAATGGTGAAGAGGGAAAAGTTGGTGTTCAAAGAGAAAAGAATTTGCAGATGGATGAGGCAGGTAATATAAGCAAGGCACAGAGGTCAGCTGACTGCTTCTTACTGGCAATCTAATCCAAGAATATCCATCAATATGTTTTACTATGAAGTTATTAAAGGTAATGTTTTTAGAAGTCTTGTTTTTAGGAGAACTTGTGTTTCCTCCCATTCCTTTTTTTCTTTTTATACAGGAAATTTAATTTTATAGCACTGTACCATAGACTGTCTGAAATGTTCATGGTTGCCAAATGCATGTGAGATTTTAATTTAGGTCAAGCAGATTGTCTTCGATAAGGTGACCAGTAACTCCGATGGAGACTTTGATTAGCTGAAGATAGCATCTGGTCTCTGAACATAGAATAAATAAGGTTAGAAGGGGCCACTGGATGTCATCTATGCAATGCCTTGCTCAAAGCTGGGCTAATATAAAAGATAGATCAAGCTTGTCTAGTCAAAGTTTGCAAATCTCCCCAGATGGAGATCCCATAGCCTTTCTGGGCCCTTGTTCCAGTGTCATGTTGAATTATTTTTTCTTACGTCCAATGAGATTTTTCCCTTGTTGCAACTTGTGATTCTTGTCTCCTGTCCTTTCATTGTCCACCTAGGAGAAGAGTCTAGCTATGTCTCCTCTTTAATCCCACTTTGTTTAGTTGGATTAGCGATTAGATCTCCCTCGCAGTCTTCTCTTCTCTAAGCTAAACAAACCCATTTACTTCAGCCTTTCCTTGTATATCATATGCTCCAGCCTTATTTGTCCTCTGTTGAACTCTATCCACGTTGTCAATTTTTCTCTTATTTTGGGGGCTCCAAGACTAGTGACAGTATTCCAGATACAGCCTTATAAGCATTTAGTAGAGAAGAAAAATAATTTCTCTTGATCTACTGGCTACTGTTTTGCTAATGCAAAAAAAAAAAAAAAAAGAGGTGCATATATAGAGAGAAATAAAGGAGATAAACAATGAAGACATATGAAAGAAGAGGAAAAAGCAAGGATTTGAGCAAAGCTTGGTCAGCAAAATTGCAAGTATCGTGGATCTGAAAGTGTAGTTGTGCTAGGCAGCCATGCTGTCAGGCAGTGCAAAAAAGGCTCTGATATTAGCTTTTATAATGGAGAGGTCTTGGCAAGGAATACTGCCACCTCAGGACACCTGCAGATTTTTAGGTGCCAAGAGAGTATATCCCAGGCAGTGCCCTGGAGGGCAAGGGCAAGATTCTTATTCGTCAGTTTTCCCTTCCTCTTTCCTAATGTAAATCATCTTGGCTTATCTAAGAGAGATAATTTATGGCCAGCTTGCTGGCTGGTCAGGTTCACGTCTCTCATAAATTAGATAGCCAGACACATGTGGGTCAAGTTTGGAAATGCAATGCATTAGAGGAGGGATGGATTCTTCCCAGTCCTTCTTTACATTTTATTGTTTCCACACATCCCTATTTTTTCCTTTTATGTTCCTCTTTTTGTCAACTGTGCGTTGTCCCTATTTTTCCTCTCATTCTCTTCTTTTTCTCCAGGTGAGCATGCTGATGGCTGTACCAGATCAGTATATGAACTTATCTGACTTTTATGCCTAATCTTTTGTTTATCCCACACCCCATGGGACTATGTTCCTCTTCCCAGACTTTCCTCCCTTGTTCTCTCTAGATAGGCACATTATTTCATGATGAGAGGAACTGCAAAGAAAGTTCTCTGGATGTCAAAGCTCATGATGTTCTGTTGCAGCTGAACAGCAGTAAAAGTCCCAGCTCTTCTCAAATTCTCAAGAAAGACTTTATTTAGTCTCAGATAGGTCTGTGGACTATAAAAACACTTGCTTGTGCAGCAAGGCCTGAGATCCATTTTTTTTTAAGACCAGGTCTGTACTTAATACTGCTGGTCAACATAATTATAAGAGAAGAAGCATTAATGAAGAGGATGCTGTACCATCCAAAGAAGTCTTTAGGCAGTGCAGTTTATTTTGTTCTGGCGTAAAGTGTTTGCAGTAGGAGAAGTTATTGATACAATTCTGTTATAAAAATTCTTTTTTTCTTTTTAACCTGTAGTTCCCTCACTGTCTATTGGTTGATACAGTCAAGAGAAAGAAAAGTTGGAGTTGGGAGAACACAGTGGTATGGGGTGTTCTCCTTCTGGCATTATCAGCACCAGGGTAGAAGTAAGTAGTATCGAAAATGGGTCTAATTCAATACTATCTCTACTGTGGAAAGTGATGATTCCACTAAAAGGCTTCAGCAAAAATTGGTCCAGTTAGCTGGAAGCAAAGAGGGGTGTCTGGCACAAAGGCTTTTCTAGTCAATTAATGGGGATACATCCAGTTCAATCCTCTTTTGAGTATGATCAGGCCAGGTTTTGAAGATTACTTGTCAATTCTCACTTTAGTGGAATATATTACAGTGCAGACTATCTCTGTGAGATGCAAAGATGTTAACCAAGGTGGGGAAAAAAAGAGACACCAGTTTATCTTTTAAATCCTTGATTATAATCTTGCAGCAATCACTTCTTTTTCTGTCTTAGGGGAGTATTAGAAGAGCCTTGTGGCCAACAGCCTGATTTAGTATTAGAGCAGCCAGACAGAATCTAATAGGGGGCAAAAACGGGAAAAGTGAGTGCCTTAAGTTGACCGAGTCTTTGTAATTGCTGGCAAATCCACTGAACCAGTTTGTTGACAAACAGGACAGGGAGAGCTGAGGATAGATCCCTGGTAGATCTGAGCGCCAAAAATCAGCCAAACATCTTGGACAACTTTGGAGGCTTGTTTCTTGTTTGGCTCATTTCCTTCTCCCTTCCCCCATTTCTCTGCAGCAGAAGCAGTGTTGAAGGGTGTGTACTCTGTCTGGCAGGCTGTTGCAGGAGTCTCTGGCCTCAAATTACACAGCATGAGAACTCTGTGCATAAAATTAGCAGCAGAGTTCTGTGTATTAGGCGCCAGGGAAAAATGTCACATTCAGCAGAACTCAGAGGCGAGAGGTGGAACAGAAAGAACTGGAACAGGACGTCAATCCCCCTCTACCTTTACTGCTTTGCAGCAGATGTATCTGAAGAGTGTCATAACCAGCTGGCTTGGAGCAAAGATTATTTGAGTAATAAATAGATTTTATTGCATGTCTTAGTAACAGGGATGTTTGATTTTTCTTCCTTTCTTTCCCCCCTTCACTTGCTCTTTTTCCTTTATTCTGAAGATTTCTTACTTTTTGTCTTTTCACAAGGAAATCGCTTTTCACTCATGAAGTGCTGTTGACATATAGTTTTCTGCCCTCCTTTCCACCTTCCCGTGGTCTTGATTCCTGGTGAGAAACCCACTGTAATGGCATTCAGATTGTGCAACAGCTTATACAAGTTGTTTGTAATGAAATCTGGAAAACTAAATAAAGTGCTGGCAAACAGGGCAAAGGCACTAAAGCAGAGAGAAGCAGCTGTTCAAGGACTGGATTCTTTAGATACTATCTCAGCAGCAGCTATCTCATTGAGAAAAACTATTACAGAAAAGTTCATGGTTTGAGGGTGTTCATTTATTTTGAGGGTGTGTTTTGGCTCCTTCCTTACATCATAAAAGCAGTAAAATCCTTGCCACACCAGTGTTAGCTTGCCCTGAAGCATATGCATGAGAGAGGCTGCATTAGCATATGTATGTGGAGACGGATTGCCAAGAGACATAAATCTACACTTGCCTGAATTGTTTGGGGGTGTGCATTACTGGCACATTTTTAAAGAGCTACATTTTTATATTGTTTTCAATTTGCACTGTAGGTGATCTTGAGTGCAGGTGGGTTGCTAAGGATAATGGTTGTAGTTTCTCGCTTCTCACCTGACTTTCCCAAAGAATTATACCTCTGTTGAGCATTTTTCCTCTCACTCTCCCCCCATGAGAAAAGTATTACTGTCAGCCCCATTTTACAGATGGCAAAGCTGAGGCATAAGGAATCACATAGCAAGGCAGTGGCTGAACTGAATGCAGTCAATTGAGAGGTCACTTATTTAGACCCAGCTTCACCTAACAAGGCAGCCTTCTGCCTATTGAGGTATGGGAGCCACAAACTCCAGCCTTCCACACTTGAAATGGACAGACTGGCAGCTGGCTAGGGATCAGATTGCTTATCGGTACGGTAATTGGTGGACTCATTCCACAAGTTTATCTTTCAAGGGATAAAGGCTGAAGTAATAAAAGGCCAGTAGGTGAGGCAGCAGATGAGACAGGCTATAAGTATACAGTGTGAGGAATACTGACAGAACAGAACTTTGAAGATTACAGGATCTTGATACTTATTGCCTTTATATTTGCCACTTGCCTGCCTATCCTAATCGCTAGCCCCCTTGCCCCTCAATTTTATTAGGCAATATTGTCCCAATTTATGAACCATTAGAAAATGAGCCATAAACTCTCTATCATGAGCAGACTGGATATGTCTGCACCAGAAAATTGTGCTTCTTTGACTATATCAGTGTAGCTTAAGTAGTACAACTCCCCTAGGGTAAAGACAATTACACCAGTGTAAAAGTGCATATCCAAATATAGCTGAGTCCCGAATGGGAAGGTACCTTTATATCAGTAATAATTAGGTCCACAGTAAGGCACAGATTTATTTCCTTAACTTTAGGAACCTGAAGTGACAAAATTGGGAGTATAGTTGCTTTATAATTCATGTATATTCCAAGGAGACAGATAAAACCTTCAGCGGGGGAGTTGGCCCACTTGAGGTCTGATTTACTGGCCAGTGAATCTCTTCACTGTCTGTTCAGAGAACTTCCACTTACCTAAAGGCACTTATCTAAAGTTTCTAAATTAAGTAAAGGGAATTTAGTCACAGGATTTCATCAAATGGATAGGAAAAGTAAACTATTAGGAACAGTGTAGGATGGTTTGAATGCAGCACCGCACGAATTTTAGCAAACCCCAACCCTATTTTGAGATTTGGGAAAGTTCAGTGAAAATTTTTTTTTTTTTTAAATTAGTTTTGACAGGTCTTTTGAACTTGTGAAACAGATGAAGTAGGATTTTCTTTGTCTTGAGTAGCAACAACTCCGACAGATTTTTGACTCTCAAGATCATTAGGAGACTAAAACACAGAGACTCTCCTGCCACAAAGGGTCACTGCTGCTATGCACTTAAAACTAGGTTTTAAGCTTCTGGAGGAATGGTTGTAGGCATAGCTCTCTCAGGAGTTCTTGAATGGAGCTATCTTACTTTTTTGTCTGCAATGGCCAGTTACCAGATTGTGACATTGGTAGTTGACTGGAGCATGCGAGTCCACCTCCAGCCCACATCTGTCATACACAGTAGCAGTGGCAAGCTCTGCCCTGTTTCTTACCTATTATTTGCCTCTTTTATTCTGGAAGCTATATGCTATCTGGATGAAGAAATGTTCTGTTGCTGTTTCTGAGCTTCCATTTTTTCTCACTTAGCCTAGTCTTGGGCATCAGTATCCATCTGAGCTCTGCAAGAACAAAAATCCCCATTGCTCATCAAGGAGAAGTTACTACTGTTCTGGTAAGACTTCCTCTAACTCTTCCAATCTTAAGTGATCCTACTATATCAGAGAGAAATCCTATTTCTTTTTAAAAGATTTTAAAAGGAAGCAGTTTTAATGTAAAGGAAGAATTGTTTTCCACAGAGAGGAAGATCATAATACTGCTTGTGATATTGCTCTGCATAAGAAAAGCTGGCAAGATCTGGCTATGGCATCATGAACTAACAAAACACAGAATGATACTGTTGAATGCATATTTCCAAAATAGCTAATAATGACTAAAGACAAACCTCACTTTTGGGGGTATTTTTTCCTGCAGTACTTATTCCTTGTTTTGCTCAAGCAATTGAGGTGCAAAAGCCAAGATTCAGTTATGGGATTTAGTTTGACGTTCCAAGAAAAATGTCATTAAAAAAAAAGGCTGCTGTTTCTTTAATGTTTGGTTCTGGAAAGCCCTTTCATGTTGAGTAGTAATTTATTCTAGAAATGACACCATCAAATTCACTGTCAGGAACAGTGGTAGATGCTGACCTTTAAATTTCTTTAGTTCACAATGGATTGTTTATTCGTGTTTATATCACCAGGGCATGATCATAGTCCTTTTCTGCAAATGCCTACTAGTTACTTCTCACCCTAAACAAGCAGTCATGGAAACTGTGTCCAGATTTAAATCAAAGCAAATTTCCAAAGTTCTGTTTATCTATACCTCTATGCCTTTTTTCCTCCCAACACAATGTGTGACAGGGAGAGTATCCATGCACTCAGCTAATATGGATTGAGCCATTATCTAATGAAGAATATAAAACCAATCAGCTCAACTTATCTCCTCTTTGGTTTTTTTTTTGAGAAGTTCAGAAAGACAGGACAACTTCAACAACTTTTTTTTTTTTTTTTTGGATGGGTTTGTTTTGAGCTGTCCTGAAAGCATACATCGAAGAAAGAGGGTCTCATTATTTACCATTGGACCAACTGCCTTCTAAGGATTTTGTAGCACTACCTGCAAAAGAGCACTGAAGATTACAGGGCAGACATGAGTAGCTTATCTTATGTAACTTTTGTCCAAAAATTTTGCAGAGCTGTAATTCATTATTCATGTGCTATTATAATAATGATAAGGAGTTTAAACATGACTGTATTTGAAAATAAATATTGTAAAAGTGTGTTAAAGCATTCTGTAAAGCTGATGGTAACCATAAAAGCAAAATCTGTACAAGTATGTAATATGAAAGGAAAATGGAATATAGCCCCAAATCACTTTTCCCAAACCAGTGTTACCAGTTGCAGCTCAGTCTCAAACAACCACAGAAGAAAAGACACTCAGCTGCTAATAATGCATATGCTACAGAAACAAATATTCCACATATCCTTTGAAAACAATAGGTTGAATGAAAGTATGTTGCAAGCTAGCTCTGCTGTATTTGTTTCTATTTGATATTCAGCTTCCTTGCAGTGATTGTTAAAATGTTATTTCCTTTACAGATTAATCTGTGATGAGACCAGACATCTTTTAAGAATGTTATTCTCGTTCACTTTATTCTGTCACTTAACAAATTTATTCTATGGCTGGTGATTGAACATAACTACGCAGCACTTTTCTAACATCAGGCGCATCAAAGAGAAGCCATTATTCTAGAGCGTAGAGACATACACATCCAAAATGATACAGTAGCTGCTGCACTAGTAGACATAGTATATAGTGCTGTCATCAGAATTGATCCAGCTGAGTATTTTTGCTATGGTCCTTTGATTTACCTTTTATTAGTGGTTCATGTATCTTTAGTGACTTGGGACTACATTCCCATTTTCCATTAAAATTCCATGCTTGCTCTGGCTGTTTGGTTATAGCTGATACTCTCAGATTTCCAAGGTGCTGTGTATCCTCGTACAAGTGTTTTCTAACAACATGTGCATTAGACAGAAGGCCACAATTTCATAGCTCACAGGCATACACAGCCAAAATAATATAGTAGATTCTGAACTGCGAAAAGGTATGTAATGGTGTCAGCATATGGTCATGATTCAGTCATCTGAGGATTTTCTTAGTAGTCTCCTTTAATTAATTTGTTAGTATTTCTTGCACCTGGATGCCTGTTTTCTCTTGCACATGGATAAGGGTCAGTGCATAGTGCCATAATGACCATGCCGCCCATGGTGTATGGGTGGATTTTCTCAAAACTGAGAGCTGACCATGTCAGCTGATGAAATTGGATGCTTTCCTAGTGCAGCCATATCTCTTGACATGGGTACTGTCATTATGGTATCAATTTTGTAATGGACATTTATTTCATTCGTCAATAATAAAGTAATTATTTGAGTAGAGAGAGAATGTGGGTTTAACTAGACCCAGCCCATTTCCTCAGCCCAAATAGCAGAAATTGCTATTTCTACTATAGTAGCACAATAGTAGAAATTGAGAGAAAACACCTGGTAGTTGAGGCGCTGATTTGGCACAGAAGAACATGGCAAAGCAGTGTTTCAAATCTTGGTCTCTCACAGCCCTGGTGAGCCCTCTAACCAATCAGCTATCCACTCTTCGGAAGTAGGAATCTGCCTTTTCGTCAGAAAAGAAGGTCTTGGTTTTGGTTTAGTTCAGAACAAGAAAATATTGCAAAACTTTCTTGGCAGGTTGGCCTGGTTTCGGCTGGGACAGAGTTAACTCTCTTCTTGGTAGCTGGTACAGTGCTGTGTTTTGGATTTAGTGTGAGAATGATGTTGATAACACTCTGATGTTTTAGTTGTTGCTAAGTAGCACTTATCTTAAGCCAAGGACTTTTCAGTTTCCCATGCTCTGCCAGCAAGCAGGTGTGCAAGAAGCTGGGAGGGAGCATAGCCGGGGCAGCTGACCCGAACTAGCCAAAGGGTATTCCGTACCATGGAACATCATGCCCAGTGGGTGGTGAGCAATTGCATTGTGCATCACTGTTTTTTTTCCTTCCCCCCCCCCCCCCTTTTTTGTTATATTCCTTTTCATTACTATTATTATTATATTTCATTATTACTATTGTTAGTATTATATTTTACTTTGGTTATTAAACTGTTCTTATCTCAACCCACGAGTTTTACTTTTTTTTCCCTTTCCTCCTCCTCACCCCACTGGGAGGGGGGAGGGAGAGGCGGCTGCGTGGTGCTTGGTTGCTGACTGTGGTTAAACCACGACACAGGTTTAGCATTATTCTGTCAGATTAGTATTATTACTGGCTATAATCTCTAGTAGAGAGTAGTGGAACTGAGGAGCTGCTCTCAATTTGTTTGGCTCAGCTGACAGCAAAGCAGTTGCATAGACAATTTGTCTGTGAGGTTGTCTTTCAACTTGTTCTCGAAAAGCCATGTCTCCAAGTAAACAATGAGCAAGTATTTTTGCATTGTGTCGTATCATCTGTCTCTTAAAAGATGTACCTGCATTGTATCTAATTATCTTCCAAGAGATTGGAAAAGATTACAATATCCTTTTTATGATTTTCTTGTCAAAACTATGATATGCATCAAATATAAACAGTTACCTTAAAAGCACCCCTCCAGCCTTTCTCTTTCACTTCTATTAAAGTTTGCACAGTTCTTGTGCTTTCCACAATCTTTTTGCATGTGTCAGGAGGGCCCCTCTGAATTTTCATGTGTTGATAAATATTGATCTTGTGATTAAGAGTTCTGGTCAAGGTGATTTCTTCCTATTTCCTTCTGACTGTCAGGAGAAAGCAAGAGGATTGCAGTTAGAAAACTTGATTATTGTCTCTCTCACTCAAGGCAAAGGGAAGAGAATAATGAGCCTGACTTCAGGTTACATGAGGACTGCACATTAGCAGGCCTAATCAAGAAAATGGAATACACAGCAGAGTGTGAAGGTCTGGGGAAATACTTATATCCAACATCACCACTTAAAACTACTCTGCTAAGTCTGTGTGGGCAGCACAGAGTAGCAGATCACTCAGAAAATACAGTTCAGAATTTTGTAGCTTCTCCTGGTCCCTTCTGATCAAAAGACACTGTATCCCCTTTCAAATTCTATAATGGTGCCTTCAGTTATCCATAGGAGAGAGATGGTTGAAGAATTTACTTCATTAAAATGCAGTGAAATGTAGTTTACTCTCAAGGCTGATCATTACAGTTGTAAATAGTTTTATTTTCAAGGATGCTGGTTGACTTTTGCTCCATTCAGATGAGAATTTTTGTACTTGACAGTGGAAGGAGGAGAAGGAACCAAATATGTATTGAACATGAAAATGGAAGAGAGTCAAAGACTGAAATGGGGAGGCAGAGATACTACACATGATAGTTTTTGACTAAGGCAGATAAGCTATGCTGCAACTTATCCGCAGTGTTAGGAAATGATGGTTTCCTCATCACTTTCTTCCTTTTATTTTCTTCTTGAAAGATTGTCAACTGATGTTATGCAAATGCTATATCACTACCCTTTGTGTACAAGGCAGGGCAGTCAGGATTCTCTTTTGGTGAGCCATTACCCAATCTTTGTAGGTGGCAAATGTGGATAGTTTTGAGCACATGAAGCTGAAAAGATCTCTGATCTTTCAAGTACTCATGTCTTACTTGCATTGATCCATCCTTCAAAACTCATTTCCTAATCTCCTGTGCCTGATACCCCGATACCCATATGTTTGACAAGGTTGAATTTCCTGACCGTACTTTCTGCTCCCACTTGAAAATTTATTCTTTAGCTCTACCTCCTGGCTCTTGGTCCATGGAAAGGAGGATTCTTGGGAATCACAGAGCCTCAAGAAGGGATCAGAAGTATTCATCCTAGTTTACAAGCATTAGTGTAGAGGTGTACATGGGGACATTTTAGCTGAGGCAAATCAGAATTTGTTGAGTCCACTCATACTGGCTTTCCACAGAGGCAGATGTTTCGGCGAAGAGGTGGACAATGGAATATGTGGCTCATAGTTTCTGCTTTTTCTTGGGCTTTTGGTTTCTCAACTGTGGCAGTTTCGATACATGACAGACATCACAAAACAGTCTTTCTTTATGACTGTTTTTTCTCTAGTACTTCCTCAATCTCATGGGGGTGGGGAGGTACAGAAGAAATCGTCTGACACTGAAACATTAAAAAAAAGATCTCTGAGGCCTTGCAAAGGAGTCTTGATTCATGCAGGGAGCATTGCTTTGACTGTGTTCATCCTATTCAACCAGGAACTGCCCAAGAAGTGGAGGAATAGAGTTTAGCCATCTGGATTTAAGAAGCTGAAAACCCATGTCTCTTCCCCGACAGCTGCGAGAAAAGAGGTAATGTGTCTCTTCCTCCTCCCGCCTCCCCACAAGTCTCCATGTAACTGCTACGATCTGTTCATTTAATTTGATTGCAAGCTTCTTTGATGATTCTAAAAGGCTTCTTGTTATCGTAGCTTCCAAACTATTAGGCTGCTCAGTGTGGAGCAGACAATTTCCTAAGTTGGAGTGGACTTTCTTTTCATGGGGAGTATTCACCACCTAGGACAATAGTGGGTCATTGTCCTCTTCATAGCTGCAAACAGTTTCCCTTTTACTGGGGGTTGTGATATGAGTGTTTGTGATATGACTAGTTATATTTCTCGATCTCCATAACCACATCCCTCTTCACAGTAAGTGGTAGTATTTACAGTGTTGTGGGTGGTGCTGATTCATGTCATTCTCCTCGTACAGCAAGCTGTTGCAAGACTTTGCATCATTACTTCAGCCTTCCAGATGGGCTGTGCATTGTGGAAGCCCCTGCTTGGATATTCTCCTAGCAGAATAAACTGAGCCAACTGCCATTTTTTTTGTATTATCAGAATATTTAACATTACATCAGCTTGGCATTTCTTAGATGGTCCTTTTTAAAATTTCTCTTTCCTTCTACCTCATTTGTTATCCTTTCTTCCTCATTCTTGATCCTTTTTACTTAAGTGTTAATATAAATACCACTCTAACAACATTGAGTTGTAAGATTGAAGCAAAGGTGAATTTGTCTTCTGTTTGTCAAAGATGATGTACCAAGGAGAAGGTCCCAGAGGAAAAAGCATCTCCCAATCCATGCTCTTTTATTGTGTGGACAATATAGACAAGAAACATGAGAGTGTGGTCATATGGCTGCTCTTTAGGTGTTCCTGCAGGGATCCTTCCTTCTCTCTTGCTTCAAATCCAATACTTTCTAGGATCTGCAAAGCTTATTCTAACCTTGCCCACTATCATGTGTTCCTTCACACATTTTTGACATTTTCAAATGAGTATCTTTGTGCTTACTTCAGGTTATCTGCTGTGACTGGGAGGTCTCCCTGTAAATACTTGCTAGGCTACTCGTTCTTTTTTTCAAAGCCTCTTTAAGAGTCTGCTTTACTGTGATGTTTACAAGAAAACTTGACCACATTTTGATAGCTGGTGCAGGCACCACTAGTTATGATATAGAACAATACTATGTCTTTGTTTCTTTGCTTTTTTCTGTTTGTGCTTATCCTTCTGTTGTTTCTTACCTTATAAGGTACATTGTATGTATCTTACACATAGAGTGTAAGGTTTTTAGGAATTAGCTTTGTACTGTCAGTTTCTACAGCACCTAGCACAACAAGCTCTTTTCTGAGAACTGTTTCCTATTCCCTACAGTAATGCAGTAATAATAACAGCATAAATCATGGTATATAATGATCTCCTTAGAATAAGAGACACTGCTGCAGAGTTATTATTGTAAGTCTACTAGATGCTGTAGAAAGGATTAAGAATGCATCCACAGTTGATCACATTTCTCAGGAAAAGCTTACCAGGTCAAGTGTTTCTTTTGTAGTCCTGCTATTCTAGCAAGCCTAGGAACGATAAGGATGTTTTTCAGGCTTGATGAAATGGTCACTGACTTGTGCTGAACTTACAGAAACTTGACATCTCAAGATCAGACCTCCAGAGGAAGAGAATGACACCACGAGTTTCTAACTTCTTGGTTTTGACACTAGATAATGGGATGTTGCCTGACTATCTTTGTTCTGTATGGCATAGAGACCTCCGAAGGCTAATGCCAGTATGAGTAACCTAAATCTTTTGTTCTTGCTTCACAGTGATTTTGACCAGCTTCCAGATGATGTACCTGTTTCAGCTAACATTGCAGATATTGAAGAGAAGAAAGGCTTTACTAATTATTATGTAAGAAGGGAGATTTATCCAGTCTCTATATGCCCTCATCTGTGACTGGTTTGGTTGTGGGAAGCAAAATGCAGTTAATCTGGTGTAGTTGCTTTTTGGCATGAATAGTTCCGTGCGGAGAACTTCTCAGTGCTTCTTTTTTTCTGGAATGGAGGTTAGCCTATCACAGATTTAGTCTAAAAATCTATTGTCTGGGTGAAATGTGACAGAAGTATCCTCTAACATTGCTTGTTCTCTGAATTCTTACTTAATTTCTGGTTTATTTCTTGTTAGAGTGCTGTACCTTTGGTGAAGATAGTGGGAAAGGAATTCAAAGAGGGTAGAAGGGCAGGGTCTTGTCTTCATTATTCCATGGTACTGGCAAGTTAGGATGCTTCCATCTCCACAGAAGGTAGCATATTAATACATTATGAAAGAGCACACAGGAAGGGAATAGTAGGGAAAAGCACTATGAGATTTTCTGAAGAGGGGTTTTGGATAAGATCAGCTCCGTCTGACTTCTGCAGGGTGTGCTGCTTTTGCTGGAGACGTTGCTTATAAAACCTTTCCACTGCAGTACGCAGGTTTTACTCTGGAATATAGTGATGTTTGGTTGCTCTGTCTTTATGTTTTCTGAAGGATCTGGCTGCCACATGACTCAGAGGTCAGTGCATGGAAATCGTGGGCTCCTTTAGAGCAAAGCAATTTTGGCAAGAGATAAGAAATAAGATAGTGGTTGGGGGAGGTCAGACCATAATTTCTGAAATTGTGTACTTTAAAGTCAAAAAGAAGTATGAATGCCTTCAACTCTGAAAATCAATTCATTTAGATGTCTGTCTATAGATTTAGATGTCCAAGGCATCCTACTGTAAAATATTTGTATTTACCTCCCTAATATGGTTTGTTTGTCACTGAGGGAAGTTGTGTAAGCATAAAGTAGCATCTAGTAATTTCAGATTTCCTTTAAAGATTATGTAATAGAAAGCAGCCACAGGGACATGATCCATGGGAAAGCTGGACCCACACATATACCGCACTGTCTGGTGCTAACTTGGTATTTTCTAGTACTTGAGTCTGCAGATGCTTAACTGAAGGCTTGCTTTCCCCTCTGCCCCAAGACAATATTCCCACTACTGGAGCACTGATCTTATGTTCCTATTGTATGCCTCACTTTCATTTGGTAAGTATTTATAAGTATGAACATCGGCCTGAATCCCCCTTCTCTGTTTCAGATGTTTGTCATTGAAGTAAAGGTTAAAGGTGGTGGCAGATACCTGATTTTCCGACGCTATCGTCAGTTCTATGCCCTGCACACCAAACTAGAGGAGAGATATGGGGCAGAGAGCAAAAATAGCCCTTTTACCTGCACACTCCCAGTATTGCCAGGTAAGCTGTCAGTACCAAATCAGTGCATGATTAGCAGCTTTCTCAGCCCCAGGCTGTCCTAAGAGGAGTGCGTTGTAGGGAAGTAGTTGTGACAAGGAACTAGTTCCCAGCTGTGGAGGCTGGAGAAGTCAAGTTCCATTGGCAGTCCCTCCACTTGTGGTAAAGTTCATTTAGAAACCTAAAATCCTTTAGAAAATATGTATTTTCTTGGAGATCCTACTTTCTCCTGACAGCTTCATTTCTCTGACAGCCTCCATTTTTTTTTCTTCAATAACTGTCACAGGTTTTATATTTTCCAGGAAAAGTTTATGTTGGGGCCAAAAAGGAAATCGCTGAGAACAGGATTCCTATCCTAAATGTCTACATGAAGGTAAAACTTAATTTTAAGGTAGAGATTGCACTGAGCACTGCAGATACTTAACCCTGGAAATCAGCTAAGAGAGACAGTACTGTTGTAGTCCTAGGTATCTGCTTCTGTCTGTATTGTTTTTCCTGAAGACACAGAGTCCACACTGTGGGACAACCTGCAGTCCTATTCCCCAGATTGTTCAGACTGTAGGATCTGCTGGAGTACACAGTTCACAAAGGCTCACTCCCTGCCTTCGTATATAGATAGATATCCTTACACAAAAAACCCCGAGATGTATGAGGAAATGGTGAATCTCCAGGTGTTGCGTGAACATGGAGTTGGTATGTGCACCTAAGGGACTAGGAGAGCGGGGTGGGCTTCTGGGTGTACCAGCTCTACAGTGAAGACACAGCCAGTAACATTGAGGAGAGAAATTCTTTGTGTGCAGGTTAACTGAAGACCTGACTTTAAATCAGTAAAAGCCTGAAGCATTGGCCAAGGCTTCCAGTTCTTAAGATTGCCTTCTTTCCACAGTCATTCATGTTCTGAAGGGAAACACAAAGAGCAATTTACTCCTTCTGCAGTAAATCAGGCACAAAAAGAGTGACGCAATACACTGGCCAACTCCAGGAGTAAACAGGAGAAACTGTCAGCTGTTCAGCCGTGTCCTGCTGAGTGAGAAGGGAGAGGAGGGAGATTTCTGGCAGTAATGAATATCCTTCATGATCCTGTACGTCAGAGAGGCATATTTGTTACATGTAAATAAATAGAGAATTGGTCTCTCCCACTGTTACACTCTGCTTCCTACTTGCTCTTGGCACAGAACCTACTCTGCCTACCCGTTTGGGTGTTGATGGATGAAGAGGTACGGCTGTTCTTCTACCACTCAACCTTTGATAGTGAACAGGTGCCTCACAGACTGAGACGGCTTCGCCCACGGACACGCCGAGTGTAAGTGATTGACATGTTTTTTCAGCATTGCTTGATGTAAGAGATGCTGTCCCATTCTGGGGGGAGAGAGAGATGAGGATCACCACTGTGTTTCCCAAGTGAATCTATGAAGTCCTAATGTGATGATCTTTGTGGTAGAGTGAACACAGGGTATTTCTTGTTTTCAGTAATCTCAGATTTTTAAAGTGGATGTGGTACTTGCATTAAAGGAAAATTCCAAAATGAGAGTATAGCTTGCTTTTAAAAAAATGCTGCTCAGCTCTATCTGTTGACAATTCTTTAATGGTAATATCTATTATAATGTGCAGAATATACAGGCCAAGCTTAAGGACATTGGCTTGCACCGCTGAAGTCAGTGTGAGTTTTGGCACTGAATTCAGTGTGATCTGGTTCAGACACTAAATGAAATTGAATAATTACTTTGTTCCTGTCCTTTGTCTAAACAGAGGCCTGTCCTACATAGCAGCATTGACAGCCCTTTGGAGAACTGCTAAGTAGATGTCATACTTCGTTACCCTTCAGACAAATTAATTCTCCTTTCAACATAGCAAAGATGGACCTGCTTCCTTTTCACTTACCTCAAACAGTGTGAAAACTGCATGTGTGTATGCATTCCTGGATGTGTGTATGATGGCAGAGTTTGAACTGAATGCCATAAATGCTAGAAACAGGGATGCCCAGAAGGCAGAGTAGGGGGGCTGAACAGTACTGTGGAACAGAGGTCCAGGATACTGACTGTATTGAAAATTCCATCTGTTCTCAGCAGCAGACATCATCAGATTGCTGCTGCTCTGCACTGAAACTGAGAGAACTAGGGCAATGTTGTTGCGTCCATATTTGTTTACTTCAGTGCTGCACACAGATTCTCATGCAGTTTCTCCAGTGATCTATGGCTTGCCTGCCTCTTAAATAATGAAAATACAGACACTGTACTACTGATCGTGTAGTATTTTTGATGACTGGAAACACATACTTACCTCCCTGTTGTCTCCTTTCTTTGCAGTAAAAGCATTTCACCTCAAGTGCCTATTTTTGACCGCATGGCAACTCCACGGGCTGAGGTGAGTACTCTGCACAGTCTGTCATAGGATAGGAGATTAAACTCTGTTTTACTTTGGTATCTCATCGATCAAGTTGCCTTTCCAATTAGAGCTTGGGGAAAGAAGGGAAAGAAGGGAAAGTGAAATTGACACAGGAAGGCAATTGATTTTAACAACAGGGAATGAAACAAAGGATGGAAAGAAGTGTTCTGTTCCTCCTTAGTTGAGTAATAAGAAGGTCTGTTGTGAAGTCAGAATGACAGGAGGTTCAAAATTGAGAGACATGTACAGCTTACTGCCAAATGGTCCACATTTACATAGTGATACCCATAAATTAAATTTAAAACAAGCACAAGCTTCAGTCTCATTGACTTCAGCATATGTTTAAAAGCTTTGCAGGTGAGGCATCTTAGTATTTTCTGTAACATAAGTGTTTTACTGAAAAGTGCCTATACCCTTGTCTTTTGCTGTATATCGTCTTGGTATTAAGCACATGGAACTGCTTTGTAACCAGCACTTGTCTGAGCATGGTCTGGCTTCCTGGAACACGTGACTTTGCCATGTAAGAAAAAAAAAACATGCAAGTGCTTTGAGGCTTGTTGTTTTTGTTTTTTACACTGAGTATGGCAGGTCTTGGATCAGTCATATCTCTTAGGTTTTATCTATTAATTTATTGATATTGAATATGCCTACCAAAACTTTTCAAGAAATGAAAAAAGGCTTTTGAAAGAGCTATTAAGTAGACATATGAACTACTAGCACAACAGTAGCCATTGTCTTTTTTTTATTAGGAGAACTCTTGGCATTAACAAGACCAAAAGAACCATCTCAACACAGAATAAACAACACTTTTTCATTTTTGCTACTCTAAAAGCATTTAAATGGCTACCATGTTCTCTAAGGACAATGGGGGAGATGTGCATTTTTGATAAGTCATCCCCTTTAATTATTCAGGAACAGCTTGTTAGGGTGGTAGCATGTGCTTACCTCCTTTCCTGCCCGCGCCCCCGCCCCCCCCCCCCCCCCCCCCCCCCCCCCGCCCTGAAGAGGGCATCTAAGTTCCATTTTAACTACATGTCAATTTCCCAGACTTCCCCAAATCTCTCAGTTCAGCATACAGGCCTGAAAGCTAGATGTAAAAACAACAGTTAGTTACCCTTAAATTAGGACACAACACTTCTGCAATTTTTTAAGGCTCTTTGTGATATTTTGCAGCAAATCTGAAAGCTGTAAAACTGCAACCAGAAATAATATATTTTTCAATTCTCAAGATTTCAAGTTGTCAGTTGTCTTCAGCTCTGTTGACGTACTTGCTCTTAAGTGTTTTCAACTTCTTTATATTTATTTCTCTGGTGCACAGTGTCCTGCCACTTTAAGAATCCTAGCATGTAGCTCCCTCAGAGCTGTGTTTATCCTAGTGCTTTCACTACTTCTTCAAAGCATTTTTGTGTGTGCTGAGTAGGAGAAGAAATTGTGAGAACTGCAGACTACGGTCATATATATGACCTTACCCCAGAAGTACATCTGTGATGACAAAGTGCGTGCTATCGTGCTGCTTTATGCTCTCACCCCAAGAAGAGAACAGAAAGAAAGATTCACTTTTGTAATTCCATGAATTAATAATTTCAGTGTTATTGCTTTCCATAGGCACTGTTTGATTTTTCTGGAACCAACAAACTGGAACTCAGCTTCAAGAAGGGAGACTTGATCTATCTACTCAGCAGAGTAAACAAAGACTGGTTAGAGGTAAGACTGCAGTAGTGGTGCTGAATTATTAGCATAGCTTGAAATATTTGAGTCAAAAGGGCTCTCCTAGTCCTTGGGACCTGTCTCCTCCTTTCAAGGAGAGACTGTATCATAATCAGGTCTTACTGTCAAGAATAAATCCTTGACTCCAAATTTGAAATTGTTTCCTTCCTTGATGGTTTTTAGCTTATAAATTTTCTGCCCTCTAGACTTCAGTTTTCATTTGCATTTGCTTCTGCTGGAATGTTTTTAAATTCTTTGGAAGTGATTAGAACTCAAAAAGGCCACAGAAAGGAGATGGAAACTCCATTTCAGCAATTAATTGGTTTTGTGCCTCAGGGTGAGTTGCTATATACTTCATGCTTCATACCACAACACACATCAGCCTGATTAGAGAGAACTTGGGCAATGCAGCAGCGTTCTGAAAAAGGATGAGGAGAACATACTGTGTGTTTGCTGATATGATATCTTTGCTTGCTCAAACACCACAGCCTTCCTTGGTAACCATCTGACTTTCATTTTTTACACACCCTTTCACTCCCCTGCCTTGTATTTGACTACGCAATTGTATAATCTTTTTGTAGGATGCTATCAGGTCACTTCCATAGCCTTTCTTTTCTTGATTATAGTAGAAAAATTCTTACTGTTGTTTCCATGGAAATTAATTGAATTCCAGAACTTATTGTATGTGACCAAAATGGCATGGTTTTCTTCATTCTACCACTTCCTGTCATTCCAGGGAACAGCTGATGATGCCACTGGGATTTTCCCACGTGCTTTTGTGAAAATCATAAAAGATTTACCACAGCAGGAAGACACAGTTAATAAAGTTCGCTGTTATTACCATGATGAGACTATGAGCACTATCAGGTAATAAGAAAATAGTCTTCCAGTTTACTGCTGAAGAAATGCCGATAATTCTCTTTTCATGATATGTAATGATTAGATTTGTTCTTGTTACAGGGATATCTCAGTGGAAGAGGATCTGAGCAGCATTCCACCACTCAAAGATCTCATGGAATTGATGAGGTACAATGCAAACAGTTAGTTGTATGTTTAATATTATTTAAACATTTGTCAAGTTCCTTCCAGTCCTAGATTTTCCACATTCTACTTGGTCATCACCATGTTTTGGGTGTGAAATAATTTTCAAGTGTCCTGAAGAAGTTGTACTTTGTCTTGGCCCAGGGCCATCTGTGCCAAGTTAGTTAGTCTGCCTTGGGATTGTCACTAAGTATGGAATCCCACACACTTCTAACTCAATTACGCTGGGTAGAAGTTTCCATTTCTTGTTCTAAGATCAGAGCCATACCCCCATGCAAGGATCTTTTGTCTAATACAGTTCTTCAGGATGCAGGACACCGCCTTCTAACACCTGTTAAACTAGATTAATCTAGTGTTGAACATCAAAACGTTAGAACATCAAATATTAGTAATAGAACACCTGTGCTAATATTCTTCCATTCCTTAACCTGCCCTCCCCTCAAAAAAAGCAACCATAAGTAGGCAAAAGTGAGTAGTAACTACAGTCAACTCTTATGTATCGGAACTTTATCAGACTCACAGATTAATTGTGCCATGCATGTGGTGTTACTGGAAACGGTTCTTGGTTCTGACAGATTTCTTAGCTTAAACACAACACAGCATGAATGTGGCTGTATCATTTCTAGTAATAGCTGTATGAAGAATGCCAAGACACCCAAGGCTTTGTGTGGCTCTTAGTAGAATGAATTAGATATTGCCAGTATATTGTTCATCATGCAGCACCTCCCAGGCATTCCTTGATTTCTGGGGATCAATCCATTTCTTTTCTACCAGGCGGGAGTTTGACCAAGATGACATTGTTTTGAATTACCGGGACCTTGATGGTGATCTGATCCGGTTGCTCTCCGATCAGGATGTTGAACTCATGGTGTCTCAGAGCAGGAGAAGGCCCTCTGAGAAGCATTTCTTCCCTTGGAAGTTGCACATCACTCACAAAGATGACTTGGGTGTCTACAACACTAGTCCAGGAATAGGTGCTACTCAAACAGTAAGAAAGAGCAACATAAGTGCTATATAGAGATGTTCCAGTAGGTAGCTATACAGTCCTGTAATCCCTGTCTGCAGACAGTTTCCTTTAACAAGCCTTTGAAGTGAGCTTGAAAAGAGTAATATATTACCTTTCAATGTAAAATCTGTACTTAGTTAGCTTTTCAGCTTTTGAGCACTCCTCTGTAACAGACATGTACATAGAGACCAGAGAAAGTGAGGAACAGAGAAATAAAATCGCTAGCCATATTCACAAAGCAAGTCAGTGTTAGCTTGCAATAGAGGTTTAGTGTCCTGAGCCCCAAGACCTGCTCTAATCTCTCTTCTCATTCCCAGAGGTAATTATTTGTCCAGAATGTCTTCATAAGCTCTTTTTCTAGACTGCCATAATTTTCTCTTCACTTGCTGATATGAAGGTTTGTGTGCCAGTGCTTATGAATGCATAATTGTTTCTGTCACGTGGGAGTCTGACTGGGCATTCAGAGTTTGTTCTGGAAGCATCAAGAAAACTTTTTCATATTTCAGTGAAGAATTTGCAGCTCACCTTTGCTTTCTTCTTTCCACTGACCGATATTTTGAATTCTGTGAATCAAACCTAGTACACTTGTGGTGTTCCTCATAGACCTTTTTGTAATTGTACAGACTACTTATTTCCGCATTCTGGGAAACCTTGTGTGATGCCTATTCAAATAGCAATTTTTTCTCTGTCTATCTTCTGCTTTCTGACATCTCACTGCAAAGTAGAACCAACAAGAAACTACTGTATCAGATTCTTCAACAAATAAAGTTACATATGAGTTTATCAGTTTCTGTTCATAAAGGTTTTTTTGGGGGGATGAAATAATTATGCTCCTTTTTTTTTTTGCTTGAAAGTGAGATAATTTTGAAGAAGAGTTTGAATGTTACCTATTCAGCTTTCCTTAAGGAGGAGTTCATTATTGAAGAAAAATATATCTTGCAATAATTTCTTTAATGGTCATGCAATGAAAATATTTTCTTCTTGAACAAATTTACTGCTGCTTGTAAGAATTACAAGGTACGTATGTTTTACATAAATTGTTTGATACCTAAAATACTGTATTTTAAAAACACCATGCAGTCATGGTGTTAAAAAGATACCACCAAGTATAAATATAATCAGTAAAAAATAAGAAGTTAAAAGAGTTTTCAAACACCACGCTTTGGATTCGACTGTTAGTTTCTGTGTCATTAAGCTACAATTCCTCATTTTAAAAAATCTTTGTCCTTGACCTGCCGGTAAAATTTGTACAGACAAAAGGGAAGATTAACAAGTATCTGAAGGTACTAAGAAACACTTAACTAATGATGCATGAATAACTAACCTGCCCCTCCCAAAACTGGCAAAATAATGTTTTCTCTTTTTGTTAGATGTTACCTGTAATGCTATCAGGTAACAAGATCTTCAGCAACAACAGAAGTATTTAAGGTGACTTATCCTTTAAACTTGTTTTTTTTCTTCCTGATGTATATCCATAAACTGATTTATATACATAAGCTTTAATATTCTATTATCCATAGCCCTGCATTTATGCATATAAGTGTATTGGAAATAAAGGAAAGAGTTTATATTAAAGATAAGCATATTGTTTGCTATACTGGGATCCATAAATCATTTCTTACTTGACACTTTATTAAGTGCATAGTTCTAGCAGTATACCAATCCTGTACAGACTTGTGTAAGAAAATGCATTCTCCAAAGAGTTGTAAGATGTGCTACAGGCCATATTTGCTTTCCAGGTACAAAGGTTCCACCTGAAGAATCCATGCATATTAAATTTCAGAGGTAGAAAACATATATTCAGAAGAGACAGAGATTATGTCTTCCTTTTTTCCTATGATGGAAGGTTTTAGTTGACATTATTTTACTAAAATGTTACAAAATGTAACTTCCCACTTCAAAGGCACTGTAGCAATGTGGTTTAGGAAGGGGATGAAGCAATATACAATGATAATGTTAGTAATCTTACACCTTGTGACACATAATAGAATGCATTGTACGTTTGAAACCTAATTGGCATGCATGGCCTGCAAAGCTTCTGGTGCGCAGGATTACTTATTACTTGTTCCTGGAGTTCAACAGAACAAATAACATCTGAAGATTTTCACTGACGGCTAGATCCTGTGATGTAACCAGCAACTCAGCAAGTCTGTTTGAAGATGGAGGAGTTGTTTGAGTGAGGAAGGAAAGGGAGGGAAAATGTCTGCTGGGAAACAAGAAACCTCGTTTCTAAGGGTGGGGGAAGAACATACATAAACTTACTGGCCTCTGAAAATCAGAGCAGGAGATTTCTGTTCTGCCTTTATACTGTAATGCAAAGTAAATTCTGCCCATCCAGCAAAGCCGCACATTCCCCTCCTTGTCTGCAGGTTTTATATGCACACCTCCTGATAGTCCCAATGACACACAATTTCCTCAGGTACTCTCATATTCTCCTTCTTGCTCTGCATGTTTCCCTTATTCACAGTATACATTTTTTTCCTTGTATATTGGTGTAGTTCTTATGAGAGACTAACTGTGCTAACTATGGTTTTGGTCAGTACTACAGGGATTTAAAGAAGGTGTAGTAGCAGTGCAGGACAGACAGACTCTGACAGTTATATTCTGTATCTGGGGACTTATCTTAGTCCCCTGTAGTTTACCCCTGAGACCGCAAACCTGAGTGTGTCTTTCCCTTATGGCTACATAACTTTCCTATAGATCTTATTATTGAAGGCTACTGGGCTAAGTTTTAAAGCGGGATTTAAAACGGTATGGCTGCCTTGGTTGTAGGATAACTTCAGATCAACTCTTCTCACCAGTTTCTTTTGTTTCCTCTATGTACTATAATACTTATAATTTATTATTCATTGTTGTTGAAATTGGTAAAACTTACTTCTTCAAATGTTACTCAAATTAAAGGGTTACAGAGATAAAGGCAGTTCTCTCTCCTCACCCCCTCCAATATATATGTACAAATAAACATAAAGTACAGAATGATCCCTGCCTTGAAGATTTTCTAGCCTACAGTAAAGCAGGAAACAGCACTGGAGTAAAAACCAGAGAATTCTTTCTTAGTCTTTCTCACTTCTGCTGCAGTCAATCCTCTTTTTTCTGAAAATACATTAGTCCCATGATCTGGTAATTGTTAACATGCAGATTGGCAATGACAAACTTCATTCCCCTCCCTTCCCAGTTAAACAGTCCCATCGAAGTGTGTGCTTTGGGGGCTAAAATAGGAAGTACAGACTTCCTGTTTCACAGGCAATTACACAGACTTTCCTTGAAAGGGCGTGGTCTGCTTTTTGGAAGTGGCATGTGAGGTGCATAGAAGATATAGCAGTTATTTTGAAGACTTACTTGCAAGAAAATCCTGTGGTTGGTTTATACCTTCTGTCTCCAGTTCTAGGGAAGTGTGGTTTTGCTGGCTTCTGCATCAGAGGATTCTGACGCTGTGGGGGGAGGCTGGACAGGGAGAGTCACCTGTCGGGTTGAATTATCTGCCTCACAGAGAGCTCTGGATCCAGGTAAGGGAACTGCTTCCACTCTGGGGAAAGCAAAATGGCAGAGAGTCTGCTCTCATACAAGGGCTTGGGAGTCAGTAAGGGATTCCTTAGCTGTAATGATTATTCAAGGGCTCAGCCAGCTGTTTCTGGTGTAAGGAAGTGACATTCAGGAACCTGAAAGTCATAGGAATTTAAAAGGAGTTTTTTCCATGCTCCCCTAAAGTAGAAAAGAGTCTCAGCTCTGTAACATACTTGAGTAGGTGAATTTATTATACTTTTGAGAGAGCAATGAGAGATGGCCAAAATTCTTTGGCCAATCTTGGCCTTGAATGCCAGTATTGAACAATATGGTCTGTGGTCTTTGAACCACTCAATCTACTCCCAATCTCAATAATCACCAAAAAAAAAAAAAAGATAAATAGTTTCTTTGGTATTATTTCTACAATTTGCAACTTGTTTGGGGAGCAGCTGGAAAAGTGGCATGTTGAAGAGAAAACTGAAAGTGAATGGATATGGAAATTCAACCCCTACAGCTCCCAGGAGCTATGTGGTTGGGGATCACATTTTTAAGGAAAGGTAAAAAACAGAACACCATTGCGGTTCATTAGGAAGGCTTTGAGCATGAAGAGCAGAAGGATGAATGAATTTGAAGGCTGAGTTCTCTTCACAGATTAGGATTGTTTGTTGTTGCTACTCAGCTGAAAGAATCCCTGCACTTCCTTGGAAATGTGCATTTACTTCTTCATTCTTTGCTCGTATTGCAAGCTCACACAATAAGAAGACATGGATTTTGTCCTACAATAAATACTTGGTAGAAGTTCTTTCTGAATGTCACTCCAACACGAAGCCTAAAGAAGTTCCCTAATTTAGTTTTACTTCTCTTTATGTGAAATGAAAACAAGAAGTTCCACAATAAGAAGAGCAAGAGAGTAGCCAGTGGGCAATGAAAACAATTATCTTCTGAATTAGGATCCAGCTTGTGTGCAAAGGACGGTATAAACATGAAAGAGATTTTCATCCTTCTGCTGAATCTGTATTCGGTCCTCACTGTCCAAGCCATTCGAGGTGAGTTTCAAATTTATATTCTCTTTTATCCTTCCATTGTTGCCTTTCATTTTGTATCTGTCTCCTTCTTTCAGCTAATGCTCTTCCTCATTTTCTGCTTGCTTTTCTGCTTCCTTCTGCCACCATCTTCTATGCTGTAGGAGAACAGACATCTTGATCAGAACCAATGTGTAGCAGATGCATGTGCAGACAAATCAATATGTTGGTAGTATGGACAGGTGAAATACTGGACAAATGGATGAGATGAGCAAGCTGACTGGTTAATGAGTGAATAGGAAGGAGGAATAGACCCTGATAGTTAGTGAAAACATAGGAAAATGAAGAACTGTGTGATTCAGATGGTAGTGTACAGAAGTAGAGACAAGGGGACAGACACAAGACGGAGGTGTGGGGGCTACCAAGAGCAACATCCAGATGACCTGATTTTCTTTTTGTGGAATTGCTGACAGATAAAGAGACCATCTGCTATATCCATTGCTTGTGTTTCTGAGTTTAATGTCTTTCCTCTTCTGATGCAATGAGAGCTACTTTTCGCTCTTTCGCTCCTCTCCTCTCCTCTCCTCTCCTCTCCTCTCCTCTCCTCTCCTCTCCTCTCCTCTCCTCTCCTCTCCTCTCCTCTCCTCTCCTCTCCTCTCCTCTCCTCTCCTCTCCTCTCCTCTCTCTCCTCTCCTCTCCCTCCCTCTCCTCTCCTCTCCTCTCCTCTCCCTCCCTCCCCTCCCCTCCCCTCCCCTCCCCTCCCTCCCCTCCCCTCCCCTCCCCTTCCCTCCCCTCCCTTCCCTTCCCTTCCCTTCCCTTCCCTTCCCTTCCCTTCCCTTCCCTTCCCTTCCCTTCCCTTCCCTTCCCTTCCCTTCCCTTCCCTTCCCTTCCCTTCCCTTCCCTTCCCTTCCCTTCCCTTCTTTCATCTAATTTGATTTAGCAGAGCTGGGAATGGGAAGTATCTCCTTGGATCACCCAGTGCACCATGTCTGCATCAAGACTAAGCCTGTACCCATCTGAAACATATCAGAATAAAAGTGTTGTCAGAACGTGTGCCTCATGGACATCTACCTTTTCCAAGACAGATGCCAATGCCTGATGTCGGCAGTAGCTGAGGGAGTTATGCTGCCTCACCCAGCGTCAATTGCAGGACATCTCCCTTTGAGATCTCTGAGGGAAAATGTATTACAGCGTAGGTCAGACTGGTCTCTTGGCATTCCAAGGCTTAGCCTTAAATTCAGACCATCCCTTTCTATGTAGGATGCTCCATTTTCTGGTTATGCAAGGAATGCTGTAGAACTTACTTTGCACTGGTTTTCAGCAGAAGATCAAAGTAAGGTCCCTCTTATGCCTGCTAGCTAAGACACCATCATACTTTTCTGATGGTTTTTTGCCTGTAAAAAGCCCCTCAACCAAGCTGATAGTAGTTCTCATCAAGAAAAATTATTTGAGAGCGCACTCATGTTTGCACACTGACATCTCTGTCTTCTGAAGGTCATATCCCAATAGTGCAGCACAGATATTACCTTCAGAGAAAATAAAGAAGGAGAAGAAAGCACCTTGCTTCATAGTGCATGTACCAGGGGTGGCCTGTATTTTCCCACTTCACAGATGTGAGGTTTAAAAAAAAAAGAAGTTATCCCTGACGAGGGGTCTGGCCATTTCTGGGTCATAAATCCAGTTCCAACAAATTAATTTGGGCATTCTTCCGAGTCATAACAAGATTCTTCCCAGAGCATCTCACTTTTAAATACACCTTTCTAGTGTCATAACCTTTACTAGGAGGTTAGTGGCAAAGAAGTCCCATACAGCAACACACAAAGATGAAATAATCACCATGTGCCTGCTGACCATGGTATCTACTAATCCCTGGAAACAATCAGTGTTTGAAAAGTGATACCTTGGCTAGAATTATGTGCCTTGCAAGCACAAAGGTCTCACTTCATTGTTGTTACTTGTAGCTTGGTTTGGACACTTGCGTATTGTGGAGATGTGCAGAATGGCCACAATTCTGTACATATTTTCACCAAGAGTCATTTTCTGGTGCCACAAGGAGAGTACTGTTATCAGTGTCTTCCCCATTCTGCTGGCAGAATCACTGTACCTCCTGCTATCTCTCACTACTTATATTTGTAATCACTGCACCTTTTTTGCCTGAATTCCTTTCTCAGAGAGTATCCCTATGAAGAGCTTGAGCTGCTACAATGACTACAACTCACAGGTGACCTGTACATGGATGGAGCATTCAGAGGCTCATGCCCTCGTTGGTATGATTCTTTACCAAAGGGATAACATTATAATGTAAGTAGCTGAAATGTGCTGTGCTGGATAAAAGTCCAAAGCAAAATTGGCCACAACTTGGAATCCTGGGGACCAGCAGTCAGGTTTTCAGAAAGCATGGCCACCTCTTTCTGTCATTGGGTTAAAGTAAAAGTTGTGCCTGCTTCTGACACCTCTTCTAGGAAGGGAGGAATGAATAGGGTGTGCTAGTGGAGTTATTTTTATCACCTTTACAATTATTTTCCCATAATTTTGTTGTGGGATCATAGATATGAAATAAGATGGGGCATATAGGTTGCTATTAATGGGGTGGAGAAGATGATGTCAGAACAAGTGTGAGCCTGAGTGTTGTTTATAAACATAAAAGGGAGGATACATTCCCTCTGTTATTTTGCCCATTTAGGAGCATCACTGAGAGTATAGTTTTGATCACTTCTGAGAAACATGTGTAGGCTGTGTGTTTGTGAGATAGAGAAGACTAGTAAGTTCATCTGTGCTATCACTTTTCCTCCCAGAGATACTGGTCTGTTCATGACAGTATCTCTCTGTTACATCTGTTTCCTTATGAAAAGGGAACTGAATCATCAAACTGGATCAATTGTGAGAATAAGAAAGGACAGAGAGGGAGGAATAGTCAAGGGAGAGAGGAAGACAAAGATGGAAAGCTGAGAAGTCTGGGGATACAGGGAGGAAAGGAAAGAGAAAGAACTCTTGATTTCATTGTAGAGAAGAAAGAATTAATAGACCTAAAAGCAGTTGAAATCAGTGGAAGGTTTTGGAACAGGACCTTGAAGCTAATACTTCTGGGAAAAGATGGTATAAAATTATCTGGACCTTTGGAGGATTCTCTGGAACATTGTGACATGATGGAGTGTGTGGATCACACAGGAAACATGACTGAAGTGAGCTAATCAGACAAGCAGGTATTAAGTGTGGACAGTCACACAGCTGAAATCAAAATGGCCAATGATTAAACAAGGTCAGCTCATAGGAGAAGAATAGTTGACTAAATCCCAAACTGTAAGGTAATGCTGGTGAGTAGATAGAAGTATCTTCAGGACTTCACAATCCTTGCGCTGACTCTTTTATTTAAGGGTATGCACATGTATGGTCAGTCCCACCCATACTTCAGGAATATCCCTGGTTTCCTTGCTAATACCCAACTTTTAAAAATAGCAATAGTGCTGAATAATGCTTGCTGACATATAGTTGGCTAGGAGACTCCATCCTATCCTGGAAGACAGTATTTGGCCTTAGATATTCACAGCTTACTATTTCTCATCTGAACTGGAACAATATAATATACTGGGCATGAAGCCATAAGCATAAACAAAATTCCAGAGGGTACAAAAAGAAGCAACACATCTCTCCAGCAGCTCAGGCTACTGCAAGCACACAAAGCTTATCCTCTTCTGTCTAGTTTAAAATACTGTTTCTAATTTTCATGATGCTCCTTGGCCTGGAAAAGGCTATCTAAAAGGATGATTAACATTCTGGATGAAATCTTTAATGAATACATAAGGTCCCTTGGCAGAACAGAACTACTAAGGATACAGAAGTACATTTTGGTTGGAGAATTTTTTTTAAGTGTCTTTCTGGGACTGCAAAATGAATGTCTTCAAAAAACTAAGGATCATCAGAAACTTTACTGCCTTTCACTCTGAGTAAAAGGTGCATTTCCATGACATTATTCTTCATCATACTATTTCTCACATTAAAAAAATTAGATTACATAGAGTTAGGCTAAAACCTAACAAAAATAGACTGGTACCAAAATATGACATTTGGCTGCACAACTTTGAAATGGGAAGGCATTTGACAAAAATCCTGGTGTTAAAAATGTTTGTCATATTAACTGATGCAAAACAGGACTAATAGGTACAGTGAGAAGAGGATATAAGTGCCCAAGTAAATTATAACAACAGAATGGGATGGAATTGGTTTCAGGCATTTAATTTTGCATTAATTATAGGTCTCCAAGTCAGATCTTTATAGATCACTTTCTCTATACACAGGGAGAACAAGGAGATGCTTTGCAAACACCAAACAGAAAATGACTTACATGAGGCTCCAGACTCCTATGTGCACTGGGTTTGTCGCAACACTACAAACAATTTTGGAATAGGAGTAGATCATATTTACAGCTTCAAACCTAACAAGATGCTTCAAGCAGAACTAAATGTTGATCTTTTCCAAAATGGTAAGGATTAAACACCAAATTCTAATTTTCCAATGAATGTTAGGGATCTTTGAGAATGTATTTGCCGTTCAGTCAGGAAGTGAATTACACTTCCATTGTGAAAACTGCCAAAGAGTTCCACATTGAGAAGATGAGGCAGAGAGGGGAGAGGGCAAGTTTCTGGGAGCAGCTGGACCTGGAAGGGAGAGTCAAGCAGGAGCTACTTGGTGTGGCAGGGATAAGATACTCTGGAAATGGGGAAGCTTACCTAGGTGTTTTCTTCCCCTCTTCATGTCCCTGTCCTCACTACCTCCTCTCACGGGTTGTACCTTCACCTTCCAGTTCAGACCCTCCCACCTCAAAACCTCTCAGTCAGCTTGATGAGATCAGGAGACTTCTTACTGACCTGGAAAGCAGCTGATGGAAGCCAAGGGCTGGGCAACGTGCTGGAGTATGAAGTCACTTACAAGCGGGAGTGGGAGTCCTGGGAGGTAAGAGCGGAGGAGCTGGGCTGTCCTGGTTTGGGCTGCACCCTTTTGGGTGGTTGAGAGCCTGTGGTAAAAGTTGTGCAAATGAACAGCCTTTCCATTCTCAGGCACTGTGAGGAGATGCAACAGATGTTGTTTCAGGTCAGGTGGAAAGGGCTCTCTTTCTGTTTGCAAGTGACTTGCCCAGTGAAATGCCACTTGTCCTGAATTGAATGCAAAGATCTATTCTTCACTGAAAAAAACCCACTGTGCTTGGGTTTTGAGTTGGAATTGATTTTGCTCTGAATCCCTCCCAAATAGAATTAAATCATGTTGCGACAGGAGCCTGTGGGTTCATGTGGAAAATGGCAAAATACATTTGAAGCTGCTTCCCCTTCCAGGAGGATGGGCTCTTTGGTTTTTTTTTTTTTTTTTTAAATTTTTAAGTGTCCATATCCCCAACTCCTAAATTTCCTCTGTCCCCTCTCTCCCTCCTTTCCCCCAACAACAGAAAGCTGCCTCGCTCTTGCTCTCCAACACCACATGTTGCCATCTTAGGCAATATGTGAGGACCTAGTCCCGGGGAGCAGGTACGTTGCCCATGTGTGAGCCAGACCAGGGTGGGCCAGTGGCTTCTCTGGGCAGTACAGCGAGTGGAGCGTGGAGGCATCATGGGAGACCCCTGAAGGTAGC
Source organism: Gymnogyps californianus (assembly GCF_018139145.2). NCBI lineage: Eukaryota > Metazoa > Chordata > Aves > Accipitriformes > Cathartidae > Gymnogyps > Gymnogyps californianus. The sequence continues at coordinate 160,727,204 of NC_059471.1, forward strand.
GTGGGACGGAGCAAGGCCGTGCAGGGGTGGAAGCGCTGTCTGAGAAGCCAGACCTTTCCTGTCACTTAGCTTGCTCTCATCTTCTCTGAAGGTGGCCTTCAGCCCAGGAACCTTTGCTGCCTCTTCAACGGTGCAGATCGTCTGACATTCCAACAGGAACCTGTGGGTTCATGTGGGAAAATGGCAGAATACATTTGAAGCTGCTTCCCCTTCCAGAAGGATATGTTTTGGGGTTATTTTTTTTCAGTTTTTAAGAGTCCATATCTTTTGCCCTATTGTTTCGCTAGATCTGCATGTGTTTCTGTTCTGTACCTGTCAGCCTGATCTTTAGTTTTTAAGAGAAGTATCTTGGCCAGATTCCCACAAAATTCTGCACTGAGCAGTGTTGTGAACTTGTGTAGCTGGTGCTGAAGACAACTGGGGCTCTGCAAGCTGCAGGAGCTGGCCCACTTGCTGGGGTAGATTGTGCCCGACAGTGCCTGTGCCTCACCCTTCCTGTGCTATGCTGGCAGCATGCATGCTGAAGCACCTCTAGTATGGGAGCAAGGAGAACTGCATGGCAGCATGTGCATGGACCATCATTGCATGTGTGGGACTGCTGGGAGATGCAGCCTGACAGTCACCTCCTCTCACTCTTTTCCTGTCTTCCCTCCACCCCTCTTCTCAATTCCCCAACTCCCCAATTTCCTCCCTCCCCTCCCTCCCTTCTTTCCCACAACAACAGAAAGCTGCCTCACTCTTGCTCTCCAGCACCACACGTTGCCATCTCAGCCGTGAGAACCTTGTCCCGGGGAGCAGGTACGTTGCCCGTGTGCGAGCCAGACCGGGGCAGGCCAGTGGCTTCTCTGGGCAGTACAGCGAGTGGAGCATGGAGGCATCATGGGAGACCCCTGAAGGTAGCGTGGGACGGAGCGAGGCCGTGCAGGGGTGGAAGCGCTGTCTGAGAAGCCAGACCTTTCCTGTCACTTAGCTTGCTCTCATCTTCTCTGAAGGTGGCCTTCAGCCCAGGAACCTTCGCTGCCTCTTCAACGGTGCAGATCGTCTGACGTGCAGCTGGGAAGTGAAGAAAGCGATCATCACCTCTGTCCTCTTTGGCTTGTTCTTCAGGGCCACTCCGGCATCAGTGTACGTGCTCTGCCCATGGCAGCGTGCCTGCGCCTCTCCCATGGAGTTTCTGCTGTGTTCTGTTCCCCCTAATCTCAGCACAACCTCTTTTTTTCCCCTCAGAGAAGAAGAGTGCTCTCCTGTGCACGAGAAGGCTTTGCCCCACATCCCATATGTGGTGCAGAGCTGTGAGATCCGTGTTAGCAGCTCCAGCAGTCAGAGCCAGTACCATGTGTCTGTCCGGGCCAAGACGGAGGAGAAACTGATTGAAGCCTACAAGAACAGTGAGTTGCTGTGTTGTTTCTCGCTTCTCCTGGGAGTTTCTTGGACAGATGCCTGGCTGGGCAAGTGGGGCTGAGGACAGCAGTGATGAGGAAAAGTGGGTGGGAAGAGGAAGAGACCAGGACTGATGAAGAAAGGAACTGGACGCTGTGTCAGGTCAGAGGTCTGGGAGAGGTGGCTTGAAGGTGTGGAGCTCCTCAGGGGCACTTGTTACTCTGAGGAAGGTGGCGGCGGTGGAAACTGCTGTGCAGAAATTCAGGTTGTGACCCAGAGTTCCTCAGTAAGTGACTGTCACCCTGCTGGCGTCTCTGTGATTGACCTTCATGGGTGTCCCAGGTGACAGGGAGCTGCGGTGAGAGGTGTGTGTGTCACTATGTGATTTCTCAAGAAGCCAGTGGAGCTCTTGCGGGTTTGTGCAGTGGCCCCTGGAGCACTGGATGAGGTAGGACTCCTCTGCTGAGCGAGATGGGCCAGGTGGATCATCTCCGCCTGCGTGTATCTGGAGGTACTGGTGCTACTTTTCACAGACTAAAGCTGGCAGGGCTCCTGCAGTGGGTGAAAGTAGCAGGTAGTAGCTGCAAGAGAGCTGGGAATCTCTGGAAATGTGGTGGACTAGTACAGATGTCCCAAATATTGCTTTACTGCTTTTCTGTACACAGGGAGTGCTGTCAATATTAATGGCTATGGATTTTCTGTTATTTAATGGTCTACTGGTTTATTGTATTTGACTAGAAAATGAAGATGCGGAGAATTAAGAAGTGTTAAAAAGCTGACTTCTTACATTGCATAAAACAACATTGTTTTCAGTCTCTGGAAACTGTTCACAGTGGTGAAAGGGAGTGCTGGACCAGTATGTTGATAGGTACTCTGAGACATTCCGTGTGTTGCAGTTAAGGTGCTGCCGCCTGCAAATGTGTCAGTAACAGTGACAGAGAACCAAGAGTATGAACTGAGGTGGATAAAACACGCTTTGGGATATAGCTTCATAACACAGAGATACCAAGTCGAGTACTGGAAAAACAACCAATACAAAAAGGTAAGTCTTAGAAAGTGCCGGAGTCCTGGACTTCTCTTTGCTGGGCAAATGGGAAGGACAGTTCCTCTCACCTCTGTCATTTGTACTTCTTTCTTCTCCCCAGACTCCCCAGAAGTTAAATATCAGCAACGATGAACCTCCCTTCATCTTCACCCTGCAGATGCTGGCATCATCTACAGAATATAGGGGGAAAATGCGTGCTAGGGTGAATACGCCTCTAGATTATGAGGGGCCTTGGAGTGAATGGAGTGAGGAGTTCACCTGGAAGACTGAGAATGGTACTTTCCTGCAGGCTACTTCTGTAAGGTTTTGTGGGCTGTTAATGGCTGAAATGCCTCTATAGGGAAAGAAAGACATTCCCTCAGCTGGGGTTGAAGTTAGGTCCAGCCATGAGCTAGCTGGGGTCGCTTAAGAAGTGTCGTGGTTTAACTCCAGCTGGCAACTAAGCACCACGCAGCCGCTTGCTCACTCCCCCCCACCCAGTGGGATGCGGGAGAGAATCGGAAAAAAAAAACCAACTTGTGGGTTGAGATAAAGACAGTTTAATAGGACAGAAAGGAAGAAAAATAATAATAAAATGACAATAATAATACTAAAAGAATTAGAATATACAAACAAGCGATGCACAATGAAATTGCTCACCACTTGCTGACCGATGGCCAGTTAGTTCCCAAGCAGCGATCCGCCCCTCCTGGCCAACTCCCCCCGTTTAGATACGGGGCATGGCATCATTTGGTATGGAATATTCCTTTGGCCAGTTTGGGTCAGCTGTCCTGGCTGTGTCCCCTCCCAGCTTCTTGTGCCCCTCCAGCCTTCCTGCTGGCTGGGCATGAGAAGCTGCAAAATCCTTGGCTTAGTATAAACACTACTCAGCAACAACTAAAAAGTTGTGTTACCAACATTATTCTCCTACTAAATCCAAACCATAACGCTATACCAGCTACTAGGAAGAAAATTAACTCTGTTCCAGCTGAAAGCAGGACAACAAGGTAGCTGTCCTGTCTGCATCCTTGCAGTACAGCAGCAATGCTAATGAAGGAGGTGAGCAGGAATTAAAAGAATCTTTTAAGCTTCTTTCCTACTTCCCTTCCCAAGGTGAGTACAACCAACCGTAAAGTTTTCCACACGGAGAATCGAGCAAAGATCCTGCCCAAAAGATCATCCTTGTTTCCTGATTCCAGTAGTCCATTCTGCTATCAGTGACTGAAGAGCCCGAGACTGCAAGAAGACAGAATATAAGCCATCCGTCTTTAATTTGCAGAGTGACTATAGGGTTGCATAAAACACACAGTAGAGTCTACTGGGGATAAAACCTTTACATGTTTTTGCTGTTTCTGGACTTAGAGGCAGAATATCTGCTATCATGTGGTCTTGTGCCCAAAGTAATACGATCTTAGATGATTTGCCCTGAGGAAGCTTGTAGTGGTAAGACAGTAGGCAATTTTTGATGAGTGTACTCAGGAAGAAATCGCTATGTTGTTGATGATCAGTTACGGCCATTAGCAGAGGAAGCTCGCTCTTAGAAAATCTCTGAGACCCCTTCTCTTCAGCACTGCGCAGAGTAAGGCAGACCTACGAAGCCTGAAGACATGCCTGTTGTTCATGGTGGAGTAAGGTACCTAACGACCTTTTTGTTAGCATAAATGGTTTGCTCTGATGTCAGTAAAAAATAAAAAAGAATCGGTAAAGGAAACGATGAACTCCTTTGGTCAGTAAGCTGTTCAGGCCACATTTGGTCTGTCCCACTTCGGAGGGTATCCCAACAGTTTGAAGGCCTCATGATGCTAGCCCTTGACAGGCCACCTACATTTCCCTCATCTGCTTGTATGAAGAGTGACCAGAATGAAAAACCTGTTACGGGAAGCAGCCACTCTGCAGGTGGATACCTATTTCTCTTTCCTCTCTTTTAGCTCTGCCACCAGTGATGCTTCCAGTGATGCTCCCCGCTCTCATCATCACTTTCCTAATAGTTGCCTATTGCAGCTATAAGTATTTCCTCAGGTAGGCTTGCGTTGTGACTAGGAGACCTGGCAGCGTGTTGGCCATGTGGGTGGCATAAAGGCTGAGGAACTTCTTGTCCCCCATGAGAGAGAGGTCTCCGTGGAGACGAGCCTTGGTGTGCAACGGGCAGCCTTGTGCGTGCCTGTGCAAGGGTGGGAGTTGGGTGGTGGCGTGCCAGGGCCTTGGTGGTGCCTGGCTGTGCAGAGCAGCACGGTGTACGGGGTGCAGTCTTTTCTGGTTGCAGCCAAGTTGAGAAGCAAATCTTGAAAACTGTGTGGTGTTGTTGCAAGGAAGAAGAAAATGTGGGAGGAGAAGATTCCGAACCCCAGCAAGAGTCTCCTGATCCAGAGCTACCTGGGGGTAAGAGGGAACTGTACCTGTATGAAGGGTTTGTTATTTCTCTCTCTTTTTCAGGACTTCCCATAATCTTAAGAGCTGTTCTTGTCTCCTAGTCCAGAACGAACAGATGTCTTCATTAGTCTGTGCCTTATTTTTAGGAGAAGTTGTGGTCATCTGCAACAGAACTGTGTTCTTATATTTACACTAGTAGACTTCTTTGTGTTGTGCTTGTCAGCATCAGTGTGATTTAAAATCAAGCTAGAAAATTTTCAGGACTTTCAAAGTTTAACTGACTGAAATAATCTAGTGTCATTAGCCCTTCCACCGGCTTTGTTGCCCTCCTCTGGACACATTCGAGTACCTTAAAATCCTTGTTAAATTGTGGGGCCCAGAACTGCACACAGTACTCAAGGTGAGGCCACACCATTGCTAAATACAGGGGGATAATCACCTCTTTTGATCAGCTGGTTATGCTGTCTTTGATGCGCCCCAGGATGCGGTTTGCTCTCTTGGCTGCCAGGGCACACTGCTGACTTGTATTGAGCCTGCTGTCGACCAGCACACCCAGATCCCTTTCTGCAGGGCTGCTCTCCAGCCACTCCTCTCCCAAATTGTACTTGTGCCCGGTGTTACTCTGTCCCAGGTGCAGAATCTGGCATTTGGACTTGTTAAATTTCATTCCATTGATGATTGCCCAATGCTCCAATCTATCTAGATCCCTCTGCAAGGCCTTTTGTCCTTGAGTCAACAGCACCTCCCCGTTTGGTATCGTCTGCAAACTTGCTAATGGTGCCTTCAACTCCTGCATCCAGATCATTCATCAGAAAATATTGAACTGGCCCTAGAATTGAGCCCTGAGGTACACCACTGGTGACTGGTCACCAGCCAGATGTAGCCCCATTCACTACAACCCTTTGAGCTCTGCCCTTCAGCCAGGTCTTCACCCAGCACACTGTGTACCTGCTCATCTCACAGTTGGACAGCTTGTCCAGAAGGATGCTGTGAGGGACAGTATCAAAAGCCGTACTAAAATAAAAAAACCCCTACATCCACTGCCTTCCCTTTGTCCACTAGGCGGGTGACCTTATCATAGAAGGATATCAACTTAGTTAAAGAGGACTTTCCCTTTGTGAACCCATGTTGACTGTGCCTGATGATTGCATTGTTCTTTAAATGCCTTGCAATAGCACCCAGTATGATCGTCTCCATAATTTTTCCAGGAACTGGGGTTAGACTAACAGGTCTGTAGTTCCCTGGGTCTTCCCTCATGCCCTTCTTGTCAATTGGAATCACATTGGCTAGCTTCCAGGTAGCAGGGACCTCCCCAGACTCCCAAGACCTTTGGTAGATGGTCAAGAGGGGTCCTGCCGTAACATCCACTAGCTTCTTCAGGACTCTGGGATGAATCGCATCAGGCCCCGTGGACTTATGAACATTCAGCTGATACAGCTGGTCCCTTACATTTCTGTGTCCACAAATGGAAAGTCACTGTTCCCGCACTCACGGCCCTCTGACTCAGAGGACCGGGCAGCCCAAGGTCTCTCAGTATTATTAAAGACTGAGGCAAAAAACGCATTGCATACCTCTGCTTCTTCTTCATCCCTATTAGTCAGGTGACCATCATCAACAAGTATTGGTCTAATGTTTTCTTTAGACCTCCTCTTGCTATTAACGTACTGAAAAAAGCCCTTCTTGTTGTCTGATACAACACTGGCCAGCTTCAACTCCAATTGAGCTTTGGCCTTTTGTGTCTTCTCCCTGCATATACGAACCACAGCTCTGTGATCTTCCTGCAAAGCTTGACCTTGCTTCCAGAGAGCATACAATTTCTTTTTCCTCTGGAGCTCCAGAAGGACTTCCCTGTTCAGCCAAGCTGGTCGTCCTCCTCTTTGTTTTCTTTGTCCATGAGGAATGTATGGTTCTTGATTGTACTGCCAGTGAGACGCTGCTCTTTTGTCATGTCTGCTTTTTCATTTTCAGAAAGTACGCTTAGGAAACTGGCCAACAAGCAGCCAGCTGGACTTCAACAAATACAACCTTTCAGAGAAGATGGAGCAGGCTAGCTTCCTTCAAGTTGTGGACAGGTGAGGGAACAGCACGTTATAGTGACACTGTGGACGATAGTCTCAAAGAGCTCCCTAAGTCATGGCAGGATATAATCAAATGTTCTGTCACTAAAAAGCCTATACAAGTTGCTTTTGAGGGAGGCATACAATCTTCTGCTATCATTGGGGTTAGCCTGCTTCTCCAAGAAAGATTTTTCCTAACCCTCTGTGTAGCTATGTGTGTTTTCAGCTAAGCTTCTTTTATATTTAAAGTTTACCACCATAATATCTCTCATGAGCAACTTTTAACTTCCCCATATTCAGACAGACGAAGACTTTGGCGGAGTTCCCTGAAGGGCAGGCTAAGAAGACAGAGGTTCTCCCCTGTTGCACTGGACCTACAGAACTCATACCAAGCTTTAAATGAGCCAGAGCATGCCCCAGTTGCCTGCTCAAGTCAGATTGCTGGTCATTCCTTTCCTGTTTCAAGGAGAAACAGTGCTGATGCAAGTATTGCTTCCAAGACAGCAATCCCTTGCTTTGCTTTCAATGGTCCATACTTGTACAGCCCCGTGATGTCCTCCCAGCCTGATATGCAGGCGACCCTGGAAGTGGACCCCGTGGGAGCGCGTGAGAAATCAGTTTCCCTTCAGTATGTGACCCTCCCAAAGGAAGACTGTCCCCAGGCTCCACAGAGGCAAGAACAGCCAGGAGCAGGTCCTCCACAACCTGTCCTGCTCCCAGATCAGAAGGAAACGATGCAGCGCCTCGACGACGAGAAAGAAGTCTCAACGGCCCCACCAGCCTGTGGGAAAGGCACGAACGTGAGAACAGAAGAGCAGAAATCTCCAGAGGCTCTTAGCTGTATCACATCTCCTCAGCAGTGCTCCTTGGAGTACCTCACCACAGAGAGCCTGTTACTGCCATCAGCCAGCGACTCCACCCGTCCGCCACTTGTCACTGCTGGGGAGTTACCTTGTGACTCACAGGAGCCCCAGCCCTGCAGCGACCACCCTTGCCATGAGTTTTCTCCTGGGAAAACTGGTGTCATGGTCCCAGTTTCAGGTCAAGCACCAACCTCTTCTCCTGAATTGCACCTGGATACATTTGGAGACTATCTTACTGTCCCTTTAGGTCTCCATGGACATTCAGAACCCACAAAGATTTCTTTGCCTGTCTTACAGAAGGGAAACGATCTTCCTAGAAAGCAGCCTTTGTCAGAGGGTAACTTGGTGGTGTTAAACCCTGACAGCACTGAACCAGTTTTCCTTTGCCAGGTTGGTGATTATTGCTTCCACAGCCTAAAATCCAGTGTGAAGATGGATATTAGTCAGGAAGACCACCAAGTCAAGAAACCTTCCGAAGGGAAGACAAGACCTGGGAAGCCTGTATCTGATGATGAATCCATCACTGGCGAGGAAAAGGATGTACCAAAAATGCAGGCTATTCAGCTTTTTAAAAACCTGAAATCAGATGATTACTTTTCCTGGCAGCAATCTTTGAGGATCACAGAAATCTGTTAAATGGGCAAATATTAATGAATACCAAAGCTACAGGTAACTGAAAGAGGTTGCAACTATCTGATGAAAATGAGCCCTCAAACCTAGGAACAAATAAACACCAGTTCCCTTTTCCAGCTTCCAGTCCAACATATTGAAAGACTTGAAATAGCTCAACATCCTTCTCAATGGCCTTCACAGATTTGGCATGAAAGACAATCCAAGTAATGCCCTTTGGTGTTTTTCAAACTTTTTGGCTTATCCACAATGAACAGCTTAGCGTCCTGATGATCCTGTGACAGATCGCGGTTATCTTGCAATAATACCAGATTGCCTGAGGCAAAACTTGTGGCAGGAAATGCAGGCTTAACAGCACAAAATGCTATCAGAAGAAGACAGGCTTGGAAACCTTGGAAAGAAAACTTATGTTCTTAAGAGCAATTTTGTTGAACTTTTGTGTGTGTGTAAAATAGATCTACGAGTCACCAAGGAGCTTTCATATCTCTACCTTTGCACTACTGGCATGAAATAGGTATTGTCTAAGGTGAAAAAAACCCAGACAGTAATAGAAGGGTAAATAAAAAATGAGAAAAAATTGTTGAAGTCCAGGAGACCTTTCTTAATGTTAAGGTGCAGTGCATCACAGCATATTCTAAGGGTAAGAAGGAAACATTACTGGGATACATAAAGTAGGCTGTAGAGAACCATGGTGAAGAAGATACATTACTGAAAGAAAACCCAAGGACTCGTAAGGTGCAGTGAGAGGAAGGGATTGGGGCAGGTAACAGAAAATGACAGGCAAGAAATATTGTGAAGGTGCAGAAGCCTGTATATCTGCTGGGGTTTTTCTATTTCTAAGCGTTAAAGTACTATATGATTTTCTTTTAAGTTCATTGGCTGTTTATGCATGATGCAATTAATCTTATGTCCTGGTTTCGGCTGGGACAGAGTTAACTTTCTTTTTAGTAGCTGGTACAGTGCTGTGTTTTGGATTTAGTGTGAGAATAATGTTGATAACTCTCTGAGGTTTTAGTTGTTGCTAAGTAGCACTTATCTTAAGCCAAGGACTTTTCAGTTTCCCATGCTCTGCCAGCAAGCAAGTGTGCAAGAAGCTGGGAGGGAGCATAGCCGGGGCAGCTGACCTGAACTAGCCAAAGGGGTATTCCATACCATGGAACATCATGCCCAGTATATAAAAGGGGAGAGTTGGCCGGGAGGCGCAGCTTGCGGCTCGGGAATTAACTGGGCATCGGTCAGCGGGTGGTGAGCAATTGCATTGTGCATCACTGTTTTTTTTTTCTCCCCCCCCCCCCCCTTTTTTTTGTTGTATTCCTTTTCATTACTATTATTATATTTCATTATTACTATTGTTAGTATTATATTTTACTTTAGTTATTAAACTGTTCTTATCTCAACCCACAAGTTTTACTTTTTTTTTTTCCTTTCCTCCTCCTCACCCCACTGGGAGGGGGAGGGGGAAACGGCTGTGTGGTGCTTAGTTGCTGACTGGGGTTAAACCACGACATCTTAACTATGTAATTATTCTTAGGTTTTTTTCTGAGTAACAAGCTGTGTTGAGAAAGAGGAGCCATTTTTTCCCAGTTCTGCTGTAAAGAAAGTGGTGCAAGGTAAGAGCATTTGTTCAAAGCTGCCACTCTGTGATCAGTAAAAGGCTTTGGTTTCAGACCTGAAGGTGGGCTTGCAATCCAAAAAACCATGTTTCTTTTTTCAAATAAAAAATTTGTACTAATAAAAAATATTATTTCTTCCTATAAATCTTTCCTTTCATATGTTAAGAGCATTGTGGTTACAATAACATTACTGTTAGCTCATCTGATCAGGCCTCAAAAGATTCTGTAGGTTCAGCTATGTCACCTGTGAGGTAGGATGTTTTCTCCTGAATTTGCTATATTATTTGACAAAGATAATGAGAAGGAGTTTTGTGTTTGTGCCAGCTGATTCCTTCTGCTGGGTTAACGAGACAGTGCTGATTCAGAAATTGTAGTGAAATGCATTTTTTTTTCAGAATTTAAATCCTTATAAATACCATTTTAAACCTGAAAGGTGTGCAAATTCAGTTTGGTGTTCTTGACAGCAAAAGGCAGGCAGTTGCAGCCTCTGATAGAGAATAGTGATGAACACTTTAAGGGATTTTCAATTTAGTCCTTTCCTAATCAATGGATTTTTTGTTAATCTCTCCTTTGTCCTTTTATGAGCAGCAAAAACAATTTCTTCCAGGCTTGTGCTCTGTCTAGGCATGTACTAAAAGGAGATGTTCGAATCCATATGCAAATTTGGTATCTGGATTCACATCTTAGAGATGCATCACCTTGCTGGGCCTTGAATTGCTGTGGTTTTAATAGCCAAGAAGAACAGTGAGTGGGAGAACTTTTATTCAGCTCAGTGGCTTTTGGATGAAGCCCATTTGCATTGTGATCAGTACTCGTAAGAGCTATCTGTTCCTCCTGTCCTTCTGCACTTCACTGGGCATTTGCAGAGGTCACTTTTGGAGACAGGATTTATAGATACAAGAACATTTGATGTGACCCCACAGAGCAGATATTATGATCTGAAGATCACTTCAGGAGCCTGGAACTTGCAGAGTAACATGCCATTGTCAGGCTAGGGGAGCTGAACGGTGGTTTTCTTTTGCAACTATAACGATTGTTTTAGGGCAGAATGAGTTTCTGCTCTGGGGACTTGTTGTTCAATATCCACCTAAGCATCATTAAATAAAATATGTAATGAACATTGGAAGCAGAGGTCACAACCTATGGCTCTGCTGTGCCAGAGGAATCCACTTCTTACTGGGTTACAGAATCAAAGCTTCCATAATCTTAGTCTGTTGCTGATCCTGTGAATCTTCCATTCTCTTCTGCATGAGGTCCAGCTGCAGTGGGGATGGGAAAAAGCATTTTACAATCCTGTAGCCTGGTGATTCAAGACTTAGGAGCTGTTGTGAGTCCCACGTCTTCAACTTCCTGATCATTAGCCTGAGCCACAAAGTTACTGTGCAAAAGGAGGTTGCTGCTGCCTTCCTCAGTGCTAGGTACTGATATGCAGGAGAGGAATCATCATTCTGATGATTCAGGAGCCAATTATGACATGCTCCTCTCTCTAGGGCTTCCCACTAAGTAGTTCCAGCCCCTCAGCCTGTATATCTGAGTGATGATTCACCAATGTTTCCTATATAGTCAAAAAAGGAGAGGTAGGCATCTCAGTTAATGCTGTAAATCACATTTTACAACTTTCTATTTACATTGAATATACAGTTATGAAATAATTGTAACCCTTTCCTTACTGTATGCTCAAACATCAAAGATTCTGCCTGTGTTTTAACAGCAGGCATTTTTCTGTTCGTTGCTCTGAGGTGATCAGTTTATTATTCCCTTATCATAATCTTCCTTAACCAGAAATATATTGCCTGAATTTGCATGAGATTAGGGTAGTAAGTATATTGTGACCTCAATAGTTCTAATTAAGATCCATGCTGAACTAGTCTGTTGTTCTGTTTCTGCTAGCCTGGGGGTTGTCTTGTATGTAAGGAAGGAAAATGAGGCTGATTGGTTTGCTAGGAAAGGAAGGCTGCAGTGGAAAGCCCTCCAAGGCCTCAAGGAACAATAGCTGGAGAATTTCTGAGAATCCTGTATCTCTGCAGGGTTATGGAAAACAAACCCAACCCATCCTGCTAGTCCCTGTGTAGTTTCTTGTTCATTCAGTCAAACACATTTGTACACACAATCTTATTCCCATACAACTCCAATGAATGACCTCTGCCTCTTCTCCTCACTCCCTACATGCTCCCTCTGCTCTCACTACAGAGCTGAAATTTCCATGAAAAGAAACCCCGCATGTTATGTTCTGTACGTGGGGAATAAGTAGCACAATGACTTCACGCCTGTTTTGGCCCTTTTTAAGTCCTTCCAAGTGGCTGCCAGGATTCCGCATGCTCCAGCCTTGATCCTAACAACTCCTCATATTACACAATGGATGTTTCACCATGGCATTAGGTGGGTGGACCCAGACTCCTCTGCAAACTTGCTCAACATGAGCCAGCTTTAGGTCAAAAGCTTTGTAGGTTCATTGTGTCCTTTCCAGTTTGTTGGTGGAGGAGCATATGGTCCTCGTTGCTGAAGGCTAATTTGTTTGTCTAGAAAAGTAGATATAAAGCTATCTGAAACAATTGGATGGCTCTTTTTAAAAATTTTCCAGCTCCTTGTTCACAGCGTGCACACACATTGCAAACTTTTGAGATGAGTACTTTTGCATCTGCTGTAGCCTTGCAGTGTACTTCTAATTTGTTTGTCCTTCTGCTGCATTCAGAGGTACATATGATGTTGATGCACATTTTTTAGTTTATTATTTCATTCACTGCAGATTCATGGTGGATTCATGATGCTGTTTCAGTGTCTAAAGACACCCTTTTCTTCCCTTCTACTTGTAGCAGAGACTGTAATATAGGAACATAAGACTAACACACTGGGTCTAAACAGTCATTCTGTCTTGCCCAGTATTCTGTCTCTGCCAATATTTGCAGTGGATACTTAAAGCCAGAGTGTAGCAAACATGGAAAAGTATACAGTAAATAATTAAATCCTTAACTGATATATTTACCTGGTATCTGGCCCAGAGCCTTCCTGAGTTGGAGGTTACATCTAAGCTGTTGTAGACAATATGTACTTAACAGCTCTGGCCTTTAGAGATTCAACTAATCCCTTTCTAAAACCACTTAATTTTTGGCTTCATAATGTCCGATAGTAAAGCATTAATCAATTTGTTTATAAATAAAAACATTCAAACAAAAAAATGCCCACATTTTCCTGGACTCATTTTGTGCCAGTTGCATGGTAAGTTGCTCCTTTGTTCTTGTTCTAGAAGAACTGATAAACCATCATTCCTTATTCACCATCTCCTGTTTGAGATGCTACAAACTTCTGTCAAATCATCTCTCAGTTGTTGTGACTCTCCCATTACTGTTATTATTTGTCTGCTCTCACAGGTTCTTTGATCTTGTATAGTTAGAATTATTTTTTTGTCACATGAATGTCTATGTATTTATTAACACTGAATTGATTAATTGATTGAGAGCAGCCCTGCAGAGAAGGACTTGGGGGATAATGGTGGATGAAAAATTAGATATGAGCCAGCAACGTGAGCTTGCAGCCCAGAAAGCCAACTGTATCCTGGGCTGCATAAAAAGAAGTGTGGCCAGGAGGTTGAGGGAGGTGATTCTACCCTTCTACTCCACTCTTCTGAGACCTCATCTGGAGTACTGTGTCCAGCTCTGGGGTTCCCAGTACAATAAAGACATGGACCTGTTAGAGTGGGTCCAGAGGAGGGCCATGAAAATGCTCAGAGGGCTGGAACACCTCTGCTGTGAAGAAAGGCTGAGAGAGTTGGCGTTGTTCAGCCTGTAGAAGAGAAGGCTCCGGGGAGACTGTATTGTGGCCTTTCAATATATAAAGGGGGCTTATAAGAAGGATGGAGAAAGACTTTTTACCAAGGCCTGTAGTAACAGGACAAGGGGCAATAGTTTTAAACTGAAAGAGGATAGATTTAGATTGGATATAAGGAAGAAATTTTTTACAATGAGGTTGGTGAGACATGGAAACTGGTTGCCCAGAGAAGTTGTGGATGCCCCATCATTGGAAGTATTCAAAGTCAGATTGGAGAGGGCTTGGAGTAAGCTGATCTAGTGAAAGGTGTCCCTGCCCATGGCAGAGGGTTTGGACCCTTCCAACCCAAACCATTCTATGAATCTATGGTTCTATGATTCTAATTTCATACCCCATTTATACCTAATAACAGCGCTTTCTCCATCGTTGTTAGATTGGAGTACCCTAGATAAAATTTTGTCTTTCTTAGTCACCCACATCTCTCAGGTGAGAGATTTCTCATCACTGTGTCTTCCAGATCATTTATAATTATGTTGAAGATTACAAATTCCTGGGAGAACTCACTTAAAGCTTTCCTCCAATATGAAAACTAACCATTAATTTCTCTAATTTGTTTTCTGTCTTTAACTGACTTTAATCTACATGAGAACCTTCCTTTTATCTCTTAGTTTCTTGGAACCACATTTTTGAGGGACTTCATCAAGCTTTTTAGACATCTAGGTATAATACAGTAATTGGATAACCCTGTATCTCTTTGCTTCTGGAGTTCTTCCAAGAACTTTACTAGTTTTATGAGGCATGACTACTGTCTACAAAAGCTATGCTAACTCTTCCCCAGAACATTTCTCTCTACTATTTCTTTTTTTCATTATAGTTTGTATCACCCATCCTGTACAAAAGCCAGCCTGATTGGTCAGTAGTTCCCTGGATTCTTCTCTGAGTACTCCTCAAAAACTTGCATTTGGTACTTCTTTTTCTCTGATACTGAGGCCTGTTAAAGCCTTTATTTACTACAATTACTTGTTCGGCAATTGAATTTTTAAGTTCCTTTACAGATTTTATTACAAGAAAGCAATTGAGTAAGAATGTAGGTTATGCAAGGCTTGTAAAGAAAGTAATTACGTTTTATTAAACTGAAAGATTTAGTTGGAAAAGATCATTATAAGTTATCGTTTTTCTCTATACGTTTTGCCTCATTTACTCTTTCAGAACATTAAGGCTATAATAACCCTACCTTTATACTGTGGGTAGACTTACAAAAGGCCTAAGTTCACTTTTGAGATTTTAAATGATTCTTTAAACAACCCCTTTGGCACTGCAAACATTTGACCCTCTTAACAGCTTCTTGGGCTTATTTTTGCCAGTCTTGTTATTTTTATGTACGCCCTTAAAACATTATTGTAGTAAACTTGTGTCTTTTGTTGTTTCAACTTGTACTAGGTCTTGTACATTATTCAGGACTCAACCAGTTTGTTTCATTTCTTGTGAGTGCTTTCACAAATAGCTCCAAGAAGCAATCATTTGTAGTGGCTAAAAAAGTAGAATCTGTGACTAGATCCATACTAGCAAATAAAGTAGACCAAGGTCCATTTCTGGCTGTAAGAGCAATTGACATGGAGCAGTCATGGAAGATTCGTGTATCCAAGCTCTTTCCCCAACAGTAGAAGGTGGCCTCTTCCACACTGCATGTTGGAAACTGTCCCTGGCTTGCTCATTGACATAGACAAAAGCCATGTCAAAGCATTCGCTAACAATTGAGTGGAGTCTATGATCTCATTCCAGAGCTCAAACCTTTGCCTTGTCCTGGTTTAGTCTACCAGTGCAGACATAGCCTCATCACAGTTCACTGTGATGTTTACCTAGTCTAGTATGATTGGACTGTTCCATTGTTACTGTTTGTCTGCCCTTCAGGGTCTCTGGTCGTCTCTAGCATTTCACTCACCTCCTTTTGGTCAGATGATTGATAGCATAGCACTAACAGTATACCGTTCCTTTCAGTGTGGAATGAAATTCTGCAGCCATTGAAATTCTGTAGTACAACACAACTGTTGACACATACTCTGTTTGACACTATACTTTCTTTAGCATTAATGTGTAAATGCAAACTACTCTTCTTGTACAAAATGTATATTTATGTATGAGTGTTCCACTGAATATCTTCTTTTCATCAAACTTCCATAATGCCTATTATATTTTGGTTTTTTTTAACAAAGGCATTTGCCAATGATTCTGCCATTTAAACCATATTTCAAAAGGGAAGTATTTGTATAGACATATTTCGGCATTTGTCTTGATTTTGTTGCATAGTTTTATATGCTCTGCTTACCTGGGTTAGTGTTTTTCTTTGTTTTTTTCTTACCTGCTATTCTATCCATTTTTTAAGTCATAGGCTTTCTGTGATTTCAGACCACACAGATATATCAATCTTAACAATTTACTTTCCACATCTGGCATGATTTCCTTGGTTTTCATTTTAAAATTGCCTCATAGTGTTTTTAATCTTGAATGTCAGCAGCACTGATTCTGTTTTGATTAGGTGGAACTCATCTTATATAAACTTAATCTGCTTCAAAAATTTACCAGATACTAGTAAATATAATCCCCTTTTCCCTACACAGTTTAATCAATCATGCGCTGAGCCTCTGTTATCTGACACAGTGTATAAAATCATGACCATTGAAGAATGCTACTATGTAGGACCGCATTTTTAGCCTCCTGGTTTAAATTTTGCTTTCAGGACCTCTTGCCTGCTGTTTCTTTGTTGGTGGTGTGCATATGGGCCATAACCATTGGGTCTTTCTTAGCACTTACTAAGAGAATGTCTAGATTCCTTGTGGTATGTGCCATCTTTCAACTGCATGCATCTTTTCTAGTAAAATGTTTGTCCATGTTTTTATTTACTTGGTCATGATCTTAATTTTATTAGAAATGAAGGAGATAGATACTTTCCTTTTTCTGCTCCTGAAGGGAGCCCATCCTAATTAAGACACCTATCAACCTTTGCTGCACATGGTATCTGTTGAGTGACTCATGGCACAGTGTTGGCTAGCGTTCATGTCACCCAGGACCACTATTTGGGAGGTGACCTCCTCCTGGAGGTGAAGACCAGATCTAGCAGATGAGGTCCACTCAGCCCACCCAGGGATACCTGGCTACTGTGATATGAACCTATGACATTACATGCCAGACAGAACTTCCACTGAGTGCAAAAGAGGCTATGGATGGCCTATACAGATATGACAAGACCCACACAATGTCTAAAGGATGATTTGGTTTCATCCTCATGTCTTGGAGCTGAAAGGCTTGACTTGTCCATCTGTCGTGGTTTAACCCCAGCCAGCAACTGAGCACCACACAGCCGCTCCCTCACTCCTCCCCCCCCCCAGGTGGGATGGGGAGGAGAATCAGGAAAAAAGGTAAAACTCGTGGGTTGAGATAAGAACAGTTTAATAACTAAAGTAAAATATAATACTAACAATAATAATACTAATAATGAAATATAATAATAATAATAATAGTAATGAAAAGGAATATAACAAAAAAAAAGGGAAATAAAAAAAATAAAAATAAAAATAAATAAGACTCAAGTTAAAAAAAACAGTGATGCACAATGCAATTGCTCACTACCTGCTGACCGATGCCTGAGCAGCGATCCGCCCCTCCCAGCCAGCTCCCCCCAGTTTATATACTGAGCATGACATTCTACAGTATGGAATATCCCTTTGGCTAGTTCGGGTCAGCTGCCCCGGCTGTGCTCCCTCACAGCTTCTTGCACACCTGCTTGCTGGCAGAGCATGGGAAACTGAAAAGTCCTTGGCTTAGGATAAGCACTACTTAGCAACAACTAAAACATCAGTGTGTTATCAACATTATTCTCACACTAAATCCAAAACACAGCACTATACCAGCTACTAAGAAGAAAATTAACTCTGTCCCTGCTGAAACCAGGACACCACCCATTCAGTCAAGTTATATCTCACTTTGGGATAAAAGATTTTAACTGACTAACAAATGGCCTTTTGGTGCCTTGTCAATTCACGATTATGTGTTTTCTGAAAGGATTAATTAAAGTCTTTCTGGTCAAAGAGCCCTTCCCAGTAGTCCCAAAGAGGTTACCACTGAATTTATGGCTGTCTGCTCACTGCTTTTCATATATACCCATGAAAGTTGCTTTCACTATGGCTCAGCAAACAGAGCAGGAGAAATCCAGGGATTTAGACTCATCCCTCCTACCTGGTCTTTGAATCAGAAGAGTTTTCTTGAACCCCTACCCTAAGCTGCTGCTAAAGGTTGTCACTGGATTTCACTTTAGATAGGGAATTAACGTGCCAGTTAACTCCCTTTGTGAGGCCTTTAAAAAGAAAGGCATCACTTCACAGCCTGATTATATGGAGGAAGTTGCCTTTCAACTTTCCGAAGCCAAAGCTCTTCAGGCCTTTGAAGCATAGGTATGTCTTGGCACAGTGATTTCTGTGCAAACTAACAAGGTAACTGATGGTGTCAGACTCTGCTATGAGACTAGCACGGTGAATTTGCTATCACTCATCTGGTCACACTCCATGCAAGCTCAAGTTACTGTAGCAGCTTCGCTGAAGAGGCATGCCTCAGTTCCATCCAAGGGAACTGTAATCTCACGTTCACCAAGCATTGCTCTATTGCCGAAGCACTCCATCTGATAGGTAGATCCTTTGTGTCTAGGGATGCCAAAACCTAATTGGAGTAAATTAAGTGAGAAGAGTAACAGAGTACTGCTTGGAATCACACGCGGTGTGAGTGTGCTTAACAAGCATGAAAAGAAGAGAAAGCAATTACTTATGAATGACTGAAGTTTCAAGAGACATAGTACATGGGTATTCACTACCAATCCTCATTTTTCTCCACTGAGGTCTCTGCATGTAAGTGGGATAATTCTTCTGCCTGTTAAGAAGAAAATGAAGGGATAAGCTTACACCTCTTTTTTATCTGTGAAAGACATGAAGAGAAGGAGAGTGCAAGTGTGCCCTTTGGGGACTGCGAAGACAAAAAGTTTCCATTCTCAAGCTCATGTCCATACGCTGTGTGCAACGTTCACTTTTACAGCATAACCTGAAAATTATTGCCAAGTAGCTTTCCCTTCTTTTTCCTCTTTTTGGCTTACTCTGCTTTTTTTTTAGCTTTTTAAAAATTTTTCTAATGCACTTCCAGCTGCCACTGATTCATAAGAAATTGTGTATGCTGCAAAAGATGTAATCCAAATTTTCCTGGACTCCGGTACTTCCAATTGATAAAGGTACTGCCCAAACCTATAGTAGTCTCTTCACAGAGACTGCAGTCTAGGTTAGAGAAAGCAGTAAGAAACTTCACCGCCTCTCACTTCTTTAGATGTCACCACTCCCCTTCCTTTTTTTCCTAAGATTAAAAAGCAGATCTAAATATATGTTAAATTACACTGTCTCCATCTGAGTGTATATTTCCCTCACTTCTACTGATGCAGAGTGATATTATCACTTAAATTAAAATACGTAATCAGAGTGTGGCTTGAATTTTAATCCCTTAAGAGTGTGGGTTTGGTTTAAGTAGAATCCACAATTCTAGTGCTACTATTTGGATGGAGACAGTTTTATACAGCTCAGGCTTAGCAACAGCAATGTGTCTTCAAGACAACATTCACAATGTAAACTAATGTTTTATTTAATGACCGTTTAACTTTATGGCAATTAATTTTCCTTTCAGAAAACATTGCACACAAGGAGAACGATGATATAAAGGACAGATTTTGAGTGCAGATCAGCAGAAAAGAGAACAAGCAGCAAAGTTCAGCCTCTGTTAAGATATCATTACATCTTATTTGTGGAAAAATTAGTCGCATTTCTTGGAAATGGTTTAAGCAAAATATAACAGTGAAAAGTACTTCCTTCCCTCTTCCTCTTAACTGTATGACATCTGACCAGGAACCTAGTTGCTGGACCTATGCTATAAACAGAAAGATCAGAGAGAACAAATCAAACGTGCCTCTGGTGCTGAAGGCTACAACAACACAACTGAAAGGGAGACAGAGCACAGGCTCATTTGAAGGGGTAGGGCTGTGGGTGTCCCACTGGCAGTTGCATTTGCACCAGCTCCTTGGAAGTGATAAATGGGAGAGTCAAATAACCACTTGCTGTGAAGCACCTGCCTTGAAGACCACTCAGCATTCAGGTAAGGCAAACGTGTCGTTACTGTGGGGAAGGAATTGGCAAGTAGCCCTCTCTCTTCAAACAAACAAGGACTTAACAGCCCTGTGAATCAGGTCTTAAAATGAAGAAATAGGAGGGCTGGATCTCTCAATTCACCAGAAGTACATTTTTGTGAGTAGGAGTGGTAAGAGAGGCAAGGAAGTGTTTCTTTTTGGGCAGGTTCGTGATTCAGTGGAACAGCAGTGTGAACTTTGTATGGATCAGATGGGTGAATCAACACGGATAATTAATTCCTTCTCATAACTTAGGGGTTATTTCTTACTCTCAAAGTGAAGGAAGGAGGTGGAAAATCCTATCATTAGTTCCAAACAGCAAGCTTTGTCCTTGTCCTCGGTGAAGAGGCAGAAAGTTTTCCCATTAATAAATTATCTTCATATGAAGCTACTCTGAGAGATCATGTTAGTGTTGATGGAAGAGGTGGTTTGGGGCCAACAAAAGGCCCAAGGCTCTCCCAGCTAACCACATGAATTTTGGTTTCAGCTACAACCGGTGACAAAGAAGGAAGAACAGTGGCTATTGAGCATGCATTTGAGGAAGAACAGCCAGTGATGCAGGGAGTTGTTGCCTGATATAAGATCATGCTTGTGTGCAAAGGTCTAAAAATGAGAGAGCTCATCAGTCTTCTTCTGGCTCTATGCTTGGGTTTGGGGATTGGAACTATTCGAGGTGAGTTTCAAATTCTTTGCTGCTATTTTTTCCTCCTTTCTTTTCTATTATTGTTCCTTTTCTTTTAGCCTGATATTTCTCCATCCTCCCTTTATTTTCTGCTTTCATCTTGGTGACAGAAAGAGAAGGACACTCTGTGAGTGTACACATATGTAATTACCAGGGCTATACCAAACACTCCAGATTTATGTCAATGGGAGTTGTGAATGGTATTTAGGCAAGACCTCAAACTTCATGGGCTAGACAATGTTCAAAGCCTGTTAGTATATTTACTTAAATTGACTAGTCACGAAGTTTCACATCTGAGTAGGCCTGACTATTACCAGTATGAGCTGTGACTTTGCCTGTCCCATTGTTAGGTATCGTTTTGGTTTATATCAAAAGAAAATTTTTTTCCCAACCTGCCTTTTTTCCTCAACAATAGGTGTCTCTTTGTTATGTCTGTTGACTTGTCCTGCCTCCAAGTGATACTTTCCTTTTCTTTAGAGTTGGAGTGAGAGCTAGCTGCTTCCTAAGAGACAGGGAGCTGGTAGCTGGTTGATAATACAGCTGGCAGAGCAGAGGCACAGCACCTGTGCGAGTGAGGAACTTAGTCATCACTCATAAGTGTTGGAGGCTCTAAGGTATTGAATAAAAGGTATTGAAATAAAAGGTATTGAAAAACATACCCATTGCACACCTGTCTTTCCAGAGATAGAAATGTATCTCTGGTACTTGGCAGAATTATGCTCCCTTGCCTAACATGTGATTTGCAGTACTGAATGCCATGGACTCTGTGGTCTCTCAAGCAATAACCCTACGATGACTGAAACAACCTTGTCTTTGCAGCATATTTCACTTTTTGGACCTGAAAGTGACTTGGCTTGGGCACAGGTGTTTCTTGCAAGATTAGGCATCAGCTGTCCTAGGGCTGCTAGGAATGGCAAAATCATTCCTCACCATCTCTTGGCTGCTGTTTCTGAAAAACAGAGGTCTCAACCAAGCTGACCCTGGGTCAGTAGTTTCCATCATAGCAGAGACAACTCCAGTGCCTGTTCTTGGAGTTTGAATTCTCAGGGAAGGGCACATTCATTTTCCCAGGTTAACAGTCACCTTTCCTCAACACAGACACAGCTCCTCATTGCAAAGAGCTTTTTCACAAAAGAAAAAGGAAAAGCAGGTTCTCTGCAAATCCACCTATGAGATATGTTTGTTTACTGATAGAGGGACACAAATTTTTCAGCCGCTAGATTTTTGAAATATGTTTTCCTTGTCAGGAAGCTTTCTCCTTTCTGTGACTTAAATGTCATTGTAGCTAACCAGAGTGGGTGTCTCTCATCTTTGCATATGACTTCCTACAGGCATAACTCTTGCTAAGGCAAGTGGGCTTATTGGGTGGGCACATGAATGTATTCACTGCGATAACAACTCACAAAGGCAAAGACGAATGTCCTGCTTAATGAGGCATCTGTTTTTTTGCCTTAAACAATAAATCACTCACTCATATCTTGCACTTACTGCCTTTCTACTGAGACATCTCTTGACTGCTAGAAGAGCAGTGAATTTGTTTGGCTTTTTTAAAACCTATAATTTTATGTTCTGAGAAGTTATTTTTCTAAATGTCTCTCAGATTCTTTCTGTCGTTAAGGGGTACAAAAGTCAACACTACACTGCCTAGGTCCTGGGGGTCCTCCCATTTGGCTTGGACCCTTGTTTATTGCAAAACTATGCAGAGATTTACCAGGACTCAGAATTATGCTGATCCTAGGACACTGATGCTGATGTGAGTGCTCAGCTAAATAAATCCCCATTCAGCATTGCCCAGTTGGTCTTGGTGCTCTCATTTCCTCCTGCTGGGAATATCAAAAGATCATTCATAGGAGACAACAGGCTTCTCGTTGGGGAGAGCTGCTCTTTTAGGCTTTCTGTGCTTGACCAACTTTCCATCTGTGTTGGAGTTTCATGGCACATCAGGCCTCTGCAGTTCAGGAAGAGAAACAGAGGTAGAGTCTGAAGTCTTAGATCATAGTTCACTGTATCAGAATGGCTGTGATTCCTGTCGGGGGTGGGGAACAGAAAGGGGAAGATGTGGTTGAGGTTTTAGCCAGTGTTATGAGGCCCTTTTGCTTCAAAGGCATGAAGTCCAATGAGGCTTAAAAACACCAAGCTTAACCCTTTGGACTTATCTTTTGAATTAGAATATTTCTTGAAAATTAATTTTACCTATTACAGAACAATTCCAGCTTTTCTTCACAGGTTGTAGACCAGAATCCTATTTTTCTTGCATGACCATTTTGATTTACAAACAAGGAGAGTCAAAAAGTTGAGGCTTTCTAAGTCCTAAGATTCACAATAAAATTCTGATAAATGGCAACATAATGACAGTCCAGCCTACTCTAAGAGCAGCGGCTGCTGTTGGAGACTTCTTGCCTTCAGGCTTTCCCTTGAAGGGCCAAATTTTGTTTGTGAAATCCATGCAGTATGAGCTGAACAACAGCGGGGAGATTCCCAGCAGATCTCATCACCCAGCTCCTCACTTCTCTGTCTCTGCCTTCTCCAGTACAGTAGCAGAGCTTGTGTTCATTTTACCATTTCCCACTACCTCCTTTAGCCCCATCTGTCTTCTGATTGTTTCCTCTTTTCAGAGAGCATCCCAATGCAGACCCTGCAGTGTTATAACGACTACATATCTCTTACAACTTGCACATGGATGGAGTGTTCAGAGGCTCATCAATTCGTGAATGTGACTCTGAACTTGAACAACTGCTGTGAAGAGTAAGTGCCTGGCTGGTGTTGTGTGAAGGGTCTGAAGGGGCTTGGCTGCTGAACCTAAGAGATGGAGCTGGGCAAAAGGACAGTGGACTGGGCTTGCAGCCCGCATAGTATCCAGCCTGCAGACACCAGTGTTACGTCCAGGCTAGGGAGAAAGTTGGATCTGTACAGGATGAGGAAGAACAGGAAGCAGAGCATGCTAATCAAGTTGTTTTCATTCTCTTTTCAATCACTCTCCCCTGCTTTTGCTATGAGAGCACACACACAGAATATGGCAGGACATGTTAATTATTGCACCCGAGTGGAGAAGGATGTGTTACACTAGATGCAGTGGTGATAATAACTAATCAGAATGGCAAAGAACGCTTCTTCTTCCTTATGCCAGTAAGAGCATAGCTATGTTGAAATAATTTCTACAGAACAAACTGTGAGAAAAACAGAAGTTGTACATGTTTGTTAGACTCATCGGGTTTCCTCTCAGAGATACTAGGCTACGTCTTGCACTATCTTTTTGCTACTTCTGCTTCCTTTCAAGAGGAAGACAGAACAGTCAAACTGGAGAGTATGAGGGAGAGGAAGGGACAGAGAAGAACTAAGAGATAGGGGAAGGAGAAAAAGAATAATAGTAGAAGCAGGAGATGGAAGGGTAAACAGCAGAGAGATTGGAGGGTGGGAGGAAAACATGTGAAACAAGAATAGGAAGAAGTTATCTTGGTTTTATTTTTGAGAAAGAGCTGTAGGATTCAATAATGAGTTGACCTGGCAGCTGTTGAAGTCAATGGAGAAGGTGCCCCTTACAGTCCCTAGAGTATTGAATCACATTCCAAATGTTAGCAGTTTGCTGTGGATTGAAGTCTGCAAACCACAGAAGTGTTCCTGTGGCACAAAGGACTCCACAGTCTCAATGGAAAGAATTTTTTTTTGCAGGAGGACTGCAGTCCCATAGTCCTGACAAAACTTCTGTCCCAACTGCTAGCTGCATTTCTTTGGCTTACCTTCTTTGACTTCTCTAGTGTAAGCATAGCATAACACAACACACACATGTACACATGTAAACTGCCAACCCTACTGTTATAGAAGCAACAAGCTTTGCTTGCTAGGGGAAGGTGAGCTAGGAGCTGAGGGTGACAGCAAGGCATTGACCTCATTGACAATGGTGTAATCCCACAGTAACAAGAAAAGCAGAACAGTGAGAGTGACCAGGATCAGCCATCACTCCAGATCCCCAAGGAAGTCCTTATCCAGTAGCCAGGCTTAAGGTCAAGCTCGGAAGTCAATTCCATGGATCACAATCAGCAATGTGTATCACCATCACAGATAGGGCTGCGTCATAGCTCAGGCAAGGACCAAAGGCAAGGGCCTGAAATTAAAAGCAGCTTCTGAGTGAAGGTGGGGAGGCTCTCAGTCAGGCTGATTCCAGCTTAAACAGCCTTGAGCATGGGTAGCCAAACCCCTTGCAGGGGGGTGTGTGTGTGAAAGAGGTTGTGCTCAGGGCCCAGACACCTACCAACCCAAGATAGTTATTGTGAGTGCATCTTCCTTTGAGGAAAGGAAGAGAGAATAAAGCAGACGTGCTTGACATTAGAGAATCTATTCATGTCACTTAATGAACTACAGGAGTACGCCAACATAATGCAGTGATAAACATTGATTTAGAAACAGAATAAAATAGGATGTGGGGAAGGTTTCAGAAACCACACTTTGGGCCATCTAGCAGCATCCTATTCAGATAGTCATGCTTTTTTCTGTGTAATCAGGAACAAAGAAATGACCTGCAAGTCCCACAAAGGTGAAAACCACGCTGACTGCCAGAACTTCACAATGCACTGGGTGTGTCACATCCATGAATATGATCAAGAAAACTACAGCTTCAAATTTGACCTGACACTACACGCAGAGCTAACTGTCTACTTGTTTCAGAATGGTAAAGATGAACCACTAAGTCTTGTCTCTACTCTTGAGTATTTAAAAGTTTTTCAGATTAATGTATTGAATATCTAATCCTAAAAAGATACTTACATCAGCCCTTAACCTGAAACGTAAGCAAGAGTGAAGTTAAATGGCTATAAGGCCACACTACCACCTTCAAATTCAGTGCATTCAGGATAGACAAAAATGAGTCTACCTTTATTGTGGTTTAGGCCCAGTTGGCAACAAAGCACCATGCGGCCGCTCACTCACTCCTCCGCCCCAGTGGGATGGGGAGGAGAAAATACAACAAAAGGCTCATGAGTTGAGACAAGGACAGGGAGGGATCACTCACCAATTATGGTCATGGGCAAAAAAGACTCAACTTGGGGAAAAAGAAATCAATTTAATTTGTTACCAATCAAATCAGAGTAGGATAATGAGAAATAGAACCATATCTTAAAAACACACCTTGCCCCCTACCCTGCCTTCTTCCCAGGCTCAGCTTTGCTCCCGATTCCTCTACCTCCTCCCCCCCGAGTGGCACAGGGGGGTGGGAAGGGGGGTTGCAGTCAGTTCATCACATGTTGTTTCTGCTGCTCCTTCCTCCTCGGGGGGAGGACTCCTCGCACTCTTCCCCTGCTCCAGCGTGGGGTCCCTCCCACAGGGGTCAGCCCTCCATGAGCTTCTCCAAGGCAAGTCCTTTCCATGGGCTGCAGTCCTCCACGAACTGCTCCAGCGTGGGCTTTCCCACAGAGTCACGGCCTTCTCCAGGCCCAGCCACCTGCTCCCGCGTGGGGTCCTCCATGGGCTGCAGGGGAGCTTCTGCTCCGGCACACCTCCTCCCTCTCCTTCTTCACTGACCTCGGTGTCTGCATGGCTGTTTCTCTCACGTCCCACTCCTCTCTCCACTGCAGGTTTTTCAGCAGTCTTTTCCCCTTCTTAAATATGCTATCACAGAGGCAATACTGCTGTTGCTGATGGGCTCGGCCTTGGCCAGAGGTGGGTCCCACTTGGAGCCGGGGAAGCTTCTAGCAGCTTCGGACAGGAGCCACCCCTGTAGCTCCTCCCCCGCTACCAAAAGCCCACCACACAAACCCAACACAACCTTCAATGACTACAATGGAAAAAATGGGGGTAGACCTGCCACGTAACCAGTGTCTTGATGGGACTGGGGGAAGACACCAAAAAAGCCTTCTGTTTCAGCACCATGCTCTACATGCATTACAGCATATTCTTTCATGAAGTTGCTATAAAGCTGCACAGCAGCACTGCTCTCCCTACTTTACTCTTTTGTTCATGAATATATTTCCCAGGTCTTTGGGAAGGGTCTGTTCATGAATACCCTTCCCAGGAGTTTGCACTATGTGGTGAAAAAGAATCATGGATTATTTGTAGCAATCCAGGGAAATTGTTAAATATCCAGATTCTGTCACTCAGAGAACATCAGCTAGGCATTTTCTTCCCCACTTCATGTCCCTGTCCTCACTATCTCCTCTCATGGGTTGTACCTTCACCTTCCAGTTCAGACCCTCCCACCTCAAAACCTCTCAGTCAGCTTGATGAGATCAGGAGACTTCTTACTGACCTGGAAAGCAGCTGATGGAAGCCAAGGGCTGGGCAACGTGCTGGAGTATGAAGTCACTTACAAGCGGGAGTGGGAGTCCTGGGAGGTAAGAGCGGAGGAGCTGGGCTGTCCTGGTTTGGGCTGCACCCTTTTGGGTGGTTGAGAGCCTGTGGTAAAAGTTGTGCAAATGAACAGCCTTTCCATTCTCAGGCACTGTGAGGAGATGCAACAGATGTTGTTTCAGGTCAGGTGGAAGGGGCTCTCTTTCTGTTTGCAAATACCATTTGTCCTGAATTGAATGCAAAGATCTGTTCTTCACTGAAAAAAAAACCCACTGTGCTTGGGTTTTGAGTTGGAATTGATTTTGCTCTGAATCCCTCCCAAATAGAATTAAATCACGTTGCGACAGGAGCCTGTGGGTTCATGTGGAAAATGGCAAAATACATTTGAAGCTGCTTCCCCTTCCAGGAGGATGGGCTCTTTGGTTTTTTTTTTTTTTTTTTTAGTTTTTAAGCATCCATATCCCCGACTCCCGAATTTCCTCCCTCCCCTCTCTCCCTCCTTTCCCCCAACAACAGAAAGCTGCCTCGCTCTTGCTCTCCAACACCACACGTTGCCATCTCAGCCGCGAGGACCTAGTCCCGGGGAGCAGGTACGTTGCCCGTGTGCGAGCCAGACCGGGGCAGGCCAGTGGCTTCTCTGGGCAGTACAGCGAGTGGAGCGTGGAGGCGTCATGGGAGACCCCTGAAGGTAGCGTGGGACGGAGCGAGGCCGTGCAGGGGTGGAAGCGCTGTCTGAGAAGCCAGACCTTTCCTGTCACTTAGCTTGCTCTTGTCTTCTCTGAAGGTGGCCTTCAGCCCAGGAACCTTCGCTGCCTCTTCAATGGTGCAGATCGTCTGACGTGCAGCTGGGAAGTGAAGAAAGCGATCATCACCTCTGTCCTCTTTGGCTTGTTCTTCAGGGCCACTCCGGCATCAGTGTACGTGCTCTGCCCATGGCAGTGTGCCTGCGCCTCTCCCATGGAGTTTCTGCTCTGTTCTGTTCCCCCTAATCTCAGCACAACCTCTTTTTTTCCCCTCAGAGAAGAAGAGTGCTCTCCTGTGCACGAGAAGGCTTTGCCCCACATCCCGTATGTGGTGCAGAGCTGTGAGATCCGTGTTAGCAACTCCAGCAGTCAGAGCCAGTACCATGTGTCTGTCCGGGCCAAGACGGAGGAGAAACTGATTGAAGCCTACAAGAACAGTGAGTTGCTGTGTTGTTTCTCGCTTCTCCTGGGAGTTTCTTGGACAGATGCCTGGCTGGGCAAGTAGGGCTGAGGACAGCAGTGATGAGGAAAAGTGGGTGGGAAGAGGAAGGGACCAGGACTGATGAAGAAAGGAACTGGACGCTGTGTCAGGTCAGAGGTCTGGGAGAGGTGGCTTGAAGGTGTGGAGCTCCTCAGGGGCACTTGTTACTCTGAGGAAGGTGGCGGCGGTGGAAACTGCTGTGCAGAAATTCAGGTTGTGACCCAGAGTTCCTCAGTAAGTGACTGTCACCCTGCTGGCGTCTCTGTGATTGACCTTCATGGGTGTCCCAGGTGACAGGGAGCTGCGGTGAGAGGTGTGTGTGTCACTATGTGATTTCTCAAGAAGCCAGTGGAGCTCTTGCGGGTTGTGTGCAGTGGCCCCTGGAGCACTGGATGAGGTAGGACTCCTCTGCTGAGCGAGATGGGCCAGGTGGATCATCTCCGCCTGCGTGTATCTGGAGGTACTGGTGCTACTTTTCACAGACTAAAGCTGGCAGGGCTCCTGCAGTGGGTGAAAGTAGCAGGTAGTAGCTGCAAGAGAGCTGGGAATCTCTGGAAATGTGGTGGACTAGTACAGATGTCCCAAATATTGCTTTACTGCTTTTCTGTACACAGGGAGTGCTGTCAATATTAATGGATATGGATTTTCTGTTATTTAATGGTCTACTGGTTTATTGTATTTGACTAGAAAATGAAGATGTGGAGAATTAAGAAGTGTTAAAAAGCTGACTTCTTACATTGCATAAAACAACATTGTTTTCAGTCTCTGGAAACTGTTCACAGTGGTGAAAGGGAGTGCTGGACCAGTATGTTGATAGGTACTCTGAGACATTCTGTGTGTTGCAGTTAAGGTGCTGCCGCCTGCAAATGTGTCAGTAACAGTGACAGAGAACCAAGAGTATGAACTGAGGTGGATAAAACACGCTTTGGGATATAGCTCCATAAAACAGAGATACCAAGTCGAGTACTGGAAAAACAACCAATACAAAAAGGTAAGTCTTAGAAAGTGCCGGAGTCCTGGACTTCTCTTTGCTGGGCAAATGGGAAGGACGGTTCCTCTCACCTCTGTCATTTGTACTTCTTTCTTCTCCCCAGACTCCCCAGAAGTTAAATATCAGCAACGATGAACCTCCCTTCATCTTCACCCTGCAGATGCTGGCATCATCTACAGAATATAGGGGGAAAATGCGTGCTAGGGTGAATACGCCTCTAGATTATGAGGGGCCTTGGAGTGAATGGAGTGAGGAGTTCACCTGGAAGACTGAGAATGGTACTTTCCTGCAGGCTACTTCTGTAAGGTTTTGTGGGCTGTTAATGGCTGAAATGCCTCTATAGGGAAAGAAAGACATTCCCTCAGCTGGGGTTGAAGTTAGGTCCAGCCATGAGCTAGCTGGGGTCGCTTAAGAAGTGTCGTGGTTTAACCCCAGCTGGCAACTAAGCACCACGCAGCCGCTTGCTCACTCCCCCCCCACCCAGTGGGATGCGGGAGAGAATCGGAAAAAAACCCCCCAACTTGTGGGTTGAGATAAAGACAGTTTAATAGGACAGAAAGGAAGAAAAATAATAATAAAATGACAATAATAATACTAAAAGAATTAGAATATACAAACAAGCGATGCACAATGAAATTGCTCACCACTTGCTGACCGATGGCCAGTTAGTTCCCAAGCAGCGATCCGCCCCTCCTGGCCAACTCCCCCCTGTTTAGATACTGGGCATGGCATCATTTGGCATGGAATATTCCTTTGGCCAGTTTGGGTCAGCTGTCCTGGCTGTGTCCCCTCCCAGCTTCTTGTGCCCCTCCAGCCTTCCTGCTGGCTGGGCATGAGAAGCTGCAAAATCCTTGGCTTAGTATAAACACTACTCAGCAACAACTAAAAAGTTGTGTTACCAACATTATTCTCCTACTAAATCCAAACCATAACACTATACCAGCTACTAGGAAGAAAATTAACTCTGTTCCAGCTGAAAGCAGGACAACAAGGTAGCTGTCCTGTCTGCATCCTTGCAGTACAGCAGCAATGCTAATGAAGGAGGTGAGCAGGAATTAAAAGAACCTTTTAAGCTTCTTTCCTACTTCCCTTCCCAAGGTGAGTACAACCAACCGTAAAGTTTTCCACATGGAGAATTGAGCAAAGATCCTGCCCAAAAGATCATCCTTGTTTCCTGATTCCAGTAGTCCATTCTGCTATCAGTGACTGAAGAGCCCGAGACTGCAAGAAGACAGAATATAAGCCATCCGTCTTTAATTTGCAGAGTGACTATAGGGTTGCATAAAACACACAGTAGAGTCTACTGGGGATAAAACCTTTACATGTTTTTGCTGTTTCTGGACTTAGAGGCAGAATATCTGCTATCATGTGGTCTTGTGCCCAAAGTAATACGATCTTAGATGATTTGCCCTGAGGAAGCTTGTAGTGGTAAGACAGTAGGCAATTTTTGATGAGTGTACTCAGGAAGAAATCGCTATGTTGTTGATGATCAGTTACGGCCATTAGCAGAGGAAGCTCGCTCTTAGAAAATCTCTGAGACCCCTTCTCTTCAGCACTGCGCAGAGTAAGGCAGACCTACGAAGCCTGAAGACATGCCTGTTGTTCATGGTGGAGTAAGGTACCTAACGACCTTTTTGTTAGCATAAATGGTTTGCTCTGATGTCAGTAAAAAATAAAAAAGAATCGGTAAAGGAAACGATGAACTCCTTTGGTCAGTAAGCTGTTCAGGCCACATTTGGTCTGTCCCACTTCGGAGGGTATCCCAACAGTTTGAAGGCCTCATGATGCTAGCCCTTGACAGGCCACCTACATTTCCCTCATCTGCTTGTATGAAGAGTGACCAGAATGAAAAACCT
Organism: Gymnogyps californianus; assembly: GCF_018139145.2. Taxonomy (NCBI): domain Eukaryota; kingdom Metazoa; phylum Chordata; class Aves; order Accipitriformes; family Cathartidae; genus Gymnogyps; species Gymnogyps californianus. The sequence continues at coordinate 160,758,146 of NC_059471.1, forward strand.
GTTACGGGAAGCAGCCACTCTGCAGGTGGATACCTATTTCTCTTTCCTCTCTTTCAGTTCTGCCACCAGTGATGCTCCCAGTGATGCTCCCTGCTCTCATCATCACTTTCCTAATAGTTGCTTATTGCAGCTATAAGTATTTCCTCAGGTAGGCTTGCGTTGTGACTAGGAGACCTGGCAGCGTGTTGGCCATGTGGGTGGCATAAAGGCTGAGGAACTTCTTGTCCCCCATGAGAGAGAGGTCTCCGTGGAGACGAGCCTTGGTGTGCAACGGGCAGCCTTGTGCGTGCCTGTGCAAGGGTGGGAGTTGGGTGGTGGCGTGCCAGGGCCTTGGTGGTGCCTGGCTGTGCAGAGCAGCACGGTGTACGGGGTGCAGTCTTTTCTGGTTGCAGCCAAGTTGAGAAGCAAATCTTGAAAACTGTGTGGTGTTGTTGCAGGAAGAAGAAAATGTGGGAGGAGAAGATTCCGAACCCCAGCAAGAGTCTCCTGATCCAGAGCTACCTGGGGGTAAGAGGGAACTGTACCTGTATGAAGGGTTTGTTATTTCTCTCTCTTTTTCAGGACTTCCCATAATCTTAAGAGCTCTTCTTGTCTCCTAGTCCAGAACGAACAGATGTCTTCATTAGTCTGTGCCTTATTTTTAGGAGAAGTTGTGGTCATCTGCAACAGAACTGTGTTCTTATATTTACACTAGTAGACTTCTTTGTGTTGTGCTTGTCAGCATCAGTGTGATTTAAAATCAAGCTAGAAAATTTTCAGGACTTTCAAAGTTTAACTGACTGAAATAATCTAGTGTCATTAGCCCTTCCACCGGCTTTGTTGCCCTCCTCTGGACACATTCGAGTACCTTAAAATCCTTGTTAAATTGTGGGGACAGAACTGCACACAGTACTCAAGGTGAGGCCACACCATTGCTAAATACAGGGGGATAATCACCTCTTTTGACCAGCTGGTTACACACTCTGTACCTGCCTTGCAATAGCACCCAGTATGATCGTCTCCATAATCTTTCCAGGAACTGGGGTTAGACTAACAAACAGGTCTGTAGTTCCCTGGGTCTTCCCTCATGCCCTTCTTGTCAATTGGAATCACATTGGCTAGCTTCCAGGTAGCAGGGACCTCCCCAGACTCCCAAGACCTTTGGTAGATGGTCAAGAGGGGTCCTGCCGTAACATCCACTAGCTTCTTCAGGATTCTGGGATGAATCGCATCAGGCCCTGTGGACTTATGAACATTCAGCTGATACAGCTGGTCCCTTACCATTTCTGTGTCCACAAATGGAAAGTCACTGTTCCCGCACTCACGGCCCTCTGACTCAGAGGACCGGGCAGCCCAAGGTCTCTCAGTATTATTAAAGACTGAGGCAAAAAACGCATTGCATGCCTCTGCTTCTTCTTCATCCCTATTAGTCAGGTGACCGTCATCAACAAGTATTGGTCTAATGTTTTCTTTAGACCTCCTGTTGCTATTAACGTACTGAAAAAAGCCCTTCTTGTTGTCTGATACAACACTGGCCAGCTTCAACTCTAATTGAGCTTTGGCCTTTTGTGTCTTCTCCCTGCATATACGAACCACAGCTCTGTGATCTTCCTGCAAAGCCTGACCTTGCTTCCAGAGAACGTACAATTTCTTTTTCCTCTGGAGCTCCAGAAGGAGTTCCCTGTTCAGCCAAGCTGGTCGTCTGCCCCGCTTGCTTGACTTACAACACACTGGAATTGCCTGCTCCTGTGCTTTTAAAAGGTGGTTCTTAAAAACTGACCAGCAGTCGTGGACTCCCAAGCCCTCCAAAGCAGATTCCCAAGGGACACTGCTAAGTGGCTCCCTGAAGAGCTTTAAAGTTTGCTCTCCCACAATCCAGGGTAGCAACTCTGCTGTCCTTTTTTCTCATTACTCTGAAAATTTTAGACTCAATCCTTTCATGGTCACTGTGGCCAAGACAGCCACCTACCATCACATCTCCCACGAGTCCTTCTCTATTCACAAATAACAAGTCTAGGAGGGCATCTTTCCTAGTTGGCTCACTGAGTACTTGTAGTTAGGTCAGTGGTAAGGCAATACGGGTTTGAAGTAACCGTCTTCTGGAGAACAGAACACGCTTCTAGTCATCTTAGTGAAGTTGTGTCCCTATTGCCAGATGCGGTAGGCTCTCCTCTTTGTTTTCTTTGTCCATGAGGAATGTACGGTTCTTGATTGTACTGCCAGTGAGATGCTGCTCTTTTGTCATGTCTGTTTTTTCATTTTCAGAAAGTACGCTTAGGAAACTGGCCAACAAGCAGCCAGCTGGACTTCAACAAATACAACCTTTCAGAGAAGATGGAGCAGGCTAGCTTCCTTCAAGTTGTGGACAGGTGAGGGAACAGCACGTTATAGTGACACTGTGGACGATAGTCTCAAAGAGCTCCCTAAGTCATGGCAGGATATAATCAAATGTTCTGTCACTAAAAAGCCTATACAAGTTGCTTTTGAGGGAGGCATACAATCTTCTGCTATCATCGGGGTTAGCCTGCTTCTCCAAGAAAGATTTTTCCTAACCCTCTGTGTAGCTATGTGTGTTTTCAGCTAAGCTTCTTTTATATTTAAAGTTTACCACCATAATATCTCTCATGAGCAACTTTTAACTTCCCCACATTCAGGCAGACGAAGACTTTGGCGGAGTTCCCTGAAGGGCAGGCTAAGAAGACAGAGGTTTCTCCTGTTGCACTGGACCTACAGAACTCATACCAAGCTTTAAATGAGCCAGAGCATGCCCCAGTTGCCTGCTCAAGTCAGATTGCTGGTCATTCCTTTCCTGTTTCAAGGAGAAACAGTGCTGATGCAAGTATTGCTTCCAAGACAGCAATCCCTTGCTTTGCTTTCAATGGTCCATACTTGTACAGCCCCGTGATGTCCTCCCAGCCTGATATGCAGGCGACCCTGGAAGTGGACCCCGTGGGAGCGCGTGAGAAATCAGTTTCCCTTCAGTATGTGACCCTCCCAAAGGAAGACTGTCCCCAGGCTCCACAGAGGCAAGAACAGCCAGGAGCAGGTCCTCCACAGCCCCTCCTGCTCCCAGATCAGAAGGAAACGATGCAGCGCCTCGACGACGAGAAAGAAGTCTCACCGGCCCCACCAGCCTGTGGGAAAGGCACGAACGTGAGAACAGAAGAGCAGAAATCTCCAAAGGCTCTTAGCTGTATCACATCTCCTCAGCAGTGCTCCTTGGAGTACCTCACCACAGAGAGCCTGTTACTGCCATCAGCCAGCGACTCCACCCGTCCGCCACTTGTCACTGCTGGGGAGTTACCTTGTGACTCACAGGAGCCCCAGCCCTGCAGCGACCACCCTTGCCATGAGTTTTCTCCTGGGAAAACTGGTGTCATGGTCCCAGTTTCAGGTCAAGCACCAACCTCTTCTCCTGAATTGCACCTGGATACATTTGGAGACTATCTTACTGTCCCTTTAGGTCTCCATGGACATTCAGAACCTGCAAAAATGTCTTTACATATTTTTTGAAAAGGAGTTTTTTTTTCCTGAAGAACCAGTGTTGGAGAACTATGTAGTCATATTTAACTATGCAGGTACTGGCAGCACCATAACAGTTTTCGTCCACTATGGGCAATTGCTACCCTGTCCCCAACCTAAAAACCAGTAAGAAGGCGCAGATGAGTCAGAAAGATCCCCAAGAGTACTTGCCACTTGCATGGCAAGGTTTTGGTAGTGGGGAAGCTACAGAGGTGGCTTCTGTGAGAAGATGCCACAAGCTTCCCCTGTGTCCGACAGAGCCAATTCCAGCTAGCTCCAAGGCAGACCCACTGCTGGCCAAAGCTGAGCCAATCAATCAATGACATTGGTAGCACCTCTGTGATAACATATTTAAGAAAGGGTAAAAATTGCTGCACAACAGCAGCTGGGAGAGAGGAGTGAGAATATGTGAGAGAAACAACTCTGCAGACACCAAGGTCAGTGAAGAAGGAGGGGGAGGAGGTGCTCCAGGCGCCGGAGCAGAGATTCCCCTGCAGCCTGGGGTGAAGACCATGGTGAGGCAGGCTGTCCCCCTGAAGCCCATGGAGGTCCACAGGGGAGCAGATATCCACCCTGCAGCCCGTGGAGGACCCCACGCCAGAACAGGTGGATGTGCTCCAAAGGAGGCTGTGACCCCATGGAGATCCCACACTGGAGCAGGCTCCTGGCAGGACCTGTGAACCCATGAGAGGACCCACGCTGGAGCAGGTCTCTGGCAGGACCTGTGACCCCATGGGGAACCCACGCTGGAGCAGTCTGTTCCTGAAGGGCTGCGCCCCATGGAAAGGACTCATGCTGGAGCAGTTTGTGAAGAACTGCAGCCTGTGGGAAGGACCCATATTGGAGAAGTTCGTGGAGGACTGTCTCCCGTTGGTGAGATCCCACACTGGAGCAGGGGAAGAACGTGAAGAGGAAGGAGCAGCAGAGACAACACATGATGAACTGACTGCAACCCCCATTCCCCATCCCCCTGCTACTGCTCAGGGGGAGGAAGTAGAGAACTCAGGAGTGAAGCTGAGCCCAGGAAGAAGGGAGGGGTGGGGGGAAGGTGTTTTAAGATTTGTTTTTTATGTCTCATTATCCTACTCTGATTTGATTGGCAGTAAATGAAATTAATTTCCCCAAGTCGAGTCTTTTTTGCCCGTGACAGTAATTGCTGAGTGATCTCCCTGTCCTCATCTCAAGCCACGAGCCTTTCATCATATTTTTCTCTCCTGTCCCTTTGAGGAGGAGGAGTGATAGAGTGGCTTGGTGGGCACCTGGTGGCCAGCCAAGGTCAACCCACCACACCAAGTAAATAAGTTTTGGAAATCCATTAAAATGATCAGATAGCCTGCATCTGATGGTGGATCCATCAGTGGCAAGGAAGACAATGCACAGAATATTGAGGTCATTCAGGTCTTCAGAATACTAAAGAAAGCTGTTGTGGAAAGGAAAATAGCCAGCTTTGAGATTCCGAAAAGCCTGCTGGAGTTGTAGGGGTCTTAGATAACCAATACAAAAATTTGAAAAATGACACTGTTATAATCCCATTTTCTTTCCACAAATGCTACCTCTCCTCTCCGGCTTCTAGTCCAACATGGCGAAAGATCTCAAGCAACCCTACCCCTTGCTTAGTTATATTAGTGTATTTGCTAAAAGGGACAGGCCATAATTCCCATGTACCTGCATTTAGATAGGCTTGCTTCGCATTCCCCTGATAGGTGTGATTGGCAGAGGAAGAAGCCAGATTTAGCTAGGGCTCCTTTCTAAAAATAGGTAATCAATTTCAGTTCAAGCCTCTCAGGTTATAGGAAAAGAAAATTATTTTGCTTGGGCACATAATGAGCTTGGATAATCAGGTTTCCTGCTCAAAAGCAATGAAACCAAGGGTCTAAAAGAAAAGGAATTTTATTAAAAGGGATAAAATGGCAACTCGGCATAAACACTGGTAGGCCTGTTTACTAAAATCAGCAATAGAACCTGAAAGCTTCTTGGTAATGTAGTCCACTCCCCTGTTTTGCCCAGAGCTGAGAGAGTCCATTGTCCATCTGTAAGGAGATGTTCCTCTTAAACCTCTCTTACTGTTTCCAGGTGCAGAGATCACACCTCTGATACTGGGTCGCTGCTCTTGGCAGCTTCAGCCCATGAAGCCTTGGTTCTGCCCGCAGTCCCAGGCTGCCTCCTCAACATTTCAGATCCTCAGAGAGGAGTCTGTGGCAAACAAAACCCAAAGAGAACCCTGAGGAACATACCATTTGGGTTTGGTTTTTTTTTTTTTTTTTTTTTACTTTCTTGCTCCATGGCTCCTTTGCTCTACCACTATCAAGAGGAACACCACAGGTAATTCCTAACCCTCAAAACACCATTCTCTCTTGATGGATAAGTGTTTTAAATACCTTTAAACTTAAGACACAATTGTATTTCAACCCCAGTGCCCGAGAGTGAAATCCACTGAAGTCAATTCACTTGCTCCCTCTTTGTTGTGATCTCTAGTCACTTCAAGCAGTGCTGGATTTCTCTTTTATCCCATTATAGGCAGGATCAGCAGTAAGTACTCCATTCTTTTAGGAATACTGGGCTTACCTCAGGAAAGATGTAGCTCTGAATTTAAGTTTTATTTCAGTGCAAGCTTTACAGCATAAAGGATTGAATTTAACAGCAGGTAGCAGACTCTGATAAGAGTTCTTGCAGTGACCATCTCCTGTTCTTACAGTTGTTACCATTTCTTTAATAAGCCATTCAAAATCATTTGCAGTGGAGATACCAAAGGTTGGAATCATTCAGGATAGCATGAGATAGGCAGAAGTCAGAGGGTTGAGTGAAAAGAAAAAAAAGATTGGCTGGAGAACAGGAAATCTTTATTAAAACTGATATCCTGCAAAATAACCTGTGCCTCAACTGCAGGGATGCATAAGCCTAAACTGGGAAATACCCATTACTGCAAGAAAAAACAGAAGGTACGAGGAGAGTGCTGCAGAAGCTTGGATGCAACTGGTCTCTTCTGTTTCAAATTGCTGTGGTATGATTATCTATATTTCAAGTGCATTGACTGTTTATAGATGACTGAAACAGTTCTTAAATAGCTATTTTGGTGAATGGTTTAGCTAAACCAGAGAAGAACCCATTTTTTTTTCCCCAAGTTCTGCCCTGTCAGATAAAAACATTGGCTCAGAGCTGCCACCCAATGATCAGACCTTGTAAAATCACTTAAATACAGGCTGTCTACGTTGCAGGGTGCTGAGTTCAGTGAGGCAATATAGCGGAGGCCAACTAATTTCTCACTGCATAAAAAAGGCAGTGAAAGGCCATTTCCCCATCCACTCCCTTTCCACTCCTCTTCCCCAACATCTGCATACCCCATCACTCATTGCCTTGCCTGCAAAAAGGTCCTTTGCTTAGAAAATTTAATTTGTTAACCTGTTAACTTTGCTTTTTTCTTCTGTATTGATTTTCTGCTGGTTTATCAAGTTGAATCAGTTCAGAGTGTGGGCAGGGGAGTGTCAGCACCAGCACAAAACAAGCAAGAAGGAATGAACTGCTGAGAGCAGAGGAATGGGTAGAAGGGAGATTTCAGCTGCAGTGAGCACTTATTTCAGCCCTGTTCTTGTCTAACTGCCTCTGACATGCTACTTGGAGAATCCAAAGCTGGCTTTAAATACTCATGTTTGGGTACCCAAAGCACTCTAGTCAACACAGTGCCACACAGGGTAATGCTCCTTGCCAGGGTTCTGGCTAAATTAGTCTTCAGCACTCAGAGACTTCAGGTATTGATTGCTCCCAGTAGCTGCGCTGTCTCACTGAAAGCTATCATCTCAGTTACCTGTGCAGCTTTCAGTGTGTCATGTATCAGAAAGTGTTTGCCCCTGGCTGAGCTGTAACATTTGGCAAAGCAAAGAAGATGAAGGGGGATTACTACATGTATGCATCAAACAGCTGTCACCCATCTGACTGCATTATACAATGCCAACTATTTCGTACTATTTAAGTACTTATAAAAATTTTTTAATTTGTAAACAGTGTACAAAGTGACTTTACTCCACTGCAGGAGGCAAACAACACAGTTTGTGGTAGAGTGTAGTGGTGCACCAACAAGACCTTTCAGTCCGTTTCCCTTCTGATCTAGTCTCTTCATGAGCCTTTCATGGGTAGCAAAGGGCATTTGCTCCAAGCTGTACCATAATCCTGCAGTCTGCCTGCCCTAATGTCTATTTCTAATGTCTATTAGAAATAGATCTGTAAATCTATGTGCTGATTCAGCCCACGTTATGTTTTGTGTATTAGCTAACTGTGCCCTGAACCGCCTGCTTCCAGTACGCCAAACGATGTCAGCAGATTTCTGTTCAGCTCCATGTTTTCTGGATTAGGACCTGCTGCAGTCTCAGAAAACAGCATTTATTATGTACCTGGAGTCGTGTGGGTCATCAGTGCTGGATGCAACACAGAGAACAGGGTGTTCCTACAGAGCTGCGCTGTTCGGCTGAAGCTCGAGTGGTGTGTGCTCAGATAGGAGCCACTTGGTACTGACGTACAAGGAAAACCCACAGGGAGGCTTCTACAAGCTGCCATTTGGCCAGTCTCCTTAATTTGAAAGACTTGGACATGTGCCTGGAAACATCTGAATCCAAATGGTTAATTATTGGTGGTGGAAAATTATTATAATTTGATTATCATTAGTTACATTTTAACCTCCTTCACTACTTTTATGAAGTCAGCATATTGTTATCTAATCCCCAGCTGATGAAGGGTGAAGTAACAATCCTACTTCTGCCCCAAAAGAGTTCATATCAGGGAGCAAAGAATCAATTTTTTAAAATGGTGAAAGCTTGGGACTGGACGGGAAAGATCAGGGCATCGCTATTCCCAGACAGGTACTTTGTGATTGCTGCACCAAACTGCTACACTTTGGAGCTGGAAGGCAGGATCCTGCAAAAAGGGCCATTAAATACTGTGAGAAAAACACATCAGGAAGCCCTGGAGACCCTGCATGTCCTGCATCATTCAAGCCCTTGGGTGGTCCTTGGCTACTGTCCAGATAGATACACTCTCTGAACTTCAGATTGTGCAGACGGCATGGTGGACGCATGTGCTTCTCTCTGAGAGACATTTATCTTTGAGTTAGGGAAAGGGCTGACAGGGGCAAGTAGGGCTTATGAGAACTTCAGTAAGGGTCCATTCACATTGTGGGGTGATTTGCAGATTGGAGAAGTCCTGGGGCTTCTTGCAGCTTTCCTGTTCCCTTTAGGTGGGATAAGCTGGGGTTTTTTTTGCATTGGCTTGGCCTGCAAATAGCGTGGGCTTTAGTGGATGCCTCCCCTTCTCAGGTGAGTTTCCATTTGTTTTCGCACATTACTGCTGCTCCCTGCCAGGGTAAGAGCTTCCCCTGAAATCCTCCATGTGGCAGATGTAACAACAAAACTAGAGTGGTGGGCAGAGAACCCTCCTTTCCTACCCCACGCAGGCATCTGGTGCCAATCATATGGAGTTGTGCCCAGGTTATTGAGTGGATGCCATTTGGTGCCTTTCTGGCAAGAGAGCCTGAATTCACCTCGGAAGCATCAACAGGGAGCTGGTTCTTTGCTTGGTGTGTCTAGCTGCTATGTACATACAGCTCTGAAGCTCCCCTGTGTGGGAGTTTTACAGCCTTCAGTGTGGGGAGAAGTAGGCAGCATTCAGGTCCTTGGGCAACCCTGGTTCATTCCCAGTGCATGCTTTGTACTTCTCTCTCGACTGCTGGGGCAGCTGTCGAAGTGTCATCAATCTTCTGGCAAACACGAGTTTGCACACACACAGACACACGCACACGCACGCACGCCCCCCACCATCGCCCTCTTACACTGCTCACAGGTCCTACTCCACCTTATGCGCTGAGCAGATGAATTTCTATATGGCCTCCTCTCACCACCACATCCCTCTGCAAGGGTGTGTGCCTCACACACTGATCAGGCCCACCTTACCAGTGACCAAACAAAGTGATTTTTTTGTATTCACATTCAGATTTATCTTGCACTGCCCTCCCCAAAGACACCCTAATTGAGAGGGGAAGAGAGCACCAGCAACGAATCTGCTGTTGACAACTAGCAAGCAATGGGTTCGTGCTTGATATGGAGGTTTATTAGATGCCTGAAGAAAAAGATCCCTCACTGAATGCACTCCAATCCTCAGCCTTCATCTTCTAAGGCTTGCCTTTTTTCTTCCCGTATTTGTCCTCCAATGCTTTCTGCAGGTTAAGGTTTAGGGCATTTTTCTGATGCCATTTCCCTGTAAAGAAGGCAAATCATAGTTCAGTTACCGCCTCCTTTCTAACGCTATTATCCCTCAAGGATTTTTCTAGCTGTAGAGCTCCTCTTTTGTGAAAATGCCAATTTCTAGCCCCCCCACACCTTTGCCCCAAACCCATCCATTGTCCTTGGCCGAAGCAGCACCCGTCTCAGGAATTCAGCAATGTACTTTCCCTGGCAGAAGCCATACCTAGCTCATCAGTCCTCCTTCCGTGCCAATTCTTGGGATCCCTGATTGCCTTCTGAATTATATCAGGGGTGTAGGAATCTTTCATCAAGCTTCGGCTCTCCAGCGGGCCACCTGCAAGGAACAGCAAATAAAGAACTCTACGCAGAAATCACCCTACTGCAGTCCTGGCATTGAGCAGGGGAGCAACACCAGCAGTTTCAAGGGCTCAAGAAAAGGCATGTGTTGACTGCAATACCTTTCATCAGGTGTGTGGCTAGGTGCTGAATAATAGCTTCATCATTACCCAGGGGGGAGCTTGTGTTTGCCAATTTATCTGCTTTTCATCCTCAAATATGAGACACACACAGAGGGTGCCGCAAGGTATCACCTTTATTTGTAACCCAGTGCCCTTTCTTCAGTCAAGTGCCTGCTCATCTCCTGTTGAATCCCCTCATTCATGTGAGTAACTTCCTATTCAGCAGCACAGCTCCACGAAAAGCACCATCTTACCTCTCCAGGCCTTCTTGAGCTCCTTTTCTGCCACAATACGTAACAAATAGTTCTCAGCTGTGACTTCTCTTTTTAGTCCCTCTTGACTTTTAGCCATTTGAGGGGGCTTTATTTTAACCTCTCATCCTTTCCTCTTCACCTTCCTTTTTATTGTACCCTTTCCTTGATAATAATGATTTTGAGCTCCCTGGGGAAAGATGTCCTTCCTTTCTGTGTGACTGCATAAACCCAAGACAATGCAGTCTTCAATACCCAGCAAGGCCTTGTCACGGAGCATACTGTATAAGGAAAAGGAATCTGTCTCATGCTGGTACATGAGAAACTGGAATCAGAGACAATTATTTCAGAGTTTCTTGGATATGATGGTAACAAAAATGGGATGAATGCTTAGTTCCCAATATTCGTTTAGATGGAGGGATCCCTGGGGACCTTGGAAACAGAGGTTTGGGGAAGACATTTCAGGGCCCCACATCTCTACAGGTCTTGAAGAGAAATAACGTCAGTATTGGAACTGGAGGTAACTTGGGACTGGAGATGACAGGGGACATTGAATTGCAAACGGTGTCCATTTGGACAGCTCTGAAAACGGAGGACAGAGGTCATGATACACCTTCACTTTTCACACCTTGGAAAAAAAAAAGATTGAAAGAAGAGAAAAGAAAGGGATAGAATACATAGAAAGGGAGGCTCTAGCTTTCATTTCCTCAAGCACCACAGCCTGGAAAAGCAGTGACTGTGGATAGAAGGAATAAGAGGGGAAAGTGAGGGTCACCTACAGTCAGATCTCTACCCAAAGCAGTGTGGCTGCCCTGAGCCCAGGCAAAGGGTACATGGAACCAGCTTTGAAGGTCAGGCATAGTATGTGTGTCTCCTCACCTTGGAAGATATTTGATCTCAGGTTAAAACCCAGCTGGTTGTAATCAGCAAAAGACATAGAGTTCAAGGAGTTTTTTAGCATTTCAGTACGGTCGCTGAGTCTTTTCTGTCCCATGATTAATGCTGCCTTGCACAGAGCTTGCCGTTCCTGAAAACACGAACAACAAGGAACTGCTGTCAGTCCACATTCCCTAAGTGCAGCAAACTCCTGGAATTTCCACCCCTGCATAGGTCTTTGAGCTATGACTAATCCCTGGGACCTGGGTCTGTCCTTGAGTCTCCCTCAGTGGCTTCTGTAGGCATTGTAATTGCATGGGACAACTAGGACTGGTAAAAAGGCGGGGAATTAGAAAGGGATGATGGTGTTGGGCCCTGGACTGGGTCCTGGTACCACATTGTTTTGCCTTGCTGAGCTGGGGCTCTGCCTGGCTACAGGAACCTTACAAATGATTGGAGGATGGAAAAACAAAACTAAAAAAGATATGGGAAAGGCTGTCTGTGGAACGTATCAGTGCCCCGTAGTGTGAGGCCCAAATGCATCCCTCTACATGTCTTCTGGAAACTGCTAATATACTGCTAATGTCCCACCCACTCAGCCCCTGCTGCACCATGAAAACAGCCTTCAACCTGCCACAAAGGATACGTGAAACGGCTTCCTCCAATACCTCTTCATCGCTGGTAAGTTCATCTGCACTGGCAAATTTATATTTGCTGTTAGCATGGATCAAGCTGTTTCTCTTCTCCAGAAGGAGCTTCCATTCTGCTTTCAAATCTGGCCCTAATGATGCTAAGGACTCTTTGGCACTTAATCTGCTGCAGGTCTCCTTGGCTTTTTCGTAGCTAGCTTTGACGGTCTTCCGGGAAGATCCAGGCCCTCTAGACCTCAGTGTTTGGTGCTGGCCTGCTACTGGTTCTTTGGCATCTGAGGCGGATTTGGTGTCTTCTGCCTCCCTCTGCCTGGCTATTGCAGACAGGTGGTAAGTGCTGTTCCTCCCTCCTGGCTCATGCCCCACTATTGGGTCTTCGGTGGCAGAAGTATCTTCTCTTTCAAGTCTTCTTGAATGAAGACTCTGCATGGGGGGAGTTTTGGCCTGGAGACTCTGTTTGCTCTGTTTTTTAGTCTGAACATGCTTTGCAGAAGGAGATGCCTGGGATTTAATAGATGTGGAATTCTTTGCTGTTCCCTGAGCCACTGGGCCCTTGGAGATCTTCCAGGAGGCTCTGCTGGAGCTCCTTTGGGATGTTCTCTGTCTGCTGGGACATAAGCCTTGCGGAAGATGCTCCTTTTTCCCTTCCTCAGGTTCCACTTAAAGACAAAAATAATAGCTCAATGAATTTGATACTGTTTTGATGACAGGTGATACCATAAATGGAGCTGGAAACAATTGGACATGTCATTGTGTGATTGTCAGACAACAAAAGAAACATTAAAGGTCTCAAGGAGGGAAAGAAAAGAGAAAAAACCAACAACCTAGCAGCATTATACCAATCTTCCTGCTGAACCAGGTGAAAGGTCCTGAGGAGTCTTAAATGCTCTTGAGAGATGAACGTGCACAGAAGTGTGGAAGTAAAAATCTTGTGGTCAAACATGCACACGAGGTCTGTGTTTCCTTATGTGTAGGGGCCCCTCCAACCCATGATCACTCTCACTCTCGTGAACATGCACTTATCGTCTCTGTGGCTCATCGGTGTTTGCTGATGAGTTTACAGCACATCAGTGGCTTACTGCACTTGTGCAGGGAGGCAGTGAGACAAATCCACCAGTGGAGGAAAACACATGCGGGCGGGGGGATTTTAACCCATCAGCCCATGGCACCTGGGATCCCTGTCCGAGTAGTTTTCACCCACAGAGGTACATGCAAATCTGGATGGCATGAAGGGAGGGAGGGAATGACACACAGCCTCACAAGCTGTACTGCAACGCAAGCTCTGAAGGAGGGACAGCTTCTCTGCCATCTTGCTTACCTGAAGTAATGTTGGCCAGCACAGTGTCACTTTCTGTCACATCAGGTGCAGGAGAAGTTGGAACCTCTAACAACACACCCTGGGAAGAGAAACAAAGGCTGTGTCAGGCCCAGAGACGGGAAGGAGGGGGACAGTGGTCCTGCTCATCTTTAGATGACGTAGATTATCCTCACATAAATATATTATATGCCTTCCTAGATCAAGATAGAGCTGTCCCTGCCTGCCTGCATGCTTGGTCCTACAACCCATGATCCTCTCAGATGAAAAAAGCACAGAAGTCCTGCAGGATTTCACGTTAACAGCTCATATGGGACAGCCTGCCTAGGACATGGCCAACCAGTGCCTCTGGGGAATACTGAGCTGCAAGAGTTTTCACAGGCAGTGGTGCAGACACAAGCCAAAATGGAAAACAACTCAGTGAAAATGTAATTTTTTACTCTGAAGCACCTAGAGATGTCAGATCTGTCACGTGCTGTACAATTACAACAGTTCCTTCTTTTGGTGCATTAAAGCAAGGCCAGAAAAAATGGGGAGACGAGGTGATAAACATAAAATGCCTGTGCAATGCTGGCTATGCAGAGGAAGAGAGACGGGGTGGAGACAGGGTTTCTTCCCTGCTTCTGGCACAGACTATCCCCTGTTTTGCTTTGCTAGTCCTGCTGATGTGATTGATCCAACACCCAGTCTTTGCAAACTGCCTCCTGTGCTAGGAGGAAGCTCATGTCTTTCCTGCAGAGGGAATGTCTGTGTAACCCTCCGTCGTGTCCTGCTGATGGTCTGTGTTCCTCATCCCAGCAGGACCCTACAGGCTTAGCCCATGTGAAACCTGTGACAGGTCACAACTGAAGCCATGGGCCACGGTGGTGCATATGGTAATTGTGAGCCTGCTGGCACTAGCAGCAGTACAAATGGGATCTGGATCACGTAGGGATATATGTTTGCATTTGTCACATGAGCTCATGACATGACATATATGCTTACCGTCTGCTCTTGAGGCTAGTTATTGGAATGAAGACACCAGCCGATGGGGCAGGAAGCCTACCGCTTCAAAGTTAACTCACCAGGGCTGACTTGAACCAGCAGCTTGTGTTTTACACTGTGCCAGTACCTTGCAGCAGCACTTCTGGTACAATACTGGGATCCTGAAGCTGAAGTTATTGTATCAATCAGACTCCAGGAGTCAGTGCTGTGTGCTCTGCAAATGTATTAAGAGACAGAACCTCTCCCACAAAAAGAACAGGGCCACAAGAGATGAAGAGAGGAAGCCAGTCCTGGCTCACAGGGCACAATCTGCTTCTTTTCGGTACCGCTTGTCATTCTTTTTAAAGAAGAGCCAAACATTTACACACGATCAAAGTGCAGGAATCTGTGTTGCTAAGTAAACTCCTATGTTAACTCCCACCTCCTACTTAAAACAAAAACATGTCTGTTATTAATACTATATTCAGTGGAAAGAACTTTCCAGTCCGCTGTCGTAGAAATTCCTCCTCTCCCCTTTCTTCCAACGAAGCAGAATTTCTGTGTAACGAGGCAATGTGCTCATTTCCCAAATCCCATTCATCGATAACTTTCATTTCCCCAGTTCCTCCTGGACAAAATGACGCTGAAGCCTGCAACTGTTCCTACTTCCTAGTTTGTAACTGTATATGATGTTATTGTTATTGCTTATTGTTCATTTTACTTCTGAGCCTTAAGGTCCAAAGTCAAAGCACCACTCTGAGACTCCTACATCTTGATGCCAAGAAGGACTTTAAGGCCATTTGACCATCCTCCTGGATAACAGAAGCCATAGAACTAAGTCTGCTTCTTCCTTTGCTAAGCCAATTCTGTGAGGGACAACAGACGACGTACCAGAAAAGACGTATCTTGACCGAAGAGCTAAAAATGATTAAACTTGATCTTTCTGAATGAATGAAAAAAAAACCCCAAGAATGTATGTTTAGCATAGCCTAACACTCTGATTTTCCTGACATGCAGCCATGGAGGAAAGAGGGAGCTGTCTTTCCCAGGCCAAAAATTAACCTCCTCAGACAGGTGTAGGAATTGGCATGCCATTCTCACCATCCACCAGATGTGGTCAAGAATGGGCTTCATACGCCTTCCACATCTGGCCGGGTCTCCAAAATACAAGGAGATTTCAGTGACTTTCCAGACCTGAGAAGCCCCATGGGTGTCAAAATGACATTGGATCATTTCTCTTTTTCCAGGATTTAACAAGAGGCAAAGCCTCTTCCATAACTACCTCTCTCACCTGGTCCATGATCCCTGATGCAGTGCCACGGTGATTCGTACAAGCAGGCAGGTCCTGATGAAGTCCAGGTATGGAGGTGGGATGAAGCCTGAAGAGCAGAGACGGTTGCTAGGGAACAACCCTCCCTCTGTCTATGAGCTGTGGTCTCCATGGGAACCAGAAGAAACATGGCAAAGATCAGGGTCATCCTTGCTGATTGAAAAAACAAACAAGGAGGAGAGTAAAAGGCTCATGTCTCATGAAACACCTGTGCCCAGAAGTTCTCATCACATACACAGGATTTCTTGGAGACTTTCGTAACACAGTCACGATAATCAACAAGACTGTATTTCAGCAGAACCGGATCTTCTAGCATCTCCAAATGCTTCACATGAGCTCACTGACCCTCATCAGAGAGGAAGGGGAAGGCGCCCCTATTTTCCACATTAGAAAAGGGGAGAAGGTGGGCTGGCAAAAGGTCTTACATTGAGTCAATGACAGAACCACAGCTTGGACCTCCTGTGTCCAGCACCCAGTGCTGTATTTTAGCCCTGGACTTTTCATCCATTCTGCTCCACCACGGACCTGGGCTCTCACCAGGCCACTGGAATTTCTGCAGGTCTCCAGGGAAGAGTGCAACTCTCCTTCATGTTGCAAAGCTGCTTTTCCCACCCAGCACAAGCAGGTCACAGGCAACAGAGAAGAATTAGAAATATTCACAGATGCATCATCTTAGAAGTAGATTTTATTCATTATGAGAAATCGAAAGATTGATACAAATCTACTGATCATTCTTAGAAAAACTGGCAAAATAGAAATCAGCATGGTTCTTCTTTACTTCCACCTCCTCCCTTTCACTGTACCCTGGGCTGGAGACAGCTGCTAGATCTCATTGCCCAAGAAACAACTCTCCCTCTAGGCCTTGTTGCGCTTCAACTCAGAGACCTTGTAGCGAGGTGGGGCACGGTGGAACCACTCTGACCAGGAACCATCATAAACAGCCACATCACGCTTGCCACACAGGTAGGCTGCCAAGGCAATGTGACATGCCGTGACACCTTTGCGGCACGTGGCCGCCAGTGGCTTTGAGAGATCCACTTCCTTCTCACGGAATATTTGTTGGATCTCCTCAATACTCTTCTCATGGCCAGTTTCTGTTAGGAATGAATGGAAGGGTATGTTCACAGCGCCAGGGATGTGACCAGATTCCAGCCCTGCAAGAGTGAACAAAAAAAGGAAATATGAGCAAGGAGACATTAATGTAGGTGATGAAAGACACCTACAAAAGACATTAAAGAGACATCACTGCAGATACTTCCACTCTCTCCAAGATACTCCTTTGTTTCAGGTGATGATGAAGATGCAAAGCAGTATGGGGCTAAAAAGAGGACAAAGATTATTCAACTTTGCTGAAGTCAAAACTTCCAGAACATTTAGCAAACTATTTCCCCCCTGAAAGCAATGAGAGGTAGCAATCTGAAGAAGCCCTAGATGTGACAAGAATCAAAGAACCACCACAGAAAAGATCCTAACAAAGGCATTAAGGGGATCTGTGTAAAGAGGAATGCAGCACTGCATTTCTGACCTTCCGCAAGTATGCCAGCAGTGTGTAGTGACACAGCTTTCAGAAGCAGGAAGTGTGGCTTGTATGTGGAATTTGTGAAAGTAGTTATCTGTTCACAGTTTATTCCTGTGTCACCTTAAAATCATATTTCAGAGAAGTAAAGCAATCTTAAAGTCAGCCACATTACTGCTGAGGTAGCTATCCTGGGGCAATGGCGTCAGAGAAGTGAGAATTTAGATTCTGTATCACTTTTTATCCACTCCATGGATGAAATCATCATGGGTTCTGTTTGTCTACTGGTATAACTGACCACTTCAGGCAAGTTGAAAGTTGCATCTCAAGAACAAGGTCTTTAGGGAGAACCAGATATAAAAATATGACGGATAAGATTTTCATCACGCCCTTGAAATTCAAACTCTGTCACTATAGGCTTAATCAAAGTTCATTACACTCAGTGGAAGCTTTTCCACTGACTTTGAGAGGCTTTGGATCAAGCCTCATTGGAGCAGGAAACATATATTACGTTGAAAATGCATTTCAGGGAATGATTCCTTGCTAGGTTTGAACTCCTAATGAGACAGCCCTGGGAAAGTCACATAAATAGTAATCTGTTTCACTGACAGCTTTCCACTTGCCTAAGTCATCAGGGTAACTGATCTCAGGAGATGGGAGAGATTGGGGCAGGGAGCCTTTGCCACAGTCAAATGACTAAATTATACCTAGTCAGAGATTGACATCACACATCATAGTGACACTGCAGTTTCATTGCTCATGCAGAGTGATGTCATGATATGAGGATATATGTCATAAGGGGAAAACAGGGTTTTGGCGGGGTATTGAGGAGGGGATTTTTGCTCTGCTGGACAAAGAGTGAGAGCCTAAAGACAACCAAAGCTGCCCTGAGTCAGCTTCACACGATCTCTCCCTGTTCCAGATGGACCCTCTTTGTGTCTTGATTCATCCTCCCCGAGTGCCTTAGAAATGTGGCACTGTTGTCTACTAGTCACCTCATGCATCCTTCAGAAGTGTTTAGCATTACAGGGAGAAGTCAGGAGAAAAACTGCTGACTTCTGGAGGGACTAACACTTAAAAAAAAAAAAAAGACAGTGTTTTGGACTGATGCTTTCACCACATTTTTTCCAGTTCCAGAAAACAACAGTTCATCACTTCAGTACAGAGAACATGCTCATTAATATAGTGTCTGTATGACAGAGGGGAAATACAAATAATACAAAAAATGAGTGTGGGAAAACCTTGTTTTTAGTTCTCAGACTGCAGAGCTTCTTACTGGGGAGTACATGCCTGGGTTAGGCTACCACTTTCCCCCAGAGTGAATGGTCCTGACCCTGTCATTTCGCAAGGGATTTCTGCAAGGCTTTGCTGCAGTACTGGTGATCAGCCCAAGACAGACAAGTCTGTGAGCCGCAGAACAACGCTCGCACACCATCCTAGGGCACTGGGAAGTGCACCGAGATCAAGAAGTCCTGGGGGCTGAACTAGAAGGGCCAGCTCTTGCTCAAAGAAGCTCGCTGGGCCACCCATTCAATTCTTAGGTGTTCCAGGTCCCATGGTCATGATCGCTTTTCTAGACTGTTCACACATCTTAAAACAGGTAGGTTTGTACCCTGTCTCATTGGAGACTGCTGTGACATACACTCACCACCCTTAAACAACTCTTCAGTTAGGAGCTGAGCAGATCTGAAAAGAATGGTCTCACTTTAGAGCATTTACTTTGATCTGTAGGCAGACTTCCTTGCTCCAGAGATTCAAAAGTCTGTTGGAGTCAGAGACCAGTGCTTGCACTCTGTGAGTGAAAGATGGGGAATCCTGTAGAAACTGCATTTACTCATGTATGTGGGTGTTCAGCTGAAACAAAGCTGACATTGCACAACCACAATCCCTTGGACTGCCTAAGAAGCACTCTTGAGTGGCTGAGGAAGTTTTATCAGCTTGCTCTCTCTGCTAGGACAAGAGCAGAGAAACACAGGACTGGAAGGCAAGGCTGGATGCAGCTGGGATCTGAACAGGGGAGAGGGTACATCTGCTCCTGCCTCATATGACACAGAGCATACTCCATGCCAGATTCATGCAGTCACCCTTAGAAACGACAGGAAGGAACCCTAGGATTACAGAGCCTGGCTCCCAGCTACTACAGTGATCACTTTATAGGCTCCCTCTCATAAAAGCATCCATCTCAGAACCAGTTTGGATTCTTGCCATGAAAATTCCCGCTGAGGCACCTCCTTGCTCACGTGAGGAGGAAGATATATTTCCAACCTCGAGTTCATCACAGTCAGTCCATATACCATTTATCCTTGAACTAACATTGCCCTGCGGCTGAAATAGTTTTTCTCCCTTTCTGCTCTGCTATTGCTCCAACATACTGACAGCGAGCACTCAGCACTCCCAGCAGCCTCATGCCCTTAGCCTAAATGCAGTAAGAGCTCATTAGATACATTTTTCACTGCCTCGGATACCCTAGAAACAGTTCTAGGTGACCACCAGGCTTCTGGATAAGGAAGTGGCATTTCCTAGCATCTCAATTGATAGCCATGAGGTTATTGCTGTTGTCAAGGCCAAATCGCATCTGAGGTTCTTCCACCCAACTAATTCATCCAAGTCTTATCGTCTTCTATTGCTTCCAAATGTGGGTCTTCAGCTTGTAAGAGAAACACAAGCAATTAAGTGTTTCGGGCTACTAAGCATCCAACCTTGCTCTCTGTAGCGTTATACTTCCTCTCACTTCTATCCCTGCAGATGGTACCTCACATAATACTCCTCACGTGATCATTTAAACCTTTCCAAGGCTGTGCCAGCAGCACATTTCAGTAGCAACTCCCTATTTTCAGTGCCTCGATGATTCAGAAAAATAGGAAATAAAACAGAGAAGCGTAACGATGGGACCGTGCTGGCAACTTCCAGCCCTATAGATATACTTTCAGCACAAGCTATTCTTATCTCCCTTATCTCCCTTTCAGTCAGTTTTTTTGGAATCTAACAGGACTTGTGCTATTTGCCCTCTTCTCACATTGAACTAATAATTGCCCCTCTAGTATTATGTCCAAAGTATTAATGAAGTGCAAATGGAACAAGTCTACCTCATAGGCGCTTCCAATGGCTGGAAGAAAAATCAGACATAACTTCTAGGCATGCATGTTCCCATTTCTCTTATCTGGCAAATCAATTCTATTGGCAAGGAAATAGAGCCTTTAGCTGCAGTGCAAGTTTACCAAGGTATTTTATTCAATTTTGCCTTCATTTCAAATAATTTTTCTTGAAGAGTTTTTTGAAAGCCTTCCAGTCTATCCATGTTACGATAACAGATCAACAGCTGCTTAGGTTACGCTGTACCTCCTATCCTAAATACAAATACAAACTTTGCTAGTGTTTCTGTCCTACAAAACCATGCTCTGATTAAATTAATTAAATTCTTGCCTCATGGAGTTGCAATGTCACATGACTGATTTTTGACATATTTGGGATGGAGATCGTCTGCCTCACAGATCTGAGCACATGGATATCTTTTGGTTATACTCCCTCTTTAGAAATGATCATTTCTGCTTCTTTCCCCTTCTTCTTGCTACCCCTCCCCTACTCTGCAGACTTACCCTCAGGAGAAAAAAAAGATGGTAGCACAGACTCAGTATAATTCTGAGGCTGTACACAAATAATCTTTCATCTCGAAACCCTGCTAACTGCGTAGCAACCCTATTTACTCTTTCTCTCCTTGTTCTCTTTTTATTCACTTTGCTCCAGCAGTTTTTGTTATTTGTTTTAATTCCTTTTGCCAAGTCTCAGCTTGGCTTCTGGCAATCCTCCCTCACAATTTGTAACCTGTAATATGTTATCTTCTTCAATGCTTAATCCTCTTTTCCACATCTGTTAAGATTCTCTGCTTAAATATTTTTTTTTTTTGGCTATTTATCTAGCTCAGACTACAGCCCCTTCTCTCTAGCCTTTCCCTTTGTGATGAAAGCTTCAGATGGAATTTCTTAATGTCAAAAAGATAAAAGAAGCGCCTTGTCCACATTTAACTCCCTGTGGTCTTGGAGTTGGCTGGCTGCAGATAGCGGTTCCTTTCCAAATGCCTCCTCTCTTGCCTCCTTTTTTCTCTCTCTCTTCCATTCAAATTGTATGCCTCAGAAGGGACCATTAGTGATCTCACCTAACCTACCATGAACTCATTGGAAGAAACACTTTAAGCTTGGTCCTGGCCAGCTCCCTGAGAGTCCTCGCAGTCAGATCAATAAGCCATTGCCACCAATGTCAAAATACTGTGTGCGTATACAGCCAGAAGAGTCAAGTCTAAGAACCAGCAGGGCCATGGTGCTAATTCTGGCAGCTGATGTTTGTCAACCTCGTCACATGAATGGACAGCTTTGGATTGTAGGTTCCCGTGGGTTGAAACAGACTTTGATAGTCTCTCACTCTCTATGCTGTGCCTCGAGTATTACTTCATGGTCAAAGTGGAGCCAGCCTACTCCCAGCTGCAGACTCCACTTAGAGAAGAGAGGGAAGAAGCAGCAACATTTCATTCTCGCTCCCACTGCCACTGAACATTCAATATGAGCAAGAGCATTATGTTTGGGGCAGGGAGGACTGAGAGCGGGGAAAATGGGCAAAACCTTAAGAGTTGTGTATGCGCAAGGGAGACAAGGACTACCCAAGGGCTGAGAATGAGAAGAAAAATAGTTGGAAGCTCATGAAACGACTTTGGGTTTGCTTTCTTTTTTAGATGACAGATTTCTTGTCTGGCAACTTTCCCCTCTTTTCTCAGGTGTCTGCAAAAGAATTCAGAAATTCACAACTTTTCTGTACGCATTTGTTCAGCTATAATTCTTGTTCCTCAGTTTTCAGTGCCCAATACTCAGAGAGAGTCAGCACTGGTAACCATCATGTAATTATTTTTATTATCTGCCCCTGGATTGCCTGGGATTGTCTCAGTTCAGGCTGGTTCCATAGACCTGCACCCTACAGCGCCTGAGTAAGCAGGCCCTTGCAGAACCTGGTTGGGACATTGCTGAATCACAACTAGCGAGCAGGCCCGAGTTCCTAGTTCCTCCAGAAACACAGCACTGTGCAGGGACACCTTTAACCACTCAGTGCATAGGTCAGGGCTGCACATCTGATGGGCTAATGCTGCACACCATGCATGAACATCCAAGCTTTTTCATCCAAAGCAATACCTGCATTTAAGACCTATGAGACCTGGCTTATTGAAACGCCGTCCATTTTCCTCCACCCTGGCAACCTGGGTAAACCTCTCCCAGCAACTAAAAATTAGCCACGTATTATGGCTTATCTTAAACAGAGGTCTAAATCCCAGCAAGGTAGCTGCTGCATAACAATAAAACAGGGACAACTAATTCTTACCACAAGGAACTGAAAAACTAAAGAGGCAAAAGAGTCAGCTGAAATTAGCCTCTTCTAGAGATGGAGTTCATGGAACTGGAGAGATTAATTGACTTAATTAGGAAGTCAAGAGCTGAGGCAGTAATTAAACTGAAATCACCTCAAGACCATTCTTCTTCTCTAAATTGCAGGCAATGTTTCTCCTCCCTGATTGGATGACCCCTGTAATTAATCAGCATTGATTTCAAATTGCTCTTTCAGGTGTAAGCGCTGCCTTTTACCCACTGCTGGCTGTAGCACAGCTACTGGCTAGCCTGGTTCAGAAGGCTGTCAAGCTCCTGTGGAACGAGCAGCTGCAGCTGGAGTGCTTACCCTACTGGATCTGCTGTGGGAAGCAAAACTGGACCACCACAAATAAACTGTTCCATGCTGACTCATTTCAAAGGAAAAATCTGTTTTCAAGACGCTGTCAGGGGCTGCAGTATTTGTCATCTGGTAACAACTCCCACTTTGGGAAAGAGAATGCAAAACCCACCGGCTCCCAGCAAGGAGCGTTTTATTCACGTCTTGAGGTTAAAATTCAGCCTTCGCTTTGATGGGGTGCAGTAGGCGAAGAAACAGAATGAGCAGTAAGCCTAACTCCCCCTCTCTCCGTGCAACAGTCTCCTCTGTCACTCCCATTACCTCTCTCACCTTTCACATTGTCTTGCACAGGTCGAGCGTGTTTGGGGGGGTGGCTCAATGTAGCCACTTATGCGAACCACGTGTATTGAGCCACTTACAACCAAACGCTCCTGAGGTTCAGACAGAGGAATTTATTTCAGGACACAGTGTCACACTCAATGGCTGTAGAGCAGCACACACATAAGAAAACAACCAGCATAGAATGACAACCGACCTGCAAGGCAGCAGCGCAGTACTGCCTCAGGACCGCGGAAGCCTGCTGCACACCCGCTCCTACAGCGTGGAGCTTGTCTCAGACCCGACAACTGTTGCTGAGCTTTTCTGTGCTTTGTTTTTGAAACTCTGCATTTCTTTTTAAACCATTTCTGTGATTCCCTTTTGGAGGAGAGGTTATTCTGGGATATACCAAGGCTTAAATTACACAGTAAGGGGCTCCTTTAACAACCAACTTGAATTTCATTCCAGGCACACTGCTGTACCAGCTGTCCCCACTGCACAGGACTTCTCCCACCCCTGCTGTTTGCATGTCCAGTGTTTGACCGAGGTAACAAAATCAGTTTTTGTTCCCATTACTTAGGGCATCCAAGAGAGAGGTTGACAGCCCATACATTCAGGAAGGGTTTGGGGCTTTTCTTACTTAAGCTTGTTAGATTTAATGGCAGAGAGCAAAAGGACAAAGATCAGCTCAAGCAAGTTCTCTATTTGCTGAGAACCAGAGCAAGCAGGAAAATGTCCCTTGGGTTACTGTATTGCCTAAAATCTGGGCTTTTGCTCGTGCATTCATTATGGTGAGAAGTGCCTGTATGAATACTGATAGTTTGTGTGTGTCTGCTACTGTTAGATAGGACCCTGAACAAACCCCTGGCAGCTCTCACCTCCCATGTTTGCATTCTGTCTGATTAACTTCTGCAGGGTGTGGGATGGGGGATCCTGGAGCCAACTGACTGCAGACCTTTTCTGCTATTTCCTCCTGCAGCTTCACAACCAACTACAAGAAAAGCATTCTGTGAGGGCCCTGGGATCTGAATGCTCAACTGTGGATCCCTTAAGGTAAATCAACAAGTTAGGCCGAGGCATGCCTGCGCATTAGGAAAATCTGTTTGCTGGCTGGGATGAGTTTTTACGCCCGGACTAGTATCAACACTCATCCCGCTCTGGTGCAGGGGGCTGGTGCCATTCCCACCTCCATTACCTTGGTCCAGCTCGGTCCCCCGGAACTGGCCCTCAGGGCGGGAATCCACCACCTGGAACCGCAGGGACCCCACGTTCTGCATCATCTCCTCGAAGGTCTTCAGCAGGGCTGTGTTCAGTTTGGCCTTAAAGATGGCCGGGGCAGGCTGGCTGACCTCCGCCGTGACAGGGTGGCCCTCCTTCACCCAGTTCTTGAAACCGCCGTTCAGCACGGAGACCTCCTTGTGCCCGAAGGCCCGGAACATCCACCAGGCGCGGGGGGCATAGAAGGTGCCCAGCTTGTCCCCGTCGTATACCACCACGTGGGTGTCATTGCTGACCCCCAGGCGCCCCACGTAGTCGGCGAAGTGGGACTCGCTGGGCAGCATGAAGTTGTAGGGGGAGGACTGGTCCCGGCACTCCTCGATGTCGAAGAAGGACGCCCCGGGGATGTGCCTCTCCTTGAACTCCTGCCGGGCATTTCGCTCCTGCGGCGGGTACCAGGAGGCATCCAGTACCCGCAGGTTCGTCCCCACTCGCCCGGCCCGCACGGCCTCCGAGAGCCATTTGGCGGTGACCAGCGCCCTGCCGAGCACCTGCGGCGCCATCTCGGAGGGCCGAGGCCGGGAGGGGGCGCCGCCCGTGGGGACACACACACACGCAAAATGGCGGCGCCAGGAGAACGCGCGCCGGGAGGCGCGGCCCGAGGGGGTGGTGTGGGGGCGGGCGGCACCGCCCGGGACCGGCCCGCTGGGAGGACCCCGGCTCCCGCCCGGCGGCGGCCATGGCTGGCGGCGACTGAGGGCGGGTGCTGCTCAGCTGAGGCCCAGCACGGAGGTACGGGGCGGCGCGGCGGGCCGGCCCCGCTCCTTCTCCCGCTGCTGCGCGGAGGGAACCGCGGCCCCGCCGCCGCCGGGGCTGGGGGTGTCCGGGGCGGGAGGGGTCGCGGCGGGAGGGGCAGGGGTCCAGCCTGCGGGAGGGGCGCCAGGGCCCTACTAAGGCCTCGGCTGGAGATGTGCTCCGGGGCGGTAAGAGTGGTGGGGCAGAACCCTCCTCGTCGTGGGGCCGTGCCTCACCCCGGGGCACTCGGTCCCCTCTGCTCAGGGTCCCTGGGGCTGCCCGGCTCCTCTCTTGCTGCTGTCAGCGCTGGCTGGTGGTCACTGGAGATGGAGGGGCCAGGTGGGCTACGGGGGACTGGGTGCAGGGCGGGACTGTGCCATGGCTGTCCTGCTCGGGGCAGGGTTTGGGCTGAGCTCTGTGAAACTATTTTCAGGGTTGGAGCATTTCAGACCCCTCACTGTAGGCTTAGCCAGCACCTCAGTGCAGACACAGGTTTTTGGTCCCAAAATGCATCTTCGTCCAGTCGCTTTTTGTAAGGCTGGTCTCTAATTTGCGACTTTCTTCCTTTTGCAGTCAGGTGGATTCAGGCAAACCCCAGGAATCAGGTAATCTCGGCCAGGACTCGGGAGCAATGTCGCAACAACTGCTCTACCGTGCTTTAGTGTCTGCAAAATGGCTTTCAGAAGCCATCAAGTCCCAGCAAGCTGGTCTGGCCTTGAGAATCGTGGATGCATCCTGGTATTTGCCGAAGATGAAGCGTGACCCAAAGCGGGAATTTGAGGAGCGCCATATCCCTGGTGCAGTTTTCTTCGACATTGACCAGTGCAGTGATCGTACTTCACCTTACGATCACATGCTGCCCAAGGCTGATGACTTTGCTGAGTATGTGGGGAAGCTCGGTGTAGGGAATGATTCCCATGTTGTGGTGTATGATGGCAGCGACCAAGGTCTCTTCTCAGCACCCCGGGTGTGGTGGATGTTCCGGGCCTTCGGACATGAAGCCGTCTCCCTTCTGGATGGTGGCCTGAAGAACTGGCAGCGGGAGGGGAATGCACTGAGCTCTGGGAAAAGCCAGGTAGCTCCTTCCGAGTTCCATGCCTCCTTGGACAAGTCGCTGGTGAAAACGTACGAGGACATCTTAGATAACATGGATTCC
The DNA here is from genome assembly GCF_018139145.2 of Gymnogyps californianus. Taxonomy (NCBI): domain Eukaryota; kingdom Metazoa; phylum Chordata; class Aves; order Accipitriformes; family Cathartidae; genus Gymnogyps; species Gymnogyps californianus. The sequence goes on from NC_059471.1 coordinate 160,784,423, forward strand.
CACCGCTTCCAACTAGTGGATGCGCGCGCTGCAGGACGGTTCCGGGGAGTAGAGCCAGAGCCCCGAGATGGTAATGTGCCTCCTGAGACATTGGCATAATAAAAAGGGGCTTCATTTAAGGTGCCCATCAGTTTGAGTCCTGTAGAGGTAATGAAAGGAAATATGGTTGTCCTTTATGGGATGGGACTTGAGGCAGTGTATCCACCTGTCCTCCTCTCCTTTTGACTAGCAAGTGCTGCTCTTTGAAAATTCAGGAGTGGGGAAGCTGTGTATTTTTTTTTTTCTCATGAGGGCCTGGGGTGAGGAACATAGCTTTCATACACCTCAAAGATATTCATTGGTCTCTTCATGTACTGGTGCTACTCTTCCCCTCAGAAGGGCCTGTGGAGGTGCTTCAGTCAGTGCCTCATCAGAGTGGGTTGCTCTGATGCGGGGAAGATGTGGAGGGAACTGGGAGGAAGAACAGAACTTGACAGGATTGTGTCCATGTGGTAACCTGAAGGTTAGAGCCATCCTTCCTGAGTAATCAGTAATCTAGTAAAGCAAAGTTTAACAAAAATAAATGTATTTGTTTTAACAAAATACACTGAACAATAAATATTCCTCCCAGTGAAACAGGGAACGGGTTTTGCAATGGATTTGTCCCAGATGGTAGAGGTTAATTCCTGTCTGTATTGCTTTTCCTCCAGGAATTGAGCCTGGTCACATCCCTGGGTCGATGAACATGCCCTTCACCGATTTCCTCACAGAGTCAGGCTTAGAGAAGACCCCTGAGCAGATCCGCAGTCTGTTCCAGGAGAAGAAGGTGGACCTCCTAAAGCCGGTGGTAGCCACGTGTGGCTCTGGGGTCACTGCCTGCCATGTGGCTCTGGGGGCGTACCTCTGTGGCAAACCAGATGTTGCTGTGTACGATGGGGCCTGGGTGGAATGGTACATGCGGGCACAGCCTGAAAATATTATTTCTGAGGGAAAGGGGAAGACAGTGTAATAAGCTGCTTCGTCTCCCAGCTGTGCAGATAATTTGCCTTGAAACAGGATTTGGAAAAGATGGGTTTAGCATTCCTGGTTAAGTGTCTTGAGGTGAAGGTGTTGGGTAACAAGTACGGGCAAATGGTGCTTTGGCACTTTCTCCTTACCCTACTGCTGCTGCTTAGGAGCATAAAGGTGACCTGGGCAGCCAGCTCTAGGTGACCCTGCTTGAGCAGGTGTGGTGAACCAGGTGTCCTCCCAAGGTCACTTCCAACCTCAGCCATTCTGTGATTCTGTGACCTTTTTACCATATCAGATGGAAGGGAGAGAGTGCTGGTGGCAGCATGGGGAAGTAATTGAGTCAAGCCAAGCTCATGACTCGGGACATTCCACCATGTTCACTCACAGGACAGTCATACTTGTAAACTATGCCTCATGATCCTGCTCTCTGCCTCTGTCCTAGAAGCCATCCATGCACTTTATGGCCATTTTGAGTGCAAAACTTCGGGGAAAGACATAGCTGTTAAAGGAGGAAATATGGCTTTCAGGTTAGCACTTAGGTTAGAGACTTGGTTTGGATTTCTTCTTGCACTTGGACTCTAACTGCAATGTGTACTTAGCCAGTTTTACCCCTATGGTCCAAAATCCCTCTTGGGAAAAAGAAAAGATTCTGGGATTAAAAAAGGATAAATAAACATGTGTTTCAAGGTCTTTCTGCTGAATGGAATTTATGTGAGTGTTGCTTGGCGGATTCCTTTTCAGGAACTCTATTTTTGTGGGATCACTTTGTCTTGATTCAAATTAGATGTTTCCTTCTCTCCATGAGTAGAGCTATGTCTCTTACCCTCAACAAGGTCTCTGGCCCAGGAAAGACAATGGCATGCCTCTCTGGGACTTTTCACCATCTTCCTCCTTTCACTCCTTGCCCATTTGCTTTTTGGCCTAAAACTCCACGTTAGTCACAGCTCTGTTCTTCGAAGACTGGATGTCAGCTCATATGGTGAAAATTGGACTGCATGGGTGTTTCCGTTCTTTCATGAGACTTACCATGTAACCTTAAAAACTTATGGGAACTGAGACCTACAGAGGAATAGCCCACAATGGCACATATTTTTCCCCCAAGACCATTGACTTATATCTGAGAGTTGAAATCCCCCTGGGTATCCCTGACAATGTTCAATAATTTGTTCTCTCTAGGATTTTTTCCTCAAGAAAAAAAAAAAAAAAAAAGCCTGCACCTATTCTGGCCCACTGGTAACTTAGGAAGTTATTGAGACAGGTTCTGCTCTTGGGCTTGTAGCAACAGGTACCTGTGGACATCTGAGGATGATGGGGTCGTCCTTTCTAGGGGATGCTATGGATGCTTATGGTCACAGCTTTGCAGGGTCCCCTCCTAGCCACTGAATACAAGGGCTGGATCCTTTCCTATTGCAGAGTGTTTATTCTTTGTGTTTCCTTTGGCCTCTGTTGGCTGCAGCCCTGGTTTCTTCCTGGGCTTGGCTTGCATGCACACAAGCTCCATTTCTGCTCACCTCCTGTGGAGCTAGAGTTTCACTGTCCAGATGATTTCTTCCTCTGTCCTCCCCACCCACACATAGAGCCTGACCCTTCTTTACACCCATTTCCAGTGACTGAAAGCATTCAGTTTCCCTGCTTACATCCAGTCTAACAACCTAGCTCTTCAGGGACTTGGGGCTGACATTACAGCAAGTGCTGAGTATACAGAGTGCGCAGGGGTCTGAAATGAGTGACCCTTTAGTATGCAGTGCAAGACACAGATCTGGATAAAATAACCTTTATATTTGCCAGCTTCCATTTAGTTCTTTGGGCTTAGACTTCCTAAAAGGGCTTCCTTTGCAGGTTACAGCATGCCCTGCAAATTGTTAAGACTTTCAGTTCTGGATCTAATTGACGGTTTAATTAATTTTCTTCTCCTTTCTGCTAGGGAAATGGTTTCTACTCCCATGCTTTATGAATTTCCCCACACAGGTAATCACTGTGTTTTTAGAGGGTGGTAGCAACACCTTGCTTTATCCCAAGTGGGGTAATTTTCTAGCAACTGTTTCCTGCGGGGCAAAGGGAAGAACTAGTCAGCATGTCATGCAGGACATCTGATTGCAGTCTGTAACTGAAAGCACTTAAACTTTTTAAGCTGAAATATGGCGTTGACGTGAAACTAAAAGGATAAGCACTGGCTGGGGTGGCTGGCTGGGAACAGCAAGTGGTGCTAAACGTTCTGTGGAGGGGCCTCCCAATCAGAGCAACACGGGTGCTGCTTTTTAAGACACTTTAACTTAAAGATACTTGTACAGACAGTGTTGTCTAGTGTGGGATCTTATAGCAGGATCTGGGTTGTGACATCTTTTCAGTTCAGGATTTTTAGCTTCTCCCACCATCAGCCAAGGTAAGAGGCTTTTGCATTGTGGGTCATTAAGGTTTAACACCCTGGGTGTGGCTGGGAGGTGAGGCTGATTTTGTGAATACGTGGCCAGGCTCCTATGTACAAACAGGAGCGCTGTGCCAGGAGCGCTGTGCCTGCTCTGTTTCTCCAGGAAAATTTAGTTATTAGAGAAAATTGACATATTCTTTCAGACTTTGTTAATCATTTCCAATGGATGCAGGGGGCTGGCTTTTGCTCTTGTCCTTCCAGAACATTTGGCAGTGCAGCATAAGCACTGTGTTTCTTTTTTTCCCACTGACCCCAGCTGTCCCTGGGGTCAGTGGGAATCTCTCTGCTTCCTCTTGAGACTGAGCTGCTTTTCTCTGTCCTCTGTGTCACAGGGAGGTGTCTGGTGCAGCCCAGCCATCCGCCTGGAGATCGCAAACAAAGTGAAAGATTTCTCTCTCCCCTTGCTCTACATTTTGACTGTGTGGCTCGATGACATCTAGCAGGGCCCTTCCCCCTCTCTAGTATGTGTGCCAAGGTTGGCAGTACTCAGCTGCCCTTCTCCTGGCCGGGTTTTGAACCACGAAATCTCAGCAGTTCAGTTTCCCAGCTTTTGGCAAATCTTTTAGCAGATGCTTAGCTTTGCCTTGATTTCCCCACAGAGGAGAAATTGAGAACTTCCTCCCCACGACAAGATACTTTGTCTTTCTGGGGTATGCCCTGTTACATCACATATCAAAAATCTGTCCAAGAGTGTCTTCTGATATTCTCCCTCCTTTTAGTTGAGATCTGTTCTCACGCTGCAGGCAAAGCACTGGGAACGTTGTGGAGACCGAGACAATGTTTTCAAAGCCTGGAAACTGCAAAAACCTATTTTGAGCCGTAACAGATGCTACTGGACATATGGAACAGCTGAGGGGAGTTGCACCAGGACTATAAATGTTCTGCAGATCTTTATGTGCCTGACTCAGTGGGTGGGTTTCCTCTGGGAACTGGAAACTGGGAAGGGAAGAAGTGGATATGAATGCAAATCAGTAATGTTCATGATTCTCCTGTGGAAAATTTGCCACAGGGAAAGGGGAATAGCATATCTTTGGTGGGATAGATCTCATGGTGGCCAAAAAGTAGCCTAAAACCAGCCCTGATGTAGGAAGAGGGTCACATTGACCTGTGGCTAACTTGAGACTGGAGCTTTTACAGCTCTCTGTATAAATTTGAGAATCCCAGGCTAGCATGTAAACTCTTTATTCGTTTATTGGTACATTTTACTGTCTGCAATACTTTTGTCCGGAAGCAGTTTTGGACTCTCTAATCCCACAGTCCCTTGTTTCTCACGTCGTCTTCGTCCCCTGCCTTCCTCTTCCTTCCCTACTGCTGCCTAGCAGTCAGGTTGCACTATTTCACACTTCACTTCCTAGTGAACCTTTTGCTCCCTTGCAAACTTTCCCAAATTCCAAAGAAGCCCTTCTTCTGCCAGCGCTGCTGTCCCTTCACACTAACGACCACTGCATGAGCAATAGTAATTGCTATTACTTGTAGGAGCTTTTCTTGTTCTTCCCATCTCTCCTGGTCCCAGCTCGCAACCGGGTGCTACGTGACTGTTCTCCCTCCTCGTCCCAGCACTCTTCCAGCAGAGGTGCTGAGTGACACACACACACACAGACTTTACACACTGTTTTGACTGCAGGTACGTTGTTCACAGACCGCACGAAGCACAAGGAGCTGGAGAAAGATTAGCTCGCCTGTGTGCCATGGGGCCTTTCTCTTCCTGCTCCAATATGCCTGGGTCAAGCTGGGCTCTGTTGGCTACAAGTGAACTGTCTTCCTCCCACCCCCAAGTCCAGTGTAGGGAGTTTTCTTTGCCCAGTTCACTGTTGGCTTAATGGCAAAATGTCAGAGCATTACTTGTCCTCCCCTCCCCACTTCCTATAGAGAAGAGAGAGGAGACGGTTTCTTCTCTGGTGCCTCATGCCACGGTGTGTTCATTAACTAAATGATTGCATAGGTTTAATCCCAGACATGTATTCCCAGCCTGCCAGAGTGGTGACGCTGTCTGTGCCAACACACGGTGATCCCTGCTCCCACTACTGCTCCACAATGCAACAATTCCCTAAGAGCAGCTCCGCAATGTTAGCGATGCATTGTATGCCGTGTACCCAGCTGACTCGTCAGGCTGCAATGTCTGTACGGAGCGCTGCAGTGTGTGTGTAGCTTTCTGCAGGTTTGCACTGCAGGACTGCTGGCTGCTGAACCAAGAAACTCTCAGTTTACCCCCTGCTCTGTTTTCCTCAACTCTTGTTCAGCCCCATCACCTATCTACCCAGTGGCTGTCCAGTTTTTCCTGCCCCCAGTCTGCCTGTGCAATTGTCCCCGTGGTTTAACTGGGTACTCAGCAGGGCTGTACAGCGTTACACAATCACACTGCCCTGTGTAAGCTCTTGCTTGCTCCTCTCTCTCTGTTTCTGTGCATGTGTTTTTATATATAGTTATCATCAAAGCAGGAGGAACAGCCATTGGATTATTTAAATTTATTTCTCCTCTGTTCTATTCCTTGATTTTAATGGACCTTAACGAGGGCATGCTAGTTGCATCTGAGAGCTATGTCTGGTGATGGTGTGCAAATCAGGCCTGTATTTAGCCCACATCACCAACTCATCATAGCATTTCAATTGGTAACTCACCCCAGACTGACTTCTTCCTAAACGAGATTTTCATGTACTATGGGGAACGTCCTGGCCTGGGAGGTTTCTAATAAATGTTGTGCTTTATGTTGCAGAAAAGAAGGCTCTGGGGATGGGAGTGGTCTACCTTGACCTCTTTCCTTACTCATAGTATACCTCTTCAGATTTACCAACTAACCTTTCACACCATGGCCCTGGGGTGAGCAAGACTTGAAGTGCTGGCCACAGATGGAGGCTGGTGTTGATGGAAGATGATGTGCTCTGAATACAGACCATCCCTGACCCGTGAGCAGCATTGGCATGGCAGAGGTTGGGGAAGAAGGCGTCGAGAACAAGAGATGGACCTAAAAAGGAGCAAGTGGGGCTGTGAGAGGAGGAAAGGGAGACAGCGTGAACCCTTGATAGAAGGAAGAAAACTAAGGCAGGGCAGATTTCTTGGAGGGGGAGATAAGGGGCTGTAGGCTGCCACGCAACTGCTGCATTCATATCAGAGAGCCACAGTCCTCAACCTAATTCTCTGCTGGAGCTGCGACCAGCACAGAGAGTCCTACATCCCTTGCACACCAGAGTGCAGGGCAGAGCTCTCAGAGTTGCCATCATCTGACTCAGAGCCAGAAGTAGGAAGGCAACAGTCCCACAGCCCAGAGCTGTGTTGCACTGTGTGATGCTTCAGCTCAGGTCAGCGTTAGTCTGAGCATCTTTGATGCGCACCACTGCTCAGTGGAGACTGGTGCAAGGGCTGGGCACTAATTTGGGCCAAAGTCTGCTCCATATAGGTAGGCAAAAATAATTTTTCATCCTCCCCCTGTTATTGGTCACTCTAGTACTGGCCGGCTCCTGGTATAAATTCAAGGAGATCCAGAGTTATTTGAATTTACACCCTGCAGCAGCTGAATTGTTCCTGTGCTCAAATTAGCTGGAGGTCAACAATCTTGAAACCTTTTCTGTGTTACTGTTCCCCTCCTCCCCTTTGCACTCCACAGAAGGAGCAAAGTACACACTTATACCGTCTTTGTGAAGGAAATCCTGGGTGATTTGGGGGAAGGGTGATGCTGCCTTCACGTCCTGTAATGATAAACGGGAGTGATTTGTAAGTAAAAGAAGAGGGAAGGATGAGAAGAAAAGGAATACAAGAGCAAAACATAATGTTTCTTTTTATCCACCCTCTTCCCCCAGTAAAACCCCACCTCAAAAGACACAAAGATCTAGGTGCAAGAACCATAAAGTGTCTGCAAGGTGCCACGGTGTCTCTGCAGTGCTGCATTGCCCTGGCAAGGAAGAGCCAGAAAGTTGCTTAGGTGAAGGAAGGCTTTGGGCCACATTCAGGTGAAACATCAGCCTTTCCTTTCCATTCTTAATATGCTCGAGCTGCTGGCAAGCACAGCTGTGCTTAGATGGGAGTGGGAAAAGCAGAGCTGCTGGAGAGAGAGCTCATTCAGTTTGTGTCCGTGCCAAGGAGAGCATTTGAACAGAGTCCCATGGGGCATGAGTTGCTGAGCTCCAGGCTCGACCTGGCAGGAGCAAGTGGCAGAGGCAGGGCTAGGTGCGGTAGGGCAGGATTGGCACATCGTGATACATGCCTGGGGCAGAGGTAAAACTCCACACAGAGCTAAGTTAAAATCTGAGCTCTTTGTTGTCCAGACACAAACATGGATGGCAGGAGCACAGGGGAAGGACGCAGGGGGTCTCTGTCTGGCATGGTTTGTGCTGGTAGGGCAGCACAGGGGGAGAGTTTGCTGAGTCAGCGACTCTTCTGAGCTGGAAGAAAAATTATTCCTGCCCCCTGCCAGCACTTCATGCAGATCCAGGATACAGTTCCCAGAAGTGTGCCTACACATGTTAGCAAGAAGGCAACTGTCTGCACATTTTGCAGCAAGAAGAGCGTGGCAACTGATGCAGCACTGAGCTGTGAGCCTGGGGTGATGGATCTCCTGAAGGGAAAGCTGTGGTGTACAGTGCTGATGGGCTTAATCTGCTGACTGCCAGGGAGCAGGTTGTTTTTCCTGACTCCAAGGAAGCTTACAGGCAAGACTGAAGACTGGAAGCAGGCATACTACCAGCTGCAGGGCTGGGGTCGTCTAGTACAGTGCAGCCCCCTTCATTACAGCATCCTCATTGCAGGGACAGCGGGCTGGGAAAACTACAGTTCCCAGCACCCTTTTGTGCACGTCCCTGCAAACTACAGTTCCCAGAACCTTTTAATGAGCCAGAGAGGATGTCTATGGAAATAAATGCCAACGATTTTTGCATAACACCCTGCACCTCTGAAGTGCTGGCCGGCCCTTGGTTAGTGAAAATGGGAACAGGGGAAAAGCCAGGGAGGGTCAGCGCTGTGGAGCTGTGGTTTTGCCCACCCCTAGTAGCCGCAGCGATATCCTCCAGCACAGAGCATCCTTCCTCCCCTCCGGACTCCCTTGGTGGTCACAGGGAGGACCCTGGCCCCCAGGAAACATGGCTGCTGTGGAGGGAGAGGCAGATAAACTACAGATCCCGGCATTCCCTGGCAGGCAGCACCTGCGGCAGTCCCTGCACACCGTGGGGGGGGATGAGGATGAGGATGGAGGGCGGGGAGGAGATGCAGGGTGCCGTGGGGCTACACTGCACCTGGGACATCCCACCGCCCGCTAGCACCCAGGCCAAGTGGGTGAGGCTCAATGTGGGGGGCACCGTCTTCCTCACCACCAGGCAGACCCTGTGTCGGGAGCAGAAATCTTTCCTGTGTCGCTTGTGCCACGGCGAGGAGCTGCAGTCGGACCGGGTAAGGCAGCTAGCTGGGTTGCCTCCCGCACCGTGCCCCACCGAGCATGGGGAGGGCTGGAGGGATGCAGGGATGGAGCCAGACCCTGACAGCTGCAGGAGTAACTGAGTGAAAAATGCCTGCTGTTTCTCCCCTCTCTCCCGGGAAGGATTTCCCCTTGCCAGATCCCGCCTTGCTGTGTTGTAGCCTGGCACCTGTCTTCCCAAGCTGGGGAAAAGAGAGGCCATCTCCCCTCTACCCCTGCTCTCCCTCTCTATCACCCCACATCCCCTGGGTCTACCTCCCAGCTGTATCTGCCTGACTCAGCCTTGTCCCCTATAAGGGGGCTCTCTGCTCTCTCACGCCAGGCCTGTACGCACAGTTGCAGAAGGATACTGAAGCCTATTTTTTTGGCTTTCTCAGCTGGGTTGGTCCATGCTGAGGTGGGCATGCTGAGCATACCAATACAGGAGTTAAAATCCAAGCTGGGCTGACTTGGCTAGGGACTCTGAGAGGCCCATGATTTTCAAGGAGTCTTAGAAATAGTGGACATTTTTGCTTAGGTTTGTATTTTGTTATAGTCTGGAGCATTTGAGGGTTGGTTACAAGTTTCCCATGGGGTTTTTCTGTTGCTAGGATGAGACTGGTGCATACCTAATAGACCGGGACCCCACTTACTTTGGACCCATCCTGAATTTCCTCCGTCATGGGAAGCTGGTCCTGGATAAAGATATGGCTGAAGAGGGTGAGTCTTGGAGCTCAGAAACTTCCCACTTAACATCACTGCTGTAGCCAGGACATAGTAGGACTTGTTGTCGACCTTGTTGTCTCTCATTCTCCTTCTGGAGTTTGATGTGGGGGCATTTGAGAGGGCTATCCCTGCAGCTCTTGGAAAGCATACCGATGTTTCCTTTACTAAAGGGGTTCGGAGTAGATGAGGAAGGCATCCTACAGGTGTTGTGGCTTCACGACTGTTCGTTCAGCAGAGATGTCACCAAGATGGAAGTAGGCAAGATCTCTCAGCCTCAATAAACCATTTTTTACTTGTTCCTGATCCACTTTTAACCAGGCTCTGTGACTGAGTTTTCTGTTAATGACTGAGTGTTTCTAATTAGGAATGAAAACCCAGAAGACCAAACAAAACCAAGCTCATCTCTTCTACTGACTGTAATAAAGACCATCATTAATCAGTGATATGCAATGTATGCTTCTAGTGCTCTGATGGGTTGTGGACTGCAGCAATTCCAGTGGAGCAAGCCAGACAAACCAATCCCTCATTTGAGGTTGACAGGAGGTTCAATAGGATAACTCAGTAACGTCATGGTGTTACCAGCCAGCAGTCCCCAATGCCTCGTTATTTTTTGGATGCTAGATTCTAACAAGGAGCCAATTCCAAAGACAGGCTGTTCTGTCCAGCCCTTGCCAAGCACAGTTTCTGCATGTTCGTTAGTCTTCTTGCCTCTCTCTCTTACATATTTTTAGCTAATCCAAGGAATGTTTTCTTCAGAACCGTCTTATAAGTTATAATTCCAAAAATACATCTAAGTAATGGTACAGAATTGTAATAAACACAATTCTTGTAATCCTGAGGTCAGACAAGAGTTCATCCACAGCTTTTAACATCAAATCTGAAGCATAAACAGGAGTCCTGTTCATAGCTTAACATTGCCTTTTGTTCCTGCTGCAGACACTCAGACTGGCATAAAACTAACCCATTAGATGATTCACGGCTGAATGAGGGACTCGGAAGAAGTCTGAGTGTGTCAGGTAGTGAAGGATCAATCTCCCCACCCACATTGTCTGTGTACTGCCCTGGGGACATGTGAGTGTTGGCTCCTAGCTGCCTTTCCCTCACTGACCCTCTGGGAACCCACCTCCCTTTCCCTGAAGGCCGATTAGCAAACAGGTGAGTCTTGGGAGAGGTGATGGATGCAGACACCATAGAGAAAAAAACAAAACACTTCTCTGTTTACCTGCTTTGAGGTGAAGCGCAGGGGAGAGAGCCAAAGATCATCTGAAGTGATATGGGGCTGCAAGGTGGGTGCAACTCCAGCTGGCCCAGGAGGAAAGTTGGGATTTTCTAGGGTCTTTTGGTGACAAGGTCAGAACAAGTTGTGGTTCTCTGCCTTAAGAAGAGGGCCTGAACAAGATGATAACTAGTGGTCATTGAGAGAGGCTGGAGCCTACATTTATTCTCCTTGGCCAGTTATCTGGGAAAGGTATTAGCAGTCCTCAGCACAAGCCTTTGCTGGCAGTGCCTGTTTCTGTAGTAGCAGGCAGCGTAAGGAAATTGGGGTGAGCATTAGAAACGCAATGCAGGGAGCCAGGGTTCAGTTCTCTGCAGTAAGAGTTTCAAGCAACAGAAACCTGTTAAAAAGTGAGTCTGCAGTGTCATTTCTCCCAATGGACCTTGGGAAACTCAGAATTGATCTTTTGCAAGCCAAAAAACAAAGATGGGCTGTTAAATTTCTGACTTTGTGGTCCTTTTGTCTTTCTTTCTCAGGGGTCCTAGAAGAAGCCGAGTTCTATAACATTGGTCCTTTAATCCGAATAATCAGGGATCGACTGGAGGAGAAGGACTACACAGTAACTCAGGTATGGAGAGAAATGGCAAGGAAAGATAGAGTGGGGTGGGCGAAGGAGGGAATGTGGAAAGGGAGAGGTGAGTCTAGAGGGAGAGCAGACTTGGGAGAAGCAGCAAGGAATGGAAGGAAGCAACTAATTAGAGTTTATGTGCCAATGTCTATGTAGCAAAATCTTGCAAGGGACAGGCTACCACCATTTTAGTTACAATAAACAAGTTACAGGCTTGTTTTGCATCCCCAGAAGTAATGCTGGATGTAGCCCCTGAAACCAAATCAGCTCCTCTAGCTTTTGGAAGAAGGCAGCTGGTTGCCGTGGGATATGGAAGAATGTTTGTGAGGAAAGTGAAGGCGTCATGGGGAGGAGGGCTCTGGTGTGGGGAGTCCTAGGAGTGTAATCACAGTGAAGAGCATGGGGATACCTGTAGAGAAACCTGGAGGGAACAGGTGAAGAGGTGTTTGTGGAAGAGTTAAATGCAGACAGTGAGGCACAAGGACTCAGTCCTGTGGCACAATCACACCTTGTGTTGGCCAATAACCTTTTACAACCTGTCTTCTGGGAGTGTTGGCTGATACCTCACTTTTCATCATGTCTGCCTCAGGTTGTAAGCCTCCAGCAACACGGTCACTTTGTGCTGGCAAAACCCTATCAGCATTTGTGGCATTTGCATAAATGACTTTGTAACGACAAATGCAGACTCCCCATCGAAAGAGCCCAGTGTCTTCTGGGGACAATGCAGGAAGCACTCAGCTCAGTCCCTCCTCTCCAGAAGAGATACCGTTGTTCTTGCTCCCCATGACAGCATAGTAGAAAGCTGGGTTGTGGTTTCAACTCCCCTTTAACCTGGGACATGGGGAAGAGGACAGGTCTGTCAAGGAGGGGTACTACCACTTCATTCTGCAGGAGGGCAACAGCCTTTAGCATCTGACAGTTGTCAACATGCTCTGCAATTTTGCTGTCAGGTGCCTCCTAAGCATGTCTACCGCGTGCTACAGTGCCAGGAAGAGGAGCTCACTCAGATGGTTTCCACTATGTCAGATGGATGGCGCTTTGAGCAGGTATGGAGAAGGTAGAGGAGAGTGGGAAGGAGTTGTCTTTTGGGGACAAGATCATGGATACCATACAGTCCCCAGGCAAGGCACCTTCCCTCTCTGAGAATATTGGGTCAGTCATTGATGGTGCTATCACACTGGCTCTCTCTTGCCCCTTCTCTAGAGGTTTAGAGGATACTGTGTGAGGTTAAGCTGTTTTGCATCCTGGCTGACTCCTCGCCTGGTTCTCTGTGTTGCCTCCTCAGCTTAGTTATGAGGCCTTTCTATTGGGGGTATGGATTGGACTCCATGCTGCATGGTGGGCTTTCTGCCTTGCTCCCCAGGTGGAGTGGATGTTTGCAGTAACATGTGCTTGTGATTCTTGCTCTCATCTTTTCTAGCTTGTGAACATTGGCTCATCCTATAACTACGGGAATGAGGATCAGACAGAGTTCCTGTGCGTGGTCTCCAAAGAGCTGTACAACTCCCCCAATGGCCTGAGCTCTGAGCCCAGCCACAAAGCCAAGGTGAGACCAACTTTGGTATGGCCCTGCTCCTGTTGCCTATGAGATCCTTCGCTCTTGTTTGCTCCCTCTTTCTTTCTTCTCTCCACTGTGACTGTGGAGCACCTCAATGGTGAAATACAGGGGCTTGTCCTGGTGTTCAGCACCATGGCATACACCCATTGCCCAAAAGGAGGAGCGTGTGTGTGTTGAGAGTGGTGGTGTTCGGCTATGTGTGGCAAATGGCTTTAGCAAGTGACCCTGGCACTTCTCATGCTACTCTAACATCCCCCTCATGCCTCCTCATGACCATGCTGTGTGTGTCACTCTGCCTCTAGGGTGTGATTTCCCTGAAGGTTTTGCAGCATTCTCTTTCCCTTTGCTGAGTCCCAGCCTAAGGGGCAGGATATCACCTTCTCCCCTTCTGAGGGAAAGACAGAAATGTGTGGCAGTGCATGACATCCTGTAGACACGTAGGATACAGTGAGGAGCACTAGCAGCTGATGGCGGTTGTTGGGCAGCGGGATCACAGCACTTATAAGTGGGTTAGATAGCCCTGATGTGATGCTCCAGAGGAAGACAAGTCTCTTTGCTCCCTGACCCAGAGCTGTCTTGGCCATGGGGAAAGGTCCCTTTTTATTCCAGTGTCATGACCATTGCTTTATTCCTTTGTGTATCAGAAAGAACTGCCATGGCTCCTCTTGCAAGTATCTCCACTCTTTCTTCCCTTTGTCCTGCATGCTGGGCCACAGAGCACAGAGGAGGACCTGGAGGAGGAAGAGCAGGAGGTGGAGGAGGAGGCAGAGGCAGAAGCAGAAGCAGAGGAGAAAGGTGCAGCAAATCCTTGAGGAAAATGATAAAAATAACCCCCCAAGCATAGACTCGTCCACCTTTCTGGTGAGAGCTCACAGCTAGCAGCAAGGAAGGACTAGGGCAGGTGTGGGGTGTGGGGGCAGTCCTCTCCAGGAGCAGGAGTCTCTCTGGAGATAAAACTGTCAGGGAGATCTGTTACCGTGGCTGCTGCTTTGTATTTTAAACTGTTTGGTTTATTTACGGTTATATTTTTATTTGCAGACTGTCCATCTATTCGGGATTGCACTAAACTCTTTCTTCCTCTGGACCCTCCCTCCTGTTCCCCTCTGTGCCCATCCCAGCACTGTCACCTACCTCCCACCCTGCCCCACTCCCCAGCCTCCAGCATCCTTCCCTCTGCTCTTTTCACCCCCCAGGGCTCAGAGTGGTCCCTGCACTGGGCCCTGTCTCTCTCTGCTCCTCACTTTTCCTCCTCTGCAGGTACGTTACCTGTCTGCACTCTCACCTCCTGCCAGCCTGAGCTCTGCATGAGTGACTCACTTCCCTCTTGTGGGTATGGCCCTGGTTTGTAGAGCTTGGGGAGGGGAAGGAGGGAGGGGAGGTTGACTCATCCCTAAGGTGGCTTTTCTGATTCTCATCCTTTGTGTGCCTTTACCTGCTAAGCAGGCCCTACAGCTCCGGACCAGAGGCTCTGGCAGCAGAAAGGAGAGCGCAGCTGGGAGAAAGGAAGAGGGGTGGAAATGAATGCAAAGCAGGCAGGGGTGGCACGGGGAAGGGGGGGAAGTCTGCCACGTGTCTGCCTGACACGCATGCCAGATTGCTTCTCTAGACTACTGTCCGCAGCTCCTTTGCCTGCCAGCCCAAGAGCAGTTTGCAGAAGGCAGCCTGTTATTTTCCCCTCCCCGCTCTCGCTTCCCTCCCTGGGCTTTTCCCTCACTGCCTCTGCCAGGGTGAGAGCGCAGTGGGAGAGGGTGGCGAAGGCAGAGCGGAAGCGGCCAGTCCCCGCTCCAGATGTTCTCACAGCTGTGTGCAAAATGAGCCTCTGTGGTCTGCCTCCTGCTCAGGGAGGCTGCCTGGCCGGCATGCATGCGGCTGGGTACAGAAAGCTTTAGAAGGAGGATTCCTCTCTCATACTGGAAAACTGTGGGGCTCTTGTTAAACCAGAGGTGCTCAGTGCCACTCTCCGTCCTGGTGGAGGGCACTTGTTAGCTGGCTGACATTTCTCTCTCCCTCTGTTCGAGAGCCTCCTTGTCCATGGCTGTAGGAAGTGAGTGTTATTCTCTTAAAAGTCAGTGTATGTTAATCACGCAGTCTTTTCCTTCCTTTTTCTCTGTTCTCCCACCCTCACTCCTTATCTGTTTTCTTTTTCTTCTGTTCTCATTTCCTCTGTCATTTCCCTTTTCCTGTTTCTCACTCTCCCCTCCATGCTCTATTGCTTTTTTTCCCCTGCCGTTGATTTTGTTTCTCTGTTTCTCTCTCCTTCTCTAGCTGTTACAAGCCAGAGGTCTGAGGATGTGATCCCGACACTCCACTCCAGTCTTTTCATTTCTTGTTTATATCTTTATTTTTGTACTGCAGTGTACAGCAGCCCCTTGCCTCACAGTGACACCCGCCCCAGCCCCCTTCACTCTTCACATGCAGCCATTCTCTTTTACAAACTCACCTCGGGGGCCTCAGCCTCCAGCCCTGGAGAAGGGCAGATAGTCCATGGAGGCCCTGGGCTGCTGTAGGGACTGGAGCCCATGGCCCCCTCCCATGCCTAGCAGGCTGGCTTTCCCTAATGTCACAGTGGCCCCTGCTGGGGACATCAGCGATCAGCCACTGCAGCCTGCGGTCCCTTCCTGAACACCCTGGATGTGACTTCTTCCCCGAGGTGGTGGCAGCTGGGGAAGGACCAGTCCTTGCCCTTTCGCTGTTGCAGGCTGCTGGTCTGGGCTTGTGGCCAGAGAGCAAATGCAGAGCCACTGCCCTTTTGTGGGCCACCTGCACTGCTCATGGGGTGTCCCTGTGCTGGGTCTCACGCTCCTTGGTGCCTCCCTCCCTGTCCCCCAAAGCAGCCCTGCATCGGCAGGGTGAGGAGGAGACAGGCGTGCTGCTCGGGTACCGGGAACACGCTGGCACCTGATGTCGTGTCAGCTAGCACCAGGAGATCCCTGTCTCGGGGAGCGGGGCGTTTGCTTCACTGCTGTGTCTGAGGACACCAGGTTGTAACTCCTGAATAAAACTCACAGTCTGTTCCTCCTTGCCACCTCTCATTTCAAGTGGCAGAAATTTGGTGCTGGTAGAAGGGGGTGGGAGCTAGAGAAGAGAAGTTTGGATTCATCACCTGGAGCCACCAGAAGCTGCTTGTGCTGCGCCTGTCTTGTAGGGGCTGGAGGTACTTCCCACTGCCTCTGTGCTGCATCCCCACTGCAGGCAGCTGGGCTACAGAGCAGGTTTGCTTATTGGTATCTGCACCCCTAAACCATAGCAATAAGCGAGGACCACCTATCTAGCTAGCATATTGACCCCACTGTGCCTGGGGTATAGCTGAGAGGGAGAGCAGGGGTGTGGAAACTTTTGCCAGTTGCCAGTGCCAGGATTGGAGTTTGGTCAAAAAGATACAAACCCCAAGAAAATTTTTAACAGAGTAAGGCAAACTAGAGCCAAAAAAACCCTCAAATTAATTTTATTTCTAATTCCAGAGAGTGGCCCATTGCATATACACACACACACACACACACACATATATATGTATATCTTTAGTAAAAAAACCAAACCCATAGCAGTCACTGTTTAAGCACTGTGCCCTGAAGCCTTCTCCTTCACCTCCTGGATTATCATCTGAGTTAGGAGATGGAAGCAGTTGAGACACCCTCATGTTAAAGGTATTTAGAAGGGCTGAGGGAAGGGACGGGAGGCTGCTCCAAAGTTTTTACTGAGGGTCAGGGCCTTTCCGTGAGGAAAGCGCAGCAGTGGAGGCTGGGTGCTGCTCCAGCAGGGAGGCAGGACACGTGCTTGGGGGTGTGATGCTGGACTCGTGCCTGGGAGTCAGTGAGACGTGAAGAGTTGCCTGGCTGAGCTGAACAGCACACTGAACAGCACATGCCAGCTAAGAAAAGCAGCAATTAGGGAGATGGAAGAGGAGGAGTGATGGGAGGGGAAGGGGGAAGAAGGGCGAGCAGCAGGAAGGAAGAGGGAGGCAGATTGATTTCACAGTTACTGGAATCTCTAACTACATCAGTCACATTTTCTTTCAGCAAATGTTCCAGCATAAGATTGTGGCTGAATCACATGGTTCATGGAAAGTTCAACTCCCCTTATTCCTTTTCTCAGAAAGCACGACTTGGGACTGTTGCTGTGTGTCGTGTTGTCGTCTCCCCCTCCAACTCTTTTGGATGGATGGCCTAAAAACACCTTGGGATGCTCCCTGGGAAGCACTGAGGGGGAAGAAGGTCTCCCTGCTTTTCTCTACAATCCCCACGGCAGGCTTTTTTTACCCTGCTCAGAAGAGCATCCTGGGTCTGACAACGTCCCACACAGAAACTCTCTTTCTCTGAGAGGCAAGTGAGCTAGATTAGGAATGAGTGCCATGTGAGTGTAGGTCTGATGGGGAGAAGGCAGAGATGCACTTTTCTCAGCTCATGGTTTGGTTCATCCAGCCCAGCACTTGAGTGATCCTGGTGTATACTCCGTAGTGATTTGGACGTGCGCATCCCATTCCCCAGCTGACCAAACCAGCCAGAAACCACCTGCCACTGGGTTCCTTGCAGGCCAGCGGACCTCCAGAATCACCCTAGAGAAAGGGAAAGAACAATGGGGTGATGGTGATCCACCAGCTTCTCCTGCTGGATGATTACACTGGCTTTGAGTCCCTCTGTATGCAGATTCCTGTACCCCCTCAACTCATGCTCGGGATGTCTGCAACATTCCTTGTAGCTTAGGCAGATGTCAAAAATGGTGTCCAGTGCAAACATCCGACCCATTGTTGCATTTCTTCATCATGCAAATTCCTCCCCCTTAGCTAGGTCCCAAGAAGCTGACAGCTCTATTGTTTCCTTCTGCTCCGTGTGGCATTTCTAAATACGTGGAGAGCAAGGAAGCTGGTGGAATTTAACTGGATACTTGGAGGGATGGGAGACAGAGGAATTCCTTGAGATTGATAGTAATGAAGGAACAGAGAGGTTACTGTGTGTGACAGATGCTAAAGAGGCTGAGGGGGTAAAAGACTGATGTAGACATGTGACTTGAAAGTGGGAGGTAAAGAGTTGAGAATGGGCTGAAATCAGAAAAGGAGAAGTTTAAGTGTATTTGGTTCCTGTCTAAGGCAAAGGTGCTGGGAAAAATTGGTCCTGACAGTTGTTGTTGGCCACTTAGATCAGAGGAAGTGTTGGGGGAGTCAGGCATTTTATGGTCTTTTCACCCTCATTTCGTGCTATGGAGTGCATTTGGGAGACTTGGGACACACCCCACCTCCGGTAGTCAACCCTGATCCCACAACTCCTCTGTCACCTGGCAGGCATCTTTCTTGCCCTTCTGGTACCCAGCACACAGCATCCTGGGAGAAATCATGTAGTGATAGGCCTCGCTGCAGATGTCCTGCTGGATGAGCTGCACGTCCACCTTCTGCAGAACATTGCTGATGTGCCCTGAGGGGTAGAGCACCAAAAGTAGTGCAGGTGAGCAGTGGTGGAGCTTCCCACCATTTACCATGATCCCCCAGCTCATGCCCATCTCACTGCATGCTGAAGGCTGCCATCTGAATTTCTGTTCTGCTCCCCACTGGCATCACAGTCTCTGACTTTCAGCAGAGCACTTCACCTGCGTGGAAGCAGTAACATTCTCCTTCAGTCCCTTCCGTACAGCAATACGTTGTGGGCACTTCAGCTTTTGGGACAAGGGGGATTCTGGTTTGGGGAAACCTCTGGGATGTCAGAGTTTTTGGTTTGCTTCTCATTGAAATGGATGTTAAGCTCTTCTGACTAAGTATGCAAACCAGGAGTGTCCAGTTCTGGATAGACCCCTGAGTGTTTCCATTTAGGAAGCAGCTGGAGCAAGTGTGTGAGTGAGTGAAGGCACTAAGCTGACCTGGGTGAGCACATCTATATGCAATGCACTACTAGAGAACAGCTTGGACCTCTTTTCGTGGCCCTGTAGGGAGGGAGCATGAAGGGTCCATACCCATGCAGCTAAACTCTTTCTCACAAAACAGAAAGGACTCATCCATACCACCCCATGGGAACAGGTCTTGGCCCATGCTGTCCCCCAGCAGTGTGTGGGCGCTATGTGGTCAAAATGGTCAAATGGTACCAGGGTGCATGCTAACAATTACACAGTGTGATCCTCAGGGGACCCTGCACTGCTCCCTTGAATTTACTAGTACAGGTGTGGCTGGGGGGACCCAGGTCCTAGGGTCTTTGACATGGGGAAAATGTTGCTGCAGGGGCCGCAAACAGGTGTCCTCAGGAGACCCAGTCCCGGTTTGATGAAGAGCAGATCTTTTATCTCAACTCTCTCTGGTCAGGCACTGTCCCTGGGGGATAACCCATCAGGATCCCACATGTCTGTGTAAGCCTAAGGTTGGGCTTTGGGACTGAGGCTGCTCCATGCTGTGACCATGGCTGAACAGCCACTAGACAGACCCCTAATTCCTGAAGGGCTATTCTAGTCTTTGGATGAAGGAACACATGCTGTCCTCATATAGATTACCAGACTCTCATGCCTGCCTCTCCAAATCAGGTTTCAAGGCACTCAACAGGTAACTTTGGCCAACCTGTGACCCAAAATCAAAGGGGTGAAGGAGGCATAGTGCTTTGGGGTGAACAGAAGCCTATTCTGCATACCCTACATCTGAACTTATGTTTCTGCCTTGGCTCTGCTACAGCAGGCCACCAGCAAAGCCCTTGCACCTACCGCCTTCCTTGAGGGCTCCCCAGCCAGTGATCCAGCAATGAAGGCCAGGCTCAAAGAGGTGAGAAGGAGCAGGCAAGCAGATGGGCTGGATTAAGGGCGAGATGATCACAGGATGGTCCAGCTGGAGCAGGGCCACATCATAGTCATGGCTATCCTCCTCGTAATAAGGGTGGAGGAAGAGGCGGATCACCTTGAAGGACACCTCTGTGTGGCTGGTGGCGTTTTGAAAATATTTGCCCAAGTAAACGGTCCAGATGGAGGCAGAGGCCAGTCTGTAGGATGCAGCAGAGAAGATAAGTCATCACATGAACAGAGAAGGATGGGCAGAGCCTGGCTGCTTCGGTCGCAGTCTTTTGAGGAGTCTCTGATATGGGTGATCATCTCTCTCAGAGGGGCCTCTTTTTTTATTTGGCTACTGATTTCAAGAAACTATGTGGGACATCTCTTTGATGCCTTGACATGCCTGTACAGTAGGACCAACTTTGGGCAGACACTCATACACACAGGCAACTTGCTCATATTTGCTTATTTTCCTTAGCAAAGCAGGCTAAAAGTGTAGGTAGGTTAGGCAAGCAAGTGGGGCTGGTCATGTGCAAGTGACCATGACAGGGCAGAGAGCAAGAGCTGAGCTGGTGAAGCAAAGCTGCAAGGAGAAGGACACATGGAGAAGGGGAGCAAGCTCTGAGAAGTTTCTAAGAGGGAGCGAAGTGAGAAAAGCATCTCAGAGGTGAGGGCATTAAAAGGCATGACGGCCTTTTACAGAAACAGGGGCTAAAGCTGGGGACAGCCTAACAAGGTGACACCCCTGAGAACAGAACAGCTAAGAGCCAAGGGAGACCTTGTCTCCAGCAGGAGGATGAGGAGCAGAGGGGAACTCACCCTGGACCAGAGCAGGAGGAAGCAGGAAGAGGGCTGGTTTTAGACCCAGAGTCCTGTCCACCTTTTGCCTTACACATGCCGTTTTCTCCCACACTGCCCCTCTGGGTGCGAAAAACTCCTGTGGTTTGGTTTGACTATCTCTCTTGCTCCAAACTCCCCTTCAAGACTCACTACCGGCCTATTGCCTGCACAGGCTGCTGCCCACAGCATGGCCCACCCCAGGCTGCTGCAGTTCTGCTGCTGCTCTTTTTTTCCCCTACTTCTTCTCTCTCACACCACTTAAATTCTCTCCGTGACAGGCACACACGTATGCCATCTAACAAACAGGGCTGTGCTAGCTCCATCCATCCTGCACTGGGACACTCCAAAATGGCCAAATTCAGCCCGCACAGACCACTGGAAAGGCCTGCTCCAAGTGCTGGTGGGCTTCCTTGCAGGGTTGTAGGACACAGGTAGGAGCAGGGTGAGGTGAGAAGCGCAACTGTGAAGCAGCTCCAGTCCTACCAAGGCTGGTGCCACCATACCGAGGATGACCAGCAGCTCTTCCTCCCTGAGCTCACATAGCATCAGGAGGGAAGGGCAGCTGGGGAAGTCCAGCAATAGTAGCTGGGGAGGTGGGGGATCCCCACTGGCTCACTGATAGAGGAAAAGGGGAGTTTGGAGGAGGTGGAGACTGGGCCTGAGCGTGCACACTCCTTCCCCCACCCAGCCCTGTCGCCCAGCACAGCTGTGGACCTTCCTCCTCCTCACTTCTTCCCAGTTTGAAAGAATGAGTGAACCCCCCTGATCTGTATGTTACTGCAGCTGTTGTGGTACGTACAGTGGGTGGAAGGAACTGAGGGAGAGACCATGCTTCCTCCTGAAAGGGCAGGCCCTGGGGGTGGGCAGCATGGGACCCAAACAGCATCCTCCACAGGTAATGCTATCCTGGCCCCATCTTAGCACATGCTGACACCTCCGTGGTTGTGACAGCATGGGAACAAGCCAGAGCCAAAGCAAAGGTGGAGCTGTGAAGTGTCTTCCACTACTGTTGCTCTCGCAAAGCTGCTCTGTGAATCCCAGCACTGCCCCTTTTTCCCTGCGTGCACACCCAAATACTAGTGCAGGTATTGACACCCCTTTCTCCAGCTCAAAGCCACGAAGAAGCATGGCATGGGTGCCAGATGAGGGGTGCGGCTGCCCCATGACATTTTCACAAGCTGGATGATCCTCCCATCATGCATGACATGGAAAACAGTGCAAATCCTTCTCCTGTCCAGCACCCTCCCCTCTCCATTTACCTCTCATCCTGGAAGCAGTGCGCAGCTGAGACCACCCAGCGGTCAGCAATGAGTGTTCCCCCACAAATGTGGCGTCCTCGAACTTGCAGGCTGGCCTGCCACGGCCATTCCCCTTCCACAGAATTCACACCACCCACGATCCTGCTGAGAGGGGCTTGCAGCCCACAGTCTGAGGAGGAGGAGACACAGCAGGTACTTCAGTGGAGGAACGGAACATGATATACTGTGCCTGCCCTTCCTTTCCTACTTAATTGACTGAAGAGTTTGACCTCTAATCCCTTGCCTTACCCAGCCAGCAGATGCTTTATGTACTGTCCAGGACAGGCCTAGCAAGCACTCCCTCCCAGTGCATGCCCCCGCTGATGCCTGCACAGCCTTACCTCACCTCCAGCTGCAGCCCGGGATGCCTTTGGGGCAGCACGCTGCCTGTGCTACCTGCTGTCCTGTCGGGGAACTCTTGCAGTCATTCCCTTTCGCTGCCCACCGAGGCTCCAGAAAAACCAAGCAGGGAAATCAAAACACAAGCTCTCTCCGTGCTAGTGACCATGCAGTCACGGGTGATTTCCCTGGCTGGAGCCTTGTAGGATGGCATTACTTCACATAAGCCAGCGTAGTGGTCCAACAGGCAGCCTGTGGGTAGGATCTGGCCTGTGAGACACATCTATCTGGCCTGATGCCTCTGCCTGAAGGAGATGGGGAGCAGCTGTCCAAAGAGCAAACGCCTGCTCACAGCTCAGCACAGCGAGCTGGCTCGTTGCTGCTGCCGCTGCCACTGCAGGATGGAGCAGTGGCACTGCTGCTGTGGGGCTGGGGTAGGGAGAAGGTGGTGGAACAAGGGAGGGTGGGTGCTTATGTTGGGGTGGCGGGAGGAAAAGGGGGCGACTTGCAGCTAAGTGGCATCCTGAACCTGCCTGGCTGATGTGCAACTGAGGATTTCCTCACCACAGCGCTTCTCGTCAGACAGGTCCTTGCAGTCTGCAGTGGTGTCACACAGGGGGTTGGGTTTCTTCACGCAGGTCCCATCTTCACAGCGGTAGGTGAAGGGACTGCAGGGGACCCCTGCAAAGAGGAAGGGGAGTTGAGGTTGAGGGAGGGCGGCAGGTTGTAGACGCAGCCTGAAGTCCTTTGAGTGAGGGGAAAAAGGCAACAGAGAGCTTGGGGGAACTCCATAAATGATGACAGGGAATTTCCTGAGCAAGTTTGGTCAGCTACAAACAGAGCAAACATTGTGAGCAGGTCGGGCACATTAACTCCCAGCTGGTGCCCTTACCTCACAAGAGGGAAGTACACTACCAACAGCTTTGGCTCAAGCGTACGGGAAGGTATTTGTCAGCCCAGCGCCGTTCCTTCCCTACCTTCACTGCACTGCTCCTCATCACTCCCGTTGACACAGTCCAGCTGCTGATTGCAGACCCTGCTGAACTCGATGCAAGTGCTGTCCTCGTGGCACTGGAACTTTGCAGGGCACACTGCGCAGGAGGGAAGCACCCAGGAATTAGGCACGCAAGACAAGGCATCAGGTGTGAGGTCAGGGTCCTAAGTGCACCAGTAGACTCTGCAACCTCTTCCCCCACCTCATAAGGTGTGCTTAAGACCAGCTTTGGTATAGTGCAGCTGTGTAGTCTTTGCCTGATCTACGCTGTAGGTATGCCTGCACCCTGTCTTACACTTTGCTGATGCTGACTTAACTTTCCTTGGCTTCTTGGCTTGGCCTCGGACCTGCCTTATCCCTATGGACTTGCCTTGAGGTCACTGGACTCTTGCTTGACCCCGGGTTACCACCACCAGACCTGGTCTCCTTGCCATGTTCAGGTTCTGTAGGACTGCATCCTGTCTGGTGAGGTCACTGTTCCTCCTGCCTTGCTGTCACCCTCAGCTCATGGGTCACCTTCCCCTGCAGAGCAGCTGCTCCCCTTGCTCTCTGATAGGTGAGTCCTGAACAGCAATGGATTCCTCAGTGTCCATGAGCTCTGATATCTGCTTGGGATGGAGATGGGCCTAAGGTGCCTACCCACCGCAGAGTCTGACTTCTGATTATACATTTTCATAGCAGGAACTTGTCCTGTGTTTGTGTGTATCTATGTGCAACACCAAACATGATGGGCCAGTACCTCCTGGGCATTTTCTTACTGCAATGACTATAATTTTTCAGTAATTAGCGTGAGGCTTCCAGATGATTAAAGGCACATGAAGGTCTGAGGCAACGTGAACATTGATTTTAAAGACAGGGACCATTCCATACAGACATGGAGTGAATAAGCAGAGATGCAACAGTGGCAAGGGTATAAGAAAGGAAGGAAATCACAATGTTTCTATTTTCTTTTTCAAACATAAAGGGATATTTGAAAACACTGAGAAACAAATACTTTTTTGTTCAGTCTTGGTCTATGTTAACCTGTGGAACTGAATGACACAAGATATCCCTGGGGCCAAGAAGCTAACAGGATTCAAGAAAGGATTAGATATTCATAAGGATGCACATGTATCCATGTCTGCATGAGGGAAACAAGGAAGCCCTCATGTCAGACAGATGGATGATGGGACAGAGTGCACCGTCAGCAAGACTGCAGACAATACAAAACCCAACCTTGGCAGTCCTGTGAGAGCTCTCACATTTCCAGCACGGAATTAAAATTTCCTTGAGAAAGATTTCTCCTTCCTTTTACTTTAAACTTTTCTATACCTTCCTCTGAATCTTTCGGAATTGGTCACTGTCTCCAGTGGTTCAGGGATCTTTCTGTCTGTGAAAAAACAGTTGTAGGGGACAACTAATGAAAAATTAGTGGTGGCAGCAATGTGATGAGCCCCCCCACTCCCACCAGGGATGGGAGAATAGATGAATTAGGTGTCATGCCTGAGCCTGAATAGCTGATCCTATGAGAATGGGGCTTTGCAGGAGTCCTGGGATGCCAGGGATGGTGTCTGCGTCAGCACTAACTGCTGTTGGCATGAAGAACCGATGGCTGATCGAGGACTTAGATGCTCCCAAAGTGGGGCGCAATATATGGGTGAGGATCTGTACGGATCAAGTGTCACAAATGGCCTGGGGAGAAGGGGGAGAGAGCAGGGCAGAGGGTGGGCTTGGGGAGGTGTGGGCAGGGTGGGAGGGTTGGGAGGGGGATGCTGAGTGGTATGACAGCAGAGGGGGCTGTAGGCCAGGGCTGAGGTTGATTGTCGGGCACGGGTGGGGGGAAAGCAGGACAAGGTGGGGGACAGCCTGGGCAGGGGGCTTCTTTGAGGCTGCCTGGAGCTCTTGGTGCACAGGTACTAGGGGGTTCTCACAGGAAGACTGTGCTGTGCACAGGAGCAAGAAACGTTGCTGCTCCTCCCCGAGCAGGTTGAAGCCATACGGCAGTGGGATGAGGCTTTTAAGGATGCAGAGGTTTAAGCTCCTGGAGGGGAGGTACAAGGCTGTACCTAGGCCAACTGAATCCTCCCCATCTCTCCCTACCTTTGGAGGAGCAACGGGCTGTGTCCTGCTGAGACCAGGGACCAGCGGGGAGAATAAATCACTCACCACAATTTCTCTCATCCAGCCCATTGGGGCAATCTTTGATCCCGTCACAAGCTGGGACGCACAAGCCGTTCACCGAACACAGGAACTCCCCGGGACAGGCTGTGAAACCACCAGAGAGTAGTTAGTCCCCAGTGACTGGAAACCTCCTTGCAGCAGAGCACCGTGGCTTGAAAGTGGAGCATGGAGCTGCACACCTTCCTGACCACACGTGTGCTGCAGCAGCATGCTGGCAGCACCTGCTGTGCTCCCCAAAATCTGCCACGTCATCTACTCTGAACAAGGGCAAATGAAGCCAGGCTATGTACGCACCAGGGGAAGGAGGGCTCTTTCCCTGCTTCCCGTTGTACCAATGGGCAAGAGCCAGGACAACCACCCACCTGGCATGCTATACCTCCGGTTTAGCGCTGTTTCATGACTCCTGAATGCTGCAGGAAAGCTGAAACCGGTTCTTTGGAGTTGTTATTAAAACTTGGTCGGGGCCTTGAAGGGGTTGGTGTTAGACGCGTGTTGGCAGGTGCACGTATTCAGGGACTGGTATGCGTTACAGGCACCCTTTAGGAGGGGGATGGAGAAACCTTGGAAAGACAGACTGTGGGTGTGCATTTGCATATGTGCGTATGTGTATTTGTGTGTGGTTTTATTTGTCTCTCACTTGCACGGATTCCAAGGTGAGCAGGAAACAGCTCTCTCTAAGAGCTCTTATAATTGAAATGAAAGTCGCTTCAAGCCAGAGATGGTCTCATTGAATTCCCAAGGCCAGTTCACGATGTGGGCACGGGGGTGAGACTGTAGACAACTCTCTGATCTTGGGTTTTGGTGCATGGCTGCTCTGGCAACATGAGGCAGGGCCACATGTGCAGAAGCAGCTTCGCACGTAAATGCCTCTTCTTTTTGGGAGATCAGTGGTGTGTGCATCACTGATTTGTGAGTATGTGCCTGAAGGGCAGATGGCACCTAGGGCTCACGGGGTGTGTCTTTTGTTTCTCCTAACATAAGCCAAGTGCACAGAGGCTGCTGGTGGCCACTACCCCACAAAGGAGCAGGGAGGAGCCTGAACTTACGGTCAGATTGGTTGTACAGGCTGTAAGCCGCCTGTACGCCGGGGCCGGTTAAGGAAATCTGTGAGGTGAAGGTGATGGTGATGTCAGCAGAGGACGTGACTGGGATCCGCTCAGCGTAGGCTTGCAGGGTCCGCAGGCCACATAACCTGAGGAGCAAACACAGGTGGGATGTCTCAGGTGGGGAGGGAGGAGAAGACAACAAAGTGGGGCAAGGGTGCTTGGTGGGGCTGGGGTGGGAAGGGGGCCGCACAGTGTGGGTGTGGGGGGGAAGCCAGGAAGACAAAATGCCTTCAATATGGCATGAGATCCAAAGTCCAGAATGACCCTACTATCTCTGGACATTTCCCAGTTTCTGGGCAAGCGCTGAATTCACGCCACATAAAGCAATACAGTTCTTACATTTATCTTCCCAAAGAAGCCATGTTGTAGAAACCGTGGCGCTGACAGTTTAAGAGAGAAAGGCAGAGAGAGAAAAAGTGGAAATCCTAAGCCAGGGGAACATAGCTTCTGGATCAGACCCTTCGGAGGAAAAGAAGTTACCCCCATAGCAGCAGTGGAGATGAAGTTAATGAGATGGGCTGGGGGAAGTTTTGGACGGAAAGGGACGATTTTGCAGTAAGTGGGAGGAAAAACAAAAGCCATAGGTCCATCCATCTCAAAGCCTACTTTGAGGAGATGGGAGCGCAGCAGCTCTTGGTCCTTTGCACCTGGGCAGTGGTGGGCAGCAGCCCCAGCTATGTATGGATGCTAATTTTGAGAAGTCCTGCAGGGGGAAGTGCCTGTAGTCAAAGCAGGAGGATATGGAGCTAGGTGGAAGATCTGTATGGAGGTGGATGCAAGGCAATGGCACACACAGATAATATTGCAGAGGTGGTGACAGGCAGATTTGCAAACACAGGAGACGTGGGAGGACACCAAGGTTACACACACAGGAGAAAACTAGGAAGCCTGATGCAAACAGCAAGGCAGAGAAGGCAGGCTGGTAGCTCAAAGCAAATCTGTAAGAAATGTGCTCACTGGGGAGCCTGTGAACAAGAGACTGAAAAAGAAGTAGAAAAGCAAGAGGCACCAGCACAAACAGTGGCCACTGAGTGTGGTGATAGGCCCTCCTTCCTCAGACCTGGTGGCTGAAGTGAGCAGGGAACCTGCAGAGGTTTAATCCCAGTTTAATTCCAGGTGGGAAGTAAGAGACAGAAATCAGGACCCCAGCACACACCTTCTGTTCTGAATTATCCACTGGCCTTGGGTACAGGGCAGGTCGTGCTTCTGTCTGCTGAGTGCGTAGGCATCGAACCACAGGGTGACCCCATAGTCAAGGGATGGGACCTGCAGGCAAGGGGGTCCAGAGCAAAGTGTAGATGGCTCCTATGAGTGCTGCCGCCCACTCCATATGACAGAAACGAGCAGGGCAGATGTGAAGGGGAGAGCTGCCAATTCACACACTGCAGGCCAGAAGGAAGCACCCTCTAAACTGGGGCCATGCCGCAGCCCAGGGTGGCTCTGCTGCTGGTCTCAAAGCATGGTAATTCCTAGCAATTTCTAGCAATCTCTTTCTGCCTTGAAGAACTCCTCCGGAGACCAGATTTCAGATTCCTCCTCAGCTATGGCATCTCTGCGCCGGCATGCAATATTAGGCTCCTTCCCCTTCAGAAACACACATTATGTGGAGGCTAGGCAGGCTGCCACCCTCTGCTTGCTTCTCACGACGATCTGACTGAGAGCACTGGCTGTACCCCCCCCTAATGTGGGGAGTGCCACATGGGTTTCAGGGATGGTGTGGATGCTCTTGTGAGAGCTGGCTCTTACCGTCATGTGCCAAGTGCACTGCGTGTTGGGCGAGTAGTAACTGGGGTAGTGTGGGGTGCCGATCTTCCCCTGCAGCTCCAGGCCCTCCCGCAGAGTTATATTCACTTCGCAGGCTGTAAATACAGACATTCAAAGCCCTGCTACCTGTCAGCTCAACCTCAGCCTGGGGATGCCGTGTACTCATCCCATTGTAGGAGGCGAGAAAAGGGGCTCTAAGGCCTGATGCTAAAGGTGACTGGGATGTTTCACCATTCCCCTTCAAGTGGCCATTTCTACCTGGCAAGACTTTTAGCCTCCTCCTCTTGTCCAGAGAAGGGTAATGGTAATGTATATTGCTGATTTAGACTCTTTTATTGAATTGACATTTATCCACAAGTGCATCTGGACTTGATGTCCAGGCCACATATGGTCTGTCCATGCATGAGAGCTTGGCCTTCTCTTAAAGTATCATGATCACTCAGGCTCTGCTTGCCAGAGCCTGAGCTGTAAAGACTCGAGGCAGATGCTAATGTATGAGTCCAGGTGAGGGAGCAACATCTAACCTGCTTTTTACTGACCACCTCTACCCTTGCAATCTAGCGTGAATTCTGCCCCTAATGAGGATGGAGCACCTCTAGGAGCCGTGACGTTGTAGGAGATAACCTGTCTCCTTCCTGTATCTATGGCCACCCTCCTCCAGCCTTCCTCACCTTTGAGAGGCACCGCCTGCACTGAGAGGATGAAGGGGTCATAGTAGCTGTACATGGCTTTCTTCCACACAATGGACATGACAGGGCCAGATGAAAGGACTTCCACAATGGGCTCCTGCCGGCTGCAGCCGTAGATCCTCAGGGGAAAGAGATAAAAAGATGGGAGTGAAGCAAGCAGCAAACAAACAAAAGAGAAGAAAGAGAAGGAGAGACAATGGAGGTCTGTGTTATCCACAGCACACGCCTGCTGTGAGGCACTAACTGAATCAAATAAATGGGCAGCAGAGAGGCAGCTCGTGCTGCTGTAATCTCTCAGACTGCACGGCTGGCTGTGTGATATCCCACATCAGTGACTTCAGCTGATCAGCAAGAGGCAGGTTCTGCATCAAAGAGAATTTCCTCTGATGTAGTCTGACACCTTCCCCTGCTGTGGTGTGTCGTGCCATCCTGCCCGGCTTCCCCGCCGTGCTCGCCCCGCTCAGGAGCTACCTACGAGGTGATGAGGTGTTTCTCCAGGGGCCCGGCAGCGTCGTACATAGCCAGGCGGTCCCTGCAGTCCGGCAGTGTCCACTCCAGGTGTAGCTTGATCATGTAGCCCTTGAGGCCATGGAGGTGCCAAAGACAACTGGAGGCCAGGTAGTCAGGGCCCTCCAGCCTTAGGACATCATCCTCCTGGACATAGCTGTACCTGTAGCAACCTGAATCCAGGGGAAAGATAGAGGGATTTAAACCTCAGGGTGATGTAAATGGAGGCAAAAGGGGGCTTAGGGGTGGTTGTAAGGGAAATTAAGATATGGGAATGTCACTTGGGATATCAGTGTGAACCCCTTCAGGGTAAGGCTGACTCATCCCAGTGATCTCAGTTTACTTTTACATATGCCGTGGTGGCACTGGTCCCCTCGTACCATTGCCCCAGTTTCTCTCTGTAAGAACTGTCCCTTCTTCCTTGGTTAAGCTAATACTACCTCAGACTTTAAATATCAGCACAGCACAATTATCTTCCACTGGCTTTATTTTCTTTTTCACCTCTTTCTCCTCTCAACCCCATATTCTTCCTGGCTTTACATCCCCCTCGTCTGATTTCCAGGTTTCAGCAGGCTTCCAGACCAGGATTTTTGAGTAAAAGTCAGCTTAAAGGTGAGTTTCTAATAGCATATCTAATGCAAGCTGCTAGCCACAGCACTTACAACACTGCCTGAAATTACTGAAAGCGTCTTCAAACATCGCTAAGACAACAGACTTCTAAATGACTGACAGCACATCCAGTGCAGAGCCACGCAGGAAAAC
Organism: Gymnogyps californianus; assembly: GCF_018139145.2. NCBI lineage: Eukaryota > Metazoa > Chordata > Aves > Accipitriformes > Cathartidae > Gymnogyps > Gymnogyps californianus. The sequence continues at coordinate 160,814,537 of NC_059471.1, forward strand.
CCCCACCCCACTCAGCAGAATTGCGTGGGGCCTGGAATTAGCACCGTTTTACCAGTACACCAAGCTATTTGACAGGACTCATTAGGACAGGGACAAGACTAAGGTGGCTGCACTGCCCCTGGGAGCTGGTATCTCTGCACAGTGGTGTGCTACTGGGGCAGAGGTGTCAGGATGCTCAGAGCCATCCAGTACGTAGCTGTGTCATGTAGTTTGGATCTGGCTAAGCAGTGGCACTGGTGCTCTCTTGCTACGGTCCTCATCTCTCCTTCCCAGGATTTACAACTCCAGGAAGCCAACAAGCTTTCTGTCCGCTGTAAAAATCCCTCCCATAAAGTCACAAACTCAAAAGGAAAGGAAAAGATAGCCTACCCAGAGTGGATTTCAGCACTACTATGTCTTTCACACTGGATTCTGTTAGAAAGAAAATATATAAAGGAAGATAAACAAAAAGATAAACTGGTAGTATCTGAATGCTAGCACGGCAGGTGATGACTTCCTTCCTTCCTATGTAAATGGCTCACTTACAACTTCGGCATAGGGCATCCTCCAGGTACTTCTCTGTCTGCTCTCAGGAACCTGTTTCAGTCATGCCTTCCCCACCCCATCTCTCTGGGAAATCTCTCTGGCCTCTGGCCCAAATCCAACAGCCCCAATTCAGGCTTTCCAGCCCACCACGGGCTTCTCTGCCTTTTTTTCCTTGCATGTTTTCATGTGCTATTCCAGGACCTCTTCCCCTTCCCAGGAGGGCTGGGCATTGCTTCAGGCAGCCATCCCCCTCCTCTGCCAGCCACACCACAGGGCACAACCCCACTTCCCAGAGCCTTCACCATCTGCTCACCCCTCCCCTGCTCTCCCAGTTTAAATAACCCTCATGAAAAGTATGTGAGTTACTGAGAGTGGGGAAGGAGGTCTCTTTTGATGACCACTGGTTGATGAGCTCATCATCATCCTCATAGAGGATGGACTCATAGAGTCCACCTCTGGAGAAGGGACATGTGGAGAAAGCCACCAGCAAGGACTACAAATCTGTGCAAAACAGAGTCACAGGGTGGACAACACTTTTAGGAGAGCTGGGCTTTGCTCCAGACTCCCAGCTGAACTGGAAGCAGCCAGAGATCAGGTGCTACTGGGAATAATTGCCAAAATAAAAGGCACAGTGAGGTCAGTTGGGTGTGAGAATTGCTGTTGGGAGCTTGTCTAGATCAGGGCTTCGGTCTTTTGTAGCTCCTAAGCAAAGCTTGCTATTCTGTGGGGAAAGATGAGCAGTTTTGTCATGGCAAAAACAGATGTTGTGGAAAAGATGATCCTGCAGGCATAAGGCAGGCTCCTAGAGAAGCTCATGTGCTGTAGGGAAGGATGTATGCTGAGCTGATATTAAGTACTCTTTTATCTGAAGGTAATAAAACTGAGTTCCTGTAAGGAGGAGGAAGTCCTGAAACTCTCTGGGGGAAAGGGGAAGCTAATGTCCTGGGGTGAGTGTAGCTGTTAGTAAAAATAAAGCATTGGAGAGGTTGGAGAGGCTCCTACGCTAGTCAATGGTTTGCAGCTCTGTGTCTTAAGGCAGGCCACAGCAAGATTTAAAGTTTAGAGCTAAGCAAGTCAGCAAATGAGTCTGTCAGAAAGCAATGAAGTGCTAATGACTTGCTATTAGCTAGCTATTTTTTCACTCCAATTTTACAGAGCAAATGAAGCCAGAGGTTAAGTCACTGGCTTGAGGTCACCCTGGTCCGGCAGTATAAGAGGTTTCTGGCTTTTGCCTTAGTTGCTAGACTGTGCTTCTGACTGGAGAGGGAGGCAGAAAGGACTATGGAAAGCAGAAGGAGCTGGAGAAACTACAACTGGTGCATTAATTCCAAAATAGAAAGAAGTGTGGTCTGCTGAAATGAATAAAACAGTGAAACAGATGTGAAGGGAATAAGAGGGAACTGGGAACACTAAAAGAATGGCACCATCATTTTTATTTGTTTATGAGTTACATTATGAAGTGAGTAAATAAAGGGAAAATGCTAGATGGGCTGACTTGGAAGCATTTAGCATATTATCTTATGACATCTTTCTTAAGAAAGTTAATTTAAATTGGCTGAGCATAAGGTCTGGTATGCTGGAAACAAATCATAAGTAGAAGTAAGTGACTAATGGTATCTGCAGGAGGAGATGTCTTCAGGAGATGCTAATGCAGCTTCGGAATAAGATCTTAACACGATGGTCTGGATGTGTGAGTGAAATCTGTGTGGGAGTGAAAATCATTTTGAGGGAATCAAATTTTCTTTGGGGACAGCAAAAAAGTGACCCCCGAAACAAAACAATTGAGATGTGGAGGGACGAGTTAAAGAAAATATGGGTGGGATGTATTAAAATAAGATTCACCTAAGAAAAATGCAAGATAACATGTCTGGGGAAAAAACCTTGGAGATGTAACATTTCACGGGAAGAAGAAACTTGGAAATGAGAGTCCCAAGGGGAGAGAAGAAACACAATGTGTTTTAAAACCTGTGAGGTTTGGGGCTCTGTAAGAGGGATCGGATCAGATCAGGCTGAGAAGTCAAGTCTTGTTATAAAGACCAAATACAAATTCCATTGGACTTGGATGCATTGAATATAGACACATCCCTAGTCCTTTATCTAACACCTATTTTAGAGCAGTTCTGTAGGGGTGGCTTTTTAAACAGGCTGTGATCTTCACTGTGGGCAACAATAAATAATCCTTAAAATCATATGTCAAGAACTGAAGTGGCAACAATGCTTTGTCTCAGAGGAAGACTAGTGGTGACTCAGGTACGTTGCTTTTGTTCTTCTCTCAATCAAGTAGCCTGGAATAATCTCCCAAAGGGAAGTAGGAAACCTAATTGCTTGCTATTTTTGAGCTGAGCTGATCAAAGTCATGACCTGTGTAAGATCTTACTTCACAGAAGCCAAAGCTGATGGGAGAAGGAGGGGGGGGGGGGGGAAGTTACCTAGCTGGTCATGGTCAGCTGTATCTCCAATAATCTTTAATCCTTCAAAGGAAGGATACTTTTTTTAATCAAACTTTAGTTCTCCTCTATCAGGAAGAAATATGTGTAATTGTATCTCGTGATCCTCACTTTTTCCCTATCCTCTTCAGGTTTTCCCTATCCCCTTCAGGTTTCCCCTATCCCCTTCAGTAGTGACTTCTGGCCTTTTCTCCTAACCTCCTTTCAGCACCTTGTAAATCTTGGAGCATTTCTGACTGCTCAGACCACAGCTGAGCAGCTGGTACTTACCCAGTAGAACCAGTGAGTCTGGGTTGACCCTGTACTCCGTCTGGTAGGACAGGCTGCCCGAGCTGTTGAAGCTGGTGGAGAGCTCTTGGTGGAGCATTGTGTTTACCCTCTCAGCAGTCACCTCCTTCTGCTGACTCTCAGGGATTTGGAGGGCAAACCAGAAGAAGAAGGTCAGAGCCCCCTCCCTAGCAGAGAAAGAGCACATTAAATATCCTCTCTCTTTGTCTCCAGAATCACTGGAGAGGCAAACCCCAGAGATTAACCCCCCACTGTTTTTCCACAAACAAGACATATCTGTGTGGACTTTCCAGCTCACTGCTGTGACCCAGGGGAAACACTCTGAGTGGGGCAGGAGAGCTGCTATGTCCATGGTGCTAGTTAATGCTCAGTCCTTTGGGGGAGGAAGCCATTTTATGCCATCTGGCTTTAGTGATGACCATACGTGGTCAAATTAATGTGATAATTAATCAAGACTGGTCTAATGAGTAGTCTCATTTCAGGTAGAAATGACCTGTGGTTACTACTGACCAGGGGTTGAAAAGAAACACTCAAGACTTCATTGTCTCACCTCCCAGTGGTGACAAGTGGATGATTTATGACTCAGTACCTTGCCACAAGCCATTAATGCTGGGCAGGCTCAAGCTGCAGGAGACTGTGACTGGGAAAGCTCCGTTCAACCAGCTGGCAGAGAAAATTGGCTGGGGGAGGGGGAAGAGATGTTGAAACAAACCTTTGGTCAGTAAAAGGCTAGAGGAAGAATTGCAAGTGAAACTTTCCTTTCCCCAGCTGAAAATGGAGTTACATGAAAATTGCAATTTTTCTTAGCTGAAGGACAAATTTAGGGGTGTAGTTTTCCATGGAAAAAAATCAGAAGCAAATGTATACGTCACTTTGTAAGTTATTCCTGCTTTCTTGATCTACTGTGATGACCTGCAAAGCTGTAGTCCCACATCTGTCCCATTCCACTGTTACCCTATTCCCAGGTGGACCATGCTTCTTGGCTGGAATACCTTTTCCATGGTGCATTCTGGCCTCTCCCTTCTGGTGCCTAGAATCAGGCCATAAAATGGCTTTCTTGAATTAGACAAATTAATTTCCAGCTGCTTCGTTTCTACTGAGAATGCCAAGCCCAGTTGTTTTTTTCTTTTCTCAGTTCTTCCCAGTGAATTCTTTTCCTCTCTTGAACTTTTGCCTCTCTGAAAAATTTCTCAGTTTTGGCTTTTCATCATGACCTCAGATGAATATGAACATCAAAATATCCCCAGCTCTGTCATGCTGGAACCATTCTGAGTCTGGATTGCCCAGCCTAGCCTAGAGCTCATGGTGGTGACCGCAGCAGTTTGTCATGGCCAGATTTCAGTGAAACCAGAGTACAATTGACTGGAAGCTTTCACACACGAACAAGCAAATATGCTGTGGGTGCTACTCACCCAAAGGCATACACTGTGCTCGAGTTGTAATATCGACCCAGCTCTGTGGCACGAATCAGTTCCTTCAGCTGCAACGAGAATGTCGTCTGATAACTATTGTGCAGTGTTACAGTGGCAAAGGACATATGGCCAACCCTCTGTTTCATCCCTCTTGCTGTACAGACCCACCAAGTCTGTCACTTGGATGGGGGTACCTGACCCCTTCCTCCTTCTACTCACTGAACTGCCTCAGGGCCAGCTCTGGTCATGAAATTGCCCTCACCATCTTCTGGAGCTTAGCTGACTCCAGCCAGAAGGCTCTGGACTCCACCTGCCCAAGGTCCGGGGAGTATTGGCGATTGAGGACCTGGAGGCTGCCACAGTAAAACTGCAGGACGGCCGGTTCCAGGTGCCACGGTCTGTAGTCTGCCAACAGAAGACATTACTGGATTACCTTGCTGATCTGTAGGAGAGAGGGGTTTACCCCTCTGTATGAGTCTGTAAAGATCACCCAGAGTCACCAATGTGGTTTGGGCTGGGCATTGCCTTGACTACACCCCATCCACCTCCTGCGTGGGGACAAAACATTGAATTTTTACCTAGGAAATACCAGGTTGCTGCAGCAGCTCCAGCCAGCAGAAGAAAGGCTACCCCAAGGGGCACATAGCGGAGGCAGACACGTGAGTTAGTCTCCGATTCGCCCTTTGAGAGGGAGTTGGCATCTTCTTCCTGTTCCTCGGCCTCCATCAGGGGCACCTAGTGACACAGCACACCATGGTCAGGCTGGGTTTTCTGCATCCCTTTACATCTGTCTCTGGAGGTGCTCTGCCATCTCTGTGCTCCTCTCCCAAGATGTATAGCCCCCAGAGGTCCGTGTGCTAGCCATCAAAGACTTTGCTCAGTGCAAAGGTGAGTAAAACTCCTAATGCAGTGGGAGACAGGCTTCCAGGACACTGTCCTGTCTACGCCTCCTGGTAATCCCTCAGTTTTCAAAGGCGTTCCCTGGGTTTTGCTTCTGCCAAAAGCACAAATGAGTACAATAATGCATTTCTCTGGAGACAAAAGTGTTGTCCTCCAGGCTGGGAATGGTTTTAAAACTGGTATTTTATTGACCTAGAAGTCAATGCAAAAGAAAATCTGTGACCTCAAATGCACACAGAAGTTGCACTAAACAGCCACAGCCTGGGAGCCTGAAGTTGCACTTTGCCTGCTGTGCCATTTTGCTCTCGGGCCCTAAAAGTAAGCAAACCTTGCCATTCCCACCAGACCGTGTGTCCCAGGGCTAAGCCCATGCTGGCACTGACTCACTAGCTGAGCTAGTGAGGAGAGAGCACCTGAATAACGTTCAGCCCTCTGCCACCCTCTGCTTGTGCCAGGGGACACCTTCGTCTTCCTTTGCCCCTCGTCTCCCCCAGGCTGCTTCTTTTGCTTCCTCCTGACCGCTCCCCTTCTGTCAGCCCCAGACTCTGAGGGTAAGAAATGCCATTGCCTAAGAGAGCCACATTAATCTTGGTTATCTCACCCACCTTCCTTCTCCTTTCCTCTGCTGTCACCCAGTGCATGGCTACCCCTAAATGCTTTCTGTGTTTCTGTGGCTGGAGAGGAAAGGGATGTGAACGCATCTGTGTGGGAGGGCACAGAGGTCTTGGGGAATGCCTGTGCCTTGTCTACGTGTCTGTGAGTCGTCTTTGTGCCCGGTGGTGTGTGTGAGCGTGGGGGCATGAGTGCATGGGAGGGACTTGCTCCAGATGTGGGAAGAGATGGTTGGCCTCATGTACATTTTAGCCTGTGTGGATGCCATGGAGCGTTCACACGATAGGAGCAAGTGGGCTTCTCAGTCTCCTTGCTTTCCCCCACTTACTGAGCCCCAAGCCCTCCAGGCTGCCTTGCAACATGGAAACACGCTTGCAGAATGTAAGCATCAGGTTACTCACTCTGGAACATTAAACCCAGCTTGGTGAACATCAGCACTCAGACAATCAGCCGCACATCTGCTTGCTCTAATGCACCCTTCCAGAGAGGCGTGCGGTACAAACAGGCCCAGCACAGACTGCCCTCCCTTGCTTCTCGTGGGTCACCTTTCTGTGCAACCCCTGGGGAGGATCTCCTCCCCAGTGAACCAGGTTGGGCGGTCCAGGAGAGCAAGAGCACTTCTCCACTATCACAGCATCCCTTCAGAAACAGCAGGCACAAGCGAAGAACCACAGATGGAGGGGCGGGGGAGGAGGGCAGGAAGCAGCAGCAGAAGAGCCTCTTTGTTAGAAGATTTGATGGTAGGCACCGGGGTTTCCCCCAGAGCTGCAGACCTACCTTTGAAGCCTGCTGCCGCTTGTGAGGCCTGGCCCACGCACCCTGCGCAAGCCAGCTCACACATGCATGGAGGGGGGGACAGAGGAGGACATCTATTTACCCAAGCTCAAGGTCTCCTCAGCAATCAATAACCTGATGCCATGTCCCTTCAGCTCGGCCTTTGTCCTGCACTGTCCTGCCGCGATGGGTCGGCGCACCCTGTACAATGGCTTTTTTCTTTCCTGAAATGGAGGTTTTGGAGGCTTGCAGGGGCAGAAGATCCGCAGGCTGAGCAGGGGGAGCCTGGAAAAAGTCAGGGTAGGAGCACCTTCTGCTGTGCAGAGAAGAACAACCCAGGAGGCTGGTGCAGATAGCTTACATTGTCCGCCTCGGGGGACAGGGAGTTGCTGAGCAACTGCTGTATTTCTTAGCTACCCTCCTTGGTCCCATTGGAGGGAGAGGCAAAAGGCAGGGTGTGTGCTCCCCAGCACAAGGATGGAGCAAACGCTGGCTGGCAGGTGTAGATCGCTTGAAGGAGGGAAGATGGCAGTAGACAGCGGGTCCGGTTACCACAGTGGTCATGCAGATGAAAGCAAAGCACGGTGTCTCTCAGTCCCAACCTGCAAGACTCCCTCTGGTCTTCTTGCACTTCTCGCTGCCCAGCCTCCTGACACTGGGCTCCCTGTACTCTGTTGCACCGCCACTCACTCCTCCCTGCAGCGTCTGCTTTTCTTCTAGCCCCAGGTCCTCCTCACCTACCTTGCCTGCACCACCTTCTGCTTACAGCCCCGCAGCTCTGTACATGCCCCTTTGTTTTTCACAAAAAGCAACCACGCTCCAGCTAGAGCAGAGTAAATAGAGTTATTCTGTCAATAAATGGGTGGAGGGGATAGGGACATGGACGACTCTTGACCTGGGGCTGAGCTCCAGCCAGTGGCATTGACCTGGGGCTGAGCTCATTTGGGCCAGGGCTCATTTAGGCTCATTTGGGCAGCTGGGCAGGGATAGCTGTTTTCAGCTCTGCCACTGGTTCAGGTTTGGTCTGGGACTGCATGAAGACCAAAAGCCATTGCTGTAGTTGCTTCATGGTGGATTCTAGTAGATAAATGTTAAATGTGGATGAAAAGCTCCAGTGTTTGACTGGGAATGTGTCAGTGTGGTTATCCTGACTAACTCATTGCTGTACATATGGGAAACTGAAGCATGCAATGACAATAAGAAATGCTTTCAGAACTGCTCGAGAGATTTAAGAGACCAGATTTCACTTTTAAAAATTACTTTGAGCCAAAATTTCCCCAGATAACTGGGGACTAGCTGCATCTTTAGGCATATATGTATTTGTATATGGTTTTACCAAACTTACACTACGAGGGCTTGCCACAGTGGGTCAGAACCCAGCTGAGGGTATTTCCCAGTGCCAGAGACCTTACTTTTTTGTATCCAACTTTCCTGGAAAGAAGCATCCTCCTTCTCTGGTGTTTTCAGCAGAACAAAAAATATAGAATCTCAATCTGATCTATCTAAGCAAGCATACCACATCTATCACCGCAGGCTTTTGAATCAACCAAGGACCCAAAACCTTGATCAGATCTGACTTCAGAGGAATTCCTTTACTGCAATTACCCTTTACTTTCCGCTTCTCCACAGTAAAAAAAAGGAAGGGATGTGGGAGGGAGCTGAGAGTGATGTTGCCTATTTACGAACAAGGTATCTTGGAAAGTGGGAGATGAGAGATGTGACAGCTATCTTTGCTGTCTCCGGGCTTAAGATGAACAGAGGACTCGTGTCTGTGGCTGTTAGCTCAATATTTTCCACACAGTGCTGGCGTTCAGCTTTGGTTTGCCTCTGGTACTGATGGACACCATCGTAGCAGCTTTCTGTGGTTTTGCAAACCACACACTGCGTGTTACCGTCGGCTTGAGAGGGGACCGCTCCCCGTGTGACATTTCCAAAGAGCTCTTGGGGACCCAGCAGAGAAAGGGCCTCGTATCACTGAGAGTGTTATGCCTTTGGTATTCACAACCTGGGTTACTCACATAAGAGACCACATGATCTTGTCTTCCTGGAAGAAAGGTCCGGTTATCGCCAGATCTGATGTTGAGCACTTCCTGCCGCAGTGTGTCACACATTCACACCCAGCGTGGCTGCAAATGCAGTGCTAACAGCTTGCCAGCTTGAAAGCTGTCAGCATTTTCACAAGGGATGGGAAAAATACTGAGCCAGCAGGATGGTCCTCGGGGGCTTGCAGCAGGATCATCTCCAACTCTGCTTTCTGTTTTAGGTGGCTGAGTCCCTTGGGGAAGGGAGTCGGAAGGAGGGCTAAAGGTATATTGGTCCGAGCAAAGCTTTGCCTAGTCCCCTGTTCAGAAAAGCTGTTAATCCTTTTCCCCCACCCCAAAGGACAGAAAAACACTGTAGATTCCTTAATATTTATTTTATTTACAAAGAAAGAGGCAAATTTTTTCTTTTGTACTCGGCAGCAAGAATAATTGAAAAGCTTATGAAGATCTACATTGGGACACGATAACCTGTAGGATAGCAAATTGCCCATCACGGGCAAGGGATTCAGTGTCTCTTTTTGAAGTCCATCTGGGAATATTCTCAAAGTACAGCAAACAGCTGGGCAACCCTTGTGCTTCCTCATCTGGGAAGCTGTGGGGTCTTCTTCACTTGCTGTCTCCTGGAGACAACAGAGCAGTCCACGTTTCGATGCACATGGTGAAGAAACTGAGGAGAGGAGAGGTATAGCTCCCCCAGCCCTCTCAGCTGTAGGCAGGCTCAACTCCTTTGAGCAGCAGTTTTGAGGTGAAATCCAAGCCAGTGGGTCACCCCGTAGCTGGGACTCATAATGACATTCAGGCTGCATAATGCAAAGTCAGGTAACAGTGTGGGACCAGGACAAAGGGCAAGCTGGACGCTTGTACAGACAGAGGTAGGGAAGAATTAGTTCTGGGTGATACTCACAGGGGTGACAGAAGTACCAACAAGTTCAATATCCTTGACCTTTTTGATGTAAAAACTCTTAGAAGAAAGATCTTTAGCACTGGTGTTTTCCCACTGCGGAATAGGCCAGAAATATGGCACGAGAGCGGACAGACAGTACAGATGTTGAATGGAGGGATGGATCTAGCCACAACAGCTTGTCTTCCTTTGCCTTGCCACTTTTCTTCTGTGGTGTGCTGCTTTTCCTCAACCTAGATCAGCAAATGCAAAGGGGAGAGAAAAAAAAGTAGTCTTTGCTATCCCCATTCTTTGTGAGTGGATTGAGGTTTTCTTTTCAGCAAAGGTGCTGATTCGTGGGTTAGTTTTCTGGGCTCATTCACCACATCTTTGCTGCTAATTAGGCAATGGTTTCCCTTGAGCAATGGAAGGAATGGGCAGCACCGTTGCGATGTTTTCCACTAATACAGGATGTGGGATGAACTATTCTGCAATCAGCTTATCATAGTCAAATAACTGTATTTTGCCAGCAGGGCAGAGAGGCTTTCGATTTCATGAAAAATATTGCAGCAAGAATGGGAAACTGTGTGCATTTTTTTTACTGCCATCATCAGACCTGGGGGAAAGAGGGGGGGGGAGGGGATTTCCCCAGTATTTTTAACCCAATAATGGGGATTTCTTTTTACACTGCGTTGCTTAGACAGCTGACACAGTTGTGGCTCTGAGCTGGCCTTAGAGACTCGAGTCTAAAGCTAGACTGAGTAGCTCAGAATGTAATCTCTGATTAAAACCTGAAGTGGGGACATCACAGAAAAAACTACACCCTTGGTCAGTCAGGAGGAGATGTCTTCATCCATTTCATCATTGGCCCCAGCACTGACTGGCAGTGCTACTGTCCGTTGTACAAAATCTCATATCCACCTCTTCAGGCATTTCTCTCTCCCATTAGAGGTTTTTAGGCTGGGACAAGGCAAATGGACCACATGCCTGCTCAGCCTCCTAAGCTGAGTGCTATTTTATACCAAGATGCTGAGCACGGAAGTGCTGGCACAGTCTCCTACTGGGAGCTGGGAAGGAAAAAACAAGCTGGTGAGGTTCAGGATGTGAGCAGTGTGGGAAGGGGTTTCCATGCCATTGGATCCAGTAATAGCAGAGAAACAGGTTCAGTTATGAAGGTGAGTCCTTGTTGGCCTGTATGCCTAAGAATCAGGCTTCTACATCTCCATTAGCTGCGTAGCCACTGAACAGCTTTAATGTGCCTTTATCATTCTCCGTGTGTTGCTTTACTGTCCACTAGCCCAGTTCTCCATGCAAAATGTCCTCATTTCCAGCGGCCTGTTTCACTAATACTTTACCTTGGGAACTAGTGCTACCCATCTAGCCATCCATGAATTTACACCTTGTCCATCCTATCCCTTTTCTGGTTTTGCAGCCCTCTAGAGTAACTGTGTTCTCCAGCCTCATTAAAGAACAGTCCCAATGGGTGTGATGCTGAAGTCACGTTCATGTCCTGAATAGAAAAAACTGTCCATCTAGCCTTCCCTGGAGAGAAGGCCTTTCCCACCTGTGGGTTTCCTCCAGGCAGATCCTAGACAGAGCAATGGGTGTACTGGCTTTGGAGGTCCCTCAGAGAAAGGTAGGCACCAGTATTTGGGACCTGGCTGGAGAAGGCTGTTCTGCAAGGATCCTCATCCTGGCTTTGCCTTAGAGCTGGAGACTGAAAGAAAGAAGAGGTAGCATGTGCTGCTGGTGTACAGGGGTCAGTCGGAGGGCCTGCATTCCCACTCCCCTCTGTTACATCGATAGTATCGCTGTCATGTAGGTCCGGTGGGTCAGGAAAGTCAGTGTCCAGCTGGCACAGGGTCTCAGCAGGTTGTAAAGCTGCTTTGTCCATCACCGTCTCATCCTGTTTCAGAACTGGTGTGGATGAGGTGCCTTCACTTGACTGGAGAGCCCCAGAAATAGCCATGGCCCGCTGGGCTTCACCTTCTGTCTCTTCCACGAAGGAGCTGTTTTGGAAGCCCCGGGTCACCTTAATACATTGAAGGAAGTTGTGGGACAACACGGGCATGTCCCCTGCCATTGTGCAGAGGTCTGGGGAGGGGAGAGCATGGTAAGACTCGCCATCCTCGCTGCCACTGCCCTCCTGGGTGAAAGGCTCATAGGTGAAGTAGACCTGACAGGGCTCGATCTCAAAGGAGTTGGGAAGGTGGAAGAAGAAGTAGCCTTGGTTGGTGAAGCAGCTGGATACAGAGTGCCCACTGGTTTCTAAGGGAGGATCAGGAGTCAGGGTTCCCTTGGAAAGTAGCAAATGGGATTCCTGGTCGTTCTTCTGCATCACCTCGAGCATGGAGATCTCTGGGGCTGTGCCATTCACACAGTAGGAAGATGTGGAGAACGGGGAGGAGAGCCATTTCTGATGGGGAAGAAACACAGGAGAGAGACTGTTACGCCAAAAGTACAACATTCAGTGAGGAACCAAAGGTTTCTTCTCCTGAGCGCCCACAGCAATCAAGTGACCTTTTCTCTGTCCAAGCAAGAGTTGCCAGAGGTGGTGGGGAGGGAAATTCACATTCATGATGTCTCATCTGCAGGATTTTCAAAGTGTATCTTTCTGTCACTTTGGAATCAAGAGTGGATCTTGCAAGCCTATGTTTTGAGATTTCTGGAGGGGGGAACGGAAGATGGAGGATTAAAGTGAAAGGAAGAAAAAAAATTACAAGACCATAAGATGAAGTGAAGGTGGAAACATGAAAAGCAGTACTGAGATGCATCTCATGCAATCTATTCCTAGGTGCTGAATCAGTTTCTAATACATCTACATGGCCCTATGCAGATTTCTTGTCTAAAGTGCTCTTCCAGGCCACTTGTGCCTCAATTTCCACGCTCACCCTGAGTGACATCCTGCAGTGCGTCATTATCCTTAAAAATAAACTGGTTTTGATAACATCCAACTTCATTGCCTTCATGGCCAGTAAAGCCAATTTTTCAGTTCTTTCTGCACTGAGAAAGTGTCTTCAGTGCCTGCTGCACACCCCCGCTCCCTTACTCTGCACTCTTCCCCTGTAGCTTAAGCTTTCTAAGGCTTTTTGCACTTAGGCTTTTCCAAAGCTTCGCTGTCCTCTGGACTTTCTGCAGCTTGTTTCCATCCTTCTTAAAGCGAGATGCCACTTGGGATCACCTCCCATGTCTTGCATCTGACACTCCCTTTAATACTGCACAGAATGGTAACTGTCGCCTTGCAGCTGCCCATACTCACGGAGAGATTAGGGGAAGGGAGAAAGTGGGAGTGGAGAAAGAAGGGAAAGAGACAACAAGAATGCAGGAAACAGCTAAGTGCCATCCAGCGTGATGGCAATTCACATTAGGAGCAGAGGAAAGGCTCAGAGCCAGGAGGAGCGGATCACAGCAGGAAATCTGGAGAAGAGCTGGGCAGCCTAGGGCAGGCAGGGAGGGACCGAAGTGGGGTGGAAGGGGATCTGAGAGGCCAAGCTCCCTCCCACAGGTCCCTTGTTTTCTCTCAGGTGCTGAGGTTTGAGTGGTTTGCTGTTTCTCAGTTCCGTAATTAGAGATGCCTCAGCCAAGTGTCAGGTTTTAGAAGGTCAGAAAATAAAACTTGAGCGGAGAACCCAGCAGCTGGTGCTACAGGCACATGTGTCATGTGTGCACATGTAGGTCTGACAACCAGCTGTCTGTCCCGGGCATGTGCAGCTAGACCTCCTTTCCCTCATTTCTCCCTCATAACCACATGGCTCCATCCGCAGTCCCATACCTGAATGTCACCTCCGTGAACCGAAACGAGTGGGGGAAAGAACTTCTCAGGGTCTGGGATGTGAATCTTCAGGATGTTCTTAAACCTTGAGAAAAGAGAATGAGAAGGAGGAATGAAGCAGGGCCTGATCCTGACCAATCTGGCACTGTGGTGGGGGTAGGAGAGAGCATCGCAGCTCATGGGTACTACCTGGCGTGGGGGAGAGGCAAAATAAGAACAAGCCTGAGGGCTCTCCTTGCTCTTGAGTGGCCTGAAACACAGTAGCTGAGGGATGAGAGGTATAGAGATGAGGCAGTTAAGCCTGGCATTGGTAAATACACTGCCCTCAGCCTTTTCCCTGGGGAAGCACAACCAACAGTTCACTGGTTTCTTCCCTGCCTTGGCTGGTCACTTTAACCTCTCCACCTGCCCGCTTAAGCCCCTGTCCTGATGACAAGCTGGGCAGGTCTCCCTTGTTTCTAAGCTCCAGCTGCTGTGAGCTGCCCCCTCTTTGCTTTGCTGCCACCACAATGACTCAGAGGACCACGTGGCCTGAGCACGACCATCACTGGCAAAGCTGTGCCACAACTCTCTGCCCTGTTAGCAGGATGCTGCATGGTATAGCTAGGACACACTGGCCATGCAAGCTGTCTGAGAATGCCTTGCATCAGTCCAGAGGCCTCTACTTTACTGGAACCAGTGTGCTTTCATCCTGAGGGAGCATGAAGTGATCTAATCTGCTCCTCAGTCCCTCAGAGAGGTTGGCTGATCCTGTCAGCTCTTTGCTGAAGCTTTGCTGTGGGATGCTCTGAGGAAAGACCCTCCTGACCTCTGGAGGCAATCAGTGTACTCTCTGAAGCATCAGAATTTGCTAGTTCTTGCATATAAACTACCTTACATCGCTGCAGATGCTATTTTTATTCATGCATGTCTAATCCTTCCTTGGATCTTACCTCAGCATTATCCTTCATCCAGTTCCCCCAGGTTAATTATACTCTGCGGAGAAAGGAGGCCTTTTTGTCTCTGTCTCTGTGCCATATAGCTAGCACTTCCTCAGCTTTGTGTTATGACTCAAGGTAAAACACAGTGACCAGTGACTTTCTCAGTATCCATCTTCCTTCAACATCCTTCTTCTTTCCTTATAGAGAAGTCATGCAGCCTCTGCTGCCTCATCCCTGAGAATATTTCTCCCTGCTCCCTGCCATGAACATCATCACCTGCTTCTTTGCCCCTGTCCTGAAATGAGAAAACCTGTGGCCATTTCTAACCTCACCATGCTGCCAGGTCACTCTCTGTATTACTGCACGGGGTAACCTTGTGAGACACTTTCAGTCCTGAATAAAAGCAGTGTCTGGGTAGAAGCTCTGACAAAGAGATCTTTAAAGCATCATGTAGATGTTTACCAGCATGTGATGAGACACTTCAGGACTGCACAGACCAGGGAGAGGAAGAATTGTACTCCTCACTCAGGAGTTTTGCCTACAGACCAAATGTCACCACGTCCTGCCTGAGCTCTTGCTGGAGTGTTTAAATGAGAAGGTAGTGGCACCTAGGCTTGCTTGGTCCTCTCTACTGAGGGTGTGCTCAACCCAGTGGCCTGCTTTTTAAGAGGCAACTTTGGTGCATCCCTGCTGGGGAACATCACTCTAACCCCTGGGCAGCAGAAGTGCTGAGGCGGCTGTTTTTAATTCAGCCAGGGCATGGCACCAGGTCACATGAGCATAGCACGATATGATGATGGCCGTGAAACCACATAATTTTGGGTGGTGACAGATCTCCCCAGACAAATGTCAGCCTCAAAAGGTTGGGTTATAAACCATATTTTTAAGTCACTATCCTGAGTAATGCCAAGTGAAAAATAACCCGGGTTTAGAGAAGACACACAAGATACAGGAGAGGAACAGAAAGGAAAACTTGACTCTCGTTTACCATTTCAAGGTCCGTAAGTTAATAAGGAAGGCAGTCCCAATGATCACGAAGATGCAACTGCTCACTATAAGAGCTGGCAGGACCGGACGGGATGTTTCTGCAATATGAGAGAGAATGAGAGAGTTGCTGTGAATATTTAGCCAGGATTCTGGAGGTAGGAGCTGCAGCCGTTCCATGGCTGTTCAAGGTGATCAAAGTGGGCCTTTATTATAATTTTATACAATATTATAAAATTATATAAAATTATAATATACAGGGCCTTTATTATAATTTTATATAATATTATAAAATTATATAAAATTATAATATACAGGTCAGATAAATGAGTTCTGCTGTGTTGTGTAGGATGCCTTTGAACTGATACAGGTTTCAGAGTCTACTTGGCATTGCTTAATAGATAATTTGTGCTGAACAGCTTGAACTCCCTGTTCATAACAGCACCACAGCTGAGGGTTGCCACAGATGAGGTGCCACAGTCTACTGGTTAAAGTGTCCATCTACCTGTCTGTCTCGTTGCAAAGGAAAGCAGGAAGTCCTAAAATTAGCTTAAGTGGAAATGGAGACTTGAAACAGCATTATGAGTTAGTGGAGGAGACAGACCCGTGGGGTTCATGGGTCTTTGAGAAGGCAGGAGGACCAAGGATGAAGAAGGTTAGGGGTCAAGGGGCTGGCTTCTTTGTTTGGAGAGGTGTAGGAAAGCTTTAGGAGGCTAGGAAGGCTACAGCTTTCCACTATATTTTAGTACTTGAATTGTAGGGTTAGAAGAAAGAGACTGAGTTCCCACATTGCCAGCACTGCCAGCACTCCTCAGGCTTGTCTGGCATCATCTCAAACTTTTCTTAATCTGTCTCTTGCACACACATCTCCCCAGTGCACTTTTGCTTGGTCTTGCTATTCTGGTGCTTGTCTCCTCTACCTGCCCCCTCATCTCCCTCCAACCCTAGTGTTCCTTGGTCTGGGCCTGCAGAGTATCTCTGGAGTAGTTGTGAGGGAACAGAGAAAAATAAAAGAAGGAGGAGACATTTTTAGAACATTCTTTGCCTGTCCTTGAGATGCTACTCAGATCACTTTGTCTCCTCTGCCTCTGATACCCTGGTTATCTTTGGGTCTTGGTTGCTATGACAACTGGTTGCGGCTGTATCCTATTCATTGACATCACACACTGTCAAAATTTGATCGCCACAGCAACACAGTGCCCTTTCTAAACATAGCTCCTCTGTTTATACCAGCACCAGGCATAACAGGGAGGGGTTGAGCAGGGGCAGAGTGGGGGCGACATGAGAAGGAATAACCTCTGTCTGCTTATTTTTCAGAAAAGATATGGCAGAGACCACAGCCAATGACTCACCGAAGAGACTTGCTCAGGGCACTGTCTTTCAAGGCTGGAGGTGTCCTCTGTGCTGTGGTTCATGGCAATGACTGATGCAAGTCTCAGCAGACCTTTTTGGAAGGGACTTAACATGCGTCTAAGTCTCTTCCATTCTCCGTGAGACTTTGCTTCCTAGGCTCAGGTGTCCTTTGGTTCAGGAGCTGAGCACTCTGTTTCACTGCATTTCACGGATCAATGGCTCCAATGAACTGGGCCATTTTAGAAAGATGGATTTATGTTCCTAAGTCACATTAGCACCTGGGAAAATGCCAGTCCTGGCCACTGCTTCTGCAGGTCAGATATCTGGCCTTACTGCTCTGGGGAAACAGTCCCTGATTTACATCTTGTGGATTTTGCCTGGCTTCTGGAAGTCAGAGGGGCTGTGTTGGGGTCGGGAGGTCTTTGCCCTTAAGCCCTGTTGAGCCAGCCTGACTTAACAGATTAGGAGGGACAAATTGTTTCCAACCCTTCTGTTGCTCTTTGGTCAACACAATTGTCCCTACCCATCTTCCTCCAGCTTCTCAGCCTGCTTTGGCCCCTTCTACCTTGTTTTCCCTGAGTCCCCGTTCTCCCCTCCAAGTCAGACTGCTTGACTCTGATCCTTACGGTCAGCATGTGTCCTCCACAGTATCGTCTCGCTCCAGTCGCTCCACACGCCTTTGTAGGTACTTAAGGCACTTGGCCTTGCACGGACAGCTGCCTCATATTTCAAGTCGGGTGAGAGGCTCTCAAACACCGCCCACATCTGGTCCTGCATAATGGTGAAGTTCCTGGCCTCCTGGGAGTAGGGCAAAATTAGAGCATCATCAACACCCTGGCTTACAGCCTCATGTGGCCATCTCTTCTAAGGCCCTCAGAGAGGATTTGTCTCAGATCCCTACACCTCGTGCACTGCTTGTTCACCCTGGAGGAAAACTCTTCCTTGCTTTGCTTTTTTCATCCCTTTCAGGTCTGTCCTGGAGCTGTCTGGATTTCTTTGTGACAGCACTAAGTAAAATAGGATTCCCATCTGCCTCCATGTCATCACCAAACACTGGCAGCAGGTGACACAAGTAAAAGGGTGGAGGGGTGTCATCCACTCTGCAGCTTCACCAAAACTGGTTTTGTCCTGAGGGGAGGCCCAGGAGCAAGTCCTGGGTGACGCAAAGAAGACCAGGATTCATATGGTGACAGTACCCCCCTCTGTACTCACCTCCCAGGACTGACTCGTGGTTCGGTACCGCACTTGGTATTCCCGCTCCCCATCCAAATAGTGAGAGGAAATATTCAGGCTCCACGTTAAGTTGTAGGTGTTTTCAGTTTTGCTAACCAGCTGAAGATTTCCTGGAGGCCTCAGCTTTACTGGAAAGAGAGAAGGAGCAGGGCTGATGATACCTCCACATCGTCTGTCCATAACAGGACTCCACCGCAAACCCCACTGCAGCAGGGTTGGTGTCTTGGCTGTGCTTACAGACTGCAGCCAGCCACGGCCACATGAGACAGTTAGTGAGTTCCCCCTCTCTGTTCCTCCTTCTTCCCCACTGTCCCTGACAGCAAAAGGCCTGTTGTCTCTGGACTACGTTAAAGGCAGCTCCCCTGTGAGCCTGTGAGAGTGGCCCCTGCAGTTAGTGCAATTAATCCCACATGGCCATGCAGCCTATCTTGTAGGGGTGATCCACAAGGCAATGGTATCGATAGGAATGGAGCATGGCTGGGGAGACAGCTGCTTCCCAGCTGCTCTTTCAGAGAGCTACCGCCACAGGGGATGGAGTTACACAGACTGTCTGGGCTGATCCTTCCCAATCCCTGACTCCAGCCATGCCTTCTTATACCTCACCTTGCAGCAGCTCTATTGGACATCTCCTCGAGCCAGGTAAACTCACACATCCAGCAAAAAAATGACCCAAGCAGATGTTTTTCTGCTGGATTAGCGAGTTGAATCCTTTCAGCAAAGACTGATGCATGCCAAAGCTGGCTTAAAGGAGGGTGGAAGCATGTATCTGGTAGGAGGAGCAGGGGAAGAGCAGCAAGACTCTCCCTCCTTCTTGCAGCATGCGTTTTTCAGGAGGTCAGCTGAGCTGTCATTGAAGCCAGAACTCCTAGTGCAAAGCACTCTCATCTAACAGTGTCCCAGATACAGGACAGGACAGGAAGTGACTGACGTGACACTGCATGTTAGAGGTGCAAGTGGCGGGAGTCAACGTGGTTCATCTGTGCTAGTTGTAGCAGGCAACAAGGAAAAGACACAAGTCTAAGATCAGCTATGGGTGTTGCATAGGGGTGGATGGGGAAGAGAAATTAGCTATCATTTCGTGGGGAAGCTTCAGAGACTGCAAGACAGATGAGTACTCACTATTTGCAAGTGGTCTGAAATCTTCTATTCGCACAGGTATAGACCTATTCTCTCCAATCTGGCAATGGACAGACATGGTAAGACGGTCTGCAGTGGTGAAGCATTGAGTCTGCAAGGAAAATTTGCAATTAGTAACACTGAAGCCTCATCAATAAGCATTCATATTTCTAAGCATTGCCTATGTATAAGAGGTTTAGGAATACTTGACAATAAATATGGACAATATTTGTGGCTGAAAGGCATAAGCCTCAGTGGTGAGTGAGGAACCAAAGATTTATACTTCATGTGGTTGGAATTTTTGTTCATTGGCGAGAAGGGCACAAAATATTGTAATATGCTAGTTTGCTAGGATTGCTGTATGTGCTGACTAAGCAGGGAAAAAGTTACTTTCTGTGAGTGACATTTATTGAGGAAAAATATTTTTACTAAAACATTTTGTGTTCATTGGTAAGAATGAGATGACATTAGTATTAAATATTACTCTTGAAATGCAATGATACTAAAGGGCCACATACATCATACAGTATTAAATAAGCAACAGGGAAATTAGCTTGATTAGAAAGAAAAGATTTTGGAGCTGTTTACCAGCCCTGCAATTTGTCTTTGCACATGATGTGCAAATGTAAGAAAGCCTGTCTGTCGTTGGAACTGGTTGTGACTTTATCAATAAGGGGGATTAGCTCATATTTGGGTGGGTTTTTTTCTGAAAACACAACGACTACAGTAACTCTGGATATGACTGAAGGAAGTACATAATGAGTCTAAAAAAAGACTGATTTCAATAAAGAATAATAGCTAGAGGATTTGTATCACCATTAGCTCCAATGATGTGTTGCTGTTGCATCTTGCATTTGACACACCTAACCAGACTTCACAGTAGTTAATGATCTGAAAAATGGCACTGACCTCTTCAAGGAAAATAAGGTCAAGAGGCGACCTCAGAGCTGGTGGTGATGTCCATCCTCCTCAGAGGAAGGGATTAGGGCCAAACCCAGCTAATTGAGACATGGGACATGGCATGTGATCTGTCTGTCCTGCACCTCTTCTGCATGTGTCAGGACAGCATGGCCCAGCTCACAATGAAGCCAATCCCTCCTGCAGGGGAACCCACAGGGGTGATGCATATCAACAACACACAACATCAAGCCCAGCTCCAGAACTGGAGTCAGGGATTAGGTTTGGGCTTTTTATACTGCTCCTGGCTGTCACACTGTTTATATACCCCAAATCCACATACAAATCCTTTCCACCTTGTCATTAGCGAGGACATCCGAGATGAATTACTCACATTACTGTTTTTGCTGAAGGTCTTGATGCATCTCCTCAGTCCTGTCATGTGTTCTGCCTTGGGTAATTCACAGTGCTCCTTGAATTTTTCAGGTAAGGGAAAGAACCTGGGTTTTAAGCAGAACTCCAGTGAGCTGGGGGGCTGTTTTGTATTTAGTCAAACTTTATGTAACACTAAAGGCCTTTCAAAGCATTTTGTATCCTACCATATTTCCTGAACAGGTTACAGCAAGGATGTAATCCCACTTTCTCTCCCCACTGCATCACTCAGACAAATTTTATGTGCTGGCACATGGAGAGTCAATGCACCCCAGTTATTTCAAGCCAAAGATAACAGTAGGTTTCCAGCTTCCAAGTCTTTACAAAACCCTCTTGCTAGCTTCTCTGCTTCCCGTTGATATCAGAGGGCATGCAGAGCCCAAACACACCTGCTGCCCACAACTGTGCCAACGTGGCCCTGGAAGAAAGGTGCCTGTTTCAGCCCCTCTAGGGCTTACAAGTCTCCTTCAAGCCACCGAGAGTCCAGTAGGATCTCAGATACTGAGTGAGATGTATCTTCTGAACCAGGTCACATCCCAGTCAGCCAGGACCGTACGTCACGCTTGGCAGTGCTATGCCACGACCTCTCTTCTGGTCTGACAAGCGTGGCTGGACAGCCTAAGCTGAGCTATGGCACAGGGGGTGACAGACTGGGAGAGCATCCATGGGGTTGCAGCTGAGGGGGTATCAGATTGAGCTGCCTGCTCCAGCTGTAAGGTCAGATCAAGCCTGGGACTTGCTGATGGTGGGGAGAGGTGGTGTCCTAGAGCCCTGGTCAAGCAATGGAACAGTTCCAAATCCAGCCCAAATTCCAGCCTCAGTCTCTGTGATTCACAGTCATGGAGCAACATAAATATTTTGGCTTTCTAGGTCCATATACCAGGCCCCAGAATATATTTGCCCATCTCACCCCATTGGAGGTCTCTCTATGACAATCACAAGCAACCCACCCACTGCCAGAACCACACTGAGCCTCTCCTTATGACAGGCACCCAGGGAAGCCCTGGGGTAGGCTGGTAAGTCTCTTGACTGGAGATGTCATACTTTGAGACCACAGAGACTCAGCCAGCCCCCATTGCAGTACTGGCCATGCACCTACCCCTCCACTGGGAGACATGTGGGAGAGGAAAACATCATGAACTGAGAGAGATGAAAGGGTCAGGGGAGATAAGGGGAACAATATTTTCCTTCATTTATTGTTACTCAGGGTGCAACATCCCAGCTCATCCTGGCAATGGGCAAATGGCCTCTGTATAACTTTAATTCCACCCTCCTCTGCCCCCATCTCTATACATCCTTCCTTTTCCATTGCAAATGCCTTTCAGTCCAGAGAATGGCTACCAAGGAAGAGAGATTTTTTGGAAAATGAAGCACAGACAGAGCTATGGAGCTGGAAGATGGGCTGTGCTAGACAGTTTGGGACCGTCAGATGACAAACACTGAGCAGTGGCCAGCATCTCAGCCCACATGGGGTTAGAGACAGAGTTCAAGACAAAGCCCCTCGGTTCTGTCACTCCACTACACCTGGCCTGGGGAGGGGGAGCCTACATTTTTGTTAAGTGGTAAACTTTCCAGGACACTTTTCATTCAAAGCATTGGCTTTCCTCAGCCTCTCCAGTCACCCACCTGTCACAAAAAGCTAACTTCGATAAAATCTCCAGCTGGCATGGTGCTTCAACCAGGTCCCTGCCTGGGTTCCAGTTGCAGAAGAGAGCCGCCCGCGAGTCATACCAACAAGTTAGGCTGGAGGCGCCTGCCAGCAGAGAAGAGACGGACAGCAACGTGACTGGATTAGCAATGATGTTTGGCATTAACCATCATCCCAGACAATTCTGCCCCATCCCAAACTACAGACCGACTCCTCTGCTGGGTAACTGTCTCCAAGTAAAAAAGGCAGAGCCACTCACTTCTCTACATTCTTGGAGGCTGATGTGCTCATAAGAGACCTGGGACTATTGCAGCCTCCTCTGGCTGTATGTTTCAACACAAGCATTGCACAGCAACACACCGTGGCACACACACACCTCCAGCCGACCCCCCTCCCTGCTCGCCCAGCTGGCACGGGTGAAGGGAATCACTTCTTACCTTGTGCCAAGTCTGATGCCCGTGAGAGAGGCGTGAGGCTGAACAGCCAGAGGTGACACAGAAGCAGCAAAGAGGGCTTCATCTGTACTGGTGACACACTGAAAGAGAGAAGACGCCCCCCTAACATAACTCAGCAACGCAAATTAGGAAGATGTCATCTCACAGGAGGCATCCACTGTCCTAGGGCAGGGCTCAAAGCCAGTGCCAGTCTTCCAGGCTCAGAAAATCATACCGCTTCCACTCCGGAGTCTGTGCTTTTCCCTCAGCACCTCATTGTTTTCCTGCCTTGGGTGCTTTGCTCAGCACTGAAACCGTTCGCAGTGCAGCACAGATAGGCTGTTTGCAGGAGTAATGCCTTCTGGAAATATGTGTGTGAGTGCACAGCAGTCCGCGTGTGTTGTTTCAGGCTGCTTGCTGACTCAGGTAGAGAGTGCTGCCTCGGTTGCACACGGCTTGTGCTTTGAAGAGCTTCTTTTTTTGGTAAACCCTACGGCTGAAATAACTAGGTGCTTGCTGAGTAAGAGGGGTCTCTGGCTGCAACTGACAAAAGTTGCAGAGTTCACGGCTGAGGAGGTAGATTTTGAATGGCTTGTTTGCGACAGGGAGAAATCAGGGAGAAGAAGGAGTTTACCAGGTTCTGGAAAGTCAAGGCTTTACCATATCACAAAATATTACATAGTCATACACAAACCATGCACCATCCCCATCAAGGAGACCCTGCACTGCCTTGGAAGGAGCCGTGCTTTTAGGTGTAGCAGAAAATTTGAGCTTTGTAATTAGGAAACTCTGCAGCACCCCTCATCCACCTGTGGCACCCAGGGAGACTCCTTGTCTTACAAAGCCTGTACAGCCATGCTCCATATTAGACAGACTGGGCTTATGGGCTTCTCATCCAAGCCTCCCCCTCTCCCCGTCCACCTGGACACCCGTACCTCAAGGTCTGCCTCTGCCCACAGGAGAAGGGACCACCTTCACCTCTCAGCAAGCCTGGAGCCCAGGCAGAGCTGAGCAAAACAAGACAGAGCCCCGCTGGAGCCTGCTGGGACTGCCAGGGGAGTGGGAAGAGAGGGTTTATAAAGGCCTGGCATGAGGCATAATATCAATTCCCATTGTGATAAAAGATTAGGTTCAGATGAAGAAAAACATGACGACAACACATTAACAGACAAAGGGGAGAGAGAGAAAGAAAGCAGGCGGCGTGGTTGTGAGATGTGGGGTATGATTTGAGAGGACTGTGGAGAGACAGAGAGATAAATACATGCTCAGCCCTCCCCAACGGCGAGATTCAGTTTGTCAGACTGAAACTCCTTCCAAGACGCTTTTCAGATCAGCCACCCCCCATGTGGGAGAGAGCTGGCATCGCCCCCTTTACCTTCCAGCTCCAGGCACCGAGCAGTCCAGACAAAGGGAGTCCCCGGGGACCAGGTCGTGGGGTTGGATGGAAGCAGGTGCTGGACGTCAAACTGTGAGGGGAATGGGGAGGGGGGAAAGGGAGAGGGATGGAGGCAGATATCCTAGCTCAGTGCATGTCCAGGTGTCAGCCAGCGCTGCTGGCACGAGAGGAGAGGTGCCTCCAGCCTGGCAGTTCTGCTGCGGAGCTGTTCCTCTCGTACGTGCACGGTCTCTCTCTGTCTTCTCCCTCTCACCTTTGCACAGGAAGCTGCCGCTTGCTTGCCTTGTCAGACTGAGACGAGGCCCTGAAGTATCGAAAAGGCTAGCGAGGCCGAGAATAAAAAGCCCCAAACCACGTCCTACTTCCTGCTGGTAAAGCAATAGGTGCAGAAACAAGGGTGGAGGGATCAGGTGTTAGCTTGCAGTGCTCAGATACACTGGGACCAGTTTGTAACTATTGCTGGGAAGCAAAAGAGAGAGAGAAGGACCTGTCCTCTTGGGACACCAGCAAGAGACCCATAGCTTCCTCTTTCAGACTCCCAAACAGACCATTCATATCACTCTCGAGGTCTGCACACATGCACAGATCACTTTGAAACCAGGGATAGGAGTCAATCTGCAGTAGAAATACTGTGGACCACTTTGTGAAAAATAACTTGAGTCGTTGACCTAAGCAACACCAGAATGAAACCAGCCTCCACATCAGTGCCCCAGTTTCAGAGGATCCATCCTGGGTCAGAGCGGGAGTGGAATGAGGGCAGTGCTGAGTGTGAGCAAGCTTGAGGCACAACCCTCATGCTTGCATATGGTGTGACACCACTGGAACAACCATCCTGCGGCCTCCCTACCCAGCCGAGCACCCCACTTGCTCCGCAGAAGGAAGAATCACCCCCTCCAACCTGAGCCTCGCAGCTAGTCCAGACAGGCAACACTGCCTCGCAGTAGCTGCAGTGCCTGTTTGGCATGGCTTGTCCATTCAACAGGCCAGACAGGGATGGAAAAAATATGTCCACCTTCTTCCAAAGATTCATGTGCCCTCACCTTCACAGACAGATAACCCCCTCACAGGCCCTGCAAGGCACATTTAGTTTTAGAACATCCTTTTGCCACAGGCAGATGTCTTCCCCAGAACACTTCGCCTTCACATCCCAAGCCAAGACAGACGCACAAACACAAATCCACAGCCCGATGGTTGCCCAGTTCACAGATAGGCATGCACATGCATACATGACCCCGCACACCTCTCTTTTTCCATACACAAATACAATTCTCTGAAGTGCAGCACATCACGTTTCCTGTCTGGTCTGGGCTGCACGAAGATGGCCGCTGGTGTGGGGCCAGATGATGAGAATCTCCGTTTATACACTCAGTGGTCACCACACTGTGCTCCTCACCTTTCCGTCCTAGAGCAGCTCAAGGCCCAAGCTCAGGTCCAGCAAGCAAGTTTTGCTGACCAAAAGTTGCCAGAGGCTAATCTCGAGTCTCCAGGCAGTTCCTTTTTGAGGACTCTATAAACCTGGAGGATGGGGCCTCCTTTATCAACAAAGAGATCTTGGTTTCAGGTAGTGGAAAAAGGGTGTGGGAGGAGGATGAGTTTCTAGTCACAGCAGCCCAGCTCAGAGATTGGATCTCAGAAGATATTAGACCTCAAAAAGAAATAGTTTTGGAGCAAAACAGTGATTTGAAGGCATGGCCGAGCCATTTTGAAGGAGGTTGCAATAGTGGATCCTCATGGCCATTTCTGGGAGAGCACTGCAGTTCATCCAGCATCAAGCACTCACTTAGCCAGCAGCCTGGAGTGCAACACCTCTTTCCTCACCACGCACAACATGCACCAGGAGTCTGAAAGGTGTCATTTGGATGCTCTTGCTGGTCATCTGAAGACTCCTTTTATGGCCACCCTTTGTGAGGGCAACTGGGGAATCTGACCAGCCAGCCTCTGTTGAAGAGGAGCAGGGGAGAGGATGGGCTGTGTGCTCTCCTGCTCTGGTAATCACTGACTGTGGTCGTTGCACCTTGGAGGCTCCCACCAGGGTGGAGCTGTAATGGCATGTATCATCAGGGCACAGCCTGCCTTTCCCAGGAACTCTTAAAATGAATGCAGCTTATTCTGGCACAGAAGTCCTCGGCTGAAGGAATGAAGTGCTCTGTGAGTAACTTCTTGGTATCACCAGCTCCAGCATATTTTTCCTGTTTGTCCTTCAGATTGAGAAATCTGCGCCTTCCTTCAGACCAGAGATCACTTTGGAAAGCAAGAGCACAAAGCACCCATTCTTTATTGTTCAGCTTATCAAGGAAAAAAAAACCCACTGATTCCCTTTTTTTTTCTTTTTTCCTTTTTTTTAATGTGTAAAAATCAGATGAGGTTGGTTGTGCACTGTGGTACCTGGAATAGTGGAAGAGGAAAACTGAACATGTAGTTAGTCCCTAGAGAAGACGAGCAGCTGCTGCGGTTGAAAACAAGGATTTATCTGGTCAGTCAATTCACTGGAGACTTTTTTCTAGATCTGGGTCTCTATAATAGACTCTCGTGCAGATTTTTTGATGTCTAGTAAGGACTGATGTCACATTGAACACTTTCCCAATGAAGATCCTAATGGAGAGCCAGCTCTCCTCTATCCAGCCACTTTTACTTAACAGTAGTAAGGGGTATACCTCTTTGTCAAGTGTGACTTGAATTGACTGACTTTTCCAAAATTGTGGAGGGAGGGGGAATAGTCCAATGGATCAGCTAACAGACAGCCAAACACCGATGCGTGGAGACACAGACTGCCTCAGCATGTTTAATTTCCACTGGAAACACAGTTTAAAATGTACTAAAGCAACAACTGTGTGGCATAAGTAAGAAAGGGTTTCCCACACAGGTATGATACCATGATTGTGTCCAGACCTTATCTAATACAGATAAATACACTTGCTGTCAGCACAGTTTTCAGACTTGATTGCCCAGGATGTCATGTTACCGAGAATTTGGCACTTTCTGTCTCCTTTACACCGACATTGTTAGGAATGGTGCCATTTGTAATGTGAGAAGCCAAACAAAACCACATCGTCAGCGACACATGCGAGGTGTTCTTGTGATTACCTTCCTG
Source organism: Gymnogyps californianus (assembly GCF_018139145.2). NCBI lineage: Eukaryota > Metazoa > Chordata > Aves > Accipitriformes > Cathartidae > Gymnogyps > Gymnogyps californianus. The sequence continues at coordinate 160,841,693 of NC_059471.1, forward strand.
TCCCCATAATGGTGACTGAGACGGGTGAACTCACTAGTCAGTGTTGTTGTTCAGTGTTAAAGCAGCAAGCAAAAGTGTGGTGTTGGAGGTTTGGTTAAAGGTGTTGTTTGGGCCAGATCGGTGTTTCAGGGGCAATGTAAGTTTTAAAAATCCTCAAGTCTGGGGCAGGTGGTTGAGCGGAGGCCCATCTTTTTCCCCTCGCTCTGCTTTCATTAGAGAAGAGCAGTGCTGCTGAAACTTCTCATTTTCAGTTGTGTGTCCACTGAGAGTCTCCACAGAATGGCAGAGGTGAACAGGAGAACAGGGACAGTGAAGAAGTGTGAAGTGCAAAAGTATTGCGTGGTGTCAAATTATCCCACAATTCATGAGCTCATTAGCTGTCGTTAGGCTAGGCACATCCCTTCCCTTTGCTGGCTCTCAGCTGGGACTGGAGTCCCGGGCTAACTGGGATGCCTTGCTTGTGGTTTACAAACCATCCAGGCTCACCAGAGCTGAGCTCAGTGGAGGGCTCAGCAGATCCATCTCAGTGTCCTGTCCCCATGGCGCTCTGGAGTGGAGCAGTGGGAAGGGTGCAGAGCCAGCAGGAGGTGAGGGGATGAGGGCAGAGATGCCCTGATGGCCACCAAAGTTCGCTTCCTGACAGGATACACTGTGAAGATCTCTAGACGCTCCGTAGGTTATTTTTGGTACTTTCCAAATAATGTTGTTTTAACTATAACCTTTACGTTGAATTTCCTGCCATTTGTATATGTGCGCTTCTCAAAACTACGACGTTGTTCTACATCTGCTGTTATTTTCCCCTTAAATTGTGGTTCTACTCCGAAAAAAGTCTGTAAAAATGGCCCCACAGGGAACCACTGTTTAGTGTGTCAGGGAGCTCTTTATTGAATTTGTTCACATTACCAGTCTAAAAGAGGCTTTGCTTTGTATCAAAATGGCAACCTTGGGCTGACGTTAAAGAGGTTTTTTTTTCCTCCCGCTCCATCGCCCCTGCAGATATTGCTACTATAGGCTAACCGCTGCCCTCAGGTTAATCTCCATTACTGTGTTCAAGTGGAGAGGCATTTAAGCAATGGAGTTTATGTTCTGAGATCAGGTACCACAATGGAGTAACCATGCTGGGCAGCAAGTGTTAAGCCCACCTACACAGCAGATAATATTCCTGTGTTTCTTCCCTTCCAACTTCTGTCCCACAGAGAGTGTCCTGATAGATCTGCCTGATAAAAGCAGAAGACATCAAATATACACATGAATACACAAAATGTTCAAAAGTAGGGATTCCATAGCCCTGCAGGCTATGGAAGAACATGGATAAAAATGGTAGGAAGCTGAGGCAGTTGCAGGCACTCTCACCCGTGGCAAGTCTGGGGCCACAGGTGGGAGGGGATGGAGGAGGTGTTCACTTTCACTCCCTGACCGTGATGGTCACAGGCCCAGAGAAGTGGGGAAACAAGGGTGGGAGGGGAAGCATGCTACTTTCGAGCAGTTTCACTCTTAGCCTGCCTGGCTGTGAACACACAGCTATGAACTCACGAGCATGGGCACGGGACAGTCACGAGATACCCCCACTCAGGACCTGAGCCCTCGTTATGTTTGGGTTGAACTAGACAGTGTCAGAACTTTGCTCTGAAGGGCTGGAGCCCACGCAGCAGACTCAAGGCTTAAGAGAGCTCCTAGGTGTGGAAGCCTGCCTCCCTGACGGGTGCTTGCGGTGCCACAAGGGCAGCTCAGACCCAGAGTCCCTCCCTAGAGACACTCATGGAAGACCTGGGCTGTCACCCTGTGCCTGGCACTCTATGTCCCTCAGTACCCTTGGGCTCAGCAGCATGAAGGAAGGCCAGTACCTATGCCCTTGTCTGAGCCCGTGGACATAGTGTGTGAGGCACACCAGGCATTTGAGCCACAGCACTGTGGCAAGTGATCTCTGTCAGCTGAATCGTGGCATCTGTGTATGCAGATGGTCTTAGCCTGGCACAGCTGCGATGGAAAACTCACCAGTGTGAACTGGAAGGAAGGTGGCGTACCCGTGGGACTATTGACGTATTTGTACAGCTCTCACATCCTCTCTGCGTCTCAATTTCCACAGCAGAGAAAGGGGCATAAAGGACATCTTCCCATCTTCTTCAAGAACTGAGATTCACAGACCAGGCACCAGATCCTGCATCGCACGCAGGTGTCCACTGCCCAGGTCTGTAGGGACATTATTGACTTCTAGTATTAAAACGTGCCTATGCAAGTCCCTGAGGGTTGCCCTGGCATTGAATGCTGAAGATGCATGGCCAGAGTGCCTACTGAACTTGCTCACAGACCTGTATTGAAGGAGTGCCTGTGCAAGTTATATGATCTACAGGAGGGCAGCATTGGATGCGGAGACCAGCCTTACACCAAATCTGTGCCTGAGCAAGACAATGAGCTGAACACTGGCCGATTTGCTATTCAGCACCAGCAACTGCTCTCGTCCTTGAGGGAAATTATTACCTTGTTACCTGGGCGGTCTTGGAAAGATAAAGCCCTGCTCTGTTCTGCAGCCTGCCAATGTGTTACATCCCTCTCTACTTAAAGGTAGAGGGGCTTGTGTGCAATGCTTGACAAGCCTAATATGAAGGAATGATGGCTTCCAGACCTAATAAATTGAGAAGAATTCAGAGATTTATTGTACATTCAAAAATGCTTGAAGGCAAGACGTGATACTGCAAGGAGATTCTTGAGAATAAACCCTCAGGTACTTTGATTAGCGAGGCTTGCTCCCAATTTAATCATATTTCCCTTCCTTCTCTAGAGGAAAAAATCATTACAACAACCACCCCCATTCTGCTCAGAGCCATCCTTGCTCCTTCTCCGTTTTCTTCATCTCTGTGCCTGAGTAATTTCTAGAAAGGGAGTTAATTAGATTGTTGATTTTGTTTTAAAATATGCTTGATGATGTCATGCTTATCCAAAGGCCAACCCACTGCTCCCCCTTAAGCCCTTCTGGGGGTTACTGATTTGTGACTATGGCAATGATCACCTTTTATGTCATTAAAATGCCTGAACAGAAATTACTTTTTTGGAGGCCTGTCTCCCCACAGCTCGGTGCTCAGGAATTGTGCTGCTATCTCTTCCCTGGGCTCAGTCAGGAGAGCCATTTTTTCCCCTGCTCTGTGTTTTCCCAGGTCCAAGACCCCCATTTACCCCTCTAACATCGCTCCTTGTGAGCACTTTACTCTTTCTTCCCCACCTTGGGAGGCAGAAGATATGGTGAGAAAGGCAATGGCCACAACCAGTGTGCCTGGATGGAAGGAATGGAAGGGAAGGGTGAAGTCTAGGTCCACAACCTGACCCAAGGACTTGAGGGCACTTCAGTCCCCCAAGTGATGTACCACCTTGTGAAACAGGTCAGCCCAAGGGGCTCCTCATCCCTCTTGAGAGCCCACCTCTGTCAGGGCTTCAGCTGTGGGCTTGCTCCTCTGAGCACTTTTCCTCCTAGGGACCCCTCCTCTGAGGTGAACTGCCTATACCAGAGTGGCTCTGCAGCTTGATGAGGCTTTTGGGTATGGCTGCAAGCAATTGAAGAGCCCGTTTTCTGGCCATGGGGGCTGGCATAGGAAAGGCTGCTTGTTACTGGAGACTACTAACCAGATCCTGGTGAACACTGTAAGACCACCACTTGGAGAAAAAACAAGCAGTGTGGAAATGACTATATTTTCCCCATTATGGTCTCTGAGGAGCCTGAAGGTGCTCCTTGAGAGATGCGACACAGAGCCCTTTACATGTGATACATTGCAGGTTCGTTGCTATAACACAAAGTCCAAGCCACATCTCACCACATCTGCCCCACCGACAGTGCCTGTATTTGGGAAACGGGATGTGGAGGTCTCAGGGGAAATGGTACTTGGTTCCTTGAGAGAAAGACAAAAGCAGGGTGTCACTTTCCTCCTCTTCTGTTCTTGAGACTGGCATGCATGGACAGGAGGGGAATGCCCTTTTGAATTATCACCATTCCCTGTTGCTCCAGTACTTCCCACATAAGAAGCAGGTAAGGGCACAGAGCATTGAAGCAGTTCATAATTTCATCGTCCCTCTCCCTGCAGCTCAAAAGAGCAATTGCAGCCCTCGCAGCCAGCACAGGGCTAGGAGGGCTATTTTAGGCAGGGTGCCATGCCCCACAGTTGGGAGCAGGCTGTGGAGAAGGTCTGGGGGGGCATGCCCTCTGCCTGCACCTGTGCACACATTCACGCACACAAACACACACCCATGCACGCACACAGAGCTGCAGCCAAGTGGGAAAACATGGAGGGGATCAAGCACTTGGCTCCACTCGAATGCTTACTCTGGAAACAGGCCAAGGACAACACATGTCTGCAGGCACCAGGGTCCCTTCCCTTAGCCATGGTCTACCCAGGTGAGACCTTAATTCTAAGGGGAAACTTGCACTGTTGCTTTTATGTTTCAAGGACGAGGGCGTCCGTACATTTCCCCAGTGCTGACCTTCCCTGCACCCCAAGAGAAAGGAACCCCCCTTTCTTCCTATTCTCCCCACCCTCTTTGCAGGCAGCAGGTTCCTTCATCAGAGATGCTCAGCGTCCGGAGGGAAGGTGGCTGTTGAAAAGGACTGCTCGGGTGGTTTTTTCCCCTTTCATCTTGGAAATGATGCTGGCAGCCTGGTGCAGTATCTCTCCCTCCTTCCCCCCTCCCCTGCCTCAGCCCCTGTGAGGGGGAGGAAGAGCGTGGGCGGTGGAAGGAGTTGTGGTCCCCAGATGTGTGAATTGTTGCCGAGTAGAAATAGCGCACCACGGACAAACATCAGAGCAGCTCAGCTGAGAGCCATCGCTTTGGGCTTGCGTAACTGACCTTTTCCTCTCACCCTTCTCAGTCCTCACCTGACCCTCCCACCGCTTCCCCTGCACTTTGCACTCACAGAGCTCTCTGCACAGTGCTTCACAATGGTGAGGAGGGCTGGCATGGGAATGCAAAGGAGAGGGGGAGTGGGGAAAAAAAAAAGCCCTGCAGCAAAGAGAAGGCAATGCATTGATCCTCTCTCCATTTCCCCAGAGCTCAGGTTGCCACCCTGCAGGACAAGAGAGTCACAGGCTGAGGCAACACACCACTGTCCCTGCCTGGTCTAGCCATTGCAATGAAAGCATAGCTGTTCTGCCTCCACAGCTGGCAGGGCTGGGGATGAGGGAGGAGAAGCAAGCCTGTCCTAAGGTCAGGGGAGTGCTTCAGACTCTGGCATATCATGAACAAACAGAATTTCAAAAAATTGCAGGACCAAGCTTGAAACATGGTACAACTGTAAAAGACTGCATAAGTCTTCTAAAGGGTCAAACAATGCCACCAGCATACCACGCAGAGAGAAGCAGGAGGCAGGGTGAAGCAAGGGCTTGAGAGGTGTTTTGGACTGTGCGTGGAGTGGTAATTCTGTGGGCCCTTGGACCAAAAGATCTGCTGAATTGCTGCCTGTGGCTGCAGGGGACAGGGCTTTGTTGTGTGGGAAGTACTTTCTAGTGATCTGCCCCATTCCACTACTTCAGGGGAAGAACTGAGGACATGTGGGGGAAAAAAAAAGTGTCTGTAGGGGCGAATGCGAGAATGCTATGAGCCCAGAAAAGCATGTGTGAGGCAAACAGGATAATGCAGTGAGCCTGAGGCACCCCATGGAAGATTCTTTGCCCAAGTCTTGTTCTAGGACATTGTTGTGTCAAACACCTGGAGGGTAGTCAGGACTTCAGAGCAGGGGACCAGAGCAGTGAAAATGATGCCTGCAGGATGGGTGTCAGTTAGACAGGAGACCTGTTGTCTTCCTTCCTCTCCCTGGGCATTTTGTTCCCCTGGCTACTTTGAAGCATTGCAACTGTCTTCAGTAGCAACCAGTGAGGCTTGGACACATCTCCCACCTCGGAGGTACACTGCAGTTTGCATTGGCTGGGCTCCCTGGCAGTCGAGGCACCTCAGCAGCTTTGAGGTTGATGCAGGTCAGCCTCACTTCTTGAAGGCATGGATGCAAATAGGTTAAAGTGAATAAAGAAACAACCCAGCTCCCCACCGCCCACTCACCCAGGGTTGGATTCCCAGCCTTCCCAGGTGGATGAGGAGTCCCCTACTCCTTAGCTTCTCCAACCCAAGAGCTCTCCGTCCTGCTCCCTCCCATTTTAGCTGTTGCAAACAGAGACTGGGAAAGGTGTGAGATTTTGCAATAATTCCCTGGTCATTTGTGAGTTAAGACACAAACTCAAGAGACGGGACGGTCTGTGGGTTGAGAAACTGTCAGAAGCCTTTGATTTAAACCTTCTGCCCTGTCACTCACCGTGGTATAACTGCGGGGAGAGAGATCACAGAGGGCTTGTGGAAGAAGGGGGAGGCATGTCATGAGGTGAGGGAGCTGTGCGTGTACCAAAGAGGCCTGGAGCCTCAGCCCCCCTCTACCTACCTCCTGATAGCATCTTCAGAACGAGCCAGGCTTGCAAAGGGCAACAGTTTCCGTTGGCAGGAAGGTAAGAGATGTCCATATGGGGCTGGTATGTGCGTGTGTATATATGTGTGGGTGTCATAGCAGAGTGTGCACCGAGCTAGCCTCTGAAACCCAGCATGGCTCGGCAAATGCCCATTTTCCCACTGTGGTCTGAGGAGGGCCATGCCGCGCGAGGCAGTGGAACAATCACCCTCTGCAATACAGCTGTGCCCCATCATCCACACAGCCACGGGCAGGGTCCACATCCAACCCTTTGGGCCCAACGGCAGCTCCCAGCCAGCAATGGGAAAGGGAAGGTGAGAAAACGGAGACCTGAGGCAGGTTCAACCTGTTGCTGGCATCTGGCTGCGATGCGCTGGATGGAGGGAGGCAGGGGCTCAGCTTGCCGTGCTGAGTGATGCTGGCTGGGGTGTTGCATCACTCCCTCTCCCTCCCTGGGCTCTGGGAGATAAACAAGGCTGAGGTGTGAGTGAAGCAGCTTGTCTGGGTGGTTTGGGAGGAGAGGAGAGACAGCATGCTGGAGCAGAGGGGAAACCTGCTATGGTACGGTGCAGCGGCCCCTTGAATGGTGCACAAATCCCTGATGTGGGGCAGACCCTGCACCATGGCTGGCAGTTGGGGCAAGGCTCGAGGGGCTGCCAGAGACCTTTCCCATGGCTGTGACAAAGGGTCAGGGGAGATGCAGAGCGAGGTCCTGCTATGCTGTGCCCCTGCTCTCCCTGGTGCTTTGGGTGCAGGCACGTCCACCTGTGCCCATCTGAGTGGCCCCAGTAGGGTCAAAAGTCTCCTTTTATATTCCTTTTCTTGCCCTGCTTCTCTTTTCCCCTTTCCCACAGCTATCACAGGGCAAGGAGCTATTGCAGGGCTTTCAGCTTCTCCTGAGCTGACCCTGACATGCGCTTTCTTCCCCAGAAACAGCACCATATCCTGCCCTTTACCTCCTCTCTCCCACTCGCCCCTCTTTCATACCTGCAAGACCACTAACCTGCAAGAAGCTGGTTTAAAGGACCAACTCCTTGGCAGATACCTTGAACAAGCTTGAGACGCAGCTGCAGAGCCCTTTGCAGCAGAGCTTGGACCTGTCTTCAGGGGAAAAGAGAGGCACGGCCCCAGGGGTAGTGCTGTAGCTGCCCACCCCAGGGCACACTTCTTACTTTGCCTCAGGGGAGAGGTACTGGTTGTCACCAACCCCAGGCTCACATACCACAGGTCAGCCCCACTGCATGGAAAAGGACCCAGCCCTGGGGTGAATGAAGTGAATGGAGGTCTCGTGGCCTTCAGGGCATGGCTGCACCCACTGGCAGGGCAGCAGGGCTGGTCTGACCCAGTCTAGCCCTTGTTCCTTCAGCAGCATTGCAGGGTCCACCTTGCCTGAGCTAAGCCTCACCTACAGCAACTTCCCAGTTGGGCATCCATGGTGTGATGGGTGGCACCGGCTACAGACCCTGCCTGTCACCATGCATCTTAGCCCCGAGGGATCTGGCTGAAGAGACTCTTCAGGTGGCACTTTCCTCTCCAAGTTGGCAGGCTGAAGGATTGAATCATGGAAAACTTTTCTAGGTCTGGCTACACATTTCCGCTCCTCCCTCCTCCCTCACTCCTCACCTTTTGTAAGTGTGACAAAGTCACCTCCAATCTACCAGCATCTCACCTCAAGGGGCCAGAAACATGCACAAGCGGAACCCCTGTACTTCCTGAGGACACATTTCTATCTGCTTCCTCAGAAGTAAATAAAAAATGTGAAGAAGGCTGGGCTCCAATCTGACAGAGTATTGCATTTACTAGGATATAGATAGCCCTAGCTCTGGGCCTGACACAGGACCAAAGAGGCCTGTAAGGATGTGTATGATTATGCTTTCCACCCCTTGCCAAACTAAGCGTCTGGTACACATCAAACCACAGGAGAAGCTATGTGAAGATGAATTAAACTCAAAACAGAAGGTTCTATATGGGCATCTCCTCTTGTTTTCTTGTCCATTCCTCCACTTCAGCAGGAGTCCCCTCAGTCCAAACACCAAAGATGCTAAACAAAACCCCACTTACCTCTTTGATTTGCAGTGAGACCTCCAAAAGGCATCTCCCTGTCCTTAGGACTCTACCCCTCCTAGATCTTCCACTCAAGCCTCCAAGTCTCCACTCCCCTGTCATGTCTCCCCGTCTTCCCCAACTTTATGGGCAATCGCCACTTGTCTTTCCACCTCTGAGCTGAACCTCAAGCCTTTCTCATCACACACAGGTCTTCCAAAAATGTGTGTCCAGCTTAACTCTGGAACTGTCACTCACCCCATTGTTAGCAAGCACAAGTGTCTAGTCAACAGTTTAATGTCCCTCTTACATCTGTACTTCCTGGCTTTCACCTCTTGGCAGAGAAAAGAGAAACACCACAGGGAAAACAGAAAACACACATGCTTACTAAGTACTTGACAGAAGAATGTGCTAAAAACTTCTCAAGATAAACGGTCTGATCCCCCTTAAGAGAACTCCAGCATTAGCCCAGCCTTCCTCAATGTAATTAATTAAGTACTTGAAGCCTAATTCTACAACCCGTTGTATTGTCCTGGTTTTTTGGTAATTTCCAAAGAATCCTTCCTTGAACTTGCTGAAAGCTTTCCCAGCAAAGAGGAGAGGGTTGTCATGATTAGAAGAGTTCAAGCAGTAAATATCTTTAAGGTAATGGTTCTCCACAAAGGAAACAGACAGAAGATTGCCAAGGATTGCCCAGGGAAGTTTCAGAGCTGAGTTAGACTTTGTACCTGTCTCTTTCACGTCAGTGTCTTTTCCATCACACTGTTCGGCGATAACCAGAGCTAGAAGGATTAGGTTGGGAGGGAAAAGCAGATCTAAGTGAAAAACAACCAGGGAAAAAAGTTTAATACCACTGGAAAAAAAAACAAATACAAAAGTTCTTGGAGATTGTTTGGTTTTGTAACATAAAGCACCATTAATTCCACAGTACATTACAACTCAGCCTACTACACCTTCCAGAAAGCACCCAATACTCCTGAAATCTGATTTAGCACCAAGGGATTGCCATCTTGTTTAGCACCAAGAAGCCTGTTAAACACACCCTTTGGTCCCCCTGCCCTCCTCTCTCATGTGCATCAGGCACCATCTGGCTGCTCATGGGTAGCACATGAGACCTATCACTGGCATTCAAACACCAAATAGAAAAGGAAGAAGGAAGCTTGTTTCTGGAGATATTCAGTGTTAGAGAGGCTTGCTTCTCTTCAGGGACACACAGGGGCACTCTACACTGTAAACAGACAATATCTGGGTTTGCAGCCTGTTGAGGAAGAGAGAAAGGGATTCGGTCCTGAGCATCACCTCCAGCATGCTGCTTCCTCTCTACTGCCTGATATCCTATCTCTGAGCAATTCCACATGCTTGACCTGCTAAGGGAGGGGAAGAAACTCACAGTCTCCTTCAGTTCCCATGATCCCATCATCACATGTTTCCCTGGGAAAAACCCAGCTTTGCCTCAGTGAAACCTTGTGAAAACCCACTGCCTCAGGGACAGTGGTGGGGAGGATCCAGGGCAGAAAGTGCCTGAAACTCATTCCAGTCTGTACAGCTTCCTTAGCAAAGCAGGGAGGGTAAGTAAACAGGGCAAGAGAGAAAATGTCCTGCAATTCTCTCATTTTTAATATTTAGCCTGGGTCCCTGTGCCTTTGCCATCCCGGGCTGAGTGTACCGGACCTACTCCTGCATAATGATGCGTATCTCCTATGGGAGAGCTCTGGTAGTCCCAGGTGCTATAGGCAGAGACCATGGCTAATCATGAGACCGCAGAAGCTAGATATGTCAGAAGACTTCATTATCAGTGATGAGCAGAGGAGAAATACAGTTTCTCCTGCTTGTCCTGTCCTGAGACTCAAAAAAGAGACAACTCTTGGCACTGCTGTTTATGGGAGCATCACAACATGTGGAAGTAGGGTTCCCAAAGTGCTGAGTCAGCTTCACCTGCTCCCCCCAGGACCATAGCAATCCCACAGGGATGTGAGTGAGAGCAGTGTGAGACCAGTACAAATGGTACTAGAAAACCCTACCGCTGGCATTCCTTTCCCACTGCGACATCTCCAACCTGACAAGAAGAGTGAGGGTTTGTTTTAGCCACGTGCTTTTCTCAGTTGCTCTGATGTGATTACCAGAAAAGGGCACAGAGCATGTGACAGGGAAGCTTTTAACCCTGGGGAGAGGTGCTGTAGTCTCACCTCTCTCTCTTTTCCATCACAGAGGCAAAGAGGTGCCAACCTGCCCAGGTTTGGAACTGATTTAACTGCAATTGCCCTTACAGCCTCCAGCTCAGGTCCTGAAACAGCAGTCGTTCAATACCAATGTGGGAGAACCACCTTCAGGAGAACAACATAATGGCACACAGGAGCCAGGGCCTGACTCTCCCCTCGCATCAGCAAGTGTTAGGGATGACTGCTGATACCAATGGAAGGGCATGGGTCCACCTCTGCCAAAGAAGAGGGCAGATTCGGGTTCACTGTCTGGACTAGCTTCTCACAGCTGGGGAACCGAGACCGAGTAGCACTCCAGGGGAGATTTGGGAGGGAGGTTTTGTAGGGTTGTCTTTCTCTCTCGTTCTGTACTTATGATCCTTAGTGGGAACAGAGTGGTGGGCTCTACTGATTCAACCACAGATGCCTCTGAAGGGTCTGGCTGAGTGTCTGGCCCTTCATCTCTTTGAAGAGCCAGAGCTGGCACAGAGGAGGACAATCCCACCAGGCCCAGATTTTACAGCCAACCTGGACTCTGTGACCCGGAAGGGTGTCTAAGAAGAGAAAGTGACATACTTCAGAAGGCCAACAGTCCCCTTTTTGGAAAAACAGTATTGTCTCTCACCGCTCCTACATCTTCCTTGTGCTACAGGAGGCCATCAGACCCCAGTCCGCTCTCCAGACTACAGGTGTGAGAGGTAACATTAAGGCCATGTTGCAGGCTGCAAAACTGGCATGTCTAGCTGGGATGGAGAGAAGCCAGGATGTACCTGGGCAGTGGGGGCTTTCTAGCCCTTTCTACAGGAGTCCTTTGTGTCTGAAGCCCCAAGGAAGGACATATCCCCAGGAGCAGCATTTTAGCCTTCCTCCTGCTCTAGGGCCCTAAATGCCAGATACAGCTCGCTGGCAGATTTAGAAGAAGCCAATAACCTAAGTTGGGGTCATGAGGTGAGGGGGCGAGAGATGGTAGTGTCACACTGTAAGTGGACAGATGCAGCCCTGGCTACAAGAGAGTGTGAAGTGGGAGCCAGCGCGGCAAGTTTCACACTCAGTGCCTGAGACTTGAGAGGGCCATTTCCAAGTGATTTGCAGTGGTTGCGGGCAGTAAAGAGAGAGAGAGAGGAAGAAGGAAAAGGCCAAAGAGGCCCCAAGGAGGAGGAGAGGCTGTTAGTCAAGGCTGGGCTTGACAAGGTACCCGTTGAAGGTGATGTACACATCAACATCATCACTGTAAATGGCATTCTCCCGCTCCCGCTTATAGAGCCTCACCCAGATCTCATCATTTTCCTGAAGCTCCAGCATGAGGCTCTGGCTCTGCATGATGCTGCGGTCACTGGGTTGGGCATACAAGATGACTGCCTCTTCTTCGTTGTGCATGATGTGCATGTAGGTCTCCTTGAAGTTCCAGGTGTGGACGTTGAGGCTGAAATAGTAAAGTCCACCTACATAGCAGTAGAATTTGCCATTGAACATGTCGAAGTGGCTGTAGAGGTTGACGAAGACGGTGTCGAAGATCAAGACCTGGAAGCCCTCGCTGCTGTGCAGTGCTTTCTTGCGACCAACGGAGAATGCAGCATACTGATGCTTGCAGGGGTCTCCTGCTGTGCCCATCTGTCCTTTACTGCCTTTCTGGCCCTGGGCACCCCGCTCGCCTCGTGGTCCTTCTTTGCCCCATTTCCCTGGCATACCAGGCTCTCCCCGGTCTCCTTTCTCTCCTACAAGAGGAAGCAGAGGACACAACTCCTGTGTGATACCAGAGGGAGAGGTGGAAGTAGGCAGATGAAGAGGCAGATGACTGCTGAAGGATGTGGCAATGCCAGAAGAATGAACGCTCCTGAGGGTCACAATATCATTGTGCTTCATGGGAAAGGAGCTAGCAGAGCTCTGGGTGCGACTGAGGTCTCTTCTCATATGAACCCCGTGCTCACCACATGATATGGCCTTGCTGGAGGCACTAGGACCTGTCCCTAGGAGACTTCAGCCTGAGAGAGAGCCCAGCAGTCCAAAGTACCACTGGGGCTCTTGACCTCTTCTTCCTCCTCCACACTCCTTCACCTCCAACACAGCCTCTGCCCTCCTACACCTCTCCTATGACCCAATTATCCATGCAGTGTGCACTCTGTTCTTGCTGTAGGCTGGAGAAGGGGAAGAAGTGCTAATGCCTGTGGGAGAATATGACAATGAGGTGGGTCAGAGGGAAAAGATCCAAGCTGGACTTGGCAGATGGTGCACTGCAAGTTAGAGGGCTGGTACTTTGACAATACCGGCATCCTTTGGGCATCCTGTATAATTAATACTGCAGTTCTACTCTGGGGTTTGTGCGTTGCCTGTCACACACTTGGGCAGGCATCAATACAGAGAGACAGCAGCACCAGAATGTACTTTGTGTATAGAGGGAAGAGATGGGGGTCAGAGAAGCCTCCAGCACAAGCGACAGCATCCCAAATTTGTGCCTTGTTCTTTTCCTCCTCTCCATCCCCTGTATGGTATTGCAGGTCTCCCTGCAACACTCCACTCTTGTCCAGGCCTCTATCTGCCCCAGACACACTTCTGAGCTTTGATGGATTGCAGCTATTTCCAGGCTGGGCAGGGAAGGGGGAGCATCTGCCCAGCTAGCCCAGAGGAACCACAGAGCAACAATAAGCAAGTGGAGCAGGATCCAGCTGGGAACAGGCTTTTGCCCACAGCAAAGGCTAAAAGGGGAGCCCCAAAGGGAGGAGCTGATCTAAAATAGGGAGCATTTTCCCGTTAGCCAAGCCAGCCACAGCAGGGTGGAACGAGCTGGTCACTGCCAGTTAGCCTGGAGGTTCTTGCAAATAGCTGCTGCCTCCCCTTGCCCTCCTCCTGCTCCAAAATGCATGTGACCCATGGAGCTGGAGAAGGGTTCCCCACAGCCTTCCCAGGTGCCAATGCCTACCCTCCAAACATGCTTATTTTGCAGCTGGATAGAGACTGCTCCTTCCCTCAGGCACTACAGGACTCTGGAAGTCTGAGGCAAGGAAGGTGTCCTCCCAGCTTGGCAAGAGGCTGCTCCTGCCTCTCCTGTGCTAGCCGGGAGGAAGAGCTGGTAGCAGGCAGCATCCTGAGACACAGAGGTCACAGCACGGATATGCACCGACTTCCCTCCCCCCTAGGCTACTCTTGGTCACAGCACAAAACACCTAAACCCTGGGCACAGCGTGTGTGGGCACATACCCTTCAGGATGGCATCTGGCAGTCTGTTAGCATAACCAGCATGCCAGCAACCCAGCTGTCACCTCCACCACAGTGCCACCGGTCCCTGAGCAGGCTTTGGCATCCCGGGGCCAAGACAGGCACTTACCCTTCAGTATGGTGATGTTGATATAGGGACGGACCTCCGGCATTGGGTAGGGCAAGTGGTAGTGGCTGGGAGGGACCGGTGGGGCATCTGTGGAAGAGTCCAGTGGGTCACAACAGCGCTTGCAAGCACCAGGGGCTGGTTCTGTGAAGTTGGGTTCATCAGTGGGTGCCCCAAACACAACAAGAGGGAGAAGAAGGAAGGCCAGGGGTGTGCGCAGGTAAATTATGTCCATGGTGACCTGGGAAGATATGAGGAAGCGCCAGAGTGAGGTATAAGAAGGGGAGGACACAGGGGATGGAGCAGAGATCACCACAAAAAAACATCTTTCTGTGGCTGGAGCCAGGGGTGGGATGAAATGGCATTGTCCTGTGGAGGCAGTTTACATGCTTGAAGTCCCTGGAGGTTCAAGGCTGCAATCTGAGTAGCAACCGCATGGCCCAAGAGGATGCCCCATGCCCTTCTGCCCAGATCAATGGAGACTAGGTTCTAACTCAGGAAGAAGGCTTGACCCTTGTTAGGCAAACCACTGGAGCCACTAGAAGATTCAGTCCCCAGTCTGGGATAGAGGAAGGAGACATGGCAAACCACACAGTGCTTTTAGCAAAAGCATGCTCCGGTAGGCTGCTGAATCTGTGGGGAGGTCTGTAAAAAACTTCTCCAGGTCTCCAGTCACTAGGTATCAACTCTTTACAGGAGTCTAACCCAACAACCCCCCTGTCCCAGCCGGAGTCTGACCCATATCTCTTTGCAGAGAGGCCTCTTCTCCTGGGGGCTGGGAACTTAACTTCAGCCCCCTCCTTCCCCCCACCAAATCCCACCCCCCTCTGTGCCTCAGCCCCCTCCCACCAATGCTCAGTTGTGTTCTCAGCCAAAGCCCAGCACCTTCCCAAAGGGACGGCCAGCTCCTCCGAGAGCAGCGGGCAGGGCCAGGCCTTTGCAGACAGACCAGAGGGGAGCTGCTCCGCTGCAGAGGGTGAAGGAAGCAAAGCTCGGAGCAGGCAGCCTGCAGAGAAGTATGCTTACGAAAGACAGACGCGCAAACAAGCCGAGAAAGCCCCTCTCCCAGCCTCTGCCCCCCTTCCCTCTGCCTGCACCGCAGCCCAGCGTGGCAGCTCACCCCGGAGGCTGAGGGCTCCCCTCTGTGCTTCCCAGCCCCTGCTCCCGGGCTCCCCTCCGCCTGCAAAGCCGGCCCCCGGGGCCATGGCTTTAAGAAAGCTGGCTTTTGGCACAGGCACTGCTGAGTGCTGGCTGGGTGCACAAGCTGGGCTTGGACCTGCTGCTCCCTCCCCTCTCCTCTCCCTCCCTTTCCCTCCCTGGCTTTGGGCGCTCTCCATTGCAAACCGGCTTGGGTTTCGGCGCCTTTTAACTCTTTCCTAGGTAGTGCCTTTTCCTTATATATGGTGGTTTTTTTTTTTCTCTGCATTTTTGCTTCCAAACAGCCTAGCCCTGGTCAGCAAAATGCAGGCAGCACAGATTGCACCCTGTGCAAAGGGTGGGCAGGCAGCAGGGCAGTGTCCCACCCTGAGCATCTCAGGATGGGCAAGGTGAGGTACATCGGTGCAAGAGACAGACTTTCCTTCAGGTGGGATGGTGCAGGACTCTGCCCTCACACCTTTGTGTTAGTCCCTTGTCCCATGCATTAGCCCTTTACTTGGCTGGCCATGCTCTCTCCCCAGCTGTGCCTGTCCCACTCATAGTCCCCAAACTTCATCTTTCATTCTCTCCTGCATTGTTTCTTCTGCATGTCACCGCAGCCTCTCGCCCCAGGCACAATATTTCTAGCAGGCTCATCTGCCAACTAGGAGAGGCATTAGTTTTTTCCCTCTCTGGTCATCGCCTCTCCCCGGCAGAGCCCCAAGCCTTGCGTGTGTCATCCACCGGTCACGTCCCCTGGTTAAGTCCCGGGCTGAGCAGTTCACACGGGAGGGGTGTGCCTGGCCTGAAGCACAGCCCCGCTGCGGGGAGCTGCTTGCCAGCAAAGTTGAGGATCTGGAGCAAACCCTGGCCATGATCTTTGCCTCCAGCCTGGCGCCAAGCTGATGTGCTTGTGCTGTTGGGGTGAGCACTACGTGGCTGCAGCAGAACCTGGGAATGAAGGGCATTTGGGCGGGGGGGGAGAGTGCAGGGAGGGACAACAGTTTTCTTACACTGCACAATCTGTTGGGAAGAGGATTTTGGGGATCCTACCCTGCAGCAAAACTGGATTTGGGAACTTATACCCTGGGGGGGTGCACATATGTATCTTTGAGAGGCAGAAGGAAGGATGGGCAACAGCTCTCTTCTGCGGGGAGCAGAAGTGCCAAGTCAGCACTGTACCTCCTGCAATTTCCAAGAGAAGCTGGAGAAGGCTCCAAGGTTTCTGAAGGGGAAAGGGTTTTGTGCATGTCTATGTGTGCTTGGACTTTTTTTTTCTGTTTTCCTTCTCCCATTTGTTTGGTTTGGGAATGGGAGGCCCTGCTTCCCAGAGAGTGGCTGGCGTTTGGCAGGACCCCAGCACCACTGGATAAGCAAGCGGAAAACTCTGGGAAAATATGTACTGTGAGCTGGGGGGAAGGGAGGAAAGGGGGCTGGGAGGCCTGGGGATATTCCCAGGCTGCCTGTCAGCCTGGAGCTCAATGAACATGGGGTGAACATGCCTCCCAGCTGCGGCGGGAAGAGGACCAAGAAATTCACTGCTGTGCTCGTGAGTTCCTATCTGGGCTCCAGCACTGAAATGCAATGAGACCCATTGCAAGTCTCCCATGTCTGCCCGTGCCTCAGTTTCCCCTTTTGGAAAATGAAAGGGGGAAAGGTTAGGGCAACACTTCTTGCTAGTGGAGCCTTGCCAGCTGACAGAAGCGGGTTTTTGTGATCAGTTGTGTTGTCTACTGCCTGCTGCTGGTGGGCATTTCGGCAGCTGACAGTACTATTGTGTGCTGGTTTTGGCTGGGATAGAGTTAATTTTCTTCATAGCAGCTAGTATGGGGCTATGTTTTGGATTTGTGCTGAAAACAGTGTTGATAAACAGGGATGTTTTTGTTATTGCTGAGCAGTGCTTACACAGAGTCAAGGCCTTTTCTGCTTCTGGCACCACCCCACCAGCGAGCAGGCTGGGGGTGCACAAGAAGCTGGGAGGGGACACAGCTGGGACAGCTGACCCCAACTGACCAAAAGGATATTCCATGCCATATGGCGTCATGCTCAGCATATAAAGCTGGGGGAAGAAGGAAGGGGGGGGACTTGCGAGTGATGGTGTTTGTCTTCCCAAGTAACTGTTACACATGATGGAGCCCTGCTTTCCTGGAGATGGCTGAACACCTGCCTTCCGATGGGAAGGAGTGACTGAATTCCTTGTTTTGCTTTGCTTGGGTGCATGGCTTTTGCTTTACCTATTAAACTGTCTTTATCTCAACCCACGAGCTTTCTTAATTTTACTCTTCCAATTCTCTCCCCCGTCCCACCAGGGGGGAGTGAGCGAGCGACTGTGTGGTGCTTAGTTGCTGGCTGGGGTTAAACCACGACATATTGAAAGCAAAAAAATTTTCTGAGATACATGAAAACTCAGAGACTGACACTGAAGGCAAATTTCCTCTCTGTCCCATCAAAGCTATTGCAGTGCCTCACTCCCTCAGGTTTTCCTGCCTAGCTTATTTCCAAACATGACATTACCCCCTTTTGCAACTCTCAGCCTTATGTCTGGCCTCCTCTACCTTTCCAAGAGGAACAGGTAGCAGGGAGACCATTGTCCTCATTTCTGTCCCACATTTCCATCTGCACTCCTGAGTTGCTCACAACCAAGCAAACGTTCTTCGTGGAGGACCTCATCAGCTGGGGCTTTTGCCTTTGTCTCATCTGACTGCAAGAACAGCTCACAGTGGGCAGCAAGCTGGACTTTGTATTTAATGTCTCGTCTGAGCTGAATAGGGACCTGCAGGGAGCCAGCAAACAAAGACTTGCACTAGTGGCATTGCCCAGCTGGGCAGCAGTTTATGCCAGTAAAGACACTTTTGCCTGGGTAATATTGCCCTGCTCCCTGAAGGGAACTGGCTGTACCAGCAACATTTTGCCAGGGCAGCCACATTTGCAGGAGGTTTTGGCTTGTTTGGCCAAGTGCTCAAAGATACAAGTTTTGAGAATGCTATCCAATAATCCTGTGCCAGGCACACTTTTAAGTGTAACCCAAGCCTGAAGGCACCTTGTGTGCTCAACAATCTTCCCTCTCTCTCATCGCGCACAATCTGCCTTGGAGGCAGCCCAGGGAAGCTCTGGCCAGATTGGACTGCAACAATCCCTGCTCAAAAGCAGCTGCTTCCTCCTCCTTCTACATTTCCTCCCTTCTCCTGCAACCCCCCCCCAACACAGGCAAAGTAGGGGGATAAAGCCTGGCTCTCCCTCAGTGACTGCCTCCATTCTATCAACCCTCTCTACCACAGGTACAGAAGGAAGGAAATGACTTCGATGTTTTCTCCCCTTTCTAGCCCGTGTACAGCTCAGCTCCCCTGCTGCACATGTGGATCCCCTTCCCTGCTACACATACACAGGTACTTACATCCACCCACAAACACCCACACACTTGCCCTTCACGGCTCCTCCCTCACGAAAACCTCCAGAGCAAAGGTATCATCCGCACCAAGAGGCGGAGAAACAGCCCCTTCTCTTCCCCTTCCTGGCTGCTTCTCCTCCACCACAGCCGCTTTCCCTTTCCCCTTTCCCCCACCCCTCTGCCCCCACTCTCCAAGAGCATCGCAAGCTGGGAGGGGAAGCGGAGGACCTCTTACCTCCGCTCCCCTCCGGAGGGGTCCCGCGTTGGGTTATCCGTATCCTCAGCTGCTCCTGGTTAGCAGTGCGGGGAGGGAGGGCTGGCGGGGCCCAGCTGACTCCAGCCAGATGCTCGCCAAGTGCTCTTATGTAATTACTGTCTTTTCCATCCTGCCTCCGAGGCCTTTGTGAGTGCCTCCCCCCCTGCTCTGGCCCGTGTCAGGCTTGGCTCTCCCTCCCTCCCTCCCTCCCTCCCTCCTTCCACTCACCCCGCACAGCATCACGATTTGCTCAGTTCAACAGCTGATTCTTTCTGGAAGCAAAGTTCAGGCTTTTGGCTACTGCTGTTGCTACCCTTGGAAAGAGAGCTTATGTGTTTCAAGAGCTGGGAAGCGATGGGCAGCACTGCTCTGCACTCACCTCCTCTCCATCACTGCCTGATCGCTGCTGGGTACCTTTGCCTTGCCCTTCTGTAGTGCCTGCAAACGTGGAGGGGGACACCTGAAACACGGAAAGGTGGCAGTGTGTTCTTATGCTTCAGTACTTTGGGGTGCCCTCGGGTTACCCTGTAACAGCAGCTGGCCCTCTGCCGTATTGGGATCACCGATCATCTCTGGCCACGCTGCAGAGAGGATTGGAAAGACTAGATGACCTTTGATGGTCCTTTCCAACCCAAACTATCTATGATTCTATAAGACGAATCTTTTCCAGCCTGTGGAGTCCATGGCTGTGCAATGAGGCTTGTGTAACAGCCAGCCCTTGTTACCCAAGAGCACCAATACGGTATGAAATTACTGGCTCAGAATATCTTGTACGTCTCTGAGGATGGGCAGGCCTGTTGGACGTTAGCTGCATGGCTACATTTCTCTCATAACTTCTGCCCATGTGGGGCCTGGACCAACCAGGAACGACACGTTCCCTGGCTTTACGCAGGCTGCTGCCAAGTTTGAGGGCACTTCTGCCAGCAGGGATTTCTGCTGTGGGCTGCTTGGCGGCCTGGACTGTCTCACATGGAGATCAAGGCCTGGCAAAGCCGCTACATTTTTTTGCTGTGCATTGCTGAAACGCCACGTGGCTGAGGAGCAGCTGGAAGAGCCGTTCACCTGTACTCATCGCTAGAGCAAAGCTGTTGCTAGACCTGGCAGTCTCCGGCACCGAGCATGAAAGCGTGAGCTCGTCTCTCACTTCCCACTGCCCCCACAGCTAGTCCGAGACACCGCATGTCTGCCAGACACAGCTGAATGGTGTATCAGAGGCTGGCTGACAAGCTGCGTCAGTTGGAGATGCCTTGCAGCTAAGGGCGCATCACCCAGGCTGCCCCGGGCCCCATAGGTAGCTTTTCCAGCTCGAGTGTCCCATCTCTTACCCCCCTGCCTTGTGACCCTGCCTGCGAGACCACTGAGACAAGAAACTGTGCCAGTATGCACCCCAAACTCTGGCATGTGACTACAAGCGCTAACCCTACTGCAACCAGCAAGACTTCCCTGCCTCGTGAGCATCTAGGCCCAACAGCTTGGGTGGGTGGGAGATACCAAGTGACATTGCAGCCTGTTTGAACCAGTTCTTAAAAATAACCTTCAGCCAAGCCTGCTGCCTTCTGCTTCTCTGCATCTGAATGCATCTGAATGCATCTGAATGCATCTGAATGCCTCCTCTCCCATCCACTCCTATGTAGACCCAGGAGTTTTTACCCCCATGCTGTCCTCTCCTACATATACTCCTAGCCCTGCCCTGAGCAGTTACCAACAGTAGATCATTACTGGGGGCATCTCAACTCTCACAAGGAGCGCTGAGAAAGGTAGACAGTGGTTAGGGCAAGAAAATTTTCTTCAGAGGTACCCATGAGCTTTCTCACCAAAGAAACAAGCACTTTGTGACAAGCGGGGGGAAGCTGGTGTTTAAGAGCTCACAGAAACTCTTGGATGTGTGACGGGTACTTCCCACTAAGGGAACCACCCTGACACCAGGGGGGTTTGAAACAGAGAGGTCCCACCATCGCTTGGTAGCGCTGTCCTGAGTCTGGTCTTAAAACCAGTCAACAGGGCAAGAGTCCTGCGACGTTCTCTGGCTATTTGATCCAGCACGAGCACGTTCATCACTCCATCTTCAAGGCACGGGGCACAGGTGTTGTTCGATACCTGTGCAGCAAAGCTCGATGCTTTTCGCAGCGACAGATCTCTGCTGCAACTGTATGATGCCTTGCAGTAGCCACAGTGCCTCTGAGGGTCTAACAGAGGGCTCTGCATGGATCTCCAGGCCCACAACCTGCATGGTGAATACGTGGGATTTCCGAGAAGATAGCGGTGTCGGAGAAGGGTCCCGACCGAAGTCCCGACAACATCCCTTGCTCCTGCAGTCAGCACACCGCGGGGTGTGCAGGGGTGCCGGGACCCGCCACTCGTGCAGCATCCCTGCCGGGCACAGCCCTGCCTCAAAGCTGAGAGACGTTTGCAGGTGAGAAAAGAGCAGGTGCGTGACAAGCGGGGACGGCTGGGCTGCAGCCCGCCCGACGGCCACCGGCTCCCCGCTGCAGGAGGCCCTGCACCCCGCGCCGCCTCCTCCCAGCCCCGGCGCTGCCCGGCTGCCTGCCAACGGCGGGCTGCCTGCTTGTCCTGCCGATGGCTGGCACCTGTGGCCGAGGGCCGGCGCCTATGGCCGAGGGCCGGTAGGGACTGGGGCGGGCTCGCGTTCCTTCATCCTTTCTGCGAGCTCCCGCCCGCAGCTTGGCAGCTGCTCCGGTTGAAGACCACCGAAGGAAACAGTGATGGGGCACAGTCCGCGCGCGCGCACAGTTTGTGAGTCAGGGCGTATATATTTCCTTCCCACACGGCCCTGGTTGTCATGTATAGAAGGACATGCTGCAGCCCAGGCGTGTGTCTTTAGCTGGCTGCCGGGCGTGGGGGGGGGGGGGGGGGGTTGGTGGGGGGGTGTGTGTGTTTGTGCATGACGTGGTAAGTGTGAGATCTGAGTGAGCCGGCTGCGTTGTGCATGGCGTTTGCATATTTTATGCTTGGGAAGGCAAAGAACACCAAGTTTTCATGAGCAAATATTTGCATATTTTCCACTCGTTCGAGCAGATAAAGCATTTCAATTCTCTGTTGAATCCTCAGGAGAGCCAGGAACATCTTCTTTTCAAGGGTGTTTCCCTTTCTTGTATCTCCCTGTCTCTTTTATCTACTGGCTACTCTATTTCAACAACTGATTAACTGCTTCCTGCCTGCTCCCCACATCCCCTTGTTCCATGATCCTGTACAATAGCTGAAGCAGAACGTGGCCTGGACAGTTTTGCTGTTGCCTGAGCAGACCTGCTGTGTTTCCCTGCTGATGACAAATACAGCGGCTCCCTAACAACAGCTTCAAAGGACATTAAGTGTGGGCTGTGTTAGTAACAGCCTGGAAACACACTCTCGCCTCTCCACGCTGGAACCCCTCCCCAATCGCCATTCACTGCCCTTCCAGTTTCTCTCCTGAAGATCCACTGCAGAGCAGAAGGGTCACGCTGAGTGGGTCTGAAGCTGCCCCGGGCCACTGTTGGGCTGACAGAAATGTGCTTGGGTGTGTATGTATGGTGGGTCCATGTGTGGGAAGGGTGATTTGCAAGGTCCAGTTGTCATCTCCCAGTTTTCGCCCATGCCTGGGCTGTGTGTATGAAGGTGTATGTGCTGTGTTCTTGCGTTCATGCTTAAGCCAAGAAGTACATGCATGTCTGGGTATGTGTGCATCTGTGTGGGTGGCCACCTATGGTCTCATGCACACATAGATACACTTGAATCAAAGCACCCACAGACATGAATATGTATATATATACATTCACGCAGTCACATGTACCCACACATACATGCATGCAATCACATAAATGGTCATTTGTATGCATGTATACACATCACATACATATGCCTCTCTGTATCTGGTCTTGTGCGCTGACGTGCATATGAACTCTCTGAGCAGCTGGCAGAATGGGCTCTCCCTGTCTCTAACACCCCATCTATGATCAAACATTTGCTGGGAAGAGGGACTGCACAATGCTGCTGAAATCATTGCGGCCCTTTCTAGTCTTACAGCTCCGATCTCTACGTGACAAGAATAAAACCTTTTGTGCAGCACAGGGTTTGATGGAGCCCTTGTCTTCGTGTCTCTGCACCCAGAATAGAAAAATCCATTTCCATATCTGACTGGAACAAATCCCCCTGAACACGGCCAGAATTTCACTTAGCCACTGCGCACAGTCCCCATGGCCTCTGGGTTGCCTGGAGTCAACCACACTATCGTCAGGAGAGGGATCACAAGGGCAGTCGCATTAATGCTATTACCACAGAAAAAGCTGGGGATTCACCAGGAGGGAGACAGAGCTGAGGAGAGAAGCAGGGGTCAGGAGGCAGAGAGGTACCGTCCGTCATTCCAAACGTCTGTCCCTATGAAAAACAGCCTTTTAATCAATGGTGATAGTTTGCAGAATTTTGTAGCATTCGTTTTCTCCTCATGAATTTCGGACAAAAAATACCTTTTCTTTTCCCTCCCCCAGTCTTATTTTCGGTTCATCTCCATTTTTTTTCCCAATTTGTCACTGAAAAATAGCATGCGGCGTAGGGGGGAGAAGAAAACCCAAGACAGAAAAATATGATGCTTGTGACCCTGTTCTTTTAAACTCCTGTTTAAACAGTTTTTTGCAGGTCTCCCTGGAACACATTTTGTTTTCCCCAGCAGGCTCCCCTGCAGAGCTGCCTTGCTAGTGGGCTCAGACTCCATGTATCAAAATGATGTCTTCTTGGCGCATTTGCTTGGTGCTGGCATTGCAGTGCTTGGGATCTTCAGAGATGTAGGTATTTTAAGAAGCCAACCAGTTGGTGGAGTTTCTTGAGTGGTGACTTGCAGCAGATGGAGCTGCAAAGGCGTGCGAAATGAAGTCTCAGCTCAATTCAGTGGTGAAGGAGAGCATCTCTGTTAAGCGTGTTGGCAGCCAGGGAACTCCCCCATTTCCCCATGGCATTTGGGCAGCCACTCTGTGGAGAAGGAAACCCTTCCTATATCTGCCTCCCACCCATCTAAGCTGCCTCCTGCAAGGTCCTCATTCACTGTCACGTGCCTTATTCAGTGCCTGGTCATCAACCATGAACAGTGCTACATGCTTCCCAGCTAATACCATTTCTCCTCTGTCCTACAGTGATTGCTGTGCCAGTGATGCCCAGCATTCACCTTGGGCTGCTCCTCACTGCAAGAGAAGCAACGTAGACCCCCGTTTTAAGTGCTGTGTTGTCCATCTATCATCTGACCACTTGGTAGCCAGACCGTTTAATCTTCCTCCTGTTTGTTGCCCCATATAGAAGCAGGAGCTTTGGCAGTTCATCTTCATTCTGCTAGGATTTCTTGATTGTACTTCATCCAGCGGATGCTGCGGGAGCTCCCCAAGCAAAAAAAAAGAGGCTTTTTTAGTCCACCAGACTGTGTATCCCATGCCCATGAATAGCTTGGCTGCTTTTCTCACTGGGGCCCACAGTGTGGGCAGCTGATGCATGGCTGGAAGGAGGAGGAGATGTGAAGAGGTAGCAGAGGATAGAAACTGGCTACCAAGCACTTTCTTTTTCCCATGAGTTGAGCCTGCACTCCTGGGTGTCTGACTGCCCACGCTCAGGGGAGCAAGTGCACTTTGTAAGAGGAGCTAAGCAGTAGCTGTGTGGTATCACTGGTAGCTCAGCTCCCAAGGCTGAGCCTGCAGGCATGGACAGCTTGGCACCAGCGTCCCAGGCTCAAAGAGGAAACAAGAGGATGGAGGATTCATAGGGACAATCTGTCTCTGTCAGGGAGGTGACGGCTGTACCAGTGGCTGAGAGCACAGCTGTATGTCTTTTGCTTGGTCATGTTTGCAGTCCCTTCCCATCCTTCCTCTGCTCTCTGGCCTGGCTAGGACATGTCTCCTCACCTGACGCCCTGCGATGGTCCTTTCCCGAACTCGGGTGCCCTGCACTGCAGTTCCCCTGATGCCTGCCAGGCCTTCACTTCTTCTCACATCGCCTTTGGGTGACCTTGTCTCTTGCTTCCTCATAAAGTGGTTCTGTTCCCATCATCCTCAGCTGCTGCAGCTTGTTCTGCTTCCCAGTCCAGGACTTTTGTCTTCTGTCGCAGCATACTTGACCCCATGCCATCCCTTCACATCTCATGCCTTCTCTCAAGTGACCTGTGAGACATCTTTCCATCAGCCAGCCAGTTCTTGTCACTGACCCTCCACTGACTGCTTCCTCCAACATCTCCTGACCTCAGGGAGGCATGTCTCCTCCTGGTGGGTCCCTCCTTCCCATTTCTCAAAATTATTTATGGAGAAAAGTGCCCAGATATAACCAAGGGCTCTGGTATGAGAGTCTTCTTGGTGGCTGTAGCTTAGCAACAGCATTCATGATGAAGTTCAAGGTGTGGGGACAGACATTTAGCACACCCTGCAGGAATGAAGCCGAAGTGGAGAGGGAGATCTTCATCCCACCCACCCTTGTACATTGCTGCTCCTCTAGCTTGCACACTCAGACGGGCCCACCCACAACTTCCCTCCAACAACCAATGCACAGAAGCAAGCACTCATCCAACACTCACAGTAACACACATACTCTCACACTTTTACCCAAGCATTCACATGTGCGCACACATTTCCGTATATACTTGCATGCCTACACAACTGTATCTACACTTAAACATCACACAATTACATAAACACACTTCCTCATCTGTGTTTGTATACACTTACACACACGCATACCCCCTTATGTACATTTGTACACATTTATACACACCCCACAGCCACACACAGATTAGCATCAGTGCCCAACCCACACACATCTCCCACCAGCCCTGACTCCTCAGTCTCTGATCCTGTTCAGCTGTTCTCACACACGTACAGTCCAGTGATCAAACTTTTGCATACAACCACCTTTGTACACATGCAGACACATCATTTCCTCTCCATCCTGAGCTAAATACTCTACCATTTCCCACAAGATGAATCAGTTCCTAGTATTGCCCAGACTCCTGCAACCATAGCTCTCACACACTGGAGATCCTCTGACCTCCCTCTGCTCCCTGCCCCCATCCTGAACTGATACATGCCTTGATCTCCTATACCAGCCAAACTTTACTCCATACAGAGATCAATTCATCTCAAAGACATTGTGTATTCTCAGGAGAGCCAAATCTATAGCACCCCCTCCCCTAAACACATAGAATGGTTCTGCCCAGTTGGCCTTTTAAGTCCAAAGGCTTTCTGTTTATTTACAATAAGGCTTAGGGAGAGGAAAAGGGAAAGGGCATTTCAACTCTTAAGAAACCCTGCCTCCAACCCATGCCTCATTGTCTTCTTCTCTACCCTTGTTACACCTTCCACCAGGGTGCAGAGGCACCAGGAAAACCCTGAAGAATGCGAGATGCAGGAAAGAAATGTCCCATTTGCTCTCCCAGGTAAGTCTCATCAGCTTGCCCAGAGTCCATGAGAGCCCTGGAAAGAAAGAGGAGGCTTTGAGCAGTCAGAGTGGTCTCCAGCCACAACCAGCATGGGTGGAAAAGTTGTCCCCAAGACTTACTGGAGAGCTAGAGAAGGGTCAGCCATTCATGCAACTGGCTGGTATGTCTTTGCTGCAGGAATTTTTCCTTCCTGTTTTTCTTTTAGGTTAAACTGCTTCTCATGTTTATAAGGAAGATAATCAAGGCACTGGGATGCCTATTTGTTGTATATGCCATTTGAGGACTTCCTTGAGGTGCCACAGTCAGATGGCAGCTGATGTCCTTCACAGCTGGGTGATCTAAGGACGGATCATGCAATCTAGGGCTGACCTTGCTCTCTCCATACTGGCAGTGCCCATCACCTCTTCAGCTCTCCCTGGATGCAGTCTGTCCTTTACCTGGTACCACAAAGACCTCAGGTGTCCCTTCCAAAGCCAAGCAATGCCTTGCTTTTTCCATAAGTTCATGGAGCCCTCTTCATCTTTAAGCAGAGTTTGGGACTTTAATATTCCCTTGTACCAACGTCTCCCATTGCCTTTGAAGTGGAAAAGCACAGAAGGTGAAGGGGATCCCATGTCCCAATGTCTCTTTCCCCTGCACCATCCCTTTCATCATAAATAACTGACATGCAACTTGTTGCTCTTTTCGCATCCCAGAGGCTCCTCAGGGAGTGGTTTTTGCTCATTGCTGTCTCCTTCCCCACTGCTTAGAGGGTGCTCCTGCCTGTCATTACCATTCTGGGTGATCTTGCTGATCTCGCCCTCTTCCCCTTCATCATCAGTCTTCTCTGGGGGGCATGCTGGCACCTCCTGGCTCTGGACTCGGCGGGACGGCCTGAGGATGGCCCTCCGGAAGCCCTGCTTGAAGCGGTAGGAGAGGAAGCCGTAGATGATAGGATTGGCACAGCTGTTGGCATATGGGAGCACCACCACGAGGAAGTAGACACCAAAGAGGGATGGCTCCTCTGGCAGTGGGCAGACGACATTGATGATGTTGAGGACATAGAAGGGGAGCCAGCAAAGGACAAAGACAGCCACAACAGCCACTACCATGCGGGTCACTCTGCGCTCTGAAAGCTTGTGCTTGGAGGACAGAGCCCTCACCCGCCTGCCAGAGGAACGAACCTTCACAACGATAAGAAGATAGCAGAGACAAATCACCAGCAGTGGTCCAAAGAAGCCCAGGGTGGCAGTGTAGACAATGAAGCCAGCTCTCCACACTGAGGCAGGCTCTGGCCACTGGATGTGGCATGTGCTCATTCCTAAAGGGACATCTGAGAAGACAACCACGGGCAGCACCACTACGGAAGACAGCACCCACACAGTTGCACTCACAGCCTTGGCCACCCGTGCTGTCCGCCATTTGGAGGACTTCCCTGGGTGGACCACAGCCAGGTAGCGATCAACACTCATCACCGTCAGGCAGAAGATGCTGGTGAACTGGTTGATGGCATCCACGGCCATCACCAGGCGGCACATGAAAGACCCAAATGGCCAGTAGGACAGGGCATTTTGTGCAGCCAGGAACGGCAGGCCCAGCATGAAGAGCTCATCAGCTAGGGCAAGGTTCAAGATGTAGACGTTGGTCACCGACTCGCTCACAGAGTGCCGCAGGACCACGTAAATGACCAGAGAATTCCCAGCCAGCCCCACCACGCAGACAATGAGGTAGACCAGGGGGATGAGGACACCGCTGACAACCACACCAGGGCTGGCGGTGGTGGAGCCGTTGGGGGTGGTGAACCCTGCCCAGCTGCCAGAGGCATTCCTCTCCTCCGACACTGCTGGCGTGGGGAGGCTGAAAGCAGAAGTGTCCATAGCAGAGGCAGGAAAGAGGGCAGGGGCCAGTGTCCTTGCAGTATCAGTTAGCAATCTGGAGGTGAGAGGAGGAGAAAAAAGCCATTGATACTGGGGACATGACAGCTGAACAAGCCACAGATAAAATCACCACATTAACTGTGTGTAGGTATGGACAGGCATGGGAAGTTGGGGTGAGTTTGTGGATGCTGGCAGCCGCTGGAAGATGTAGGACAATATTGACCCCATCTAGTCCTGGGAGGCACAGTGGGCATGGAGGGACAAATAGGGACATGGCTCAATGTGGGCCAATGGATCCACTCCACTAGGGAAAGATCCTCTGGGGAAAGAACCACAGACTAGGACAGGGACAGGGAAATTTCTCATTTTCTGCTAATGGCTCCAATACTGAGGACATAGTCACCGGGGGCCTGATTCTCATTTAAGAGTGGCAGGTGCCTTACGAACAAAAGAGGGAAGAGCATCCAGTGGCAAAGTGCCATTCCAGCTGTGGCTCCCCCATTCACTGAGTATCCTCCTGCTTGCTGAAGCTCTTTTTGGACTGGCCAGGTTATTGTGGGGTTGTTAGCCCCACCAGCAGAAACAAAAGCACCTCCACTCTCAATCCAAGCCGAGAGGCTGAGCTCAGCACCTGAGCTGGAGGGTAGCTGGTTTGTATTATGCCAATTTGAGAGTAAAGGAAGAGCCAGATTATTCTGCGTACACCAAGAGGGGTCAGTCCAGATCTCTCTTGTCTCTTTCTCTTGTTTTCTCTCTCTCTCCTGCACCCTGCAACACACTGCTAATGGAAGAGGCTCTGCCTGCCCCAGCTGTTTGCAAGACCAAAGCAGCGTCCCAGCCTTCCTAATCTGAGGTGCCCGATTGCCCATCACATCAGGGTTTGGCATGGAAACAGCACTCAGCTCACTCAGAGAGAGCCTTGAACAAACAAGCTCTCCACTCGCCACCAGCTCTCTGCTGACACTGGGTGAGAAGCTGCAGGGAGAGAAGAGACAGATAAGGGAAGGACGTGCCTTTTGTCTTTTGTCAGGACTCCAGATATGTAAGATAGAGAGCCCAGCACATACTCCAGACCAGAGACACCCTGACAAACCTTATGCAGGGGAGATTTGTGATGCTTTCAGGATCACTCTGGTGCTGGCAAAATTTTCTGGAGGTGTGGACTGGCAGGGTCATCCTCTTGTTGAACTAGCTCCTTGGAAGGGAGGTTGACTTGGTGGAAGAGAACAGGGACCCTGAGGCTCCCCTTTACCCATCCCAACAAATCTCTTAGGGCTCTGAAGCTCCTTTGTTATTGAAATGAAAACTGGGCATCTCAAAGGAAAGGACTCCCAATATTAACTACTTTCAGAAGGCTGAAACACTCCAGAGACTTTTCTCCCAGATGGGATTCTCTATAGCATCACAACTTTCTTCACAAATGTCTTAATATTACAGCTTTTATTCTTTTTTGTAGATGTCATTCCAACTTCTGAAAACCTTAGGGGAGACCTGAGCTTTAGATGGATTCCTTGGATGTCAGACAGGCAAACCCAACAGACTCCACAGATGCATCAAATCTTATGCTGAAAGAACCTCATCTGATAGGCTCTATAAAAACACAATTGGACAACTATGTCTTAAGGCCATTTCTACAGGCTATTGCATAATGTTCCTGCTATACTTAAATGAGGTTTGAAGGACTGGAGTTGTTTAGAGTTTCTTTATTTGCAGGTGCCTTGGGCTGTGACACACTGTCCTGATAGAAGCCCATCTCTTGGGGTCCTGCAGTACTGGGTTGTCCCACACATGAGTGGCTGCAATGAATGGGCAGAGTAGGAAGTGATTTGAAACTTTATTTCTAAGCTTGAGGATCTT
The DNA here is from genome assembly GCF_018139145.2 of Gymnogyps californianus. Lineage (NCBI taxonomy): Eukaryota > Metazoa > Chordata > Aves > Accipitriformes > Cathartidae > Gymnogyps > Gymnogyps californianus. The sequence goes on from NC_059471.1 coordinate 160,871,579, forward strand.
TCCTCTGATATTTTTTTCCAGTGCTGTTCCAGTGACGCGTCACTTGGTGGAGGATAGGGGAGGGCAGTGGCTGCTTTAGCGACAAAGGTCCCTGCAAAGGGTGGCAGAGACCAGAACAGTATGTTCATAAAAAGATGATCCTCTAAAAGGTGGGGACATCGTTAGGAATCCCTTTGGATGTTCCTCCTGCATGCAAAGGAATTTCCAAAAAAAGCATTTGGAGACAGAGCCCTACAAATATCAGATATGGACAGAGACACTCGTGCTGGGGCTGAAGAGCATTTGGGGAAGTGCCTGGGGTCCAGACCTCGAAGTTGATTGCTCAGGCTGTGGTTTAGCAATACAGGAAACCCAGCCTCAGGGCTCCAAAAGCCCTATCAAAAATGCTAAGGCATGCAACACAAAGCACTGATTCACTATAAACTCACTCTCCTGCTCAGACAGCTGCAGTGGAGAAACTTTGTCTTTAAGCAGGCATGGTTTGTCTGTGCCATTCTAACTTTGTCAAGTACCATCTACCAGATCAAACGCCGTATCACACCTTCTGGTTAGTTCGACGGAACAACCACTGGACACCAGTGCCTCATCTGGGTTGGATCCGCTCTGCTGGCTGCTTTGGCAGCACCTGCATAGGTAGGAGTTGATGAGGAACCTTGGCCTCAGACTGATAGTGTGTTGGCATCTGCTTGGGGTCTGTCCCTGATCTGGATAGCACCTGTCACAAGAGGCTTGGGATCCCCTAACAGGTGCTGCCAGAATATACCTGGTCCATACATCTGGAGAGCAGGAGGAAGGCAGAGAGGTAGGAAGAGATGGTAAATTTGTGCTACCGCTTTCTTTAGGAAAAAGAAAAGATATATTTCTGCATTGAATGAAAGCAGGAGGTGGATGCTAAAAGCTGAGCCTAGACGTAGTTACAAAACAGGAATAGAAGCTGGGAGGGATCACAGAGTCCAATAACCTGCAGCCCTCTTGCCACCCTCCCCTCCTGTCCACCTTGTTTCCCATGGCCCTGTTCCAGCTCAGGACTCTCCCTGCCTCACCTCAGGGCTGAGCTCTCTGGCAGGGACCAGGCTGGCTGGCAGAGTTGGGGGGTTGGGGGCGGGGGGGGGGTAGGCAGGTTTCCTTCTCTGGGACTGCAGAGTTAACTTCTGCATGGACTCACGCCCGCGGGAGACATCTGGGAAGAGCCGGCGGAGCCGCCTGGTACTTACGTGTCGTTGGGATGTACATTTTCCTCTGCTTCACCGGGAGAATCCGTGTCATGCTTTTCCCCTTCCCCTTTCTTAAAGGCAATTGAGCAAAGCGGTCCCAGGAGGGAGCGAGTCCCACCATGCACTACCGGAGACGCAAGTCCTTCTGCCTGGACCTGCCCATCGCCCCCTCCGTGACTGGTGTGGCACTGGGGCCCACTCCCGTGACCGCTGGGGCCGGCCGGCCGGCCGGCCGGGATGGCGTCCGTCCGGGGATGCGCGGTCCCTCACCCTCACGCCGGCGGGTCTCTCCCCCACGCTCCCCTCGCCATCTGCGGGAGAGGGGGCTCGTCTGCCGGGGTCGGGCAGACGGAGCGGAGCGGCGGCTACCGGGGGACGGATGCCGGCAGCCAATGGGCGCCACGCACGGAAACACCGGCAGGAGAAGGAGAAGGAGGGGATGGACGATAGGGCAAGAGAACGGAGAGGAGCGGGGGGGTGGGGGGAGAGACCGGGATGGAGAATAAAAGGGGGAGAGGGAGGTGCAGGAGAGGGACAAGGGGAGAGGGGAGTGCAGAGGAGGGGAGGGTGGAGGAATGGGGAGGGTGGTAAAAGAAGCTGGGGACAGTGGAGGGGAGGGGGAGAGAAAGAAGAGAGGGATGCAGAGAGCAGCTGTGTGGTGGGAGAGTGGCGTGGCAGGAGCAGGGGGGACTCGGCTCGGCTCCCCTAGGCGGGGGGAATTATGGCAACGCAAAGTGCGCTGTGAACGCCCACAGGCACACAGGAGAGGGGCTCCCTGTTCCGAGGATCTTGCGGGCAGGACTGGTGCTGCTCAGAGCTGCAGGGACACGGCAAAGCCTTCTGGCTGGCAAGATGCTCAGAAACCGGGGTGGAGGCTGAGCACACAAACCCTTCTCCCTTCTGTTCTGCCTTTACGAGCACCTCCAGATGGATAGAGCCAAGGGCAGATGGGCAAATAGTGGAGCTATCTCTCTCAACTCTCTCCCTCCCCTGGCTCCATGCACAATGTCTCATGTCTTTTGCACCTTCTTTGGGAAAAAGCGCCAGTTCAACAGCCCCAAACTCTCCTACCAGATTTCGTCTCTGCTGCAAGGAGTGGACCCAGAAGAAATGGGGCAGGGCAAGAAACTAAGCTCCTTTGTGTGAGCAGTTCTCCCAGGAAGGAAATTAGGATTTTCCCATCCCATTCCCTGCACAAAGTGCTTCCCTGTAGTCATCACCCCCTTCCCTGCCCTGCAGCCAACATCAGTGACTCCTTGTGCTGTGCAGTCACCCAGCTCTTGACATTTGGCACTGCTGTTATGAGCATTTGAGCTCCTAGGGCCAGTTCCAGCCTTAACAGAAGTAGGGAGTATCTCTGCGAGCAGAACATAGCCAGGGTCTAAACCCTGGCCTTCCAAACCTGCTTGAGCAATTTTACGCCCAGCCAGTGTTGCTCAAAGGTGAACAGGTGAAGGCAGTACAGGGCTTCAAAGCTGTCAGGATGCCTTAGCCTAGATCTTGGCCACAATGCTGTCTGGAGACACAGAGGAGAGATGAGGCCTCACTGGGGAAGGAATGGCATGGGCAGCACCCAGTGGCTATCTTTGTCATGGCAGGGCAGGTATCTGCAGCACCATGCAGGGACCCACCGAGCTTGTGTCTTAGCAGAAACAGAGCCATGCAACAGCAGAGCTCTACCCAGGCCAGCTACCCCTTGCAGGACTTGTTAGCATAAGCACAGTCACAGGATCACAACTTCCAGGTCTCCAGCTCGCTTCCTCAATGCTCAGAGTCCAGCCCCATTCTCTGCCTCAGCTCCAACAGGGCTGTGCAAACTGCTTGAATTGTGTTGGAAGGAGAGCTCCACCTGTGCATCTCCACAGGTAGGCAGATACATGAATTTTGTTTCATGCACATGGTGAGCCTCTCCTCTCTGCATTGCTGTGTTTGATAAGGGACAGGGCAGACTGAGAAGGTAAAAGCCAAGGCTTGAAAACTGGAGAGAAAGTAATAACCCACTGGGTATTCATTGGTTTGAGTAATGTTTAGGATATTTAAGGGAGGCTAGATCCCAGTCTCAAGGGCTTTGTGTCCCTTGTCTTCCACAGGTATATGCCCACACCAGAGACTTCATTTCTGCTCTTCTGGACTTATGTTGACACAATTTACATTACCTTTGGATGGGGCTTGGGCAATTCATCCGGCAGCCCATGTGCAATGCAGACGTTTGTGGAACTCACTGCCACAGGATGTCCTCAGGGTTGCTCTGGACATTATCAGTGGATAATGTGTCACATCACTGAATTAACTGCCTTACTCAGATCCGACCACGAATTGTATTTGCAGAAATTTCCCTGGCAGCAGGGTATCTCAGGGGCTTCACTGTGGCGGGTTGTTGCTGACACTACCCATGCACCTCCTCAGTGCAGGAAGCAGCCTTTGAAACTCAGAAGTGGTGCTGCATCGGGGAGTGGTAAGCTGGCTCAACTCCACAGTTTCTCTGTGCCCTCCTAGGACTGCAGGATTTTGCAGTGGCAACCATTGCACCCTGAGCCCTCCTCCCTCCCGCAAGCAGTGGCAGCAGCAGCCACCCTGTAACGCTTCTTACTCCCAAGTCCCTGCAATGCATCAGGAAGGCAGGTGCTCACAGCTGCCAGATCCATAGTACCGCTGGGACCACTCTCTTCAGCTTAATTTTAGTGACTTGGAGGCAATTTGTCTGGACTGGTGACTCATTCCTCGCTCTTTTTTTTTTTTTCTCCCCTGCCCTCCCCCTTCCTGTTCTCGCTCTGCCTGTGCCTGGCAGCGTGAGTGAGTGCTGGTACCGATATGACTGCCTGTGACGTAAGCTTCGGACTGTTAGTGCAGAAATGTTTTGGTGAAAGGGTGTCCCCAGCAACCTGCAGGGGCAGTCCCCACGGAGAGGAGTCTGGGCCCGGGTGTCCCCTCCAAAAGCCTGCATCTCGTCCTCTGTGTGTCCCAGAGGGGAGACAACTTTCCCTTTGAACACACGGAGGCTGAGAAGAGGAAGGGCAAAAGCTGAGGTGTAATCACCCCGCTGCCTTTGGCTGGCACACGATATTTGCACTTTACTGAGGAATGCGGGGGGCTCAGCTGAGAACTTTGCAACTCAGTGCATGAAACAGGCCTTGTCTCTTCATCCTGTAGCAGCTGGGGCTCCCCGGTACCAAGCTCAGCGTGGTGCTGCCTGGATTGTCACTGCTAAAGGAGGGGCACAGCTGGCAGGTGCCTCCACCCCAGCTGTCCCATTGCTCGCTGCTTCAGGGCTGTGTCCCCCCGAGGTGCAACACGTCTCGGACATGGCAAGAATGTAGGATCTGTTTATTGGGTCTTATTCACTACGTTGTAACCTCAGGGGTTGGTGAGGAAAGGAAGGGGCAGCTGGGGTGGGGAGAGTGTGGGGAAGTTGTGCAAACAGACAAACCAGTGCTACAGACCCACAACAGTCTTTCAAGCCAGCAGAAGTAAAAAGCGCAGTGACCGCCACAAGGTACTGAGCTCCGGGATGCTGGAGCCATCACTCTCCTGCGTGCTGGGCAGAGCCTGGCATCAGGATGGGGCCGGGATCTGTAGCCAAAAACACGACAGACCTTGTGAAACCAGCTCGGCTATTTTCCTGCTCTCCCTCCCTCTGCCCTGGTGGTGGTGGGAGAATGAAGGGGCAGGGTCCCAGCTAGAAAGCTCTCACTGTTCTCTCTTCTCGGGTTCTGGCTAGCTTTGCCTCTTGTCATGAAGCCTCTCTCCTCCCTCTGCCACCTTGAGTTGAAGGTGAAGGGCAGGTGGGGACAATATGAGGAGTAAAGGAGTCCTGGGGAAGAAGTTGCTGCCTGCCAATGAACAGCAACACAAAACCCTCCTTGAGGTGAGCAGGGCTTGGTAAGAGGAAGGGCCATTGGGCAACTGCCATGAATAAGGAACAGCTTTTTTTTTTTTTTCTATAGGCAAAGGCTGCGGCTTCACAGGTCTTACACAGGTCATCCCCAGGGCAGCCTGGATGCAGTTCCCTCTGTGGCAGAAGGTGACTGACAGTTCTCTGTGAGGGCAGCGGTGGAAAATCCTGGGCCGCCCTGCACCAGGAGATGGGGGCAAACCTGCCCATGGGCAAGCAGCAAGGAGGGGGAAGTGGTTCAGGGGTCCATGTGCTCCATCATACCATGTCCTGTCCTTTCCCCAAGCAGGACTGCTGTCTCCCTCTCTCTCTTTGAGGGTGACCCATCCCACCAGGCACAGCAGGTCATAGGAACCAGTGGCCCTGACCACCTGGGTTCAGGAGCAGGAAAGTGCTACTGGTGTCACTCCCAGGGATCCCTTTCAGACTTACTCGCTTAGAGGAGGCTGCATACACGTTTCTTTGTCCGTGTGGGCTGCGGACAGAGGACTGCTCGGATGGCCTCGTCAAACACAGTCTTGAGGCCGCGCTGCGTCAAAGCCGAGCATTCGAGGTATTTCACGGAGTCTGTCAGGAGGAAAGCAGGTGCTGTAATGGGGAGGAAGGGAACTGGGGTAGGCAGTGGGGGTACCCAGGAGTCCGCTGCCAAGGGTGCTCAGAAGAGAAACACGCAGGAGGAATACCACAGATCACGTCAAGCAGAAAGAGATGCATGTGCCTGTATCACCAACACGTTTCTGGCTCACATCACTTCACAGCCACAACACCCTCCTCCCTCAGTGCCCATTTTACAGCGTCCTGAGGCACATCATACACACCACCTAAACACCCCCTGAGTCTCATCTTGCGATGAGGTCTCAAGTCTCCTCAGGCTTCAAGTGTCATTCAGACTGCCTGGCCTCAAGCACCTCTGGTGGCATCTCAAATCACACGGCACTTCTCTTTTGGGACTCTCTACCCCTAGATTCTCAGAGTCCTTGTGCTGGAAATCAAGGCATCTGGCTCTTGCCTGAATTGAATAAACACAGCTTAGGTGATCAAAGCCATTAAGCATTGTCAGGACACACTTCACTCAGGCAGTCCTGACTTCAGCGCAAAGCTTGCCTGTACAAAACCAGGGTTTGCCTGTTCTCCACCCTTGTAGCCAGAGCAGAGCCATTGCGTGAGGCTGGCTATGTTATCCTGGCCGGACACCCTCTCCTCTGAACTCCCAGTTGAAAACTTCTCCCTCAAGCTGTGTTTCCCACCCTCTCTCCTGCCTCTGCATGCTGCATCTGAGAAGAGAGGTTACCTGGAACAGGCATTTGTGCATGTCCTGAAATATGGGAGGGAGCTGATGCCCCTGAGATGAATGGTGGGGTGAGACACGCATACCCAGGGTTGCATATATAAGCCCTGGTAGTCAGAGGCAGGGACGGGAAGCTGCAGTTGCAACTCTTCCTGAGAGATGTTAGAAAACTCACTCTTCCACCTCTTTCCGGATGTGGAGGAGAGGCCTCTGCCCACACAGCAGCTGCGCTTTCACAGAAAAAAACTGGCCCAGATAGAAATAGCAGAGTAAAAGGGGAGGGGAATGTGCAAGTGTATATTTGTGTGTGTGCGCGTGTAGGATGTTGGCCAGAGAGAGGCAGAAAACAGAGGCTTGAGGGGTTAAGGCTTCCTCAAGGAGCAGATCTCCTTCCTGAGTCTACTGAAGCGTATTTTATCCCATGACCCTTGATGTGTCTCCCTGTGTCCCTCGGAGATACCACTGTGAGATACCTCTACAAAAGCCTCATTAGATTGAGGGGAAGCCCTTATCTTCTGCCTCTCTCCTTTCAGTAGGTCCAAGATGTTGCCCCAAGCACATACCAATTTCCTTGGCCAGAGCAAGGCCCTGAGGATACGTAATGGGGGATAGCTTCTTCTCCTTCAGCTTCTCAATGGTGTCCTTGTCATCACGAAGATCCAGCTTTGTGCCCACAAGGATGATGGGAGTGCTAGGGCAGTGGTGCCGCACCTCGGGGAACCACTAGCAAGGGAGCAAAATGGCAAAGATGTGAGAAGAAGTCACACATACGGGCACGCACAAGGGAAACAAAGAGGCTCCCCTGAAAAAATGTCAGCAAGATAGCTAACACCCTGTCCTTCCTCACAGCCCTTCCATCCAGTGTTGGGCACTATAGCCTGGCCCAGGCCAGCCCTTGTTGCTGGGTCCTCAGGCAAAATCCCTGATATGGAGCTCAAATTCTGGCAAGCAAAAGCAAAAACTGCTCTCCACCCTTCATGGCTCCCTGAAACTCAGGGAGGAACCTGCAAGTGGTAGGAAGGACATATTATGTTGTTCTCCTCTCCATCAATCTCTCCCTTCTTCCCTCACTTCCTATTCAAAGGCTGTGGGTACCTGCTTCTCATACCCTATGGACTGGTCCTGTGCGTATGTGCTGTGACAGTCTTGGCTGAAAGACACCATCAGAATATAAGCCTGTGGTCTCACAGTTCAATAGCCCAGCCAGATGAATACTAGGCCTTTAATAGGGTTGGCCGCCTTGTTTGACATGACCCAGAAAAGACATCTGAAGGAGGCTGATATTTTAGTTCCTTCTGACTGGCACGAAAAAGATATTACCTCTCTGAATCTAGACGTCCTATTAGCAGTCTCGATGCACAATCACTCTCTTTGCAAGACCACCACCAATCTCACCCTCCTCAGTGCCTGACAGACCAGGATACTCTGTCTCACCTTAGCACGGACGTTTTCATAAGATGCTGGGCTGACAAGGGAGAAGCAGATCAGGAAGACGTCCTGTAGGCATACAACCATGGTGCAGAGTTAGGATGAGAGCATGGGATTGCATGACAGGAGGTAGGGAGGGGAGAGAAGAGCTGGGTGGACAGCATCCTCCCTCTGCAGCAGAGGGTCATGCTAGGGAAAGCTGTCTCTCACAAAGTAACACAGTCCTGACTGCTGCTAATTGCCTCTAGAGGAGAGAAGGATATTTGCTCCCCTGACTCATGGTAACCATAGCCACCATTATCAGAAGAGCCAAACGTTTAACTATGAGGATGGGGTTTTTGCGGTAGGCACACTCATCCTCATGGGAAATGGCCTGACAGCGTCCTGCTCTTTTCTCACAGAACACTGGAGAGTTTTCAGGCCAGAATAATTTTGCCTGCTGTTGAGACAGAGCTAGGCTCAGCCCAAAAAGTGCACACGCAGGACGCAAATGAGGCGGAGTTTTTGTTATCCACGTAAGCGCTTCTCCTGGTCATGGCAGAATTTAGACTTCCATTAAAACTGAAACAGAACAGAACAAAACAAAACAAAACCAAACCAGCTTTTCTGGGTTATATTTATTTCATCCAACTTGACCTAGCTAAAACAAGGGTGTCAGGCCCAGCCTATCCATTTCTATACTTCTACAATCATCAGAGGCAAAAACCTTGGAGAACAGTTCCCCCACCTTTCCTTGGGATGTGTCCCAGGGTGGGTGCAAGCATGTTGTTGAGAAATATGCCTGCTTGCACTGACTGTGGAAGGAGACTAGGCAAAGAGCTTATACCAGGTGTTTGACTTTTAGGTGGCTGAACCTAGCTGAAACAAATAGTGCCCTCAATTCCTAGCCCTTTCGGTTGCAATGGCAACCTTCAGACCAACGCCTGAGGCAGCAGAGTCTTTCTGAGCTTGTCAAGAGACTGCTTGGAATGACATCCTCCGGGGAAGGTGATCTTTAAACCCCGAAATCGCTCTGTCAGCATGGTGAAAAATGGGTGAACACAGTATCTGAGGCATCCATTTGTTCTGCTAGAGGCTTGGGCTTTGTTGATGCATCAGCAGATCAAATACATGTGTCCACACATCAGATCTCTTTTAAAAGGCAGAAGCCAGAATAGCGGGGTTCACAGAAACATGAGAATCTCCTGCCTCAGCTCCTAAATTCCTTGAGCCACTTTAACTTCACAAAAGGAAGTTTTTTTTACCAGGTCTGTGTAAGGCATCTGCCTCACACTGAAATCAGTGTCAGCTGGGCTCACAAGTATCTTCAGCTGGGCTCATAAGTATCTTTGAAGATCTCGGTTTTCTTGCTAAGTTATACCAGTAATGAAGTTTAGATAAAGGCTCCAAAATACCTTTAGATGTCTTTTACCTTTAGGGTTTCAAGGCACTTGTATATCAACAGAGGTATTCTCAGAAAAGGGCAGAGAGAGACAGGAACAGTCCTGTCACTGTTTTATAGCAAATGTTGACTTTTGCAGCCGGGGACGGATCTGAGGGAGGAACAAGGGAGGAGGGGCATGGAGTGTGACCCACCGTCTGTGGGTAAGAGAGCGGCCTCAGCCTGTCATAATCCTCTTGTCCAGCAGTATCCCATAGCCCCAGATTTACAGGCTTGCTGTCAACCATCACGTTGGCGGAATAGTTATCGAACCTGAAATTCAGAGACATAGGCCATGGCTCAAACAGGAGAAGAGGGAGCCCTTCCAGTAGTATAGGTGGGGTTCACTAGGTGCACCCAGGAGCAAAGGGTAGTGATTCCTCTTCCCAGCTCACCTGGGTGATGCTGGTTTCCTGTGACCCTCTACCTTACGGACTTCCCACTCAGCATCAACCTCCTCCCTATCACCCAGCTATCCCGGACAGGTGCCTGGCTGCAGTTCTACCTTTGCCACCTTGTGTGCAGATCCATAAACCCTTCAGTTTCCCACTTCTTTCCCCAGTATCCTTCCCACAACGGTGTCTGCTCTAGCCAAGCCCCTGTCTTTCTTTTGTGCTCTAACACCCAGCTTTCTTCTTAAAAGTGAAGAAAAAGAACCCATGTCTCTGTAGCTCCCCCAGAGCCCTGCACTCCTCAACACCCCTGCTGGAACTGAGGCCAATATGCCAAGGTGTGTACCCTTACTCTTTGACAACCCAGCATGAAATATTTGAGAAGAACTGTCAGGATTGCATGCTTGGGAGCAAAGACTTAATGGAAAAAAAGGATATTAAATCAATAGAGATGTTCCTCCCCTCATCCTAGAAAATTTTATTTCCTGTTCTTTTTGGTATATGTTTTTTTTACAGGCTAAGGTGAGGGAAACCAGAGATAGGAAGGAACCAACACAAAGACCTTGTTAATGTGCTCACGGCATACGCTGCCATTGTAAGATAAGCCATGCAGTCCAGGAGCACAAAATGGCCTCCCTTTCATGTCTCCAGTCACAAGCCTCAGACAGGAGGAGAAATGGTGTGTGACACACAAGATGCATAGCCACTTCATGGCTACATGCTAGGAAGGGATGGTGCCCTTCCACAAACCAGCTTCTGAGAAAAGATGGGTTCTTGCTGCCACAGCCATTTTTTGCAATGTCCGTTGCAAACTGGTCTGGAGAAAAAAGTGAGGATCTGAGGTTTTCCTGCACCTGTCCTTCCCAAGGAATCTGAACCTGAGCTGGCAGTCTGACACACTGTGCCTAGCTTCTTTTCCCACCTCAGGGAGTGTGTAGTCACACTCCACATCCCAGTGGTGTGGTATGAGTATGTGGGGTGTGCATCCCCAAACATATCCCCATGCACTGTGGGAAGACAAATGCATCTGACCACTCAAACTAAAGCAACTCTAAGCTTGCTCCTTATTCCCACAGTCTGTAGGTCTGTCCCAGCCTCACGCATACATCCGCTGGATTGCATAGTGCTTCTACTCCAGCATTGAGCTGAATCCTGCACTCTTACCACCAGGGTTATCAGTGCCTGCTCCAATGACAGCGAGTCCCTTGGACAAGGAAGGAAGCGGGGACCCCCGTCCATCCAACCGCCTTCTCTTGGGTCTGGCCCAATTTTTGCAGCCTGGTGGCTGGTTGTTTTGCCTAGCAGGACCCCATCTTCTACTTGTAAACTTAGCAGGCAGATAGACACTTGGATTGGTTTGTGTCTCCCAAATATCCCATTTATACCAGGGTTTTATAAGGCCACTTGTGCTTCTGGTGAAAGGTGACAGATCCTAAGTGTAGAGGCACCTTTGCTGGTTTGGCAGCCCTTCCTCTGCTGGCATGGAGATAGTGACCTTGCCTTCAAAGTGCACAAAAAGAGGTTTCTGCACCCCTTTCCATCCTGCTTTCCATGCCTCCCACCCACCCCAGGACCTGTTTATGCATTACTCACACAGTGGGAATGTATTCTCCTGGGAAGGCATTGGTGGTGTAGCTGATAAGGAGACAGGTTTTCCCTACAGCTCTGGAAGAGAAAGAAAAAATAGCAGGAAGTCATGGTAGTGCAGGCAGCCTTGCTAGGGTGAGATAGGGATGGGGCAATCCTTCCACACCTCTAAGCTAGCCCTGTTGGGAGACCCATGGCAGCAGAAACACATTCACAGGACCAGACAGCGCATAACCATAGGTTAAACAACCAGCAGGAAGAAAGACAGGATGTCACACAGAAATGTTTGTTGTCTTTGAGCACGAAGGCTTGTTTTTACGGTCTGGTACAGAGATCACTCAGCTAAAACGCATCCACTCTGAGATGAAGGTGAGAGCCCATTTTCCAGTGCATGCACAGTGCTGTATGCTCACAGCCAGGGCAGATGTATTGATTTGGTGCGTGAGAGCCATGACAAAGCTGCCCAGCCAGCTACAGCCCCTGAACACAGGCACTCCTGCCTGCTTCTGCAGGTCCTGTGGCCAGGGGCTGATAGCACCTCTTCTTGACGTAGCCACAACACTTTCTAGTCTTGCCTGCCTGCCGTAAGCTGCAGCATCACCTGCAGAGAGAGCTGTAAGCAGCCAGCAAGGTGCCTCTCCCTGTGGCTGACGGAGGCTGCTGGTGGTGTTTCTGAGCTAGAAGCTGGTGCTTCCTCTCTCCTCAGCCTCCCCCACACCCATGCTGCAGCAGGGTGGAGCGCAAATAAGCCAGGGTAGCAGCACAGTCCAGACTGGGTGAGAGCATTGGTGTGAGGGAGGTGGGAAAGCGGGCAGTAAGGCTATCAAGGGGCAGAGAAGCTGTCGTGGGCAAGGTGAAGCCTGTGGTGAGGGAAAGAAGAAGTGGAGAGAAACTGGAAGAAGATAAAGCAGCCAGGACAGGTATGGGAAGGACAACACTCCTCCTGCTGGGCTGCTATTTCTCAGGTCTGTGTGACCTGGGAAAGTCTGGTCATGTTTCAGTTACAGCATGTGTAAAATGGAGGTGGTGAGAGCAACCTGCCTCCTCAGCCTGCGAGCACAGCCACAGGATGAGGGAGATGTCTTTCCTGGGGGAAAGACTGGAGTCCCGCTGCTGGGGATGCTCCAACCATCTCAGCTGTACCTGCAAAGTCCCCTGTTGCAGAGCTGCAGCCCTGCCTTTTTGTGTGCCCTTGACAGGCACAGCTGGCATCTTCATCCTGGTCATGAGGCACCTGCCTTGGTCACTGCACTGTGGGGCAGCTGAGGAGGAAACTGAGCTCTTCGGCATGCTCTGACACTTGTTTCTTCCTTCTGCCACCTCTCTTTCTTAGATCCTCCTCCCTCAGTCCCTCTTCTTTCCCCAGCTCCCTTGCTTCCCTCTTATCATAGAGATATTGAGGGAGGGCCATGGAGGCTTCCTGAAGCTCTACAGGTAATGGCTCAGGAGATCTTCGGGACTGTGGGTGGGTCAGTCATGAAAGAGGGGACAGTTCTGAATTAGTGTGGTTAAACAGAGAGGAGCACAAAGGGTCAGTGAAGGGGTGAAGGTTACAGCAAAGCTATTGAGAGAAGAGGTGAGGTTAGTGGCACCTGAGGGTTCCTGGGGTTGAACTCAGGGAGCGTTAAGAGGTCAGTGATGCGTAATGGAGGGGTCTAAAGGGCCACAAAAGCTGTGGGGCAATATGAGGGTCTTAGCTGAATGATGGCGGAAGGTCTTGTGGTCGGTAAGGTTGAGCCAAGGGAGGGTGACGTGGCTGGTATGGCTGGGAGGAAGGTGAAGGGTGGTGAACCAAGAGCTCAGAGCGATGAGGGGATGACTGGACTGCTGTGTTGCCAGATGGTGAGAGGGGAGGTGCAGTGTACAGAGAAGCAAAATGACAGGACAGAAGACATTTAAGAGGAGTTGCAGTCAGAGGGGTTGAGAGCAGGATGTGTTGTGGGGTTAGCCACGATATTAGGGGAATGCTGCCTTGCGGGATGGCTACAGAGTTGGTGCAATGTGTGAGGGGGAAACTGGGGAGTTAACAGGGCAACAGATAAATGCCCAGTGGAGTTGTTCATCCAGCTCTAGCTTGCAGCCTTCAGGGGACTTTTCTTAGAGGTAATGGTGTTTATTTGGGCCTCTGTCCTTCCTTGTCCCTTCTCCTCACCCCCTTGCCCCAGCCCCTGAGAATATGCCTAACATGCACTGTTATGTTTGCAGGCGTCTTCTTCCCCAGGCGAGTTTTGAAGGAGGAAGTGACTGTGGGGAGCAGGGCTGCTGCAAATGTCTCTTCATCTGCTACCTGATAGCTGCCCCAGATAACAGTCTGGCCAGCTCCTCGCTGGGAAACAAATTAACCTGCTCTGTGCCAAATGTGGACTCTCCTCCCCTCTCTCCCCTGCATCTACTCATCCCACAGGGCAAGAAGAGGCCCTGTCCACCCCATCCCTCCCGCCCCCAGCAGTACTGACTGCTTCACTTATTGATGGCTTAGATCGGGCCATTTCCAGGGATCACAGGACATGGGCAGTGACACCATCATGCTGTGAAGGCAAGGTTGTGTTACCTCCCACTCCCAAAGTGGCATATGCTTGTGCCTATCTCAGTGGAAAGAGTTCCTCCTCCTTGTGCCCACAGAAACCCCTTGCCAAATAGTATCCCCCACATCCCGATATGGAGATAATGTGCTGAGAAAAGCTGAACACAGAGATACTGGCAGACATCTCATTAGGACCATAGTGCCGTGCCCTCTCCTAGTCAGTCCGAGTGAGCAGATGGGTCTCAAGGCGCCATTCAGCTGCAGGAGAGCGCTTGCACTTCTCAGGTTTTAAATCTGACTCCTGGCTACAGGTTGAATCTGGCAGCAACACCACCACCTCCTGCGCGTGAGACAGACCTGCTCCACTTTCCATGTCCCTTTTGCAGATGACCTTCAAAAGGCCCTCTTCCACACCCTCCCCAAAGGAAGGTCCCTTGTCCTGGGGAGGGAAGAGCGAGCGAGAGAGGGAATGCAGTCTGCAAGAGGTCAGAAGCAGAGCTGGGGAAGTTTCACCAAGCAGCCACCTTCTTTCTTGCCCCTTGTCACCGCCCCTCCCTCCCTGCATCCACAGCAAACCAGTGGGGTACCTACCCGTCTCCCACCACGACACACTTGATGGCTTGCATGTCTCTGGACCCGTGGCGGAGGACAGCGCCCGGGGCAAAGGAAAGTCAGGCCAAGGCAAACGGCGGGGAGAGATGGGCAAATTTGGGTATCGGCCCTTGTGCTGCAGTGAGCGGCAGGTTGCAGGGAGGGAGGAAGTGGAAGAGGGAACTTTACTCGACGATCACCCTCCAGTCCCTCCTCCCCTCCCACCACAGCAGCAGCTCTGCGGCCAAGGCCGTTAGCTGAAGGCGGGGCATGCATGACTTCATGGTTTGGATGATGACTGCTCTAATTTTTTTTTTCTCCCCACGTGTCTCACCCAGTCCCTTCCCACCCCATCCCAGTGAACGGCTGGGGGCACCAAACGGCTTTTACAGGGGAGCTGAACAAGGGTTAGAAGTCGGGTGAGAAAGCGGAGGGGTGGATTTCCTCCTCCCTCCTTTATCATCCAGACTTTGGAGGAGGTGTAAGCAGGGAAGGGAATCTGAAGTGGGAGTAGTGGGGTGACGTGGGGCAATGAAGATTTTTCAGGTCTTCCCAGTGCCCCTGAGTGTCAATGGCGAAACGTCACAGGGAACAGTGTTTTCTGTGAAGGCCGAACAAGGAAGTTAAGCAGCCTCTAGGAAGCAGCAGCCACCCCATGACTGCTCTATTCCTCCTCTCCTGTGGTGGTAAGGTCCTGCCACACTTCCCCACCTGCCCAGATTACTAGTACAAAGAAGTATTGTGTGAGCCTGTGTGTTCACCATGATGTGCAGCAAATGCATCAAGGGATGCAATGAACTGTTTTCTCTCCCCTGCCAGTACTATGAGAACCAAGATTGGTGGATGAGAGGAGCCCCTGCAAACCAGCTTCTCCCTACCCACTGTCTCCCCTACTTCTGTGCAAAAGCAGCCAGTGGGAGCTGCTGCCAGACCTCTTCCATCTTGTCATAGAATCATAGAATCATAGAATGATTTGAGTTGGAACGGACCTTTAAAGGTCATCTAGTCCAACCCCCCTGCAATGAGCAGGGACATCTTCAACTAGATCAGGTTGCTCAGAGCCCTGTCCAACCTGACCTTCAATGTTTCCAGGGATGGGGCATCTACCACCTCTCTGGGCAACCTGTTCCAGTGTTCTACCACCCCTATTGTAAAAAATTTCTTCCTTATATCTAGTCTGAATTTACTCTCTTTTAGTTTAAAACTATAACCCCTTGTCCTGTCACTACAGGCCCTACTAAAAAGCCTGTCCTCATCTTTCTTATAAGCCCCCTTTATGTATTGAAATGCCACCATAAGGTCTACCCAGACCCTCCTTTTCTCCAGGCTAAACAACCCCAACTCTCGCAGCCTGTCCTCATCGTCCTCAGAAGATAAAAGAATTTGAGAGCTAAGCAGCAAGAAGAATAAGGAAGCAATCACCCTAAGAAAGAAGAGAAAAGGAGCAGAAAGATCCCAGGAGGCTCTGCTCCTTCCTTTCCCTTCTTGAAATGAGGGTCTGCCTCCTCTTCCTTCCTTCTTCTCCCATGCAACGCTAAGCCTGGAAAAGTGCATATGTGTGCACATCTCTGTGCTCCAGCCTGAACTGAGTGGATGGGCAGGAGATGGGTTTTATAGAAGAAGGGATGTGGTGACACAGAATTAATTAGAATTTCCAGGCTTTGTCAGGAGGCCAGTTAGACCAAGAACAGTGGGTTTTCAGCTGGGATGTTCCTGAAGGAAGGAACTCTGAGGGAAAGTGTTTCTCCAAAGGTTGGTGACCTTTGCACTGCTGCAGCCACGGGAGGCTGTTGCAACTGACCTGCTCGGGAGGATGGCTCTCCCATCCATCACTCAATGCTGGCTGCAGTCCAGAAACCTTCAACTGTGGAACGTTTCCAAGTCTTGTGACTGTTTCAGAAGCACAAACTGACCAGCTGTACTAGGTGTTCCCTCTGTGGGCGGTAGGGAAGGGGGAGGAAGGAAACCCACTGACTCCTCTGCAAGTGAGAGCAGGAACAGGCCATAGGAATACAGGTCAGAGAAGGACAGAAGGGAGAGTGACAAAGGCCGTCACAGGGAGAGCAGCAGCAGGAGCTGGAAAGGCCAGGCAGGCACAGAATACAGTGGGCCAGGAGATAAGGACTCAGTCAGAGGAGAAGACAGGTATATCTGGCTCTAGAGAATGCTACTGGTGGATGGAGAAAAACCATTACAGCTCCCTGGGCAATTGGACACATTGAGAGCTCTCTGTGGGAGACATCTGGGTGTCAAGTGAGGGCCCAGGGAGCTGGAGCTGGTGGAGTCCCTAGGGATTCAGGGAGCTCTAGGTTGGGCAGGCAGCCTGGGACAGGAAAGCAGGAAACTAACCCCTTTCTGAGCATTGTTGAAACTGCATTTGGAATCAGCTTCTCCAAAGGAACATTTCTGTTTTCACCAGATCTTTTCTCTGAAGGTTTCCAATAACCCTTATGTGCCTGAGGAGAAGCAGGGTGGGAAGAATAGAGAGTGAACACCTGGGGTGGGAAGGATGGGGACTGAGGGGAAAAGAACTGGGGAGAGCTGGAGAATACCTTGAGTCTTACCTGGGACAGAGTAACAGTCATGTGAGGATACTAGGGCTAGGGACGGGATTCAGGCTAAGTGAAACTGGATGGAAAACCAGCCAGTGGCACAGTAGGACCTGGTGGCACGGGTGAACAAGGACCACTGACCTGCTGAATGCCAGTGTGTGCTTTTGTCCTTGTAGTCTGGCATATGAGCTTGTGGGACTGGCAGCGTGGACTTGGGAAAAAGAAGACAAGTTAAAATTGGTCAGGGAGGAGGGACTGTTGTTGAGACCCCATGTCCAGGTGAGCCCCATGTCAAAGACACTGTAGTTCTGTATGGCCAACAATGAGCTGTGGAAGTCCTGGCAAGAAGGTGTATCTCCAACCCTCTTCTGGGCAAATTACTTTTGGAAGATAATTGCCTGCTACTGCTATGGATAGTCAGTTCTCATCCAAGTCAGAGGTCTATGCTGTGAATCTATGAACATCCCTCCTCCGCCAGTGCCTCTGTAGAGGGATGATAGGGATCTACATAAAGGTTTTTAGGGTGTTTCTTTCCACCATTAAATTATTAAAAATGGGATATTACATTCAAATAACACATGTTGTAATCACTCTGAGAACAACTAGCACCTGCTACATTAAAACCGCTTGGTTGTACATGCTGCAGGAAAGTGAAGGAAACTGCAGGAAATAGGCTCATAACCCCTAACTGAGCACATACAGATCTGTTGCTGCTTCGAGGTCCTCTCACACCACCAAGAGGTGCTCTTGACATGAGTTTCCTTCTGCATGTGCAGAAGGGCTGAGGGACGGCTGGCACCCATCTGGGGTTTCTTGTTCCCTTTGCTGAGTTTGGGGAAGATGCTAATGGGAAACAATTGCTCAGTGAGACAGTTTTGCTCTGAGAGACTTCCAGGGCCCTGGGCTGGGTCACCTCCGAGTGACCCATCTGTGCTGGGTTTGCATGGCACCCATGTGGGATGGCGGGCAAGGGAGGAAATGCATGATACCGTTTTTCCCCCCACAAGGATCCAAAGCAGTGAGGACTGCTCCATCTCTCCCCTTCTTTCTGTGGGGTTTTGCTCCCTTGGGGAGGGTGGGAAAAGGGTGAGGGGGCTCGTTCAGAAATGGTGTTTGCACTTCACAGCCCTGCACAGGAGGGCAGGAGCTGGGCAGGAGCTGAGCAGGAGGCTTGTCCTTCAGCACAGAGTAGCAGGGGAAACCCTTTCCTGGAGGGAAGACGAGGCTCATTATTTTGCGCACACAGGGCATGGCCACAGCAGGTATTCTCATTACCCTGGGCCCTGATAGGATTTATTTTATGTATGTGAGCTGTTGCTCAGGCAATCCTGAGTGGCCATGAGACCTTTTATGTGTGTGTTGGGCCTTCACCAGGGAAGGGAGTAATTTGCTTCAGCCGGGCTGGGCTGCTAACTGTTCCTGCTTGCTGTATTCCCCTTTTGTGTCTTCCCACTTCCCCATTCACACAGCTTTGTACCATCTGCCTCCTGCTTTTAGTTCTTGCTTTGCCGCTTCTCTTCTCCAAAACTCCCACCCCTCCCTGTTCCTGCCCCCCTCTCCCCTCACTGCTGTGGTTTCTCACTGACTGCCACGCTCGTTTGAGAAGCCTGCCCTGAATTCAGAGCTCACATAGTAACTGAAGTGGGGCAATGCACCTCAGGCCGTGATGTTCTGCAGTCCCTGTTAGAGAGGTTGTGGAGTTGCTTCATACAGGGTCTGTTTTCTAACATGGCCATACCAAGGCCTTCTCTAGCCTAAATTTACCCTGTCAAGCAAAAGCTTGGGGGGAGGGGGAAGTTTCCAATCCAGCCTCACTGAACACAAACTACCTACATTCACAATGTAATTCATAAGCAACTCAACTTGCAAATGGTGTTTACTGAGTCTTGGACCTGTCTTACTCGTGGGCTTTCCTGGAGACCGGCCCCACTGCAATCAGGGGCAGGTGGTCCATTCCTGATACATTGGGTCATGGAGGCTCCTCTGTCTTTAGAGTGTGACTGCTCTCAGCCTTTCCAGTTTGGGGCAAAATAGCAGATTCACTGCCATCCTCCGATCTGGAGCACTGAAAGAGGTTCACCTCCTCCACCTCTTCCCCACTATGTACCTGGGTAAGCAGAAGACCATGGCACAGACCTTTGGGCATCAAGTCCTTTGTGACAGCTGATTCACACTTGCACTTCCCTCAGTTGAGAAGTTGTTCGCAGACTCTAAATCATACTGGTTTTTTATGGCTTGGCCTTATCTGGTTCTCTGTACTTCTGCAAGTCCCCAGTGATTCTGATATGGGTTTCCATTCTTACAGACATTTTGTTCTCAGCCAGTGACAACCCTCATCTTGCTGATACCACTCTGTTGCTTAATGGTGGTAAATACAGGTCAATATCTGACTGTGCATCCTTTCCCACGAGGTGCGCAGATGATTCAACAACATTTTTCACCTGCCTGTTGTAGAGGGGAGGTAACAGGGACTAGTGATGACGTGTAAATTCTAACAACTTGAGTGTCAGCCACTTGACTTGACTCCCCTGCCTGCTAGCACTCTTCATACGTTACCAGATGTTAGATAGACTATGTTTTGTAAGACCAGATCCAATACATATCTTTACTGGTAAGCTATGATATCTTCTAGCAAGGCTGCATCAGGGAAGTGAAAAGAGCTGTTTAGAGCAGTAAGGAAATCATAGCTACTCTGTTTTACAAGACTAATATTTCCTGAACTACCAAAGTAAAAGCTTTTGCTTGACTTCTACCATTTTTTTTCAAAGGCATAAAGCTTTAATCTTGCTGCACTTCCGAGTTCAATAAAAAAATCCCTCTGGCTCTTCATTCAAGTTTATCAGACTCTAAGTGATCCTCCTGTAATCTTCATAAGAGGTTTGTTTTTTTCCTGTGGCCTTTTATAATCATCATCTTGCTACCTTTAAAATAGACTTCAGTTCCTTGAATTAGTAAAAGCAGTTGATAATAGGCTATTCCAGATACTCTGCACTGGTAGCTTTACTTAATGCCTGCACGTTTGCATCCTGAGCTACTGCTCTGGCTGTCACAGTCTGTGTTGCTCCTCACACTGGATAAGGATTATTTTATTCCAGTTGCTATATGAAAAATCCTGGTTTTGTCTTTGCTTTAGTGCTGTTTTACCTTGCATCAAAATACTGTCTGTGCAGCTTGTAATCTCCACAATACTGTGTAAGAAGTGCTACACTCTCTCCTGACATACTGCAATCCCTAAGCCCAACCTGAATGGCAGCCTAAACCTCCTGAAGGGGCTATTGAATTTGTACAGACCTGTACTTTGTCTCTCTGTGGATAGTTGTGGGAATACAGTTGACATGTTCAGCACAGAGAAATATATCGCACTTTGTCACTGTCTTTATCCCCTTGAAAGTAGTAGGAAATATTTATATTATTTCCTTTTTCTTTACACAATTATTTTAAGCCTATACCAAGTAGTAGAAAGGTGCACCCACAGTGTTGGTTTGATATTTTCCTTTGTGACCACCAGAACAACAGATATTTCCAGCTCCAATTTAAGTCTCTGTGTACAGTCAGGGAGCATCCTGGGAGAAAAAATGGTTTGTGGCACAGGAGGCACAGGGAGCAGCCTGGAGTACTGATCTGCAGCAGTCTGCTTCATCTGCCCATGCTTGATGAGGTGAGAACTGCTGGACCAGCCTGGATGCCCCTATTGCACACACTCCCACCTCTTGCCTGCACAGCCCCAGCCTGAGATAACCACAGCTGGGAAGGATGTGTGGTGGTAGAAGCAATTACTGGATCTAACCCCAGTCCTGTATCAGAAACGCTAATTTCCATGGATCTGCTTCTTCCTGTCCCTGTTCCCAACAGCTCTGGAGGCACAGGAAAAGCACTGCTTTACCTGTGGGGAGGGGACAAAAAGGGCCAAATCCCACCCTAATCTAACCCAAGACATATCTGGCCTGTCCCAGTCCCCTTCACTTACCTTGATATTAAGTAGGCCCCTCAACACCCCCTCCCACCCAGTCCTCTTGTTCCCTTGTTGACACCTTTTCTTGCACAGCCAAAAGAACTTTGTTTGCACCTCTGAGCCAGGTATGTCTTGGAGCAAGGAGTGGCCATTCCCAGCTCTACACTTTGCCTTGTTGAAATAATCTCTGTCACCTGGAAAATGTTCTTTGTTTCTTCCTCCAGTCTCCCGCTTTTCCAAGGAGTGCATTCCTTGATGAGATATGCCCTTGATCTCATCTGGGTTGCTCTTTTCCCAGATGTTGCTGCAGTCATCATAGTGGGCTTTTTTAATGTATAGGCCACAGGTTTCTCTAGAAGGAGGAAGATGCCAGAATCAGTGCCCAATATAAGAGTCAGTCCCCTGGATATGGGTATCTTTCAGCATAAGTTGATTTTTGCTGCATGTCAAATTCTCCTTGCTTAGTCTATATTTGACATAGTCTGTATCTATGCTGGCCTTGTTGACACCACCAGTGGGAGAACCCATGTGCTCTGAGCCACTGGCTATGGGCTAGCTCTGACCACACTGTATAGCATTTAAATATCATCTCCCCTAGGATCCTTTCAATGTTTCTATGCCCCTGGGGCATAATTAATTTTTATGTGTTATTGCTTGCTTGCTTTTTCTTTCTTGCTTTCGTGCTTGCTAGCTTTCCTGCTTTCTTCTTTTCCTTTTTTCCTCTCCTTTTTTCTCTCCTTTTTCCTTTCCTTCCTTCCTTCCTCCCTCCCTCCCTCCCTCCCTTCCTCCTTTCCTCTCGTTCTCCCTCGTTCTCCCTCGTTCTGTCTTTGCTTTTTCCTTTGGTTCCCCCCCTGCCTTTTTCATTTGAAATAATGAGAGGGTTGTGTCATAGCCCTTTCATGGTATTTTCATGCCATGACCACAGAACCTGTGTTACTTACCTTAAGGGCATTTCCAGATGCATTTCTGGCTGGGGTAGTGTTGGTATCCCCCTGAGTTCACTACAGATCTGTATTGCCTGTCTGGAATGCTCAAGCAAACTGACCTCTCATCTGGATCTAGGTTTCCTCAAGAGAGGAACTGGTTGTTTTGCTCCAGGGTAAGCCTGGAACCAAACTAGTTTGTGCACCATGTGAATGAGTGGGGGACTAAGGACCTGGAGAGGGAGACATACTTACCCTGCACTTTGGAAAGAATGGGAGATGCTCTAGGCTTAGTTTAGTTATATGATCCTGTCTCACTTCTTCTGTAACCTCATGAGAAAACATCTCACAAGAGTTTCATTTTTACATGAAATAGACTTACGCAGTTTTTTAACGGTGCATTTCCCATTCAGACTCCTCTGGCTGAAATAACTGAAAGCATTTAAAGTGCATCAAGGCCAACCGCAGTTAAAAGTAAGCCTATCAGAACCAGAAGAATGCAAGTAGTGGAGGTGGTCTTTGAACTGAATTAGTAGGTCTCAAAACAGGGCTGTCAGATTCCAACAGACAGGCAGGAAAAGCTGTGAGAAGAAGGAAGCATCAAGGAGTTAAGAGATGAAGCAAGTATGGATTAGAGACACAGGTACAGGTTTTGCATTGTTCTCTGTTGGAGTGGCTAGGAGTACTTCTGCAGTGCACAGAGGCATCTATTTTGGTGTTTGCAGGGTGCTTGTGGTTTGACCTGCCCACAGACACATATATAAGAACAGCCCTGATCAAGCTGCCTATATATGTCACCTACCTTTGAGGCAGGCAAGATCAGGTCTTTCAAGGAAGTGCTTCAGTCTGGCATGTCTGCTTGATGTCAGCTGCAGTACTGCTGAAACTATTTTTTTGTGGAAAACGATGATGGAAGGACTGAAGGTGATACGCTGGACACAGCCCCAGTGCAGGAATTGGGACACTGGGCCGGACTGTGGGGCAGTGAATTCTCCTCTGGTGCGGCCCAGAATCTCAAGACAGAAATTGAGTTTACAAGGGGTGGGCTCTTGGCATTTTGTGACTCAAAGGCAGGCCTCTGATAAATTTTAAGCATGGACATTGGGTGTAATGGAGGTCAGGACAGACATGGGTGTAATGGTTTGAAATCAGTTTACATTAATAAAGCTTGGTCTCTTCTCCTTCCTTTTATCCCTCCCAAATAAGCTCCTAGCTGCTGCTTTGAAAATATTGACACTGACCATGGAAAGCGAGTGTTAAATGTTTGCCACTGACTCTTCCTAAAGATCATAGGTTATTTGTGACCCTGCCTACAGCTGCCTGTGTGGATTCATTCTGGATTTCTGCCACCCCTTGACATCTTTAAGGTTGGGATATCTCCCACTCTTCACTGGAGTTTCATTGGAGTGCTTGTTCTCTCCAGTAACAGCACTGAACCTATAGCATAACCACAGGTTAGAGCAAATGCAGGAGACTGAGAGGAAGGGAGGGCAATCTGTGTCTTTCTTTGTGAGGTTGAATGGCCCTAGAGCAATGGACCTTAGCCAGAGTGTTCAGGCAGATCCTACCTTTCACATCAAGCCTTTTAAAGGGCCAGTTATGCTCTCCAGAGGATCTCAGACCAGACTCAGTTAATGGGAATGTGGGAAGGAAATAGCTTTTCCTTTCTGAGTGAGTAAAGGACCTTCAGCCTCACAGGAGCCTATTCTAAATGGTGGCAAGTGTACATAGATGCTAGCTCCAACTGCATAACAAGTCAGAGGGTCATTTCTTATCTTTCTACGCATGCAATGCTCTTGCAAACTCTACCTTGCTGTCTCATGGAAAGGTGGTAGGTAGAAGTCTGGATCTGTTTTGCCATCCTAGTCAAGCCTGCTGTGAGTACAGCAACAGGTCGGGGAGCTATGGATGTAGTTTTTCAGAGGTAAGTGATCATACATGGAGAGGAGCCATCCCTCTACAGCTTCAGTCCTGCTACAGGAGGCAAAAGCCCTGTTTGGGCTTCACACCTGGTTTGAGTTTTACCTTGACCTATTTATTCAATCACCGGTTCTTCTGGCTCTGACATGGTGCTCTCCTGCATGCTTCTTTTTTCCCACATTGCCTACATCAGAGATCTACCACATAAATCATCAACCAAATCAGCAACCAAATACAACTCAAGGGGAAGTGTACAGCCTTCTGGGGCTGTGTGGAGGGGATAGACGAAAAAGCACTTCTCTGCCTCACAGGTGAACAGAGCAGTACAAGTGCCTTCAAAACTGTCCTGCTAATGCTAGCTCTCCCACCAGCAGGAATATCACTAAACCTGAGAGGACTTCATTCCTCCTCAGTTCACTCCATCCTTACTTACAAGGTTTCCCAGGAAAAGCAGTTTGTTAGCAGAAAAAAAAAGGAGCAAGACGTAGAGTACAAGTCACTCAGTGGGCAAAAGAAAGTGGGAAAAGAAGAAAAAGACTCTCTTCTCCCCTCCATCAACCATCCTCCAATTTGGGAGTGTTCATCCCCCCACCTGCTGCAGAATTAACACAGGAAGAATCTTTCCTTTAAAATGAAACCACTTCCCGAATCAGATGGGTTTTCTGAATCAAGAACTTCCTTTTTTCCCCCCCTCTCTCCTCAGAGCATCTCAGACAAAAGCCCAAAGTACTATCAGCCTCTCCCTGCTCATTTCAGTCCCCTCAAAACAGAGATGTGGGCTCAGAGATTCCCCAAAAAGCTGCCGGGATGGAAATGCATTTGTGGATTTGCATTTCAGAAGTAGCCAAGGAGCCCCTGTTATCTCATAGCGGTATGCACATACAGTTTCCTTCACTGATGCAAGCTCATGAGATGTGGTCGGAGGGACGAGGAGAGGAAGGGCGGAGTCACAGGGCAACCCGCCCCCCCTAATGCTGCTGCTGCGATCTTGGTCACTGGCTCCAAGTTGTTTCAGTTCTGTGAAGCATCTGAACAAGCACAAGGCAAGGAGGAACAACACTTTTGTTGAAAATATATCACGCTCTTCAGGATGGACTTTTGTCCCGCTGGTAAGCCTTGACCATCTTTTGCCTTGTTTTCTGTGAGGGCTGTGCGCCCAGTTTGGCGGGGCAGAGCACACCATGAAATCCCAGCAGCTAGAGTGGATGCTGTGGCTGGTGGCTGGAGGAATGAGATGGTGGAAGATCCCTGGTGGTGCAGTTAATTGCTTGTCAGCCTTCAGCATTAGGCATGGTTTTCTTTTTACTTGCTCTCCCATAAGCAAACTCCTTTCACATCGGGAGAAATTTTCCAACTGATTTGAATGGCCTTTGTGCTGAGAGTGTCTACTGCTGTGATCCCTTGTGCTGGTGATCCTGAGCTGAGCTGGGAACTGACTCAGGGGTATCAAGGGTATATGTGACACTTGGGATGAGCACCCATAAGCTTTGGCTTCTCTTCATGCAACTGTGGCATGGCTTGCAAGCTCCTCAGTGGTGTTTCCCTACAGCCCCCAGGAGCTGGTTTGCCTTTGCAGAGCCTCTCATGCAGTTGGGTACCCCAGTGCAACATGCTTGCAAGGCTTTTGGTACTGGGGCCTCTCTTGCTTATGTCCGTGTTAAAGGTAAATGACTGTATTGGGGTTCTACCAACTCCAAGTGACCTGCAGGTGGGCCTGTCTGGTCCTGAAACAATCTCAAAAGGCAGATGCGGGTGGGGGGAGATAAGCCGCATCTGAGGAACTGAGAGAGATCTCAGGTTTTATTTCCTACTTTGGCAGGTGGTGGATAAAGTGGTTGGGATTCAGCAGGGAAAGGCATACTGCCAGACTGAACATTTCTAGCCTCTGGCTGAGGAAGCTCTGAGTGTGTGTCTGTGCAAAGGCAGCAGACAGGGAGAGCGAAACAGGAATAGGTTGAACAAGGGCCAGGAAGAAAAGCGATCATCTTGCAATGGCCCTGCTGTGTCTGATTCCCTGTCCTCAGAGGCTTTTATGTATAGGATATATAGCACAGAGTAAAGGGAAAAAGCAGTGCTCAGTTTCAACAACTGTTCTGCACTTTTTAGCTCCTAGGTGGGTAGCCAAGGAAAGGGCACACTCAAACCACATACCAGCCTTGCTTGTCAGGGAAATTGGTGGGACCTATGGGAGCTGAGCTCTTGCCAGCATCTGGCTATGAATGTTGGTGAAGGTGGGTATCTTCAGATCACCCAGCCCTCGCCACCTGAAAGCAACTGTGGACAAAGCTTCTGCAGGACAAGCTGGGCAGGAGGAGGGGGGGTACCTCATGTTTTGCTACTTATTTTGGAGTATGCGTTCCGCAGAAACTGAGGCTCTCAGAACTGATGGTCTGAGGCAGTCATTCACTCAAGTTATGTGTTGCTGAGTTAATTATGTCTTAAAAGTTACACACTGCAATTGCACAATGAGATTCTGCTCAGGGACAACACAGGTTTGCTCAGCTCTGGCTAGAGGCAGAGCCTGGAGACAGGCAATGCCTGATGACTGATGTCTTTGCTCAGTCCCAGCCTGTCACTTCACAGCTGGGTGGGAAAGTGGGTTTGTTTGATGCTGCTCTACCTTGGGAACCAAGGCTGCCACCAGATGCAGTTTTCCAGTGAGCTTTAGAGCACTGGATGTGTTTAAATTTGCTCGGTTGTGGCATGATTTTCCTGAAGGTCAGAGGTGCACGTATGCCTTTTCCTGGAGTCACTCCTACCTGAAGATGCAGTGGTCCTGTTAGGTAGCTCTCTGCCACAGCTGTGTGCAGATGAGACCTATGTCTGTGGGGAAGCTGCTGTCCCTGCAGTGGATGTCCTCTTCCAGCTTCCTTCAGGACCCTCTAGCGACTGTCTGGGTGAGGCCACAGAGCCAGTATGCCAAATCCTTGAGCTGGGTGTGTGAAACATGGGAGAGCAGACTGGTACCGTGGTATCATGTGCTAGGATGTGTGGGGTGAGAGCCATAGGCAAAAGTGGCTGGAAGCTATCCTGATTGATGTAAGTTGTCATGTGCGATAAGGGGACCAGGAGACAACATAAATTCTTCTTCACACCTTTCCCCCCGTAGCTGGAATGTGCAAATTAAACCTGTGTGATGTCTGTGTTGAATTTCTTCTGACACAAGCTGGAAGAGAACTGTGGAGTGGCTGCAGGAGGGAGACAGATTGAGCTGGAGGGAATTGAGGAGCTGGAAGGCTTCCTATTATCTGCCTGGTACCAGCCTGGTACCTGGCTGGGGAGGTGGTGGTCTGCACTGGAGATGACACAGCAGCTGCATCAAAAGCGAAAAGCAATTTCAGGTGAAATTTTTCCACCAGACAGCCTCATCCAGGCAGAAGGTGCCCATCAGGCTGCTCTGCTTTTGTGTTGCCATGGGTGGAGGTGCCCAAACCCTTTAGCAGCCACACTCAGAGCCCTACATTGCCTTGCAAATAGGCCAGTTAAATCTCTGCTGTTATACTGTGGGTGGGTAGCACGTGGATGGTCTGTAACAGTGCTACAGATGCAGTCATTCTTCATAACCTTCCCCTACTGTTTCTGCAGTCCATTCTTCCAGCTCTCCTGGGTAGTCACTTCCCACTTATCTCTGTGCTCCAAAAACTGTCTTCCTATTCATATGCTGTTGCTTGGGATTGAAAGCCTCACTTAGCACCTGGATGGCTCTGCACAGCCCTTTGCAATGGGAAATGAGACCAGCAAACACACTACTCTTTGCCGGCCACATGAGTACCCAGACTTTTGGGTAACTCCGACCTGCCCTCCAGATGGGGAGGCCGAGGGCGTAAGTCATCGCAACTGGAATTGAAGTCTGTGTTCTGTTTTGAGTGACGTACTAAAAATACAAGCCTGGGCAATTCATAAAGAACTGGCAGGTCTTTCTATCTGGGTCTGCCCTGAGAGTGGGGAAACAACCTCAAGAGCAAGTGTAAGCCCCACAAATGTGACGCTGATGTGCTTTCATTTCAACATTTGCTCTCTGAAAATAAGCTCCAAGCAGCAACTTCATGTCCTCTCTGGAGAGGATGCTAGCCAGTTTTTTATGTCTTGTGTCTGAACTGGAAGACTTCAGCGTTGGGTTGGCTGACAGCATCCCCCTGAAACCTGCGGGTGTTTTCGTGGGGTGTTCTTCATTGGCATGAAATTTCCCCCTGTGCAGAGAACCCTGACCAGGGCTATGCTTCGTCTGTGTCCTGACCTAGCCCTAGAGGGAAGTGGAACTTGGTGGTACTGAGGACTTTGACGAGGCTGAAGCCATTCCTCAGTCCCCCGGTGCAGGGATTAATTCCCTCTGCCATTGCAAGCGTCTGGAGCAAGCCAGGCAGTGCTTCACTCGGAGTGTCCCTCTCCTGCCAGCTCGACTCATTCTCAACGTGGAGAGGGAAGGAAAGACAAAGCAGCCTGCTCTCAATATCTCAGCTGCTGCTTGCCCAGCTGCCTCTGCTACCTTCACTGCCTTTCTGTAGACAGTTCCCCAAACAAGACTTTTGTGTTCACTTCCCCTAACTGTAGACCCCAATGTGTGCAATAACATTGATAAATGGCCTCAAAACAGCCTTGAGCAGAGCATTAGGCCTTCTGTTAGGGAAGCGGAGTAACGTGAAGGCACTGACCTCAGAATTATTTTCCAAGGCAATCAGGAACTTAAGCTGTTTAGGAAACTTAGGAAACCTTACAAGGACCCTCTCTGCAGCTCAATCTAAAGTGCTCTGAAAGTTTGATCCATCCTTTTTTTTCCTTACTATGTCACCCTTTCCTGGTTTTTTATCCCTTGATTCCCTCCCCTTCTCCATGACTCGTATGATTTTTCTCCCCTGCCCTCCCCACACACACAGTCCTTCCCACACTTATCTCATTCTGACAAACTGGACAGGTAAATCACTTGGGAGTTGGGGTTTTCAGATGTTCAGGAGGAAGGGGGACTGAGTTATTTACAGTCTCGGTGGGGGTCGTGTGGGTGAGATGGTGTCCTCTGGGAGCCTCACATCTCTTTGAGATGCTTTAGGCTGCTTCAGTAGACACAGAACAACTGAAGCAAAGCAACGAGCCACACCACAGACTTTGCTGATGGGGTGGGGGAAGGGGAGGTTCCTCAGGTACGTCCTGCTACGGTGCTTTTGTGGAAAGAAATACAGGATAAAGGGTCTTAGCGGTAATTTGTCAAGGAATTACCCCAGTAATTCCATAATTACCAGCCCCTGTAGGAGTGAGAGAGATAAAGCTGTGGAGACCGAGAGGCTAGCCTCATCTCCTGCAGATGCCAGAATGGCAGGAGACGTAAAGTAAGCTGAAAGACCCAGGCACCACTCACAGGCGCCAGGCTGACATTCAAGGGGAAGTCAGCAACCCGCCTAACAAGCAGCAAAGCCACTGCATGGGTTTTTTTTGTTGTTGTTTCTTTTTGTTTGCTTGCTTGCTTGTTTGCTTGCTTGCTTGCTTGTTTGTTTGTTTTCCCCTCACATACAGATTTGGCTGTTGCGAGCTGCTGGATGCCACAGGTTTTCCTCCCCTCTTGACTGACTTCAGCACTCAGTCAGCTTCTTTAAGCTCTTCACAAGGGCTGATGCAGAGCTGGGAGGGGACATGGGTCCTTCCCAGCCCTGGCTTCATGCTGGCTCCTTGCCCAGTGCTTTCCTCCCAGAGACTCAGCAGCCTCTCCCCAGGGAATGCAATGCTTGAAAACAGCAGGAGGAGTGAAGGGAGAGAGGCTGCAGCCTGAGAAAAGTCATAGGACAGACTTAGCACATGGAAACCCAACCAACCGGGAGGATGGGGGAAAGATTAGGATCATGTAAGGCAGGTCTCTCTGAGCTGTTGTGGCCATGACAGGAAAGAAGCATATGGGCACTGAGATGACTGCCCCTGTCCCTTTTTCCTTCTGTCTGTCTTGGCTGGTTCCTTCCCCTTTTTTCCCCACTCATATTTATAGCATTTGTTTTGCATGTGAGATCCACACTAAGAGAATTTCCAAGGCAGCTGGTGCCACTTCCCCTTTTTCCAGGAAGATGGGAGGCCCAGGGGATTTTGGCTTATGAAACAGTGGAGCAGGGCATCCGGTGACCTGACTTGGCTTCCTGGGGAAGCTTTGTCTCGCAGTGTGTAGGTGCAGCAAGGACCCTGTCTGCAAGTTCTGCAGTGACCTCCCAGGAGCTCCAGTGCTGTCTCCCTTGTGTGAGCCCTCCGTTTTTTCCTTGGGGCTTACCAACTGCTTTGCCTCTAGGGCTGCAGCCTCCTTTTTCTCCTGCTGAAGAGGCTGTGCTTCACCTGGATTATATTTAGCAGCAGTGCTGTCACTCCAATTCTTCTAGGTCTTTTATGAATCATTTTGTGGTCGCCTTGGCTCGGCTCTGCTGCTATCTGTTTAACTTCCTGTACATTACAAGGAAGCCTACTCATATTTCTGCATTGTCTGTAATCCACAGAACAACAGCCTCCCACAGACGCTCCTTCTTCAGCAAGGCTTTCATCCCCCCAGATCCTGCCCTCAGACTTGAAAAACCTTGATTTTCTCTCTTAAGCCATTTCTGACTCTAGCTGTGGTGGATCAATTCATGAAGCCAGTGGCTCTTCATGGGAGGTTTGGATGTAGATGAAGTATTTAGGTCACAGCTTTTCGGTACATAAAGATGACTGACATAAAAAACCCCAAAGATCTTTTGGTAAGACCTCTTCATTGTGCTCGTGGCCAGCAAAATGGGTTGAGTAGGCGGGGTGGGTTGCTGCAGGGTTAGATCAGAGGGCTACTAGCACAGCGGCTGGCTGCTAGGAGGAGCATATGGGTCTGTGCTGCTCACTCTGGACTGAGAACCATTTGCACGGAAAAGCTGAGGTGCAGCGGCTGCAACAGCAGGGAACATAGATGCTGAAACACAGAAGCCAGAGTTGCTGTGGCATGACCCTAGGAGAGGATAGGCGCTGAGAGGTTGAGACAGCTTTTCCTGTGATATGTTGGCTCCAGTATTATTCTCACAGGCATGTTTGTTCTTCCAGGGTCAACTGACTTGAGTGAGGCTGAAGAGGCTGAAATAGAGACAATCAGGCAGCACAGACAGGAGCTTTTGGAGGACATTAAGGTAAGGACCATCCTGTTCCTCTTGTCTGCCTAGACAGTCAAAACTGTCTTCACCAAGGAGTGTCTTCACATAACAGTCCAGGCCATGCAGAAGTGCTCCTGCACAGGAGACATTTGCTCTGGCATGATCCAACTTGAATTCTGAACTTCAGGCTGCCTTGGCATACTTGCCACCAGTCTACATCCAACCTGTGGTACTCTCTGCTGCAGGAGTCATCAACTACCCTAATGGGATATTTGAGAAAGTCTGGTCAGCTCATTAGCAGGGATGAGCTGGGATTGCATATTTAGGATTAAGGAAATGAGTATGACTTTTCTAAGTCATACTGGCAGGGATCTGGCTCAGCATTTATGATTATTTTTAATTACTGATTACCTGCTAATGACATATCAGTCCTGGTTACTTGCTGCATCTCCATGTGTTTATCAAACTTTTGTTTGGTTTGTGGACCTCTAACAAGTCCTTCATGAAGGATCCTCTCTCTTTAGAGAGGTGTGACGGCAGGACCTTCCACACAAGTTTCCGTGCTTGAACTTGCTTTTCTTCTTTTCTTTTAGCAGACCCAAACATTTCTGCACTGACTCCTAAAATGTCTGAAAGTGACAGGTTCAAAATCAGTCAGTAATATTGCATTGCAGTCATGCGTGGTGCCGTATACTTTCTATTCTGTTCTGCCTCCACCACCATGGAATGTGGTCTCCCATTTGAGAGTCTTATTGCACTGAATCATTGGACTTGCACTGATTATCCCACAACATGAAGATGTCCAGATGCCTGGGGAATAGGTGCAATATTTCCTTGCATAAAGGATTAAGCCAAACTACATGTTTCTTCTCAGGCTTCCAGACTCACCATCTCTGCTGCAAATCAGAATGGTGTCTTGTCCCTTCTTGCAAAACAGGCTATGAATGTATGTGCATGTGGTTTGCTTATGTGTGGTTCTTACCTCTTCAGTTTTCAGAACAGGCAATGGGCACTGTAGGAGACAGGACACTTGAATAGGAATACTACATTTTTTACCTACTATGGACAGAGAAAAGCTGCTAGGCTACACAGACCCATACTCTAAATCCCAAAGCCATTAACCAATGGGGTATGCATTGTCCAATGGAGCAGGATAAGTTTAGGTGAAAGAGTACCTAGTACTAGAGACATTTTCCCAGGTGGATTTCTTCAGAAAGTATCTAGCAATACCCTTTAACACGAAGACTTGGGGGGGATGTCTGGTGGGGGGAGAGGGAGGAGGGGAGAGGATGGGTCTAGACTTGCCAGTGACACTGACAAAAGACAGCATGAATAAAATAACAAAACTGATAATCATTTGAAATTCAGGAGCTAAGATCACAGCTTTGTTACATTTGTGCAATACCTAAAGCCTAGTAAGGAACAGTCCCAGCTCTGGAGACTGATGAAGCACAACAGAATGAAGGTCAGAGCAAAACTGAAATCCAGAAGCTCTTTTAAATTATGGGATATTGGAGAACTTCAGTTTCTCTATCTGGGTGCATACTGCGGCCACATCCTCACTCCTTGTTGAGGCAAGATCTGTCATAAAACAACTCTTCCCCTGCCTATTCTGGTTTGCATGGGGAAGAATTTGGGTGATTCCTGGAAGAGAGCTGTGATGCACTCTGGCTCTGAGGAGGACCATAACTGCAGGATGGAAGCAAGGAAATATGGACATCCTCATCTCCTTGGTAATGCAGAATATTCAGCCAAGAAGGCCATAGTCTGTCGTGGGCCTAAAGGAAACTGAATTCTACAATTGATTTTTTAAAATTTGGCAGAGGTTACTCTTCTTTTACTCCTCCTCTCTTCTTTCTCCACCTAAAGACAGGTATCTGCTCAATGGTATTTAAATGATAGGTACCTTAAAAACTCTGTGTTTCACAATGTGGCCACTTCAGGTTCATATTGACCTCACAGTTACTGGTTCCACTTCCCCTTTCCTGGATGTGTAGCAGGGCTATGCAAAGTAAAAGCTAGAAGGAAATGGGCACAATGGAAGGAGTCTCACATCTGACATTGTTTGAGGAACTGAAATCAACACTGGGGTGAGTTCTCTGACACTCTCCACACTGGCTAATCTTGATTTTCCAGCCTTGATTGACAACAGACATGAGAACATCCTTCTGCCCCTCTCTCCCATTGTTTTCATCTAGAATCCAGCAGGGTCACCCCAGAGCAGTGCCCAATTCATAGACATCCTTGGCTGGTCGTGACCATCTGACCTGTCCTTTTCCTATGACTGAGGGAAAAAGTAAGGCATGCTTTGTATGTGTCTGCTGTTTTTCCCTCTATTGCCTTCATCCTCCTGATATTTCTTTTGCAGAAGCTGAAGGAAGAGATTGCCGAAGTGTTTGCAGAGATTGAGTGCTTCCAAAATGCGGAGGAGAGGCAAGAGGCAGACAATAATCGTGGGGAGCAGACCAGGCGAGTGAGACAAGACGGGTATTCCTTTGTTTACAGTCTCTCTCTTGATGTTGAGAAAACAAAAACACTGATGGGATTTGGATCACAAGGACAGGAGAATGCGGCCAGGAATACTCTTCTCTTCTTTAAGATTTCTCTTTATTCCTGGACAGTCAGACACCTGTCCTTGAGATACCTGAGTTACCTTGTGAGCAAATTGAAACATGGCCCTTTTTCCTAAGTTTGACTTTCCTTCTTCTTCGTGTTTGCAGCAAACTATCACAGAGAGATAAAACTCTGTCCCTGGGCCGGAAGAAATTCAACATGGACCCTGCAAAGGTAGGATTTGCTCATTCCACCTGTGAGGAGAAAGCTGGGAGGAAGAGCTTCTGTTGGCTACTGGTCCACTTGCAGCCAACCATGTCAAAGGAACCATGGCATGGGGCTGTGGGGCTGGTTTCCTACCTCACTAAGGCTCCAGTTAGTAGCACCCTCCATCCTGTCCCTGAATAAGGTCTTCTGATATGATCAAGCTGTGTTGCCTCCCCCCATCATGTGCCTATAGGCTATCCCATCAGATGCAACCCAAAACTAAGAGAAATAAAGGGAGGATGGTTTAACACTGCCAATGTGTCAAGAGAGCCAAATCTCCTTCAGCCCAGCTCTTCTTGCCTGTGAGAGGCTAAGAATTAGCCATAGTGTGATGGAGGAGGATGAAGTAAGAAGGTGAGAAGTTTTGAGAGAGTGTCAGGTTCTTGGCTTATTCAGAACAGAAGAGGACAAGCTGCCTCTGTCATTTTGGAAGTAGTTTTGATTTTGGTAGTACTGGTTGGACTGTGGAGTGAATCCAGGTATTCCACTTTCTGGGTCTCTGACCAGTGGGGCCCAGACTCTGTAGCCTTCAGCCCTCTGCAGAAAGCTCTAAAATCATCATGATTAAGTAGAGAAGATGTGAGAAAGACAGTTTCCTCTTCCTTCCTCCTCACTGGTGGACCATTTTTTTGAGCTCTGTAAGGAAAACCACAAGCTGCGATTGAACGATTGCTCATCGTCAGCTAACCACCACAGCTAGCATCTTGGGTGGCTGCTGGTCTGAGTGACAACTTTTCATGCCTCCTCCTCTGCCCTGCTGAGACCCTCAAGATGCCTTCCCCAGTGTCCACACCACAGCTGGAGTGCTTGCCAGTCCCCTGGACATCCCTTTGCCAGTGGGAGCTGTCTCAGAGCAGTGATATCCGTACTTACAGCCTGTGTGAGAGCAGGTTTCATTTTGTCTTTCTGTCTGACCTTGGTTTGAGGCCCCAGAGGCATCTCTCTCTGTGGCACTGTGCCATGCTGCGCAGAAATACCTGAACTAGTTCTGTCCCCAAACCAGTTTAGCTTTATTAGTTCAATGCCAATCAGCCTGGTCAAAATGTTATACTATGTGCCTATATTACGCAGATGTCTGTTTATTGCTTCCCTTTTGCTACATGCCATAAGCTGAGAGGTGCTGCAATGCAAGGAACTTTCTTTGCCCCTCCTTGCTGAGGTTACACTTCATCCATGCAATGCTGACACTTTAAATGAGTTCTTATTTCCAAGATCTCAGGGCAAGTTCCTGAGGCTGGAGGAGGTAAGCGCTAGGAATCTGGCTGAACAAAACCTTTTGGGAGAAACATTTTCTTCTGGAAAATGGAGCCCCACCATCACCGCAATGCTTTGCAAAATTAAATTGATCTTACTGAAATTCCATCTGGGGAAAAAGAAAGGAAAATAGTGTGGAAAAATCTCACAAACATTTCAATTTCTTCTTTTGAAACTGCTTTTTCTTTGGGGCATTTTAGAAATAGTTTCTTATATGTTACAAGGCAAAGTGAATTGATTCTGTTGAAGTAGAACATTTTGATGGATCTAAACCAATTTTCATTCCTTTATTGTATTTTGTGAGGAGAATTGCAATGTGGTCTGGAGAGTTGCAGTGGTTTTAGATATTGTTAAGAATCTGAGCAAAACCTCAACTTTCTGTGACTTTGAAAATCATGAAATTCCCTCTAAAATAGGATGTTGACTCTTTGCACAGCCCAACTCAGACCCTCTATATTCCTTAAAAAACATATTCCATCCTTACTGGCTGGGGAGTATGGAGCTGAAAAGATTGCAGACTTCTCTGTTCTGTGGTGTAGAAGAAAATTCAGGAAAAAATAATTTTAAGTTGTCTCAAGCCCATATTTTTGTCTGAGTATGTTTTTTAATTATGTCTTCTTTTAAACAAATATTTTTTTCTTTAAGTTAAGTTAATTTGGAAAAAATGACATTTAGGAACAGAACACTAAGATATTTTGATTGAAAATGTTAAAATGAACTATTTTGACTTTGCCTTTTTGGCCTTTTAACCTACATTGCCCTTTTTTGTTTGCTTGAGTTTCCATCCCAGTGAAACATTTATCCAAATCTAGGGATGAAATGGAAGTGGGACCAACCCACCATGGTGGATGAAGAGGGATGGAATAAGGGTGGGAACATGACTGTGGTCTCCCATAAAGTGGCTGGGGAGTAACAGAGGAGGCAACATCATCAAAGCCAAGGAAGGCTGATATCAGGGTGTTGGGATCCTAGTTTCTCATCAGCCCACAGAGCTGTCTTACTTCACTGTCTTTCTTCTCCTCCCCCAGGGGATCCAGTACCTGATTGAGCATGAGGTACTGTCCTCAGACCTGCAGGACATCGCCAAATTCCTCCACAAGGGTGAAGGCCTGAACAAGACAGCCATTGGCGATTACCTGGGTGGGAGGTGAGCAACCCAGCCAGGATGAGGAGGCCCTTTGGAGGCCCTGTCCTGCCTGGCCCCTCTCAACTACCATTTTAGATGACCCCTGGCAGACCTCAGTCAGGTGCCG
This sequence comes from Gymnogyps californianus, assembly GCF_018139145.2. Taxonomy (NCBI): domain Eukaryota; kingdom Metazoa; phylum Chordata; class Aves; order Accipitriformes; family Cathartidae; genus Gymnogyps; species Gymnogyps californianus. The sequence goes on from NC_059471.1 coordinate 160,907,665, forward strand.
AGACTGAACATACCTCAAACCGCAGTGGGCTGGGTAGGCAGTACACCCCACAGGGGCCCTTTGGAGTGTGGCTAAGGCTGGCTGTATGGGCTACCTTTCCTCCTGCCTGTAATGGGGTCAGTCTTCCCAGACAAGCGTGTGCATCTTGGCTTCTTGTTGGGCAGAGGGGAAGTGGAGGCTGGGATGGAGCCAGGTGCATGTTGTCACACCAAGGGGCATCCAAACTGAGCAGGGTCAAAGCTCTCTTCTGACCTTTTCCCTCTATCCTCTCCCAGGGACCCCACAAACATTCAGATCCTCCAAGCCTTTGTGGCATGTCACCAGTTTGCCAACCTCAACCTGGTGCAGGCACTGAGGTGAGTGAGCATGCAGGGTGCAGAGGATGGAGCAGGAGCCTGCTCAGCCACTGGGTCTTACCACCCAGGAAGGTTGTGAAGCCCTACTGGGCTGAAATGGGACTTCCCAAGGCCCTGCTGTGTGTTGGCTCCAAGATTGTTGCTCTGTGAGGTGTTAACACCTTTTCCTGGGGGAACTTTCATGGCCCCTTGACTGGACTGGCCATGTGCAGAGAAGATGGGAAAAGCCAAGTGGGTCACTGTGGCTTCAATGGCTGGGCGGATGGGGAAAGTTATTTTTTGCACCAGGAAACATGTCTGTCCACAGTGCCCGTTATGTCAGTGACAAAGTGACTCTGTCTTAGGGCATCTTGTTTTCTTATAGGCCAGCCTCCTGGCAGGACTCTTTCTCTTGAGGTCTCTGCTGCCTTGCAGGGCACTCATTAGGGAAAAGGAGCCACGATTTCCAGGATGCTTAGTTCTGCTTCCTGCTTTTAGGTTGTTTGAGGCTGATGAGCCCAGGCAACTTCTAGACAGAGGAGCAGAGCTCCTGCTTCATGCACTGTGTTGTCTCCCCAGTGTGATGGGATGACTTCTTTTATTTTCATGATGTCCCATGGGTTAAGGGACGGGATAAATGTCTCTTGCACCCAATCTGACTAACTCTCTGGCATGCTGCTCCTGATAGACAGTTTCTATGGAGCTTCCGGCTGCCTGGGGAAGCGCAGAAGATTGACCGGATGATGGAGGCCTTTGCCAACTGGTACTGCAAGTGTAACCCAGGAGTATTCCAGTCCACAGGTAGTTATGGGGAGAAGGCGGCCTGTAAAACTGAGCTCTACTGTTTGCTAGAGAGGGGAGCCTTCCTCTTCCATTCACAAAGCACAGAGGGCTTCACTTGGAAGTGTGGAGGTTTCTCCTTAAGCTGAAGGAGGTAGCCCAGTTCCTGTGAAGCTTTTCAATAGGCTGAGGGTCTTCAGTGCTGCTTTTGCTACTGTGCTCCAGTCCATCCCCATGGGCAATAGACTTGAGAAGTGGTCCCAGCCCCACATGGGGTATACCTCATCTCAGCAAGGATAGCACTGACAGCCATGAGTCTGTAGAAACTTTCCTGCTGGCAGAGCCATTATTGGACCAGATCTACCCAACTTGCCCCATTACCCTGAGGGGATGGAATCACCTCCATCATAGGAGATCAACTCTGTCCCTCTTTCTCCTAGCAGAGGGGACATCTCCCTTTTCCTCCTACAGCTGACAGGATGATGCTGTTCTCCAGTGACTGGAAACCAAGCCACCTGTTAGGGTGTGAATGGATCTGCCCTCTAAGACAAGTGCCACCCAGCCTCGTTTTCTTTCTCGTTGCCAGATACCTGTTATATACTCTCCTTCTCTATCATCATGCTTAACACCAGCCTGCACAACCCCAATGTGAAAGACAAACCCCCCTTTGAAAGGTTTGTATCCATCAACAGAGGCATTGACAATGGAGGGGACCTGCCAGAAGAGCTCTTAAAGGTAAGAAGACCTCTCATTTTCTCATCAGTCCCTCTTTTCTCTCTGGCTTGGGGTCCACTGAGAAGCAAAGGTCCACAGGTCTCAGTGTAATACAGGCCTACTGACCTTCCGCCATACAAGGGGAAGGGCTGCGTGAGGGAAGAGGGCAGTATGTACAAAAGCAAAGCTGGAAAATGTGGACGCTGCTTTGGAGAGGGGCTGCACACATGCTTGTTGGTGAGGACATGGAGCAAGAGAGATGGGGCTGGAGACATTCAGGGAATAGCAGTATCGGTTTAAGAAAGTTTGTGCTTTTAAGTGTGTCCGTGTGAGAGAGGAACAGATACTGTAACTGCATGAGAGAGGAAGACATGAGCTGCGGGTGTCTGTGTGTCGTATAGGTATGAGGCTGTGTGAATGGGGCACCCATGCCTGTGGGAGGTAGCTGGACACCTGAGTCTTTTGGCCAGCTTTGAAAGTCCTAGCCCCCAAGGGGACTGTCTGTTTCTTGTGTGTCTCTGTGTGTGTGAGACAATGTCACCGTGGCCCAGATTATGAATCCCTTTCACTTTCTCATACCTAAATGTCTCAGCTGACTCCAGTGTTCACATCAGTCAGGACATCAGTACCTGACCTCTCTTACACCAGGATATATCTTTGAGTGAATAGAACCAACAAGCCCCAAATGAGTGTCAGGGTCTCTTCCAGCATCTCTTCCAGCATCTGTAAAGCTCTCAGCAGGTCCATGGTGTCTTTGATCTCAGAGGATGAAGACGTAGAGCAGGGGAGACAGAGACAGGGGACACATCCATTAGCTAAACTGGAGCTACCATTTTCCCAAAGGCTCACCAGACATGGGACCTGCCCTATGAGGCAAGGTAGAGGTGAGCAGCTTGCCTACATATGTCTAGCTTCACCCAACCAACCTGGGGAGAAGAACTTGTGTCTTGTGTCAAAGATGCTGCCTACATCCCATACTTGGGTTTGCTGAGCAGTGTCCCCTCAGGGTAAAGGCTTTAGATTTTTCTCCAGAGTGTCATTTCTTTCAGGCAATTTGAGGGAAGTTGCAGGAGCCCGTAGTTTCATTTTTTTTCTTGGCTTGGGATTTGTGTAATAAATGATGGCAAATCCAATGGTGTGAGCAACATTTTTGTAGCCCCTGAAAGCTAGTAAGTAACCTGCCTCCCTGTCACTCTGCTGTTACGAATGTCACCCTTTGTGTCCCTCAGTGCAAAAGCCTTGGTTCTATGAAATGTGCCTCCTTGTGGTCATGTAGACGTGTGTGTTGGTCTCTACATACAAGTTCTCAGCAGAGTGTTTGGCACCACCAACCTAGGGCCTAAAAGGGGCTGCAGTCTCTGCCGTGTTGTGTCCCCCCCAGTGCTTTAGTACTACCCACAGCGGCACTCGTGTGACATGCTGGGTTTGGTCACTGCAGCCTCTCTTGATATGGGTGCACACTTTTGTATCTGTGACTTTCCAAACTGGGTCTCTTTTTTTTGACACAGGATGCAGAAAAGAGCTGGTGATCCCCTTTGAGACCCTGTGAGGTGTAGACTGAGGGCTGGTTTACCCCCAGTGCTCACTGCCTGCTCCCCTCCCCATTCACCCGCCTGCCCCTGTGGAAACAGAGTGATGAACCAGATGGACCTAGGAGAGTTGTGTACAAGCTTTGTCAGAAACCTGTCTTCCTTTCTCTTTCCCTCTCTCTTTCCCGCACCAACGCTCTGGGGCAGAATCTGTTTGAGAGCATAAAGAACGAGCCATTCTCCATACCAGAGGATGATGGGAACGACCTCACGCATACTTTCTTCAACCCTAACCATGAGGGCTGGCTCCTGAAACTAGGTAAGGGGGAGGATGCCCCTAGGTTCTCTGAATTCCTCGCCTGCCTGCCTCCCGCCACAAATCTCCCCCAGAAACCCACCAGCACCTCCGCTGTCCTTCACTCCCGTCTGCTGCGGTGGGGTGAGGCTGACACCTGCTGTTGAAACCAGCCGCCTGCTCTCTCCTCCCAGCTCCTGCAGGCTCTGTCTGCTCAAAAAGGGACTCAGAAAGATAACCCTCACCCCTCCCCATTCCCAGCCCCATCAGAGCAAAATTGGCTCCCTCTGTGTGCGTGTCCACCATACGACATCACATCAGCGGTGAGCACCACGGTTGCCTCCTTGGGGATGATCTACAGGGAGAGCTGGGAGGGTATGTCTGTGTGTGCATGCCTGGCACTTGAGGGGGTGTGTGTGGGGGAAAGACAGCAAAATGTGTGACTAATGGCTTTTGAACCTCACTGCCTTTAGGAGGACGTGTGAAAACCTGGAAACGCCGTTGGTTCATTCTGACTGATAACTGCCTGTACTACTTTGAATATACCACGGTAAAGGCTTAACTCCCAGTTGGGAAACTGTGTCCTGGGTAGTTATGAGCCTCTGAGGGGCCAGGGAGGAGCAGAGGGTAGGGGGTAACTCTTCCCTTCTGCCCTATGCTCCCAGACTGAACTCAGACCTCCCTTCTCTCCTATGCTGTTTCCTCACCTCTGGTCTTGAGGAGGAGAGAGGCTGAACACTGCAGCTATTGCTGTGATCTCCTGTTAACTAAGCTCCCCATTGTGTAAATGGAGGGGGTCTCCCCAGGCCTACACTGCCCGAATCACCCCCACAAAGGCACACATCTGGGAAATCAGAGAGGCTCTAAATAGTGGCATAGATGTGGGGAGCATGTTGGGTGTTAATTCATGTCTCCTTGTCTTCAGGACAAAGAGCCTTTGGGCATTATCCCCCTGGAAAACCTATCAGTCCGGAAGGTGGATGATCCCAAAAAGCCAGTAAGTCTCTATTGCTTGGTACTCTGCCAACACAGGCTCTCAGGTGGTCAGAAGGAAGAGAGGGTGCACACACCCTACTCTTACCACGCTTCTCGGAGGGAAGGTGCCATTCCAAACTGCCTTGTCCCCCATCTAAACATGATGGTATCTAAACATAATTGTATTTCACCAGGGAAGATCTGGTGTGAACAGAGAGCTGTCCTTTGGCTGGCTGTATTGTATGTTTTCATGTGTGTTTAGCAGGGCAGAGATGAGTGCACACAGCTGACTCCCTACTCATTTTGCACCAGAAGATGTGGGTTCAATTTCTCTCCCCTGGACTCTCCATAATGAGTTACAGCACACGTAGACCAGACAGTGCTGTGGTATTAGGAAACTTGCCCAAGAAGTGACACTCTCTGTCTGTGCGTCTTTTGTGGATACCCACTCTTTGATGTGTCATGACTCCGGGAAAAGTGCCTTCTATCTGTGTGGCAGCAGGCAGAAGAGAGGATGTTGCATCTCCTTAAAAGGGGGAGAGATCTTCATGAGTGGAGCAGAGTGACAGATCCCAGAAGGTGTTTTCTGATAACTGTTGATGCTCCATCTCTCCATAAAGTCTGTTTTAGTGTCCAGTCCTGCGCAGGAAGGGTATATTTACCTAAGAGGGGTGGCCTGGAGATCTGACTCATAGGGGGATTCTTGGGGTGGGGAAGGAAATGCTCTGTTGCATTTCAGAGGCAGAATGCTCTCCTCCCGTTTGGAAGCTCTCTGAGCCTGTAACACATGGTTGAAGGCAGCATACTCTCCTTGGTCCACCCTGTCCTCCCCTACTGCTCCATTTTATTCCCTTTCTGACAGAACTGCTTTGAGCTCTTCAATCCCAACTGCAAAGGGCAGAAGATCAAAGCCTGCAAAACAGATGGGGATGGGAAGGTGGTTGAAGGCAAGCATCAGTCCTACAAGATCTCAGCAGCCACACCAGCAGAACGTGATAAGTGGATTGAGGCAATACGGTGAGGAGACCAGAACTGGAGGCCTGAGCTTGCCTTTGTTCAGCCCCAGGGACAAATGGTCACATAGTTTATTTGGCTACCAGAGCTTGAAAAGGGGGTGGAAAGAAATGTTTGCAGTCTAGCAACTGTGGTACCTCTTGACTTCAAAGAGTTTCAAGGTCCCTTCTGGAGAATCTCTAGCCACAGCTAAATTCTCTGTTGTGGGTCTGCAGATCTCCAGTCCTGCATTTTGGTGAGTGGTGTCTCTGTGCAAGTTCAGTTAGGTTGCCTGTGCTGCTCTCCAGCATTAAATCTCTTACTTTTGCTCCCATTTCCTCTTATTTCCAGCACCAGCATCACACAGGATCCTTTCTATGATCTGGTCTCTGCCCGAAAGAAAAAGATTGCCAGCAAAAACTGACCCCTGACCTGGTCACTGCCAGCAGGAAGATGTATTTTGGACAGCTTCCCTCCCATGCTGGGCTCTTCCAGTGAAGAAATTGGGGAACATTGGTTCCCTCTGCCTCCCACTTAGCAGGAAGATGACTGACAGAACACCTTGCCAGATTTGCTTCTTCCCTTTCCAAACTGAAGGCAGAGGCACAGGGTACAATCCACTGAGGACTGTCAGAACTGTGGGCATGGCGTTTCCGATGTCTGAACATAAAGGATCAACAGCAACTGGCCTTTGGGTTCTCCCATATAGCCCCAGGCACGTAGGACAGGATTTGAGAGGAGACAAGAATGTCTCCAGAATGTCTCCAGCCACTCCTGCCAACAAACCAGGCCTGGGTATTTTTCTGAGAGGAACCATGTAGATGCTCTCAGAGCAGCTAAGCATGGTCCAGTCAGTTGCAGAGCAGAAAAGCCCCAGTCGTTTCTCTTCCACGAACAGATATGTAGTGGTTGTGGAGAAGGGGCCACTGATATTTAAGACCTCACTGTGAAACCAGAGGCCAAGTGAAGATAAGAAGCCCTATGTTCAGAAGAGAGCCCTCTCTACCTCTTCCTATAGCCATGAGGGCTGTAATCCTGGGAAGTCCCTGCTCTGTAACTGAGTGAGTGAGTCATAGGGTTTGGAAAGTTAAAGATGTTGGATAGGGAGATAAGAGGTAACTGAGTAGAGAGAGGCTGTGGGACCAGGGAAGTGGCTCTGGGTCTTTTGTCTCTCTGTTTTGAGACGCAGGGACCACCACAGGTCTCCCTAGGGCAGAAACCCAAACACTAGCTCTCCTCCTGGCTCATGGCTTCTCAACAAAGGTTGCTTCCTTGCACCACCCCAGAGGCCTGGGCTTCGTATCTGAAAGGTCTGCAGCCAGAAGGCATGAAAAATTGGAGGTGCATACACACCACACACAAGCACACACACACAGAGGCATTCCCATCTTCACACAGTGATTTCATCTGGAGTCTGGGGTTTTTTGTCTCTTGTGTAAAGAAAGAAATAAAATGCTTGAAACAAGCCCAAAACTCAGGGTAACATGATTGTTTTAGTGATAAAGGCAGAGGATGTGAGATAAGAGCGTCATGTTCCTGTGCCTAGCAAAGCAGCCTGAGCACCACTGCAGCTCTCAGCACTGCACCCAAAATGCAGGCAGGCTGAGCGCGTGGCACAAGCAGGCAGCTGTTGGGCAGCGTGGGTGGGAGGAGTAGTTAATGGGACATGAGGAAAGGCGCAGGGAGCTGTAACACTGAGAACTGGGAACAGCACGGAGGCAAATACCAGAGACTCGCTAGAGGCAATTACACCTGCAGGGTTAAAGGATGTGATAAGCTATTGCTATTATTTCATCTGTTACCTTTCGCGTCTCTTCTAGTAAACACTGGTGCTGCCTCGGTCTCTTGCCTTTTTTCTTCCTGCAGAGGGCTCTGTCTACCAGGCAATCTGCAGCAGGGCCAGCACAGCCCGATTATTCGTTCTAGTTCTTTTTGCCCAAGCCACAGGAATGTTGAATTAATTTCAAGAGGCAGGGAGTGTATCTCGGAGTTGAGGCACGCGCTCACCCCAGAGAAGGAACGTGAAGGTTTTCTTCTGCTCGCGCCTGCAAATGTCTCCTGCATTGAATCTCTTTGTCAGTGATGTGATACGGAGTGAGTTTGCTGCCCATTGCTCTAGAGCACATGTGCTCAAACACACATTCACTTTTGCTTTGGGTTCAATGCAGGGAGGCAGGGTCGTGTCCAGAGGTGGGAGGAGAAGTCAGAATATGGCCCCTTATCTTGGCAACATCTCCAATATATGTAAGAGAAATATAAATATGCACTTGGTTGGTGAAAGATGCCACAGAGCCTAGGATCTGGGTGAGAAATGTCTGTTCTAGTGCCTCTCAGGCTCATGCTCTGTGTGACAAAAGTCATCAAAATGTAGCCTGGAGTATCTCTTCTAGCCACAGTCTGGTCTTGGGTGAGGGAATCCAGGCTAAGCCCTCCCTAGAGTTTACCTGGATCATTCTTATGATGCAGGGTCTATCCAAGCTCTTCCCAGTCCCTCCTCATCCCAAATCCTTGCAATTCTCTTCAGGCTGCCTATGTCCTTTCCCCTCCCTTCTTCCCCCAGATACCCACGCACTGCAGAGCAGAATTGTTCCTAGCGGGGACAGGGTGGGAAGAACAACTTGTGAGAGGCAAAACAATGCACAGAAACAGGCAATTGTGTAATTTCCATCCATCAAACTAACCACAAGAGTCAGGAGGAGATGGACCAGGTTTCTTCTCTCCTAGAGACTGAGGTAGGGCGAGAGACAGTAAGTTTGAGTTTCCATTGCCTTTCCTTGGCTCCAGCACAGAAAATTAATTTCCAAACTCCTTGCTATACCATGCCTCAATCTCCTCAGTGCCGTGAACACAATGGCACCTCATGTTGCCCACCAACAATGCAACATGTGCACCGTCCGAGTAGCATCCTTGACCTCATGCCTGCTGAATACCAATGCATTTGGTATTGGCCAGAGTGTCTCAGGACAGGTCTATAAAACTTGACCATCCACTCATATCCATGTGCTTTGACAGCTGTGCTTGGAGCCCTTGCAAATTTATGATGGAAATGACTTGTGCAACTAGAATGGCACCACCAGGGAACATGTTGCTGGCCACCATCGCACATTCCCTTTGCTGGGGGCAACTTGCAGCACCACACACATGAATGCATACACACAGACACACACAGGTTCTGGGTACTAGTACTGAGTACTTCAGGTACTATATCTGACAAATTGCTATCTATCTATCTGGTAGGTGAGTTCCTGTTTCTCATCATAGGCGGTGTATGTGGCTCACACAGACACACACGCAGAAGACTGACACTTATTCCCTGCCTGCCTAAGGACTCCTGCACACATCCAGTAATTCGTTTTCATAATAAATGTCCATCTATTTTCATAAAAGGGCTGGGAGGAGAATACCACAGATGTGCGGAATAGACCCCATCACTGCATCCTGCCTCCTCCCCACTTCTTCCCTTCCTCCTGTCCCCTGTTTATCAGCTCCTTTTTGGAAGGCAAATACATTTTAAAAAGGCATTCTAGAAATTGTTTGCAGTGACAGAGATGGAGTAGCTGTGAGGAGAGCCAGCAGTCTCATTCAGTACAGCTTCGGTATCTAGCAAGAGGTAGAGAAAATCTCTGGGGCGTGGAGGGGAAGGGCAGTGTACAAATGGAGACAGACTGGACAGAATTATGGATTCAGAGCCCACCAAAGGGCATGAGTTGAACCTGTCTTTTTCCAGGGGGTGAATACCCTTGGTGATGGGAGCTCATGAGCAAATGGAGGCCTGTGGGAAGGCAAGACTCTGCAAGCCAGTTGGCCAGGAGTGGTGTTCAGTGGTGGGGTGGGAGCACCCATTTGAGATACTGTCCATTCCTGGCAGGCCTGAAACTGCTCAGCTGTGTGCCACACACCCTTCAGCGCACAGGGAAAATCAAGCAGCTCTTTTCTGCTAGCTAAACAGGTTATCTGGAGTGGGATTGACAGCCTTTTAACTCCCTCTGTGATACACCACGTGAGCCCCCACACCTCACCTCTCCACAGCAGTGCAGGGTTTGCCACCAAGAGGGGTCAACAGGTTTGCCAGCTTGTACCATAAACCTGGAGGAACAGAAGGCTATTACATGGGCCTCAGAGGTATGGGAGCCAGTCTTCATACCCCCTGAGATCGGTTATTTGTATGGAAAGAAGCACAGCCTCGCTGTATTGGAGCTGGTTTGAATGGTGCAGTCAGATTTGTGGGTCCAACAGGAGCAGTTCCTCCTGTCTCCCATCCCTTATGTTTGGTGGCTGGAAAGTAACTCGTTACCTGAGGGTGGGGGACCCATCGCGGTACTTCCTCCCCTTTAAAATTTTCTTTGAATATGCATTTCACACAGAAAGTCCAGAGCGCAAAGCTAGAGGGCAGGACGGCTCTCAAAGGCACTATGGCCTCTCTGCTGCACCTTGTTCTGGCTCACTTATGTCTCCAGCCTGACAGAGGGCCAGTCTGGGGGGCTGGAGGAAGCCCAGGCAGACTGGGTTTGAGACCTGACCAGGGTTTCTTGGAGTGTCACTGCTGTCACATCTGCAGTGGCTTTGCTCTAAGTGCCTGCGACAGGGGCGTGCAGCAGTCTTATCTTGCCACGCCATTTCCAACCCTGCTGCCTCCCTACGATGAAGATGAATGTGGCCTGCCCCAGGTTATCACATTCCTGTGTGTGTGAGCCCGTAGACAGATATCAGTTTGCTCCTGAAGGCTGATGCTATTGGGATAACTGCAAGGAGGCTGTGTATGGTGGGACGGAGGGGACTACAAGGAAAGAGTCAGGGAGGATGGAGGAGTCTGGGTCTTGTGTGGGTAGTTGATGAAGAAGGGCTTGCAGTGACAAGAACAGGGCTTTCACCTCAGCTCCAGAGCAAGGGTGGCACAAATGTCAGGAGCAAGTAAGCTATGACATCCCTTGAACAGCCTGCAACCTTTACCACAGCCACTGTGTGACACCACCAAGGGGCATTCCATGTCACAACAGCTCTCCTCTTTCCATGGGGCTGAAGAGTAGAGTCACTAGACATGCCAGCCCAACACTTCAGGGAGAGACTGGAGATGGTGCAAGGTGGCCATCACATCTGGGCCCTCAAGGGTGCAGCATGTGCAGGGAAAAGACCATATGCCCTGCTAGCACCGCATATCTTTGCTCCTCTACCTTGCTGAATAAGTGGGGTTACATGTCCCTTTCTGCATATGAGTACAAACGCAGGTATAGATGTGTGTGTGAGTGTGCTGTGTCCTGCACACTCATAGTCACACATACCCAAGCACATTTGCGCATACACAGGCACACACATAGTCCACGTGCATCCCAGCCCAATGCCTTTCCTTGCCCCCTCCTTGCAGCTGGGCCCTGGCAAAACAGTCTGTAAGGGAAGAACAGAGATCACAGAGGAGCAGGGAAGGGCAGTCCTTGTGGGTCTGGACAGCAAGCAGCATGTGGGGAGAGGGAGGCAGGACAGACTGCAGTGAGGTCTACAGAGACCATAGGGCTCCTGCCCCATGAGGGCTACATTGGTGGGAACACAGCCCTTCACCTGGGGCAGAATTTGGGGAAGGACCGTGGTGGCTATGTTAAGGGACATTACAAGATGAGGCATTTAACAGTCCCCTCTTCCTTCTGAGGCACTAGGCTGACCTTAAGGGACCTACAGAAAAGACATTTTCTGCTGCTGCTTTAACTATGGTGGGTGGCAGCAAGGTTCCTGGGGTTGGCTGAAGAGGTGGTGATTTGCGCAATTAATGTCTAATCAGTTCTATGAATATTTATTGCTAGTCAGCAAGCTCCTGAGTGACAGTGAAGCCCCATCTGATTGGAATCACATTCACAGGTAAACCAGAGCCTCCTTTGGGGTTCACAGACCTCCCACTGGGGCAAAAGGCCCGAAAGGTATAACCATCCTCCTGCACATGGGAGGCACATGTGCAATGTGCACATGGAAAATTGTATTCAGTCCTTTTTTGGGGGAGGAAAAACTGACTAAAATTGACTTGCTGGGGAGAGACACCTTGAAATAGTCTGATATATTAACAAACTTAACCCATGACTGAGTTTGAGCTTGTTCTTTTTTTCTTTATTTTTTTGTGTGTGCTCTTTCATTTATCTTCTATTGCAACATGGGAGAGAAAATAAAAGGGAGAGACATATAAAATCCTGCAACTGTTTGAAAAGTCACGTAACAGGATTTTCTTGGAGCTTGTAATTGACCCTTCCCCCAACATGGCATTAAGTGTGCAGAAAGCTAGTATTTTATTTCCTCAAGAAATACTACTTTGGGGACTTCCTGTCGTCATCATTAATTTGACGCTTCTCAACTTTGCCCAAATATATGCTCGTTTCCAGAATCCCCCATTCTCTCCCTTTACTTTCCCCCTGCTCTAATCCTTTCACCTCACCTCTGTCTCTGGCTTCTCTTTCCCATGGTGCCTTCCGCCCTCTGTACTTCGCTCATCCCTCTCCATAAACTTGCCACTGTCCTCTCACCTTCAACAAATCCCCCTCTTCCTTTTTCCTGATGAGGGATGCTGCCTCTCCTGCCCTCCTGCTCCCCAGACAGACTCAGTCTGCCTTGGCAGAGCTCTGGGAAAACCCCCTATTATCGGTGGAAAGTGAGTTGCTAAACCTGAGCCAAACTCTTCAGCTCCTGCTGCTCACCTGCAGCTTGGGTTTGTGCTGAAGGCACCACCAAAAACCTGTTATTACCTAAATGAAAAAGATAGACAGCCCTCCCTGACAAGGAAGAGACAGATAACAGTGATTTGCTTGTTACCTGCTGCCTTCTGACTGGGATAAACACCCCAAATTCCAGCAGGGCTTCCAGGACCAGCCCTCAGTGGAGGGACAGGGACAGAGACAGCTCTGCACATTTTCATCTTCTGCAAGGAAAGGATCTTGTGGCTTTTGGTGGCAGGGTGAGAGAAGATCCTCCAAATTTGCACCACAGATAGCCCCTTCCTCTCAGGTGATACAGGACTGGGAAAATACAAAAATGGGAGCCAATAATAGACTCAGAATAAACAGCAAGGTATCAGAGGAGGGAAGATAAGAGAGGGTTGGGAAGCCTGAAATCATGATCATAGTGTACAAGGGCTCTGTTGTGCAAAGCTCTGTTTTTGTTGCTGCAGCCCTTGACTTTCCTCGCCAGCTGCACCATTGTGCTCTGGAGCCGTGATTTCAATATCCAGTAGCTAATGGGTTGCTTGGCCTCCTCTCCAGAGGGCATTCAGCAGGAGAAAGTGTGCTTCACACACAAAGGCTAGAGGGACTTCAAGGGAGGCAGTGGAAAGGGACAGGGGGGAGCAAGCAGCTCAGAGCCACGTGCTGTGGGGAAGAAGTGCACATAGGTGTTCCTGGAAATGCCAGCTGACCCTAAACCCCAGACATGCACAGCTTCACCTCTCATGGCTTGATGTCCCTACAGTGATGCCTTTACTTTGATGCAGTTAAAATTCGTGTAATGGTAGAACACACATTGGTGTGTGTAGACAACCAGTAGTCAACCAATGGTAGACAACAAGTAACGAGTGGTGTCCCTGTCCTGGGACCGATATTGTTTACTATCTTCATTAATGACATAGAGAATGGGATTGAGTACACCCTCAGCAAGTTTGCAGATGACACCAAGCTGAGTGGTGCAGTTGACACACTAGTGGGAAGGAATGCCATCCAGAGGGACCTTGATAGGCTTGAGAAGTGGGCCCATGTGAGCATCATGAAGTTCAACAAGGCCAAGTGCAAGATCCCGTACCTGGGTTGCGGCAATCCCCAATAACAGTACAGACTGGGTGAATAGTTTGAGAGCCACACCACAGAGAAGGACTGGGGGTACTGGTGGATGAAACGCTGAATATGAGCTGGCAATGTGCACTTGCAGCCCAGAAAGCCGACTGTATCCTGGGCTGCATCAAAAGAAGCATGGCCAGCAGGTCGGGGGAGGTGATTCTGCCCCTCTAGTCCACTCTCATGAGACCCCACCTGGAGTACTGCATCCAGCTCTGTGGCCCTGAGCACAAGAAAGACATGGACTTGTTCAAGTGGGTCCAGAGGAGGGCCATGAAAATGATCAGAGGGCTGGAACACCTCTGCTATCAAGAAGGCTGAGAGAGTTGGGGCTGTTCTGCCTGGAGAAGGCTCCAGGGAGATGTTATTGCGGCCTTTCAATACTTAAAGGGGGCTTATAGGAAAGACAGAGGAAGACTTTTTACCAAGGCCTGTAGTGACAGGACAAGGGGCAGCAGTTTTCAACTGAAAGAGCGTAGATTTAGATCAAACATAAGGAAGAAATTTTTTATGATAAGGGTGCTGAGACACAGGCACAGGTTGCCCAGAGAAGTTGTGAATGCCCCATCATGGGAATTGTTCAATATCAGGTTGGATGGGGCTTTGAGCAACCTGAACTAGTGAAAGATGTTCCTGCCCACGGCAGGGGGGGTGGACTAGGTGATCTTTAAAGGTCCCTTCCAACCCGAACCATTCTATGATTCTATGAACACATTCACATACACACACATTCTTTTCCCGCTACAGTACCTTCTTATACCCATTTACCGTTCAACCACATCTCATCTTTCTCAAGCTAGACCAAAATATCACCAACTTCCCCAAACATAAGACTGGACTTCAAAAAAACTCACAAAATTTTATTTGAATGTCCAAGGGACCCTTGCCTAGTTATATTTTGTCCCTCTGGAGAAGATAAAGAAACTTGCTTTCCTCCTTCCTTTTCTTTTTTGGTATGAGAATTGAAATTGTCTTTTGATTTCCCTGACTCCAGGTGCTGAGGCTTTAAGGAAATTATTAAGTATCATGATGCTTAGGACAAAATGGTGAAAATCTGCATCATTTCCATACATTCTTTTCATCAGACACCTCTACTTCTGCTGTAAGGCGTGCTCTTACAGTCACATCTTCTCCCAAATGCTTGCCCTCCTGTGTTCCCCAGCACCTGACCAAAATATCTATGCACCATGTGCAGCTCTGTTTAGTCCTTTGCAGTCATACACAGAAAATACTTTTTTGTTTTGTTTTTTTAAGGAAAGGCTAATGTTTATCTTACCACAGGGCAAGATACAGAGTCTCTTCCCAGCTTTCCCACAGACACCTCTATGATTCCCAGCTTTGCTACAGACTCCTCCATGATACCTACTCATGCCTGTTTCCCAAATTCATCAAGGAAGCAGACGTAGCATGTACCCTGAGGAAAACCAAGAACTCAGAAAATGTTAGAAAGCATTCAGCACGCTGCTAAAAGATCCCATGTCATTCAGTCTGATTATGAGAAAGCAAGGCTACCATTTTCTTGTCAAATCCCTACACTTGCACAGCCCACAGCTCAACCCACTTCTGAAAAACCTCCAGCCCTTTAGCTGTGGGATACTACCCAGCTACACTGTTATGCTCTGGGCAACTCTCCCCCCTCCAGAGCCAGGCTTGTTGGCCTGAGCAGCCAACACCCAGAGCTGCAGGTGAAACCATGGGGCTCTGGTAACCCTCAGCAAACCCATGCGGTCTTTGCTGTGGGGGAGGAAGGAGAAGAAGAAAGCCTCTGTCCTCTAGGCAGGTTTGGGAGTTGCTGCATATTTCCTCTCCCCTCCCCAGTGCAGGCAGGCTGCTCCTGTGAGCTGGAAATTGCTAAGAGATTGAAAACCTGTTGCTGTGAATTTCAGAGATGTCTGGCAGGGGCAGCTGAAGCAACAAAGGGTTCAGTGTATTAAACTCACCATAGTAAAGCCATAATGGGATTTTACATGCCGCTGCGACCAGAATACCCAAACCAGCTCAGCATCTCGCTTCATCAGGCATGCTTTCAATACCTCCTTCTTGCTCCAGTCCCTCTCCCCCCACCTGCAGTGCATGTCCCAGCCCTAAGGCTTCCTCCTGTACAGGAGGAAGGGGGGTTTTTACCCCTTGGGCCCACCCAAGTCTCATAGGCTTGTTGGGTTCTTCCTCTGCTCCTTTTAGGAATGTGATAAGCATCCTTTATAGGTGGGAATACGTCAGTGGTGAGGGGGAGAGGGCAGAATTGGTCCCTAGGAAGAAGGAGCAAGGAAGTGAGTTTCTGGGGAGGTGGGTCAGATGTATGTGGAAAGGAGGCTTGGGAAGAGACAGGTCAAATGACAAATGGGACATGAAGGAAGGGCATGGAGGAAAACTGGGAGGAGGGATGCTCCAGGGAAAGAGCTGGGAATGGCTTGGGGGAGGGATGCCTTCAGAATAAGGAGGGTGTGGACAGGGATCTGGGAGGAAGGGTACCCAGGAGATGGGGCTGTGAGTGGGCAGGCACTGGGTCTCAAGAGGGGTTTGCAGTCTGTGGTCAGGGGAGCGCAGGCAGGTGTGTGTGTGCATTTAGAGGGGATATCTGCACTATTTCCCATAGGGTAAATTTCTCTTAGAAAAAGCCACTTTGTAATCAGGAAGCTGGGATTTGCTCTGCTGGATCTGCATCTCCTCTTGTCCTGGTTTCCTCTGGGATAGAGTTAATTTTCTTCCTAGTAGCAGGTATAGTGCAGTGTTTTGGATTTAGTAGGAAAATTATGTGAAACACACTGATGTTCTTAGTTGTTGCTAAGTAGTGTTTATACTAAGTCAAGGATTTTGCAGCTTCTCATGCCCAGCCAGCAAGAAGGCTGGAGGGGCACAAAAAGCTGGGAGGGGACACAGCCAGGACAGCTGACCCAAACTGGCCAAAAGAATATTCCATACCATATGATGTCATGCCCAGTATATAAACTGGGGGGAGCTGGCCGGGAGGGGCAGATCGCTGCTCGGGAACTAACTGGGCATCGGTCAACGAGTGGTGAGCAATTGCATTGTGCATCACTTGTTTTGTATATTCTAATTCTTTTAGTATTATTATTATCATATTATTATTATCATTATCATTATTTTTCCTTCCTTTCTGTCCTATTAAACTGTCTTTATCTCAGCCCATGAGGTGTTTGGTTTTTTTTAATTCTCTCCCGCATCCCACTGGGTGGGGGGACTGAGCGAGCGGCTGTGTGGTGCTTAGTTGCCAGCTGGGATTAAGCCACTACACCTCTGCAAACCATTTACAAGAGTTCATCTTGTTAAATCCTCTGCCCTGGAGGAGGTGAGGAGGTCATATGCCTTCTGGGGGACAGACACTTAGCAAAGCTGTTTCCTTACTGTTGCAGAGACCCTAATCCCCATGCCTCCTTCCCCCATTCAGGCTGTAATACCTAGAAGGAAGAAAACAAGACGAGAAATAAGGGTGGATGTGAGAGTGAACCCTCCTTCCATCTTGCATGCGACTCCAAGGCTGTGTGTTATCACCCTAGGCTGATTGTGCTGCCTGCCCAGCTCTGCAGCTGCCCAGAAGGGGTGAGGGCAGGGAAGGCCTGGGGCTGCCTCCCAAACCCCATGGCCTGGTTAACTCACAGCCACGCAAATCTATTGGTGAGACTCAGACTTTGCAGCAGGGGGAACATATAGGGCAAGTGCCTGAGATCCCTGTGCATCAGGGAGACAAGAGGTAGTGGCAGGGCTTGCACAACTGAGGAGAAGCCCAATGAGTACATCTGTTCCCGGCTTACCCTCTCAGTGTGTTTTGGATCAGGAGACCACAGGCACTGCAGCGGTCTCTGTCCCACAGAGCCGACTTTGGGGTGCAGCTCAAGGGTTGGGGAACCTGCTTAGACCTGGAGTATGGGTCTGCTGGGAGCTCAGGATGGAAAGGAGGAGTATGAACAAGATTAGGACTGAAAGAGAAGATTAGCAAGGAAGAACAAATGAAGGAAAAAGTGAGAAGAAAGCAGGCAGGTCCACAGAGAGAGGCATCAGGGCAGCCTGTGTTCACATTTATTTAGTGGTGTTGCTGTGGACTCCCCCTTTGCCTGATCATTTTAGCCTGAACATGTATTGGCCACTCATCAGTGCATAGAATATGAGGCAGGAGGAAGCCACCTCATTATCAAGAGAGGTTTTGACTGCCAGGAGGAACTAGGGCCCAACAGCATCTTCAGAAACTCTCTTAAAGGCAAGAAGGATTTTTCACTCCCTTACCTCTTGAGCACCTGAAGGCCAAGATTTCACCTTGAATTAAAAGGCAATGAATTCACCTGTGGAGAGCTGAGCCTCAGACCTCCCAGTGTTGCTGGGGGTTAGCTATTTCATCTTTACCTTTTCCTTATGTTGCCTCTATAAAATGGGACATTATACTGGAGTAACCCTTTCACTTCTCCCTGGGTTGCCTCATCTACTGAGCTGCAAGCTCTTTGGGGTAAGGCAGTTGCTACAGCTGCACAGTGCTTGCATGCAATGACACTGTTATTCTTGTTGGGGCTACTGGGAATAACCCTAATACACATAACTGAGAGGGTGGACTGCAGACTCACAGATATGTTCTTCATCATAAGCACAATCACAATTTGATTCACTTTCTGGAGAACCTGACTCCTACTCATGTGTACTTTCCTTCCTATTTCCCCCTTCCTTTTCCACTCTTCTGAGGTTTTGCCCGCTCCCTCTCTCTGTGATTACTCCTTACCTCTCTCCTGCGCTCTTCAGTGGGATTGCGCTTGGCTGGCTCCTGGCCAGCGTGGCTTCTCCTCCACTGCAATGAGGAGGTAGGCAGGGAGAGCAAGAGGGAACTGTCAGGCTGCCTCTAGGGAACCTCCCTGCCACACTGGTTTGGTTTATCTGCCATCACAATGCACGCCCCAAAAGCCCATCTGACCCCAGGGCTTGGCCACCGTGACAGAGTCGGAGCTAGCCTCCCTCCCTCTCCAGCCCCCTCAACCCAAAATATAAGCCTGAGCAGAACTGAAAGAGATGTGAGTTAAAGTAAGGGAAGATTTGTCAGTGTCAATAATTTAGTAATTTGGAGTATTTAGGGTGGCCACCTCTGACACAGTGGGCATTAGCACAAGGAAGGTGTGAGACATTTCTGTGCACACTGCTCCTTTCTAGCCCAGAGAAAGCCAGGAAGGTACCTGAAGGTTTGCTCTTCAGCTGTGAGTAAGCTTGCAAGGAAAACCGCATTGCTTGGGTCACTGACAACTTGACTGGCCAGAGCCCCAGGGGCAATGCTCCCTAGCTGGCTGGGTAACAAGAGCATCCGTCTCCAGTGCTGGCAGCATGGCAGTCAGCCACTTGGCGAAAAGATGGATCAAGTCGTAACACAGCCAAGGAAAACCTAGGAGGGAGATGGAGTCCAACTCTGTCAGGCCAGGCTGTGGCTGCTTAGCAGCAGGAGGACAAAACTCAGTTGGGTCTTTTCTTTGGCACTATGGAGGGTGAGGCCTGGCTATGGATAGATGAGGGTGAAACCTAGTGTCACTATGAGCAGGAGAGGGTTGGAGCATCATACTTACCCCTTCATTAGCCTTCCCTCCCAGCACCCAAATCAGGCACCAGGTGTCACCACTGCTGTGCCAAAAAAACCCCACCACAGATACAAGGGGAGGGCAGAGCAGATTGAGGGGAGTGGGTGGAACTAGCAAAGGGTACATTGCTCCACCTCTCCCTAAATGCTCTTTTCTTTCCTTTCTCCCTTTTGGTACCCCATGTACAGTGGTCTCCCATCTGCTCAGTGAGGAAAGGCAGGTGAATACCTTCCTTTCACCATCTTTCCACAGAGGGTCTCCAAGGGCTGGGGAATGGCATTTGCCAGTGCTCTGCCACAGAGCAGAGAGGCAAGTCATACCTGACTGAGGATGGTACTGCCACCAGAACTGGCTGGAAAGACTCAGCCCACAGGGCTCCAGCCAGCAGCCAGCCACTCCTGCCATGTCTCCACCTCACTCCACTCCATGGGGCAGGGGGAGATGGCTCCATACCCAAGCTTCCTCCTTCCCTTTGAGGGATGGACATGTCTCCCTTTGTTCTTCTCAAGGGCAAGGCACTGTTGGACATAGAGGAGGAGAGCAGATATGTGTGGGTGTTGGAGAATAGCTTCCCACATAGAAACAGGTATGCTGTTAGCAAACAGCACTGCATAGGATTGTCATCATGGGATGCAGAGTCACAGGACTAAGGTCCCTGACAAGAGGAAAGGGCAACCCCGTACTCAGCACGTACAGTCTGTTGGCCCTAATTTCTCCTCTGCTCTGGGCTCTGTGTGCCAGGATGAGATGCATCAAGAGAGGTACCATTTTGCTAAATCTTGAAGCTGACACTTTTAATATCCATTAGCATTGCTACTGTGCCAGAGAGCATTAGCTGAGATACACGGACTGTTCCCTTCCTGATCCCTAGCCCCAGCCCCTACCATCCCTCTTTTGCCTCCCCAGGCCAGCCTGACTGCTGTTCCCAGTACCGACAACATCAGTTATCTCAGGTTCAAGCCCCCGTTCAACAAATCCGTCATTGCCATCTTTCACTCTGCTCCTTTTCAAGGATTTTTGTATCTTGAGGAAAGTGTCTGTCCATGTAATGCACATGGACCCACACCCAGACACATACCTAGCAAAGGACAGAAGGCAAGACTTACTTTCTTCTGCCTCCAAGAAACAGATATGCAGCACTAAATGGAGCAAAGGAAGGAGAAAGTTTGAAATACAGATTCTGGCATTCCATCTTGGCTGCATTGCAGGGATCAGCAGAATCCTATGCCAAGATTTGTTTTTGAGGCACTGTGCAAATGAGTTGTCAAAGCCATCCCTGCCGTCCCTCCACTAGCTTGGACTACTGAGCATCCAAAAGCAGGATGGTTGGTGCTCCTCTGCAGGGGGTGAACAGAGGAGAGGAGAGTGAGTAGGTTTTGCTCTGGATGTCTGTGACCAGATTAGAAGATGGAGCTGGCCCTCTATGCATTGGTCAAGCTGCCATAGACTCAACGTGCTAATTGCCAAATCCAAGTGGCCTGAAGCAGCTTATACTCAGATAGTTAAACTCTCCTCTCCTGTACCCAAACAGGGGGCCATATAATGACCCTTGGCCTTGGCTCTCCCTCAACCCAGGCATGAACCTCATATAGTAGATTGCTGATTTGCACAAGCCACAGCCGTGCTCAGGAGTGGGTTAACAATTGCGATGTGGACAGCTTGAGAACAGTGCTCAGACTGTCCTGGATGTGTTCGGTATAGATGTAACCCCAAAGGGCTGTGTCCATGGGCCTTCAGAGTCTTCTAGGCATTGAAGAGTCTTTGGGAAAAGGGAAGAGAAGAGAAGGACAAGCAAGAGAAGTGCTTTCTGCAAAGGACTTGCTGGGGACATGATTTTAAATGACTCAGGCAAAGAAAGGGAATGATTTGGGGGGCAGTGCAGTTTGTTCTGCACTCTTTGACTGTGCAGCTGTCAAACATCAGAGACAGGAGGAAGATTATATCAGGATTCCCATTTTGGCTGGGTGACTATAAGCAGCAATGCATGTGCGTAACCAAGAAATGTCAAAGGCTGCTACAGTCCATGTGCCTTCACCCATGTCATTTTGATCTACCTCCTAGTCTTGATATCAGGACCCATCTTTTCCCCTCCCACCCACAGAGGTTCAGAGAAAAGGAAAAACAAGGCAATAGTTAGTTACCCACTACACGTAGCAAGCCAAGATCAGCACATTACACTACAATCATTATATTACCTCAGTGGGGAGGTATTGGGAAACATGTTTGTGGGCATGTGCTTAATGATGGAGAAAGGATTTGGTGGGCGTACAGTATGGTGTACTTATATTTGTTTGTGTTCATAAAGAATAAATACCCACCTGTTTTCAGTAAAGCAAGTATAAATGTGTTTCTGGTCACCCTGTAATACTGACAGTTTTCTCTCCTCTCTTATTTTCAGGTGATACTGTCCTCACCAGACAGGTAAGAGTGGCAAATATGTGTTTGTTATGGCTGGAAAGAAAGATGAATGCCAGTTGTCAGGGAGCAACAAGAGCAGGACTGCTCCATGAAAAAGGATGAATCAGGAGCCAAGGGTAACATAAGCATGGGCAAGGCAGTGTCCCCACAGGCTGGGGTGAGATACCACACTACCTGAGCAGGGGTAGTGACAGCAACAAGAGCTATTAACAAACTTAGGTAAACCAAGATGATGAAACAGATCTCAGATCCATTCAGGAGCAACACAACTACAATACATCAAAAGTAGGTGCCTTGGCCTGAGCTTAAATAGACCTCCAGGGCCATGGGATATGTGGGTGGAAGCCCCAGGTGAGGCTGGTCAGGGCAGTTAAGGCTCGTTAGTGCACTCAGGGCCCTGACACTGATTAATACCACCGAATGCCATGCTCTGAATGTGTTGGTTACAGCAGTTGTGACTGGGAGGAGGGCAGCAGGTATACAGTCATATTGTAGTGTGTGTTTATGATGAAGAAGTTTGTATATGCATAATCTATCAGCATACTGGTATGAAGCTGTATAGCTACTGAATCCAAAGCAAAAAAAAAAGTAGCTGACAGCTGCTTCCATCTACTCACCCAGAAACCTGGTTTGGTCTCAAAAGTATGGGTGAGTTATTTTTACCTTTGCTATTGCTCCCAGTTTAGGTAAATTAATGATGAGAAAATCTTTGCAGAAAGACAAGCCTTAGCCTGAAGTCTGTTGAATTTCTTGGTCTCTGAACTGTTGTATTTGACCAAGTTTGAATCAAAGCGGCTGTCAATCACTGTACCTGGAGAAGTAATAGAACGCACAAATACGCTTGAGTGACCCCTGTTTAGAAAGATGCTGGACAGATTGTTAAAGAGTTTGTAGCTATGCTAGAAAGTGAGAAAAACAGATTGGGCTTTCTTGAAGGTGGGGAGACACTCTCTGTCTGGGACCCACTTTAATAGGATATACTAGGGAGCTTCTCACAGGGAGAAAGAGAGGAAATAAAAATTTCCTCCCCGCAGGCAGATGATATTGTCACATTGTCCCTATGCAGAGCAGAGATAAAAGAAAGAGGCAAAAACAAAGAAAAGAAATCAACAGCTGTTAAGGTACAGAGGATGCGCAGAAGTCTGAAAGGACCATAGACACAGAAGAAGAAGAATTGATTGGAAGCTTGAATAAAGGAAATAAGTCTTCATCAAAGCACCTGGATAGACGAAGTCTTTAAAAGGTGTTACTATGTAAAAATAATTCCATAGCAAAGCATAGCTGTGAAAAGTCATTTTCTCACACAGAGATCTCTTGGCAGAACAGATAGTGCTTTGGCAGCTCCATTCCAGCCCCAATACAATGGCAACTCTAGGCTATCTCTTGTGATGAACCCTAGCCATACTTTCTGGCTCAGGCTGGGACTAAGACCCCACCTCCAGCCCACACTCAGCATAGATCTCTTAGCAGCATACATTGTGTTTTGGCTTCCCTGTTTTAGACGCATTCCAACCATACCTCTAGTTATTATCTTTATATGTTCTCTAACGGCTTTTATCCTCTTTATAGAATGTAATGAATTCTCACAGGCAAGACTCTTAGCCGTGGCCTTTGCAGTACTAAGTTTATCTTGAATCCTCAGATAGTTTTCTTAAAACATCTGAAATTGTAATTTGATGTCTCCATTTTACCCTGCCTACTGTTTTTCAAGGCAGAATCCAGCTATTTATCTTAGGAGAATGAGACAGTATTTGCAATGTCTCCTATCAACACAGCATTCAGACACCAAGCAGAAAAATCCCTGGGATTGCAAAAAGCCTGGAACTGCTTCTTCTGGATATGGATATGCTCAAGCGCCCTGGGACAAGCCAGAAATTTTCTTTCCCCAGGCCACAGCCTGCTCAAGAACAACACATAAGCTCAGACCTGGAGGACAGAGGACAGCCAGCAGAATGAGGAGTGTTGCTGTCTGGTCTCTTTGTCCCATTGTTTTGTTGTCAGTGCTGAGATTGTTGTAAGACCGTCTCATTGTCTCTGATTGCTCTCTTCCCTCAATCCACCACTTATAATGGCACTCTTCTGACAGCTTTTGATGGTGAGGTTGGAAGGAAGGACGGTTGGGTCTGGATTGCTTGAAGTTACTTGAGAGTGGCAGGACTTCATGCCCTATTGCCTACAAGCCAAGATCAGTGTGGAGGTACAAGGTGAGGCTGATGAGTGAGAGATGTCTGGACACAGCAATGCGAAGAGCGTGAGCAGATGACACAAGGAAGGAGGAGGCAGGAAGAGTTGTGAAGTCCTGTCAGATCCCTGTGATGATACTGGGTCAGGCGGTCACAATGGACCCAGGAGAAAATGGGCAGGAAGGGATCTAGGCCTTTATCTGAGAAAACCAAAGAACAGCAAAAGCACCAGCCTGCAAGGCCTTTTCAGTGGCCATGCCAGGCAAATCACGGGACAAGGGAGAGCTCCACAACCAGGCACACCGCTAAGTGTCTAATTCCTATTTAGGCACCTAAATTCCCATTGATTGGAAGGGACTGTGAGTGTGAATACTGGAGTCATTTGTCATTCCCTCTCTGTGGTTTGTAAGGGTCAGATCAGCACAGAGACAGACAGACAGAATGAATGAATCAAGCAGCTCTGAATTCATGTCCAGTTTAGCAGCATGTTCCTTTTGTCCTCTGGAAGGATTAGATAGACAGCACCTCCGTGCTGACCTCTAAGCTCCACCTGCAGCTACTCCAGGCAGCCCAAGGTTGATCTGCCTTGGATTTGAAGCAACTGCTATCAATAATATAAACCTCAAGAGGTGAGTAACAGGCCTCTTATGAGATCTTACTTTTTCTCCCAGCCACCCTGTCTGCTCCTGCAACTTCAAACCCAATGAAGGAATGAGTAATTTTTTTCTAATGATTGAAAGAAGGCAGATAAGAGGTAGGTCTTCAAATTAAGAATCCAATACTTGATTGCAGCTCTTATCATATTTTTCCATTTTTTTCCCCTTCTTCCCAACAGAAAATAAATTGCTTCTATAAATTACATCTTTAATCTGCATAGGGGACCAGCAGGCTGGGCTTTCCTTTTAATATGTTCTATTGCAAGATAATCAACCCCTTCCTCTCACTGCATGGAGCCAACTAATAGATTTTAAACAATTCTATTATTTGATGATTTCTCCCATTATTAATACAAATTGCCTCCACTCGCTTTCAATTAGAGCATTTTTATTTTCTAATAAATCCCAATCAGGTTCTCTCAAACACCACCTAAACATGGGGAGATTACCGCACTTTCCATTTAAACAAAGAACCCATCACACTCGCATGCCTCGCCTCCCTCCATTTCTCATGACTTTCCTTCTTCCAAACTCTTCTTCCATCTTCCTCTCCTCTCTCTGTCAGCAGAACCCACTTATTTTCTTCCCCTACTGCTTTCTCCTAAATCTAATTCTATGTCCCTGTCTCTGGTGGTGAAGTCAGTAAGGCCACCCATTAACACTATCGATTTGCATTCTCCCCTATTATTTTGCCTGCATTCCCAAGAGTGACACAGCTCACAACTGGTACAGGTCCCCTCTCCTCAGGGCCTCCTTTCTCTGTCCTGACACAGGAAAATGAGAAACTCTGCTAACCTTCAATTGAGGGTTGCCTCTGTCCCAATGGCAGCTCTGCTTGCAACATCAGCTGCAGTTCCACGCCCAGATGTTTGTGATGCAACTGTGCAAAGGTACCTCCACTCTGAAAGCAGAACTTCTGTGGTCATTCAAAGTGGAGGGAGTATCTAATCTGGGGCCAGTTGTAGCAAGGGTTGCAGGAGATTCTGTTGCTGCTGTTACCATGACTGTGTTGATCGTGCCCAACTGCCTGCTCTCCTGCATGGACTTTTGGCCAGACACCTTGGCTCTGGAGGTTTTCACGCACCTTTTTGGGTCGCTAACCACTGAGGTTAGCCCAGACTTGAGCACTGATGTGCCATCACTAGATGCTACACTTATTTGTTTGTTGTCTGTCTCCAGCACCACCAAGAGACCACGGCAGGGAGGAGCTGAGTGCCTGCAATAATACCCCATCCACAAGCCTAGGACCCTGAGAGTAGTGAATGGAGAGGTAGCATTGCCACCATTACCTTAAGGCTGAAGGAGAAGGGTGTGGTTTGCCCCACACGTCTATGACAGAGCTAAGATCTCCTAAATCCCACAGGGCTGTGATGCTTCTTAATCTGAAGGTCTTGTGTTGTTTTTTTTTGTTGGGGGTGGGGGGTTGTGGTGTTTGGGGTTTTTTTGGGGGGGAGGGGAGCATGCTGTGTAAAGTCCCTGAGTCACACAAATAAAGGCCATTGAAGTGTTTGTGTGAAAGAGGTTTGAGAAGGTGCACCAGGACATAATGACACAGTAAAAATATAAGAATTGCTATCTCAGGGTGGATCAAAGACCTAGAATCTTGTCCTAAGGAAGGAATGCTTAAAAATATATAAATACAAAATATTATCCCCAAAATGGAGTGCCATCTTTTCAGAGGACACCAACTGTTATACAAAGCAACACCAACTCTCTTACTGCTACCGATTGATCGAGTGCATTCCCTAAATGATGCTGCTTAAGGCAGACACGGGTGGCATTCAGCTCACCTTTTAATGCAGCTGCTTCTGGGGTGGAACCTGATGCCCTATTTGCTTCTGCAGTGCAGCAGCATGTCTGCGTGACAGGGAGAGAGAAGAATGAAGATTCCTGAAGAGGTGCAATTCAGTGCAGAGAATGTCTGCACTGCCAGCTAGGAGTGGTCTGGAGACCCCTTCTTTACTTGATGGTGTCATAGCACAGTTTAGCTTTCAGAAGGGGGCACCACTGAATCCAACCCAGCAGCTGGACAAGACTGGGTGTGGGTGAGGAGCACCATGCATGCCCAGTACACTAGCAGCTCTCCCTCAGTATACTTGGATGCTCTGAGGTGACTACCACCAGCCTCAGAGGTTACCAAAGGAGTCCCAGCTGCTGTTCCCAGGAGACAAGGACACAAAATGGGCCATAGGTTTCTTCCTACAGCCCATCTTTTTTACTGCTGCTGCCTGTCCTCTTGAGAGGTAGGGCAGTGGAAGTTGTCAGCTGCTATGGCAACCCTGCCTTGTCTGGTAAGGAGCGAGGAAGGATGAGAGTGAGGGCAGGGATGGGAAAGGGTGTGGGGAAAGAGGATCTCCACAGTCTGGTTCACAGTAATCAATATGCAGAGGTCATTAGCCTTCACTATCTTTCATCACTGCAGTGCAATTTGGGCTGCAGGGGCTGCATGGCAGAGGAGGAGGAGACTGCTGTGGGGTGGACAGGCATAAGGATGGGAAAGCTGGGTTCCTACACGTTGATGGGCTGGCCATAAACTCCACATGCATGGGCTTCATCTCCTTCTGCACCTTGGCCACATCGCGTGCAGTGTGTGCCATACAGCACTCCTCTCCCACTGGCTCGCACCTCCACCTCGCCTCTCGCAGCCTGCTGGGTGACACACTGCTGTTGCCCACCTACATCCGTTCTCCATGACTGTCATTTCACTGCTCCTCCTTGACAAGCACAAAGACACATCCTTGCCCCCACCTGCAGGCAGGTTTGCAATGCACTGACCAGCCCTGCAGCTGCAGAGCTGTGGAGGTGTGGTTCCATACCCTGATATAAGCCCCACCCTCTGCCTGTGGTCCCAGACCCCCAGAGACATGTACACACACCTTACATGCACACAGAAAGCACAGCTGCCTCCCCCCCACACACACACACTCCCAGGCTTGGCCTCTGCCACGTATGTTTGCATACACTGCCACAGCCAACTTTCCTCCTCCCCTCCCAAGCAAATTTGCTCAAAGCATCTGAGTTCCCCAGCATACACACATCCCCCCCTCCGCCCCGATACTCCCTCCTGCCACGCCAGCCAGTGCCAGCCACCCACGCAGAAACACACGCATGCAGATCGAGAGCGACGGCGGAGCCCTCAGTGAGCTGCTGGAGCAGAACAGATGGCTTAGCAACCAAAAAAACAGTCATTCGCTCCACAAGTTTCTTCCTCAATGTTCTGTTTGTTTTCAGAACATGTTCATCACCAGAATAAAATCCAGGCAAGATGGGCTCATAGAAACACCCCAGCCTTGATCCCACGAGATGTGAAGTCCCACCTGCTTTTTGCACCCTTTTTTTTCACAGATCCCAACTAACTCTTCCTGAGGCATCCCCCCCCCTCTTCCCACTTGCAAATCCTTCCCCCCTGATTGGCATACAGATTAACTTCGTCTTCCTTGGGAGACAATACCCCTACAACTTGTCTCATTCTTGTCCTCAGCTGGCGGGCACCCTCCATACTTTCCAAAGCTCATTTTTCCATTTCAGGTGTGCACCTGACCCAAAAGAGCACTTTGTCCCTTACCTTGTGCTGGAGTCACCTCCCTGAAAACCATTTGCTAAAGGTTTGAGGAAGCTGCATGGTGGATGGGGAAATTGCCAGATCTGCAGCAGTGGACGTAGGACCCATCGGGTAGCACATGCTGCTAAAAGGAAGGGTTGGTGGTATGTTGCAGCTTCTTCTCCCCTACAGTGAACTCCTGAATGGGATTTGGGATAGCAGATAAAGGGAGATTCATATGAGTGAGGGGAAACTCTGTCTCTCACAGGCAGCAAGGAAGCTGTCATAACCTTTTGATGCTCTGCATCACAGCCAGGTGGGCGCTATATCTATTCCCAACACACAGGTCAATTATCAGGGCTGTCTTTATCCAGGACCTATGGCAAGGGAAGGGGGAGTCTTAAACTCTGCTCTGCTACAGCTCTCTGCCTTCTGTGGGGGCTGGGGGTTCCCTATACCTGCTGAGCAGTCCTGTTCATCACCAGAGGCTTCTGGGTCAAGCTGAGCTGCAGCAGAAGGCAGGTCTTTGACTCCCTCTAGTGATATATCTGGAATAGGGCCTCACAGACCCACTCCCCCCACAACTTCACCAAAATCCAGGGCTGGGCGCTCAAGATGCAGGGTCCAACCTCCCCTGCCAGCTGAAACCAGGCTATTTATACAAGCAAGCCAATTAACGGCTCTCATGTTCATTCCCACATTGACACTTAATGATGATGCCTCCTGGGAGAGCTCACCAGATGCATGGGGTGGCAGGGGGAAAGCCCCAGGAAGGCAAACAGCTGGCTCCAGTGCAGTAGGAGGAGAGGAGAGCTGGGTTTGGTTGGGGTCACTCTATGCCTTCTGGACAAATTGTCTCAAACCTTGCCTCCCCCCCTTAAACGGGAATCTCTGCCCTTGCAATGATGTTCTCCGCTGTGAGGGAATCGCACATCTCTGTTTCATCACTGAGGACAGGCCCTGAAGTCCCAGAGTGCAGCCAATTAAGAGCCATGCCGTGCACAAGCTGCCTTTATATTTCTAGCAGTGGCTGGGGTAGTGCCCTCCCAGCATGCCATCTCTTCCTACTCCCCTCCCCAGGAAGAAAAGAAAACATAAAAAGCTTCTGTGAGATGAAAAAGAATTTTTGAAAAGAAAGGCTAGATGAAGAGGTAATTGACAAACACAGTCAGTGTGAGGAGAGGCAGGGAGAGGGGTGGGGACTCCATGGGTATGGAAAGGCAAAGGGCTGTGTCAATAATTCAAGTGCTCCTGTGCTCTGGAGGCTGGTGTCCTCAGCCAGTGATGAACAGCTATCAGGCCAGAGCATCAGAGAGGGGAGGGTGTCAGAGCATAGCTTGCTTCACATCAAAAGCATGGTCCAGTCAGGCAGAGAGTGTGATGAGATGGGGATCTGGGCAAAGGAGGAATGGAAAGGTTTGAAAAGAGAAACTGGTCCTTTCTGGGAGATGAATGGGGGCTAAGGAGCGCAAAGGACACAAGGTAGGGTCTCCTAACCCTAAATAAAAGTGCTCCCACATAATTATGCTAGGTCATGCTTAGCTCTGACTAAGCCATCTTTGTTATACTTAGGGGAGCATACTTACAGTCCCACTTGCACTAAGTGAAGTCATCCATGCTGTGTCCAGCTTATAGGACAGAAAGTTTTAGTATGAAGGCAGGGACAGGGCCCCTCCTGTCGGCAAGCATGCTGTATGTGTTTGTGCATTACCAGCCTCTGCTGAACGCTCGAGGTTGTCTCCTCTGTGAGTTGTCTCCTCTGTGAGTTGTCTCCTCAGCTGTGCTCCTGCAAAGGCTATATCTAGACTGGGCTGCAAAGACAGGCTGCAGCATACCTTGGTATTGTCATCCTACATCGATGAAGCCAGGGAGACTGTAGCATGCCATGGCTCCCTGACCACCTGCGTCCCTGCCCTGCCACATCAGGTAGGCATAGATGATGTGGTCTCACTGCTCATGGGCTCAGCCCAGGACAGGGGTACATTGCAGAGCAGTGACCATAGCTGAGGAGTGTTCTGGAGTGCTGCAGCTCAAATGTAGCCTAAAAGAGCTTTTCCTTTGTCCCCAAGGGCCCTTCCGGGGGAGGAGGGCATAAGCGC
Organism: Gymnogyps californianus; assembly: GCF_018139145.2. Taxonomy (NCBI): domain Eukaryota; kingdom Metazoa; phylum Chordata; class Aves; order Accipitriformes; family Cathartidae; genus Gymnogyps; species Gymnogyps californianus. The sequence goes on from NC_059471.1 coordinate 160,937,543, forward strand.
CAGCCTTGCCACCACCGTGAAATTGTGAGCAGTTGTGCTACGCAGCACAGCAACAACTGTGAAATCCCAAGGGGAGTCACAGATTTGTTATACTGTAATGTATCTAGGTCAAAACAGGACAGGCAAGGGGAAGTGACAGGACAAGGAGAGCTGAAATCCTTCCTCCCAGAGTGCCTCCCCTGTGAGCAAGAACAAGCACCCACAATGTCAAGCAGGCTGTTGTCATGACCTGCTGCTGGCACCATCCATCGCTTTTGCCAAAGATGGGGAGAGGCATTGCCCTTGCCCCAGCACTTGCTGAGTAGACAGGGTCCCTCTGGGCTGCCTCTGCACCAGGCATTCTGGTAGCTCTGCCTGTCCTCTCCTTTGGGTTGCAGCAGCCTTTGGAGGTCTGCAGCTGAGGCCAGGGCAGGGAGGGAAGGCCACAGCCCAGGGAGCCTGGTGCGGATCACTGCCAGCTCTGCCATGCCATGTCAGGGCAAGGCAGCCAGAGAGCATGGAATTGCACAGCAACAGATAGGCTTGGCCCAGCTGCCAAGAACCAGAGAAGAAGGGAAGAAACACAGCCTCATTTCATGTGGAGGGCATTGCTTCCCTCCCTCCGCCTCCCACGCTTTTAGCTGACATGCTTTGAGACCTCCTTCCTTCCTTCCCCTCCAGTTCCAGCATCCCTTCTCATATTTCCAGGAGGTGATTGTCTCCTCTGTCTGTTTTTCTCAGCTTTTTCTTTCTCCCAAAGCACTGACAAGGGGCTGTTTCTCCATATTGGGTAACCCTTTCCCAAAAAAATGGTACTGGCCATGCGTTATTGCCTCTACGGTCCCCAGACACTAACCACATTGTCATCCTGTTGCTGAGTGTCCTCACCAGCTGCCAGGCTGAAAGACCAGGGAGAAGTAGGAGTTCCCTTGCAAAGTCAGTGGGTGCCCAAGATGCCAGGAAAGGCTCCTGATCCTTTCACGTCTGGTCCCATGCACAACCCGCCATATGTCCCTCTCATCTAGTGACAACCAGAATTTCCCCTGCCTCCTGCTTACACTGGGAGTTCTCCCCCGGCGTCCCAGCCCTGCTCCCTCCCTCCGGTGGAGCACGGTCATCTCCCTCCTCCATCGTTGTGGAAGATGACAGCAGGCTGTGAGCGCAGGTCTCGGGGAAGAAGGCTGCATTTCCTGGCAAAGTCAGTCAAGGTTTGGCCCAGCAGATCAACCCTTGGGCCTTCCCTGTCTTTCACCCACCCTTACTCTCATGCTCTTTCTCCTAACAGGCTTCCCCACAGGCATCACCTGATGTGGTATACAGCTGGTATTTCTACCGCCATGGGACCATCTTCATTTTTGTTGCCTTCTCCTCCTCAATGCCCCCACAAACAGAAATTTATTATCACAGAGGGCCATTATGGATAAATGATGTCCTGACAGCTCTATTTACCAGGGGATGGGGAGGAAGCAGGAGCCTGCGCGTGTGGCGGTGGGGGAGGCTGGAGCTATGCTCCAGCTGACAGCGGCATTCATCTGCAGAACTGTGCAGGACCTAATTAACGTGCAGCGGTGCTGCCTATGGCAGGTAGTGCCACGGCAGGGCATCAGCAGGGAGGCAAACAGACAGGGAAGGAAAAGAGGAGAGGGTAGAGAGACAAGTGGAAGAAGAGGGAGGGCAGGAGAGGAGGGGACAGGGGAAGGAAGGCAGGGTGATAAGAGCAGCCCACTGCTTCTTCATCACCCTACGGGTGCTGCCTCCCCCTGGCTTCCCTAACAAATTCGTAATTGCAGCGACTTTTTGTTTTTCACCTGGCTGCTGTGAAGTGACAGCCCTTTTTGTAATGTTAATAATGTCTTCAAAGCCCAGAGCAGCAGCCAGACGCCATTAGGGGTGCTGAGAGATGCAGGGGCGTAGGGCGGGGAGAGGAGCAGAGCACACAAGGATTTTTTACTCTTTCAGATGAATTCAGGAATCAGGCTTTTGATTGACACAGAGTGAAAAACCCCACTCCAGGTCTGAGGAGCCAGGCCTTGGCATCCATGAGCACACACCTGGCTGAAGGCAAAAGGACGGAACGAGGAGTGTGGAAGGGGAATGGACTCATGTGCATGGGCATACAGAGGTGGCAGGAGGTTTTGGTGTGAGAAGGCCAAATCAGCCCATTTCATATAGTTCAGTGAATGGGTGATAAAAACCATGATGTGGCAGGGAGGGACACAATGCCATACAACAGAAAACAAACTGTACTTACAGTGACTGAATGAGAGGGGTGGGAAAGACATTTGTGATGTGCCTATGCATGTTTGTTCACTGTGTGCACACTGCTTTGTGCTGATGTGCCATGTGCCCCTATACATACAGACCTCTCATTGTCCATGTGCTCAGGCTGTGTGTGTGTGTATGTCCACCCACCCTGTGTGCCCAGTTGCTCAGTGTGAGCCTGTGAAAGTCTAAGTGGCAGCTTGGATTTGTGCCTGCAAGGTGCTAGCCCAAGCTGCTGTTGCACAGTTATGCAGTTAAGTGTGTGTGTGTGCGCGCGCGCGCACGCGTGCGCACAAATATATGCTGCTTCCCTTCTGTACCAGCTGAGTGCCCACGGAGCTGCAGGGCATATGATGCCCGGACAGCAGCTCTGTACTCATGGATGCTGTGAATGATACAGGCTAGCTGTGGCAGTTCTCAGCAGCTCAGGAGAAGGCTCTTAACTCGCACAGACAGCCGATGCTGGGGGCAGCTGGCAAGGGGCTGGAAGCCAATCCATTGTGACAGCTGCTCTGCCAGGGGTGGTTGGGGGCTTCTCTCTTCTTGTTTTCACCACAAACTGGTTACCTAGTGTGAGGTTAACAGGGCCGCTGCTAAAGCCGACAGAAATGGGATCTAAGGGGACAAGCACAGAGTGCATTAAGCAGAAGAGCATCAGGAAAGCAAAGCACTCGAGAGCTGCACGCTTCTTGGTTCATGTGCTACTGATACACACTCCTCTCATGCTTGCTGCTTTTCTCAGGGCCCTTCTTCCTTTCTGTCTTCCATTGCTCCTCCTCTTCCTCCACACCTCCACCACATCCTTCTTGCCTTTTCCCAAGTACCTTCCCTCCATGGCCCCACTGAGCACCCAGTCAGGATACTGTGAAAGCTGGAGCTTCCAGTGCGGCTGGGACTGGGCCTTGGGATATCTTTTGGCAAAGAAATCTGAGAGGGGACTACAGTCATCCCCTACTGCTGCCACACTTTGTTCAGCATCCCTAGCCTTAGCCACTCTGGGACCCCCAGAGCCAGGCAAGTTGCCAGCTATCACAGAAAACTGCTGGGTTTCTGCTTCCCAACAGGCTCCAGACAGCACTGGTGAGCCTCATGCTATGAATAAGGGAGAAAACAGTAACAGCTCTGAGCCTACTGAGGAGATCCAAAGGGGCTGTGATGCCTCAGCATAAAGTTCATCCTTGTGGATAGGTATAGGAAACAGGGAGGAGGGCTTGAGAGCAAGCACAGAGAACCTAGTGCTCTGGATTACTCTTGAAAACCATCCTGAGTCTAATCTGAGTCTTTCTGGCTGCCTCATGCCCCATGCTGATCCCTTCTCCGCAGCCTCCCTCTTTTCCTTCAGTCCACTGCAGGAATGCTGGTCCTTTCTCCGGTCTCACAAACCAGTTGGAGGAGCCAGTGAGGACCCAATTTTCTAGCTCCACAAAGATTGGGAAGGAAAGAAAAAGAGCACAATGCGTGACTTGGCGGAGGAAGCAGCTTTGTTGCGCATCACCCCATAAATCTTATGCCTGACAGAGTTTCTAATGCTGGAGTCACTTAAAACCATGGCATCATATTGGGTTAAATTGATGAATGGCACCAAGAAAGGGGACAGCCTAAAGCACTGAACGGGGACCCTGCCGATGGCAGGCTCCCACTCTCGTTCGCATTCTGCTCCCTCTCTCCACTAATGGAGCCTCATCTCTTTAATCAAAAAGTAAGTGCTCTCCAGGATACTGCCTGAAAAGTTCAGAGACACTCTTTAGGGAGACCTGGAAGCAGCAACACTTGGCTTGGAAACTCTTCAATCAGGAGAGGACAAAAGAAGGGAAAGGACAAGGAGGTTCAGAGCGTTCATATGAGAAGAGTTGTGCCTCCTCAGTTGTCAGTGGTGCCAACAACAGCCTATCAAGTTGTTGGAGAAGCTCGATGCTGAGCCAGACTTGGCCAGAAGAGTAATGAGTATAGCTGTTTTCAGAAAAGGCCACCTCTAAAATGAATGAAGAGAAATCCAGGGCAATAACCTTCTCTCCTCCAGAAGAGAGGAGGGGACTCCTGGGGCAGCACAGTGGAGACTGTGGGAGATCATTCCAAGGCAGGACTCTGACCCTGCTGCAGCCAGCACTGGAGGTCGCATTGCTGGGATCAGGCTAACCCTTTCTCAGAGCCTTTCTTCGACTCCCTGGTTTCATGCCTTCTCAGCCTAGTTTGCTGATGTAAAGGAGAAAGGGTTTCTAAAGGTATCTGCCTGGTTTGGTGTTATTTCCTATCCTGTGGTGATCTAAGTGCAAAACAATGGCAGAACATCCCACAATCATGTGAAAATCCATTTTTTACTTCCATTCTGGGATAAGACCCTTTGGCATTCAGACTCTACCCTGTTACCTGTGTCTGCACAGCGCCAAGCATGAAAACTGTGAGTTGCCTCACCCCCACTGTTACTTTGACCCTCTCTCTTCCACTCCTCCCCCCTGCCCCATCCTCCTTTCCTTGCAATCCCAGAACCCTGTCCCCTGCTCTGCCACTGCTCAATGGCTGCCTTCCTGCTTTACCTTCCATTCCCAGCCTTCTTAGATTCCCCTGCCAGGCACTGTATTTTTCCCAGTTTGTTCCCACTGCATGATGTTTGTTCCCACTCTTGATGTTCCCCAGGGAAATCCCCTTCTGTTCTTCGCATCATTTTTCCTGCAGGTGCAGGACTCATTGAGTACCAAGTTTACTCACTACGTGTCAAGTTTTCTTCCTCACCTCTTCTGGGCGTGTGTTGGTTGGGAACACAAGCTCCTTGGGGGCACCCCAGCCATGAGGTGAGTATAGCCACCCCCTGCAGATCTCAGCCCAGGCAGCCAGGAAGAACACAGGGATCGCAGCCAGGCCAAGCTTTAATTGAGGACTGAGCCAATGTAAACCCACTCAAGAACTGCTGGAAAAGCTGCATGCCTAGTCTAGATACCTATGCCCTGCGTGGCTGAACACACCTTTGGCACTGCTGTACTTCTGCAGTGAGTGGGTGCAAGCTCCCTTGTATAAGAGTAACCTTGGAGTGTGGGAGCACAAGGAGTCTAGAGGTTTAGGAGCCCCGCTTGATACTTGCATGCCTTTTGAGTTAATGGTGGTTCACCAGGTTTGGTGTGTGCAGATGGGATCCCTCATCCCCCCTCAGCCTCCAAAGCCCCAGTATGTGTGATGCAGTCACCTACTCTCCAATTTGCATCATGATAACATTCTCTGCATCTTTGGCATTTTTCAAGCATATCCTTCTCTCAAGTATCAGGGAGTTGGGGTAAGGATGCAGGGTGGCAAGTGAACTCTGCCTGTGGAATAGCAGGAATTTCATGTTACTACCATGTAAAATCTTTGGAAACAAGGCAATCATGGAGAAGTCTGTAAATCAAATGCCCCCTTCAGAGTTAGAGGTGCTTTGGCTGAGGCTTTCAAAAGAAGCCCACTGTGATTTAGGTGTCCAGCTCCCAACATGGCCACCAGTCCTCTCTCCTTTAACTTCCAGCCTCTGACAGCCTTGTCCTGTGCAACAGAAGCTCTGGGTGGCCATTCCTGTTCCTTCTTTTGCTCTCTGGGCACAACACAAAGTCAGAGTTCAGCATCTTTACCATGTAGCTCCCACAATCGCTGCCCTCCACCGTCACTGGGATGCAAACACGAGGGTGGCAGGGAGATTCCTAATGTCTTGGGGGGGTAAGCACTGGAATATAACTTGCACTACAGGTGCTTCAAGGGAGGTCTGCTGAAATAAAGGCAACAGGGGACATGTAAGACTCCTAGAGAGCTCACAGTAGGTAGGCTAAATAGAGCAAGGAGGTGTGCTAGATACCAAAAGGCACAGGGAGGAGGGCTGGAGCGGGGAGGGAGGTGGAAGGGGTGCCTGGGAAGGGCACCTTCCCTGCTTGGCTGCTGGCAGGCACAGTGAAGTCAGCCCTCCTACGAAGGGACCTGACGACAGGATAATTTCAGCTGTGGCATTTTCTAAACACTGGCTGTGCTGATGGGAAGGGCTGCTGCGATGAGCTTACCCTCTGGAGACAGTGCACACAGGGCCAGGTGGGGGAAAGGGAGGGAGAACCATGGTTTGGGACAGGAGGAAGAGAAAGTGACTTTGAAATGTTGCAGACTTCAATCTCCTCTGCTTGGGTGGCTGCTTTGAGGGATGAAGGAACAGGTAGAGGCAGAGCCAGGAGGAAGACACTGCCACGCATGGTCCCTGCAGGTAGTGAGATCAGCGTATCTTCTCTTCTCAGCCAAACGTCTCCCCCTCAGAGCTGGGACTGCTTCCTGAGGCAAAGGAAGCCTTTCCATCCAGGGCTAAACCGTCTGTGACAAGTGTCTGCCACTATGCCATGTTCCATCTTCTCTGAAAGCTTCCAAGCACCCCAGCTTTCCTAAGGTGTTGGTCCCCGATGTCCTCCCTTTTGCTCTGTTTTTGCTGGATATTCTCCCTCCTTTACATCAGCATGAGCCCCACCTAATCCTTAAGCAGAAAGGGACTGCTAGAGTCTCCTGATGCATCATTTGCCTTGCCCAGGGGCTCCTGAGATGGCTTCTACTTCCTGAGGTGCGGAGAGCAGGTTGGGAGCACTGGCTCAGTGTGTGCATCAGGGGGCTGCTGTAAGGGACAGGGCAGGAGCACTGGCTCGCCGTGTGTGAGTAACTGCAGGGGTGGTGTGGGAATGCTACCGGAGAGGGATGGATGGGGAGAGATGGCAAGTGGTGGGCCCCATGCAGTGGTCCCTGCTCCCCGCAGCTGTCGGAGGTGCTGCCACGCTCACCCCGCATGCACCACAGTGTGTGGGAACTCTGTGTCCTTCCAAGTCCGTGCCTCCCCATCCCCTTTGGCCGCATGTAATCAGCGCCGTGCTCAGATGGCACGGCCTGTTTCACTCCTCTTCATCTCAAGGCTCTGCCTGCCTGTAGCATTTGCCGCTCTAATCCTGATGAAGAGAGGCAGGGCAGGAAGACTCCACCCCTTCCCAAAACCAAGATCATTTTCCCTGTCGACAGCGAGAACATTTGGCTTCCACCTCCCTTCCCCTCTCTCTCCTCCTCTCTTTTTCTGTGTGCTACATTTTCTCTTCTAATGAGGGCAACACCTGCTTCCCAGCCTCTTTTGAATCCCTGAGCATCCTTCCCCGGCGAGTGCAACAGGAGCTTGGCGAAGGGTTGGAAGGGCAGGTAGCCACCACTGGAGGACAGTTTGCCTCTCCAGATGTTGGGTGCAGAGGGTGAACCACTGCAACAGCTCTCTTGGCTACGGGTGGGAGCAGGGCTGCTTGTGCAAGAGACTTGCAAAACTCTGGCTCCCAATCTCTGGGTGTTTGGGATCTAATGCTCAGGTTGTCATACTAATTCTCCAGAGGTTATTTCATAGCCTGTGCACTTGAAGAGCCCATGGGAGCATAGGCCTGCCCAGTCTATTTAATATGGGGGACACAGATTTAGTACACATGCCACATCTACACTTTTTAAGGCTCTCTGGGGGATCCTCTGCTCCTCCAATTACCTAGCCAGGCAGCCTGAGCAAGGGACACCCAATGTGTCAGCTTCTAGCTGTGTAGGACAGGCTTTTTGGGGTGAGCTGTGAACAGGGAGGTGGGGGGTCACTCTGCCTGTTGGAGATCCCTAGGAGCCTGGGCTATGACTTGTTCACTGTGAGGCAAGACCAAAGGCTGAGCATTTGTGAGAGCAGCCCCAGGTACCAGAGAGCCTGTACGCAGCTTTGGTCTGAAGCAGAAATCCCCATCTTTTCACCATGCAGACTTGGATGCGCCAGCTGCCCGGCTAAACCTGGCGACTGTGCTAATTGGGAGCACAGGGAGAGGGGCTGAGACGAGTCAGGGAAAGATGGAGTGACTTAGAGAGGAGACGTCAGCGGCGGCATGGGGGGACGGTTGGAGGGAGAGGGGAGGATTGCATGGGGGGAGGTGAGGAATGGCAAAGAGGCTGAGGGGAAGGAGGGGCTGAGCAAAGCAGAGCATCTGAGAGAGCAGGCGAGCACGCGTCAGAGCTGCAGGGACTCAGGGACGGTGTCACAGGCAAGGCTGAAATATAAATGGAAATTCTCACTGAGCCAGATCAATGCCATATTGGTGAATGAAAAAAGGGAGGCTGAAGGAGTGAAGGAGAACAACACAGCCAGGGCAGCCCATCCAGCACCTTCCCAGGCACCCTCAGTAGCGTTGTCCCACCCCACCGGTGGAGGCTGCCGAGCAGAGGGCGAGGCAGTCAGCGAACTGAAGTGGGAGAGGGGCATTAAGTCATTAGTTTGTCATTAATAAACCAATAAGGAGAATGAACAAAGACACACAGCCATTTTAGTTTCTTTCTTGCCTTTTCCCCTATCCCACAGCCCCCCTCCCTTTCCTCCCTGATCCCTGCCTGGACCGCTCTGGTACCCGCAGCAATCAGCTAGCCCTCCTTTCCCCACCACCCCTACCCCCCAGCCTCTGCCTCCTACAGGATCTGTTTTGTGTACTGGCATTTCTCATTAGGGCTCCAAGAATCCATCAAACACGGGGCTCTTACAGCCCCAGGTGCTAATGCACATATGTATTCCGTAACAACATAGTTACTTCTTCCCTCAGTCTGGTCCTAGAGGGGCTGGAGAGGCTTGGCCCAATTAAGTGTGCTGCTCTTGGAAGAGTCAGGCAGCACCTGTCCAGCAGCTGTAGGCAGTCAGGTTAAGGTGAGAGCAAAGGGCATGATCTCTTAAGTCAAGGGAACTGTGGTCTCCCTTGCAGGACGGGTTGGTCTCTAACTCCCCTAGCTTTTGCCCCTGTGGCTTCCTCATGGCCATGTTTCATTTACTTCTATTTTCTGCTTGGCCACAGCTTTGCACATCTGCCAGCCCACGTCCCGCAGTCACCTCTAGCCCCAATCAGATCTGCCTTCATCTAGCTCCTTTAGCCATGCTGCCTTCTCCTCCCAAATTCTTCCTTCTCTTTATCTAACACCTTTCTTTTTCTCCCACCTCTCTATACACTGAATTTCATGGCACTGGAGAGGAGCCTTAGAAAAGTCAAGGTGGAACAGCACAAATTAGCCCCAAGGTCTGCCCTTTCCTACCATCTGTCTTTACCCACTGCTCATTCCCCTGTGTCCCAGGAAGAAAGCTTCCTCCAGAGCATAGGGGAATGTCTTCTCAGACAGAAATATAAGTGCTGAGAGTGTAAGTGTTGCCATGCCATTGGGGCCTGCAGGTTGGAGACTCCAAGGACTGAGCTGCCAAGAAAAAAAGACAGATGGGTGGATCAGTGGCCCCTTTTAATCTGGATCTGCCGTGGTCTCCTAATGCCACAGTCCTGACCCTTCCTGTTCACCAACAGCAAGATGGTGAACCTCTGGCTTTGAAAGCCCCAGAGCCTAAAAGCAAAAGGGATACCCCTGTGGGAGAAACAAGAGCACTTTATTGCAGCAGATTTATTCACATTGAGAACTTTGTGGCTTTCTGGTGACTCCACACGGGCTACATGTATAGAGAAGCAAGCAGAAGTATTTCCATTTGATGGTGCTGAGGCTCACTGTGGTATACCACCAAACCTAGATCCTCTGTCTGACACTGATGCCTGACAGAAGTTCTCCCTAGGGAGGGAGGAGCATCAGAGAGTCCCTGTGTCATTGCCGTGACTCTGCTTTTGTGAGCACCACTGTGCCATGAGACACAGAGGGTTCCCACTTTGTGTAAACAGCACTGACTCAGCTCCTGCAAGGTAGAAGGAAGGATCATACTACATACAGCCATTTCCTTAGAGAGAGCGATCATGAGCTCTGTGGGAAGGTAACCCTGACAAAGTCAGTCCAATGAACACGAACCAGACTCGCTTACTGTCAGCATCAGAACCACTCACGCAAGTGCTAAGAGGTTGCTGGTGCTCTGTGGAGCATGGTGATATCTTAGCAGGCCCATGGTCACACAGTTTGGATGGAGCAAGGCCTGTCCAAATGCTTGCTTCAACATGATGTACCAGCAACACCAAAGTGGGGCTCTGCCTAAGCACATTATGGGTACATTAATTCAAGCTAGACCCAGCAATACGGACAAACATGGCCTGCTCCACACCTTGCGATGTGGTCAAACGTCTACATGGCTCTACCAGTATAACATCTTTCGCCCTCAACTTGAAGATCACAACCCAGTTTTCCCCAGGAGGCCAGAGCTCAGGAAACACATTCCACTTTGCTCACTTGGATCAAAACTGCCTGAGGAAGATTTCCCATTTGCCCCAAATATGTTCAGCATGTTTGTCATCCCCTCTCCACCCTCTCATCCTGTGAAGTGAAAGAACATCTCCCTACCCTGCACAGCACCCTCCCACCCCTCACCCTGCCTGCCATCGGTCCTCATGAACATCACAGCCAGTTTCTGTGCCGTTGGAGCAGTTTGCTTCTCTCTTGATTTTTCACAAGTGATTATCAAAGTCAGAATTTGTCACCCACAGAATGAAAGGAAAATGAGCCTTCAATCACAGATGCAGATCTACCTGCTGAGAAAGAAGGGGGGAGGGGGAGGAAGAGAGAGATGGGCAAGAGAAGGGAAAAGCAAAGAGAAGAAGGGCATGTGAAACAGAGAGAAGAAACCATGAACAAAGAGAGCAAGGAAGAAGACAGGAAACACAGAGGCGGTGGGGGGGAGCAGAGAGTGAAGAGGCTCAGATGAGGAGACTAAGTGAGGCAGAGCAACTAAAGCCAAAAGGGTGAAAGATAACATGAAAAATGGAGGGGCAGGGTAGGAGAGATCACTATATCTGGAGATGGAGTAGCGAGATTTCCTCGTTCTCCTTCCCATCCCATCTCCCACCTGATCCAAACCCACTCCTCTCATCTCTTCTGACTCCCAGCAGGACCGGTCCCTCTTTGGTGCTGTGAGGTGATTCTGCCTGCCCTTGAGCCTGTGCAGGGGCAAGGTAACCACTGCGGTCTGGGTCTTTCCAATGCCTTGTCCCCATCACTGCCCTAAAGCATGTGCACACACACACACTTGCACACAGTTATTCATGTCTCTCAGATGGGAAGATGGTTATCAAACATCCTCTTAGCCATCACTTAGCAAAGCTAAACACATTTAGTGCTTAATCTTCCCTCATCAGTCAGGCCTTCCTTTGCCCCTCTATCTGCTGCTCTGCCCTGAATCTTCTCCATTTTCTCTTCATTTCAGTTAATAAGCTGCCCAGCCAAGCAGGGCCCTCCGGAGAGGGGCCAGCAGCTCCCTGTTCCATGACTTGATGCTTCATTAAGGACAACAATTTCCCTTTCTACCCCCCCTACTCCACTCCATTGCCTCCAAATAGCAGCTATGGATATTGTTTTGTAATCTTCTCTACCCTTCCCTTCTCTACCACCCTTGCTAAGCCTAGCAATTTGCTTCCAGGTCTCGCAATGGCTATTCTCCTTCAAAGAAGCAGTTACTGGTGTCAGATGAAGAGCGGACAATTCTAAGTTCTTGAGAATTATGTATAAAAGTATATGTGCTTCTCTAAAATAAAAGGAAAGCTGTGGCTGGGAAAAGTTTGACAATAAGAAGCCCATATACAAAGCTCAAAGACAAAAACCACCAAGCATTCCAATTATCATTTAAAATTCATTATGATAACCATATCTCAGTTGCATAAACCCAAAGACCTTCCATTATACCACAGTATTTGTGGTGTCACTTGCTTGACAAGATGTTTATCCGTCTATGCCTTCCAATAGCTTCCAGAAATCTGTTTTTTTAGAGCAGCGCTACTAAACCCCTCCAGTGGTCCAGGTTGCAGCCCTGAAGTACCAAAGCCCAGCAGTGCCTTCTCTATTGATTGACTGGTCGTGTACCCACAACATAGTCAGATTTGGCCTTCTTGCAGCCTGTATGTGCCCACAGTGACCTGACAGATAGAGGCAGCAGGGTGAGGCAGCCCACTGTACACCTTGCCTCAAAAGCTGTAATGGGACCAGGGTTTGTCAGCTATCCCAGAGAAACCATAGTGAGAGCCGTGGGAAGAATCTACTCATTCATTGTGCTGTATTAGCAATATAATGATCACTTCAAAGAGCTCCAGCACACAAGCACAGGGAGATGCTGGACTGTACAGTCACACACACAACCCCACTGGGAAGGCAGGGGGGAATCCAGGACAGGGCTGTTGCGTGTCTGACAGGGATGAATAAAAAAGATGCTGCAGGTTTAATGATTGCTAGGGAGCCTGCATTTGCTTGTGGATAAGGATGGAGGATCTGACTGGATTTTGAATAAATTCTGCTACAAACTGATCGAATGTCCTTTAATCAGGTGGATTTAGCTGCTGCCTTTCTTTAAGATGGTTCCAGGACACAGTTAACCTCCTGTGTGCAGCACTAGTGGTCATCACCTACACACAGGCATACACCACTTCCTGAAACAAAGAGGTATGTGAGAGAAGAGCTATGTTTGAGAGGGCCAAAGAAAGCAGTGCAGTCCAATAAAGGATGAGATAACAGACAGGAAGTAAAAACCCACTAAGAACAGCCTGAAGAAAGGTTTTGGAGCAGCAAAGAAATTGCCTCCTAGTTTTCGACTTATGAAAGCAGCGCTTTATAGTTCCTTGGGAAACAGAGGGTGTCCCCAGAGAACTTCCTAGATCCATCATTAATTTGTCTCCTTGAAGGAAAACAATATACACGAGCTCAAACTTCAGCCAACAACTTGAATCAAAAAGATTCAACACATTCTCTGGGCATAAGTCTAGAGCAGGGATCCTGTAATGTATGTCTTCTCACCCTACAGTACATCTCCCATTCGGTTCACCTCTTCTCAGCACTTAGCTAGCCCCAAATGAGCGGCCCGGGGCAGGGGCTCTACTCTTTCTCTCTCCCCCGCAGCAGCGTGTGTGTGCACAACAGGTCAGCAGCAGCCAGGGAGCAGACATAGAGCTGCCTACATATCCATCCCTGTCTTTGGATGAGCAGAGGAAAGACAGAAAAGGAGATTACAGTAATATTTGGAGAGGATGGGAAGGAACTCATCTGGACCCTTGCTGTTTCTCTGTACACTGACTTTCCCATCCTCTACCTCCTGCTCCACTGCAGCCAGAGGGATGTTTTCCCTGTTGATTTCAGAGGCAGTGGGAGCCAGCCACTAATTAGGATCCAGTATGACAAAGCACAGAGTAGCCTGACACAGCTAGACCACAGGCACCTACAGGCAAAGGAGACAGCGCCTGCCCAAGGATCAGTTTCATTAAGATGAAGAACATCAAACAGCTTTCCCTGAACTGACATCCGTCTGTCAAAGGAGCCTGCAAAGAAAGGCAGAGCTGACAGGGGCCCTAAGGAGAATCTCATTAGGATGGTTTTAGAGGGGCCTCTTGATGAGAGAGCTGTGGGGGACTATCTTCTCCCTCCCATCAGGAATGGCTCGTGCCTGTCAGTTTGTTGTCTCCGTTCTCAGAGGCTGATGGGGATGGACAGGTAATACTGATGGAGATCACGGGCATGGGAATGTGACCAAGGAGGAGGCACTGGACTGAGGGAGATGTAGTGGAGCAGGGCACCACAGAGCAAGTGCACAGAGGGAACATTCAAGGCACACCCTGCTATTTGGCTCTGAGGAGAGGGAGCTGCTGTGAAGGGCAGACTACTACAGCAAGCACACCAGGCAGTGCTGGGCTGCCCAAGGGGAGCCTGGCTGGAGTGAGAATAGCATCTCACCTCCTTGTGCACACATGCACACTATGCAGAATTGAATACAGACAGCTATCCCGCTTTTTGCTCATAGGATTTGGGCATAGCTTTCACTCCAAACACATCTGCACATCCTTAGAGGCTCATCAAGATCTCAATCCAGCTGAATCAACCCACAGCTCAGCCTGACAGGTAGGGATATGCTTCCTCTCTCATGGGAGCAGTGATGAGGAAAGACTCCTTCACTCCACAGACAACAGCAACATGCACTTTTGGATGGAAGATATATAACCCCAGGGACATATGGCTCTCTGGGTCTGAGCTACAGCCACATGGCTCTAACATAGACCAATGATTTCTGGAAGGCTAAAAATCAGGTATTTATCTAGCACTGTAACTCTCTCCTGAGGCATTCCTGCTGGTAAGTGCATTCAGACACTTGCCCTGCAGTACAATGAGAAGGCATGTACTCAAATTCCCCAGCCAGCTCTGATTCAGTAATCACAACAAGTGTTCATTAGTGCCTGCAGGGACATCTTACTTATTAGGAGTGGTCAGCTGGGCATTACACTGTGCTCAAGTGGTTCACCAGTCTTTAGCCTCTAGACCTGACCTTGCAATTGACTGCTACACAAGTTGGTGACATCATTCAGTGTCTCTAGAGGCTCACATGGGTGATATCATTGCCTTTTGTTAAAAGTTGCTACTCACAGTCTCTCGATGTAGAATGAAAGCATGATGTTTTCATTTCCTTAGAAAGCTCATGCTGACGGTCTGTCTTCGTGGTCATCCTTAGGGCTGCCACACATGACCTCATTGTTTTGTCTAAAGCAAGGGTGGGAGACCTAAAGCCCATGGGCTGAATATAGCCTGCAAGAGCTCATGGGCCTGGGACATATCACAGACACTTGGCATGCTCAAAAGACCTGCACCTGAGCAACACAAGAGATGCCCCTGGCACAGGCCAGGATCTCTGCATATGTCATCACAATCTCAAATCAAAGATACAGCTCACAAACCATATTCCCAACCAGCACTGAAAGCCACATGATGTTCTCACTTTGTGTTATTGCTGTGCAGTGCTAAGGTATGTGTGAATTTGCAACCAGCTAAAAGGTGTTGGAAAGACCTGCTCTCTCCCCAGGAAAGAACAGCCTCATCAGCCCTGCACCAGGACTTTGCAGTGATGACATCATCCAGGCTTTGAAGAGCTCTGCTGGATGATGTCACATGGTACCTCTGAAAATCTGCAGTGCTGATGCTGTCCCTGGTTTTAAGGGTTAGCACAAATTATGTCAGTCAAGGAGTGAGTCAGAGGCCCAAACACTGGTGTTCAGCGCAAGGTCACCCACCTCTCTTCAGCTTTACTCCAGAATACCTCCCACAGGTCCTGTGTGGTATTTGCCAGCACTGAGCAAATGTTTTGGCCCAGGCACCAATGGCTCTGGAAACCAGAATCTCACCCTTTAGATCCCCGAGGGCCTGCAGCAATGGTGCCACCCCCATCTCCAGAGCCTTGCTGGGATGCCTTTCTTCCAGCTTTTCCTCTCTTCTGAGGACAGCCACTCAAATGTAGAGGGCTGTTCCCAGCACCTGGCTGACACTGCTGTCCCTCCAGCTGGCAGAGAGCTGAGCTGCATTTCATAGTGCGTGAGCACTACAGAAACCCTTGTTTTACCACCACACTTATGTTTCCTTCACCCTTGCAGGGCTTGGAAAGGATCCATCACTGAGCCCTGACCAAAACTAAGGGGTCTCTGAGTGCCGGTTGGCAGGCGATCCCCTCTGCAGAGGCAGCAGGAGCAGGATAGCTGATGTGTTCAGACCAAGCAGGTGCTGGGAAGGGACACGATGTTCCCATCTCCCCAAGACTGGGAGTCTGTGGTGAGATAGGGCTGGGTCTGGCCAGCTGCAGGACCTGGCTATGCTGTGCTGGCCATTTGGCCCTGCAGAGGAGCCTCCTGCAAGCAAGAGGAAGGCCATCTGCCTCCTGCTCCAGTTACAAACAGCACGAACACAGAGGCAGCAGGACAGGCTGTGTGAGCAGGACAGCAGCTGCAGTCTGTCAGAGCCTTGGGACTAGTCCTCTTTGGCTTCCCAGTGTACATGGAAGGGAAAAGGTTTATTCAACCCGTCTCCCTTGCTTCCATCCTCACCGCTGCAGACCAGCCAGGTGGTATTTCAGGCTTGGTGGGGATGGAGGACAAGCACCACAACAGGGAAGGCATGTGTACAGACAGGAGGTTGTTGCGACTCCCCAGCTCCCCCTGGCATTATTGACTCAAGCCAGAAGGGTCAGCGCATGGCTCTTAGGACTCCCCATCCCCACCCGAAATGTGCCAACCCACCGCAACTCCAAGCCCCCAAAGTGGTAGAGAGGAGGCTGGATAGGCTCCGCTTCAGCTCACCCCTCTCCTTCTGCCTGGCTCTCATGCTCCCGCTCGCATGCACGCTGTAGCTGTCTCGGGCTCTCTCACACAGTCTGTCTCTCACACATACAAGCTCTAACACAAACACAAAGGCTATAGGATACATGTCTCACGCATTGTATAGGATCCCTCTCGCTCACACAGTGCCTATTTCACACACACTGTCTCTCTCCCTCACACTCGTGCTTGCGTACACCTCTTTTTCTTCTGTCTTTCTCTTTTTGGCATTGGTAGGAGTTTTATGGAACAAGGCTCTGTCTTATTCACTCTGTTCACAGTATCTTGCTCCCTGCTAGTCTGTACCATTTGTTTTGCTATATTACTACTATTGTCTTTGCTCAGGGCTCAGTTCCCTCCCCCTCAAGGAGGAGCTCAAACCCTTATGGCTTAGCAAGAAATATGTCCCACTTCCTAGGATTCACCAGACATGTCTTCATTGGCAGGTCCATGAGGGTTTTGCTTTAGACCCTGCTCTGTTTGGCTGTATTACCCGTCAGAAAGTGATGCTTCCAGCATGTGGCAGGTTCATGGGTCAACCTGAACACCAGGCGAGCTTAATGTGAAAACAAGATATACAGTAACAAAGATCAGCTCTGAAAGACTAACTGTTGAACTGCAGTTCAACTACCTGGAAGAACAGCTGATCCTCTTCTTCCTTATTGCAAGTGTGGATTATCACAGTGGGTATCCATATGCAAATGGATCATCAAACAATTCCTTAATCTTCTGCTTCCTTTTCTTCCCAGCTCACCAATCAGTGTGGGGCACGTTGTTTTTACAGCTGGGCCTTTGTGAAAATAAGAATTTATATTTTAACAGCAGTGCTGTTCTAAGTGTGATTTCTGAAGACTGTAAGAGTGGCAAGGTTTGTAGAGAAGGATCAGCTATGATACAAGCAGAAAGAAATGGACAGGGTGTCAGGCATACAAGGAGGTCTGGAGGAGATAAATGCAGCAGGCCCAAAGAAGGGCTTGTCCATTTTACATTTAATTTGGCTTGTCCAAAATAAGACATTTATCTCCCTCTATAAACCTTGCCTCTCCAACATTGTTCCAACTTGGCAGGAATCAGAAATGCATGGATTCCTCACAGCAGCATCACCCCTTTTAGAGGTGCATGTCTCTAAGAAGACAGGGGAATTTCAGTTCCATCCTTCTCAGTTGACATGAACCTTCCCATGACTTCATATAGACTTAGACCTTCCACAGTGACATTTACATTCCTCCAGTCCTCAGGCACTTCTCCCAGTCACCATGAGTGTCCAAAGATTATTTAGAGTGACCTTGAAATGACATCGACCAGCTTCCTTAGCACTGCTGAGTGCATCCCATCAGGGCCCATGGACTTACACGTGTCCAGTTTGCTTAAGTATTCTCTGATCCCCTTCCACCAAGGTTAAGCTGCTCCACATTTTCCCCTTGTCTCTGCGGCCTGGCATTTCCAAAGGCCAGTCTTGCTAGTCAAGACTGAACTGAAGAAGGCATTCAATACCTCAGTCTTTTCCATGTCCTGTCTCTACCAGGGTACCTGCCCCATTTAGCTGTGGGCCCACATTTTCCCAAGTCTTCCTTTTGCCACTTATATACTTTCGTATTTTTGTCAGTTTTAAGGTTCTGGACAGTCATGGGGAATTTACCTTGAGGCTTACTCAGAGACACTCAGCACTGTGTCCCACAGGCAAGTGGTGCAGAGCGTACCTACCATCTGCTTAAGAGAGGATGTGAAGCTGACTGCAAACAAGGTCATTAGCACGTCTAGCATAGACCTACATCTCCCAGGATCAATCCCACAGGGACTTTCCTGTCTCAAGACCTATCTTGGTTCAGAAGGGGCTTTAAGTCATGAAGCTATATGTTTCAGCTTCTTCCTTGTCTATTTTCACCAATAAAATCCTGATTTCTTCTATCCTACCACGCCACACACACTCCTGTGTCAGCAATCACTGACATCAGCATTCTCGTCATGAGGCAAATTTTGCTGCTAGGAGGATTCCACTGCCCTGGTACCATGGCTCTCCCTCTCTCACGTCATCTGATGTGCCTGGCCTTGGTCACAACATCTGCCAAGGTGCTGACTAGGGTAATTGTGAAGACTCTGGTGCCCAAGGCAAGCGTGTCTCCAGGGCTGTCCTGGCTTACATGATTTTATTTGATGAGAAGCCCAAGCTAAATGTAGTTCTTTCTCCTGTTCATTTGTCTGATTGCTGCTGTGTACATTTAAGCTTTTTTCTACCTAAGCATCCCACTTGCCCTTTCAGTCCATGCCAAATAATAGTTACAAGGCCCGAATTTTATGCAAGCTCTTGCTGTATGCTGGGAGAACCGTGAGTCTCACTGCTGCAATGCTGGGAAGCTTCAGATGCAGCTGTTTTCCCGTCAGGTCTGTCAGATGATCTCAGCATCAGGCTAAGAGTTATCTGGCATTTCAGACCACTGCAGCAGCCTTGCTGGGTAGACTTTGGCGCAAGTCTGACAGCGGTTGAATAAGATGTGCAAAACTGCAGAAGAGTGGATGTACTGGATCAGCATGAAGGTCCATCTGTCCCAGTATTCTGTCTCTGACGATGTCCAGGGCTGGCTGGCTGGGCAAGAACAGGGCATGAGCCTTCCCTGTTTTGTTTTCCCTGATACTGGCCATCAGCAGTTTAAAGACTTCCAGAGGTTTGGTTTAAACAATTTGGCAAGGAGTTTCACAAGTTATTTCTGTATTATGATATGATGTCTCCTTGGATTTTCTCTTAAACCTGATGATGTCTGATCATTTCAAGGATACTTGATGTTCTCACATTGCAAGGAATAGTCAATATTTTTGCCCTGCTTGCCACCTTCAGACCATTTGTGATTTTAGGATCCTCAGTGGAGGAGAAGATGCAGACAGCTTTGATTCATGCTGATATGGCAATTTTTCTGCTGCTGTTCCACAAAATATTTCCTTAATTTAGAAGAAAGGTCATGTTCCCTGAGCAGATTAATTTGCCCCATCTGCCTGGTGGTCACCTGGTGATGATCATACAGAGACCAGAAAACAAGTGCTGCCTTCCACTGGGCCTTTTTCTTGCCTGAGACGCTAGCAATGGAGGAGTAGCTATGAGGGCTGCCCCATCTGGAGGATGAGAAACCCTGACATCATGGCTTTCTGCAGGGAATGTTTCTGGCAAGAGCCTCCTGGATGTGCACTGTCCAAGGAACTTTGGTGCAGATCCAAGGAATCTCTTCTGTCCAGATTGTTCCAGGTGGTGTCAGCCGAAGCTGGGAGAAGGAGCTGACCCATAAGGGGAATCGTTTCCCACCCACCAACCCCTTTCATTTATAACAGCAGGTGGGGAGCACATGCTCCCCATCACACACCAGAGGAACCCTGCTGCAGCTACAGAGCCTGATCATGGGAGGATCTGACTCCAGAACATCACAAGTTGGCAGCACAGCCATAGCCTCTACGCTGCTTGGAGACTCTATGTCCCAGACCATACCACTCAGCTTGGGCTGTGATACCCTGGTAAAGGAGAGAGATCTGGTGCCCTGCAGAGCCAGGCCACACGCTCACAAGGTCTCTGCTAGAAGACACCCTCCATTGCTGCCACTCTGCCGTTGTCCCTTCCCCGATCTCCCGTCTGTATGCAGCCTCACTCTGCATCAAGGCCCAACACTGCCCCACCACCATTACATGAAGTGCTGTCTCAAGCACTGACAAAGCAGATGCCTGCCTTTCCACCCTCTGTTCAGTTTGATGGATCCCAACAGAGACACACAGTGAATTAGCCTAAGACCCAGCTGTAGAATAGCTGGTTCAGCTAGATCCCAAGACATTTTTCTTTTAATTGGACATCTTGTGTCTCTCACTGTGGCACTCTGAGACCTTGATTTTCACCTGAGATCTTCCTATTTACTAGGAATCTTTGGAGTCTGGCTTCAGGGCTCCTGCAAGTGAAGCAAGAAAAAGTCCCAGTTACCCTATTCATGAACAAGCTGCTAAAAATACCAGAATCACGTGGGATTAAGCCTGTGCTTGCTGTACACAGAAATATGGGGTTTTTAATAGATCACTGCAACACAAAGGTCTGAGGGATTCATTGAGATTTTCTTTCTCTGCCCACCAAAGCTGCTCTCTGACTGAGCTACTATGTGTTGAATCAAATTCTTCTTTGCTGAGCTATTATGTGTTGAGTCAAATTCTTCTTTGCCCTGCTTAGAACCTATAGTGGTGCTGGGTCTGTCCCCTGCTTGTAAGAACAATATATTACTTTCTCTGCTTCAGTCATTTCTGAGGTGATGCCCCTGCCCAAATCTATTGGACTTTCTCTGTAGTATGGTCTTTGTTAAGAAATTCCAGCCTGTGGGTGATGCCCAGACACTGCAGTAGGTCATCTCTGGGATCAAGGTGCGGGAGGAGTTGGTTACAGTTGATTGCGTTCAATAAGGAACCAGGAGAGACCTGGGGATCTGGCAGGACCATCTGTAGGGGAAGGTGCCTGATCCCTCATGGAAGTACTTTCCAGGGATGCTTTGAGTGTTCACCAGGTTCCTATTTCTGATGGTATGGCACCATGTTAGAATGGGCCTACCCCTGCCCCTCCCACCCCACAACAAGGCCATTTCTGGAAGAGTCACAACTCGGGTAATTTGGGCAGAGACATCACCTCAGAAATGACTGAAGCAGAGAATATCCAACTGCTTGGTGGGCTGCATTTCCCTTTTCCTTTCCTCATTTTGAAGGGCTGTACCCTCACTTTATTCCAGCCCCTGTTTAATATGAAAGCAAGATTCAGTGTTCAGTAGGCTCTGTATTTTTTCCCTAAAATTAAATTGCTTTCCTGACTCAGCCTAGAAGGACAAAGCTGTAGGACTGGGGAGGAGCTCTGTGTGTGTGTGTGTGTGTGTGTGTGTGTGTGTGTGTGTGTGTGAAAGAGACATCCTAAGTTTGTTTCACACACTGACTGTATCTCAGCTGCATCCCAGATTCCACCTCCTGTGAACCCCAGTGCAGTCTAGGGTGGCCCTACTGCAGTGCATGTCTGGCTGAGAATCTTAGCAGGACTTTCAGTGACACACTGATGCAGAAATGCTCAAAACCCAGTGGTGAATAATTGCTCAGACAAGTGTTGCCTTTCTTCATCCCTTTCTGAGCAATGAGCTGGCATTTTTTTGCCTAGTTTGTTGGGTTTTTTCCACCCCATATGGTCAATATTTAATTTTTAGTGAACAAAGATAGTTTTCACATTCTGTTTCCCTGCGGGAAATCACTTCCTTCCAGGTTTGGATGACTCAAGATGTGAGGAATTATATTAGATATTATATGAGAGAGGAAAATATGTGGACATGGGAGGAGACAGAAGGGGTTTGAATGGAGGGAAAGAAATGGACAAATGGAAAAAGGGCAACAGATGGAAGGTGGTGAGTGAAAGCATCAGGAACATGAAGGAGAGGAGAGATGGAGGAAGTCATGATTCCATAAGGAACAGAGAGGTGAGGAACAATGAAGGAAGGTGGAGAATGGAGAATACAGGAAAAAAAGGAAGTGTGAAGGGAGTGGTGGGTGGGAATTGTGAGGAAAACAGAGTATGCAGGAAAGGAGGAGAGAGGTAAAGGCCTAGAAGATAAAGCAGAGGAGAGAGGAGAACCCGTGTCCTGTTCTGACAGTGCTTTGGATGACTGGCTGCTTCTCACAGGTAAGCAGCCAGGCAGAAGAGGCCCAGAGGTCTGGTTGACATCACGTGTTGCCTCCCTCCATCTGCCACATCGATCAGACTTGGGACTTAGTGATGTGGAGAAAAAGTGAGGGAGGCAAATCTCTTCCATTTCCCAAAGACACTTCATGAAGTCTATGTGGGGGATAAGGGATGTGACTTTCCAAGAGACCCAGAGAAGCCCATTCCTCCCCCAGAGCCAGAAGGGAGTTCTTCAGTTTCTTCAGACCCAGGAAGTCTATAACAGTGTAAATTCACAGATGTAGTGACCTTGAAGTTCATACTCTTCTGTGGAAAGACTTCATAATATGCCGGAGTGATCACTCCAAGGCCTTCTAGCAACAAGACAAGTTTCTTATTCCTCTGAGAGAGTACGGGGGTGTAGAGAGGGTGTGCTGGCAAAGGTGACCTCTTCAGAGCATCCCTACATAGCAACAATGGCAAGTAGGAAGGAGAGCTGTCATCTAAACCTCCCTCACAGGCTGGCTAACCTGCCTCAGGCAGTTTCACCTTCAGGCACGCTGACTGCACAACAGGGCTGGAGAAATTAGTGCCCCCTTCTCTGCTAAGGATCTGGGTGGCGGTGAGGGAATAGTGTCTCCTCATCATCCCCAGAGTCAAACAACCCAGCATTGGCAGAGTGGAGACAGGTGCAGACAGAGCAGCTCTGGGACAATGGGGACAGCAAAACCTGGAGAATCATCTCTCCCCCTCTCACACTCCACCACTGGATTGGTGCTCTCTTCCACTGCACACTCAGTCACAGGCAGACTGACCTTCTCAGAGAAGCAGGAAGGGCCCATGATGCCTTCTTACAGAACCAGGCTATGCATACCAGAGCAGAGTTGTCATCTGGCAGCTGTGGGTGGCCAAGTGCCTTTCAGAGGTCACTCAAGCCTCAGTTTCTATGGATGTTGCTCTGGCAAGTTCTACCTTCCAGCTCAGCTCCCTCCAGCAGTGGAGGGAGGAATGAGGACCAGTGAGGGACCTGCCACCCTGCTACCCCTCCAACATCAGACCACAGCTCCATAGGAGTTTAAAAACCCTCCATCTCCACCTCCACCAGTCATTAAACCTCAGGACCAGCTCAGGCTGGTCTGCCTCCTCAGGGCCTCTTTTTACCTGCTGGGTTTTAGAGAGCCTCTGCTTTTGCTGCAGCAAAAGCTGAACTCCCATCAGCTGGTGCTGAGAACTGGCTCTCTCCCCTCAGTTGCATTTTCTCCACCATCATGTCCCCCCACTGCCCCACTGCAGTCCAACCTTGCTTCTCACTCTTCTGAGCTGTTTGCTCCACCCCAGCACCTCCAACGCCACTAAGGAACTGGAACACCCTGTTCTTGGCCACCACAACCACCGTCAATGTCATTGACACCTCCTTACTCCTCTCCTCTCCCCCAAAGGTACCATTCCCTACAATGGCCCTGAAAGGAGGGCACCATCCTCATGGAGCATGGTAACATAGCCCTGGAAAGCCTCTAATTAACCCTAATTATCTAATTCATGGCTTCATCCTGGCAGCTCCTGCCACAAAGTGCTCAACAGACAGTGTCAAAAATACCAATTATCTCCCTGGCTGCCACTTGAGAAGCAGAGAGAAAGAGAAATGGGTGTCACGGGCAGGAAGCCTGGTAGATGATGACGACATGACAGACAAAAAATGTGTAGCAGAGAAACAGAGGCAATAGCTCTCTCTCCACCTTATCAGGAAGGGATGAGAAGCTGGGATCTTATGTGTCTTCTGGCTCAACACCCAATCTGAGCAAAGCCCAGAATGAAACCCCTTTTCCTCCAGACGAGCAGATATCATGACACTAAGCAGCCACTTTGCTTCGACTGAAGACACTCATACACAACAGGTACAGCCACTTCAGCCTTTACAGATTTAACCTGCTAGGCCTAGCACCTCCTTGCCCTGATGAATCCGCCCCATGACACAGTTTTGCTTGGCTTGGCCATTTTTGTCAGCTGCATCACTGTCCTGCAGCTCAGGACCTTGGTCCAACAGCGCACAGGCCATTTTCGGTTATTAGGAATCCCCAGTCATCCCCACCCTTAAACTCACCCCTGGATAAACTCCAGATGTTTAAGAAGGGAAAGAACAGAGTAGAAGAAAATCCCCAGGCCTGTGTGAGCAGGTAACAGCAGGCAGCTGGGGCAGGCTTGTGCCTATTTGCTCACAGGTCTGCAGGCAAGTCTGGCTCTTCCTCATGCTCCCTGCCTGGCTGTGCTTCTCCCTCCTTCAGGCACTTCATGCCAGAGGTCCTCAGCTCCCTCTGCCCTTTCTTCAAGCTCCATCTTGTTATTCAGGTCCTGTTTGTCCCTCGATACTCACGGCAGAGCCTCCACTGTCTTTGGAGCTGGAGCAAGACAAGCGGGACAAGGCACTGGGCCGGAAAATTGGGTGCAGAAGTTGCAATGAATTCTTAATGATGCCCTTTCTGGCGACATATACAGAGAGATGGAGCTGAATGCTTTTCTTTTTTAAAATGTTTCTTATTTAAAAAGTGATGAGGCTTTTGATCTATTTTCCACAGTAGCATTGGCTGGGCCCCTGCTTAATTCTGCCTTGCTTAGCAGGAGTCACCAATAGAGCTCCTCGGATGCACTTTCAATGCCGTTCCCTCCTCCTTTGAGGATGCGTGTTAACTATCAGTCCCTGAGTAGTCTGGCCATCCCAGCAATCCCACTGCAAGAGGTATCATATAACCATGTTGTGAGAGGCAGACCCTGTCCCAGGGAGCCTGACGAGGGAAGGGAAGACACAGATCCCTGTTGGATACTTGGGAAGCTAAGGAATGGAGCAGTTCTGCACCCTGCCATAGTCCCACCAAGCCTGTGGCAGAACCTTGAGTTTGGTCATATAGAGCAGCATCAGTGATACTAATCCATCCATCATCTTAACTATGTATGTGAACCTGTTCCTTGTGTATTCAAGTCCTCCTTCCATCTCTCTTATCCTTTCACTCCTAAATCTTTCACTCTCAGGTTGTTCAGGTTTGCCTTCTCTCACTTTGTGTTTCCTCCAAGGATGAGAAGGGAGATGTACAGGTTCAGTGACACCCTCTGCTCCCCTGCTAAGGATGGGCATCACTTGTGCACTTATGCTCCCAAATCCCCCTGGGCTCTGCATAGATCTCAGTCTGTCCTCCAGCTCTGCATGACACACATCTCTGTGTCTTAATTGAGAGTGCATCCAAGACCTGGGAAAAGATGTTTGTTAGCCTGACCATTCCCTAGCCTGCACTGCTCTCCTCCTCTTGAGGGACAGCCCTTGGGACAAATGTCAGCAGTGTGACCCTCACACCCTCATCCATTTGCTCACTGCCCTTCATAGCTGTTGGTTACTGATTCCATTGGAGCCAACACTATCTGGAGGGGAGAGATTCCTCACTTTGCTCTCTTAGGCTTGGCCTGACCCTGAGGAGTCACGATTGCTCTGGGTCGCCAGGCACTGGAGCTGCAGAGAGCAGTGATATCCCCTAATCTGACCTGGCTATTGTAAAAGCCACCAGGATTTGGATAGGAAATCAAGGCTCAGAAAGGATGTTACCTTTGCAGTGGAAACAGGATTCATCTGCCAGGCTGTAATTCCACCAGAGACGTTCTTCCAGTTCAGACAGTCAGTCCAGAAGAGGGCAATGTCGCCCACCTGCCTGGCCGTTTCACAACACATATGCACATGCACATGCACACATACGCAAAGAGATCTCAACCGTCCTGTGTATTTCCAGCAAAAGGCTCTGTGGCTAAGTCAGTTCTTCCTGTGCTGTGGCAAATGACGGCTTGGATAAGTTACTGAACTTCATGGGGGTGAAAAAGAACCACGTCAGCATGAACCAACCACAAGACAACACAAAATGGTATTCCTGAGTCTGCAGTCAGCCTAAAACATGAGGCTATGCAAAGCTACACTGTTCTTCCTCATGATGGGTTTGCTTAGCAGGCCAGCTCACACCGGCCACCTGGGTGACTCCCTCCCTCACACAGTCCACTGCAGACATGTCACTGTTCACAGCATAGCGCTGGGCCTTTCTCCCACTCCATGACACAGCCATCATGGTCCACCAGCAGTTTCTGGAGGCAGAGGTCAGTGTGGTTTGCTGCAGGGACTGCATCAGTTGGACACAGTTATATTCAGAGGCACCTGAGAGAACAACACAGACTCCCAGATGCAGCTCACACCTCATCACTTCTCCAGACACACTCCAGCTCACACAACCCTGTGCAGAGCAGAGGACTCCCAAGGTCTCTGACTGGAATCAGCCAAAGGCTGCTTAAATACAAGCACTGCTTAACTCTTCCATCACAGATCATTTTGGCCCAGAGGGCTGACTACAGTGCCTCCATGTCCCCCCAGCCCAACAGTCCCCACCTGGCTTCAGGACATTTGTGATTACTTCAGCCCTGACAGTCTTCCCTTCCCAAAGCTTCCCGCTCCCCCTAGACAGCATTTGCAAATACATCTTGTCCTTTCTCATCCCTGTGGCAGAGCAACCAGATGAAATGCAGGGACTGTGGAGACAAAATCAAATTTAGCAACAAAATAAACAGCATGGGGGCACTCTACTGATTAGATTATGCCTCTTTATAATTTATGCATTAATTCCTCCCAAGGTTTGAGATTCCCTGTCTCAGAAGGCCCATATCCCTGCACTGCAGAGATGCAGATGCCAGGAACACCACCTTGACCCAAAGATCCAGCTTTCCACCAAGGACATGAAGCTCTGATTAACCCCAGCAGAGCTCCTCCATCCCCCAGAGATGCACAGCCCAGCACCATTCCTTCCTACACTCAGTCATTCTTCCCAAGTCCAATGAAGAAAGCGTCAGACTGTGAAGCATCTGTCTGTAGTAGCATCTGCCCATACTAGCATCTGCCCCCAAGGCTGCTCTAAAATCAATTCAAGCATTAATAGGAGTCATCAGCTACTGCAGCGTATATATCCAGGAGCTGAAAGTCACTGTTGTGTCCATATTCACAGCCCCCTAGGACCATTTATTCCTGGCCCTCCCTACACTAGGAGCAGAGGCTGTGAGCTCAGCACACCCAAGAAGGAAGCTCAGAAGCCACGGTTAGACCCATCTGATCAAAGCCGGATGTGCATAGGGCAAAAGAAGAAACCCTCTAAGCCAAGCAGCAGTACCACTCTTGGGAGAAACTAGAAATGAGAAAAAACAGGAGGTGGAGAAGAGACAAGACATGCAAGGGAATGGCTGCTATGTCACCATACACAAATTGGCCTAATTATGTGTGTAAATGCACCAATAGCCACAGATTTGCTGGCTGTATTCTTGACTTTAAATATTGATGCTTAGGAAGAGCTGAGATCAGGATATCTGCTGGTGGATTAGGCCACAGATTGCTCAGTCATTACCCATGTCCGAATCACCTGGCTTGGACTGCCTTCCTCCAGAGAGCTCTGGAGCTTGGGCAGAGGATGCCTCTCACCGCCAGCTGAGGATTTGTTGTGTAGGTGATGGGCGAGGAAGCACTGCCCTACACCCAGGCAGTGCTGTATGTATGCCCAGAATGGGGCATGAACTGGGTGCTGATCGGTGCAGGAGGGGACTCGTATCATGGCAGAATTGAGGTCTCAGTAAAAAGGAGGATATGTCCAAACAAGGTGATATCCAAAACAGTGTGTTTGGGGGGAGTAGATGATCACTGGGTGCCTGGGAGAATCCACAATCCTTCTCCCATGCCCTGTCCCAGATTTCTCAGTTTCTCCCGTACCCTGTTCCCTCCCATCCCATCCCACCTCCTCTACAAGACAAGGCTGGGACAAATGGACTCAGAAGCAGCTTTTCATATTTTTTGTTTGTTGTTTTTTGGGTTTTTTTGTTGTTTTTTTTTTAAATAAGAAATTTATTGCAAATATAGAAATTGATTTTCTCCATACAGGAATCTCCAAGTTGAGGAAAAACGATTTCGTGCCATTCAGTTTTAAAACAGGAAAAGAAAAGAAAAGAAAAGAAAAAAAAAAAAAGAAAGAAAAGAAAGAGAAAGAAATAAAAATCAAGAAGAAGAAAAGAAAGGAAAAGAAAAAAAAAGAAGAAAAGAAAAGAGCATAACTCCAACTCAAATTTGTCCATACACAACCAGGGGGGGTCACAGGGTTGTTATGGAAGGAGGAACACCAAAGAGGCCATAAGGAGCCAGTCCCAGCAGCTGCCTCCCAGGCCCTTCCTTACATTCAAAGGCTGATACACCCCCGGCTCTGTGCCCGGCAGCTGCCCGCCCCTTCCCACCCCCTCACCCCAGGTGCTGTGCTTGTGGATGGACCAGCCGTACCAGCCCTGGAGGGTCTGGCCTGACCCAGCCGGCCTCTTCCTCTTCCCCCCGGGGAAGGTGGAGAGCAGGCGGTGGGGGCAGGCCACCCAAGAGCAAGGCCTCACAGTGGCGGTGGTAGTTATGGGGGAGGCAAAGGCCAAGCCAAACGCGCGAGGATGGGGCAGACGGAGCGGGGACCGTAAGGAGGAGAAGGGGTGATTTACCTCCCGGTGGGGCAAGGAGGAGAGGAGGTGCCCACCCAGTGGGAGAAGGAGAAGCCGGGCAGAGATTGCCCTCTCTCCACCCGGGGACAGGGGGGGTGGGTTGTGGTGGCCCTACGGAGAGCTGCCCTGGTGGGACTGCGCGCGGAGAGGTACAGAGACGTCTCCCCAAGGCGCGCGGCAGGGGAAGTCGAGGGGAGGCAGGCCGAGAACGCCCCTCACAGTACAAGGCCAAAGCGGCTGGAGGGACAGGGTGCGGGAGTGCGTGCGCGTGTAGGGGGGAGGCAACAGACGCTCCCCTCTGCCCCTTCTTCAGGGAAAGACCCCAAAACACCTGCCTCAGCCAGGGTGGACAGGGGGCAGCTGAGGTGGGGGCAGGCTCCGCCAGCCCTACAAGAGACCCCCGTAGCCCAGTGGAGGGTGGCACTCAGTGTCCGTCCCACACCAAGCCACCTTGAAGATGTTCCCTCCTGCTCAGGTGGTGGGACAGCAGCAGGCTGGCTCCAGCAAGAGGACACGGCTCCGTGAGGCTCTTCTTGCGTGCGGCTTGTGCTGAAGGAGGTGGTGGTGGTGGAAGGGGCGCTCTCCAGGCTCCCAGAGGCCATGTGTCCTTCCAGATGCAGCTGAGCTTTCCAGTCAGCAACAAGCATGGCAAATGTGCTTTCGGGGCCCTGGGTCCAGCTCCTGCCTGTGTGGCAGCTGCCTGCCCTGTAGCGCTGAGCTCTGCCCTACAGAGAGGGGCCACAGCTCATCATGAAGTCTGCCCAGCTTTTTTCTTCAGGCACTGCTGACTTACTCCCCACCCGCTCTCAGAAAGCCTCCACCCCTGCACTCAACCCTTTCTCTCACTGCTCCCTTTCTCCCTTTACCATCCCATTCTTTCCAGTGCAGCCATCTCTTCCCCTGGTCTTTCCAGCCTGTCCCTCTTCTCCACCCTCTCCATCTCCCTCTACCTGTCCCCTCCTTGCCTCTCCATTCCTTGGTCCCGCCACACCTTCCTCACCCCTGCTGTGTCTGCCCCTCCTCTCTCTTTCTCAGCTCCTTTTCCCCCTTCCCTCCTGCATCTCCCCCTCCTTTCCCCAAGCCTGCCTGGCAAAGCCTCCTCCGGGAAGGCAGGCTGATTAGCATTGCAAACACACAGAGGCCTCCTCAGCCCGACATAAATCTTCATTTGTCAGTCATGAATATTTCACACCTGCCTCGGGAGGGATTTATTCAGCATGGAAGAGTGGGGAGGGGGAGCGGGGAACGTGGCACCGCAGCATAAGCTGGGGCAGCACCGGCAGGGATGGGGAAGAGCTCTGCCCCACCAGAACAGCACGCCTAGGGTCTCACCTTCACTCTTCTGCGTGCAGGAACCCAGCCCAGGCTCCCCCCCCGCCCCGAGCCCGTTCCTGGGGGAAGAGGGCAGGTCAGCACCCAACCTCATTCCTCACCCTCCATGCTTTCCAGCAAGGTGAACTAAACCCCTGTTTTCCCTGCCAAGAGTCACCAACCCAGAAATAAATTGTGAAAGGGGCTGGTCCTGGTTCTGCCCCATGGATCCCCTTTGCCCTGGGAGAAGGCAGGGGTGAGGGACTCTTGCCAAAGCCAAGCCATAGAGGGCTTAGAAACTTCAGGCAGTCTCTCCATGCTTTTTCCCACCACAGAGGTCTTAAAGGTTTCATCATGCCCTGCCCTCTGCCAGGGCCACCCACAGGAGAGGAGGGGTAGGACAGACCTAATCCAGAGCTCCCTGCAATCAGTGCGAGGAAGGTGGTGGGAGGTCTTTCTAAGTGATTGCAACCAGCTCCACATCAAGGTTTCACTCTATCAGAGGTTTCCCTGCAGCTGAAGAACTCCTTGTTCCCCCAAGAATAGCCTTGCTTGTAGATGTGGGGAAACAGCAACCAGGGCATGGGGACGGTAGTGACCATTTCTCTTATGAGATCTATCTTGATGGGCCTCACTCCTCTTTCTAAATAATTAGGAGAAATTATGACCAGTAGAAAGAGCAGGCCTTTGGTATATAACACATCCTTCTTCACACACACGACCCTGAAAAGCAGCTGAGAGACCACATTTTGGGCAAGGGGAGGGGGACACTGGAAAGAAGGCGGCATGTTTTTTATGGGGCTGATTGGATTGGGTTCTCTTTGGGGTGTGTTCCCTCCCAAACTGGTAGGAGTCTCTCCTAAAATCACATCAGGGATGAATGAAAGGAGCAGGGAAAACAGGGACAAGGACGGGAGAGACTTTGGGGGAGGAGGTTAAATTCCAACAAACTGGCACATACACAACAGGTGTTTGCTCAGAAAAATACAGTAAAATCATCATGCAAATAGAACGTTAAATCTGCTTTCCTCCGACAGGGCTGGCGTCACTTTGCGAGCCCTCGTCCCTGGGGAGGGAGCAGGACAAGGAAGAAGGGAGGAGGAAGGAAGGTGAGACGCTTTGTTCTCCTTCCTTGCCCTCTTCCTCCCGTAGAACAGTCCATCTTGTGCAAACTTCACCCACTGGTTTGGAGTGGGGGGCTACAGTTGGGAGAGAAATGGCTTGTCCCTCCTACCCAGCCTTACCCCCACCACAGGCAAAAGAAGGGCCCGATGATACCTGTATCCCTGACCTTTCTTTTTTGCGTCATTGGGGTGATGGGGGGAGGGAGCAGAAACCATTACAGGTTAATGCTCCCCCAAAAGTATAGACTGAGCAGAACTGATTACAAGACCATACAGCAGAGAAGCACAGGGAGGGAAGAGGTGGGGAGAGGAACAGGACTCCATCCCCCCGTGCCTGTCATCCCCCTTTTCCTGTCCAGTTCTGTGCCCCAGCCATTAGTCTTTCCTGCTTGGATGGTTGCCACGCTGGAAGACCGCTGGGCCTGCTCCCTGTGGTAGCTGGAGAGGTCTCTGCTGTGCCTAAGCATCTCTGACAGCATTTACCTGTCTTGATTTGCTGCATTGTCCCAACATGGAGGGATGCCTGGCACCAGCGATGTGACTTCCTTTCATCCTCCTGCACATACACACACGCACACACACACATGTGTGCATACCCACCCCCTTCCTCTGGGTTTGACTGGCTCTTACAGTGTGGAGTCAGTCCCATGAATACCTCTGGACTCAAGGCAAAATGATGCTTTGACCGTGGGGAAGAGGGCAGACAGTGAAGGAGGCTGAGGCAATGGCATCAGGACCTGGCTTAGCATTGTTACCATCAGCATCCCTACAAGGAAGGAACCCCATGGATCTTCACAGGTTTACACCTTGGGGATCCCCCCTCTGGTTTTCGCACACCAGGCTCTGCCTACTGCTGCTCCTCACTTACAGAAGATGAAGTCATGTCACCTGTGGCACACAAACCAGCTCTCACAGCTGGCAGTGCTGCTACCCGATAGATAATGGGCAGGTTCTCTGCAGGCAGCATGTAAATCCCTCCCAGAGAAGCTCCTACACCCTCATCCTTCTCCCAGGGCCCCCAAAAACACTGGGACTTCTGAGGAGCACCTCAAAAAGGAAATAGCCACTTAGGAAAGGCCAACACAACACAGGCCCTCACCCTCATCCTGATAGAGGTGAACGATTGTCAAGAGTTGGGGTGTGCAGCTCATGGAGAGTAGGCCCACTGTGCTGCATAAAGACACATTCAGCAGGCAGCACCCTTGCCTGACAAGAAAACTTTGGGGGAGATGGTGCCAA
This sequence comes from Gymnogyps californianus, assembly GCF_018139145.2. Lineage (NCBI taxonomy): Eukaryota > Metazoa > Chordata > Aves > Accipitriformes > Cathartidae > Gymnogyps > Gymnogyps californianus. The sequence continues at coordinate 160,969,693 of NC_059471.1, forward strand.
GATTGTGCTTTGTTGGGCTGCTCAGAAATGGGACAAAGTGGAGAGGGCAGTAGGCTCATTCCCAGCTCTGGCAGATCTTCTATCCAAGGGACAGAGGTTGGGACCTAGCAAGTGAAACCGGGTTTTTGCCAAGACATTAAAGGATCGCTAAGAAAAGTTTGTCACAGCTAACTGTGAGGAGGTGGAGGATTTAGGAGGTGATATGTTGCTCTGACTCTCATGAGGGCCTCTAAGTATTCAAAGGAACACTGCTATCCAGAAGCTGGTATCCTCTTCTATCCCAGCAGACACAGTGTGGCTGCACACACCAAGGGAGCTTCTTCTGGAGCCATCCCTCTTGGGCTACTCCCAGACCCCATTCTCACATCCCTTTTGTTTCCTGTGCTCCTGCTTTCACCCTAGGCTGTCTCCTATCCATGCCAGAATGTCTATGGCCTACTCAAAAGGAAGCCACTTTGTAGCTTTTCTGTCAACCCAGTGAGGTGAGCAACTGAGATCCTGTTCTTCACCTCCACCTGCAACTGCAGAAGCTTTGCGTAGAACCTGTTCTGCTGAGTTCCTCTCCAGGTCCCTTCCTCATAGTAAAGGAGACATGAACAGAGAGTATCGAATCTACTGCACAAGAGCAGCCTGAGCATAGATGTGTATGGTGGGGAGGACCTCAGATCTGTGACACTCGTGGAGAGATGGGAACCTTTTACACCTCTGAGAGACCAGACCTTCCTGCCTTTTCCTCCACCACTCCTTGAGGACCCGGCTTACCATGCCAAAGAGCACATGCATACAACTGGCAGAAAACTGGCTCTGAGCAGGCCTGGACAATGCCCGTCACTCCAGAATTGCTGGTGTTCATCAGCAACAACATGGCGGGAGAAGGGAAGGAGAAAGAGCGGCAAGGGCACAGAGCCTGTTGTACGGCAGGTCCTACCTCCCTTGATCCTTCACACCTCCTCTCCTTCCTCTGAGGAGGATGGAGGTTCGTGAAGCATCTAGACAGAAAGTGCAAGCCTAGGGAGCTTTAACAGAGATGAGGTAGGGAAGGGCAAAGGAAAAGAAGCGAGAGAACTTCTTTCAACAAATCCCACCTATCTTGGAAGGGGACGGGGGAGAGAGAAAAACCTCCACTGCCAAAGGAAATGAGGGAAAAATTAGTGATGGAAGATTTGGAAAAGCAGGTGTATTAGGTGGGCAGAGAAGCTTTCTAAACCAAAGTCCTCCCCTCCCACCCAAAAGAAAAATCAGCCCTCAACAGGAACAGAAAGAGTTCACATGAACTCAGTTCACAGCTGAGTTTCATGCCCAGTGAGTGTCCATCCCTGCCCTTCCCCTGCCACCGCTGCCACCCCCTCCCGGGCCATTCCCACCCACCCACACTCCAGTGTTGTTACCACAGTGTCAGAGCAGGACGCTCCTCCCAACCATCTGCAGGCAGAACAATGGTCCCCGTAACACAGTAGAGACAATTCGGCATGTGTGTGTGTCTGTGTGTGTCTATGTGTCTGTGTGTGTGAGTTTTCTGTTGTTGTTGTAAACTTTAAGAAACGATTTTGTCAGTTTTGTATTTGTCGGGAGTATTTTGTTGTTGGTTTATTCTTCACAGTCAAGTGGCATTTTTTTTTTTTTCTGGTTGTTGGGGGAGGTCTTGTTTTGTATTGTTTCCTTGGAAAGAGTGAGGGAGAGTCACAGCTTCTGCTGAGCAGAGACTCCTTTCCAGTAATCCAAGATGTCATGCAGATCCTCATCCTTGGCAAACTGAACTTTCTTCCGCAGGGCATGCCCAGCCGCCATGTAAACCTCCTCCCTGTGGTGCTTCTTGTAAGGCCGGAATCGCTCCCAGATCTTGTGGGTGCTCTCTGATGAGTACTCAGGGCTGGAGGAGTAGCCTGAGAAGTAGTGTCTGGGGGAGAGCTGGGAGTACGTGGAGTCTCGCTTGGACCGGGAGAGTGGCTTGAGGAATGACACCCGCTGGCTCAAGGTGTCAGCACTTTCCTCATAGTACAGGGCCGGGAAGGAGTGACGGTGCTCACTGCAATGGTAGGAAGGCTTGACCTCCAAGTGGTGGATGGCGCCCGGGGACACCAAGGGAAGACGATCCAAAGGGCTGTTGAGCGGGCTGCCCTTCTCAATGTATTTGGAGTCAGACTTGCTGAGTGGTGGGTGGTCAGGCACATCCAAGCTGAAGACCTTGGCGCTCTTGATGGAGCCACTAGAGGAGACACTGCAGGTCTTTCTGGCCACGGCAGCATCAGCACTGAGCTGGCGCTGCAAAGGGTGGTGGGAGCTTTCCTTGTAGGGTGGGGAAAGAAAGCTGGGCCGCTCTAGCCCACCTGAGGAACTGGCTGGGATGGACTGGCACTCAAAGGCCATGTCTGAGTCAACACCAGTCCCACCACCCAGGAAGGAGGCTGTGTCCAACTTGAGGGCATCAATGCAGTTGTTGATGATCTGGTTGACCTTGTCTACCTCCTTGGCTATAGTAGAGATCTCAGCAGCTGAGCCTTGCCCATTGTCAAGCTCCCTCAGGTCCTCATCCCGCTGGGTTCGCTCCAGCCCATCCCCACCACCAGTCCGCACCTCTATGTAGTTACCTTTAGTGGTGACTTTAGGAGTCTCCATCCCAGCCTCCATCGACTTTGATGGGGGCAACTTCTCCCCAATCATGGAAGGGATGGAGGACATCCGTGAGACAGGGATGACTGGTGGCTCACCCAGCTTCTGGGAAGGATGGACCATGGTACTGGTATCAATATCTGATCCATAACGCATTTCCAGAATGGTCTTTTTGACATTGAGGGACTTCTGTTTCTCCTCCTGCATCCTCCGCTTCCGTAGGCAGTAGTACACCACCCCCAGGACAATGACCATCCCAAAGAGGCAACCCAGGGTGGTCATGATATAGTGTGTGGTGGTGGAAGTACTGGAAATAGGGTCCTCCCTGCCTTTGCTCCGGGTTGCAAAGGTCAGGCAAGTGTGGTTGTAGCGCCTGTTGTTGCGGATGGAGGCCACACAGAAAGTATAATCAGTGTGGGCCTTCAACTTGTTGACAGTGACATATTCCTTCTTGCTCTTCAGTGTTGCTATGTCAGAAACGTAGCTGTTGTTGTATTGGACCAGCACATACATCTTGCTGTAGGGCATGGGGATGGTTACCATCAGGATGGCTGAGGTGATGGTGACATCATGGAGCTTGATGCTGGGACTGAAGGAGGAGTCAGTGGTGGAGGAGGCTGGAGGCTTGACTGAGAGGAAGTCCCCAGGGCTGATGGCTGAGCCCTCATCCAGGTCTCGCTGGGAGTCAGGGGTATAAGGGGTGGGATTGACCCTGGAGAGGGAAGGGATGGTGCCACCTCTGCACATGGACTGAAAGATGGTGATGGCATTGCGGTTATGGTGAGGCCGAGGTACCAGGAGCGGGTACCCAGCGAACTCCCGTGGAGTCTCACACTGGAGCCGGTCATAGTTCTTGGTGACATTGTTGAAGAGTGCCAGCCAGTTAAGAAAGCTGTAGAGGCTACAGTCGCAGTTGAAGGGGTTGCCAGCCAGCTCGCACACCATCAGATTGCTCAAGCTGGTGAAAGTGTTCCCCTCCAGGCGGCTGAGACGGTTAGATGACAGGTCAATGCTAATCAAGCTGGGACACTCAGAGAAGGCAGTAGGGGTGACGAGCTCAATTAGGTTGTGCTGCACAAAGAGGAACTGGAGACGGGCCATGCCCCGCAACATGCCCTCTGTCAGGTTGGTGAGTTTGTTGTAGCCCAGCTGTAAGACCTGGAGGTTTGACTGGCCCATGAAAGCCCCATCCTCGATATAGGAGATCTCATTCTTGGTCAGGTTCAAATCAGTCAGGTTGCCGAAGCGGTTGAGGGAGGAGTACAGCACCACTTTGAGCTTATTCTCATTCAGACGCAAGTCGTGCACCGTGCTGTTGATGTGCTGGGGGATGGTCTCGTATGGGGGCTGGTTCTGGCTGCAGATGGCCAGCCACACATAACCTTTGTCCCCCTCAATCAGCCAGCAGTCACCTCGCACGGTGCCAGGGGAAAGCAAGCAGAGCAGGGCAGCTGCCCACAACCCCAGGCACATCATGGTCTGCAGTGGTGCCCTCATCAGAACAGAAAAAAAACCCAACAAAAAACAACCCCAAATCTCAGGACCACAGCAAAAGCAATCTAAGGGGCAGAGGGAGGAGAAAGGGTCAGTAACTGGGGTTTAGCAATGGAAAGGCATGAGCACCCCAGTCCTATTGGGTGTCGTCACCATTATTTCTTCTTGCCCTCTGGGTCAAGCCAGGAGCATGGAGCAGGGGGAACACATGCAGTCTGCTTCCAGCACACCCAAAAGCTATGACCATGGATGATTGGTCTGGAACTACTTTGTGCTTCTCTTCTAAACAAAAATTCAGACCGAGGATAATGAATCTACTTTGATGCCCATGAGCAACTCGCCCACCTTTTCCACTTTTCTCCCTCCCGCCCACCCCCCACCCACACTGAACCCACCCCAAAACAAACCCAAGTCCTCCCCCCCTCTAGTCTTTCCCCGCCCCTCCACGGTGTGATTTGGAAGAACAAGGCAGGGCTGCCTCCTCTGTCGCTCACGCTCCCTCGGTTCCTCCTCCTTCTCTTCCTTCTCTCCTGGGTTCCCTCTGAGAAGCTTCAGAGCTTCAGATCAAACATGTCGAAAACAAAAATACAGAGAGGGAAAGAGCAAGTGCGCACAAGAGAGATCCATCTGTCACTGGAATCTGGAAAAGAAAGCACACAGGAGACAAGAAGAAGCATCAGTTGGAGGGGTCTTTGAGTAAGAGTATAGACAGCAAGGTTTCATGAGAAGAGGGAGATGGGGAAGAGACATTATGGGGGGTGCAAGCAAGAGAGGAGTGGTACTGCCTGCCACACTGATAAGCCTTTGAGAAGGGAACCCTTACGATGCATAATCTCTTATCAGTGGTATGCAGAAGGGTACCCGGGCTCCCTTAAGTAACGTGATCACAGCCAGGGACCTGGGGGAAGGCAGTGGTGTGGGGGTAGAAGGGGAAGGGGAGGGAGGGTGAGAAACATAAGGCTGTTATTGCGGGCGGCTCAAAACTCCTAGTGTAAACAAAGGCAAGCCCCAAGCACAGCCAAAGCCACAGATTTTCAGCTGCCTGAAAATGATGTACACAGAATGCATGAAGCAGGGAAAATGCAGACAAGCCTCCACCCCTCGAAAAAAAACCCCACTTTTTTGTTTGTTTCCTTCCTTCCTTGATGCAAGAGGGATAAATAATTCAAGCCACTTGTAACCACTTGTGCTCTAAAAATTGTTCCTGCCTCTTGGTGAAGGGACGAAGCTGTTGAGGTGAGCTAGCCTGGCTTGAGCATACTGGAGGGTGGGCAGGGTGTAGGCAGCGTTTCAAATACCAGCCTCCAGTCTCTCACCCAGCAATGCCAGCAGCCCTGAGCTGGAGCGCATCACCCACCTGCCCCCCAGCAAAAAGAAGTGTACAGCCGCCACCTTCCTAATTGCCACCTCTCCTTGGGGGCTATGAACACTGCCCATTTGTGGAAAAGGACACCTTGCAGGAATCAGCGGCAAAGTGACATTTGCTTCAACGTATTTCTGGGCTCTGGGCAAGCTCCTGGTTCTGAGTGGGAAGGGCAGCCTGGAGCACCCTTCCCTCTGGCTACAGCTTCAGCCCTTCTCCCACAGTGCTGAGACAGGAGCCTGGCAGGGGTGTCCTCAGGCAGTGCAGAGGAAATAATTTCATACAGCAGATAAAACGTGTAGGCACCGCGCTCTCTTTTTTTTTTTTTTTAATTTTGAGGAGAAGGAAAACAATAAAAAACAGAGAAAAGGATTCTTGGTTAATGAAAAATAAAGATCCCCTCTTGCCCCTTTTATTTTGGGGGGAGGCTGCTCACTAAAGATATCACCGAAGCTTTTGCTGCAAAAGCTGAACCAATTTCTAGCACAGAGACACAAAGGGCAGAAATAAAATGAAGGAAGATAAATGGAGGAGGAGTGAACCCTTCAGGAACAAGGCTTACGTCTGTGGAGAAATCTGAGCTGATTTGGGTCTGTGGAATTACCAGGCCAGCTGGATTAAAGGATCAGAGATAGTGTCACAGAGAAACACTTAAATATTCAATAATCCAAAAAGTAAAGCCAAGATGGAGAAGGGGAGGGGGAGAAGAGCTAGACCAATGGAAAAGACAGAGAGAAAGCCTCTGTTCCCCACAGCTCATCATCTGAGGCCGCCAAACTCATATCATTTATCGTTGTCATATGATGGCCTCCAGCTGCTGCTTCAGCTTTGCATCAGCCAGCACTGAAGCAGAAGGCAGAGGTTTTTACAGTCTGTTGCTTTGTTTCTCAGCCTTATAATCCAATGAGAAATAATTTCCTGACACTGTCTTCCCAGATGCATCAGACAGGAGGCACATCTGGCTCTCCACAGGTTGAGACCCACAGACCTCTAATATTCCTCAGCGCCAGTCCCCTGCCTTGCTCACCTTTTCCAGAGGTGACTCCATGCAGAGATACAGCCAATCCCCCATACCATCTCTGTCCCTTTACCTTCCTCTCTAATGCTCCTTCACTTTGCCCAGTCTCTTCCACTGAACAAAAGAGTGGCAGATACTATCATGCTTTTTGCACATTGGTGCCCAAAGTATGTCCACCCCAGGAGAGGTCAGGGGCAGCCCCTGAGCAAGCAGTGAAAAGCTTAGCCCGAATTTTAGCCAGCATCCTTCTCTGAGCATTACGCTTTGGCCTGTCTGTCTCACCTCACCAAATACCCTGCACAATATCCAACTCCATACAGGAACATCCCAGCCCCCTTGCTTCGACCTCTTCTGGTAGGGCAGGCTGCTCCAAATGCTGTGCTGCAGTCATCATTGCCTACTGTAGCTTGTTCATGGTGCACAGGGAGAAACTCTGAGGCCAGGACCACGTTCCTCTGCAGCAGCCCCAGCAATTGCTGAGAGCCACCCCATCCCACTCAGGGAGCTGCACTCAGGCAGCACAGAGAGGGCTTGGAAAGGGAGATGTCCTAGCAGCCTGGAAAGGAAAAAGGTGGCTGGGTTAGGGGGTGAATGGAAATGAAGGTGGTGTTTATCCCTGCTATGTGTCAAAAACAAGGGGACCATGCACAGAAGACCTGATTCCTGTCTACTTCCCACCTTGGCTGTGCAACCTTGCTTCAGCCACAGGCCAAAGGAAGGGCCAAGCCATTCCTCAAGCCAAACTCATTGGTCCCCTTGGGTCCTCAAGGTGGCTATGTACAAGAAATACGCAGACCCTGCCATTCTTCCCCCAACAGCTCCTGTCTCTCTGCTATCGCACCGGTTTTAAGGGCCCCGAGGCCAGCCCAATCTATGGCCTCCTCCACCCCTGCCCATGGCACAGGACCCATTCAGCTCAGACTGACTGACTCAGTGCCGTCAGTCCCTGCTGCAGCAATGCCATAGGAGTGCTAGTCTCCAGCTCCACCACAGCCATGCCCTTCCCTTTAGGGAGCAGCTGCTCCCTGACACTGGCAATTCACAGGCAAGGGGAGGCCAGGGATGGGGGTCAGCACCATGCCCTCCCTCAACTGTCTAGAGCCAAATGAACATAAATCAGACAGTGTTGGAGTCCAACAACACAAGGAAACAACACTGTCCTTTCTGCTGGCCTGAAAGGTGCTGACAATGGAGTTGGCTGTTTCCCTCCCTTGCTTCTCAGGCAACAGAGAAAGAAGACGCAGGGATGGAGGGTGGGCAGGGAGAGCAAGGGCGATCAGCTCCAGCCCAGAGGAGAGCCGAGGAAGGGGGATGCACAAGTTGTGGAGAGCCTGGTTTGGAGGGAGGCTGTGGTTACAGGCAAGAGGAAAAGTTGGGACACGGGATCTGTTTTATAGGGCAGGTGCAAGGTCACCACCCCCATGTGCTGGGCCTACCCGGCTGTAGGGCTCCAACACTCTTCAGTGTAACCCAAGATGGCTCTTACAACGTGCCCTTGGCTCCTGGCCATCCTCATGTATGCGAGAGCATCAAAGAACAGTAGTGGCATTGTGCCCATGAATGGCTGTACCCTCCTTGGCTGGCACAAAGTCAAGCCATCAGATCCGAGTTCCCAATGATTTCCCTCTGGTTTATTCCCTACTAATGGATACCACAATGTTATTGGCATTTCTTTGCACCAGAGTGTTTAGAGAAGAGCAGAAGGCCACAGGGATGGTTCCCCTGTTCAGAGGAGAGAGCAGGGAGGGCAAAATGGAGGGAGGAGAGCCCCAAATCTGATTCAGGAGCTGGATGTCCTGATAGCCACAGACAACCCTTTGGCTCGGGGATCAAGATGGCACAGGGGGTGACACAGGAGTACCGTCACTAGATGGCCAGGTATGAGGGCAGGTTAAAATATAACCACTGAAAGTGTGGACAGGCATGATATGAGGGACAGAGACAAGCTGGGGGCTGAGGGGGTGGAAGGACCACAACTGATACAAGGTCTAGGGGCCATGGTGTAAAAAGGCAACCAGAAAAGCCACATACAGCAGCAATTTGGGCCTGAAATTCTGACCTTGTCAACCTTGTCCTCCTGGGGCCCAGTGCACTGGAAAAGCCAGCACTTAATTCTGCTCTTGCTTAAATGGTGCTAAGAGCCTCCCATTAGAAATGCATGCATTAAAAACCTGCCAAACACTCTAGGCTCCTCTGGGGACACCCCGAAACCAGGCCAAAGCTCCTGCTGCTTTCTTACGCTTTGTGCTGCAGCTGGGCATCAGCCCTCTTCCCAGCTCAGTGCGCTGCCTGCTCCTGGTGGGCCTCAGGGCACAAACACCACCTCCAAGGGGTTCTGCCTCACCCCTCTTGGCTTCAAGGTCCTTCCAGGTTTTCTCTAACCACTTTCCGAAAAAGGGGCCTTTCCCAGGGGCACTTGGTACTGGGAGTTGGTGCCTTACTTGAAGGGACTCTCCACACCTGCTGGATAGTTTCTGTAATACACAGTGGTCTGAGCATCACTGCAGCTGCTTCAAATCACCACCCAGAGGTGGTCCTTGCTTTTGCCCCTGGCTATAGTGAAAGGACAGTGCCGTGGGAGAAGCTCGCAGCATGGGTGTGGCACTTGCACAACAGCAGCCCCATCCCTCTCAGCCCTCCTGCTTCCAGGGATGCTCCCATTTATTGTAAGGGTTACCATCAAGTCATGCAGCAAAGAACCTGTGGCTGTGCCCCGAGGTGCTCCAGAAGCCCTGAGAAGTTTGGGACCAAGAGAAGAGGGAGCGGGAAGCCTGATGACCTGTGGATTTGTGACATGGAAGACATTTGTGTGCATGTGTGTGTGAGAGAGAGAGAGAATGTCTTCTACTGCAGCTTCTCTGATGTCCACCAAGGGTTGAGCTCACACAGCACTCTTTCCTTTAATGGGGCTCTGTGAAGGTTCCTCTCTCGCTTTCTCTCTTCTCTAATTTATCCCCCTGTTTTCAGGAAACATGTAAGATCTCAGCATCTCTGAGATCCATCCCAATGTTACATTCATTTGAAATTGGCCCTGTAGCTTCAAAAGTCTAGAGGACACAGGAGCTGGCTTAGGCAGAAACATAAAAACAAACAAAAAAAACCCTGTAGAGCCACCCTAGAAAGTCATGCAACAAAAGGTGTTTTCATGTCACTAACCAGACAAAGCCTTCGTCCCTTACAGGGGTTGAACTGCTATCAATGGGTCCTGCTGAAGAGTAGCCACTCAACATTAGAGGCTCTGTGAATTTTGGCAGAGTGCTGCCGCAAGAGAAATCTCGTGGTTCAATTCTGGGCAGGTTCATTTCACCATATACAAATCCACAGCGCCTGCTGGGAGAAAAATCATCCCTCTGAAAGCTGGGCTGGCCTTGCCATGAGTGGGGAGGAAGCTCGCAGCTCCCAAACTCCAGCTGTCCCTGACATGAGGAAGCCCAAAGCAGTAGGATCCCAGCAGGACACTGCAGTGAGGAAGCCCACAAAACCACACAGGATCTCAGCTGCTTCTCACAGGACACTGCTGCAAGGATGCTCGCAGCACTTAAATTCTAGCCAACAACAACGGGGCCCTGCACAGAGGAAGGGCAGACGGCTGAAATACAGGCTGTAGGACTGCCCCAAGGACGTGCTGCTCTGCAGTCCCACCCTTTGGCCAGTTCAGGGCACAGGAACAGTTCAGGTGTTAACCTGAAGTTACCGTCTGCCATATACATGCACCCAGGCTCAAGCAAATGCACAGCCATTGACTCCAGACTTTTGCTGGGCCAAACAGCTTAAAGACTAACCATGAAAAAAACCAACACGATGCTATATATAAAACCCCTGGTCTCCCATCGCGCCTCCCCACCAGCGATTAGATGCCTAATTTGTTAGGCAGCAAGAAAGAGAGAATGGGAAAGCTCAGGGGAGAAAAATGAAGCAGCTCAGAAGCATGAAAGAAAAGAGAGAGCTTTAGAAGCATAAATCTTATTTTAGAGTGATAAATACTGCCAGAAAGGTCTTTCATATGCCAGTGATTCCCTGGCAGGCCAGAGACCCACCTTTGTTTTCCAAAGTGAAATGGTTACCTTTTATATTAATATGATTATTGAAGATTAAGGGGGATTTGCATCAAGCCAGCTCCACCCAGACAGCCCGGGGCAGCAGCCCACAGGAGTGCGTGCATGGGGGTAGGCTTGGGGAACAGCCTTCTCCAGGTAGAAGAGGATGTCAAGAGATTATAGGTTCCATAAAAAATATTAGCAGCTATAATGCCGCCTTCATCGCTCTCCCTCCAGGGGAAGGGGGGGGCCTGGGAAACATCACTCCCCTTGGTGTCATCCCATAAGCCCAGACATGAGGCAGCGGAAAGGCTTAGAAATAATTGCTGTTGGCAATGGGGAGGGAGCGTGGGCTCTGTGTGAGTGTCTGTAGGGACCTGCCATAGGGAGCGCAACAGCAAGACTGGCTCTGCCTGTGCACGTGCATGGGTGTGCATGGGTGTGAGTCACTGTAGAGAAAGGGGTGGCAGTGTCAGCTCTGGGGGTGTGAGGCAGAGGGGGAGTATAAGCGGAGGAGTTGCTATAGGGGATGGGGTGGATGTGCGGGCCGGGTGTGTATGATGTGGGTTAGTCACTCTGAGAAGCAGAGAATGAGCGCAGACTCCTGGGGGGGCAAGGAATTGCCATGGGGAACCAGGCAAAGTGCTGGTTGTGAGTGCATGTGTGTGTGCATGTGTGTTTGCATGAAGCAGTCACTGTGGAGAAAGGGGTGGGAGTGTTGGCTGTGTGTGAGGCGCTGCAGGGAACGGGGTGGGAGCACGGGCTGCACGTGGGCGTGCGTGGATCACGGGAGACGACCATGGTTGTGCAAGTGTATGCATAGGAGAAGGGCTGTAGGGAAACGGGTGGGAGCACTCCTTCTGTATGTGTCCCCCGACGTGAATCACTGTAGGGAGCAGGGTAGGAGGGCTGGCTCTGTGCATGCATGTGTGGGAGGAAGTTGCTGTAGGGGACAGGGAATGACCTCTGCTCTCTGCGAGCTGTCGGGGGAAAGGGACAGGAGTGGCAGCTCTGCATGAGTGTGCGTGTGAGCTGCTGCAGGTAACAGGCCAGGAGTGGGGGCTCTGGGTGCATGGGAGGGAGCTGCTGTAGGGAGCAGGGTGGGAGCACTGGCTCTGTTTGTGTGCAGGGCATTGCTGCAGGGGAGGGCAGCATGTCCAGCATGAGGCCAGGAGAAATTCTTGGGCTGTATGTGATGTCAGTGTGAAGACCCCCATCCCTTCAGGGTCACCGTGATGCCTCTGCTGTCCTGTGCTGGCCTTGCTGCCCTATTTCCTACAACAGCAGCTCCTGGCTTTCACCGGGCTGGCTGTGAACAGCAGGTCCACAAGCTATTTGAGAGATGCCCTCACTCCAACCAAGAATACCTTCAGTATTTCTGGATGCTAAATACATCCCCAGCAACCCAGCAGTGCCCGTTTGGATTGCCCCCAAACATGCTACCCTGCAGGTAGGGCAGGGATGGGACATGGAGGGGGTTAGTCCTTGAATTACAGCTCACTACGGTCTCTTGCTGGAGGAACTCAGAGCCTAAGGAATCACATAGGTCCTGGGCTGGCTGAGGGTAGCAGTCACTTCACAAGGTGCACTGGCAGCCAGTCGTCCTGTGGGGGATACCTCCAGGCCTGCAAACTCCTGCAGGGCACAAGCATTGGCATTCCAGCATCCTTCAACGTGCTCTCGCCTTCCAGCCAACCTTCCCCTGGGTGGCCATCTGAGAGAGATTCCCTCACTGGCAGTGAGACCATCTCTCACTCAGACGGTGGTTCAAATACGGCAGATGCAGTCCTGATCTGGTGTGGGGCAGAAGCAGAGGAAAGGTGTGGGGGGACATGGAGAGGCTGTTTCAGGTGACCCAAGAGTGAAATGCTGTGGCAGCACAGGCTAATGGGGACACTTCAGCCCCTCAAAGCTCTTCCTCTGGTCAATGCGTGCCTGGATTCAGCAAGAGGAGTAGCCCCACGCTGGACAGGACATTATGTTTCCACATGGCTGCTTCCACCTTCCCTCCATCCTCCACCGCCAGGCAATGGCACAGCTCAGCCCCGCTGGGGAGGGACCCTCCTCCTGGCCAGCTCGCCCACCTATACTTCAAGCTAACATCTGACATGCATTTTGACACAGCTGTGCCTCCCCTCTCTTTTCCCCACTACCTTGCCTTGTTTAGAGCCTGTTTTTTTCTTCCATTGCCAAAACACAATGACTGTTATAATTAACAGATTATCTCAGTGCGACAGCTGCAGTCCTTTGAAAATTAGGTTGAATAACAGGATCCTGCCGTATGGTAATTTCGTTTCATGTCTCAAATATTTTCTCTCTCTCACTGTCGTTTCTACCTCATTTCTTTTTTTCTTTCTTTCTTTTCTCTCTCCCCCCTCCTACCTTTCACCAGCTCCCTGACTGCGTGAATGGTATCTTTGGGGTGAGACAGGCTGAAGGGCTCTCTCTACCTTCATCAGCTGTTTTCGTTCCTCTTCTTCTACTACCACACCTCACAGAGAGGCAGTGTTTGCAAGTAGGATCACAAACATGTAAGGAGAAAATGTGCCCACCAGAGGCCATGGTCATGGGCCCTCTCTGAAGCCCTGCTGGCTCAGAAAGGCAGCCCAGGGAATTGCATGGGAAGGGGAGAAACCGGAATGCAGTAGCCTGAACCACTGCCTGCAACTTTCCCACGGGGAGCTGAGTGCAACGGTGTGGCTGAGTGGTTTGTACTGAGCTAGCCAGGGTGCTCTACCCACCCACCTACCCGTCCGCCTTCTTGCTGACTCAGTATCTGCCCCTGACTCACCACTTGCTCACTGAATGGGGACTGGCAGTACTTATACGGCATCCTTCCCTCTCGCTAAGGCAATAGCTCTGCCACTTACCACCCCCTCTCCCCATTATCCACCTACATCTGTCTCTCTACCGACTCAATCAACCCAAGCCAGCCAAAAAAGCAGCTTGCTGGAAATTCGGGGTTTCAAAACCAAAATAAGAACTGGTGCTGCTCCCAGCTGGATCCAAACGAAAGGCTCTCGAAATCTCCTCCTCCAGGACTGGAGATCCCCTGGCCCCTGCTGCAAACTGGACTGATCCATTCACCGAAGCGGCTGGACTCCTTGGCCTCTGCTTGGGCAGACACGCTAGCACACAGCGCTTCAGGCTGCGAGGATGACCAGCCACACAAGTGTGACGGGTCTGTTGGGATGGTGCCCTGGGTTTGGCAACCAGAAGGTTTCAAGTTCAACATGTTCTGGACTCAAAAAATCTGCAACTTTGTCGCGGACTGTACCAGGAGCATTAGTTAATTATTCTCGATGCCTGGTTTGAACTCATGCAAAATGCCTTGATCCTGCACTGCTCATTTCAACCATGTCTGTAATCTATACAACATCATCTGTTACAATTAAACACTGCTTTTTCCTCTTGAAAAACAGGGCAGTATTCCGCCACACCACTCATCCATCGCAGCCTAACCCACCTCTGCAAGAGGCTAGCTCCAGCTGAGTCCCGGGCCTCCTCCTGCCTCCTCAGCACAGCCATTTCCTCTCCTGCCACGGAGTTCCACCTCATTTATTTCCTTAATCCCGACTCAGTAGAACAGAAACACTTTATCACCATTATTCTGCCAAAAAGCCAGTAGAGTCTTTTAACAAACACTCATCTGTTCCATTGTATTTCAGCAGTCTCCAGTAATGCTCCTCCTCGTTGTCCATGATCTCTCTCTTTTCATCCTTGCCACCCTCACCCTGCATTCTCCCTCTGCTTTCACTCCAGGCCCTGTGTTGGCTTGTGGCACTTACAGCACATGTCCTCATTCATTCACTGTCACTTATCCAAATGGTACCTTCACTTATTAATTCTCCTTTTTTCTAGTAGCATCCCTCCTCTGAGTGCTTTGTACAGTCCTACTTACGTATCCAATAATAGTATTTTCCCAATGAGTGAGTCATATACCCCTTTGCTGACATTTAGAATTCTCCTTGTTCTTTGAAACACGTTTATTCATTCCCCCTCTCTGCAATTATATATGTCTACTCATGGTGTTGCATTTCCTACAGCAGCCATGCAGCAAACAGATGATCCATGCAAATAACCCAACAAAATAATTGTCTCTGCTGGCACCTTGTCATCCTCAATTTTAATTATGTAGGCCAAAGATAATTCAAAAATAGGGGACAACTCAATTTAAAAAACACCCCACCCTTTCCTTTGTTCTTGCTCAGTCCAGATTTCAATCTTTTTTTTCCCACCTATTTGCTGCTCTGCCTCTTTTGATACTGTTAGTAGCAGAGTACATGGAGGCTGCAATTGATATTGGGCCTCTGGTTTCCTAGGTGCTGTAAATATACTCAGTAAGAAACAAACTTTGCTCCAGACTGTTTCCAAGCTGAAAGGACAGAAAAAAAAGAGTATCACTCAGCTAATAGGGGCACGTAAATGTCTTACCCACTAACTCAGGTAATGTACACTCCCTGACCAGGGATTGATGCCACATCTCCCTAAATCTCTCTCCAGAGGCTTCATCAGGTAGCCCTAGCAGTAATTCATCTGGCAGTCCCTCCTCATTCCTCACCGTAGCCCTTATTCCTTCTCCCACACTGTTCTTTGCTTCTCTTCTAGTCCTTAGTCACCCTTGCATATGCCATATTTTATTTATTCCTTACTACTCCTCTTAATCTGCATAGGCCAAACCCTAAGCTCTGTAGTCACCCTGACTCATTTCCTACCCAGGAAAAGCAAAGATTTAAATCAGTGGGAAAGCCTGTGATGTCAGTCTGGACAGAGACTGATACTGCACGGGGACTCCCGCATGATTATTTCTTGTTCTCTTCTCACTCATTCAGGTCTCCATTTAGCAACATACTTAAGCATGCACCCAACTGTAAACCTATGCAAGTCCCATTCAGCTTCTCAATTGCTTTCTTCTGCAACATCTGTGTTGATGGTTCCCACATCTTCCAAACACAACAGATTCTCCTTCTGTGCTTCCTCTTCCTAGCCTCTTTGTTACCCACCCACCAACATCCTTTCTGTCGCTTTGAGAAATTTAGACTTTTCCTTTTTTTCCCTTTGCTTGTTTGGATTTTCTTATTTTCACTGCTGCCCGGGGACTCCAGCTTGTCATTTCACCTCCCTTTTCCTGAGATTGCTATGTTGAATAAAACACTGACTTCCCCCTCTGCTCTCCAGTATTCTGAAATACCGAATTGGGCCATTGAGGAGAAAAGCTATTGGCCAGGACTGCTGTCTCTGATACTGAAACAGAGCTGGCAGTAATATTTACAGGCTACTTTGAAAGCTCCAGGGATGGCTTGTGGCCAAAAATGATGATATCCACCCCCTTTTTTTTAATGATGTCTTCCTATGACTCAGTCTGGTCCATAAGTCAAAATAAGATTTTTTTTTTTAACCATCCTCCCTTTAAGCAATGAGAATAAGAGCCTAAGAACAGAACGCCATAGCATCACGGACAGGACGGGTTACGTCACAAGTAATGCAACTTGGGGTGTCCTTGGTGGCTTTAAAAGAAGCAGAACAAAAGGCACATGTCCTTTTTCCGGAGAAATGAGTTTTGGCGGAGCTAAACTGGCAAGTGCCTGAGCTTTCTAAACTTAGTTTTATCTGTAAGCAAAGCAAGAAACACGCGGGAAGCAGAGACACCGTGACCTCAAGGGCTCATGACTTCCTGGGCTCAGCAAGGAGCTGCCATGCCCTTTATTATCTACCATTGTACGGAGGCAGAGTCTTGAATAAAGGGGACGGTGCAGGGGGAACTGTGACAGCTGTTTCAAAGTGGGACTGTGGCGTACCAACGCAGCCTGCCCACACACTGTTACCTCTGCCTCCAGCTATACAGTCTGCAGCAACAAACAGCCATTCAAATGGTTGATAAACGAGCAGTTCAGCCAGAGACCACTTAATTTGCTCCTTGCCTTCTTTGTCTGCCGGTGGCAGGGAAAAATGCATGTTTGGAAATTGGCAGTGTTGTGTATAGCATTACCAGGCTGGAGTTATACTGACTGCTACAGAAAAAATAAAAAACAACAGGAGAAAGAGGGGAGAGGGCTGAGAGCTGCGGAGAAGAAGGGTGGGGTGGGAGTGGGGGAGAGCCAGGCAAGGAAAAAAGGAGAGAAATGAGACGGTATTGTATCCAAGACTAGATACTATGATGATGGGGACATTAAGAATATGATAGATAGACAGGAAAGGAAGGCAAACAGACAGAGGCAGGCAAAGAGAAAGAGACAGAGACGAAGGAGGGAGGGAGGGAGAAGGAAGAGAGACGGAGCCAGAATTAATTTAGGAGGAATATACTGAAAACATAATCTTCTCAACGGAGGGGGGGAAAAGAGAGAGAGAGAGAATTAAACAAACAGCGACAGGAAACTGGGAAAGAATAACTTTTTTTTCTAATGAGCTTGTTAACATTTGTGAAGTTAAGTAACCCTAAATTTATGCCATTAATTTGCATGTATTACATTTTTTTTTCTCTGCTGCCAGTTTATAGCCTCTGTGAAACCTTTAAAAAGTGCCTTTTTTTCCTCCTTTTCCCTTCGCTTGTGTTAATTAAGGCTTGTGATATATGTATATTTTTACACTGCCGCTGTGCTCTAGCATTTAATCATCAAATGGCCCTTTTTGCCTTTTCTTTGGGCTGCTCCTGCCTCTTCCCCTCTCCTCCACAGAAACATGAGCAGGCCTGTTGGTCCACCCATCCACACTGATCTGTAAGCACGCCTAGAGCCAGGCTGGGCTCCCACCGACCAACCATCTTCCTGTGAAACAAGGCGGCTCTCACAACAGGGAGACGTGGGGAGCATCTTTGGCTGCTGAAGAGTTAACAGCTCCAATCCACTCTGGCAATCACATTGCCATGCTGAAGCACACTGTATTTACACATTAGCAATCACTGGGGAGCCTTAAAATCAGATTCTCAGGGGAAATCCAGCCAAAGAACACAGTGAGATTCCTAATGAAGGTACTCGCAGCCAGAGCTGGGGGAAGCACAAGTTATGGATACACTATAATTACCTGCTGGCAGAAAAGGGGATGCAGGTCATCCTCCAGGGTTTTAGTAGCACCTAGAAATCTCCAAACTAGGACGTACATAGAAAGACCTGCTGTAGAAAATGCAAGTCTGGCTTCTCCCCTCCTTCCACAGGACTGCCCCACACCTGTTCCAGGGACAGCCATCCCTCCTCTCCTCCCAAGGACTCTTCTTTCTGGGCAGACAGATCTCTCTCCTAAGCACATCGCTGACTTTGGAAGTGCCCAAGGCCAACAACAAAGCGTAGCTGGTGGAGCCCGTTTGGCAGCTGTCCCAGCGAGCATATTTCTGAGCTCAGCTGGACAGGAGTCTTGGTCCTAAATGTGCTTTGATTACTTTGCTCCTCTAAAGGCTCTGTATTTCCCAGCTGTAAGCAGAGTTTGCTGAAGCAAGAAGCAGGTTGCTAAGCCTGGTTTGGATGCTGTTTGGTCTCTAGTGGAGCTGACGGGACTCATCTTGTTAAAAGCCAGCTGAGCTGAGACCACGAACACTGAACACTGATTCAGACCTAAACACCCGCCATGGGAGACACAGCAACCGGAGCAGGGAATAAGGATGATTGCTGGTCACAGCAAAGATAGTGTTCCCTTGTCCTGTATGGAGGAGGCTTGTGATCTCCTTGGGGCTCTGACAGGCATATGACAGGTCTCTGGAGGGTCTCTGCTGAACTGGAGTTGGGAAGGAGAGGTAGGGGAGAGAGACCAGGCTTTTCACACTGTCACTGTTATTTTGCCATATGGGGGTGTTGAGCACCAGAGAGGATATTCTGATTTACTCCCTGGCTTACCGTTGCTGTGGTAACGGGAGAAATACAGGCCAAACCAGGCTGCATCTGCAATGTGGTGGTAATAGGGAGTTTGGGTTCCCATGTGTGTTTGTTTGTTTGTTTGTTTGGCTGTTTGCAGGAGCCACATGGTAAAAAAGCACTGTCGTGATGAAAAGGGAATGGGGCCCAAATTGTACCCAGACAAATAAGCCCTCCTCTCATGCAGCAGCAAAACAGTCATGCATGCAGTCATATTCACAGCACACAGCCTGAGGAACACCAGCACATATGCGTGTTCTCTCTTACCACCACACATACACCTCTGGATCTGGGGGTCCCCTAGCTACTCTCCCACTGTCCCAAGAAGCCGGACTACTTGTTTCATAGGTACAAAGACCCTGTGCACCAGCCACTTTCTAGTAGGGCTCTGAAGCGCAACTAAGAGTCTGGGGCCCACCAGCTTGTGTCAGCAAGAGAATTTCCTCTGCCATTGGGTCCACACATCCCAGTTAGCCATGATGCTAAGGGATCACAAACCCTCCATTGGCTGCTGAGCAAATACTCCTCCCTGCAAATACTCCTCCAGCACATCATAGTGACTAGTTCTTACCCCCTGAGGTGATCAACAAAACAAACTCAGCCCTGGCTCAACAGTCATATCCCCAGTTGGGAGAGGTGGCCTCCGTTCCCAACATCAGAGTGAGCCCTCAGGTCACTTAAGTCGGCCTGTTGCAGATGCCAATCATCTCCAACCATCTTATGAGTCTGCCAGCACAATTCCCACCCCAGAAAGCAAGCCGTAGAGCAGAGTTAAGTACAGCCTCTTTCCCTCCCTCTCCTCCAGCCTGCTGGGACCTGAGTATTCTCAACCTAAACTGTGGCCTTTGGAGAAAGGCTCAATGTCCAATGCATCCAAAGTACTGGCCCCAGAGATCTTCTTTGGGTCTAGGGGAAGGAAGGAGATGATTTTTCAACTGCCCCTCACAGCCTCAAAGCTGCTCCCTGGAGAGCTGGAAGCACAGAATAGCCTTAGAGCAAGGCAAAGTTGCTGCTCAGTCACATCATGATCTGTTCTTCCTTACCCCACAGCCCATAACAAGCTGAGGCTAGCAAGGGTGCAGGGGAGAAATGGCCTGATGTCAGGGCAGGAACAGGGTTTGCTCAGGCATAGAGGCCTTGGTGTTCCTGGAAATCAGACTCCTAATCAGCTTTGGGAGTCCTGTCTTGCAGCTTTCGCAATGGAGAGGCAAAATCCATGGCAGAGATAGACTGAATTTCCTCAGCCTAGCAGGGCAAGGCCCTGTGAGGTGGGATGTCTCTATGGGGACAGTGCACATGGGGTCTGAGACACCGCCAAGACAAGGGGTGGCACTGAAAGTGTGGCGATGCCCATAATCTGTTGGCTGCTGCTAGTAGTGACTTGAAGGACATTGAGGTAAAAAAAAGGAGGGGGAAACAAAGGGGTTAAGGTTGAGCTGGAAAAGATGAGGTGATGGAGATGAGAGGCTCTGCAGGCATGAAAATCTTCTACAGAACATTGTGCAGGGAGAAGTCCAGCTCAATCCCAATGAGGACAAGACAGCCACAGAGCATGTGTGGTGGGTGCATGTGCGCTACAGGAATGCTGTGAGTTTGCAGAGTGCCTGGCCACCCAGGGCCCTGTGTGTGCAGGAGAGGTGACATGGGGTACAGATTGCCCTCCTTTGACTCCTGGCTGCCTTTTCTCCCATCATTCCTGAGACTCCATCTGGCTCCACTATTTTTACACACATACACAAAAAAGAAGAGAAAATAAGCACTTAATTTCTAACCTAATCAGCCCTTCTCTCACTAATTAGCACCCTCTGAGCACATCCACAGGCTGTGAGAGATACTCTGGGGCTGATAATGACCCCCAACCTGCAGTTGCATATGCTGAAGGGTCAGCAGAGCCAAGAGCAAGCCAGGGGGAGGCAGGGAGCAGAGCGACCTTTGCCATTTGGTTTTTCCCCTCAAATCTGGGATGCTGGAAAGGGGATGTCTCTTTTTTGGCAGGATCCCTTGTGTGTATGTGTTTTTCGGTGAGAGGGAGTGAGTGTGCATGTGCACGTGTGTGTGCACGCATGTGTGCCGAGGAGGGGGGAAGATGGAGAGGTTTGGAGGGAGGGGACTGGAACAAAATTCTGGCACTGAGCCCAAACCTGAAACACATGCTAGTTTGTGCCTCTTGCTGGTGGTAATGAAGGGCTCCGTTCAGGACACGCGGGACACTAATTAAGGGGCTTCAAAGGCGGCTTTCTGCAGAGTGCTCTCTGAAGGGGGGCTGAGGAGAGGAAGGAGCACAAGAGGGGGGTGTTCTCCACTCAATGGAAGACTTCTGGCTCCTAGTGCTGCTGGGGAAGGCACTTTTTCTTTCTCCTTGTCTCCCATAGCAACTCCTACCCATGAGAGCTAAGAAGGTGCAAGCATCTGGCAGCTCCGGGCAAGCCCTCAACAGCTAGCAGGCGAGGCAGGCTCCGGTACAGAGCATGTGCTGCCATGGGGAGGGGAAAGCTCCCAGTGGAAGTGGAGGGACCCTATGCTGAAAAGCAGCAAAGGTGGACAAGCAGCATGGCAGAAAGAGAGAAAAGAGAAAGAGCTGGAAGGGGAGGGGGGGGGACTCAGTGTGATTGGTTTGCAAAGGTAGCACCTATAGGAACAGGAGTTGCCCTTAGTCTCCAGGGATTTGCAGGGAATAAAGCTCTGGATCACCACAGATCAAAACTCCATGGCTGAGTCTTCTCAGCTGCACCCCATGGGGTTATTTCTCATGAAAGACTGGATGGGGCAAACTTTGTGAATAGGACAATAGGCAGGACTGAGAATGTGCCTCCAGTGTGTCAGCCTGGGCACAAGGCTCTGGGCTTAGCTGGGCACCAAACAAGCACTGCATGGGCACCCAAAGAGCTCTAGCCCACTTCCAGGAGCTTCACAGACCTTGGCCCTACAACCTCTAAGCATTGCAGATTCACTCATAGCTGTAGCATTCCCGTGTCGAAGGGAAGGAGCCAAGCCACAGAATGGGTGACGTGACTCAGCCATGGTCACCAGAGAGAGTCTCAGCTCAGCTCTCCTGCTTCCTACCTGGTACCTTAACTGCACACCTGCCCACCCTCCCTCCATGGGAGTAAGCATGAAACAGCAGCTCTGGTGGAAAACAGGCCTGTGCTGAGATTGATTAAACAGGGACAGAGTGTGGGAGGAAAGAGAAGAATAAATTGTCAGAGAGAGCAACAGAGCGTTAGTGAGAGACAGGAAGAAAGGATGAGTGAGAAAGATGGTGAGGAAGAGAAAAGAGAGAATAGAGGGTTATATCTACAGATTCTATTCACTGAGCCATGCACCAAGCACAGAGAGAAAGTGAGGGAAAGAAAAGAGAGGTGATACAAGCACATGAGAAGGAGAAGTGAGAAAAGACTCACAAAGAGCAAGAGAAGCAGACAGCTTGAGAGATAAGCAGTGCTTCACTGATCCTGCATGACAGCATGCTCCCTGCCATCACTCACCACCCCACAAGCTGCCAGTGCCCCACAACTCCCCTTAGCTTCAGAGGGAGCTGCCTTCTCTATGCCAGGCTGTCTCAGCACTATGCATGGGTCACCTGGCCACAGCTGTTTGGGAGTCAGGACCAGTCCTGCCACGGTGAGCCATGGGTACACAATATTTAACCAAGGTGAAGCAGAAGGCTAGCTGAACTCACCTTTCAGTAGTCCCTAATGCTCCTCTACAATTGTCCACATCTTTAGTTTTTCTGACCTTTCTGCCCTCTCCTGTTCACTATCCTCCTATGCACCAGCCCGCGCTTAACTGCTTATTCCGGATGACCTGCTCCTTGTCTCCCGTGTTCAGTGTCACCCAGCCAAAAGCATGGCCATCTGCAGCCCAGAGCAGTTCAGCAGGGCTGTCCCTACCGCTGGAGACAAAGAGGGAGGAGGCTCACCCTGGAAGAAGCACCTGGGGTGAGACTGGCTGAGGTGTGACTCAGGCCTCCAGGGCAAGGAGAGCAGTGCAAGGGAGTTCTTAACATCAGCTCTTGGGCAAAAGTCTTCACATGCATATCCAGCGATTCCCTGTCTACCTTCTTACTGCTGCCCAATCAGGAATCTCACTGCCCAGCCCAAGCGGTTTCTGAGAAGAGGTAGTCAGATTCTTAGGCAGACAGAGTCAAAAAGGTTTGGATGCAGAAACATATTATGGTGCTGGAATCGGCCCCACAGCAGGTCTTGCAGCTGCCTGGGCTGAGGAACATCTGGGGTCTGCTAGGATCTGCAGAGAAAAGAGATTAGCCTCAAGGAGGTGCAGACAGAGTCTCAGATGCAATTGCAAGACACAGCCTTGGAAGGGCTTAGCTCCATCACTGACTCGTGTCTCATGCAAGTATAACAATCATGGCACAGTCCAGACGAGTCCAGGGCACTCATGCTCCCTGCCTCCTTCCATCCCACAGACCACCAAACACTTCCCATCAGCTGCTAACAGCTGCTGAACCTTTACTAAGAAAGCCACAAAAGATCTAAATCAAATGGGAGAACAGAGCTGATCCCCAACCTCTCCTGACCATGGGGGAAATAACAGCCCAGACTTTCAGGTTCACAGAAAGATACCAGCCTTAGTTTCCATGGAGAGAGGAAACAGAGACACTCCCCAGCCTCCCCTTTCCTCTCCCAGTTCTTCTTTCTCCCCCCCCATCCTTCTGCCCTGTGCGATCCAAATTGGACGCCGTGCCAAGGATAGATAAACAGGCAACTAGTGAATCACTCTTATTAAGTTTGAACTGATTATTTAAAAAAAAAAATCGAAAGAGAGGGAGAGAAAATCAAAGCTGGGATTACAGGCTTAGCAAGCATGAGTGTGTAGTCAGCCTACACTGTTCTCTTTGTGACTCTGTCACACCGGTAGACTGCTAAGAGAGTTATACCATTACTAACATGACAGCATTGTCCTACCCAGCCTGGATTAGAAATCCCAGTGGCTGTGTGGAGGGGAAAAGTCCCTTGGCAGTGGCAGGCACTTGGCCTCACGATGCCTTCCACTCGCAGCATGCCGGCCAGGCAGGGAGAAGTATTCAATTATCAGACAGGCTCTGCCTTTTCCTAGGCCAGCTTTCTCTTATTGTCTGACTGCTTTCTCCCTGGCCAGTGATGCTTGAGAAGTCTGTCATGCAAGAGAAACTCAAGATGGTCTGGGCAATTCCTGAATCAGGCAGACTTCTCACAGCTGAACCCCTCCTCCTCCTCATGGATACATGGTCTTCTCCAAGTACGGATAGGCTGCTCAGTCTGCAGGCAGTGGATATCTCCTTCACCAGCACAGGACCTCCAACAACTGCCTGGAAAACTGGATCTCCCCATTCCCTGCTGGGCTGGGAGCATCAGCCAGTTGTGATTCCTTAGTGCTTCTCTGGCCTAAAATCATCCTACAGTCACAGAACTGAGACTGATTGCCCTCATTACTTTCACTTCTTAAGCAGGACCCCACCGGTTTTTGAACACATTAAAGATGTGTGTTTTGCTCTGATGCATTTCTCAAACATTTCCTGTTTCAGGTAATCCCCCTATAAACACAACCCAAAACATCACAACAATCAGATCATCAGCCACACTCTCATCCACTGCTTGTACCCCTTATGATGTCCCTGGGGACTTGTTTCCTCATTGGGACAGTGCTGTTACGGTGTGTCTGTGAGCTGGCACAGATTGACAAAAAAAGGCAGTTCGCAACAACAAATGCATCACCCCAGCCAGGATGCAGAAAGAGGAAAGGTCATTGAGTAACATGGTCTCTCATTGCCCTGGCAGCAGCCAGAATTTCTGCTGATGTGGTCACCAATGCTGGGGGACCAGCTTTGGCACCACTGAGGGAAAATGGAATGGATGCTGTGTGAATTGGCTGTGTCAGTCCCTGGATCTTCAGAGAGGAAGGAGGAGATGGACTTGGAGTGAGAAAGGCAATGAGCTGAGATGAGGAGAGAATTGGGTATGCAGTGCCTGGAGGGTGAGGGTCAGGACCAAGAGCAGCAGAAGGAGCTGCCTAGGACAGCTGCTCACCCAGATGGTCTCTAGTCTGCAGCCTTCAGATCTTGCCTTAGCCCCAGCCCTGTGGCTGGTGCTTGTGGCCTCATCTCCCCACATCCCTGTTCTGCAGCCGGTAAAGCCACTGGTGGGGCAGGCTCTGTACCACTGCAGGAACTGGGGCAGGGATCATTCCTCATTCATGGTACCCCAGTACAACTTCATCTGTCCCAACCCAAGGAGACAAGGGAATAAACACATTTTTTCTTTCCAGAGATGCCCCAGGGCCAGGCTACAACATTTTATGGCCCAGTTCTTAGCCTATTTGCATTTTGTATTTTTACTTCAACTGCTGTTTGTTTCCAGGCATTTGGGATGCCTAATGATTTTCAAAGCACTGTTTATTTTAATCTCTCTAATTTATTAATACATTGGTTGGCCTCGAAGTGCTTGGGAAAGAAGAGTAAGGAAGTTGTAACCAGTGCTTTGAATAAAGTATCAAACTGTCATATGATCACATCAAAGCAACAGCAAGCAGCTCACTTTGTTGGCTACACCAAGATACGGTCTCATGGGTCCTCCAGCATGGTGTCAGGTTTCCTCATACAGGTCACCCTGCAATACTACCAGGCTCACCAACTCCAAGGATGAAGTAAAAAATAGCAATGCCCAGAGGCAGCTCTCCATGAAAAGTCTGCCCCTTCTCACCCTTCCGCATGTTGTGAGAATATAACATGCCACCATGGTGCAGATAATATAAACCACGCTGACATCCATGTGAATTTGCAGGCAATGTTGTAATCTTCCAATAAATCAAAGGTGCACTTGGCCTCCACCCTCCGCTATACTCTCTTCAGCCCAGTGCTCTGTGGTGAGGATACAGTTTCACGCACAGGGCAGTCCCTGAAAAAACAGTGAGCATGAACACTGGTAGCCATGCAAATGAGAGGGCTTTGAATCTCTGCTAGTCAGTCCCAACAGGAAAATGTCAGATTTCCTCAGCACCAGAAAGCAACTGACAGGTCCTGAAAATCCTAGAGGCTGCCCACAAATAACTTTTCCCATCTCCAGGAAAGTGGTGAGTGTGCCCCATCGTGCGTTCATGAACCTGCCCTCATCTAAGTCAAGGCCTGAAGACCACAGTCTTTTGCAGCTGACAACTTCATAGCATCCTTACAGCTGCAAAGCCCATGTGCTCTTAGCAGTCCCACTGAGCTGCAGAACTCCTTTCTCCCATCTCACGTCTGCTAAGAAAGCTCACAGCAGCGCAAGCTGCCTTACCCATTGCTACTGCCACAGCTCTGATAGCTGCCCTGTCAGCAATGAACATGTTAGCCATGGACCAGCACTTGCCAGGGACATACCACTTGCAGAAAGCAGAAGGCTCTCTCTTCTGTAGCGGCAGGGGTTCGTGCAACTGTACATCTTGTGCTAAAGGGCTGAGGTGATTCCACAAACAGCTCTGTGAAAGCAGCCTGAAGTTGCTGCTGGTTGTCATGATGAGTTAGTTGTGCTAGATGTCCTCCAGAAGCATGGTTCTGCCTGGGAATAGACAATGACTACTGTTCACAGGCGGTGAACACATCCTGTCTGAATGAGCTTATTACAACAGCCAGCACGGCTGTCTGGCCGGGGGGGGCACCGGCACCAATGTTCTCTTTGCACTTGTGGATAGACCAGCAGAATCAGAGGTGCCTCAAGAAAGACAATGGTGGGATAGAAGCTCTTTCACCCAGGATGCAGGAAGGACAAAAAAGTTTTTGCAGTGCCAGTTGCAAAGCTGTTTCTGGAGTGGCTCCCTTTGCTGAGATACACGGGTTCTGTCAGTGCCGATGCAACCGACGCAGAAGTGTGCCCCAGTCTCGCTGTGTACCCATCCAAAGGCAGGCATCTGCATGCCCAGCAGCTCAAATGCAATACATTTTCAGGACAAGTATATCCTCAGCAGTGCCAGGTCAGACACCTTCCTGGGATAAGCGGTCACAGCAACAGATTTACTCCCTTCCCCACCACAGATTAGGCCTGCACCTCCAGGGGTAGCTCCAGTTCCTGCCCAGACATCACTGCTGATCGCTCACTACGCAGTGCCATGTCCCCAATGACCATATTAATATTTGTGCTTCTAAGTCCTGTGCTTTACTTTAAAAAGACCCTCTTCTATCCTAGCTGCTTCTCCCAGCTGATGAATGGGAGCCCAGGGACAAGGGTTGTCTGCCACAGTGCCCACTCGCTCCCTGCCGCTTCGCGGGGTGCCAGCCTGCCAGCAGAGCATCCCCCCCGTCCCCGCCGTCCCTCCCTGACTCCCCGCACTCCCACCACCTCCTGCATGCACAAGAGGGCCCCCCCTGGGGAGGCACTGAGACTGCTCATCCTCCTTCCTCTCTCCCATCTCCTCCTCCTCCTGTGTGGACCCCCTCATGGCATCTACCCACTCACTGGGAGGGACATCAGAGACATCGTGCCTGCCCTGCTCCTGGTACTCAATACCAGTTACCTTGTTTTGAGGGCACTGTCAACCACTCCAGCAGCCTTCCCCTCCCACCCAGCCCCCAGAGCCAACAGGAAGAAAAGGGATAGCATGAATCCCAGCTCTCTGCTGTATGTTGTGGACAGTGCATTATCTTCACCCTACAAAGCAAGGGTAACTCTTGGTGTGCTGGGAGAGGTAGCGCTTGTGAGCACTTAGGTGATAAAGTCAGGTTATTACCTCCCTGCCCTGGCAAGGCACCTTGCTCTCCCTCCTGCTCATCTTCCCTAGGGCAGGGAGCTCCCTGCTTTAGCAAAGCCTGATCTCCCAGCCAGCTCTCCTAGGCTGCAGAGGAGATAAAGATCTTTAAAGCAGGATTTGAATTGAGTCCTCAGCTTGATGATGCCCCACTTAAGAAGAAAGCCAGGGTGAATTAACCCTGATCTCTGCTCTCAACAAGATGCACCAACAAGTGATGAGGACTTTGGAGAGAAATAATAAGAGGGACAGCAGACAAATCGGCTCTCAGAGCCTTCCTGAGAGGAGCATAACCAGCTCATGTACTTAAGGCCAAAACCCTTCTCACTCTCCCTGTAGGGTTCTTGGTGTCTTTTCTTCTATTGCCTCTATGATCCCTCAGCAAAGATCACAGCCTCAGCAACACAGCCCCAGCAGGAAAGTTCAAGAAAGGCCAAACCCTCCAGGATCATGCCTTTCTTATCTAAGAGCACAGGCAAGGGCCATCTGGCCCCAGGATGCTTTCTCCAGCAGTAAAAAGCATTGAGGCCTTGGAAAAAGGAGCACAACCTGGCCAACATACAGTGATGACTCCCCAAGTTACTCTCCCAGACAAGTTGAAGCCAGTGGATTTCATGAGTTGGACGTGGTCCCTATGAATTTACTAAACCTCACAAAATTCCTCCATAAGGACCTTGCCCAGTCTCCCCTTTAACTGCACTTTATAGTTACACTTCATAGCTACGTGCCAGGTGCATTTCTGGTGGGAAGAAAGGGGACAGTAAAAGGCCCATCTATGAAGGAAGAGACTGTTTTGCAGTCCTTCCAGTGCGGTGTGTCCCTGTAGGCAGGGAGGAGGGCAGGTCTTCCTCCTCCACACTCCTCTGTAGGAGTGAGTGGTAATGAACATGCTGGGAAAGGCCAGTAGCACTTGGGTGAGGCATATGGGCCTTTGAGTAAGAGCATGCCAGCCGAAACGGAGAGACCATCACTGTGTTCGCTCACGTTCAATGTGTCTGTAAAACTGACTAGTGCAAACATCCCATTGTGAGAGTTCACGTGTGATGTGACTCACAGTGGGCCCTGGGACGTGTTCCCAGCCCGTGAGCGTGCGAGCCGACCCCACAGGGTGTGCACGTGTGTGCTGCCTGGCTGTCAGGACTCCTGCCCACTGGGGAACTTTCCATCTAAAGCAGCTGACAGCTGCCCTCCTGAGTTTCCTGGACACCAATAATGTTTTCCCTTTTCTAATCTCCCTGATGTAAATCCATTCATGACGAGTGCCTAGAGACTTTTAATTCCATCGGCATTAAATTCACTAAAACCTCTATTACCAAAAGCTTTTAGGATTTTCCCCAGAATCTACAAGTCAGGTTCGTAGCATGACAGAACTCCACCTCTCTAGGGTGTCTGAGAAATTAATTTGTGCTTTCTAAATGCCAGGATCACTGACCAGACATTCAAAGTATACCCCTTCCTGTCTGTAAGCTCCAGCTGCTGATACGATACGTCCATTCCCAGCTGCTGAGCTGTCTTCTGAAACATCCATAACAGTGTGAGAAGAGCCCCCCACAAGAGCAGATCATCTGCCACAGCAGAGCAGTACCAGAGGTTCACAGATGCTGTATTAACAGTGAAAATGGTCTATTGCAGTGGTCCCTTGCTGCACTCATAGAGCAAAGGGCTAGCAAATGCATCACAACACCGATGTTCCCCAGTACCATAACAAGTCAAAAGGTAGTGTGGTCTCATCTCAGTGCTGCACACAGTCAGATGATGTAAAAGGACAGCGATTATCCAGCTACACCTCAGGAGAGAAGGTGGCTGGATGGCGAGACAAGTTGAAGGTGGTAGTGGTGGAGGGGGGAAGACAGCTGTGAGTCAGTGAGCGAGGTTTCTAAATGCTATAATAGTCCAGAGATGGTGCATTTATCCTTTGGTCCCAGAGGTTCATTGGTTGCTGTAATAGAGCAGAGAGATGCAATCATTTTCCGATCCCAGAGGTCTTTTTAGGTGCTATAATAGAGTAGTGGTGATCAAGCCGTCTCCGAAGCCTTGGGGTTGCTGGCATGCAGCAGGGGTGACGTCAGCGTCTCGCAGCCCCCGCAGTCCCCAGCTCCTGGATTCCAGAGGAGATGCTGGAGATGTCGCTTCCACCCCAGAGGTTCGCAGGGGCTGTGATGATGTCAGCTTTGAAACACTGCCAAAGTTCCCTCTGGCCATACAGGAGCTTTTAACCCCATGGAAAGGTGTGATACTGACCCCAGGTCTCTCGGCACTGGGACGCGAGCCCGGCTGCTCCCACTCTATCCACATCAGCTGCAGTGGGTGTAGCTCCGAGATACCCACCAAAACAAATTACAGCTCTAAGAATACAAGAGAGCTCAGAGATCCAGCAAAGAGTGGCAAGTGGAGATGATGCTCAATGTTTGTTTTCCTGGCTTAAAAACATTTCCCTGCGCAAGGAGTCACTCCACTCACACCTCGTGGGCTGCCCAGGAAGGAGACATATTTATGAGGAGTCTGAGATTTGTGTGCGCTACACACAAATAGCTAGAAATCAAACTCTGTGAACAGGCTCAGTTAGCCAAGCTGTTAATGACTTCAGCACCCTATATCATGTATTCAGTAAAAAACCCCCAAGAACTGGGACCATGCTCCTGGGTAGGGAATGCTATAGGACAGGGAGGAGGTGTTTATAGACTCAGCTCCTTACACTGGAGAGAGGAGGAAATAATCAGGTAAGGTTTCAGAGTTTCTGTAGGCTCAGGGATTTCTCTTCTCCCTTCTGCCCCAGCAGATTTTTAATTCTGGGCTCCGGCTTGGCCTGGCAAATGGAAAGGCTGCAATACCCTGTTATCCTGGTGCTGATTCCTGCATCCATAGCTCAAGCAGGAGGTGGAAGCATGGGCAATCTCCCAGGAATTTCTGGGAACTTTCCAGGTTAGGTTTCTGATCTCAGGCAATTTCAAGAGTTTAGGTGGGGTGGGGTGGGGGGGGTGGGGTGGGGGGGGGGGGAGAGAGAGAGAGAGAGAGAGAGAGAGAGAGAGAGAGAGAGAGAGAGTGACATGATTATGCCAGTTTATGTTAGGAGAGAATCTGACCCCATTCTTCCCTGAGCTTGAGGGTGCTCCTGAACATGTGATGCTAGGAAGAGTTGGGACATGAACAGAATTTCACTGCTTATGTCCCAGCAGGTGTTATTAAGGTAAGGCACATGCTGGGGAACAACCATTCCAGATCAGAGAGATGTCCACACTGACTCTCATAAAAGACATCACCAGATTTTTTGGGGGAAGAGGTGGAAACACCTCAAAGCAGACAGATGAGGGACAATATGCTCCTATCTCCATTTTCTTATTTGCTGCTATGAGTTGCAGGTTAGTATAGACTCTGAAGACTGAACCTGAAGGTTCAGGCTTGTCGTGGTTTAACCCCAGCCAGCAACTAAGCACCACGCAGCCGCTTCCCCCTTCCCCGTCCCAGTGGGGTGAGGAGGAGGAAAGAGGGGGAAAAAAAAAAAACTGTACCAGCTACTAAGAAGAAAATTAACTCTGTCCCAGCCGAAACCAGGACAAGGCTCCAAAATTGAGCTCGTCCTTAGTTAAAGATCATTTGTGTATTCTTGCTCTCCACAAAAATACACAAGCCTGCTATGAATCTTCCTAAATTCTTGGTCCTGACAAAATCTCATGACTTAGAGCTCCACAGTCCAACCTTGTGAACCTGAATCCCATGCATTTTAATTTCACTGTGCATTCCCTTGCTCCTGTGTGATGAGGAAATGAAGGACAGATGTACTCATAAGTCTCATAATTTTATTTCCTTCCAAGATCCGCTCCCAGTCTGCTGCCTGACACCGGCAACCACTGTCTCCTCCATCTCTTCACTTGGGGGTGTTCACAGGCTTTCTGTCTCACCTCAGACCCCCTTCAATTCTCCAGCATCCCTTCGGAAACAGGCTGACCCCAGTTCGGCGTGCAATTCCAAATGAGGCAGCACTACAGGTGTACTGAGAGCCTCGCAGCTCTTCCAGAGTACTCTCTACCCACTGCCTCCGCAGCCAAACAGTTACTTTGCCTGCTCAAGGGCAGCACAACACAGGGAAGAGCTCTGCAAAGAGCTCCCTGACATCCGCCCACACTTTCATTTGGCTGATACCCTTCATTCAGGACCTTTGGGGGTATCTAAAGAGTTGCGAGTCCGCCTTGCGACACACGTTACTTTGAACGTATCAACGCTGAGTTTCGTTCGCCAGAGCGCAGCGCGTTCATTTAACTTAGCTCTCTTTCGCCGGCATTTCTCACAGCCCTTTCTGGCCACAGCCAACTTAATAACTTTGTCTCATCTGCAAATTTTCATACAGCATATCTCTCCTCCCACCATTCCAAGTCATTAAACAATACAGTAAATCACATGGGATTTAGAAGAGAACCTGGAGGCCACGTTAACCTTTTGCCATGGTGAAACTTGACTGTTTAATCCCCTCACTCTTTCAGTCTCTACTCGGTTTTTGATCTATGTCAATATTTTGTCTCTCACTGACCACTTAGCTTCTTTAGTAGCTCTTGTGCAGGATCTTTCAAAAGCCTTTTGGAAGTCTAAACACATTATATCAGTTGGTTCTCCTTTATCCACTGCTTTATTAACACATTCAAAAAGTTGTAGGAGATTAGCAAGATGCAGTTTTCTTCTGCCGAACCCATGCTGGTTAGGCCCTATCAGACCACAATCTTCCAGATGTCTTCAAGCATTGCTTTTTAATTATCATTCCCACCAGTTTACCAGATACAGATGCAAAGCTTACTGATCTTTAATTCCCCGGATCATCACTGGAGCCTTTTTTTAAATATAGGTACAACATTTGGTCTTCTCCAATTCCCTGAATCAGTAGCTTTTTTTTCACAAGAGATTGCATATTTTTGTTAGCAGCTCAATCACTTAAGCTCCTTCCAAACTCTCGGATTTAACCATCTGGACTTGATAACTTATTGTTCAGGGAAAGGGGGGGGAGGTTTTGTGGTTTTTTCAGTGGGTTTTGGGTTTTTTTATGATTGGCTTTGTCCCAGCACCCATTATTCTACCAGCATGGTTTCTAACAGTTCCTCATCTAAGCAGATATGGGAAAAGAATCTCACAAACACCGTTGGTAGGGACGGCTGATATAAGAGAAATCATAAGAGAATTCAGCTCCCCAGCAACATCCTAAAAATGGAGATACTGAGTCACTTTAAACACAGGAGGTGACTGGAATTGATCAGTGCGAGTTTTCTTGGATAACTTCCACCCTGTTCTGACCGACCAAGCTAGTTTTGCTCATTTGTTTGGGTCTCTTGCTGAATAGTGATTTCCATCTTGACCCCAGAACATTCAGGGCAGGAATGGAGCTAGCTTGATTATATACAGCCTAAGGTGCAATAAAAAGAAAGCGACCTCAGTGCTGGGGGATGCATGAACCTGGGAGATGAAACCCAGCGAGGATGAAAAGAAGTAAATCAGAAGGTGAGCAGAACAATGCTGGGCTGTTAGCTCCATTGATTGCCTTTCAACTGAATCAGCCCCAAGACATGAAATGCAATGGGAAATGCTGGGGAACTCAAATAAGTAGCCCCATTATATGAATGTTTCTCTCCTTGTGCCGGGCTGGTTCTCGATAGCTCTCACCATGTTGGCTGGCTTTAAAAGGCATGGGAGTTCAGATCAGGGCACGGCCTGATGGCCTTGATATGCCACTGCCTTCAAGCCACATGGCCCATTGGTCCTACAACAGGGGGACAGAGAGGAAGCTCAAGATGGGCAAGAAGCACCCACAGGTTTGTGTCACAGTGAACACACCATGGTGAACACATGACCAGCTGTGGGTACATGTTCACCTGCAAGCCTGTCTGCAAGCCAACACTGCCGTTCCAGCTTCTGGAAACTGCCACACTCCCATCAAAAATGACACTCAGAACATCTGCATGAAATCTACCTACCCTATGACAGACCTGGCATACCTACCTTACCTGACGGATATGTACACAAGTATATTTCACAAAAGAGGAAGAGAAACTTCAATAAATCCCTCTTAACTAATTGCTGCTATTCAGTTCTTACAGGACATGTTGATGGGGCAATTGTAGAGAAAATTCTGCCTCGTGTAGCATGTTGAATTTATTCCCTGCAGACATTGCCTATGTGAGGTAATGTGGCCATAAGTATTTCTGGGGAGCAGTCTAAAGGCAAGTCTGTGGCTCCCTCTAAGACCTCACCAACATCCCTCCAGTACGGAGCAAGGCAATTCCCAGCAGTGCTGGGCAGCACACTCACCTCCTGTGGCTCCACAGGGCGAGGGCCAGGAGGACAGAGGACATGGGGAGGGGTTTCTCAGCCATGCTCCCCCCTCCATATCAGGGACACAGGAACAGGCACAGGAGAAGACAGCTCCAAGCAGGAGAAGGGAATCTCAGGCTGGTTATTCCCTGGGTTAAGGAGGTGGACGGGAGATGAGCAGTCCCCCTGGTCCTCCTGCCACAGCTTTTCAGACCACATCTGTGCCCACTACAAACATGGTCAGGTTGAACTCTAGCCTGTAATACCTATATGAGAGACACATACCACATATTGTCACCGCAGGGACATGCTGCTCTCTTCCTGCCTCCTTTTCCACCCCTCTCTTCCTTTGCTGCTTCTGCCCTTTTTCTCTCAGGTCTTCCCTCTTTCTTAGTGTCTCCATCCCCTCCATACCCCTACGGGCCTTGCAATCCCCTTTCCCTCCGTGACACCTCCCTCCACTGCCTGCAGGTCTCCATCTCCAAGAAACAAGGCAGGGCTCACACCTAAAGAAGCACAGCAGGAATGAGACAGGGGAGGAGCTCAGAGGAGGAAGAGGTCTTCTTCATCCCCCGAGTTAGCCCAACACGACACCCCAGCCTGTGACCTGGCCCCACACACCAGGCACAACCCTGCTGAAGGTGCCTGCTTGGGCTGGGATGAAGCAGCATGGACACCTGCACAGATGCTGTGCTACCGCATGCGGGCTAAGCCGGGCAGGGAGGTAGCACGAATCCCATCCAGCTGCTCTTCTAGCACGGCTTATACTCCTCTCCTTCTCCTCATGTGCATGGGTTTGTCATGCGTGCGCATCTTGGGGCTGCCCTCGGCCGCTCAGCAGTGGCTGTGCAGAGGGTGCAAGGGGGAGGGAAAGTGATGGGGCCGGGGATGGCTGGCCACCAGTCATGGCCTGTACCAGGGTCCCCTTTGCTCCCCTGATATACACACACAGACAAGCGGTGTGGCTGCTCAGTGAGGCGCAGCCAAGAAGCCTGCCCTCCGCCACTGAATCCCCACTCTGTTTCCCAAGTGACAAGCCACAAACTCCCTTTCTCTTCCCAAACAAACAGAGGCTTGAGTGAATCTCTGCCTCAGCCCTGGCACGCAGCACCCTGGTCATTACGGATTCTCCTCCAGCATCCAGCCCCCTGCGAAGGTCAGCACGCAGCCATGCCAGCAGAGTCCGCAGGCCACACCTCCCTTTCCCCACAGCATCCCTCTGTGCAGTCTGAAGCACCATGCAAACAGTAAGCATGCCTTCATATCCCTCCTCCCCATCCACCTCCCCTCCCCCAGTGTTTGTGGCTACAGCCTGCCCCACATAGAGGTAGGGGAAACTGAGGCACAGCATGGTGACCGGTGAGAGACCTCACTGGGATTAGGATTCAGGAGCCCTTAGCAACAAGGTTTTGCAGTCGCTGTCATCTCTTGGCTTCAAGCCCCAAAAGCCCATCTTGCTGGGCTTTAAAGTAAAGCTGGCTTCAGACCGCAAAACCTGGTCAGCAAATGCTCCTCTTCATCACCAGAGACTTGCACAGGTCCACACACAAGCATGAGGTGAACCACCCCTTGCCACCTTCCTGCCCTTTTCCCCTGCTCGCAAACAAAACTACCTCCCTCAGCAACACAAGTGCCTGAGTGACAGATCTGGAAAAAGTCCCTGCAGTGTAACAGTAAGGGTTTGTGCTCATACTCTGTCCCAAGTGAGCACCTGCCTCCGATGGGGCTGTCTCGGCTCCCGCCTATGGTGCAACCCCATTTTCTGCCCACATGATCCTATGAGGAATGATAACGCCTTTCCCGAGCCCTGTGCACTGACCATGGGGCTGTGGGGTGGTCAGGGCTGGAGAGCAACATCCTCCTGCTGAGACAACACTCCCTCCCCTTCCTCTTCGGTGCGATGCCTGCCCTCCTCCCAGCTGGTGTCATCCTCCTGTCCCCGCACACACGCTCTCCAGGGCAGCAGGCAGCGGGCGAGACACCGCTCAAAAGCCAAGCAGAGATGTGGCCACCAGCCAGAGGACATACTTGTCTCTCTAGGATCTCCCTGGACCTGGGGTGATGCTAGGAGAGATGGAGCTACAGAGAGCTGGGTTTCTGCCTCGCTGTGCATCACTTCTCAAGACACCTGAGAGACCAGGGCTGCTGCAACTCCTGAAAGGGGAGGGCAGCTGCCTGGTGTGGGACATGGCTTGCTTCCTGCTAAAACTGTAATTCAACCCTCTTTTGAACCGGCTTGCCCAACAGGAGGGACTGAACCAGGCTGGCTGCGGTGTGCAATTGCATCTTTCAAATTATCCAGAGCGCACACGATCCGGAGCGCGTGCCAGATGTGGAAGGACAAACAACACTTGAGCCAGCATCAAGCTAGAGTTGTGCAGACAGATAATACCCAACGCAACATAAACCTTGCCAGTACAGAGTTAAGCCAACATTGTTTTCTAAACAAATCTGAAGCAGCAGAGTGAGTTCATACTGGATCAGCATTTTCTACCATGTAGCCGCAGCAGTTTTGACCCAGTACCAAGTTCCCTAGAGCTGGATTTATTGTCTTGTCCACCCTGAGCCAGTGCCAAAGCCATGTCCTGAGAGGCCTGAGGAATTTAACCAATGCCAAATGGCTTTGGAGGCTCTATCTGGGAAGAGCTTGCTTTCTGCAAACTCCCCAATAACGAAACCGAGTGCAACTGCATGGTCACGCTCCCTGCCAAGCCCCAGCCAAGAGTGACACATCAACAACGCTACAGTCACTCCATCACCCGCAACATACACACACACACACGCACGCAGCGAAGGGTGTGAACCACAGGGGAAAAGATCACTTCACAGTATTGTCAGCTGGCAGCAGCATCCAGAAACGATCCTGCTGGGGAACATCAGCCCTTCCCGAGGCTGCCCAAAGCTGCTCCTGCCCAGCACGGCATGCACCGAGGGGTCACGAGGGATGGGGAGTGCTGGAGAGGGAGTGAGGAAGGGGTGCTGTTGAAAGAGGGCTCAGGGGTACCCCAAAAGAGGAAGAAAAACAGCTGGCGCCACCAGACAGAAGTTGAAGGCAGCAGTTTGGGTGGAAGGGTAGATGTCGGGGTAGTCAGAGAGAGGGCATCAAGGAACTGCAGCCGGAGAGGGCTGACGGCAGGGTCCCATGGTGGCAGCAGGGAGACGCACTGGAAGATGCACCCTCCTTGCCGGCATCACCAGGTGAGACTTGGGCAGGAGGGGAGCAACCCATCACCTCCTTCAGGGGACACCACACCAGCACCACTGCCAGGGCTGTGCAGCAGCAGAGACCCTGCTGGCCCCTTCCCCTCGGAGAAACGCAGCAGCCCCAAAATCTGACTTAGAAAGCCCCAGCATCTGCCAGAGTCTGTGCAGAGCCTGAAACCACAGCCCGGCAGGTGCAAACTCTCAAACCTCCCTCCTAAAACCCACTCCTCTGAGGACGCCCTCTGCCCTCTGCCTTGCCAGCAGCTTGTTGCTTTCAGGTCTTATTCTGGGGAAAGGCACCTCCAGGCACATCCGTGCTCCTCGAGGGCCGGCAGCGCATCTG
Source organism: Gymnogyps californianus (assembly GCF_018139145.2). Lineage (NCBI taxonomy): Eukaryota > Metazoa > Chordata > Aves > Accipitriformes > Cathartidae > Gymnogyps > Gymnogyps californianus. The sequence goes on from NC_059471.1 coordinate 161,006,609, forward strand.
GGCCTGCCCAGGCAATGGGAGAAACAGCTGCTCCCCACTCCCCTCCCATCCCCGTGCCACAGCAGCTCCAGCAGCACAGAGACGTGGCATGGAAATAGTGTGGCTCATCTTCCTGCCTTCCCTGCAGAGGAGCTGGGGAAAGGGGCACCAAGGGCAGCCCCAGGCGACGGAAGGCCCTTTCAGGTGCTCCCAAGAGCTTTGAGCCCCAAAATGGGTCAGGCTCGGCACAGGGCCCCTTCACTGCCTGTGCAGGGCACACAGCGTTCCCAGCTTACGAAACACACTGTCTCCAGCAGGAAAACATCCCTTCCAGCCAGGCAGGAGCACCAGGGGACAGCAGATAAGCAGTGACAAAGAGCATGCCCATCACCCCAAAAGCTGTGCCAGGCTGGCCTGGGTATTCAGAGGAGGTACCTGGCTAGGAAATGGAGGCCAGCGTCCTCCGTGGGGAATCGGGATACCCAAAATATCCGTGAGATGAGGAGGGAGGGGGAACTCCCCCCCGGCATGCCCCACTCCTGGTAGCATGATGCCCACTCCTGCTCTGCTGCAAGCTGCGTCCCCGAGGGGACCCAGGCCAGGGCCGCGGAGCCCAGCCGTGCTGCTGGGCAAACCAGCCTGCTGCTCCGCTGCAGCAGCGTCAGCCCGGCTGCCCCCTCTCCTGAGAAACAGGGGAGGGGGAAGAAAATGCCGTAGGGAGAAGAGCAGACAGGTGTGTGCCAAGGGAGGGATGGGAAAGGAGGGGAACGCACTCGGGACTGCGTGCAGGGGACCCGCAGTGCTTCCCCCTGCTGCTCTGCAAACAACCCCTCCCTGCACACGCATGCAGAGCTGCAAGGAAAGGGGGTCGGAGGGGAGGGAGCAGCTCTCCATTACGGGCAGGGGGCCTGATGAAAGCCTAGATTTTATTCACAGCGTAGCAAAAACCCCTGCCTTCCCTCACACCTCTGGGGAACAAGCAACAAGAGGGAGGGAGGGATGGAGAGAGGCGCACAGACATAGGTGCCGAGGTTGGCTTACCTCGCGGTGCCTGTGCTGGGGGTGCCCGGGTGTGTGGGAGGTAAATCCAGGGCTCTGCTCTCCTCGGCGAGTGCTGGGTAAGGCCTCTCTTCAGTCACATCAAGGAGTGGCCTGTGAGTAGGTGCTCCAGCTCACCGCTCGATCGAAGCTGCCATGGATTCATTGCGAACGACTTCGTCTTCTGTGAGGAGAGGAGGAAAGGGGAGGGGAAAAAAAAAAAAAGGGAAAAAAACCACCAGCTTAAGACTTGGAGGGTAGATTCACTTCTTTCTTAGGTTTCCAATGGCAACTGAATATACCACAGATGAAGATCAGGGGGGGTGGGGGGTGTGTGTGTGTGTGTGAATGTGTGTGTGTGTGGGAGGGACGGAGAGATGCACAGCTGCTGAGTCCACAGGCAGTGTGGGGTGTGAGCTAGTCAGGGCATATCAGTGATTATGGGAACAGACAACTGGACACGGGCAGCAGAGCAGACAGATGGACAGAAAGCGATTTAAAGGACGGAAAGAGGATGGCCTGTATCCTAAGAGCCTAGCTGTCCCACTGCACACAAAGAGGAGACAGCACCTGGCCCAGTGCAGGGCAAGGTGCTGACAGAGCCACGCCAGGAGAAGGTGAAGTGTGCCTACACACATGGCCGCATGCACGCTGACATGCCGCCTCCCAGCCCTGCTCACATCACCCAGGCATGTCCCCCCACAAGCACACTGTTCACACTCAGACTGCTACACACATGCTGTACACACACACACACACACACACACAGCCTTTTCATATCCCCACGCACCACCTTGCATACATCCCCTAAAAATTCAGTCTCTCCAAAGGGTGAGGTGCTTCTCTTCTTCACATACAACCTGCACCTACAAAGTTGCACAGCTGTATTAACATGCATACGTGATATTTCAGACAACCATCACACAACAACATCGACTCCACCCAGCATGTTCCACCACTCATATGAGTACACAGCAAAACCATTTATATACAGCACAGCGAATACTGACCACTGCACAAATGCATGCTGAATATCTGAACATATCTACCACACACAAACTCCTCACCACTTACACGTTAACTGTCACTGCACAAATGCACATCATTTAATAAGCCCACCTCCATATCAAAGACCAGAAAAAGTGCCATGTCCACACACACACACAAACATCTATATCAGTGCAAACAGCACACGAGCATATCACAACGCACACATCTACAAGAAAACAAAAGCACATAAAACACCCTCACGCGCTTAGGAACATAAGTCAAGCAAGCACCGCTGGCTGCATATCACACACAAATATAGTATGCTTACAAATTGCCTGCAGCATACAAACTGATCACATCAGATACTGTTACCTACCTAACTCAGCCCACACAGTGGCATACCATCCTTCTGGATCCTAAACGCTAGCCCCAGCATCACTGAACACCAGCCATATTCTGTCACATGGAAAACACAAATACTCATCAACATCCAACACAGGCAGACAAACACAAACTACACATGAAACGCAGACAGCCAGCATCACTCACCCAAAAAAATGACATCCTTGAAAGTTATGAAGCTGGAACTCACTTGGGAGACAGCTGTATTATTCTGTGCACCTGCACATGTGCATGTGCACACACACGTAGCGCTGCCACACCAACTCTGCTTAAACTACCTCCATCTCTGAGATCTTCCCTTTTTTTACACTTTCTCTAGTTCTGCCCATTCTACCATCTCACAGCAAAGCCTATGTATCTGTCTGCTGACACGTGTTGCAGCTCCTGGGGGCAAAGTCTCTGGAGCAGAAAGCCTGTAAAAGCATCCCTTCTCCTTTCCTCCTTTCTTCTGGTGTTAGATGTACATAATTTGCATGCAAAGAGGAGTGCAAGGTCCCACCAGCACCAAGTGCTCTGAAATTGGCTGATAGTGGCATCAGGGGACATGACTGCAAAACCTAAGTGTAGTGAAGAAGTACATAAACACTTATGGGAAACAGAGATTTGGCCAGGAAGGCACCAGCTTCCCCCAGGCCCCAGGAGAGACAAGGAGATGCGTGAGGTGGGTAAGAAGGGGTGAGGGAAGGAGGGGAGATCGGCCCGGCACCAGGACGGCACAGGCGAGCACTCTGCCAGGCTTGTTTAACAAGCTCGGTAGTGTCACAGCATGATACTGCTAGCCATGACAGAGAGTAATCAGGGTTCGGCATCAGGGCAAGCGAGTGTACCTGTGTGCTCCCAGGAAATGGGAGAGGCATGGGAAAGCATGGGTTTTCTAGGGGGGGAGAGCAGCTGCGTGTGGGTGCAACTGCAGGCATGTGGTGCAGGGGTCCGTGGCTGTACTGGGATCACTGGAGCAGTGGGTACTGGCACAGGTACAAAAGGGAGAGCCCACAGACACAAAGAGGCTGGCATAGTGGTGGCGTGGACACAGGCAACACAGGGGTTGCAGTCGGGTCTAGCCCTAGCCACACAGAGGGAAAATGGAGGGAGTCCCGCAAGCTCTTGTCCTGTGCTATTGGATGGGCATGGGCTCCAAGCATGTACAGACACACCTCAGTGTAAGTCAGTGAAACATGCATTGCAATAGCCACTTCCAGGAACTCCCTGCCCTCCTACACATTGCGTGCCCCAGCACCCTGCTTCCACAGCTCTTCACCAAACACCCCCCAGCCGCCTTCCCAGCACATGCAAGTACACCTTCCCCACCGTTACTCAGGCATGCAAACTCTCCACTCCCCAAAGCCACCTACTTCACACCTTCCCCCAGAGCGCTCCCACCTTCCCACGCACGCACCACACGCATGTTCATGCAGCAGCATGAGAGGAGCCAGAAGAAACATGTGGGGAAGCCTCCACCACCACCTCAGCCCCTCCAAACCACCCCCTCTTCCCCTCTACCTCCACTACTGCCACCACCACTCACTTTTCAGAAGTGCTCTGAAGGAGTAAAAATTTCCTCTCTCTCAGCTAAACTTGGCCTGTGCACCCAGGCAATTTCAGCTTGCTAGGAACGTCTGTTCCTCAGCACTATGCTCAGTTGTACCTGCACGCCTCTTCCCACAAACATCCATTGTGCATTACAGGAGATGAATAATGCAGGCTGAAAGGGGACAAGTGAAAGAGTCTTTTGGGCCTCAGCAAGGCACATGTACAGAGCGGAGTGGAGATGGAGTTGCCTCATTTGGTCAAAGCTAACAGATGCTGCTGAACCTGGAAAAGCCACCATGGCCTGAAGTTCTACTCGGGTTAAAGTACGGTCATGAGGGCAATTTGAAGAGACTTTTGGACTCAGGATTTCTAATAGGTGCTGAGAGGTAACACAGAGGTGTCGTGTGTGGATGGGCAAGGAGAATCTTCATCTCTGAGATACTTCGCACTGAGTTAAGCAGCTGAAGAGAGCCACTAGTGGAAAAGGGAACCATCATCCTAAACTGACCTCCAAACCATCTGCTCCTGTGCTTCAGGGGCATGGAAGAAGCACCACGACTGGCTAAACAACGGAAAAGGGAGAGTGAAAGCAAGGCAAACAGGAGCCAAGGGGGATGTGCATGTGTGTTTGCATGTGTACGTCGGTGTGTTGTTCATCTTGTTCATCTCAAAGGGATGTGTTTTGCCTCACCTTCACATGCCAGTTCTGTGCTGGCAAGCAAGGAGAGCTGGAAGACACAAAAACATGTGTGTCTGTCAGTGTTGCCATGAGTGAGTCCATCTGCGTGGGATAATGCTGAAAGGGGGCAACATGGACAACGTGGTGTCATGTGCGCACATGGGTGTGCAGGAATGTGTGGCCTCTGGTGAGCATCTGTGTGTTGGTGTTGTGCATGTGCCTGTTGTCAGCAGTGGACTCCAGGTATTGATGGATGGAACATGTATCTGTACGTGTGTGCATCCAAGTGCTGTACTATAGGGTGAACAGTGTGTACGTGTGTGAATCTGTTCTTTGCTGAAAGCATTAGTGCATTTGTGAGGTGTCATAGGGAGCGATGTGTCCTCTGTGGGTTGTCTTGTGTGTGTGTGGCAGCATTTACACCTCTGTGCAACTCCAGTGTGTTACTGCACACCTGCAGAGTGAGCATCCTTGTGAATGCAATGCCATGGGTACAGCACAAAACCATGGTAAGTGTGCATGTACTGCATGCACCCCTGGGTGCATACAGGTTTGCAGGGATGGGATCCCTCTCTGGGTGGAGCAGTCTGTCTGGCTCCTGCACTGCCTCTTCCTCCTGGTCTCTGCTCTTCCTTTCTCGCCTTCCCTCAGTTCCCCTCGCTCACTGGCAGCAGCGTACTCTGCCCTGGGAACCAACTCCCACACACCAACACACAGCAAGGGAACTCCTTCCCTTGCAGTTCCCTGGTATCTTCCCATACCAAGAGCCAGAAAGTGAAGAAAAACCTCGCTGGGCAACCTGAACTGGACCTATTCCCTTTCCATGTCCTTGTCACTCATTTCCAAGCCCCAGGAACTGCATCACAAACCCACAAACTTTCACCCAAACCTACAAACTTTCACCCAAACCCACAAACTTCCACCCCCCAAACCCTGAGCACCACGAACCAGACTCATGGCTCACATCCAAGCCATGGGCCGTCTAAAGCTGACACAGCTCAGGTAAGGCAGCTCAAGGTAATAGTTAACAGACAGCGGTCCCTATAGCTGGGAATACAGAGAGGCTCCTGCAGCTATGGTGATACCTGTTCGACTTTCAATTCCCCAGCCAGAATCACCCACAGCTGGGTTTGGTGTAAGAAAACTTTCGCACAAATTGCAGTCAGCACAGCTCAAACTCATGCCTCTGGAGCCAAAGCAACATGTCTTAGCTGCTCTGTCATTGCTCCCACATCAGAAGGCTAAACCTTTGGCCAGATCCCACATGTACTGAGTAACCTCCAGGCTAAACCAAAGCACGGAGCCTGCCCACTTGGAGCACCTCCTGGGGCAGTGGGGCTTGAGCAAGAAGAAAACCCCAGACATCTCTTTATTCCTTTAACCAATACTGCAGATCACTACCTTCCTCCCAAACACCCTACCCTGAGCTCTACATGTTTGTTCTGGGGCTGATCTAAATTACTCAACTCCCCAAATTGAAATGCAAACATCTGGCCTCCATTTCAGGCTTTGCTTTTGCCCTATATCTCACTCTGCACCTATTCCCTCTGGAGGACAAAACTAGCACACAGGAGCCAGATGTGAAAATATGCACACCTTCCCTGGAAGGCTTCACGGGCTCCCAGCAAGACCCAGTTTCATCCAGGCCCAGGATCATACAGTTTTGCCTTGAAAATGAAGCCTAACACTTAAAGCTTCATCTGTTTTGCCTCAACTGCAATCCTGAATCAGTGATATCCCCAAACTTCACCCAACCCTATACACTGAAAGCTTAGCCTCTAAGCTCAATTTTCTCCCCTTTAATGTGACCCCAGGTTTCTTCTGAACAGAGACCCAGCCTTTCACCTTGTTGCTCACCAGCAAGGCAGTGTACTCTTTACACATAAGAGTGCTCAGTGCCAGATCCCTTCCCCGATGTTTTCCCCACGCCATCGAAGACGACAGGCTGGGAAAGTCTGGCTCTCTGACCTGCCAGGTAGCAGCAGCCATGACCCATGGTGCAGGTCTCCGGGAGCCAGGCCAGGATCTTCCCAGGTTTTTTTCCCTGGCTTGCTCACAACTAACAGAGTTTGGGTGACCTTTTTGCTGCTGGCAATCACAACCAGGAAAAATAGCCCTCTGTGTTAATATTTAAACGCCCACCACAAAAAGCCCGGGGCCAGCCTCAGCGCCTGTTCTGGGCTTTCCCCTGTGCAGCACCACCAGCATCACTACTCCACTTGCCCCAATTCTTCCCTCACCTTGAGGTCTTTCCCTCCAGCCCCGCACCCTTCTCTTCCCTCCTCGGCTTCACGAGCAGCTCCTGCCGATGCCTTTCCCACGTCCTGCCCTGCAGCCTCGCCAGCTTTCCAGGCCCCACTGGGCATGCGGAGAGCAAGCCCCTGATTACCATTCAAGCTGGATTCTCATTAGGCAGAAATGCCCCTCCAGGAGATCCATTAACAGTCCATAAGGTTAACTTAATCCAGCCAGTCTTGTGTGGTCTCTGCCCAAATTCCCTATTACATTAACAATCTTGAGCCTTAATTAGCATGTGAGGCAGAGGTGGCATTATAAATGGAGATAATACGGAGCAGTAAGAATAAACAGGCCAGGCTGTCTCTACCCCACCATGCATGCAAATCCTCTTCTGTGCGGAAACGGCATGACCTTCCCCCATGGGCAGCACACGCTGAGGGGCTGGGGTGCCCCAGACCAAAAACGAGCCCTGGGACATACAGCCAGGCTGGTGCAGGAGGATGGTGGAGAGGAAACAGGATCCCAGAGAGACCCTTCATCTGCTCGGAAGAAGGGTTGCTAATGAGAAGATGAGGATGTGGCAAGTTCTATGAGGGAAATCCTTGCACTGGGGAGGAGCAGTCATATCCCTGGCTAATCCAGCCATCCTGTCTTTCTGGGAGGCTTGGGAAAGCAAGGCCAAGGTTGTGTGAATCTCTATTCCCTTGAGTGCTTGATTCACGCTGCCATATGTGTGCACATAGGATAACACAATGGGCGTATGCCCTTGAACACCACTTGCAAGGAGGGGGTGTCTGCCTGATGGGGAACAGGCTGTAGTAGCTGGGGAAGATGCTCCTCATGAGCCTCCTTTCTGACCACTGAGCCCCAGTACACTGAGAATACAGTACAGGACAGAGGGGGTTCAGGTGAAGGAGGGAAGCAGTCACCTGCAGGATCAGAGAACAAATGGACTGGGGCTCCTTCTTGGAGTGAATCACAGCAGATTCACTGTGCGGCGGGGAAGGGACAGGTCTTTCTTGGGACAGGCTGGTGACTCGGTGCACAGGTGGCCAGTCAAATCAGCTTGGTCATCACAAGTGAAGGGGCAGCCTGGTGCAGACCCTCTCCCACCCCAGGCAGAGCCAACCAGTCCTCGGGGAGGAGACACCCCGGGTGAGAGGAGGGGAGAACTGGTGCTGCCAGCAGCAGCAAGGCGCCGGGGGAGCAAAGGCCACAAACTGGTCAGGGCCGCGCAGTGTGCCAGCCAGGCTGTGCGAGGAGAGCTTGTGTATGGCCTGCTGCCCTTCTGTCATCCCGCAAGCCTGACACTTTCTTCTAAAACATGCACTTGCAAAAGCATAAGACAAAACAGGGGAGGAGGGAAGCAGAAGAAGCCAAGTCAAGGAAGCAGAGTCTAATGACAGTGCCTCTGGACTGCTAATTCACACGTCCAGCAGCACCCAGCAGGCTGGGGAGGGAGTGGGAACCTTGCTGCGGGACCTGCAACTGCAGGGAATGGCATCCTGGCTTGTTCCTGAGGCCTGACCCATCCTGTTCCAGCTGCACGTAGCTCCATTGTGATCAGTGTGTCCCTCTAGGCTTTGCAGAGAGGCTTGCACTGTGGGCAATGATCCCTGAAGCACAGAGCGATATCCCCTGTGCCTTGGCCCTAAAGCACCCGGCCGGTGCTAAGTAGCCTTGCTTAGCAAAGAGCGGTGCTGCAGGCTGAGACTGCTCTCTCCCAGAGCAGTCTCAGGACTGTGCTCAGCATCAGCCCAGCTGCCTTCACGTTCCCAGAGGCACAGTGGGCAGCAGGCAACAATGGAGGCCCTGAGCAGAGCCCAGCTCTCCCACTTACCAGAACAGCAAGCTCCCACTCCCCCAGGCCCACCAGCCAGCCCCTGCCAAATCCATTTGTCCAATCTTGCGCTTTCTACTAATCCTGTTGAGCCATCCTTTAAGTTGCTCTGAGGCAGAGATAGAAAATACAACGGATGCGTTAAGATGCTTCCCCTGACCTTGGTCAATTCAAGATAAAGGGCTTTGATTTAAAAAATTATGGTGGGGGTTGTCACTGATCCATCACATGGATTAAAGGAAAACAAACAGAGACACAGGGTGCAGCCCGTGTTAGGTGAGCCAACAGGGAAGGGAAGAAAGGTTACAACCAGCATGGGGGAGGAGACAGAAGAAAGGAAAGGACAGAAAGTGAGAGGGGAGGCAGAAAAAATACCTTCTCCCTCACCATCTCCACACTTGACTACTGGAAGAAAAGCTTTATACAGACATGGTGTGATACAACATGTCCCACCACCTTCCTTGGTCTGTAAGGAAGAGCGAGGCAGCTGCACTGTCCTGTGGTGTGACCAGGCTGGGAACAGGCTGCTGGGACTGGAGAAGAGCTCCTTGCCCCGTGAGAAGCACCCAGTGGGAAGCAGGGACCGAAATCTCGAGGCATAAATGGCTGCTACAGAGATCTCGCCACCACTGTCTCTCCTTCTGATGCTGTTCAGGCCTTTCTGCCTTCACCCCTTGCCCCTTCCTTCACACCAAACCTCTCCCCTCATCTCCTCCCCTTGCTGACAGTACTGTCCCTCACTCTCCCTGCTGCCTGTCCTGGCCCAGGTCACATTTGACAGCATCTAAGCAGACTTTCCACCACTCACCTCACGTTAAACCACGACAGTCCCCTACAGCCCTTAATTCAAAGGTTATTCAGAACAGTTTTCCTCTGTAGGAAACGTCATAAGGGCTACTGAGGGCACCTTCTTCTTTCCCCGTACCCTCCAATACCGCAAGGTTGTTGCACCCCACCGGGGCCTTTTTCTTCCTGGCATGAGCCTGTATCCTCCCTCTGAACCTATTCTGTTTGAAGACCACTCACAAGATGGCTGATGTTGCATTTGCATTCATCTTTTCTCCATCACCTGGCTGAGGGTCTCAGCTAGCCAGAAGATACGAGAAAATCTTAATTTCAGCAAGGGTTTTGTCGCTAAAACTCTCAATGTGCCATAGAAGAGCCTAGTCCTGACCTAGGACCTGACTCTTGGGTATCTCTTTCAAGTGGGTCAGGATGTCCCTGTGCTGTGCTTAGGCCTGCGAGCCTCCTCATAGGCAGTCCAAGTCCTCTTACCTTCTCCTCCCACTCTCCTCCACTGCCCATCACACCAGCAGAATACCCAAGCCATATTTTCACAAGACCCTCGTGTCTACAGACTGTCCCACCATCAATCTGCTTATCTGAACATCCTTCAGTCAGAGCCCCAATCAGATCTCCATTATCTCTGGCCTTTCAATCCCCTCACTTGCTCTGTATTGACCAGTCCCAACTCCTGCCTGTGCTGACCACCATCGCCTACGCTCAGAGAAAGCTATCCCCACATCCCGAGGTCCACTTCAAAATTCCCCTTCCTATTTTTCAAGCCTCCTAGGATCCTGCCCAGTCCTGTCTTGATGGCCAAGGGCACCCTCAACTGGTTTCAGAGTTTCTGCCTAGCTTCTTCACCTCCTCCTACACCATGCCACTGCAGCTGACACAAAAGTCTTCACCTGTGTGGGACCTGGCACAGTGCATCTCTGCAATGTCACTTCCCACCTAGCAATGCGCCATGTCCTTCTGTCACTACAAAGCTGCACTGCTGTAGCCAAGAAAGAGGCAGCTGATTGATGCAGAAAGATGAAAGGTGAAGGGCTACTGGAAAAGAGACAATAGAGACCATAAAATGAGACAGGTTTATAAAACCACGGCTGACACAGGAAGGGTAGAGGGGACAGGTGTTAACTGTCTCTTCCCACCCAAGAATCCACGTCAGGAAATTAAACCAGAAAGTAACAGGTTCAAGACAAACGACAGGAAGTCTTGCATTGCACACTGCATGTTTAGGCTGCAGAACTTCCTACCGTGAGATTTTGTGGATGCTAAAACTTTACCTGACTTCAAAAATTGGCTGGACAAATTCAGGGAAGAAACAAATCCATAGAGACCTATGAAGTGTACAACAGATCTTCTAGCACAAGGTCCCTCAGCCACACATCACTGGAGGCTAAAAGAGTGTTCAGAGGACATGGTCCTACACAGTTGTCCCGTCTTTATGCTCTTCCCTCTTTCAGCCACCGTTGGAGATACTGGACTGGAAGGATCTCAGACTTGGCTAAGTAGGGTCCTTCTTATATTCCTATGGCTTTCCATAGCCAGGCTGACCCATAAGTCACAGGCAAATAGTAGATATCAGTAACAGTATCATTTTGGTGCATTAGATCACATTGGAGATGGATGGACAAGGGAGCAAACAACAGAGTCCATTCCAAGAAGGACTTTTTTTTCCCTCTCTTCTAAAGCTGGAAGGAGGTCTGAGGTCATTTCAACCAGTCATCCCAGTACAGATCCTTGCTGGAATAACATCTGTTCTTGAGTGCTAGCCCCCCCGATGCCTTGTTCCAGACTTTTTAATACCAAATCCCCTTTCCCTGTTGATAAACACAGAGCCCTTTCAGCAAACCATCTGTAACAGGGCCAGCCCTCTCGAATTCCCTTCCATTTCCCTGACCTGTCTATCCTTCTATTCACAGCAGCCTCTCCATACTAATCCTTTTATTATGATCTGACTCAATTTTCCTGGCCTGTGACTGCAATGGGGAAAAAAAGGAGGGGTGTTAATCCTTCTGACCTTGTTGTCCCAATTCTGGACCATCTGTGACTAGGAATTCAGAGGAGGGAAGTCTGATCCTCCTGACCCCACTGTCCCCATGCCATCTTTGGAAAGAGGGAACCGCTCGCTTTGGCAGGTTCAGTCTGTATCCTCCTAGAAAGTTGTTGTGGCAAAGCCCCTTTTCACCTACAGGCACTTCCTACAGGATTGCTTCCTAGACTACCTCTCCAGCCACAGACGATGGAGAGATGGAGGGAATAATGTCCTCCACCTCCATCAGACTCCCTTTACTCATTCCTCTCGTACCACCTCTCTGCTCCCTCAACAACAGTGTCTGCAGGTTCTCCCCAGCCATGAGACAAGGAATCAATAAAAGGTGAAAGGCAGTCATCAAACATCTCTCAAAACTTTCCTGGCAATGCTTCATATGAAGAAGAGGCTTTACAGATCACTCCACCTCCACCATTGGCCAAGTCTAGCTTATTCCCTCCACCCCTTTTCACCACCATATGTTTCCTTGCTGCAAGCAGTTGTGTCTCCATAAACCTGCCAGACTATTTCATAGTTGGTCTGAGCACTCACACCAGGCAACTTGCATGTATCCTCAGAGCCAACCAAATATTCTCCTCTTTGCTCAGCCTCATCCCATACCTCTGATTTTCCCACCTTTTGCCACCTTAAATAATCTCTTCCTTTCCTTGCTGTTTACAGTCCTCAAATACTTGTAACTGTTATCACATCATCATTTAGCCAAGCTCTACATATTTAGTTCTTTTAATCTCTCCTCGTAAATAAGTCCCTCCAGCCCTTTCATCATTTTTGTTGCTCTTCTCTGAATTCCCTCCAATTTATCACCCTCCTTCAGCTAGCGCAGCACCCGGGTTTGAATGCCAGGTTTTCCAAACTGGTCTCACTAAAGCCTTGGAAGTAACATGAATTGGGCCTCCCTTGTGCTTCAAGGCTTGATGTTTCTGGATGTACTTGAGTACACAGATGTCAGGAAAGCTAACTCACTTCATACATGTGGCACCAGGTAATACAACTCAAGACTATCTCTTAAAGCACAGGACCTCTCCCCAGGGAGAGGAAGAAGCAGATTCATGAGAGGTGGGGAGAAGAAGATACATGGACAGGTAGGATGGATGTCCTCCAGCTGAACATGGCACACAACTACAAACGCTTACATACTTAAACACCTCGAGAAGAGACATCAAGTCCAAAAGATGGAAAAGGTACATATACACACACATACACATGTGCTCACTCCACAAATAAACCCACGTACAATTACCTGCATCACACAGAGGCACATACACAAATGCACACAGGAACACATATACATGGGTAATACAGACGAAGCTGAGGGGGGAATGACATACAGACACGGACTTTGTGCACGCACAGATGTAACTTGTGCATACAAGGAGGTAGGACAGACAAAGCCTAGTAGAAAATGGTTCTCTCCCTGTTCATGAACATACATGTTCTCATGCATAAACCAATGTTCCCAGAGGAAGGATAGCTCGTGTAGTCCTCATAGTAACCTAAAAATACACAGGCAGCTCAGACTTGTCTGGTCTACAGATTGAGCACATGAGCCATGGAAAGAATGAATACAAACATATGACACCTTGCCATAAGGCAACTGGTAGCCTGTACACCATCCTGAGACACAGACTGCACATCTATAGCGCCTTCCATGGTGATTAGCTTATCACCCAAGCCATTCAGAAGTGAGGAGAGTGCTGAGGAGCATAGAGGGGAAGGAAGGGACTTCCCCACAAGCCAGTTGTGGCAGAGCTAGGGATCCCTTCTGCTACTTTGCGACCCCCTCCCCAAGTCATGTTACTGATGATCCTTCCTGACAACAGTATTTGCTCCATCTCTCTGCTATCAGACTGACACCCACAGGAGTCAAAAGCACCCACGGTTTCTTACAAACAGTCCTTCCCCTACAGCTTACTAAAACCAGACGGGTGTTAACCTTCTGTGTGAGTGTCTCTGCGTAGGGAAGAACATGGGTTCTTGGCCCCCAGACACATCGTTTCACCTCTGTGAAATTCATGTTGCACCATCAGCTCCCCAAAGCATCTCCTGGAACAAAATTCTATGCCAAAGGGCTGAAAAGCTGGAGATGCAATTCCCGGGGTGACTGCAGATGGGAAGGAACAGCCCCAGCACATCAGTTGGGTCAGCACAGGAGGATGGATGGGCCTCACCTTCAACAGCAGGACAGATTCTCCTACAGGGTTTTGATCCCATGCCTATCTCCATGGCATCCAGTGCTATGCTATAAGGCACCATGTAGCCACTGTGTCTACCCAAACCAGGGCTGTCTGGGAACCTTAAAGACTCCCTGCAAGAGGCAACATCTAGGGACCAAACCCATCAAGTCATTCACCTCAACCTGGCTCCTAATAGCTTGTTTCCCACCCCTTATAATGCCATGGAAAGAGTGACAACTGCCCGTCCCTCCTTCTGTACCTCAGCTGGTCAGCTGGAACCGGGTTTCCTCTTGGCTTGTGAGTGTTGAGCAAATGAGGTCATTTCTCCTCAGTGACAGAAAATTCTTTGGTCAGTCCTGTCCGTGAGGACAGTGGTTCATCTCAGGCAATGGCTAGGTACCCCTGAGCTCCCAGAAGACCCAAAGAACTGCTATAATCCCTTAAAGAGGAGGTCAGGGAACGGCAAAGCAAGCCACAAAACTAACACCAGCTGGGGAGCACAGGAAAGCCAGGACACAAATGCAGCTCTGCTGAAGTGAAGCTGTAACTGCTACCAGACCATCTCACCCCTGAACCATACACAACAGCAGTCCCACAGTCACTGTCACCTCCAAAGTGCCAAGCTTGACTCATCTGAGGCTTTAAATACAGCCTTCATCTGGTTCACAGCTGCAGGAAACCCATCCTGACCCAGCAGAGAGAAAGGGCTGGAGGTGGGTCACAGCCCTTTGGTCTGCTCCCTGAGCTTTGCAAGGTGGCTCCCGTGCATTCAGCCTGCCTCCCTTCAGTGGCTCAACTCCACACCCTCCTTCACCCCTCTTCCCACATGGAAAGGCATCGGAGGACACTGAGCTCTGCCCCTGCAGAACCCCAAAGAGAGCTGAAGCACCCGCTATAACTCAGCATTGAGACCAGCCTGGATAATCCCCACCAGCAGAACCTGCAGTGCTACTGAGGAAGCTCCAGCTTTCCCCATACCTGCCGGCAGTCTGGGATTCCTCACTGTTCAGGACAGCTCTGCTCCTCCGTGGAGGAGAAAAGCAAAAGCTCCTCTGTTCCCAGAAAAGGCGATATTTTCCTGGAGCACGTTTGCTCTGCACCTAAGCTGCTCCTGTCCTACTCCGGTGCCTGGGCATGGATGAGGGCTGCAAGTGCGTTTGGGGGACATTACATCCCTTTCCCAGAGCAGGGCGCCTCTCGTCAGCTCACAGGAGTGTGAGGACAGAGGTGTTCCCTGCATGTCCTCTGCCCTCCCTCACACTAATAAAAGAAACAACTTGACCCAGGCCCATGCTTACAGGGGACCGAGGGAAAAGACACAGTATTTGGGATAAGAGAGAGAGCAGCCAGGTCTCTCTCTCTCAGCAAATGTGCTGATATTTTCTGACACAGCTGCTGACAGCACTGGGAGGTTTCAACAGGCCCTGATGTGACCACTAGCTTTTTTCCCAGGTGAGCAGTGCTCTCCACCACTCTTCAACAGGGTCAGATGAGGCAGCTGCACTCTGCCTGGAGCTGCATCGGCTTCTGACATGACCCAGGTAGGAACAAACATCATGGATATCATCACAGCTATGCTTCCCTCCCTCCTGCCATCCCCCTCTGCCTGTGATTTTTACCTTTCTGATTTTAACTGCAAGCTGCCCCCCAGCAAAAAACTACACCTCGGTATGCCCCCCTTTCCCAAACGCCCTCTCTACCCTCCAAGCGGCTTCTGCTCCACAGCTTAGCTTTGCACCGGCGCAGTGGATCAGACAGCGTATTCCCAAATATCCACTTTGCCTGGAGCTGGGTGAAGAGAGGGAAAGGCCACACATCCATGGTTCTTCCCTTGGTGTCGTAGTTTTTGGCGGGGGAAGAGCAATGAAGACAGCTTGCTTCATACCGACAAATCTGCATGCTTGTGGGTTGGATGCCCTGAAAGCCAACCACCTCCCAAAGGAAAATAATGGGGTGAGAAGGGTGGCAGGTGGGGAAGGAGCTGGGGTGGGGAAAGGTTTCTAGGCTGGGGAAATCAGTGGGATTAAAGTGGCTGTTTCTCACCCCCGGCACCGCATCGGCACCCCTCCACTCCCTGCAGCTTCCTCACTGCTGCTGGTACGGTCTGCACAAAGGGGGGAGGCGAGAGGGGGCTGTATTTAAATATATTAATAATGCATGCTCCATGCAAATGAAGCTTCCTTTGAATATTACATTAGTGATGCTGTCAGGCTGCGCTTCCCGGGACCCATGAGTGACGGTGTGTTTGGGGACCGGGGTGGGGGGTGGGTGGGATGCAAGTCACCAGAAATCCCCTAATACCCCAGCACAGCCCCTTTTCTCCCCCTCCACCCCAGCTCCCCCACATCACACACACTCCTGCTCCCTCCCACCTCCCGGTGCATGACAAATTCCTTGGCTCGCAGCATGCAATGCAGCCAGGCTCCCCAGTCCCCTAGGCCCCCTCCAGGGACATGGACACCCCCCCCTCCTCCCCAATCCCTACATAATCTTTACCCCCTCCTCCAATCTCAGCAATCCTCTCCCTGCTCCATAGCTAGGTTTATAGCTCCCTACCTCCAGGGTGGGGAGAAGGGTTGTGCTCTCCAGCATTTAGGGGAAAAGGAGGGGGAGCAGCTCCTAAGTCTGGCCTGCACATGTGCACCCACTTTGTGTGCACACACTGGCCCCCAGCAGCAGACGCTTGCATGAGCCCAGAGTGGGTGCCAATGGACCGCGGGCTGTGCACGGCTGCAAGATGCACGCGCCCGCAGCGCACGAGCGATGCTCTCCTTCCCATCGCCGACACCTCCTTCCCTGGGTGCTTGCAAGGATGTCTGCAAGCATATTGTTTGTGGACAGCCACCCCCGCCTCCGCACACATACACACATGCAATACACACACGTGTGCTCACATGCATGCACGCAGAGGTAGGGGAGAGCCACACCAGCACACACACGAGAGGGCATTACGCACAGCAGCTCCCAAATATGCTGCCTGCTGCAGCATTAGCAGATTTATGCTGCCTTTCCCCAGCCAGATCCAAGCTCTGGAATGGGAACAGCAGCAGCTGTGCACTCCTGCCTGTCCTGGGATGAGAATAGGATGCGTCTGTTCATCTCTCTCCCCCACCCCCATGCCTCCCCCTTCCCCCTCCTCTTGCTCCCATTCATTCATTCAGCTTCTCCTCCCCCCATCCCATGCCCCAAAGCAGGAGGATCCTTATGCATAAAAATGTGGGCATGCTTTCTCTGGTGGAATAAATGGGCACGCAGACACCCTGCAAGCAATGCATATACATGTACGTATGCATTCGAGTAGCTGTCCTGGGCCCCTACATAAATATCCAGCTCCAACCACCACCACACGCACACTCACACACCCGACAGACACCACGCAATGACTTTTCTGCAGCCAGTCAGCCTCCCAGCAGGGCAATGTGAAAGCAGAGCCGCGATTTACTCACTCCCCTGCATCCAAAACAGGCAAATGTTCACACACCACACAGACACACACAGACACAGACACAGACACACACACACATCACTGTCTGCAAAGGCTCCCCCACAAAGTTTGCAAAGAGGCAGGGAGCAGGGGGCTGTGGGATGAGGCTGTCTCCTTCTCCCTCCCATAACTGCAGGCAATATACTTATACGCCTGTGTATCTATGCACATGCATGTATGTGTGGGGGTATATACATATACCTATAGCTCTACCTATACATATATATGTATATGCACACAGACACACACATACATATACATACATACACATGTATCTTCTCCTCTTGCAAGGTCTGAATAGAAGCAGATCAGTCAAACCCAGCTGCGTGCAGCAAGCCCTGGACCTATTCAGCATCCCAATCCTAAACGAGTGCACGCGCACACAGACACAGACACAGACACACACACACACACACACACACACTCTGAAAGGGAGACCTGTCTCCAAGCCTCTCTCCCTCCCATCACCCCATGTGGGCATTATCTCTTCCCCCCGCCCCCCCCACCCCCGGCCACTTCCCCATCTCCCTTGCACTCACCCCTTGCCTTCATCCTCACATCAGAGACATCCACCCCCCCAGGGACTGCATGCACGGGCTGGAGGAGAAAGGCAATCCATCCATCCTGCCCTTCTCCCCACCTCGGTCCTCCCCCTCCAATCTCAGTCGCTTCTCCGAGAGGCGACACGGACGACAACAGGGAGCCGAGGACACGCGAGGCAGCTGCACAAGGACTGCACACAAAAACGTGTCACACACACGCACACACATGCACACATACCTGCTTCTGGAGGGGTGATTGCTCCCAGCTTCCATACGGGGCATGACAGAGACGAAGTGGAGGCACAAAAGACCCCTGCCTTCAAGCAACTTGCAGCCCTGCAGATGGGGGGAGGTATCCCCCACCTTGTGTCACCCCTTGGAGCTGTGCTGTCCCCTGCCCCACAGCTGTCTCATTCCCGGCTGCACCTAGGCAGCACTCCCATCCACGCACACACGCGAGCACGACAGGCGGGGACGGAGCAGCAGTCCAGGGAGGACACGCACAGCCAGAGGATTTGCTGCCTTCGCCGCATCCGCATCGCTGGGGGAAGAAGGCAGAAAGGGCTGTATTGGCATTTAAAACGCGAGTGATTAATTCGCCACGGGCTCGGCTGACAGGGCTCTGGGACCAGAGCCGGCACTGCTTCTCCCAGCTGGGAAGGCTGTGACAGGCGAAGGTCCCTCTCCCATGGAGCCAGCTCCGAGCTCTCCTCGCCTGCACAGCCACCGCTCCGGTGCAGGCAGAAAGGGGTGGGCCTCCACTGGAGACATGAGCACGCATGCAACAGCTGCTGGGGAACTGCACACACACACAATTTCCTTACAACAGCTGCTGAAGAGCTACACACAACACACAACAGCTTCCCAGGAACACACACAAGCAACAGCTGCTGGGGAATCAGACACACGCACACAGAGGCTACAGCTTCTCAGAATCAAGTCACCCACATGAAAATACAACAGCTTCTAGGAACGATGCAGGTACAAGCAACAGCTCCTGAGGAGCCACGTACACACATGTATGCATGCAACAGCTATACACCTACTGACACAGGTATGTGCAACAGCCATGGGAAACTACACCTTGATACATGCCCCTGCAGTATTTGCTAAGGAAATTGACACATAAAAATGCAACAGGAGGTGGGGAAAACCTTTCATCCACACACAAACACATGCATGTGACTGCTCTGGGGAGGCTGTCTTTCATACACCTCCTCAAATCACCACACACAGAAATGCAACAGCTCCTTAGAAATCACCCGTAACCACATAGCCTCACGTACATGCAACAGCTTACTGGAAGACCTTCCACCTCCCTATGCCCAAACCCACATATGCCATCACCGATGGAGATCTTGCCCACAGTCAGAAACAAACATCCATGTGCACCAGGGTGCTGGGGAGCCAGCCACAGCTCAGCCCCCAAATATTGCACACAGGCAATACCTGCTAGGAAACCACCTTACCAAACACAAGGTGACTCTCAAGAAATGACTCCCCAGCCCCTTCACAGAAAGCACAAACACACATGATAGCTAGACATCAATAATCCCTGCACAGACATGCAGACACACGGACCATGACTGAAGGGACATGATGCATCCCTCGCACTCACCGCAGCTGTGGAGGGACTGCCTGTCTCACTCGGACACGCGCAGACATGCAACAGCTGCAAAGAAACTTAGGAACATAGGACATTGGATGGGAGCTGGCTTCTTGGGATGTGCAATCCAGTCTCCTGCTATTCCAGGCAACCACATCATATAATCTTGCTCAGAAATGTCTCAAGGTCCATCCTAGCGCTGTGAGACTATTTGCTCCCTGCTCAGAGGCTGTTCTGGTCCCTGGCGGCTCTGATGTTAGAAACCTGCCCCAACACCTACATTTACTTATGACCAATTCACACCCACATGTTCTTGTGCCTGACCATGTCCTTCGCACAGGCACACATGGAGATTGCAAGAACAAATGGAAATGCTCTGAAACCTCCCCTTGCAGCTGAACAGACACCATCTGCACCCCAGCCTCACACAAACATACACACATGCAACAGCTGGGTGAAGACATCCCCCTCAGCATAAATATCAACATGTTTGCAACAGCTTCTAGGAAAATAGACACCTAACCCTGCCACCCGCAGCACTCACATGCACACAGGTACAGACATACAAACGCATGTAACCTCTGATGGGAAACTAATTACTTTCTTCATGCAGTCCAAGAACTGTAGATGAATTACTCTGCCACACACACCCCACTGCAAGCAGCACTATTATTAAATGCGTTATATTGTGATGTCCAGTTGTATCTAAAGCAGCTCACCTGTGGCCCACCTCCCCATCCTGCTAGTTATTGTATAAGTACAGAACAATGTAACTACCCCGTCTATCTCACACCTGCAGATCTATAAGGGGGTGGTGAGGTCCTTTGACCCCCCCCTGCACATTTTTCTCTCTGTTGGGGGAGAAATAACCTCACGCAAATCCAAACCCAGCAAGTACAGGACTGGCCCTAGCCTTCTCACGTGCATACAACAGTCTCAGGGACAGGACACCAAACCCACAAATACTGTACACTGGGAGGGCGGGGGGGTGGCGGTGAGGGGGGCGAACAATCAGTAGCCCTACGGGAATGAGTTGCCTCCCTCAAAACACAGGCAACAGGTGCAAAGGACCCATCTACAGCACTAGCCCCAGGCATCACACACACCACCTAGATGGCACGAAGAAACAAGTTGGTCCACCAGGTACAAACACACAAGGTCATCAGCCCTGTTGAAAATGACACATAGGAAGCTTGTTGTATCCTCTTTTACTCCAAACCTGCAAACCCAAGTGGGAAAAAACACACACACACACACACACACACACAGACACAGACACACACACACACACACACTCCTCAGACAGACAGGAGGTGAACAGCTCTGAGGACACTTCTGGATGTTCCCTGGACCATTTGTAGATGTCTGTTCCCAGTGGATTAAATGCCAAAGCTACTCACTCCACCCAGGATGAGAGGAGAAGGAAGCTTGTCTTGGTAACTACAGACTCTAGTTTCCTTGCCTTTATCACTTTGGGAAGTTATGACCGTGGGGTTTTTCCTCCAAGCTCTTTTGAAGCTAAAAGCTAAAGGAACAGAGACTTGCTTCCATCTTTCTCTACCTCCTCCAAGGACAGACACTATCTAATCTTGGAGGGTGTTGAAGTAGGAGAAAAGGTTTCCAACTCCAAATTAATGCAGGATTTGCTCCTGCTTGAGTTCCTCCAGGATCATCTTGCAGTCTGTTTGGGATGAGTCTCCCAGAGGCTCTCCTGCTGGCACAGATCCATTCTGGACTCAGAAGTGCTGGGGCAGGATCCTTGTGCTGCCAGGGCCCGTGGGGGTTAAACGGCGCTTGCTCATACTCCCACTGACCCAGGAACAATACTTAAATCCAGCAGAACAGAACTGCCCTGAAGCAGAAGCAAGCACCACATCCCCAGCAGTGTGGGACATTTGGGTCCTCGATCTGATTCGAAGCCAGGACCCCGATGCTTATTCATCCCATTGCAGATGATCATCCAGAGGGTACAGAAGCTCACCCCCACGTTTATTTTGCAGAGGCTCTGACCTTGTCAAAAGCCCTGGAAAGACTCTGTTGTTTGTTACTACACAAGTGAGAAAAAAACACTTCACCATTTAAAAAAATCTCCTAAGGACGTCATAGATACTTTAAGTCAGCTGCAGAGATGCCTCATTCTCTATGTCCAGCACTACAGAAGAAGAATCACCTTCTAATTCTTTTGTGCTGATGTCTCTGAGACCACTACCCTCCAGCCAGGCCTGACCTATCTGCCCCCTTAATGGGGATGGAAACAGGCCTGAGAACTGCCTTGGTTTACACCTTTCTGCTCAGCTGCTTCTCTGTTGGGCTGCTACATCTTCTAAGGCTGGAGATGCTGTTAGGGGTGAACAAGGGAGCTGACCTTATTAGAGCAATTCCCTAGTGTTACTCCAACATATGGCAGGGAGCCGTTGAGTCCTGGAATAGCCCAGAATCTGGGAGTCACAAAGGTGATGATAAAACTGATTTTTTAACCCTCTGCGCCCAGGCTGGGGAATACTGGAGGTAATGTTCAACATGGATGGTACCTCCAGGGAATAGGGGCTGGGGGTGCAGACAGCCATTCCCCCACTCTTCCCCATCACCTGGCCATTGTGCCATTTGCCCGCACGAGGAGGGACGAGTCAGGCAGGGAAGGCAGCCACGCAGTCTGCCTGCGCTGCCTTCGGTGTGTGCTGCCAAGGAAGGGAGTCTCACTGGGAGCGTTTCCAGCTCGTGGAGCCGGCGGATCAGCGCTTCTCCCTCTCTGTCTCTTCCCCTGCCCATCTGCCCATCTCCCCCAGGGATACAACCAGGTCCCACGGCTGGGGAAAACGGGCCCCAGGAGAGGCTGGGCTCAGCCCTTGCTGCAGTCAGAATCTCTCCACTGATCTATACTGCGGTGAGCAGTGACAGATTGATTTTACAGCTCTGCTTGGAGCCGGCCTCTGGCCCTGGGCTGTGGATGAATCAGCTTTCTCTGGGCCTTGGCTTTTATTTCATTATTTTCCTGCAACTTCCCTCACAGGCAGCTAAAGAGAGAGCAAAAGGGAGAAAGATGAAGTTGGCAGATTTCCTTCCTTGCTCGTGTGCTCCCAGCCTCTCAGCTTGGCTCTGGGACTCCAGGAGGAGGGGGAGAAGGGATGGTTTTCCAGGGACTGACAGCTGTCAGGAATAAAGACATGAGGCTCCTTCTACATGGGTAGCCGCACATTGCAATGGCTGTGGGAGACGGCAAGTACTGCGTAAGCGCTACGTAGCATGAACGGTTCCTGCACTGTTATGCTGATGCCTCATTCTTTGCCGAATGGAGGGGGGCCCATTTTTCATTACAAGGGGCAGCATGTTTCGAAATAACATCCCATGAGTGCATTGGACATTAACCTGCTTCCAGCCTCCAGAGTGGAAGTGCTTCCAGGTTCTCCCCTAACAGCTATGGACCTAGAGGAGGGGGCAAGGGCTGTATGCTGCTGTCTCTGTCAGGCTGAGAGGTCTCTGAGCATGCCACAGCTAGGAGGTTCTCCTGAGATAAGGTAGCACCTCCAGGCATGGAATCAACCTTCTTCCCTCTGCTGGCTGTGAGTATTGCAGACATTGCCCAGGGGGAGCCAGGCTGAATCCTAACTCTGTTGGTTATTGTGCCACCAAGAAGAGGAACAGTGAACCCAACCAAAGAGGGAGCAGTGAAATTAAAGGGCAGTAAGGCATTGGGTTTTCCAGCCCTGGTCTGGAACCACAGTGGGACAGTTCAAGCTCTCAAAGGCCCCATTAGCAGAAGGCAGTCTGGAGCAGTTGGTATCCCAAGGAAGAACAGAGAACGGAGGGTCCAACCCAAAGTGCAACAGACATGTTCCTCTCCACACCCACAACACTTTGGGAGTGAACAGGGGCAAATCTCCGCTCTATCAGAATTGCTGCTGAAAAATCCCTTTGTCAGAGCTTAAGATCTACTCAGGGGGTCCCACACCTGTGCTGGCACCTGCCCTGCAAGAGGAGGAATAGCCAAGGGAACTCATCGCCAGTTTGGTCCACTCCAGCCTTTTTCCCACGTGCTCACCTCCCAAGAGGGGCTTCATGTCACTATGGGTGGTACATTCATCGCAATGGGTTCAGGATGCCCTGGAGTTTTTTCCTGCCTTGTCACAGAGCTCTCCAACAATATAGACTGCCTGGGGAAGGAGGGTTCCTCAGAGATGAAATGCTAGATTTACTGAAGATGGACAGCTAGGACACTATGTCAGTGGCTCCCCAAGGCTCACACATATCCTTTCTCTCTCTACCTGCCCTTGAGCAAGGATCAGAGAGTAGCCTTGAAGATGGCCAGAATGGCTCAAACCGTCAGAAGGCAAGGGCCTTTTGATCTGTAAAGATCAAGCGGGGGGGGGGGGCGGGGGAAGGAGGGGAAGGGAAGGAAGATGGGAAAAGCAGGAGAGAGAGGTTTCCCAGAGGTCTATCCCAGCAAGAGGGAGGGAGGCAGCAAAGTCCATCTCATCCACTTTGTGTAATCTTTTAATCTCTTGGTTTTTAATCTTTCACATCAGGAATGAGAGACATCATTAAGAGTAGAAGAAATCCCAGTTGGAAGGGAGATGGGGATGGTGAAGGAGACAAAAAGGTCTCATTTCTAGGCCTTCTGCCTTGTTCCCTTTCTCTAAGTCTCTCTCTCCCCCCCTTTCCTTTTTCCTCTCTGCTTACAAGCAATATAGGTAGTGACCTAACAGACACAGAAACACACTGGGGGCCTCAGCACCTGGAGAAAGGTCAGTGCCATGGCCTCTGTGTGATGCAGGTCAAGCCCTCCCATGGTGACAGTCTACAGTGGCACAGTGGCACAAGGCTCAGTGCCCCAAGTCATCTTGAAAGGCTCTTTTGAAGCCAGAGAAGAAAACATTGCCAGCAAAGTCTCTTCTTGTTAGAGTCAGGGTGACCTGAAGAAGCCAGCCCACCCCTTACCTGGGGAGGAGAGACAAGTTTTTGGAGGGCAAGGGAGGACCTGGTGGCATCTGACTGCCTTGTCCCACAGCCTCAGGCTGGTCGCTTTGTGTCTCAGCTTCCCCCATCTGTCCAATCCTGTGGATAATAATCCTCACCTCGGAGGGTGATTGTGAGAGGTTAATGAATTAACATTCGTAAAAGCTTTAGATAAAGGGCTAAGGATTATTACTGTTGTTATGCATGGAAACAGCTCCTAACGAGCATTTCCCACCTCCTCCCTCCTGCGAGCCTGGGGGATCATCTGACACAGATCCTGCCGCACAGGAACTCCCCCAGAGATGGAATTACAGGGAGAGTAACAGAGAGGGCTGCAGGCTGCCAGAGACACTAATCAGGGGAAGACAAATTGGGGGCACTCCATCAACCCGCAACCCACGCCGGTCTGTGGGTCTGAGAGCCTCTCCACTCACTCTTTAACCAACAGCGACAGGTCCATCCCACTCCCATCAAAGTTCAACAGAAAACGGGTGCTGATCTCTGACCACGTCAAGCCAGCCCCTCCTCTTGCCCTTTCAAGGCTGTCGACTGACCTGAGATAGTTGTGCAAGATACATCTGCTTTAAGGAAAGCTTAATCCCAAAAGGAAACTTCTGTGCTGCTGGCTTGGGGCAAGATTCAGAAACAACCCAGAGAGACACTCCCTTCATAGGCATAGGAAGAGACTAGCTGGGATCAGCTTTTGGTGTCTTAAATCTGTGCAAAATGTTTTCCAGGCTGGGGATGGGAACTAATTCAAAGCAGGAGTCTTAACATTATACATCTCTCCCTTATACACAAGCATAACCTCGAGAGAGAAAAGCCCTCCCTAACTCACCTACTATAAATACACCAAACCACTTAAAATGGTTACGTTAAAAGAGAGCTGGTAATTTGATAGTGGTCTCCACTTAATTAGATTAGGCTCTTCTTGAACTCAAGGGCTGCAAGCAGCTGATCCTCCTTTCTTTTTCAGTATTATCCTGTCAGCTGCCATGCTGACATGACCATTGAGCCTCCCTCCGTGCTTGATCCTCATGGGATGCTGACAGGGAAACCCTGGGGAACCAAGAGCTGTTGTCAGGCAGTGACCCAGCAGAGCATTTAAATATGTGCCCCTAACCCCGCACTGAAGTGCCCATTTGATGGAGCAGGGGCAAAGTGTTCCCTCAGTCAGGGCGAAGCTTTGGGGCCTGCCCTGCAGCCAGGGTCCAGGGGATGCAGCTGGGACAAGCTTTCTGCTGAGACAACAGCTCTTATTCACTGGTCAAGCTCTTCCTGGCTTTCCTTGCAATGTTCACTTTTGCCTTCACTTTCCAAAACCTGTGTATCCATGGCAAGAAAAAATGTGAACTGGAGTACAGCAATGAGTATGAAGGTCATGAGGAGACAGAGACCAACCAAAAATGGCCAAGGTGACTGGCTGAGGACCTTTACAGAACCACACATGAATGCACATTTCCATGACATCCCATACCAATGAAGAGGGAATGGATGAGTTAAGGGCAAATCATGTCGTCATTGATGACTGGTGATGAAATCATGGTGCTCACCCATGCTCTGGGCAGCTGGATCACCAACCCTGCCACGGACCATATCTGTGCCACACAGTGCAGAGCTCCAGATCCCAGAGCAGAGTGGCTGCACCCATACGGTGCCCTGCCTGGGCTGCTTAGCACTGCTTAAAATAAACAGTGCTGTGCACAGCTTGGTGACAAAGTTTTTCAGTCACATCTGGGGTATAAATCAGCCTCTCTACACTGCAATGTGTGGGAATTTGCACTTGAGCTAGGCAAATAGCAAACAGCAAAGTTAGCCTCCCCTGCAATGAGAGACCAGAGGACAGCACTACCTTGGTCTTCTCCTCAGGATACTAGAGCAGATAAACCATACACATAGCCAGAAGCTTTTTTGAAATATCTTGTTTTCCTGATTTCTCACTTGGAGGGAAATAAGTGACCTGTTTGTAGGTTACTGGGGCTAGCTGGCAGAGTCTGTAGCCTGAACATCATTGATAATAAGACAGAAAGTCACCTGGAAGGGAGAGATGAAGTTGTTGTGGTCTTAGGGCAGGGGATGGACTTGGTCAACTCTTGAGGGCCTTGTCAAGCCTCCCTAGCAATGCAGTAAGCTAGTCAGTACCTTTTGCATGAGTCCAGGTGCTGGTCTCCCTGGAGTCTGATCCAGTTCTCACTCAAATCGAGGCTAATTATGGCACTGCTCTTAAACTGCTGGATTGGACTGACACCCTTCCTACCCAGGTCCTTCAACCTCTGCTCAGTGAACTTTATTCTGTCCCTAGCAGGGCTGTATTCTGCACAAGTTGCCTCCTCCACAAAACACCCCCAGATTTGGAGAATTAAAATTCCCAGACCTTTTGCTCTCCATCAACAATGGAGGAAGTTGGCTTTAACAATAGACAATTTGCTATTCAATATGTTCTTAATTAATATTAAAATCTATGTCAGGTTGTTTTGTTGTGGGGGTTTTTTTTTAATCCTCTATCTCTTCGTTATTTATTCGTTTTGATTTTTTATTTTACCTCGTTAATGTAGTGGTGATTTAGATGCAGTTTCCTCTCTCTGCTGCACTTAATGAGTCGTCAGCTTTATTCACTCTCACCCGCGTCCTCATGGGAGCATGCTTTGATTTTCTAGTGGGTGCATGAAAACACAGATTAAAGCAATTAGACAGAAATAATCTTAGGGAAAGGGGAGAGAGATCCAGAGCGCCTAATTATACCATTTTAATCAAGATACAATTATGCAGAGACTTTTATAGATTATAAATTAACCAAACTCCAAAGGCAGAAAAAATATCATTTTAAATATGGTTCATTATGCTTGTTGTTTCTGCCTTGTGATCTCTCCCAAACTGGACTTCAGGGTTCATTTAGAAAAAGTTCTGGATGAGGCTTTGCAGAAATGGAGGAGAAATAGACTCAGGAGACCCTGCTTGCCAGGACCAGGGTCTGCAAATGGCCTCTCGGAGAAGGTAGGGAACCACAGCCGCATTTCTCACTCACTGATCTCACCAGTCTTTTCCCAATGAACCGAGTAAGCGCACCTGCTGGTAAGCCAGGCTTGACTGAAGACCTCCAGCTGCCTGCATGGGCCAGGTAAGGAAAGACCCAGTTCAGAGGTCTGGGTTTTGCTTTGCCCTAACAGGCTATGCTGAGCTGCCAGCGAAGGACTGTGGGTACTGTAGTCTAAGAAGCAATTTCCCAAGCTACAAACATTCCAATTAGAAACACAGTGAGTGGGCAAACAAAACACATCAGGCTGGATGTGTTTTCTTCTGCACCCTGGAGGAACTTAAGCCAGCTGCTCCAGATTTATAGCTGCTCCAGATTTATTGCAGCAAAACCACAAGGCGCTCAGGCTCTCAGAGCACGTAGGAAGGTGCTCTGCTCCTGCCATCTCTGCAGAGGAGCCAGGGAGACACCCCCTCCCCAGGAGCTCCAGGGAATCCCGGTTTCCCATGTATCTGTCATACTACTTTATGATGGGGAAGGTGTCCAGAGCTCAGGCAGAAACAGGCAGGCCAGTTCAGGCACCTCTGATGTTGTGGCTGCAGCCCAGCGATGTCTGTGAGGCGTCATGCTGCTCAGTTTTGCTGTGAGCACAGCACTAGTGATCCCTCCTGCACCGGCATGCGGCACTCCTTGAGCTGTTCGCAAAGAGCTTCCAGGTGTTAAGGAGACAGGAGAGGGCTCACCGCAGCGATCCTCGGCTTCCTGCGAGGTTTGCCAACAAGTCTCCTGAAAGGTTTTGCTGCACTGTGGCCTGTGCAAAACCCTTCTCCAGAAGAGTCTGCTGCCAGACACCTCTCACAAGGATGTCTCAACCCATCAGGGCTTCACCAGGCCCCTCTCCATTGCCATGGCCACCCCATGCCATGAGCAGCAGTGCTGAAATGGCTGCTGTCCTCTCCATTAAGGGTAATCCTCTCATCTGCCAAGGGACCAGCCTCGACCATCTTCCACCTGCAAGTCAGTCCTGGTGACACTCATGCAGGCTGTCTGAAAGGTGGGGATGGCTGGGATACGCCCAGAGCTGGTCTATCCGAGTGACAGGGACACCACCCGGATAGGCTGCTGGGGAAGGGGACTGATGGGTCCTGCTATTGAGCCTGAGGCTCAGCAGTCCTTCCAAGGAGTGAAAGGCAGTGCCTTCCCTCAGCTTCCCTGTGCCGGAGCCATGCTGCACCCATTGCCTTAGAGGGAAAAACCCTGTGCACTGTATCCACCATCTGTGTCCGAGTGGTGGGCCTGCTGTGAGCTGATGGAGGCAGACATGGGTACCAGGGAGATTGCTGGGACATCTCTCCTTTGCAGCCTCCTCACCCATTTTCTCCTTCCCCTTCCTGCAGTGGGGAAAGCAGGGCTGCAGGCTGCTGCCCTTGATCCCCATTGCCTCCTACACCCAGGGCAAAGCCGAGAAGGGCTGTAGGGCTTTGGGGGTGGCCCCTTTCCCCATCTGAGGGCTGGGTCCGGTGGGTGAGCGGTGGTACCGGAGTGCCCTCTGCTGGCCCCATTTCTGGACTATTTGGACTGTCCAAGCCTTGCACACCCCCAGTACCCCCGGAAAGCTGGGTCTCGGCTTGCCCCCTGCCAGGCCCTGACCCTCCTGCCATGGTGGGCACCACTCCAGCAGCAATACGAGCCAGGTCACAAGCAGCATGGAGTCCTGTCAGTGCTGGGTCACAGCCCCAGAGGAGTCAGCATGATGGGGAAGCCGGAACAGAAACGATGGTAAGTCAGCGTTGAGCTCTGCATATGTGGGTGGGTGGGTGTGAGAGTGCAGGCATTGCTCTCACGCTTACCAAGTGTTACTGAGGAGATGTGATGGGGACTCCCAGGGGCTTTTCGGATATGTTCCCAATTCGGTGGGAGGAAAAGTCCATGCCCTGCTCCTTTGCTCCAAGAGGCAAGAAAATCAGAGGTGTGGTGAAAGGGGCCAAGGAGAAGCACACTCTCTGCCTTTAGGCTTGGTGCTGTTCAGATGGTTGACCCTGTGATGGGAGAGCGTGGTCTGGCCACTTTGAATGAGTCTCCACAGAGCTGGGGCAAAACATCCTGGCCATTCACCTCCTCTGGGTGGCTGGGAGCCTCCATCACACTGGGATGTGCATGCCTTCATTCTTCACCCTAAATTTTCCTCCAGAGCTCCCCTAGATATCTCCCTGTGTTTTGACTATCCCAATCTGCCATGGCGAAACCAGCAGGGAAGGCTGGGATCATTCTGCCTGGACCCAGGACACCCGGGTTCAGACGTACCAGTGGATTCCCAGGTTGTGCTAAGAAATCTCCCAGGACTGTGCACACAGAGTCAGGGTCTGAAGTCCCTGTGGATCTATGCTGATTTACACCAGCAGAAAACCTGACATACTATCTCTGGGCTCCAGAACTACAGAGGTGACCTGCTATTGCTATCAGCAGAGGAGAGGAGAGAGCATGATTACAATCCAAGGAGTTCAGGTCCCTCTGTGGAGCTGGTCACTTTGTGCTTTGGTATTTAAGTCATTCAAGCAGGGATAACACTGACCTGACAGATAAGATGTGAGCTAATTAGCAGTGCTCTCTTCGAGCTCCTTCCAAGCTCAAGTGCTGCAGAAATGCGGAATACCAGGTCTGGTTACTGTTCAGGGCAATTGTTAGTTGGAAAGAGGTAATGGAAACTGGATTATCCAGGGAGATGGCTTGGCTTTGAGACTGGGGTGCTGTGTTGAGGTAGGTGGGGACCTATGAGGGAGAAAGGCAGTGAGGTGCTGGACATGCCAGTACCAAGGGGCCTGACGGAGCAGAGAGGAGTCCCAGATGAGCCCTGGAGGAGAGTCCCTGAGGAGAAACTTCCTCCCACATGTCATGGGTAGCCAGCTGAGCCCTGCGAGCACTTCCATCAGGAACTGCCTTCTATAAATACTACAAAACAGTGACAGCAAAAAAAAAAAAAACATATGCAGGGGAAGGAGGGTTTTTTTAAAGGACTAAACAAAGGTGTCCTGCAGCCTTAGCAAGTGGAACAGTTCTGTGTCCTGCACTGGAAGAAGACATTGAAATTGCTTAGACATGCAGTCCATCAAAAGACTTCAGCATGGGACTAACACATAGTGTAGCCACCCTCACTGGGACAGCTTGTGGTCTTGAAATGCCATGCATGGCAGCTCTCTGCCAGGGAGGGAGCTACGAGTGGATATCATTCTTCCTTGGCCTTCGTTAGAGTAATGTAAAAAGTAAGCTGATTAGTGTCCAAGATGGAGTAAAAACTTTCCTTTCCCTCAGCTTTTCGTTAAGCACTGCTGAGACCACTGCCCTCTCTCCCCCTCTGACAGTCATCTAAATGTTGAGCTACAGACAATGCGGAGCCAGCCTCTGCTCTTAACCCGAAGTGCTGGAAGAATCACAGGCCAGAAAAACTTTGTCTGGTAAAAATGTAAATGTCACTTTACAGAGGATAACTCCAGCTTGACAGAAAATCCATTGCCTCTTCCAAACAGTTTGTGAGCTCTTCTGGATGCCATGCTGTGGCTTGTTGAGCAAGCAAGGTGGAACACGACTGCTATTTTTCCAGACCCATCTACTCAATCTCCAACTGCTGCAGTCCATTTACCTGTGGATGGGCCTGTCACTGCCACAAGGGCTCCCATTTTAAAAGGCACCAAAAAAAAGTGAAAGGCAGCCAAGACCTCCTTCCTTTCTCCTCACTACTCAAATCCAGATGCCTAAGGTGTTGGCATGGATCCCATTTTCCATGGTTCCCTGGCTAAATCCCAACCAAAGTGGTGTCAAGCTGGGAGTTCCCCGGGCTCCTGAAAATGAAAATTATTTTCTGCAACTGAAATTGAGATCCCATTATCCCAAACTGGATCACTTCCAAGTAGCACTGAAGCCCTCAGCCTGTTTTCTTGCCCGCTAGGTACCAGCTCCTACCAAATGAGTCAATGCACATTACTGGTGTCCTGCAGCAGTGTTGGAGACCAGCTTCAGGGACATCTCAGGGTTTGCAAAGCTCCCAGGGGGAAGCCAGGGATGATTCCTGTGCCACCCAGACTGGACTCTGAGGAGAAGAGCAGAGAGATAGAAATCTGCACTGGATTCCTGGAACAAGCCCTGACTACAACTCTCTGCAAGTTTCTTCTTTCCCTCCCGGTCTCTATGGCCTTCTGCTCCATTCCTAGGCTGGTTGTTCTCTGTGGGCACAGACCATGAGGGAAACAAAACCAGAGTTCTTCTGAGATATGGGAAAAGTTTTTTATCAGAACCCTACCCAATACACCTATCCATCAGCCAGTGACTCCAACTGTCTCCCAGACTGCCTGTAGCTTTAATTCTTTCTCTGTGATTGCTTTCTGCCTCCACCTCCCTGAAAGTTCCTGCTCAGATCAGCTGGAAGGCAAGGGGCAGTATGTGAAACAGTTAAGTTCCCTGCAGAGGATGCCAAGTTCCATCAGCTGTAGCAGGGTCCCAAAAAACAAGCACATACTAGGTATTTTGCACCTGATCTCAACATGCAGAACTCCAGGGCAGAGAGGGCTCTCTGTCAAACTCACGGCACTGTGGAAATGACCACAGAGAAACAACCAGGAGAGGGAGTGAGAAAAAGAGCTACAAAAAGGAAAGCAGTAAAATACATACATTTGAGGGCAGCGGAAACATGAAGAGTAATGTGGAGATGCAGAGCAGCAGAAAGTGAGCAGGTGAAATGATATTCACAGAGAGCTGGCTATAGGGAAAGAAAGGGGGAGGGAGGCATATAGAGGGAAGAGCACAGATGCAAGGAAAGAGAACACAGGGCAGGGAAGAGAAGGGGGAAGTCAGACAGGGAGAAAGGGAGGGATCTGGAGGGATTGCCTGATGTCAAATCTGATAGAAAAGAGGATTTATCTGCAAAAAATAACCCAGATCTAAGCCACAGCTTCAGATCAGCTGCATACAGAGCCACAGCAGTGTGTATTTGTTCTTAAGCAAGACCAAAAAAGGGCTGGTGCAGGTTGCAAGCCAAAGCAGGGTCGTGCCATACCAGGAGGCTGCCCGCCAGCCTGGACCAAGACGAAGGGAAGGCAAGGCAAGGCAGAGGAAGACAAGACGAGGCAAGGGAGGGGAAGGCAAGGCAAGGGAGGGGAAGGCAAGACAAGGGAGAGGAAGGCAAAGAAAGGGAGGGGAAGGCAAAGAAAGGGAGGGGAAGGCAAAGAAAGGCAAGGCAGGGCCAGGCAAGGCAAGGCAGGGGCGCGGCGGGTCCGTCCCTGTCCAGGGTGCTGACCAGAGCCTGCCGCCTCCGAGCCCCGGGCCCCACAGCCCCTCTCCTCCTCCTGCCCCCTTCCCGGCACAGAGGGCAGGGGCCATTCGGGGCACTTCAAACAGTTACAAAAGCAGTGTACTTCCTGGAGTGAGCTGAGCAAGGGAAAAAGAAACACACAGTCAACTAGATGTAAAAGGTATTTTTCTCCTTCCTCCTGCCAATAATGTCAGCAGCAGGGCTGGACTCTCTAAGGGCAGGACTGGATGACTGGTAGTGAAGTGTGTGCCCATGGCTGGGCAGCTGAATGAACATAAGGCATCTCCAGAGCTGCATTTCTGACCTGTCTGGATAGGTCATTGTAAGGATCAGCCACCCTCTTAGCCTCTCTGTGAAGGACAGACCTCAATCCTCCTCAGGCTAGAATCTCAGTACTCCTAGCCTGTGTTGCCCTGGATGTGTCTGAGTGCTTGCTGTCCTCACTGCTGCTGGATCTCAGGCTCTCAGCATCCACACTGGAAGAGCAGAGATTGAGATGGGAGGATGGACTCAGCTATCCCACCTGCACCTGATCTGTCCAGATTGTATGACCAGGAATTGGCAGTTACACAAGTGCTGTGTGTGTTGCGCCACATTTGCCACCAGGAAGCTTTTGGTGAAGAGGTTTCTCTCCATGGCCTTGAGGCTTACAAAAGGCTTAGTCTGAAAAGTGGTCTTAAAACCATAGTCCACCCACAGGGTAGACAGGTGCTCTGTCTCCACAGCAGTTCAAGCCCCTACTGTGGACTGCCAGGTCATTTTGCAAGATGAAAGGGCTGGAAGGGAGCTGGCCTTCTCTGCCCTCAGCTCTGGTACGTGTCTCTGCCTCTTTCCAAACACATCCTGGCCTCACCAGGCCATTTTTGTTCCAGAGAATTGCAAATCAGCTGCCCCACAGAGGAGAAAGCAGTGCTGAAGAGCCTGACAGAGTTGCTCCATGGGCATCTACAAATCAGTGGTGGCACAGAGTTGCAAAACAAATCTGTCTTTCCGAGATCAAACTCGTACCAGCGCTTTGTTACCAGCAACCTGGTGTTCCAATCTGACACCAATAGTCTGGACCAGAACAACATGTTTTAAGAGTCGGTTGGAAAAACATCTGACCGAAGGGGTGTAAGGTGGCTGGCCCTGCTGCAGGACTAGATAGCCTCCCAATAGCTCGATAACACCACCTCCTTAACTCTCTGTGATTCTAATATGTGACCAAGTTAGAGTGCAAATTCTCCAATCACACAGACCCTTGTGTTACCAGACTAATAACAACACAAACATTTATTTCCAACACTGAAATCTTGCTCACACTTAACATGTAGCAGGAACCCATAGTGATTCCTGCCACAACCATATAACAGCAAGCACGACTTCATAATCACCATTCACCAGATCACTATGGAAGGCAAAATGCCCTTCAGGGATGCAGATGCGGGGCATCAGCTGGGTCCCAACTCCCCTGTCAACAGAGTAAATCAGGGAGCCTTTAATCAACTGGGCCTACATTTCATGGGGATGTGCTGCCTGCAAGCAAGCCAGTCCCATCTTTTGGGATGACTGAAGCAAGGAAAATGCACCAGAGAGAGTCAGAACAGAACAGCACAGTCCCAGGCCAGCCGGGATGAACTACCTGCCTTGTGGCATCTCCCCCAGTTCTGCTCTCCTTGGCTGTGCTGTGCCCAGCAGCTGGCTGGCTGAGTAGCCGTCCCTCTCCTGTGGGCCAGCGCCACGTGTCTAAGTTGGAACAGTATTCTCCAGTTCTAAGAAATTGGATTAAGGGTCAGAGAATACTGACTGTTATTTACCTTTGATTAAAACCAGCCCTCCTCCCCCCCGGGCCAGAGAGGCCAATGTTGCTGTTATTTACTCTGCTGCCAAACCTGGAGTTCAATCCCTGCCCTGTGGCACTCAATAAAAGCCAGTGCAGGGGGGAGGTGGTGGTGGTGTACGGCAGGCAAGCAGGCAGGGCTGTGTGGGTGGAAGGGGAGTGATTATCCAGGCCACTAAGTCCAGTTTGTTTATTTTGCAGTCAGGCTCTGGCTCAGCAAGGACAGGGGTGCTGGAGGTGCCTGCCCCTGTGGCTCGCAGCGCTGATGGGGATCCAGCCAGGGCGATCCCAAGCAAGCCCTGTTTGCCCCCAACACCTGTCTCTGGTCCTCTCCCCTCACCACATCCCCGCTTTCACACAGCTCTCCTTTTTCTTTACCTCCTTGTCTCTATCTCCCCTCAGGCTCCACCTTCACCCTCCTCTCCCCCTCCATGACCTCCCTGCCTCCCCTTTCTGCATTTTCCTCTCTTCCACTCCCCCTCCTTCCCACCCTCTCCTCCCACCTCCGTTTCTCATTCCCCTCATTCTCCTCCTTCCCTCTCCCCCCACCCTCCAAGCCGCTATTCCAGGACAATAGAGCAGATGGCAGGCTGTTTGTTTTATATGTCCCTTTGGAAAATCAGCTCAGCTGTTGAATCTGCAACTTTTGCTAAAAACAGACACCATCCAATGCTAGCTGAATGCTGGGGGAAAGGGAGGGGGATATGCAGGGGCCTTGCTCTCCCTACCAGCTGCACCGAGACCTTGTCTGTCTGCACCCCACACCATGTCTTTGGGAAACAGGACTGTCCGAGAGCCCAGAGAGGAGCGTTTTCCCCTGCACACTAGAAGAAACACCATCACAAGTGGAAAGAGCTTGGCCAGCTTCTGCAGTCAGTCTTGCTCTACCCAAAGCTGATGGCAATGTGGGAAAGGTGGGGCAGTGAGGAAGGGGCAGAGTCTTTTCAGCACATCCATCCTGCTCATTGCCCCACTCTGCTGCTTCTCTGATTGTTCATGAAAGCCAAGTTATGTGCAGTCTCCCCAGGCTGAAGACACACAGAAGAGTAGAGGTTGATGCTCTTTCCAAGCCCCACATCTTCTCCTATGCTACTGGGGTAGCCAAGAGTGAGACACCACAGGCCAGCATTGAGTGTGTGGGTAGGGGAAGACAGTCCTTGCCTTTTTATTTCCAGCTTTCCTCTCTTTTTATTGAAGCCCCAAGGTAGTGGTCCTCCAGCCAGCATTCATCAGTTGCCAAAACAGCCACGAACAGGATGTAGATTTTGTTCTGGTTCTTTCTCTTATCCAAACCACTTTCTTCATCCCTCACCTCTCCCTTCCCATGTGCTTATATCAGCCATTCTTCAGATCTGTTGCTTCACGGTATTTCTGGGTGGAGAGGGATCTTTGCTCCTGAATTCTGCTCCTCCCTGTCCCAAAGACCATCTTGTTCCCCCTGCTTAGATGTGACAATACTGTCTCATCAATCCTGTAAGCCCTCCCCTCCTTCCCTCCTTCCCCACCCTGTCTCTGCTTGTAAGTGCTTTGGGGTAGGCACCATTTTTCGCTCTATCCGGCACCAAGCACAAGCTGGCCTTGGCTCACAACTGGGGCTGCTGGATTCTCTGCCAGTGCAAATGCTGGATATTTCATGGCATATCCTCCACCTGATACACCGCGGCCAAAGGCACCAGCTGCAGATTCTCTCTGTGCCCCACTTCTGGGGGTGGGAAGGGGAAAGCAGGGCTTCAGAATAGCAGCATCTGTCCCCATCCAATTGCTCTGTTTAGTTGCACTTCTTTTTCCTATGTTGCTAAAATCAACACTGTCTTCTTCTCAAGCAGCGGCAGAAGGGTCAGGGCCAGCAAATCCATGTACAAAGCACTCAGTTTAATTTGTTCTCAAAGTTCACTATGAATCAGATGCAGCCCCCAGCAAAACCAAGGGAGGCTTGACCGAGGCACAGTCAGATGTAACATCTGAAGAGGCTCCTTAGCCTTGCAAAACCCTGGAAGGCAATTTAAACATGAGAGATAGGCAAGGAGCCCATTCTCAGGGTCTGTAATTAATCACATACAGTTCAAACAGGGAGAGAGATGAGTTCCCAGCTTTCTTGGAGTCCAAGCTGGATCAAACAGGGAGAGACAAAAATCTCAGGCTGTCAAGGAATAGCCTTAAAGAGGCAATGCCAGCTGAGCAACAACAGCTCAGCCCTGCGCTCCTTTAACCTCCCAGGTAATTGGGCAGAAAGTCTAGAGGAAAAATTCCTGCATCAGCTGGTGAGAACAGACACAGTTGCTTGTACATTTGTGATGCTGCTCTTCTTCCTGGCCTTGCTTATGTCTATGGTAACACTCGCATCCTCTTCAGTGGAGCCAAAAACCGAGCAGTATTTGGGACAGAAGAAAGCCCCAGTTAGTATGAGATCCCATCTCTGGCACCAGCTGCTAGCAGGTGCCTCGAGGAAGAACATGAGGATGGTCCATGCTTCTCTGTGCCCATGCAGTTACCGAATGGAGCAGTCACCCACCCTCCTTCACCTTCGCATCCACCCCAGAAGTGTGCTCAGGTGTGTAGAGCCCTGGTGGCCTGTGGTGCAAAAGGGCAAGCGAGCTGTCTTGTAGGGTTTTTGAGGGATTGAAGACAAAAGAAATTAAATAAATTAATGAAAAGAGCTGCTGATCCCACCCCTGGACTGTCTGAGGAGCCTGCATTGTAAGCAAGGGCAGAGGAAGTATAGAAATTAAGAGGCCAAATCTGCTGTAAGGAATTGAGTATAACTGTCAGACGAAAAGACATCAACTTACCTGTAGTGCTATTAAAAAAAAATAAATAAGAGGAGGTTTGGGGCCAACCAACCCGATCTCACCTCTTCCAAGGTGAACTCTGACTCACAGGCTGGCATCCTCTGTGGCACTGGTGGGCTACAATTGTCCCGATGACAAAAACAACCAGAGCTGGGGGTCCAGGCAACACCCCCCTTCCCGCTATTGCTGGGCAGCTCCCAAACAGCACTTTCAATGCACAGCTGAAGTTCCCATGCTCTCCTCCAAGGCCCCGCTTGGTGGTTTCTTTCCTTCCAATCTCCTTTCTTCCTGTTCCTATTTCTCACCTTTTGGCTTCTGTCTAATAAACTGCTTGTCTTTTGAAGGCTACATCTTTAGCAAGGGGCCTGAAGGCTGTGATCCAGGTACGAGTTGGGTAAATCCCACAGTGGCTTAGAAATCTGTTTTTCTTCAGCAGCAGAGCTGTTAAGAGGAGTTGGCACCAGAGACAGAAGCATTGTCTAGCATTGCTATTCTTCTCTCTCCCCTTCAAGTCTTTAGCAACAACTGCCGTTTCCCACCTATTTCAACTAACTTCTCTTTTCCCCCTAAAGAAAGGATAGTCATTAGCATTTTTTTGCACTGTCAAATAGGGGTTTCCTTATTAAAAATTCTTCACAGCTAAGGGGAAAGTGAAGAAAGGATATTGTTAACATGAAAGCCTCACTTAATACTTTACATTTCAAATACTGTAACTGCTTTTTTTCCCCTCCTTCTTTTTCTGAATCTTCAGTATACAGCTTAAACATCATTAATAGTGTTGGTTGCTATGGTGTTGGGCAGGCAGAGGTCTCTGTACTTGAAAACTTGAACTACACTTAATGTTGTACAACAGCAGGGTCATGCCAACACCTTTGACTTTGACCTCATTTTTCCCAGTAAAATATAAAGACCACATCTCTATCCCTTTTCATTATTGGGAGAGGGTTTTTTTCCTGCATGAGAAAAGGGAGCATGAGATAGAGAAAGGGAGAGAGAGATATAAAAAAAGAAAAAGAGAAAGGAAAAAAAAAATTAACAGACCCAGTGGAACCTTTCCAAAAACTTTAACTGTTACATCAGAAAATCATGAAGGAGAATAAAAAAAGACAGTCCCCTGAAAAGTTTCACGTGAGATTGTTTCTCATTTTCCCAAGCAGCTAAACATTTTAATAAACTAGGAAAATGAGACTGTAAAACCACAACATCTGACAGCAAGCCCCAGGGGCAGGAACCATTCCTGAAACTAATTTTAACTCAGGTTTTAACTTTAATCAGATTTCATGTGGTGAATGTCCCCTTAAGCTGTCTCTCTGTTCTTAGAGAAAACCTCGTTTCTTTTGTCAACTCCGAGAAGCTATTTTCTTTCCAGCACATTGTCGTCACAGGCATAAGAGGACTTTTCTGTCATTCGTTTCTCTACAGCCCAAAAGATGCTCTGCCCCAGACATCTTCTCATCTCTTCTTGGTTTCCTTATGAGACAAGACATTTTCCACAGAAGTGGCACTTAACTGCTCCAGCAACGAAGCCCAGTCTTAAACCAGTCCCCATGCAGCCACTCAAGGACTCAACCCAATTAACATCTGATCTTCAGCCATGCAAAAGGCACCAGGTCAATTCAGACCACCTGAGGTCAGGATCCAAAGCAGGCTTCCAGTTCCTCTGCTTTGCTTTTCCCCAGGGAAGTGAAGCTGCTGTACCAGTTTCTTCTCCTTCTCCGGGAATATGAATCACATTTTGCTTCGACTGTCACCAGGACATCTACAGATAGGACTGGCTTTTTAACTCAAAGTCTTGATTAACAACAGATGAAAGTTTGAATGGGGAAAAAAGAAGATATCTGGGTAGTGTAGATTTCTCTTGAAGATTCTCATTTCTTCTCTCAGAAGCATTTTTCATCTTCTGGTTGAATTCAAACCAAACCATTTGCCCTGTGGGGCAGGACTTCTTTATGCTGCACCTGCCTTCCAATAGTTGGGTGTCTCTGTTTTGAGCCGC
The DNA here is from genome assembly GCF_018139145.2 of Gymnogyps californianus. NCBI lineage: Eukaryota > Metazoa > Chordata > Aves > Accipitriformes > Cathartidae > Gymnogyps > Gymnogyps californianus. Next base: position 161,045,786 of record NC_059471.1, read on the forward strand.
ATGGTTCCTAGGTTCGCGTAGCTGTGTGAGCCAAGTGCTTTGCACGACTCAAGGAATGGTCATTGGCATCAGCTAGCCCCTGTCCCTGCTCAGGATGAATTTCCAGTTCAAAGGCATGTTGTGCAAGAGAGGAAAGCAGGGCTCTGCTGCTTCACAAGCTGGTTAAATGCCGATAAGAATGACCAGTATGGAAAACAGCTCTACAGGCTCCTGCTTTCTGCTTCTCCAGAAATTAAAGTGCTCGTTCATTTCTAGATCCTCCTTTGCAGAGGTGGAAGGTCTTTCTGATGCCTTTCCTTTAAACCTTGTGTGTGCTGTGTAGGAGATGCTGGTGCTTGGGGGGGTGGGAGGAGGCAACAGGGTGGCCAGTTTTTAAAATGGTAGAGGCACAGTGATAGTCGCCCTTGGCTCTTCCAGCCCACCAGCAGCAGGCTTAGTCACATCAGCAGCATCAAAGCTGAGCAGCTCTTCGGAGAAAGGGCATTTGTCCTTTCATCTGGAGATTACAGGAATCTTTCACAGATCCCAGCAGTGTGTTTTGAAACGCTCTTTAAAGTGAAATACCTGTTTGTGGCACCACCTGCCATTTAAAACAGCCTCTTTGCCTTCCAGCTTTCCCTGCAACACTCTCCCTCAGCCATTTAACCATGTGTACAAGGACAAAATATTGCCAAAATTCATTCCCCAGCAAGCAGAATTGCCCGTCTTTCATGCCAGGCTCTGTACTGAGAAAAGGACTCTCCACAAACATGCCAGAAAGCTTGTAACCTATTTGGGCCTGCTCCTTCCCCCTATGGCGCTCAGCAGGGACAGCAGGAAGGCAGAAAACTGCTCTTAGCATCTGGAGGAAAGAAACGCAGAGATAAAAAGCTCTTTGCCTTGCTGTTTCCATTCCTTCATGACTTAATTTTTTTGGTCGGGGCACAGAGAAGATTATAAAGCTGTAACCTCTAATCCGCTCCTGAGCGCTCCTTCTCCTTCTCTTCCTTTCTCCTCTCTTTCAGCCTGTTCTAATCTTTTATGTCTCCTCTCTCACAGGTAGGAGTTGGAGTCTAATCTCAGACGACAGGTTGGTAATTAGAGCAAGAGATTATCCTGACCCCGTATCAAGAAGGTAAAAAAAGAGGAGTAATGCTGGGCCATACAAGATCAAGCCTTCAATGTTCAGTGCAGGAACCATCCTCATCTTGGTCTGTCTCCTCCTGGCTCCCCCATCCCACCCCCTCTCCTTTGTACCGGCAGAGGGGGGAATTCCTGATTCTTTGTACTTCCTGCTCATCTCCCCTCTGCAGAGCAAGGACTACGCTTTTCCAGCACTCATTCAGCACAGAAATGGTCACATTTTCCATTTCTATAGACCTTGACTAAGCAGAGACTCAGCCAAGGGTCTGTGGCCGGGAAGAGTGGGCGGTGGGGAAAGCACAGGCAGATATGGAGGAAGAGGGCCTGCTCAGAGAGGCTGGAGCCACAACACACTATCGGCCATCCTCAGTTGGGCACTGGTTACCCATACCCAGGGCCTTTCCAGTCCAGCAAAATGAATCCACAGCAAGGAGCACCAGCAGGTCCCCATCTCTACCCAGATGCCCAGCAGTCACTATCCAGTCCTTGATCCGCTCAGGAAGGCATACTGCTCCCATCCCTTGCACATATCCCAGCACAGATGGGAAGCCCATCCATGTGTCCAGCCCATGTTATCTGTCTTTGGGACAGATCTTGTCTCTTGTCCTGTGTCACCGGTATTCAGCACAGACCAAAAAAGCCATCACACAGCCCCAAGACCACCACAGAAAAGGGGAAATTGGGAGCACCGAGCTTCTTCAGTGTCCCACCCCCTACATGCACAAGGTGAATGGATGTCACCAGGACCCACTGTAGCTGTGGCTCAGGCATCACCAGCCAACAGCCTGCAGGCACCAGGAGGTGTCGGGATAGAGATGGCAGTGGAGTGATCGAAACCTGCTGGGGAGAGAGCGAAGGAAGGTCGGGTGTCAGTTTTTACACCAGCGTACAGCTGGAGAATGGAAGACCTCTCCCTCATGTCCCGTCCCACATCAGACACCCACCCTGCACTACAGAGCTCCAGGACTGATTGTTCACCTCAAGATGTCTTTTCTCAGCAAAGCTAAGCAGCCAAGCCTCCCTCCAACACCTGAATCCAGCTCTGGCCCATGTAGCCCAAGCCCATGGCTCACCCTGATCACAGGCAGGGAGATGGGCACTGCACCAGCCTCCGCTACATGGTTCTGTTGATGCTCTTTTCGTCTCCTAGCTGCTTCCCACCCCTGCTATCTCCAGCCAGGAGCTTCCTACCCATGCTCTGCAAATAAAAACTTCAGGTTTGTTCACTCAAAGTGGAGAAGGTAAATCAAAGAACACTTTTGTTTGCAGTCAGCCTGAAGTGAACCTTTTTCTTTTTTCCCTCCAGTTTTCTCAGCAAAACAAAAAATGAAAAAGCAAGCAGAATTTCCTTTGCTGAGTTTAAAAGAATATTTCTGTTCCTGTCCCAGAGGTAAAAGGTTAGCTTGTTCAGTATCAAAATGTAAAATAAATGGCAATACTTTTGGCTCAGGAATTGTCCAAATAAAATGTTTTGATACTCCTTTTCTTCCCACTCATCCAAAAAGGTTTGCAACGTTTGTAAGCGTTCACAAACAGCTTAATGCTGATGGGCCCCTCACCCAATAAGCCATGTGACTGCAAGGTTACTGTCCCTCACTCTAGACCTCCTGCTCTCCATTTGGCTGCCTCCCCCTCCCAGCCTATCGTCTGAGGGCTCACACGGCAGCAACACCCAGAGCACTCATGCCCCGTACCTTGAGGGATCCTCTTGGGGTGAGAAGGGGCCGCTGAGTTCAATAACATTGAGCTTGTTCTCAAAGACACCGTAGCTGAGGGTGACCTGCAAAGAGGGGTGGTGAGAAAGGAGCAGGGAGGATGAGGTGAGTTCAGGAGCAAGAAACCTGCTTTGGGTGACAGAATTTCCTATTCTGGTTCCTTCTCTGCTGGCTTGGCCTCTGCCTTCCACGCCTCTCCTGTCTTCCTTCCCATGATGGTCCACTGTGCTAGTCCTTTGCCTCTCCAAGCGCAGTACACCCCTTGTTATCTCCCCACGCAAGGCAGACATGGTGCCATGCCAAAGCCCCGTCCCCAATCAATCATCATTTCTGCTTGTCCTTGTGCCACATTCCCCCAGGGATGCCCTCAATCCTCCCATCACCCCGCCATACATGAGCTCCCCACCACTGACCCCAGGGGCCCTGTGACTGGCATCTGTGCTGCAGGCAACATCTGCTCCTTATTTCAAAGAAGCATTTGTCAGGAAAGCCTCCCCAAAAGAAATACGATTGATTCAATCCACGTCAGTGCCACCAATGGAGCAATGTGCCTGTAAAATCTCCTCCTCTTCCTCACACACCTCCCTCTTGCTCCATTTCCCCTCCTCACCTGCTGCGTGAGCCGAGATGGGGGGATGAGCTGCAGGTTCTCCAGGTGGGAGTGGAAGAGCGCATTGGGCAGCAGCTGCCCACCGACTTTGCACTCAATGATGTAACCCACAGTGCAGTCATCCGGTAGGCGAATGAGCTCTGAAGTGCTCAGGAAGTTCCGGCCACTGGAAGAGAATAGGGCTGCGTGGGTTAGGAAAAGGGTAAGGGGGGATATAGGCATCCACTTGGGTGGGAGATAAATGAAAGACTTAACTGAAAACCAGAGTAAATCTTGGAACTAGGCAAGAAATCCCTGAGTTCCACCTGCAAAGATTTGGGAATGTGTTTGCTCTTTGACCACTCCCAGCCATGCTGTCCCACCAACTGTTGGGTGCTGTCCCTGATACGTATCCAGCTCCTCGGTGAGCTGATGCAGAGAGCTGGCAGGCTTTGCCAAGTCACTTTTCCACCTGTTTGGTGAGCTGCGCTGAGTCCCTGAGGGGTCAGACAAGCCAGGACAAGAGAAACAGTGGGACCACATGGCCAGGACCAGGAGGAAGAAGAAACAGGACAGTCTTCTGCAGCTTGAATAAGCCATCCATGGCCCCACTGTAATGTAACACCACACACTTGGCCATCCTTTGATGACAGGCTAAACCCAATTTTAAGGCTCCTGTAACTGGAAGCAGCCGCACAGCATGAAGCACTGTCTACTGTAACACCCCTCAGCTAGTTCAAATGTGTTTTAAGCATTTTAACACAGTAGTGGCAGACTTTATGCCAGGTTAGGCATTATCTATCCATGCCACTTTCATTTTACCCTAGATCACAGATGATCCTCCTGTCTGGGTCTACCATAAAATACGTATCATGGGCTTCAGCTAAACCAGCCACCTGGTGTGGATTGGATCTGTCTTTCTGGGTATGAACAGATCTGGTTAAGGCTAGCACAGCCATTGCCTATCAGTGTATGTGCATATAGCCTGTGATACAACCTACAGCATCATGGAAAACATCATCTTCTTGTAGGCTGGGCTAACACAAGACCCCAGGACCTACCTCTGTTCTGCATGCACCAAGCTCAGGAAATGACAGTGGCCACTGTAAGAAGCTGAAGAGGGTTTGGCATAGGGGAATGGGAAATTAGCTCAGGCAGAAGGTACAGGAGGTTGGAAAGAGGCAGATTAAAGGGAGAGGAGATAGGCAGACAGGGAAAGCACTTAGCAAAAGAGTCAGAGAAAGCTGAAAGGGATGGGAAGGAGTGTGGGGGAATAACCAAGAGCTGAAAGTAGTTGGGGAGAGGGAAGTATGTCATCCTATGATCATGTTTGCTGACGTGCCTGCTCTTGCCTCTTTTTAATCAGGAGGCAGACCCACCCACTACATCCTTCCTCCAGTCCACGTGCTTGCAGATGTCTAGCATGTGGCACTCTGCGCCCTTGCAAACATCCTTGCAAACACCACATAAACAAATCCAGATCTGACACTGCCAGGAATTAATGTGTGGCCATGTTCCTCATCCCCAAAGCCTCCCATACTCACCAGCTGCACAGCTCACCTGGCCCACGGCACCATCTTGCTTGCCAGCTTGTGGCTGATGCAGAACCCAGCCCCTCCCGTGGCAAACCAGAAGTGCACAGATTTCTGGAGAGAAACAGCAGAGAAAATCAATGGCAGAGGCTCAGACGATACCATACTCCCTGAGATGGGAATGCTGGAACCCAGCTTTGATGCCAGGATAAACACAGCCCTATTGTCACCCCAGACCCCTGACTGCTGCCCAGAAGAAGGACTTGCCAGCAGTACAGCATGGATTTTGACCTCCTCATATTTGGAGCGGCCAAGTTCCTGCTGGCAGCAGCAGGTGGGCTGCCCAAGGCAGGCTTATCTCCTGGCAGACAGGTACTCAAAGGCGCAGCAGCAACGTGGGACTCTTCCCCTAGGTAGATCAGATTGAGTCAACACCTACAACCATGTTCAGACAAGAGTGGCGAGTTTTCAGCTGTTGCCTGTTGCTCTTGGGACCTGTCTCTCCTTGGGGTACACCTACAGCCAATGAGCCAGAGCACTAAAAACAACCCATCGGCCCCCGCACCACCACCACTGGCTGTACCGTCTGGTTGTTTGGCAGCGTTTCGGAGGCCCGGATGGGTCGGTTCAGGCTGGGTTTCCCCAGGTAAACGTCCCACGTCGCAGAGTAGGAGGACAAGAGCTTCAGGAGGGCCCGAGGGTTCAGGTAATTGTCGTCATCCAAATGGCAAAACCAGCTGGGGGGATAGGGGAACGAAGACACAAGAGGTTTGTGGTAAGGAGGGTGCCTCTTGCTCTCAGGGGTCTCCCCGCGGCAGCCCTGCCTCACCTCCGGCCGCTGGCCAGGAAGGCATCGAACTCGGCAGCCATCTTGCAGGAGAGGGCCAAGTGGCTGTGCTCAGCAGAACAGTTGGTGAAGATGGCGTGGTCACCTGCCGGGAGAGAGAAAGCTGTGGCTCAGGGCCGGGCCACTTCGCACAGTCACAGGGAGGACCTCTGGGCGAGAGGGAAGGGGTTTGTTCACAGCCAACCTCCTCACAGCCCCCAAACAGGCACCCGAGCCCACGGTGAGGTGGGCTCTATCCTTCCCCGTGCCCGGAGATGAAACCTGGAGAAAGCCAAGCATCTTGGCCAAGACTAGGACACCTGCCAACCGCACTTCCACCCTGCCCACTGCCAGCCAGGGTGCGGGGGCTGAAGGGCTCTCTCATGGGCTGCTTCCATCCACGTATGCTTTAAGGCAGGCAGCACCCTGCCTCCAGCTGGCTGCATGCCCTGGGGTTAGCCAACTAAACCAAATCATCACCGCTGCAGCTTGGGGTCCTTCCACGGGACATGGTGAGGGGCGTGCTTCAAGAGGCAGAGCTGGCGTAGGAGAGCCAGCCTTCGTGCCGGACACCCTCCCAAGGCCGTGGCGGTTCAGAGGCTGAAGGTGGGGGGGAGGTGGTGTTATAGGACAGGTTGTTACCCATTCTTCTTTTCAGGGCATCATCTTCTTCATCGGTGAAGACGTAGGTCTGGGGAAATGAGGAAAGGAGGTTACTCTCAGGGCTGGAGCTGGTGCTGCTCCTGGCCACCCACCCCTTTCTCCCCGCAGCTGGACATGCTTGCCGTGGTCACCCCACTCCATCCTCTGCTGCCATGCCCGCCTCCCAGGCAGCAGTTGAGCAGAGGGATGGCCGCGCTCCCCCTTCCTGCATGGCACAATCGTCAGCGCTTGTGTGGCTTCATTTCCACCCACCACCACCACCTTGGGAACAGGGAGAAGGGGACCCGTGACACCGAGTGAGGGGGTGAGGGAGCCCTGGCTTAGGTGTCAGCGGTAGAAAAACGAAAGCACTGTGGTTGAATGACGCTCGGGTTAAAAGGAGAACATCTGTTTGTGTGTTAAGCGTGCACAGCCCCCTGCCACTTCCCGCCTCCTCCTCCTCTTCCTCCACCCCCAGGCCTCTCTAATCCCCCTTGCTGCCATTATGTGGCACATCTCCCCCTCTTCAGGGCCAGGCAGGGATCAGGGCTGGTGGAGAAAAGCTTTCCTCAGGCAGAAAATGAGCTTTCATGAAATCAAAAAGGAGTCACGAGCCATAAACAGTCTCTCCACCAGCTGCCCACAGGCTGGTTAAACGCAGCACCTGGGCAGGAACAAAGGGGACAAGGCAGGCAGACAACAGCTCCAGGAGCCGTCATTGCTCCCAAAGGCTCTGACGAGGAGACAAAAGTCTCTGTGTCTCCCCACACCCACCCAGCATTTGGGAGATACACCCCCATCAGGAAGACACGCAAGAGAAATGTTCTGCACATGAAAAGAAGGCAATGAAGGACACTCAGAGACCACCTGGCTCGAGCAGAGACAGCAGGACAGTTTCATGATCTCAAATGTACGTGCTACAGCAACTTGGTGAATTACCCTCCAACAACTGAGCTGCAGCAATGGGCCATGCACACATTCCTACCCCACCCCACTGGTAAAGTCTCTTAGTTAAAACCACTTTCAAGGTGATCACGGGACAAGAAGCAATTAGCTAAGTCTCAGGTAAAGGAGCCACTGTGGGTCAGGGGACCATATCACAACCTTCAGGCAAGGCAGGGATTGTCAGTGGCACGGGATTTCCCTCCCCAGCGTGTCAGAGCCAGAAATTTCCACTATGACAAACATTTCATCTTAAGAAAAAAAAATTCTGAAACCGTTGAAACTTTCTGACATTTTCAGAAAAACCAGAAACATTGTTGCTGGAAATGACTTGGTTACAGATATAAAACTGAGTAGAAATCATATGTCTAATAAACATCATATCTGATTGACTTAATAGGAATCTGCATCTTTTCCCAGATTTTCTACTTGTGAAAATATTCCGAGGTTCCCACTTTCCTCTTGATGCAAGGTGAGAAATGTTTTTTTGCAGACATCCAAAATGTTTCTGTGGGAACCCAAGGACGAAGGAACATTGTCAACACAGGGAACACCAGACTGTCCAAAATAACTGGAAAAAGGGGGCTATGAGTGTGAGGACTAGGCAAATCTGATTTCTCTGGCTCTCCCAAACTCTGATCTCCATGGCACACCTGGCTACAATACTCCAGAGGTGCTGGAGTATGTGCCCTGGCTCTGTCCTGAAGGAGATCACAATAGCACAGGCAGCTGCCTGCATCCTTGTCTCTCCATTGCTCACGCCCCTGAGAGTGGGCAACGTGGAACAGCAGCTGCTGCCAGCATCCGAGTGACTGCCGCCACATGTCCCTCAGCAAAGCCACACGCAATGGCTGGGATGGGGGAGAGAGAGAAGGGCCCCGGCTAAAAACCTGCCTGGAGACCATTTGGTGCAGTTACGCAGGTCTTTCTCAAGGAGACAGCAGCCACTGTTGTCCATACTAATGGAGTCTGGAAGACATTCAGAAGGTCTCTCTGGCCATGCCAGACCTACTCTCCCTGCTGGGGACGTGTGAGCAGAGGATAACCTGGTGTCACTTGTGTCCCTGCAGGCAAATGGAGTAAACAGAAGCAGCCTCCCCATCATATCCACCCTCCTGTTCTCCACCAGACCATCTATGGGGCCACGCAGGATCTCCCATCGTGGTGCCTCAGCGCACTGAGACTGGGCCAGGATGGCTGTCAACGCTACTGCGGGGCAGCCGATTCGGGTCTCAGGAGGGATGCAGCGTGGGAAGCATCCCTCCATTCTGGAGTGGAGAAGATGGCTGGGTGAGAAAGGATGTCTGCTGGACGGCAGTGCAAGCAGTCATATGGAGCCACCAGTGTCAAATGGCTTTGCCTGGCAGCTCTCCATGAACATAAGAGCCCATGCAACAGAGAAACACTAGACTTTGAGACATCCTCACCCCAAACTGGGAAAGTAGCCTAGCAAGGAAAAACTAGGAAAAGGGAATAAAGATGTAGAATCTGACAACACAGGGCCATGTTCATCTCCCAGGCTCCCAGGGTATCCCTTCTCTGGGAAGAAACCCCATCCAAAATGCAAACACCTCAGCAGGGTTATTGTTGTGTCCTGCCCAGAGAACAGATTCAAAATCTATGGTGTGTTCACAACACTGAAAATGTGAAAGCCAGTTCAGGATGGGTCATTCAAAGGTTTCATTTCAATCAGCTGGATGTCTGGGTTTTGGAAAGGAAGGGAGGTGCTAGAATTAGTTTACATTACCAAACAAAATGCCGTTTCAGACCAGAAACCTAGACTTATCTCCACCAAAACTACTGGGGCCAAGAATGTAAGCCACTCCAAGATGCTGCCCAGCCTAAACAATCATCAGAACTGACACTTCTGTTTAGACAAAACCTTTTCTGAGGAAGAGGCCTTTCGCTGAAATGACTTCCACATCAAGCTCCAGTGGAAAGTTTGTCGTGGGTGAGTTCTCAAGAGGCAGAGCATGGTCCAGTGAAGAGTGCCCACCTCGCACTTCCCCTTCCCCGCCTCCCACCAGCTGCATATCTTCTCTTCTGTTTAAACAGTGCAGTTTCAGGGAAAATGTCACTCTCTCTTATTGTCTACCCCGACAGAGTCCAACATCGAGGACTTTTAATTTGGCTCCCATACAGTCTGTCCTAGCCATAAAAACCACAGCTGTTCCTGCCTCCTGTTACTGTCACCTAAGCCTGACCTGTGAGGTCTGGGTTGCTTCCTCCGGGAGGACACCATGCAGGTAATCAGCTCTGAAACCAGGCTTGGCATCAGCAGCATGGCCAGCTGCTAAAATTTCCCCGATGGCCACCTGCAGAGAAGGACCCACTGAATCGATCTCCAGCCATGAGTAAGGGCGAGTGAGACAGCAAGACGGTGGGTCAGGCCTAGGAGGAGGCTGTCCCTGCACATCAGGGCTTCTGAGACCTGGATCTCTCTGAGACTGGCTCTTAACGCCTATGTCTCTCTATAAAGACTCAATAATAGGAGGTCTGGTGCCCTGGCCCTGGCCCCACAACAATTAAATGTCCTTTGCAAATTGAGAGCTCTCTTTTTTTTGCTAAGTGAGGTTTCTTTATTGTCAATTTTTCAAAACTAACCCTTTCCCCTACCTCCAAAAAACCACTCCAGCAGCAGTATACTTAAAAAAAAAAAAAAAAAAAGGCTTTTGACTTTCATGTATTTCTCTTTACCCCCCTCCCTGCCCCTGCTCCCCTGCCCTCAAGGTCATTTAGTAAAAAAAGCAGAAGAAAAACATGGAAAATTGAGGAGGGGGGAGGAAAACACTGAGCTTGCAACAAAAACTGATAACAATGAAAAAACACTGTTTAAAAATGACTGACACTCCCACTCTACCCTTCCTTCCTATTCTCCTGCTCAGTCTGTGAAGCTTTCCTAGAGGCTGGCAGCAGCATGGAAAATTCAACACCTCTTCCCAGGTTTGGACATCATTTGCCTGCCAAACAGAGAGGGTCAGATGAATCTGGGGAGCTAGTATCTAATTCCTGTCATCAGTGGAATGGCCAGGCACCTGTTTGTCAAACGCGCGAGGAGGGAAAGGTGAGCTGCTCCTTAAAAACCCACTCCAAAAGCCCCAGTCACAATATCTTAATGCCAGTGCAGGCATGTGGTTGGGTCTGGTTTCTCCAAAGAGCTGCTGGGCTGAGGTTGGACCGAGAGGAGAAGTGCATCTGGAGGAGGAAGTAGGGCATCTCAGATGCTGAGAGGGACACGCAGACAGGAGAGGAAGCGTGCTCAAAATAGGACAGGGCTTCCTGTGACGACCGCAGCAGACCAGACAGTTGCAGTACCATGAAGTGGAAAACCACCCTTACCCAGAAAACCCTGCATTGCTTCAAGCGCTCTCCTACCCAATACCTCCGCCCCCGTCCCCCTTCCTCGCTGAGGCCTGAATTTGTCTTCTACGTGCCCGTCACACACAGGCAGAGGCAAAAAAACCCACCCTTTGAGGGAAACCACAGGATTTCTTCTTTCTTGAGGAGCAGCTCTGCAAGGGAGGGAGACAAGTACCCAGGCTCTGGGGAGTACATCTGCCCACCAGTAAGCCAGTCTGCACAGCACCACCAACGTGGTGCCCCACATCAGTTCCTCTAACAGGAAGGAAACTCTCCAAACTCTGCTTTAGCAAAGGGTGGAAACATCAGACCTCCAGTTAAAAAAAAAATTTAAAAAATCAAATATGCACCCACATCACTTCAAGATCATGCACGTGAGGGGATCTGCCCAAGAAAGCAAGGCATGGACTGTGCTGATGTGCTGGGGAGCGAACAGGGCTGCAAACACCCCTCCTGTACTCCAGGAGGTCCTCCAGGTCGTCCTGGCTCGCTCTCCTGCCCGCTAGACCACACCATCCCGGGGCGAATGGTGCCCAGGCGCAATGCAGGCATCCTGATGGAGGGCCAGGGGGAGCCACTCAGCTTGAAACCTAGCAAACTGATGGCACTAGGAGGTAGAAAACCAACATTTCACATAGACCCAGGACGGTCTGTGCTCTCAGTCTGGTGTGGCCCAGGCAGTCTGCGGCCCCCAGTGTTACTGGTTAAAAAAAGGAAATTAAATCCCTTCCACCTCAAGCTGAAAGAGTCAGGCTTAGATTAGGGGCAGGTGATGCCTGCTAAGAGCACTTATCCTCCCAGCCTTCATGGCAAGAGCCCACACAAGCTCTTCATCCTTTCTGCCAGCCTTTCCCATGAAGCAGCTACCCATGAAATATTTTGCTGCGTAGCATTCCCCTTTCAACGTGAACAACAGAAGCGAGAATTAGGGAAAATGAGGCAAAGTACTGGGTGGGACTGCAGTGCCCAGCCTCCTCTTCCTTTGGCCTTTATCCCCCTCCACCGACACCCTGTCCCTGCCCCGTTACCAAACACCCCCTCTCTAGTCCGAATCCACACGCTCACCTGCTCTCTGGCCCGGGATATCCACGTGTCCAGGAGCAGCTCCATCCTGCTCTGGTGAAATCTCTTGGTTGTCTTCACAGCTATGAAAATGTCCCCAAGCGTCAGGCTTCCCTCAGTCCTATATCCCTCTGGAGGATGGACTTGTAGGTCCTTCTGCCCCCTGCCACCGCCTCCCTCTGGGCTCGCTTTGCTCCGTTGCACTGGCTTCTCTGAAATCCCCTCCCTGAGCCCTGGGTACCGAGCTGTTTCCTGACCCCCATGGTGCCGCACGGAGAGGAGAGCCACGCTGACAAGGAAGACCGCGGCTCCAGAGAGACCATGGATGAGCCGACGGCCCATGGCTCCCAAATTGTTCCCGCCGCAGCCAGTATCCTATTGGACAAGGACAACCTCTGCCTGTACCTCCACGTGAAGCTGTCCACTCTTCTCGAAGCTTCCGAAGGAGCAGGACCAGCCGAGAGCGAGGTCTGAATAGGATGTGGCCAAGGAATAGGGTGGCTGAAGACCAGAAAGCCAAAGAGACAGCAGCCCCGGAGGATACCAGTGAAGCCGTGGGGAATTTTCACAGAGCAAGAGGGCTCGATGACCCAGCGAGGCAGGGACACGTGATGGGAAGATACTCCGAGGCGTCTAGCAGGTGGCTGGCACAGCCTGCCAAGAGAAAAGCGAGCATCCCCACTCCCGGCGGAGGGGCCGAGGGTCCCAGGCTGGGGGTCGAGGGGGCGGCAAAGGAGATCAGAGCCATCGGTGGGGAGTCTGGACCGAAGGCATCAGCTCCCCAGAAGACACCAGCCCACGCATCCAAGCCAGGGGCTGCGGGGCGGAGGCGAGCAGCGGGCGCAGGGCTGCAGGGAAGGGGCTGGGTGCCATGCGTGCGGCAGGGCTGCCTCTCCACCTGCACCCTCCGTGCAGCCCGCTCTTGCTCCCTGCCAGCCCCGGCCCCGGCCCCGGTCCCGGTCCCGCCTCCGGGCACGGGGCGGGGCGCCAGCCCCGCGGGAGGAAGAGGATGGAGGGTGGAGAGGGGGGAGCCCTGGGTCTGACAGTGAGTTTGCCTCACCAGGGCATCGCCAGGCTGGGACACCTCCGAGGTGACAAACAGCTGATGTGGGAGGAGGAACCTGTTGCTTGACTCTTTTCCCCGCTCCTCCGTGACAGTCCAGCCCGGTCGCTGCAGCCCTGCTCAGCCCTGCGCTCTTGCGGGAGGAGGGGAAGGTGGCACGGATGTGGGCTCTGGTGAAGTTAAGGTGCGGGGCCCTGTATTGTTCTTGGGAAGAAAGATGTTTCCCCAGGAATTCCCCCAGCCCCAGAGTTTTCCTGTGGGCACTGCTCTGAATTGCTGCCCCTGCCCTTTAAACCCCACCCTGCCTCCCCAAAGCAGGACTGTATGTCCCCTGCTCCCCCCCCCCCACATGCCCCAGAGTCTCAAACTAGGGTCTGACCCCCACTTCTGACACCCGTCTCCCCAAACCATGAGCCAGACCCTCTCTACTCTTGAAGGTCCCTTCCCCTCTGCTTCCAGCCACGCGCCCCCCACCCCTGCTCCATCTCACATCCCCACCGGGGATGCCCGCGGACAGTCTGCTGCCCAGGTGGCTGCAGAGCCAGTGACACTCACAGGAACAGGTACACCAGCACCAGAGAGTGCGAGGGAGGGCCTGCCACCTCCTTTTCAATATCCGTGGCTCAGCATCACCGCTGAGTTTATATCCCACTCAGGTCCTTGCCCACTGCAGCAGGGCTGAGCTCAGCAACTTGTTCCTTGTGGCTCCTGTGCTGTGCAAGATGATGCTTCCTTTTCCCCTTCCCCGGGCAAGAAAGGGGGGTGTCCTCTCCCTCTATGGAGAGCCCCAGAGAGTCCCGCAGGCACAGCAGCAAACTGGCACCTCCAGCTCCTTCCCCCCCCGTTGTACATCTCCCCTGTGCCACCTTCACCCCAGCCCTCTGGCTCCCAGCGAGGCCAGGGCAGTCTTGGGCCATGACACAGAACATGCTGAGCGTAGCTGAGCAAGTCCTGCACGGAGAAGGCTTTCCCCAGGGACAAGGATATCAGAGACCCTCAAAAGGCGTGAGAGCCCCTCCCAAGACAAAGACCACCGCAGACGGGAAGTTTTGGGGTCAGCACCACAGATTGCTGCATGCTGTTGCTGGTTCAGTTGGATATGGGGTGGACGACCACGAAGGTCCCCTTCACGCTACCTCTAGGCCACTTTACAGAGCAGCCAGGGGGTACAGAGAGGCAACCAGCCCAGGAGGGGCATGATACCTGCACCCCCACTCCAGCTTCCCTGTGCAGCGAGCGTGGGGACAGCAGGACGGTAGTGCTCTACATAAGCTGCCGAAATCAGAGCGCCTCCTCAGGGAGCTGCAAGCTGTGGGCATCCAAAGTCAGCATACCAAAAAAATAAAAATAAAAAGTAATAAGATGGGGACCCAGGGGAAATGTGGGGAGGACATGGCGCTGTGTGGCAAAGGGCCCCCCCCCGCACATGTCAGATCATGAGACCTTAGAAAAGGGGGTCAGGGCAGGGATCAGGGTCCCTCTGTTCCACACTCCCACCGTGTGTCTGGACACAGACACTTTCCAGGACCACAGGGAAGACCTCCCTGCAGGGCTAAAACTGCGTGCTCAGTTTCCGCAGGCCTTGCACACACACTTTTCAGCCCAGCCCTGTCCCTGGCTACAACTTTTTTCTTTTGTAAGGAAGAAACCACTGAATCCACTTCTCCTCCCTCCTCCCATGTATTTCTCCGAGTCTCCAAGACTCCTAGCTTTCCCCTGAAGCAAGAACATCTCCAGAGGATCTCCCATATCCCTTTGGAGGGTCCCTGCAGGTTTTATTTTTAGATCCCTTTGAATAGCAATGCTTTCTTACACTGATTTGGGGCAGGGGAGAAGTCATTCACCTTCAGGCCTTACATTACTGCAGGGATGTGAAGCTGGTATGACTAATCTGCTGCCTCTGTGCTAAATACTGGGATTGCTCCCATGGCTAGCCACTGCTCCTGAACCAGAAATTAACCTCTCTGAGCGCTTCAGCCACACGCCAGCAGCCCCAGGCAGCTGTAAAGGCAGCTTCCATGGCTCCCAGGCATCCTGCAGCACCTCCCAGCCCTGGCCTAGGAGATCATCTGGGAGGGAAAGGGAGACACAGGCAGAAGATCCTTAGTGATGTCCCCAAAAGACATAAAAATATGATTCAAAGCTACCTTGTACAGAGCATGGTGCTGGGAAGCGGAACAGGTCAGACCCAACCACGTACAAACCAGAACATGCCCGATGCTAGAGGTGAGCACAGCCTGCTTCTTGCGCTGTGAGATCCCTCTTTCTTCTGGGGTGCCAGGGATGGGGGGGGGGGTCATTCGGTGCCCAATCCTGCCCCGGGGTGGGGCTGGCTGACTCATCATCGCAGGAGCGCATGGGACAGAGACCCCATACTGCTGCAGCTCTGCTGGGGCAGGGGGGCAGCGTGGAAAGGGCTGGTGACTTCCCAGGGCGACACACATGCCGCCTCACCAATCCCCTCCCTAGCGGGAGAAATCTTGCTCTCCGTGACTCGTTACAAGGGCTTGCACAAGGCTGTTACAGCTGGTAATTGGTGCCCAGGGCTGCTAATTGCATTCTGCCTGTTACCTAACCCGTGACTCATTCCTCCGAGCAGGCAGCCACCCCTCCAGAGGTACAAAGAAGGTGGGCTGGGGTGTGCAGGGTAGTGGGGGGGTCATTTATGTTTGCCTTGCGGCTCTCTGTCCCGCTTCTCACCCGTGTCCAGAACGAGTTGAAGCTGGATTTTGAAAGCCTCGGGGGAGAAAAGACTGATAAAGAGAGGGCCTGGAAGAAGCCTGGGAGCAGGCGAGGCAGTGCCGCCTGCTGCCTGGAGAGCTGGGCAGTGCCAGCCTGCCTCCCAGCAACCTTCTTTTGCCTTCCTTTCCCTCCAGCTGACAACACCGATGGCCCAGGGAGGTGCTGGGGGACATTTGTTTATTTTGGGGGGGGGGGGCAGGTAGCAAGCGCCAAGCTGGGAGCACAGCCTGACTATCCAAAATGTGGGTGCTTGCTCTTAGCTACCCTCAGCCTAGGCCATCAGGCTGGGGATCGTTCCCAGTGCCAACAGGAGCAGGAGGAGTTGTCAAGCCCTGAATCAGAGTGCCTCACACGGAGTGTTTTCCCTGGGTACTCAAGCGCTACTTTTTTCCCTGCAAAGATGCAAACTCTAATCTCCAAATCCATGTCAGGATGGATGGGAGCTTGCTTTGGGATTTGTCTTGTCATCAGCTCAACAAGAGTCCCACTTTGTTTGCCTGCAGGGCAAGCACCCTCCCAGTGGGCTGGCTGTGCCGGGATGCTCAGGCTGCATCCCCTGGAGTGGATGTCATTTGGGAGCTTTCATCTGGAGCCATATGTTACACCAGTTCCCCCTTCCCTGGGAGGAGAGCTACATCACTCCAGGGCAGAGCTGGGACTTTGCTCTACATTTTAGTGACTGCAGGTTAAAATCTTTTCATTTTCTTTCCTTCCCCCCTTCACTCTCGTCCTCATAAAAGACACAGGCAACTGGTTTAGAACCTGAAATAACACCTCACAGGGGACCCGTGAAGATCAGCAAGTTAATCTTTGCTCAGAGCTTCAAAAGTGCATGGCACCAGCAGTGCCCTTATCACAGGGGCGAGGAGGACAGAGAGGACTTGACTCCAGTGCTGGCTGCCCACCTTCTGCCATTGACCCTATGATCAGTGGGCTCAGCCATCTGCCTGGCCTCATGCCCCACAGAGCCTCCCAGAGCCACAGACTCCATTTTCCTCTTGCATGCCCCAGAAAGACCATCTACCACCACAACCACCACCTCTCCATGGCATGGGTATCCTGGCACCCCTTTCCCATAGCAGGGCTGATAATGGCGATTGATTAGGAGTCAGGACCATGCTGGGGGGGTGAGCATGGCTGCTGCTACCCAAACCCTCCATCTTCCCTCTGCCAGAGTCTGAACCAACACTCGGCTTCATGTCAGGGTGAGAACAGCCCCCATTGGAGGGGCACTGCCCCCACGCTCCTGGCAGTGTGGCTGGGCTCCGTCTCACTGTTGTCCCCCAGGAGGATGAGGTAGCTGGCTTGTCACTTCACGATAACCAGGGCATGGAGGGATGCGAAGCTCTAGGGACCTCAGCCAGACACATCAAGTGAGCTTTTCCCTGGCTTTCCTAAAGCAACCTGACCAACATCAGCACTGGGGAGAGGCAAGGGACTGAAAAACAGGGGGCAAGTAGAAATGGGAAGGGGCTTGGTCTGTCCTCTCCCCACACCTCTTGCTGCCCTACAACAGGAAAAGCAGTGCTCCCTCCTTCCCCTGGAGGGCTGGGCAGTTGGGTCCCAGCTAAAAGAGGAGAAAAATACCCCATCGTGCATCACCCAAACCTGCCCAGTAACACACAAGCCCATAGCCTGCCACCCATTCCCATTATGAATGGTATTTAATTCTCCTTTACATGCGGTTTGCCAATAAAAGGCTCCATTAATAATTTACAAACAATAAAGAGTACAGCTCCTATAAAACGAGGGTGTGCTGCAAGCTTAGTGTAACTCCAGCCGCGGCGGGGTATTGGCACACGATCCGTGCTCCCTGCGCCGTGGGGCCGGAGGTGAGGTAGACAGGGGAAGAGGGGACCCAGAGCACACAGTGCCACAGGGCAGGGGAGACGGAGGTGATGGGAGAAGGGCTTCAAATGTGTGTGAGATATGCTCCTACACAGCATGATCCCACACAGTTCCCCTACGTTCCCCATCTGGCAATCTGACCACATACCAGAGACAAGGGCAGCCCAAGGTGATGGGGAACAGCCCACGAGGGTGGTTTCCACCATGACGGTGGAAGACGTCTCTCCAATAAAATACAGAAAGCTCAGAACGGGGAGGCAGCGTATGTTACTCCCCAGCTCTTGGTGGCCTCAAGGGGACCAGAAAGGCTACCCATGGGGGCCTTTGCTGCCGGCATCCCTCGGGGAGGAAGGACACGCTAGCTGGAGGAGCTTGGGGAGGCAGGGACCTCCGAGAAAGTCTCTTGGGGACAGTAGCTGGCAGTGCCCACTCTGCTACCCCCAGCTCAGTCGTCGCCCTCCTCGATCCACAGCGGGCGGGTTTGCTCCTGGAAGATGCATCCCCGAACCACCTTGGGCAGCTCCTCAGCGTGGCTCCAGGCATGGGGCTCCACACGGGCCCAGGAGCACGGCAGAGTGTGGAGAGCCTGCTCTGCACCGCGGCACACCTTCAGCACCTCCGAGTCCCGCTGGCCCGCCTTCCCCAGCAAGCTCCTGGGGAAACACAGGGATGAGCATTACCCTTGGCGTAGAGAGATGGGGTGGCAAAAACACCCAGGAACTCCCTCACACATACACAAAGCTGATTTTCCTGCCCTTTTCCCCCCTCACAGCAGCCAACCCCAACACACGCACAGCAAGTGCTCTCACCCTGATCCTTGTCTCTCCCTCTGAACAGAGACAAGGGCTTTTCTCTCCTCCCACGATACCCTTCGTCTATGCCACTCCGCCTTTTCTTACCTGAGTCCTCTAACGTTCTTCTCGGTGACCTCGACATGGATAACGATGGGGTATATCTCACTTTTAATTAGATCCCTCACTCTCTGAACTCCCAGCTCTAGCAGGCAGTGTTTATTCTGGAAGCGAAATTGAATAGATTTACTGATTTAAATGGAGAAAAAAATAACCCCAGTCCCTGACAGTTACATTAAATCAAACCCCATACTGTGAAATATCATTGCTTTTCCAATAGTAATTCCATTAAATGTGAGATTTACGGACAGTGCCAAGAGGGAAGGGGAGAATTAAAGAGCAGGGTCACCCACTCCATCACCGTCAACCCAACCCAAGAGCCCACCGGACCCCTCACTCAGCCATAGCCCATCTTCACATCCCCTTTGTCATCATTGTCACCCACAGCCCCACATTTCTCCACCTGCCCTGAGCAGAGCTGTTGCCGCTTTGGCAAAGATGAGGAATGTGAGAGCAGGGAGGTCACTTCTGCGTATGGCATTTCCCACCGCCTCCCCTACAAATCCCCAGTTGCCATTTCTTTCACCTGAGCTCAACAGAGACACAGGGAAAAGTCCGTATCTGCTGCTCCACAACCCCACAGCACCTGCACCTAAAACATCCTCCAAATTACACAGCCCCCAAGCAAGCAGCTCCTTCTCTATCACCACACCACCCTCCCTCTTCCCCCGCTCAGCTGTCCCCTCCTTTCCTCCAATCTGAACAGGGTGCCCCATCCTGGCCCTCTCTCCCCACACTGAACAGCTCAGCACCTTCTCCATCGCCTCCCGGATCATGCGGATTCGCCCGCTCTCCCTCTGGTCCTGGGAGGCAGTTCTAGACACAGGGTGCTCCTGAGCGTGGGTTGCGCTGGGATCCCCTTCTGCCAGCTTCTCTATGAGTCAAGAGGAGATATGAAAAGGGAGATGTCAGCCCTTTCTCCCTCTTGCACGTACTTTCTACCTCAGATCCCGCACGTCTGCTGCTGCGCTGATGCTTATTGAGTTCAGTGTTTATGGATTCTGGAAAGCGAGTCTAATTATACAACATTACATGTTGGCATGGATCTCCTGCAGTTTTCTGTGTACAGAACAAGCAAGATATCACAGTTGAAGACACCTTGCAGGGCAAGAGCAGCACTTGTTTTGCAGTACCACAGCAGCCTAAGCAGCTCACAGCCATTATTCCCCCTTCCCCACTGCCACACTGTCCCACCCCCTCCGTAAAAGAGTATGGCAGAAAAATAATCACTTTACTTTGCCAGGCAGGTTTTCTGCAGGGTTTGTGAGCTGCATGGGCTCGTAGATGGCTCCAGTGAGCAGCAGGACTGGGGAAGTGTGCATCTTGGTGTGGGAGAGTGGCAGGAAGATGGGGGGCAAGTTGAACCTCCTTTTGTTGGTGGCAGCCTGAGCCACCTCCCCCTGCTCGGAGGTAGAAGGACAGCACCCAGCAGCCGAGCCAACGCCAGGCAGGAGAGCAGCAGAGAGGTGATGCTGAGACAGAGAACTGGGGGCAGAGCTGGTGGGACAGCGAGGTCCGGCATGGTCAAAGCAAAGACTGCCAGGTGCCCCTGGTAATCCCAACAGAAGATGATACAACGCGCACGCAGAGAGACCTCACTTGGGAGCCACAGGCTCCACAGTCTGGCGTGGCTGAAGCAGGCGCTGGGCTCTACCTGCTGACCCTGCCGCCCTAGGCAGCTGCCTACACAGCCACTGAAACACAAGCAAGGAACCTAACAAGGCTTTTAGGAGCTGCTCACCCCTAAGATAGAAAAAGAGTAATGTATTTAGGAGAAGGCATGTTTGGAACTGGGTTCAGAGCACGTTCCAGCTCTCCCAAGCCCCAGGCTGGCTGGGCATCCTCTGCTACCTCTGCCTGGTGGCACAGGTACTTCCCAGGTAGAGCTGGATCCTGCAAAGCCATCTGTTTCCTTTGGGGGCAGCAGGCTCCTGTGGAAGATCAGCTGGCTTATACTAACTCCGCACTGGCTGGGGAGTACTCCAAAGGAAAATACAGGCAGCAAAGAAAAGAGAAATGGCTTGGGGCTCCCGGATCACTTTCCTTCCCTTGCAACAGGCAAAACTGACAGGGCAGAACAGAGTTTTTGCCCTCGGTGTAAATTCCCAGCCGCAGTAATGGCTTCGAAGCGTGTCCCCATGCAATGTGAGGGGGACCCTGCAGAGGGCTCAGTAGGACAAGATATACGGCCAAGTCACTCAGATAAGAAGCCCAGCAGCCAAAATTTGCAGAGCCATCCTTCTTCAGCAAACCAGAGATTTTTCACTACCTCCATCACCACCCCCCAAAAAAATATACCGACTCATTTTTCAGTCCTGCAGTTGGCAAAGGAAGAACTCTAAACACAGGGAAAGGAGAGAGATGGAGAAGGGAGGAGGAAGGAGGAAAGAAGGAGTTCTCCTCTGTGAAAACTCCCTATGGGAGAAAAGCCCTTTCCCCAGCAGCCTCTGTAGTGGTGTGTCAGCCTCATGCTGCTGGCAGAAGGAAGGGGACAACAGCACTGAGGCTGGATCCTCTCATTCCCGGGGAGGAAGAGCTGGTATGAAGTCAACCTACAGATCCCACCTCAGCCAGGGGCTTCACCTCTGGGAAGAGCCACCCAGAGCAGCAAGGTAATGCCACCACCACCCACTCAAGGGAAGAGAGAGGATCCCCATGCTCCAGGAGATCAGAAGGGAGGGCTGGCTTCCCTGTGGGCCAAAGGAATAGGACACAGTTAAAAATAGGAGGGAACATCTTGCAGACACTCAGCCTGAAAAGGTGACCTGTCAACAGGTATCGTCTGGGAAGACTGAGAGACCCCCACACCTAGCTGCTGAAGAGACATCTCATGTGCTTTCTTTTCTAAGAGTCCCATGAGACCACATCTCATACTTCCAAGACTAAGAGCACCTCTTCCTTGAATTGGGCTGACCAAGGCCTCCACAGAAGTGACCTCTTTGAGCAACACCTTAGCTTCCACTGTATGGCTAAGAAGTGGCAGGAGGTAAAAGGGGAAAGAAGCCCTCGGAAGTAGGAGACTTGCATACTTTACCTCACTCAGCCACAGGCTCGTAAAACAGCCCTGGACATGTCAACCACTCATTGCTGCCTACCTGCTGGGCACACGTGGAAGTCCAGGCGAGAGGTGGGCAAGTCCAGCAGGTTCCTGATGAGCCGCGGTGCAATGCAGTTAGGTGACAGCACCACAGGACGGGGTGTCTTGACCACCACAGGGCGCACCAGGCTGTAAGGCTTCAGGTTCATGTCCGAGTCTGGAAGACAAGGAATGAAGAAGAGAAAGGTGAGAACATGGGAGACCAGCCTGTTACTGGCCCACAGACCATCCCATTCTTCCTGTACCATCCCCTCATCCTGACTCATGGAGGCACCTACCAACCATCCTATGTCCCAGGAGAGATCCTACCCTGGTTACAACACTCACTCATGGGCAGATACCCTGGCTGTAGCCCCCCTTGCCCATTTCCTGGGACTCCCTTGAGTTACACACCAGTTTATTCTCCACAAAAAGTTAGATGCCCCCAAGAACCAGAGAAGCAATGGAAAGCCCCAGAAAACCAGGGAAAAGGAACAGGGGCTTTAGAGATGCACAGGCTTCCCAAAATCCCATTAGCAGAGTTATAAGAGGGATCCTGGGCAGAGAGACTGAGGCATCCCAGATGCCAACGTCCCTTCAGTGCCCAGAGGGGACAACTGGGTCTCCAAGGGTGATGGGGCAGGTGCAGGGATAACAGCTCACCTGAGCAGGGGTCCAGCCACAGCTGCTGAGGAGTCTGTTCTGGGCTCCTCTGTGGTTTGGATTTCACCAGGCGCAGTTGGTCCAAGGCCCGTTTCTTTAGCTGATGAGAAAGTGAGGGCAATAAAGCTGAGAGCATAGACCATTTCACACACACACAGAGCTGGCTGCAGAACACCCACTGGCAAAGGGGATGGTGCCCACATACAAAAAGCATGGGACTGGGTCTGCTGCCCATCACGTTCAGTCTGGGAAGTGGGGAGGAGGTAGGAAAGCAGCCACAGAGCAGTAACACTGCCTGGGCTATAAGCCCCTGCTCTGCTTGCTAACCCAGCTGCCACCTCTATACGAGTTGGTTTACCAACAGAGTGGGGCAGATTGCGTGCCGAGGTGGTAGGGTGGCCATAGGCACACACACACGGCTCTCATTGATGGCTTCTTTGGCTTACGTTATTTCTGTGGCCCCTCTGCTGCCCAGGCATCTGGCCCTTCTCCTGGATCTTCAAAAGCTGGTGAGCCCTGAAAAGACAGAGAGCTTGCACTCAAGCAACTCTAGAGCCCCCAGGGACCATAGCCTGCTGTGATTCTCTTCACCAAATCCCACAGACCTGCTGAGGCATAGGCATATCAAAGCTCTCAGTCAACCTGCCAGTCTCTCAAGGGCACCCAAACACTACTGCACTGGTCCCCCATACAAGGCTTGGGCAGCCCACACTATCGAGAGGCCAGTCTGCACCCCTCAGTGCTCCTAGGGGATGCTCACCACAGATAAATGGGGCTGGTAACCCAGGTACCCCCTGCCTTCCTCCTCACCCTGGTTACCTGCTGTAGTTGGGCACTGTCCCCTTGTCCAGGTCCCGCATGGTCAAGGGATCGACACGGGAGCAGTACCACTCCAGCCGCCCTTTGTGCATGGTGTCCGTGACATGGAGGATCTCCCGACACTTGACACACAACGCGTAAGGGTCTGACGGCTCCAGGAGGGACAGGTTGGTGCGTACGTAAAACGAGTCTCCAGAAAACTTCTTCCCTTCTTCCAGGGCTTCCCGCAGAGGCTGGTATCCTGGAGCAGGAGACATAGGTCACCACAGGCAGGGACACAGGAGACAACCATCACCGACAAGATAGCCAAGTTCCCAGCACAGCTGTGATGCTACGGATTGGGGTCAGGGGTGCAGAGGAGGCAAACAGACAGAAGGTCTGTACCTCCATCCTGTAACTCAGAGGATGCACAAGCCACACCAGACAGGGAAAGCTACCGGAGCGACAGCCAACCCCTGTGTCAGACATGGTGGCCTAGGACCAAACAGGAGAGGAGAGAGAATAACTGAGATTTACCTCCAGGGCTGGGTGGAGGGTCTGGAAAGGGAGGCAAAGAGCTCAGGCTCAAAGGAGACCTAGCTGCCAGGGCCTTACCTTCCAGGTCCAGCTGAAAGACGAGACTAGAGGGCTCATCCCAATGCAGCAGGCTCAGGTAGGCGACCTCCCGCGTGCAGTTCTCCAGGGAAAGCACCTCTTCCTTCAGCGACGGCACCCTCAGCTAGCAAGGACCCAATGCCATTAGACCTAAGCGCTGGAAGAGGAGGCTCCCCGCCCAGCTCCCTCACCCATCAGGGTTGCACAAGAGATGTTACACAGTGAGGCAGGCCTGGGGAAAGCTCTACCTGAGGACAAGGCATCCTCAGTCTGCCTCTGGTTCCCTCCTTTGCCTCTGAAATACCCACTACCCAGTCCGGATGCTGGGCTGCTGTGAAAGCAAATGCGCGTGCATGAACACGTGTGGGAGTCGGGGCAGGAGAGCTGGTTTATTTTCAGTTACAGGTGGAATATTAATTCAAGTAGTGTAGCTGTATTTCAAGTGGTGTCATTCTTGCCAAAACAAATGCCCTTCACTCCCTCCAGGAGCTTTCTTCAGAGCAATTACTCTCTATAGCTCAGGAGGGTCACAAAGGCCTGAGAAATCTTGCTTCAGAATTGATTGCTTTGCAACAGGCATGTGCGGGATGCAGGATGCAAACTGCTCTGAAATACTACAAGGTGACAGACAACTCCAGGGACATACAGCCATATTCCTGTCTTAATTGTGTGACTCCTTTTTGTTTCTCCCCTCCCACAGCTGAAGGAAGTGTTTCAGAAGGTGTCAGCATTTTTACGCGCTGACACTCAAGTGCCATGAGACCTGGATGGGTGTTTATGCCACATAAAGCTCTAGGCAGGGAGCAGTCCTGGGAAACAAGAGAAATGGAGGCGGACTTCCAAGCTGAGTAGAGGTCAGCTTGCACTGGGAATCACTCCACACTCCTTGCATCATCCCAGGTGCCTTCCAAACCCACAAAGTGAGCCCATTCCCGGACTCACCTCAATGAGCCTGCACCCTTCTCTGAGTCCTGCATCCTCGACTCGTGAGCCTGGCTTGACCCACTGGACGTAAATCCCTGTCCTGTTTCCTCCAAGGATGGAGATGTCTGCTCCGAGCCTCTTCTCCTGGGGCGAGGGGTTGCTGGGGTGACCCATGCTAGTGAGCTGTACCACCAGTGACCTGGCAAGGAGAAACGCCAAGTCCAGCAACTGAAGTTTGCTGCCTTTTCTAAGAACCGGTCCCCCATGCCTTGTGTCCAGCTACAGGGTGTTTATTGTACTGAGCACTGTGGTAGAGAGCTCATGATTCACAGCCATCACCAGGGCACACACACAGAGCTTATGAACCCTCACAGCCCCTCCCATCCCACCAGCCCCAACACCGAAGCCAAGCTGGGCTCGCACGGTCCTGTCCCTACCTAGACAGATGAGTGTCCAGCCCAGGGTAACATCCCCACCCCTGCCATAACAAAGGGGACAGCACAAAAAATTGGAGTCCTGCTAGGAAGCAAGGACTATAGGATCTTAATTTCTCTCCTCTCCCAATAGCAAGAAAGAGTCCGCAAGCGGGAAGGCAGAAAGGAAGGGTTTCCCAAGCATGGTCCCCCAGCACCACGAAACGTTCCCCCAAGCAGCCGGCTCAGAGTGCCTAGCTCAGAGAGCAGCAGTCACCTCCTGGTGACTTCCTCACGGCTGGGAAGTGTGGACAAGCAGATCTCCGACTTCACCCTGGCGTAGGTGCTGCTGGAAGAAGAGAAGGCCCCAAGCGAGGCACTAGCAAAACCACTGCCTAGGAAAGAGAGCAAGAGGGAGAGAGGGGGCACATCACCTCTCCGAGCGCTGCAGGGAGCTCACGTTCTTGGGGTGGCAATGGTCTGTCACCCCCTCCTGAGCATTTTCTAGCATCTGACTGGGAAACTGAGGCTGCAGGGAGGCTTTGAGCAGTCACCCTCCTGGAAAAGTTTTCCCATGTCTCCTGAGAACAAGCAAATCTTTGCTCCCTTCATCAGCATTTCGGTCAGAAGGCAGCAGCAGCCAGGGTCACCTGGATGTGCCCGGAGATCAGCCACCAGCACCCACCACAGGACCTGCCAGCACCAGGAGCTCCACTCCAGGAGATTCACAACCCATCACCCAGGTAATAACAGATGAGGGGAATATCCAGTAACACCCCAGGGCAAAGGCATTTCTCTCTTCTGTTACCTACTCCCCAAACTCCACATCAAGTTCTCCATCAATGCAGCTCTCCATGAATTAAACAGAGCTGATGTGAATAGCTACCTGCTCTGCAGAGGAAAAGCCAGCTTTTCCAGCTGCTGTGCCTGGCAAGGCACGTGGGGACGTGTGGGTCCATAGCACCCTGCTACGGGTGCAGAGCCCTCGCAGTGAGCTGCACAAACCAAAGGCGTGAGGGAGGGTTAGTTGTCCAACCTCTTTCCCCACAGCCACCACTTCTTTTTAGCTAAGCCCTTTGGGGAAAGCCCCCACCCTGGTACCTGTTGCATCTTCAATGCTGCTAAAGGAGCCACAGGACAAGCTACAAAGGAGACACAAAGAGGAGCTGTGAGGCAGCAGCTTTTCCGAAGCCCGCTGGCATCATGTTCTCAACCCCATCCCCACAGCCTTCCCCCACCCCCGAGAAGCACCCCCCCAGCCAGCATGCAGCTCCCAGCCAGCCTTCCCACTCTCAGTCCCCACTCCAGCTTCCCTCCTCCCCTGCCAGCCTGCTCTCCCTGGCCCCCAACAAGCCCCACAGAGGAGACACAGACTCAAGCAGCCCCTGGCAATCACCTTTTGTAGGGCATGCACCTATCTTCCCGCTGCCGACGGAGGATGGAGCCGATGCAAGGGGGGAAGGGGAAGGTGGAAAGGCGGTTGATATCCTTCTCACTGTCGGGAGTTACCTCCTTGGGCAGAGTGAGAGAGAGATGCCTGCTAACACCAACACCCAGCACCACCTCTCCCCTCCCTTCGGGCCAGGCTGCAAACACCTCCTCAGGTACCACATGCCTCTTCAGGGACAATCCACATCCCTCCAAACACCCAGGGGCACCTTGTTTTCCCAAGGAGAGAGCACAGACGGAGATGCGTGACACTGTGTCCCCATCTTTTTGCAATGTACAAGCTGTGGGAGTAGTAGCAGATGAAGGGAATATCCAGCCTTGTCCTTATATCTCACTTTTAGCCACCGCACACCCAGAGGTGTGAGTAACCTGTGGGACTGCCCATTTTAGGGTGCTCTAGGATGAGAGTTCAAAGAGTCAAAGGAAAGAACCTGACTCCCTTAAAAACAATGCTGCTACAGGATTCCAAAGAGCTAGGATTTCTCCCCCAGCATGTGTAGATTAAACAGCTTTTTGGGGAGGATAACATCTTACTTGAGGCTGTTGATTTCTAGGGTGTCATATGGGATAAAGAGAGTTTCGCTTCCCCCTCTTTCCCACCCAGCTGAGGGCTGCACACTTTGGTGCAGCGTTGGCCGGTCTGTCAGAGACTGAGAGAACAAAGCTTTGCGCCTGGGATCTGCTCCCTTCTTACACACTGCCCCGTGTCCAGTTTTCCACCAAGTCACAGCCCCATGATGAACCCACTCCAATGCCTCTGTGCCCTTCCTAAGCAGCGTGGGTCCCTGCAGCCCTCAGCTGAGGGTCAGCCTCTCATGGTCAAGCACTCACCATGCTCTGAATGGCCGAATCTCCTGGGAACGGGATAACAGAAACCCCCAGCGCATCCACAAGTCCAGTCGTAAAGCTGGTAGGGTTGTCTATGAGGCTCCAGGTGCTGCTGAGGTTGGAGCAGAGGGAGTACGAAGAGCTGCACATCTGGGAGAGAAGGGACTCCATCATCCCACTGTGTCCCCCAGAAATCAGTCCTGACCCCTCTGCCTTCTCTGTTCCCCCTTCTTTTAGCCACCCTCACCTTGCCCAGGCTGCGGCTGCCTTGGCATCGCTGCAGCTGTGCCTCCAGCGTGCTGTTCAGCCCTTCTGCTTGGCTCAGCTTGCTTAGGAGCTCGTCCCGCTCCTCCTCCAGGGCCCGCACGCGTTTGCGGTACTGGTCCTTCTCGATCAGGCTCTGGGAGTATTGTAGCTGCACCCCGTCACGGCTCTGGATTGCCTGCAAGGAGCCAGGCTGAGAGTGAGAAAAGGCAGAGAACTGCACTACTAATCCCCACATCCCATCCTGGCATGAATGGAGAAGATCCACTGGGGAAAGAGGGGGTATCCAGAGCAGAGACAAAAGCCCTGGTCTTGCTGGGAGATGGAGAGCCAGGGGGGAGACCAGTTTACCTGGTCCCGCTCTTTTTCGATCTCCTCCAGCTGCAGCAGCACTGTGTTCATACGATGCTTGTACAGATCACAGTCCTTCTGCAGCGTCCGGTATTTCAACTGCAGATCTTCCACCTCCTGGAGGTACTGGCAACAGCAAGCAGCAAGCATTACCCCTCCTGGAAGCGACTGCTGTGGCTTCCCAGCCCCCTCCCTCTCCTCTCTTGCAGGCCCTGCTCAGTGTGTGGGACCGGGGGTGGTGATGGATGCTCTACCTTATCCCTCAGCTCTTCGGCCCACTGCAGCTCGTTCTGCAGGGAGTTGAGTTTCTGGCAGAGATCCTGCCGGTCGTCTTGGGCTTCCTTCCAGTCATGCTCCAGGATGTCCAGCAGGATCTGCTCAGAGCCTGGCACTGGGCCTTCGCCGGGTGTCTAGGAGGTGAGAGGGTACTGTCACTGCACCACAAGCACCAAGGGAGCACCAGACCAGGGCAGTGACAGGCAGACTGGCGTGACTGCCATCATCACTCCTGCATTAATATACTGTGTGCTCCAAGGCACAAAGTCACACTTGTGAGCACATCCAAGAGTCACAGAGCTGGAAACAAGGACCCATCACTACCCAGACTCAGAAGCAACGGCAGCCACCACAGCCAAGCGATATGCTCAGAGGAAGGGACAGGCCAGCCTGGCACAGTGATTTCCCCCATCTTTCCAGTGCCCACGTCACCAGCACTGGGGGTGCCCCAGGAAAGGAGGTGACCTGGAGCCTGCCCTGCCAGGTACCTGCAACATGCCCTGCAGCTCCTGCAGCGATGCTGTGAGCCGCTGGTTCTCAGCCCACAGCTCGGACATGGCATCGGGGTGGGCCCGCTCCTCCGCCTCTCGCTGGGGCGGTGCAGATGCCTGTTTCCGCAGCAGGCTGCACTCCTCCTCTAGGCTGGTCACTTTGCATTTCAGCTGGTCCACCTGCAACACAGGGAAGAAACATAGTCTGACACACACGGCCCTGCACCTCTGCCTTAGCGGGAGAGTGAAGCAGAGAGGACGCTGGGCAGAAAAAGGGTCTGGAGACGAGGAAAGCAAGGGCTGGGCAACCACGCGAAGGAGTATCCTACTGTTGGGCCAAGGTTAGCACAGCTGCACACAAAAGCTTTTCCCTGCAGGGCAAAGGAGGAAGATGCACTTGCGTAAGCGCATTCAGTCTCAGGATCCTCTCTTGGTGCAACAACTTTCTTGCTACGTTGGGGCATCCTCAGTGCAGCTCGCCTTGACCCTGGGTGGACCAGGGACCTCTGGTGCGCTGCCAGGGCCAGCAGCTGTGAGTCTCTCAAAGGCTTCCTCGCTCCTAAAACAGCTGAGAAACAAATTTGCAGCAGAAAAATCCACTGGAGGCTATCCAGTGCAGGGAGGTCACCTCTGGCCTGGGAAGCATTTGAGGCTCAAGCTGCTGGAGGCTGCAGGGTACCACAGATGCATCATCACACCCTGGCCTGCTCTCACACTCCTCCACTAACACGTCACTGGAGACGGGGGAGGTCAGTTACTTTTAGGAGTGAGGGAGGTCCTCACAGACCTGCAACGACTGATGAGGTTGATCAGAGAACCAGACTTGCGCAGTCAGGTAAGGCTTTGCGAGCAAACAGAGCAAACAGGGTAACTTATCAAAGCCACTGAGCACTAAGCAGCACTGCCAAAATTGCCAAGGAGGTAGTCGGGAACCAGATTACTTCTGCAGATCTGCCCAAAAGACCTAGAACGACTTTTGGAGACCGGTCACTTCTGGACCCTGGATCCAGGAGGGGAAGGCAGGCTGGGACCTGGTGGCCCACCCTGCTTCCAGGGGCATTTCTCCACCCCACACTCACCCGCAAGCGATTCGCCTCCCTGCTCAGAGGAAGCCCAGGGGAGCTGGCATTGGCAGGAATACCAGATAAAAGGCAGTGGAGAATCCCAGGGCTGGCAGAGCGCGATAAGGAATGAAAGGGCTGCGTGAGAGGTCCAGGCCCAGACTGGCAAGGGGAATGCCAGGAGGCAGCAGAGCACCGAGGAAACTGGGTTATTAATAGGTTCAAGGTAGGGCTGTCCTTGCCCAGGCAGGAAATGGGCGCATGTTTGCTGGAGGTGAGAGCTTGGCAGCTGGAGTGCGCTGTCACGAATTCCTTCAGGTATGCGGCACATGAGTCTCCCAAACGTCATGAGAGAGACGAGGAGGCGGTGGGGAGCAGCGGGGGGGGGGGGGTGTGGAGCCTGGGCCAAAATGCTCCTATGAGCAGCAAGGCAGGCTGGGCAGCTGCAGGCAGCACGCACGCACCCAGCGCCCCACGTGCGGGTGGCTGCACAGCCACCATCCCCACTAGAAAGAGGAAAATGCAAGCCTTTTCCCAGGGAAGGAGTAAATACAAACACGCAGCTGGACAGAATCAGCTGCTAGCTGCATGCCTGCGCTGCCCAGACACAGCGCAGGCACCCATCAGCAGAGGAGGCAGTGCAGGGCAGCGAGCGCATGCAGGAGCAGACAGGGCATCTCATGGTACCAACGGCCAGGCTGAGAGAGCTGAGAGATGCCGGGGAAGGCATCGCCCTGGCAGCTCCTCTGAGGAGTTGGTTCTGGCTCCTCTAGGTGAAGTATCTCCAGCTGCAGCAGGACCTGGTGATGTATCTCCAGCTGCCCCAGGGCAGCGGTGAGTCTCCCATGCCATGCCCATGACTTGGACACTCTGCCCTGCTCAGGGCACGCTCTCCATCAAGAGCAGGGGCATGCACCCCAACACACGTCCCGCCTGCCATCAGCGCCTTCACGCTCACAGGCCACCACGCATGGACATCTGCGTGCATCCCTCTCGGCTGTCAGACCCCCACCGCCTCCCGCTGCCAACCCCCACGCTCCCCAGGGCCATACCACCAGCTGCAGGTCCCGGCTCCGCAGCACAGCCATGTTCTTCTCCTCGCAGAGCTGCGCGTAGCGCATGGCCATCATGTAGTTCTCGTCCTTCAGCCTCAGCAGCTCCACGCTGTTGGTGTCCCACTCCTCTCTCAGCCGCTGGCAACGCTCCTGCACCTTCAGCAGCTCCTGCAGCTGCTGCTCCAGCCGGGCCTGCTCTTGCTCCAACGCCTGGTTTTTCACCTGGAGCTGGTGCTCCTTCAGCAGGTGCTCCTTCCGCTGAGCCCTCACCTTCTTCACCTCCATCATCAGGAACTGTGTTAGTCCCTCAGGACCTTCCTCATCTGGGAGGAGACAAAGGAGAATCAGGTCCTGGCTGCTGAGACAGGGGCAACCCCAAAAAAAGCAACCCAATGCTCTGTTTTCCATCAAGGGATGCCAAGCTCTCCTGTGGGTTTGCAGCCCTTCTTGTCCTAGGCTTACAGCACCACGGTCCATCAAACATGTACATGTGGCCCCCTCCCTTCCAGATCCAGAGCACAGAGCTGTGAGGGTTACTCACACTCAGGTAGCGTGAACCAGGGCTTTATACATGCACATGCACAGGTTTCTGGCCCTTCCCATGTGAGCAGCAGCTGAAGGGGGGACAGAGCAGCTGCCCCTACCCAGGATCATAGAGCAGCGCTGGGCTGGCTCCCTCCCTGTTAGCCGGGTGTAGTGCTCGGGGTAGTAAAACTCTAAAGACTCCAGGAAGGCTTCGTAGCCTCGCTTCCCACGGCGCCGGAGGATGTCCATCAGGTAACCTGGAAGAAGGGATAAAGAGCTAGGATGAATTCCCTGCAAACCAGAGAGAAAACAGCATAGACCAGCTTCGTAATATGAAATAGCATCTCCACCAGTTCTGCTTCCATCCGCAAGAACGGGAATGGCTGGAGGAGGGAACGGGGTGGGAGCACTGCGCTCGTCTGTGTACACCCGGGGGGAGGCCCACAGAGGATGAGAGGGAGGTCTGGCTGCAGAGCATCCCACAGAACAACAAAGCTGGGGTAGCACTGCAGTGGGAGGGACCAGGAGGCCACACCACCACATACTAGGTAGCATCCACTGTGTGTCAAAACCAGGTTGTCCCCCACAAACCAGGCCCATCTAAGTGCAAGTTTGTGCTTTCTCCCACCTGTCTGGTTGCTTTTGCAAGGGAATCGGCATGAATTCAGCACCTCCTCCTCATCCTGCTCGTCTATCACGCGGCACTGGCGCAGGTATGGGGTGAGCTTCGCAGGGTTCAGGGAGCGGGTCAGCTGGTGCCGTGCACTCTCAATCTTCTCCCAGATGGTGTCTTCTTCCTCCTCCTGCTCCGAGAGGCTGCAGGCTTGGACAGGGGCATTCTCCAGGGCTGGGAGGATAAAAGGAAAGAGAAGGTCTGAGGAATGATGGAGGAGTAAAAGGCATGAGTAGGCGTGGGAGAACATGAGTCGAGGTATGATCCTGCAAATGATTCGGTAGTCTTACAAATGGGACTCAGATACATCAGAAGCCATTTTACATACAAATCGGTCCAGCAGGATCTTGAGTGTCCACCCAGGGCCTTATATACACAGGAGGCAGAAGGCAGTGGTGCATAAAGGAGTTAGGAGCATATACATAGGAAGTCTAGGGAAGATGTCATCTTCATCCCTGAAGCGCTCTTAAATCCCACTGACCATCACACATCTTCCCTTTTTCCCCATCCCTGACAATGGGAAACTCTCAGGACCAAGAGTTTTCACAGCCTGGGACATGCTCTCTCAAACTGGGGTTGGAGAGGAGGGTTTCCCTGGGGATCCATTTGCCCTGTGCATGCCCCAAGCGTCGGTGACCAAACTGAAGTTCTCAAGGGCACTGTCCCATGGAGCGCCTTGGCTACAGGTACCAGAGCCAAAGGGGAATTGCAGAAGCGTATCTTCCATGTATCTTCCACACATCCGTGTGTAGCCCTGGAAATACGTAGCAACAAGACAATCCCTCTGTCAACCAAATAAGCAAGAGGGATGCCCTGAAGTCAATGGACCAAAACCCTTAGAGCAGTGGTGAATCTGCTCCATTAAGTCCTACAAGTTGTGATGGAGCAGGTATGTGCAAGGAGCTCTCTTCCCAGCTGTGTATCAACTCAACCAGCGTTACCTATTTTTTCTTGAGAAATAAAATCTGCTTCACAGGTGAGCACAAACCCTTTTAGCTGGCAAGGCAAAGCACAGCAAAGATCTTGAGACCTAGAAGCCATCTCTCCTCCCCAGTGTGCACTGTTACCTGCCGCTCTGGTTCTGGCATCAAGTCCAGCTTTTCTACCCCAGCCACGCAAACATTCCCAGGGGCAATGTAGAGGTTCATGTTGTATGAAGGCAGAGGGAAGGAAATCTTCCACTCTTTTTTCTTTTCTTTGGGTTTTGGGGTTTTTTTTCTTTCTTGTGGTGAGAATGATATCATGCAATTTCAGACAGCCAACCAGCACAGCAAGGAGGATGGCTGAGAGTGCTGTGCAGAAGTTAATCCTCCAAGTAGAAATATGAGAGGCTCAGAGCCTGCTGGATGAAGGATAACAGGAAAAGAGAATTGTTGAATCCACAAAAGATACTCAAGTGTCTGATTTCCAGCACCAAAGGGCTCAGGAGCCTAAATACCAATACAGATCTGGATCATCCTAGGTTGAATAAAGAAAACAAACTGCGTTTCTTGCAGAAACCGATCTCTCTCATTTGGGACAGGCTCGCTTGCCACACGGACACAAGTATGCAAAAGGAGGACGTGACAGCAAGTCACAGAAGTTGCACTGTTTTGAGCTCTGCTCCTCGGCAGCAGATTTATGCCTTTAAATCAAAGTATTTCTCCAAGAAAGCCAAGCCGGCTGTGCAAGCAGCGACCAGCTTCTCGGCAGGCAGGCTCGGCAGAGAGAGAGAGAGGAGAGAGAGCGAGGGCGGAGGGGTCTGGGAACCGGTACCCCTCCTCCCGCCCGCCGCGGCCCCTCCAGGCCGGGGGGCCAGGCGGGAGGCAGCGCTTCCCCTTTCGGCCAGCCCGAAGGCGCTCTTCGAGGAATGGCGAGCCGGAGGCCAGCCCTGAGGAGGTGGCTGGGAAAGAGGAGGAGGAGAAGAGCAAACACCCCCACCACCCCCAGAGCCCGTGCGAAACCCACGCCCCCGGCCGCCTCGGGGCGATGTAGCGGCCCCCGCGGGAGAGGGGTCAACAGCGGGGCTGCGCCGCCCCCAAGGGCTCCGCAAGGCGCGGGGAGAAGCGCCCGTCCCCCCGCTCCCCGCCGGGGGCTCGCCCCTTACCCGCCATCCCCGCCGCCGGGCGGGCTGCGCCCCGCTCCGCGCCCCGCTCCGCGCCGCCGCCGCCCCGCCGCCGCCCCGGCAGGTGTGTCTGAAGCGCTCTCCCCACCCTGCTGCACTTTCCCTCCCTCCCTCCCTCTCTCCTTCCCTCCTCCAGCCGTCTGGGAGGGAACCGGCAACCCCCTGGGCAATGCAGAGCCCAGCCTTGCCCGCCCACGGGGGTGGCGGTGGCACTCACCGGCGGGGCGGGGGCGGGCCCCCCCCCCAGCGGCCTCTCCCGGTTTCTGAGACCCTCCGGCTGCTCCTCACCTGGGCGAGGCGGGGAAGGGTTTTTCTCTGCGTCTGTCCCGTCTTCCCCCCCACCCCCCTTCCCCAGTCCCGGGCTGGAGCCGCTCTCCGGAAGGATGTGGCTCGCCAGCAACTTCTCTTCCGAAACGCACCCGGCTTCACCTCCCGACAGACCGGCGGGGGAAGGGGGTGCCCGGCTCGGCCTCCCAGCCGGGGCCCTGCCCGGGCACGGGGGGAGTCTCTCCTGGCAGGGCGCAGCCTCCCCAGCTCTGCCTGCAGAGAAGAGTTGCATAAAGAGGAGCTTTTTTGCTTCCAGGGCTCCAGAAATGGTAGCCTGGCCACCCCAGGTGGAGGGCTGGTTCTGGATGGGGGGGGGGGGGGGTCGAGAAAGGGGAGAAAATGGGGGTGGTTGAAAGAAGCCTGATCCAGGCCGAGAGGAGGTCCCACAGGCTCAATTTTGGCCCGCAGTTCTCAGTTGTGTCTGTGGGTGGAGCTGGGCGTGGAGGCACCCCAGGGCAGTGTGACTGAGCTGTACCCCAGGGCGTGCAGGGGCTTGCACCAGCCGACCTGACCAAGCACTGAGTCCCCCGGGCCAGCGGTAGATGCCAGGAAGCCTTCCTCCTCCCCCGGCCCAAGGGGCCACAGCAGTCCCAGGAGTGGATCTGTGTGTCCGCACAGCATCCCAAAGAGCCCGCATAGGATAACTTCCACCCCTGCCCTGCACCAGATTGCCCAAATCTGTGGGTACCACTGGGACTACAAGGGGTCTGGGAGAGCTGGAATCGGACACTTTGGTTCGGTCCCAACATCATATGCCTCCCCCTCCAAGGCTAAGGTGTTTTTCATTTTCTCTAGCAACCCCATTTCACTCTCATTTCATCACTCTCAACCGTGTTAAACCTCAGACCTCAGTGGCCAGGATAGACGGCACAGGCTCTGTGCAAGAGATTCCCAATGCAATATCAAGCTCATAAGAAATGGAAGTTCACCTGATTGCCTCCAGCCTTGGAGTCAGCCCACAGGGTAGCCCACAGCAGTGCTGTGCATCCCCGCAGGGCTCTGGACACAACATAAAGGAGACCTACATTGCTCCTGCCCCTGCCAACACATTCCTGAAAGGGAGATGCCCTCAGCATCCCACCACTGCAGCTTCCAGACCCCACCTCTGCATGGAAAAACCTTTCTCTCCTTCCTCGGATAAGTGAAGAAACCAAAATGGGGGACGTATGAAACAATCTTGAGGTATGAACTAGGCCCCCTGCCCGAAAG
The DNA here is from genome assembly GCF_018139145.2 of Gymnogyps californianus. Lineage (NCBI taxonomy): Eukaryota > Metazoa > Chordata > Aves > Accipitriformes > Cathartidae > Gymnogyps > Gymnogyps californianus. The sequence continues at coordinate 161,081,242 of NC_059471.1, forward strand.
GATTCCCGCTGCACCCAAAATGAACATCTTCATTTGTTTCTCCTCCAGGGCTAATGGCAGACGCATCCCCTCTGGTCCCCACAGGGCTCCTGCACCAGCTTCAACAAGGTGGTTTGAGGGAAGGGAGGCTTTAGCAAGATCCTTTCCCTGTGCTGCTATGTTCAAGATCAAGCACAACCACCATCTGGGAATTGAGACTGTATCTGTGTGATGCACAGAGCATCACACAGATACGTAGCCTTTTTGTTGCAAAATATACACAGGTATTGAGCAAACACCAAGCACACGTGTGCACGCAGGGCTTTCGGCAAACACCACCTCCTCTCGCATGGCATCCGTCCCAACAGGCACCGGTTGACACCCTGAGCGTATGAATTTGCTGCTGACTCACCCTGCCTGCGAGGGGTCCCAACTGCCTCCTTCCCCTCCCTTGGAAGCCCAGCACTGCACAGCTCACCCCCCCAAAGGGTGTGTGCTGACCCAGGACCACCAGCAGCAGGGCACAGCTCCGGTCTCCAGCCCTTACCACCAGCCAGAGGCATCCAGTTGAGTGATCAAAAACAAGTACAAGCAAGGCTGCCTGCAGGGAACCTGTTCTGACTCAAGCCATGTCAATTTTTGCCTGCTAGTTATTCTCTCGAAAACAACCCAGGTCGGTCTCTCTCTCTCTCTCTCTAGTGAAAAGATTTCCTGAGCAGGATATTATGTGGTGATAGAAGATAAGATCTTCACAGTCACGACAAAAGCCCCAAAACAAGGGCTGGTTTCTCTCGTTCACCCAGAGAAAGACGAACTCAAGGCTAATGTCAAGGAAACCTCTCCCTCCACCCGCCCTGACCCCACAGGCAATGGCTGTGGTGCTTTGTGACTCAGAGCGCACAGACATCAGACAGAGCAGGTCCCACATCAAGCACCATCAGCCGCTCTCCTTCATGGAGGGTCTCTGAGCTCCGCAGGTACCCCAGGAGCAAGCAGACCGCCCCTGAAGGCTCTGGGCTGGGCGGCCGATCCCAACAGATCAGATAGACAGCTCCTGAGAGGAAGGGTATGTTCCATTCTGTTTTTTGGCCAGGGTTTGGAGGCACAGAGATGAAGAGCTCGCCCTTCGGAGGGAAGCTGCAGTTGTACAAGACACCCTCAGTTCGTCTGAGATGTGCAGTCCCACCAGACTTCACATGCTCACAGCCAGGTATTACATTTCCAAAATAGCTTTACCCGTAGCAGCTACTTTTGTGCTGGCACACTTGAGTTCACACTAGGAATGATATTGGGGTGTTTGGGTGGGTTTTTTTGTGTTGGGTTGTTGGTTGGGGATTTTTTTTTTTTTTAAATCCTAACCAAAATAGTCGCACTGGTAAAACTTTCCAAGCCACACCGGCTCACACAGGAAATCTATGACAAGCCAGCAAATGGTGAGCCACACGTTGTTTCCACCGCCAGGGGAAGGGCTTAGCACACATGGCCCACGGAGCGTGACAGGCACCTGGGTCTTCTGCAGGACCTTGTGGTGTGGGTCCGACCAATGGTGCTAAGAGGTCGGTGGGATCCCTCGGAGGCGAGCAAGCCTGTGCTGCGGGGAGCAGGGCCGGTTATGCCACAGCACTGCATCATTTGCCCCCTCCTGGAAACAGCTTTAGGAAGGTCTGAGGTGGGGAAGGAATTCATTAAATTCCCAATCGTGTGGCTAAAACACTGTCAGTATAAAGCTCAAGCTGCGGTTACAGATGGTGAGCTTAGATGCTTTGTGAAGTCCTGCCCTGTGTTTTGGGAAGCACAGTATCTTTACAAACCTGCTCTGAAACCTCCTATCCATGCAGTGTCCGTAATCTGAGCTGTTCAGAATGTCTTCAATAATATATTTTTTGCTTGGTCCTTTTTTTTCCAATCAAAATATGCTATTCTTCTCGCAGCCCAGTGATTTGCAAAGACCTACAGCTTCCAATGAAGTTTTAGGGGGGAGGTTTGCTAAGGTCCAGGGTGGTCTCCCTAGGCAGGTCGAGGAAGAGAGTTTGAAATAACCCCCCTAATAATAACTTCCACCCTGCAATAGCTGTCCCAACACGATTTGGTGTCGTGAAAAAACTCTCCGCAGTTTTTGTTCCTGTGTGGAACAAAAACAAATGCTGAAAACTCGAAAGAGGTTGTGAAACAGAACTATCAACTCCAGCCTGATCTAATCGGCTCATACGCTGGTTCACACCGGATTAGTTAACACACACAGAAAAAAAAAACACTTTTATTTTCCTAATGACACTCATCAAACTCGGTGTTTATATTAACAACCTTTGCAAGGACTTTGACTACCTGCTCATCTCCCCGACGCTTTTCGTAGCGGATGTACGACTGCCGATGTACGACTGCCCGGCATGCTGACAGTGGTTTGTTCCCTTCATGGTGGCGGTGATGACTGCAGAAGGGGAGGGGGAACAAGGCCAACCCCAGAAAAAAAGGGACGAGTAGCCTTCATGGCAGGAAGGAAATGCATGTATCTGTGTGTGGAGATAGCAAAACAAATGAGTATTTCCTTCAGCATTCCTCCCCCTCACACACACACCCATTGCCTGGAGCTGCAAGACACAAAACTGTGTGGGAGCCTTTTGGTAAGGTATTGGCAACACATCTCCGTCCTCATTAGGGCATCAAGGTGTGCAGGGTGGCAAGGAAGACCTGAATTAGAGCAGGCTGACGGGATTCGAGTCACCCAGTCTGGCTCCCACCTCAGCCTTGCTCGCAGTTGCTTTATTTTTAAAGCATTATCCCTGTGGAATCGGTCCTAGCTTTTTTTTCCTCTCTCTCCAGAAAATGCACCAACCGAGAGTCCATCTCGCTGCTCATTGTGAATCCAATCTGGCTGGCTGCTTCTGCATCAGACTTTGCAAGGGAACCATTAAAGTCTGCTCTCCGCTGCGTAAGAAGGGTCCAAATGCTGACCGTACAGAGGTTACAGTGAAGTCAGGGGAGCAGTATCTGCTCTCCCCAGGTATGACCCATTCTATTTAGAAACTGGGAGTGAATCCAGCTCTCCAACAAAGGATCCACCTTTGTTTTTTACTGGTGTGTGTGCAAACAGAATTTGATTCTAAGGGAGGAGAACCACATGGACTGAAGATGTACACACAAAGAGGGGGTAGATCACATCTGCTTCGGGCAGAAAAGAAATGACTGTCCAAGAGGCAAGGCGATGGGGGATGGAGCCCAGAGAAGGAACAAACCCAACTGCATTTTAATTGCAGCAGGCAACAGCTCACCAAATCCACCCGCTTCTCCTTAGTGCTTTCCTTGCACGCTAAGGCTGCAGCCACCAGAGGTCAATGTGACCACGTCAACCTCAACCAGCTGTTGTTGGGTGCTGCACAGAGCCCCTTTGAAACTGGCACGACAAACAGAAATACGAAGTAGGTAGCGTTTTCCACCTCTCAGGACATAACTTTGGGGTAGATTTGCATGTAAACCAACATTCAAAGCATTAATCACAACGTGACCTCAGCACTATCCTGGAAAAAAGGGCTTGAGAATGACAATGTCCCCAATTAGCATCCTGCAAACACTCTGAATTGAGACCCTGTTACTTGCCTGCGGTCCTACAGGACCCCACAGGTGCTCCAGTCACTCCGGGCATGTCTCATACTGCAGGTTTCAGTGTCACTCAGGTGTTCTTGCCAGTCCCAGACCTGCCTTGTTAGCAACAGGTGGAAATGGGCTACCTGTCCTCCCCCGAGTCCTGCTTCTGCTCCCTGGGGCATAAGGTCTGTCACAGTGAATGAGGTCTGCCACAGATCCAGGCTGGCTGAATAAAACAAGTAGCTGACCTGCAGCCAGAGGAAGGCAAATGGATTAAATGAGCAGGGTCATCAATCTGGATTAGAACAAGTCAGACAGGGAAGATGGGACTGTGCAGAACAGAAATCAATATGTCTAGATAGCTTTGTAACAGCCAGCTGTTCCTCTGCACTCCCACGCGTACCAGTTACCTTCTCCTCTCCATCTCACCTATGTCCTCCCCTAGACCTCCTCAAACAGTCACCGAGAGGCCCTTTCCATCCCAGCCTCCCAACTCCTTTATCATCTATGTGGACACCCACCTAAGTCAGAGCAAACAAAACACGCCTATTCCCCCTCCAGCAGAGCTCCAGCCTCATCTCCAGCCTTGTGGGATGTCAGGTTTCCGTAGACAAGAGACATCGTCTTCTCCAAGAAGACTCCACTGGACTACAGGATCATCAGTGGTCCTCTGCCCAAAGCTAGCCAGCTGCCCAGACCAAGCATGTTTCCACCATCTCATATGAGCACTAGCTTAGGATGGGAGCAAAGACAGACCAGAAGGCAAACCCTACCTTCTGTTTGCAGGGCAGCTGACGTCGAAGACACCAAGACAGTGAGAATCACCAGCACCAGCTCAGATGCCATCATATAGACGAGCAAAATGACTGTGAGCAGTCTGAATTCAGAAGAATAAATTGCCACCAAGAGATTAGCTACTTAGCTGGGAGCTCTGCTCAGCCCACTTCAGAAATACTCTGGTCCCTCATGCAGCTTCGACAGGAGGGAAGGAAGGAGCATAGATGGAAAACACCACTTCCATCTTCCCTTCCTCCTCCCTGAGATGATCAAAGTCCCGTATGGCTTCTCTCCTGAGCTGGTACACAAACATGCCCCAGGGTCTTTGGCAGCCAGAGTCCCTAAGAGTCGCTGTCAGACTGAGACTGGCCAGATGTTGATGGAGAAGAGGCAGGAGGGGGTGATACCGTCCCATAACACCCATGACACTAAACATGTGCCATATCAGGGAAAGGGACAGGGTTCATGTGTTGGGGAAGGAAGATGCTGCTCTTTCAGACCTACCAGCAAATTTGCTCCATAAAGCAACAGACAACATAAATTAAGTCGCAAAAAACTCCCTTCTACTACAATAGTTGGAGCTTTGAGGGCACAGGTTGGCGATGTACGTGGAAAGGCATGTTGGCTTTTCAACCTGCAACCCATCAAAGCTCCAGCAGCAACTGTCAGAGGACAGATCCTTGTTCACCTGTGCACCTGGCCTTGCAGTTCATGGTTTGGGCAACAAACCCCAGCTTGGTGGTTTTCTAGCCCCAGGAATACCTGGCTGCCCTAGGGAGGGCAATGCAACTGCAAGAGAGGGAGGCATGCTGAGACTTTGCTGCGGTTTCAGTAGGCCAGGACCAGGCCAGGGCCTTTTCCCCTTGGCTGGAGAGCAAACCTGTCCAGGACACACACAGGGAAAAGAGCTGAGCTCATGCTAACGAGGGCAAAGTCTCTCTGGAGAGGGCAAAGAACAGCCAAGTGCCACCAGCACTTGTAACACTGCTCCAGAGCCATAGGGTGGCACCACCCCACCGTCCAACCCCTTGGGGAAGGAGGTGGCTGGGCAAAGCCCAAAAGCTTTGGGTCAGCGTGGCCTTATGCTGGAGTCCTTGCAAAGGGAAGGATGTGGGGAGCCAAAGGCTGTGCCTGTTCCTGCCACGCAGACCTGCCAGGGCTCCTTACTCCTGACTGCTGAGGCCCTTCCCAAGCCTTTCCACTCCAAAGATGCTGGACCCACACCAACATGCATCCACTCCCCTCCGCCGCCCTGACCTACACTGGGCCCAGCTATTCTCATCCTACAGCTGATCAGAGATCGCTGCTGCACTGAGCCAGGCCCAGGCTTACCTGCGGGACAGCAAAGGGGCTGTAACTCCTCTCTGCTCTTGTTAACACCGCCTAATGGGGTGTGCTCCAGGGCATCTGTCAGAGGTGGGTCTGCACAGAGCACCCCTCAACCCACATTCAGCATGGCCCAAGGACTAACCAAAGCTGAGACCTGACAAACTTGGTACAGATGTGACCTAAGCCAAAGCACTTAGGTGCCATCAGTGAAGGCAAGAGCACAACATCTTGGACCTCATTTCCTTCTCCGCATACCACCATGGCCACACCAGATGCCCTGCAGGATGTGACCCTAGATAACACGGGAGGTCTTGCAGCCCTTCTGCCTGACACATGGGATCCATGCTGGAGCTGTCGTGGCTGAACGTGGTGTGATTTGTAACCTTCCCCTAAGCACTCCTCCATGCCTGGTGTCCCCAGAGCTCCCCACTCCTGTGTCCCAAAGCCAATATACCCAGCTACCTCCTCGTCTTGGCCCGAGTGGCTCTTTGCCCTTCAGACCGTCCTGCAGAGACCAGCATCAGCCAAAGCCAGAGACAACCATGGGAGGAATCAAAGCCTGGGGTGCAGCAGGAGCCGTGCCTCACTTCCCAGGAAGCCAACTGCAGCCTCCCCCCTAGACCAGACCTTTGCAAGCCCCAGGAGCGTAACCCCAGCCCCCCCTCCCCGGGAGCTGGATGCCCATTTCCCCAGGGAAGGAGTCGCGCCCTGCCCCAGGGATGCGATCCCCAGGCCGAGAGCCGCAGACAGACGCTAGCTGGAGCCCGCCCAAGAGCAACGAGCTTTCCAAGTCCTTTCCCTTTCTTGGGGGTCTGGTAGTCACATAAACAGGAAAAGCCTGGCCCTTCCCCCTCCCCTTCCACGGCTCTGCCTCCTTCTCCTCCTCTCCGGCGGGCGCCGGCATGATACAAGCCCCAGCGTTGGGCTGCTTGGCCCCCACAGGAGAAGCTGCCGGCTGGCCCCTGACCTCCAGGCTCCGCATTTCCTGTGGCAGCCGAGGAGGGAGACGAGGCCCCTTCTTCCAGATGCTGGGGCTGGGCGTAAAGGGGCCTCTGCGGGCCAGCCCGGGGCGGGGAGGAAAGGTCACGGCGGTCCTTTGCCAGCAACCCGAGGTCCGAGGAGGCAAAGATGCCAGCTGCCCTGGGAGAGGTGGGAGCATCGCTGGGACAGGGAGCCTCCGGCCGAAATGACAGGGCGAGGGCCACGCTCCCGCCCCGGCCCTGCAGCCGGCTCTCCAAACCCTTCTTTATCTCCTGGCTCTTATTTTTAAAAGCTTTGTGGCCTTCCCTCCTAAAACCAAAGGCAGCCACGCCGGGTCGGGGTGGCTGCCCAGGAGGAACCAGAGCTGGTGCCTGCAGGAGAAGGGTTCAGATCCTCCTGCAGCTCACACCCGTTGCCCTTGCAGAGCCCAGCACTGCTAACCCTCGGGCAAGCTAAGCCCAGCTGCAGGAATAGGTGCCTGTCCTAAGATGAAAAAGCTGGGACTACTGCCTAGGAAGGTCCCCTTTACCCCAGGTCCCTCTAGGGAGGACTAAGCTAAGACAGGCATCCCCTGCCCCTCTGCACGTCTCCCATGGTTCATCACAAGGAGCAGGACTGAGATCTCCAGAGGGGAGCAGGGAGAAGAACCAAGCCTTGCTGAAGGCATTCGGCTTCAGAGGCAGATCCCCGTCCCTGGGGTCCCGGCCCATGCTTGGGCTCTGTGCCAGCCCTGGCTTGTAAAAGCCCAGGATACTGGCCAGATGTGATGCCCACTCTTCACAGCCTGGCAGGAGGTGCCGGATGCCTGGGGAGAGCGGGGAGGGGGGATGGCATCCCGGATGGAAACCTCTGGCATGCCTCTGCGCTGATCTCCACTCTGCCCTGGAATGCGCCCGCCAGCAGCATGTGGGAAAGTGGAGTCAGCAGAGACCTTGGATGTGTCAGCTCCCCGGCTGAGTAAACAAGAGGAGCCCTGGCAAGCGTTCAGCCCCAAGCATCTGAGACCTTGAAAAAAGGGGGCTGGAAACGGGGAGATTCTTCTGTCCCCTCCTTGCTCAACCCCTGCAAAATATCTCCTAACCTCTCCCCTACCTCAGGTGCTAACGCCACCTCCTCTCACCCCTAACACGTCTGGAGAAGTGTGGGGAGAGACTCTCCCTGAGGCGTTCCAGCACCCGGCTGTCAGATCTAACACCCGGGGAGGAAAAGGCCCCTGGGAGAGACAGTGCCACAAAAGGAGGGTCTGGAGAAGAAAGAGGTGGGATAAAAGGATTTATCACCCCACCCCCCACACCATGCACACCCATCCATGCCCCTTGGCCATCTCCCAGACAGCAGGGAGCACAGAGCATGGAGAGAGCTTCCACCAGCAGTACTGGCACTGCCTCGGCGAGCGCAGTGACAGCCAGGACAGAGAGGCACGCTACATCTCCCAAATAAATACCTCCCCAGCTCCAGCTGGGGACATTCCCACCAGGGGATGCCAGCTCCAGCCACCCTCCCTGCAGGTTTCACAGGCTCAAGGAGAGGCTGCAAAACAACAGGTTTCCCCAGTGCTGGTTGGAGACATGCTCCCACCGCTCTTCGGGTTGCCGGCGTTGCCTCCCTCATCTCCTCCATAAAGTGCGCCCATGCGAGATGGCCCCTCATCCCCTCTCCACCCAGGCACAGGAGCCTGGTTTGGGGTCTGGGGAAGAGGGATGGGGTGGGGAAGGTCCCTCCGCATCCCACCGGTGGACCCCATCGCCTCCTGGGGGGCGAGCTCCCGTGGCGGCGGTGCTGGGAGGCTGTGCCCGCCTTCTGGCCACCGTCCCGCGTCCCCTATCGCTCCTCGGCAGGCGCAGACTCCCAGAGAATGAGCCATTGTTCCCCAGCCCTGCGGCCTCTTCCTGTCCCCGTAGGGCTGCGAGACAAACAAAAGCAGAGCCAGACACCGTGGGGAGGAGGCTGGGCCCGCTCCCCTCCTCCAGATCCCGCAGCAACCCCACAGGCAGGCAGGCAGGCAGACGGATGCCCGCCTTGGAGGAATGGGCAGGGACACCCCTATTTTTAGCTGCCTCTGCATCCCCACCCCCTTCCTTCCGTGGGCCAAAAATACATGGGCTGGATGGACAGGCAAAATCATTATGATAAAAGAGTTGTCCAGGCCTTGTGTCCAACCACTCCCCTGGCTTTCACCTCTTCCCTTTGACCAGGACAGGTTCCTCACACATGATCTCCCTCTCCCGCCATGGATGACTTACCTCTTCATCCCCATCCCTCATTTCCTATATCCCCCACATCCTCTCTCCGCACATCGCACCCTTCCTCATCCCTGCACCCTGCTCCCTGTCTGCTCCATGGATGCATCCCCCATCCCTTGATGATCCCCTCTCCCATGCCACGCAAACCCTGGGGACCTACTCCCTTCTCTTGAGACCCCCCAGCTCCTCCTTTCCCCAAAGCACCTTCCCCCACCTCCTCACGCAATTCATCTCCAAAAGGCTCTTTGCCCCCAGAGTCCCCCCAGTTTCCTGCTCCTCACCCCCATCCCCTGTGCACCCTCCCTCCCCCCCCCCGCATCCCTCCTACCCTCACCATCTCCCCCTTTCTCTCCTCACCCCAGCAACCTCCATCCCAGCTCCCTCCAGCCTGCACGGGCTTTAAACTCCTGCAGATGTGCTACCCCTCCTTATCCTGCCGAGGAAACATATTTGGGGGAGGGCAAACGGACCCCCAGATGCCCCCGCACACAGAAAGCTGCTTCTCCAAGCAGCAAATTGATATCTGAGCCCCCCTCTCCCAGTCCCTCCTGCACCTCCTTAAGGTCTATGAAAAGGAACCGGAGAATCAAGTGGTGTTTTGGGGGGTTTGTTCTGGGGAGATGTAATGCACATACCTAAAAAAATATATATCTATATATTTTTACATCTCCTTTCCCAGTGCCCGGAATCACAGAGGTGTTTCCAGGCCACAGGCAGCTGTTCCTGGATTGCTTCTGGTTTATGCAACTTCCTCCCTCCCCCAGCCGTGTCCCACCCCCCCCCTTCCCTCTCCTCTGTGCCCAAGGGAAAGTCGGAGGGAGAGCACAGATCCGGGTCTGTCCCAGGGTCTGTCCCTCCATCCTCCCTCCCACAACACTCCCCAACACCCCTACAGCACCCCACATCCCCAGCCAGCGAACAAGACCAGCATACGAGGAGGAAGCCAGGGAGGGTGGGAGGAGGAAGAAGGATGAAAACATTTGGGATAGGAGGAGATGGGCAGAGGGAGGGAGGCAGCCTGCCAGCAAGCCTGGGAACTCATCCCTACCTCCTCCCGGGCTTTGGCAAACCCCGAGGCTTTGAGTTCCCAGCCCAGCTCCCAGGGGAAAAGCACCCCCGCCCCCCCTTTGCAAACCCCACAAGCAGGACGTGGTCAATCCCGTTCCTTCGGCCTCCTGCTGCTCCAGGAGAGGGGAGCTGGAGGAACTCGTGGGTGAAATTAGAAATGGGCTTTTACAGAGGTCAATTCACCCTCTTCTAGCATGAGTGGGTCTAACCCGACGCTGCTGCCTGCCTGGTGGTGCTCACCACAACCCACCCACTTTCCTTCCCCGGTGCAGCACAAGGATGCCAGTAACCGTACCAGTCTGATCCCTCTCCCCGGTTATCACAAAGGCTATGGGCACAGAGCAAGGGACCCACAGCACAGCCCCGAAAATGGGCTGAGCCCGGCCTAGCACATCCCTGGCGGTGCTGCTGGAGGAGAAATCATCCCGGTGAAGAAACTACGGGACGTGAGGGTTCCAGTGCTCACAAAGCCAGTGCTGGCATCAGACCAGGGATGCTCTGGGCAAGACGTTGGGTGCCTTACACCTATCCCTCGCCCTGGGGTGTCACCTCCTGCCACCACCCCAGCTTGCTCATCCTAAAACCAGCTCTGCCTCCAGCTTGTCCCCAGGGCAGCGAGACGCAGGCTGGAGGCAGTACCGAGGGCCATGGGCTGGGAGCAGGGAGGGAGGAGCTGCATGAGGCCACGCCGGGATGCATGGTGCAGTAGGGGGCCCTTATGGACCCCCCTCCCCATCATGGCAGGGATCTGTCCCCCACCCCACTGCCGGCAGTAATTCCCATACCCGTGCGGTATGCACCCTCGCGGCTGCCGTGAGGAGAATGGAAACATCTGGAAGTCACCCGCAAACGAGCAGCACTCCCAGTTAATGAGGAAATATGAGCCGGAGACCCTGGGCAGCAACAGGATATCTGCTTCTTGTGCACCAACCAAGGCACCCCCTTCCCACCGAGCCCCCTGCTTGCCCTCCTTCCCCAGGAAATTTCCAGCATTCCCCGGGAAATTTCCCGGGGAAGGAGGGCAGGCGGGAAGGCAGCGAACAGAAATGGCAGGGAATAGAAACCCAGGGGTGAGTGCCCCATCCACAAGTTGGGATGCCCCTGTCACCTTCCCTCAGCTCCCCCCAGGCACCAGGGAAACCGAGAAGGGGGACTTTTCTTCTCCAGAGAGGAGTCCTGCATCAGCCTTCTTCGAGCATCGGGTCTGCGAGCAGCAGGGGCTGCAAAGTGAGATGGGAGGAAGGACTGAGCACCTGGAGGTGTGGGGCAGAGACCTCAGCCCCCCTCATCATCCCTCCATCCCTCTCTCCATCGCCATTGCACTCAGCCACCTGTAAGACCTCGGCCCCACGCCAGAGGGATGAGTGCTGGGAAGAAGAGGGGATGCAATTTGCACAGCCCCATCTTTGATGTGGGAATCAAAGCAAATCCTCAGCCAGGAAAGCTGCGGGGCCACTTGTCTGCTCCCATGATAAGCCCAATGGCCGGTCTCTCTGTAATGGTGAGACTGGTACTGCTGCCTGGGGCACAGAGTTACAGATGGGATGAAAGGTTGGGGTGACTGAAGGTAAATGAGGTAGCCAGGCTGGGAGGGGTCCAGGCATTTGCTCCTGCCCAGGGCACCCATGGGTGGTACAGAGGCTCTGCAGCACTGTCCAGCCCCACAGCCACCTCTCATTTATCAGCCAAGATAATAAGGATAAACAGGCCAGGAGGCAGGATTGTATGGATTTGCTTTCCAGGCAGCTGTATATGAAAGAAGGGGGTCTTGGGAGGGTGCAGCCTCTGCTAGGGTACAGCTGGAGGGGCCGCACCACCTCTGCTCATACCCAGGCAGCCAGAGGCCAAGATAGGTACTGAGTCCTGGAGCTGGCACATACCCTGGAGGTCTCCAAATCACTTCAGTGCCAGCCCCAGAAGGACAAAAGTCACAGTCTGGCTGGCACGGCCGCAAGACCACAAGGTTTGGGGAGGGGTACTGAAGAGGGGGGATTTCCAGTTGCTTTCCTGGAAATGGAGCCCATCCTGGCCCGGAGCACAGAGATGCTTGAGCAGGGGCGAGGAGGAGGAGGCAGTGGAGAGCTGGCCGCCCCGCGAGGAGCGGAACGTGGCCCCTGTCCCATCTGGAAGAGATTTGTTCTGCATTCCCCGGCGGAGGCGGCTGCCATCGCCCAGGCTCCGCTCCCTGCCGCAGCCCCCACTGCAGGGCATGGGGACGGGGGCGAGGGGAGTGAGGGGGAGCCCCTCGGGCTGCGGGGGAGATGCCCTGGCAGGCCATGCAGAAGGAGGAGACCCAAAGAAACGGTCTTTTTCTGCCTCTCCCACCACCCCCATTGGCTTCCTCTGAGCGGGACATGGGGAAGAGATGCCTACCATACCTCTGGCAAGCAGGGAGGATGCAGGTCACGATTTCTCCTCCTTTCCCTGCTGGTGGCACAGCTCACCCCCCCCTCAGACCTGAGTTCCCATCTCCCTCCAAGACATAGACCCACTTAGAAGTACCACCAAAATGCACAGTCCATGTGCTCTTAATTCCTAATGGAGAAGACCTCCACAGAAGGCAGAAACCCCAGCTATCCCATTTCACAGAGGAGAAGCCTGAGGCTGAGAGGCTGAGAACAGTGCCAAAACCCTACTGCTGTTTGGCAAACCTCTGAGCAATAAGGTGCTCCTGCCTGGGCACCCCAGCACAAGCCACCGGAGCCTAGCGAGAGGCCAGGCTCCATTTTGACATCTCCTCTGCAGACATCTTGTCATCCCTTCAGCCAGGCCCTGCTTAACCCCAACAAGTCTCATCTCGCCTTCGCAAGCGGAGACACCTCCCTTCTCCTCCACAGGGCCCTGAATAGGTGCTTGTGCCTGGCCAAGTGCTCCCCAGCAGAGCCACTGAGTCTCGACTGGAGGCCATGAGGGTCACCGATGGCACTGGCGATGCTGTGCCCACCAGCAGGTTGCCCCTCATTGGCACTGATAGGGTCTTCCGCCCTGTGACCATCAAGGGACAAAGCAATGAAGCACGATGCCAGAGGGATGTGGTGTCCCATGTGTGGGCAGAAACCCTCCCTGATGCCACCAAAGAGCACCTCCTTGAATTTACCCACTGCCACCCCCTCACCCTGGTCTGACATGCTGCCGCTGGTATGACGGTTGTCCAGACTCTGTAATACTTGTCCTGACCCTGTAACGAACGCCAGCCTGGCCCACGCAGCCTTCGGGGAGGCTGTTATCCTGCTAAAGCTCAACCCAACACTACCCACGGGTCCTGGCATGACCACCCACCCCCAGACCCCATTCCTGGTTGGCAGCGGTACTCTGCGGGCACTGGGGACTTCCCGTCCAACATGGGATGGGATGACCCTATGTGATACCTGAGGGGTCACACACACACAGGAGGCAAACTCCTTTCCTTTGCCCCCTGGCTACGCTCCCCTAACCGGGTTAGCCAGCAATCTGGGCTTCCCCCTTCCCCCAAATTCACTGAAGCGGGTGCCCGGGAGCAGGAGGCAGCTGATGCCGGCAGACGGGAAATGGCACTGGGGAAGTGGGGAGGAGGGGGGGAGCGGCAGAGAAGTTCCTGAAGTTTTCTGTCCTGGATAGTTGGAATAAATCTCATTTTCTCTGGTCTCCTTGCCGAGGCGAGGATTGGCTCGGCGGTGCTGCAGCCCGCCCTCCTCCTTCCCACGTCCCCTCCCCGCCAGCTTCGCTCCCTCTCTCCCGTGGCATTGGGGCGTCAGCCTGGGAGAGCCAGCCTTTGGGGGGACAGCTGTGGGAAAAGGGAGGGGGGCATGCTTCCCCTTTCTCCCCTCCTCCACTCTGGGACGCAGTGCCGGTAGCCCTCGGAGCAAGTGACGGGGGCCCACGGGGAGTGTCTCCCAACTTCTCGGCCGGAGGACGGGGAAAAAAAATAATAACCCTGGTTCGGAAGAGGTAAATCCTGAAAGTTTTGATTCCTCAGTTTGTAGAGCTGGGGGGTTCAGGAGCAGAAGGAAAAGGGTGGAGAGGGTGGTCAGAGAGGGAAGAAGCGGGAGGGGTGGCAAGGCGATGGAGACGGGGAGGACGGCGAAAAAGAAAGGGAGAAGAAGGCAGGAATGCAACAGGAAACCGGGAGGAAGGAAAGCGGGAGTGAGGAGAGGGGAGACAGGCCGGGGGGGGGAGCCAGGAGAGAAAGGGGGCGAGAAGGGGGTCCCAAGGATGGGGGAAGGCAGCGGGGCACCCCCCTCCCACACCTCGCTCTGGATACCGCTCGAAGCCCCACAGGCTCTCAGCGCCTCGATTTTGGGGGTTTGGAGGAAGAAAGGGAGCGCTTTTGGGCAAGGGGACAGGGAGAAGATGGCTGGAAACCACCCGCCTTTGGAGCCCCAGCCTCCCTCCACGTCCCAGCATGTCTGCTTGGAAAAATACCCTTGTTATACAGAGAGATATAACTATATATATATATAGCAGCAGGCAGCACGGGAGTCGGACTCAGGCTTGTCCGCCTACTGCCCGGCACTGCTCCAGGGGAGCTGGAAGAGGCCCAGCCCGGCCAGCCGAGCCCCTTTCCCCCTTCCCCAAAAGCCTGTCCCTGCCCACTTTCCCCATCTCAGAACAGTGACCCAACAGGGGAGCCTCTGCCTCCCTTCCTCCGGGGAAAGGGAGGTTTTTCGGCACTCGGGAAGGCTAGGAAAGCCTTCCTGGCCACCCACAGCCATTTCCACCCGCTCTTCCCCCTGTTGAGACCACCCCAAACATCACCTCACCCTCTTTTGGAGCATGTCCCCTTTGCGAGGGGGTGTGTAAGGAGAGGAGAAGGAGGGAAGAGGCTGCTTTCAGCAGCTCCAGCCAACTAGACATCTGGATTATTTTCCCCCCCTTTCTGGTTTCCGCTCTTCCGAACAAGCAGAACAGCTCTGGCCATTCCTGGCGAGTGGAAAACCAGTGGAAACCAGCTGAACTCAGGGGGGGAAATGGGGGAGGCCAGGCTGGGAGGAGGAGGAGGAGGAGGTGCCGGCGGTTGGTCTTTGAGGGCAGGGGGCTTCCCAGAAGAGGTGAGAAGGGAGCCAGGGAGAGGATGCCGGGGAAGGGGAGGTCGGGATGGGCTGCGGGCTCGCTGTGCCTGGGGCTGGCGAACGCGGCAGGCTGCCGGATGGAAGCGGCGTCTGGACGGACGGGTGGCCAGACGGGGGGTCCCCTTGCCCAGTGGAGGAAAGGAGAGCGCACGGGTCACCCTTTGCCCACAGAATCACGAGTTTCCCTGGCATGGAGGAGTCTGCTTGGGCGGAGGGGAGGGCTCAAAGGGGCACAGCCGGCAGGGAGAAGCACCAGGGGCAGAGGGAAGGAGGAAAAAGGGGGAGATTGGAGGGAGAAAAAGCCCAACAGGCCTGCCAGAAACCTGCCATCCAGGTAGGGTTGGGCACCAGTTGCCTCCCTCCCTCCCTCCCTCCTCTCCCAGCGCCTGCTGCCTGCCAGCAGGCAGGGAGAGCCGGGGCCAGGAGGTGCTGGCTTGTGTCCCTGTGGTGGCCAAGGGACAAGGAAGGAGAAACGCTTTCCTCCTCCCAGCTCCCCACTCAATAGTTCCCCAGGCAGGGAGCAAGGCGATGCTCTCCTCCTACATCCCCCCTTCCCTCGCCTCCCCACCCCATCCCCAGGGTGATGCCAGCCCCAGACCCCCAGGGGTCTGCAGGGCAGCTTTGCTGTGCGGGGACCTGGGGTGGGGTGGGGGGGTCCACCCCTCAGTGTGCCCAGTGCAGCACATGCTGAAGGGCACAGTCCCCGCTTTGGGTTTCTCAGGGGCTCCAATGTGCAGAGGGAAAGGAAAACTCGAGGGCTGTAACTCGCCTAATACCCTCTCCTGGGGTCACGCGCCTTCCTGGGCGACTCGGGGACAGCTCAAAAATGGGGTCACATCTCTCTCCCTGTGGTCTTGAGACCCCCATTGTGCTGCAGGGACCACCCCAGTGGTTTCCTTGCACTCCTGGAGACCCCTGATGTAGGCTATGGGTGGGCTTCTGCCAGAGAGAGGAAATTGCTCCCCAGTTGTCCTCCCATCCCAAATCTGCCACGTGCCTGGCCTGTCCAGGCTGCAAGGCAGCACCACATGGCCTCTGTGAGCAGGAGGCAGACATGGGCTACGTAAGCCAGGGAGCTGGGGGCCAGCAGGAAGCCAGCCTGCCACCATCCCGCTGCCACCAGCCACTGCCACCCTGGGAGGCAGCCAATGGTGCTGGGAGCTGTCGGGGGGTGGTTTGTTTTCCCTTCCCCAGGCATTAACCCCTGGCAGATAAGAGGGGCCCCGGGTGAGCAAACAAGGCCAGGGCAAGGCGAAAACATGTGTAGCCAGCCAGGAAAGCAGCTTCATGTCCAGGGCTTCCCCCTCGCCAGGGGCTTTGCCACCCTGGCACTGCCTAACTGCTCCGAGGTGACCCGGGGACAGGTGGGGGAGGCAGGCGGCATGGCAGGGGGAGATGGACAGAGCCATGCAGCGATGGGGTCCCGGCACACAGGGACAGAGGGATGCGAGCCTCCTGTGTCGCCTCTTGGCATGCTGTCCTCCACAACTGGCCCTGCTGAAGGGACCCAGCTCCATCCTGTTCCCCTGGCCCCTGAGTGGGGACTGAGCCCAGGAAAGGACATGTCCCAAGGCAGGCACCTGGACCACTGATGCTCTGAGGTGCCCCGCATCCCGAATCCTCTCCTTTCCCCAGCCTGCCCTCTTCCTCTTGCCACACACACCGATGGGGGATCTGCTGATCTGAGTGTCCTCCCCAATGACCAGGGAAGGTCATCGCCCTGTTGTTGTGAGCCCAGCCGCTGCCTCCCCGCACCCCCAGCTCCCTGCTGCTCCGACGTGTCTGCCCAGCACCCAGGGACCCAGCCAGAGGAGGACAAACCAATACACAAATATTGCATTTTCCCTCCCTGCCACCCCTCCTCCCCAAGAAACGCATGGTCCCCAGGCCTCACCCTCTCCCTAAGGGTTCATCCAAATAGCAAACATGAGGGAGAGGTTTCTCGCCCCGGGAGCCCAGGAAGCTGGGCAGGGCACCACTCCAGGAGGAGGTGCTGCCTGGGAGGGAAATCTGCATTGCTGCATGAGTCCAGCAAAGCTGCTTTGCAGGCAGGGGAAACTGAGGCGCACCAAGGGAGGTCAGAGGGGTGAGGGAGAGCACGTGTTTTGGGGGGAAAGTCTTTTTATTCCTCCCCAAGAGGAGTGCCAGGCAAGGGAGACAGCTGGTAGCAACCTCCCCACCGTTGCTCATGCACCGCCTTTAACCTCCCCAGCCAGTCCCAGGGGTACAGCCGCCGTGCTTGGGAAAATCCTCTCCGAGGGCTTCACTGTTCCTCTTATCTTGTTTAGGTGGCCAACGAGGGGACCAAGGCACTTGCCCTTCTGGCCCACCCTGAGCTCCCGTCATCCACTGCCCCATCCGTGACCGGCTCCCACTCACCCGGCGGTGGCAGAAGACGGTGGATTAACCCCTAAGCCCGTGGCCAGACGCAGCTTCCAGCAGCCTCCACAGCACCGGGGGTGGCCCCAGACACCCGCTGGGGACATCTCTGCGCCACCGTCCTCACCACCGGGGACACACCCGCTGCGGGTGATTTCACGAGCGCAACGTAGTGCAGGGAAGCAGGGGTACAGGCACCCCTTCCCACTTGCTGAAAGCCAAGGTGACGTGAGCCGTTCCCCCAAGAGCATCGAAGCAGGAGCGATGGGGAGGCCGGGAATGTGACAGGCCACCCCAGTGCTGGAAGCCCAGCAAGGGCTGGTTTTGGGGGCTTTTTCAAAGGCAGGGGCGAGGTGAGGGGTGCAACATGAGCCTGGGGAAGCTGCCGGTGCTCAGCTGGGTGTCGGGCTCCCACGGCAAGCGGCGGCTGAAGTCGGAGCTGACGCCGGACATGATCAGCCCGCCGCTGGGGGACTTTCGGCACACCATGCACGTGGGGCGCGGCGGGGACGTCTTCGGGGACACCTCTTTCCTCAGCAACCACGGCGGGGCCGACACGGCCAAAGCCAACAACTTCTTTGCCCGGACGCTGCGGCACGTCCGCCGGACGCCACTGAGGAGCCGGGGCAGTGGGGGCCAAGCAGGGGCATCGCCTGCCCCCCCGGCCGTCTCGCCCATCATCAAGAATGCCGTCTCGCTGCCACAGCTCAACGAGGGGACATACGACGGCAGCGGCGGCCGGGGCTTGACCAGCAAGTTCTCCTTCAAAAGTGCCTCCAACAGCTTCTCCAAAACGCACCAGGCCTACGGTGAGTGAAGCGCGGGGCAGAGGCTGGTGCCCAGGCGCGGTGCATCCTCTGCAGCCCTTCTCCATTGCCCCATGCCTCAGTTTCCCCACTGAGGGACTTTAGGCTCTCAGCAGAGGCAGGACATTTAAGAGTCCCCAGTCCTGGTAATCCCTGAGAGGAGATAACTCTAACCTTGCTTTCAACCGTGGTCCTTGCTCCTGCCCTTGGAGGGTCTCCTCCCAGGGTGCCCCCCAAAGTGGGGCATGGATGGTTTCTCCTCCTCTCCCTCCCCCATAGCCCCACACAGCCGGCAGCCTGTGTGCAGTCATTGTAAGGGGGTGCCCCCCATCTTCCCCCAGCCCTATGCCTTCCACATGAGCAGCCTCCCTGAGGAAGCCAGGAAGGTGCTGGGACAGTGGGGCAATGCCCACACCAAGGTTGCGAGGTCAAGGGGACCCATGGCACGGCCTTCCCCACCTCCAGGCAGATGCTCTAACCCTGTCCCTAGCTGTGCCAACCCCTCCATCTCCATGTGCTCCTCAAGGGACTCCATGCCCCCTTCCCCATTGTGCCCATATCCCTCCCTGCTGGCCAGGGTCCAGGAGGGGCCTTTGGGGAAGGGTTGTGGGAAGGACGGGACGGGACAGCTGGGTGGCTCTTCTCCAGGCTCACAGAACTGGGCTGTGGCTCAGCTTTCCCCAGGGAGGGAGGTCTGGAGCAGAGGGTCTCGGGGCGGGGGCGGGGGCACGGGATCTGGGGGTCCTGCAGCAGCCGGGGGAGGTGGCTGGGCTCAGAGGGAAAGGCAAGCTGAGGCAATGCTGCCATCTCCTGGTCCCACCTGCCTGGCTCAGCCCCCACTGGTATCTTACCAAGCCCAGAGCCCACCTGGAGACCCTCCGCTGTAACTCTGGGCTTTGAAGGTGTCCACACAGACACTAGCCTGTCCTTTAGAGGCCAGTGCCACCAACTGGCGTGACCTGTGCCACTTCGGTGGCAGTGTCCCTTGTCCTCTGCAGATGTAAGGCAGGCTTCCTCCCACCTAGCCATCCCCTCCTCACCAGCCATCCCTTCTGCCTCACAGGGCTGGAGTCCGGGTTTTGCACCATCCCTCGCGTCCCTCGCTTGGAAAAGGCCCAAGAGAGCACCTTCCCCGGGGAAGCAGAGCTGAAGCGCTCGGACTCCCTGCTCTCCTTCCGCCTGGACCTGGGGCCCTCCCTGATGAGCGAGCTCCTCCAGGTGATGAGCTTCTCCGAAACCAACGGGAGCGAGGTGGGAGAGGATGGCCCAGACCTCCCGTGTGGTGAGGGGACCAAGGACGGGGTCCCTCCAGCATCAGGTGCATCCCACGGAGAGGACAAGGCAACGTCCAGCTTCTGGGACCACTCCAGGCAGAGCAGCCTGTCGGGGGCCAGCTCGCTGCTGGGACTGTCAGTCCATGCCAACGGAGAGGCACACGCCATCGAGGGCACTGGAGAGGACCCTGCCTGGGCTTCAGGGCTGGGGGCAGCACCCAGAGGGACCCCGTGGCAGGGGCACTGGAACGACTGCACCATCGAGGCAGGAGAGTTTGACCGGGCAGCCCAGGTCCTGGCCCGCCATTACGGTGGGACCAGCACCCCGCGGAGCTCGGAGAAGGGCAAGGGTCCCCAGCAGGCCCGGACACAGACCCTGTGGGAGAGCCCCAGCAGCAGCTCATGGCGGTCGCAAGTGACAGGGGAGAGCCAGTCCCCCAAGGCCACCTGGAACCAAGGAGAGGAGGAGGAGGAGGAGGAGGAGGAGGCCAAGCTCTCCAGCTTGCAGGAGGGGTACGCTGGTGCCCGGGGGAGGCGCAGCAATTCCTTCGAGTACGCCGATGAGGAGGAGGAGGAGGATGATGAAGTCAAGGTGTGAATGGCCATCCCTCCTGTCACGGCCCCTGCCAGAGGCACCAGTGCCGGGGTCTTCGCCCTCCTCCCTGTCCCCCACCCTCAGGCACCAGCATCACCAGCAGACCCAGCAGGCGACCTCCTTGCCAAGCTGGGGGCACTGGGGGGCTGGAGGGGAGCAGGAGGAGAGCCCGTCTCCTGGGGGCTCCCTGGGGCTGGGCCAGGCTGCTGTGGAGGGCTGGTGAGTGCTGTGCATCGCAGCGCCGGACATCACGGCCCTTTGCCAACCTCACTGCAATTAGACGCCAAAGGGACATTCTTATGTGCCAAAGAAACTCTAAACCCCTTCCTACCCCATCCCGTCTCCCCCTGGCATCCTCTCTCCCATCCCTCAGCCTGGCCCCACCAGCATCTCCAGGCACATACCCTGTCCTCCCACCAAAGCCCCCAACCACCCCCTGCACTGGCATGCGTGCCCTCCCAGAGATATTCCCACTGATAGCTCTGGCACGTAGGGGATGGAGGTCTCCCCAGCTCCAGCTGGTTCAAGACCCTCCCGTATAGCACATCTGTCTACCAGAGGAGGTCAGCTGGGAGCTCAAGGGGCAGGCAAACCCCACAGAGCTAAGCTTTCTCTTTTCCCCTCCCCAAAAAAAAGCCGTGAGCTCAGCGTTCAGGAGGTGAGAGCATGCACAGACGTAATCGCAGGGGTCTTTCCACTTGCCTCCTGCTGCTGAGCGTCACTCAGGACGGCTCCTTTTCCAACCCCCGCCCCCTCGCAGCAGGGAGGGGAGAAACTTCTTGGCTGGCTGGAGGCAGAGGCGGGGTTGTCAGGTCACCAAATTCTGCAGCTTGGGCCTTAAAAATCCCTTCTTTTCCCCCCACCTCAGAACAAGGAGACTCCCACTCTGCAGCCACTCGGTCTGTGCCACCTCTTCTCCATCCTCGCCCCCTCTCCCCGTTCCCTGCGCGCACACCCCTCTTTCCAGCATGCCCCTTCCCAGGGGTATGCATGGAGGACGGCTAATGCCCCTCGCTGAGTGGCCCTGGGCGACATGGCCTCCCTGGAACGAGCTGCCCCCACGCTGCCCCGCGTGCAAACTGGCCCTCACAGAAGCGCCTTTGTGCCGCAACGTGGAGCCGAGATGCTCGGGGGCTGAGGTCACCAGAGGGACCCTCACAGGACCCCTCTTGTTCTCCAGGACAGGAGGGGGTGTGCGGCGGGGGGAGATGCTGGGCCGTGGCCACAAGGCTCCGCTCCCACGCAGCTCACCCGCCCCCGGCTGCTTCTGGCAGGGAGCTCTTCAGAGCAGAATAAAGAGGCTCCAGCGTGCACGCGTGTTGTACATGGGAGTGCCGCTGGCAGTCAGGCCATCGAGGTTACAGGCAAGCCCATCTCCCCCAGCCTCCCTGGGCGGCTGCCTCATGCCGGCCGGCAGCAGCAAGCCGGGACAGGCAGCAGCTTCAGGGAGTCCCCAGCTCTGGCTACTGGCACCCAGCAGGATCAGCCTTATCACCCCTGCACCCTCCGGAGCAGGGACTCTGGCTCTCAGGACAAGCTCCCCCACCCTCTGCTTTCCAGACTGTAACACAAGCTCCAGACCAAAGACCCACATCCGTGGAATATCCTTTCTGCCTCCACTCTGTATCCCATGCACTTATTATTGTCCTTATTAAACAGTTTTGATACTAACTTCTCCTCTGGTGCCTCCTCTCAGTTGCAGCAACCTTATCATCTTCCTTGCTATGTCTGCTGGTGCCCCAGCCACAAAATCCCACCCTCTCCACTCTCAGCAGGATTTTCCAGCACCTCTGGGATCCCTGGATTAACTAGCCCGGTACTTTCCCGCTCACCGTGGCTAAAACACAAAGTAACCTCCCATCCACCCAACCCCACGTAGCACGCAGGAGGGTGCAAAGCTTCCTCTCCAGCCCAGCAACAATTCATTTGCAGCCTGAAACAGATCGGTACCCTTCCCAAAGCTGGCTTGGCTACAGCCCTTCCAGCCCATCAGACATCCTCTGCCTGTGCGCTCGGGCAGCAGCAAGTCCCGCGGGTTGGGCAGCGAGGAAGTGGAGAGGGAGGGCAGGGGCACTGCCGCCTTGCCTTGGACCAGGCTCTCCGTAAGATGTTCTTCTACTCTGCTCTCCTCCCACCCAGCCTAAAGTGCCCCGATGTTTGCTGTCACACATCGGTCTCACTTAAGGCTGGCGAGACACTTTTTAATTAGAGCAGCAGCATCTGATAATCAGCACTAATTGCCTGTAGTCTCGTGCGAGGGACAGACTGCAAGGTGCTGAGCCACGTAACCCAGCCCAAACCCCGTGTCCTCCCTCCCCACTGCCTTCCCCTGCCTCACTTCCGCTGAGTAGGGTTCGGTGTGGAAATGTCAGAGTAATGGGTAACCCGGCTGGAATGTGCCAGCAGATAAGTGAGGTGAGATAAGGGGGAAAGTCGGAGGAGACAACTCCTTATCAATGGCAGGAATGCTGGCTCAGGGGCACACCTGTGCTGCCCTCCCCGTGCCACCGCTTCAAGTGGTACCACTCCTGTGGGAGGGCAAGGCACCCCTTCCTCCTGTCCGCTGGCTGCGAGAGCAGCCAAGAGGAACCCATCAAACCCATGCCCTGAGGTTCCCAAACCTAACATTTAATTATGCGCTTTCGTGGCACCGAATGCCACACTGAATGGCACATTGCTCACATCCACGCTTTTCTTCCCCTTCCTCCCTCCCTCCCTCCCAAAAACTTGGGTGCAGGAAGAAATGGTGCATTGTGAAGAGATTACACAACCATTCCCTGAGCAATCACATAGTGCCCTCCTCCTCCTGAACCCCACCTACAGCCCACTTTGCCCTACCTACTATCTGGTCAACCCCACACCCTGGTCTGACCTGGAAAGGCACTTGGTGTTATCTGGGAGCTATTTCCATCCAACAAGGGCTCCTTTCCTGTTGGTGGAAAAACCTTGGGCTTTGTCGGTGTCTCGCACAGAGCCACAGAGCCAGAGATCTCACAGAAGCCAAAGCAGCTGGAGCTGCTTGGGTTTTTATTAGAGCTCGGAAGCGGCGCCCATCAGTCCAGCTTGAAGGAGGTAACCCTGAAGCCTCCCTTGACGCTCATGTAGCTGATCTTGTCGTAGCAGTGCCGGTTGGGGAACTCCACTTCATGCCCATCCGGTAGTTTCACTTGGAATTTGTCTTCCAGCATTTCAATGATGATCTGGGAGAAGAGAGGGGAGGAAGGGCAGGAATTGGGGACAAGGAGAAGATTAGGAGGTGAGCATTCAGGCGAAAGGCCTGACTGTTATACTTGAGGGTCAGACCTGGTCCCTACAGCCTTAAGCAAGGTGCTGGGGGTTGGGCTGAGGATGATGCAGGAAATGAGCAGCTGATATCAAGGGTATCTGAGCTGGCATCTAGACTATGACCCGGGGACAGGATCTCTCCTGGGGCTGTTTCAGCTACTCCGATTGTAAACTCAGAGCAGTTAAACCCAAGTGTATCTTTATATGCCACATGGCTTAGATCTGCTCTGAACAGGGCAGAATAAACCTGACACCCCAATGCCCTCAGCAGCTCACCACGACCTCGAAAAAGAAGATTTGCTGATAAACACACACAAGCAGACAGGACGAGAACACATCGCCGACCATCGTGAATTAAAGCGATCGTTCCCCAAAGCCGTCACCTCACCACCCCTTCCCCAAGAGCCAGCCATGACTGAGGAAACAAGCTTTCTCTCCACAGCAACAGGAACAGGACTGCTCCTAAATGCACCCCTGTTAATGTCTCGGGACATCAGATGGGGTGAGACAGCAACTAGGACAGCATCCCCGGCAGGAGGAGAGGGAGGACAGATTGGCAGCGTGGATCCAGGAGTAGTGAGGACAGAAGAGCTGAGGGAGAGGTTTTTGGACATTGCTCCAAATTCTGGGTTGCCTTAAAGCCTGTGTTTGCATAGGAGGGAATTAGGGAGAGAAATAAGACAGAGAGCAGCAAGATCCTGCTTCTTGGACACCCCCTTCACCTTCACTCACCTGCTGGGCAGGTTTGAGGGGCAGGAAGAACTTACAAAGCCTGAGACAGACAGGGCTCATGCAAAGTTCCCAGAGGAAGCATTGGGGTTTTGAAGGAGGAGTGGAAATAACAATCAGGACCAAAAACCATGAGGATGAGGATGAGGGGCTGTTGGGAGGGAGCAGGAGGCATTGGATGGGACTGGGAGGACTAGGGTACAGGAATCTGCTAACCAGGGGCTTCCCCCCACCACACACACACCCCACAACCCCGTGCCGGCACAGACCCTTCACCTTAACAGTGCAGCCCCTGGAGAAACAGAGGTGGTTATCATGATGCTCTGCCTGCCAGGTATTGGAGCACTTGGAGTTGCAGACGATGACAGACTCATTGAAGCGGGGATTGAAGTGAAGTGCCAGATCCGAGGACCTGCAGCCGAGATTGATGCTGAAGCTGTGGGTGAACAGGAGGAAGGTCAGCTGCATGGGCAGGACAGGGTCTTGGAAGACCTGAGATCCAACATACGGCTCTGCACCCAATTCCTCCATCGGCGTTGTAGGTGCTTAATGCCTCCTGTTTCCTCATTCTGCTCGGGAACCAGGGGAGTTTGCACGGTGGTGGCGTCGGGGCTCCCCTAGCACTGAGCTACGCTCACGCTTTTTGTACCTGGCAACCTTGGAAAACCACCTCCCTCTGCAGCCTACCTTCAGTTCTGGCAAGTCGCGGTGGTTTCTTTGTACTTACCCGTCAGCATCATCGGATATCTTGCCCCTGACCTTCAGGGTGTCCCCAGTCTTCATATCCAGGTTGAAGATTTCAAATTTTTCCTAAGGCAGAGAGAAAATAGTCTGCGGCGCTCCTTCAGCCATTCCTCCCCTGCCACCGCAAGTGAGAGGGTGCTGCTTGGAGAAGGTGCCCCAGCCAGGAGAACTTCTACTGCTCTCAGCTGGTGTTCCTCTCATGGCCAAAAACCCTCCGTGCTGGAGGTCTTGCATGGGCTTCTCACTCAGTGAGGGAAGAGTGGGCTGAGTGAAGCCAGCAAGCGAGAAAAGACATCAGAGAGAGAGGAGATGAAAACAGGCTTGTCCTCAGCAGAAGGAAAGGAGAGCATGACAGCAGAGGTACAAAGAGGGTTAAAGCAGAGGGGCACAGCCCAGGGTCTGGTGGGCAGCATCGCCTGCAGCACAAGAAAGGCAAGTGGCGAGAGCGAAGGTGGCTGTGGCTTGCCGGTCCCTCGCTCAGCCTTGCTGAGCTGGGGACCCTGGGTGACAGAGGACAGGAGCAGCAGCCCTTACAGTCATCTTCCTCAGAGGGCAGAGTAACCAGGCAGGGAGCCACCAGCAGTTTAGCTCAGAAACGCTTCGCACAGAGGATCTTACATCCCTAGAGTTCCTTGTGGCTTACACATTAACAGCACCCCCCCTCTGCAAGGCCCCACCAACTGCTATTAAGCCAGGAGACTTTGATCCAAAGAAACAGCTTCCCTATGTACACTTCCTCTCATTAGGGACTTCAGGAGATTTAATCAATTCCCAGCCTCCTCGGTGGGCTCCCACTAGAGGGACGACCACACACAGCCCTTAGGGGTGCTACTCCAGCCACCACATAGGACAAGCATCTTCCCAGTTGGCCATGGAGGTGTGACCACCGTGTTCACTTCTTTTCTGCATGTAACAGCTCAGCCAAAAGAAGCATTCCAGCTCCTTCCTTTTGTGGCAGGGGGCAGCCCCCAAAATCCACACCAGCACACCAAAATGGTCCCCACCATCCCTCCCCATGGTGCTCTGAGAAAGGGATCCAAGGGACTCAGAGGAGAGGGCAGCCAACACATCCCCTCTAGATGACCCAAGCTACGAACAGTCCTTCGCAGGAGCAACGTGAGTGGCATCCCAGCTCCTTCCCTTCTCGTGGCTCTAGATTCAGCCCCAGCTGTGTGGATTGCACTAGCAATACATGGGAGCTCTCTGCAACCTCCCATCCAAGCTCCATCGAGACCCAAACCTTCTAGCTTGAGGAACCATGCACATCAGGTTCAATAGCCCCATCCTCCCTAACTGTGAGACACAGGAATGTTGTCCTCACAGGGGAGCATCATCCCTGCTGTCTTCTTCCCAGATAAAAGCTATGAGTCAGTAGACAGTGTCCCAGATTTGGTTGAACAAATTGGTGGTGTTTTGCCAGACCCCAGAAGTCAGTGGGAAAGCGAGAGGGAGGAGGAGGCCAAGGCTCAGGACCAGCAGTCCCTCAGCCCCCCTCCCAAGCCCGGCAGAGAGCAGCTGAGTGCAGTCATCCTGCTGCTGCACAGCCAGCTGGGAGACAGCTTCTGCCCTTCCCCAAAAGCTGCTGAAGCAAGCAGAGGTAAGTGCTGATAAGCACTCCTTTCCCGGAGGTGTTTCCTATTAGCAGGGGGTCATAAAGCCCAGCAGGCTTGGGAAATTTGTTTGCTGTTGAGGTCACTGAAGCTGTTGGTGAAACCTCCCCAGGGCTGCGTGTGGAGCCAGCAGGAGCAGGTGCTGGGGATGGTGGTTTCTGGCATTGGGTCTGTTTCCCATCACGCTGCTGTGTCCCACCTGCACACACCTTCACATCACCCTGCTCCCCCGCAGCCATCCCAGGGAGATCACAGAGCCCAGAGCCCCCCTCTCAAAATATCGGGGCATCCCACTGGCTACGATAGGTTTCTCATTCCAGCAACTGATGTTATCCCTTTGCAGGGACAACGGCAGTACAAAGACACTGTTTGCATAGCCACCATCAGGGTTAGTTATCTGAACTCACTTTAAGCCAGCAGGGAGAAACACACACTTCTAGGGCTCAGGAGATTACATCCCAAGACAGACCCTAAACTCAGTCAGAAAAATCCTGTCCTACGTGGCTGGCCAAGGTGACACAGGAGTGTTGTGGCAGAGACAAGACCCAGGTCCCGGGCCAGTAACATAGAGGAGCCTTCCCCCCGCTTCCCACGCAGACCAGACAGAAATATCACTCTCGCTGGAATTTATCCACCGATCCCACTGGCAGAGCATGAGGCTGCCCAGGAGGGAGAGAGAGCAGCATGTGTCTGAGGGATGGGGACAACTACCTGCGCAGAGAGTTATGTGTGGAGCCGCAAGTACCACGGATGTGAGAATATGCAGGGAGGGAGACGGGCAGGAAAGAGGCACGAGCTGCTCAGAGAGGGGCTGTGAGATTTTATCGAGATAACATTAACCCCCCTCCTACAATGCTCAGCAGGGGCGTTCACCCCCCTTTTATTTGCCACTGGGAACAATAGTGGGAAACCAGGCAGCAACTCTGCCAGCGCTGGTGACTTCCTTCGTCTGCAGAGCTGAGCCTCCGCATGGTCAGACACCAGCCCTGTGCAGATGGCCTCTCTCATGCAGGGGTATGTGCTCCCCACCTAGGAAGGGGCTGAGACTTTAGGGACCCCAGAAGAGCTGAAATTCTCCAGTGCAATTGGAGGTGGCGATTGGGATGATGAAAGGAGGGTGAAAGGGGGAGGCTGATGATACTTCCCTGCAGGCACTGCAAAGCAGAATGCCTGGGGAAACAGTGATATGATGGGAACATAAATCCCAAAGAAAGAGGAAATCTTGCTAAAGGGCATCTGCAAAGGAGGCAGAGGGTCTGTGCAGTGAGGAAAACACAAGCAATGGCTGTGGAAGCTGGCAGCCACTGGTGCAAGGGATCCAGGAACCCTTCACTCCCAGAGAGATGATCCTATAATAGGGTACGTGCCTGTGAGTGCCTCTCCAGGGCCCCATATAGATGCTCATCCTGGCCGGAGGGCAGTTGGTCTGTACTGGTGTGGGACGCCCATGTTCACACCACTGGCACCAGAGGAGGCTTTGCTGCATTCCCAGAGGGTGCCTTGGAATAGCAGAGACCCAACAAGCAGTCACTGGCGCGAGGGTGGGAGCCATGCCCGACCCAAGGGCAAGGCGAGCTTCCAACAGGGAGCAGGCAGGCCTGTGATTTTGCATGGAGAAAACCAAAAAAATCACATTTTAAGGAGGGAAAAGACCAATGCAACCACGTTGGCTTTCAGACAGAAGGGTGGGAAGGCAGGTCCTCTGCAGAGTGCTTTCACCCCATGAAATGTGGCAGCTCCATTTGCAGAGGTCCCATAAGGTAGGTTTTGGGGTTAACAGTCCTTCACAGCCTTCCTGCCAGTCCTGGGGAGATCTCAGGCCACCAGGAGCACCCACGGGATCTCAGGACCCTCGTGGCAGCTCCAGACAGCAGCACCTCATGTACCATAGCCTAGAGCTGCCACCTCTTCCACAGGGCACCCACACAGCTGTTGAGAACAGACTGAATGCCACCATCCCCAGCAGGCTGCCAAGATCCTCGGCAATATCATTGCTGGCAGTAGTATTTATTTTGTTTTCTTACTTGTGCAGGAGATAAGCCAGCTAGGTGTGAAGCCCTGAGGAAAACCACAGGCTTCCCCACTTCCCAGCCAATGTAGCCAAACCGACCCAGCTGTGAGAGGTTTCTCAGGGCCTTTTGTGGCAGGGGCAGCCCCCAAAATCCACACCAGCACACCAAAATGGTCCCCACCATCCCTCCCAACAGTGCTCTGAGGAAGGGCTCCAAGGGGCTCAGAGGAGAGGGCAGCCAACACATCCTCTCTAGATGACATGAGCTATGAACAGTCCCTTGCAGGAGTGACATGGGTCATCACCAGACGTGATGCTCAGCCCAGAAGGGAAGAGGGAGGAGAGGGGAAGGCAAGGCGGCCACACCAAGTGCATGGATGCATGTGTCGCTGCCCCCACATCAAACCAAGCTCTGCAAGAAGAGGCGAGAGATCCCCTTAGCACCCTCACAGAAGGCTGCGGTTGCAGCTCGGCGCTAATTAGACACCAAAGAAGCGGCCCCGGAGGAGGATGCTGCAGAGGGGAAAAGGCACCTGTCCCATTTTGCACTCAAGGCACCAGGGAGCCTGTGCCGTGGAGCAGGCATCAGCGTCCGCTCAAGGCAAAGGGAGCTGGAGAGACCAACCATGCATTCTTTCTCGGAGTAGCAGCTGCTCACTCTGCTATTATTTCCTACTGCTTCATATAATTTGTACTCCACAGCAAGCTATTGTCCCTTTCCACTGGCTATTTATTTCCTTGAATAGCCTCTGGGGAAGGATTTCAGTGCGGGAGTAAAGAAAAAAGAAAAACGCCACACAATAAATATCGAGCGGTGACCTGATTTAAACTGTGTTCTCTGACGTCATCTGGGCCCTGATTGCGGTTCCTCCCGGCAGTTGCGATTAAGCCACGTTTCTGCCTTGGTTTTCCCCTTTTATGAAGCCAAGGGGGGAATGCCCCCTGCCTTAGAGGGCTGTGGGGTGGATTTCAAGAAGCTCAGTCCTGGATTTTCAGAGGCCAGGGCTCAGGACGTGACTGAGAAGAGGCTTCCACCACCTCCTGATGGAGATGCTCAGTCTTCCACCTGACAGTCACAGAAATTCCCAGATAGGTTTGATGGGACTGGTTTCCCCTTTAGTCGAGAGGTGTTGGTTTGCCTCTCAGCAGATAGTGCTGCAACCTTCACCCAACCAACCCCTAAGCTCTGAAAGCCAGCCAGCTTCCTAAAGGAGGAGGACCGAGAGAACAAAATGTACTTACCTCAGCTAAACACTGAGGTAAGCAGGAGACTGGTTAAGCAGGTCTGTGGATCTGGAGGGTGTGTACAGGAGAGGATTGTCCAGGAGATGCAGGAGAAGCCAAGGCAATGATGAGCACAAGGAAACTAGTGCCCATGAGCACTAACCTCCTGCCTAAGAGGTTAACCAGAGTGGGACGGCTCCTCTAGGCAAGGCACTGAAGTCTCCGCATTCGGATCAACTAAAATGGGAAGGAACAAAGGACTGGAGGTGAATCTCCTGCCACCCCTCATGCCCCAGCTCCCTGACAGTGCGTCATCCAGAGCCCCTGTGGGAAGTATGGAAGTAGCATCCATGCTCTGAACCTGGGGGCAAGGGATTAGAGACCATCAGCCTCCGGTAGGCTCTCCACCAGCATCACCCCGCTTCATCTGTAGGGTGCAATTTCACTTCCTTAGGATGTGGGGAATAAGGAGGAGGAAGGACAAAGCTAGCTGAAGAGCTATAATGTGGAAAAAACCCACCTTTCTTCAGGGCTAGGGGCAGCAGTGGAGGGAACCTGCACCAAGCAGTGGAGCAGACCAAGAGCACAGGGGAGGGGTGTAGCCTTAGACTCCATCTCTCTCCCTACCTTATCAGAAAGGCGCTGGTGCCACAGTGACTGGCATCTCCCATCTCCATGGGGAGCTCAAATGCGCTCTGATGGATGGATGGTTTCCATCCCCAGGGCCAAGTTATGTCCTTGTACCTTTGCAGGGGACATCTCTCTCAGGCAGCTCTGAAGTCTGTGGCAGCACTTTTGTGTGCTACAAGTTGTGCACAGAGAGGGGAGGAAGGTAGTTCATGTGCATGGGAGCTGGCTCATAAGGCATCAGGGCCATTTCATCAACCCAAGCATCCCAATGAGTCACGTCTTACAGGTCCTCAGCTTGCCCGAGGGGCAGGAGAACGAACCGAACTGGCAGAGGGTGGGGAAGGGAGGTCAGAGGACTGATTACATGCCACCCAGTTCCGTTTCCAGCCTTCATTTCTCTAATTCTTTCCCTCATGGGGGCATGCCAGGAGTGTGGGTTGTGGGAAAGGCTTTCAAAAACACGCCTGGAGATAAAAATGCACTTGTGTTGAAAGCTTCCCTACTGGCAAAGAGAAGACGCATAGAAGGCTCATGGCTTCCCCCTCTCCTGGGCTTTTGGAATCTCCCAGCTTTACCCAGACTTGCTGGATGAGATATTATTAGCTTAATGGGAAAAGGATCTTCCAAAGAACTCTCCACAAAGGATCAGCTTCATGAGGTCTTATGCTCCACTTGCATCTTGCACCAAAAGATTAAGATCTCCAACAGCTTTATCTGGTAGCCCCTTCATCTTGTACATGGGGAAACTGAGGCACAGATACCCAAGTTCACATCCAAAAAAACCCTCTTCTTGTTTAGAGGTTTTAAGACACTCATCTTAAAGCTCCCATGGACAGATTAAAAAAAAAAAAAAATTTTAAAAAATCCAGCTTTGCAAACCTGTCCTAGAAGCTAAAGGAAGCTGGGCTCCCTTTACTAATGCAGCTTGAGTATCAGAGATGCTGATCTGTCACCACACCATCTACTATCAGTAGGAGGTACTGAGGCATTCATTGCCTCTGAAAAAAATTAGCCCCTGGGTTGGTCCAATTAAGTCCAAAAACCAGAGGCATTCAAAATGAACGGACGCCTTCCAACAGTGGAAGCCAGGGGACTTCCGAGATGCCCCAAGCTCAACTCCCCTTACTTCAAGGAGACCATTTCCCACAACAAAGACAGCGTGAGGCCAGCTGGCTGGAACTCGAATAAGCAAAAAAGAAACGCAGCGTTGCGCCATACACAAAAGGTCCATGGGGACCTCCCTCCATTGAGCTCCGAGCAGCCATCCCGGATTCAACCCCACAGGACAGCAAGGGCACGCAGCGAGAGTGACTGCTGAGTCCCCGCATGCAGCGGTCCATCCCGCACAGGGAGAACAAGGCTGCTGGCACTGCGTGACTTGCTTTGAGTGTGTTTCTCACGGGCTCCAGAGCTGAGCCCAGGCGGGTTGGACAACTCTGAGGATTTGCAGGAATCCTTCAGACAAGCAGAATCCGTCTGAGTCACACGCACGAGGCACAATGCCAAGGGTGGCTTATCCACTGGAAAAAAAAAAAAGGAAAGAGAAAGAAATGCTAAGGGAGAAATAGCAAGTTTTGAAAAGCCACAAGAATTAACAGCTCATGGGCTGGAAAGAAGGGGAGGGAAAAAAAAAAGGTCTGTTCTCCCATGCTCACGTCATTAAAGCCAAGTATCCCTCATCCCCGCCAGGAAGCAGCAAGCCACCTTGCCACCCATCAGGTTTGAGAGGGTCTGAAGGGGCGATCCACCCTGGATCTAAGGCCATGGCCTGAGGTCTGCAGAGGAAGGGGTTGTCAAGTCAAAACTATCTGTTGCTCCAAAATCAGCTTGAACAAACTCCCTTTGATGGCCCTGCAAAATTAAATGGTAAAAACCAAACCAGATGGAAATGGGAAGGAAAAGCTGCCAAAAAAAAGGGAATCCAGATCCCGAAATGACTGACTCAGTGCGGGAAATGGGCATCTAAAGAGGGAACTGCAGGCATCTGAAGGAGACCTAAGAAAAGACCAGGCCCACACAACCGACTCTCCCTGCTCCTCTCCTCCCCCCTTCCAGAGGGAAGGGCACCAGAAATACATGAACCCATGGACCTTCAGGGCGAGCCACAGGGAAAAGAGCTGAGCCTGACCTGCTGCAGGAGCTCCAAGGACAACCAAACTGCAGAGGAGGTCCCAACTCTCACCCGCATGAGAAGTGCTAAATTACTTTTTCCCTGCTTCCCAGTGAGAAGCTATAGCCACAGCCTTGCTTATAGTTGCCACCAGGTGAAGGAGCTTTCAAAGTCAGCACCTGAGCCTGCTGGGTCATGGCACTGCCCAGAGATGTTTCACCTCCATACGGTACCGCAGGGAGCAGGGCAGCAGCTGCTTGCAGCTGCTTTACACTGCTGGGACACCTCATCTCCCTTTCCAGCACTATACTGGGCACTAAGGGACACCCTCTGCATTTGAGGACACGCTGGTTTGCCGACCAGTCCCATATGGGCATCCTGTCCCTCCTCTGGACTGCTCCTGTGAGCCTCTACTCCTGTTTCTGACCCATCCCACATAGCCAGTAGTACATCAGCCCTCACTTGACCACAGTGGATGCTTATTTTGCGTTCCCAGCAGTCATGCTAGGCTGTTTGTTCTCTCTGGCTCTCTTTCCCTTCCCTTCCCTCCAGTTTGTGCCTCTCCCTGCTGTCCTTATTTTCCCCACCATTGGCAACACACCCGGGCCAGAACCTGGCTGTGTCTCTCTGGCTGCCCCCAGGTTTCTTCATGCAGCTCCCCGCCAAGAGCCCCCCAGCAGCGAAGCAGACACCCGGCTTTAATTGCAGTCAGATTCCTGGATGGAGAACACTTGCTCCCGAGAGGGGAAAAGGGTATTACAAACTAAATGCTTTGAACACAACTCACGCCAGACAAATCTTATCATATCCCAGGCTGAATAGCCCCAAACACGTTGCCATTCACCGTGCAACAAACAGACTTGCCAAGCCAGGAGATCTGAGAAGAACAATGCAAGGAGGACTGGTGGCTGCAACTGCCAGGCAAGTTCCCATCCGCACGCAGATAGCTTATCTCTTCTGTCAAGATGGGACACGCATCAACGTCTGCCGCACAACAGCAGTGAAAAGCTAGTGGAGACCTGCTCTCTGGTCCTGAACATGCACGTAGCACTCCTTAGAACACTGTCCCTGAGGAACATCTCTGTTACTCACTCGGTCTCATTAGGAAAGGGGTGGGAATCTTTCCTGAACAGCTCCAGCAGAGACGCAGCTCCCCAGGGAGCCGGCTCAGGATGAGCTGAAGAGAGCCTAGTGCCTGCTCTGGACACCAGCAAGCAGCTGGCCGGCTGCAGGAGCAGCACGGCAGCTAGAGGACAGCTGGAGGGAAGAAGTCTCATAGCCCGCTCTTAAGCCACGCTGTGACACTATTGCTTTTAACCCCATTGACTCCCAGCACGCATCTTCCTCCCGAAATTCAGCCAGGGGGCCGCTACAGGGAGGCGAGCTACTCAAGATATAAAGCTACTCTGTGAGAGGAGGGAGGTAGGAAGAGGAGCAGCCTCTGCTGGGAGCATCTCCTCCTTCTGCACAGAGGAGGGGGGCTTGGACTGCCAACTGGGGATGGCAAAGTTGCAACATGGTTGCAGTGAGACCCAGAACATGGACACTGCCTTCGAAATGCCCACTGGGCTGAGGGGAACAGCAGTGTGCCGCTTGAACGCAGCCCCTCCAGGCAGAGACAAGGCAGAGGCCGTTCGGATGCACTCGGAGGTGTGCGCCTGATCCTTCTCCTGGCTGGGGGACTCGTCTGTCAGCAGCACGTTAAATGGGGGATACACGAGCTCTGCCCCTGTTCTGCCCCCCGAGGGAGTTCCCAGACCTGATGTAGTTTGGGGTGGTGGGGGAAACAGGACAGAGCTATGCGTGCATGGGGAGCCCTTGCAGAATCGTGTGCTCCGTGGGCAACATGATGGGCTCCTCGCTCTGCCTGCCTGAGGCAGGAGAGCCAGAGGGGCAAATTCAACGTGTCTGTGCACGCAGGCCTGTCTGATCCCCGGCATCCAGGAGCTGGCCCCCACAAGCCCATGACCTCATGCGCTCAGGCAATGTTTCCTCATAGCATCTCTCCCACCCCACAAGGCAGGAGGTCAAACGCGGCCAGTGATCCATAGCATGGGGTGTAGGACACTGAGTCACAACCCTGTGTTCAGCCGTGCCCAGCAGACAGAGCGTTTCCCAGTTTCAGTCTGGCGCACACACTCCCATCCCACACACTCACCTACAACCTGTTGCGTGACATTTCCCATCTTCAGAGAGGGAAAAAGTGGAAAATTAGGGGGTAAATATGCAGGCTGGAGGGGACTGCGCTTCAAAAGCCTGCCTTCAGAGGGACCTGGGCTTACAGGGTGTAGCTGTTTCGCTCTTGGCCCCAAAAGCAAGGAGCAGGGCACAGCTCCCATCCATGGGGTCAAAAGCTCGGCAACACCAAGGCTCTGCTTGGAACAGTCTCCAGCCCACCCTGTCCCCAAGTCGTGCCTGGGCACTGCGGCACTGCTAGCTGGCACAGCCCAAAACCACGCCAGGGAGGGTGCTAACAACCACACGGCGTGAGCCATCATCCCGAGGCAGCGCTCAGGCCTGGCCCTGCTCCTGTTGCGTTTACTAAAAGACAGACGAAGCCAGAGGGACCAGAAAGGAGCCTACAAAAGGCCAGGTCCACCCTCGGGAAATCTGCGTACGCAGACTCTGCGTCTCTCTCCTCCTCCTCCTCCTGGGTCACAGTTTTCTTTTTATTCCTAACCCCACGTCTGCCATGCCCCGGCACTGGGTTCACTCCGCCCTGCTGCTCCTCGCCACCGCCAAAAGCAGGGCTGAAGCTGGCGGCGCTGCCAAGCGGCAGAGGCCGAGCAGCCAGGCTGGAGGGAGGGAGCCACTGGACTGTCTCCTCCTGCCATTTCACAGTCCGGACTTAAGCCAGCGCTGAAGTTTCCTAGGGAACCTGAGGCAGCTGCAGCCAAAGCAGGATTGCTGGCAATGGGGGATTTTCAAGCCCGGGCCAAAACCCATCTATTCAAGCTCACCAGCTGCCAAACCTGAGCCAGCTGCACAGCTGAGAGCACGTGCATTCGGCGCCGGGGCACCCCGCAGTGGGAATGCCTCCTCCTTGTGCCGCGTTGTAAAAGAGAGGCTGCACACGGCTGCGTCTCTGAGCTCCTCGGGCGGCTGCTACGCTAAACATCC
Organism: Gymnogyps californianus; assembly: GCF_018139145.2. Taxonomy (NCBI): domain Eukaryota; kingdom Metazoa; phylum Chordata; class Aves; order Accipitriformes; family Cathartidae; genus Gymnogyps; species Gymnogyps californianus. Next base: position 161,116,766 of record NC_059471.1, read on the forward strand.
CCGGCAAACGCTTCACTAAGTCACACTTCATTGTCGCCGCAATGCAGGGATGTATTCATCATCCCGGCTTGGGGATTTGCTGCAGCTCGGCTCCCTGATTTGCTCCAGGATGCCTAGTTTCATGTCGCCGATCTCTGTTCAGATGCCCACGAATAATGCTTTTGCAATAGAATTTTTCTCCTTTTCCTTCTCCCTCCTGCTGTTCTTTAGAGCCAAACTGTATCTCAGCAAAATCCAGGCTCTTAAACCATTTTTTCCCAATACTTGTGCTTTCTAATGACAGCCCTTTCATCTGCTAGCGATAACACAGCAGGTCAGGGCTCGAGCAAGAACAGGTGAATCTTGTCACCTTTTCAAGTCCCTCTCTTGACACCTGAATCGAGCGCACTGTATCGGTAGCGGATCTGTTCCAGTCTGGAGCTGATCTCATCAGCGGTGCAGTGAATGACTTCATCGAGGCTCCCCCTTGCGGGCTTGGGGCCTTCAGCCCCATAAATTTAAGCTGCTCTCTCTAACCTGGCAGGTCTTCCTCTCCCTGTTCTGTTTTTGGCTTACCCAGATACATAACGTATCAGTCCCCGAGCCACGGCTATGACTAGGGCTTCTGTCCTGTCGGTTTTCTTTCATCTTTGCCTGCTGCCGATACCATTCCTCAGCAGCAACAGCGTTCCTGTGTTCTCAGAGCATCCCCTGACTGTCCCAGGCTCTCTTGGGAAGACACTATCGGCAACAGCAAATCCAGGTGAGCCTTCCCCAGGGGGTAACGAGGCACTGCCACTCCTTACACTGGCCAGGAGGGCACTGCCACCCGCTAAGTCGAGGGATCAAGACACCCCTTGAGTTGCCCAGTCTGGAAGGAAGGCTCGAACACAAGGAAGCAGCAAGCTGCACAGCTCGCCTCTAACTCTGGTATTTGCTTCTCTCGCTTGCTTGTCTCGCTGAGCCAGTTGCTCTAATGACAGAACCAACGTGAAAAGGAAATTTAGTATACAGAGGTCAAGGCAATCCCCCAAAGGAAGCAAGTGCAATTATCCCCACGCTAATGACCGGGGAAACTGAGGCAGCGAGCATAGCTGTGCATTTCCTTGAGTCTTGCTCCGAGACATGCTTAATTGCAGAGATATAGCCAGCAGGTTTTCTGATCCCTTATCCAGCATCCTGTTTCCTCATTCTGCTCCTGTAGTTGTAGAAGGATGCCTTTGATCACCAGGGACAGGTCTTCCTACAGCGAAAAGGGAAACGCTGAAAGAAATGGAAGGGAGCAATCCTGGTGGATGACTGCATACCACAAGAAAGTGCTGCATGAAAGGGAAGGAGACATTTCCTATTAGATTAAAGGAGCTCAAACCTGCTCTCCCTCTAGAGAAGTATGCAACTCTATACTTGCCTCTCTAATTGCAGCCCTCCGCTGGGAAAGGTGCTTAGAAGTATTGCAAAAGGAAGGAGATTAGCCAAGGTCAGGGAATAGCAGGGCTGCAAATCCAGAGGATTGTGTAAGAGGTGCGTGGTCCGAGGTGATGTCAGGAGAGGTGCTGCCAGCCCTGTTCCAAGAGAAAGTAGCAGAGGTAAAACTGAGCCAAAACCCCAGCAACTGGCTGCTGCAGTCAGCTGGAGCAGGAAAACAAGAAAAGGGAACAAAAGACAGCAGTACCGAGCTTCAGGAAAGTGAAAGGTCTCCGGCAGAACGCCTTGCCAAGGAAAGAGGAATGTGACAGGAGAAAGGGAACTTCATTTCACAGGCCAGAGCCGACAACCCAGCAGGAAGCACACAAAAGCTCTCGCTGCCGCACACAAGCGCATCTGAAAAACATCGCAGGGTTCGCATAAACACACAAGGCAGAGAAACCAAACAAACGTTGGGACAGAGCGAGGGTGACAGGGCGGTTCTAGCTGGCTGAAGACGACCCGGTGGGTGGAAAACCCCTCTCCCAGGCGACCCGGCCACTCCTGCAAGGCCGCCTCCCCTTCGGGACCGAGGGGGACTTTGCCTGTTTTGCGATTCACCTCGACTGTACAGGCAGCAAGAGCATTTGCTAAGCCCAGGTGGATCAGGCAGGAGCTCTCCTGCCTGCTGCTGCCCTCTGCGGGACAGCCTGCTGCAGGGCCTGCCAAACCTGGGATCCCGCACCCCTCTTGCCAGCACAAGCTTTCCTTTCGCTGGCACGCCAACTACCCGGGCCTCTGGCTTGCACGTAATCACTTTCCTCTGCAACTGGCTGCGAGCTAACTATAGTTCCAGTACTTTCATTCTGGAGCGGTGTTCATTACAGCATGGAGCGTCTCACTCCATCCAAACCTAGTTTGGAATTCCAGCTGTCGGTAAAAATAAGTCGAGGGACAGGAGAAAGGTTTTTCCTCACACGTCATCTAGCCACTGTTACAGGGGGCAAAATTCAGACTCAGATCTCTTTTTTTTTTTTTTTTTTGTTGCACTTAAGGTCCTTGTTATATGGGAAGCAGATGTAACCAAAGGGGAAAGAGACTCCTAAATCTCTGAGAAACAAAAGCAAGGTTTGAAAGGCCGCTGCTGACACGACTGTTATGCATGAGTTCACTCGCCATTGTTTGCAACCAGCTGAAAAGAGGTGCAGCCTTCCATTCATCCTAGACTTGCTAACCACTGGGTGTTGCCAGAGAGGGGAAAATAAACAACCTTGAGACTCAGATGGATCGAAACCTGAGCAAAAGGGGGCTGTGAAACACCAGACTGCAAAACCGCTCCTTCAGAGGCATCACTTTGTGGGTTGCAGAGAAGAGACGCATGCTTCTACGCAGATCGTACATGACCTAGAAGAGCAATATCTAGGCCTCAGTCTCCTAAAGATGACTTAAGGATTCTCAGAAAAATCAAAGAGGTAGTAGTGACAGGCAAGGCTGACTCATAAGATTAAAATAACCCATGTAAAACGTGCCTGAACGCAGCAGAGGGAAGGATGTGGCAATTTTGTATGAAAGGCACTTAAAAAAGGCTTTGTGATGCAAGACAGTAACAATTAAAAAAAGAACTACATTCAGGCTCCAAGAGGTACTTTTTAATGGCCAAAAAATCCCCCCCAAAACAATGGCTATCCATAAGGAAAAGACATTAGGTGTGACATCAGGGCAGTTCCCTCGCCTGCCATCTGTGGGATTAGCACTGCAAATGAGTAACCCAACACAGGCCCGCTCTGACTCAGAGGTCTGTCTCCAGGATCAGACACTTTAAGGCTGAATAGGCTGTATCGTACTCATGCTCTTAGCGTGGAGGCTCCGGCAGGGCCAGCCCCAGCAGGCGGCTTGGAGCTGATGTGGTGTTACCCAGGACTTCAAACAGGTGGAGGCCGACACTCCTTAAAGCCCATCGAGTTGGCACCTTCCACCGGCATTATTTAAAAAGAAGAAAAAACAACAAAAGCAATAAATCGCCACAGGGACACAGACACACTGCTCATTCTGAGACCACTGGAGCACTGAGAAAACAAGGGATATTAAATGACACAGTTAGGGCTGGCCTGGATTACCAGAGCCGCAAGGAGAAAAAGGACAAATGGAGTTTATGTTCCCGGAGCCCTTAGTTATTTCCAGGGCTTCACCAGCCTCCCCTCCCGCCCCCCCCAGCTGCTCAGCCAGGCGGGAGAAGGCCAGGCCCTGCCAGGCCAGGCCAGGACTAGCAGCTATTTAAAGATGACTCCAGCCATGGCACGGGAGCTCGCCTACTAGCATTTATAATGTCTCCTAAACCACCCGCCCCCCGAGATGCCGTCCACACAGCCACAAAGGCCTGAGGAGAGGCACCGGGGCCCCGCCATCACAGGGCCGCCACCGCCGCCCCGCTCTCCCCAGGGCCGGGGAGGCGCGCAACGCGCATGCGTCGCAGCGGGCGGGCTCGTGTCCTTTTAAAGGACACGCTGCTCCCCGGCGAGGCGGAAGTGCCCGGTCTCCGCACCGGAAGTGGCCTCACCTGCCAGTACGAGGGTTCTTCCGGGAAGGGCTAGGTCGGCTTGTTTGCGTGCGGCGGCAGGCTTCCGGCGCTCTGGCCTGCCCTGCTCTCACTTGCTCCCTATGTCCTTCTCCTGGAGGCCTTCCGCTTCCTTCCCCATCCTGCGCCTTTCTTTCCCCTGCGCGGCGAACTCTATGGTGGATCGCGGCGGGGGGTGCGCTCCGGCAGGGGGCGCGCTGGGAGCGAGGCGGCGCTGTGCGCCGCCGACTTCCGGTGCTCTATGGTGAGGCCGTCGGAGCGGCGCTCTAGACGGTTCGGTGCGCTCTCGATGGCTCGGCGGCGCCGGGCCGGGCGGGTGGGCGGCGGCGCGGCGCTGCCCCGCTGAGGAGCCGCCGGGCGGGCGGGCGGGCCGGCGGAGCCCTCCGCCATGGAGCCCGATACGCTGGAGGCGCGCATCAGTGAGTGCGGCTGGGACCACCCCTCCCCTCCCTCTGACACGACGCGACACGGCCCGGCCGCGCCGCCAGCGGGCCCCGGCCGCCACGGCTGGGGGGTGGGGGGGGCGGGGATGGGGGGGGGGGGGGGGGGGGGGGGGGGGGGCCTCGGGGGTTGGGGGTGGGGGGCAGGTGTTTGGGGAGGCACTGGGGTGTGAGGGAAGGGAGGGTGCTCAGGACGCGGGAGGGGGGGAGCTGGGAAGGGGCTGGGGGTCGCAGGTAGCGAGGTATCGGGGCGGGCCCGCCTGCGTGTGGAGGGGGCGGCTTGGGGCACATGGGGGGGGTTGGGGCCACACGCGAGGGGTGGGTGGCCGTGGCTGTGGGCGCACCAGGGGTCTGCGGAGGAGACCCTGCAGCTGAGCGTGGGGCAGGGAGCCTGTTGGCAGGGGTCCGTGCAGCGACCAGGGAGGTGGTGGTGAGAGGGTTTGTGCACAGGGCTTCTGCGGGAAGGTGCGAGTGGACACGAGTGATTTCTTCCTCCCGCGCCATCCTCCGCTGATGCACCTGGTGGAGCTGGCAGAGGGGGGGTGGGAGCAATATTGCCCCTCGTCTCCACAGGGTGGTGGGAGCCTGGGGAGATTTTTCTCACCGTCCCCTTCTCCCGCCCGCAGACAAAGCGACAAACCCCCTGAACAAGGACCTGGACTGGGATGGTATCAATGCTTTCTGTGAGCAGCTCAATAAGGAGCTAGAGGGGTAAGTGCTTCATCCTTTCCCCAGGCTGCTCCAGGTCACAGGCCTGGGTTATGATTCCCCACCTGGTAAAATTCAGTGGGGTTGTCCCAAGAGCCGAATAGGTACAAAGGCCCTCAAAGTAGGGGGGGGGGGTCCTGGTCCACTAACGGAAGGTTCCCTCAGGGTTTTGAGGTGTCTTGGTGCCTTATCAGTGCCTTAATCTTGCAACATGCTTTTGAACCCTGGATTCTCAGATAGAAACACAAATAACAGGCTTTTCAGCAATAACCAGCTAGCTTTTTTTTTCTCCCCTCACTCCTTCCAGTCCTCCACTTGCTACCCGACTTCTTGCCCACAAGATCCAGTCTCCGCAGGAATGGGAAGCTATCCAGGCCCTCACGGTAAGGGCATCTGCAGGCTGGTAGAACTAGATGGAGGGCCAGGGTGTGGAGTTGCTCCAGTTTGACTGGAGGAGCACGGGAAGCTTTGAATTCCCTCTGAGAAAGCCCTGGAGTGCCTGGGCCCTTGGGTGGGAGAGGGGCTGAATGTGGTTCCACAAGAGAGGAGGGGTGACTGGTAGGAAAGGTCTTGTTCCTAGGAAGGATCATAGCCTGTCGAAGTTGATAGGGAGCTTTTTGGTTTTTGTTGTGGTGGACTTGGCAGTATTAGGTTAACAGTTGGACTCAATGATCTTAAAGGTCTTTTCCAACCTAAGTGATTCTATGATTCTTAATCGTGTTGTGGATCCACGCTGTGAAACCCCAGTGTTTGTGAGCTCTCTAAGGGTATCCCCTTCAATGGGCTGTTGAGCCACCCCTGCAAAGACTGACCCCAAGGAGGAAAATCTTCTTGCTTCCCTTTGGGAGGGTGCTTGGCCACCTGGGAGGGAAAGGCGGTGTCCCTCCATGCTGCTGTGAGGATAGCCACAGGCTCCATGCCTGGCAAGGGGGGAGCAGGAGGGAGCTGGCTCCTGAACCTGCTGCTGACCCCATGCTGGGGCTCACCCGGCCCCCTCTCCCCAGGTGCTGGAGTCCTGCATGAAGAGCTGCGGCAAACGCTTCCACGACGAGGTGGGCAAGTTCCGCTTCCTCAATGAGCTCATCAAAGTGGTGTCACCCAAGGTGGGTCTCAGGGCATCGTGCTGGAGGGGACTGGAGCCTGGTGGCAGCAGGGCTTTGGGAAGAAGTGGTGGCTGAGCAGAAAGGTCGGACACCCGCTGGGATGTGGGAGAAACAGGACAGTGCTAGTAGGAGATTTAGTCCTTGTTCCCTGGTGAGTTTTCTGGTGGGAAGTTGAGCTTCCACCCCTCTGCTCCAGGCTGATTCTTGATGCAGGGAGCTGAGGGCCAACTAGACATGATGCAACCAGCGCTTGTGAGACTACTGAGCTCATGTGCGTGCCTGGAGTCACCTTCGCTGCATCTTTGTTGGTCTCCGTCTGTGCTCCACGTGCTCAGGAACCTCCCCGACCTGTGACATTGTGACCATGTCTCTCTGGGGTGTCCCAACCTGGTTGAGACACTCTCAGAGGGCAAGCCCAGGCCTGGTCAGTGGTGCTCTGGCGAGTCCATCTGAAGCACCAAGTCACTACCTGCTCCTCTGCTGATGCTGCTGTTCCTGCAGCAGGACAAGCTGTGCGTGCTCTCCTGTTCAGTCAAGGCAGTTAACACCAGCAAGTATAGAGTTAAGGGAACACAGACTAAATATGACTAAGGAAAACCTTTATCTGCCAGTCACAGCTTGTGATCTGTGATGATGAATAGCCAGGGACAGTGACAGCAGCATCCTAAAGTCCTCATGCTAGGCGCCCTAGAGAATGTCCTCTACCTTAAGCCACTGGCATTTGGTGGCACATGCGCTGTTTCTACCACCAGTGCCCCCAGCAGACCCACGGGAGAAGGGTGAAGGATGATTGCATGGCGGGGGAGAGCTGTAACGTTTGGACATCTCACCGCTGGGTGCTGGTCATCTGGGGCTCACCTAGCTCTAAAGGGTGCCAGGCACTTGTGCTGGAGAGTGCCCCTGAGAGAGAGGGCTGGGCCCTGCCCGAGGGACCGTTACCCACAGTCCTTCCTCTCCCAGCCCTGCTGTCCCCTCATTCCTGAAGGGCTGCCGTGCCGAGCAGCTTCTGTTAGCAGTACCCTTTCCTTCACAAGGTGACAGAGACCTGCCTGAGCCTTCCCACCTGCCCCTGCGTGTCGCTGAGGGGCTACTGGTGCAGCATTTCTCCCACCTCTTGTGTTTCCTGTGGTGGAAACCAAGCACAGCATAGGACATGTTGCAAGGGCCTCGTGAGCTTTCCTGCTTGCTTCCTCTTTCCTCCTCCTTGTGCCGTTGGGAACGGTCTCACTTCTCCTGGGGGAGGGGAGGAGAGGAACAGGCCAGGCTTGCAACGGCTCAGATCAGCTTCAAGCACCTCTTCTCTCTTCCTCTAGTATCTTGGCAGCCGGACACCAGAAAAAGTGAAGTCAAAGATCCTGGAGCTGATGTACAGCTGGACATTAGGGCTGCCTCATGAGGTGAAGATCTCAGAAGCCTACCAGATGCTGAAGAAACAAGGTGAGAAGCAGTGGTCTGGAAGGGGACGGACAGTTTGCCCTCCCTTGTTTTTTGTCTGGGCAGAATCCGAAACAGACTCTCCCTTTCCTGCACCCAGACCCAGCACATCCATCAGTCTGGCTCAGCACCAGGGGCAGCTGCAGGACCAGGTGCCTCGGGGCTCCTAGCTGGCGAGAGGGAGTTGCTGGTGGTCTGAGTTGCTTGATGGGTTGAATGGGACATCTGCTTACTCCTACAGGAGATGGGGCACAGGAAAGGTCTGAGATTGAAGGGCTGTGACTGCTTTGGCAGTTGCTGCTGGGTTTTTCTAAGCAAGGATATTTATGGGGAGTGGAGGGCAGTTCTTCCAGGAAAACACAATCCAGGATCATGGGTAGCAGGAAAAAACCCACACACCCTCAGTCCCAGCTGGGTTTGGTGGGCCATTAGGGAAGAAGAGCCCTAGGTGGCAGTGCCATTCCCCAGTGGGTGAGTCCTCCTGACCTCTCCGTTGGTGTCTACTGCAGGGATTGTGAAGTGCGACCCAAAACTGCCTGACGACGCTCCTTTTCCGCCGCCTCCCCCTCGGCCCAAGAACATCATCTTTGATGATGAAGAGAAATCCAAGGTAAGGGCTCTGTGCACGGAGAGGGACAGTGGGACATCTTCCCTGCTCCAGGATCTCCTGTCCCCCTGAGGTGGAGATCCAGAAAGAGTCAAGGCCCCTGCTCCACATGCTGTCCTTCAGAAAATGCATCACAGGAATGCTGAGGGCCTGCTCCAAAATCACGACAAAGGAAACAGCCAGAGGTGGGGCATGTGGGTCTGTTTGACGTTTGGAGCGCTTAGCTGCAGGATGGTGCAAAGGGTGAAGCACTGACATTAGCCCAGCGGGTTCTGGGAGGTTTGCGGCTGTGCACTCTCAAGGCTTCTGAGTTATCTGGCCATGATGTTTAAATCCCAGCCCCAGATGCTGCTGCTGTTATCTCTTCCCCACCTCCAGTACTGCAATCTGCTTATTGCCTAACTACTTATACCCTCCTAGACCCATCCTATATTGCCTTTCCATCAGAGTTGTGTCGCCACTCAGACGAACCTCTGCATTATCAGTGCTGATAGATTTCAGCAAGTCTTAGGCTCCTCTGGGTCTAGTTCTGCAGCAGAGGTGTGATGCCAGTTTGCTGCAGGGGATATATTTTGCCTCCATATGTCACAGTGTGCACATGAGGATTTGTAGGTGGTCAGTGGGACTGTTCGCTGACTATGGAGGGGGAGAGAAAGTGGGAGCTCTCCCTCCTCACCAGTTGCACCTGCGAAGAGGTCTGAGCAAGAGTCCATTACAATCCCATGGCAATTCCTGCATAAACCAGGCTTGCTTTCTTTCCTAGTACTAGTGCTGCTGTGCACCAGGGTCTCCATGGTACATAACAGGCAGGCAGGAGCAGGTTTTGAATGCAGGGGATCTTCAGGGAAAGACCTATCTTACGTAACCGGAACCACAACGGGAAAAGGAAGACCAGTTGTACTTCTTCTCTCCCTGGTCTCTTGATAGCCCACAAGCTCTCGTGGCTGGGCTTTCAAACGGCTGGCATTGTCTGCTGCCTCTGCCAGATACAGGTTTGGGGCAGGGGTAACTACTGGCTCTAGTGTTGCAAGAGTGACTCTGGCTGCCATCCCTCAGCTTAGGCTCAGAGGTACCCTCTCTTTTGCAGATACTGGCTCGTCTCCTGAAAAGTTCCCATCCTGAGGACCTCCGGGCTGCCAACAAGCTCATCAAGGAGATGGTTCAGGAGGTGTGGCTGAGGAAAAGGGGAGCTGGGGGGGTCATGGTCTGGGTGGCAATGGTTGACACCAAGGGAGCAGTGGCTCTCTGTCCTCATGCAGACATGCAGAGCTTCTACCCAAAATTTTGCAGCGGCAGCTGCTAAAGAGTCCTTGTGTGATTTCTGCCATCCCTTGGCTACTTGGACGAATGGCTCTGGGAACTTTCTGTGGCCCAAGCCGTGCTGCAGCACTAGATCTGTGGCAATTCCATCCCTGTTTGGCAAGTGCTGGCCCAGAGATGATCTGGAGTTTTCCACTGGAGTGGCAGCTGTTTTGAGGGCAGCGTTGCTGTGCTCAGGGAGTTGATGTGTTGGCTGGCCCAGCCTTCCTCCTCTCCAAGTTGCAGACAAGAGCGAGGACATCCTTCCCCATGTACTTCCCCTCCAGGACCAGAAGCGCATGGAGAAGATCTCCAAGAGGGTGAATGCCATTGAGGAGGTGAACAACAATGTGAGGCTGCTGACAGAGATGGTGACAAACTACAGCAAGGGGGAGACAACGGAAAGCAATGAGGACCTAATGAAGGTGAGGAAAGGCCATCCCAGCAGCCTCCCTGGGCTTAGCAGAGATGGGTGACCCTTATGCCCCCAAGTTCCTCCTGTCTGTTTTGTACCCCCGGCTAAGCATCCTGCTGCTTGCCTCAACATCCCTTTCTCTTCTCCCCCAGGAGCTGTATCAGCGCTGCGAGCGCATGAGGCCCATGCTTTTCCGGCTCGCCAGTGACACAGAAGACAATGATGAAGCTCTGGGTAAGTGTATCTGGCCTTTGTCATTCTGTCCCCTTCTCCCTCCATCTTCTTTCAGGGAGCCTGTGCTTGGGCTGCCCATGGCGTGGCATCTGTCAGCAGCTCCCGCTCTGTTTAGGGTGGCTGCTCGCTGTAGGTTAGTTAGTCTATGGCTTGGTGCTAAGCAGGGGGACGTGGCAGCAATCAGCAGTGTTAAAGGCTTCCTCCACTTCAGTGTAGGAATGATGCTTGAGCTTGTCCTGCTGAGACTGCCATGGAGGTGTCACTGTACCCTGGTGCAGTCTGCAGCAACAATTGCGAAAACGCTATCTGCAGTGGGCTGTTATCAGCTCCTTGAGCCTTGCTTTGAAGGAATAGACAGAGTTGGGTTATAAAAGTCACTCTGTTTCTGCACAATTTTCAAACTTCCCACCTATTCCATTTCAGCGGAGATCCTGCAAGCCAATGACAATCTGACACAGGTGATCAATCTCTACAAGCAGCTTGTACGAGGAGAAGAGATCAATGGGGAGACGGTGGCCGGTCCCCTTCGAGGTGAGGAGACTTGGGGAATGGGGACAGGAAGGTCAAGCAGAGGGACCCTGTTGCTGGTTTCCTGCAATGTAAGAGAAGATTGAGAGAAGTGGAAAGGTGAAACCTGCAGGAGGTCAGAGTGGGGCTGGTGATTTGAGGAAATGGCTTGTGGAGATGACTGATGCATGAAGAGAGGGAATTGGAAGGGAGAGCAGAGGGGGAGTTCCCTCTCCCAGGTGTGAGGAAGGATGGGAACTGGCCTCAGCACACTGGAGAAGGACTGGATAAGGTTTCTGTCTCTCAGCTTGTTCCTTCTTTGCAGGCAGCACCTCAGCACTTCTGGATCTGTCGGGCCTGGATCTTCCAGCAACAGGCCCTTCCTACCCAGCCTTGCCCACCCTTTCAGGTGGCTCAGCAGTCCCTGTGCCTGACCAAGCTGGCTCTGTCTCCTTGCTGGATGATGAACTCATGTCTTTAGGTGAGAAATCCAGAGCAAAAGCTCTTTATTCTCTCCTTGACTCTGGCCAGTCTGCATGGATGGTTCTCCTTGGGGCAGTAACATGAATAAGGGAGAGCTCTGGGAAAGGTGAATAATGAAAGACCAAGAGGTGTCCTTCACTTAGTGTGAGGGAGAAGGAGGGAAAGACCCGCTATGATTCTGAACTTCAGTCCCGTGGTGTTTTCCTGGCTAGCCAGAGAGAGCCTGCAGGGATGTGCCCTCTGATTTGCTCTGGGAAAACTGACCTGGCAGGTAAATCAAGAGTGATGCAATGGCCATCCCCAGATGGGATCACAAGGGTGGATCACCCCCAGCTCCTCACGTTTACTTCTTGCAGTTGAAATCACAAGCTGACAATAGATGCATGGGACTTCCAGAACTGTTCACGTGGAAATCTTGTGAGGTGCCGATCCTAGAAGGCTCTAGAGTCCTGCTTTTCCCAACAAAGTGTCTGTTTCCTAAGATAGGTGCTTTGAGTACAACAGCGTGAAGTAGACAACGTGGTCAGTCGGGCTTGTCAGCCCAGTAGTATTCACTTCTCTGCCAATTGCAGTGAGAACTAGACTGTAAATGAGGAACTCTGGGCAGAAAAAACACTATTACCCTCCCAGCTCTCCCCCATGAGGGAGATGGGGGCCAGAGATGGAGACCACACTGGTGGTTCTGCCCTGCTGCTTCTATGTCTTATTCAGGCCCCATTTAATGCTCTTACCCACTTGGTAGCTAAGCTTCATGTTTGCTTTTACCCCCGGGCAGGCCTGAATGACCCAGCACCGCATCCTGCCCAGCCTGGTGACAGCAGTGGCTGGAACAGCTTCCAGGTAACGTGCTGGGAGCCAGGGCAGAGGGTGGGGAGGGTGGTGAAAGGAACAAATGGAGTAGGTACGGAAACGTCCTACATCTGATGGTTGGTGCTGATACGCAACCCTGCTTGGGGGGGGCTCTCCTGTGCACTCTTTTTACAGTCATCAGATAGCAACGAGCTCAGTATCACCCCTATCACGGCAATGCCACCAGTCAAAGCAGATGCTGGCGCATCCTCCCCCAAACCTTCTCCTTTCACCAGTGGCCTGGATGACCTGGACCTCCTGGGCAAGACTCTGCTGCAACAGTCTTTGCCTCCAGAGTCTCAACAAGTGCGATGGTAAGCAGGAGTAGTGCAATCTTGCATCTCTCCCCATCGTTTCCATTTCTAGGCTGCTGGACATGACATTTCAGTGCCCTGTTGTACTCCTTGCTCTCTCTCTCGCTACAGGGAGAAGCAGCAGCCACCCCCCCGGCTCACCCTGAGGGATCTCCAGAACAGGAGCAGCTCTGGCACCACGGCCCACAATCCCAGCGCTCTGCCCGTGCTCCAGAGTGTTTCCCCTAACCCCACAGTGCCCCTGACCTCAGAGCTGCCTGCCCCTGCTATGCTTCCAAAAGCTGCCACCACACCAGCAGGAAGTACTGCAGTCCCACCGCGGCCTCCTGCCACCTCGCTGCCCCAAGAGATCTCACTGGCCAACATCACTGTGCCTCTGGAGTCAATCAAACCCAGTGAGCCGGGGCGAAAGAGGGGGGCGAGCTTGGGGGGAACAATCCGTGCGCACATGGAAGGAAAGAATGTGAGGAAGCTTCTTGCTTGTCGGATTTTGTGGAGGTTGAGGAGGAGTGGTGTCTCTGTCACTTGTATGGAGTTTGGGTGATGGGGAAAGGTTGCTGCAGGGCCAGTTCCCTGCTGGCTGACTGCTGCCTGTCCCTGCCTTTCCCACAGGCAGCATCCTCCCTGTGACAGTGTATGATCAGCACGGCTTCCGTGTCCTCTTCCACTTTGCTAAGGATGCCCTGCCCGAGAGGCCCGATGTGCTTGTGGTGGTGATTTCCATGCTTAGCACAGCCCCGCAGCCCATCCGCAACATTGTCTTTCAGTCCGCCGTCCCCAAGGTAAGGTAGCTGCTGGGGCTGAGGTCCCCACACTGGGTTGAAGTGTGATTCACCCTTTGCAGGAAAGGCAGGGCAGGTGGAGAGAGCTCTGGGGCTGAGAGCGAGTTGTGTTGCCTTCAGACTAGCAGGAGCCAGCACAACGTTTTTCTCTTTGACTAGACAGTGGAAGCTCCCCACATACCGGGAGCAGGGCCTCTGGCTGCCAAGTCCCCCTCAGGAATGTGGGATGCTCTTCTCTCTCCCTAGGTGATGAAGGTGAAGCTACAGCCTCCCTCAGGCACGGAGCTGCCGGCGTTCAACCCCATTGTCCACCCCAGTGCCATCACACAAGTCCTGCTGCTCGCTAACCCACAGAAGGTAACAGCACAGTCCCTGGGCCATGAGCAGAGGCTGGTCTTGCTGACTGGGCAAAGCCTGCCTACCCTGTCCCTATGCCCTCTGCTCTCTGCAGCTTCCGAGAGACCTGAATGGTTTGTGCCTCCTGCCTTTCTTCCCCCCCTTCTGACTGCTTATCCTTTCTCCCCCATCGCCAGGAGAAAGTGAGGCTACGATACAAGCTGACCTTCACCATGGGAGAGCAAACCTACAATGAAATGGGGGATGTGGACCAGTTCCCCCCGCCGGAGTCCTGGGGAAACCTCTAGGGCCGCACGTTGCAGGCACTACACTGCAGAGTCCTTGGGAAGCCAGCCCTGTGGGGCTGGAGCAGCCTGAGGAGATGGGGAGGGCGGGTGGGGGGCTGCTGCTCACGCTCTATTCTCCAGATGGCCGGGTGAGGGCCAGAGGGAGCGTGCCTCGAGGAGGAGAGCAGAGATGCCAGGAGATGTTCATCCCGCAAGACTAGGAGTGGAGTGGAAAGCTTCGTGTGGGTGAACAGTTGCCTTCCCTGCTCTTCCGAAGGCGACACTCCCTCCCCAGTCTGTCCAGCTTCTCTTCTAACCCTGCTTTCCCCCTGTAGGTGCAGTGGGGAACAAGGATGGGGAGCTTTAACAGCCTCAGCCTGGGGCAAGGCCTAGCAAAGGAAGATCTTTTTCTTTGTCCCCTCGCACCTCCCAGCCCTTCAGCTGCTTTGTGCTCTGTGGTGCTCCCTCTTGCCCCCCTTGCCCCCTCCTTGGAGCTGGGCCCCAGTGGTTCCCTGTCTGGTGGGATCACACTAGAGCTGGCGTGGAACAAGGCTGGACAGACTCTAGGTGTCTCTCCAGCACCAGAGAGCAGGCAGCTGCCCTTGCTTTGCGGGGATCAGGGGGAGTGATCTTCCCTTATCTCCCTCCTTTCAGCTGCTTAGAGAGCTGTTGGTGGGAGGTGGGCCCTGGGGTGGGACCCCGGGGGCTGGGAAGGGCTTGCTCTGTGCCTTCCCGTCCCCTTCAGCTGGAGCTCCTGGGCACTGAACCCTTGCAGTGAGGAAGTCCACACCCTCCCACCATGCTTCATCTACCACAGCAAGCTTTGGGGACTGCTGCCAGACTTCGTCCCGCGTGCCAGCCCTGAGAGGGCTGTGCTGGGGGAGGCTGAGTCTGCCGTGGTCAGATGTGTGGTCATGCAGCACATGGTCTTCCTCACCCTGGCTGGGCTGGAGAGCGTGGTGGGGCAGGGGGCTTTCTCGGCTCTTTCAGCGTCTTCTCACCATGGGGTAGGTGACGATGGGCTAGGAGTCGAGGAGAGACTGGAGCCCAGCCCATCACCAGGGGGCACCACTAAGCTCTGCACTGGGAGCCCAGCTCTGCACCGCGGGAGGGGGGTACGGGGGTGGGGGGTACAGCTGTGCCTTGCGCACCTTTGCCCACAGCCGTGGGCAGGCCTGGCTCCCTGCGGCGGGGACGGGGCTTGCCCCAGCCGCCTGATCACTGTGACACAAGAGTGGGGATCTGCAGGCACGGAGGAAACCGGGGGTGGCACGTCCCGAGCAATCCTCATCCCCATGGGACTTGTAACCGCAAGAGCCGCTTCCCATCCCTAAGCTGGTTTTAAGAGGGCCTGATCTTAAAAGCAGGGGCAAGGTGCACCCTGCATCAGCTTGCCAGAGGTAGAAGGAGGCCTGTGTGAGATGGAGGCGAGCGGGATGCCTCGCACTCTTGGCTTGGGGGCAGCGAAGGTGGGGTGTCTCGGAGCTGGGCACAGCAAGCGGTAGAGGAGAGGGGGAAGCAAGGTCTTTACGCTGGGGTTCTGCTGTGTCTTACTTCCCTTTCTGGTCTCTTTTCAGGGTTTTGTATGGGTTTTTTCTTTGCAGATCTTGTTTGGTTCTTGAACAGACTTGTATATATTTTCAGTGCAAAATTCTGTAAATGGAAGAAAACAAACAAACATTTAAAACGAAACGCCCGGCGCGAAGAATCTGCTGTATTTATGGGAAATAAAGAGTTCTTTCCTGATCCTGTCCCTCTGCCTTTTGACCCAAGGAATGCATTTTCCCCTTGCCTTCCCTGACCCCCAAGGAGCTGTTTCCAGCCTGCAAGGGGTTGTTTCCACCTCAAACCCTGCCCCTGTAATTCATCCCCCAGTCACCCAGGGCCTTGCCACGATGATTTCCCCACTCCCGTGAGCAGGGAGAGGGGATGGTGGAAGTCCCCCAGCTGCTCTCAATTCCTGTTTGAGAGCAGAGTCACTTCCAGGCTGTGAGCTGGGTGCTGCCTGCTTCCCTCCCTCCCCGGGGAGAGGCGGTGGGCAGGGGTTGATGGCCCACAGCCCACGGGGAGCAGGGCTTGAGCTCGTTCCTGTGCCCCACACGGCTGTTTGCAGCTTCACCACCGCCTGTAGCGGCACTTCCTCCTCTTCCCCGGGGCTGCCTCTCGGAAGCGGCTCCGTGGGGCAGTTTTATTGCAGGGGTGCAAAGAGGGGGATCTGCTCTGGCAAGCAGCAGCCCAGGGCTGGGAGCAGGTCTCTGACATTGCATGAGCAGAAGGAGACCACAACTTGGCCACCACCTGATGCAGCCAGTGAGGGTCTGGGGGGAGGCTTTTCTGCATCTTTGCAATAGGTGCTTGAAGTCCTTCCCTGCTGTTAGCGACCACAATGCCTGTTAGGAGCAGCCCCAGGGCTTATGGCTGGGGGATCAGATGTGCTTGGCCAAAGGTTTAGAGCAGCCTGGTGTTTCGGGCAGGGAGCGTGGTGCTCCCTCGCCCGGTCCCTGCTTGAAAACAGCTGCCAGCACCACTTTGCTACGCACTCACTGGAGACTCGCCCCCCCACCAAGGAGTGGAGCCCAGCAGCCCCCAAATTATTGCTCCTCAGGCTTTGGGGCACAGGTGGAGCGGCCCTTCCGCCTCTTTTTCCTTTGCTGCTTGTATCATCTGCCCACAAGCTGACCGCTTCCCGTCTGGGCTTGGGTCCTAGTTCCTTTGCCAGCCACGTAACCCAGCCGACAGCACCCTCTGCTCTTTCTTAGTGCAGAAGGAGGAAAGTCCCAGCTGCAGGTAGCCAGAGATAAGGCGAGGTTTACATCTCATATAGCCGGGAGGAAAGGTGGCAGTGGTGTGAGGGGGATGTTTTTAGACAAAAAAAGCTGAGCCCTGGTGCAGCTCTGCAGAGAGCAGGCAGCACCCGAGCCTGGGAACCGGGAGTTTGTGGTCCCCGTGCAAGCGTGCACAGGCGCTGCTGCTCTGCGCTTGGCCCAGCTGCCCTGCTCGGAGGAGCTCTGCCAGCAGCGGGGGAGCGGGGAGGAAGGGGGCCTCCCCAGGGCACAGGGCAACAGCCCTTGGCCGCAGCTTTGCGGTGGCTCTGCAGAGCCTCAGCGATGGCAGGGAGGGAAAGCAGGGCGGGGGGCACAGAAGGGGTTGCAGGGGTGGCTTTGCTGCTCGTCCTCCCGCTTTTGTCATGACGAGGGGGATATGTCGCAGGGGGAAGAGGATGGAGCTGCACCCACGAGCATGGAGAGGTGCCCGAGGGGCATTGGCAGAGTTTGGGTGACCAGGTAGGGCAGGGTGTACCTCAGGCACCCCGTATGCACCGCACAGCCAGCTGGCATGGCCACGGGCTGCCCCGTGGCGCAGCTGGTGGTGGGCAAGGCAAGGAGGGGAAAAAACCACACCAGCTGAGACACAGAGCAAGAAACAGAGCGTGGGCCCTTCGCTCGGGCTCGGCAGCAGCATGTGCTTGTCCTGCCTTGTTACGTGTTTGCTGTAATAATATTTCCCCTTTAAGGCTGGGCTGAAGTTATTTATACTTGTGGGGTGGTGACAGGAACACAGAGCGGAGCAGGAGCCCTGAACTGCTCTTACCTGATCTGCAGCAGAGAAGCAGACAGAGGAGGAAGGAAGCTCAGAAAAAAGAGAGGGAGCAAGAGAAGGGAGTCCAAGGGAGGGGAAGAGAAAGCAGGCAGGGCATCCCCGGCGAGGGACGAGGGGGCGGACCAGCCGTGGAAACAGAAAAGGGGGAACGAGGGAAGGAGGAAGGAGAGGAGGAAGGAGGGAGAGGTCCTCACGGAAAAGCAAGGGGCAGAGCGGCTCTGGGGAGCCGAGGGTCTGCCGGCATCCAATGCCAAGCGTCACCAAGGGGTGCTGAGCAGGTACAGCTGAGCGGAGCAGCTCTCGTGGTCTCCTCCCAGCTCTCAAGATGATGAAGAGGCAGTTTAATCGGATGCGGCAGCAGCTGTCCCATCCCAACATCACCAGCCGGTAAGGACTTCTGTGCTACCTGTGCCAGAGGGCTGTGAGGGAGCGGGATGCGGGTCCTGGAGGGCTTGCGCCGGGGTTGGACTGACCTCCCAGGGCTGGTGGCCAGGAAAAAAGGGGAAAGGGGGGAACGACCCTGGGTTTAGAGCATCTTCAGCGTAAGCCGAGGGGCTGTGGCTCCCCAGCGCCCGTGGGGCAGTGGGGAGGTTGCACTGGTGCTGCTCAGCAAGGACGTGATCCCCAAGCCCGGCTACCTCTCCCAGGGCCCACAGATGCTGTGTCCACCTGGAAACGGGCCTTTCCCAAGCTTGGCTTCCTCAGGATGTGAGGGTAATGGGGAGGGACCTTCCAGCCACATGCCCCTGGCTGTGCGGTGACCAGGAGGGTGTTAGGAGCTGGGACCTGCGCTCTCCGCTGAGCCCGGGGTTCCCCATGGGAGCCAGATGCCCTGCATAGCTCTAGCCGGTCCGGCAGCGTGGGTGTCCTGGGATGCCCTTCAAGGAGAGGACCGGGGATCCTTGGAGCACCCATGGAGAACTTACAGCTTCACACAAATCCCTCTGGCCCCATTCTATCTCCACCGCTTCCTTATTTTTCTCTTCGGCTTTCCAAAGCTCTCCCCTTGCAAAACCCAGAACTGAAATTACAGGGCTGGGCCCTCCCTTCCCAGCCCCCTCACTCCCTCTTTCCTACAGCCACCTCCGCAGGTTCCCCAGCGCTGGGAGGCTGAGTGGGACCAACCATGTCCCCTGGACCGCAGAGGTCCTTCAGCCAGCCCAGCAGACTGGCCACAGGGAAGCAGCTCCTACAACCTGGTGGCCTCTTGCTCTTCTTGCATTCCCCGGAGGGGAGCATGACCCCCCTTCCCATCCCTCCTCCCTCAAGATGTCTCATCTCCATGTTAGATGCGCCTCCCTTTCATTTAATGCCAGGCAGGCAGGAGGTCTCAAGCAGCTCGTGCAGTCCAAGAGCAAGCTCTTCACCCGCTGCAGAGCCTCTCCTCCGCGGGCCGCAATCTCACGTGATTTTTCTCGCCTTCAACCAAGCCGCCCCCGTTTCCTGCGGCTCCACGGCCTCGTCCCACATCGGCTCTGGCGGGCGGTGAAAAGACAGAAAGATGAACTGGGGAAAAAGCAGCAGCTGCAGAGGGAAAGCAAACGGGGTTCCCGATGCATAGCAATGGCAGCGGGCCGTGAAGCGAGGTTTCCTCTATGGGAGGCATCAGGGAGGTTTGGTGGTGATGGCGGCTGGTGGGTTTTGAATTTGGTTTTGAGCAGAATTTGCTGCAAACCAGAAGCTTCCTTTGCCAGATTTGCTCCTAATATCTGCTGCAAAACTGAGCAGAAAGCTGGTTTCATGTAGGCGTTTCTGGAGGGGCTGGTGTTGGTCTCAGTCCCCAGCTTGACCACAAAGACATCCTTGCTCCGGCACCAGTGGCCCCACACCTTCTGGCTACACTGGCCTGCAAAGACACGTGCCGGGCTCCAACAGCACTGCCCTGGATTTGCCTTAAGGGGAGAGGCAGGCAATCAGGGGTAGAAGGTTTCACCAGCAAACATCCCACCCCTGCCATGGCCCTGCTAGGCACCCTGTCTCCAAAAAACAGGCCACATCTGGACATTTTGACTGTGGTGCTCTGAACTGGAAGCCCTGTCTGATGGAGTGTCCACCAGCCAGCAAGGTTGGCTGCCTCGCCCTGCTCCTGCTGTTCTCGTCCCCCTGGGTTCATTCTGCCCATAGCCTTGTGTACGATTGTCCAGGCCATAGCCAGTGTCTCCTGCTCCCGGGAGCCCAAAGAGAAGCAGGTGGGATGCATAAGGACCTGCCTTCCCGAGGAGGCTGGGTGGAGGTCACCCCCATCTGCTGATGGCTCTTTCTCCTTCCTCTGCAGAGCCCAAGAAGCAACTGAGCTCCTGCCGGAAGATTTGCTGCAGGTGAGGCATGGGCTGGGCCGGCAGGCATGTGCCTGCTTGTGCCTGGGCATGGGAACCTGTCCCGTTCCTGCCTGCGATTTGCCCTGCTGGCACGTCCAAGTCACGGGGCTGGGATCTGCCCCCGTGCTGGAGGGCGAGTCCAGGACCACGGCATTAAGGGAATGGCAGGCTCCTGCCACAGGAAAGAGCTTCCCCAGCTGCTCACAGAGGGATGAATCCTGACAAGGAGCTGTGCTCCCTTTTCCCTGGACGGGGGATGCTCTGGGCTGCGGCGGGATGCTGGGCGGGCCACCCGTGCTCCGAGCTGGGTGGTGGGGAGATGGCCTTGGGGCGCCCACAGTTGGCAAAAGGTCTTCCCCAGTCCCACCTTTCTGCCCCCAGATCGAGCAGAGGATCGAGCCGGCCAAGCGAGCAGCCCACAGCGTGTCCAAGAGGCTCCAAGCCTGCCTGCAGGGGCAATGCGGCTCCGAGATGGACAAGCGAGTGGTGAGTGGAGTCCTCCCTCCACAGCCCGCACTCGCCCTGGCTCTGTCCCCCACCAGCAAAGGGGATGCCAGGCCCCTGCTTTGCAAGCTTTGCCAAAGGGTGGCCCAAAGCCCAGCCCAGGTCCCATCTCCAGCAGTGGCCACCAGCAGGTGCCCAGGTAGAGCAGAGCAGGACAACCCTCTCAACCATCACTAACTTGAGGCCTCCTGGGACAAAGACGGCGTTTTTGCATTGAATAACCCTCCAAAGCCCTGTTGTCCATGTCCCTTCCTGAAGCCCTGTGAAGCTCTGGCACCCACGGTGCCCTGCGGTGAGGAGCACCACAGCACGGCTGGGCACAGTGGTGCCACCACTTACTCCTCCTTGGTTTGAACCTGCCACCCTCTTCCCGGCTGGTGCTCACCAGCCCTTGTCTGGGAAGCAAACAGTGGATCCCCCTGCACTTTCCTTAGCCCCCCCCCATGATTTTGTGGGCTTCTCTCTTCTTGTCAGCCTGACAAGCCCCAGCTTGGCTTAATTATTCTCAGTGATTAAACTGCTCCATACATTTGAAGCCGTGGCAGGGCTGGGCTTGGTGACGGCCTCCATCAGTGTCACAGTCCACCACAGGGGACTATTTTAGAGAAGACTGCAGGTTTTCTAACCAACTGTGGAGCCTTGGTGCCTTGTTTAGCTAACCGGATCCTGGCTTTGGCTGAAGGGACGTCCAAAGGGCCCCTCCTCAGGCCCCAGGGCCAACGGGGCTGGGTGGGCCAGGGGAAGATGTGGGGACCCTCCCGTGCCATGGTGGCATGCTTCACGGGGAGGGAGCTGCCACATGCAAGCTCACCATCCCTTTCTCGAATCCTTGGCTCTGTGCAGAAGAAGCTGCCCTTGATGGCTCTGTCCACAACAATGGCTGAGAGCTTCAAGGAACTGGACACAGAGTCCAGCCTCGGGTAAGTGCCAGTGGGAGAAAGTGCTGGGGGCAACCTCAAAAGATGCCAGACCCTGGCAGAGCCACTGTCTTGGCTCAGGGGCTCCCACGGCCAAGCTGAGCTGTCAAACCTTGTTCTCAGAGCAAATGCTGGCATTGGAGTGGGAGAGGGGACAGCCAGCACCTTCAGCCTCCAGTTGCAGAGGGGGCCGGGGTCTGGCTCAGGGTCCCCTGTGGGTACGGGTACGGTGGCGGGTGTTGGGTCAGAGAGTGGCATGGCTCCAGCCCACAGTCATTTCATCTCTGTCCCCACGCAGGAAAGCCCTGGAGATGGGCTGCTGCATACAGAGCTCGCTGGCCAAAATCCTGGCCGAGTTTGAGATCGCCCTGGAGCGCGATGTCCTGCAGCCACTCAACAAGCTCAGCGAGGTAGCCCTGGCCACCCTCCCAGCTCCACTCTCCCATCCCACCTCCCCTTCCTGTCCCCAAGCCTCCTCCACTCACTGTGGCCCCTCTCTCCCCCAGGAGGAGCTTCCCATCATCCTGAAGCGCAAGAAGACCCTCCAGAAGTTGATTTCTGACTGGAACACAATCAAGAGCCGGTATGGGGCACATTGCAGCTGGGGGGCCAAGGCATATGGGGTACAGCCCCCAGCCAGGCTGGGGGAGAGAGGAAGATGACTGCCCTGGGGAGCGAATTTCCAAGAGCTGGGGATGAAGTAGAGGAGGCAACAGCTCTCTGGGAGCGCCCAGCCAGCCTCTCTCTGCAGGTGTATCCCGCTCTGGGCTGAGCTGCTGGCTCCATGGCACAGAAGAGAAGGGCAGTGCCATTGCCAAAGGCAGCAAAGTGCCCCGGCACCGCTCGGTGCCACTGAGATCGCCCCGGTCCGACGCTTGCGGGGTAGCCCGTGCCATGCCAGGTTTCTCTGGGAGAGCGGGGCAGCCATGGGTCACTGATGGCTCGTTTCCACACTGTCCTCCCTTTGGCTGGAGGGAGGAGGGGAGGGGACATCTCAAGAACAGGGCTTGGGAAGGGTCCTGCAGACCCCAGGTGTTTCAGCCAGCCTTGCTGAGTGATCCCCGACTTCACCAGGTCGCACCCCTTGGTGCGGCAGCGTCTTCTGGGTGAGGGAAGTGAGAGGTGCTGGCCTAGTAAAACCACCACAGGGCAGTACCAGGACTTGCTGTCCCCCTCGTGATCCCCATACCCCTTCTGCACACCCGTCCCACCCTGTGTCCCTGGCACTGAGGCCTCTTCTCTCCCCTCCCACCCCAAAGGCTCAACCAAGCTGCCAAGAGCTCCGGTAACAGCACTGGCGCTGGCACTGGCCCAGGGGTGTCTTCTGCTGCCAACAAACTGGAGATCTTGAAAGAAGAGGAGGAGGAGGTGAAGAGGAAGGTGGAGCAGTGCAAGGTGAGAACATCACTCGCTCTACTCCACGGGGTAGCTCTGGGGCTAGAGACCTGCTCCCCTCCAGCAGCTCCATCGAGGTGACCCCATGCCGAGACACATGCAGCCAGCCAGCAAACCAGTCCCTCAAGGAGCAGAAATAGGGAGATGCCCCAAGCCCAGGGAAGAAGAAGAGTAAAGAATTTGAAGCACAAGCTGCTGCAGAGAGGAGGCTCCAGGGGCTAGAGCAGAGAGCTTATGGGGTCCCCTCAGGCTGGGAGCCAGCCAAGCTGGGGTCTGTGCTGGGTGGCAGGGGACTTTCACATCAGCTTTCTCCACCTCTGCCCTGTTTCTCTGAAAAGCCCTGTGCCTTGTCTGGCAGAGCCCGTGGGCTCACCAGAGCTGGAGGTGCAGGGACCTCTTGTCCCTGAGCCACTTGTGCCAGGACCCTGATCGTAGGGCAGGTTGCTGCCACTACCTGAATGCAAGCGATGGGGGCGAGGAGGGACCCCCACATGGTCCCAGCCTGCCTCCCCACCACACCCTGGAGACCCTGTCTGGGCGACTCATGGCCCAGACGGGGGGCTTTGTGAAGGCATCCCCTTTTCCTTGGGTGCCAGGGAGGAGGTGGAAGGTTGCTCTTCTCTGTGTCTCCCTTCCCAGGACGAGTACATGGCTGACCTCTACCACTTCTCCACCAAAGAGGACAGCTATGCCAGCTACTTCATCAGAGTGAGTCCTCTCTCGCACTCCTCCTTCATGAGTGAATGTCTCCTGGGGTATGACTGAGCCCAGCCTTGTCCCCATCCGCACCAAGCCCTCCAGCCAGGGCAGGGGACAGCCCCAGGCACCAGCAGATGCCCAAAGCTGGCCTTGCTCTGTGTACTGCGGGTTAATGGCACCACTAGCACCAACTGCAAACAGAACAGCTTGTCCCAATGACCCCCCCTCTCTAATTTGCACGCTACCCCTCACTATAGCCACGGTTCCACGGACCCCAGGGGATTCCCCTTGCAGCTCCCCCTTCGCCCTGTCTCTGTGTGGGTGCAATGTCCTGGGGATAGGGGTCTCTCTGAGAGGGGCCGGTGCAAAACTGAGTGCTGTTTGTCTGTCCCCTGTCCGGCAGCTGCTGGAAATCCAAGCCCAGTACCACCGGCAGTCCCTAGGATCACTGGACTCGGCTCTGGCAGAGCTGAAGGAAAGCCACAGCCAGACAGGTACCCACCAGCTTTCCACGCAGCCCAGGGAGAGCCACAGCCAAGCCTGGGGGATGCGAGTGTCACCGGCAAGGCTGGGAAAGATGGGTTTTTCCCTCCCTGCGCCTGCTGCTGCCTCCCACATCGGGCTGCTGGGTCGGGGACCGCAGCCTGAGGCAGGCTGGGGATGCTGCCTGCCCTGCCTCTGCCTCCACCCAGCCAGCCCTGACTTGGAGTGAGATGTTGCCGTGTCTAGATGCCGGATGGCACCGGTGGCCGCTGTCCCTCCCGACATTCACTTCTCTCTTCCAGAGCCCTCCTTCACTGCAGACAGCCCGGTGGCAGGGTACTACGGCGTGCCCCTAGAGAAGCACCTCAAGAGCCTGGGCCGGGAGATCGCGCTGCCCATCGAAGCCTGTGTCATGATGCTGCTG
Source organism: Gymnogyps californianus (assembly GCF_018139145.2). Taxonomy (NCBI): domain Eukaryota; kingdom Metazoa; phylum Chordata; class Aves; order Accipitriformes; family Cathartidae; genus Gymnogyps; species Gymnogyps californianus. Next base: position 161,140,862 of record NC_059471.1, read on the forward strand.
GCCTCTGGCATGAGGGAGGAGGTAGGCAGCGCTCCTGACCCCCTTGCCACCCTCCTCCCCAAAATGCAGCCCCCCGCATCCCTTCCCTCTTCGCCCCATCCCCAGGGACTCTTCCGGCTGGCAGCGGGTGCCTCGGTGCTGAGGAAGCTGAAGAGCAGCTTGGCCAGCGGCTCCAACGCCCTGGAGGAGTTTTACTCGGACCCCCACGCCGTGGCCGGTGGGTGCCGGCGAGGCGGGGCGGGGGGACACGATCAGGCAGTCCCTGCCGTCCCCCAGCCGCCATCACCCCTGCCACTCCCCCTCCCCTCCCAGGTGCACTGAAATCCTACCTGAGGGAGCTGCCCCAGCCTTTGATGACCTTCGAGCTCTACAACGAATGGGTCAAAGTGGCCAGGTGGGTCCGGGCGTTGGGGCGTAAAAGGCTGGCGGGGCTCAAAATGCCCCCAGTCACCCCCCTCCATCCCTCCCGGCACTCAGAGCAGGGCTGCTTGGCCTCATTTGCCATGTGGGGAGATAAGAACACAGCGCCTGGTCTGTCCCATGCTCAGCAGAGATCCAGATGGCCCAAAATCTCGGAGAACAGCAATCAAAAATATGGCAGGGTGAGGGGGAAGGCTGGATTTTTGATTGCAAGAAGAGCTTAGTCTGTGAAGGCCCACTTGGCCTCAATGGTGTGAGCCCCATCTCACCAGCCCACCAGCCCAGTCTGGCCTCTTGCTTTCGGGATGGAAGGGGCGGTGGAGGAGGCACAGCAAAAAGCCTGGGGAAAGGGGGAGAGCATTAGGGCTATGGCCCACACGGGGCGGCTGACACTGGCCTTCCTCCCTTGCACGCTGTGTCCCTCTCTGCCATAGGGAGCGGGCTGAGCTCTCCGCTCCTCTTTCTTCTCTCTCACAGCTTAAAGGACGTTGACGGCCGCATACAGAGACTGCGAGACACCTGCAGCCGCCTGCCCCAGGACAGCTACAACAATCTGAGGTGTTTTGCAGGGATAGGGCTTCTTCGGCCCCAAGCAATCACCGGGGGCAGCTGTTCCCTCCCCGAATCCATACTTACCGCCCTTCGCCCTCCTTTTACCCCACAGGTATCTGATCAAATTTTTGGCCAAGCTGGCGGAACACCAGGAGGTGAATAAAATGACCCCCAGCAACATCGCCATTGTGCTGGGCCCCAACCTGCTGTGGTCGCAGCAGAGCACAGGGTAAGGCCTGGCTTGGAGGGGTGGGAGGCAGCTCCCCAGCCCCGGCTGGGGTGCCCTGAGCGCAAATGCCATGGGAAAGGCTGATCCAGCAGCCTTCAGTCTAAAGCACCTGCGCCTCTTCCATCCTCACGTCCTGTCCCTTGTCCCCACAGTCCCTGAGTGGCACGTCCCCTCGCCAAGCACGTGCCCTCTTAGCCACTCTGCAAAGTAGCAGAGGAAGAGGCTGAGACCCAAAGCACTTATGACATGGATGGCCTCCAACACCAAACCAGGGTTTCCAGGACAGGGAACAAGGCCCACCTCCCACCCTACCACCCCCTTCGGCTGGGCTGTCTCCCCTTTGGGCTCTGCCCCCTCAGGAATGAACACCAAAAGGGTTAATGCCCCGAAACCCCTTTTCTGATGTCTCCCCCACCCCTGTCTCTCAGCAACCCCATGCAACTGGACTTGGCCTCGGTCTCCTCCATCCAGGTGGTGGGCGTGGTGGAAGCCCTCATCCAGAACGCAGACACCCTCTTCCCCGGAGGTAGGGCCAGGGCCTCGCTTAGGGGGCCGCAGCCCAGGGTGAAGGGGGGAGGAAGGGAAAGGGATATTTCTCCACTCCTAGGAGGAGGGAAGCGGGGGGCTGCTCCGGTTCCCCACCATGGGGTCATTGGGGGAAGCTCTGGGCGGCAAGCACTTCCCCACAGGCTCTCCTCCTTTCTCTCCACCCAGAGGTAGATTTCAATGTCTCGGGCATGTTCACGCCGCCCGCAAACGGTGGACTTGACGAGGCTGCCCCGGTGGAAGAGCTGACCCCCGAGCCCCCTCCAGCCAGCACCCCCACTCTGCCGGATGGAGAGGCGTAAGTCTGGTGGGAGCTGGGGGCTCTGGCTGTCCCAGCTCTTCCCATGTCCTCCCCCCATCCCACCCCACACCAGGGGCCGTACCCTCGCAGGCGGACGCGAGGTGCCTCGCGGCCAGGACTACCATGCCCAACCAAAGCCTGACTTGCCCCATTCTCTGCGCAGCACCTTGAGGGACCCTGAGGCCATGTCCCAGCCAGCACCCCCAGCGGTGACCAGACAGTCTCCCGAAGCTGCGGGGCCACCGGCCCCAATGATGACTGAGGACACCACCTGCAAAGGTTAGGGTGCCCCAGACGGCACAGTGCTTGGCAAATGACATCCCTCAATGCCACCTCCTCTGGTTTGCCTTCATCCTGCCGTTCCCCACACGAAAGGGTGCTGGGGACGTCCCTGGCACCAAATAAGAGGAAGGGCCTCTGGCATGTCCAGGATCCAGCCCCTCGTTGCGTGCTCCCACCCCAGCCAAGGTGGGACTGTGGGATGGACATGGTAGGTCCTCCAGTGTCGGGTTGAACATCCCCTGTAAAGAGGCCATTAAAGCTCACGGCCCCATATGAAGGGAAGAGGGTGGGAAAAGCCCCCAAAAGCTGGTGTGCGCTTGGGTCTCCAGTATGGGAGCTGGGCAAGGGGCAGTTTGTCTGTCGGTCTGCCTGCAGCCCCTTGCCTGACCCACGGCCGGCACTGTGGCCCCCTCTGCCCCACGGAGAGACCCCAGCAGAGGGGACCCCAGCCCACCCTAGCTTTTTTTCCAGGCAAACGCCCGGCTCCAGCCCGACCCATGATGCCGCCACCGCCCGTGGCCCAGCCCCGGAGCACGGCTCCTGCCCCGGCGGCCCCCGAGCAGGCAGCCAGCCCCAAAGCCCGGCCGCGACGGATGGTCGGGGCGCCCAGCCGAGCCCCCACCGTCCCACCACCGCTCCCCCCCAGCCAGCACGCCGCCACAGCCGAGAAGCCCCACCGTCCCCCAGGCCTCCCACCGGCGAGGCCGACACAGCAGCTGCCATGGACTGTGCCCCGGGAGCCACGGATGAGAGACAGCCGCTGCCTGCGGGAGGAAGGAGCCCCCTGGCCACATCGCCACCAGCAGGACAGCCCACGGAGAACTGAGCAGGGTGGGGGGCGCAGGGGCACCGCAGGGCCGGGGAGATGGGGTCTGGTGCCCCTCTTGGACCCAGCAGGCGCTGTGGAAATGCCGAGGTGGCCTGAGGGATGGATGGCATGCCCCTCCAGCTCCTCCATCTTGCTCCCTTGGCTCACGCCAGCTGGGACCCTCCACCCGCCCTCCTCTTCCTCTCCCGTCTCCACAGAGCCTTCCTCTGCGCACCACCATGTCGCTGCCGGGGCCAGGCCACCCCTAAGGGACCCAGCTCCCTGCCCAGGATCCCCCGATCATGGGTGAGCCACCCCCTCAGGTCCCTGTGGAGGTCCTCCCGCACCCAGAGGGCAGGAGGGGGCGAGGCGGGGAGGCTCCCAGGCACTGCCTGCAGTTTTTGGGCCAGCAGGAGCAGGTTGGCCCCATGGGGCCATTTGCAGGCGCAGAGCCATGATCCCAGCCCCTTCTGTCGCATTTTGCCTTAAAATATGTTGCCCCAGGAACACACAGACAGATATATATAAATATATATATATATTTTGCAACTGCATTATTTAAAGAGCTGGTGTCACAGTCGCAGGCAGGTGTGAGCAGGGCACGCTGGGCAGCCCGAGGTGCGGGAGACCACCTGTCCCGCAGGCTGCAGCCGGCAGGAGGGAAGGAGAGTTCCCCGGGGACGCCAACGCGGAGCGGCAGCCGGCTGCCCCAGACCGCGGAGGGACAGGCCCAAGGGGTAATGGCGGCTCACGCTGCCCACAGGCCCCGCCGGACAACAGGGGGCGCCCTGCCGCCGCGCGTTCACCCGGGGAGGAGGTGGCTGGGGAAAGTAGCTTTAGCCAATCGGCAAGCGCGCTCAGGCTTTGTCCCGCCTCCTCACCGCCTCCCTCAGCCGCCAACAGGGCAGCGCGGCTGTCACTTCGGGAGCAGGCCTCCTGCCGCTCGGCCCCGCCCCTTCCCCTCGAGGGCGACAGGGCAGCGCGGCTGCCGCTCGGCTCGCTCCCCGCCTCCCATTGGTGGGGGCGGGGAGGGGCGGGGAGGGGGGCGGTGATTGGCAGGGCGGCGGGGCGGGGCGGGACGCGGCGGCCGGCCGGCCGGCGGGCGGGCTGCGGCGGCGGCGGCGGCATGGCGAGCTGCCGGCGGCTGAGCGGCGCGGGGCTGCGGGAGGTGCTGGGCCCGGCGCAGGGGCTGCTCTTCGACTGCGACGGCGTCCTGTGGGCGGGCGAGCGCGCCGTCCCCGGCGCCCCCGAGCTGCTGGAGCGGCTGCGGCGCAGCGGCAAGGCCGCCCTCTTCGTCAGCAACAACAGCCGCCGCTCCGTGGCCGAGCTGGAGCGGCGCTTCAGCCGCCTCGGCTTCCGCGGCGTCCGCGCCGAGCACGTCTTCAGCTCCGCGCTCTGCTCCGCGCTCTTCCTCCGCCAGCGCCTCCTCGGCGGCGGCGGCGAGGGGAACGGGAGCGGGGGTGGCCGCGTCTTCGTGCTGGGCGGCGAGGGCTGCGCGGCGAGGTGCGCGACGCCGGCCTGCGCCTGGCGGGCGAGGGCGAGCCGGCGCCCGGCGCCGCCGAGCCGGTGCGGGCCGTCCTGGTGGGCTACGACGACCAGTTCACCTTCGCCAAGCTGGCGCAGGCCTGCGGCTACCTGCGCGACCCGCAGTGCCTCCTGGTGGCCACCGACCCCGACCCCTGGCACCCGCTCAGCGACGGCCAGCGCACCCCCGGTGAGCTCGCGCTCCTCTCCCTTGCTGCCCCGGGGGGGTGCGGGGGGCCGAGGCCGGCGGGGGTGCTGGTGGCGAGGTTGGCCTCGGTTGGGGTTCGCTGTCCCAGTCCCGGGCGAGGCGGTTCCCTGAGCATCAGGACTGGCAGGGCTGCCCTCGGGCGTCCCTCCTGAAGCCGTGTTGCCAGCATCCCGCTTGCTCGTCCTCTGGCGGGACCCAGGGCACGGAGCTGCTCACAGCCAGTTAGCCCGTGGCTACTTTTTTTTCTCCTCCTTCCCCCCCCTCCCTCCCCTCCAGGGACCGGCAGCCTCACAGCCGCGGTGGAAACTGCTTCGGGCCGCAAGGCGCTGGTGGTGGGGAAACCGAACACATACATGTTTGATTGCATCGTGGAGCGTTTCGGCGTCGACCCGTCCCGCACCCTCATGGTGGGAGACCGTCTGGAGACAGATATCCTCTTCGGCAAGAACTGCGGCCTCTCCACCATCCTCACCCTGACAGGTGTCTCCCGCCTGGAAGAGGCGCAGGCCTACATGGCCAGCACAGTGCCGCTGCCAAGGATCTGGTGCCCAATTACTATGTGGACAGCATTGCAGACTTGATACCGGGCCTGGATGAGTAGCAGTCTGTACGTGTGAGGGCAGAGGGGTCAGGTTCCCCATCCCAGATCTCCATCTGTTCCCATTTCTCTCTCACTGCCCTATTCCCTCAATTCCTGGTTTCTTCACATTCCAGCGCCCTTGTAGGGGGGCAAAATGGCGGGGGTTGGCAGGAGGGGGCAGGGTTCAAGTTGTCTCCTTTCTGCTGAGAGCTATCCATGATGGACAGAGTCCTTCTCTCCCTCATCTGCCAGCTGCCAGCGTCTCTGGGAGGGAGCTGGAGGCCTTGAGGCTGACAGGGGGGTCAAATCAGTGTGTCTGTGTGGCCTCCCCCCTGCAGGGGTTAGGGACCGGCTGTCTTATTGTTATTTTTCTCTTAGATAACCAGTGGCGGCCTTTTACTGCTGTCCCTTCACTCGCGTAACTCTCGACTGCTGAGCTGCATCCCTGCAGTCCTTGTGGTAACCTCCTCCTTGCCAGGGGACTGGCTGGTGTTGCCACCCACCCGGTCTCCATCAGTGCCAGGGCGTGTGGAAGGAGCGTGCCGGAGCTCTGGAGCGATGAATGAGAGCATCTCTGCCTCCCACAAGTGAAAGGGAGCATTGCCTCATCTCTTCTCTCTCCCTTTCCTTAGAGATGTTTCCCCTACCACCCCCTGCCCTGACTCAGTTGATAATTGTGCCAGTGTCCATCTGAAGCACTATGGAAAGGGAAGAGACTGGTTTGAGGGGTTTTTTTGTGCCAAACAGACAAGCTGTGACTGCGCACAGCAGATCTGCGGTTGTACCTTGTTTTCAAGCACTCTTTCCGAAGGAGCTTGTGAAGGAGGGAGGGCTCCTAGGCCACAACAGCACAGCAGTAGTGAACTGTATGACTCTCCCCAGTTCCCCCCTCAGTTGGATTTTGCCATAGTACGGTGAGAGAAAAGGGCTGATGGGGGTCTGTGCTCCAGCTGCTGGTGTGCAGGTGAGATGTTCGTGGTATTGTCACTGCTGTGAATGTGTCACAGCCCTCAAAATCATTCCTTGCTGCTTTGTCTTTCTACTTTTTTTTAATTTCTTGATCTTATTTATCAGATTTATTTATTGTTCAAATATTGTATTATTTGTATAAACTATGCTGACTGGTTGCACCAAGGGGACAGGAGGCAGTGCCTTTGGGCCTCCCTTACTGTCCATGTCCCATGTTGATGTTCTTACACTCACCGTGTCTCTGTATATAATAAAGTGTGAGCGTAGGCTGGAAATGGCCTCCTTTTTTCACTTATGGTCCCATCAAGATGAAAATGGCCTAGGTGTCTTTGAGCCCTTGAAGATGAGGACAAGGCAAGACCTTTCCTCACTCAAGGGGGTGCTGCTGGGTAGACAAGAGAGGGGTGGACAATATTGTGGACAGTGTCTTCGAGCTGCTGTTTGCTGCTGTCTTACTGGAGTCTCAGAACTGGAGTCAAGGGTGGAGGTGGCCAGTGGGGCTATGCCGTAGCGTGCGGGGTCCAGCCCAGTGAATTGGAGCAGTGAGCGATGTGATCTTTGCCAGCTGCCTTTGCATTTCACAGCGTGGGTGATTCCTTGCTGGGGAACAGTGACTTCTTGTGCTGCACCTGAAATCTGCCTGCTGCTATTCACGTGGACCCCAATGATCCGTGTGGCCCTGCGCAGCGGTGTCCAGCTCTGCTAGGGCAGGGGTGAGGTGCCATCTCTGTCACCTGCATGTAGCTTGCAGAGGGCTGAGAACTGCCCAGGTGAGGTTTTGCTGTGACCCTTCTTGACTACGCTAAGCTTTGAGTGAAGGGGAGGTGGGTGTCACCATACCCCTGGAGGTGACCTTCACGGGACTGTAGCTTGCCATGCCCTGCGTCCTCTCCCTGGGTTTGGCTGTGGTCCCAGCCAGGAGGGAGAAAACGGATTGGGTAAAAAGAGTTTGAAATTGCTTGAATGTACTTCGCCTCCCTTCCTCACACGGGAGCCAAATCCTTCCCTTTGTCTGTCAGACGCCTTTAACAGCTGTTGATGGTAACCAAGCAGTGCATCTCCCACTTGAGAGATCAGCTGTTCAGCTCAATAACCGATCTCAGTGTAAGTTAGTGATGTGTCAGCTCACGTGGCAGAACAGGATGCAATTTACTGGCCCTGGGATAATTCCAGGTGCCGAGTGTCTTTCCCCCATGTGTCTGTCCCGTCTGCCCCCCCCGCCAAAATAACTTGGGAAACAGCCCTAGAAAATAAAAGAAGATCCAAAGAGCTCTCTGAAGACTGCCTGTCATCTTAATCGGTCCCCTTTGTATGCGTCTGTCTCTCCCTTTTGTCTGTCCCATCTCCAATTAGACAACCAGCAGACTGGTACTCCCTTAATGAGTGCCTGACCAACACTTGCATCATCAAGCAGAGCAAGATTGAGACATAATGTGTCTGCTGACTCTGGCTGCCTAACTAGAGATACTCAGACCCCGATTTATTTTTCAGAGCTCTCAGTTCTTGTATCAGGCTTAAACTCTGAGCACTGTTGTTGTGACTTGGGGCCACAGCTGGGAATGCTCAGTATGGCTGCAAATTGCATAGGTTGAGTTGGTTACATGTGCGTGTACAGAGGAGACGGTGCACAGCAAGAGCATCCCCAGGAGATGCCCCCTTTTTTCTAGGGTGCTTTGAGGGTGAACGCTTCTCATGCTCTCTGCCTCGTTTGCTCTGTCCTTTCCAGCTCTCCCAGCCAGCAGATGGGAGGTTGCAGGCTGTGGTCTCCCAGGCTGGCACACCGGGAAACAGAAGGGAATCCAGTAGCTAATCAGAGTGTTACAGCCTGTGTTTGGGCTCTCTCCAAAGAGACTTTGGAGTTCATCCTTTGGATCCCAAATGGTGAGCCTGCAGAGTAGGTTTTCTTTTTCACGTGGCTGCTGCTGAAAACAGAGCTCAGCAGAGGCAATGGCTGATCCCTATCTCTTATAACCATGTAACTTCTTTTGATCTGGTGCACCTCTCCCTGAGGGCTTTGCTATGAAGCAGAGGTGGACTTGAAGCAGAAGAGGAATAGGCTTTACCTGGCCTTCCCTTGGTTCTTCATGTAGCTGAGGGCACCAGGCAGGGGTGACCTGTGTCCTGTAAATGCTTCCTCTCCCCAGCAATGGAAGCAGAGGGACAAGCGCTGCCTCTAGCCATGGGACTGCTCTTGCTTTGAATGGGGATGACAGCAGCACTATAGGGGTCCATCAGGTCTGCCAGGCTTTGGGTTTGTGTGGCTTCCCTCTGCTACTATCACTCCTGCACGTAATGAAGGTGAGTGTGAGCAGATCTTATTAGAAAACTGGACTGGAATTGTCCCTGAGGGACAGTGAGTTCTCCATCCAAGCCCTTCAGACATCCGTTCAACCACTGACACTGAGCGGTCTGTGATCCCCATGGGGGTCAGGCCTTGGTTCCCTCTGGGGTGGGTCTGGTGGGGCTGCAGAGCACACCTGCTGTTGAAACTGAAGAAAGTGATGACTCCTGCCTGGGTAGACTGATTTCTTCTTGTCTAAAGCAGTTTTTCTTCTTGGGTTGAGTGTTCAAGGAAGCAGTGCAGTTGCCAGGGAGCACAGGGCTGTGGAGAGTGGAGCTGCGGCAGCGCATGGGAGGGTGGAGCGGATGGGAAGCCTGGCTTGGTGTAGTGCAGGGAAGGGTATTTATCTTCTCACCTTCAGAAAACTGCATCATCCTTTTCCGCCGTGCAACAGAGACAACACCCAGGCTGGTGGCAGTCATTCCGTTACCCCAGGAACCTCATATCCTTCATCCGTGCGGTTACTGTGGCAACCGCTGGCTGGATGATGTAAGCAGCAATCCGCCGAGCATCGCCTGCTCTGGGCAAGGCCCAGGGAGAGGCTAGGGATGCCTGTGTTCCCCTGGCTGGGGAGAGGTAACTTCATCTTGCCTCCCAGACTCCAGCCATCCTTAGGCATGGACAGGTGGAGGAGGCAGAGAGCTGCGAGAAGTCTCTCTGGGCTCTTGGGATCTTGGGGCAATGTGGAAAAGGGTCAGATATATAAGTACGTGAGCCTGCTTCCATAAGAAACTATCCCTTGAGCCAGAGTGGACCGAGCTATATTGCTCCCATTTGTGTGCAGCGTTCGTGATTTGATGGCAGGTAACCTGGAAGCGGTCTGTGTCTGCTCCTCCACGGCCGTCTGCCACTTTCCTCTACTGGTTCGTGACCTCTGGCTAGACTGCTCTCACCGGCCTGACTTCTAGGGCACTGAGGCTTTGGCAACCTGATGTCCCCTAGTTTGAAATGTTCATCATGCTCCTATTTTCCTGGGATCAGCATATTAACAGGTGCTTCCTATGTTCCTTCTCAAGCATACTGCTTTCTTCCCTTTCACAGAATCACAGAATGGTTGAGTTTGGAAGGGACCTCTGAAGGTCATCTGTTCCAACCCCCCTGCTCAAGCAGCGCTCCCTGTGCCAGCAGCCCAGGACCATGTCCAGACGGCTTTTGACTGTCTCCAAAGATGGAGACTCCACAATGTCTCTGGGCAGCTGGGCCAGTGCTCAGTCACCCTCACAGTAAAAGAAGTGTTTCCTGATGTTCAGAGGGAACCTCCTGTGTTTCAGTTTGTGCCCATTGCCTCTGGTCCTGTTGCTGGGCACCACTGAGAAGATCCTGGCTCCATCTTCTTTGCACCCTCCCTTCAGGTATTTATACACATTGACAAGGTCCCCCGAGCCTTCTCTTCTCCAGGCTGAACAGTCCCAGCACTCTCAGTCTTTCCTCACAGAAAAGATGCTTCAGTCCCTTAATCATCTTGGTGACCCTTCCATGGACTCTCTCCAGTATGTCCCTGTCTCTTTTTGTACTGGGGAGCCCAGAACTGGACACAGCACTCCAGGTGTGGCCTCAGCAGTGCTGAGTAGAGGGGAAGGATCACCTCCCTCAACCTGCTGGCAACACTCGTCCTAAGGCAGCCCAGGATACTGTTAGCATCCTTTGCTGCAAGGGCACGTTGCTGGTTCATGTTCAACTTGGTGTCCAACAGGACCCCAGGTCTTTTTCTGCCAAACTGCTTTCCAGCTGGGTGGTTCCCAGCATTTACTGGTACCTGGGATTATTCCTTCCCAGTGCAGGACTTTGCATTTCTCCTCATTGAACTTCACAAGGTTCCTGCCAGCCCACTTATCCAGCCTGTCAAGGTCCCTCTGGATGGCAGCATGACCCTCTGGTGTATCAGGCACTCCTCCCAGTTTTGTGTCATCAGCAAACTTGCTGAGGGTACACTCTGCCTCATCATCCAGACCATTAATGAAGATGCTAAACAGGATCAGAGCCAGTATTGACCCCTGGGGTACACTACTAGTTACTGGCCTCCAGCTAGACTTTTTGCCACCAATCACCACCCTCTGGGCCCAGCTGTTCAGCCAGTTTTCAGTCCACCTCACTGTTTCCTCACCTAGTCCATATGTCCATTGGCTTCTCTATGAGAATCTTACAAGAGACAGTGTCAAAGGCCTTATTGAAGTCAGGGTAGATGTTGTCCACTGCTCTCCCCTCATCTACCAAGCCAACCATTTCATCATAGAAGTATATCAAGTCAGTCAAGCAACTGACGCTTCAGGAAGACACAAATGGGCCCAAAGATATTAATCGGTGAGTAGATGCCTTTAATATGAGGAACTAATGACCATCCTGGCTGGGAAGTTGTTAGTGTTCAGCCACATGACATGGTAAGAGAACTGGGAGGATCTGGAAGATGTTGGGACTGGCAGGACAGAGGAGGTTTTTTTGCATGGGAAAGTGCCTCCAGAGCCAAGAAAGGATCATGATCCTAGGAACTCGCTCAATACTTGCCCAACCTGATGTGAGAGTCCCCCTTTGCCAAGGCAGGCAGCGCCGGCGCCACCCTGTCCCGCAGCAGCTGGAGCAGGGAGGAGGAGGAGAAGGTGAGGAGCAGCAGCCTGTTACTGCCTGCCCTGGGGAAGCAGCCAGCCTTTGCTGTTCCTCCAGCAGCACTGTGGGTAGAAGTCCGTCCTCTGCAGCACAGCTTCCCTCTCCTTGCACCTTACGCAAGGCATTGCCCCCTCCACCCCATAACATGGGCTTTCAGGTACCCCTTTGCCACCCCTGTGTCATTATCCATTTTTTCCTTCCTTATTGCTGCCTCGTTTGCTCTACGGACTCTGACCCCAGCAAACTCACCAGGCAGCCCAGGAGACTTGCGTGGCTATGCACATCCAGGAACTGCTGCTATGTTGTTGGATTCTGCCTGCCTGGGAATTGTGTGCAGATAATGTATTGGAAGTGCTCCTGGCAGACAAGCTATTTTGGTGCTCCATGTAATCCCTGGGAGATACTGAACAGCTGAACCTGCTGAGACCAATTAAAAGCCATTAAGAACTCTACCAACTTAGAGAGTTATACTGGTCTTTGTAGCTTCAGTATACCACTGCAGCAAAGCACTGTCAGCTCTGTAAGCCTTCAGCATGGAGACAAGGGAGACGTGATGCCAGAAACGTTCCCAGATCACAGGGCAGCTGCCTGTGACCATCCAGGTTGTTCTGCCCCATGATTTAGCCTGCTAAATGTGCAGCTCCAGCAAACAGCAGTTTCCATTCTGTAAACAGGATATTGCTGAGCACTGAGATGCTCTCTTCACTTGTTTCGGGTGAGAGAAACCTGTCCTTTAAATGGACACCATTGTCCATCAGGTTGCCTGAAGCCCTGTGCCAGCCTTTCTGCTCACCAGCCCTTGCTGAACCTCTAGCCTGACTCCCACAGAAGCTGCACAGAAAGTTAAATTTGGGGGCAGGAATTGCTTCCCTACTTGACCTGTTTCAAGTAACCTGAAACAACTCATACGGTTTTCTGTTTTCTCCAGGTGCATTCTGCTGTTGTACTACAGCTGCCTGTGTGCAAGTTAAGTAATTGTTCTCTGCAGCACAGATGCCAGAGGAAATTGAGTCTTCATGGGCTGTAGATTAGAGATTTCCCATCTGCTAGGACAACATTGATTGTGGCCCTGGCAAGGTGCCCTTTCCTCACGAAACAGAGGTGTTCCTGACTCAGTGTCCTTCTCTGGCCTAATGCGTGGAAGTTGCTGATTCAGCTAACTTTGAGCGGAGCCTAGGAGTGGTGTGGAGCAGTGCCAGTCCCTATTTGTGCACTTGCAAAGTTTGGGGACGGAAGTGTGAAGAATGGCGATATGCTCCCGTTCAGCACTCCAGTACAACTAGGGGACCACGTGCCTGCCATAGCCTTGGTAACCTGGAGATTGACACGTCTCATGAGATGGGGCGGCCATACCCCTTCAATGGAGAGTGTAGGCTGTGTTTAGGCTGAGCTTCACGATGCTCACTGCCCTGTAATCCACCACAGTCTCATTAGTTGCCTTCCCTCAACAATTTCAGGGGTGAAAGGACCTGTGTCATTGAGCAATCCCGCACTGTGTTTGACTCCTGTTTGGGCACAGGCAACTCTGAATGCCCTTGAACAAACGTTGCTGGAAATCTACATGTTGGTGCAGGGTTTTGAGCTGCTTTCTTCTCAGTTATCTGTTTGGGCAGCCTGATGTTAAGGATGTTCAAGAGAACTCTCTACGGAAGTGGTCTTCCTCATTGCAAAGGTCACTTGTCACTTGCTGATGGCCTGGTGGCAGCAGCGCAGTCCTTCCTACTGGAGCACGCTTGTTCCTCAGGTCAATCCAGGGATGGAGGTGGCTGGTCACTGCAAGTAGCACATAGTCCTCGCTGGCATACCTTTTAAGTGTCAGGATCTGAGGCAGACCCCCTAGTGCTGCTTGCTGATGCAATACAAAACTCTGCCATTGCTACTTCTAGGTGTGACATAAGCTTTCCAGAACAGGGTCTCCAGCAATGGCACACAAACAGCAGCAGGCAAATCTGTCTGATCCCTATAGTGACTTAGGAAGAGATACAACTACCTGGAAAAGGAGTCTGTGAGTTACCCTGAGACTTCTGGCAGCAAGCTCCAAGCTCAGCAACATGAAGTCATCCGTTCACTACCCATATTTCCTCCTCCTGCCCTGGCAATGTTCGGCAATGCAGAGGAGTAAAGCGCCTGCAAAGGATCATCCTTATGTGCTCCTTGTCTCTTGAACTTGGATGCTGTGCCAGGTGCAATAAGCAAATTAGACACCACTAGTAAGTCATCCGTCTAGGGCTCTCATTCTCCCATCTCCTGGACTGTTGTTCTCTAGGCTGAAAATAAATCTAGAAGTAAGAGGCTTCTGCCTTGTGTTCCCGTTATGCCGGCTGGGGTGAATTGACACCAGATTTCTCTTCCATTTCATAATATTCATGTCAAATTTTCTGTCTCCTTTTTCCTTTCTATTGCAACTACCATGGGCTCCGCTGCCTGTACAAAGATCCTTGTACAGTGTGAGCTGTGAATCCCCGCCACCAAGACCAGTTGTTACCCTGTCCTTTAACACACAGCTGGGTGATACCTAGCGGCCTCATCACTAGGCAGGGTAAGAGGAAAAAAATGCAACTGTATAGAAAGAAGTGCAGCTGAAATTGTTTTCCAGCAGACCTCACTTGCTGTTGCCTGAGCCTCCTGTCTGTCTGCCTGTCTCAGTAGAAGGCAAGGAGTGGGAGGTTCCACATCAGAGTTGCTCCATAGCTCTGCAAACCCAAGGTAAGCTGGTGCTGCCTGCAAAAAACTCAGTTATTTTCACAGCGGCCTGATGCTCAGCGACAAGAATGCTTTCACCACAAGAGAGGAGGCCGTGCCAGGCAGGGGCAAACAACTGAACGTTGGAGAGTGGGATGGGGTGGTCCGGAGCGTCATCCTGGCTGATGTGAAATATGGGTTGATAAATGGCAGCTGGCTGGGAAAAGAGTGTGAAGTCCTGTCCCTTCACACATTCAAAAGTTGTGTTCCTCTGAGTTGTTGAACAAGCCCCCTTCCCGAGGGCTGAAAAGCCAGATTTATAACTACAGACAGTTTTGGCTGTTCTTTGGGCGTCAGCTTCTTTCACTGGCCATTGTCGACACCGCAGGGCCCCTAACTACTGCTGGGACCCTGGGTGCAGCCAGCCACCCCGCGGCTGCAGCTCTCCACTCCGGAGCTGTTTCTCATCACAGCTCATCCTTGCTTCCCCCCACAGCTCCACTCGGCAGTGGCTTGGTCACGCAAGCGTGTTTGCTCAGGAGAGCCTGGTTGCTGGTGAGCACAAGGCTGTGTCCTGGAGAGCAAATGGCATACAATGTGGCTGACAGCCCTGCAGTCTGCATCCAAGTCACGGCTCCCTTTTGTGCACGCTTAATCAGCTCCTTCTGTGCTGGGCTGCGCTGCGCTGTTGCTTGGCATCTTCTGTCACGCTTGCAGTTGCTCTTAGTGGGACCATGCCCTCCATCTATGCCCTATAGTTTCAATGCTATAGATGTATGTTTTCCAGTCTGCACATCATCCTCCCTTCAATAGTTGTCTTACGCAGTTCTTCGTCATCCCTTGATGAACGCCAGACACCCTGCTCGCTGCTTTACTTGCTGCTCCGTCGGCTGCACCTCTATAAGAATCACATTTTCTATTTTCCACATTTCTTTCCCTATCCAAGTCAAAGTGAAGGAGGACCTAATCTGTTCAGGCACTGCTGTAAAGCCCTTAGCAGCAGTTTCAAGTGCCTGAATCTCTATGAATCAGACCTGAAGTCTGGAGCAGCAGGATGGGGAAAAGGGCCATCCGCAATGAGCCATCCACAACCCCTTCCGAGGGGTGCAGCGATTCCAAATCCATGTGTGGTGCCCGTTTCCATACCCACGTGGAGGGCAGTTATTGATCCAGGCTGGGTGAGCAGCCAGATTTCACAGCGCAGCCGGGCAGTGCCCCTTCTCCTCTGTGGCTACGCAGGCCTGGCCAGGTAGGGGGAAGGAGAGCAACTGGGACTGTGGTTGCACGATGCTGGGAAGCTGCACGTACACAGCCTTGCTGTTGTAATGGCAGCCCTCACCTTCAGCCCAGCTCACTCGCTGGTGCCCAGCTGGTTTGCCCTCGAGCGGTGATGTTTCAACAGGAGGAGGCCACAGACGCTCAGCTGGAGCAGGGCAGCCGCCACGCCAGCGAGGTTGCCACCACGGCGTGCCCAGCCAGCCCAGCCCCGGGAGAGCCAGGGCTGCGGTCAGATGGCCTGCAGGCATGACCGGCAGCCAAGTCAGGCTTGGCACCCCAGTGCAATGCGGAGAGGGAGCTCTCTGCTCCTCTGCAGGCAGAGCTGAAACACACCGGCTGGGCGAAGGTGTGCTGGGGAGCGGGGGCCTGTCGGTGCTTGTCCTAGTTGCAGATGGAGGAGACCAGGGACTTGGTCCACCTGCAGCTAGTGTGGCATTGAGATGCTGCCAGCAGTGGGAGCCTGGGGAGCCACCTTCGCAAGGTGCCAGGGAGAGGCAGAGCTTCCTCCAGGCACCCAGTTTTGCTGTGATAACAGCTGGTGTGCCAGCACTCTGCAAAACTTCCACTCAAAACTGCTCTGGGGGGTGATGGGGAGACCCAGAGCTGGGGAGGGTGCTGTGGCTACCGAAAAGGAGTGGTGGGTGTTGGCGTGCCCTGAGCATCCTCCACCCTCAGCTTGGTGGAGGCAGGAGCAGTGCAGTAGGGTACATCCCCTGGGGAGGAGATGCCTTGAGAGGGCTCAGGATCCCCATTCTCATCCCCAAGGCACCGCTTGCTCACCCACCATCCTCTCTCCCTCTGGCCAGGCCAGCTCTGACCCTGCCTCTTGTGCCACACACCTAAGCCTGTGTTCCTATCAGCTCTGCTGGTGCTGCTGAGGCCTGGTCCATGGTATTACAGCGCTGGGTGATTCTCCTTAGTGGATGTCATGGTGTTGCCAGAAGCGTGCACACACGACCCAGAAGACTGAACAACATTGCATTAAAAAAGAAAGTAAGAAAGAAAAGCAGTGCATTTCACGTTTCAGCCTCTTGGAGGGACCAAAGAGTGTCTTGTCTTTAGAAACACCCCCAGAAAGTTAAAAAAAAAAAGATAAGCTCAGCTGTGAACCATAGTGCATGTCCTGCTTTCCTCCTTCGCCCAGGATTCATCCTTCCCTGCCCACTGCAGGTACCCGCACCCTGGCACAACGCTGGGGCTCTGCAGGGCTGGGCTGAGATGTCCTTCCCTGGGCACTCAGGACAGAGGGAGGCCCTGCAAACACACAGGGGTATCATTCTACCTTGGGCAGACCCGTGCCAGCCCAAAAAACCCAAAGATGCAAACTTTTCTCTGCCATTTGTGAGTCTCCCCTGAAAAGGGCAAGCACATGCCCAGCAAACTGGGCCGTCCCATCTCCAGCAGCTCTCGCCCCTGCCCAGAGGGTGCTGCTGGCACACTGCTTGCCGAGAGCCTGCCTTTCTCGGAAAGCGTCCCGTTTCCCCACAGGGAGTATCGCTCTGAGCCAGCGGCCACCCTCCTGCCTGCAAGAGGGACGGCCAGCTCGCAACACGGCCAAGCATCCTCACCCGCTTCTGCTTCTGGGAATAGCAGCGCAGGGCCCAGCATCTCAGTTTCGCTCTGAGGGGTAAAACCGCCTGTCCCCCAACCAAGCTGAGACACAGCTGCGTGCCGGGCACAGCCTGACCTTTCTGCAGCGGGACTGTGCTGGTTTTCCAAAGGGGAAATGGCGATTTGATGGGGAGCTGGTCAGCATCCAGGGCCAGTCCTTGAGAGCATCCCCTGGGCAGCTGCAGCCCACTAGCTTTGGTCAGTCATGCTCTTCACTTACGTTGCCTGCTTTCAAGAAGGCTGAGCCTGGCATTTTTGAGGCTGGCCTGACCCAAACCACAGCAACCCTGTGATCCCCAAGGGTGGGTATGTGTGTGGAGGGGTTAGGTTTCCTCTGGCAGGGCTGCTCCAGCTGGCCCAGTGCCCTGGGCTTCACTGCAGAGCTGTACAGACACAGTTTGGGACTACCCTTGCTCAACTAGGGGCTTATTATTAGGTTGGACAGAGGCGGCCCTGGTTCTGGGGACTAAGGTTCATCCCCATCTTCTGCTGACCTTTTTCTCCAGGGCTAAATGACGCTTCCCTTTGTCCCCCATTCCTGTGTCCCAAAACATGGGGTGTGATGGCTTCTCAGCATTAGTCTTTGCTCTTTGGGGAGACAAAGTCTTTCTGCAAGCCATCTCCTTGACATGACAGCTAGCAGCCCTATAGGCACAGCAGCCCACCTTCTGGCCTTCATCCCAAATCCCTTTATGTGCCCAAGAGGCCAGGAGAGCTTTGGGAGCAGATGGTCGGAGAGCCCTGACAGCTGCTCCTCCAGCATCCCACGGTCACATGCAGCTGCATCCATCCTAATCAAGTGATTGCAGCGACCTGGCCTGCCTCTCCCCCCAGCCAAGGGTTTGACAACCCTGAAGCCACCCTTTCCAACCCCATTGCATTGAGTGAACCAGTCCCAGCACAGATCCTGACCTTGCTCAGGCCACAATACACGCAGGGCCCAGGAGCAACAGGTTTGCGGTTCCCAAAGGACAGAGTTGCACCAAAGCAAGAACGGCTGCTGTCGGTTCCTACCCTCTTGCCCTCTTGCACCTTTGTGAATCCTTTAACAGCTTGTAGTACCTAAAGATCCTCTCGGTCCAGGCTATTGGAAGCTCACAGGGCTTCCCTGGCTGGTCTTGGGAACCTGAGGAGGTGTTTTTCAGGAAGCCTCAGCCTGATGGACATTGCACAATGCAAGAAGAGATGAAGGTTGGTGTTTGGTGAGACCAGATCCCTCTGTCACAGCACCCTGCCCTGCCAGAGGGCTGCCCCAGACATCTGGAGATGAACATCAGTCCTGGGCTCTCTGCTCCTTTCTCTCTGATTCAGCTCCAGGGCTGTGCTTGGAGGGTCTGAGCAGCAAGGATGGATGCACTAGCCTCAGTGGTGCTCCTTGGAGGGTCCTGCCTAGGCCCAGGGAGGTCAGCCCACTCCCTTGCCCTGAGGGGTCCCTGCAGGCAAGTAGTAATCCCCAGGCAGAGGGACAGGGAATAGGTAGCCCAGGACACGTGGCTAGGTGGCCTGGTGCCACGGTAGGGGGCTCAGCCCCATTGCCCAGCAAGAGATAGTGTTGGCACTGGTGTGACAGGCTCCCAGCACAGCCAGCGAGCAGGAGGAGATGGGAGCACAGCAGCAGCAGAGGTCCTGCATGAGCCCCCATCTCCTCCCCAACCCACCGGCCGCGCCGCAAGGATGCTGCATGGCTCAGTCTACGTGGAGGTTGTAGCGAAGCGCAGTAGCGGGTGTTTCGGCCAGAGAGATTTCTGGGAGCTGCCAGGTGCCATCTGTGGTTTCCCTGCTGTGTGCGGGGTCCGTGCAGGGCTGGAGGAAGGAAGAGAGCAGATAGCGATGAAGTGATGGAGAGTTTGAAGGAAGGCCAACTGAGACACCCTGAGAAACGAAGCAAGTAATAAAATCCCGGAGAAAAACAGTGCTCCGCACCCAGCCGGGCCCACTCCTGGGGCTGCCAAAAAGGCATCCTTGGCTCAGAGGCAGGCAGTCATAAACGCAGGGAGAGACTTCACAGGGAGGGAAGGTTTTACCTGTTGAGCAAGTTCAGGAGTACCTTCGCCCACCAGCTGGGAGTGTTGAGCATGGTGGGGAGGTGAGGCGAGCAGTCCTCCTACCGCAGCCTTCAGAACAGCAGAAGAAGGAGGAGGAGGAGATGGGGAGCAGCAGCCCTGTTTCCTCTGTGGCATCCAAGCCAAGAGACTGGCTGGGCCATTTGGAGAGGGGACCCACCCCTAGGGAAGGTGGGTGGGTGCCTGGGTCAAGTGAGGTAACCTCTTATCATCAGTGGGGAGCCAGCTAGGGAAGGCTGAGTGCCTTCGCAGTTTTTGGCAGGCTGTTTGTGTTTTTGGCCACCCTCCTTGGACTCAGACCTTCACGGCTGGAGAAGCAGTCCTGTCCACATGCAGGGCTGGCCCCCAGTTGCCCTGCCCCACCAGCCCCGATGGGTCCTTCTCCCATCCACTGCTTTCCCTCCTGCGCCGCTCATCCCTGCTCATGGGCGCAGGTCGCCCTCGACTTGCTCAGCAGGTAAAACCTTCCCTGCCCATGAAGCTGAGCTCGCATCCCCAGGGCAGCCGGATAAAGCACCACGTGGGGCAAGGCCCTGTTCTGCTCTCTGTTGTTTTTCCTTCCCTTTCCCTGAAATAAACAGACCACCACAAAGAGAGACAAACGCCTTTGTTTCCAAAGTGGGAAGGACTGTCAGAATGGCATGTCTCCCTGCGTCTCGTCAGGGGTTAGATAAGTCCCCAAGGGCCATGGGGAGCCCTGCCACTCAGCACAAGTCCTTGCTGACAGTGCTATTGTTAAGAAGGAGTTCATTTTGGGAGGGCTGGGGCTTTTGCCCCCCTGCTTGTTTCTCTCCAGGAAAGTCACGGCTGATGCCTGCTTGCCCAGGGAGACTTCCCTCCCCAACGGCTTTTATCCTGAACAGACACCAGCTTGGCGCTCGTCAAGGGGTGTGCAGGGAGGCCCCTGTTTTTGGACTCCTCCATGTGCCTCTGGGCTGGCAGGCACCCAATGGGGTGCCAAAACTGAGCTCTAAAGAAGTGGCCTTCTCTTGGGGCTGCCCAGCACCAAGCTCACGCCACTCCAACCCAACATCTGCACCCAGCAGTGGCCCTTGGGTTGCTCCTTCCAGGAGCTCTTGGGCGGCAGAGCCAGTGAAACAAGCCCAGGATGCTCAGCCTGCCCGAGTTGGGGGATGCCTCACCCAGAGCTTGGCTTAGTGCTGGGTCCTGCAAAGGGCCTGTCCTGCTCGGGGCAAGTTTACACAACAGCAGACCCTGTAGGGACATTGCTTTCCCTCTAAGCTTACCTCCTTATCATGGGCTTGACCTGGGGACTACTCTCGCCTCCCCATCTTCCCTTTGAATGGGAGAAGGTGCACTATATTACAGCTTGAACCTGCCTGACTAAATTTAGCCAGTGCAGAGGCCAGGAGAACCTCCCTGGTTTTCCCTGTTTGCTTTGGTGGGAATGGAAATGACACATCCCGGCTGTCGCCTGCTTCTGGAGCAAATGCCCGAGGGCCTGGAGGACGGTACCTCTCAGATGTCCAGGGTTTTTGAAGCTAATCCACCCTGCACAAGAAAACTCTTAGACTGTAGGACTTAAGGCTGTGGACCTCCGGGCTGAGGGTGAACAGGCATGAACAAGCCCTCCGGAGCCAGGGGCGCAGGGGACACCACGTGAACCATTTCAGTGTGATCTCTGAAACATTGTCACCAGCCCAGGGTCTGGGGCAGGAGGGGAAGTCAGGCAGGTTTAGTAACCCTGTTGGGTAACTGTCATCAGTAGCTGGAGCAAAGGGGAAGTGATAAATGCCCCTCTGTCCACAAGGGAGCTTCTCAGGGGTCCCACTTCTGCTTCTCAATGCTTCTGTCTTGTCATGCCCTCAGGGATGTGCCCAGCGCCTTCCCCCATCCTCAGGCAGTGCCTTCCGCCCTCCCCTTCTGGGCTGCACTCCCTTGCAGCCATTTACTTTGCTTTTGCCAAGAGAGAAGCTAAATGCATTAATGCCCTCCCCAGCTCTGGGGGAGTCCCAGGGATCAGCACCCCAGGGTGTAAGGGCTGAGCTTCCCGCCAGCACAGCGGCCCTTGGCCTCTCGGTGTATCTGGTGAACCTGCTGTGGGCTGAACAGACAGCACTGACCTGCCCCACGATGTATGCCCCACAGACTGGCTACCTAGGGGTTACACAGGGTACACCCAAAAATACCTGGCTGGCTGATGGACTCTCCCTTACATTCTGCGCTGGGAGAGAAGAGCAGGCTTCATGCTGCGAGCTTGCTGCCAAATCACTGGTGCACAGATGCTCCAAGTGAATGTCCATCCCTCTTCCCCCAGGCTCCTGCTGCAAAGAGGCTAAGCAGAAGCTGATATTATGTCTAACCAGCCCCTTGCCCCATCTGTGACCCTACTCCCTACTGAAATGTCTCTCAACCAGCAGCACATGGGCCAACAATGCTTCGTAAAATCCTCAAAGTTGCCCCAAAGAAAAGCCCCACACATGTGCACATGGCCACGCAGTCAGTTGGCATGTCAAGATCTATGCCCCCGGACAAAGTCAGGAGTTTGTCAGTGCTCAGCCTCAATGTCCATTATAACAAAAGCAAGACTATGATCCCATAGAACAAAGCCATGTTGTTTATTTTGGTGCTAAGTGCATCAACATGCTTTCCTCCGTTCTTCCAAGCCACCCAGTTCTGCTGGGATGTGAGCTGGTCCTTGGCTTTCTTCCAGAAAAATGAGAAGGTCCTTTGTTTGAGAAAGGCTGAGGAGCCCAACCCTGGAGCACAGGGCAGAAGAGAGGGAGGATACGTCTGTGCCACCAGTGCTGGGGGAGTGTGAGCTTGTGCTCCTGATGAAATGGCCTGTATTACCACCCCACCAGCTGCTGTTGTGAACCTGCCCCAGCTCCGCATCTGGAGGAGGGAACTGAGGCGATCCCAAGTGTGGACCCTATCTTTTGCCATAAAGTGTGGACAGTTGACACCTGGACTGGGCTGAGCACCCAAGCCCAGCTCTTCCTGAGTGCTGAAGGCAGGCGAAGCCCAGCTTTGGCATCGGTGGGGTGCTTCAGCCTGGGGAGCAGAGGAAGTCGGAGAAGCCAGAGGTGAGGAAGAGCAAGCTCCTGTGTGGGGCATGATGATGGATGGACGTGCTTGCTGGCAGGGGTAGAGATGACTCTGCAAAGGGCTTTCTCAGAGAGATCCGCTTGCAAAAACTCCCAAAAGAGTGACACAGCTGCACCACAGCAGTCATGTGCATGTGCCTGCCGACCCCAGAGGGTGCCTGGGCCCCCTTTGCAAGGGAGTGGGAACCGACAGCATTGCAGAGGATGACGCATCCCAGCGCTTCCCACTGCCTCCAAACCGTGATAGCATCGGAGAGGAGCGCCCTGTGCTTTCTCTCCCCAAATAGCACAAGCCTTGGGGAAGGGAGGGTGCCAAGCTCTGCCGAAACACCCTCCCATTTCAGCAGCCGATCCCGGTGGATAACAGACAGCTTGCTAGTGAGAGGGTAATTGTTCCAGCTGGCTGTAGGGTGGCAGGCAGCAGCTGCCTAACAGGGCTCAGTACTGCCTAACTGTTTGGGGCACCAAGTGAGGGATGGCACATGCAGCTGAAACCTCCGAGGGAGTTTTAGGGGGTCCCCAGTCAATAAGTGGAGGGGAGTCCTGGGCCGCACTGGCTTTGGGGCCAGGAGGATGTGTCCGCATTGGGGAATGATGAGCTGTACCACCTGCAGGACACCAAGGGAGGGCAGGAACCTGTCCACCCAAGGCAATCCTCTTTTCTCCAGCTCCTGCTGCCTGGCAGGGCCCCATTGCCCCTTGGAAAGGCCGAGTTGGCCTTTTGCCTGCCTTGGCTTCAGCTCGGCTGTGCTGATGCCTTGTGGTCCCATGTGCTTTGGAGGCTCTCCAAGCATGAGATTTGCCCCTAACGCTGGCTCGTGGGCTGGCTCCAGATGAACACATTAGCCAAAGCAGATGCAATGGCCCATGAAGGGTACATCTCAGTGAGAAAAACCTGATGTGGTCCAGGCTCCCTGCCAGCCTCACCTCCTGAGCAGCTCTGATGCCATTTCTGCCCTGTGTCGAGACTAATACCACATCCTACACCCTAGGTACCACTTTGCATGCACAAAAAAAAGGGAGTTTTCAGGCTTCTTTGTCATTCCTGCCAGCAAAGCCTATTCAAGACAACCCTTTTCTTCAGGATTATCATTCCAGACTGGTTTTTACACACATCACTTGCTGAAAAACGGCATGCTGCTGAGTTTCGGTCTCAAGGGTGTTGCAGGAGAACGTACCTGTATTCCACGAACATACTTCTCCTGAGCACTGTTTCTTGGAAGGGCTGAAACCACCTTCTGGGTTGCTGTAACGTGTTCAAACACAGCATCCACTTACAGTTTGCATATTAAGTACAGCAAACAAACCTCTGCCCAGCGCGTCTCAAAAGTCACTTTAACACACAACCTGACACAAGGAATATGCCTCAGCAGGTAATTTCTAGGCTTGAAATAGGCTTAACAAATGGCAGGTTTCTAAGGCGTTGCAAGGACATCAATTTGGGTATTACGGTAGTGCAGAGCCGGTGGCCACAGTCAGTCGGTAGCCTGCAGCTCTCCTGCTCCGGCACATGAGTGCCAAAACATCTGACCCTCCCACATGGAGCTGCACTTCCTTGCCCTTGAACTCCCAGCACTAACCAGCAGCCCAGGAATATTCCTTAGCATCATATTTTAGCACAATACTCCCTTTCTCTCCTGCAGTGGTGGCACTGGGCTTGTGTTGCAGGCCCTCTGGAAGTCATTAGCCAACGTCCAGGCAAGCAGTGGCAACGTTTTCCCCTCTATAGGCAGCATTTGCTGAGCTTGTAGCTCTGCTTTCGAAACATGTCATTTCTTAAAGGTTAGGTTTGAAGCCTTGCCTGCAGTGCCTGCACAGCCTGAACAACGCATGCTGCACCCCAACTCATTTTCACTTCTACCTTTTCCTTTCCTTCTATTTCTTCAACTAGATTTATTTAAAGAAAATTGGAAATTCACACCACCGGTCAGAAGTTGATTTCCCATTTTCTTTAAATCAAAAGAACATTATCAGTTTCAAACTGCATGGCAGAGTTGTATGAGGTCCCTAATTGTACTTTGCCTACAGGAGAACTTAAGCCTTACTCCATTCACCTTGCAGCTCTCCCCAGTCTGCTGTCCCCCTCTGGCTTAGCAGCGATTGCCCGACCTGCTGCAAGGCTTTTCTTAACCTGCATGTGCAGCTCTTGGAAATACTCTACGTGCAGCAACCACCCGGTCTGGGCTGCGTCATTGCGAGCAGCCTCTCTGTGTCAAAACCAAGAACGTGCTTTCCTAAAGCATCAGGCTGCCCCTCCTTGATTTGCCTTTGCTGTGCCGCCCTGGGCCAAGTGCCCTTAAACTGAAATGCAAATGGCCTGAAGCCTTCCCAACCAGTCACCGCCTGGCTGGGATTAAAGATCTGCTAACTCCACTGCTCCAGCCTCACAGTCAGGATCCTTCACGTCCAAGTTAGTCGAAGGCTTGGTGCTTTTTTGCTGTGTTGTCAGTATTTCTAGCACCGTCAGGCGAGGAGTCCTCCTGCCTATCGCCCAGGCGGAGGAGCTAACCCAGACCAGTCGGTGGCTTCTCGCCATTCTCGCATGCTAGAAGGGCACTGGAACGGCTTGGACCAACCACCTCCGCTGGCTGACGCAGGCTGATCGTGCTGCCCGCGGCTGCGACCCAGCACCCGGCTCCCTCCCTGCCCTCCCCGCCAGGGCACTGTGACTGTCCCACAGCCGCAGGGATACCACCCCGGCTGGCAAACCAAGAGCACTCCCTTCCCCGCCAACCGCTGCAAAGCCCACCGGCTGTGCCCGGGGAGGGTTTACACCCCAGAGGAGAGATGGAGTCCAATGTGAGCAGCCAGCAGTGTGGGGGAGGAGGTGGGGAGCACGGATTTGGGGAGCTCCTGGGATGCACTTTGAGGTGTGTCTAACACATCCCGGTGTCATTAGCATGAGCAGGAGTCTTTCCCGCTTCCCCAAGCTGTAACTTCAGGCTTGCCCGGATAAATCACCTTGTCCAGGTACCCTTTGATAACATTTGCAGGATCATCTTCACCACTGGGGAACATATTTCCATACTGATTTAATGAAAGCAAAGATTCTGGAGTCAGCAGGAGCCGGAGCCTCACAGACGGCTCCTAATCCAGGAAATTGGATGTGGTTGGAAACATTTCAGCCGGCAAAGCTTGGGAGATCCTGCTGTGGCTCATTCCTGATGTGAGGCTCTGTGTCCGCGAGATAATAAATCTGAGTTTAGTGCACCTAATCCTGAATTTAAAGTACCACAGCCCACATAACACAAAGTGGCTGAACAGGTACAAAGACGCTCTCCCAGTGGAAAGATGTTGCAAATCACGGAAGGAGTAATTGCAGCCGAAACAGGCTTTTGCCAGCTGGAGAGCAACGCGTACAGGTGGACTCCGGTCACGTAGTCCACGGGCTTTTCAGCCAGGCCCTTTCCCAGTCCTCCAAGGTCATGACTTGGGATGCCCCGTCTATCGCTGCATCTCTCACAAGCAGATTTGGGGGCAGATCTTCCCTCTTTTGCTTCAGACACTTGCCTGACTGGGCTATTTCTTTGGCGGCTGCCAAACCACCTTGGTTAGAGCCACCCAACAGCTCAGCGGAGCAGTTCAACTCAACCCTACAGCTTGCAGTAGCTGGACTCCAGTCCTCAGCATGCAGGACTAGTCCGGGTATGCTGAGGCATACCAGTGCCTATCAGCTAGACCAGAAGGCAGGCCCTAAATCAAAGCTACTCACAGTGATGAAACTCACCCTTAGCAATCATGTTTCCCTCTTCAACCTAAGCTGAATTACAGCTTGGAGGTTGGGAGGGGTGGGGATGTCCATGAAGAAAGCTGGGAACTCAAGAAACCATGCCATCTCAGCATGGAGAGATCAGCACGGGCTCTTTGGGTGTCAAGGAGAGTGCAGGAAGAAGGCTGAGGCCCTGGGAGAAGAGCTACAACAAAGATCATGGGCAGCCCTAGCTACAGATGGGGATGTCCAGTCCCTTCTATGGGAATAATGGGTCACCGCCAGCGTCGAGGGATGAGCTCAGGCCCCAAGGGCAGCAGCAGTTCTTTGAGGACTGTCTGGGATTGCTCACCGTACAAGGCCAATTTGCACTTTCCAAGGAGGAGTGAGTAGATGGGGACATTGTGCAAGGAAAGGCTAGCGAGAGGGCAGCAAGTCGCTCCCAGGAGCCAGGCTGTCTCTGAAGCATGGGCCACAGTGTAGGTGCCCAGGGTCAGGACCTGAGTGGGATGCCTAACCCCTAGCATAGTACATGCTTGGTGGGGTCTTTGCTGTGATTTCTGGTCTTGCACACATGTGCTGGCTGTGAATTTGGTCTGCCCCTGTCACGGCAGCTGGTTCTTCTACACCACCTTCTCCTGGCCCCGTCCTGTCCAGGACACACAATCCCAGTTTGGAGAAAGCAGGTGCAGATGCAAATACCACCTGCCTCACCCTCATAACCAGAGATGAGGCACTGCTGAAGTAATATCCCACAGACATTACTCTCTTCTCCACACTTGCGGCTCCCTCTGGCCAAGAGTTTGGCATGGCCAAGGGCACTGTTTGCAGTAACAGCACCAGGTCCAGTCACTCCCTTTGGCTTGGGCAAAGAAGATCTTTTGCTTCCCAAGGTACGGTGCAGATCAGTGTCTCTCCCTCTAATATAAAGTAAGGATTTGCAATGTGATGCAGGAGAGCTCTCCCGGTAACAAATAGCCTGGCTGGAACGGTGGAGGAGAAGAGCCCTGTCTCACTGCTGAGTTCCCACACTTCAGGATAAGCCCATGCCACCAAGGTCTGCTGTGATCTGTCCTCATCTTCCTCATCTACATCCTTTGCAGATTGGATGGGCCGATAACCTGCTGGCACATCCCCTAGCTGACTGACCCGCCACACACTGATAAGGAATGAGGTGACAGGAGGTGAGGATTGCCAGCTCTAGCCAGCCTGGCTCTGCCCTTCTCAATTCACAGTGGCTCTTCCTACACCACATTGCTCCTGAAAATAACGGGGAAGCACCTCTGCATCTTCAGTGTGGTGGAGCAGGTGTCAGTGCAGCTGGGGACACCATCCCTGTCTGGTGTGCCATCAGGGTGAGCAGGGACCTTCCCTCCTCTGAATTCAGCCATACCTTGTGAGGACGCTGATCCTGGAGCTTTACATTTTGTCACCTCATCATGGTGGCTCCAACCCAGAGGCAGGAAGGGAGACATGGCATTGTACTGATGGAGGTAGCTTGTGGCCTACAGGCAATGGGACATCTCATGGCCCCCTTGCCTGTGGTATTAGCCTGTTGTGCTAATGCCATTTAATTCAAGGCTCCTTGAAAGCCAGCGGGAACACCTGGACTTCCATCAGACAAACACAGGCTGCCTGAGGTAGACTCAAGTCTGAAGGATGAATTTCCTTGATGTAAATAGCCCTTCCAGCATCTCCTCTGGGATGGTATCCCCTGCCTCATTATCACCTGTTATCCATGAGCTGGTCTCTAATCTTCCCGGCAGCATTTGGAGGAAGGTCCCTGGACAGGCAGGACTCAAGGAGCTGGTGGCTGCTAAGGCTGGGTTAGAGTGCCTAGCTGCCAGAAACGCTGCAGGAAACACAGAAACTACCCCTGACCTTTTAAATGGCCTCCCCCATCTCCAGCTCTAAGTGAGCAAATATCTACACATTTCCCTTCCCTGTCCAACATTTCTTGCAAGGGAACAGTCCCTTCTAGTCCGGCGCATGAAACCTGCTAGACCATGGCTCCAGCAGCAGCTCATCTGCTTGGAGAGAGGTCTGGGGTCCTTTGCAGGGGTTCAGTCTCACAAAATCTTGGATTTGAAAGGAATTGATTTAATTACACACACATCCCAAGCAGAGGGAAGCTTTTAGTTACTTTTTCTCCTGCTGGTATGGAGCACTTCTCCTTGTCCCACACCCTATGGAAGGGATCAGGCTCAAGGGCTGAACCCTGAGGCAGATTTCCAGAGGGGGAAAGAGGGAGCGGGCATGTCAGAGCAGAGAAGCCCACTTTGGCCTTTACTCCAGCCCCCTTGTGTCGTTGGGTGATCAGCGACCTGGCCGAAGGCTGGAGCCTTTCCATGCCCTCCCCAGCTCCAGCACGCAGGAGGGTCTCCCTGCTACCTCTGCTGGCATTGATGGTGCCAACTGGAAACACCCAGGAGTGACAGCCTCTGGGGTTGTGCTTGGCGGGGGTAAGAGGGATGGGGACTATCACGTCCCAGGAGATGGGGAACTGATGGGCCTCATAGAAAGAGAGGAAGAAAGTGTTTCAGTGAGTTTCAGTTGTGGGCCTCTTAAGGAAATCACAGAGCGTCTTGTGATTTAGAGACAAATATGCAAGACAAGGAGAGCTTTAAGCCACAGGCTTGGCCCACTGCCTGAATTTTTTCCCTCCTCTTTCAGTGTAATTACAGTTGAGCCATGTAGTAATTGCGTAACTTTTTCCAAAGGAATCCTTTCACCCAGAATGAATCATACTTGCCACAAAGAGAACATGGAGGCAGATGAAAGACATATAGATCCTATGGCTTATTGCGATAGAGCGTTTTTCCTCCATCCCCTTGTTCCTCAGTCCCCCAGGTGTGTCCAGGGTAGATGCAGGAGCGAGGCGCTGAGCTTTCCTGGATAATTCCTCCCCGCCCTCCAAGACAGCTTCCTCCTGGCTTGCTGTGCCCTACAGCCAAGACGAACTGCACGGTTTTAAGGGCGTCTAGGGTGCTGCAGAATAAGGACTATTTTCCCTCCTTTGGTTCCTGCACCTACAAGAGCGGGTGGTAAGGGCTGGGTCAGCAACTGGGCAGCCTCTGGGGACAGCAAGGCTTGATAGTGCGGCTGGGTGACCCTGAATCCAGCTTCAGCCCTTTGCTCCTGGTGTTTCACCTGGACCACAAAGAGTTTCTGAGGTACTGTGTGCACTCAGTGATATTTCTTCTGCTCCTGATTTAGCCAGGGCTGAAGAGCCCAGCCCTCCCCCCAGACCCTTCCCGCCAAGTCTCAATCCATCTGACCATTTTCCGTGTGGGATAAAACCCTTGGATAGTAAAACACTCATTGTGAAACTATTTTCCATTGGCTTCACGGCCACACACAGCTGGACCTCCTCCTGGAGCGGCCGGCAGCCTGCTTGGAAGGGTTGGGTTTAGCATCCTGGAGAGGAGCCTGGGTGAGGGTGGGAGGAGGCAGCTCTGCCTGATAGGCCCTCCCTCCCCCAAAAGCAACCCCGCCCACCCTTTCCTCAGTCTGATTGGCGGGAGGGGTGGAGAAGGGGTGGGACAACTCAGCTCTCCATCTATTTAAAGGCAAGGGTGGGGCTCCCCTTCATCTACTTGCCTGAGACTCTTGTGCCTTGGTGGAGAGGAGCATCAGCCTGCAGAGCAGCACCATGTCTTGCGTGAGTAGAGAAAGGGATGGGGCGGCTTTGCTGGAGGTGGTGCTTCGTGGCAGGGGGACTGTGGGGAGTGTGTTGGCTTGGTGTGAGGGTACTTGCACTGTCCTCCTCCACCTGCTCATCAGCCCCTGTGTCAGAGGGTCTGCTGGAGCTGGGTGCCTGCTGCTGGGGAGGAAGGATTCCTGCTGCATCCATTACAGAGGCGTGGCTGCTATTTCTTGTTCTGGCAGGAGTGGTTTTTTTTTTTTTTCCCCTGCAGGATCCCTTTGGGGAGGTATGTGGGGGGTCCTTGCTGGGTTGGCTCCCAAGCCGGGGTAACCTGTTTTACAGCAGCTCTGCGCTGGGGAAGTAGCTGTGGTAATATTTATTGCTCTCTGAGCATCTTCTCTTCTGGGCAGCCTTGCTGCTTGCTTCCTGGCTGAAGTTTTCATGAGTCACTGAATCATTCTCTCTCCTTTCTTGTAAGGAAATGCGCTATACAGAAGTATTCTTCTGTGAGTGTCAAGGACTGCTGAGGAGATGCTTGTGTCAGAAGAGTGATTGCACTTCTCTGATTAACTTATCTTTCATTAGACTGAGGATGGTTAATCAGGGAGTGTCCCAAGTGCAAGCTTATTTATTAAAGTGGGATGGGGGAAAGATTCTTAGTATTCTTGGGGTCTTGCCTCTGCTGTGATAGAAAATGCGTACATAGGGGTTTAACAGGGTATTTTAGCTCTCCTAGAGAGGAAGTGGGGAAAGGTGTGTACATGGAGCAGGAGAATGTTCTTGCAAATGCTGAGCCTACAAAAAAAACCCCAAGCCCTTGGGAGCTGGGGAGCAAAGTCTCTGAGCCCCTGGACCTGGGCAAGGCTTGAAGTTCAAATCCAAGCTAGGGGAAGGGAGTGGAGGCTCCATCCCTGCACAGCCAGGCTTGTGTGGGAGGGTGTGAGACCCCCAAGGCACACAGGTGTGTTTGGGACAGGGTGGGTGTGATGGGAGCTTGCAGGTACTTAAGCTTCACTGCTGTGAAATACAGATATGTTGATGACAACAGCAGGAGAAAGGTTGGGAAATTGGGCACATGTCCCATGTGACTGGGGTAACTTCTCTGAGATGTCCCTGGTGCAA
The DNA here is from genome assembly GCF_018139145.2 of Gymnogyps californianus. Lineage (NCBI taxonomy): Eukaryota > Metazoa > Chordata > Aves > Accipitriformes > Cathartidae > Gymnogyps > Gymnogyps californianus. The sequence goes on from NC_059471.1 coordinate 161,171,402, forward strand.
TGCCCTAAGGGAAGGGAGCTTCCCTGTCTCTCCAGCGGTCCAAAGCAATGCACTGTCTTGCAAGGCAGCAGGGAGAGCTGCCAAGTCAGCGCAAGTGAGGCAGCAGATACTGAGCTAATGTCTCTGCCTCCACATTCCCCAGGGACCAGTGTGCACCAACCTGGGTCTCAAGCCTGGCCAGCGCCTCATTGTCAAGGGGAAAATTGCACCAAGCGCCAAGAGGTAAGCTGTGCTGCCCAGGCATGGCCAAGGCACCACACTAAGTTGTCTTCTGCTGGTGGGGGACAAAAGGAATCCCTCCCTTGGGGAGGAGAGGAGCAGCTTTGGAAGGGGTTAACACCAGCAGTGCTTCCCAGTGAGTCATTGCCTAATGCATGTTGCAGACGCACTCTACTGCCAAGGGACTAAGCCAATGCAGATGTGAAGCTCCAGCTGCGTGCACTGGCAGTGACCACATCCTCTCTACTGCAGGGTAAAGGAAACGGAAGCTGTGTCTATACTGAGATTTGGTTTGAGATCATCCCCACAGCCACGTCCTCTCCCCTGCATGAAGATGGCCCAGGAATAGGGACACCATTACAGTGCCCTGCTTCACTGGGCAGGAGGAGATTATGGCCCAAGCAGCTGGGAGGTCTTGGGTGCTCTGGCTCCATGGATACTCTGAGCCACAGCTCCAGCTGATGGTGCAAATGGAAAGGCTGCATGTTGCAGCAGGGGGTCTCAGGGTGTTGAAGTTTGCTTTCACCCAGTGGAGATGCCTCTCGGATGCTGGTGGGGAAGGAAGGAGGGAAGCTGGTGAGCGGGCAAGTGGGCTTAAGTGGAAATGTGCTCCTAAATGTGCAGGGATCAGGGTGGCTGGGGCCACCAGGGAAACCTCTGCAGCAGCCCCCAGCCCCCGTGCAGGTCTGAGGCTGGTGGGGCCTCTTGATGGGTAAGGTGGAGACCGTAGCTGCTGTACCAGCACTAGCGGTGTTCCAGGAAATATGTCCCAGCTCTTCCCGGTGCCTTTGAAGTTTGATAGCGTTGGAGTGAAGCCTCTTGGGCTTTCTCTTGCCAAATAATATGCCTCCTCTCTTCTCATCTGGGTAAGAGGCCTGGAGGCAAGGTGGACACTGGGCTAGGAGGCTGCTTCCTCCCACTGCCATTGCAGATGCTTTGGGATAGCTAATGACATGGTAATTATTTCAGCTGCCTGCAGGGTGGGGAGAAGGCAGTGGCTGTCAGGCAGGATGCAGCACCAGCTAACTGGGGCTGAAAGGAAACCTGTGGAAAGCAACTGACTTCTTGGGAGCTGGTTTGGGTGCAGGATAACTCCCTGTTCAGGGCTCTAAGTGCTGAACCTTTCTCTTGTTAAAAGCTTTGTGCAAACTAAGTGGTGTCTCTCCCAGGGATGGCACTGTGGGGCCTATCACCCCAACAGAGGTGAGTACCCCTTAGTGACACAGCACCATCTTTTAAGGGAAGCTGTACAGTTTAGCGAAGGGTTTCTCTTTGGTTACCCTCAGCTGGGCTTGAAGCAACAGACTCAGATGTTCATGGTAATGAGCAACATGCTACCATAGTATTGATTAAAACAGTATTGATGTCGTCTTTCTCTGCAGCTTTGTGATGAATCTGGGGAAGGATGCTTCCAACCTCGGCCTTCACTTCAACCCCCGTTTTGATGCTCATGGTGATGTGAACACCATTGTGTGCAACTCAAAGAAGGTGGAAGAGTGGGGTGCAGAGCACAGGGAGACTGTCTTCCCTTTCCAGAAGGGGGGCACAGCAGAGGTGAGGCCTGAGATGCACTCTCTGTACATGCCCTGGTGAAGGGAGTGTGTTTGGCACAGGGCACCCAACTGCAGGGGCTGTCTCAGGACTGTCTGTACAGGAGGTGGCTGGCTTCTACTTGGCCCGTGCCACCACCCAGGGCTCTGAGCAGTGATGGAGGTTGAGGATCAAACACGCAAGCTCTGTCTAGCTCAAAGGGATGTTATATTGAACTGAGCAGAGAATAGGCGTCTCTTGGGAGACCAGAATAACATTCCTGCTGTGGAAGAGCAGGTTATGCTGCTGAGCGTGTTCACCCTGCAAAGCGGAGGGTGGCACAGCAATGCTGCAGAGGGGAAACGCTTGAGGGTATCTTGGCAGAAAGTTTTTCTGACTTTTCCATTTGTCTTGCAGATCACTTTCAGCGTCAACCAAAATGATCTGACAGTCCACCTGCCAGGCCACCAGTTCACGTTCCCTAACCGGCTTGGTCTCTCTGTCTTTGACTACTTTGATACACAAGGGGACTTTGCACTCCAGTCCATCAGCTGGGAATAACTTCCTCTGACACCTCCATATCCAAGATACAGAAAAAGCAATCAATAAATAAGAGTTTTGGTCTACCCAGTTTCAAAATCTAATCTGTTTCATGCTGCAAGTCCACATGGGTTGGTCACCCTGCTGGGGGAGTGGGGGAAGGAGAGTAGCCAACTTTGAGTACTGGATGTGGGTGGGATTGTGCAGCCTTAGCCCTTAAAGTCATGGATGGAGAGGAGGGTGAGGGTCAAAAGCCTGGGAAGGCAGAAGGTAAAAAGCCCAAGGAAAGTCTTGGGGGGAAGCACTGGGGCTAGATGTGACTAGGGGGGAAAGTGGAAGGGTCCCTTAGGCAAAGTCACCCACTCTTGAGGTCTAGACTGACACCTTACCCTGTCTGAGTAAAATGGGTTGATTAAATCTATTTCTCCCTAAACTAAGCATTCCTGGCAGGCCTCAGACAGCCTTGAGTTGCTGTGCTAGGCAAACCTAGTGGGGTGTGGAGCGAGCAGAATGTCCGCAATTGTGCTAGCTTTGGCCTGCACCTCTCTGTAGAGGCTGGTCCTACTCATGACACAGCTCTCCCATGTCTTCTTGGGACCTCTTGCTGCTGCATGGCGACAGCAGTAGAAAAGAATGCCTTGCTGGGTGTGGCAGAGCATGCAGTGGGCTCCTCATCCAAATCTTTTCTTCCAATAACTGCAGAAGCACAAATACTGTTGGGCTATACCTCCTGTGGTGCATGAGGGCAGTAACCTGGAAGGGTCTGCTTTTATTCTGCACCATGTGCCTTGCCTGGTCCATCCAGAGCTGGGAGAGGCAGCAATGTCCAGCTGGGGTGTGGGATCCTGAGGATGTGTCCACTATGCTTTTGTTACCCCTTTGCTCATGTTAGCCCAAATGAGCCTGAGCACTTCTCAGTCTAAACTGAGGCTAGCCTCTGAGGAGTCTGGAGATGATGAGGCATGTTTGATTTTACAGCATAGTTCTCACCAGGCTGTGGGTTGTTACCCAAACTGTCAGCCAGCAGCTGCCTCGAGGGCTCTCCCAGTCTAATGCTACTTTGGCAGCAATGACTACTGCTGCTGGGCAGGCTGTGCCTGGTGGGCACAGGAAAGGTGGGAGCTGACCTTTCTACAGTGCACAGCAGTTACCAGGTAGGCCTGGGATGGAAGGACCCAATCTTTGGGCCCTCACTTCCAGGCTTGGCCATGAGCAGCGCGAAGCACAAACAATCTGATGTCCTACAAGGACTCTCTGCAGGCCTGGCTGGGCTGATTCCTCCCATTAAGCAGCTGCAGAGCAGCTGGAGTACGGGAACTTGCTCCTCCGGCAGCAGCACCTCCTGTTCTTGCTCCATAATTCATGAGGCTCTGCCAGGTCCTGTGTGTCAGGTACCCATGCAGAGGGAAGCTTGGCTGCTAGGAACTGGGGGGCTGAGGAGGAAGAGAGAGACGAGTTGGAGACAAGGGCTCAAGATGGGCTTTTGAGCTGAGAGGCAGGAACACTTGGGGTGTACAAGCAACTTGAGGCTCTGCAGCTGGATCTCTCTTGAAGCCCTGTGTTGCCCAAAGCCAGTCTGCTCTGGATGATCGCATCCCGCTCTTTAGGGCTATGTCTATAATAGTAAACACAACATCTAACATTGCCACCCTGTACACAGGCATGGCTGGGGGACAGCATAGCTTGGGAACTCTTCCCATGGGGTGATATGGATGAGGCCATCCTTTCTGGGGATGAGAAGAGACTTTAGCTGTATGGAAGTGAGCTAGATGACCTCAAGGCAAGAGACCCGGCCCAGTTTATGCAGTGGTGTTGACACAGTCTGGCAGACTAGGGTGCATTTGGTAGGCCAGAGAGTTGGGGATTTCCTCAGCCACAGCAGGGATATGCTGCTGGTGAGAGTCCCCTCCATGAGCTGTGATGAGGGACATGTAGTGGAGCTCTTTCCATGCAGCTTCCTCTGCTGGGCTGATCTTGAAAGCTGAGCAAATGTGCCGACCTCCCCGAGCAGTACTTCGGAGCAATCTCACAATGCCTCTTAACTGCACTTGGGAGTCTTTTTTTAGAAAGACTCTTCAAAGATTTTTTTTGTGGAGGGTGGGGGAAGAAAGCTGAGTGTAAGCTTTACCACAAGAGGATGAACCTTATTCAGGTCTCCTGCTAGCGTGGCTGCTTCTTGAAGTAAAAGTGACTCACTGGTCCTGTGAAATCTGTGACTCACTGTTGTCCTGAGTTTGTTATGGCTTGGCCCGTTTCTAGTGAGGAGGTGAGGGGTGGCGAGGGTTCCCCAGCTGTATAATTTACACGTATTGAGGCTGACTGCTCCCTTCCACCCACTCCCCAGCCTTGCACAAGGTGGAGGCTGGCATGCGAGGGCTGAAGGACCTGAGGATGGAGTCAGGATCCTTGAGACAAGCGTCCTCTCCCCCAGCTGAGGAAGGTGAGCGGCCTTGCAAAGGGGAAGGCATGAAGGGGAAGGCACCACAACAACAACAATGGAAGACACTGCACGCCAGCATGGAAGGTGATGCACTTTTATTTCTTGACTCCACCCCAGCCAAAGGCTGGGAGATATTCCCAACCTGGGGCGCTGCTCACCCCTTGCTTTCCCCCACAGACCCTGACAACTCCCCGAAAGCCAGGGGGATGCTGTGGCCTCCCACTGAGCCCCCCACAGCCTCCCGGGAGGGTGCCGGGGACCGTGCTGTGCCCATCCTGCTGTGGCCAGGGCGCCGGCGGTAGCTGCTGGCGAGCAGGGTGTAGAGGAAGGGATTGACACAGCTGTTGCCGTAGGCCAGGCAGGTGACACCGAAGTTAAGGTAGGCCTGGGCAGTGGGGCTGATGCCCAGCCCCTCGCCCCGGTACAGCCTGGCCAGCTGCCAGGCCCAGAAGGGGAGGAAACAGGCCCAGTAGGCCACCACGATGGCAGAGATCCTGGAGAAGAGCCGATTGGCAGGGGCCCGGCCGGCCACCGGCAGCCCCAGGCCCCAGGTGGAGGACCGGTACGCCCAGGCCAGGCGGGTGTAAATGACACCAGCACCATGCCGGGTGCCAGGATGCTGGTGGCGAAGAGCACCGTCAGGTAGAGCCGGAAGGCCGCCGGTGTCCAGGTGGGGATGCAGATGCGCTTGTGGGGGCCGTCCCCCTCCCGCAGCTGGGTCATCACCATCATGGGGGCCGTAAGCAGGAGTGAGAGGAGCCAGAGGATGGCGCTGGCCAGCTTGCGGTAAGTGTTGCCGGCCCGCCTGGCCCGCAGCGGCCTGGCCACCGCCCAGTACCTCTCCAGGCTGATGGCGGTCAGGAGGAAGATGCTGGCGTGCATGGTGAGGAGGTCCAGGCTGAGCAAAAGCCTGCAGCCCACATCCCCGAAGAACCAGTCATGGGCGAAGTAGGTGCAGACCACGAAAGGGATGGTGGAGAGGTACAGGAGGTCAGCTAGGGCAAGGTTGATCACGTAGACACCCAAGGAGCCCACTGAGTGGCCCGCCACCCTGCCGGAGGCCACCACCACCGTGTAGATGTTCCCTACCATCCCAGTGAGGCACATGACCAGCAGCACTGCACCCAGCGGCCCCGTGACCGGGCTGTCCCCTCCCAGGACACTACTGTTGTCACCCCCGCCACTGCTTTCCTCCAAGAAGCTGCCACCCTTGGGATCCTCTCCAGGCCTTGCGCTGATGAAGGAAGGGTCATAAGACATCTTTGGGTAGGGCAAGCAAGAGCAAGTCAGGCTGTCAGAGACCCGTTCCTTCCCCCTGCCTTCCTGCCTCGCTGTACAGGACACGTCTAGCCTTAACGGGAAAGCAGCTGAGGGAAGGGAAGAACAGCGAGAGTTCGTCAGACATAGGGTACTTCAGAGAAGTCTATTTCTCACCTCCAGCTGCCCAGTCCATTTTGCTGATCTTGTCCATTACAAGCTCAAGCTCTGTCCGGTGGTTTTCCTTAACCATCAAAGGGCTGAGAAAGGGACACTGCCCTCCCCTTCAAGACCAATAGGTGCAAAATAACCTCTGCCAGCCAGGAGGAAACGTCTCTCCTCTTCACCAGCTCCTCATTTGTTGCTTCTCCAGTGTTCACTGGGCCCACAGAAACCAGCAGACTTGGTGGACAAGTGGATTTCTCCTCTCAAGTCTGTGTCCTCTCAGCTCAGACAGCCTCTGGAGAGGTGGGCTTTGCCCCCCTGAACCAACCCCTGGAGAGTTGCCTTGCCCACTGCACAGAGGAATGTGTCTGACTCACAGCTTCACACACCGGTGCGAACGCAATCCCAGCTTATACTGGGCTTTTAGCCACTAGCTGAGGAGTCCTACCAGCTCCCTCCTCTTTCTTGCAGACACGCTCTTTCTTCCCCCATGTCTTCCTGCACCTTCTTCCTGCTCCCTCTTCCTTCTTGTTCTTGTTTCCCTTTCTTTTTCCCATTTCCCCTCGCACAGTTGTCTTCATCTGAGAGAGGAGATAACTCAAAGACTCCCTAATGTGGCAAGAGGGGGAAAAGCATTACACTGTGGCTTTAGAAGGGAAACAAGGGCCAGCCCTGAAAGTGCAATAGGCAGGGAGCTGCCACACTGCTCTCCTTGGCCCTTAGCCAAGCCAGGCTGAGAGGGCCTGTCCCCCACTCCCTTCCAAGGACATCAGGGCCCCTTGAGGTGTAGACAATGGATGTAGCCCCCATTTTGCAGATGGTAGGACATGTCACATTTTCTATCTATGACCTGGCCCTGTTCCACCCTTGTCACCCAGTCAGAAGCAAGCCCCTAGAGACTCAAAGGGCTGGATATTTCAGACCCACTTTTCCCTCCCTTCCCTCCAAAGACCATCCTCCTTCTCTAAGCTTTCCCCCTCCTTCCCTTGAACACCCAGGACCTGCTGCCTCACCTCAGAGCAGGGAGCAGAAGCCTGTTAGGTAGGCACCATCGCCTTCTGGTGGGGCATCACTGCACAACACCTATGCCCCCACGCATGCACTCAACGCTACCCTGCTCTTTCTTCGCTACCCTGCTCTTTCTTCGTGCACATCTGAGCCTCATTCACCTCAGGAAACAGACACAGTGGGACAGAATTTGCAGAGCAGAGACAGATGCGCCACTACTAAATGTGCTCTGCTGTTAGGTCACAGGGGTTTTCAGGCCACTCCAGCCACGCTCTTTTGCATCGTCAGTATATTAGCTTCTTTGTGGCTGAGTCAAACGCCTCCACTCACCTCCAGCAGCGATAAGTCAGCAGCAAACAGGAGAAGGAACCATCCCATCGGTACTGCCCTCGCTGCAGTAGGATCCAAGCACCTTCCCAAGCAATATGCTCCATGCAACAGCAACAGCTTCAGCATGACCATGCCACAGGAGTGGGCGTATGGCACATACGGCATTGATGGAGGGAACTTCAGAGGCCTCCCTCTGGGTTATCTGTATCAGCTCTTGGCATGTCTGGGTCACGGTCTCTACTCTTCTTCACAGAGAATTGAATGTGCAGGTTGTTTAGATGGGGCTTGAGGTTTTTTTTAATGATCTGCCCCATTTCATGTTACCAGAACTGAAAGGCACTTTGTTTTGGAACACAAGCTTTGCAATGGCCTTCAGTTTTTAGGACAGTCATGCTCCAAACTGGGAGAGATCACCAAACTGCAGTGAAAATAAATACACTTTTGGGTGGAAAGCTCCATCGTGCCATGGCAGCAGGATGAGTGATGCTGCTTCTCATCCAGGAAGCTGGTGCTCCCAACAGGTTGTGGTGGTCTCAGCACAGAGAGGAGTCCCCAGAGAAGCACAGGGGGACCATGACTTTGCCCATTTGGCTCTGATGGGAAGATTCACAGTCCACGTGCCCCAGGAAATGCAATGAATAGCCATGGCTCTTTGCTCTGATTGTCTGTGCTTTTTTTCAAAATGACCTCATACCTTAGCAGTTAGCAGCTCAGCTCATTCAGGAAGTTAAAATAAATTACAATGGGATTTTTTTATTCATTTCTTTAGGAGCTAATTAAAATACTGGTTGCCTCATTAATTCCAGTCAGCTCCCCTTAACACATGAGATGCCTACTCTCACACTGCCTGCGTAAAACTGCAGACACATCAGATATACTACAGTCATCAGCAGAACTCAGCTGGTCCTTCCAGCATGTGAAACACAGCGCTTCCAGAAGAGCTTTAAGAGATGATCTTTAAGATATGAATCATGGGTTGATTTAGTGGTTAGGGCTAAGTGTTACTAGAAGGACATGAACATACAGACTTCCCTGTTATACTACTGCATAAAATTATATGTATATGTGATATACAATATAAACATATGTAACGTATATGGCAGAATGAAAGTGCCAGGCCTTTGACATACAGAGAATGACGGAGCAGAGATCCACGTATTACTATCTTCAGACATCAACCCCTAGGCTCTAGTAAAGACAACAGAGAGTCTGAACTCTGTATCAGTCATGTCATAAGCTGTTCTCTGCAGGACCCAACTTCTCTCCATTGGTTTGACTAGAGACTCAAATTTGACAGCTGAACTTCAATGGCATGAATATCCCTCACAGTATGTTCCCCAGGGCAGTATTCCACCTCCCATCGCTTTTTGTTACGTGCACACACACACACGCACATTATCCACATACATACATGTATACCCACACATTGTTTTTGAGTGGATCTCTTAATCTTCTCTGTAGCAATCATCGGAGGAAGGTCTCCACACAAATGTGGTCTGAGGAAGCTTTCAAGCCTATACACGGCAGGAGGAAACAGGCCTCACATTGGGCTGTCAGATTACATCTTTTAAGTGACCTTTCTCAACTACAGCTCTAACTAAATGATCAAATATCTAGATGTTTCACATCTCTGTCGCCAGCAGAGAAGCCATTTCTTGTAAAGAACAGTCTCTCCTAGTCCAGCAGCCCCTGCAACCCACTGGGGTGTAGCTCCAGCCAGGCAGCTGTTTTCTTGCGTAAGGTAGGTGGCTGTCTGCAGTTTCATGCAGGAGTGATGCTAGGTCCCATGTCCAACATAGCAAGTGCCAAGTTTTCAAGGCCCGCCTGACAGGCAAGGCCTGCCAGCATCCAGTCAGATCACAGCAATTTAACAGTGACAGGTTGCACTGAGGATTCAGACTCACAAAGTCTTGCACTTGAAAGGAAGCAGCTTAATTGGGCCCTCAGAACAAAGTGGACCATCTATGGGGGAAAAAAGTGCTTCAAAGGGTGCTTCAAGAGCACTGTGTTTCTCTGATGTCGATCTCCTCTCCTCTCCTGATAGCCCACCCAACAGGACCAGGTAGAGTCGAGTCATAGCGAGGTTCCTGCATGGCTTCCTAGGATTTAAACTTGAAGTAGGCTTCAACTGTAGTGAAGGAAAAAGGTGGCGCATTAGGGCAACACCCTGAATCAGAGTGGCAGGAGGGGAAGGAAACAGCATCCAGGCACTTACTTGCATATTCCTGTGGTGTCATGGCCTGGTTGATGACACTAGTGAAGGCTGCGATCCAGTCCAGCTGGTCAGTCTCTGTCTCGCAGGTGAAGAGGTATTCCCGGTCGGGGGTGACAATGGTGAGGCCATAGTGCCAAGAGAAGTTGCCCTGTGTCCCCAAAGGCAATCCCTTCTGGACGCTATATCCATTCTCTCTGCTGCCCACGAATACCTCACCCTTAGCAAATGCATCCTGCATATCAGGAGGGAAAGAGAGGGATTTATGGAATCCCAGAAGAACCAGGGAATAATAGCAGTGTACCTAAGGACAGGAGGAGAGTGGGTGAGGATGAGGGATGTAGCAGCAAAAAGATTTGAAGGTGGTCAGGGGATTCAGAAGAGCAGGGAGGCTATGCTCAAAGGCAGTGGCGGAAAGGGAAATTTAAGAGCATAGATCTCAAGAGGTCTGAGAGAAGAACTGCTGCTCCTGTCTCTCCATGTCACCCCCCATGTCACTCTCCTCCCCATCACCACCTTTACACCACTGCCCTCCCTGTTCCCATTGTTTGCAGGCAGTGAAACAAACACAGAAAGCATGCAATGAACTAAGTGGGACGAAAAGGGGAAGACCTAGAGTCCATTCAGAGCAGCTGGGGAACCTGCAAGCCTCCCTTACTGCAGGGCAAAGACTCTCAAAGACTCTGGTTGCACTTTGACCCTGCCCTCAGCACTGTTGCCTGCAGCTGCCAGAGGTCAGATCTCCCCCTCACCAAAGGGTCCTTGAAGTACATGAGCCTGCGGTGATCCAGCGTGAACCAGCGCTTCTTAAAAGCCTCTCTCTGCTGTGAAGGGAAGAGGTGACATATGTAAGGGGACAGTGCCCTCTGCTGCAAGCAGTGCAAATGGATACCCAAAATTCATCCCAACCACTTGAACCAAGCCCCTGCCTTAACAGCAACCTCCTCCTCACCCTTTCTGAGCTGAGAGTGAGGATCAGTATCAAGTTTTTCAGTCCCAACTGCTGTCCCCAACTCTTGGACTTCTGTGAAGGACCCCAGAGTTGAGACAGGAGAAATCTAGATGCTAAATACCTGTAAGGTCACGCACACACAGACACATGCAGAGAGATCTGTTGTTCTGGGAGAAAGCAGGGACTCTGGCTTCATCTACTTTCACATATGTCCTTCCCTTTCCTTTTATTCTCCCCTCCCTTGGTGCACACACACTGTTCCCACGGGTGTCTAAAGAGTCAGGGGGGAATGGGGAAACAGCAGGAGAAAAACATTGAAGTAGGGAAGGTCAGTGGCTCTCTGGCAGGTCCCTGTTAGATTTTTTCTCCCACAGCAGCTCACCTTGGGACCAGTCTTCTCCATGTATCCCTCCTTCAGGAAGTTTCTTGTCAGCCGATTTTTAATCTAACCAAAAGGCAAGAATAACATTCACTCAGCCATGTTCCTTCGCTTTTGTCCCCGACCCTTCCTTCTATTCCCCCAAATTCAGTTGCCTTTTAAATTCATGTTTGCAGAACTGCCTAGCCAAGAGTCATTTCTGCCTCCAAAGTGCCCAGAAACAGCAGAGAGTGGTTGTTCTCTGGCCACCACAGGCCCTTTTACACACACTTTCTCATCCCTCTATCTAAACACTGCCATTTTCACTTCTGTACCTGGGGTTGTAATAGTAACTAATGGGCTCTTTTATCACATAACCGAGTACCAGCGGGAGACTCAACACTGCGCTCTAGTGCTGCCTTACCTCATTATCGCTGGCAATGGGAAATGCTACCTTCAGATAATGGAACTGCACAGAGCGAATGGCATTGAACCAGTCCACTACCTCCTGAGAACGAAAAAGGACAGGACAGAAAGCTTAGCCAGAGCAACAGTGAGCCATCTAAATTCACCCAGCTGCACCCAACCCTATGTTAACTACAAACACAGCCAGCTCTCCCTCCCCAGCACCTACAGCATCTCCCTCACACCCACACAGCCAGCACGGCTGCCCCATTCCCCACATGCACAGGCAGCACATCTGCACATCTTCTACGGCAGCTCCTCCCACACAAACCAACTCAGCCCATGCTCCTGCCCTGCTCCCTGCAGCAAAACTCTCTCACAGACACACAAACACAGAGCCAGAACCCCCACCCTGTTACCTACAGCAACTCACACACCCCCCCCCCGTCCTACCCATGCTTCAGACTACTTAATATCAGCAGCTTCTCAAATCAGCTCAAGTGCTTTGCAGTGTTTGATGCTAAAACCAGATACCTTTCCACTTTCATGGTAGACAAATATATTCCGGGTCTTGTTGTCTTTGAGATAGGTGATCTGCAGGCCATTGGGGTTTCCAATCTTCACTGGCTGGAACGTAGCATTAATGACATCTATTTTAACATTGATTTTGGGTTCTTTGGCCTGAAAACAGAATGGCATTGGTCATGCATGAGCAATCCTAGTGGAAAAGAGACCTGAGCTACTGACTTACTGGGGTAAGGCAGGGTCAGAGGGTTTTAAAACATAATAACTGCCTCTTCCCAACAAAACTGTTGCAGCACACACTCCCTTCACTGTGTGGTGTGCTCGAGCCCAAAGAGTGGCCCAGCCCCTCCAATTTAGATTTGAGCTGTGCCTACTCTGGAACTGCCAGTGAAATACTGACAGTGCATCTGACTTTACAGCTGAGCCAGTCTAAAGGCTAACTGACCTCAAAAGGAAAGAGCCCACTCCTAGAATCCTAGGATAGTTCAGAAGGGACCTTTAAAGGTCATCTAGTCCAACCCCCCCGCAATGAGCAGGGACATCTTCAGCTAGATCAGGTTGCTCAGAGCCCTGTCCAACCTGACCTTCAAAGTTTCCAGGGATGGGGCATCTGCCACCTCTCTGGGCAACCTGTTCCAGTGTTTCACCACCCCATTGCAAAATATTTCTTCCTTATATCTAGTCTAAATCTGCCCTCTTTTAGTTTAAAATCATTACCCCTTGTCCTATCGCAACAGGCCCTGCTAAAAAGTCTGTCCCCATCTTTCTTATAAGCCCCCTTTAAGTACTGAAAGGCTGCAGTAAGGTCTCCCCTGAGCCTTCTCTTCTCGAGGCTGAACAACCCCAACTCTCTCAGCCTTTCCTCATAGGAGGGGTGTTCCAGCCCTCTGATCATTTTTGTAGCCCTCCTCCGGACCCGCTCCAACAGGTCCATGTCTTTCCTGTGTTGAGGACTCCAGAGCTGGGTGCAGTACTCCAGGTGGGGTCTCACCAGAGCGGAGTAGAGAGGCAGAATCACCTCCCTCGACCTGCTGGCCACGCTTCTTTTGATGCGCCCCAGGATACAGTTGGCTTTCTGGGCTGCAAGCGCACGTTGCTGGCTCATGTCCAGTTTTTCATCCACCAGTACCCCCAAGTACTTCTCTACAGGGCTGCTCTCAATCCCTTCATGCCCCAGCCGGTACTGATACCGGGGGTTGTGCCGACCCAGGTGCAGGACCTTGCACTTGGCCTTGTTGAACCTCATGAGGTTCACATGGGCCCACTTCTTGAGCTTGTGCAGGTCCCTCTGCCATGGCATCTCCTGCTCCTCCCTACCCCAAGCCATTTCCTCCCTTGTGACAGTATATTAGCACTTGCCCCATTCATTTTAGGGAGATGAATGAGCAGAAAAGTAGCCCTCCTCAAAACAAACCAAACAACAGGTTTTTGCCAACTTGGCTCACAGCGGGGTGAGGCTGGTTCCAGGGATGGTGCAGGATTACACAGCCAGGCAAATGGATAGGGGTGAAGTGAAAGATCAGACCTTTTATCAGCAGTGAGGGAAAGGTGTAGGGAAGCACAAAGGGAGGATGGGAAATGTCACCCTGACAGTAGGAAGGGCACCCCTCTCCTCAGTGACATGTTTCTGTTATCATGCCTGGCCTGGGATGAGCAAGGCAACCTCAGAAACATGCGTAGGAAATAGAAACATCTCTGTGACCCCACTGCCGTGGGTGGAGTACGCACTGAGGTGGGAGTTGACCACCATACTCACATCCTGCTTGGTGAAATACTTTAGACATCCCTCTCTCTCAGACAAGAGGAACTTGCGGGGTAGGAACTGCCCGTTGTCTCGACCTCGCTTCCAGAGGATGCCTTCCTTCACCCCTAGGAGCAGAAAGGCCACTTTTAAGAGCATCCTCCCACAGGCACAGCAGGCTTCAGAGCGCTGCATGCAGCCTGGGATCCCAGCCACACCTCTGGGATAAAGCACATGATGGACTATTGCTGAGAACAAACACTTGAGAAGGAGAAGTCTCACCTCTGACTTACAGCTGAAGATGGTGGTGTTCCTGGGTTTGCAGCCCAGGTAAACGGTCACCAAAAGACATTCCCAGATGCTTCTCACCTCCTAGTCCGGCTCCCAATACTGCCTCTGACAGTGTGAGAGCCGTGTCTCCTGTGAACACCAGAGTCCTGGCCCATGCAGACCCTGGCATGGGACCAAAACTCTTCCCACTTGACTCTGCAGGCCTTTGGGCTCCAGTGCCTTGTGTCACAGCACTAGCAGTGTCATTTCAAAGACAACTGCCATGGCTGGAGGAGGTGGCATGCAGCAGGATAGAAATTTCTTACTGCAGAAGTCTGGCTCCACCAGGACAGCAAATGCCTTTGAAAGATATCAGCTGGTAATACCAGGCTTGGAAGCAACCCATGTCAGTGCCAACCTATGCTGTCCACAATTTAACCCCCCCAAAAACAATGCCCTGTAAGAACCAGCTGGGTTCTCAGGGGTATTTGTGTGATTTGCAACACTGACACTATGAGCTTTCTCCTCATGGTGCTCAAAAGCTTCCAGCGAAGTCAACAGGCAGGATACTTTTGATGCTGTGCTCTGCTCTTACCATCAGAATATGGCAGCTGTTTTCCCGGCTCGGTGAACTCTTTGCGTTCATATTTGGCCCGTATCCACTGTTCTCTCAGCACTCTAGGGAGAGAGGTGACAGGTAGCTCAGAAACGAACTAGAGGAACCTGTAACTGCCCTTCCCCCTTTTCTTCTGTATGCAGCAACTTACTGGCAGTCATTGTAGGTTGGCTGGTAATAGTAAATAGGGATGTGAGCTTCATATGTGGCTTTAGTCACAGCATTCCCATGCTTGGCCAGAAACTGCAGAGTTAGACAGAGAGTTAGTGCCTTCCTTTGATGCAGGCTCATGTTGGACCTTTTTCTTTCCTGACCCACTACAGGGCTAGATGCACATCGAGCTCTAATGGAGCATTCTCATTCCTCTCCATTGCAACATCCCAGCGAAGGGCTGGCTACAGCCCTACAGAGGGCAAAGCTTTCTGGCTACAGAAAGGTGGGCCTCAAAGGTCTTGTCTACTCTAAGAAGTTACACTGATTGCACTTGAATCAAAAGAATGCTATAAATGTCACTTCTGTGAGGCTGGGTGCATGCACATTCAGTGGACTTGCTGCCATGCCCCACATCTCCGGGGAGACCGAGTTCAACAACAGCTCTGCAACGCTGTCTAGGAGGACATTCCAAACCTCTTCGCTCTCCTCCGAAGAGCAGTGAGATACAGATTATTTTCTTTGGATCTCTGGAAAATTTTTTCAGTCCCCTGACGATTAATTGGTTGAGAGGGCTGTAACAGGGAGAAGTCAAGTTCCCATAAATGCTGTTTTTCTCAAGAGATCACATTATATCTGGAAACTCTTCTCGGAGCATGGAATTGCCCGAGATTTCCCCCTCGGACTGCTGAAACCAAGAGGAGACATTGAGGCTGGATGGTGCTGGAGAGTGGGAAATGAGTAACCTGGAGCGCTAAAGACCCTGAGCCTTGGCAAGATACGTTGCAAGAGCTCTGCATTTGCCATGAAGTAACAGGACACGGGAGACACATAAGGCAAGTGCATCCTACCTCTCCCAGTGGGTTATGGGGAGCTATCCCTGCTTGAGTATCCAGAGCATGAGTAGCAAAGGGACAGATTAAATCAGATTAAATCTCCAACTCTGTGAGGACAAAGGGCTGATTCTCCCAGGACAGTTAGTTTATGGCCTAGACCCAACCCACCTGACACACCAGTGGGGATAAAGATCTCACCTGCACCTGAGCATCATCCCAGTGGTCCATCTTCAGGGATTTGACTTTGCTGATGCTAGGGATGTTGCGGTGAATTCCTGAACAGCTGAGGCATATAAAGACACCCAAAGTAGAGGATGCCCAGTCAGGATCTGAGGGTATAAAAAAGGGTATGACTAGAAGCAGTAAATTCCCCTGGGAGATATGCCTCAACTGAGAATGTAGTCCTGAAAACAGAGAGCTGGGTGACCACAGTTTCATCTGAGCTCATTAATTAACACCCAAGGTACAGATGCCAGTCAGAAAAAAGCATACCTATTAGTCCCTCATTCCCCCTGCTTCAACCACTGCATCTGAATCTCTAGTGACCTGAACCTTGAAAAACTCCTAAGCGTGCTGCGAACTCCCTTTGTGTAATGGGTCACCCACAATGAAAATGAAATCACCTCTGGGAAAAGACTCCAGGAGCTGTTCAGTGCAGCACAGCAAACCCCCAACAGTATTTAGCTCAGGAAGTGGAAAGCAGCCTTGAATCCAAAATTTTCCTGGGAGAATTTAAGAAGGTAAAATGGTACTAATTAGCCCAGTCTTAATTTGGCTTGGGTGGCACACTCCACGTGCCCCTTTTGGGAGAAGTACGATGGGTATTTTTAGCAGCGCTTCTAGGACCTCCAACTGGGTACCCTTTCGAGAGGGCAAGCCCTTCAGTAAAAGAAATCTCTGAGGCGCCTGTGGCAGGTTGTCAGTTCAGAGCTGAGTCATGGAGGAGACAATGCCCTCCTGAATCATGCCTTCTTTCTGGAGCAGTTAGGATTTCACCGGGAGCTTTCCTGTCAGGTCCTGACTGGGCATGACCTTGATTTGTATTTGAGATCTGACATGACTACAACCCACAGTGCTGCAGCTACACAGCCCCTGCTCATCTGGCACTACCACGTCCCCGTCCTTCTTCCCACCAGTGCTGTGGCAGCATTTCCTTCCTCCTCCCTTGCCAACTCACCTCCAGGGAGAGGAATCGAATATCCAGAGCAATGCCTCTCCTTCCTCTCCACCCCAGGCTCCTGTGCAGTCCAGATAGCTGGCACCAAATAGCTGCTAGAGACCAGCCCTGGCTCCCTGCTTCTGACTCTTCCTCCAGCAGCCCTCAGGGACTCACCTGGCTTCCCGCAGTCTGCGCACAAAGAGTTTTCCGCTCTTCTCCACACCTCCTTCAGGGCCTTCATGCTGCGCTCGTTGCCTCTGGCCATCACGTCCGAATGCTATCCCTCCAGGCAGGGTAGGGCAGGGCAGGGCAGGGCCAGGCCAGGAGGGCAGCTGCCTGTGCCTTCTGCACCTGCAGGCCAACCCACTGGGTTACCCAAGGGAGAAGGAGCCACCAGAGAGACAGAAGCTCTGGCAGACAGAGGGAAAAGGGGAAGGCAGGAGAAGCCGTAAGGTTAATGGAAGGAATGCGGAGGCCTGACGGCGCACCTGAGCCGGCTGAGTGCAGGCAGGGGGAAAGAGGCTGGAGGCTGAAGTGCACCCAGACTGTGAGTGAGGAGGAGGAGGAGGAGACCTGCCCCATGGGCGTGGAGGGAAGTGCAGCAATTAACCACAGAACTGGTTTTTCCGCATTTCTGCTGGTGAAAGGACAGGCCAGGAAAAGAGCGCAAGCAGCAAGCAAGCTGATAAAGGCGAGCGGGCCCTGAGCGGGCCCTGGACGAGCGGCCACCAGGCCGTGTCAGGACTTGTCACGCTCTGTGGGCTTGGGGGGTTGGCTTTGGCTGCCCCCGCAGCACTTTAGGAGCTTCCACCAAAGTCAGCTGGCCACCACGCGAGCATTACACCCATTTTTAAGGCGAGGACTGGGAGTGCAAGAAAGGTTCAAGAGTTCAGCCCGAAGTCGCTCAAGCCAGCAGACAAAAACATGGCAGGCCTGGTGCCCTCACCTAAATCATGCTGGTACCTCTCTCCACCATCGACTACAGAAACTATGGCGGTTTGTCCAGGTCCTGCATCTTTGAGACTCAAGTGTCAGAGCCAAGACCCATGCCCGCACTTGCCTTCCCCAGCTAAGAAGAGCAGCACAGGTGCCACTGACACCAAGAAATTACGATAGCTTGAAATAAACTCTCAGACCTTTATTGAAGAAATGCAGATGTTAAATAATTGGAAGAGTGACCTTTATTATAAAGAGATGCAGGTGTAAAATACTCAGAGGAGTGGCAGAGTGTGTCTCAGGGCAAAAGATCGAGTGCTACGCTGGCGGCACAAGCCGGTGCCATAAGAGCCTTTTCTGGGAGGGAGCTGAAGAGGAGCGGGAGCTGGAGGCACCCAAGCCTGAAGAAACCCCTTGTCCACCCCAGGCTGAACGCTAGGGCTGGGAACAGACACCTGTAAGGTCCATGATGGCTCCTCTCTCCCACCCCAGCCTGGGGGGGGGGGAGAAAGCACATCAGAAGCGGGCGAGGGGACGCCCCACACACCAGTGGGACAAGAGGACCCGATGCCGGCCTCACTCTGCTCCTTCAAGCCGCCCCGCAGCGAAGGCAGTAGCACTGGCATGCCCTCCCTCCCGCCCCGCAGCCCACCGCCGGTGATGCTCGGGGCTCCCCCGCACCCTGGGGCCGCTCTGCCCTCAGCCCAGCAGCAGCTCAGCCGACAAGGGCCTCCCGCCTGGGACCACAGAGGAAAACCAACCCTTCCACCCCCTTCGCCCGGCGAGGACGCGGGCGGCACAAAATGGCGGGTGGAGCAGGGGGCCGCCCCTCACGGCCGCCGGGCGGCGGCGGAAGGGGCGGGCAGCGGCGGCGGCAGCAGCAGCAGCGTGGTAACGCCATGGGCCGCAAGAAGAAGAAGGGTGCGGGCGGCCGTGAGGGGCGGCTGGTGGTGGCTTTCGACGAGGAGAGGCGGAGGTGAGGTCGGGCGGGCCCCGGGGCGGGGGACGGAGGCATCCCCCGGTGAGGGGGTCGCTAAAAGCCGGGGGGTTTCTGTGTTGCCGGCGGCAGGGAGTACCTGACCGGCTTCCATAAGCGGAAGGTGGAGCGGAGGAAGGCGGCGCTGGAGGAGATCAAGCGGAAGCTGAAGGAGGAGCAGAGGAAGATGAAGGAGGAGGTACCCCTACAAACACCCCCTGGTCCTCCGTGGGAGAAGGGTCCGTCCCCTCCCGCCATGGCGGGCTGGGAGCGGAGCAGGTCCGCGGGGCAGGAGGGATCTTCGGGCTTCCCCTGCCCGGCTTGCAGGGGGATGGGGCCGTCCCGGGCGGAGGGCGGGCGGCGGGAGCGGCAGAGACGCCGCAGTGACCTGTTTCCATCCCCCAGCGGCACCAGGAGTACCTGAAGATGCTGAGCGAGAGGGAGGAGGCGCTCGGTACGTGCTGGCCGGCCGCGGGCGCTGGGCCCTCGGCGGTGGGGCGGCTGGGTGAGAGGCGGGAGGTGGGCACCCGTGGTCCGACACCCTTGGCTGGGTGATAAAAGCTGGAGCAGGGGTGCTCACACGCTGTCCCCCAACGTCAGCTCCTCGCTCCTCTCGTGTGCCCCTGGGAAGCTGGGCAGCGATCTGAGCGGTGACCCCCACAGCCCTCTGGCCCTGGTGGGACAGGGCGTCAGGTGGGTTGTACAGAAAGGAACAAGCGGGAGGACATCTCCAAGGTGTTGCCAGGTTCCCTCTGCTGGGAGAAGCAGCTTGCCCTTCATGCTTGTAGTGCTGGTGTTCAAGCCCCTCCGTCCTTTAACCCTGCATGCAAAGGCTGGGTGTCACCCCCCCCCCCCCCCCAGCATGGCACTGCAGGAACAAGTGAGCGTATCTTGTGAAAAGTTGGGCACTTTGTAGTGCAGGATTTCTTGTCTCCCCAGATGAGGCTGATGAACTGGAGCACTTGGTGACATCACGGACAGAGTCTGTGAACATCGACCACCCAAACCACATTGTAACAGTGACCACCATTAGTGACCTGGACCTCTCAGGGGCACGCCAGCTGGGACTGACCACCCCTGTGGTAAAGCCTCTTGCTGCCTCTCTGGTTGTATCAGCCGTAAACATTCTTGGGTCTGGCTAGGTAGGGCTGGTACTCCCTGAATATGCCCAAATACTTGCAGCTGGCTGGGAGCAGGGATGAAAAGGGAAACTCATAACTTTCACATTCCTGCACAACTTATGTTGGGCCTGTAAAGAGGAAGAAATTTCCTGTGTGAACGGCTCACTCCAAACCTCCCTGGAATCCTTTGCTAGACGCAGCTGACCTTGTGTAAGTGAAAGGTGTCACAGGGCTGGATGGGGAGAATGTAGTATTTTAAAAGCCGATACAAAACAAGCAGCAAGATTTCAGACTTTGCTGTATGGGCTATCCTCAGCCTCTTTCCTGTGTCCTGTCCAGGAAAAATTGCTATTAGGAGGAGGAGGGATTTCTCTCTCCATGATCCTGTGCTTGGACCACAAATAAGGAAACCATTCAGTTCTGGTTATGGTTGCTTTTATTCTCAAACATATTGTAACTGAGATCTCATATTTGTTTCATGGAGGCTTTCAGACACTGTTTGACTTGATCCTTTTGATGTTCATGACTCATGGCTGGATTTGAGCTCTTTGGGAAAGTGTCTGTTTGGCAGTTAACCTTTTACATTTGTAAGGTCATCTTCTAATCTGAAAAGCCACTTAAAGAGGTTTTAATAGTAATTTAAGAAAAAAGCTGAAACCTTTAATTCATACTTTAGACTTCAGTTGCATGGCTGTTAAGATCATGCTGAAGTTTTTGGATCTTAGGGTGGATTACTGTAGGACTTCTCACTGGTTGTCCCTTTGTGAGGGGCTGCGGTAAGAAACCTTGAGATTTGGACAGCAAGGGATGTGGAGAACTAAAAAAGACTTCATCTATGACTAGATGGTTCACAAAACAGGATGAAACCAAGAAGGAGCAGAAACACTGAAATCAGAAGACTGGCTGTTTTAATGTGTCTATAGGGATTTTTTTATCTTTTTTTGCTTCCTTTTTAAGGGAAAAAGTGATGGATCAGAAGAAGAGAAAGCGGAAGAGGTGGTGAACAAGCCTGTAAGAACAATGCCCAAGAAGTCCAGAAACCCCTTCCTATCTGAAAAGTATGTATAAATTCATTCAACTCTTTGCTGCTAGACTGTGCACGCTCATCAGGAGGATCTTGCATTTGCCAGATCAGCGGTGTGGTTGTAGGGAGAGGATGCTGTGCTGCCTGGGCGCCGGTGGGCAGGAGCCAGCAGAGGGCACTGGCAGAGCACAAGCCTGCCCTGGACGCTCCATTCCCATTGCGTTGATCCCTGGTGACAGCAGCAGCAGCAAGAGGAGGAAGAGGATGTGGTGCAGGGCGGGCTTTGTCCTGAACTGTTTACCTAGTCCTTCTTCTCGGCAGATATTGCAGGGAAGGTTGTATTGCAGGGTGCAGAGTTTGCCTCTAGGATTGAAGGTCAAAAGACCCTAAAGCTTAAAGCTTTGGCATTCTCCACATTTTTCAGTATACAGGATTTACAACTGCTTTGGGGATGCGGAAAATTACTTAACTCTGTGGTGGCTAGGCAGCCCACTGCTCAGAAAATTCATTTTGGTTGTTACTGCACATGTAGACTTGCAGGTTTCCTGCCCTGTCAGGATGATGCCCAGCACAGTGGAGTTTCTCTGGGGCTTGCAGTGGCTGGCATCCATTCCTGCTGGGCCACACAGGGCTCTCCTGCTATTGTTGTGGTGTTGCCTTGCTCCTGCAGACTTTGGTCCCCAAACATTTCTCTCTTCCTGCCCTGCACAGGATCTCTTCTCTTACTGCCACGCTGCACATGCACAGCCGGAAAAAGACGAAAGGAAAGAGACCCCAACGTGGGCAAGGCCCACGCAAGAAAATCCAGAAATCCAGCACGGGGCGAACCACTAAGACTCAGCGACGGAGGCTGACAGGCAAAATGGGCCGCGACCAAGATTAATGGAGAAACTCATGCTCAGACCAGCAGCTGGGACACTGCTCCATGTCTGGCCTGCTGCTCTTTGGGGCCCCTTCATTGTGAGCAAGGGCCTTGTTTACTTGGCCCTCTGACCAGCAGTGAGCCCAGTTCAGCCTTTCTCTCACCTGGGCTCTGGCCAGGGTGACTAGACACCCTACCCATTTATTTCTGCAGTGATCTCCAGCTAAGTGTCTGGGTGCCACGGAGTCTCTAAAAACTTCTGCTGGGGGTCACATTCTCTATTTGGCATAACCCATCTGTCCTTGGGCTTCCCCTTCCAGAACTGATACTTGGCTTTATCAAAGGAGAGGATCTGGGGCAGAGTGCGACATCGTCAGGGCAATTTATGAGACTTGGAAGAGCTCTGCTTCCACTTGTGCATCAGTGCCCTGGCATTTCTGCTGTGCAGTAAATCCTTTTTCCATGGAGACATGGTGTCATCTTGTTTCATGTGTTTCTTCTCCAGTGCCACACCTGAATGCAGGGGTACTTTTTGTTCAGTACCTGTGCCAGGTGAAATTTGGTACCTTTGTGAATAAATCTTTATGAAGTCATTTTGCTAAGAAAAAAACCATTTGTGACTTATTTGAAGCATAACAGCAACTGTGCTCACACCAGTTAGCTGGAAAGAGGGGAGATGATTCCTGGTGCTTAAAGGATATTGAAATCCACTGGTGCTTGGGAAATGGAATAGCTAGGAGCTATTTCTGTGGTAACACAGAGCCAGCCAGAGCAGGAATGGCTCATTCCATTGTCTGCTGAATATGCTGATCTTAATTGCGATAGCTCAGGGGAGTATGAAATGCCCTAATGCCCTTGCTGTATGTGTGTGGCCCTCTCTGGGATGGGAGCGGCAGAGGCTGCCCTTTACCTCAGGGCTGCTGCAGTCATCAGCAGTTAATTGCTTTTCTTCTTGGGACCTCAGTATATGTTTTTTAGCATGGATGCCTTCAGCGGTGTTGGGGGCGGGGAGGGGAAGGTTTGCATGGTTGTGGTTGAGGAATATTGGTGGCAAAACCGTGAGTGAATCCTCTGCGGAGGAGAGTGAGCCTAGGCAGCATGCTGGCCTCTGTCCTGGAGTATCTGTAGGAGATGGTGGCAATTATGCCTCTGTCAGCCAGGTCTCCTCCCATGCCACATGTGTACTGGCGAGGAAATGACAAAGGAAGAAAAGGCCTGTGTGGCCAAAACCCACACCAGAAGATTGGCAGTCCAGCAATGGGTGAGTACATAGAGTCCTCGTGCCAGAAATGGGAGGGGAAGGAGTAAACCAGTGCCTGAGGCTTCGTGGAGGAACATCAGAGCAATGCTGATGGCCACCAGCCGCTAAAGCTAACGGCACCAGCCTGATGTCTCTCTCCATCATTTCTTGGAGTGTGCACACGCATGTGCACACAGAAATTATTCAGAGTGTGTTGAGGAGGAGGGCATGATCTCAACACTGACAGCAGCTACACAATTTCTGCTAGAGCATCTTCCTCTGGAGGGAACTGGGTGACCCGCATGCTTGTGGTGAGGAATGGGGTCCTTTTGCACCTCCCTTTCTCTTCCCACCATTTACCTTCTTCGGGAATTGGACACTTATCCCATGCGCCACTGGTGCCTTGTGTGCTTGGACTCAAGTCCTGTCCTGGGCTGAGTTCTTAGGCACTAACACTGAATAATCTCGATCACATCATGAAAGTGCAGTGTGTGTGGTTTCCTCACCTCCAAAATAGTTCTCATACACTGCCTTAAAGGCCATTCCAGAAAGCTCGTGGGGTTTAATGTGTGACCTTACCCATCTTCCTGTCTCGCCTCGGGGTGTTGGGTGTTTCAGAGCTGCAAAAACATGACTTGGAGGCAAGGCCAAAAGTCTGTTGCCGGACTGGATCTCATCCGAAGTGCTCAAGAGGTGGCATGTGTGGAGCACAAAGTGTTTCTTGTTCTGGTTTGAGAGTTACGTCCTCTAGAGCCGTTCTGCAGTTCTCAGGTTTGAGAGGGATGTAGGAGGGAAGGAGAGGGAAGTTCTGTTTGGAGTGGTGTACCACGCCACAGGGACTGCAGCTCAAAGCTGGAGGACAGTGTGTGACACCCTTGGTCTGGGTCGTACAGCAGCTTTCCCTTCTCTCCGGGACATAGCGCCTTGTGGAGTGACCATGGGCGGGAGGTGACTTCCACCTCCCCACCCCAGGAGTTTGCTCTGGAGCTGGGATGGCTGCTGTAAAGGAAACGTACGGTCTGTGTGTCTGTGAAATCTGCTGAAGTGTGGAGTGTGAACTGTGGGTTGGGCTGCCTTCTGCAGCCTGTAGACAGCCTGGCATGGTAGTTGGGCAGCGTTGGATTACCTCACTGTAATCCTGATGGGACGTTAAGAGTGACCTCAATAGCACTTCAGTGTTTGTTACTTTGCTGCCAGGTGATTTAGAAGAATCTCTCTGTTAGTTTGCTGTTTCCCTGGCCCTAATAACTTCTGAGCCTTTCTGAAGTGTCAGCTGAAATCTCCAACGGCCTCTTCCATGCTCTGAAAGCTCCCAGTTCCTGCTGGAAGTTGTGTTTTCACATAAAAAAAAAAAAAAGCATGTGGAAAAACTGAGAACAGAACTGTTAAATCCTATAGGGTGTTAACCATCAGGATTGTTCGCTGCACTATTGATTTCTCCATTTGATCGATTAAAGCTTTATTTTGTAATGTAAATTACTGACTCAGCCCTAGTCTGCTGTCTCTGTTACGCACAGGGCATGCAGTCGGGCTACCTCAGGATATATTGGATCAAGGATATGAGCTCCCACATGCAAGTTAGTGCGTTAAATGTTTGCCAGACACATTACAGTTCATACCAGACTGTGGCTTAAAATTGTTGTTTGCTGCTTCCCCTTGTTTTCAAGATGGATTTGAGCATTTTTGTTGGTTTTCCGCCGCCCCCCCAGCTGCTCACAAACAAGTTCCAGCTGTTCAGGAGGAGGCCACTTCCAAATATAAGGTACCTGCAAAAATCAACATGCTAGTGCGGCCGCTACTCCAAAAAGGAAAAGCAGAGACCAGCAGCTCCCTGTGTGCTCCCCCTTCCACAGCCTGCGTGCAGGCTTTTCATGCTTGGCTCTGCAGCTAGGCCACGTCGGGCACCTGCGCATTACTCGTGCTTGCGCCCGAGGGCTCGCACGGCGAGATGCAAGGCTTTGACACGGGCTGCCACGCTGGGGTTTCCATGCATGATGGCTTTCGCTGGCTAGACTGCGATTCCACACACATGCACACACAAAAATATAATTGGGATTACAGAGGATCAAAACCAGACTGGGAGCCAAAAAGGTCAGACAGCTGGGGAAAAATAGGAGCGCAGCGCAAAGGTGGCACGGTTGCAGCGTGTGCATGAGCTGTGTGATGATCACTGCACTGTATTTATTGCTCTTAAGTAGCATATCAAGCCCAAGGCTGTACCCAGTACAGTCCCACTGCTGCTTCCAGCATTGTATTGTAGAAATGAACTGGGGAAAAAAAGTTACTGGGCAAGTGACAAGAACTTTTGGGGACTAATGGAGCGGAATAACTGGGGTTGTCTGGGAAAGACAGGTTTGAAGAGTGGATTGCAAACTGCCTTCAATGGGTAAACAAAAAGTGAAATTAAACTTTTTTTAACACTCACCAGGACCGGGCAGAGAAGGAAGTTGAATTGTAGCAGGAGCAATGGAGGACAGATGTTAAGCACGTTTCACTAGGAATAGCGAGGCTCAGGCAGGGCTTGTGCTTGGCAGGTAAAGCCCAGGTTAGACAAACCTCTCTGGGGAGTGCTGTGGGTAGGGAGGACCTCCTGTTGGAGCTGTGCCGGGGACACAGTGACATTTGGCTGTCTCGGTGCTTGCGGATGAGTCCACTGCTTTGGCACCTGTTTAGGGTTCAGGTTAACTGACTCCTGGGGTGATGCCTCCGGGGGAGCAATGGGGCAGACCCTCGGCAGGCGGTGGGGTGGACCCGGGGGAGATGCAGCCGAGGGGGAGGGAAGAGGCCGAGGTATGAAGGCGCGAGGCGGGGGGATGAGCCGCAGCCCGGTGCCCCCTTCCCCAGGCCCAGCCTCCCCCCAGCCCCGGGGCCGCCAAGCCCGGCCCGGCCGGGTCGATCGCTTGCCCGCTGCTGCCGGCACGTGTGCCCCCGCACCCGTGGGCGCCATAGCCCCGAGCCTCCGCCAGCCAGTCAGAGGGCGCTATTCAAATCACTGCTCGGTGGCAGCCAATGAGAGGGGAAGGGGCGGGGCCTCGCTCCCAGCGGTTCCCACGGCGAGCTTCATTGACTGGGGAGCTCGGCGGGCGGCGAGGTGCTGGGAGCCATAGGGAAGCTGAGGTACTGGGGGTACTGGGAGGCACTGGGAGCACTGGCCATGGCTGGTTGCATGCGTGTATGCATGCCAGAGGCCATGGGGATCACAGCCTGGCAGTAGGCCCCAAGGGATGTGGGGAGCAATGATTTGCCCATCAGGCAGTGGGGCGCCATGGGCTCCAGCCACGGGTGGCACTCCATGGGCAGGGGTGGGTAGCGATGTTGGGGTGTTCCGTGCTGCATCCCTGGCAGGTGAGTGCTTAGGCTCCTGTCCAGCATTTTGTGTGAACGAGTCAAGAAAACATGCCCCAATGTGAGGAGGGAGGCTGCAAGGTTGGCACTAGTGCACCTTGCTGTATTGAAAATGAGTGCACTGACAAACAAAAATTACAGCTTGGTTTTGGCATTGACAATTGGCCCTGGTTGTTTTGGGGAGCAGCCGTAGCCTTGATCAGATGCTCTGACTCAAGTGTCCATGTTTAGGGGAGCAGTGGCATGTTCACATCAGGGATGCTGGACTCATCCCACACTGATTTCCTGTCCTTCTGTTGGTGCCTCCTCCGGACAAATTAAGCGGACCCCTCCCAGCACAGATCACATCCTCAAATCCAAGGACTCGCTCTCAAACCCTGCAGGACAGAGGAGGTGATGGTGGACGAGATGCTTGTGAAAAGCCAGGACAGAAGTGTGGAGCCCAGCTGTTATGCTAGCAATGCTTGTTGCCCTTCACAGTTTTGCAATCGACTATCCTACAGATCTCAGAAATTTTAGTGGGATCAACAAGTTTAGGAAGAGTCTTTGTGGGCTTCCAAATTTCCTAAGCTGCTTATAGCTATCCCTTTATGAGCACCATAGTCAAGAAGAAAGGTTACCTTTTTGTGCCTTTTAAGAGATCTTGAAGGAAGAAAACTTCCATCAAACAAAATTGCAGGATGTGAGCAGCATTCCCTCTGTTCGCAGGGACTCCCAAATTGGGGGGTGTCAGCAGTCATTTGAGGGTGCAGTGCCCCTTTCTAAAAGAGGTCCCTGCTGGAGCATACCCTTTTATTACCTGTATGGATCACACTGATCACCTTGCACCTGGATGCCCTTCGATTCCAGTATTGCCAGCTGAGAGCAGCAAACTTCAGTCTGGGAATAACATTCCTGCTTCCACAGGAGCCTGAGGCTGGGGGACCCTAAGCTCTGGTCTTCTGCTGCTGTTCCTTCCTCCTTTTCCTCCTGGCTGCCCCTTGACAGCAGCCCATCAGCCAAAAATCTTCATTCCTGCTATGGACGATGTCTGGTTCAGTAGATGACGTGCCCTGCATGAACTTTGAAGCCAACATATTTGCAAAGAGCCTGTGCCAGCACTGTTTCCGAGCCGCAGGGGCTCACCAGCACGCCATCCAGG
Organism: Gymnogyps californianus; assembly: GCF_018139145.2. Taxonomy (NCBI): domain Eukaryota; kingdom Metazoa; phylum Chordata; class Aves; order Accipitriformes; family Cathartidae; genus Gymnogyps; species Gymnogyps californianus. The sequence continues at coordinate 161,198,760 of NC_059471.1, forward strand.
TGAGCTCCTCCATCCCACCTGGAGGCTATGAATACTTCATTAAGGGCCCCTTTGTTCCATGTTGGGACTCCACGTGCCTTTGTAGAGATGGAAATCCCTAAGACAAAGGCTCAGCCGGGCTTTCTAGATGTCTCTGGGGAAAAGCTGCATGGGGAGAGAGTCTTCCCAGGCATAGGAATCCATCATTTAACCGTGCCCAGGCCAGAGCTGGGAGCCACCTTAGCAGGGAAGGGCTGGACACCGGGTACAAGGGACTTGATAGATCCTGGAAGGGAAAGCAGGAGTGTTGCAGATGCAAAGCTACAAGGAGGGAAGGGAGGACTGGCAGAGCAGGGACCCACCCTGGATTAATCTCTGCTTGGTGCCTGCTGGCATTTATAGCCTGCCTCACCTAAAATATGGTCCTGGTGGATGTCCCTGTGGCCCCCGGCTATCGGCTTACGGCCAGGGCTGAGTCCTGTCCCTGGGGCAGCTGCAGTGAGCTGTTCCTGGAAGGGAAGGCAGGAGGGGGATAAATCTCACAGGACTTTGGGTTCCGGATATCTCGATCCGGCATGGTCCTTTGGCACAGGGCTGGATGCACAAGCTGCTTGGCTGCCTCCGACCGGGCAACAGCCGGTTTCATGTTCACGGAGGGTTTCATGTTGTTCGCCGTCCTCCAGGAGCAACTGGCCTGGGATGATGAAATAGTAATGAGCCTCCCTCTCTCTGTCTCGCCCTCTCCCTCTCTCCCCCTGGCCCCGGGCCCTCTAAGGTTACCTCAGCCCTTCGCCGGCGATCTGCTCAGAGCTGTCACCTCTGAGCGAATCCCCGTGCAGGCGAGACGCTGGAGGGAAGGCGGCGCAGACAGCCAGCTTCCTGGAGCTTCCCCCACTGCTGCTCATAAGCCCTGCAGGTAACAGGGCTGGGGAGGATGCTGAGACGCCTGCAAGCCCTGACAGAGAGAGAGAGGGGCTGGGGCTACAGCTTCCTCTGCAAAAATATCCCTCCCTCTTGGCTCCTCTGCCTCTCCCCGGGCTATCCGGGTGGTGAGGGAGAGTGGCTGCCAGCAGCATCGATGCCAGCGGGGGGGGCAGTTTCCCTCAGCCCTCATCTACACGCGCTGTCTCTGGGATGTCTGCAGCATTCAGCATCAAATAGGAGCATGCTGGGCCTCTCTGGCCTCCTGAAGTAGAAGAATAATCTCAACAGTGGGCTGGGAGAGGCATCAAGAGCCCCAGAGGCCAGGCTGCTCTCAGAGGAGGTAGAAGAAGCAGGCGTTTCCGAAGGGCAGCCTTCCTCCTCATCCTCGACATGCTGACAGCACCATTGCACCCTCTTCTTCCTTGCAGGAGTATGCCGTGGAGGTTGCAGGGTGCAATGCCGGCAGCGACGCAGACCCAGGCGGGCCCTGGGATGCCCTCCGTATTTTAGCCCCGCAGTGCGAGGTATATGTGTGCGTGGGCCCAGTGGAGGGGACAGAACGGTGAGTACCAACCAGGAGCCGTGCTGCTCCAATGAGCACCCTCGGTGGGAAGAACGGAGGAAAGGGAGTGGGAAGCCATGCAGGGGGAAATCAGGTGCCTTCTCCCTGATGCTGTGCACACCAGTGCCTGGGGAAAAGGGCTGAGCAACCCCCACGCCATGCCCTGTAACCGAGTTGCTCTTGGCTGTCCCAGGAGATGTCAGGGGACCACAAAAAGAGTCTCCTTCCTCCTCACTGCCTCTAGAGCAAGGCTGGTGGTCGCAGGATGGGCTGTGCCAGCCTCTGCCCATCCAGTGGAGAGCGAGCTGGTGTGGCTTGGGCTGCCAGTGCTGCCACCCGCCCCTGAGCTCTGCGAGATGTGCTGACCACCAGCTCTCCTCTCTCCCTGCCCCACAGCTGGCACGAGAGCAGGGGATATCCCCCACTCAGCCCCGGAGCTGAGGGTGAGCACAGAGAAACCGGCACCGACCCCAGCGCCTGTGCCGAAGCCAACTCCGCGCTTGCCAGGGTGAGATGGGGATCTCTCGTGGTTTGGGTTATTTTCGTCTCCCCAGCCCCCTCGGCCCTTCAATGCCACTTCTGCTGGGCACATTCAGAAGGTCCTGAGATGCAAGGGAGGATCAGCTGAGACCCTTAGTCCCCACAAAGGAGGCTGTCCCCCTAAAGAGCACGAGACTCGCTCTTGGATTCCCCCATGCAGACTTTCCTATGTTGTTTCTTGCCATGCCCATTGATGTTGGGCTGGGGTCATCTTATACTCACCCAGCTCCTCTCCTGGTTCATTTTTACCAGCAGCTTTGGGCTGAACAGGCTGTAACTTCTCATATATGCTCTTACCTCCTTCCAGCCCACAAAAGCTTCCGGTCCCCATTGCAGAGATCTGCCCTATCTTGTCTCCCAGGACGGGGAAATGACCTGGTTGTGGGACAACACTTTGGGATCGGGCAAACGGGACGTGATGAGCTACACAGGCCACAAGGATGAGGTGCGGCCACGAGCCCCGCAGGCAGACAGACCCAGGTGGGCTCAGCCCGTTTCCCCTGGATCCTGGGTGAGACTCGAGGCCCAGGGTTTTAGGAAAGAAATCTGCCCACTGAAAGCAGGTACACTTGGTTTGCTCCTGTGTGAGATCGTAGTTCTGGTTTGCTTTCCACCCAGGGGTCTCCGAAGTTCATGGCAGATCTCTATTTAGATTTAGCATCTCTTTACCCAGTTCTGGTCCCTGGAGGCGTTCAACACCTCCACGGGCACCATGCGAAGGGATGAGGCCCAGAGTCCATGAGATGGCATCTCTGTGTGTGCTGACCATGAACCATGGGTCTCCCGGGTGTTCTCTGTCTGCATGGTTTGGCGTGCCCTCGGCTCGCCGTTCTGTGTCCCAGCGCTCCCACCCCGCCTGGAGGGAGTCTGGGTTTTATCTCTGCCCTCCTGGACCGTTTCTAGCTGTCCTCCGAAGACCTGCTTTGCTGTGGACATGGTGGCATCCCACGTCGCTCGTGCCTCCCCCAGTAATGGCCTTCTCCCCGTCCCAGAGCGCTGTCCCGCCAGCCAGAAGACCAAGGAGAGCTGGCCGAAGCACCGGAAAACCGACCCTCCATGGGCGTCCACCCCGCCGCGTGCCACCACCGGCTCCTCGCTGGCCCGCAGCGACCTGTTGGGCAGCGGCGGGCACCTCGCTGGCTCCCGGGTTCCGGAGCCCCGTGGGCACCCCGGCGGCGGGGGCGCGGAGGGGCGGCACGGGCTGGAGAGGCAGGAGTACACGGTGCTGGCAGACCTGCCCAAGCCCAAGCGCCTCGGCCAACGGGGTGCCATTGACCGCTGCGGCTCCCGCACGCTCAGCCCCGGCCGGGTGGAGGTGGAGAGGATATTTGGCTGCGAACGCAGGTGAGAAGCAATGGGTCTCCACAGTGGTCAGAGGTCGGGGATCACCCCCCTATGCTGTCGGGGGCCCCCCACCTCCGAATTGCCGTGCCTCAGGGAGAGAGCAGGGCTAGATGGCAAAGCTCAGCTTTCAGCTGTGCTTAAATTTCCCTTAAAGCAAGGGTTGTATTTAGGCTCAGCGCCTCCTGGCCTGGGGAGCTCCCCCATTGCGGCACGCAGGCAGCTGAGGCCATTGGAAAGGTGGAGCGAAGCTGTGCTGCTGGAAGCGGAGAGAGCAGCCCACCCTCCTCATCCTCACAGCCACCTCCTGGAAGCTGCAGGACGTGCTGTGGAGCAGGGCAAGCCATGGAAAGGGGGAAGAAAAGAGGTGATCCCCACTCCCAGCGTCAGTGGCTCCCCACGGATCCAGTGTCCACTGTACGACCCACTCAGGAAAGAATGGGGGCAGCCAAGAAGTACCCAGTGCTGATTGGGTCTTGGCTGGAGAAGCAAGAGTGGCTCCGGTGTCAGTGGCATAGGGCAGGAGGTGATGTAAATGGGTACCAGGGAAGTATCCTGGGCAGGTGGGTGGGATGTGAAGGACCAGATGGAGGGAAGCTTAAGGAATAGGGTGAAGAAGACATGGGTGAGGCAGCAGGACATGAAAGCTGGGGTGGTTGAAGCAATGGGGACAGGGAGAGGCTACGGTGCACACGGTGTCTGGGGCAGGCGGAGGTCTGCAGAGTCAGGCTTAGGTGGAACAGGGTCCACAGGGGCTCTGCCTCTGAGCTGAGCCTGGTGGCAGCCGGACAAACTGTGTGTGCCTGCAGGAAATCGGAGACCCTGGAGGCCTTCCAGGCCCTGGAGGAGGGCCGCGTGGACCGGCTCGATGGCAAGACCCCGGTGCCACCCAGCAAAGGCCGCCTAGTTCGGAGGCAGTCCAGCCCCAGCCTGCCCAGGGAGGTGAGGCTTGGCTGCGCAGTGGGACCCCATCCCAAGTCCCCAAGCTGGGCTGCTTTTCCCTGCCACATTTTCCTCTATTTCTGCCACATGCTTCTCTCTTCCCTTCCCCTGCTCCCCCTTCCCTCTATTCCCAGCCCTCCCCCTGCCGTGGACTGGGACTCTTGGCTCTTAAATGGCAGCAGCCCTTTCACCCTTTGGGTGCAAGAGGCTTCTCTTCAGTACGGGCTGGCTCTGTGCACGGGGCTGCAATTGCTGTCTGGGGAATTATTTAACCAAATCGTCTCCCAGCCTTAATCCTGTCTTGTTCCCACTCACTAGCATTTATTTTTTTTTTAAGAGGATTCTCTGTTCTCTCTCCCTCGTGTCCCTAGGGTCAGCGGCTCTCCTGGCACCTCGAGCAGCGCAGCAGAGACCCCAAGGAGCCCCTGCGTTCCCCCAGCCCAGCTCAGCGCCCCGAGAAGGCCAGCAGGAACTGGGGGACCCCCCCACCCTGCCAGCCCCAGCTGGCTGCTGGATAGAGGCAGCCGGAGCCCGCGCTCCACAAGCCCAGCCCGCCGGTCGGAGAGGAGGGCAGGGGAGCCCACGAGCCCTCCCTGGCGCTCAGAGAAAAGCTGGAGAAGCCGAGGGGAGCCCGGCTGCCCCCTGAACTCGGAGAGGGGCCGAGCCACCTGGCAGGCCGGGGGTACAGGGCAAGCCCTGGAAAGGAAGAACCGAGGGGACTCCCTGCACCCCACGGGCCTTGGGAAGGGCTCGGATAAGAGTGGGCTGAGCCGGGCAGGGCCACCGCCGCGGTCCCTCAGCCCTGGGAGACGTACGGAGAGCACGTGGAGAAGCCAAAAGGAGATCTCCCCTCCCGGCCCAGTGCGGGGGGCAGAGAGGCAACAGGTGAAGCCAGGGGAGCCACTGCACCTGAGGGGGCCCGGGAAGCCGTCTGAATGTGGCTGGCAGAGCCTCCGGGAAAAGCTGCCACCCTCCCACCCCGGGAAGGGCACCGGCAGTGACTGGAAAGGCCGAGGCAAGCCCCTGCACCCCACAAGCCCAACACGACCACTGGAGCAGGACTGGAGGGGTTGGGAAGATGCCCACCAAGCGCAGGCATGGGAGAAGGACTGGAAGCGCCAAGAGAAGCCCGTGTGCCATGCGGACTTGATGCGCCAGCTGGAAAGGAACTGGAAAAGCCCCGCTAGATGTCTGGACATAGGACTACGGCCGGATGACAGCTGGAAAAGGCCTGAGAGTCCAGCACAGCGACTGGAGGACGACTGGAAGGGTCCCGAGCATGCACGAGACACAGACAACCCAGAGAAGCCATTGGAAAGTGACTGGGGGAACAAGAGGCTTCTCATTTACCATGTGAGTAGGGCAGGAGCCAGAGGTGATGGGGACCCTGCCAGCTGTAACACTGGCAAGCACAGAGTGGGTGGGTCCCCTGGGTTGCAATTCTGCACACCCCAGCTCCCCGGCTCCTCTGCTTCTCCAGGGGAGCTGCGCTGCCTGCCTGGCATTAGGAGGGGGGAGGATGCTTCCCGCCCCGGCCTGTGTGGGGAGGTGGATGCTCAGATTTGGGAAACTGGGGTGAGGACTAAATCCCCATGGCTTCAGCTCCTGCTTTCTCCCCCTGCAGCCCCAGCTGGGTGGAGGCGCCTTCCCACTGCAAAGCAGCACCGGCTCCTCGGGAAGCCCGCAGCCACGTTCGAATGCCAGTGAGAAGCGCAACAAGGTAGGAGCCAGGCCCTGGGAATGGCGAGGAAGGGCAGCTGCCCTTCCCTGGAGGTCACTGCAGGCAGCACCTGGGTCTCCAGCACTTGATCTGAGCAGGCTCAGCATGGTGCTGCCTTCCCGTGACCTCCTGGGCACCACGCTCACTAACACCCCCCTTCCCTTCATCCTTCACCCATTTCTCAGGTGGGGAAACTGAGGCACAGAGCCTTTTTTTAAAGCCAGAGAGGGGTGAGCAGTAGACCTGGGACTAAAATCTCGGCGTAGCTGCTTTCCTTCCCTTTATTATTTCCCGGTGCTATGATGGCACCAAGGGTTTTACAGGGATGAAGCGGGCTTTAGTGGCATGAAAGAAGATACGGTCAATTGTGTTGGCGTTCCTGGGATACCAAAAATGGCGCGAGAGCGGCTTTGGAGGGCTGCAGAAAGTGTCCCAGGAGCCCGTGTAGCTGGCAGCTGTGCCCGAGTCCCTGCCTCCGTCCCCCCCCATGTGCGTCAGTCATCTTGGCCAGGTTGTCCCCTGCTAGGGCCTGGCTTTGTGCTTTATACAAGGACAAACTGCAGCCGTGCAGGAGGCTCCCAGAGGCCTCTGAAACTCAAAACAGGTGAAATCTCTTCCCTCCTTTCCCTGCCCCAGCCCACAGAGGAGCCCAAAGCCCTGAGCTCTCCCTGCACAACTAGGGTGGTTCACCCCACCTATTCCAGGTTTCTTCAGCATTGAGCTCTGGGCCAGGCATCTTCGCTTTGCCTTGCGGTGAGAAGCATCGCCTCAGTGTAACTGCACAGCGGAGCCTGGCATTTTGTGATGTGCAGCCCCCTGCCCCTTTTCCTTTAGGGCCCTCTCTAGCAATTCCCCTTCCCAATGCCAGCTGGCTTTCCGGGGGCACCGGAGGTCCCCCTGGACCTGCTACCACCTCTGCCAAAGACTGCAAATCGCAGCTTTAGGGGTTCATTTGGGGGGGCAGGGGATAAAACCGAGCAGCTTCAGGAGTGAAGGTGAGGACCCCGCTGTGTACACACACATGACGGGACTGCTGAAAATCCCTGCCTGAAAAAAATAATCCCTGCCTGAAAGAAAACCCTGCCTGGATAAGGGCTGGGCTCCCGGCGGTCCCTTCCTGGGGCAGCAGCGGCTCAGCCCGTCCCTCCCTGGGCTTCAACTTTGCCCGGGCCAGCGGGGAGGGAGGGGGAACGCGGCTCAGCCCCAGCATCGCCCCCGTGCCGTGCCGTGTCGTCCCGTCCCACCGCCCGCCGCCACCGCCCCTCGCCCCGGGGCCGGCCCCCCCTTTCCGTGCGGCCCGGCGGCCTCGCCCGCCGCGGCGGCTCCATTGGCTGCGGGCGGCCGGGGCGGCGGCGGCTGGCTGCCATTGGCCTGCCCGGGCCCTCCCAGGAAGTTTGGGGGGAGGAAAGAAAAGTTTTTTGGGTTGGTTCCCCCCCCCCCACACCACTCCTTTTCTTTCTTTCTTTCTTTTTTTTTTTTTAATAAAAAAAGGGGGGAAAAGTCGAGCGGGGAGCGCGGGGCGGGCGGCGGAGCGGGCATGGTGGGGCCGCGGAAGCCGCCCGGCCGCTGAAGCCGCCCCGCCGCCCTGGCTGCCAGCGCCCGGCCCCGCCGCGACCCCGGCCACGGCCCCGGCCCCGCCGCTGCCGGCGCCGGCCGCGGCGCCCCAGCCATGACGGTGAGTCGGGACCGGCCCGCGGGGTTTGGGGTGGGGGTCGGGGGGGGGGGCTCCTCCACCCGGCCGCTCTCCTCCCCCTCGGCTGGGCCTTTGGGGTGCCCGGCGGGACCCCGCGGGGCTGGGAAGGGGCGGAGGGCCGGCGGGGCCCCCAGCTGTCAGCCACCGCCTCCCCGGGGTCCCTCTGCTCCCTGCCCGCCCCGGGCACCGCTGCTCCCCCGGGGACTCTGGCCCCGCCGGGTACTCAAGGCTGTGGCTGAGGCTCGGTGCCTCCTTGCCTCCCTTCCCCATCACCGCCGGGCTCCTCTCCAGGGCTCCCCGTGGCCACTCGGTAGAGCCGCTTCGTTAGCGGCGGGCACCACCCCACCTAGATAGACATCAGTAACGTTGCACGTAAGCGTGGACTGGGCAGAGGCCTGCCGAGCTCACCGCACCGATGACCACAGTCGGATGCGAAATCCACATCCCCCCAGGCGTGGGGAGCTCCTGCTCCCTGTGGGAACCGGGTGCGGTTTCGGGGCAGGGAGCGTCCCACCCCTGGGGCGAGCCTTCCCCGGTGCGGACGTCTGCCGGCCCCGGGAGGAAGGCTGTTGAGCAGAGTGGGGTAATGGAGGTGACAGGCCGGGCTGTGCCTGCCGGCGTTTCGCACGGGGGCGGTGGGAGAGGGAGAGCCTGTCGCCCGCTTGCTTTTGCAGCGTGTGTAGATTCGGGAGCTCCAGCCTGGGAGTGGTTTTGCTTTCACCAAACTGAGCTGGAGCGGTTTTGCTTTGTGTTTTGGCGTGGGGCCCGTGCCTTGTGGAGCGGGTTCCCTTTTTGGAGAAGAGGAGACATTGTGCTTTCCGGGAGGCCAAGAGCCCCTCGCACCATCTCTCGGAGGTGAGAGGAAGCAGCACTCCAGGACCTGCAGTCCTGAGGAGCTTTTGGGAGTGGGAAGAGCGGGAGGCACGGCGATGACAGAGGCTGGTAATGGAAGGAACACACCTGACCATCCCGTCAGTCCCCTCGGACACCGAGCTTTCTCAGCCTGCCACAGCCTCTTCTCCTCCACTTCTCTATCCTGGCGCCTCTGTACCACCCAGGAGCCATTCTTTTGCTCCCACCCTGTCCCCTTTCCTTCTTTGGTGTTTACATTCTTCAGATACTTGCAGGCTGTTATCACCTCCCCTGTAGCCCTTCTTCAGCCAGAGCAGGCAGCTGCCTCTCCTTAACCTGCTGCTGTAAGCCAGTCCTTCCAGATGTCACCTATGTCCCTGGCCGCTTGGGACCCCCTCCGGTGCCTCTACCTGGCCAGCTGCGGGGGCTGAATATATAACTCTGGTGGGTACAGATGCAACCAGGCAAAACTGCTGCTGCCACCTCACGAGCCGAAGCCTCGCCATCCACAGCCCCGAGCTGCGCTGCAGGGCCATGCATTTTGCCAGGGATGCATCCTGCCGCATCCTTGCATCTCTGGCACCCGGATCTCTCCCAGCGATTCGGCTTTCCTGGACGTTTCCTCCTCCCACTGCCGGGCCCTTTCCTCTGGATGGGGGGTTCGGTTTGAGCCCCGCTCTCTTCTCTGCCGGTATCCCGAGCTCTTTATGCCGGATGAGGAAGCTGGATTTGGTTGTGGGGAGGGGTAGAAAATTGGCTTTAAGCACTTTGTGCATCAACGGATGCCTCATCCTACGGTACCGGCCCCGCTATGACAAGAATAGTTCAAAGCCAATTCCAGAGCTGTGGCTCCGTGCCTGGGGGGTGGCAGGGAGAACGTCGCCGGCAGGGGAAACAGGAGCCCTGTGCAATTTGCCTGCTTGGGAGAAGCCCTCTGGGGGGATTTTCTGGCCCCAGCACTGTATCGGGGGCAGCGGTTCTGGCAGGACTTTGTGCCGGTTTTCCCAGCGGTGTACATCCCATTAATGTTCATTATTTTGGCACCTAGTGCTTTGGGATCGTAAATCCTCAATAAGACAAGACCCAGCTGATCCGTACAACAGCCTCAGCTAGGAGTCCTTTCGCTCCCTCTCTCCCTATATTGTTTTTCTGCCTCCGCGGAGCCTGCCCGGCTCTCTTCTGCCAAGCGCACGTGCGTCCCGGGAGGGGGGAAGGTTGCGCTTTGACGTTTTGCCTCCTTTCCTTCCCTCCCGCTGCTCCCAGTTCAGAGCCGGAGCTGAAGTCACCGGATTGGAAGGGATAACGGGAAAAAGGGTGGAGCTGCTGCCACGGGGAAGGAATTAATTTTCGGGGCACTTTTTCAGGGCGGCAGCGGGGCCGGCGGGACATCCGGGTCCATAGGGATGGGGATGCCTGCGTCCTGCTCGTCTCCTAACCACTGGCAGCGCCTGTCACCTCTGTGGGAGGTGAGGCGTGGGACCCCCCCCGTGCCCTTTTGCTCGGGTTTCCCTGCCTGCCTCCCTTCCTGGGCGGCTCGGGGCCGCCGTTGGATGCTTCTGGCTGGGCCTGAAGCTGTAGCAGCCGGTGATCCTCCCCTTGGCAGGCCTCCCTGCGCTTGCTTGAACCAATAGCCAGAGCGCCGGGGTGGGCCAGCACGTACTGGGCTCTTGCCGCCCCATAACCTTGGGTGTAACCCAAGAGCAGCAGCTAGGGTAGATGAAAGCAGGGGAAGGCTCGGCCCGGCTGGGTGTCCAGGGAGCTCGGCTTGCGGGGTGGCCACAGCCGGCCACCGGGCTCGTTCAGGGAGCATGGAGTGGCTGTCGGCTTGCTGAGCTACCCCTTCTCACCAGCTCGGTCTCCGGTGGTGGTTGTGGCATTAGGGACCGCTGGCTTCCCCAGGGCTGGCAGGTCTGGTTGCAGACTGCTGGGAGGTCCAGCTCTGGCACCGTCACCTCTCCAGCACTGTCCCCGCCTGGTTCGGCTGCAGAGGAAGGGGCAGATCGGCAAACTCTGGCTTCCCGGGGAGAAGAGGCATTGGGCTGAATTATTTGGTGGTGCAACTTCTTCGGAGCCAGCAGGGCTGGGAGGAGGGACCGGCTCGAGCCTGTTTGGCTGAGGATAAAGCCAGGGAGAGCGGTTCCTCTGAGTCAGCTCTCGGGCGCTCCACCTTGGGAAGGAGATAAACTGGTTGGGATGCCGCACCAGTGGCGTGAGGTTAGGAGGAGGCGGGGAGCAGGGGGAAACTTCTTTCTAGCATGGGGTGATCTGGGTGAAACTCTGTTCATCCTCATCTTTGGTAGCTGTGGCCGAGGCTGGGCAGAGGGCAGGCTCTGCAGTGGGAGGGAGCAGAAAGAGCTGGGTAAGAGAGGAGCCCCCAGCATCTCGGAGAGGATTGAGTCTCGGAGGGGATCAAGCACTGGTTGTGACTCTGATTTCATCTCTACCCTGGGGCACATTGTTTAAAGGCAACATGTTTTCACAGCTGTTGAATTGCCTCCTGTACATTTGCGGTGAGGGCTGTTTCGTAGAGAGCTACTCGTGTCTTTAATAAATGATCGGTGGTGAAGTTACCGGAGGGATGTAGCTCTGGGGCACAGACGTCCAGGGTTTGGACAAGGCGTGTCTGGTTCTCTGTGACTTTGCCTCCGTCTCCAAGGCAAGCCCCATCGGTGGCAGTGGAGCACTCCCTTCTGCCCACTCTCCTTGTCCCTGCCTCCCCCTCTCTGAATAAATACCTCCGAGGCACCTTGTGGAAACCTCCCTGCTGCATATTTTCCTTTAATTTTTTTTAAACCTCTTTCCTTATCTCCTGCTTCCTCTTACAGGAACAACTGCCTGCTGCTGAGAGCTAAATCCAGTTCTCCTTCGCCACTGGGTCCTACACCCCCATGAGTTTCCTAAAAGTGATGCCAGGCTATTCCCGCTGTTGTTCTACCACTGGGGACTCGCCTTCCACCCCCTGGCATGAAAAGCCCTTTTGTGGGTCGCTCCAAGACAGTAACCCTCTGTTTTGTCCTTTCCTTTCCAGCCGGATCTCCTCAATTTCAAGAAGGGATGGATGTCCATCCTGGACGAGCCGGGAGAGGTAAGCCCGAGGCGGCGGTCTGCCTCTTCCCCCAGCCCCTGCTGCTAGAGATCCCCCAGTGAGCAGCCGATTTCCTTCCCCCTTGCTCGCTGAGGTCACTCCTGCTGGGAAAGGCAGCGGGAGGCCTTTGGTGGAGGTGCCTCGCTCTGTGTGCAGGCACGGAGGTTCACCCAGCACCCCTCACCCAGCCGAGGGGCGTGAGGGGGAGGTGGAAGGGACGTGGAGGAGGGGGAAGAGAAGGCCGAGAGGTCACGGCGCAGAGCGTCCCTCCCTGTTCCTACGCTTCCCCCGGTAACTGCCTGTCTGCTTCCCTCCTGTCTTTTTCCCTTCCCTCCCCCTGCCTGATCCGCCTGCAGTGGAAGAAACATTGGTTTGTGCTGACCGACTCGAGCCTGAGGTATTACCGGGACTCGAACGCGGAGGAGGTAAGCACAGCCAGCCTTTCTCCAGCCCTCTCTTCCTTCCTGGCCAGGGGGGAGAGGAGAGCAGCCCTGGCATGACCAGCACACTCCCGGGAGAACTGGCAGCATCATGTCCTCCTGAAAGGCGCCGGAGGTGGCGAGCTGCTCTTTGCCAAGGGGTGACAAAGAGGATGGGTGTCTGAAGGCAGGCCAGTGGGGTAGCGAAGCCTGGGGGGGGCTGTCAGTGGTGGGAGGTGAGGAGAAGGGCTGGTCCTGTGGCGGGGCATCTCTGATGCTCTCTATCCACGCTGCTGGCTGCCCCTCAAGTTAAAAGAGGCCATGATGTGCTGGGGAGCTGAGGCTGGCTCCCAGAGAGCTGTGGGGTGAAGGCAGAGGCGGCCTGCACTTCAGTTAGGGTGCCGGCAGGTGATGGGGGCTTTTTCAAAGCTGGGTTTGCACTGATGTCCTAGCGGGTGGCTGTGCTTGCAGGCAGATGACCTTGACGGAGAAATTGACCTCCGCTTCTGCACGGACGTGACGGAGTTTGCGGTGCAGCGCAACTACGGCTTCCAGATACACGTGAGTGTCCGGCACCACGTGGACATGGAGCAGTGGCACCAAGCGACACCGGGTGGGAATGCGTGCTCCCTCCCCGTGCCGAGATGCCGAGAGGCAAGCCGTGCAAACCTTTTGCCAGGACGGTGGCCCGGCAAGGCTGGTTGGTGACACATGGGTGGCAGTGCTCAGGGACACAAGTGCTGCCTGCCTGCAAAGGAAGGAGGAGGAGGAGGCTTTGCAGGGCTGGCTGAAGGCTGTGCTGGAGGCGGCCCAGGAGCCAAGCTAAACGCCAGGAGTGTTTACTTGACCCGTTGGCCAAGGCAGCTTCTCTAGAGCCGCAGGGGAGGGAGTGGTGAGCACTACAGATCTCAGTGTAGCCTGGCTGACCGTGCTCTGAGTAACAACCTGTACCCTGGATCCAGCCCCAGTACAATCCTGTCCTTGGCTACTTGCTGTAGCAGCGGGAGGTGGCTGCTAAGGCAGCACAAAAAATGGTATTTCTGTGGGTGTGCAGGGCTGGGCACTTCACGGTCTGGGTTTCCCTGTGGCCTGCTGCTGTACCCCAGCACTGGTGCCCAGCTCCCAGCACCTGAACGGCTGGATTGCACCAGCTCACATTTGGCCAAAAGTGTTGGCAAAGTTTCTTTGGCCTTTGCTTTGAGATGGTCTCATGGATGATGTGTAATGGGCTTCCCCGCAAAGAGTGTGTCTCCACTCCCATCCCTCCACTTGACCCCAAGAGTCTTTGAGACAGCGGGTCGCCTCTCTAACACTGTCCACCACCCGTGCGAGTGGGTGCCTGGGGGTCTCGGGGAGCGAGTGGGAGCTGCCTGCACCTCTGCTGGGCACTGACGGGGCCTCCGTCACCTCCCTGTTCCAGACGAAGGATGCCGTCTTCACCCTGTCGGCGATGACCTCGGGCATCCGGCGCAACTGGATCGAGGCCCTGAGGAAGAATGTGCGCCCGGTCAGTGCTCCGGACGTCACCAAGTAAGAGCTGCCCTGTGCCGCTTCTCCTCTTCCCCCTCTTGCTGCCCCTCTCCCCTGGCAGGCAGGGACTGGGAAGGCACCTCTGGAAATCCGGCCACTCCTGGATCAGCCCTGTCCTCCACTCCTCCTGAACATGGCCTAGATACACCAGCCGGTGGCAGGGGTTGAGAGCCTGACGGCTCCTGCTCTTGCCACCCGCTTTTTGCCTCGCCACATCAGTTTAGCCCCGTTTCTCCACCAGCATGGCTGGAGCTGGGGTAAATCCTCCCCGCCCTGTGGAGGAACCCATTTCCCCGAGGGATGGGATGCTACAGGCCCAGCTCCGCGCTCAGAGTGGGGTTTTGTAAGGCTGGGCTGAGCGAGGGCTGAGCCTTGGGCAGTTGGCGGTGCCTCTCCTTCACTGGCTGCCGCTCTGGTTTCAGGCTCTCCGACTGCGATAAGGAGAACTCCTTCCGTAACTGTGTCCCCCAGAAGGGCTCACTCCGGACGGAGGAGCAGCAGAGGCCGAGCTCGGGCTCCGAGGGGAACTCAAAGGGCAGTCACTGGAAGGCGGACGGGCAGCGCCATGCTTTTGACTATGTGGAGCTGTCTCCCTTGCCGCAGGACCCCGGGAATCAGGGGTCCCTGCAGAGGACGAGAGGGAGCTTGAGGACCTCCGACCGGACTTCCAAGCATGAGGAGCTGGAGCGGGATCTGGCCGTCCGTTCGGAGGAGAGGCGGAAATGGTTTGAGACCCCCGACGGGAGGGTCCCAAACAGCGATGGCCCAGCAGCAGACTCTTCCCGCAAGGTGGGGGAGCAGGACCTCCCCGCTCCCCCGCTTTCAGAGGACCAGCGGATTCGGCTGAATGAGGAGATAGAGAAGAAATGGCTGGAGCTGGAACGCCTGCCCTTGAAGGACTCACGGCGGGTGCCCTTGACAGCACTGCTGAACCAGAGCAAGGGGGGCCACGGAGACACCAATGAGGCACTGAAAAAGGAGGTAAGAGCATCCCTCCTCTCTGAAACTGGGATTCTGGTGGCCCCTTAGTGTGGTCCCTGGCAGCAGGAGGCTCTGCAGAAGAGCAAGGCAGAGGTGCAGGGAGATCTTCCTTCTTTCTGGCTCCATTTGCCACCCCTTGAGTGCATGGGAGCTTTTGCAACCGGGTAATGTGAGGCCAGAGACCTGCTCTCGCACACCTAGAGAGGTTCCCCAGGCCACGTTTTGGTCCAGGATAAGTTAGTTGGTAGCACTGCTTGTGTGGAGTCTGTGTTTCCTGGGCGTACATCTGCAGCCTCTCTTCTCTGGCTCTTCCCAAGCCTGCAAGCGCTTCACCTGCCAGCCTTTGAAAGGAGCCATGCGTTTGTCTGTCGTCCCAGCTACACGTGCGGTGGTGGTTTCCTCCAGCACCGATCCACCTCTGAAAGTTGGGATGTCTCCTCCCCTCCTTGCTAGCACTTAGCAGGCTGGGGCTGGCTTTGCCGCTTTGGTCCCTTGGCAGGCTGCCATTCCTGTGGGAAGCAGACGTCTCTGTGGGCCATGTGTGGTCCTCCCCATCCCTAAGCCCAGGGTTCAGATGCAGCACGTTGGTCGGGCTGTGGCACTTTTCCACCCCTGGCTGAGCATCTCTCTCCCCTCCCTGGCGCAGGTCCAGTCACTGCGGGCACAGCTGGAGTCCTGCCGGGCCCGAAACGAGAGCCTTCGGGATGCGGCGAAATCCCAGGGAGACGGCCACGTGCCCCGGGGGTACATCTCACAGGTGAGCAGGGTGCCGGACATGGGACCCTAGGGTCGCTCCCAGTCCCAAACTGGGAAATGCTGGGACTCAGCTCATTGCCGAACAGGTATCGCTAATCATTGGGTTGCCATGGTGACCCTAACTGGCCCCACTTGTAATCAATGTTAATTACATAAAGGCTGGTGCGTGTTGCCTGGCCTTAAAGGGACCAGAGTATAAACAGGGAGGAGGAGAGTTAGAGGAGAGGTGCAGGATCTGTGCCCCGCTTTGTGCGTGGGCACGATGCTGGCCTGGGCTGGGGCGTGAGCCGTCCCCCAGCTCGGGAGTCTGTCAGCAGCTTTCTGCTGAGCCGCCTGCACGTTCTCCAGCAGTTTGCAGCTTGCCACATGTGGTTCTTGCTAACAGGAGCTCCCAAATCCCGTGTTAAAAGCAGTCCGTCAGGCCCTGGGGAGCTCCCGTCCCTGCCAGAGCCACCCGAGCCCTGAAGGTCACTTTGACAGTGCAGCCCATTCATTTGCTGGAACGGCACGTGGGAAAGCCTGCAAAGCAGAGTTTGCTCACGCTTCAGCCTCTCGTTTTTCCTCGTTTGTTTATTCCCCCCTGCCTATGGACTCGTCCAAAGCAAGCGAGGTCACATCCCACAGGGATTTCCTGGGGGGAGGCTGCCGTTCCACCACGCTGTGGGGATTTCAGGATGTGCCCTACGTGTTGAAAGATACTGGGGGGGGAAGGAAATTGGGGCTGGCGAAGCCTGTGGTAGCGCGTTGGCTGTACCTAGCCCAGATAAAGAAACCCACAAGTCCCGTGGTGCCCAGCCCAGCCAATGACAACTCGCTCTGTCGTCTTGATGTAATATTTACAGTTCACAGGCCTCTTTATGGTCAAAAAAAGCAAAAGGAGTGGGGAGGAATGGCACCTTGTCTTCCTAATAACTTGGCTCAAAAGGCCAGTATTTCACATCTGAGGCCAAACTTGGCCTTTCCCCAAAGGGCTCGTTCTCTCTCAGTCTGCTGAGGTTCGCAGCCAGTCTGTGGACAGATCACCAAATTGATCCCTTGCCTTTTCCTCTCCTTTGGTCGATCTGTGAAGCTTCCCAGCTTCCCTTGTCTCAGTAGGGAGGAGTAGCCAGCGAGAACTTGCATTCCCACAACGTGTTGCAGTGCTCTTTATATCAGCCTTCGCCTTAGTACTGGGGGAAAGAATGGGACGGCAAGGGGCTGTTGGGGGATGTGATGGCTTCCTGGCTCTCTACTGATGTCTTAGAGGCCCTGCCTTTTTAAAATAATACTCTGGCATGGTTTGGTGGTGAACAAATCCTTCCTGAGGGGCTTGGGGCAGTGCTGCTAGCGTCTGGAGGGAGAACGGAGGCATAGCTCCGAGGTGGGAACCACTTTGCTTTGCTGTAACGCCAGTTAACCATAGCACTCAGCATTGAAAGAACCATCCCCTTGGTCTCAGAGCCATCAGAAAGGAGGGCAAGCTGTGTGAGGAGGATCCCTAAACATTAGGCTTTGGGGAGGGCTCTTTGGCAGCCTCCGTCGGGCCACAGGGCAGTGCAGGGTGTCACTTTTCAGGAGAAGAGGCTCAGTTTTCATTGATTCTGGGGGTTGCTGCTTCGTTTAAAAGGCAGATACCAAGATGCGGTTCCCATTGTTGATCTCCTCCAGCCAGGCAGTGCAGCCTGGTGGAGGGTCTGGACTGGGGTGTTGGGCGCGTTATTCCCAGCTCTTGGCCCAAGAGGAACATTCCTGTCTTGCTGCTTCAGTTTTAAGAAGAGCAAGAGGAATGTTTCTTCCTCTGCAAAGCGCGAGGGGGTTGCAAGATGTGTGGCCCTGTCAAATGGTTGTGTTCAGTGACAAAAGTGCCACCTCACTTTCAGAAGGAAAAGACCCTCCTGGGCAGTGGCCTCATTTCTCTCAAAATGGCCCTGGACTCGAGTGAGGTTTGCAAAGGCAAATATCAGCCCAGACAGGTGCCTGTCCTGGCCTGAGCCCTTCCTCCTGCCCCCTCACCCCTCCTTTCCCCGGCACGGCAGGAGGCCTGCGAGCGCAGCCTGGCTGAGATGGAGTCGTCCCACCAGCAAGTGATGGAGGAGCTCCAGAGGCACCACCAGCGGGAGCTGGAGCGGCTGCGGCAGGAGAAGGAGCGGCTCCTGGCAGAGGAGGCGGCAGCGACAGCAGCAGGTAGGAGCGAACACCAGGCTGTACCCCGGCTCAGGTGGATCCCTCCCACCTCTCCCAAATGTCTCTTGCCAGAAATCAGTCATCCCAGTCATCTGGAGCCGCACTGCTGACCCTACTGGTGTGAGGCTGATGCTCCTTGGAGCGTGAGCTTGGTGCTCCTTGGAGCATGAGCTTGGTGCTCCTCGGACCTGTGCTGCGGGGGCTATTTGGGCTGGGGGGGGAGGGGGTGGTAAAGATGCTGTGGGAAATGGGGTCTTGCCTCTGTGGATGGGTGGGAGGGGGCCAGCACCTTCTTGTAGGCGGGCAGGGCTGGTAGAGGTGGCAGGGAGCTCCCACACTGCCCTGTGTTAGCCTTCTTGGCAGCATTTGGTGTATTGGGATGAGCCTGGGGTGTGGAGAAGGTGGGGGATGCCCTGAGGGCAGAAGGGAAGGAGGGGGAATCTGCAAAGACAGGTCTGGGAGCCTGCAGCGGCAAGAGCTCAGCCAGTTCCCTGGCATGGTTTCCCCAGATGTGCTGGAGCTGGCACAGCCTGATCCCCCATCTCCTGTTGTCCCCCTCTGCAGCCATCGAGGCACTGAAGAAAGCCCACCGGGAGGAGATGAATAAGGAGCTGGGCAGGACACGAAGCTTCCAGCAATGCAGCTCCGTCTCAGATGCCCTCCAGAAGCAGCACCAGTAAGAAACCACCTCTCCCACTCCCCTTGCCCAATGCTGCCGCCCTGTGCCAGTGTCACTGCACCCTGACTGTGGCCGTAGCCCCCAGCTGTCCCGCCTGCCGCCTCCCCAGCTCCCTCCCCGGGGGCAGTGGGTGCCCAGTGGTGACTGCCAGGGCTGCTGGAGCTGTAGGGCAGGGAGGTTTATCCCCTGCCTGGCTATTTTCCCTACAGCACCTCCATTTTCCCTATAGCTTCTTCCCTCTGTTTTCTTTACGGAAAGCTCCTCTGTTTCTCCTGCATGACTTGAAGCTCCTAGAAGCACCACGCTCATGTGCAGGAGGGTGGGAACTGAAGCCTTGGTCCACAGGGAACATTATTTTGTGCCAATGACTGATGTGGGCAGAGGCTGCCCGTGGCAGGGGGCAAGGCGATGCTGGTGGCCAGGGGCCAGGGAGGGTTTGCAGGGCAGCGGTGAGCTGGTGCCTCTTTGGCAGGTTGGACGTGGATTCCCTGAAGCGGGAGCTGCAGGTGCTTTCTGAGCAGTATTCCCAAAAGTGCCTGGAAATCGGGGAGCTCACCCACAAGGCAGAGGAGCGGGAGCAGACGCTGCAGCGCTGTCAGCAGGAGGGGAAGGAGCTCCTCCGGAAAAACCAGGCAAGAGAAGGGCTTTCCCTGCCAGCAGAGACCCCAGAGCACATTCCTCCCTTGTACAGCACAGTCCCTCTGTTAAAACTCCCCTATGTGTTTGTATTTCTTCCCTTCTGAGATTTTATCATTAGAAAGAAAAAAAATCAAGAGTTGGAGGCTGCAGATGGGCTTGTCTTAACTATGGTGTTAAATATGGCGAGTGTTTTCTGCTGGTTGTAGGTGCCGCCGTTGCCTATGGGCCTGGAGTTACAAGGAGGTCTCTAAGCTGGAATAGGGCTGGCATGAAGATGGAGGGGTCAGGACAGCAGAGAGGCCTGTGCTATGGCTACTCTGACGTCTTTTGGTTTTGCCTGCAGGAGCTGCAGACCCGCCTCTCAGATGAGATCGGGAAGCTGCGAAGCTTTATTTCATCGCGGGGCTCTGGGGACCGCTCTCCGCACAACAACGAGCGAAGCTCCTGTGAGCTGGAGGTACTGGGTTCCCCCCCCCCGGGCTGCCCCGCTGCCTCCATCCCCACCCTGTGCCGGGGGTCTCCTCCTCGCAGTGGTTTTGGCTTGGAGTGGGTGGGAGGGAGGCGCCGGATGGAGCAGTGGGGCCGGTGCAGGAAGCAGGTACACAAGCTTCCCCTCCGCCGCTCTCCCGGGCCGCTTGCGCCGTTTCCTGCCCCAGCACTCCTGGCCCTTCCTTCCTTTTCCACCACCGCGCTTGTGCTGGGGCCCGCCGGCTTTTCTGAGGCAGTGGCTCTTGAGTCACCTCTGGTTCCTCTCCCCGGCCCAGGTGCTGCTGCGGGTGAAGGAGAACGAGCTCCAGTACCTAAAGAAAGAGGTGCAGTGCCTCCGGGAGGAGCTGCAGATGATGCAAAAGGTCGGTGTCTTCTGGGAGCCATTGCGAAAGCAGCAGGAGAGGGAGGAGAAGGGAGGGAGGGCGGGGAGCACCAGGGCTGCATGTCAGCAGGGTTCAGCTGGGTTTGACGGGATGCTCAGGCCAAACCCTCTTGTCACCTGTGCTCCTCATCCCCGCTCGCTCCCAAGCGCATAGCAGCCACATGCTCCGAACAGCACAGGCTGGCATAGACTTACCTTGTACAAGGGAAATGTCACAGGGACTTAGCTGCTGGTTTCCCCAGATGTAGGTACATATGAGAGGGGACAAGCCAGGAGCCCTTCTTTCCCAGGCGGGAAGCCCAGGTGAAGCTGGCCCGGCACTCTGCTTCCCCAGCCACCTTATCCGTCCCCTAGCTGTACCCTCGCTGGGTGGACGTCTTTCCTTGGGCACTGTTTCTGGGTGCCAGCTGGCACCCTCCGCTGGCAGCAGCTCCTTCAGAGGGATTTTCAAAGACGCCTGCCAAAGGGGAGCCTGAAAGTAGCTTTGAGACTCAGTGATGCTCCAGGAGTTTATAACTTTCTGGCTTAAGCTTTTTGGCATATAAGTGGCCAGGACTGGCCCTTTCAGCAGCCTGCATCTCTGGTGGAGTTTATTTTTCCCATACGGCTGGCCCAAATGCACACGAGCCATGGTAAAGCCCACATCGCCTCCTCAATTTGATGCTGCAGATCCCCACTGCTGCAGGACCAGCGACTTTTCTTTCCTTCCTGCCCCAGGGTTTGGGAAGCGCTACCTCCACACTCTTCTTCTTAATGGTTTTTGCGTGGCCCAGATTGGGATGGGCTTCAAACCCGGGGCTGGCTCTCCCCTCCTCATCTGCTGGCCCTTCTGCTGGGCTTGCCGTGCCACCCTCCTCCCTAATATCAGCCCTAAAACCTGCTGACCCTTCTTCCTCCCCTGGCAGGATAAGAGATTTGCCTCAGGGAAATACCAAGATGTCTATGCAGAGCTGAATCACATTAAGGTGCGCTCGGAGCGAGAGATCGAGCAGCTGAAGGAACACCTGCGCTTGGCCATGGCGGCTCTGCAGGAGAAGGAGTCGCTGTGCAACAGCGTCGGCGAGTAACGGTGAGCACCGGGAATGCTGTGATGTCCCCTGCGGGTGCAGGTGGCTGAGACCGGCTGCCCCGCTTTGACAGGGGCATGGAAGCTGCCGGTTCCTCCTGCTCCACTCAGCGCTGAAAGTTTAGGCTTAAACTCTTCCTTCTCTGCTTCTTGCATTCTCTCGTCCTGCACCCCTGGCCCTCCTGTTGTCCCTGACGTTCTCCCAAGGTCCCCAGCCTCCTTCTCGCCGTGCTGCTCTTGATGCTCCTGCAGCCAGCACCAAGTGCTGTTCAACCAGGCTGGAGGTGGGAGCCGGCCACATGCTGGCCTTTGCCCCATGGCTTGGGTGACAGCGTGGGGGCAGTTATGTGCTACCTACGTAGGTGCTGTCTCTGCTGCGTTCGCCTTTGAAGCGGTTTCCTTACCGCAGCACGGAAATTTTAGGTCTGCATCAAAGCAGCCCTGACTAGACCCAGCCCTCCTCCCACGCTTGCCTGCAGGCATCCCTGCCACGGCTGGGGAGGGAAGCAGGGTGACAGGAACAAGGGCATCCCGTTGTCCGGAGCGCTGTTTCTTCTTGATTGGATGCCGTGGCCATCGGGATTGGGGTCACCCTGCTCCACTAGCGCTTGCTGGTGGGCGCCGAGATGAGTGGGTCTGTAGCAGGGCGCCAGACAGCCATCTCCTGGGGGAGCAGAAGAGACAGCATTTCTGTGCTCGGTGGAGTCTTTCTAAACCATTTCTGGTTTTGTCTCTCTCTAGGTCTGCTCTTCGTTTGTTTATCTGTTCTTGTTTTGTATTTGCTCCATTCCTCACTTGCAGGGAGGGGGAGGTTGAATCCCATCCGTTATCGCCTTGGCGAGGAATCCCACACACCCCCTAACCTCTTCACTCCCCTCCCAAAGCTTTTTTGATGAACCCCTTTTGGCTGTGTACCTGAGCACGTTGTTTGGACTGACTCCTTACATGCACCTTCTTCAGGATTTTATATGTGAAAATTGTATTTTATAGAGGAATTTTTTCTCCCCGGGAAGAAGGGGAAGAGGAGGGGGAAAACTTTTACTACATCACCAGCATTTTCTAACCTGGAAAAGAGAATCTGATTTTCCCCCCCTCCCCAGCCCCATTGCTCCCGGCCACACAGCCACCTTCGGCACATATTCCCTCTCTTCCAAATGTCTCCGCGGCCCCTCTTGGATGTACGGCGAGGACCATGCTTCCCCTCCCGTGCCACCCCCAGGGACCTGCAGAGAAGACATGCAAGCCATAGGAGGGAGCCGCCGGGGCAGTCTGCCATGGACATGCTTGCCTGGGACTTTTGAAAGAGGAGACCTTGGCAAGAGTCCGCATGATCAAGCTCTCTCCGTGACTGTCCTTTGGCTCCTTCAAGAACCCAAATTGGCAGGAGCCCAGAGCCACGGGGCTTCTCCTTTCCGGGGAAGAGGAGCTGTGAGGCTGCTACTGTACCCGCTGGAGCCAACCCCCCGCCAAGGTGGCAGCTGCTGCTGCTGCTCTGCTGCGCCCTTCAACTTTTAACTTAATAAAGTCTTCCCCTTTCGCTGAGAAAAATGTGTTCCTCGAGGGGAAGGCTTGCCACGTGGCCCTAACCCACTGTGGTGGTGGTGGGGTCATTCTTCCACGTTCCTGTGTGATTTTGGATCATCCTGACCTGTCACTTCCCTCGCTCTGGCTTTGGGGAGGGAAAGCAGCAGGAGTACCCCCAGCCCCTGGCCGGAGAGCAAGAGGAGCCCTGCAGTGCTGTTACCCAGCTCTCTGCTCCACCTTTGGGTTTGGGAGGGAAATACTCTGCTTCACCACACCATTCCAAAAATCCCACGTGGACCCTCAGCCCCACAGAGGAAGAGCTGAGCCTCAGCTGCGTTAATAAATCCAGTATTGGGGGGGGCAGATGGCACTGCAAATTACTGGCAGAGTAAACAGTATATAGAGATCCTGGAGGAGATCAGAGGGATCTCAAAACGCTTTCCTCCTCCTGTTTTTTGGTGAAGCACGTTGTTTTTTTGGCAGGATGGAGGACCTGGGGGTGACCGCTCCTCGTTCAGCCCTATCCCAATATAAACGTGAGCTGTTGCTCTGTAGAGAGGCTGCTGGCAATTATGGAAGAGCCCTAATTGTGGGCTCATGCCAGGGCTGGAGGCGCCATCTGAAGAGGAGAAGATGAAGGGGTCAAGGGGGACCCTTGGATGGAGGTGACGGGTGCGTTGGCTGGAAGGCTGGAGTACTGCGAGACATGGGGATGGGAGCAGGGTGTAAGGATGTGGTGGCAGCCGCAATGAGGAGACTTAGGGCAGCACGCCTTCACTCAGCGTATGGTAACCTTGCCGTGGTATTGGTGGCCCCTGGGGCAGGGTGGTGCAGGCAAATACAGACCCACTCCTCCATGGGCACGGCTGCGGCGACTGCTTTCCCTAGGTAAGTCAAGCTGCGTCATAAGTAACAAATTCCAGTAAAACTGGGTTGCAGGCTTTCGTCACGCGCACGAGGCCCTTGGGCAACCCAGTGGATGGTGCAAGAGGCCAGGTGCTGAGCTCAGCAGCCAGCTCCCCATTGCGCCTGTGCAGAGCCAGGGCTCGCTCTCTCTGGTGCTTGGCCTCCTGCCTCCATCCTAGAAACCCTCCCGTCCCTGTGCTGCCCAAGGTCCAGGCTTTTCCCTCTGCTTCCCCAGCAGGACGTGGCTGTTGCCATCGAGTTTGGGACGGGGTGAGCATTTGGCACGCTGGGGGCTGAGATGGGAAGGAAGGCAAGAGGCGACAGAGCAGCTCAGGGCAACTGCTTCCAGGCTGTAGGGCTTGGTCTTGCCATGGGGGATTGGTAGGGACCAAGAAAGGAGCAAAAAAAGCAAGGTTCAGGGCATGTTGCAGGCTGGGGGGTGTGTGTGTGGTTTTTAGAAAAAACAACCACTGAAACAACAGTCTGCGTGGTTGTACCTACTCCTGGGGGAGGAAACCCCCAAAAGTGGGGCGCTGGGGGCAAGCAGAGGGTGAGCGAGGGGTGAACTGCAGACTGCTGGTGTGTGTGGCTCGCCAGCCCCTTCCCCGAGTGGGTCAGTATCTTGTGTTTGTTTGGGTTGGTTTGTTGGTGTGGTGGTTGTTTTTTTCCCTTCCTGACCGGGGGCTGCTGACCCCGATAAACGTGTCGCGTAAGTGCGGATGAAATGTGTGGGTGCCTGACATGCGGTCGAGCTGCCCCTCCTCGAGGCTCTGTGGCTGCAGATCAGCTGCCAGCCGGGTAGGAGCGTCCCGTCATCCCGGCGTGGTGGGGGACCACCGCCTCCCAAACCGGCACGACGTTAATCGGGCGGCCCCCGTCTCGCCTGCGGCAGGGCGATACGGTCGCCTGGTCGTCTCTGCATTGCTATCTCCTGGCTGCAGGGGAGCTGGGTGGGGGGAGAGCAGTGGGGAGAGGAGGCAGCCAAAATGCTCATGGGTGACAGGCACGATGGCCGGAGGGAGGCCAGCTCTCCACCGCACCTTGCAAAGCCCAAAAAGCATCCCAAAGCGATGCCTGTACCCCATTCCCTCGCGCACAGCCGGGTCGTGGCTGTGAGAAGCATCCCAGCCTTGAGCGTGGGGAGAACCCGCAGCCACGCGGCACCCCAATTGCATGAGAGCCAGCATCCCGGCTCGCATAAGGAGCTTGTCCTTAAAAACCAGCTCATAAATCTTTTAAAACAGTGGTAATGGGTCCAGCAGCCAGAGGCAATACCCCTTCACCATTTATTGGCATCGTTAAAGTCCGCTCTGCCGTTAGCGGCAGCCGGGCTGAGTGGCTTCGTGCTGGGCTGACCACGCTGCATTGCACACCGGGGGCTCAGTGCTGAAGCTCTGATGAGCACAGCTGGAAAATCAGCTAATTTCCCTGTTTTACCACTCAAAAAGCATTGAAGCACTTGGATCTGAGTGCCAGCGAGGCCAAGTCCACTGCCTCTTTAAAAACAGAAACCAGGTAAAATAAAATGTTGTCGCTGGCATTAGTTGCCAGAAGTGCCCCGGTGCGCTCAGATGCCAACAAACAGCTGTCCTGCCCCTACAAACAGGGCCTGTTATCCGGCAGATCCATAGCACATCCACGATGGACGTGGTTTGACCATTTAAGACAAAATCCGCAGCTGGAATTGCATAAATCCCCATGGGGTCTGGTTGAACACAGTGTGGGGAGAAGGATTACAGAGAGGATTCCTCTGACAGGTTCTGTCCTCTGGGGTTCGTCGGAGAAGCGGGATTTCCCACCTCTGCCAACTAACGCCAGAAACGGGAGGCGCAGGAGGCTTGGAGCCGTTGGGTAGCTCTCCTCAGGGAGAAAAGGGGGTGCATGGAACCCACCCCACCCTGGGCATGGGCGCAGATTCCTGTGGCCAAAAATACAGGCGTGAGCCCAAGCCGGGCACGGCGGCATGGGTGGCCCATGGGAATAATTTTTCCTTCCAGATGAGCCCCCTTGTGCTGCCTGCGGTGGGGTGCTGGCAGCACTGGACCCCACTTCCCAGAGGCAGCGGGGCTTGCATTGCCCTGCAGCATCTGCATCCCACCTCCAGCCCCGGCATTCCACCAGGGGCCGGAAAACCCTTCTCGATCCTGGCCAGCTCGTGTTAAGGATGCATCGGTATAACAGTGTGGGGTTTAAGGGGTGCTTTCCAATATCAAGTGGGGCACTTAGGAGTTACCTTGACCGGGGTCCCCCGCCATGTGCAAGGCCAGCAGCAGCCTGATGAGCTGTGACCACCCGTACGCCTTCCCTCCACCGAGTCGCTTGGGGGCACAGGATCTTCTCCCTATTTTGACTGGCTAAAAATTAGGGAGCTAGTCTGGATGAAAGGGTCGGAACGCCCATGTATAGGGGAGAGGGTGTTTGCCCGCCGGCAGCAGCAGCCGTTGGAGGAGGCTGAGCAGCCCTGGTCGGCTGCAGGAGGTGCCCAGGTGACCGGCTGAGATTAGACCCTTAATTTTCAGCTGGCTAAAGTTAGGTAAAGCATCTGCCCTCCTCCCTCCATGCCTCCCCCCCCCAGCTCTTGTCTCCCCATCACTGCGCTGCCCTGATAATGGCTGCCTGGTTTTTAAGGCTGGAGGCTCTGCGGTCAGCCTGCGGCACTGTGCCAACCCCGGGGGCTCGGGGCCGACGCTTACACCCTGTCTCCTCATCTACCCTTAGAGCCCAGTGTACGGGCGAGCCGCTTCTGACGGTTAAAAACTTGGATGCAAATAAAAGCAGATGGTGCCTTATCTGTGTGCGCCTGGGTTGCCTACGTGCAGGCAGCCCGCGATGGCGGTTTATTCCCGGCTAGGAAAAATGAGAGGTCCTTTGGCTGGTCAAAGCGTTGTACAGAGGCCACCAGAGCTCGCCGCCTGTGCGCTCTGTATGGGATGGAAAGTGATGTGTTCACTAGGTCTTAAGCAAAAAAAAAAAAACAACCCAGGGGAGGTGGGAGGGTGGTTATTCCTCTCCGCAATTAGGAGCTCTTTCCTCTTAATAAAATCAAGTGGTTTGCAGGTGCTGCGAACCTTTCCCTCTCCCCAAATGAAGCAGGGCACGTGAAAGAGCGGCACCAGGGAGGGAGGCATAAGGGGATGCCCCCGGCAGCCCTTCCACCAGTGGGAAAGCATCAGGGAGCTGAGTGCCTTCTCCTGGGACAGGGGCACGCCGCACCCTCATGTAGTATGTGTGTATGTCGGGGGGGGGGACACACATCAAATATTTCTATTTCTAATTTCTACCATTTCTATTATTTTCATTTCTATTATTTTCATTTCTATTATTTTCATTTCTATTATTTTTATTTATATTATTTTTATTTTTATATTTCTATATTTATATGTATTTGTATATCTATATCTATTTTTATGCATACTTCTGTGTGTCCCTGGCCAGTGGTTTTCATGCACCTGGGCATCCAGGGTGCATCAAGGTTACAGACAGGCGCTCGCTGTGTATTTTAATGCCCTGCTGAAGTGCTGAGGGGTTTGGAGGTGCCGGGGTTCACCTCCGAGCACCACAGGCGGCTGCGCCCTTGTGTTTTTAAGAAATAAGGGGAAAAACGTCATCTAAATCCTATGGGCAAGATGATGATAGTGGCTACATTTAATCTCCCAGGAACAGCCGACCACTCACCCAGCTGGGAAAGGATGACTGATTGTCGCTGTTATACATCCCTGTTCTGTCCCCTCATGAAGAGTTGTCGTCGTCGTCCCCCCAAAAAGGGGACAGCCTGTTATTTGTGAACCCCGCCACACACATGCGAGGGCTGAGCTGATATCCCCAAAGCACCTGGTGGGGAGCAAAGAGGACGGAGGAGGGGGGCAGAGGCATTGGGCTGTGGGGTACTGCTGCTGAGCCAGTTTTGAGCCCAGTGCTCCCCCTTTTCTCCTTGGTGTCCCCCCCAGTGTCTCCTCTAGTGTCCCTCTTTCTCCCTGTGTCGCTCCTTGTGTTCCCCCCAAATGTCCCTCCCTGATCCCTGGTGGCCCCCCTAAGTGTCCCTCCATGTCTCTTGGTGGTGCTCTGCGTGTCCCTGCCATGTCCCTCCCTGTCTCCCCAGTGTCCCCAAGCGCTCCCCAGTGTCCCCCCATGTCCCCTCCCAGTGTCCATCCTTGTCCCCACCCAGTGTCCCCCAAGTGCCCCTCCTTGTCTCCTCCATGCGCCCCATGTCTCTCCTTCTCCCCACCCAGTGTCTCCCCAAGTGCTCCTCCTTGTCCTGCTGTTGTCCCCTCCAGTGTCCTTCCTTGTCCCTACCCAATATCCCCCCAAATGCGCCTCCTTGTCCCCCGGTGTCCCCAGCCAGTGTCTCCTCCAAGTGCTCTTCCTTGTCCCCAGTGAACCCTCCCAGTGTCCCTCCTTGCCCCAACCCAGTGTCCCCCAAATACTCTTCCTTGTCCGCCGATGCCCCCCACAGTGTCCCCCTTATCCCCCAGTGTCCCCTCCAGCTGCTCCTCCGTGTCCCTCCTCGTCCCCAGTGTCCCTCCCTGTCCCAGCCCGGCGGGGCGTGGCGGGGGACACACGGGGACACCAGCGGTGGCGGGCGGGTGGCGCGCGCGGGGCAGTCCTCCCCGCGGTCCGCGCCGCGCCTTTAAAGGGTGTCTGCGGCGGGCGCGGCCGCAGAGGCGGCGCCGGCGGGAGCAGCAGCAGCGGTAGCCCCGGCAGCCCACCGGCAGCCCACCGCCTCCGCTGCGGTTCTTACCCACCGCTCCTTTCCCAGCCTCTCCCCGCCCAGGGGCGGGTGTCCCGGGCCGGGCAGGCCAGCTTTCCCGCCGTGAGGGGATAGCGGGGCGTCGCAGGGCAAAGCGCTGACCATGACGGAGAGCCCGGCCCCGGCCCCGGCTCCGGTAGCCAAGCCCAAGCGGGCCAGGGCGGCACGGCGGCCGCCGGCCCACCCCACCTACTCGGACATGATCGCAGCGGCCATCCGGGCCGAGAAGAGCCGTGGCGGCTCCTCCCGCCAGGCCATCCAGAAGTACGTGAAGAGCCACTACAAGGTGGGCCAGCACGCCGACACCCAGATCAAGCTCTCCATTCGGCGCCTGCTCGCCGCCGGTGTCCTCAAGCGGACCAAAGGGGTCGGCGCCTCAGGCTCTTTCCGCCTGGCCAAGGCCGACAAGGCGAAGAAGTCCCCAGCCAAGAAGAGGAAGAAGGCGGCCAGGAAATCCACATCGCCCCGGAAAGCGGCTAGGCCCAGGAAAGCCAAGTCGCCGGCAAAGAAGCCCAAATCTGCCGCCAGGAAGGCCACGAAGAAGTCGAGGGCCAGCCCGAAGAAAGCCAAGAAGCCAAAGACTGTTAAGGCCAAGTCGCTGAAGGCATCCAAGCCCAAGAAGGCAAAGCGGTCGAAACCCAAAGTCAAGTCCAGCGCCCGGAAATCACCCAAGAAGAAGTGAGAAGTCTAGAGGCGTTTCGGTACTCTGCCTGTTGGTTTCTGTAAATAGCCTTTGCCTTTATTTTTACCCCTTTCTATTGTGTTTTATAAGGAATTGATCTATTCCTGTCTGGAAATAGCTAGAACAAGGCAGTTAATGAAAGAAAAAAAAGAACATCCTTGGTACGGAGAGTTCCCATTTTTAAGAGTTACTGGTCTGGGTTTTTATTTTGACATCTCAGAAATTTCTTGCGTGTGTCTGTTGTTTTTTTTGACGCTGGGCTGCTTGTCGTGTGTTGGGAGTGATGGTGACTCCGTGTGTCTGTCGAGGCCGTACAGGATTTCAAATCCTGATCCTGCCCCAGCTCCCGGGGGGGGTTGTGTGTTTGCCGGGGCCAGGCAAAGACTCTGCCTGTGTTGGAGGGGAAGCGGGAATTTACAGCTGCAAGAGCCACAGCCTTCCCAGGAGGAGGAAAGGGGGCTCCCTGCTCCCTCCTCTGCTGCCCCGGGTCCCCACCACGGGGCCGAGGCGAGGTGTGCTGGGCTGCTGCTGGGTGTGAGGTCTGGCTGGTGTTGGTGATAAGCGGCCGGCGATGGGGCTGCCCGCCGGCCTGCGGAGCTGCCGCGGCGCAGCTGGGTGGTGGCAGGGACTCTTGGGGCAGGGACGGGACGGAGGAGGTGGAGCAGGGCCAAGGTCTGTCCACGTTTGCTTTCCAGGAGTTGGAGGCGTCCAGCAAGCAGGAAGGGGTTGATCCCTGGGGAGAAAGGACAGACGTGGCTATGAGCGGCTTTGCTCCCTGGGGAGGAATGGGCCCGAGCACTGCAGTGGGCAGCTCTGCAGGCCGGCTGGGGAGGGCAGGCAGGGCAGGGTGAGGCAGGACTGGTGGCACAGCCCCACTGTCACCTCGGGGCTCTGGCTGTGTGCCCAGTGGGGGCTGGCGGGACTCCAGGGCCTGTCTGGCCCCTGCCAGAGCCCCTCCCCAGGCAGGGCTGGGCGGTCCTGACAGCCGGGGCTGACAAGGAACCTGCGGGCCAGCCCTACCGCTCAGCAGGGTCTGAGCCTCAGGCAGGAGGTGCCTGATCCCCCTTGGCTAGAGACATCTAAACTCCTTGGATGTCAGGATCCCCAACCACCTGGGCCAGGAGCTCCGAAATCCCAGGCGCTGTGGGTGCCCAGTCCCCTTGGGCTTGCTGTGCCTAAATCTCGTGGGCCCAGGGTCTTCACCCTCCCTGATGGCAGCTCCCGCATCCATTGGCCTGATGATCTTAAATCGCTTGGGCAGATGGTGCCTGAGCCTTTTAGCCATCGAGGATCCCAAATTGTGTAGTTCAGGGTACTGAAATCCTTGGCCTGGAGGCACCTAATCCCTTTGGGCTCTTGTTCCTAAGACCCTTGGACCAAAGGCTGCCAGACCACCTAGGCTGAAGACCCTAAAGCCCTTTCAAGAGCCTCGTGCCTAATCCTCCTGGACATGAGGGGCCTAAACCACTCTGGCCACAGGATCCCCAATCATCTGTAGTGGAGGATGGAGATGCCTGATCCAGCTGGGCTCTTTGTGTCTAAACCCGGTGGGTCTGTGGGTCACAAACCCCTTTGGCCAAAGGCACTCAAATTCCTTGGGCTCGGGTACTAATCTCCTTCAGCTGGTCGCTCCTAAACCTCTCACACCAAAAGATCCTTGGTCACTTCAGCTGGAGGCACCCAAATCCTATAGACCCTTGGTTCATTACCCCCTGTGGTGGGCACCCACAAACCACCTAGATGCGAGGATCCAAGTCACCGGTGCTGAGGACCCTAGACCCCTTAGGTGGGGGCACTTAATGCTCCTGGGCTTGTTGATCCTCAGGGTCCATGATGGCCTGTTGCTCCAAAATCCCTCGGGCCCTAGTACATGACCGCCCTGCAGTTCCTAAATCCCACTGATGGGGTTCCCCCAAATCCCTCAGACTCCAGGGATCCCAAATAACCTGGTTTTGGGGTGCCTAAACCCCTTGGGACAGAGCCTCCCCCCTCCCCCCCCCCAAAAAAAAAAGACCTGAACACCTCCTAGAAGAGGTGCCTGAGTCCTTTCAAGCTGCAGCAGCTCGGTGGAGGGGGGGCGGAGCCACGGCGGCGGCCCGCCCCTCCCTAGCCCCGCCCCGCCGGCGATGGGGGCGGGTCCCCGGCGGCCAATGGCCATTGGCCGCCGGGGACCCGCCCCCATCGCCGGCGGGGCGGGGCAGCGGGATGTGGCGCGGCGCGGCGGTGCGGTTGCTGCGGGGCGGCGGCGGCGGCGGCGGCGGGGCCGGGGCCGGGAGTCCCGGGCCGCTTCGGGAACGGCGGCGGCTCAGCTCCGCCGGCGGCTGGAGAGCGAGTTGGAAGACATCCGAGGCGCCGGCACTTGGAAGAGCGAGCGGGTCATCGCCTCCCGCCAAGGGCCCCACCTCCGCTTGGCAGGCGGCGGAGCCGGTGCGTAGGGGGCGGCGGGGAGGGCTCTCGGCCTCTTCCCCCGGTGCGACGCCCGTGCTTCTCTCTCTCTCTCTCTCTCTTCCTGCAGGGATCCTCAACTTCTGCGCCAATAACTACCTGGGCCTCTCCAGCCACCCTGAGGTGATCCGTGCTGCCGTGGAGGCCCTCGAGAAGTTCGGTGCTGGGCTCAGCTCCGTCCGCTTCATCTGCGGTACCCAGGTACCGGGCACCGGGGCAGCATCCCCTGCTCCAGGGTAGCCTTTCTCAAGGGCTCTGCTCAGACTCCCATCTCGGCACTCACATCCATGCACGGTGCTAAGGTACACGTGGCCGAGCTGCAAAAAATGCCTGCTGAGTCCCCGCTAGCCAAAGATCTGGAAATACGCCAACTAAAACCATTACCACCCGGAGAGGGAAAAGAAATGAAATGCCCCTCCAAATTCAGAAAGCAAATGTCATTTCCCCCTCCGCTTTAAGGGTCAAAATTACGGCGAGCCTGACTTGAAACGGCTCTGTCAAACCCACCCCGGTTTATCCCCGCTGGAGCCCTTTCAGAGCCCTGGCTGGTTAAGCGCAAAGAAAACTCGGAGCTGCTCCCCCGTGGGTGGGGGAGCTTGGAGTCTCCCTGCTGTGCTTTTGGCATCCAAACCCACAACCACATTTTAGGGCCGCATTTGCAAACACTTTCTGAATGCAACTAACTTCTCCCCCCCACACACACCTTTTCTGGATAAAACCTGGTTGGTTCCTCCCCCTGCAGTCAGCGTCTAACAGCAGGAGGCAAGTGAGAACTTGTGCTGCCCCACCAGCGACGCTCGCTCCTCTCCTCTCTTCTCTTTAGAGCATACACAAGGACCTGGAGGAGAAGATCGCACGTTTCCACCAGCGGGAAGATGCCATTCTCTACGCCAGCTGCTTTGATGCCAACGCTGGTATCTTTGAGGTTCGTAGGGCTTTCCTTATGTTGCGCGTGGAGGAGGGAGGTGACAGCGATGTGCCTGCCATGCCTTCCAGAGGCTCTCATGCGAGCTCTGTGCCGCAGAGAAGGTGGCAGTGACTGGTGGCGGAGAACCCTGACTTGGTGCCCTTGGACTGGGGGAGCCACGCGGAGCTGTTTAATCAGCCCTCTCCTCCCCCTTCCCTAGCCAGCTCCAGGTTTTGGGGAGGGCTCCCATTTCCTGGGAGGTCTGTACTCCCCCTTGAAGCATAGGCAGGGGAAGGGGGGATCCCCCAGGCTTGCTAGGGAAGGGGAAGGAGGTTTTGAGCTCAGAAGCCACAGGCAAGAGCCTGACCTAAGGAAATTGGGAGATAAGGTGGCTGGGAAGGAAAGTGGAAAGTTTAGCAGTGCCAGGAGAGACGTGGCAGCTGCAATCAAATGCAGCCTTGTCCTCCACACTGAGAGATGCTGGAAGATCTTGGT
This sequence comes from Gymnogyps californianus, assembly GCF_018139145.2. Classification (NCBI taxonomy): domain Eukaryota; kingdom Metazoa; phylum Chordata; class Aves; order Accipitriformes; family Cathartidae; genus Gymnogyps; species Gymnogyps californianus. The sequence goes on from NC_059471.1 coordinate 161,231,208, forward strand.
GAGTCAGCACCCTGGAGCAAAGGAAGAGCCTTTCTGTTTGGCACGGCCAGGCCCTGCTGACCCCGGAGGATGCAGTGCTGTCGGATGAGCTGAACCATGCCTCCATCATCGATGGGATCCGTCTGTGCAAGGCTAACAAGTACCGCTACAAGCACATGGACATGCAGGACCTGGAGGCCAAGCTGCAGGATGCGCAGGTACGTAGGTCTGCTCCCACCCCAACATGAGGGTGGTCACTTAGCTATGCTACCTGCACAGTAACCAGCCCTGAAGGGTGAGCTCTGCCTTTTCCCATGCAATAGGCATTGTTTTTGCCAATAGGCACAGGTAGGCATGGATAGGCAAGGTGGGGAAGCAGCTGGTTGCAATGCAAACCCCCCGTCACGGTTAGATATATCCACTCCCTACAGGAGTTGGACTATGTCCCAGTCTTCTTTGCCAGCCCCTCTCCTCAGGGTGACATCTTCACCCATGGGGCTGCTGCTCTCCCTCCCACAGAAACATCGTCTGCGGCTGGTGGCCACCGACGGTGCCTTCTCCATGGATGGTGACATTGCACCCCTGAGGGAGATCTGCCAGCTGGCCCAGAAGTATGATGCCCTGGTCTTCATTGACGAATGCCATGCCACAGGCTTCCTGGGACCCAATGGCCGGTAAGGGGCTGTTTTACCCCTGTTTCTCCCCCCTGACCCCAATTACCTCTGAGGCAAGGCCAAAGGTGGTGATGGCTAATGTGTTTTTGTGTGGGGACTCCTGGAACCACCATTTCTTCGCACCGCACCTCTGCCTCAGCCCTCCCCTCCTGATGATATATCCCTTTTGAGGCACCTGAGGGGATTGAAGGGAGATACTTTAGCACTGACCCATCCCAACGTGACAGCCACTTCCCTGTGTGTAAGGGATGGTGTGACCATCTCATCTGCCTCTCCTGGCAAGCAGTTCGACTTCCTAATTTCCGAATGCTTCTCCTCTCAGCTATCACTTTCAAATGCTTGGGTCTTGGGGGTTCTGTGGAGTTAGCTTGCACAGTTTGGTAATTCCCTCAGGGCAGCTTTTTCCTCCATCCCCTGGAGATCCTCCAGGTGCTAAGCAGTACACTTGCTGCAGGTGTTTGCTGAGAACAGACACTTCATGTGCTTATTTTGTTCAGGCACGAGTGCCAAGCACTCCGTTGCGTGGTCCTTCCTGCTCTCTACTGGAAGGTAGAGACCCATGTGAGGCAACACCTGTAGGAACGAGCAATGCGTCCCTTCTCAGATGGAAGGATGGTGCAGGAGATGACAAAAGGAGAAAGCCATCTCTGAAAAAGCCAAAAGTTGCTCTCTGAAGAGCTCCCTTCAAGCTCTCTCCTCTCTAGACAGATCTCATGTGGGAAGCTGGCAAGTCCACATCAGGCTGTGAAATGGGTGAGAAGTGGGAACTAAGCCCCCCCTTTCCTTGGGGCATGGTAGCCATCCTGTGGGTTGAGGTAGACCTTGTTGCTCTGTCCCAGTGGGCTCTCTGGTCCCAGCAGCTGCAAAAACAACTGTTTGACTGCTCTGAGGTGTGTAAGTGCGCAACAGCTTGAGGAGAGAATGGTTACCAAGTGCTTCATGAGTTATGCTAGTTTCAGTGTGAACCTGATGCTGTTGTCTATAAGACTGTGCTTCAAGAGAGCCAACAGAGAAGCTGCGTGGCCATGCCCCATCCTGTCTTTTTGGGCTGGAGGACGCAAAGCTGGAGAGCACGTTTGCCACGTCCGGTTGGTTCCACTAGCGTAGACCTTGACACAGGTGCTTAAGGCCTGTGTGCATTTAGGGCAGCACGTCAGTGATGTGCACATCCCCCCTCAGAGGACATCGGCTGCTCTAGCCAGGCAACTGTTTTTCCCTGGTGTATGCTAATGGTGTGGCGTGTCAGAGGCATGTGCAAGACCTACATCGATGGCTAGTGCTCTGTTTGGACTACTAAACTTCTGTGCGGGAAGTCTGAGCGCTCTCGCATCTGTAAGGGGTGAAGAACCCATGCTCTTACCTTGGGAGATCCCAGCTTAGCCTTTTGGCGGGAGAAGGGAAGGTCAACACTTGGGTTGAATGACCACAGGGGGATGTTCTTCCTTTACCAGAAGGGGGGACACCAGAGACCTGGCTGGTGGTGCTTTGTTTCCCTTGAGGCATCAGGTGTAGAGCAGCTTCCCTGGTGCGTGCTGGCACAGCTGATAATGTGACATCGCTTTTTCTACAGGGGTACTGATGAGCTCCTGGGAGTGATGGACAAAGTGACCATCATCAACTCCACCCTGGGAAAAGCTCTTGGAGGAGCTGCAGGTGAAGGCATTTTCCTGTCCAAGGCTCTCCATGCCCTGAAGAGCTCCACAGCATTGCTCTGATGTTTCCTTCCTCTGCCTAATGATAGAGCAACAAATGCATGTTGTCCTCTTCTACTGGTGGCATGAGGCTCAGTTTGGGACCCTGCTGCAGGGTCGAGGGAGGTCCTGCCATGTGCTCCTTCCACTGTCATCTTCCCCATGCATTTGCCTTTGGGGTCAAGGTGGAAACTCTTGGTAAAAGGCATCAGCTGTGATTTTTTTTAGACCTAGTTTGTACTGAAATTCCTGCTGTAGGTGACAGGTTGGCTTTATCAAGGGACCCCTCTCTGAACAGGTCCCCCTGGGGTGCCTTGTCCATTTCTCTTTCCTCCATCTGCAGGTGGGTACACAACTGGCCCCAAACCCCTCATCGATTTGCTCCGCCAGCGCTCCCGCCCGTACCTCTTCTCCAACAGCCTGCCCCCCGCCGTGGTGGGCTGTGCATCCAAGGCCCTGGACCTCCTCATGGAGAGCAATGCCATTGCACAGTCCATGGCTGCCAAGACCCAACGGTGAGGGAGCCATATTGGGGTGGGAACAGGGGGAGAGGTTCGTTAGGAATGAGTTGTCCACGCGTGTTTATTCACCCCACCCCCGGTGATAGCCGTGAAGGCAATTTGCAAGTCATGGCCCGGGGTTGCTCAGGGGAAACTGCAGGATGTGCTGGTGTGTGTCAGACAGATGTGTCGCATCTGGATGCTCTGTGTGCTGGGACACATCTGTCCCTCAAGCAGCTGCAGTCCCATGGAGCCGGAAATGGCAGAAGGTCACTCCAAAAAGAGAGGTCCCTTCCCTGCACAGGAGGTGCAGGTGGAGCAGAACCATACCCAGCCCTCGGTGGCCAGGGTGCCCGGGGGAAAGCAAGGCAGCGGTCCCCAAGGACAGGAGCAATGCAGTTTTACTCATCCTCTGGTCCTCTTCACCAGGTTCAGAAGCAAGATGACGGCAGCCGGCTTCACCATCTCTGGGAAGGACCATCCCATCTGTCCTGTCATGCTTGGGGATGCTCGGCTGGCTGCAGTGATGGCTGAGGACATGCTGAACAGAGGTGAACCGGGGAGGGAGCTCTGGATGCAGACACATGCCCTGAGGGAAGGGACAGCTGGTGGTGGTGCCACCGCCATCCCTCCTCCAGAGGATGTTCCTGCATGAAATCTGTTTTTTCTCTGCCCACCAGCTGCAAATGTCCTCCTGGTCTCCCCCAGACGTTGCTGGCTTCACCTCCTTTCTCTGTTGGGGGGGGGGTTATATTAGCCCTCTTGTCCTGCCGTGCTGGACTCCATCCCCATCACTGGCCCTAACCCTCATTTCCATGCTTGGGAGCAGATGCCACTTGAAAACCCTGAAGCCTGGAAATGGTTATTGAGAGGGGAGGGAGAATCCAAAAGCCTTTCTATCACCCAGTACCACCTCAGCCTGCCTCCCTCCCTCCCAGCCAGCTCCAACTCTCCCTGCGTTTCCTCCCCAGGCATTTATGTCATTGGCTTCAGTTATCCCGTGGTCCCCAAGGGAAAGGCCCGCATCCGGGTCCAGATCTCAGCCGTGCACAGTGATGAGGACATCGACCGCTGCGTGGAAGCCTTCACCGAGGTGGGACGGAAACACGGAGCACTGCCTTGAGGGGCCAGCAAACACCTCCTCTGGTGCCATCCCTGCCCATGACCAAGTGCCTGTGCCAGAGGAAAAGGCTTGAGCAGCATGCTGCCGAAAGTAGGACCGATCCTCAAGGCATCACAGCCTGCGGGAGGCTGTGGCTGTTGCAGCATGCTGGCAGCAGCACTGGCAACCAGCTCTTGTGTCATCATTAAAGGTGTCCTGCAGTGTGGCGGATATTTGTCCAGCTCTTGTTTTCTCATCCAGGAGCTGCAGCCCATCCTCTCTCACTTTGACCAGACGCTGTTGTGTCTTCCCTGAAGCCTCAGTCTGGGTGCTGAAGTGCTGCAGCTCCTGCTCTCTCCTGCCAATGGAAATGTAGTGTTGCTGGTACGCCCGAGGTCGCCTGCTTCCTCCGTGCTCTCCTGTGGGTCCAGCAGCATCACCCCGGCAGATCTGCCCACTATAATTCCCCACCAAGGCAGGGCGGTTTCCCAAGCCCTTGGCAACCTGTGCCACCGGCAGCTAGTTTGGGAAAGAGGACATGGGCCAGCCAAAGCTCCAGTGCTCCTTTCTCCTCACTCTCGGGTGTTAGGTGTGAGGCTTGCTTGGTCCTCAGCGCTGGCTCTAAGGCTTTGCCCATTGCTGTGGCACTCCCAAACCTGCCCTGGGAGCTGCGTCTCACCCCGGAGAGGCCGTCTGGCAGCGGGCAAGCCAAGGCAAGCAGAGGCCAGCAGTGTGGCGAGAGGGCCTGTGTCTGCCTGGGACTGAGGCCGGAGGCAGAGCAGGTGACAGAAACCTGTAATTTTCCTCCATCAGCTGCAATTTTCACACAGCAGAGAACACACAGCAGGCTAGGATCTCTGGATTTGCTCCTCCAAGGCATGCTGGGGTAGTGATTTAGCAGTCAAGCAGGAACAAGTGGGTCCTGGGCATCTCTCAGGATTGCTTTGTTTGCATCGGTTCTGCTCCAGATGAGAAATCATGTGTGTCCTGCCGTCTGCCCATGTGCTGAACTGAGTACCAGCTGCCTGCAGCTGCGGACAGACTCTAGCCGAAATAAGGGTGTGCTGGGCTTGGGTGCCAGGGCACTGGGTCACGTCAGCAAAGACCTGCTCCGAAAAGGCTACCTGCCGTTAGGCAGTCAGGGAGCAAGCTACAGGGCAACAACGTGTCTGACCTGAACCAGAGCAACTGCAGAAGAATACAGAAGCTAATCCAGGGTTGTAGGGCTTTACGGGATGCAGAGGGCAGGGGAGAAACGCATTTTCCATAGGGCTGCTGCCGGACCTTGTTAGAGCACCTGGTAGTGTAACTGTGTGCTGATTTTATTTAATTTTCCATCTCCACAGGGCCCTGAGCTCAGCCTGCTGATAAAGTACGATATGGAGTTCCCTCTGTGTGGTGCCAGGCCCTCACGGTGCTGCAAACCCTTCCCCCTTATCAACAGGCACTGTTTTGGGAATGGGGAATGTAATGGGGAAACAGCAGAAGGTTGCGCTCAGGCCCCTCTTGTAACCTGGAAGAGACAAAGCTTCAGCCAGATGGGCTCTGGTACAGGGGGTTTGAGTGAATCACTGCTGTTTTGAGCCCAATGCATATGCATCCCCTTGCTCCCCGCTACTTGCACACCTCCATTGCACACCTGTACCATGCTTCCCTCCCCCCCCGCCCCTGCTGGTCCCTAGCCCAGGCCACCCCCTCTCCCCTGGGCTTCTGCAGGCAGCCCTGCTGATGTCTCTGCTCCGCTCAGGGCAGCCAACCCAAGCAGTTTAACCCTGCTCCAGCTTTCAAGTCCCCCTCAATGGGAGAACCGCCATACAGATGTCTCACTGCTGAGCTGCAAGCAAGAGCAGGAGCAGCCTCCCTCCCCTGTGATGCACACACTTGTTCCTGTGTGCACACGTGGGCTCCCCCCTTCTCCTCCTCCTCCTCCTCCTCCTCCTCCTCTCCTCACCAGGTGCCCCGACCTCCCTCTCCCCTCTGTCTCTCCTTCGGCAGCTGACCCCTCGCGCTCCGGCTGCCTCTCCGCCTCGGGCTCGCCAACCCAGCCCAGACCCCGTACACTGCTCTGCCAGGCTTCCCCCTGGGTCTCAAGCTGTCACCCTGTATAGCATGTGGGATAGGTGTGGGATCCCCGTATCTCACCCGTTGTACCTTGAAGCAGGGGACTGTCCTGTCCCATCCCATTTCCATACACATCCACCCCCATGGATGCTTCCAGCCCTGGGTCCCTGCCCACCCCCAGCTTCTTCCACCCTCACCAGGCTGCCTCGTTGCAGTCCCAAACCTACCCCCTTTCCCACTGATGCCCTCCAGCCCCTCTCCACACCGCCATTTCCACCCTGAGCTGCGACCCACCTCTCTCTACCCCTTCCCCGCCAGCATCCCTCTGCCCTCGCTCCCTGCCCGCAGCCCTGCCCAGGCAGGCAGGGATGCCCCAGCTTGGACCGAGCCCGCTGGGGCTGATGCAAACGGGGTCTGAACCTGCTGCCGAGTGCCGCAATTTTCCCATCCCGCAGCCTTTGCTGGAGATAAATGCTGCACAAGGGCCTCCACCAGTGCTAACGCCTCCCCGCGCTGGCAGGCGAGGGGCAAAGCAGCTGCATCCCCCCTGCCCGGGGGGTTCGGCGACAAACAGCAATGACCGCAGCCAATCCCCACTTCCTTTCTGGAGCTTTATTTCTCCGTTTGGGGGATTATCCCCCCCGGCTTCCCGGCCCTGAGGGTGAGTCCAGGTGGCCGTTCACCTTTTCAGGCCATTTCGCTGCAAGAACAGGCGCCGGAGGGGGGTCCCTCCGCAGCCCCCCGCAGCCCCCTCAGCGGCAGGAGCACTTGCAGGCGGCCACGACGGGGTAAGGGATCTGCCGCCAGGCGCAGCGCGGGGGGCCGGGGGGCCGAGGTGCCCAGCAGTGCCAGGCTAGCAGCTTGATGTGGGTGAGCTGCGCGGGGCGGCAGGTCATGCCGGGTGGCCAGGAGCAGCCGGGAGGCCCGGTCTCGCAGGCGGTGTGGCGCACCCAGCGGGGCCAGAAGACGGGTCCCAGGTCGACCCAGGCAGAGGTGAGGCGGCAGGCGGCCCGCTCCACCAGCCACTGCCGCAGGCGGCGGGCCAAGGCCCCCGGCAGCTCGGGGGGAGCCCCGGGCCGGGGGGCAGCAGGGCAGGCAGCTCCAGCCCCTCCGCCTCCCGCCACAGCTTGCGGCGGTAGCGCCCGGCACCCTCCGCCAGGTCCCGGCTCAGGGACTCCAGGTTCTCCTCGAGGACGCTGCCGTTGCGGCCCCGGGGCTCCTCGGTCGCCATCCAGAAGGGGTCGAAGGCTGAGCCCAGCAGCCGGCGCAGCCGCCCGGGCCTCAGGTGCCGGGGCTTAGGGGAGTAGCGGTAGTCCTCAGGGGAGAGCGAGAGGCTGTAGGGCCGCACCGGGGCCGAGGGGCGGCCGCGCAGCAGGTGGGCGGCGGGGTCAGCGGTGCCGGACAGCGGCGGCGGTGGCTCCCGGGGCTCCTCCGGAGGTGGCGGCGGGCCTAGGGCATCCAGTGGCGGGAGCAGGCAGAGGAGGAGGAGGAGGAGGAGGAGGAGGAGGCAGCCACGGTGTTGTCCCTCCATGGTGAGCGGCGCTGCGGCAGGCTGTGCCGGGCTGCGGGCTTGCGCTCCGCCGCATCCCCCAGGTTATCAACGCGTCCCGAGGCACGGCCTTCCCCTTTTCCCTGGTTACAGCGGCTGATAGTGAGCCGGCGGGGACACCTCGCTCCCTCCCGCCAGAGGGGCAGGCGGGGAGGAGAGGCTGCATGGTCCCTCCCGCCAGGCCGAGGGGTGCCGCCGACACCGGCGGGGACATCGGGGCTGCTATGGAGGGGAAGGAGCCGGCGCCTCCTCCTCCTTCTTCTCCTCCTCCTCCTCCTCCTCCTCCTCCTCCTGCTCTGCATCTTGCTCCATCATTGGAAGAGGCATCCAGGACCTTCCCAGTGAAGGGAAGCTGGTGGCCTTCGGGTCTTGCCGGGAAAGGGCCACCAAGCCATGCTCGGCCTCAGCGCACCTGGAAGTCCACAGGGCACAGGTCCCATCGCAGGGGTGGACACGGTGGCGGGGCGGCGGGGCAGGAGGGCTGCGTGGGTCACTGTCGCCTCTCAGCACATCAGCCAGCACATGTGCTGTCCTGGGCAGCTGTGACGGAGCCGAACCTCTGGAGATGGTCTCCCTGGATGGCTTTTCTTCCCTTCCCACACTGCAGTGCACCGGCAATGCTGGTGAAGGGCAGATCTGGGCTAGATGGAAACTAAAACCTGCTTTCCCCTCCTTCCCCAGGTCAGACATTGTGGGAGAGATTTGATCTGCTCTGTGCCATGCTACTAACAATTAATTAATAACAGCTAGTAATAGGAATTAATTGCTTGTGCTCCAGAGGAGCTTAGACCCATATCCCAAGGATGCAGCAGGGGTCAGGCTCACCGTGGTGGGATATTCATGTTCCCCAGAGGTGTTGGGCAACACATCCTGAACACCCAGCATCAAGGGGTGCCCACAAGACCCGCTGGGATCCATGGGACCCTGCAGCCCTCTATCCTCCCTTTCCCACCAGACTGCAGCGGGCTTTTTCTCTGCCGCTCCCTTCTCACTGGAGCAGGGAGCAGCTGAGCCTGTTGGAAGGCTGGGAAGAGAGGAGTTAACTCTAAACCCAACCTCAGGGAGCAGGGGAAAAAAAAAAAACAGAGATCAATGGATCAGCAGCAAGAGCAGAGGGAGGGGAAAGGGGGAGACAGAGAGAGAGGAGTGGAGCTCCAGAAGGAGAGAGACGAGTGTGGGAGCCAGGAGAAGAGAAAGCAGAGCTGGCGGTGGGCAGGGGGAGGCAGAGGAGCACCGGGCAGGGGTGACGGTGCTGCCTGGACAAACTCTTCGGTGGCCCACGTCCTCCTTGCCACTGCTGCCTGGACTGGACCAGAGGCCTCCCCTGAGCCAGTGGTGAAGCTGCAAGCCCTTCCTCGCACAGGTGAGTGCCAGCTTCCCAAGCTGAGAGGTGGCCTCAGGCTCCCTGAGCAGGGACACGCTGGTTCCCAGAGATGCCCCACAGTCTACATGCGAGCTGCATGCCCAGAGGGAGACTGGGATCCTCTGCTCGAGCAAGGAGATCCCACAGGGCCGGATGGAGATAGTTACCAGTAGGACAGAGGGGACCGCAGAGCCAGAGAGGCAGGGACGACCTTTTGGTGTGATACAGAGAGGCTGCTGGGACGGAGAAGTAGTGTGAGCTGAGGGGGGAACATGGGGTGAAGGAGCTTGCATGAGCCAAAAAAGAGTTAATTGCATGTCAACAGTTGCTAGATAACGGTGTCTTTCCCTCTTGGTTGCTGCTCAGGGAAGGACAATTTGTTCTAATGATAGCACAACACGGGGAAGGCTCGTTAGGAAACAGGCTGTTGGCGCTCCTCGCCTGAGCGCAGTGTTACTCAGGGCTGGAGGAAGTTTTGCAGCAAATCACAATACTTTGAGCTGCGGTAATAATATGCTCCTTTGCAATGATCATCGTGTTGTGTTTCAGGTGGCTCCGAGGTCTGTCCCCCACCCTCTCCTAGCTGCCACCATCCAACCCATGACCACCTCTCAGCATCAGGAAAAGGTGCCCTTAGTTGCCTCTCCTCTGTGGAGCATAACTACTGCACAGGGAGCAAGGAGCAGCCAGCTCCAGGGTGGAGTGATCCCAGCTTAAGTTCCTCCCTCAGTGTGGGAGTGTGGTGGGGTGCTTCTGCTGCGGGGTGTCATCCAGGCATCAGGTCCCTGCTGCCGGAGGTGGTACAGCCCTGGGTTGAGTGTGCCAGGACCACTCGCAGCCCATGGGAGCCCCTTTCCCCATGGCCTCGCGGCCGAGCCCTGATGAACACCAGCCAAGATTTAGGCTTGCCAAAGCAAGCAATCCCAAGAGGTTTAGCGGCTTTGGGATTGTAGGAGGAATGTCAGGGAGGCCAAGCGGCAGGGCAGGGGGTCCCTCAAGGGGCTGGGAGCACAGGGGATGCTGTGGTGGGGATGTGAATCTGGGCAGGAGAAAGGGGCTTCAGCCAGGCAGATGTGGGCTGACTGATCCCAACAGCATTCTTGCAAGCGATGTCATGAGGATCTTGACGTCATCATTTAACCAGCTGGTTGGGATTGGCGTCTCTGGAAGAAACACGGGTGTCAAACAAAGGCCGGGATCTGGCACCTTAGGGCCAGAGCTCTGGTGGCCACTGTGGTCAACACCGACCAGCACCCACGTGCCTACGGCCATGCACAGGTGCTGCATCTCCCTTTCGCCCCACGCAGGTCCCTGTGGTCAGATGGGGAGATGCCAGGGGGATGGAATGCCTCTTCCAACAGCCCGGAGCTACAAGCAGCAGGGATTATTGTGCCCGTCATCTTCTCCCTCATCTTCCTCCTGGGTACTGTGGGGAACGGGCTGGTGCTGGCCGCGCTGCTGCAGAACGGCCAAGTCAAGTACAACACCACCAACCTCTTCATCCTTAACCTGGCCATGGCCGACCTGTGCTTCATTGTCTGCTGCGTCCCCTTCCAGGCCACCATTTACACCCTGGATGGGTGGCTCTTTGGGGCCTTTGCCTGCAAGGCTGTACATTTCCTGATCTACCTCACCATGTATGCCAGCAGCTTCACCCTGGCCGCCGTCTCCGTTGACAGGTAAGTGTCCCCTTCCCTTCGAGTCCCTCAGCTCAGGGGCAACGTGTTTGCCACCCTTGAGCTAAGGGGTGGGAGAAAGGCCAGTCCTTACCCTGTTGAGTGTCCTGTAAGAAGCAGGTAGGGTCTCCCCAGAGGCAGGGCCAGCAGAGCCAGCATCCCCAGCTCCCCATGCCCTCTCCCAGCACCAAGCCAAGCTCTCCGCCTGGTTGCCCAGCCCTCACTTGGGAAGGAGGAGTGCAGGCACATGCTGAGGTTTGGTGTCCACCATGCAAAACCAAGAACAGCAAAAGCCCCAGGGCAGCAACACACCACAGGAGAAAAAGGGAGCCCTCTGGGTCCTGCTCCTATCCTTCTCTTCCCTGGTTCAAGAGGCCCACTGCTTGCCCTTGCCGAGCTAGCACAGCAGAGTGGGTGATAGAGATCCCAGACCCACTGTTGGGATGACCCTGATCTCTATGTGAATTCACTGTAACCCTCCCTACCAAGAGGTGGGGAGGGGGAGAGATGGGTGGCTGCGTGGGGAGGGGTGCACAGATGGTAGCTCCACAGGGCAAGAGAGATACCTCATCTCACCCGTGTTGTGTTTGGTCTCTTCTTCTCCTTCCCCTCCTCACCAGGTACCTGGCCATTCGCTATCCACTGAAGTCCCGGGATCTCCGCACCTCCCAAAACGCAGGAGTGGCCATTGTAGCAATCTGGTCACTGTCGCTGCTTTTTGCGGGGCCCTACCTCAGTTACTACCAGATTGTCCATTACCACGGAGTGCCCATCTGCATCCCCGTCTGGGAGGACCAGCACCGAAAGATTCTGGACATCCTCACGTTTGTCTTTGGATACCTCCTGCCCGTGACCGTAGTGAGCCTGGCATATGCCAGGACCATCAAGTTCCTGTGGACCTCCGTAGACCCCATAGAAAGGATCTCAGAGTCCCGGAAGGCCAAGCGTAAGGTCACCAAGATGATTGTGGCTGTGGCCATCCTGTTCTGCCTCTGCTGGCTGCCCCACCACCTGGTCATCCTGTGCTTCTGGTTTGGCCACTTCCCCTTCAACCGAGCCACTTACGTTTGCCGCCTGGCTTCCCACTGCCTTTCGTACGCCAACTCCTGCCTCAACCCCATTGTCTACGCCCTCATCTCCAAGCATTTCCGCAAGCGTTTCAAGCAGGTCTTCACCTGCCACTTCTTCCAGAACAAGACCAGGAAGAAGAAGAAGAGAGTTGGAAAGAAGGTCCACGTGGTCAATGTGGGCAAAGGTCTCACCAACAGCACCAGAAGTTTCTATAGAGGCAACACTGAGGTGACCCAGGTCCTAGAGGAGAACACCAGGAAGAGGGACCCTGAAGGTGCCAGTCATGCCAGAGAATGGACTCACCAGCTACAAGATGCCATAGTCTCTGTTCAGAAGGAGCTACTGGAGGAGGAAAGTTTGGCAACAGCTGGCCATCCCCTAGTCATGATCCCTCCAAGAGGAACTCAGGAGATTCTGACTGTTCACTACAGATGAACAAAGTGAAGAAACCTGTTTTCCAGCCAGTGAGTAGCCACTCCATTCCCAAACAGGCAGAATAATGTGGGGCAGAAGGGAATGGATGCAGCAGAGCCACCAAAGGATCCTGTGGCAATGGTTAACCCAATGTCCCTACTCACCTTCACTGACCCACAACATTCATAAAGGAATGGCAGAATCCACCCGTACAGATGCAGAATGGAGGGACATGTTAATGTGATGCCAAGTGACCTGGGTGGCATTCCTGCAACAGGTTTTAAGGCCTCCATTTCCCGACTTCCTAACTTGCTAATTTTGTCCAGCACCTTGAAACTCTAAGAGGGAGGCAACCAAAATAAAAACATCCTGGTAAGAAATCCAGGCTGTTAAGGGCATATCAGAGCATGAGTGGGAAGGGTGGAGAGAATGCACAGGGACCTGAGCGTGAATAGGGTAGCTGGCAGCCTCTCTCCCTGGCAGCTGCAAGCGGTGAAACACTGTCCCCTGCCCACATGCCCTTCTTTTCCCATGGGCCAGGGGCAGCCCTTGTCCACCTTCATCCCCTTCCCTAGCCCCTGCACCCCGATCAAAGGACCTTTGCCACACTGGCTGAGGTACAAGGAAGTCAGCCATCTGTGCCAACAGCTCGGTGATGCAAACGCCGCAGCAGTCACTAGTCATACTCAAATGATTTATGCCATGGCAGGTGAAGAATGGAATGGCTTGTGTGCCGACACCTCTGCATGCCTCCCCTCTGCACCTGTGGCTTCTCTGAAGTTCAAGGAGGAAAGGACCATCTGTCCAGTCTCTTCTCTCCACCCTGCCCCACCAGAAATACTCGCTGGAGGATGTTTCCTAGAGCTCTGTCCCACCTGGCTTTAGCTCTTGCAAGCAGATCCTGCAGGACGCTGTCCCGATTCATAGTGCTGCGTGCAGTTCAGAAATATTTCCTGATAGCCATCCTCAGTTCTTCCTAAACAAACCTGGTAACTCCTCCTTCCACCACATTGTTCCACCTGATCCGCCCCTCTGCTTACTTTCTGTTTGCCTTTTGCAAGTTCCTGAGGCATTGCTGCCTCCTCTTTGATCTTGGCTTGCTGCTCGGAGTTTCATCCCTTCCTTCTGGGGCTGAAGGACCCATTGCTCTCTGAGCAGTGACGTTATTCAGTGATATTAGCCCCATGTGTGTGGTTTACTGACTTGGCCAGACAGTTTTTTTCCACGTGATGATGATGATTGTGAGTGAATTGATGGCTGTCACCAAAGCAGAAGAAAGTAGCCAAGCTGCAAAATGAGCTGTGGACCCAGGTGACAGTTGTGGTGAGGCAAAGGAGAAAGCAGGCCCATCACACCCATGTGCATTTAGTTCAATCCTCAGTGCCCCTTTCTACCTGACGGAGAGGGCTTCCAGGAGAGTGTGAGGCCAACACCTCTCAGTGGGTTGGGGCATCTTCCAAGGTGGCCACCGTTGTGGGATTGCTGTGGGACCCATGTCCGCCTGGGAGCAAAACTTTCCCCTGCTCTGTCCCTGCTGCCCCGAGCAGCCACGAAGGAGCCTTTGGCTGCGGTAGCAGCTCAATGACACCCCGCAGCAGGGCCAAGAGTCCTCCCAGCCTGACAGTGGGAAGGATGGGAAGTGCCATGGGGATGGTGGGGTGGGACAAGAAATCACATTCACCAGAAGGTGCTGGAATTTCTCCCCTGCTTGACCTTAATAAACCCTGGTAATTTCCTTCTCCTGCCACGTTTGCTGTGTGCTGGATACAATCTCTGCCCGGCGTGGGGCTCTACAGTTTGGCCTGGAGGTAGTGGAGGCTGTATGAGCTGTCTGACCACAGTCGGGTGCTCCCGACTCACTAGCAGGGTGTCATTTGCTTTATTTGACTTTGCAGACACTGCAGAAGTGTACAGAAGAAGCAAAGCTGAGGGTTTTAAGACAGATCCAGCACTGCTGGTGTTCAAGAGAAAGTTGTAGGAGAGGGAGACAGAAGCAGAGAGAAGGAAAAGGAGGGATGGTGAGAGGACAGGTGGAGAGGGGCAATATAAATGAGAAACGTGTGGGGCTGGGTGGGAGCCATCCACAGGGACAGAAAGCAGCAGTGAGAAGGCAGGGCAAAGCGAGGGGCTAGAAGCAGAGGGCAGAAAGGAGGACAAGAGGGCATGAGGGAGGCGGGAAGCGATGTGCTGGCAGAGCACCCACGTCTTGGCAGGAGCCTTCTCCCCACCCCAGCAGTGTCACACTGCTCTGGAGCTGAGGTGAGCATCACTGGGCTGTGTTGGACCCCAGCCCCACAGCAGCTTTGTCCAGCATTTTTCTACATCATCAGGCTGCCGGAGAAGCCCAGAAAAACACTGTCCAAGCAAGGCCTTTGATCAGTCTAGCGCACATGTGAGGGAGCGAGCCAGTGGGATTTGCATTGCTGCAATGCTGTGATTTGCTGCGGTGCCTGGCAGAGCCAGGTCTGGGCACGTGGCTGACTTCATGCAGCCCCCGTTTTGTCACGTAGTTGTGACATGAGTGGAGAGCGGAGGGGCACCAAGGGGGGTCCTCAGCTTCCCCAGTGTGCCAAGTCCATGTGCCGCAGGTGAATGCAGCCACCTGAGTCCATCCTCTGCAGGCACGAGACAGCTTTGCTGTGGGGACACAAGCTGTGTGATGCCACCTGGCTTGCGAGTACAAGCAGCACAGATTCTACGTTGTTTGCCAGCACAGACGTAGCCCCTGAGCCTCAGTCCTGCAGCCTGGGAGCTTTTGGTGATGCTGTAGGACAAGACCAGGAAGAAACCCTAGAAAGAGGACAAAGACAGATCACCTGAGAGACCAGGAGGGGGAAAAGGGACTGCTATCGCTGGCCAGGCAAGCCCTGAGGAAGGGAAAGGGACCAGCCTGTGGAACTACCTCCATGGTGAGAGGCGAGGGCGAAAACTCCATTAGCATCATGCTTTCTGACCGTATCTCAGGGGCTTCGCTTTCCTCCAGGAGAGGCCAGGATCATCAGGCCCACACCTTATCCCCACTGAGATGGTTTTCTCTTGGCAGCGAAAGAGATGAGCTTGCTCATTCAGACCCGTTAAACTGAGCTCAAGCCCCACAGAGCTCCTTCAGTGACCTCCTCCACAATCCTGCAGCCAGGCCTGGGATACCTTGGCCACAAATCATTAGACCTGCCACTGTCCCAGCTCAATATTTACAGTAAACTTTACATGATTGCAACAGCTCTCCTTTTCCTTAATTCCATATGGCATTTAATTAGTGCTGTGTGGCTCCCAAGTGTGTAACCCTTAACATGAAGCAGTGAAAGAGGGCAAGCTTGGCAGAAAGTGTTTAGTGAAAGCAGTGGCATTGTGGGACACTCCAGACTTCTGCACTGAAGCTGGGAAACAGTTACAGATTGTCATGGCAGCAGTAGGTTTCAGAGTGAACACCTTTGCCCTGAACAGGGCAGATGGCTCTCCTTCCACGGCAGTTTGCTGCCCCCTGCCCCGCTGCCCACAGCCAGCATGTGCATGGAGATATCCTTCCAGCAAAGCCCTTACAGACTGACTTTCCAGGCGGAGATGCAAGGACTGGATGCTACCGCAGGCTCTGTAGCCTGGAAATCTGCAGGGACCGCACTCCTCGCTTTCTAGCTAATTAAAACAGCGAGGGAGCTAACGCTGGGGAGCCCCGGGCAGCAGAGAGGAGCCATTTACTGCCAGCTCACTGATCGTTGGGAGCCCATTGCCAACATGAGCCTGTGGCAAACGTGAAGTTGTTGGAGGCTGCGCAGCCCCGTCGGTGGTGTCCTGAGCCCCGCACAGGCTGCAGAAGCCGCTGGTGTCCTCGCTTGTCCCCATGCATGGTGGGACCTCAGTGAGGCAGCTGGAGGCTGCATCAAAAGTAAAGGGGTTTTGGCCCCAGCTGTGCCCTTCGACGCTCTCAGTGCTGTAGGCGTTGTACGGCGGGGCTGGGGGACATCAGGCAGCAAAAGGCTTGCGGAGCTGTGATGTGCATGAGCAGAGCCACAAGCCCCTCCTTATTTCTCTTATCTTTCTGTCCCCCGCTTCTGCTTGCGTAAATCTTCCCTTATTGCTTTGTCCTGCCCGCTCTTAAAATTCCCAGGCAACGTGGTATTTCTAACCCTCACTGAAGCTGTTGCATGCCTCGCTAGAGCTCAGCTCCAAGGACACCCCTTTACCCGTGCAGAGGCCAGCCGAAGCACTGTGCTGGGAATTATTTTTCTTTTTCCATTCAAGTGTTTGATGTTGCTCTCTGTACCTTGAGCCTCCCTCACCTCCTATCCCTGTTTCTGATTTCTCCAGCTCCCTTCCTCCGTGGTGGCTGCTGCTCCTCTGCGGCTGATGCGTTTCGGAAACGTGCTTTTTCGTCCAGTGTGCTTTGCCCACCTTCCTGGGGATGGCTAGTCCTGCAGCCACCCTTTGCACGCAACGCCATGGCTGGTGGCCAGCTCACACGGCCTCAAGCAGCCTCCAGGTAACATGAATGTATACATCATTTCTGTGGGTGAGGACTCACTTCACAGCCCAAAGCATTGGAGGGAGAAGGGAACGGCAGTCGGGAGCAGTGACGCGGCACAGCTGGACGCTACCTGTTCTTGCCCACATGCGGCCAGGCTGTTGGTCGCCCCTGATCCTGCTCCTCCTGGTCCCAGCTTGCAAAGGGAATGGATCAGGTCGGACTGACTGCTGCACTTTGGAGGGAAGCCTAAATAAAAGAGGACAGAGGACAGAGAGAAGACCTGGGGGAGAAGGTGCATTTAGCACGGCAAGCGTCTGCAAGCCCTCGGTCCTATCCCTAAGCTCTGCTTAGTGCTAAGCCCTGATTTTGGGGAGCACATGAGTGGGAAGGGCAGACGCTGAGCCCGGGTTGGGGAAGCTCCAGAGCCAGGAGGGAATTCCTGTCTGCCCAGTAACAGCGTACATGCTCCAACTGGTTTCTCAGCTCAAAGGCAGAGGTGAAGAAAAGGTGTCACGTCCTTGATATAGAGCCAGGTTAATTAAAGCTGAAGGAGCTCGATTGCTGCTTTCCACGCAGCATCCCCTCCAGACTGATTAGCATTCTGCTGTCCGTGCTCCCAGCTTCTCACCTTAATTAATGACTCCTCGCTTATATTTTCTTTCCTACTTGTCATCACTTGGGCTGACG
This sequence comes from Gymnogyps californianus, assembly GCF_018139145.2. Taxonomy (NCBI): domain Eukaryota; kingdom Metazoa; phylum Chordata; class Aves; order Accipitriformes; family Cathartidae; genus Gymnogyps; species Gymnogyps californianus. The sequence continues at coordinate 161,248,437 of NC_059471.1, forward strand.
AACTTGGCTTTAACCCTGCAGAGGCCGGTTTGCCACACTGGCTGAACGCAGACGTGCCAGCAGCTCGCACGGTGCAGAGAGAGCGGGAGAAGTGAGAGCAGGTCGGGGCTTTGCAGCTAGTGGTCGGCACCAGCTCCCCTGCAAGCTGGGCATAGCTACCCTCTGCAGAGCAACTTAGTCCTGCCAGCTGTGTGCTGGTTCTGGTGCCTAGCATCTCCCCAGCGTGCATGCCGTGAGCCCAGCGCTGCTGGGAGGTGTCAGACCCAGGTGCCGAGAAGCTCATCCTGCTTACCGCCCTGTGTGCAAATCTGGCAGCCCTGGTTGGGGAGGGTGTTTCCCTGTCTGCAGACACACGGGGCTGGGGGAGATGGAAAGCTGTTACAAGGATGGCTCCTAGTTCCCTGGCAGAGCAACAGGCTTGAGTGCTGCCTGTGTTTCCCCTTGCACTCATGGGAATGCAACCTTGTACAGACACGCTGCGAGCATCCAGGACAGCCCTGCAAAGGCAGCTCACGGCAGGACAGCCTTGCTGGCTTGCAGGCAGAGAAGTAACAGTGTGACAGGGGTGGTCAGGGCACATAGCATTATTAGCCATAGGGAATTCTGCTCATTTGCTTCTGGGTTTAGCTGCTGGTTCCTAATCCATGACCAGCCTTAGCAGGTTGCCAGCTGATTATTTTAATTCTTCCAACAACCACGTGCTCTCTTCCCCTCTCAGAGCTTTCAGAAAAAAACAGAGGAACGCTATTTGCCCTATCATCTCCTTAATCAGCTTCCTAATCAAAACTGCTGGCTCTTCCACCTAGTTGCCCCATGGGCCCTGAGCTGCCCAGGGCTGCTCTCCCATGCTGGCCAGGCACAGTGCTCAAAGAAGGCATCTTTCTGCAAGTACCTTTCTGTGATGGAGGAGAAGAGATCTGTCTTGCTCACGGAATGAGCGGGGGAAGCAGATGAAAGGGTGGGAAGTTTGCCAGAGATGCTTCATGGGGCTTCTTTAGCAGCACAGGGAGTTACAATGATGGATTTAGAGTCTGCTAGAAAGGCAAAGGTGGAGGAAGTGATGGAGTTCAGATGTTGGCTCGATACCCTGGAGTTTAATTATTTCAGCTGCTGAGAGTTGAACAGATTCTTGATGTTTGCACATACTGCAGTGTGCACTTTGCATTCACTTTCATGGGTGAGTGGCTGCTTCAGAGAAAGGCCTTTTGCTTAATAACATTCATGCAGCTTTGTTGGGAGGCTGTGTTCAGGGCTGGTGCTTCTGCTGTGGGTCCTCAGCGAGACGCAAGCAGGTTTTCAGTCATCACTTGTTTGGATGAGCCAGATCCTCGACCTGGCTGGTTTTGGTTGCATCTTACAGCACAGCAGTGGCTGCAAAGATGGGGAGGTTGCTGCTGGGTTCAGTGGCTGGGGATTCAGCACGTCACTGCGGAGCTGTGCTCTGAACGAGGAGGGGAAGTGGGGTGTATTTGGAGGCCAGACAGCAGTGACGGAGAAGCAAGGCCTTGGGTCAAGTCCACCTGGGAAATGGACCTGGAAGGTGTGTTTGATGGTGTAGCACAAGGAAAATGAGGAGGTTGGACTGAGTTTAATGGCAAAATAAATAGCAGAAGGAAACCTGTGCTGCTGTTTTCATTCTTTGTTACTGCAGCAGACACCTCTGGGAGATGCAGAAAGCTGCCACCAGCCTCACACCTCTGGGCTGCGCAGGGAAATCTCTGGCCCAGGGTTCAAGGGCAGGGGGAAAAGCTGCTGGGAGAAGCCAAAGACTCTAGGCCAGGAGCAGCAGAAAAACCAGACAGGACTAGTGAACAGCTCTCAGCACAGTGTGAAGCCACATTCTCCTCCACCCCTGGAACCTTTTCTTTCCTTCTTTCCCTCCCCAGCACCTAATTCTCTTTCTAGATACAGTTGCTGAGCACAGCAGGGTAGTCAAGGCTTTGGCATGACCAGCTGACACAAAGAAACCTAAAACTTTTCTCAGTCCAGTGCCAAACACATGACATGGCTCTCAGCAGCCCAGTGCTTCAGCCCTGAGGCAGGAAAGGAGAACGGATTGCGGTGATTCACAGAATATGATTCCTACATGATGCATTTTTTTCCCCACTGAAAACCAGATCCCCTTTTCTCTTTCTCATCTGGTGTTATCACTAAAGCAGTGGCAAAACTTCCTATAAGCCTGCTCGTTTTATTTGCCTCAGTTCATTGTGCCAGTCTCCAGGGGACTGCCAACGCTGCCTCACCTCCCATGGAGGGAGCAGTGCCGCAAAAGAGGCAAGGCAATTGCTCCCAGCTGGCTGCAGCACCCCCACCTTTCCCCTCCGAGCGTACAGTCAGGAGCAGTTATGAAAAACTCCAGCACCAGGCAAGACAAAGGCCTGAAGAGCTGTGGACAACATGTGCTCAGGCTAAAAGCTTCGCTCTGAGTCCCAGCTAGGTGTATTCCTGGTTTTGAGGAAAGCTTCCAAGCTGTGTCTAGTTAGCAGACAACCTCAGCAACTAAGGTAACTAACTGCAGCGATAAAGAGCATTTCAGCCGCCTGCTCTTCGGGCACCTTAACGGTCTCCTCAGCAACAAGGCTGTTGAGCGCAGAAGCGTTGACAGCTGGGTGTATGTGGACACCAAGACTAGGCTGTGAAGATGGGAAGAAACAAGATGAGTAAAGACTGGACACAAAGGTCACCCGCTCCTCACACAGGGACCACCCTGGAAATTCTCTGCCCTGCCCAGATATCCCTCCCCGGCCTCTCGTCCCCTTGCTGTCTCTTCACAGCACAGCCATTTTATCTGGCATGGGGCAAGGCACGAGTTGAGCCGCCTTCTCCCCACCAGCTCCATACTTTTGCAGAAGCGCAGACTGGGCAAGGCTGCTTTTCCTCTTTGCAAAACATCCCATCTTCCAAGCTTGAAGCAATGCTGCTGAGGTTCTCTTTCCTCTATTTGTACGGTTTCACAGCAACTAACTAGACAAAGTTTGGATTTCTTGGCTGTGGGAGTCAAGATCAGAAGGTGAGTCAGCAACCGTGTACTTTGATCTGCAAATAGATTGGTGTTTGAATTCAAACAACTGTGTGTTGTCGCTTCTGATTTCAGTACCGGGTATGAGAGTAGCAGTCACCAAGTGCAGTGCTGTGCATGGGACCTGGAACATACATAAAGAAAGAGGAATGAGCCGCTCTGAAAAAGAGAGAACTTGGCTGAGGAGTCCGAAAAGGCTGACAGGATTTTACTGAAGTTCAAAATACAAAAAGGTCAGATTGTCTCCCACCCACTCGGTATCCTTCCCATCCAGCATATCGTAACAAAGTATCACTATTCACAGTGACAGCTCCAGCCAACCCACAAGACCCTTAGTCCCAGTCATGGCCTCCAGCACCCCATCTAAAAGCCATGCATATTTCTGGTATCTCAGCTTTGAACATGGAGGTCCACTTAGCCTCTTCCTGGACAAGAGGTCAGATATTAGAGAACAAGCTGACCTGAAGGTCTCTGAAGAATGCTCCAGATGATTGTGGCTGTTGCATGGTTAAGCTGAATCCTAAGAATGAATGCTTCCAAACCAGGGGTTCCCAAGCTGTGGGATGGGTTTCACTACCAGCACACCAGGTCATTTAGGTGTGGTACACAGGTGGGAACTCAGATTGCTGTTAGGCATGTTCTTGCCATCCTGCTGCTATTTGCACCCTACCGACGAGATTTATAGATCCCTGCTCCAAAACAAAGCTATCATCTACATCTTCATTACTAACCACAATGGGGCAGAAGCAAGAGATTAGCAAGGGCAACTCCCTGCATCCTTCATAGCTGCATCACTTCAGGCTCCCAGCAGAGGTCATAACTCGTTCCTCACGCTGCACTTAAGGTCCTGGAGCAGCACCTCTCCATGACAGGCAAGAAACACAGTATGGGTCAGCTCTGGCTTTGGTGCTGCTGAGGCAGCCATAAATCCACCTCCATCCCAGTCCAGTAATACGGCTGAATACACAACACCTCCTGTTGCAACTGGACCTCTTGCCTGAGACCGCCAGTAATAGGAAACACAAAAGTCAGTTATGGTGGGGGTTTTTCTGCAAGATGTAGATGTCTGCCTAAAACTGCGCTAGGATTAGGTCACACCCCAAACCTTATTCTTGCATCAGGGCAGCCCTGACCTGCTAGCTGTCTACCTGGGTATTTTTTGCAAGTGTTTCACTGTAGTATTTCAGCACTAACTTGCAGCAGTGATTTAAAAACTGGGGCCAGTGAAAGCTGTTAGTCTAGTGATTAAAAGCTTTGTATCCATTTGTAACCAGACAGATTCTCTGCCCTCTGACCGCAGGCTCTGGGGAAGGTTAGGATTAAGCCTCGGTGCGTGTTTCTCAAGGCAGTATGTTTGCTCAGCTGCTAGCATGCAGAATTAAGTGTGTGTTCTCACAGCACAAAGCCTTCTGTTGTCCAAGGCATCCACTTTCTCCCCCATGCAACTGAGTATGGCGGAGGTGGCAAAAGGTGCCTGTTCCAAGCATTTCTGTGATGCTGGCCTGCTGCTGAGTGCATTAGTCAGGGCTGGTGACTGCACATGGCATCAGCCACCACCTACATTGAGCTGAAGTGCTTAGGAGAAGGCAAAATATCTCTGGAAGGGGTATCCTCTTCAGCGCCAGCCCATCTGATAAAAAGAAGAGCAGCTCTTTTTTTTTCCAAAAGTCTCAGCTGCAGCACTCTGTTGTCTGCTGTCTCTGTTGTCCAAAGCCTACTGCCTCCCCATGAGGCAGCTGTGGCAGCACCAGCAGGAACAGTCTGAGCACCACCAGAGAGTGGATCTGGCAGGAACAGCCACTGGCAGCAATGTTTATTCAGCGATCTGGGAAGCAAGCTTCAGCTTACTCTTTTTCTCTCTAAGGCTTCTCCTGCTGCATCAGGAAGATGATTTGGAAGCCCATTACCTCTTCTCCATCTTCTGCATCTGCAGGCTGAGTGACGTGAAGCTGGCCAGGAGGTCTGTAACCTCGTCCACCTGCCAGAAGATACAGCTGGCCGTTAGGCAGGGGAATGCAGTTGTGCAGTCGCCCACCACCACAGAAGAAACCCCCATGCAGCAGGGACCACCCTTGCACCAGGACTGCCAGTAATGCCCATGCTGAGCTTATACTAGGACAGGATCCTTTTGGTCCCACAATCATGTAGAAGGGCTCCTGTCCACACAATCAAACAGGTCCTAATCTGAGGCAATGGGAGCTTCTCCCCATTCCTCAGGAGTTCAATGCTTGACCTCCACCTCGCATGATTTAGCCAGTCCTTAAAACAGAAGCATGTTGCTGCATTACCCAGAACTCAACAACGGTATCAGGGCTGTTTCCTCTAAGCCTGTTTCTAAGGGCCAATCTTCTGTAGAAAAAAAACAAACAGGCCTTGCAACCCTGTGTGGTTGTGCTGATCCTTGCCTTAAAATGCTTCTGCCCTTGGCCCATCTGATGCTCAGCTTCTCTGCTGAGCTGCTAGGCACAGTGATGCTTTCTGCATTTTGAATTCCAACCTAAAGGAGTACCATGAGTCATCACGTAACTTGCCCACTTTACCCAACATGAGCAAAAACACTTCCATAACCGTGTCTTCAATGTCACCTTGCTGATGCACTTGCATTCTCCTAAACGCAGAAGTCACAACGCAAGTAGGTGAGTCACAGTAGCTCAACGCTGCCTACCTGCTCCTTTGTGCTAGTCATCTGTAACCTGGAGCAGAGGTCATCCAGCTGTTCCTTTTGCTCGTGCCTCCCCAGACGCTCTAGGTACTCCCGCAACATCTGGATAATCTGAAACCAACAGGCATAAGAGGCAAACATCAGACAGCTGCACCAGGTTGAAATTTTTTTACGGGAAAAATTAAATTGCAGTTAAATTGCCAAGCACAGCCTTGATGCTGCAGTACGTAGCAGAGTACATGACCCATAGAGAAGAACACATGCAAAGCAACTGGAGAGCACTAATGGCAGCATCAGAGCCTAGTGAGTCACCAGAGCCGTTGATCAGCCACAGACAGACTAGTCATGATCCCTGTGCCTGGTTTAAGAACAGAGAATAGAGATAGGCCCAGCTGAAGAAGCATAAGGTCTAGCCCTGAAAGCACCAAGCTTTTCTTTATGGCTAGCTAGCTTCCCTCACTGTGAGGAGCAGGGACTTCTCACTCCAGCAGGATCTGCTTGTGCACCAAGGATGAAAATCCTTGTGGCTCCTATATGGCTCCTAAAGTGAGGCCCACACCTCATGCGTTTGTCATGTAGCCCTGTGACTGCTTTCCTATTCCATGCCTCCACATATCAGAGCAGGGCAGACCGTGTTAGGAATGCAGAGTCCCTGCGTGTGTACGCCATAGCTACAGCCCCATGCTGTGGTCCCTCTCCTGCCACAAGGCATCTGTCTTACACAGTGGCTGAAGAAAAGAGAGTGCTCCATACAGCCTGAGAATTAAGGCATTCAATGCATCCTTGGCCTACCAGAGCCAAGAGAGGTCCTGCAAAAATTCAGAGTAGCAGTTGGGAAAAAGGAAGGTCTCTGAAAACAGAAGGAAAAAGTCAAACTCTCCCCAGAGCAGCTAAGAGCCTACAGACAGGTATTTAAAACAGCTGCTAAATTATATTTGACCCTTAAAGGGTACAGGAGACTGCCAGGGGCTGCACCACCTTACCAGAACACGGGACTGTTTCTTTTACCTGTTTCACTTCAAGGCGTACAGCCTCCAGGCTGTGGGAGAGTCCTTCCTGCAGGATGTTTAGCTTTGATTTAGCGAGGTGCAGCGGGGTTCTGCCAGCTCGATCCAAGGCATCAACTCTGGCCCCTGCAAGACGCATGAGCAAGGACAGAAAGTGAGGTCTGTCTTCAAGACTTAAGTGTCCCTGGGGAGTATCAACAGGGGCAGGGCAGGAAAGGGACAGGCTGTAATTGCTATAGAGGAAGCGTTACCTCCGCGCAGCAGTGTGGTGATGACAGGAACGTGGTTCGTGCAGGCAGCTGGGGAGGGAAAACACAGGACACACAACTCAGAGGTACTAGCAAACAACAAAGGAGTTTCTGCTTATGCGTGGAGCTTGCTGCTTCCCAAAGGGCTCTTTGCCATGGGCTCTAGCCCAACTGCTAAGGGTAACCTCACGCTCAAGCCTGAGTAGTCTCTCTGGAACAGATCTCGCGCTCCTTGGGGCTGGCAGAGGGAGGGAAATTGATTCTCCTCAAACTCTGACCCTTAAACCTTTGTGAGGAGTGAAGCTAATGAAATGCAAAGAGTCCCCCCTAGGTCCTTACAGCTGGGGAAGCATACTGTGATGCACAGGAAAGAGGAAGGTGAAGGGGAAAGAAACAGCAAGGCAGTCTTCACCTCACCTCTCTGCATGCAAAGCTCATCTGTGTGGCACTTACCCAAGTGTAAGGGGGTGTTTCCCAGCCCATCTCTCTGGTTTGGGTCAGCCCCATGGTCCAGAAGCAGTTGCACTGGAAACAAGGAAACAGAGCCACATCAGTCCCTTCCCTTTGCCCCACAGGCCAGGCCCACATGGGCCGCAGGTCCACACGGCAGCCAGCAGGCTGCCTTACGGGTGCTTCTGTTCAGCTCATCATCTTCCTCCCAGAGACAGGGGATGGAGGTTTGCGCAGCAACGCGGAAGGACCCAGCACAAAGCCAGGCAGTGCCACTGCCCCTGGGCTCCCTCGGGGGAAGAACTGCAACTAAGGACATCCTTCCTTCTGCACCAGTACAGCCCTAGAGCTGGGAGCTCTGGCTCCCCCTTCAGCAGGGGGACACGGCAAGCCCTGGAGCCAGAGTTCAGCTGGCAACTTTGCCACAAAACACATGGAAAACAGCAATCTCTGTCACGTCCTGAATCAAAATAAAGAGCACCCTTCAAAATCTCTGCCAGAAAGAGGCTGGAAGACAGAACTCCCCCTCCCCACTCACCGATGTGATCGTTGCCATTGCAGGAGGCAAAGTGCAGGGCTGTCCGGCCTTTGTCGTCTGCGGCACAGGGGTCAGTTCCATCCTCCAAGAGTTGCTGCACTGACAGCGCCAAGGAGGAGAAGAAAGTGGGTAAGCTGAAGGGGCACTTGATCAGAAAGGGGTAATGCTATCTGCTCGTCTGCGGGTAGATAGACACTCTGCCAGCTGCCAAGTCAACTGGACTTGAACCAGCTCCAGCCAGCATCCCGGCTCAGCAGAACCAGCCTAGGCAGCATACCCTCCACCCTCTGTTACAGCCTTCACCAGCTTCCACATACGGCCATAAAAGATAAGCTACAGCTGTAATGGCGAAGGCTAAGGATCCGTCCAGTCAAATTTTCAAGCTCCAAGGACAATCAGCAGCAAATGCCTACAGAAGAGCATAAAAAGATAGCAAGGATGCAGGGCTAACTCTCACAGCCTTTAGTCAGCTGCATCTCAGGTACTTCCCAAGCTAGAATTAGCATCCTGTGCTTACTATCCCCCCATGGGCTTTCTCTGTAGATCTGCATGGTCATTTTCTTCATCTGTGTAAACTTTTCACATCAATATGGACCCGTGGCGAGAAGTTTCACAGTGTAACCACATGCAGTGAGAAAAGCCACCTCTTCACACCTGTTTTGAGTATGCCCCTTCCCAGATTCATCTGTAACTCCTAGTTTTTGCCATACTAATGGTGGCTACTGTTTGGGAAGCAGGCAGGTGAGTGCACCAACCCGCCAACAGCAGTGCAAATATATCCTTAGGAGAGGACGTATTGAAGTGAGCTAGTGAACAGCCCGAGTAACCATACCATCATCTACTCACACTTGTTCCCCCTGCTTTTCCACCCAGCTACTTCTTCAATGCCACCACTGGCACTTCTTGCAACCTGAACTACCTCCTTTTCTCAGATAAGGCGGCAAAACCTGCTCACACAGAAAGACAGAGAAACTAGTATGACTCTCCAGTATTGGGTATAGCAAAGGCAAAGAGACCAGTAAAAGCTGAAAAGATTAGGGACATAAAAGTAGCATCTACAGCAACGTGTGTAAGGGCAACTGTAAAGGCTGTTATTCCTGTTGTTTTGAGATTATCCCGATATAGTAATCAGTGTGTAAAATAAAGCTCATTCCATAGCTGTTATAAATACTGACAGATTCGCTGTATTTTGAGATCTTTAATAGCATATCCTGCAACAGTCAAGACTGACCAGTATCGGAGACAAGAAACTAGATAGCTCAGACCCCTGAAAGTCACCATTTGTCTCAGCTTCCAGAGATCGAATTACAGTCACATTTGAATTTCTTCCTGTACACCTACTGCTTTAAGTGTGGTACAGAAGTGAAAGGAACACCTGAAAAGATGGAAGTGGCATTAATGGGGGATGTTTGATACTCCAGAAGAAAGACAGGGAGACTGGCAGTGCCACCAGTGAGAACCATTAATGGGGAACGCTTTACCTAGTCCTTCCCTGAAGCCAGTAGGAAATGACATAACCTCTCCCACCCAGTGCCACCACAGGAAACAGCAAAGATTTTTACTTGTTGATGAAGAACAAATTCATCATCAGACACTTCCTCAAGTTGCAGAGTACACAAAACACAGTGGGATTGTAAACAGGGGAACCTGTGTATCAAATACAGGTGTAAAACTCTAAGATGGATTGAAACCAAGACTTTCATAAAGCCAGATTCTTTCATTCTTCCTCTTGACTTGGTGACTGAAGCCAAGCCTTTCTGTACTGACAGAGCTCACAGATGAACTTTATCCATCAGTTCGTGAAACAAGTGTATTGTGGAGCTGAAGGGTGAAGCATGCCAGACAAACCCCTGTTCTGATATATTGGGAGTTTCTACAAGTCAAACCAGTTTCCAATTCTGTTCACAGAATGGCCCGATGAACAGTTAGGCCAGCACAGCTGAGGGGACAGTATAGTCTAAGGAGGGACAATGATAAAGGGCAGATAATATACACCAATATTGCTGTTGGACACTTCATATCAAACCCCACCCCAATCTACAGTATAGAGAGGTAAAGGGAGTCACAGATAGGCCACGAGCCTTCTCTGAAGTCACTGTGAGAGGCAGAGTCCAGCACTGGTTCTGGTTCTGATCTACTAGGTCACACTGTCTCATCATACAGGGTATGGCTTAGATAATCATAACTTCTCCACCTTACCAAAACACTACTCTCTTGCTGCTTACAATTGGGCAAAAGTTACATACCAAAAAAGGTGGAACAGTGCTGTGCTGATTTAGCTTGAGGCAGTTGGAAAACGAACACTATGAACCAGATGCAGTGAAAAAGTGAATACTATAACCAGCCTCACTCTGCTCAGAGAACGAAAAAAGGCTCCAGAAAAGCAGTTTCTAGATTTGCAGCATCTAAAGCATCATGTCTGCAAACTATCTACATGCTCCTCCTCCTCTCCTAAAATAAAGGTCCTTGACAAAACTGCCCTTCCAGGAAGAGGTCCCAAGTAGGACTGGCAGAAGTCTTACCTGTGTCCAAGTCGTTGCTATTGGCAGCTTCACGCAGCCTTTTCAGAGCTTTGGAGAAAAGAAAGCAATTACTGGAAAGTGCAGAGGAAAAAGGAGTATTTCCCCACTGAAACATCCCATCCCGGCACTCGAGCTCAGGGGCAGGGCCCAAACCACGCTGGTGCTGGCTCAGCCCAGAGAAGGGGAAGCAGGAGATCAAGACGCCAGGTAACAAGCGCTCTCCTTGCCTCCTCCTGAGGCCGGCCACGGGCCCTCCCACTCCTGACGGGCACCCTCCCCTAGCAGGAGCAAGGGTGCCTTCCCAAGCCGCCCACCGAGCAGATCCGACCTCCTTCCAGAGGCCCCGCACAAGGGAAAGCCGAAGCTTTGCCGGCTCCCCAGATCGGAGCCTCTCCACCCCGCCGAGGCCTGGGCGGCAGCACGGCCGCTCCCCGCGCGGGGCCGGCCGAAGGAAGGGCCGTCCCAGGGAGAGGCGCTCCCCGCCGCCCACCGCTCACCGTGGCTCTCCTTGCCCGTCGTCCCCAGCCGGCGGTGGAGGCGGGCGGCTCTGCGCAGGCGGTGGGCCGGGATCTTGCCCGCGGGCTCCTCCCGCTGCCACAGGACGTGCAGGTAGCCGAGGGGGGCGCCCGCCGCCGCCCCCAGCGCCAGCCCGGCCCCCAGCGCCGGCTCTGGCTCTGGCTCTGGCTCTGGCTCCGGCTCCGGCCCTGGCCCCACGTCGGGCGCTGCTGCGGCCCCGCCGCCGCCCTCCATCCCCTCAAGGACCGGGCCGGCCTGGGCCGCGCCGCCGCGCGGGGTGCGGAGGGAGAGGGGAGAGGAGGGTCGTCGCTATAGCAACGGGGCGGGCCGTCTCCGCTCGACCAATCGAAGGCGCCGCACTCCTGTGGTGCGGCCAATGGGGAGGTAGAGGGAGTGGGTAGAAGGGAAGCGAGTAGAGAGGCGAGGCAGGAGGTTGAGGCGGTGGCCAGGAAGGTCTGACGGGCAGGCACGATCCCCAATCAGAGGGAGGGGCGGGTCATAGGCCGCACCAGGCCCATGGCAGCTCAGCAGGCTGAAGACAGGCAGTTGTTTCATCCAGTGGAAGGGCGCAGCCCCCGCTCCGCCGCAGCAGCCCTTTCCGGCCGGCCGGCCCGAGCCCCGCCCCTGGTCCCACCCCCTCTTCCTGCCCGCCCCGCGCCGGGCCCGCGTTGCCGCCCGGAGTCCTTTACCTGCAGCGCCGCGCCGCCGCCATGGCCTACCCGGGGGAGGACTACGACAACGAGGTGCGGGGCGGGGGTCCCGGGGCGGCGGGGGGGACCCGGGGGGTCGTGTCCGGGCTGGTCGCGGTGAACTCGCTGCCGCACTCTCTCCACAGGCCGCCTACGACCCCTACGCCTACTCCAACGACTATGATATGCACACGGGTGAGTGCGGGCCTTGGCCGCGCCGCCGCGGTGGCCCCTCGGGTGCGCCGGGCCTGCTGCTACCCGGCTGGGTCTGTAGGCCCGGGCCGGGCCGTGCGGCAGGCGCCTCACTGCTCCTTTTTCCCTTCAGGAGACCCGAAGCAAGACCTGGCCTACGAGCGCCAGTACGAGCAGCAGACCTACCAGGTGATCCCCGAAGTGATCAAAAACTTCATTCAGTATTTTCACAAGACGGTGTCGGATCTCATTGACCAGAAGGTGTATGAGCTCCAGGCCAGCCGTGTTTCCAGTGATGTCATTGACCAGAAGGTGTACGAGATCCAAGACATCTATGAAAACAGGTACAAAGCCATCCTTCCCACAAGGGGGAATCACTGTTTAAACTGTGATGAAAGGGCACCTTGCTTTTAAAAGGAAGGGCTGACTACTACCTGTGTTGTTCCAAACTTGGGCTTTCTCTAAAATACAGCATGAGGTTTGTTTGATTACTGGGGAAAAAAGCAGATATTTCCAGGCTATTAGTCTAACATAAGTCTAGATGAGTTGTGGCCTGTCTGAAGGAAAATGCCAGTCCTGTGCCTAACAGGTATAGAGGCAGCAAAAACTGACCTCATTAATGCTAGTTAGGCAGTGTGCGGAAAGCTGTGAGATGTAATTGTTGTGTCTGTTCCCTACAGATACTCCTACTCCTGCTTATAGCTATGTTACTGTACCATAAAGGGAATGTGAAAGTAACATACTCAACTGTTCCATACTTCAGGGATAAATTGAAGACTTTGATTGTTTAGTTTGCCATTCTCATTCTTTGCTTCAACACTGGACTTACTAAAAGGGGATGGTGGTGGTGGTCTTTCATCAAGTCCAAGGCCTCTATATTGTCATGTCTAACTCCAGCACTCTCATACTGAGAAATGGTTTCTAATACCACATGTGTGTCTATCTTTCAGCTGGACAAAGCTGACAGAAAGGTTTTTTAAGAATACCCCATGGCCAGAGGCAGAGGCCATTGCCCCTCAGGTTGGAAACGGTAAGTCTTTTCCTTTCTCTTTGCTCGTCAGAGAAAGAAGGAACTAAATTACTTTTGATACATGAGTGAGCAGGTACACAATGTTGCTGCCACCTGAGTCATTCATCGTTGTTTGCTCTGGCAAGAACTCAAAACTGAAGGAAGTCGCCTTTTGTGCCTCCCTTTATTACTGTGGCAGGAGGAGCACCACTGGCGTATCTGAGAGATCCAGTTGCCTAGGCCTTGTGGCTTGCTAATGTCCAGTTCTGTCATCTTTTCCAGATGCTGTTTTCCTCATCCTATACAAGGAGCTGTATTATAGGCACATCTACGCCAAAGTCAGTGTGAGTGTTTGTCCTCTGTGTTCCTGTTGGTTGCGTGCTGGCTTCTCCGTGCCGTAAAACTTGCCAAATCTTGCTGCACCACAAATATCAGTGGTTCCATAATTTTTGCAAGACAGGATTGTGTGTCAAGTTGCTTTTAGGGAAGCTTAAAATTCTTGCCTTTTCTTCGTTTAGTAAGGATTCGCTGATTGCTGAAAAGCGAGAAAGACTTGTCTGTCTTTCTGAGGTTCATTAGCTGTCTCCTCAAGCTTGGTTGTAATGAGTGTGCAGGTTTCCCTGGCAGCTTATATGAATCAGAAGACCTGGTCTGAGTTTTCAGGAGGCTGTTATGTAAAAGTTTGTTACTGACATCAACTGTAGTGATTAGTGAGTTAGGGAAGAAGGAGGTGTCGGGAGGTAATTGAGTTTTCTTTTTGATAGAGCTGTAATTGCAAGACCTGTAGATCAGTTGGTTTTGTGTGTTTCTTTGTGGCTCTTTGTTCTTCAGGTTAGCAGGTAGGTGAGAGGGGGTGTCACAAGAAGAGGGTGCATTATTTGTGATTAAAAAAACACATGGGTTCGGAGTGCCTTGCGGAGAGGGAAACATGGGCACCATAAAGGATACAGGAGAAGGAAATAGAAGAAATAACGCTCCATAAAACAAAACAAACCCCACTTTTTTTTCTTAAGCTAATTTGAAGTCAGTGAGAAAATCATAGTAATTCTTGGTTCTTTAAGGAAAGAAGCTGAACAGAGGCATGACTTATGGGGTAAATAAGTAATAACTGCAGTTTTGGTGTGGACCAGAGGGTGGAGAAATGGGCACTTCAAAAAGGCTGCTGTATTAACCCGAGTCAGGCTTTAACAGGAGAGACTGGTTTCTCAAGCTGTTTCTCAGACTGCCCTTGAGTGTCTCCAGGTGAAACAAGGAAGATGATTCTAGGAAGACTGATTCTCTACTGTGTTTACTGGTCTTTCAAAGCGTTTAGAAATACTGACCAGAAGAAGAATTGTTGATTTATTAAGGCCTCTCATGAGGGGAGAAGGAAGGAAAGCTGTTGAAGGTAATAGGAAGCTCTTAAGTTTGGACAGCGGAGAGGAGGACAAGGAAGGTTAATGCATCCTATTCACAGAAGATTTGAATGCTCGGTCGTCCTGGGAGAAGCTACCTGTACATGAAAAGTCCCCTATTCCATGGGACAATAGTGATACAATTTCAGTTTTTCTGGGTGGTGCTGGTGGGTGTCCTGGTTGAATATTGGCTCTAACATTTCTGAAATAGACCCTCTGCTGCTGTGACTATTGACTGTCCTTCAGTGGACAGTCTTTATGGACTATTGCCCATAAACTCTCTCCTGCCGTGCTTGAAACTAAGCAAACTGTGCTGACTTCTCATTGCAGGGGGGGCCCACGCTGGAGCAGAGATTTGAATCCTATTACAACTACTGCAATCTCTTCAACTACATCCTCAGTGAGTTGCTGCAATTCATTTCTGGTTTGTGAATTTTGGAGAGAGAGAGTGGATGGAGAGGGCAGAGCTGGAGAAAGGGTCAGAAGAACTGCAACATGTTTGTTTATAGATCATACAGGGAGAAGTAGTCTACGAGCTTTCCATATGTTTGAGTTTGTTGAATGAAGAGCACTTTACATCCATGCATCTAAAACCACAAAAAGCGCAAATAGTTTCCAGTGCTTTCTGAAATACTGTAAAGAATAAAACGTACTTAGCTTTCTGTCTTGCTGAGAACTGCTTCGCCTATCTATTAAAAAGCAAAATGAAGCTGTAAGCTAGAGAAAACTTGCAGTGTTTCACAAGTGCTTACTGTTGTTGACGCCCCTTGGAACAAATTTTAGTGTTTGTGACTCCCTGCCAGACAACTTGCAGAGAATAGATCGGTTAGGATAAACCCCTACAGTCTGTGCGCAGCTTCTGAGAATCACTGCTGCTGAGCAGTCACACTCTAGAGATTAACCCCATACATGCTCGTATTCTTTAAAAGTGAAGGCAGTTGAGGTAGCCGAAGCTACATATCACTGCCCTACTGGAAGCTTCGTTCATCTGCTGCTGCATCTCCCATTTCAGGGAAGTTCTTCTGTTCTTTAATTTGGCTGTTCCTCCAGTTCTGCCACTGTTCTTGCTCAAGGTATTAAGCATCTCATCTACTACTTACATTCTTCTGCAGATGCTGATGGCCCTGCTCCTCTGGAACTGCCCAACCAGTGGCTCTGGGATATCATTGATGAATTCATATACCAGGTATACAACTATAAGACTGTGCCGTTTTGGGGTGGCCTTGCCTCTGTTAGTGCTATAAGTTTTCCATCTCTTCCCTCTCTGTGATTTTCATAGCTAGGATACCATTGCAGGTCAAAAAACTTTGGTGAGCACTGTTATTTCTGGATCACCAGGTAGATGAAGTAGTTGTAAATGTACAGATTTTTAAGTTACAGGGAGCTCTTTGGGGAGTCCTGGACTTCTGTTGATATTTCTGTTTCAGTTGCTGCTTAGGGGATTTTTTTTTAAATCACCTTCATTTTTGCCTGATTTGTGCAAATCAGCCTGACTGAAGTCTGCTATAATCACAAAGAACTTATGAAGATACTTGTTCAAACTAGTTTTATTGTGTTCTGTGGTTTTACTTTGGTTTTGTATTTCTTAGTCAGTAGGGCCTTTATGCTTGCACTGAGAGATGGCTGACCTGATTTAAAATAATCCATGGTCTGAGATCTTGACGTTAGGAAATATTTTTCCACTTATTGTTCTGAGTGCAACAATACAGATCTCAAATGCTATTGGTTTTTCCTGTAGATTCCTTTCCTGTAACTTTTTATTACAGAGCTGCCTGAAATTCCTTAAGTGCAGTCTTGTCAAGCTTGAGGATGAAAAAGGATATGTGCATATATAGAAAAAGATGTCCGTGTATGCAGACACATCTTATGACTTGATTGTTCTCTTTGCTACCTGTTCAGACGGCAAATTTGTGTTTAGTTGCTTGTCCTCATTGTCTAAGCGATCCTTCTCTGCTTCGTTCTGTCTTCTGGCCTTTTCCCTCTGTACTCAATCATTTTTTCCCTAGGTGCTTTAAAGGTGGTATAATTTGCCATTTTGATTGCCAGGTGATCTCAGATGAAACTTTCTTTCATACGACTTGTAGCTTATTGTAATGCATTTGTGTGATCAACTTGTAAGCTTAGTGCACTTAGCTGAACATCTCCAAACTAGCTTCTCGTCATTGAATCTCTGCTTTTTCCTGTAGTTCCAGTCTTTCAGCCAGTACCGCTGCAAGACAGCCAAGAAGTCTGAAGAGGAAATTGATTTCCTTCGTTCCAACCCCAAGATCTGGAACGTCCACAGTGTCCTTAATGTGCTTCACTCTCTGGTGGACAAATCCAACATCAACCGACAGCTGGAGGTCTATACAAGTGGAGGTGAGCTAGCTGCGTGATGCCAAGCAAGACTGGTGTCTGTGCTGCCTTGCTTTGATTTGACCGAGCTCGGTGAGCTTTGTTTGGGAGCTGGATCAGACCCTTAATCAGTGGGTGGATTGACAGGGAACAGGTTCTGTTGGCCTTATGTGAGAAGTGCCAGTGACTACACTTGAGGTCTTGCTCCCTTTGCTTGTAAACATAGAGGTGTTGAAAGGGGAGCTTGCTTCCTTGGAGGAAAGCATCATGGTTCCTTTTTTTCCTAGGTGACCCTGAAAGCGTGGCTGGTGAATATGGTCGCCACTCCCTCTACAAGATGCTGGGCTATTTCAGCCTGGTTGGGCTACTGCGTCTGCACTCTCTGCTGGGGGATTACTACCAAGCGATCAAGGTTCTGGAGAACATCGAGCTCAACAAGAAGGTAATACAACATGTTTTAAACCCCCCGTTGCAGTTTTCCAAATGCCTCTGTTCAAACATGCTGGTGAAAGATTGGAATCTTCCAACTGAGGAGCTGTTTGTAGCTGTTGTAGTTGTCAGGAGTTTGTAGTGGAACACAGCTGGAGCTTTGGCATTAAATCAAGCCATATGATAATGCCTGATGCTGTTGCAGCACAAATGCCTAGTTTTTTAGGAGGTTTGCTGTGTTGCGCAAGGCAGTGTTGTTATAGGGAATATTATTTGAACTGTAAGCAGTAGCGCAGTGGTAGCTAGCTGAACACATCATTCCCACCTTGGTCAATGGCTCATTCTTGTATTTTTGACTCTCGTTCTCACTGTGCCCTCTCCCAACTTGCATGTTTTTGCCCTAGAATTGGGCGCCGCTTGTGGTAACAGCGGCTAACAGAAGTCCAGCTGCAACACGGGCTTGGCCCAAGGCTTGGCACAGATCTGTGTATGTGCTGTCTGGCACAGGACGTGGAGTGAAATAGGGGGAAAGGGAACTGAGCAAAGCAGTATTAGGCACAGTGCAAGAGTCCTCTGTTTGCAGGAAGCTGAAACTGGAAAACATAGGAAATGGGAAGATCTCATAAACAGTGTGGAAGCTGCTGCAGGGATGGGTGGGAGGTGAGGTATCCTGAATTAACCCTTTCCTTTCTATTTTTGGGATGGGAGTGAAAGTGGAGGTGGCTGGATTCTGGGTAACGAGCTGTGTGGATCAAAGGTGGTTGTCTCCCCTCTAACATAGCATGTTGATCCTTCCTTCTCAGAGCATGTACTCCCGGGTGCCTGAGTGCCAGGTGACCACCTATTACTACGTGGGCTTCGCATACCTTATGATGCGGCGTTACCAGGATGCCATCCGTGTCTTTGCCAACATCCTCCTCTACATCCAGAGGACCAAGAGCATGTTTCAGAGGACGACCTACAAGTACGAGATGGTAAGAGATAGAATAGGTCTAGACTTCCCAAAAGAAAAAGCTGCTGTATTCTTCTCTGCCCCTTCTCTGTCACCTGATAACCTACATCTAATAGTCCAGCCTTATTTTCCTGGACTATGCTGGGGGTGGTGACTGGGGATCCTTTGAACTCCTTTGCCATGTGTGGCAATATTTTCTCTTAGCTGTGTTACTAGTTCCTTTGGTTTTTCACCATACAATTACCCTGGCTCCATCTGCACTCTCCCTCCAGGCAGTATTGTTAATGAATATCAGCCGCTAATGATATTCTTGTCAATGCTTCTTCAAACTGAGTCCTGTTCCTAGTCCAGTCCTGCATTTCAGGTTACTGCCATTGTTGGATATATTTCCATTATCAGATAATCATTCACAGACTGCTTTAATTCAGCATGGCTGAAACAAAGCTCTTTCCACCTAAGCTGTCTCTGGTGCCTGTTTTACCCCCTGCTGCTGCTGTCTCCTTTTCATCCTTATGATTCATTTCTAACTCTTTGTGTAGCCAAATCCTGCCGTTCTTAATTCCATGACACTTCAAAAATTTGCTGTGTCTGTTTCAGCCACACAGCTGTCCGTTTCATCCCACACTCAGATAAATCTTCCTTCTCAGTCTTTTCTTCACTGGCCTCCCTGATAACTGTCCCTTGCCAGGAGATGGTTGTTAAACTATCTGCCTTCCCTTCTCCTCTGCACTTTTTTGCACCAAAGCAGTCAAACCTGCCATTCTGGCCATTCAAGTTCTTTATGGCTCTGGATACATTCACTCTGTACTTTCCTCTTGTCCAGTCCTCTTCTTCATTGATGAGAGCCTTGATAAGGCATTCATCTATCTGCTTTGCCCAGAGGCGCTGCTTCTTTGTGCTGTCCCCCTTGAGCATTAGTACCCTCAGTGCTCTGGGTAAAGTGTCTGTCTCTGAAAAACACAGCTCCCAGCTCCCTCCAGCACCATAAAGCCTGAGCACATTGACAAGCTAACAGGTTCTCCTCTCTGTCTCAGATTAACAAGCAGAATGAGCAGATGCACGCACTCCTGGCCATCGCCCTCACCATGTACCCCATGCGCATAGATGAGAGCATCCACCTGCAGCTGCGAGAGAAATATGGGGATAAGATGCTGCGCATGCAGAAGGGTGATGCACAAGTCTACGAGGAGCTCTTCAGTTACGCTTGCCCCAAGTTCCTCTCCCCCGTGGTGCCCAATTACGACAACGTGCACCCCAACTACCACAAGGAGCCCTTCCTGCAGCAGCTCAAGGTCTTTGCTGATGAGGTTCAGCAGCAGGCCCAACTCTCCACCATCCGTAGCTTCCTCAAGCTCTACACCACCATGCCCGTGGCGAAGCTGGCTGGCTTCTTAGACCTCACGGAGCAGGAGTTTCGTATCCAGCTGCTTGTCTTCAAGCACAAGATGAAGAACCTGGTATGGACCAGTGGCATATCTGCCCTGGATGGGGAGTTCCAGTCTGCCTCTGAGGTTGACTTCTATATTGACAAGGTTGGTATCTGCCCTTTGCTGGCTAGGAAATTCCTTCACCCAGGAAATTCTGGAAGTGACAGCACCTAGTTTTGCTCCAGTCTGTGGGAAACATCCCTTCCTTCTTTGCCATGTGAAGGGCTTGGCTGCCCACAGTGAAGTCATAGCCCCGCTTAATAGGAGTGTCAGTGGATGAACAGTGATGGGATGTCACAGGCAGCTTTGGCAGTCATCGTACCCAGAAAAAAAAGGCCCTAAATGTCTTCGCCAGGACAGAAGGAACTGTTTGTCTGTCAGTGTTCTCAGAAGGTGACAGTTGGGTGACAGATAGTGCTGTCAGTGTGTCAGGTGGGATTGTCAGCTTTGTAGGTCTCCCACCACATCTCTCCTTTGCTTGACAAAGCAGGGATCTTGCTTGGTCATGTTACAGGTCCATTTTTCACTGGAGCAGCATTTAGCTCTGTCTGCTCTAGGAGGAATCTAAACACGAGGTATGGTCCTGTCACCGTCCTGCCCTTGGAGCTCCGGGCAGGAGGAAGCATAGCAGAGTCTTTTAGGACGTCATTTTCAAAGAAGATAGCAGTAACCATTAGGTTTCTTGCTAGGAGGGAGAACAGGTTGCCTCTTGTTCTTGGTCCTTAGAGCAGACCTCTTCCTGCAAGGTCTTGTGCTATGTCTCAGCCTAGCTTTCTTGGTAGATAGGATGACTCTTGGCTGCTGGTGGAGGGAAGCAGAGCATGAATTGGGGTTGGGACTGTCAAACTGCTGCAAAGAGAGACAAAAATAGGCAGAGTGTGCAAGAATGTGGGAAGTGAATACAATGTGAATTTGGGACTCATCCCAGGCAAAGGTATAGGGAAGGCAGCCCACAGAGAAGTGAGTGGTTGCTGTGGGAGTAGCACAGGTCAGGTATGTGTGATGTGGAACCAGGGCTGGAGTGAAGCCCCTTTGGTTGCTCCTCACATTTGGCAGTGCTTGCTGTCTCCCTGCTAGCGCGGTCCTTTTCCTGACCTCATGCTGTTCCCTCCCCAGGACATGATCCATATTGCGGACACAAAGGTTGCTCGACGCTATGGGGACTTCTTCATCCGCCAGATCCACAAGTTTGAGGAGGTGAGGCCTGGCCAGGAGAGCTGTGTAGCTCTGTAGGAAAAGTGGGGCAAGCATTGGGCTGTGCAGGCCCTGGAGGAGCCACGCTTGTGTGAGACAGCTGTGCAATGCCTTGCTGGGGCGAGCCCCAGCTCTGCAAGGCACTGGGCAAAGGCAGGTGATTTAAGCAGCAGCTGCTGGCCTTTGAAGAATGGTATGTTTTTGTGTGAGAAGTGCTCATTTGAGCCACAGTGGAAAAGGGGGAGGGTTTTACTGTCCAAGGGCACTGACTCCATTGTCCCTAGACAATTGTGGTGTTCCTATCAGTAACACAACCAAAATCTTATCTCTACCCTCATAACTACAGCTCTATAAAGTGCTCTCAAAGATTTCTGGAGCACAGATGGCTTCAGCGTTGTGCTCAGCCAGGAGGTGACATTCTGTCACTGCTCCACTCTCCCGACAGAGGCTGCTGTGCACTGGAAACTTTGGCAGCAAAATCCTGAGATGTGGGGACTTGAGCAGTACAGGGTTGCGATACCACTGCTAGAAGTTTGCACCCTCTCTTCTCCCCACATCTTCCTCTGCTGTCTTGGAGAGGAGGAGGGAGTTTTACTAGTTCCCCTTCTACTTTGCACGCTGCCCGCACTTGTGCGAGAGCTCTTTTTGTCAGCGAGTTGGAGAGAGGAAGGAGTGGAGGCATTGGATAAAGGCTGCTGAGGGGAACAGTAGTGGATGTCAATCACTATGTATTTTTCTGACCTTTGCTTTCTCTAATTCCAGCTGAATCGAACCCTGAAGAAGATGGGCCAGAGACCCTAAAACTTCTGTGGATGCAGTGATCAGCCTGAGCAGAGAAGTGGGTGGGAAAGATTATGCTCTTTGTGGTGAGGGAGGGGAGCTCAGGGTTCTGGCATTTCTGGAATCTCCTGTGACCCTGAAGGTTTTTTGTACTTAAATAAGCAGACTCGTTTGGCCCAAACTATTCTACGAAAGACAAGACATCTAATAAATTAGTGGAATTTTCCTGGTGAGCATTCAGTATCTGATGTGCTCATTTATTTTTCCTCTGTGGAAGAATACAATTGCCTCTGGAGACATGGGCAGCTGCTGCTGGTTTGTGCTCTCTTTGGTCCATGCTGTTGCAGGTAACAGTGGAGAGCAGATCTCTTTCCATGCTCTGTAAAGGCACTGCGCGCAGCGAACAGGGAAGGCTGCAGAACTGATTAACAGGGAGAAAATGAGCTGTTCCACAGTGTTTCCACAGGATATGGAAAGAGATACAAGCTAATATTACTCCTTTTAGCTCTTGCCCCACACATTGAATAAACCTGAGTTGTTGCTTTCCTAGAAGGTTGCATTTTTGCCTCTTTTTTTTTTTTTTTCTGGTTGCTATGAAGTAGAAATGCTCCAAAGTGGATTGACGTGTTTTTAAAGGAAGGGGGAGGAGTTTTGTAAACATTCAACCAGTATTAACTTTGGTCATCTGATGAGATGTCCTTGCTGGAGGCTGTGTTTTCTTTCAGCACAAGTGATGTCCAAGTCCTGGCCCTTAATTTAATGGAGTTCAGTTTGTCCAGAAAACACCCTGAGGGTGTTTAATTTATTAAAACCCTTTAAATGCTAATTTTCCCAGCTCTCCACCCAGTTTGGATTCTTCAAGACAAACTTGCAGTGCCTTGAAAGACAAAAAACAGTTGAAGACTAGCCCTACAAAGGGGAATCAAGGGCCTGTAAATATTGGGGAAGAGAATGCAAAGAATGAATCGCATCTCATCTGCCCTCCACACCCTCTCTCCCTTTTGCTGTCTTTAAATAGTTCGGTGTTTGAGTGGTAGGAACAGGTGCAGGAGGAAAACCTGCGTGTGTAATAGGAAAGCTACACAAAGCATGCTTCATATATACCATCTGCCCCTCTGTACCTCTCCCTCTCATTCCTTTCCACTGAGAGAGGGGTCCTGGCAGTCCAGCTTGGCTTCGTATGCGATTCTGTTTAGAAGTCAGGAATAATTAGCCTTTGTTGGATTATATGCCGTGTTTGAATGAGGGTCAAGTTTCTGGTGTCCTAGATACTGCTCAAAAGTGTGCGTTTCCCATCACAAAGTCACGTAACTCAGGCGAGCAGGGTACAGGCAGCACAGAGTGAGATTACGTGGGCAACTCCTGTTGGTCTTCTAGCTGCTGCCGTTAGTGTTACGCATGCTAAGAACTTACTACCTCCAGTTCTGAAGGGTTTGAGGCAGCCATATCATTAGAAATTAAAGGACTAGGATGCCACTGCATTGCAGCAGCCCACGGGAGCTGGGTTCATACCAAGAGAATCCGCTCCGTTTTATTTTTAGGGCTGGCACTTTTGCTTGTGTATATTTACCAACAGCAGCACAGTGAGCGTAGCTGTCAACAGCAACTCTCCTCCTACTGTCTTGTTATCCAAAGCCTAAATCTTTCCCAGAACATGTGCTAAGGCAGATGTGATGTACAAGAGGAGAACCTCTGGCAGGGCAGTATCTCCATGATCAGTTCTAGTTCATAGCATAGCAAAGGAATCCAGTGTGTTACTGGGATTTGGTCCATTTTTAATCTGTGATTGGCATGTTGGAATTACAGACTTTTAATGTAATATGTATCATCTTAAACACTCCAGCTGTTACAGGCTGTTCTCAGGTATGTGAATAAGCTGCTTGCTCGTATTTGTTGTCTGCCAGAGCAGCTTCCAGAGGATGCACGGAGACCATCCGCCGGTCTGCCTGGCTCCACGCCTTGTCTGAGGGACCGCTGAAGGTTAACTGAGCCGGACTGGCACTTGGTGGAACGAAGCCAGGAAGAGCTTGCAGCTCTCTCACGGGGCGGAAAGATGGGCTCAGCGAGCCGCGGTGCCTGGCACTGCTTGCAGCTAGAGGAATGCAGGGCGTTCAGCAGCATCAACAGAGCCCCGCGGCTGCTGGAAGAGGCACTCTGCAGGGAGGCGGGGTGGGTTTGTTACAGCTCAAGCCTTGCCTGCCGCAGCAGGGTTTGGTTAGTGGAAGTGTTCTCAGGCAGTTCTGGTCAAAACGGTTTTATCAGAGGGAACCACAGCGCAGGGTTAACCACTCTGTGTCTCTGACCTGCAGTTGTGAAGGGAGTGAGTATGATTATGCACCCTGGAAAAGACAGTTAAGAAAACATCCCTGATCCTGCTCTCCCTTAGGATATATCAGGAAGATGCTGTCAGGCAGGTCTGGGGGATCCTGAGCAGCCAGCTCGGTTGTTACAAACCCAAGACAATACTTCATTTCCTTTTTCTCTACATAGTAGCTTTTCCAGTGATTTACACCACAGCTTATCTCGGGCGCTGAGGGGGGAGGCTGTGCAAGCCATTCAGAGGGAATTTATTTTTCACTTGTTACAGCTCTGGGGCCATGGAGCGATAGAATGAAACAGTGGAATAGAAGAAGGAGGGTGCTAAGCATGAGATCTGACTGGAGAAAGGAATATAGAGCCCATTAAAAAAAAAAAATGGAGAGAGAGGACTCCTACTGATTTGGGACTGCCAGCAATAAGCTCAACATCTGTGTGATGGATCTGTCTTGCACAGAGGTAGCTATTGCCCCCCCTCCCTTTGCCTAATTGGAAATGAAAAAAATGTTTAGAAAAATAAACTAACATTTAATAGTGTGCTTTCTCCCCCTGCCCCTTGTCAGACCATCACACTAAGCATGCAAGCCAGCTCTCGTGACAATCCATCTCCTCAATGTCGTGGGTTCCTGAGATTGTATCGCACCCTTCCTCCACTTCTTCCAGGGCTTCCTGTGAAGTGCTGCCTGCAACTCCAAATGTCCTTATCTTCAGAGCCCTCCCTGGCCCCGTGCCTACCCCGGGAGCCACCTATGTCCCACACGTACTCCACTGTTTGATGTTTCCATGTCCTCCACTGCTGCAGCTTATGCCCCTAGGGCTGCCGAGAACCGCGTCTGTCTAGAGCAGCCTATGTCTAAGCCCAAACAGGATCCAGAAGTGAGGTTTCCTGGTGTTTTTTTTTCTTTAGCTGAAGTTAAACTTGAGTTCAGTCCCAACTGTTTTCAGTTCCTCCTTGCTGTCTTCCCTCTCCTTCAGGGACTGAGCGGAAAAAAAGGCTGCAACTTTCATTCAGGGCTTTTCCTCTGAGAACTCAGCCTTCCCTGAGCTGGGGAGAGCCACAGGGCGGCTGCATCTCCCCAGCCCGCTGCCCTACTCACCTGGATGCAGAAAGCCATGGGGACTGTCTAGGGTACCGCTCTGTCCCCTTCTCCCCCGTGTTTCCTACGTGCCCCACCGGCTGCCTCAGGGTCCGACTCTGCCACCCGTTTCCCAGCCCTTCCCAGCCTCTCCGGGGAGAGGCTGCAGGGGAGAGGCCGCGGTGCTCCTCCCTTGCGAGGGGAGCGGGCAGGCACCGGCGAGGCGCTGTGCAAGCCTGCAGCCCCGGGGAGACGAAGGGGGCCTCGGCCTGCCCCAGCAGCCGCGTGCTCCAGGACTCGCAGGCCCCGCCCCCTCGATGCCCCGCCCCCTCGATGCCCCGCCCCCTGAAAGCACCGCCCTCCCCCAGAGCCCCCGCCCCGCCCCTGGGCTCGCGGCGGCGGCGGAGGCGGCGGCGGCGGCGGCGGCGGCGTTCGGAGCGGCCGCCCCCATGTCGGGCCCGCGGGGCGCCCTGCAAGCCTGGTGCCGCCGGCAGTGCGAGGGGTACCGCGGCGTGGAGATCCGCGACCTCAGCGCCTCCTTCCGCGACGGCCTGGCCTTCTGCGCTATCCTCCACCGGCACCGGCCCGACCTCCTGTGAGTGTAGCGTTGGTTGGCGGTGCAGGCCGCGCGGCACCGGCCTCGTCTCGCCCGCCGTGCCGGACGGGGCGCCGCGGGGCCCGGCTCCGGCCTGCGGTCGCTGGGGGCAGGAGGAAGGGGGCGGGGGGCGCCGGGAGCCCCGTTTCTGGAGGGGCTGGGCCGTCCGTGCCCCTTTGCAGCTCTCCCGGGGGCTGCCGGGGCGGGCGGGGGGCTCGCAGGGAGCTGGGGGAGATGGAGGCGCCGTAGGAAACGGCTCCAGGCTGGTTGGCAGAGAGGGACAGTCTCCCTGTGCATGGACGTGGCGGGGTTCAGGGGCAGAGAGCACAGCAGTGGCTCCATCGCCTTCCGAAATAATTGGGTACCGGGATGAAGGATGCCATGTTTCAGCGAGTGACCTTCTGACCTGGGCTCGCAGACCCGTCAGGGTTAGCAGGACTCGGGTGGTTTAAGGCCAAGGAGAGCATGGAGGTGGGCTAGGTCTGTGCCCCCAGTTGGGAGCCGTGCCTGCCAGGGAGGAGGCATGGCGCTGCTGGCAGCTGGGCGTGGGGCTGTTTTGCCTCTGGGAGAGGTCCCGAGCACCAGAGGCCTGCCCGGCACAGGGACGTTCCGCTCCGAAACAGACAGAGCCCTGGACCAGGTTGCTTCTTGCATTTGCTTCCAGCTTGTTTTCTGTGGATGCCGCAGTGGAAGCAGGAGGTAGCAAATACCAGGAGGGATATCGAGCCTTGCTAGCCTCCCCTGGCAAATGGCTTGGAGTTGAGTTTCTGCCATCAGCCTCCCTTTTGCAGGGTGACTCTGAGGGGGAATGTGAGTTTCAAGAGGCAGCCGGTGGGTTTGGGATTGCTTGGGGGCACTGTGTCAGGCTAGAGAAACTGGCTGAGCCGCTGGAAGGAATCTGCCCCGACCTGCCGCCGCCTGTAACCCTGCATGCCCCGGCGCTGCTGGGAATCCGCCTCCTGTCTGCTCTAATCTTTGGTAGTCCTCGCAGTGCAGGTAGGCATTGCCCCACCTTGCCGTGCTCCTGGCATGCATATGCTCCTCGCCTGTCAGCAAAGCCTGGCAGTGCGTCCCCTGTCATGTTTTGCTCTGGGACTGGTGCTTCTTCCTCTGAGGTTGCCTGAATTGACCAAATCTTATTTTCTGAGCTGGCCCCAGGACGGCCTTTTGTCACGACAGCAACCTCTAGGAGGCAGAGAGTTGACAGTGACTCTGCTGTGGAGCTGTGGTGTCCATGAGAGGGCATAACAGGCCTGTGTTCTTACAAGCAGAAGCTGAACAGGTGGGCTAGAAACCGAACTGCTGCCTGCTGTGTTTCAGGTGGCCGCCACAAAACCCTCAGTGTGGCGTTTGGGAACCACGGAGAGCTGAGACGTATGGTGGCTTTGCATCACTCTGGGTCTTGAGGGAGCTGCATGGTCTTGTGTCCCAGCAGCTCCTGGGTGGTATGGCTTGCTCTGACCAGCTAGGATAGAGCCTCTGAAAATGCTCCCAGTCACAAGGCTGCTGGAGGGGAAGAAGCAAATTAAGGACAGGAACACTTGCAATTACTGTTTTTCTGAAATTTTTTTTTAATTTTTTCTTTTTTTTTGGTAAGTGGCACAGTAACTGGGAACTGAAAAGCAGAGGTTCAGCAAAAGCTTACGGTAAACACCACTAAAACCACCTGATGCTTTCCCATTAACCATATTTACCATCCCATTAAGCAGCAGCCACTGCTCTTAAGTTGTCAGTGGGCTTAAATCTGCTCCTGGCAGATGTCCTAACTAAATGCTTCACAGGTCCTCTGCACGAGCTGTATTGTAGAGACAAAGCCCAGGGCCTTACAAGGACATGGCATGTTGTAGAAGGATTTTCAGAGGGTGGTCAGGAGAGTAGCATCGTTTCATCTGATTCCAGCTTCTTCAGCCTGTCCCGATTTGGAAGTGGGAAGATTGGATCAGAGGCGGTAAATCTCCTGACGGCAGACGAAAAGTGGTTGCCCTTCTTTTCTTCTAAAGTGCTTTCAGTCAGCCTGGTAATGGGACTTGGCAGGGATCTGCGAGTACGTTTCTGACCTTGCGTGGTCCTCCTTTGTGCGGGGCTCTCCTGGCCCGCGTGAGACGGACGCACTGTTCCCCGAAGGCTGAAGTTCCTCTCTACTCAGCTGCTTCCCCACTGTCCTGCTGGCTTCCCCTTGGGTCGTAGAGGGCAGGAACGAGCACATCCATACAAGAGCTGAGCTGGAGCTCTCTTCTCTGCCTGTGTGGCACCACTCCTGGCACCCTGATCCTCTGGGCTTTCTTTTGCTGCTGTGGTGGCTGTTGGTCTGTCCCGGTTGTCTGACCCTGCCTGGACGCCCCACTGTTGCGCTGCTGTGCTGGTAGGTGACGCGCTGGGGAAGAGGCTGTCGTGAAAGGCCGTACGGGTAAGTGAGGCTGAGGACAGTTTTCCACGTGACCCCTGATTTGAACACGATTGCCTTGGGATAAGGCAGGTGGCATCAGAGGGATGGTCCCCTGGAGAGCTTCGGAGCAGCTCCTGCAGAGGTCTTGGAAACACTAGAGATTGGGTTTTTTTGAAAGAAGTAGACTGGAAGTGCTCAGTGTCTACTGAATCCGGCTAAAGGTGTCTTGAACTGACCACCAAGGATGAGGTGCATACCTGTGGGAACCTGTGTGTTGAACCACGAAGCTGAAAGTCCCTGACTCTAGCTCTGCTACTGTACACACCTCGCTTGGTTTCACTGCCTCTATCTCCCAATCCGGGAAATGGGGAACCTGGATTTAGCCTCTGACTGCACTGCTGGATGTGTGATCTCGAGGCGAGACATTTAATCTCTTCTTTTCCCTTGTCAGTTAAGCTGGAAGAATCCAGGCCACCTTGACAGTGGACTGTGGGGATTAATGAGTGAGTTTGCTCAGTGCTCTAGAAATCTAAAGCACGAAATTAATGTTTACAAGGCATTTGCTGCAGCTTAGTGAAGCAAAATCATCTTTCAGTGTCCGAAGCTGTGCAGCCTCCCTGGCGCTCAGGGGAGGTTCTTGGCATTCGGGGGCGAGAAGAATAAGAGCATGGCACATGCCTTTCGAGTGCTGAAAGAGATGGAGGCTTGAAGAAAACGGGAGACGAGAGCTGTGTGTTAGAAACGCTGTTTTATGTCCCTAGAGCCATGGGTTCGGTTACAGGCAGGATCACAAACCTCGTTTGTTCCTTCTCATGTACTGCCTGCATTTCCCTGACAAGACCTGGAAAGCTGAAGGGCTTATTATGCGGCACTGCCGTTAAAGTGCTCATGATTTATATTTGAGGAATCCAGGAATTTGCTCTGGTTTTAGCTGTACGGCACACCCTTCCCCCTTCCCTGGGTCTGCTGTGCTCCCTGGCAGCTGCCCTAAACCCCGGAGTGCTTAGTGGCTCTGTATGTATCTAATTAGGTAAGCGCTTGGGATGTTATTTGCGTGGAAATACTACTCCAGGATATGCTACAACGCTGGGGTTTGCTGAGTCAAGACAGTTGTTCAGCTGGGATAGCCAGAGTCTCGCCTGTTCTTCCATCCGATCCCTTGGACTGGTGTGTTTTCAGGAGGGGAGCCTGAGCAGGGCTGGATGAAAGGCTGCTGAGATCAGGGCAAGGAAATAATGTGACATGCAGCCACATGTCACGGAGCTGCGAGATGGCAAGTTCTGGTCTTTCTGCAGAGGAGGCAGTTTATAGAGAGGAAAGGGGTATGTCTGGGGTGATTTTCCCCCATGCCTGAGGGGCCATGCTCCTTGCACGTTGGTACAGGGAGTGTGCCCAGAGCCGCAGGGATGCCACGCGACGGAGCGGCATGTGGGAGTGCTCACGTCAGGAGTGATGGAGATCAGCGCGGTCCTGCTTAGCTTGTTCGGAGAGGGAGCTGGAAAATGTAGCAGAGAGGAACTGAATAAACTGTGATCCTTGGGGCCTCATACTGATGGACTTCAATTACCTCGGGTAAAAGCTGAGAGTCTGCAATCCTACGTTAGTAGAAAGAAATCTTCTATTCCTTTGCTGCTTGGTGGCCCCACTGTTACCTCTTGAGCTTCACGTCCTCTCCACTGGCATCCACTTTCCCAGGCAGATTTGCCTTGGTATACTAAAATGGCTTTGGTTCGCTGGGGCAGAGTGGAATGGACATGATGTTTTGCCTGTCAAAAAATACTCTCCCAGCCTAGGCCACCAAGGAGTCTTCGAGCTTCCAGCTGCACCACTCCCATATCCTGAAAGTGAGGGCATTCAAAATGAAGGTCATGAATGTTTAGAGGGCAGTTGATATATCAACTTTGCTGTCATCGCTTCTCCTGTATTCCCAAGCTGGTATTTTCTTTAAAAGGAAAAAAAAATATATAGCAAGGTTAGAAGAGTTGTCTCGGCCAAAAAAAAAAAAAAAAAAAAAAAAAAGACTTAGGGGAAAAAACATCTCCCAGTGGAAACTAGTCATAAATACAAAAAAGGCGCTAGTTTTCACATCAAAGCGAAAGCTGCGGCTGAAGCCTTTTCTCACAAGCGTGTAGAGAGGGAAAAGTTGTGGTATTTTGAACAGGCTGAGTTCTGTGCATGTATTTGCATGAGGTTTCAGAAAGGTGCTTAGCACAGAGCTGAAAGTCCAGCCCGTCTTCTGCATGTGTGCCGCATTTGCTCCCGCAGCAGCGAGCGGCTGCAGTTTCATTCATCTGGGAGGAAATGGCACCAGCAGCCTCTTGCTTTTGAACGGAGGAAGTGTAATTTTATGGTGGTGCAGGCAGCTGGGAAAATCTTCCTGAGCTCATCACGGACTTCCTATGCAGCATTGGGAAAGGCACGCGAGGGGCTTCGAGAAGGGGCCGGTTGCCCTGCGGTGCGGCGCCGGGGTGGGTTGGGTCAGTGTTACAGGAAAAGGCAATAAAATCCAAAGCGGGATGGAGGAAGGGAGGCTCCCGCAGCCCCTCGCTATGAGTGCATGGCTGAGGATTCACCGTCTCGCCCGATTCCTGCACACCACCTTTGGGGTGGAGGACACGCTGCCCCCCTCTAATCTGAATTGTCTTTCTGGGTCGGTCTCCCAGGCTTTGGCACCTCTCTCTGGGCCATTGGGGTGGCTTCGCCTGACCTAAACCTCCCTGGGCTGTGTCCTCCTCTGAATCTAGCTCGCAGGCACACCGAGCTGCTGCATGAGCTTTTTTTGGTAAAAAAGCTGAGATCCTTGGCAGGAAGGGGCTGTAATCAGTTTAGCGTGATGCTGTTTTCACACATTATACCCACATGCACATGCAGAAAGGCATAACTAACTCCTTCCTGTATTTCTCCCCCTCTGTTGAAAACCTGCAGACTGCTTTAACTCTCTACCCTCTGCTCCTCTGATGAAGGCAGCTACTCGATCCCCGTGGCCGGGCTGATTCGATCCCCCAAAAGGATCCAGGGAAACAAGTGAAATGCCGCAATGTGCCCGGGTTGGGAACTGCTGGGGTTCCTCTCTGTGCCCTGAACGCCTTGCATTCAGCAAGCTGCCTCGCTGTAAAGGCTGCGGCCGAGGACGGTTTGCTGCGTACTGCGAGTGTTTGGGGGCAAGTGAGGACAGAAGTGCAGTGTAAGACCTTGTGTCACCCCAAATCCTGGGGTGACCTCAAATCCCTTAAGGTGGCGCAGGGAGGTTTGTCCAAGGACCCTCGTAGGAGGGAGAGATCTAGCACAGGTGGCTCTTCCTCTTGAGGTGGGGGATCTGCTTCCCCATCCTCCTCCTGCTGTTGTGCCGGTGGCCTTGGAGGGGCAAGTTCAGGGTGATGTCGTGCACCGTTCAGTGCAGCGGTGTGTAGTGCTAATTAGAACGTGGCCCTGGTATTTCTGCAGCCTTTAATCGTGAGGGCAGAAGCAGCAGGTAGCGAGAGACGAGAATGACATTTTAATTTCCTGGTCACCACCCATTTGGGACTTGCTTTCTTTTTTTCATTGCAATTTCCCTTTGGTTTCTTTGTCCCTTTACAACCTGAAATCTGCTTTGCCAAGGTTTTGTTTATCTAGGGTCTTATATGTTGAGTTGTTGTAAGGTTGGCTGTCCCGAGAACCTGCGTGTGCTGGCACTGGTGCACTTTTCCTCTGCACCTCATGTGGCTTTTTTGTGCTTTCTCATTTCAGAGACTTTGATTCTCTCTCCAAGGATGATGTCTATGAGAATAACCGCTTGGTAAGTCCCCGTTATACAGTGCACAGAAGGAATAACGGACATGAGAATGACTTGATGGAGGTCATGTAGTGGGGGAGGACTTTGTGACAGTGGGGAGGGTGTAAGAAAAATCTGTGTCTGTAAGTAACAGGCAGGAGCTTCTCTGGAAACATAAGGGAATCTGAAACATCAGCTTCCAGCCTGTACTGAAGAGAAGAGAAGATGGTTGTCCTGATAGTTGCCAAGACAACATCTCAGGTGAAGATTAAAATGGTGCAACATCTTGACCTCAGCTGTTCCAGACTTGCAGGCAATGGAAGCAGGAAGCTAGTTTTACTCCAGGCATAAGCAGAGAGGAGGGTCGTGCTGGACCTGCTGCACTGGTCTGCAGTGTTCTCCTCCTGCTTGGGACAGCTGGAGCCAACAGCAGAAGCAGGCAGTGGGGAATAGGGAGATGCCCAACCCCAGGGGCTAGGGGTAGGGCAGAGCAGCAATAGCCTTGGGTTTTTTTGCTGAGAGAAAGACCTAATTGCTGCAGGCTCCATCTGATAGTCCGTGGAGAGACATGGGCCATCACCTTCCCACGATGAGTTGAGCTAGGTCATTTGGGTTTTCAGGATTAGGGCTCTCCAGTTGGGTCGTGGCCACGCCCTTTCCTAGACCAGTTGGCTCCTTTCAGCCGTTAGCAGCTATCTTTTCCTATTCGAGAGCCACACAACGGGTTTCTTGTCCTGTTAGTGATCCCTAAGCTGGGGTCTCTCCTTGCTTCCTGCTGCTTGCAGCCTTGTGTTCAGCAAAGCTCAGTCCAGAGAACTGGCTTAAAGCCAGGCTGAGCAGAGCTGGGTGTCCACAGGGGGCATTTTACACCCCCAGTTACTGCAAATACCCGTTTTCATTTATTTCTCCATTCCTTTTCTTTAGATCCCACACCCTGCGCAGCATTTTGTGCCCCAGAGACCGACCAGGCACATTTAGTCTTTACCCACACCCTGCACCTGGTACCTCACCATTCAGTGCCCACACCACTCTCATCCCCTCCTGACTCGCTTTCTCTTTGATTGCTGCTGTAGTCTCGTATCCCCCATCCCTTGGAGATCAATGTGGCTACGCTGCCCTTGGCACAACAGCAGGATGGCCAGCGTATAGCCAGTAATCCACATACACCGCTAAGTGGGAAGCTCTCAAACAGCTATTTTCCTCCTTCACTCCTTCCTTTCAAGTAGCCATGTATGCAGTTGTAGGAGCTGTATGCTTCTTATCACAATGTCCTTGTCATTTCTGCTTGCTGAGACACAGAAAAGTACTGAAGTGGCTTGTGCATGGCAGGCTGCTGGCTGTTGAGCCGGGATGGCTATGTTAACTGTGGGAGGGGAAGATCTGGCACCCCAGAGCATGAAAGGATGGGCAGAGTCAGTGTTTGTGGGGTGAGCATGTGGGGTGGCAGAGGACACTGCTCAGCAGAGCTGGTGTTTGGCTGTGTCGCTGGAAGTATCTGCCAGCTCTAGGCCCTTCATGGTGCCAGCCAAGGCTCTGCCGGGCTCTTGCGTGAGGGTGCTGGTGGTGTGCCCGTTTCACGGGTTGAAAAAACACTGAGGTGTTTTTTCCAATGAAAACTGAGACCTCCTGAGAGTTACCCTCCCTGTCCCAGTGCAGCAGCCGAATGCCAAGACCCCTCAGGTGGGAGTTGCAGGGGCACAGGCAGCTGAAATGACTTGGAGGAAAGGGCAGCTGCAGCAACTTGTTCCATTGCTTCTGATGCCACCTTTCCTGTCAAGCCGCAGGCCTGGGAGCCTCTGTCCGTCAGGGATGCCATAGGTTACTACTTAACCTTCCCCAGGGTCCTTCCAACTTGATTTCTCTGTTATTTTCCAGAGAGCATTAGTTTTCTTAACGCCTCTCTCTGCTGTTCCTGCAGGCCTTTGAATTGGCAGAGCGGGAGCTGGGCATCCCAGCCCTGCTAGATCCCAATGACATGGTCTCCATGAAAGTCCCCGACTGCCTCAGCATCATGACATACGTGTCTCAGTATTACAACCATTTCAACAACCCCAGCCAAGGTGAGTGTCCTCCCACCCCTCTGGCTTCCAGTTTGCCCCCACTTGAGTACACGAAAGCCAGCGTTACCTTGTGCTTCCCCCTTCCTGTGGCAAATGGGAGCTGTGTGTATTTGTGGGGAAGGGGAGAGGAGCGGGTAGTACCTGCCTCTCCTGGATCTTGCTGGTGCAGGTGAGGAAGGCCTGGAACAGGGAGCAGAGTAGGGCGAGGTTTCACAAGAGATGGGGAGTGATTTAACAGCTCAGGCTGCGGAAAGAGGAACGCCTTGTTTCTCCTCCCTCTGCGCTGCATTCCTGCCGCTTGGGTTGGGCCACCACCCCTGGTGCTCGTCAGACCCCTTTGTGATCTGCTTTAACCCACTAAAATGGGAGAAAGCTAGATAGGCAACCCGCCTACCACAGCTAGTTTTTATCACATCAGTAAGTGTAAAGCGACTGGAGGACAGAGGGAGGGGAGCCAGGGTGGAGTGTCTCAAATCAGCTCATCTGTCCTTGCAACTGCAGCCTGAGCTGAGTGCTGCTCTGAGACAGCTCTTCCAGGGCATCCCGCCTGGGTGGAGACGAGGGTTCCAGGTCTCCTCTGCTCCGCTCTCTAGCCACAATGTCAGATAAATCTCTTCCACGTGCGTATACTTCTCCAGAGATGCTGGCCTCCCAGCCGAGGAATCCTGCTGGAGACTGGTTTGTGAGTGCCAGCCCTGACAGGCAAGGGATGCATCGGAGACCTGCTGACAGCCCAGAAGCCCTGGGGCCCAGTGGGTCACAACAATACATCAGCAGCCACCCGGGGTGCTCTGGGCTTTAAGCATTGCTTAGGGAGTTGGTTACAAGGAAGCCAAGCAGCATTTGATGAGTAAATCAAATCACAGTGAGAGGCTGGTGTCCCTGGGCCACAGAAGGGGATCCACAGCAGGGCCAGGCTCTCTGGCAGCCTCGCAGCTGACCCATTATTAGATTGTGTTTGTCTCTTCCACCTAAAATAGGCACTGAAGTGTCGGCAGCGGCAAGTCCCGTCCTATGTCACAAGGCTAGATGATTTTTTTTTTTCCCCTCCCCTTCCCCCACATGGGTGGTGTGAGTCACTGCTCCTCTTGGTGCTTGATCCTCCTTGCCTTCTGCCTCCAGCCAGAGTCCCTCCGCCTATGAAGCGCCCAGCTGCTGCCTCTTCGCCACCTCTGCTGTCCCACAAGAAGCCTGTGGCTGCGGTCGAGAGTCCCCTGGCACCACAGGTACCTAATTTCTTGATTCAAAGCCAGCCTGAGGCAGTGGTGCTCCCTGCGCTGTGGGTGAGGAGACACGAGAGAGCTTGTCACAGCGGGATGGATCTTTGCAGGGGGCTACCTGTGTATTTTGGGGTGGGAGGGGTGTTTGGGATTTCGGTGCCTTGGGGGCCCAACTGAGACAGTGATTTCTCTCCAGGAGTCTGTGGACTGAAATTCGTCCATGGCAGGCGAGAGGTTGGGCAGATTGGTGCCGGATGGTTACTTAAGCTACCTAGGGGCACAAGCACTAGGTAACCCTGTAGATGAGGAAAAAGCAGGAATGTGGGATTAGAAGAGCAGAAAAGATGCCTTTTTCTTTCTTGGCCCTTTATTTCAGGTTTTAGCAGATGTCTGGGATGGCATATTTTCCAAAGAGAGGGGGTTCCTCTTGCAGGTCCCTGCTGCCTGGGGTTTAGATTAGTCCCTTCCACAGCCCTTCAGCCCTAGATAAGGGCAAGGCACCTTTTGGAGTGGCCCCTTCTAATTTGGGAAGAGGCAGCCTGCCTGTGCCTAGACTCAGGGGCAGCTGTTCTGCGCATTGTCAGACCCTAAGGTCAGCCCCCGAGCTGTGCCACAAGCACTCAGCGATGGGCCTTGCACAGGGAGCAGCTGCTCTGGAGGAGCCGTGGGCTGGGGAGCAGCTTGTGGCCCCCATCCTGACCTCCCCATGCGTTGTTTTCTCAGGACGATGCCCCCTCGGACCCGTCGGAGCAGTCCCAGCGCACCACGCTCAGCAGTACCTGCGCGGCCTGCCAGCAGCACGTCCATCTGGTCCAGCGCTACCTGGCCGAGGGCAAGCTCTACCACCGCCAGTGCTTTAGGTATGTCGTGGCCAGGCCTGGTGGGGTGGCCGCTCTCCTCGGCAAACTGGAGGTCTGTGGCCAGCTGCACCCCGTCTTTGTGTGTCCGTGTCCTTGGGCAACATGGAGCATTGACGACAGTGCCCAAAGTGATACTGAAGAGGGTCCGTTTGCCTGCCAGCCCCCTGTCCCAGAGGTCTGACTAGCCCCTTGTGTCCAGCTCTGTGCTCCTTGCCTCCCCTACTCCCTGCCTCCCCTGCTCTCTTGCGCTTTCCCACTTCGCTGACTTGAGATCCCAGCCCCTTGTGCTTCTCCCACCTCCATAAGCCTGGATGCTCTGCCTCTTTACTACCTGCCTACCCAGCACCCCCACCACCACCTTCCAATGAGGTCTAAGTCAAGATATCATCCTGCAGACCTCCTTCCACCTATACTCCACGTCCTCAACTGGATATACAGGCTCCCACGCTGCCTGGGGTGGTGCTGAGCTCTCAGGGGAGCATGTGGAGAGCTGCAGACTGTTACCAAACTGAGGAATGATGGATTAGACATCAGCAGCTCTGTGGTTACTCCCTGGGTGCAGGTCCTTACCTGCAGCACCTGTGAAGTCATTTCACTTTGCTTTCCCTGCTCTGATGATGAAGGGATGAGATCTCTCCTGTGGGCCACAGGACAAGAGCTGGCAAGTGGGAGGACAGAAATATTGAGCCACTGGGAAGATACAGGAGGCCTCACTCACCTGTATAAACAGTTCCTGCCTAAG
The DNA here is from genome assembly GCF_018139145.2 of Gymnogyps californianus. Taxonomy (NCBI): domain Eukaryota; kingdom Metazoa; phylum Chordata; class Aves; order Accipitriformes; family Cathartidae; genus Gymnogyps; species Gymnogyps californianus. The sequence goes on from NC_059471.1 coordinate 161,284,808, forward strand.
CCAGCCAGGGATGTGTCATAGAAACAGCATCGCAGGAGGGGGAGCTGAGCTGTGGCCCATCAGCCTTCCCATCTGCAGCTGGGGCAAAAGCAGGAGCTTTGGGGTGCAGGTGCAGCATTGCTTATGGGCCTAGGAGAGGTGCTGTGTCTGCCTTGGCATAGCTCATGGCTCTTCAGACTGAGCAGTGAGATCCCTGTAATTTTATCCGGAGTTTTTTGCCTCTTTATGCTTTTCTTGTCTTTCTTTTTTTTCCCCCTGCTGCTTCATGGGCGCTGTTTGGTCGGGAATGACCTGTGGCAATGTTTTCTGTGGGTTGAAGGAGATAAAACCAAAACAAACCTCTTTCTCCCCTTGTCCAAACTTGCCACCTCTTCATTTCATCATACCCCTTCTCTCTAGAGCTTCTGTGTCCTCACGCTTCTGCTCTACATTTCAAAGGAAATCCCAGTCAACTGGACACCCAGAGCAGAATTCTTCACCAAAATTATCTGCTTGCAGTGTAGGGCAGCCAGCTGCTGCGAGCGCCAGGTATTCAGACAAGAAGGAACAAGCTTGGTTTTCATGGGAGTGCTTGATCAGCCCCTTGCCCTTGGCTCTCTTTCATGTATGCTATCCGCCTCCCTTCCCAGGTGGAAAAGGGCTGACTTGGTTGCCAGTGCTGTGTGTTACGCTTGTGCCTGGAGGGCTTCATTAGGGAGGATTGAAAGGCTCAGTGGGGAAAGAGTGGATGATCCAAGGAGATGTGGCAGACAGTGGAGGACAGGGAAGCTATTAGCCCGGTTTCAACAGGTGAGGCAGAGTGTAAGAACGGCCCTACTGCATCATTCCCTTGTCCTGCCAGCCAAATGCCATGACCCTGGTGGGGGCCATGGTCAGCACCAGCAAGGGTGAGTGTGAGACCACGCTAGGCTTGTGTGCTGCTTCTCCTGACTACTCTTCAAGCCTCCAGCGTAGGGATTTTCCTGAGTTGGAAGTGGCATCATTTTATTTAATACTCAGAGTTTGGGGGGATTTTATTTTATTCCCCCACCCCACCCCCACCCCAAATGTGTCTGATGGTTCTTTAACTCGCCTGGACCCTTGGTCCCCGCAAGGCAGCCCGTAGCCTCCCTGTGCCGGTTCTGAACCAGCTGCTCCCTAATTCCAGTTGATACTCCCTGTTTCATGTCTGTGAATGGTTGATCCCTCTCCCCCTCCCAGGCCACCTGTGATCTTGTAGCTCTCTCTCCTGTCCCCCACCAGCTGCATCTTTTCCAGGAAAACTGTGGGTTTCTACTTTCCCGAGTCTGGAAACCATGCCGTATCCCAATACCAACTGTTGCCCTTCCACATCTATTAAACCCTTTCCGAGTTGAAAGAGGAACCCAAATGCACACAGTATTTCAGTTGTGAACTCCCCACGGGTTCATATGGTGGCATGGTGACGTTTCTCTGTTCCTCTCCTTTCCTGAATGACTTCCTCAAGACCGCTCTAAGATTTAGTAGCAGGGGTGGGAACTAGCTCCACGGCTCTGCAAGGATCTCCCAAGTGTGTTGCTTTCCCTGAGGGGCAGGATGGCATCCCCCATCTCACGGGGCTCTCTCTTCTCGTTGGCAGGTGTAAAGAGTGCTCCAGCACGCTGCTCCCAGGCTCATACAAGCCTGGGTCGGAGGCAGGGACTTTTGTCTGCACACAGCATCGTGGTAAATTGGCCGTGAGTGGGAAGGCGGAGAGGAGGCCCAGCCCAGACCGACGGTCGCCAGAGCTAATAACTGAAACTGGGGCTGGCAGCGTGGGTGAGGATGCCCTCCCCGCAGGAGCAGAGGTGGGGAAGGACAACAGCGACTCCCTGGAGAGCATGGCAGAGACCTGTATGCCTGCAGAGGGGCCGGCTGGCCCAGCAGAGAAGAACAGCACACCCAGCAAAGCAGAGACAGCGATGCCCCCTGCTCACGCAAGCAGTGGGGCCCCCATCTCCCAAACTCCCCCCAGACCTCCCCTTCCCAGCAAGCCCACACTGCTCACCCAGGACAAAGCCAGCTCGCTGGATGGACGGCTCAGAGACACGCGGCCCACCCCTGCCCCAAGGAGGGCCACCGACGCGTCAGCCCTCTCCCCTCCGACGTCTCACCCCGTCCCCCGGCCCAGGTCCACTCTCCAGGGCGAGGGTAGCGAGTGTGGGCCTGGCATGGTGAACGGTAAGAGAGCACAGTGGTGGCAGGGGTTACCCTCCACCTCCCCAGCAGCCGAGGTGGTCAGCTGCAGGTTGGATGAGTTTCGTTCCTTCTCTGCAGCCTGACGCCCTTCTGCCGCCGAATAAATCTCAGGCTCAGACGCTGAGCCTTCGATTGCCAGCTGTCCCCATAGCAGGGACAGCAGTGCTAGGTTTCACGCCTGCTTGCTCCCTTATATTTCTCCAGAGCGCTCCAGGGGGTGCTGCCAGTGTGGAGGGAAGGTGGCAGTGCTAGAGCAGTTTGCAGGTGTGGGGGCAGAGGGGCATGTCAGTTCTTCAGGTGCAGCTCCCAGGGTGGGGTGGGGAGAAAAAGGCAAAGGGGATGTTTGGGGTTGACTGACTGCACCGACTGTGGGAGAAACGCCGTGAGGGCTTCAGAGAGTGGGAATAGCCAGCCTCCCGTGGGGAGATGTGTAAGAGGTGCCTTGTGTTGATTTAACCTCTTTCTTCATGTCCTTTTGGTGTTGTGACAGTCTGACCCTGTGTCTTTCTAGGTAGGGTACCTGAACCCAGCCCCCCTGTCCCAAAACCCCGAGGGAGACCCTGCTCCTCTGATCGGTACGTCCTTCTGTTCGCAGATCACCTGCAAACTCCATAGCGAGGTGGGGCTGTGGGGATGGCTCAGCTATGGTCTCCTCTCCTACCTCCATTGGCCCCTGCTCTTAGGAGGATGTAGGCTATGATCAGGTCCCTTCCCATACCTAATGGGTGCCAGCCCAGTACAGTCAGGCTGACAGTGTTTGTCTGTACCTCCCAGGGTCTTTGTCTCTTAGGGTTTGTAAAGAGTTTGGGGTCTTCAGAAAGGCGTTTCTGTGGTACATGCAGACTGCCAAGTGCCTTCTGAAATGGCCCTGCTTCTGGGTGCTGAGAAAGGGACACTTGTGTGCCTTGTGGAGGGTTTGTCCTGGGAAAGGTCCAGTGCAGGGACGTTGTGGGTGCCTGGCTGCAACCTTTACACTTCCTAGGCTCTTACCCAGGAGCCCGCTGGTGTTGGTTCATTCTTGCCTGCTCTTGGGATAGAGGTTGCACAAGCACCCCGCATTCGCAACGGCCAAGGAGCGGGTGCGTGGGGCAAGTGACGGCCGCTTTCCTGATGAGCAGTGATTCACTGAGCCATGGTGCAGGCTTGCCATGGGCTGTGCCCCTAGACGAGCAGCAGCGCTTCCAGCTGCAGGAGTTAGCAAAGAGGAATCAGTCTGTCCCTGGGACACTCAGATGATAAGGTGACAAACAGCCCTCTGAAGTGTAGGAAGGGAGCGTGAACACAGAGGGCAGGTATCTGATCTCGACTCCCCCTCCATCCACAGCCTGGGGAGCAGAGCTGGGTGTAGGAACAGTGTTGGGGAGGGGAGAACAGCTGTGCCCATAAAGCTCAGCCTTTACCGCTGCTTAGCAGATGGAGGCTGTAATATTCAGAAATCAAAAGACTAGGCCCAGCGGGCAAGTCAGGCAGGCTGTGCTTCCCTCAGGCCTATAGGTTTTGCCTGCAGAGAACGAGACACTTTGTCTCTGGGGAAGACGAGGGCTACCCTTGGATGAGAAAGCTGCTTCTGCATGGGAGACATCCTGCTCCATCCGTCCTTTCCCCTGAGGGCTAAGTCCCTCTCCTGTGCCTCACTGTCCCAGCTTGTCTCTGCTCCCTGCCACCTCGATCTCTCTTTCTCTTCTCCCAGTGCTGGAGCTGCTGCAAGAGCTAAGGACCCACCATGGATGGCCTTAGTGCAGGCAGAGCCCAAGAAGAAGCCAGCTCCCCCTCCTCCGCCAGGCAGCAGCCACGAGACTCCGAGTAGGACTTCAGAGGAGGAGGATGAGGAGGAGGTGGGGAAAGCCAGGAGCGAGGAGAGCAGGTCTGATGCCACAGAGCCCAAACCATACAACCCCTTTGAGGAGGAGGACGAGGAGGAAGAGGAGAGTGCTGCCACCCAAAAGAGCACGCCTGAGCAGGAGCAGAGCGAGACTGCTGCCAAGCCTCTCCACCCCTGGTACGGCATCACTCCCACCAGCAGCCCAAAGGCGAAGAAGCGGCCAGCTCCGCGAGCCCCCAGTGCTTCCCCACTAGGTGAGCTTCCCCCGACTCCCTTATCCCTCCTCCGCAACCCCTGTGCAGCCCCTTGGAGGCTCCCCCTTCCCAGGCGCCTCAGGATCACCCTGGCAGGCCAGACCTTTATGCAGTGATGGTTGTGCTGGGACTTGTGCTAGCCATGTCCTCTCTAACCACTGCAGCACAGCACTTGCAGGCAAGACCTTTGTGCTGGAGGGTCCCTTCTGTCTTCTCTGAAGATAGACACTGGTTCCCTTTGTACTCGCCCCTGCCTCCAGTATATACCACTCTCCCCTTCTCTCTTGGCTGCCTCCCTATTCCTCCCTGAGTTCTCCCTTTGCTTTGCAGCCCACCACCCCATCTCCAGGCTGTCACACTCCGAGCCATCATCCTCCACCCCATCTCCAGCCCTCAGCCTCGAGAGCATCAACTCTGAGAGTTCAGCCAAGGTGCTGGGTGACACCGATGAGGCCTCAGTGCCCAAAAGCTCCTCCGAGCCCACTGTCCACACGCCGACGGCCACCAAGACCTCTAGCACTGACACGCCGCTGGCCAGTGTCTCCTCCAGCGAAAGCCCTGCTGCCCCAGCCAGCCTCTCCACCAACTCCTCCTTCTCCTCCTCCAGCGAGCTGGGAAGCTTCAGCGGGGAGGCGCAGCCCAGCACCCCACATGCCAGCAGGAGCGTCTCCACTGGCAGCTTAAAGACCAGCCCCAGCCGGCTGCCCCCCAAGCCTCCTGCTGGGGCTAGCCCTACACCCATCCTCTTGGCTTCAGATAGGGGTGCTGGGAGCCCTAAGACTCCCTCCTCGCCCAAGCCACAGCCAAAGGTGAGATGGTGACCTTCCTCCCATCCAGATCAGTAGGCTTTTATTCCCCATCCATCACTCAATCACAGTGGGGATCATGAGTCCAGGCTTGCCCCTTTGGTAGGTTTGGTGTGTGACCCCTTGAAAGCAAGCCTCAGGCATGTGCTTGTTAAATGGTGGCTCTGCTCATAGTGTGCCTGCCCCACATGCTAGAGAAGAGGCAGGATGTTGTGTGGTCAGAGCAAATAGGAAGGGAACCATGAAGGAAAATAATCAGCATGCTTGTTAGAGAGAAGTTGGGGAACTGACGCCAAACAGGAGCACAGCTGTTTTTTGCCCCGTGGCTAGGCTGCTGGTGGAGATCAGTGCTGTGTTCCTCCTCTGGGAGGGTGTGGGGCAGGACAAATCCTAGGGCTGCCCTGTCTGCTCAGTCCCAGCTGTTGGGATGCTATACCCCTTCCCTTTCCTGGACCCTCACATATCTCCGTTTGTCCCCCCTCTCCAGTCTTCCTGCAAAGAGAACCCCTTCAACCGGAAGCCATCGCCTGCTGCCTCCCCCTCTGCAAAGAAACCTCCCAAGGGCTCCAAGCCAGTGCGTCCTCCTGCACCAGGTCACGGCTTCCCACTGATCAAACGCAAGGTAAAGGGGCCCTCAGGAGCAGGGGGGGAAAAAGCCAGCTCTGTACTGTCCCCCAGGGCCATAGGTGTATACGTGCACCCTGCTGATGCACGTGTGGGTAGGGATTGCGGCAGGTGGCTGTGGCTGAAGAGGATGGTGTCTAGGCTAGACACCACCCGCACCATGGTCTCCCTTTGCTCCAGAGTGGGGTGGGGATTTCGGATCCAGGCTTAGGTGGAGTGTTCTGTTGTCCCCCCGCCCCTGTTAGTGTTGACCCGCCTTTGGGTTACCCCTGTAAACTGGAGGTTGGTGGTAATGGACGTCTCTGCCTTGTGGTTTGGCAGGTGCAGACAGATCAGTACATCCCCGAGGAAGACATCTATGGGGAGATGGATGCCATCGAGCACCAGCTGGACCAGTTGGAGCACCGTGGGGTGGCCTTGGAGGAAAAACTTCGCAGCGCTGAGAATGGTATGTGGGGTGGGCTGTCTGTGGGTGTCGGGCAGGATGGACGCTAGGGCTGCCCTGTGTCCAGCCAAGGAGATAGCAGTGGTGACTTCCTCCCTGCTGGTGCTGGGGTTGGAAGAGTACAAGGGGCTGTGCTGGGCTCCAAGAACAGTCACAGCCATACCCTGGACATGGAGATGTCCCTGGAGTGGAAACAGGTAGGAGAAGAGATAAGGTGTCGCTGGGGCTCAGGAACAGGCTGAAGTGAGGTTGACTCTAGCCCGCTGTCCCTCTCCTGGCTTGGCAGAGCCCATCTTGCTGCAGGGTGATGGGATCCTGCAGGGCTGGGGATGGCTCTGAATTGTCCCTTTGCTTGGCAGACAGCCCTGAGGACAGCCTGCTGGTGGACTGGTTCAAACTCATCCATGAGAAGCACATGCTGGTGCGCCACGAATCGGAGCTCATCTACATGTAAGTGTGTGCAAGCGTGTGGGGAGGCACTGACGCTCTTGTGGGGAGCCCTGTCTCAGCCCTCCTGAAATTGTGCATCCAGGGGAGAGGCTGACACGGCCTCCTTGCCTGGAGAAGGGAGGGAAAGAGGGCAAGCAGACAAATGTATCCGAACACACTCGGAACTGACCCACTGCAAATCACCAGAGCCTCTGCAGCATCTCCTCCAGGAAGGCCTTGAGCAGCCAGGGCTTGGCTCCCTGGCTATACAGGATAAGATCAGCATCTCGGTGGTTCTTTCCAAGCTCACCCTGTACCTTGGGATGATGTTCTGCCTCTCTGGAGCCTTGCAGTGTTTCCCAGCAGTGCCACCTTCCCTTGCAGCTTCAAGCAGCAGAACCTGGAGCAGCGGCAGTCGGACGTGGAGTATGAACTGCGTTGCCTTCTCAACAAGCCAGGTAAAGCATCGCTCTGGGTGCAGTTACCTCCATTTTCCCCCTGGGTTTCATCACCCCTCTGTCTTGGTGAGTCTCAGGCAAAGAGAGACAGATCTTTAGGGATGCCAGCGCAATCAGCTGGCTTTAGAGCCGCTGCCCCGTCTCATTGCATGCCTCAGCCTTGTGCAGGGACGTGCTCCCTTTGTCCCCATGGGTTGCGACCTACAGGGCTCTCCCTCCACAGCACCGCTAGCCCAACTGGCCCTGCAGCATGGCAGCGCGTGGTAGGGGATCTCTGCCCCAAAGCTCTGAATTTCAGAGCTCCTTCAGCCATTTAATTGTCTGTCCTTCCTCGGGATTCGGCTGGGTAGAGAAGGACTGGACCGATGAGGACCGAGGGAGGGAGAAGGTGCTGATGCAGGAGCTGGTGACCATCATTGAGCAGAGGAACGCCATTGTGAACTGCCTGGACGAGGACCGGCAGAGGTGAGTGAGGACTGGGGTGGGCTGGGGGAGAGGGGAAAAGCATAGCCCGACTGACTCAGTGCCACATGAGCGTCTTGTGGGGGTGTCCCAAGATGTCCCTGTTGCTGACGTCTTTCCTAGGCTTCCACATCCTTGTCTCTTTGAATGCCTTGTGTGGGAAAGACAGGGCTGTACTTGCAGCACGTGGGATTTATCCTGCTGGTAGCAAATGCTCACAAGACAGTGATGGATCTGCCCCCCTGTGGCTTATAAGTAGGAGGTTCTCTAGCCTTAAACAATACAGCAGCTGTTTTCAGGGCTGAATTGCTGACCTCTTTCCCATTCTTTCTTTCAGAGAAGAGGAGGAGGATAAAATGTTGGAAGCCATGATTAAAAGGAAAGGTAAGAAACAGTCAGGAGAATTTTTGGAGTGATGTTTTCACTGCTGACCCCAGCAAGGGGCAGCATAAGCCATTCATGAAATTGTGTGCAGGAGAGCTTGAATCTATTCTGTGTAGACTCTGGAGCCTTTCCTGTAGGGCCGTTAAAGTTTGGGGCACAGTTGTGCTGCGCACCCCTGTTATCACAGGAAGAAGCGTGCATACAGTGGAGGGCTTCGATTCATGGCTCTCACCCTTGCCCCTCTTGTCATGCATGTGTGCGTACAACCATCAGCATCCCGCAGTAACAGCCTCCCTTTGCAACCCTAGAATTTCACAAGGAGACGGAGACCGAGAGCAAGAAGAAAGGCAAATTCAAGCCCATGAAGGTGCTTAAGCTGCTGGGCAACAAGCATGACTCCAAGAGCAAGTCGCCCAAGGAGAAAAGCTAGAGCAGGGGAACACCAGCAGTGGGAGGGATGTGCTGCCCGACTGCCCTGGCCTCTCCGCAGCTGGCTGGGATGCCTGCCAGGAAGGGGGGCTTGTCTCCCTCCGCTCCCCTCACCTCTCCCCCCAGCTCCCTCCTCAGGCACCGGAGCTGCTGCCCCAGGGAGACGCCAGCCCTCTGCCTGGAGTGGGGGAGTCCGACCAAAGCGCTCCCCTTCCCGAGGCTGTGGAGGAGCCTGACCATCCCCTCCATGAAGCCTTGCTAACGAGGCGGGGAGAAGATGGATTCGCTTTTCGGATACATTACCCCATTGCGTATTCTTGTTATTAACTGAGAAGCAAGCCAAGGAGTTTGGTGTTTCTGGGAAAACTTGCACTAACTGCCCCCCATCCCTTCTCCCGCTCTAACTGTGACAGTTCCACGTGCCTCCGACCTCTGCCAGGAGGGGACTGGGCCTGCCTGTCCCTCCCTGCCCGCCCGCTCTTGTCCCCTTTCTGTCCCATTTTTAACTTCAGGAGAAAACTCTGGCATTAGAATCAGGATTCTTTGGGTTTTACTGGCCTAAACTAAAATGTTAAGAAAACACTCCCGCATCACAAGGCTCTAGAGCCATAGCCAAAAAAATAACTGGTGCCCTATTTATTTTGAGCTGTCCCCTCCCTCGAGTGCCAGGGCTGGGTGGGCTCTGTTACAGGGCTGAAAGGACCCAAGGGGACGGTGTACAGCTGCTAGGACATAGCTCACACGCCCTACTCAGGACATCTTACCCCCCACTGCTGCTAAACACCGCTGACTCTGCTGCCTTCAGGAGGAGGGAGGGACGTTCCTTTTCCAGGCGAGGGCAGAAAAGCTCAAGACTGACTCAGTGCCGGCAAGGGGCACTAAGCTTGTGCCCCCGCTCACCAGTGCCACCCTTGAGCGGCTGGGGAGAGAGGCACAGTCACAACTGACCTTTACCCAGCTTCATCTGTGTATACTTTAAAAGCGTGCAGGGGTTGGCTGGTTATTTTTTACACCTCCTTTACTAGATGAATTCAAGCCCACCCTAAAACTTTTTAAACCCCTTATTTTATTTGTCTCGTGTGTGTGCGTGTGTGTACGTTGGAGGAGGGAATGGGGGGGCAGTGTTCTTCCAACCATCCCTTCTTCCTTCCATTTTTGTTTCCTGCCTTCTCCTCCAAGGCGAGGAGCTATTTATTGAATTGTGGGATCAGTCTGAATTAGATTTTCATGGGTGTTTGGTTGGTCAGCTGTTCATCATGCCTTCTCATTAGCAAATTAGACATAACCAGCCCCGAGCAAACTGCTGCAGTCCCTTCTAAAAACCCAACAGGCTTTAGCCAAAACGCTCTCGGAGCAGTGCCTTGCAAGGTGGCTGGCGTAGCGTTCTGGAAAGGGATGCTCGTTTCCCAAAACCCGAGGGACCTGAGCCCCTCCTCAATCCCAGCGTGGCCCCCATGGCTGGGAGGTGGCAAGCTCAGCCCCACGCTGGTGACGCCATCTCGCTCTTGCCATACCCCAGCAGGCTGATGGGGAGCAGTGGTCAGGAAGGGGAAATCCCAAAGCACAACTCTTCTTCAAGGAGAAACAAGTCCGCTTTAGAGCCTGCTGTCACGTCACTGTTGCCAAAGGCCATCGGGATTGCTGCAGCCTGACACCCCTTGGCCCTGCGCCCGGTCAGAACTCTGATTTGTAAATTATACTGTACTAACTCCATGACTTCCATTCACCTGAACAGAAATAAAAGAAGCATTGGATTTAAAAACCGATTGCGGCTTAGGTTTCTGCTTCCTTTGTGCACTCGTGGTGTCCTGGGGCTAGGGCATGCTTCCTGGCTTTGGGGAGTGCCTGACAAGAGTATTGCTAAGAAGCAGATGGTGGGATCTTAAGGAAATTGGGAGGTGCACTTTATGCTGGGATTTACGCAGGAATAGCAGGGCATCATGCTTCAGCCTGCTGGAGAACAGAGGTGGGGGTTATGCATGAGGTGAGCAAACAGCCATTTCCAGGCTCTGTGGGAAGCCAATGGCTATTCTGCATACCATGCTTTCAGGAACCAAAAAACCACAGCAAGCCCACAGCAAAGAGCAGCAGGCACTGGGCTGAAATCCCCTCTCCCCCCTCAGCTGCAGCTGTGCTCCTGAGCGCCTGCCCAGTTCAGCTGCTGCCGAGAAGTTTGCTGATGCACACAATCACGCTGACCTGCAGCAATGCCGGAGGCTTGTGTTTGCGCAAGGCCACGCAGCTGCATCTTCCTCCCTGCCGTCTGCCAGCACAGCCGTTCCCAGAGTCATGGGGACAGGAGCGGGTCGCAGATGTGGGTGGCAGCACGTGTGTTAGCATCATGCTGTCATGAGAAACCTCCACCTCTGGGTGGAGGGAAAGGACTGACATTTTTATTGGTGGGTTGCTGTACTCCGAGGCATTGCATAGGCAAAGGGAGGCTCTGCTTTGTCGTGTTTTGGTAGCCGCTGCCGTGTGTTTTCATCTCTTTAATATCGTTGTGCAAGAAGGGATCCAGTGCGTGGGTAGGATTTTACAACAGCTTTCTTCTGTCACCAGTTACGTACAAATTGCTCCTGCCTTCTGGCTTCAGGCAATGGGTGGTGCTGCCCCCTCTTCGGGCACAGGCACAGACCAGCCCTTGAGACTCCAATGCTGAGAGTCTGAGAAGAAGAGGTGGGAACAAATTGCACTTGTGTTTTTCCCTTGGCCTAGTCATGGGGATCAGATTTGTTCCCACCAGGAAAGTCTTTTGTCATGATCTCTCTCATTTCCTCACTTCTCTTCTTGTCAATGATCTCCATCTCACGCATTTTCTGCAAAGTACAAAAGGGAAGGGGTGAGCGGGAAGAATGCTGGCAGCTTTCTTCTTCTTCTTTTGCCAATCCCAAGAACGAAAGTTCTATTTCCCTGATTAAGTTACATGCAGAGATGGAAAGAAAGGCTGAAAACCTCTATCCCCCATTCCCCAAATTCATGCCTATCCTGTGCCATGAAGGGAAACACTCAGTTCTCTGCCCCATTCCCCGCTCAGGTATCGGCGCAGACTCTGCTTTAAGGTCTCTGACACTAGGGATTCCCTCCATGTCCTGTATGACCAGTGCCACCAGGGCCCTTGTGTACCTGTGAGATTTCAGTGAGGACAATCCTTCGATACTTCTTGCTCTGTCCTAGAGCTTCCATCTCCGCCAGGAATTCCCTCCTCTCCTGAACTTCATTCACCACTGATGGATAAGAGAAAACACTGTGGAAACAGGATTCGGCCAAAAGGCAAGAAAACATGTTTCTGTCTAGATCTGAACTCCGAATTTTCTAGCTCTGCTTGAACAGCGGTCCCGCCAGGGGAAGGGTGATGTCTGCTGTAACACTCATCTTGCACATGTCATCAAAATACCTCAGTAGTCCCTTACGCAATGGGAAATGTCCCCCCTGCCCATCTTCTTACCACTCCCCATCTTGCAGGAATGGTAACTTTCTAGTTTTCTTTGTACAGACAATTCTCTGTTGTTTGTGGGCAATTTAACCAGCCTGCGGATGGAGACAGAACCTGCTTAAAGCTGTTGAGGTTCATTAGTTGACATGCATCACCCAGTGACCGCAACCATGTCCGCTCCCAGGACCAGCACAGGCACAGAACATGAGCTGCCGCTTTGCAGCACAGACCTGCAGCCAGCTGGTCCAAATCTTGCCAGAGTACAAAGTACATGGGTATTTCAGATGCGTCAAGGACAATACTCAGCTTACAACAAGTTTTAGAGGATACAAAGTGTGCGTGAAGCCAGCTGCACGGGCTTCCCTGCAGCAGGGACCAAAGCACCTCTTCTGCACCCGTTATTCTAGCGTTGTCCATCTTTGTGCTGCCCTGGCTAGCGAAGGGCTGTCTGGGGTGTACACACACATTGAAGATTCAAGCACAGAGAGGTATTAGGCAGGGTTTTGCCATCCCAGAATACTCTGCAGGCCGAAGTCCATCACTGCTTAAACTTCTGCTCGACATTTAAGCTTTGCTAGGGTAACTGCTCTGATCTTGGAGTGAAAGAAAACAGAGCCCAAACCATGGTCAGGCTGGCAAGCGTCCTAGTCTATGTTGAGTTACGCTGGCTGGAAAAAGGACCCGCAGTACCTGGGCTTCCTGCCCAGGTCACCCTGCGCGTCCCTAGGGTATTCCCCTGCCAGCAGAGTTCATTTTGTGCGGGCAGCCCAGGGAGCTTGAATCTGCCAGCAAACCTCTGCTGTATAAGCTCTGCGAGGACGGCTGGATCACAGCGTCACAGCAGCAAGTCCTTTCTCTTGGAAACTGGGCTTTGTGCCTCCTTCCACAATGGGCTTCAGGTTACCCGCAACACGGCCTGCCACCCCAGCCCTCGGAGGGAGCCGGCTTCCCAGGCTTCCCGCCTGCCTTCCTCCAGGGTACAGAAAGACATACATTCTTCAAACCGGTCGGGCTCAGGTACCTCCTCTTCCTTTGTCTGAACCAGCGTCTGCTTCACGTTGCGCTCCACCACATCCTTCCCTGTCGCTAAGATGTTTTGGAGCCTTTGCTTCTCCTTTTCCAAATCTCCTGTGAATGCCAAGGGGAAAAAAATTATTATCAGCCTGTCTCCTCAGGGAGGAGCCCGGCCACACCGCTTCCCTGCTCATGATGCCAGAGGAAGCGTTACGTTAACGACAGCCCATCTCCAGACTGAACTGTGCAAGCACCGCACAGGCGTACCCATGGTGAAGAGCCAACCAAACTGACATCAGAGGTTTGATTCACATTTATAAGCTAGAAAATTACACAGCGCTCCCTTTTTAGGCAAGGACTGTGCGAGTCCCTATCGCCTGTCACCCCCTAGCCAGCAGGCAGAAGTCAGCAAGCGCTTACAGCAGATGTTCCCCTCAGAGATCCCTTCTTAAAGCATCTTGGAAGACAGAAAGTGTGAGGATGAAGAGCAATTAAGACACTCGCTGCTAGTACTGAGATTGCAGGCGGGGGATGAACCTAAGGGGAAGAGAGGGACCGGGCGGCATCATTTATTTGTTAGCAGTGTTTGCCGACTTACGCCTTGCTCGTGGCTTGAATTTCTCTCGGGTGTAGGCATCTCCTGCCTGGCAGACCTTGGCAGGTCGGAGGTGCGGTTTAGCTGCAAGCCTGCTCGGCTGACAAACGGGTGGGGAGAAAGCAGGCGCTGCAGGCGCTGGCTCTTTGCTGGATGTGGGGTGGCACTGGAGGGGCAGGGCACCTCCTCCTGGAGAGCAAACCAAAAATAACGGTAAGTCAGACAGAGAGGAGACTGGATGGATGGCCCCAGGCTACCGCCAGCAGAAGATCTGCCTGTTGATCCACTGTAGCACCACGAGCGAGGACCCTGGGTGCCACAGATGTCTCACCCTGGTTGTTGGTATGCGCTGACGTGAGACAGACTGTGGTTCAAGTCACGCCATTGCGTCTTGTTCCCTGGATGACCCTTGGGGACACCTCGCCTCATACGTCCCCGCGTGTCAGCAGCAGCCGTGCTGCTGTTTTAAAGCACTTGCCCACCCGCGCAGGCTGTGGGCAAATGCCCCCATCTGAAGGGGAGCAGCAAAAGCTCTTCACCACAGCCCAGCAGCGGGCGGGAGAGCGGGAGGTCCGTCCGTCACTCACGTTTCACGCAGTCCATCAGGTATCGCCTCTGGAAACGCGTCAGCTTCGACTCCTCCATCATCGCTGAAAAACATGACGTGTGGGTGAAGACGGCAGCCCGGGGGGGCTCCGCGCCTCCCCTCCGGCAGCGGGGACAGGCTGGGGAACCCGCCCCGGGGCGATCCCCCCCTCACAACCCGAACCCGAAGGGGAAGGTGCAGGTTTAGAAGACTCAAGCCGGGGCGGTGCCAGCAGCGCCGGGCCCGCCCGGTTACCCCGCTCCCGCCCGGGGGAACCGCGGTGGGACGCTTCACTTCGCGGGGGGTGGGGGGAGGCCTCCTCTCGGCAGCGGGGGCCGGAGGGGCCGGATCCCGGCGCTCCGGCGGTGCGCGGGGTACGGGGAGGCCGAGCAGCCAGTCCCGGCCCCAGCCCCGCTCCGCCGTTACCTCTCAGCAGCTCCCGGGTCCCCGGGCTGTACCGGGCTGGCCCGGCAGCGTGCCCGCCGCCGCCTCCCCCCACCGCCGCCGAGCTCCCGCCGCGGTCCGGTATCCCGCCGGGCCCGGCCGCCGCGGGCGCTGACGTCACGCCGCGGCGCTCCGACGTCTCCATAGCGACGAGCGGCGCACCGGGAGGGAACGGAGGCGCGGGGCGGGGGGGGGCAGGGCGGCGTCGCGTCGCCCCGGCAACGGCGCCGCCGCGGTACTTCCGGCAGCGTCACGGCGAGAACCCGGATGTGGTTCCTACTTCCGCCGGGCAGGAAGACAGCAGGGAGACAACATGTCTGACAACGAGGACAAGTGAGAGAGCGGGGTCGGCCGGGGGTGGGAAGGGAAGGGAAGGGAAGGGAAGGCGAGGCGAGGCGGGCGAGGCGAGGCGAGGCGAGGCGAGGCGAGGCGAGGCGAGGCGGCGGCGTATCGCGCCCCGGGGCGTAGGGTCGGGCCGGGCCGGGCGGAGCCCGTGGCGGGGGAAGCCCGGCCCGATGTGCGACGTGCACGTCCCTCCCACAGCTTTGACGGGGACGACTTCGACGATGTGGAGGAGGATGAGGGCCTGGAGGACCTGGAGAACGCGGAGGAGGTGGGTGCCCCGCGGGCCGCCGTGCCGGCCGGCCCGGGTAGGCTCTGCCGGTACCGCAGGCCTGCGTCGCAGCCTGGCTAGGTGGTCGCTGGGGCTGGGGAGGCCTCAGGGGCTGTCGCAGCCCCGCGGCGCCTGGGTGGTGGGCGCAGCTGAGCTGTAGCGGTGGTCTGCTTTCCCCAGGAGGGACAGGAGAACGTGGAAATCCTCCCGTCGGGAGAGCGGCAGCAGGCGAACCAGAAGCGGATCACTACCCCCTACATGACCAAATACGAGCGAGCCAGAGTCCTGGGCACTCGTGCCCTCCAGATAGCGTGAGTATTTCACTCCGTATCCCGAGCGTTGCCACAGCTTCTCCTCCCTTCCTAGTGAAAGCTGCTTTCCCCCTTCCTTAAAAACTCCTGGATCTCATGTGGTCCCTTACATGACTGCTGAGCTTGCAGATCACTGTCTTGGTCAACACTGAAGCACAGGACCATGGAGCTCTTAGTTGCATGTGAAGTCTCTGTATCTCTCCTTGGCTGAGACTGTGGTACTTGTGCCTAGAGAGGGGACGTTCAGCAGCTGCAATAAACTTTCCGTAGGTCACAGGCCAAATGAGTAGGGAATGTGACAAGCTGATCCTGGTTTCTGTCTTTCATAAGGGAGCCAATGTGGGCTGGAAAGCTCAGAACTGGTTTGCAAAAGCCAGTGTTGGAGGGAGCGATGCTCCAGAACGTCTTTAGTTGATACCACAGGGCTGTAGGAATTGGGAATGGAGTAACCAACCTGAAATCTGTTTTAAGTGCAGTTGCATTGTGGCAAGCTGTAAGTCTTTTAAAGTATTTGGAATAGTAAGGCCTCATTTATAATAGGCAATAACATTTAAATCCTATTTTAAGTGCTGTTAAGGCTGGCTGCTCTCAACTTTATCCATTTACCTGTCTAGACTTGTTTTAATAATACATATCAAAAAGTTTTGCGCTTTTTGAAAAACTGCCTTATGAGCAAGATTATTACGCTGTGGCAAGGTTTGTCTGAAAGCACATCTATAAGTTTCATCTTGGTTATATCCACCCTCAAAATGATGTCTCTCCTCTACATCATTTAGAAGCTCGTAGGTGGTGATCAGATCTTTCCTTAATCATTGCTTTGCCAAGCTATTCTTTGCACAGTCTTAACTCTGTGAAGCTATTTTGTGCACGTTCTTTCAACTGGCGGAAGGCCAGAAAAATGGGAGAGACGAGATGGGCCCATACCAGGCCTTTTATCCAAAAGACTTTGGCGCCTGGTTCTGCTTCACCTACATATCCTGTCTTCAGTGCTGAACCTAGGCCAGCAGCAGCCCCCAGTGGCCTTATCCACGCATAACGTGAACTTCCTTTGCTGCTGCTGTCTAATGGGTGGGTATCATCACCCATGTTTGCTCTGCTGCTACAACCCTCTGCAAAATGCTTAATTTTTTTCTTCCTAGAGGTAGAGTGCATCGTAAATCCAGACCCTCGCTTCCCCCCTAACAAAGGCTGGAAGGCGTGAGCAAATCAGCATGTAAGAGATGTGCTGGAGTTGTAAGAGGCATGCTCATTTTACAGTGTTTCCACCCTCTTTGTTGGATTAATTTTAGAACCACTCTTTTCCTCACATTTAAGTACAGCAGAGGGTGGCTAGAAGGGTGTGGATCTGACCAGCCCTTGAGCACCCAGCTGGTCAGCAGAGGCTGAGGGATGGGGCAAGAAGAACATTCAAGTAAAAGCTCAGTCTGTAACCACTTGGGGGAATTTTCTTCCTGAAGTGTGTAAGAGAGCAAATAAGATTTGCCGAGGTGGTGTCCCACCCTCCTACTTCACTGGCTGTTGTCCAGGTGATATAGGTAGGCAAGTGCTTAGCTGTCCCTCTTCCCTCTCTGTGCTTTCCCTCAAATGATTGTTGATGTTCTGTCCCAGGATGTGTGCCCCTGTGATGGTGGAGTTGGAAGGAGAGACAGACCCCTTGCTGATTGCCATGAAAGAACTCAAGTAAGTCACAGACTTTGGCGGTGAGCATATTGATTTCCATTAAGCCAGCAGTCCTCTGCTCGTCCCAGCATTTAGCAGCTTATTCCAAGACAACCTTGTCTTCCCTCAATAACAGTGAGCACTACAGTTGCCTTCCCCTTTTTCACGTTGGGTCTTCTCCACAGCTGCTCTCTCCCATCCTAGTTGGTCGTGCAAAGTACTGATGATTAGGAGTGCTCTGACCTCTTTTACTTCGGAGTCCAAGTGTTCTTTATTTCTATGATGAGAACCCAAGGTCCTCATCTTTCTGGAATCAGTTTAATTCCCTTAATGGAAATGATTCGAAGCAGCCATCTGAACAGACCTGTGTTCAAATGAAGTGCTGGCAAAAAATAAAATAAGGGTCAGGCTGGTGGTGTGGAGACCCTGTTGAGAATGTTTTTTTCCTGCACCCTTGGCTTATTGTGCTTGCGGGGAGGCATGTCCGCTGCTTGGAGAAAGATAAATAAATCCTTTCTGACTGTAGCAGAGGCAGCTTTTGGATGACCGCTTACAGGCCCACCTTCCCACAGCAGAGCTTGCTGCCCCACAGTTTGCCTGCATGGTCGGTGACCTAGATCCCATGCAGGTATCCTTCAAGCAGAGCAACTGGACTCCGTTACTGGTTAAGTCCCTGTTCTTGAACTGAATTGTCCCTCTGCTCCCCCAGTTTCTCAGTACGTTGCAGTTGCTCTTGCAGGTTTTATATCTATTACAGCTCTCTTTTGTCATTGCCAAAAGCTCCTTAGGTCATGTTCCTGTCAGATCTCCAAGCTCAGTCTGAGTTGCTTCTGGTCACTGTCTGAGTGCGAGCTCTAGAAAGTAAGTCAGGGTGTGACAAAGTATAGTGGCATCCTGTTCTGTGCCAGAATTCAGTTGTAATTCTTGGCATGGGGGAAGCTACTTTGCTACTGGAAAAACAATGGCCCTGAATGTGATCATTAAAGAAGTTGTATTGCTTTTCAAGTCTGATACCGTTGAAACCTGATGCCCTAGTTAGATTCCAGACTGTCTGATTACATTCTGCTGACTTAAATCTACTTCCATTAAGTTAAATTGTGTTCAGCATTTTCTTGCTTTATAATTGGAAGCACTGTTAGCAGATGCTCTGCTCCACCCCAGCTGTAGTAGGTTTCGGTACCTGAATAGTCCCCATTTCATGTATCCTTAAAATGTAACGGATGCTCTCAGGGTGCAAAATACTCCATAAATACCAGTTTGTGGTGAAGGTTCTCAGAATTCTGCCACTTTTGTAGTGTCTTGTGGGGAAAAATCTTCCGTCAAACAAAAAGTGGATTTGTTCAAGTCCCTTCTCCCCTTTCCTGCCCCCCCATCTGTGTTAGATGCTTTGTGTTGTCTCATAGTGGATTGAGATCGCAGGGCTCGATTCCTGCAGTAGCAACAGAGGGCTGACCTTCTGTAGGTCTATGGTTGTTTCGAGTCTAAGAGTGCTCAGTGCTTTGCACCTACAAAAGAGAGAAGGTTGTTGGGACTTCCCTCTACTATATAATACCAAATCACTGGTACCACACAGATCTCTCAGTTAAACCTGATGAGCTTACTGAAGCCACTGAGCACCTCAGTTCCCATTGCTTGCTGAAGTGGTATAGTGAAGGCTCTGGCATTTCTGTTCACCTCTCTGTCCTCCCTTCAGAGCACGTAAGATCCCCATAATCATCCGTCGTTACCTACCAGACGGGAGCTATGAAGACTGGGGTGTGGATGAGTTAATTATCACAGACTGATCAGCCTCCAGCCATTGTTTTGATTCTTTCCTTCTCCAGAGATGTTTCTATTTTTGTTTATATTTGTGTAAATAAATTATAAACCTCCCCATTTTAAGTTAAATGTGTTTGGTTTTTTTTTTCCCTCCCACCTTCTCTTTCATCTCAGTCCTACATGCCCAAGAGAAGACTTTCTTACTTCTCTCTACCAGCTTGGTCATTATTCTTTCTTTCTGTGTCATCGGCTCTATTGGTAAGATTAGGGAACCGAGTGCCATGCTTTTCTTGCAGCGCTTTTTCACCTGCGAAGGCCCTACCTTTTAGCTAGGCTAGAGACTGCAGTAACTACTTCCTCCTCCTCCAGCACTGCTCCTCCCTGGTTATAGGACCGATAGCCAATTAAACTCCTGCTGTACAAAAGTGCTCTTGCAGGTACTTTGGCTTCAGAAAGACTCTAGCCCTCCACCCATGTCCCTTCTTAAAACGGGAGTGCTGAGACACCTCCATTGCTTCCCCCTAGACAGTTGGGCCTTTGTGCCCTGAGCAGGTTGCTGTGGAAACCCCCAATTTCCTCTCTGGCCTGGGCTGGCTGTGGGGCTTCTCAGGAGTATCGTAGAGCTGCTCTCATCAAGTCACCTATTGTTTCCCTGCTCCTGCTGCTTATCAGAAGTGGGGATCCCCTTTCAGTGGCACTGCCCCAGCCGGAAGCGCAGTCGCCACTCACAGTCCCACCAGCTCGGCAGCTGTAGGTTGTTGCCGTGCTTGCTCCTCATACAGCCGTTCCCTGACACGTGGTGGAACTGACGGTCCTGGGTGTGTGGGTGCTCTCCAGCCATATCAGTTGTACATACTCTGGTGGTTCTTATGGTGGCACAACAGTAGTTAAATCCTGGAGTTCCTTTAATCTGTAGCGTGATGAAAGATCAGTCATTTGTCCCCTTCAGGTACCTGCACTCTCGCTTCTGATGTGCAGGGAGTTTACACGCTCAAGTCAAGAGTTGGGTGGATGCATTACAATCTGCAAGGGCTTCCAACCAGCCACTGCCTAGGTTTCATTTCTTGATCTGTGTGCTCCCAGGCTCTTGCTCTGCATGAGGAAGATCTGAGCTCTTGGGCAGAACACACCGCGCTTTCTCAATTATCTTACTAAAAGTGCTCTTGGAATTTTTGTTTTCTTTTTTTAAAGAGAAGAAGGGGGAAGGTGCACCTCACCTGTGGTTTCTGCTTTACGTTAATTTTTCTCTTTATGCTGGTCCAGGAAGAATATTTCCAACTAGTTTGTATTAAAGCTTGTGCTTATATATAAAGCGTACATTCTCTATGCTGTATGTGTGGTTGGTGCCTGCACATGAGCATCCATGTCCCAAAGGGAGTTTATATCCACCTGCCTGGGAACTCAGCTCATATAACCAACCATGAATGTCATTCTCTTACTGCTTCCTGTAAAAGCGCCAGTCCATCCTTCCTCTGTTGGTGTGCACAGGAGGGGCTAGTTTTGGAGGCGATAATGCAAGAGCTGAATGGGTCCCTGGGCAAAATGACAGGTCAAAGGGAATGTGGAGGCACTTGCAGGTGTGGGAGGGGGGGTCGACTGTGAGGAACACAAATGCTTCCTGGTCCAGGCCATCCTTACCAAGAAAAGGTTAATTTGCAGCACTGTGGCCTTCAGCCTTCTCCCCCCACCCTCCATGGAATCCTTTAATCACGTTGGTGCGGTGAAATTTCAGCCCTGAAATGGTGCCTTTGTGCAATCGTTTTGGCGTCCTGGCGTCCGCCATGGAGCGCGGGGGTCGTTTTCTTGTCCTTTTTTTTTTTTTTTTTTTAAATGGCTTCTTTGTTCCCTACCCGCCTCCCCTCCCCAGCCTTGCATCTGTATCAGATACGATTAAAGGGATAGGGAAGGATGCCGGGCCAGCTCCTGCTAGGCTGCAGGAGGAGTGGTTAACCCCTCTGTTACCAGCGGCATTCTCAGTCCTGTCTTAGTTGTGAGGACCCTCCTAGATGAGAGGGGGCATCCCCTTCCACTAGAGAATGGTTGAGGCAGAGCCCACTCGCTTTCTTAATTTGCTTTTTGAAGAGCTGGAGAAGGGTACTTGTGTGTGGTTAAGAACTTTCTTCTCCTGCTCTTCTGTTTGTCCACACCATGTCCCTTCTCTCTCCCACCTGCGTGATCAGCTCTCCTACCCCTAACTCCACCATGGCTTCCCTTCTTCCCCACACATGCTCCTGACCTGCTCAGCAGTGCAGTAATTCCCTTCTGGACTCTTCCCACAGCCTGTAATCTGGGGTAGTGATTTCTCCTCCTCTCCAGTGAATGGCCACAGTCCTATTTTGCATGGAGCTCTTTAGCTGGCATCACCATTGTTAGATCCATTAAGCCATTCTGCTGCTGATGCTCTTGGCCCTATACAGGTCTTCGTCCAAATAGTGTTGTGAGTTTTAAAAAGCTTTGAACGTGTTCCACAGTTCCTAGACATCCTGCTTACTCTACTCACCCATAAAGTGTTTAGTGAACACAAACTCACCGGATCGATCACATGCGCCAGCATTGAAACCCTTTGGAATCAATTTGTAATTGTTGTGGAGTGTCTGTGTTAATTGGGATCCTACCTTGCTACCATTGGCCTTGAGAGGTGTTCTTAAGCAGACTGATAACTGCTGTACGTTTTCTTTCCAAACATCTTCAGATAGCCTCCCAGGACCTGACTACACCCAGGATGTCTTCTTCGACAAGAAAGAAGGTGTACACATCTATTCTTGAATATACTCACTGTGTGTGAGAGTTTGTATTTAGGTTCTTGCTTGTGGAAGGCAAGAGCCAGGGGGATGAGTTTCTACAGAGAAACTAATGGTTGCTTCCAAAATACACGAGTTTGTGTATGTGGGGAAGTTTGTTTTTTGAAGGTACATCATCTGCCACCTGGTGATGAGGAACCAAGACGAGAAACCCCATGCTCCTATTCTGGAGAGCATTAACAGTCACACTAAGAAATTATTGGGTGAAGCACATGCAAAATGGTGCTCTTAATTGCACGTGCTGAATCTTAGCTGAAGAACAGAAATCAGTGTTACTACATTTCTCACTGAAGAAATGACTGGAGTTGGGGTGTGAACAGCAGATGAATTTCGTCTCCGTGAAGGAGTCTGGTAAGCCAGTCAGAGTTCTGCCTGTGTCCTCTTCGTGACAGGCAGAGGAAGGCTGTGCGCAGGATCCGTGTGGTGGTGGTGTGACCCGTCATAAGCTTACTGGGGGAAAAAACAGAGACTTGCAGGAAAGAGGTCAAAAAAACCCGGACACGTGAAAATGAAACTTTTAAGTTTATTATTCCATATGTTTAATGCAGAGTTAATGGTGCTAGGACAGCATAGAGACTGGGGAAAGGGAGGTGGGGGAGGAAGGTGCTACT
Source organism: Gymnogyps californianus (assembly GCF_018139145.2). Lineage (NCBI taxonomy): Eukaryota > Metazoa > Chordata > Aves > Accipitriformes > Cathartidae > Gymnogyps > Gymnogyps californianus. The sequence continues at coordinate 161,306,942 of NC_059471.1, forward strand.
TGCATAAATAAGGGGAGAGGGCTGGAAGAGGTTACATGCGTACAAGGAGCAAACGTTCTACATGATCTTTTCAGACACCACAGGGATAAGTCATCCATAGCTAAGGGAGGCAGGAAGGGCATCTGACAGTCATATCAGCAGAGGGATACAGCGGCACCGATCACAGTCCACGTTTGGTCAAAGTATTTTATCTTTCTAGACTGGACTATCCATTGGAAGGTCCCACAACATGTCTCTGCGATCAATTGCCAGGAGTATTCTTTTCCTGCAGCAACTTTTGTGCCACTTCACTCCCTGGCATGACAAACCACCCCAGTCCTGGACGTGACAAAGAAGAAGTAAGCAGACTGTCCTCAGGTGTTGGGCTGAAAAAAGGAGGTTGATCTGACTGTGAGAGCTGGTCGCTTCCCGTTTGAAACCCAAAGGGGAAAACAAATTCCTTTGCATCTAAATAGGCTTCTTTTCTTTACACTCATCCAAGATTGGGTGTGTATCTACCTTGCTTAAAGCTGCGGGAGTACCTTTCCATCCTCAGTGTAGGCAGGAGGGAGGTGTTGACTGACTGGAAGACATGATGAACAAACGAGTGGGGATGCACACCGCATCAGCCTGAGTTTGGAGTGGAGCTTCAAAGATAGTATTGGTATCAGCTCAGGATGTTGGCAAGTGCATAGTAGCTTTGTTGGCGCCTCTTCGTTTCAGGCAGGCACAGTCAGACATGGAAGGGCAAGGAGCAAGTTTGCTCAGAGGTTGTTTGGGATACTGAAAAAATTAGAAAAGACTGAGATGCCAGAAATGCCAGACATAAATGAACGATATAGAGTAATTGTAAGAAAGGAGGATTCACCCACAGCACCTTAATGATTCACTGGTCCTTCCCCACCTCTCCTGTACCTCCATACATGAACACGCATGCGCACACAGGCTGTGATATGAGTAACACTAAGACCAACAATGCGGTTCCTGAGTTCTACGCATTGTTCAGGCAAGCCTTAAGATCTCCATGCAGGAAAGAGTGTGGGATTAAACAGAGACAGGATGGAGAGAAGAGGCAGGGAGAAAAGCTAGGATGCAGCTGTGGAAATCAGCGGGGAAGCAAGCATAGGTTGGTCTTCCAACGGGGTTCAAGCTTCATGCATGTGTGAATCTTAGGCAGTGCTGCTGCACGACGCTGATCGCAAGGAAGCCGGCCGTGCCGTCCTCCCTGCTACTCCTCCCATAACATCTTCACCAAGGCTGAGCAACCACCCTTCACCCACAGCAGGTGACAAAGTGTTGGCCATTGTGGCCTGTTGGAAACACTTGCTAACTCCCTGGAGCAGTTTGGGGAGGGGAAGGAAAGGACAGTCTCTCTCATCGTACAGTCCAGGGTGCACACAACAAAACCCACCACGGACCAATCACTCCATGTCTAGAATCCTCCTCATCTAGAAGGCCAACAAGGTGTCGCAAGCCAGCCGCGTGGCCTGCGTGAAATTGGTAAAGGGCGAAAGGACGAAAAACCTTCCTCTAGGCGGGTGAGCCAGCGATAGCTGGGGTCAAGAAAGGCACTTCTGTGTACTCAGTGAGTTCTGGTGGCTGGATGGCACTGAGTGACCTCGGAGTTCGGAGGCTCTTCTGCCTGTGCTGATTCTTCGGAGCCTTTCCGTCGCTGCTTCGGTCACCGTTCCCCATTCCCTACGGTCTGGAGAGAGTCGTATACACAGGTTGTTCCCAATGTGTGGGGCTATGGGACTGTGGCACGGAGGGTGCAGGGTCAGAGATGGCAGTGTAAAGGGGACGTTGGGAAGGTCCCATATAGGAGAAGGCAGAGTAGAGGCCAGAGGCTTGGGTGGAATGGCTGTAGTAGGGTCCCGAGGGCTGGTGGTCCGGGTAGTCAAATTGTGGCCTGGAGATGGAGGGGAAGGCCGAACCGTAGTGGGGCAGACTCAGGGATGTGTAAGCTATCTGGGAAGTGGAGGGCTGGTCGGTGTAATGACCTCCAGGGGCGGACCCCTCCGTTTTCACCTGGGCCTTGGAGTCCACCACCGATGAGGTGGCAGTGGACAAGGAGACTCCGTGCTGCTTGGAGATCCAGGCCGAGTGTCCGCTGGCTGCAGCCAGGGCGCTCCCGAGGCCATAGCCAGCAGCAGCCGCTGCCGCGTAGCCCCCAACATGGCCTGGGTGGCTGGCATGTCCGTTGGGCGGCAGGTATTGGTCAAATTCATTGACATCAAAGGTCTCCATGTTGGACATCACTTCATGGCTGATCTCCCCGATGTCCACATTGCCAAAGTCAATGTGTGGCTTTCCCCCTTCCCCCAGGGAACGCCCTTCTCGTTTGGAGTCGGCTTTGCCTGCCTGCAGCTCGGTCTTAGGGGTGGTAGGAGGTGTGGGAGGCCCGTGGCTCTGACCTGCAACGTGAAAAACATTTTGAGGAGGAAAGAGAGAGAAGAGGTGAGTTACTGCTTTATGCCTGGCTTTATACACAGCCCAGCTCTGCTCTTCCCAGTGTGCCAGCAACTGTCCGGCTGGAGACTTCAGTGGAGGGAGAGAGAAATAGCCAGCCAAAACCAAACCTTTTTATATCATCTTGTGGAAAAAGAGGGAGGGTGCAACGATACCTTGCCTGACCAGAGGAATGCAAGTGCCTGTGAAAGTCAGGCACGTCCCTATACTGCTGACTCCAGCAGAGTTTGTTGGTTCACGAGCAAGGTGTGAGCCACATCGCTAAGGCTTTCACCGTGATGACTTGTCTTTTTTGAGCCTCCGAGTTGGCTGTAACCTGTCAGTAGACTCACGGAGACCTGGGACTCACCTGAGGAGTGTTCTGGATGACCATCGGACATGGGCGACCTTTCGCCGGGATGCCTGTGATCCAGGTGGGCGTTCTTGTAGTGGGCCTGGATGGCGGCAGCCCCGCCAGCCTCCCCCTCCACCTGGCCTTCACCCTCGCCCTGCGTGGCCTTGCCGTTTTTCCGCCGGCGGGGCTGGTACTTGTAATCAGGATGGTCCTTCTTGTGCTGCATCCTCAGCCGCTCCGCCTCTTCGATAAAGGGCCGCTTGTCGCTTTCGTTCAACAGCCTGCAGAGGCCAAGGTGGTAAAGAAGAGAAGAGGGGAAGGAGAGGGGCAGGTACGTCAGAAAAAAACACCTATACACAGCATCGTGGGACACAGCGTGTAAATGCAGATGTCAGGGTGTTGCGCCATTGAGGGTATTTCTCAGAACAACAGGGAGAGCTTGGAAGTGTTTCAGTGGAGACAGCAATGTTCTCCTCCTCCTCGTTAATTTTTAAGCCCTGACACTGTTTAGTGCCAGCGCTGGGTCCCCCTTCCCCAGCTGCGTGATGCTGCTCACCTCAGTAAGTTCAACACCCTCTTTTACATTGCCCAAAGGCAAAGCGCAGCCTTTCACAGCCGTGTAAAATACGGCTGGACAAGCTGCTTTCAAAGACTTTGGGCAAATTAAGGGCAGCTGGGATCATCCTTCGGACTAAGGCAGTGTGGCACACCCTTGCTACCTCTAGTGCTGCCTCCCGCATGTCTCTTGCTCTTCCCCAGACTGTATTTATTCCAGTTTAACCTCCCACCCTTCTATAGGCTCTGCTCCAAATTTGAGGCTCTACTGAGCACAAATGGCAGCAATTGGTGTTGGCTCCACAGTACTCGTGTTGCTGCGTGGAGCTTGCTGGGCCTTTAAGCATCTTGCAATATCCTAGAAGGGAATTAAAGAAAATTTTGAAGTGGGGGAAACAGTGTATTCTGCTATTCCTGGAGCTGCTGCTCACCTGAGACATGGATAATGCAAAAGGCTGAAGCACAAAGGACCAGCCCTTCTTGAACTTAGCTGAGCAGTTGTAAAAAATTTAGCTGCTACGTTGCTAGCCTTATAGAAATAGATGAGCTTTGGTCTCTGGGTGAAAGGCACTGCAGAAATGTAAGCTCCTTCTCTGTATTCCTGCCAGATCATGGGCTGCTCTAGTTAAGATAGGCCCTCCAAGGAAATGGTGAAATGTGCAGGCAGGATGGCTCAGAGCACTTGAAGATGAGATCAACCTCGTTGTTTAAGCCTTTAGCAGCATCTGGGCTGGAAGCACTTCAGTTTAATTTTATTTTTCCCCTCAAATATTCTTGTGAGTCAAAGTCATCCTGCTTCCAGCCAGAAACCAGTGCTCTCAGAAGGGACCAGTCTTCCCATGACTTGCAACTCCAGCAGCCGTTAGAAATGGCAGGGCTCCCAAACGGCAAAAAATATTCAATTTATGAGATGGCCACGCCTTTTTCTCCCCAACAAAAGAACTACCTGGGGATGGGGCTGTGCCAGCACCTTGGTACCCCTGAAGCCCTTGGCACCAAAATGTGACCAATTCTGTTGAGCTGTAGGCACTGAGGAAGATACAAAGGCCTGAACTGGCCTGAAAAACTGAAGATGAAGAGGAAGCATGGCTCAAGGAGCACACAGATAAATCTGGCTGGGGATCAAAGGGGTCGCCAATGGGTTGGTTCTTAAGCACCCCTTTTCCCCCTGCTCCTTGTGCATCCCCTCGGCCGGCAGCCAGAAGGTGTATGGCACGGGCTGGAGCCTGTTATCGGTGCTGTCCTGGGTTCACTCCAGGCAGCCTGAGCAGGTCGTGGCCGCACACCACATTCCTCTACTGCCTTAATCCCGGAGATTAAAGCAACTGAGCCACCATGAATCCAACACCAGCTTTCCTGTCTCCCTCCTGCCACTGTACACCACGCTCACACATCCCGGAGGGCTCTAATCCCTCAGCCTGTGCTGCTCCAGATGGCCCTCCAAGGGGTCCAAAGGGACATCATGGCCAACCCTCGCAAGCATCGTGGTCTGGGAGGCGACCTTGCCTTGGCAAAACCTTCATCCTTGCAGAACGCCCCATCTCCACGGGAGATGGAGAATAGAGGCAAAACCTGCAGCCTTGCAACCCAGGACACTTCACTACAAGGCAGCCAGGCTCCGGCATCTCTGCACTCCCAGCCCAGATGGTGCTAAAGCTAATAAGATGCTGTGGTTGGGAATGAAAGGTCTCTTTATACGTGGGCACCTCTTGGAGCGAGAGGGCTGTAGGCTACACAGCCAGCTTTGATCTGCAGGGCGGACCGCACGGCAAGCTCAGAGCAGAGCCTCCCATGGAGACTGATGCTCAGCCTCCCAGATCCGTCTTGTGGATGGTGTGAACCAGAGCTGCTCGAGGCTATGCAGGAGTCAGATCCCTGCCCTCTGAGCTATGCCTGAGTGCCTCACCTCCTATCCCCTTGACAGCAGCCCATGGGCAGTGCCACCAGCAGGACAGGAGCAAGTCCACTCCCCGCATCTTTGCCTTCTCCTTTCCAAGGCTGCCTGCTCCTTCCTCCCTCCCGCTGGGATCAGAGCTCAAATCGGCTTTAGCAAAGTGAAACTGGTGCGAGCAGGCAAAGGCCAGGAGATTTGGGGGGATTTGGATTTCACTTGCTTCCTGCCCTCCCCCTCCTGCCCCCCATGCTCCCCAGGCCATAATGCAAAGGAATCTCGCACGGGCAGAGAAGTTATGGATCACAGAGCAAAGCCCTTCGTGGGGCTTAACCGAGCCCTCGCCACCCTCCCCGACATCGAATGCTCACCCCCAAGCCGAGGGGAGAGGGGCAAGTATCCAGCACCCCGCTCCAGGAGGAGAAAGAAGGGCTAAAATCTTTCTGCCTGCCTCTTGCAGCCTCCCCTTCTGCCGCCTGGCATTGCACCATGCTGCTGTGCCAGGCAACTGGCTTGGTGGCCAGAGGCCTGACCCTGTGCTGGGACTCAGCTGCCGATGAGTCAATGCAGTGATGGGGTTGGGCATCACGGCCGATGCAAGGCAAGGGCTGGCTGGGAGCAGAAAGCAGCCAGGCGGCTCTCCTACACATCCGTGGCCCCGGATTTTGTGGGCATGATCCCCCCATGCAAACATCCCTCCATCAGGTCCCCTCGCTCCTCCCTACTGAGCCTTCCTCCCCTTCTTCCCATGCCTCGCTTGTTTTCGGCCCCAGAGGTGGTGCTGGCTGGCATTTTGGCTGAGTCATGCCGACATTTTCAGTAGCTGGCCTCCATTTGAGAGCTGCTCCGTGTCCCACCCCGGGGAAGGAAAGCAGCCAAGGCGAGATTTCATGACCGTTGAGCACAGAAACGCTCCCTTCTTCTTTTCTAGTACATTTGGTTCATTGACTGCACCCCTCACGCACCCTAAGTGGATACAGACTGCGGGAGGTGGATGGGGCCATAAGCCCCCCGGCACCGCACTTGGGGCCAGGCAGCTAGTGTGGCCATGGGGGCATGACCTGCAGCCCTTCCCAACGAGGGCTGAGGCCGGTGGAGGACATGGCGGTGACACAGAGCCAGAGCAAACACTGGGCTTAAAAAAAAAGCCCAGGCCATTGCAGCCCGTTTTGCAGAGGAGCATGTGGGACGGCACTGAGGTTATCACTCAATCTGCTAGCTGCCTTTCAAGATTTCCCAGCCTCTGCTGTCCCCACCCAGCACCAGTTCGCTGGGACATGCTTGGTTTAATGGTGGTCTGCAGGCAGTCTGCATGCTCACCAGCACTCGTCTCTCTGCCTAACGTGCCCTTTACCTGTATAAGCTCAGAGCAGCCCACGTGGAAATATATGTCACACACACTTTCCAAAGTGACTGGTGACGTAGGCTGTAGAGTTTGGGTGGCCGCCTTGTAAGGGTGGGGATACGCAAACAGCCAGGGCCCTTTGCAGGGACCCTCATCAATTGTTTGAGACTAAGCCATCCAGAGCAAAACCCGTCTGCTCGCAGTTGTACTGACGTGTAGGAGCTATACCTTGGGGACAGCGTAGATGAGGGCAGTGGGAACCTCAATGGAAGAACCGTACCGTGGCTGGAAGGTGAGGCTCGGGGCTACTGTCCTGGTAACCTTTGGGCCACCTCCCCTGGAGTTTTGTGGGCTGATATTTCCCCCCAGCCTCACAGAAAGACACACGCACGTGGCCCTACCCAGGCCAGACACCGAATGCACCCATAACCCACCTTACTCTGCTGTACATTCCCCGTAGGGGCTGACACGGCTCGGAGAGCCGCAGCCTGCACTAGGGACACTCAGAGAGGAGACATGTTCAAGCAAAGCAACCGGGTGGCAAACCCAGCAGCATGCAACAACCCCAGGCCTGATCCTGCAAGCTTCTCTGCCTGACCCGCACTCCCCGGCCGCATGGTGCCCATCATCCAGCAGCAGCATCCCCCCACGCCGAGTCCCATGCAGCCAGCGGCGGGAGCCGTGCCCTGGGAGCAGGGAGGCAGTCGGGTGCCTGAATGTGGCCACGGGCCAGAGGCTGTGTCTCCCTGTGCTCTGAATGCGATACCTATGGAGAGTTTCACTGCTCTGCTCTATTTTCAAGGGAAATGCAGTGTCTGGAGGGAGACTGTTGCTCTAAAATCTGGCAATATTTTGCAATAAAGGAACGATACCTTGAAATAACACATTGGGAACAAAAAAGGTGGGTTCACCCACCCCACCACCCCTTCCAGCACAGCTTCACAGTCCAGAGGCTGGCAGCAGAGCCCCAGGCGGGAGCAAGTGCCGTGGTAAAGGGAAGAGAAGGCAGCGGGGAACAAAGTGGGAAGGAGCATCAGATGAGACATCTGCAATCACGCCCTGCCTTCGACTTCCCAAAGAAATCCTTTTGCTGGGGTTACACTAGACACTGACGGGTCGGGGTAAATGAGCTGACGTAGCAGAGGGAGAAGCTCCTCGGCTCCTTGTGAGCAAGGAGGTTTGAAGCCGGGAGGAGACCTCAGCATCAGCTGCTGGACGGGGTGTGTTTTGCTTCTGCTTGGAAAAATGTCTCTTGGCCCACCCAAGGTTGAGGACTTCCTCCACAAAATGCCGTCAGGGCAGGAGAGAGAATGAGAGGGCCCGTTTGCATGAGCCTTGGTTTGCGTTGGTTGGTGCAAGGCGAGGGGGGGGACGGTGCTGGGGACTTGTGGCAGAAAGTGTTTATAACAGGTTGATGGGGTTGTCGGCAGAGACTGTCAGATGGGAAAGAAGTGGCACGGCCAGCCTGACACGCTTCGCTTGGGCACGACTGCTTTCTGCACACTGATGAGCTGGCTGCAATCAATTGGGACAGCCTGTTGGTCTGCCAGAGGAAGGAGGAGCGGGCTGGGGAGGGTACATAAAGGACCCTGGCATCTGCACGAAGCCAAAATGAAAATGGGCGCAGAAAACTGGTGGGGCCAGAAGGACAGGCATGTGTGTGCCGGCGAGAAGGGAGGGCATCTCTCTGGGTGCAAAGGGAGATGGGGCTGGTTTGAGCCAGCATGTTGCAGGAGAGCCTGCTAAGGCTGGGACTGTTGCAGGTCTCTTCCTTTCTGCTAAGCCTCAGCCCCCCTTTCTAGCAGGGTCTCTCCTTGTCCATCTTGCTGCACCTGCATGGCCTGCCAAAACTGGGACCGTCCTGGAAAGGACGAGTGTGGGGCTCTGACCACCTGGCTCCCTTCCCCTGACCTTCCTCCTCAGCCATAACTTCGTTTCCCGCTTGCTCTGCCCCACTGTGCGGAAAATAAGCCCTGTTGGCATTGGGACCTGAGTTCAAACTGGCTTGAGGCAGCCACCAGTGAGTTAAGTTGGATGGGGCTCAGCCTGTGCACTAGTTCCTGCTAGTGCACAACTTGGCCCAACAGAGAGGGTGAGCCAAGAAAACAAGATCTCCCCTGGAAGTCAGGCAGGAGAGGACCAGGATGAGAGTGTCCTGGTCGGGAACAACAGGGGAGGTTAGTGGGAAACGTGTGGAAAGGGCTGCCACCCAGGATGGAGGTGAGCTCTGCTGAGGAAGCCTTCACTACATCCAACCACCACTTGCCCCAGTCACCGACCGTGCCTCCTGCGAGGGCGCTCCCCGCAGGGAAGGAAGTCCCCTCAAGGGACACCCCTTCCATCCCGCTAAGTCTCCATCCTTCCACATGACCACACAGTCCTCTCCAGGACACCTCCAGACCTCAGCCCTCGCGCTCCCCCTCCGCCCGCCCGCTCTTACCTCCAGAGCTTCCCCAAGGTCTTACTGAGCTCAGCGTTGTGGAGGTGCGGGTACTGGTCAGCCAGTTTCCTCCGGGCAGCCTGTGCCCAGACCATGAAGGCGTTCATGGGCCGCTTGACATGGGGTTTGCTCTTGTTACTTCCATTGACCCGGACGGGCATCGGTACCAGGGTCCAGTCATAGCCGCTCAGCACCTGGCTGACTGCCTCGCGGATGCACACCGGGAACTTGTCGTCGTCCGCCTCTGAGTCTTGCTGTTCCTTCTTGACCTTCCCCATCTCCCCGTTCCCGGAGCCGGGGAGGTGACGGGGAGTTGTCCGACGCCATGGAGGGTCCTGGCGAGAGGCAGTGGTGGTCTTCAGAGCCCACTGGGCTCATCTCCACCTCCGAAAGGTCTTGGTCGTCAGCCATCGTTGCTCCTGAGCCCTCTCTCTCTTTCTTCTTGGTGTCCTTCTTCTCACTGGGGAGGGGAGGGAGGAAGACAAAAACAAAGGAAAGAAAGGAAAGAGGGGAAAAGAGAGAAAAGGAGAAGCAACCACCAAATCTGAAAGGGACTCCAAGGTCTCTGAAGAGCTGACCACGAGACAGGGGCTGCTCAATAAAAGCGCAAGCAAAGCAATTGCTGTGCACACCGCAAAACCCGTGATCGATGGGGGTGGGGATGGGTTGGGGCCCCTGATTAATTGGGATATCGCTCCCTATCTCTGCAATCGTCTGGAGCTGACATGTGCGGAGGGGCCTGCGGCAAGATGGATAAGGGGGGTTGGGGACCTGAAAGGAGAGAGACAAGGATCATCCTGCCCGGGCGCAGCTCCCCACAGGGAGCGGGACATGGAGGACGGCCACAAAACTTGTGTGGAGAAGTGCCCCTTTCTTTTGAAGACGTGCGGTGAAATGCCGGCGTGGTGCCCAGGGGGAGGCATGGGAGGGGGAGCGCCGGCACCATATCGATAAACTAGAAGGGACCTATATCCCAGCTACTGGGGAGGCTGAGCAGGCAGCACCACCGGGCAGGGAACCAGCCGGGCCCCAGATCCACACCCGGAGACCCTGATCCCGGCTGTGGGAAAGTGCCTTTGTGGGGACACCCCATCCCTCACCCTCCTCTCGCAGGTCATAAACCAAAGACTTAAAATATCTCTACGTTGCATCGCCACACAAACGCCTGTCTGTGTATGTATGCATATACATATTCACATTTTTTTTTATATATATATATATACACACACAGATACAAACACAAACCAAGTTTAACTTTGAGACAAGCCAAAGCTTTGGGTTGCCTGCCCCACACATTCCTCCTCTCTCCTTCTGTCTGCAGTCACCTCTAAAAGTCCCTGCTGCTGTGCAGCAGTTCCCCCCTTAGAGAAAGAAACACTCTAAAAATAAAGGCCTCTCTATCCCCCACATCCAGAAATAAAAAAAAGAAGAAAGAAATTAAAAAAGAAAAAAAGAAGTGATAGGAAAGCATGCCTCTGGCTTAGCTGAAAGAGCCAATGCGGAGCAAGGGCTGCTATCCGTCCAGTTTCAGAGGGCAACACGGACCCTCGCTGGGGAAAAAATAAGAGAAAGTAGGGGGAAAAAAGCGCAAGCGAACGTGTGTGCGCGTGCAAGCGAGCTCAGGTAGGAAAACTTACGTTGCTGGCTGGTGTGCCGGGCAGATCCTGCGAGGGCTGTGATTTGTATCCCAATAGCCCCCCTGTTCTCCCTCCCAGCCCTGGTGGCGTTGGGGCGCGCGGCGCGGGGAGGCTCTCAGGCGAGTGCCATTCCTAGAGAGAGGCTTGGTTTTTACTAATACCCCGGCTGGATGTCTCTAGCTGGCTTTGCTGCTTAGCACTGGGGGAGGGAAGGGCGGAAGGTGGAGCCAAGCACTCCTCAGAGCCAGAATATGGTCGGTCGGGGACGGCGGGGAGGGGATGCAGGCAGCCCCCCACCCCACCTCGGTTGCCAGCACGTTCCCTGCTTTGCCCCGGTGCTGGTTTCTTCACGAGAGCCGCCGGCGTTGGGCTGCTCTCGGCGGCGTGGCCACCCCAGAGATGATGCTGGAGGATTCAGCCCCGGGGGGTTTGGGGTGGTGGGGTGCTGGAAGGTGTCTGGGGTGGCTTGGGGAGATGGGTGTGCACCCCAGGACTGGGATCCCTCTCTTTCCCCCTGCTAGCACGGTTGCTCCTGCGGGGTCTGGTGCCCCCCATGTGCCAAATGAGTCCCTGGTCCCTGTCACAGAGTCTCACGGGGACCCCGCTGTGCTGCAACAAGTTGGCCCAGGACCCCAGGGTCAAGACGCTGCCAAAAGGGCATCCTCATTCAGACCCGAGTCTGCAGGGTGGGGAAGGGGATGCAGGAGGTCAGGGGTGTCCCGAGGATGGAGAACGTCAGGTCCAGGGACAATACCGTGCTGCTGGACAGTGGATACCTGTTTGAACCTTCTTAGGACTTTTGCACCCTAGGGATGGGATTGTCACAACATGTTCGTCTCTGTGGGGTCTTGCCAAGACAAGCAGGTGCTGCTTCCTCCGACATGCTGAATTGCTCCTGAAGGCAAATGTGGGGTCTTTCACGAGGAAAGGGAGGTCTCCTGACAAGAAGGACTCTCTCACACTCACTTACCCTCATTCTTGCTGCTCATGCATTGGGACACACAGCACTCAATGGATTAGGATGTTCTGCATCGCATCTTCCATTTTCTAGCTCATTTTCCTTCCCAGACGCCTCTGGTAGTGGGCTTCTTCAGTTTCCTTTGTCACCGGTGCTGATATAGACCAACACCAACCCTGTAACCATGAGAGGTCACCCACGAAAAATCTGATGATCCTCCCAGGTCCTCCTGAGTTAGCAATGAGATAAACCTAGCTCCTGCCCCAGCTCCTCGCTGGAGAGCCAACCTGAAGACGCTTCAGTGCTAAGTCAGAAAATACAAAGAGATGAATGGATGTGACCCAGGGAACCAGCTTCAAGGGATTTCAAGAACATTTTCAACTCCTGTAGCAGATATTCACTCTCCAGAAACTTTGTGTTAGAAAGACCCAGCAAAACCACTGGCTGGCACCCCATGAAGCATAAGGGAACCAGTCCCAAGGATGGTGCTGAGCACTTGAGCTAAAGCCCTCAGGGCAAACCTGTGGGGCTGGCCGCTGCCCTTGCAGACCTGACTGACAGCATAGGCCATTTCCCTGCATGTCTGCTGTTGTCTGGAATAAGTAAAGTTCTGAAACCACAGGGTGGCTGCAGGGAAAACCTCACTAGAGCCCAGTGAGAAGTCTTTACTGAACAGAGCTGGGAGGGGGAACAGCTGCATGCCGTTGGCATCAAGCAGGCAGAGGTGCTTAAAGGTGCCTCTTGCATCCCTCAAAAAAAACTCTCGAGGGATCATCTCCTACCTTTCTTCTCTTCAGCATTACCCACTCCAGAAAAAGATGGGCTCAGATACTTCACATGATGCCTTTTTCCCTTTGGAAGAGAGGAATGTGGGTGTCTTTCTCTTGGATGCCAAGAAAACCCAATGGAGAACCTAGCAAAACAGCATCAAGGCCCTGCTTCCTCGACCAAAGCAGTGGCTGGTGAACATCAAGTCTTGCAGTATGGGATGAGTTCTCTCACCAAGAGAGATCCCGGTTGTGGTTGTCCTGAGAAGGGGTCTTGCAGCATAGGCAGGCACAGTTTGGCAGCTCACTCTCTGTCTGGCAGACAGATAACCAGCGAAAACGAACGGGGCAAGGTCACTTTGTAGAAAGTTGTCCATGGCCCACTGGATGCAGAGTCAATGATGCTGCAGAGCTCACAGCATCTTCCCCCAGCCAGCAAGGGTCATCCTCAAGCTGCAGGGACCCTGCATATGAGGTGCGGGAGAACTGGAGGGAGGGGAGGGTCGGTCTCCTGTCCCACAGGGAGATGGCCACTGTCGAGAAACACTGCCCTGCTTGTTCCCCTGCCTGCAGCCAACCTCCAACCTGGGGCAGGGAGGAAGAATGCCACAGAAAATGGCCAGAAAAGGGTGTTTATTTGCCCTCCCTTCAGGTGGCTAGTTCCTGTGGACCCCATGGGAAAGAGGCGATGGGGCGGGGATTTCTTGTTTCCCTCCAGAGTGGGGGTACAGGGTGCTGGGCACCAAGCGGTAGGGGCCGAGAAGCCAGGGATCCTTTTAGCGCTTTGATGGAGAAGACCCCCGATCAGGAGACAAAGGAGCCCTACAGGGCACTGAGAGGAGCTTCACAGCCTGCTCAGCTCATACCCCAAATATAGCAGCCCCTTGGCAAGCTCTGCGGGGAGAATGAGACAGTGCTTGACTCCAGCAGGACAGTGAGTGGTGGGGCTCACATCTTCCTGCATGCTCACAGGGTCTGGGTGAGCAGAAAAGTGTCTGACCCACCACTCCCAACTGGGGCAAGAAAGGGATCAAACCCAGAAGGGATTTCAGTAACCCACAGGGCTCTGGACTGGTGTTTGTCCCACTGCTCACCATCCCCGTCAGGGGCTGCTGCCACCTGCCAGACAGGAGCTGGGTCCCGTTCGTGCCTTGTTGGAAGAGCTGTGGGTGCCTCAGCTGCAGACAGGGACATCCTCAAAGGAGCGTGTACCAGCCACACAGTCTCTGCAATCTGCAGTCTCGGTGTCTCCTCACATTTAAATGGCAGCGAAGGGTTTTTTCCCTTCATTCTGCCTTTCTCCAGTTCTTGCTCTTTGTCCTCTTTGGTCCTGCCTCCTCTTTCTGAACTCTCTTTCCCTGTAGCGCCTTTTTCCCTGTTTCCAGCCCCCTCTCACAGCACTGACTTGCTTGTATATCCAAGTCTCTTCTGTCCACGTGTCATCTCTTCTTTGTGCTACGAAGAGGTAGATGCAGGAGAGCGAGCTGTGGAAAATATACCACTACTGCAGCAGGAAGAGCTGTGACGCTTTCTCTTCAGTTGAGGTGAGAAGACAGGCAGAGGGGAAGGAGAAGAGACCATCCCTGTTTCAGGAATCACTGGGGTGGCATGTCTGTTCCTCCAGTGTCCCCTGGGAGCCCTTTTTAGAGACAAGGACCCTCCATGAGCCACCGCTGGCCACAACAGCTAACATTGCAGAAGTGGTCTTTCTAAATGCAAGTCTTCCTAATGACTGGTCCCTGGGGAAATGCTCATATAGCAGGTTTCCACCCCTTCTTTTCAGCATATATTTCTATGGATGAGGTGCTGCAGGTCCATAAAAAGGGACAGTCCTTTGTGGATGAAGGATCTACCAGTGAAGGTGGTTCATGAGACCTTGCTAAGCCACAAATTTCCTGTGACACGTCAGTGAAATGCTTTCTTTGGGCCTCAGTCCCCAATATACAAAGGTGGAAGGATGCCACTTCACCATAAAGCCATGTCGGGAGGGCAACCGGTAAAAGTGGGTGGGAAGTGGAGATATCCCACCACACTAGGTGCCCCTGCGTCCGCACCGCTCCCAAGGGCGATGGGAAAGGTGCCCTGCTCCGGGCTGGGTGCTCGGCGAGCAAGGTGCATCGTCGCAGGGGCAGGCAGGGGCACCTGCTCCGTAGGGTTTCAACAAGGGGACCACGTTTGTGGGACACTTCCACCACCAAGATGGGACCACTGAGGTTGCCGGGGAGGGATTTTGCTAGATGACACCCATCCCCTGCATCCGTGGCAAGGGAGAAGAGGGGAGAGCCTGTCCGCAGCAGAGGAGCAGCAGGTTCCCCAGCGCGAGAGCCAGGGCCAGCTTTTGTCCCCTGCTCAGCTCGGGGGCACAGCACTGGTATTGTCCGAGGACTGCCTGGGAAAATGGGAGGGGTTCCCCATGAAATCTTTCCATACAGTAAAACAGCGTCAGAGCCAGGGAGCGAGGGGGGGACGACACAGACATTCGAAAAAATACACACACACACCCGCACCAGCCAAACAATACCCACAGTGTGCTGAGGGAAAGGGAGACCCATGAATTGGGAGTTTGATAAGGATTTTCTCCTGCGCGCGCCCGCTCTCTCAACGGCCCCTTCAGTTTTCCCAACACCCCCCCTCCTTCCCTTGCCGGCTTTCTTGTTTGGGCCTTAAACAGTGCGCCGTCTTTGTTCGGGATACAGGTGAACGACAATCATGTGATTAACACACACTCACACACACGCGTGCGCGCACATAAAAAGCTTTTTAAGAGCGTCCAGCTTGCTCCAGACCCGAAGACGGGAGAGGAAACCCAGGCTAGGAGGAGCTGAGGCGGCGGCGGTGGCCGGGATGGGGACGGCCACTGGGATGGACGAGCGGGCGCCACCGCCTCTCTGCAAAATCCCCTTCCCGTGGAGGTGGGCACGTGAGGCAATGAGGGGCAGGAGGGGTGGGGGGGGCAAGGTTTGGGATTTGGGGGTGGGAGGGGGTCTTGCCCCTGCTGCCTTCTCACCCGTGCCAGGCAGGCTGGTGTGGGTTTGTGCTGGCCATGTCCCCCTGTGACGCTGTGGGAAGGACAGGGGGTGACCATCCCAACATCATGCCAGGGAGGGGGATGCAGAAGTCTCCCCTTCTTTCCCTGCTGGGGAAGGGAGCTGGGTTTTCCATGCCAAAGCCAAGCCCTCGACCCTCCCCGGCTCCCACGTGGGATTTGCATCCTTGCCAGCTTGAGGCTTGCTGGTCCCACCGTGGCTGGAGGGGAGGGCTCAGTGAGGAAGAGGAGGGGGGCAGTCCTCCTGCTGGAAAAGGGGGGATATCTGCCTGCCCAAGCTGTGGTGCGGGGAGATCCCAATGGATTTGCTCAGTCTCATGGTGGCCCAGGAGGGAGAAAGAGAGAGAACCAGGCAACCCAGGCGGTCGTGGGAAGGGTGCGGATGGCAGGGACAGTTGACCCATGCTGGAAGTCCCGATGCCCCGGCCAGAAATAGTACATCCAACATCCTCAGTGAGGACTGCATGTCCCCTTCGGTGTGGAGATGCCACGGGGTCCTATCACACCTCATCACCATGACCATGAAATAGCTGGGAAGCTGGTTACTCAGTCCTGGGGGGAAGTGGAGGCTAGTGAGGGGATGCCCAGGTGACCATCTGAACCATCCACAGAGGAAGTCATGAAAGAATTGGAAAAAATAGCAAGGTTTCAAATGGTTACTCTTTTTATTTGAAGATCACCTGAGTGTGATGCTCCAAGGAAAAGCGGGGAGGAGCAAAGGGAGAGGCTACCATAACACTTGGAAAATCTATGGGTCGGCAGCTGGGCTCACTCGTGAGACATCATGGGACATGATTGACGGCAGCCTGCGAGACATCAGGACCAGGCCGTAGCCTTTGCCAGAGCACCCAAGCCCAGCCACATCTCCACCACTTCCTCATGCCCTTCTCTCCAAATTCCTCCCGATCCGATGTCACGACTGCCCTTCCAGGCTCCCAGCGTGCAGGTCGTTTTCAAGGCCTTTCCCTGAACAGGAGAAGCAGAGGGTCCCCAAGGCCCACGTTTGTGTCACCCTCCATGATTCTGTGGCGGCTGCGATCTCCAAAGAGCCCTTCAATTTGCCTTGTGCTGTAGGCGTCCTCGCAACAGGGAGCTGTGCACAGGAACCGCTGCCAGGCTCTGGTCTTCATCACCCCTCGCCGTTTTTGGCTGAAGCTCCCACTATTGGTCCTAGACCTTCCCAGATGCCTCTTTGCTTCCAGTCATGGGCATCGGTGAACTGGCTCTCTGTGAGGCAGCCCGAGGAGAAAGAAAGTGGTGTGGATCACTCAGGAAAAGCAAGGAGCTGCCTGCAGCCCTGCCTGGGTTTTGGCAGCACCACACCGCATCCATGTGGTTACAGGACAGTTAGCTGCAGGGGGTGTGCAGTAATTTTTGACATGGGTTATCAGGGGGAACATAAGGCAGGCAACGCCTGGAGTTGTTTACTGCCTGCCCGGGTTGTTTGTCAGTCTTGCACAGGCAGCAAAAGAAACATCGCAGTGGCTGCCCTCCTCCGGGGTTATCGTTCCCCATGGGCAACACGGCCTGGGTGATGCCAATCGGTGCGTGGCCCTGCACTCCCATCACCCCAGGATGGGAGGGGAGTCCTCGGGAAGCTCTTTGGGGACTGGGTCTGGGACATGTTTGCAGAGTCCCACCCAGCTCCGGAGCAGGAGAAACCCCATTCCCTCTCCAAGACATGGTGAGGGCTGCCACAGGTACAGGAAGCACACCGCTGCTGCTGCTGGTGTGCGTGCCTTGATGTGGCCAAGCAGGAGACTTTGCTCAGTGGCATTTTTTGCTCTAAAGCACTGGATTACGGTGCCAGCTGCTTCGGAGAGGAGGTGTAGGGAAAACCTCGTGGAAAGGACAGAGGAGAGTCACCTCTGGACATTGCAAAGACCCCAGGCAGCTCCCGGCCCATCGTCTTGGCCAGCCCAATGTTTCATGGGCATGGTGAGGACTTGTGATGGCTAAACGGGACAATTTTTCTGCATTACTCAGGTCTGGGAAGATCAAAGAGGAACGGGGCAAGCATGTCTGTCTGCTACCTACTTTGATGGGTGGCACGGAACCTCCCTGGCTGTTAACCCCCTCGTCTCCTGCCGGAGAGGCCAGGTATACTTCCAAAAAGCGAACCCCAAAAAGCAAGTTCTGAAGGGGTGGGGAGCTGGGGGAGAAGGTGACTGGTTTTGTCTTTTCTCAGATGGAGTTTGGCATATCCAGTGTGATGTAATGGAGGGAGCTGGGTGCTCTCGGTCTGCACGACAGAGGAGAGATGCCCAGCGGGGAGAGGAAGGGAATTGTACAAGATTGGGCAGAACAACCAGAAAAGGGGACCCTGCCAACAGCACCTGTGGTTGTAGCAGTGCTGGGTGACCCCAGTGGGCTCGTTCAGCCGTGGCCAAGGTGGCTCCGGGGCGATTTTCCCCTCTGCAAGTCCTCTGGCTGCAGGGACGCTCCTGGGGAGCCGGGGGAAGGGTTAAGTCGGGAAGGCTTCAGCCTGCTGCCTTGGCCCCTGTAATTCCTCCGGAGAGTAGGACTGGGAGAACAAGGAGCCCTTTCTGTTCACAGGAATTAATAGCAAAGAGTCATCTGGGGTGTCATTCAAGCCCTGATCAGCTCCCGGAGGAATGCGAGGGAGAGCGAGCGAGGGAGCACAGCCCGAGGCCGAGGCACCAAAGCCAGGGCAGGAGCAGTTCGGCTGGTAACCAGCGTTACCAGCCGGCATTTGGGGAGCGGGACCGTCTTCCCCTTCACCCCAGCCTCTGTGTCCTCTCTGCCCTGTGCAGGGGCTCACCCTGACACCCGTACTCAAAGGGCTCCCACCAGCTCCTAAGCTTGTCCCTTGTTACCCATGGCTTCATCCCGGGGGGGGGAATGTCCCAACCCATCAACACCACAGCCTCCCCTCCGCTGAGCTGGGAGGGGTGGGCCAGGCAACCAGGTGCCAGCACAAACCCATTGCCCTCACGGTGGATGTGAACTCCAGCAGACACCCCCTCTCCAGGGCTCGCCCATCACCCCCAGCCTGTGATGGCCATGGGGTTTGTCCTCCCAGGCAAGCTTGCCCATGGAGAGGGTCTCCAGGGAGCCCTCAAGCACAGCCAGGGACATGGGGCGGTAGCTCGGGGGACCACAAAGTTCAGTGCTGAAGCCTTTGCTGCTGCATCATCTTGCCCTAACTGACTTGATCACTGCAATTTCAGGAGAAAAAGATCAGGCTAGCGAGTTATCATGCTAGCGTTTCATGGCGTTGCTTCACAGCCACGTAGGAAGGCTTGAAAGTGCTGCATGGTGACACTGTAGCGTTGCCTGTAATGACAACCAGCTCCAGTGAGACAAGGAGAGATTTCGGCCACATCTCTACTAGCCTGAGAAGGAGACCTTGGAGTGGTCCATCCTGTTCCATGGCCCCCTGTCTCCTCTCTGCCCGGCTGCATCATGGGTGGCCCACATGACCATGCCTGGTAGCACAAGGTGACTCAAGGCTCTGGTGATGCAACGTGGTCAACCCTACCGTATGGACTATGGGGTCTTCAGGGCAACCCTTCGGGTCAGCCCTAGGTGTGTGCACGGCCGCAGCACGGACCGTGCTCTGAGCTCAGCAGCCTGGCAGTGAGTGCAGGTCGGGCAGACGGTGATCTGCGTGAAATGCGAACGGAGCCGTGCTGGAGTGCACGAGTTGCTTTTGCTGGCCGAAACGCATCTCACCAAAGCTTCCCCTCCTCCCCACACACACCGGGTCAGTGCAAAACCAGGCTTAAGCACTAGCTCTGTATCTCAGCATCCTCCGAGAGATGCGCGGTGCCACCGGGATGGACTCCTCCGCCCTCTCCCCGCTCCCTGTACCACCACCACCACCACCGCCACAATGAGCGCGCCTTGTCGTAGAGGGGTTAATAAATGATGCAAGAAAGGAGCCCTTTAATGCATGGTGACCTTTGGCCTTTCATAAATCACAGTGTTGGGCTGCAAGTGCGCGGGGGGCGCGAGGCGGTGGGGGAAGAGGATGGGAGGGGGTCCATGCAGCTGCGCCACGGAGTTGACATTGTTCCCACCATCACTAAAGTGCAACAAATCCCTCTATTGTGTTCCTGGTTTATCTGGTTCCTCTTGTTTATTAGCAGAGGTTGTTTGGCGCTGGCTCCAGCCCTGGGCGGGTGGAAAGAGTGTTGGCACGCACCAGAGGAGGAGAGGGAGGGAGTGGGGGGGATCGGGACGGGAGGACGAGAGCAGTTCATCAATGGCTGTATTGTCCCATCTTTTTTGTTGCTCCTGTAATGATATGTTCGAAAAAAGGGGATTAAATAAAAAAAAAAAGAGGCGGGGGGAGACGAGAGAGGGAGAGAAAGACAAACGGCACAGAAGGACTTGGTAAGAATGGCCGGTCTGGGCCCGCAGCGGATGCTGTCGCAGCTGGGGAGGATGGGTCGGGACGGAGCCGCGACGGGGCTGCTCTGTGCCTTTATGCTGCTTATTCAGGTCGGGAGTCGTGAGCCCCAGTGGCTCGGGCTGGGCCCACCCGTGCCAACTCTATTCATGGCCAGTGGGGACCACGTGCACACAGCGGAGAGGATGGGGCGGCGGGAGTGAGGGGCTGGGGCTGGCAGGGAAGGGGGAGGAAGGCTATTCTTCATGTCCCTCGCGTCTGAACCTGCCTTTGTACAGAAGAGGCAGTTGAGGGGTACAGCATCTTCTCAAAGCACTGGCAGTGTCCTTCATCCCGCTTGGTCATCGTCCCCCAACCTACCCACCCATTATGAGAAGTACCAGGGCCCCTTCCCAAATTAGCAGAGATTTGCTTGCGCCCAGACCTTGCTTACGCTTGCATTTTTTCCCCTGGAGCTGCCTATGGACACATGCCCATGGAGAGCTCCGCTGGTTTTCATAGGGATCAGCAGGACAGTGCTGGAAGACAATGGCACTTTGATCGCCACTTTGCCTAAAGCTAGATGACAGCGCGGGTAAAACTGCAACAGCCACAGGGGCTTTGCTCATCGTTGCTCTGCCTGTTGCTACCCATGGAGCTGAACAGATGCAAGCATCCCTAAGAGGTGCACATCCCACCATAAACAGCCTTGTTGAGATCAGAGTGAGATTTATTGAGATAAGAGTGAAATTCTGTCTGGGATGCTCAAGGGCATTTTCTAGTTCATCTCAGGCCACTACCTGGCTGGTTTTATCCCAGCCACACTGGCCGTTTCTGCTCCAGTGTCTCCATCACCTCAGAGGTGTCGTGTAGGGGCACGTTGATCTGGACACGCACAGCAGCTCTGCTGTGATTTTTTTTTTTTCCCCCCCAAATGGCATAACTCAGAGATTGAAACATTCTGCTGAACTTGAAATAGCAGGTTTTATTTTGTGGTTATTAGGCTCTTGTGTCTGACCTCTCATCTTTCAATCTGGGTCAAGTTTTAAATGCAAAATGCTGGTTTGAAATGAAATGTCAGAAATTCCCTTTGAAAATGTCCATTCACAACATTTTGGCATTTAGAAAACAGAATAATTCAGGAAGATTGTCTTGAAATGAAATGTTTTGATATTTTAAAAATCCCCCTCCCACACTCGCTTTCCAGCCAAAAGTGCTTGTTGAATTAGGTCTGGATCTGCAACTGGTTTAATTCCCTTGAAGTCCCATTTCTTGGCAAATTATTTACCAATAAATGCTTCCCTGGTACCAGTCATTCCCACCCTCAGATGATGCCACAGCCTTGCCATCCCTGGGAGGTCTCAGGGTCTCCACACAAAGTGCTGGAGTGTGCCTGGATTCTTGGCTTCCCCGAGTCCCACCTTGCCACAAATGATCTCAGGACTCATGGCAGGCCTGCCATCAATCTGTGCCACCCACTCCCTGAAGGTCAGGCGTGAAGCCCAGCTCTGACACAGCTGTAGCTTTGTGGCCTTAAAAACTAGAGGCTTAAACTCATGTAACACGGTCACACGTGTTTGTGTGGCTGCTGCTCAGGGTGTTTCTAAAGGGACACACAAGGAGCTGGGTGGCAGGGCTGTGAAGGTCTGGAGCTGTAAGAGAAGTGGGGGGGCGGGGAGGAGAGGAGGGGACGGGACGAGACAGACTCTCCCTTATTGCAGGGATGCATGGCAATGCACGCAGAGGGACCCCTTTTCACATGAGTGGAAAATTAAGTGTGTCAAAGCTGAGAAATATTGCTTACTTGGTTAAAGCTAACATTTTTCATACCCTCTTCTCCCATGTAAACACAAAATGAGAGAGTGAACCATCCCAGTGGCCACATAGAGATGAGCCAGGCAGTGATGACAGGGTTATACAGTTGTCAACAGCTTCCTAATCCCTCTTTTCAAGAGTGGTTCAGCTCCCCACCTCCTCCTCTACCCATCACACTCCTTCTCCAACACAAGTCTGATCAGCTTCTCCGCTATAGGAAATTCTCAAACCTAATTCTGGCTTCCCCCAGTCAGATACTGCTCCATATCCAGCAGGTACCTCCATACCCAGTGTCATCCAAAGCATCTTCATGTAACCTCTGAAAAGAAAGAATGAATAATTCCCACTAGCAGTCAGTATCACTACTCATTCAAATAAAACATCCAGGTCCACCTGTCCTTCCCTTCCTCCAGTCCAGTGAGATGGGACTTCATAGGACTTCTGGGTTACAAACCCGAAGAGTTATAGGGCTTTCGCTGGAAAAATCTGGTCACACAATGAGTTTAGCAGCAACCTGGAAACAGAGTACAGTTTGCCTGTGCCAGCTTGAACCGGTGGCAACATCAACCCTACACCTGAGCTGGACAGTCATAGGAATGTATCGAAGCCAAATCCCCTTCTGAGATTCTCATGACTCTCTTTTTTCTCATGGGCAGTCTAAGCTTTGCCTAACGTAAGGCTACCTACCAATCTCATCAGCCCTTGCAGCAGGTGGCACTGGTGGCTTTGAAGGAGATGCTCTTGTCTGCCCAGAGCAGGTCAGGTCATGTCATGTCATGTCACAGAAAGGACAGAGTGCTGGGACCTGGATTTATAGCAGGCAAGTGCACCTGAGTGTCCTCAAAGGCAAAGTCTAGCCTGAGCTGCTTCCCCTGAGAGCAGCATCTGGATTACACCATAGACATCCCCAAGAGCATTCAGTGGGTAGTAATGAGGATCAGTCAGGTTGCCTCAAGGCTGTGCCTGCAAAGAACTGTAGTTTGCAGCAGGGAGCACCTCTCCTTCCACATCAGCAGATAATGGAAGAGAAAATAAATTCTCATCATGCACACAAAGAGGACATCTCATCCCAGGCAGTGTGGGAGACGCTCCTTGGACACTGAGGTCTCAGCTGTGCTCATGGTGGGCCTGACTCTGCTTTCAGTGTCATCCCTTGGGGCAGGGACAGGACTGTGGCACTCGCCATGAACTTCACAGTCTGAGCAGTTGTCAAGAATCTTACCATTAGGTTTTGCTTTCCGAACCCCAGGGAAGTTCAAGGAATCACTTGTCTGCCAGCAATGGTCTGGCAGTTTTTAAATGGGTACCAATCAGCCTTAGGCTGGAAATTCATAACAAGCCCAGATCAAGTTCCTAATCAAGAGGTACATTTGGGACATACACACCTCTTGGGAACAACACAGGCCCTGCACCTCCGCAGAGAGTCACACCCTGCAAGTTTTGCTCCAAAGCGGGAGGGGAGTCACAGCCCGTCGCCCCCTGGGACGCGCGAGACGGTGACTAGAGGAGCATGGCACTGCTTGCTGAGCATCTCAGCCCAGATGGCACAGCTGAACCTGCTGGGCGGCAGGACTCCCCGGCACCGCCGGCTGCACCAGTGCCTGCTCCTGCGCTGTCCGGAGCACAGCTGTCTCGTGTCCCCTCTTCTCCCTACCCCCCAGGAGACCGCACAGCATCCGTGGTCCCCTGGCCACCAACGTGGCCCCTCTGTCAGGGGTCCCTCACTCACTGGTCAGCTCTGTTTGAATCGAGGCATGAGAATTTCTCCCTCATTCGCACAATCATCTTGCCTTCCCCCCCGCCAGCTATCAAAATCCTCCTTCCCTGCCTCCCTCCTTCTCCTTCCCGCCGCCTCCCCCTTCTCTCCCTGGAACTTCCCTGCAGCTGCAGAGCTGGCCAGACAATCGGGTGTTTTAGAGAAATACATTTTTGGGCTAATTTGCCATGCATAAGTGTTTCTCTTACCCTTTAAAGGCAGGGAACAAAGAGCACATTCTCCGGGAGCTCTGCCCTGTTGTGAGCAGCCCTGCAGCTGTACAGCGCTGTGCTACCCTCCGCTCTGCTGCTCCACTCTCTGCTAGCTGTGTAAGGAGATGGGGCTCTGCTTCTCCCCGGGACCACACCATCTCCTACCCGTCGCTACACATTTCTTTCTGTTTTTTAAAAGCAGAGCCAGAACAAGTGGGGAGGGAAGGGATTTGGCATCACTGTCACCTAGACTGACTTGCCAGATCATCCAGGTACAGTCTTTTATGTTGAGACATCATTTATTTGGAAACAGTCTGAATTTTCCTTTATTTGGGGCTTAATCCTGTGTCCAAGTTAAGTATTTATTTTATCCCCTCGATAAGTAACACTGTGGCAATGCATTACACACACCATATTAGACTGCATGAAATTTTGCGCTACCAAGGAAACCTAGTCATTAAAAAAGAAGTCATGTGTGAGGTTTTCAGGTCCTGTTTCCTCACTTCAAACACTGGTAGCCATCCTGGTTGGGGAATTTCTCAGACAGGAGGATTTTCCTTTTTAAGGCTAGGATGTTGAGTGATGAACAGATTTGGCCTGGTGGACCAGATCAGGAAGAAGATGCAGATGTTCTGGCATGAACCACTCACAGGTTGTGGGAGAAGGAGATGGCCCGGAGTAGCTGGACACTGAGGAACTAAAGATTTTTGTCAGCCTTTTGGGGATCCCATTTCAGCACTTGCTGAACAATCTTTTTCCTATCCATGGGAAGTTGGTTCAGCAAACAGCATCCCAGATGGGGCAACAGGTTCTGGCATCAGCGAAACGAGGGTTTTAGACCAGCCACAGTTTAAAAACTTGACTTTTAAACCAGTGACTTTTAAACCAGTCACTCACCCCATTTCAGCAGCACTGTATCCAGGCAAACTCTTCCCATCAGCCCACTCCCATCCACTGTAAATATTAACTCAGTCCAAACCAGTCCCATTTTCAGCTCCAAATTCAACACAGTCTAAGGCAGCTAACCCAGTCAAGTCTAGCCTACCCAGAACATGCCTATCACAAGCTGCCATCTCAAATTGGCATTCAGATTGCACTCAGTCCATGTAAGTGTAGCTCAGTCAGATCAAAGCCAGTGTAACTCAGGCCAAGCCAGCTGCACTCAGGCCATTCTGACCAAATTCAAGCCACACTCCGTTCAGGGACTAGTATAGTCTAGCCTGTCCAGTTGCACTCAAAGTCTAACCCAGTAAGAGGGTGAACCAGGACGTGCCAGCTACAAGGCAACAGCAGCTCAGCTCTGGGACACTTGAAATGTGTTTTCAGGTAAAAACATCTGGATCTGACAGACGTCACCATGGCTTTAAGAGCTTGTGGCACTTTATCTCAAACAGGTTAACAGCATTGGTCCCCCTGAAATGCCCTGCATATCGTACTGATAGAGGCACTCATTCTTCAGTTCTCTCCCACACCTTGCGCCCTATTGTTTTGCCTCCAGCAGATCCTCTTGACTCAAATCCAGATGGATCTCTTGCAAAAAAAAGACAGGGACTTTGCTTTAAAATTCTTCCATCTGTTTTAAGAACAGATGGAAAAAGACAGAAGAGAGAGGAGAGGAGAGGAGAGGAGAGGAGAGGAGAGGAGGAGAGGGGGGGGGGGGGGGGGGGGGAGGGGAGGGGGGGGAGGGGGGGGGGGGGGGGGGGGGGGGGGGGGGGGGGGGAGGGAGGGAGGGGAGGGAGGGGGGGGGAGAGGAGAGGAGAGGAGAGGAGAGGAGAGGAGAGGAGAGGAGAGGAGAGGAGAGGAGAGGACAAGATGAGACAAGAGACTGCAGTCACCAGAAATGCATTTGGGGGAACATGTAATGCAGGAAAAGGTGAAGGTCTTAGGGACTGGAGACTAAGATCCTGAGCTTCTAAGCTAGGAGAGGCCAGCTTGGAAGAAATGATCAGCTGGAGGAATGTACAGTACAAAAATGTGTAATCAGCAACACCACCCAAGTGCTAGGCCAGTGGGACAGGCTGAGCCTCACCTGGCACAGCCCACTAAATCCCTCAGTTCCTCCCTGACTCTGAGCTCTTTGCACTCAACAAGGTTGGTAGCCATATACGGTAAGAACTTAGTTACAATAGGAGGCCGTTAGTGGAGCCAAGGCTCAAAGACATGCATTTATTGATAGTGTGGTAGCACTTGTTCTACACAGAACACCACTTGCTCTTAGCTCGGCTGAGGTCTTAATGCCCTGAGACTCCTGCCTTGCTGTGCTATCGTGAATGAGTTGTGTGAGGGAGCAGTGGAGAACTTCAAGTTTCTTAGTTTCCAAACTGCATTTCAAACTCCAGAACTCACTCTTCTGACCTTACAAGTGACTCCAGCAAGTGCCAGTCAGGTATTAAAACTGTAGTGCCAAGAAAAAGTAAATTTCTGCCGGACTCAGAGCTGCAATAGTGAAAATCCCATTGAGCAATGGGTTTAATCATATTTAGCATCCCCTGTGGGTAAATGTCCTTCAATCCCTCTAGGAGACTGAACTTGAAAATTTCCCTGGCAGGGCTGCAGGGGACATCACACAGCACAGGTGGTCTGAGTGGCACAGGTAGGTTGGACGCCAAGACCAAGTGCCAACACAAACAACCCAAAGCCCAGGATAAGGTTAGCGGGAGCAAAATTCAGCTCCAGCCTTTGTGGTTACCATCTCAGTAAGACAGAGAGAGAGAGAGAGAAAGGAGAGGAAAGGGAGGGAGAAGGTTAGGGAGTGGGGGAGGGCCAGGAGCCTGCAGACTTCTGTTGCCACATGATTTTCCTGGTCGTTTTCAAAGCGCTGCTCTAACACACGCGCACAAGTCCCATGTGATTGCTTATTTACGAAAGCACAGTCATAATGTTGTGTGCATCTCACATCCGCTCGGCAGCCCACCTGACTGCGGGCTCCGTGGGCACCCACTGCATCCTCCCCATCTGCGCCATCGAGCCAAGGGGGATGCGTGACCCATGATGGGTGGACACTGCTCCTGTCCTGGCGAGGTGGGGAAGCAAAGAGGAGGAGCGTCTTTCCATTTCCAAACTGCTCTTTGCTTCCCTTTGCCTGGCAGTATGTGAGGAGGCTCCAGAGGCAGGGTGCTGTCCCCTCTGTACTGTCACGGGGAGAAAAACCTTTTATTTCAGATCTGGCTGTCTCACTTGTTTTAATTTGCAGAGCACCCGGAAGCAAGCTCAGATACAAACTGACCTGGCATATGCCGATATCTCATATTTGATCTTCAAATAGGTGCAGATTCTCTTTCCTTGGGTAGAACTTTTTCTCATACCATCATCACAGAAGTCCCCTTTCACTCAAAGATCCACTCAATAAAAGAGGAAGCCTCCTTAGAAAGGGCAGGGAGAAGGCTAAGGGAGAGCATTCACAATGAAATAAAGCTGGTTGTTTCTTTGGGGATGGGGGATTTGGCCTACCTTCAATTCATTTGTATAGAGAACCCCTAACTCCAGTAAAATTGTTCTTTGCGGCCAAAGGGAGGTCTAAGACATGAGCAAGAGAGATGCAATGTGTGAAAACGGAGTTTTTGAAGGCCAACAATGGGAACTGAATTCACAGAGGCTGTGATGGGACAAGATTATGCTGCAGTAAAAAACATATTTTAGGGGTGGTGTTTTTCCTTTCCTTTCTCTGTCCACAGTCGTAGGTGCCAGTGTCCCAAGAAAAAATGTCAGTGGAAAAGAGTCATCACCTTATATGCTGCACAAAACCCTCCAGTGATCTTTGCCAAAACCAAAGCTCCTATGAAGAAAGGACATGTGACATTTTAAAACTTTGGTATGGCCAAACCACCCAACGTCATCCCTACCTCCTCTTCCCAGACAACCAATCCTTGCTTTAAATTGCCCAAAAGCCAACACCGCTACCTCACCACACAGATTACGCCTCCCATGGCCATGCCTCTTTCCTGCATGCTCAGTAAGTCCCTCCATGAAGGGTTAATTCAACCAGGGCCTTTTACTCCAAGTTGTTTTCCAAGTAGCTGAGAGAATAGGTCTCTTGTTACAAACATGGCTTCTGGGCATTTGGTGATGCTTTCCCTTTTCTCTCTCTCTGTACCACAAAAGAATCTTTTGTTCTTGTCCCTCTGTCTCATTTACTCTCCCCCACCCTGCTCTCGCCTCTTCCCTCCATTGGCTGCCAAGTGACTAAGGAATGGCAAAAAATGACCATAGCGCGGTCATGGCAAATATTTCTTCAGCT
This sequence comes from Gymnogyps californianus, assembly GCF_018139145.2. Taxonomy (NCBI): domain Eukaryota; kingdom Metazoa; phylum Chordata; class Aves; order Accipitriformes; family Cathartidae; genus Gymnogyps; species Gymnogyps californianus. The sequence goes on from NC_059471.1 coordinate 161,334,737, forward strand.
ATTATCTGATAGAGACCTTGAGCATCTATGTGAAGGGCCCTCTGCCTTCCCTCGGGCTTCTCCTAGAGATGGGGAAAAATGAGTCAGACACAACAGGGCAGGATATAAGTTGAATCAGCCCAACATGCTAATGGAAATGTCTTGCGAATGGAGTCATGGTGCCTGTTTCAGGAAAATCAAATGATAGGGACACAGAACTGGCAGGAGTCCAGTGGCAGTTTCAATGGGTCTAGATTTTTATAGGAACTCTGCATTTATTAAAAAACCATGGGAGGCACAAAAAAGTCACTTTCTTGCCTCCACATTTACTGATTCAGCCGTCTGTAAGCTAGAGCCGACACTCTTTGTTGGATGGGTTGTAATGTTGTATAGTTTCTCCGCACCATTGCTGTAAATCTTCTTGTGCGTGATCTCCTGCCACAGAAAAGCTGTGGCAAATCCCCCTGGTCATCATGTCTTCCCACACCCCATTGAAATTATACCTCAGGCATTCCCACAGACATCATTCTAGCTATAGTCTCCTTGCACATACTGCTTCACCGAGTCATTTTACACATACACACATAGATATGTAAAAGTTCACATGACGCTAAAGTCACTGCAATTTCCACAATGACCTTTCTCCAACAGAAACAATTCCCCAGCCAAATTCCCACCTCCCTACCTTTTAGAGCATTTGGATGTATCCTTCACTGATATTGTCTTCTGCAAGAAAATCAAATTCTTCAGTCCCATTTGAAGCAAATCTTGCTGTTTCTGCCTTTCTGCTCATCTTCTTCTCTACTGACCCTCTTCACTCCTCTGACTACCCTTTGTCCTGAGTCCATCTCAGTCCGTGTCGTGCTTTAGGTGAACACGGCATGTGCTGCCTGGCTCCATCTGCCAAGCTTTCGGCACTCTTCTCCCATTCAGTGCCTTAACTATTTTGGAAGGCCCTTGAAACAATCATTAAATTTCAGCCTTAGTGACTTCCCGCACACACTCATACAAAGCTGTGGATGTAAGGCATTATCTGGAGAATTTTTATTCCTGTAGAGAAGGGGAATGGACTATACAGATAAAAGGGCCATTATATTCCCACATTAGAAGGACTTCTTGTCTGGTGGATTTTAACCAAGCTAGTTAAAACATCATGAAAACGGTGCACTGACCAACTCCTTATATTCATATGACTGTGCCCACAATAAAGATTTGTGCTAAGTCAACCATATCTGTTTCGAAACTGTGTGCAGAGCAGCTTTCATTGTAAAGCATCAAACCCATCTAATATGTAACAATTAAGGAATATATAATAATTCTCTTCCTGCCTCCTGGCTTGATAGCATCTAAATGAATCCCAGTGCAGACACAGAGATCCTTACTGCTATCCCAGCTGTGCCCCACTGCTCCCACAGTAGCTCTATCGTACAGGGTGCTCGCCAGGAGCGTACAGTCAGCCTTAGTAGATAAACACTGATCATCTCCATCACAAAGGACAACCAAAGCACCCTGAGATGAAGAAATTTACCCTTGTCAAAAAAACAAGTCTCTGGCAGATGCAGAAACTCGTTAATTCAAATGTTGTGCATCTAATGCTATAAATATAAACCTCCCCACCAAGCAGCGCCCCTGATGAAGGAATGCATTGCTGGATCCTCTTAGAAACACCCACTTAGCAAAGGTGAAACAAGGAAAAGCATTTGCTTCTCCCTGGTTCCAATTCCCCTTCACAGGGTGGGATCCCACAGTCCTGCAGTGGAGACTACTGTAGTCTAAGGCATTACACTGCCTTGAGAGCCCCATCAGGGTCATCTTTGTACCCTGTGGAGACCAAGAGGTCAGCTGTTGAAGTCTCTTTGGAAAAAAGAATCTACCACCATCTATTTCACAGATGAGAAGCCCAAGGATGGATTATGGATTCTTACTTAGATAATTTTGGATGAATCAAGAAAAAAGAGGAGGGATAGCTGGATGGCTAAATAAAGCCAATGAGATCACATGTCTGCCTTTTTATCTGCTTTTCTCTTTCTGCTTTTGGACAACAAAGCTTCCTTTGATACAGAAGAAGAGGGGGGAAGGGAGGGTGGGGAGAGGGGGTGCCAGAGTCACCCCAATGGCCCCCGGTCACTTATCCACGCTCCTTAATGTGATGTTCCCACTGACAGGGACAGAAAAAAACAGTGATCTCATGATTCCAGAGACAATTCATGCAAACAACCCTGGGAGATGAGGGGTGAAGGGGACAGGAAAGAGGGGTAAAGGACGAGTGAGGAAAGGCAAGAAAGGGAGAGGAAAGGGTAGGAGTGATAGGGAGAGGGGACATGGGAAGCAGGACCTTGGAGGACAACTGTGGACGGAGATAGAAACTGAAGGTCAGAATCCAAAAGAGGATGTGTAGAGGGATTGTAGGGAAAAGGAGGAGAAAGAGGAGTCTTGAGACCAAAGGTAACAGGACTGGTGGAAGAAGGTTAGGTGTGACATTGTATGGCAGGACTGATGGCAGGGTCAGGGATAAGAGTTGACCAAGTTGTTGAGTATGTAGGAAAGGGAGGCTGGGCTCAGAGTGTGGTGGGATGAGGAACAAGGGCTTGATATGAGTGTGAGAAGGAAAGGAGGGGAGAGTACCTATGGGGTTGGGAGCAGAAGGGGTAAGACTTACTGAAACTTGTTACTTCTGCATTCTGCTTACACAAAACCAGGTCACCAAATCCTGGTCTCGCAGCTCAAGAGCCAACAGATGCCAGGAGTGCGATGGGGAGAGAGATTTATTACCTGAGGCATTCAGCCATGTCCAAGGGAGGCAGTGGTGAGGCAGTGGGGCTGGAGACCAGCAGCCTGGTTTCCACTTTGGTTGGGCTGATCTCTCTGCAGGAGACCTTCATACCTGCACAGAGGAGCACTGCGTGTGTATTACACCTCACCCGCCAGCAGCCACTTCCTTCAGCCTTCTTCCTTTCCTTCCCTCCTGCCCTTTCATTCCTCCTTCCTTCCTTCCCTCCCTCCATCCTTCCTTGCCGCCTCCCCACAGGGAGACAAGAGCTCAGCACATTTGGCAGGAGACGTCCCACCTTCTTCTCCATCCCCCCAGGGGACCTGCCACCTCAGTAGCCCTTGTACCTAACCAGTGAAGCAGCCAGGGCCCAGCAGGAGGCTTTTGAGCCCACAGGGCTCCTGATGGAGCTGGGGCAAAGAGGGGGACAAAGTACTGGGGGAACAACTAAAAGAAAAAGTGTCTGCCATTACGAGCTGCCATCTCCATGTCTCATGGCTCTCCTCGACACTGGTCTGTCCCGGGGGCTCATCACGTTTCCTCCCTCCTCTGTCTGCTCCATGGCAGCTAATCGGTGACCCACTGACAGTCTCTGTCCATCACTCGTCTCTGCACACAATGGGGTAATTAAACCCTGACCCTCCGCTCCTTTTATCCATTTCCTCTGCACAGTCACTCCCCGAAATGGCAGAGGGGAGGGCCTGCTGTGGAGGCTCCTGCCCCAGCCTCCAGCTGTAATGAAGACGTAAAGCACAGGAAGGACTTGCTGCGAAAAGAAAGATGCTGAGGGGGCAGCCAAAGAGGTATTGAGTCGTACGAGGCTTCCCACACGCTTATGCTGAGCTCTGCTGACTTACCTCCATCACGGACGTTTGTAAACCTTCAACTCTTTATCATCACGCCCACAGGTTCTCCAGAATCCTTCCCCTGGCCACGCATACCTACAGCAAACCCACTGCTCCTCTGCGTGTCCTCAGGGCAGTGCCAGGTGTGGGTGCCCAGCTCAGGTCTAGCAAAGCTTTCCGGGAGCCTCAATACGTCCAGCCTTGGGCTTGCTCCCCACAATACCACTGAGCTTTGTTGATGTGCCCTAACCCAAAGCTTCTGCGCTCGCTGCTACAAACCCATCACCTCCACTTGGGCTAAGGCCAGTGCCTCAGGCCTGACACATCGGGCTTTCCTCATTAAACACCTGCAGAAGGGCAGAGGGAGTTCTCGGTGGCAAGGTGCATCCTACAGAGCACAGTGGATGGACCCAGGAGCTGGCCGGGGCAAGGTGATGTTGCTCTTGCCTGCACGGCAGGACAATGGAGGATGCACCCAGTGACAGACAGGAGTCACAAAATGCCAGGAAGTTCTTTTTTTTTTTTTTTTCTTTCTTTCTTTTTTCTGGCTTTCTGGCACTCTGCAAAATTTATTACACAGATTAATAAACAGCCAGAAGTGATGCCGAGCAACCCAGACTCTGCTTCCTCCTCCCTACCCCAAGTGGGGAAGCTGCCTCCCTCCCACGCATGAGCAACAAGGGCTGGGGCCACCCGGGGAAGGGCATGACGGGTAAAGCAGTGCCCCTGAACAATTAAGCACTGTCCCAGGCACTGCACACCCCTGTCCCGGGAACAAAAGCGTCACACACAAGAGACCTGACTGTGAAGCCTCCATCCGCTTTCATCACTGACCCCCGGGGCAGCCAGGGCACAAGGTCAGCCCACTTAAACTCCAAACTCAGCCAGAAATAGAGCTGGGAAGTGGGCAAGGGTGGCCAAGTGCAGGGGTCCCCAACCATTTGAGGGGTTCTTTGACTGAGCCATTTCATTTCATCAAAGACACATTTTTTTTCTGGAAGGAAAATGGAGAGCAGCGGGTGTGAAGGGAGTAAGGGGGAGGCAGGGTGTTCACCGTGAATTATGACCACTCTCAACAAGAGTCTTTTACATTGCAGAGGTGAGGAGAGGATGGGGTAATTGGGCATGTTAGACCCATGCATAATAAGGGCAAGTCTCTGCCTGTTTCCCACCCTCCACTCTGCCACTGCTCACTGGCACTGCTCAGTGCCCCATATGCCCCATCGCTATTCCACTGTGGGGCTTAACACCCCAAGGGTTCAACCCAAGGACCATAAGCTTTGATAGCGCCTCTCCAGACCGGCAGTCCTCCTGGGCTGTGCAGTAGCATGTGGTCATGCCCCTGGTGCGGAAAGGCTGAAAGTTGCCTTATAAATTAAAAACGATTGGCCAAGCCAGGGCTTATGCTTTCCACCTGCAAGGTCTCAGCAAACCCATTAGGCTTTAAGTCACTGTTTTTTCAGGTTGTAAATACTGCCTTTGCATGTAATGCTTTCATATAGGTCACAGCTGTACCTTCTGGGGGTCAGCACTGAGCACTGTATTAGTGGTAGGTAAGAACAGATGCTCCTGAGACCTATGTCCTTGACTAGGAGGAGAAATCTGTGGGGACAAAGTGAAGGGGGAATGAAACGTGTTTGGTGCATGTGGAAATACAATGCATCTACCACGGAGCATTGTCCATTTCACCAGGCTTCTTCCTCTGGATAAGCTTCTGATAATCCTAAATGCAGGAAATTTCAGAGGAAGGACAATTAAAACACCCAGCAAAAAGAAAGTACAAAAGAAAAAAAATAATCAATGCACAAAAATACTGCTTTTCACCCCAAAAATGTGAAATTTCACCATCCAAACTAAGTCAGCCTGAACTCCAAAGGACAGCGATACCGTGTTCTGCTGAAACTCTATGGGGCAAGCACTCAGTGCTTGGTGCCCCGTCCCCATGGGGAAGGATATCTCCAGCTTGTCAGAATGAACTGAAGGTACATCTCATTCTGGGAGGAGTTTGAATACAGCAGCAATAAGACGTACAGGTTGGGAAATAAGCAGTCAGGTCATTTGTAGCCATGTTTTCAATGTTTCTCACCCCTTCCTCTCTGACTTGGTAGCCCCAGGATGCAAGCGCTAACAGCAAACACCCACCCCAGCATGTGATAAACCACCCCTGCGTATGACTGTTCCCTGTTCCACCTCCATGAGGCCACCACCACCTCCGTCTCCCACCTGCACCATGTAGAGGCCCCTGCAGGGGTCTGGAGCACCCAGCAGAAGTGGGACAGGGACAGGGCAGGCAGCCTGTGGAGTGGTGGGCAGGGAATACGATCCCCACACTTACCCACTGAAAGTTCCCCCAAAACAGAGAACGTGGCTTGAGAGACAGCAATCGAGGAGAATGTTAGCTCAGCGTTAGTTGCATTGATGCTGACAACAGTAGTAGAAAAGCAACCAGAAACACGAGATTCAGCACAGACCCAGTACAAATGCATCTGAATGCCAAGAAGCTAACTAGTCATGCAACGTGTGATCTGCTTGCAGACTCCTTATTACACGTGATGAAAGACAAGCAGAAGGGAGTTTGACTTTCCGAGCCTGGGCTGACTTTTCATGGGTTGTCTATTTGGGGGTGGAAAAATGTCTGTACTTGCAAACTGAGCCCTCTTGATCCAAGCCATATTGGTAGACTGTAAGCAGTGAGCCCACTTTTCAGGATAAAGCTGCATTTCAAATTTTTGATACAACAATTAATCAGACCTATTCTTGAAAATGAACAGCTTCCTGGGATTTTTTTACACGTTGGCTAGCTTTATTTTTTTGGATTTTAGATAACCATTTTCATCAGTAATTCATTACTTTTTCCCTTGGGATGAGGCAATCAGCTGGATTTCTAATATTGAGACAGACAGGCTTTAGGGCATAGGCAGATTCATTCTCCATCTCACGCAGAGAGAATCCAATCAATCTTGGACATGTTGGAGCGACTATACACAAAAGGCAGGGTCAGTCAGCACACACATCCAAAGGCCGATGCTTCAGGGACATATGAAGGACATACACAACGTGCACACATCAGTGGAGCAGCACAAGAGCAAGGCACATCAGACCTACAGGTTTTGGCCTTGTCAGTGTCAGCAGGGCTGTTTTTTTTACCTCAGGCCAGTTCTGCCGCTTGTCTTTCTTTCGAATGGCAGGAGCTGCCAGGAAAGGAGACATTTGCTGCCTGCTCTTTTTCCCCTGCAGCTCTAGTACCAGAAGTGGACGCACGAGAAATGAGGTCCTGGGACTTCTTTTGACCAGTCTGTTTTCCAGCCATGCGCAAGGCCCGGAGCAATCCCCTTGGGCACAATCAAATGATTTATGTTATGCAGGTGTTCTCCTAGGTGTGGGGGAAACTTTTTTCCCCCCTTGCAGTAAAATAGGAGAAATATCCCACCGTTGCAAACCCAGTACGCCTGAATCCAGGCCCGCTTCCTGCAGCAGAAGTTCTCAGCAGCGCCCACACGGTGGAGCTCCCCGCCTTAGAAATGAAGCCGAGCTGGCTGGCCTGGTGGTCACCTCCTCCGGGGTGACCCCGCAAAGCCCATGGTCACGAAGCGGGAGACAGCAAAGGGACAGCGTGGGACTCCCAGACCCCTAACCCACTGCACGGAGCAGTCCTGCCGTGGCACGGCACAGACAGCAGCAGGCCCGGCTTCTGCCTCTGCCGACGATCTGCTGTGGGACATTTGCTTAATCAGCTCTCGTTTATATTAACTGTCAGCTTTGGGGAGGGTTATGCAGGGTTTCCTCTGTGTTTGGCAGTGCCCAGCTAGCCAGGGGCTGGACTTCAGCGGGGGCTGCAATGTGACTGTATCACAAATATGTTAACCCCTAGTTGTCAATAGCGAAGTTATATGCTCGGAGGAGGACAAGGGGACAGGTTTTTTTTAAAAATGCATTTCAAAGTAAGTACTCTAAGAAGAAAGTTATGGACGGTTGTTTTGATCCAAGAATTTGAAAGAGAATTACACAGGAAAACATTTCCAAATGTTGCAGGGTCTCTCTCAGGACCACAGCATTGCTGAATCTGTCCAGTTAAATTTTCACTGTCTCTAGGGATGGATATTCCACTACCTCTCTGGGCTGCTGTAACAGTCCTTTCCCACCCTCATAGTGAATTTTTTTCCCTTTTATTGCACTGGAATTTTGTGCTGCAACTTGCAACCCTTGCCTCTTGTCTTTTGCTGTGCAAAAGCCCTGGGAAGAGTCTGGCTCTGTCTTCTCTGTATCATCCTCAGTTGCAGTCAAGTGCCATTGCACTGCTGAGCCCCAGCGAGCTCCTCACGTGCAGAGATCAGGGCCTGGCTCATTAATTCTAGTGCTTCACTGATGTAAAACTCCTGCCAGCATCCAGGGTCAGGATGTCAGTCTCTTCTCTTCAGAGAGCTCCCACCTGAAGGACTGCATTTCTCATTCAGCTTCCCTTCATAAATAAATCACCTCTCAGACCCAGGACTTCAAAGTGATTATTAACAACATGCTTTTGCCCTTGTACTCCAGCATTGTGGGTGGCTTCAGTCAGTGTTTTGATGTATGCAGTCAAGAGGTTCATGGGGCTGCACACTGCAAACACTAACCACCCTCTCACCCAGCAAGAGAGGTCGTCGTCATCAGCCAGTCCTTGTTCCTGGTCACGGAAGAGTTTTCAGTTCAAAGAGTGCAATTTTTTTTTCTTTCTTTTTTTTTTTATCTGCGTCAATAGGTCAGGTTTGGCAGCCTGGTAATTGCTCAGAAGCCAGCAGCGGCTGGAAGAGATGACACACAAGGCAACAGGCAACCACATTCTTCTGGGAAATCAAAGCATTGTCCCAGTGATGGTGCTGTCTTGACGGAGGCAGAAAATTAATTTGAACACCTAACCACTACCCACACACACACATCGCAGAGGAGAAAAACGTGCGGAAGCTTGGCGATTCTGCCGTACACGTGGCAGTGCGGTGGTTTTGCATACAGCTGTGCTGACTGGCTTCCAAATCACTGCTTCCACAGGTCACCACTGGCCTGCCAGCAGTAGGGGCGATTGTGCCAACCAGTTTCAAAGCTCTTTGTGTCCCTGCTGTCATCTGAATCATCAGTCTGGGACGTGTCCACATTCACAAACGTCTTTCTGAAACGCTCCCTTCCGTGGGAAGCCGGCGCTGGTGTATTTGTGTAGGGTACATCACCTTCCATAGGTAAGAGCTCTGTATTTTTCCAAGTGACAACTGCAAGAGAGCATCTTTTCCTTGAGACGGGCACACTTTGGGTGCCCCTCCTGGTGACTGAACGGCTCATAGCTCACCGATCCCACTAATAACAGCAGTAGGACAAGCCATGGCGCTGCTGTTTCATGCTGTGCCGTGAAACCTGTTCCACTCAGCGGTTCCCATCCTCTTCTTCAGCTGCTGCTACCACTGCAGCTCCCCCTCTGCAACTGACTGAGCCCAAAGGCTCTGCCTCCCGGTGCCCCGCGGTGACTGGGGTACCTCGGAAACCTAAAGCAGAGTTGGATGTAGCCCAAAACCTGGGCTGGAGGCTGCAGGCCCGGCTCCACCGTACTGCCCAGCCCTCCCTCTCTGCACGCTGCGGTGGCCGGCGGGGCCCGAAGGCCTCGGGGCGGCGTGGGGGGGACACCACACAGCCGGAGGACACTTTCTCCCAAGAGCAGCTCTCCGCCGGCCCAGCTGCCTGAACCGCCCGCACCGGAGGGGGCTGGCTGGGCGGAGGGAGGGCGGCCCCGGCCCCTTCCCCTCAGGCCGAGGTGAGCCTCTCCCCGAGGGAGCCCGAGCGCGGGGCTGGGGCCAGGGTGACACCGCCAGCCCCGCCGCCACCGCCTCGCCGCTCTCAAGATGGCGGCGGGAGCGAGCTGGCCCCGCCCTCGCGGGTCTCCGTCCCCATGGCAACGCGGCGCGAGCGGAGGGGGCGGGGCTCCGCCAGGCGCTCAGGTGCTTCCGGGCTGGCCCCGGCGGTGACGTGTCGGCGGGCCGACAGCGCCGGGCGGCAGGTGGCGGCGGGGGCCGCGCGCCAGGCGGCCACTTCCGGTGAGCCACGGGACACCCCCCCCCACCCCCCCCCCCCCACCCTCCGCCCCTCAGGGCCGCCCCCCCCCGCGGTTGCCCCGGCGACGGTTTCTGGGGGGCAGAGGCCGGGGGTCGTGCTCCTCCCCCCCTCTCCACCCCCCTCCGGGCCCTGTCAGGGCGACCCCCCAAACGGCCGGGCACTGCCCCCCGTCCCCCGGCTCTCTGGGCTGTGGCTGAGGCCTCGGGCTGCCGGGAGACCCCGCCGTCAGTGCCCAACGCCGAGCCTCCCAGGCCGGGCCCTCGCCCCGTGGGGCCCCGGGCCCAGCCCGGTGTAAGGGCGGGGGGGCGGCAGACGCGTTCGCACCGGGCAGCGGCAAAGGGCTGTGCCTGACGTGCGAGGCCGCTGCCGGGAAGGACGTGGCATGGCGAGCTGTCGGCGAAGTCGTCGCCCGTTGGCGGCCGGTGGGGTTGCATGTGGCGGTAACCGCCTCGGGAGGCCGCCGCCGCGGCGGTATGGGGGCAGCGTCGCTGTGCCTTTGGTGCTGCCGAAGGATGAGCGAAACCAAAACGCGTCTGCTAATTACTGTCCGAAATTAAATAGGAAATGAAGCAGGGGGGCTTGTGCATGGGGAAATAATGGGGCTTTTTGTGAAAACGGGTTGCAAAAAGCTTTGCGTAGCGTCCCGAGATAGGAGATCAACGTCAAAAAGTGACATAACTTGCTGTGAAGTCAAGAACAAAATGGAGATGTTCAACAGATGTAGGGGATAAAACTGTAAATATCTTTAGGAGCCATGGTGCAGGTAGAGTGTCTGAAGAAGCAGCTTCCAGAAAGGACCACGTTTTGTTCTGTGCTTTGGAAATACTGCACACGTGTGGGTTTTGAAACATGCAGCATTCAAACTTGAGGACTTTCTCCTGTCTCATTCAGAGCAGAGAAACAGAGACAATTGACATGTTTTTCATCTTTGATATAAGAATAGAGACCACAATGTGATGTTCAAAAAAAAAAAGAAGGGGATCGACAAGGGTAACAGGTTGATTCTCTGCAGTTTTCTATTGAGATCACTGGTTTATTGGTGTTTGTTCTGTTCTTTCTTCCCAGGGAGTTTGGAATAAGCAGTTTCAGACGAACAGGCTCCACTTAGCCAAAACAATGTTTGCAGATTTGGACTATGATATTGAGGAAGATAAGCTGTGAGTATTTAGCTTGTCTTTTCCTGGTTTTTTGCTAACAATAGCAATAGTCTTTGCAGCTGAGACCTAATGGGAGTGGATAAATTTACCTGCTCCTGACGCTGTGTGCTGAAGAGTCAGACTTGCTGTTCAGTCCTGATTTCTTGCTCCCTCTGGGGACTGGGGATGAGGCATCGCTGTGCTGGTGGGCAAAGGAGAACGCTTTCTGTTGCTCCACAATGACTACCCTGCATTTCTGATTGCAAAGCAGTGCTGACAAATCTTCTGTAGACTAGTGACCTTAGCCAGAGAAATATTTATAATGGAGGAAAGATAATAAGAGGCAAGAAGAAGTGGAGAGAAACTCTGGACTCCTTAGGTCTGTAAGGAGGAGAACACTGGCATTTCCTGAGCAAGTAAAAGGTTTGATGAGCTTTGCAATTAATTTAACATGGAGCACTTGTCTTGCATCTCATTTATGCTGCACAAGTTTTCCTCTCACTCCAGCACTACGAGCAGTTGAAACTCTCTCTAAAACATGATAGTGTTTCCTCGGTGCCTAGCGATGGATGAGGGTGTCTTTCCCACCTCTAATCCTTGCATGCAGTCTCAAAAAAGATAGCCCAGAAGGTCTTTCTGCTGGCCTGTGCTGATAGACTATGGTGCAGATAATGTGATGAATTCAAATGTGCAGTGCCCATTATGTTTTCAGTTTGTATCGACTCAGATACCAGAGTTGTTTCATACACATGCAGCTCTGCCTACTGTGTTCAGTTATTCATTCCCCCTTTCTCATTCTAGGGGGATCCCCACTGTACCTGGGACAGTGACCCTGAAGAAGGACTCTCAGAACCTGATTGGGATCAGCATTGGGGGAGGAGCACAGTACTGCCCCTGTCTCTACATTGTCCAGGTGGGCACTCGGGGAGGAAGAATAAACCATCTTTGTAAAACAGTGTTGGCCTGAGAGATGGAAAGCATGGAGGGTCCTATGCTATTTGTTTTTCTCAAAGTGGGAGACACCGTCTCACTTTCCAGTGAACAAGATTTCCTTACCCTAGTACCTAATAGGTGTGGAAGAATTAAATTAAGACTTCTGAAATTATCCTTCTCCTTGGAGAGCATGTTAGAATTCACAGGGGAATGGTGTGACATTCTCAACATCAAGAAACCCTGCGCTTGAGGAGGTACGTCCTGGAGCCAAGAACTTCCTGAGAGAGCAAGATGATCAGCCCACCTCTTAGTTAGGAAAGGGGAAAAACTGCGTCTTCACCATGAACAAAACACAACTGAGTTAAATAGGAGGAATGTAATTGTCCCTTTTTTGTTGTTTAGCCCTGCATTTCTCTTCCTCTGGATTCCAGACTACCTGTGCTCTTTCTCCTCTCCACTAGGTATTTGATAACACTCCGGCAGCCTTAGACGGCACCGTAGCAGCTGGTGATGAAATCACAGGAGTGAATGGGAAGTCCGTCAAAGGGAAGACCAAGGTGGAGGTGGCCAAGATGATACAGATGGTAAAGGTGAGAGGTAGGAGGGGGCCACTGGAGCTTCTGGGTCGTAGTTTACAGTTTATTGTCCATTGGTAAAGGAAGCCACTGCTACTTGCTTCCAGCACAGCAGTTTTGGATTTGCTTTTTCTGCAGGGAGAAGTGACGATACACTACAACAAGCTTCAGGCCGACCCAAAGCAGGGCAAGTCTTTGGATATCGGTAAGACTGGTTTCTTTCTCCCTAGAGTGTTAAAATGACATGGAGGGGTGAAAGATTGGTCCCAGCTAAAAACAAAGTACAGTTCTGGTTCCGTTCTTCCTCTTAACTCAGTCATTTTCAAATGGATACTGTCAAAGAGAATTACAGGTTTAAAAAAAACCCTTCCCTGACTTCTTGAAATAGTCTTGAAAGTTAAATTGAGGCTTGACTGTTGTTGTAGGAGGCTTGTTTTTCTGCACTGTGTTTAGCGTGGATGATGAAACTCAACTAGATAATAATGTAATTTATTTATTTTTAATACACGTAAGTTATGCTGACCTATTGAGATTTTCAGCTGTACACAGAAATGTATCTATTGAAAAACACTGGTTGCACTTTTCAGCTTGGAGAACAGTGATGAAATACCTGTCTACACTGAGTTTTGTACAACCATAAATTTTATAGAAGAGAGAGGAGGCTTTATGTCTAAAACAAAGTGTGTGTTTTGAACTAAGCCTACACAGCTGTCTCCTTTATATGGTCTATCTTTCTCACTTTCCTAAAATGTCTATCTATTCTTTTTGCTTTCATTTCTTTTCATGGTGATTAAGGTGCTAATGAATTGGCAGGGGTTCAGGAAAATTGTGAGGAGTGAGATGGATTTCTGGGGAAACAGAAGTGTGGTGAAAATATGGTATTTTCCAGAGATGCTGAACACTGTGGCTTCAGCTGAGTTCTTGGGAGCTGCAGACACTTGGCACCCCTGCAAGTTTGCCTCTAAATAAATGTAGCCGAGTCATCTGATGCCAAAAAGGGCATAACTGTCTCTAGTAATTTGCAGGGTATGACCACCAAAGACAGAAATGAATTCCATCAAGGACTGACAAAAGGGTTTAACTAAGATTCAAAAGATAAAAGTAAGCAAAGGGATAACTTTGAACATTAAATCCTGTTTGTCTTGCTTTCAGCCTTGTCTCCTGACTTCAGTTGAAGTAATACAGCAAGTAGCATAAGCAAAGTTTAGTTCCAAATACCATGAATAGGTAGCTTATAGCAAAGTGATTGATTGGAATAGTCTTCCAAAAGAAGTGGTGGAGCTCTATTGATTGAAGTATATAGGATGTGAGAGCAGAACAGATAGGCAAGATAGAAGATGTCCTATGCACGGCTGGACAGAACATCTAGTTTCTATGGTATTCTTTTTCTGCTCGCTACCTCAATAGTGAGTGAAGTTCAGTTTATTCAATGCCTGAGAAAGTGGTGAAGTATACTAGTGAGCTTTTCATGCCCATAGAAATGACCCTGATCTGCAACTCTCTTTTGGCCTTTAGTATTGAAGAAGGTAAAGCATCGACTGGTAGAGAACATGAGCTCAGGGACAGCGGATGCCCTGGGGTTAAGCCGAGCCATACTTTGCAATGGTAAGTGTTGTCCAGGAGGACGTTTTCTTAAGGGAACACTTATCCTTTTGTGCTTACCTACTTTTTATAGTTACTTGCATGTTCCACGCTATTCCTTCGTAATTCTTTTCTTCTGCTATGCCTCACTGTTGTGATTGCCTCTGCCCTTCCCGAGTAATATATCCTGTCATTGGGGCCATTTAAATGTTAGCTAAGGTCAAATTAATTTAAAGTGGGGACCGACTTCGTGAATGCTGATAGATGATGACGCCACACTGTAAAACTAGTTGGCAGTTATTTTAAAAGCTTCCAATGTTGGACCAGGGGACAGGCATTAAGAGGTGAGAGAAATTTGAACCAAAAGTATGAAACTGGTGTTTTTCCAGTCAGTCAAGTCTTAACCATGTCCTGGATTTGACTGTTGTAATTCTGTATTCTGATTCTTGTTTCCATTTAGATGGACTAGTGAAGAGATTAGAGGAGCTGGAGAGGACTGCAGAGTTATACAAAGGTAAACTGTGCCTTCCATCAGACACCAGATGGGAGAGAAGGATGCCTCCATTATGTTTCAGTGAAATGACAAATGTTCTTTCTGTCTTCCATCACAGGCTTGACAGAGCACACCAAGAGTCTTCTCAGGGCTTTCTTTGAGCTATCCCAGACACACAGAGGTAAAGAATCTTGAGTGAAGGGAGCAGAAATCTTTGACCTCCAGTTTCAGGAATTTTAGTCAGTACTTGATTCCCTCACTTAAAGAAAACTAAGTGTTGCAGAAATGAGCTGGGAAGGCCTGCTCTCCTGGCATTAGCGCTCATGGTGCTAACACAGGCCCTGTCTTTCACATGAGACACTGAAGAAATGCCCTGCCAACCTCTGGTCTTTAGGGAATATGTAGCATCATTCCCCAGCTAATTGCAAAGTTATGGTAAGGAGTTGTAACATTGGAGGCCAGATTCTTCTCCAGGGTCAACCTCTTCTTTCATCTGTTTGTATTTATTACCCTCATCCAGCATTTGGAGACGTTTTCTCTGTCATTGGTGTACGGGAGCCGCAACCAGCTGCCAGTGAAGCCTTGTGAAATTTGCTGATGCCCATCGCAACATTGAGAAGTTTGGGATTCACCTTCTGAAAACAATTAAGCCGGTAAAGAATTTAACCATAGGAGTAAAGGGTCTGGAGAAGAGGGGAATCTAGAAAGACAGAAGCCTGTCTTTGAAGGTGTGGTCTTAAAGATCATTCATTGTGGGAAGAACTGTCTTTGTCTGCTTTCCTTCAGGGAACTCTCTTCATAAAGAACCTAAGAGGTAACGTAGTGAATACATCAATCTTGTCCCTTTGACTTTTGCACATGAGTTTATTCCTCTCCTTTTCTTTTGGGGATGAGGGGATAGTTTGATCAGTGCAGTCCCTAGAGCCCTTTCCCTGATATTGGTACCCATAATTAAAAGATATCACTAAATTTAAAAGAGTTTAGATAAGCAGTCCAGGAACAATTGAAGGATTTCAATCAATATATTTGAGTGAGAGTCTCCAGGGGTTCTGTCCACTTAGTTTAGCAAAGAGAGGATTTAATGTTGATTTGGGCACCACTTTCAGTGCCGTGTTGGATGGACAACGTTGGGTAGTGGGCCTTTGAATCAGGGCGAATGGTTTCCCAGACCAATTGAAAATGAAACAAGATGAGTCAAAAGAAGACGAATTCAGACTAGAAGTGAGGCATGCATTTCTAACACTGAAACCGCTTGCCAGTGACAGTAATGGATGCTCTAACCATGGCAATTCTGAGTCAAGATCAAATATTTTCTTTCAAATATGCTCTAGTTCAAAAAGAGAGTTGACTCGAGGCAGTCTCATGACCTGTGCTGGTTAGAAGGTTGCACTTGATGAATTGTAGTCCTGCTTTTTGGTCTTACATTCAGCAACAGGATGTTTGCCTTGCAGATGCTTACTGACTTGAATACGTATCTGAATAAAGCCATTCCTGACACAAGGCTGACTATCAAAAAATACCTGGATGTCAAGTTTGAATATTTGGTGAGCTGCTTGCTTGGTTTTGTTTTGGTTTTTTTTTTAGTGATGGTTGAAATTAAGTTTCATAGAATCATAGCCTGAGGGTCACATATAGCCTATACGATCACATGTCCATTCTTCCACAGTCCATGCAAGAATGCATTATTTTTTCCAGTTGTTTGTCTACTGCCAGATTACTCAGATTCAGACACCTGCTTTTAACCTAATAGTTCTCACTGGTAAGAAAGATCTCCCAGAATCCAGATGACTTATCTTCTACATGACCGAATAAATTTTCTTATTTATTTGTAAAGAGTTCCTATGCAACTTACGCTCTTGAACTCCCCTCAATAGCTCTCCAGTCCAGATTTTTCAGGTAGTTTTGGATAGTCTTTCTTTACCCAAAGTAAACAACTGTCAAGTCATATTTGCTTTCATTTAGACCATGCCTTTTTTTTTTCCTCCTCCATTCCACTCACCCCTTGTTTTCTACACCGAAAAAGGGTAGGGTTGTTAAGCGCATCTGTTCTATAACTGTAGGAATCTATTTCCTTTTACCAGTTGAGAGAAGTATTTGGAGCTGCAGCCCTAAGGCAAGTGAATATGGCAGCATCTCTTCCCACATCAATCCTTCCCACAATTCATCTTTCCCCCCCCTCTTTATTTATTGCCGCCTCATATTTTTCTGGTACTGTGTTTTCCCAAACAGTAGATGAGTGAAGAATTTTCCTCTTACTTAGGTTATACTTATCTAAAGTATTTGCTCCTGTAATATAAATAATAAGCACCTTCTCTCTCCCCCACCATTTTCTCTCCCCGTCTTTCTCTAAACAGATATTCTTTCCACCTGGGATGTTTAATATACTCTGATCCCACTGTGCTTTCCCGTGTCCCTAGCTGCAGCATTGAAGGAAGGCTTGAAATGGTACAACCCTATGGCTATGGGTGATGATGAAATTGCTTCTAATTCTTAATATTTTCTTCTTGTTTTGCCCTTTTTTTTTTTACTTTAAATGCTACGCAGTCTTACTGCCTGAAAGTCAAAGAGATGGATGATGAAGAGTACAGCTGCATTGTAAGTACCAGTACTGTGGCAAGGACAACTGCAACTCTGTTTCTGCAGCTTCCCTATGCACACTGCCTTGTAATTGCAAAAGCGCTCCTGTGCCTGTGTGCACCCAAACTAGTGAATGCATCCTAACAATTACACACATTTGTTCTTAACATGCTAGAAATTGGAGATCCTTAAATGCTACCTAGGAAACACTGCCAATAACTGTCATGAATCACTGGTGCTGTGAAATAGTAGAGGGACCAGACATCTCCTCTGCAGCTTGTTTGCTTGGTGGTTGCCTGTCTCAGTGTTTAAGTAATATTAGCTTGTGTAAGGAGGATTAAGGTGTTATCTTCACAGATTCCATTTGTGTGTAGTGTACAGCTTATCATTAATTCTGGACTTGTTTCTGAGAAATGGAGGTTTAGCTTCTCTAGCGAAACGCATGTGAAAGCTGCATTTGTAGTTGAGGAAAATTGATTAAAGGATCTCTCTTAACAATAGAGGTTTTCCTAAAAATAGGTAATTTAAAATCAGAAGACTTAAAAAAAAAACGAAACCTGGCAACATTCTCCAGTAACAGTTTGCTGTCTGGTTTAGAGTTTTACATCTGTAATCCTTAGCAGCTCTGTTTAAGATAGCTAAAGGTGTCCCCTACGTGCCCAGTTTCCCTGCATAAAAGTAAGATCTTGTTTTATCCTAGGTATTGATCTCAGAGCAGGGATTTGAATTTTTGGAATGCCCAATTCCCAGTGCCAGGAAGGAATAAAACTTCCCTAAGACAACATTTAATTTTATCTTTCCTGCTAAATGGGAAGGAAAGAATCCCAGTCTTGCCCAGCAGAGTAACATCTTTGGGTTTTGGTGCATGCAGCGCGTGTTACCAAGCCATAGTCCATAACACGGATTTTTATGTATGTTATGTTTACAGGTGCAAGAGAAGAACGCTGTTTTGCTGACAGATCTAACCCCTTTCAAAATTATTTTGTAGGACAATGTATAGGTCCCTCCCTACTGGTTTCCAGCGTTGTGTCTGGATGGTTGTAGATACCACAGGGTTCCCTGTGTAGATGTATAATATGTTATGCAATCCATATAGGGTGAAGCTTGCAGAGGAGGGCAGAATTTTTTGTGTGATTGATATAAATTAATATATCCCTCAGACCCTAGACTTGTTTGTTCATGGTGCCTGTCTTAATAGTTCAGATAAGAAGCCATGCCACTTATCCATGCTGGGTTGGAAGGTGCCTGTCCTTTTGTCTTTGCTTAGTAGTGATGCTTTTCTTTACCGTCGGTTGGCGTGTATTTGGCCTTCAGAATGGCCCTACTGACTGCCAGTTGTTGACGTGGCTCAGCATTCCTCATGTTTCATGCTTCCTGACTGCAGTTCCAGTGAGCTTGAGAGGGCTGTAATCACCCAAGGTCATTGTGAGTCCACATCGGTAGGCAAACTGTGTGTACAAGCACTGTTGTGGGAGTCTAAAACGGCGCCATGTTTTTGGCAGGCTCTGGGTGAACCCCTCTACCGGGTCAGCACTGGGAACTATGAATACCGCCTTATCCTACGTTGCCGGCAGGAGGCTCGCACGCGCTTTGCCAAGATGAGGAAGGACGTGCTAGAGAAAATAGAGCTCCTGGACCAGAAACACGGTGAGTACCACTGCTGTATCCAGCACCTGAAGGGGTCAGGCAGACATGGCTTTGGCCTTCATGCTCCTCCTTCGGCTCAGCTCAGAAGTCTTCGCTGAAGAACCCTTCTGTGGCTGTCGCCGAGACATCCACCCTCGGGGGCCAAAAGGGATTAACGCGTAGGAGACTGTATCTAATGTTGGCAAGGGAGGCTTGATCGCAGCCTTCACGCTGTTTGGGAAGGGGGTTTTCACCTGATTTGTTCCCAACATGTCTCCACTACAGTGCAGGACATCGTGTTCCAGCTCCAGCGTTTTGTCTCCACGATGTCCAAGTACTACGACGACTGCTATGCCGTCCTCCGAGATGCGGATGTCTTTCCCATCGAGGTGGACCTTGCCCGCACTACTCTCAACTATGGGCAGAAGGACACGTACACGGACGGGGCAGAAGAAGAAGAAGGAGGAAGCGAGAGAGAGGGTAGTGGGAAGGAGGACGCAAATGGTGAAAAGCTCATTGATGATGCCTGAGTGTGCCGGCATGGCCAGAGGAAAGACTTTGCAGACTGTTATAAAAACATGTATTTCACATGGCGATTCATCCTCCGTGACTTTCTGTGTATGTCCGGCCTGGGATTCCTCCTCTGCTTTGGGTGGGGGTAGCTGGTTGGATTGGGACCAACCTCTGCTTTCCTCTCTCTTCCCTTGCTTGTTTGCCTGGATGTTCCTTTTTTCTCCAGAGACTTCTGCTGCCCAACTCGGGTACGGAGGTGTGGGGAGGAAAATCCCCTACCACACCACCATGTGACTGTGCGCAGACAGGACACTGCTGAGCATGTGGGGTGCGTCACTCCCCTCTGGCACACGGAAGCCGGTTAAACGTCTGGAGACGATTACGAATGGCGAGAACGGCCCCCTTCTGTCCTCCCCTTGTGCTATGGGAAAGTGTTCGCACCAGCAGTGTTTTCTTCACCCCGCTGCTCGCTGTCTTCAAGCTTCCCATTCTCTGGCCTGTTTTAAGCTTCCTCTGTCTCTTCCTTCTGTCCCCATGGGCTGCAGGACCGATTTTTGTAGGATGATCACTCCCACCACTCCCAGCTCTCCGCGCCACTGTGTGTAAGAAATAGGAGCAAGTCTGAACTAATGCCTGGAACTGATCACCCCCCCCCCCGACCAAGGGGCTGGGGGAAGCTCTCAAAGCAGGGGCTGCTATGCTGGGCCGCTGCAACCCTGCTGCAAAGATTTAGAAGTCTCTTTCCCTGGCTACTATCCTCTTCATAGTCCCCAGGCTCCTGCACAGCTGGCAGCGTGTGCACACTCCATAGCTACGCCCCCGGGCTAGATTCCTGCAGGATGTGGCTCTGCCCTTCCTTGCGGGAAGGAGGGACCTGGCTCAGGAAGGAGCCCTCCTACTCGGCAGAGGTGCTGAGGTGAACGTGCTTGTCTGAGGCAGGCAGGTTCCTGGGAATAACCGCAAAGCTGCATGCATTTCCTTTCCATCGTTCTGTCTTACAGCGATGGACAATAACCAAACGTGCTTCTTGAGGATGTGCAGGCACTCCTGCACGCTCTTTCCTTGTGCAGGTGCCAGGAGGAGCCACCTTAGAACCGCAAAGGAGATGTCCCATCCTTAAACTAAAGAGGAGAGATGGGAAGCCTTGTGGAGAGAGGAAGACATGGCCTGAAGGCAGAGGCTTTGAGTTTTTTAGTGCAGAGTGTGAATAGCGTACCACCTCCTGCTCTCCTCTCTGCACAACCATTTTGTGCTGCCTCTGGGCCAGCCAGCAGCAGTAGCTAATGTCCCATTCCCCAGCACAAGGGAACGGGAGAAAGGAAAACCAAGGTAGTGAGGCTGCTTCTTTCCTCCTTCCTTTTCTTTTCTCCTCCCTCCGTTGCTGTGGGCTGAGCCCCGATGCAGATGGCACTTTCTCTTTCAGCGGGCAGCACAACTGCCAGGAGTGGTGTGCTGCTCAGAGGCAAGGGTTTTGACTTCTCTGTCATTACATGCTAGTGGTAGTGAGAGAAGTTATTTAAGGGCATTAATTTATGATTGAGATGTTTGTTTTGTTTTGGTTTTTTTCTCTTTGATTTGTTTTTGGAGCTTTGTCATCTCTGTGGGTGCCTGGAAGAAAGCCATCCATGGTCAAGCTGCTCTGGCAGATTTAAATGGACTCTGATGTACTGACTGTTGTCTCTAATAAAGAAAAATGTCACATTTCGTTTCCTGTCCTTCATGGGTTTTCTTTAGAGATTTGTTTGCTCATCCTCCACTGTTTTTAATCTTAAAATATAATGATGGGAAGATGGGTGTCATGTGCTGGCCATTTTTTTCCTTGCTCATACTGGTGGATAATCTCTATGCCAAGCTGCGGTGGTCACTGCAGCACAGGTTTCCAGAGGAGGCAGCTTATAAATGCTGTAGCAAAGCCAGTCCTCCATGTAATACCAGCTTCTCCACGTCTTGGCTTCCCAGGGGAACACCAGCCTTGTAAAGCCACCAGTTGCCTCAGTCCTGCCTAGTGGCATCCTTGCACCCCTCCAGGGCCAGCTTCTCCACGCAGCTCAGCTATTGCATCACAAGCTTGAGCTGATGCTTAAGTCCCTGATCCTCTTTCAGAGCTGTTCGCGGTCCCAAAATACGGAGCAGTCAAGAGGAACAGAGAAAATGCTTCAGCGCAGCCAGTAACGCCAAGTGGAAGGCAGCGTAGCCAGGCTTTTTGCAGCCTGACTGGTGGAGGGGAAGGAAGAGGGCTGGGTACCCTACAGCACCTGTACCCTACAGCACCCGTACCCTAAGGGCTTTTACGTGCTTTTGTGAAAAGATTTAAGGGTGGGAGGCTTAGTGGGAAATGTTGACTGGTGACAAGGAAACAGAGGGGACCTTGTTGTAGTGACCTGCCTGGTGCTGACAAGGGCAGTTGTTTTCACGCTGTGGACCTTGGACCTCTGGGAAGTTGTGAGCTGCTTCTTGGAGGGGGTATTGGCGAATAAGGAAAACCCGGCCTGGGGGACCAGGGAAGAGCTGCAGAGCAACTTGGTCGAGCAGAGCAGAAACAGTGATCTTACCTTGTGGGGAGGGGAGAGCAGGAGCTGGCGGAGCAGTGAATGAATGCCTACAGGGCTCCATCACCGTTGCTGCTGCTTCTCGTTCTCCCAGAGCTTTGTTTGTCGTGGTGCGTAGTCTGATTGGGGATGTTTCTAAGTGGGTTTGAATAGGAAAAAGCCCAAAGTCACCGCCCTGACTGGCTCACAATCAGAGGTAACAACAGTGGTGTTAGCCATGGTGGGACAGGGCACAGCCCCGTGGGGTTTACCTTCTCCCCTCCAATATCCAGTTCTTATGTCTCTTCTTAAACTGACATTCTTCAGCAGCTTTATTTTGCTCATCTTTTACTGCTCTTTTCTTGGGAGCATCTAGAATGTCCCCGTTGCCCCGCTGGGTTCAAATGACTTTATGGGTCCTGCAGGCTTCGCCCATTACCTGTTAATTTGTAGTTAGTCTGGGCTGGAATGAAACACCTACTTGATGGTCCCAGGAGCTGCCATCCCTGTAGCCCTCTGCTTAGTTTTTGATCCCTCGCTATAGTCACAGGTTCCCCCAGGGCCTCTGAGGTGAAGCAGTTCAGGAAACCGGAAGAAAGGGCTTTGGCCAGGAGTGTTTATAAAAGATCCAGTCCTAAAGCAGATTAGGAGTGGTTTAAGCATGCCAGGGAAGGTTGTCCTCCCTGAATCTAGAAATCCACCACTGCAGCAGGGGTGAGAGGGTCATGCCTGCCTTACCACGTGCTCCAACACCCTCGTTAGTGACACCCAGGGGCTGTGGCTTGTCCTTCTGCCTTACCTTTGATTCCTTTATGTAAGCGGGTTTTCTCTATTTAAAAGGAAAACACACACGTCTGGTGCCATTCCTGCGGAGTGGATAATCGCTTGGGACACGGTTATTTACCTGCCCTGAAACCCCCACCCCCCCCCATAGGGGCCCAGTTGTTCCCTTCACACGTCAACAGGACTCGCTTCAGCCTAGATAAAGCTGGCTCGCTGCTGTTCCTGTTGGCGAGGCTCCGTCTCGTGGCTGCTCATGTGATGGCATTAGTCTTTCTTAGATATCTTCTTCTTGAACCTCAGCAGCGGCCTCTATCCCAGTGCTTTCCTACTTGGACAAGCAGCATCACGTGTCACTGCCCCAGCTTTACCTCCCACAAAAGATGCTCCAGATGGAGGTGGTCAGAGCCAGTGTCCCACCGGTTTGGCAGTGCCCGAGGGAGGTATTGCAGGGAACGCAGTGTCTACCCCCATGCTGGCTGCAGCTGGAGGTGGCCCAGATGACAGCTATGGATTACACCACCTCCTAAACCTACTGCCAGCTAGCCTGGCGCTATCCCGACCGTGGAAGTGGGGCGGAGGAAACACTGATACCAGACCAGATCCGATTACAAAGAGTCTCTAATTGTTTGTGTTCTGTATTATGACAATGCAGAAGGAAAAGGAGAGTCCTTGGCAGCCTCTTCAAAAGACTTTCTCCAGGGCTGGTTTGGAAGTGAGGAAAGAAGATTTTTTTTTTTTTTTCTTTTTGGTGTTTGGGCTGCTCTGAGCCTGTGTTGTACCAGCATGGGTGCAGGATGCAAGTAGACGTATCACTGGGTAGGTATGTGGACATATGTACCTAAGGACCAGCTATTCTTATACCTCTCCCTCTTACTTGTTACATCTGGTTTTGTCTCAACTTTCTCCACCCCATATCCCACCTACCCTCCCACACTGAGGTGCGTGCAAACAAGGCCGGTTTTATACATTCCTGTTCCTCTGCCCTGCCTAAAACCTGTCCCTCTCCACCGTCTGGTCAGCGTTGCAGCCATCTCGTGCCAACACCTCCCCATCCCCCTCGGGACACCCGCCTCCCTCCCCACTCTGCTCCTCTGCCATGTGGTTGGCCTCCTCGCTGGCCGCCACCACGGCGTTGTCGGTGCTGTGGGCCGGCTGGTGGTTGTCGCTGCTGTGCTCCTCGGCTTCCTGCATGTCGGACTCTGCTTCCTCGGTGTCGCTCCCACCGCCCGTGGAGGGGTTCTTCTCCGGGGGAAGTTCCTTCTTCTTCCCTCGGTTCAGGCAGCAGTAGGTGGCCATGGCCAGGAAGAGAGCGGAGAGCACCACCTCTGAGCCCGCCAGGTAGAAGATCACCTCATAGTTCTTGAGAGCATCGACCAAGCGGCCTGATGGTTGGAGAAGAAATGAGACAGCCTCAGCCTACGCACTCCTGCATGGACAGCCCAGCGCAGGCAGGCAGCACCTGCATTTGGCTGAGGACCCGTTTCTCAAGGGAAGAGCAAGAAGCCTGAATATCTAAAAATCACCCTGGGTGAGAGCCACACTGTACCAGCAGGGAGAGTACTGTAAGAGTGCAGGGTTGGTGTTTTCCCTTGTTTGGACAAGGTTAAATAATTGTGACGCACTGATGTTATGGTCTCGCATCGTGGTGGGCCATTTTCTTCTTGCCAAGGTGACATGAGCCTCTGAGGACTAGGCTTGTCCAGTCTCAGAAAAAAAAAAAAAAATTGAGAAGGCACTGCTATTTCTTAAGCTATCATGTCAGGAAAACATTCAGAGGGGGAGAAGAAGCATCTCTTTGGCAGAGAAGTCCCTTTGGTTGGCCCACACCTGATCACTTCTCTGCCAAAGAGATGTTCTCAATGTATCTTCTGAATGCACCGGGGCTGGCAATGGAGGGACGGTTCCCAGTCCTTGGTGCTGGGCAGCGTAAGCAGCCGCCCTGTTGCAGTCAGGATGGGACCATGCTGACTGGAGGCTTCATCCCGGTCCCGCGTGCTCCTGACTGCGTGTGTGACCCCCAGTCCCTGCTGTGCTATGGTGCATGGCCTGCAACCAGCCCCAGGGCACGCTGAGGTCCCTCCTGGAGTAGTCATGGGAGGCGTGTGGCAAATTCCTCCCCAGGTAAATGTGCCCCTCTTCACCCAAGCCAGATGGCGAGCGAGGAGCCTGTGTGCACGCACACGCGCGCATGTGTGTGTGTGTGTGTGTGTGCAGCTTATCCTGTGCCAAACCCCCTCAGCCCCACGGAGCGGGAAGCAGCTCAGGAGGATTACACCAAACAAAGCCACTTTGTTCAACCCCCCTCTTCCAGCCGAGCACTGCTCCCCCGAGTCCAAGCCATGGGGTTTGCCAGCACACTCAAGCTTCCCGTACCAAGGGGGTCTTGCAGCAGCAGGTACCCCTGGGGGGAAGGTGGGAACCACGACTTGGCTCCCCCCAACACCATTCTTCAGTGACCCTGCACCGTCTGTGTCCCATTGTGCGTGCACACAGTACCAAGGCACAGCTGCACTGAGGCAGGAGGGCTAAGGGATGTCCCCCATCACCACCCACTGGTGTGCCTTGCTCCTTGGAGCAAGGCGCTGTTAAATCCCCCTCTCTCCCGCCATGATCTCTCTGCAGCTCCGAGACATGTATTTCTTGACCCTTCCTGGCCTGGGACTGCCAACTGCTGCACAGCTTGTAAGATGGGACATGAATTAGTGTTAGCATCAAGAGGGTCTTCTCTTGGCCACCAATTTTTACCTGAGAGCTGGGTGGAGTTACTGAGGGCGGGTTTTGCTCATAGTTGGTGGTATGTGCTGGGGAAAAGATCATTCACACAGAAGTCTTCACTGATGGGCTTTAGCCCATATGTTGCAGCCGAAGGAAGGGAGCCCAGGAAGCAACGGAGTGGTTCATGCCCGGGGATTTGCCCATGGTCTGTCTCTGACCCTTCCTTGCAAATCGCAGGTGCAGGGAACTGCACTTCATTTGGAAATAAGCCTTTGGCATGATTTGGCTTTCTCGGACCTGATCAGACACTTAACAGTAACCTACACCAACCTCTTGGGTGAAGGGTCTCTCCCCATTCAACAGCCTGTTTATGGGCTGTTTGTGGGGCATGGACCTTATCAAGGACTGTGGCCTCGACTAGACTGTTTGAGAAGCTGTGAGTGTCTTAATCCTCTTAAAAAAAAGTAACAGCAAATGCCTTAGGTGGCTCTACAAACTGTTTTGACTTGATTGACACCAAGACGCCTGTGCCTTGGGATTGGGGCCAACAGAAATTGAGAACATTATTCACAGCACCAATCAAAAGGCCATGGACACCAAGGAGAACTTGGAAGACCCTCGCCTTGTCCTACTGAAGACTCTCAAGGGTTTGCCTGCAGCATGTGCCTGACCCCACCCATAACATGATTTTATGCAACATTTGCAGTGAAGGCAGAGACCTGGATCCCAGCATGAAAGAGAGGGAAGTGCCACTGATCAGGACTGAGGGATGCTGGAAGTCATGCCACTCTGGATAGCTCTGTATGCCTGCCATCGCTCAGGTCTCTGAGCAAAGCAGAGAGAGAAATATCACTTGCCATCTTCTACCCCTGCTCAGATTCAGTGTTGTGGTGCGTGGAGTGAGACTGGGAGCTCTCACTTCAGATTTCAGCTTCCAGAGGGAATTTGAAGCTGAGAAATAGGGTCTTTCTTCAAGTACCGTGCCCATGCCCAATACCTGCAATACCGTGGAATGGCAGCCAAACAAATCACCTGTGTTTTGCAGCAAGAGACCTACCTGCAGAGGGTGGACCGATGAGTACGGCGAAAGCCTCAATAAGTAGGACCAGCCCAATGGCGCTGGAGAACTTCTGGGAGCCAACAATGGCCATCAGCACCTCGAACTGCAGTGCCCCCACCATGCCGTAAGAGATGCCAAAAAAGACGCAGAAGATGACCAGCCCCGTGTAATTGCTAGCCCTGGCACTGCAGATGTCTGTCAAGCCATTGAAGAGCATAGAGAAGCTGAACAGGTATGCCACGTGAGGGCGGACCCACTTCAAACCTGCCACCATGCCGCAGGCTGGGCGGGCAAAGATGTCTATGAAACCAATGATGGAGAGCAAGAATGCAGCCTCTGTGTCTGGTACGCCTGTGTCCTTGGCGTAGTTGACCAGCAATATGGGGGGCACGAAGAGACCCAAGACCAGAATGAACTTTGAAATAGTGTAAATGATAAACCCTCGGTTGGAAAAGATACTAAAATCCAGAAGCTTCTTTCCTTTCTTGGGCTTCTTCTTGGCTTTCTTGGCTTTTTTGGTTCCATCAGTGGTGCTGATTCCCTCTTCTGATTTCCCTCCTATGGGCAGCATCTCCTTGGCTTCGTATTTGTCCTGAGTTTTCTCCATCTTCCGCTTCATGCCCATATCCAGGGGTCTCATGACTGCCCCACAAGTGCAGCAGTTAAGCAGAAGGCCCCCCATGATAAGGAACCCTCCTCGCCAACCAAACTTCTCCAGCAGCACTTGCCCCAGTGGAGAGAGGGAGGAAAGGAAGACAGGGCTCCCAGCAGCAGCCAGTCCATTGGCAAGAGGCCGACGCTTGTCAAAGTAGGTGCCCAGCATGATCAGTGAGGGCTGGAAGTTCAACGCCATACCCAGACCTACATGAGGGTGAGAGTCAGGAGGGAGACAGGGAGTGCAAGGACATGAGACGTGGTTTGCAACAAGCTGAAAACTCCTAGTCCTCTAGTCCCATGATGGGATTCATGTGTTCCTCACAAGCCTCTGCTCCTTCATGTTGGTGGGTTGCCCCCAGAGAAGATGGGCTAAAACAGCCTGTCTACCTGAAGTGTATTTGAATCAGGTAACTGTGGCCATGTTTAGACAGGACCTGTGCCTTAAACAGGAACTTTGCCTCTCTCCCCTACCACTATATACTGATGCCACCCCAGTTGCCATGATCACTGAACACCACTTTTACGTTTCTTCTGTCCCTCTCCCCTCAACCACAGGCCCTGCCTGTTCAGATCCAGCAGATGCATCTCCCATAGGTGCAACGCTCAGGACTAGATGCCTCCTGTGAGCAGGTGTGAATAGGTGAGGGGAGACCTGATGCTAGACATGGCAATGCTAAAGGGAGATACAACATGGCCTTGGCTCTTCCCCAGGTAAGTCTGTGTCCCGTCCCCCCCCGCAACTCCTGGGGCTCTCACCTGTCAGCACGCCAGCTGTCAGATAAAGCTCAATGATATTGGTTGTAAAAGATGCCAGGATCATCCCAGAGGAAGCTAGCAGCCCACCAATGAGCATGACAGGCCGGCAGCCAAACTGGTTCACCATGATGCTGCATACTGGTCCTGGGAGGAAGCAGAGGAGACAGAGTAGGAGACCAGAAGAAGACAGGACAACTGGGAAGGGGCAGCCAGCCCAAGCAGAGTACTTGAGGAAGATGAACACTAATGACGGAGGTCACTACTTGGCTGCTTAGATGATAGATACATATCCGTTGGGCCCAGCCAAGGGAGAGAGGCTGCGGTGTGGAGACCTCTGCTTTGCCCTGCCTTCAGCCCCCTGTTCCCTGGGAACAAGATGGGCTTGATGTGCTGGGGCAGCACTTCAGCAATGGGAGCAAACCCCATGTCAACTGTCTGAGAGGCAGGTGGGGTGACCCCTGAGGTCTCCTGGCGCAGAGGAAACAGGCACATGAAATGCAGCACACTTCTAGAAGAGAAGTGGTGGGACATTTGTATTCTGCATGTTGGTTCATGACCAGGCCAGTGAGCGTGAGGAGAGCCCATGGGGACATGGTCTGGGCTTGTAGCAGGGTGGGGAAGGCACAAGTTGGGGAGGGGGAAGTGTGTCCAAGTATCACCTGTCCCGTAGAGCATGGCCAGCATGATGGAGGAGATCCAGGCTGTGTCACTGTAGCCCACATGGAAATCCTTCATGAGCTCCTTGAAGTAGACACTGACGGCTTTTGGGAAGGCATAGGAGAAGCCGGTGATCACAAAGCAGCCAAGGAGCACGATCCAGCCCCAGCCACCATCCGGGGGCTTCACGGGAGCTGGGAGCTGCCCTTCCTCTGGGTCAGGTCTCCCCATCGTCTAGCCTGGGAGGGGAAAGGCAGGCTGGGAGGAGGTAGGGCAACAGAGAGAGAGAGAAAGAGAGAGAAATCTCCAGGCACTGCAAGAAGAGAAGAGCAGAGCAGGCAAACATTTACCACAAGGTTTCTCTCCATGCCCACCATCTCCAAGCTCTGAAAGCCTCACTGGGGGACCACATCATCTCTGTGCACCTGCACCCTGCCAGGCAAGGCAGGATTGCTTCAGGGTGGGAGGTCAAGCCACAGCTGGGCAGAAGTGGGAAGGTCCCCCTGAATTTGGGGCAGCCCACAGCTCTGTAACCCCTGGTCAGATGCAGCCGAGCAGAGTCACAGCTCCCAGCTGAGACTGGAGAGCTGCATCTGATGTGGTGGGGCATCAGGATCTGCAGCACCCCAACTTGCTCCATATCCAGCCTTGCCTGCAGGCTGGTGCAAGGTCAGAGCCAGCAATGTGAACCCCTTTTGGCTTCTGAGATCTTCCTTTGAGCCTCTCCCGTCCCAGTCTGCTCTAGCTGGGAGCCCTCCAGGACCTGCCCTGCTACAGAAGCCTCCAGCAGTGAGGCCCAGGAGATCCATTAAGCCCACTGTGTTTTCCTCTGGGAGGCCACAGTGCACAGCCCTCTCCCTCACCCTCCCTTCCCCGCCGTGAGGGGCCAGATTTGGGAAATGGGTGAAGGAGGAGAGCACGGCAAACCGGTGGTTATTTGCATGCCAGAGAGATTAGAGCTCTGTACCTACATGGAGGGGCCGGAACAAAGCCTAAGCGGGGAGAAGGAGGGAATTAGAGGGGATGTCTTGTGAGTTGCTCTTGGGGCTCTTAAGCTGCCCAGGAATTTTGCTCCAGTTGGCTGCTGTGGGTATGTTTTTCTCATTTCTCCCCTAGGCACCAGGTCTCTGCCATCCCCCTTCCAGCACCATTGGCCTCAGTTTCTTGGTCAGCCAGGCTTATTTTCACACCTGTATGCAAAACCATCACTGGACTTTGATTATAGATGCTCCCAAGTAGCCTCAGACAGGCATTAGAAAGTAGGGGGGCTTTCTCCATGCCTGAGCTGGGCTTTGTGGGGTCCCGTTTGCCCTATCATCGTCCTGCTGGCAGTACACTCCCAACATGGGTCCTCTCTCCTCCCCAGCTCCCTTGGCTGAAGGACTACGAGATGGCAGCAACATCCCCATCCCTTGGCACTGGCAGTTGTAGGAAATGCCAGCACTCACATGCTGACTGGAGACTGCCGAGTGGACAAGGACACTCTTATGGATGGGACACACAGGCTAACACCTGGGAGTTTGGGATCTGGGTGTGTTTCTCAAGGAAGTCCCTCTTCTTCCTGTCCTCCAAGCAGTGGGGACGACTTGACCTGATTCCCATAGCTGCTGTTGCTCTGCATGTTAAACAAGTGCAAATCCTTTAGGCAAAAGCATGGATGGCACAAGTTGGGACAGAGCCCAGGTAAAGGGCCCTTGCTTGGCAAGAGGTGGTCCTACCCCATGACACCCCTGAATCTTGCAGAAGAGGAGAGCGACTGGTCTTTCTCAGGCTGCAGGAGGTTCAGCATGCAGAGCCAAGGCTGGAAACGGGCCTGGGAATTGCTCTGAGAGGGGTCTGAAACTGTAGTTTAGGGGATGCTGGAGGAGGGGCTTGCAAGACAAGACAACTAGGTCAGTTCTGGACCCCTCAGCAAGGGACATGGCACCTGCACCCACAGTGCATCAACGTGAGGAGGCACAAAATGGTCTCGGCCGGCTGTTTTTAGTCAGGTGCTCAAGCCAAGGTTGACCTGTGGAGGGAAGGGTGGGATAAGAGTCACCAGCCACCCTCAGCGGTATCCCTCCTTCCCCTCTGGGGGGCCCTTGCTCCT
Source organism: Gymnogyps californianus (assembly GCF_018139145.2). Classification (NCBI taxonomy): domain Eukaryota; kingdom Metazoa; phylum Chordata; class Aves; order Accipitriformes; family Cathartidae; genus Gymnogyps; species Gymnogyps californianus. The sequence goes on from NC_059471.1 coordinate 161,365,088, forward strand.
GAAAACGCAGGGGGGTTGTTCACTGCAGCACCCAGGTGTCTGCCACCACCATGGGTCCCTGCAGCAGGGCTCCCCACACCTTCAGGACCCCATCAGCCATGAAAAAAGGGAGCAGGATCTGGCTCTGAGCATGGATTGGGGCAGGCCTGCTGGATGGCCGTATCCTAACAGCTCTCAGGCTGAACCACAGGGGCCGGTGCAGGTTACTCCAGTCTCTCCCCCCCATCCTAGGTCTCAGGGACTGTGGCAAGGGGCAGAGGCATGAACTGAGAACAGGGTGCTATAAAGACATTTTCAAGGCAAAGAATCATTGCAAGGAAGAAAAGATTAATTATACACTCTCCAGACACCCATACCTCCCCCTCTCACACCCTTTCTGGTGTTATCTGGATCACTGGCACCCGGACAGCCAGACTGAACAGTCTCGCTTAGCTTCTGCCATTACCCACCTGCTGCTCCTCTCCCAGCTCCACCTGACTGACAAGCTAGGTACAGCTGTACAAAAGGCAACCTGCTGCAAAAGCGCAATGATTTCTCAATCAGCGCTGGTGCTCCACCACTGCACCATCTGCTGCACACAGCTACTTCAAATGAGGGTGACTGCCACCAAACATACCCTGAGCCTTTTTATCCAAGCCACTCTCCCAGCCTCGCTCTTCTTGATCTCATCCTGCACCACAAATGAAATGAATCAATCAAACCATTGCAATTCATCTTTTTTTTTTCCCCCAGCTTCCTAGCAAGAAAATATTTGTCCATCTGTAGCATGCTCTTCAGAGATTTCTGTAGCATCGCCTGTCAATGATGAATCTATGGCGTCTGATTTTGAAGAGCGTGTTAGACAAATATCCATCAGTACTGCTTGAGTTTGGAGCTGGATGGATACCTCTACAGGAGCCACTTGCTCAGTGCTACAGAACCGTACAGCAAGGCATGAAAGGGCTTTTACCTGCCTGCAGCTAGATGTTGGCTGAAAAAGATGAGGTGCACCAGAGAAGCTCACCTGTGCAGATGCCTCGAAGGCCAATATGCTACAGCACAGCTCTGCTGGAGATTTATCCCACCTCTGAGCCAGGCAGTTCAGAGCTGCCTTGTTCCTAATGCCGTGGCACATATGCTAGTTCTTCTGCTCACGGCTGCACACGGTGGTCACACCATGTACCCTGCACCTGCCTTTGCGTGCTCTACAGCTTGCTATTATTTTCTCCTCAGTTAAGGAGCTTTATTCACAGGTAAAAATACCACGTGGAAGTTCACATGCACCTAAAAGCTCATCAGCATGGGCACCTGCCCTTCCCTGTGCATCACAGGCAGGTGGGCCAGAGCAGGCACTGCCGCAGAGCTAGCTGCAGGTGAGTGCCAGGAGAAGACTTGTGCCAACACCAAAAGTCACGAGCCCGGGTTGGGAGGGCGAAGGCCACAGCAGGTTCAGCTGTGGCTGCCAGTCCCTGGATGCACACAGAGTACAGAGCAGCCAGTGCTGGACGATGCCCAGCAAAGCCCCACTGTGCCAGGCAAGCTGCACCCGGGAAGGTCCACGTAAATGCTAGGATGGCTTCTAGTCCCTCCACACAGTACGGATGGGGTGGGGGGTCTGTTTATTAAATGCAAGGGCCACGATTCATGCCACCAGCCTCCCCAGCCCACAGACAACACCCTGGGAAAGCATTTGTTAGAGAATTAAATGAGTGCAGGCCTGGGACAAGCTGTCCAGTCGGCAGCCAGTGCCAGGATGCAAGCATCCCTCCGCGCCACTGACCTGCACAGCAAAGCGACGACCTCCCGAACACGGGCTGAGCCTCCGAGGGCCAAGCGGACCCGTCAGCAGCACTCCCTTCTCCCTCTGGCTGGCACTCCCTGGCCCTGGACGAGGGTGCCCAGTTAGATGGTCCTGCTGGCTCTTTGCTCCATGGTGGGCATGCTGTCAGCCAGGCACGGGGCGATGTCTGCAGGAATCCAGCACCCGTCGAGCGGTCTCTTGTGCCCCACTCCTTCCTTCAGGGCAACTATGTCCTCACTGGAGAGCTAATCCTCCTCTCAGCCTGCTTTCCTCCAGCTCTGATGCTGCCCAGCAAAGCCGCCTGTGGCCAATCTGGGGGGATGCCCCACACGGGGGACCCCCTCGCCTCCTGCGGGTGCAGGTAGTGCCCCACGGCGCTCCCAGCGTGGACGTGGGTCAGCAGCCGCTTATGGTTTCAGGTTGGCAGAGACTGGCAGCTGCTGAGCGGGCAGAAAGCACTTCTCCAGTTTTAAGAGGCTTTTCCAGCCAATGGGGAGGAGGTGGCTGCCTGCCGCGGCCCGAATCCCCCAGTAATCCCGCTGCCCAGGGGCTCCTCGCCTTTCCCCCAGCAGAGCAGGGCAGGTTGGCAGGGCAGATTCGGAGGGGCCGAGGTGGGAGGAAGCAGGGTGAGGGTGGGGGATGCTGGTGATGGACCCAGCCAGGAGGGAGGGTGCCGGGGAGGGGGGGCAGTGGAGGATGAGGGCACGGGCCCATGGTTCAGTAAGGGGCAAAATGGGGAAGGGGCTGCTTTCGAAGCCCCCCACTGCTTCCTCAGCCGCCAGCCAGAAGGATGGAGAAGCGCTGGCGTGGTTTTGTGGGGCATATGCCCAGCAGAGAAGGAAGACAAGGTGAACTGGCTGAGGAATCACCACCATCCATGGCTCAGAGTGCCGGATCCAGCCCACCACTGGCAGCTCACTAAACCCCCCCTCAAAACAAATCCCCTCAGTGGCTGCCACCCGGAAGGGGGTCTGGCAGGTGCCGGGGACGAGCCAGTCTCCGGCCATGCATGGGAGAACCCATTTTACCTCCAGGGAGGGGGCCGGGGCTCACCCCAGGTGGGGCTTTGGGAGGGAAAGGCCCAGGCTGTAAACCTCCAAAGCCCCTCAGCCTCCTGGTGGCAGGGCAGCGGGGGGGCCTGCGGGGGCTTTGCAGTGCTCGCAGCCAGGGTTTAATTTCTATTAATAAGGCTAATCGGCTAAAGCCCTGGCCATCGCTCGCACTCCCTCCCTCGCCCGCACCGCCTCTCCCATGAGGGCTCCCCCAGCACATGTAGGGCATCCTCCGCCGTGGGGCCGGACTGGTGGGGCCCCCACAGGTCCCAGGGGAATGTTCCCCCCCCGCCACCAAGCAGCCCCGGGGTGCCCCTGCCCAGCAGCAGGTGAGGAGAAGATGGCTGCCAGGCCTTGTCCTTCCGGGCAAGGCCTGCCCATGCATGGCAGCCGGGAAGCAGGGGCTTGCTGCCCTCCAGCGGCAGGACAGCCGGGGGGGGCCCAGGGGTGGCCAGCAGTGGGTCGTGCAGCCCTCCTGGTGCCCTCCATATCCACCCTGGCCCCCTGGGCTGGCAGCCACCCCATCTGGAGCCACGGCACTGTGGCGTTCAATGCCCTGACCATGGGCAGCCATCATGGCCACAGTGCTGGTGGGGATCCCACATCCTCCTCCCGCTGTGTCCTCTGACGAAGTTGGACATCACCCTGGCCGCTGGGATGGCTGCAGAAGTGGCATTCTCCATTTTATTTAAAAAAAAAGAAAAAAACAAATCTTTTCTGGAGGACAATAGGCGAAGGAGCAGGGCAGAGGCGCTGGGCACTGTCACTTGCCCCTACCTTGCCCCAGGGCTGCCCAGACAGGGAAGGGGCCGCGCCAGGGGCGAGAAGGGGCAGATGCTGCTACAAACGGACACAGTTGCCAAAGGGGCCAAGAGCAGAGAGCTGCACGCTGCAGACCCCGTCAGCCAGACCACATCGCTAGAAGCCTTCTTGTGGCCTCGTCCCTTCGGGGTTCATTATTCTGGTAGCAAAGGGACTGTTCGGTGAACGTCCTTCTCTGCCCACAGCAGGGCTAGCAAAGCTTTGTCTTCGTCATCTTGCTAGCGCTGCCCCATGCCACAGATGATCTTAGCCATCGGTCCCTCCGCCTCACAGACAGGCAGCATCCCCTCTCCCAGGCCACCAGCACCAGTAACAGCAGACTTCTCCCACTAAAGTACAGTAACATCACACGGGGTGGGGGGCCGACGGGGGGGGGGTCAAAAAATAGCCGCAGGGGTCTGCTGCTGGCTAAAGCATGCCAGACAGCCAGGCAAGAGGGGTCCTGATGTCCCAGAAGGAAGGGAGGGAAAGAGAGAGGTTACTCCGTGAGTGGTAGTACTAGGTCGGTGCCCAGCTGGGGGTCGCAGCCCGTCGCTTGTATGCCTCCCCCTTCCCTGCTGAAATTCTCCGCCATCCACAGCCCTGCTTCATCGGATGATGGGTGCCGAGCGGTCATTGGTGACTGTGGGACGCAGCTTGACTGTGGCAAAGGGGTTGGTACCTCTGGAAGGGGAAAGGAAACAGGCAACCATCAGGAAATCTGCAAAGACCATGCAGGGGTCCCACTGACCAAGCAAAGGCTATTTAGTCCTGCCAGATGCCAAGGAGGAGAGTGTGGTAAAGCTCGCTGCTGAGTATTTTCTCCCTCCTTAACACACCCTGCTGCAGGTTCCCCTGTGGTTCCCCTTGGGCTCTCCTCAGGGCTTCTCACCTTCCCTCTTCCATAGGATGAAGAAGGGACACTAGCATAAGGCTGTCCTTTGTGGTAGCACTCTATACTTGCGGCCCCTGACCCTCCAAGAAAGGAGTCAGGGAGCAGAAAGAGGCCACACCACCATGCCAGAAACATGGAGACACCAACCCAGCTGCAGGGGGAAGGAAAGCAGGGATTTATGGCAAGTCTCATCTCCACAGACCTGACTCATCAAAGCTAAAAGCCACATCCCTTAGGTCTCAGCCCTTTCCAAGCAGGCAGAGCTGCACAAATCGTGTAGCTCCACACTCAGGCTGCGAGCTGCTATTGTGGCTCTTGCAGAATGAGTGGGAAGGAGCATGCAGGTCTGGCCATATGCTCAGGGTGCTCAGGTCCTACTTCGTATTACCAGAGGTAGGAGAGAGCCTTCCCAGTCAGCAGAGGCCAGAATGGCCCACCTCTGCCTCCTGTCCTGGAAGGTGGGTTGTGCATTGCTTTCCTCCAGACACTTCCCTGTTTCCTCCCACATTTGATAATCCAAAAGAGTAAACAATAATAGCATTGTAATAATGTCCCCCCCCCACTCCGTTTGATGATTCCAGAGCAGAGCTCCACGCCTCACTCACCGTGGGAAGAGTTCAGGGGGCTGGTCGAATACTCCTGATTTCTGCAGTGAAAAAAAAGGCAGCAGTGAGCGATCTGGGGTGGGGAATAGAGAGACAGAAGTGGGGCAGGAGACACCACACACACGGAGGCTATTTCACAAAACACTTAAGTGAGTTAGGAGCCCAAGTCCTATTAACAGGGCTTTGACTCCTTATTCATTCAAGCTTTGCAAAAGCCCACAAATTCACCGCTACAGATAACATCCTGATTTCTGTGGTGGGGGGTTGTCCCTACACCACAGGTTCCCTATTCCCCTAGGACACCTCCCTTTGTCTTGGGGAAGAAAGGACATGCCTCAGATCCCCAAAGTGTCATGTCTGAAGAGCACAGCAAACAGTGACACTCTGAGCTACATTTCACCCTGCCAGCACAGCCAGAGATGCCCCCTCATGTTGCCCACACACCCTGGCAAAGAGTTTATCGTCAGTGCCCTCACATGCTTCCTGCATCCACAGGGAACTCAAGAGCTGTAGCTACCTACCCTACACCACATACTGCTTAAATGTGGACCAACCTGATGGAGAAAGACAGACCCAGGCCCTATGGCCCTTATTCTTGGCCAGTAGATAGTGAAGGATCAGTGACAACTGGTCTGCTAAAGTATGCCAGTTTCTGTAGCTGGTGGCAGACAAGAAAGCCTGTGTTCCAGCTGGGAAGTCAAACACACACCCATTTGCTCCTGGCTCAACTGGAGGATGTCTTGGGCATAAGTTTAGAGCAAGGCTAAGTCTTTCCAAACTTCTAATGAGGCTCAATCGCTCTGCCATGGTACTCCAAATGCTCCACACACTTCATTGCTCAATCCCAGATCTATCCCTACACCCTAGCCCTGGGACCAGATGGAAACCAGTGACCCAGAGGCGGGGATAGGCTGCAGAGCCTGTTCCCCTCTGTGTTGTGCAGCCTGTCCCTGAAACCACAGAGCAGGACATGAAGGGGAAAAAAGGAGTAATTAAATGTTGCATTTTTCAGTCCTTTGAGCCATCCAGTTGCTTGTAACCTCGCACTGGCCTGGGACCAGTGACCAGAGATGAGGTTTCCCAGCCTCCTAGGAGGCTGAGCAAGTAATGCCCCACAGGCAGCAGCGCTCTTCCCTCTCCCAGGTCCTCACCTTTAACTGTCCTCAACTTTAACTTTGTCCTCACCAGTCAATTCCCCACAGCTGGAAGCAGTGATAAGTGGAGGGTTTCCTTCTCAGTACACCATCCATAAGCCATGGGTTGGACACAGCTTGTTCTAAGGCTCTCCAAAATGGCTGAGCCCTCAGCCTTTGCCCCTAGCTTTTCCCCTATCCCAGCTGTGACTTTAACCCGACTCTTGCTTGAATTTAGAAGAGGAGCCCTATGAAACGCCTCTCCATTCTCTGAAGGGAGAAGAAGGATGGCATCTCTGTTAGCTGGTCACCCGCTCCCAGCCCAGCCTGATCACTCCATGGTCCTACTATTAGCAGAAAGAGGTGCTGCCCTGGAGCCACCAGAAATCAGGCTGGGAGGTCATGGAGAAAAGGACTGAACTGAAGGGTCCCTGGTGAGCAAAAAGAGAAAGAAATGAGAAGGGCAGGGGCAGAAAAGCAGTCCCTTGAAGGAGCAAAGCCAGGCACTGAGGATCTGCACACACAAGGCTGAGTGGCAGGGGCCACTAGGACATGGTGGCATGTGAACAGACTGGGTGAGAATGGCCAGGGCTAGCAAGACCCCTTAGCTCAGGAAGGGAGGAGGTCACACACCAACATCTGGAAGGTGATTTTTTTTCTCTACAGGCCAATGCACAAAAGGTGTGCCTTGGAGGATGAAAGTCAAACGTGCCCACTCCACACACCCCCACCAGTCACTCCTCCTGCACTCACCTTGGAGCCAGAACTGACCAGGGTGGCCCCCCCACTCTGGTGACTGCTGGCACCCACAGAGAGGGGAGGTGGGTTCGGCAAACTGGGCTGGGCAGCGGCAGGCCAGTAATTGCTAGAGGAAGGAGTGCTGGGACGGTCCAGGATGTCATCCATACTGTGACTGCTTCGCAGTGGGAAGGACCTGAGCAAGAGGAGAAGACAGTGGGGTGAGAGTCACAGAGCAAGGAATAGGGAGCAGCACAGGTGCTAGCCACAACATTTATCTGTGGGATATCTCTGGAGAAAATACACATGGCTTGGCCCAGTCACAAGCGCCTTTGAGAAGATATTGCACATGTTAGGGGAGCCATCTAGGGTAAGCCTGTGAGATCTCAGGGCACGGCGAGGCTCTCAGCAGATGCTCCAGCATGGGAGCACTGCAGCTCTCCACGAGGCACACCTCAAACAGGTACCCCACTGGTGTTAGTGACCTACCAGGAGCCACTGCAGCTCCTGCCTGGCCAATTGCTCTCCTGTTACCTGGTAGCTGGCTCCTCCATCTCCCTCGCATCCTCCAGAGGCTTGACATAAGCTTCGGGGAACCAGCCGCATCTAGGGCACAGGAACAGAGACGAATGAGGTCCAGGCAACCACGGTTTGTGGTTCTTCAGATCCAGCTGCCCAGCACTCCTGATCTACACCCACCCCACACATCAGCCAAACCGCCGCTGCCGCTACCACGTGTGACAGGGTTTCTGCACATCTTTCACCCCTAGGTGGGGTACGGGGTTATTGCGAGACAGTTCTTGAGCTTGGAGCAGGACTCGCTTATCTCAGAGGCCGTGCAAAATCCATGCTCCCGGGAGCAATGCCGGTGCAATCCAGGAAGAGACACTCTAACTGAGCGCAATCACAAGGAAGCCAAGGCCAGCGCACAAGGAAGCTGTGGAAATCCCTTCTCCTCAGGGCAAAGCAGCTCCGCCCCAGAAAACCCCCGCAAAGAAAGGCACTGCTCTTGCTCATCTCACATCTGAGTGTGAGCTTCCCTGCAGAGCATGGTGCAGGGATCCCAGGTGGAACAGGGCAGGCTTTACACACAGGCGTTGGCCAGCAGTGCCACGGGGAGTAATTCAGTAAGCACTGGGTGCAGCAGTTTCCATGCCCTGTCTGTGCTGGAGGCTGCGGCGGCATTTGCGGTGTGAGCCGAGAAATGCCAGGCCTCTCAGGTAACTCCAGCAGTTCACGGCCCTGAGCTGGGTCCCATGACAGGATTCACTCAGTCATGCAAGCCGGGAAGGGGTCACTGCGTCTCTGGCTCTTCCATCCAAAGCCCATGGAGCTTTCTCAGGCAGCTCATCCACACTAGCCGTGCCCCACTGCATCTCCTCGGCTTGGAGAGCCCCCATGCTAGGCACAGCCCATGACTGAGGACGTGGCGATGTCTCAGCCAGATGGCAGGTGAGACACAGTGCCCAGGCCATGCCGGGAGGGGAGGGGGGAGATAATTTCAGGCTTAAGCCTCCCAGCTCCAGACCTGACAAGCCTGCATCAGCCTGCCAGGCCGATTTACAGCGCCGAAGTCACGTACGTGGATGAGCCCTCCAGCTTGCCATACAGCCAGCCGTTCTGCGCGTCCGGCATCAGCACCGTGATGACATCCCCAGGGTCAAACCGTAGCAGGGTCCGGTTGGCACCCGTCACATGGGGCACGATAGCCTGCACTCTTGCCGTGCCGCTCCTCCTCCTGCCTTCGGTGCTGCTGCTGGCCTCGCCAAAGGAACCCGAACGGGAGACACGGCCCGTAGGGAGCAAACCTGCAGGAAGGCATCGGAGGGGTCTGGCTGGAGTTCAGCATCCTCCTGCAAGACCCACGCCTCCTCGAAGGGGCCAGCGCTTCCCCAGACAAGTAATTATCCTAGAGGAGTAGATGGCCTTTCTCTGCCAGCAGAGAGCAGGGCATAGTGTGGGAAAGGGTAAAACATTCACCTTGCAGGAGAAAATCAACTCAAGCTGAAACCACTTGCTTTGCACTATGTCCTCTTGGGCCAGATGTCTAGGGCACAGACACTGCCTGCTAAATGACTGGCTGATGTCTCTCTTCTCAACCCTGCTAAAGCAACTGAGAATTTGGGCCGTTTTCCTCTCCCTCTGCCCTTTTTTTTTTTTTAAACACTTTAAGCTAAAATTTTTCAGGAAGGAAAAGCAAGTGAGACATGAGGTAACTGGCTGGGTTTTGTGGGGCAGGGTAATATTTAATCTGGTAGCGCAAAGGAAGGTGCATTACCAACACGGGAACTCCAGTAAGAACCAGCCCTCATGGTTCAAGGAGCCTTGAAAATTGCACACCTGTGGGTTCCCCCCCTCACACGGCCAGCCAGGAAACCTGGCCTTGTCCTGGATGGACCCTGCTCTGAAGGTTGTGCTCACCCCCTGCTTCATTCAGCCTTGCCCTCCTCAGCTCCCATATGCACTGCCCTCTCACCGTGCCCAGGAATGTGGCTGAGGACCGGTGGTCTGACAGAGTGGTGGTCCCTCCCCAAACCCAACCCTGTTCCCAGAGAGGCCCAGCCCCTGCATCTTTCCACAGCATTGCTCCCAGACATGGGTCATACTGGCTGATGGTGTCCTCCGCAGTGGTCGCCTGGGGGGCTCTGGTTGAGGAGACAGTCTCATTTCTGGAGGCTCCGGAGAGAAGACGCTGGATCTGCTCCCAGTCATGGGAGAAGCAAAGTCCCCAAGGGGTCTCTGGGGCTGTTGGAAGGAAAGGAAGCTGAATGCATACCCACAGGGGCTGTGTTAAGCGGGAGATGCTCTGAGAGACACCCAGTCCCTCTCAGAAAGCCAAACCCAGCACGTTCCCCCACTGCAGCCCATACACACGCTTCCCTTCATCTTGGCCAGGAAAGGCCATGAAAGCTGGACAAGGCAGCAAGTACCACGGTTGGTGAAGGACTGGCCTTGCCCTGCAGCCTGAAAGGGGCAGCCGCAGCCTCACCACCATAGAATCATAGAATAGTTTGGGTTGGAAGGGACGTTTAAAGGTCATCTAGTCCAACCCCCCCACAATGAGCAGGGACATCTTCAACTAGATCAGGTTGCTGAGAGCCCCGTCCAACCTGACCTTGAATGTTTCCAGGGATGGGGCATCTACTACCTCTCTGGGCAACCTGTTCCAGTGTTTCACCAAGCAAGGTGGAGGCTGTCTGTGGGCTCCTCACCATCTCAAGGTGGGTGGGGGTGAGCCGGCCCGATGGATACCCCTGGCCATGGGAGGCTGTGAGAAGACCCTGCGAGTGGCTGTTTGAGGGGTTGCGGCTGGCCTCCAGCTGCTCCTTCCACTGTGGTGCCTTGGTCTGGATCATGCCCCGAGCCTGGGGAGAGAGAGAAGAAGAGGGGGTGATGGACAGGGCTAAACAGCTACAGAGGGAGCCGAGGGCTGCCACGTGCATTAGATTAGGGACCAGGTCCTCCTACAATTAGGTTTGTGGCAACGGCCAAACAGAGCCCCGCAGGAGTGAATTTCTAGGACGGCACCCTCCAGCAGAGATCTCGTAGTCCCAAAGACCCTGCTATGAACACCTACATCACCCTTCCCTCTCCCATTGCTCACACACCCAGTTAACCCCGTGTCAGCACCATCCTCAGCCCCAGCCACGCTCTCCCAGCCTAGTACAGTCAGCCTAGACCCCACAGCAAAAAATGGAGTTTCCCACCCAGTCCATGCACAGACGTTGCCTTCACCCAAGGGGTGGCTCAGCCCTCACTCCCTCCTGCCTGCATGCTCTCCCTCCAGCCATGCTGCCTGCTCCCCCAGCTCTGTTCCCTGGCACGCCAGGGCCGCACCCTGCTGTAAAACTGGAGGAGAGTGTTGTAGAGCATCTGGTGCTTTTCAGCCAGGAAGCGGTAGCGCCGTTTCTCCTCCAGTTCAGCCTCCCTCTGGCTCTCAGAGACGAACGTCTGCAGGTCTGAGCGCAGTCGCATCACATTCTCCTGGGCCACAGGGGAAAGAGGGAGGAAGGGATCAGCATAAATCCAGCAGAGTGGGCTCACACATGGCAGGGGAAGGGCTGAAACAGGTCGTCGTGTCTATCAGCTTCCCAGTCCACTCACAGTGCTGGAGCAGCACAGAGGAGCTAGAGTAGAGTGTTAGGGACTAAGTCCTTGCACACTGACGCTTGTTAAATGAGGAAAGAGCTTGGCAGGAGTGAGCATCACAGGTCAGCAGCATCCTGTAGAAAAGGAGTTTCCTCCTTTCCAGATAAGCCTGCTGCCTTTTGAATGTCAGGGTCAACCCCTTGGCTTTTAAGGAAGGACAAGGTTGCTGAGAAATCAGCCCTGGCTCCAGAGAAATCATCCAGTTCTTTTTCCAACTCCCCTTCCTGCAATCACTGCTCACCTTCATCTCCCGGACATTTTTATCATGGGCCCTCTCCATTCTCCACAGCTCTGCCATGCACTTATCCAGGTTGGCGGCTCTGCGCTGGTACTCCAGCTCATACTGCTTCTGGCTCTCCTGCCAGGGAGAAACCAGGCTTGGTGAAGAACCAGAGACCCTGCCACGCTGTGATGCAGCAAGGGTCCTGCTCTGATGGGTGGTTGAACATCTGAGTCCCCCTGAAATCAGGCTTCACCTGGACCTCTTATAAAAAGTCTTTCTTTACCTTTCTCTTCATTTTGAAGGCCCCAGAGTGCTGATGAACCTCAATATCTCAGGAGCAAGAACTGGCACCCAGCTCCCCTGGCACGGGGGGCAAGCCCCTAGGCCTCTGTCTCCCTCCATGACACTACCCACCAGCACGGCCAGCTGGGCCACAACGGCACAGCACCCACCCCCATGCACAGGCTGTGGTTTGGGGAAGCTGGGAACTCTGCTTTTGGGATGCCGAGTCTCTCAGCCCCGTTGAAGCATTTGGCAAGTCCCACTGCACAAAGAACAGTCGCCTGCCCTCTTTAGCCCTCTATCATCAGCCAAACTAGGGGGGGTTTGGTCCATGATGGGTGAAGAAGATAAGACCCCCTAACTCCCGCTGAGGGAAGTCAAGGAGACACCTCAAGTGCTCAAGCAAAAGCCCTTGGGTGGAGGGGAGAGGGAAACGAGCAGGGTTGAGGAGGAGAAGGTTTTTCATCACTCACACTGATGAACTGCACGTCCATTTTGGTGTTCTTCTCCATGTGCTGCAGCAGGTCCACGTGGAAGGTCTGAGCCTGGAACAGGCGAAGGAGCCATCACCCTCATCCCTTCGCCATATAGGGTGTTACACGCACTACGGTGAGGGGTGGCTTGTAAAACCTGCAGAGCTAGTGACTCTCTTGCCACCTGGACCCCATACGGAAGCCAGAAATGGGCACATCAGGGCTACCGTGGAGCAGCCCTGCAGCCTGGGGGTCAGCGCTCAGCACCCACCTGGCCGTCAACCCTCGAGCTTCAGCACGGGCACAAACAGCAGTGTCTGGAGGGGTTAACATTCCCTCCACTCCTGTCCCACCACTGCCACCCAGGGAAAGAGAGGACAGTCTCGCTGCATCTTCAGAGCCAGGCATTGCTCTAGTCTACCGCACACCTGCCACCATGCTTGTGGAGAGGTGGTGACAGTCCACCAACGGCACCAGACATTGAACACGAGCCAGGCTCTGGGCATGCCAGCTCGGTAACACACCTCTGTCACACACAGCAGGGACAGCAGGGAGGCAGGCACCTGCCAGCAGGCATGTGAGAGGGCAGGAGATGGGGCAAACTGGGCAAATGCTGGCAAGCTGTGGTTAAGGAAGTCCCTTTTTTTCCCCAGCTGCACCAGCCCTCAGGAAAACCACTCACCACAACTTCCAAATCAGAGCTCAGGAGTCTCTGCGTGTCCGACATCTGCATCAGAATTTCACCTTCAGGGAAAGAGACAGGAGAGGGTGGAAAAATCCTGCAGCCATTTCCTTGTGTGCCCAAGGAGGCAGACCAGCAGCGTACAACTCAGGCTGATGATATACGGGTGTGAAAGTCCAACAGATATCGCAACGCACTGCTCTCTGCACCCTGAGAGAGGCTGTTAGCCTTCCTCCCCAGGGCTCAGCTCCACCACCACTCCCCAGGCACTGCCAACATGGGGTTGCCCCAGCCCACGAAGCTGCCAGACCAGTGCTCTGCTACAGCCCCAGGTGCTGACAGGGAGCCTCAGTTCTGCCATCGGCTCTGGTGCTGGGTTTCACTCTGCTACAGCCCCTACAAGCCCCATTTCTAACCCCAATGGCACCCCAGCTGCAGTGCATGGTTCTGGCTGTCCTACAGGAAAGCAGCTACAGCACCTGCTGCTGATGCTGTGTGGGGTCCCGCTTCACTGGTGTTGGTATTATGAAACCAGGAAAGGAAGAGACTGATGACAGGGAGCAGAGGAGTGAGCTGGGTGGTGCAGATGATGACAGGAGTCTGCAGAAGGGACACATCTGCTGGAAGCTTTTTACTAAAATGTTCAGCAGTAAAGCAGTTCCCTGACCATATTTTCAGCAGCCATCATTAGGCTTGTCCTGGTTTTGGCTGGGACAGAGTTAATTCTCTTCTTAGTAGCCGGTGCAGTGCTGTGTTTTGGATTTAGTGTGAGAATAATGTTGATAACACTCTGATGTTTTAGTTGTTGCTAAGTAGTGCTTATCTTAAGCCAAGGATTTTTCAGTTTCCCATGCTCTGCCAGCAAGCAGGTGTGCAAGAAGCTGGGAGGGAGCATAGCCGGGGCAGCTGACCTGAACTAGCCAAAGGGGTATTCCATACCACGGAACGTCATGCCCAGTATATAAACAGGGGGGAGTTGGCCGGGAGGCACGGATCGCGGCTCCGGCATTGGTCAGCGGGTGGTGAGCAATCGCATTGTGCATCACTTGTCTTTTCTTGGGTGTTATTTCTTTTTTTGTTGTATCCCTTTTCATTACAATTATTATTATTCTTAGTTAGTAGTGTATTTTATTTTTACTCTAGTTATTAAACTGTTCTTATCTCAACCCACGAGTTTTACTTTTTTTCCTTTCCTCCTCCCCACCCCACTTGGAGGGGGAAGGGGGAAGCGGCTGCGTGGTGCTTAGTTGCTGGCTGCAGAATTATTTGCACTGCTGAGTGTAAGCCCCTCAGCTCCAAGCTGCCATTTCAGCTGGCTGCAGGCTCAGGAGGCAACAGCCCATCAGCTGTTGTCGGACCATGCTCTCCAGCTTTTCCCTCACACTTGCAAGGCAGAGCAAAATGGTTCCTCCAAGATGAAAACTTCAGCTCTCAGGGCAGGATGCCTCAGCAAGGACTGGTTTCCATGAGAAGTCCACTGCTGGAGGTCCCTCCCAGGACCTGGGCTCAGTCATTGATCTCAGAGAGATACAGGGGAGAGTGCCGGGGCCTTGGGGGATATTCAAGGATACACAATAAATTTGACTCTCACCGCCTGGACAGGGCCTGGCACTGTGAGACACCATTTAGAGGAGCTGTCTTCCTTTCCCCAATACGTGGAAAGGGACTAGCTAAGGGGGAAGGTCAAAAAAATTAACTGTGGCTCATCACAGGACAGAGAATGGCGAGCGGGAGAGCCTTACCCAGCACGTGTGAGGTGGAGCTCTGCAGCGCTTGCACCCCAATCTTCTCAATCGCCTTAAAATACACTTCAGCCGCTTTGGATAATGCTGTGAGGAGAGGAGAGGGGAGGTAAGGATCTGGCCTGCCCTCCCACCATCACCAGCCTCAGCAAGCAGCTCACAGGACAGCCACCCCCTGGTACCTCGCCTATAGGCAAGGGCACCCCATCTCTCCCCATCTGTGCCTAATAACAGCAGCAGGTCCTGGAGCAGGAGAAAAGTGAGTAAGAGCAGCTGAGGACATGCCATGGGGGGGACCAGCAGCCTTGCCCTGGGTGACAGCAGTCCCTCCTGACGCACAGCGGACACCCAGGATGGATGCAGCAGCACGATCTGGAGCCTGGGCCATGTGGGACCCCACTCACCGTGGAAGGCACGCAGGTAGTTGTTCCCCAGGTACACCAGGTTCTCCAGCGCGGGGTTGAACTGCTCCAGAATACTCTGTGGCCAGGCAGAAGCACATTAACACCAGCCTTCCCCATGCCCCAGAGACCTCAGCAGGTCAATGCCCTCCCACTGCGGTCTGGCTGGGTGCAGCAGGGACCCAGAGAGCTCCCCCAGCCACGACACGGGACGGCCGTGGTGATGTACAGCCGTGCACAGTCAGCTCCCTGTATCAGAGGTAGCTGGGACCTTCAGCTGCCCTGAGTCTTCTCCAGCCAGCCAGGAGAGGAGCAATGCCAGAGGGCAAGGTAGCTTGCTGGAGAGCCAAGTGGTTACCTGAAGATGGCTTTCTCCCAAGTCCCCACACCCACTGCAGACAGGGGAGTAACTGCAAGGGGATCTGAGCAGCCTCTACCGTCACCCCTGAGCCTGTTGGGGTGAGGGCCACCACTTATTACCCAGGCATGAACACGACTTTTTCCTGGCCAGGATTTGGTGCACTGCCAGAGTCAGCAGCTTGCTAAGAGAAGGGATGAACTGCTTCAGTCCAGCCTCTCTGCTCTTACCTGCTGTATGTATCAAAGGTGTTTATTGCCTACAGCAGAGAAGACCAGAGGCTGGAATAAGCAATTCCCCCTTCTCCCAGCCCTCACCACCTTGGTGCAGCACCGATGTGCGTAGGGAAGCGTTCATGAGATCAGACTGCTCTTTCCAGCAAAGGGGAAAACGGCTGCCTGAGCTCCAGCTTCCTACCGGCAACCAAGGCATGCCACCCTTCATAAACATGCTCTGTGTCCAAACCACCCTGGTTGCTCAGTTCCTTCCCAGATCTGAGCAACAATCCCGGCCTTAAGACCCACATCACCCTCCCCTCCTGCCAGCTGTCCGCTCTCAAACACAGCCCAGAGCCCACAGGAACTGCTGTAGTTCAGCCCAGGGACAGATCCAGCCCTTAGCTGCCCACCCTTCAAGGCAGCCTTTGGCAGAAAACAGCTCTTCTCCTCCCCTCGCACCTCTCCCCTAGGCAGACAGGAGCAGCCTCTGGTGTCTGCACTCACCTTATAGATGGAGATGGTGGATCTGTAGGACAGGTCCATCTCCGGAGCCTTTTCCCTCTCCCACAGAGAAGCAAGGAGCAAAGAAGAGCACAAGGTGCTATACTGGCCCGGAGGACTCTGCTTCTGCACAGCCGGCTGGATGGAAAGAGCCCGTCAGTGGCAAGGTAGGACAGCAGGAAGACACAGACGTGGTACAAAGGGAATGGAGCACCGCTGGAGTTTAATAATTCACCAGCCAAGAGGCTGGAACTTGATCTCTGGAAGTAACCGGACTCTGGGGAGAGAGGAATCCTGCAACAGCCAGCAAGGGCATGTGACCGCCTCCTTGCATTATTGATTGCTGGCTCGGTACCCAGCTCTCCCTGCCCTGACACCTGCGGAGCCAGCCACCTGCCAGAGTAACCGCCTTATGGCTCGCTGCCTCCGTCACTGCCACCACTCGCAGGCGGCTCACTCGGCCTCGCTGTGCTTGCAGAGCATCTTCAGATCCCTCGCACACAGCTTGTGATCGCAGGCAGCAAATAGCAGGGGCTGGGGGGAAACGTAAGGAAAGCTCAAAACAGGTTTCACCTCTTCCCTGCCCGCTATTCCCCCACCCCAGGCCTCAGCCCTCCAGCTCTTAGAATCCCTCCCACTCCTGGTCTCGATGAGACTCCCTAACGGTGGGCACAAGCCTGCGTCTGAACCCTCCTGCTCTCCCTGCCTGTGTGCAAGGAGCCCAAGCACAGCATCACTCCGGGAAGTCCCTGCAGATGGTGCAGGCTTATAGAGGGGCAGAATGCAAGCCAGGGGCAAAAAGCAGAAAGGAGCTCATGTTCTCTCCATCCCAAGATGTGGAGTTTTGTTTTTCCACAGGAAGGTAAGCCCCTCCGTTACGTAGGAAAAAGAAAACCTTTACTCCACATTAAAAGCCCCTTAATTCCACAATCTCATTTGTGAAAGTGACTATCAGAAGGCAGATAATCAGTTTTTAGCCCTATTCATGATAATTCCACAATCTCATTTGTGAAAGTGACTATCAGAAGGCAGATAATCAGTTTTTAGCCCTATTCATGACTCAGCACCCACACTCCTGCCAGTGGTGTCCCTTAGGAATCAGTGGGCACCAGGTCCAGCAAGCTTGCAGCAGTTACCTTGTCCAGGAATCACCTGGGGATACCAAAGTTAAAGCCCCGTCTCCAGTCATCTGCATCCCAAGGGGTTTCAGTGTTCCTCTTTTTAGGCCAGACCAGCTCCAAGAGGATTCTCACATGGGAGCTGGTCCAAAGCCTCTTCACTGGCTGGAACTGATAAGCCCAGCATGCAATGCTGTGCTTCGTGGGACAGCCAGCCACTCACACCACATACGTGCTCCCAGGGCTGGCTGCAGGGACAGGCCATTCACCTCTTCAGCCCATACAAAGGGTATAATGCTGTGTCTCAAGGAGCCCAATTCCTGATTTTCTACCTGTACGAAATTCAGAGTCTGCAAGCTCAGAACATCTCTGGGACCTTGCAGGATGGAGAGAGAGACAAGACAACCATGGACTGCATGACAGTGGAACCAAATGCAAACCTCTCTTTATTTCAGGTCACGTTACTTTTGCATAGAAGCACTGTTCACAACAGCAGTCCATTCAGTCAAAAGCAAATGATTAAGAATTCAGTTTTTCAGGTTACTCCTCAAAACACCTCCAAATAGATACATAAATTATTTATAAATATGCAAAATTTACTACAGAAACATTGAGTAGCGTAGCAATCACAATGGGATTTCCAGCAGTAAAAAAAGTAAATCCAAATTGTCACAGGGTCAGCTTCTTTGGTGGGAACTGATCTCAGAGCATTTCAATTCCACGTTAAGAATAAAGAGAAACGACCTCTCTACCAAGCCAAGGCTATTGTCCCTCATCTTGAGCTTGCTGCGAATAAAGACAGGCCTTCACATCTCAGCCCTTGAGCAAAGAGTAACGCAGCAAATCAGGTGGCACAAAACAGTCTCTGGGGGGGTCTGCTCCCACCCTGGGCACAGTCAGTACCTGTGTTGCCAGCCCGTCTCAGATGGGAAAGGGGAAGGTGCTACAGAAGACAACTGGCTCAGGAAAGGTTCCCCCTTCTCCCAAGGCCAGTCACAACATTCTGTGTCATATCTACTGCGGAAAGTGCAGCATTTCTGCTCCCCTTCAAACCAGGAGCACTGACAGAAGAATAATCCCTTTTCCCCATACTACACACTCCAAAACACCTTGGCCCCAGTGGGCCAAGTAATCCCTGAACCTTTATCTGGCCTTGGCCCATTCTGTGATGTGGGAAGGTGCACGATGCTTTGTCAGTGGAGGTGCTGCACAGACAGGAGACAGACTCCAGCTGCTACACCTCAAGACAGGTAGGTGGGGGCTCTGGCTTCTGGGAAGGGCTGTACAGTCAGATAGCAGGGCAGCAAAACCAAGCACAGCAGCAGAGATGGGGCTACAGTACAAAGGTAACTGTCAGCATTTCACAGCTGTCTGGGAATACATGGGTGTGTCCTGGAATACATGTGTATGTGCACTGTTGTCTATTAAATATCATTAATTCCTCATTAGTAGTAGTAGTAGTCCCCCCCCACCTCAACACCTTGGTTCAAGGGCAAATCCAAGCCATTTCAGTGTCTGCTGCTCCTTGCCATGGGGCTGCTGAACAGGAACCTCCAGGTCAGTCACCGGCAGAGATGTTGCACCAGCTGCTCAAACTGCTCCCGCTGCTGATAGATGTAAAGCTGGGTGTCCCAGAGAGCATTCACCAGCACGGTGTCGTTCACCTCGTCCAACATCACCTCCGTGTGCAGCTGAGGGCTAAGCCTGCATATGGCAAGACAGCATCACCAGCTGGGCACAGACGCGAACGTGACAAGGCAGCGAGCTTGCCAAGCACAAGACTTGTGCTAAGTGGCTCTTGCTGTCCTGGGTGTTCACTTGCCCTTATCTCTCAGGCTTTGCAGAGAGGAGGCCTTCCCCCTCCTTCAAGGCCCAGTCACACTCAAGGCTGAGCCACAGTTCAGCAACTGCATCACCAAAGGCACGAGTCTCAAAACACGAGTCTCAAAACACGCTGTGCATGGTGGAATAGGGCAGGATGCACATCCCTGAAGGACCCTGTTAGACAGCATCCCCCGAGCCCCCACTAACTGACCCCAGACAAGGCGTGCTCGGTGCATCAGCTCATACAGTGGCCATGGGCATCCTCCGTTATGTCGCTGAGGCACGAGGAGAGGGGACAGGGGGACAGGTCTGGGCAGGCATGCCTCTGGAGGGGACACTATTTGGGATGACACATGCCACAGCCAGGTCTGAAGTGAGAGGGATAAAAATAGGTCTGTGCAGAGAGCGGAAAGGAAGCTCCTACCGGAAATATGGGACATCCGTCATCTCACACCAGGCCCTGGCACGATCCACAGCTGGGCCATCTGCGTCAGTGCACTGCAGGAGAAACAGGCCCACAGTTAGAGCCCAACTGCCACACTGCTCTCCCCCTGCCTGCAAGAGGCTCCCCTGGCACCAAGTCGAACTGCACAAGCCGCAGAGGGAGAGGGAAAACCAGGAGCAAGTGCGTCCTGGATGGCACCGTTCACCACCAAGAGTGGGGTGGCTTTTTATTTGTTTTTTTTTAATATAAGAACAGTGCTCCTGATCCCTGGGACACAAGGAATTGCACCCTACAGATCCTCCATCCATCACAGCACCGAGTGGATTCCCTTAAAGAGAGCCCCAGCACAATCTGAATCACAGCCTCCTTGGGATTTCATCTCTACCCATTTCTGTCCAAGCCCAGTACCAGCAGAGCCTGTGATTATTACAGGCTTTCTGGGCTATGCTGGGACAGCTTCCCTGGGAGCCCTGAAATAAAAGACAGAGGAAGCAGAGGGACCTCTCTGGGTATTTTCTGGCTTTAGGAAGCTAAAAGGAGATACAGCAACAGAATTAAGATTATAGTCAGAACCTTAGTTCTGATCTTTCTGGCTTTCATTCATTTGGAGTGTTTTCATGCACAACATCTAATGAGCTTCTTTCTGAAGCATGCAAGAGGCTATTACAGCCTGAAGCCTGTTACACACTCCTAACCACAGCTCCGAACTACTGCTTTTTATTAGTGATACTCCCACTTCTCTAGCATTTACTGATTTCCCCAGTGGGAATAACAAAGCTTTTCTAAAGAAAAATGAATTGCTGTTTTCCAAGGCATGATTTTTTTTTTTGGTCCAGGTTGCTCAGATGATAATCAATGCTCCCTGGAAAGATACTGAGTTTCATGAACTCACACTTGCAAATGTTCCTAAGGGTCACTGACCACCATCCTGTCCTCAGCTCCTTTCAGCTGCAAGAACCTCCCTTGGCTCTCAAAACACGAAAGAGGCAGACAGGGCTTCAGACCTGCTGTGCTCCTGCAGTTCTTAAGTTATCCACTACGTCCAGTCCTTGAACTGGCCATGGTTGGAGCAGTTCCAAGGAAATACAATTTTCTTCCAAAAGGAAGAAGCTGAAGACCGGAAACTTTTGCCCCCTCCCTGCAAGCAGTCCAAAGGGTCTTCCCCCATCCCCTCCTCCCAGTACTCACACAATCCACCACCATCTTGCCGAG
This sequence comes from Gymnogyps californianus, assembly GCF_018139145.2. Lineage (NCBI taxonomy): Eukaryota > Metazoa > Chordata > Aves > Accipitriformes > Cathartidae > Gymnogyps > Gymnogyps californianus. The sequence continues at coordinate 161,385,720 of NC_059471.1, forward strand.
CTCCCTGGCCCCAAAGACGGTCTTCGCCAGCTCCCAAGGGTTGGAGGGGCGGAAAACATCCACAGAGCTTACCGGGACCTGTGGAGGCTTCCCTGTCCCGAGGGAGACTACCAACCCCAATTTTCTTACTTCTTGCCTCTGACCCTGTGGACAAACAAAAGATTTATTTGCAAGGACCGACAAGTAAGGTGGAGCACGTCTTTCACAGCAGTCTTGGGGAAGCTCTTGAAAGCCAAGGCAAAGGGCTCGGTAGCCTTTTCTCTCCCCCATCCTCCCCCTTTAGTACTGCCTGGTGAGACAGGTATAATCCACGTGACTTCAACAGTTGCACTGTTCTGTGCCTTACACCCCTGGCTGCTCCCAAACCCACGGGATCACCCCAAAGATGAGTCCTAGGACCAGATGACTGTGAAACAATCCAACTCTTTCAGTCATTTTGGCAACACACCTCCCCTTTCAGCTACAGGGAGCAGTAACTGCCAGTAGTTAGTCATCTTTCTGAGGAACTTGCCACACCACAGAAGGCATTCACTCTTCAGCCTTGCAGAATGCCCTACCATTGTCTTCATTTATTTTTGGGCAGAAAAAGGCCCTGCAGAGCTGCGTCAAGGGCCACACACAACCATCAACTGAATCATCCTTGCTCAAAGTAGCAAGGACAGGCTGACGGGGCTGCCTCCCCATCTCACACCCTTGTCAGAAGAGGTATTTCACCTCTCAGCCACCATTCCCAACACAAATCCCCCTCCGTACACTCCTTTCTAGTGTGCTGCACTGCTAACTTGTTTATCCACTAGAGAGGCATCCATTCCCAAACCCTCTTCCCCTTCAAGGGAGGCTCAGTGGAGCCAATAAAGCCCCAGTTACCCAGTCAGGGCTAGGATTTCCCTCACCTTCTTGATCAGCGTCTTGTTGTACTCATGGATCTCCGTCATGGCATCGAGAGTTGGGTTGTTGGCTAGCAGCCCGCCATCCAGAAAGCGGCCTATCGGTCGGAAATAAGTGGGAGCCGCACCGCTGCAGCGGGCAGCACGCCATACAAGTTGGTCTGGAGGGAGAGAAAGCATACGGCCTCTTGCAGCAACTTTCCTGTGCGCAAGAAGCACCCCGCCTTCACCAACACAAAGCAGGAGGGCTTGCAATCCCAGAAGACCCTGCCCTAGATAGTTGTGCCTCTTTCTCCCAACAGCAGGGCCTCTGCTTGGATGCACAGGATTATTTTGGGGGGCTTTAAAAGATGTTCTCACCACTTTTGATGTATCCTGGGTCAAATTCACTCTCTACCAGCTTCATTGCTGCTATTTTGCTGGTGAACCAGTTATGTTTGCTAGACAAAGAAGCAAGCTGGAGGGGGCTGCACACTTCAGTTACACAGCTTTTCCATGAATCTGCTCCTGAGAGTCCAGGGAAAGGTACTGACTGTATGCAGGACTCCTCTAGCAGACCCCTTCCTCATGAACCTCGCTAGCCAGCCCCTGTTCCTGGTACAAGAGAAGCCAAGGGAGGAGGAGAGAGGAGAAAAGGGAACCATCACTAGGACCAAGCTACAACTCAAGATCAGGGATGAGCCATTGCTGGGATACCCCGATTTTCAGAGCAATGGGAGGAAGAGCAGGAAATCTTCTGTCTCTGAGGGACGGCTCCCTCCCCTGCTGACCAGCTGGACTGCTGCGTGCCAGCATTTACCTTCTGGACGAGTGAGTGGTTTGAAAGATGCGCTTGTCTTGTATTCAGTGGAGGTTTTTGTCTCTGGTATGGGGTAATTCCGGAAAAGGTGGAGCTCAGCTGGCTGCCGGTCGCACAACGTCCCTGTCACCATAACCCTGGGGGAGAGGACATGACAGAATAAAATGGAAAAAAACCCGTACTTATGGCTTCAGTAGTCTGCACATCACACTCCTCCAGATCTGCTCTAAGGAGAGGCTGAGCATCTCTGCTGAGAGGGGTCTAGAGCACACTCAGGAGAGCAGCAACCAGCACAGCCCCAGGCAGGACTTACTTGGGTTTTTGGACATCTGTCATTTTGGTGTTTTCCCCAAATTCCTTCTTCAAGAACTCATCCAGGGGCTCCGACTCGTAGGGCCGAGACCCCCGGAACACCATGTCCTTCATGCGGAAGTACAGGCAGCGCATGTAGTCCATGGACTTCCCTGAGACATGCAACAGTGTCGGCAGGAGCAGAGGGTGGGAGGAAGGGCAGGCAGAACAAACAGCACATCAGAGCTGCGACTTTCCAGGACCAGCAGGAGATGGGAGGCATCACTCGCAATCCTATCCCCTTCCCAAGCTGCCTGTCATCTGCTTGGACCTCAGCAGCATGACTGGGAAGGATTAAAGAGGAAGGGCAAGCTTGGAGCTTAGTTTCCCACTACCAGAAAGTGTCAATCACCTTGCTGTAAAAACCCCCGTGGAGAGAGCAGGAAGAATAGAATATTGCACTCTGCCACCACGCACTTCCCAAAACCCGGAAAGCTGCTCAAGGCCAGCTGACGTGAGAAGCGAGCGCAAAGCCAGGTCTAGGCTTTCCTTCATTAACGAACACCCCTTCCCTCCTTTGGCAGGGACAACAAATCTCAGTCGGGAATCAGAGAGGCAGCTCCCACCCCACATCCGCTCCCCACAGAGGAGTGCTCAGGCCCACAGGAGTGAGAAGGGGCCCATTATTTGCACTGTCCTCACCGTGTACAATAGCCAAGGCCAAGATCCCCCCAGTGCTGGTCCCCGCGATCCAGTCAAAAATCTCACGAACGGGACGGCCCACAGCCTTTTCGATAGCCAGGAGGAGCTGGATGAGCACTAGGCCCCGGATGCCCCCTCCATCCAGGCACAGGAGGCGGTCGTGACTGGAGAGAGACAGACACAGATGACTGGGAGCTGTGGGACAGCTTACAAATCACAGCACGCCGTGTGGGAACGCGGCCCTGGGGATGGAAAACTACACCAGTAACAAAAACACCGCTGTGGACAGTGTAATTGGTGAACAAATAAATCCAGCGGTGCTTCCTCAGATGCAAACAGGACTGGACACGGCCAGATAAGCCTCATCAGAGCTGGTGCAACACCACTTGCTCTTTTAGCCATCTCTAGCCTCTTCACCAGAGACATTCACAAGCCAAAAACACATCCAAGTCCCTTACTACGCAGTAACGGGTATTGTGTCATAAATAAATAGCAGACAGCCCTAAGTTCCTGCTAGCAGCACTTCAGTGCCAACCCTCCCTCCGCTCCGTGCAAGGCGAGGTGCAGGCACTGCCAAGGCAGTGCACAGCCTGGCAAAGGAGCTGGGTGAGCATCAGGGCAGCGCGTGGAGATGGGGAAATCACAAAGCCAAAACAGTGTTTGGTGCCCAGCAGCAGAGGGGAAGGACAGAGCAGGGGTTTCACCTGCTGAGCTTGGGCTCCACTGCAGCTCCAGGGCTGCAGGCAGGAACAGGCGGTGGTCGTTTATGTGAACAGAGATTTATCACAAGGTTCTGGCAAAAACTGCAACATCAATGGACATTAAATAATGTCAGCTCTGAGGATGCCACACCCACAGGTGTGGGTGGGGAGAATTCACACACACGGATTTCACCTTCAAGTTGTACGGGAGCCTGGACAGAAGCTGTTCCTCACTTACTTTCTTCTACCCTCACTGGGCAAGTCCACAACATCTGGTGCCTTCAACAACTGTCCAAGCGTTGTGGAAACATACAGAAAGTCCTTGTACCCTAGAGGGCCATGAACATGCAAAAGGAAAAAAAAAAAAAATCAGAGACCACTTTTCTACCTGAACCCTCTGATGCATGCCTCAGAGACAGCAGTCAATCAAATTATACTTAATCAGTTAGAAAACCTTCAATTATTCTTCCTACTCTCTCTCTGCCCCCAGAAAGCTTGGTCAGGGTACCCAAACCTCCCACCAGCGCGGTAAACGATTTCCACCACAATCACACAGAGAACATCCAACTCCCTTCCCAATCGAACAAAGCTCCCTGCAGGAGACACAAGCCATCTTACCCATAGCCACCAGGTACCCCCCCAGATTAAACTCCGCACCAAAGAGGAGAAACCCCATCCTTTAGAGCAGGCAGCTGGAGATGCACTGGCAAAGACAAAGGATTTGTAGAAGTAGATGATGAGAACAGTAGGCAAGAGAGAAGACAGAGCCTAGCAGCGTGCCCACTACGCAGTTTACTGCAAGCCGTAAGATAAAACCTAAATCTACTCCTGCGAGGTAACCTAGGCAGGAGAGCTGTGGAGACAGGGTGGCTTGTCATTACCCCTCAGCTGATGTACACCCAGGCCACCCTGGGTGCAGGGCACCAATCCAGGCTAGGTGAGAAGCCAGCCTGCAAAACCAAAAGAAGAAAGAACAGGGGGAGAGAAGTTAAATACTCCTGCTAGTGCCCAGGCTGGGAGGTGGCTGTGGATGACAATGAATGTGGTGAGGAGTTTCTTCGAGGGCCAGAGTCCATGACAAAAAAGGGCCTTGTTCTGTCACTGCATCACAGCTGAAACTGGGAGGGTCACCTTCACAAGGCCATGGTGAGAAGAAAGTCCTGGTGTCGCCAGCCAATGAGACTTGTGGTGACACAGACACACTCCAGGGCCTGGGGCGGGTTGTCCTCTAGCCCCACAGGAGGGCCTTTGCAAAGGAAACCACCAACCTGAGAGGGGAAGTGGACCACAAGCGGCTGTTATCTGCCTGCATGCCCCTCTCATGAGGGTCAGAGCCTCCCTCCAAGCCAACTCATCCGCTGCCCACTCTGTAACCCCTCCCGCTGCCTCTGCCTGAGCTCTGGAGCTCCCCAGAGGAAAGCCTGGCACCTAGAATAGACCCACGGGCTTATTCACACAGTCTGGGCAGCACAGAGCACAAGCTATGACACAATCATATGTCCTAAGGTAGGCTTTTCCTATGTGTAACATAAACCCTGTGACCAGGGTCACTTCTCCTTGGGCTTCATCCCTTCCCTCTCCCAGCTGCTGGCCTCCAGGATCTGAGTGAGCGACGTTTCTAATTTCCTTGTGGCCAGCATGACACTGGGAGGTCCTCAAGGCAGACCAGCAAGTACCTCCCCTTCTGTACATGACCCAGTGGATAAAGTACGTGCAGGCAACTAAGTCCTACACCTCTTCCAGAGGGGTGAGGGAATCAGTCTTCCCTTTCCTTTTTACAGAGCTGCATTGTGTGACCGTCTATAAAACAAGAGTTTAGATACAAGCGTTTAGAGTACAAAAGTTCAGAGTACACACACAGGAAAAGCAGAGAAAAGAGATGGGATCCTGCAACAGCTGAATGAGGACAGAGTCACCAGAAACTGAGAGCTAGGATACAGTCCCCAGAGCACGGCCCATCTGAAGAAGAGATCTGAGACAGCACTGTGAAGCATGAAGGGAGGAGAGCGAGGGAAGGCCACGGAAGGCTTTACCTAAGCTGTTGAAGCTGCTCCGCGAGGAAGGTTGGCCTTCCAGGAAGAAGGAGGCGGCAGATGGTGCCAGGCTTGGGGAGTCAGGGTTGGGTGGGTGGCAGCGTTCGGTCCCTACAGTTTGCAGCAGGTCTAAGAGCACTTTCCGGTTTGCACCTTAGGTGACGAAGGGGGAGTCACAGATCAGAAAGAGAATCAGTGCACGCACACAGCGGGGTGGGGGGCTCTGCCAAATTCACAGCAGCCCTGACCCTCACAAAACCTCTGGGATGACCTGGGGAAGAGGGAAAGCATGTCCCAGGTATCTCTCCCCAAACAGGACTTGTGCACAGCAGGGGTACCCAACGCTGTGCAGCTTCAAGGGTGTGTGCCACACACTTCTTGCCACTGAAGAACTGCCTGTGTCTGCTTATGCCTGGGCGGTTCAGCAGCACTGCGTCATCCCGTTGTGAGCCTGCAGTGCCTGACATCGTGGCTTGAAAGAGGGGGAGTGCGTGCCAGCTTTTCCTCTTGCATCTCTGTCTCACAGAAGAGAAATTCATCAAGGGCTATTAATACAAAGCCTACACTGCTAGCTCAGGAAGTGCCTACCCTGTGAGCAACTAGAAGCTGGGAAAGCATGTTGGAGAAGCATCACCCATGCTTGGCATGTTTTCACCTCTCCCCAAGACACTGTTTTGGCCACCAAGGGGAGACAGGATGCCGGGTTCACCCTGTAAGGCTGCTGACATGCTTCCTCACCTTTGCTGCTCCTGGCTGCCAACAGCCCTGGTGTCTCCCCGAAATCATTGGGGATCTCGACATCTCCTCCAAACACGACAATTGCTTTGATCATATCCAGGTGGTCATGCTAGGGGACAACAGAAAGCTCAGTCAAGAGCCACGTTCCCCTTGGCTACATGATTTCTCAATCCCTCCCTCCTCTTTTCATTAGCCAAAGCACCCACAAGGGATCACCCCATGAAAGACAACAGCCAGAATTTCAAAGGAGTCTGTCCCTGCCTCAACCCTTCAAGAAAATCCTCTCTCTCCTTCCCAGCATCCTCTGCAGAAAACTCACCTTCATGGCCAGGTGCAGTGGTGTGTTTCCATCCTGACCCCTGGCGTTGGTGTGGGCCCCGTGCGTCAGCAGCACCATGGCGCAGTCAAAGCGTCCCCTCTTGACCGCAATGTGCAGAGCCATGTCAGCCGTCCAGCTGGTCAAATTCACCTCGGAGCCATACTCAAGCAGCAGCCTTGTCATCTGTGCCCAGGCGTGCACGTTCCAGGTTAAGAAGAGAGAAAGCGATCGTGAGGACAACCACCTGGGCGCTTAAACGATCCAGGTCTCATGGCAAGCAAAGCAGGGGAAGAGGCGGGACCCTTAGCCTGGACATGGCTGGCTGGCAGATGCCAGCTGCATTGTTCCAGGCACTGGAGATGGGGTTTCTCTGCCTTTTACCGCAGAACTAGGTGGTGGTTTCACAATCTGGCTAGAGCTTCTGGATGTTTTGGGACTTACATGCAAGTGTAGCAACTGGCTGAGAGCAATGGAGAAAAAACAGTTCCTACTCAGACCAGAATCGTTGCAGACTGGAGGGAAAAAGTTTGGGTTTTGATCTTCTCTTTATAAGCCAAGCAGATTTATGTCTGCTCTGAAACTCCACAGGACATTTCTGAGAGGGATGTGATACCGCAGGAGGGAAAAGAGTCCTGCCATAGGAATGTCCTCTGCTTGCAACAAGCACACTCAGGTGCTCCAGCATGGCATATCACACCACTGATCTGCCCATCTCTGGCAGAAGATGGACTGTAACCCACATGCCACCACCCTGTGCCTACCTCACACTCTCCCTGCAGTTTTCAAGGCATCAGTCTGCTTCCTTCCGTGAAACTGACAGTAATGAGAAGAGAGCTCCCCCCAGGGGTAACAGTGACACTGCTGTAACTTCCCCAACAAAAAGGGAAAAGGGACAAGCTGGCAGTTTCACAGCCAGGGATGACATACTAGGGATGAGCCCATCAGTTTGTTTCACTGCAAGGCTCCACTGCTCCGTCCCCCGTGGCAAACAGCACTGATCAGCACAGGCCGAAGAGAATCAAACACGGCACTGCTAGCTGGGCTCTGACACTCTGCACATGCACTCAGGAAAGGGAAAGGTCAGCAGCAGGAGGAATTAACTGGGTGCTGGGTGGCAGCACAGGCCCTTGCCATGGATTGGCTCCATTTACCTCAGCCTTCTTCGCCCAGTGCAGCGGAGTGGCTCCATAGCGCGGGTCCTTGGAGTGAACCTGGCTGGCATCCACCTCGAGGATGGCCTGGGCACACCTGGTAAAGACAACGAGATGAAGGGATGGGTGGCTGCCGTCTTGACTCAAGACCTCCACTCACATCAGCACCAGCCTCCCACCCAGAGCCTTTCAGGAAAGGCTTCAGCAGCAGCAGACTCTCCGCAACACCTGCAAGTTCCTCAGCTGCAGTTTTGTTTTGCTCTTTTTAGAAAGGAAGGGTGCAACAGGAAGCATACAAGCAGCACAGCATTCGGAGGAAGCAGGAGAATCTCTTCCCAGTTCCAAGTTGTGGAGCAACATCTGGGTGCTTCTCCAATACAGGAATATGGCATTTCTGGAAACTCTCAAGACCCGAGGGGAAATTCTTCTCTTCTCCCTCTCTCTCCGTGGAAACATGGGGATAAAACTGAAATAGTTAAATACCTGCTGAAATCAAGAGTCTGTGTACTTCCCTATGAGTGAAAAATCACACCTATTGTGAATAGACTAGTATCTAGTGCCTAGAAAGCGTGGGTAGGTAGACTTACAAAACAAGCATACGCTCTCCACTCTGAAACACCACCAAATAAACCATGTACAAGAGATCGAGCCCCACTGCAAACTAAGGGACCTAAGCACATATTTGGCTTGTGAATGTGTCTCTAATGTTGGAAAGCACTTTTCAAAATGCTGAAAAATTATCTAGCAGCAGCTAGTGTTGACTTGAGAGCCCTATTTGTAGAGCTCAGACACTCTTTGAAAATTAAGTATTATAAAGCACATACAAAGAGAATCAAATTTCTCCAGGGAAAACAAAACAGGGAGTAAACATCGTGTCTCTTTTGATTCAGTTCCAGAGTGTGTTATTAAGAGTCAAGAGTGCCTTTGGCCCACAGGAATAACTGGGCTTTGAAATGAAAGCTTATTAGGATCAGAGCACTCAAAGACAGAGGTACAGCAATTAGCAATACTATTGAAGCACCAGTAAATCATCTTCTCGCAGTTCATTCTGACAAAAAGTATTTCACAAACATTTTTTTAAAAAAATCTGTCTTTCTCCTGATGTCTGATACTAAATAATATATATAGTTAAATTCAGGGAAAATTTTTTTTTTTCTGAAAGTGTTGCTTTCTTTTCCACACCAGCACTTCTCTGTTCTTTTGCCAACTCGGTGATGCAGCAGAGGACAGCACAGGACATCTTCCTACTGAGCACTGCCCCGAAAGGGGTCCAGTCTTGGACAACCCTGAGCAAGCAGACAGGTCCCCAAACTGGAGGAAGAGCCCTGCTCTGGCAGCCCAAGCGGTTACTCACCCCTTCTGGGAGAACTTCAGTGCTGTGTGGATGGGGTAGCCCAGCGTCCCCATGATGCTGCAGCTGGCACGGCATTTCAGCAGAGACCGAACCATGTCCTCTTTGCCCAGCTGACAAGCGAGATGCAGAGCGGTCAGCCCTTCATGGCTCAGGTGGTCCAAGCCAGCAGTTGGGGTTCTGCCCAGGAGCTGGGAAGAGGAGACAATAGATAAATAAACAGATGCAAATGGGAGAGCACCGTCTCTCTTCCTGAGCTCCAAGGACAGGCTCTGGAGCTCTGGGTTCCTCGCGACGCTACAGCCTGTCCTCTCCACCCCACTTCCAACACAGTAGCTATGGAAGCGCTCCTTGTTTTCTCTCCCCAAAGGGTTTATCGCTGCTCTCTGTGCCCTCTTCCTCTGGCCCGGGTGCTTCTGAGACACCCCTCAGCCAAAAAGGGCTCACACCACCTTGAACGACACAGCCCAGCAGACTCCCACCGTGTGAGCCAAGCTCAGCCCAACCGAATGAGAGCGCTAACTGAAACCAGTGGTTTCCTCTCCTGCTGCAGCCCCATCAGTTACCACGGCCAGCCAGCAGGCAGGAGCTCAACCTCCCCTGCAACTCCACCATTGCTTTCAGATACAAACAGGATTCTGTTTAAAATATACATGTGGGGATACGTTTGAAGGAATTTTCCTATTCTCCCCATAAATTTTAGACCTGTTACCTGCTGACTGGTTTGTTACACAAAAATATCCTACTGCCATACTGGGGAAACCCTGCAAGCCCTGGTGCACACAAGAGAAGCGAGAATTTAGAGTTTCTTTTCTCTGGTTTAGCAAGGAATCAAGAGAGAAAAGAAACAAACAGGAGACAGATCAGATCTGGAAGTATTTCTGTAACAATAGGCCAAGTTGCTGCCATCAGAGAAATAAAGGAAGAGGATATCTGTTTAATACAAAGGTTCTAACTGCCCTGCTCCACAGCATGGCAAGCCCTGATTGTCATCCCTCCCCCATCACGCATTAGGAAACCTCAGCACAGTCTGGCAGGCAGAGGGAGAGCCGTCACAACAAGTATTGGGCAAATGTGGGGGGTGCAGCCGCAGGGGAGAGCCAGTCTCGCGCTCGCACTGGGTGCTGGGGAGCTGATAAACCTGAGGAACCAACGTGCAAGGCCACCCACGCCCATACGAACCCTGTCACTCTGCCCAGCACTTCTCAGCAATAGAGAACACCTCTGGCTTCAGACTGTCTCTGCCTCGAGGCTCTGATCGCTGTCCCCCGTGCAAGGCCGTTCAGTTCAAACAACAGGTTCTGCAGCTCAGGAGAGCCCAGGGCAGCTCCGAACTGTCCTTCAGTCTGTGGACAACACATGCTCCCCACGGCAGCCTAAACACCCCCCCCCCCACGGGAGCACTCTGCCCAGAACCAAATACCCTGCTCGGAGGAGATGGAGAAAGGACAGCCAAGGGCCTGAGGAAAGACAGGCTGAAGGCCTGATGCAAATAGCAATGAAGGACACTTTCTGAGGAAACTTGCTTAATATCCTTGTTCCACTGCAGGCTGGAATCTGGAGCCTGCTTACAGGAAACAGCACCAGTAAAGGGGGAAGAAAGAGGCTGCAATCAGCCTCAAGCATTAACTCAATGCTGCAGCAGAGGGAACTGACTTTCTCCTCCCCTGTCTGCAGCTATTTTCCTGTCTCCCTCCTCACAGCATAGAGAGGACCTATTCTAGTCCCACTCCCCCCCCCCCCCCAGCTTTGAAATCGCTCCCACCTCAATGATCTGGGGGCTGTTTCCTCGCACAGCATAGTGGAAAACAGTGTCCCCATTCCTGTCAGTAATGTCCACCCGCGCGTGGCACTCCAGCAGCTCCAGCAGGCACTCCATGTCTCCCTTGCGGCACGCCAGGTGCAGCGGGGTGCAGCCATCCTCGCTGTCCGTGCTGTTCACGCAGCTGCAAGAGATGAGTCAACGTGAGGCCAAGGAAGGGCTGCGAAGACAAGGACGTGCAGCTGCCCTGCGAGCTGATACAAAGGTACCTTCCACATCTGCGACAGACCCAGCTGGTGAACCACGAGGTTCACAAAAGCCCGGCCTCTTGCCAGGAAAGGAGCACAGGGAAAGGCCACCAAGCAGCCCTGCCATGGACCCTCTCCCTGACATGCGGCTCCTTCCTCTGCCCCCATGTGGGAGCAGCTCCCCCTGCCCAAAGTAACCTGCAGGAGACAGGTTACAGTCAGCCACCTGGCGGAGGTGCTGCCATTAGTTCCCCAGTCCCCTAACTCCTCGCTAGTCTCCCCTATCCTCAATGAACTTCCCCATGGAAAGAGAGCAAGGGCTTGTGACCAAAAACAGTTACCAGAAAGACAGTCCTACTGTACCTCCTCTCTCGTGGCTTACAAAGTCAGCCACAACCCCCTCCAAAAAGCAGCTCCACAAGGGTTGTAAGAATCTAACTAGTGCCTCTAGCAAAACACTTCAATCCTTCAGCTCAAACACCAGAGCTCTGGGCTTTAACGTCCACAGCAGCAGGCTGAAAGCCTGCCAATAAGCTTACACAGCGACCATCGGACCTGCTGTGCTACCACATCTGTCCTTCAGGCAAGACACACCAAGGCTGGCACTTTCAAACTCGACCTCTGCAGTAACCACAGGTGTTAAGCTCCCCCAAAAAGCAGCCCCCATTGCTTTAGTACATCAAGCCAGGATACCCAAATCTGGCCTAGCCTGCCCTCCCGAGCTCGTTCCCAGCACCAGGCCCACCGGAGACCCCTCCCGCCCCTTGCCTCAGAACGTGGTTGTGTCGGAAGCTCTCACGATGGCCGATCTCCACCGCGATGTGTGCCGAGGACCAGCTGGGGTGGTTGCGGAAGCAGTCACTGAGCTGCTGGAGATCCTCCAGCAACAAGGGCTGGCGCGAGCTCTCGTAGAAAGGGCGCAGCAGCCCGGCGTACTGCTCAAAACGGACCAGGGCATCTGCTTCATTGTCGAGCTGGAAGAGCCTGAAGGAAAGGCGAACACAGCATTGGTCCTCCTCAAAGAAACAACCTCCATCCCATGTATCTGAGTGAGCTCTTCTCCAAACATTAGTGCCAGGGACTTTCCTATTTCTCCTCATCTGGTGTCATACTAGTTCCAAGGGAAGAAGGGAGCCTAAATCATTAGCAAAGAGCATCTCCTTTTCCTGATGAACGTTAACTTTTGGGCTGAAGTATCCCGTGCTCCAGATGCTAAAGCAGCAACGGGTACGAGTGGAAGTGCATGTACCTGTGGATGTTCTGACCTGAGTACCTATTTCACAGACGCCTGTTTTTCAAAGTGTTTGGACTCTGTCCTGCCCTGTTCCCACAAGCTGTTTCGATGACAACTCCTCCACCACCACACGCACGGGCCTCCCAGCCCTCATGAGCCCACCTGCTGATCAAACACATCACCCCACACCACAGCCGTGAAGCACTGCGGTCCTAAGATCAGAGATCTCGGGTCTTTAGTTTCACGTTTAAGTAGTGATTGCTAAAGGTCTGTCACTTACCGGAAAGCGACCTGTGGGCTCTGGGGATTCACCAGCAGGCAATCCCACGAGCGAGCGAGGCTGTTCTTATACAGGGCCACCCTGCCTTCCTCCCTCATGCAGGTGTGAGCGGCATACTCTGCAGCCGGCACCTCCTTCACCCGGTAAGGGTTTGTGAATATTTGGGTAACGCTGTTGATGGTATTCACCAGCCGGCCAAAGAACTGCATCTTTCTGGAGCCTCAGGCGGCTTCTCCCCCGCGTCCTGAGGGAAACCCGGTCACAGGCTCCGCCCGGTCCGGCCCGGCCCCTGCCCTTCCCTGAACTTAGCGACCCAGCGCCAGGAAAGGAGAACTGAGAGCCGCCGGGCTGACACACCACCCGGGAGGAAAGTCCGGCACCGGCACCTGCGGTTTCCTTCCTGCCTCCTCCGGGAAGAGCACCCGGTTCTCCTCAGCGCCCCACGGCGATCGCCCACCTCTGACCTCCCTCTCACGGGCCTCCCTCCGCCGCCTCGGCGGGGAACACCCCCCCTCCACGGCCACCCCTGGCGACCCGCCGCCTGGCTCCGCGCTGGGAGAGGCCGCCCGCCGCCGGGGTAGGCGGAGCAGGGCCCGGCGGGCCGGGGCTGGGGGCGGACCCGCGGCCTGGCAGGGCCGGGCCCAGCGCCCGGGGAGCGGCAGCGGCGGTGGCGCGCACAAAGCACGACGGGCCCCCAGCGTTCTCCGCGCGGGGGCCCCCCAGCCCGCTTCCCCGGCCGCCCGCCAATCGCCGCACCGCCCCGGGACGGGCCAATCAGCGGCGCCGCGCCCGGGGAGGGGCGATTAGGGGCGGGGGAGGACGGTGAGCGCCGCTGCGTCACGCCCGCCGCTATCCCGGAGGAGGGCGGAAAGGCGGGGAGCGCCATCTTTATGAGGGGCGGGGGGGGCGGGAACACGCTCTTCTTAAAGTGGCAGCGGGCTGTTCCGCTGGGGGGGGAGGGGCCGAGGGCGTTCTCCTTCCGGGTGTGGCCATTCCCTGGGCGTGCGTCACCCCGAAATTTAGGAAAAAAACCAGCAGTGTTAGCACGTGGCTGCATTCATGCTCTGGTGCGTTTAATACGCTGGCAGCGTGCGAGGCGGCGGTGTGTGTCCCCCCGCCGCTTTAAGAGCAGGGGCCGCCCCGCCCCGCGCGGCAGCGGTGGCGGCGAAGGGGCGGGGCGAAAGTGACGTCACCGCATGACTGTGTTTTTATGAATGAAAAGAATCCGCGGGTGAGTAATCGCGGGGAGCGGGGCTGGAGGCGCCGCCCGACGGCCCGACCCGGCAGCGGCCCCGCGGGGAGCAGCGCAGCCTCCCGGTAAGCGCCGGCCGGGGCGGAGGGGAGAGACCCCGCCGGGGCGCCCCCTCCGCTCCCGCCTCCGGCTTCTTTCCCCCCCGCGGGTCGGCCGGGAGAGGGGGGCGGCGGCGGGGCCCGGCACCGGCTGGAGGCCGCTCCGCTGCCGCCGCCGAGCAGCGGGATCGGGGCGGGGCGGGGAAGAGCTGTACACGCTCCGGGCCGTCCGCTCTTCCCTCTCGAGTCTCGGCCACCGCCCCGGAGGGAGCCGCCGCCGGAGCCGGGGGAACGGCGGCGGCTCCCCGGCCCTGGATTGCATCAGCTTCCAGCCGCCCCGGCTCCACCTTTCCCGCCGCTTCCCCCCCCCCCCCCCCCCCCCCCCCCCCCCCCCCCCCCCCCCCCCCCCCCCCCCCAGCCCCTCACCTCCCCGCCGGGCGCTCTCGGCCCCGTCCCGTCCCCCCTCGCTCCTCCGGGCGCTCTGCTAACGAGGAGGGGGCTCCCCGAGGTGGGGAGAGGCTGCTGGGCTGCAGCCCGGGCTCCCGGCCCTCTCCCCGCTCTCCGAACTCAGGGACGGGGAGGGACCGGCCACCGGCGACGGGACAGGCGCCGCTTCGGTGACTTTTCCCCCTGGGCTGCTGAATCACGGGGAGGCCACATCTCGCCCGCCCACGCTGCGTGGCCGCGGCCCCGACCCTTTGCCCCCGGAGCCTGTGGACACCCGACCCTTACACGGGGAGCCGCGGTGGCCTTGCCCGCCGGGCACGGGGGGCGGTGGGGTGGCACTTCCACGCAGGTCCCGACTGGGTGGCTTCGCCACGGTTTCGCCCCGTGGGGCTGCTACTTTTACTTTCCTTTCAGCCTCGGGCGGATCTCGCCTGGGTTTCCTCCCCGGGGAGAAGCCTTGGCCTCCCGGCAGCTGGGCTGGGGCGTTTCGGGTCCCCTGGGCAGAGCAGCATCCTGACCACCTCGGGGTGGGATGAAGGAGGGATGGGAGGTCCAGCCTTCCCCCGTTGTTGTTACTATTTTTTGCGGTCATTATTACTATTATTATTGTTACTACGTACTTTTTTTTAAAGGAGTAGGGATGAGTCATATGGCCAGCGGGGGGGACATGGGCACTGGGCAGGGGGCCAGCAGGGCCAGTGCCCTCTGTGCCGAGGCGAGGGGCGTGGGCTGGCAGTAACCGGCTCTTCTCCTGGCTGCTTGGCAGGGCCAGCGTGAGGCAAGGATGGCTGCGGACGGGCTCTCCAGCAAGGCCCTGAAGGTGAGTGCCAGTGGGCACAGGGGGTTTGGGGTCAAGGGTCTCGTTTCGGGGGTCTCAGGCAACCGACCCTCTCTCCGGCAGGTGAAGCGGGAGCTGGGGGAGAACACGCCGCTGCTGTCGGATGAGGAGCTGATGGGGCTGTCGGTGCGGGAGCTCAATCACCACCTGCGGGGCCTCTCCAAGGAGGAGGTGGCGAGGCTGAAGCAGCGCCGGCGGACGCTGAAGAACCGGGGTTACGCCGCCAGCTGCCGGGTGAAGCGCGTCTGCCAGAAGGAAGAGCTGCAGAAGCAGAAGATGGAGCTGGAGTGGGAGGTGGACAAGCTGGCCCGGGAGAACGCTGCCATGCGCCTGGAGCTCGACACCCTCCGTGGCAAGTACGAGGCCCTGCAGGGCTTTGCCCGCACCGTGGCTGCCCACGGGCCCCCCGCCAAGGTGGCCACCGCCAGCGTCATCACCATCGTCAAGTCCGGCACCAACCAGGCCGCCTACTCCTAGTGCTGGCCTCCGTCCCCCGGCCGGGCACGGCCCCCCCAGGGTGCCTTCCCCCACGAATCGCCTCCTGTACCCTCCCTGATCTCTTCCCTGCCAGGACCTGTGCCCAAAATCCTCCTTCTCCCATCCCTTGACCTCCAGCTCCCCCATGTAGGGAGGGCTGCCGCAGCGTGGGTGCTGGGGCAGAGGACAGGACCCCACCGGTGGCCCCCGCAGCCCTGTCCCCTGCTGCAGCTCCGCTGGCTGGGTGCCCCTCGCCCTGGGGGGGTGCAGGCAGGAGAGGGCGAGCCTGCACAGGCAGCAGTGGGGAAGCATCCCATGGCTCCAAGCTGGCAGGAAAACACATCAGGCGCCTCTTTTTTGGGGGGGAGGGGAGGGCACAGGAGAGCTGAGTGCAGGCCAGGCACTCCCAGGAGCATGTGCCAGGGAGGGAAAGGAGGGGAGAGAGGTTTTGCAGCGAGGGGCAGAAGGGATACGATGGAGAGGGGTGTCAGCATTGGCCCCACAACTTGGACCACGGCTGGAGCAGGGGGGGGGAGGTGGCAGCATGGCTGGAGTCTCCAGGCATGGAGATGGTGAGGGAAGGTGGCAGGTCAGAGGGGGAGAGAAAGTGGCTGCGGGTTGGTGCCCGGTAAGGGTGAGCGGGATGGGAAAGCGCCGTGGCAGCCTGCGGCGCTGGGGGAGCCCAGAGGCGATGGTGATGGAGGAGGGTCCCTTGGGCAGGGGAGAGCTGGGCGACACGAGCGGGTCAGCCCAGGCTGTTCTCCACAAAGGGGAGAAGCAGCGGTGCTGTTTTATCTCTCTGTCGCGCACATCCTTCATGCCTCTTCCTGCCTATGGGACGCTCAGCCCCACCGGCCGGGTGTCTCCGAAACTCAGCGGCACCGGCAGGAAGGAAGCGGAGGCAGCTGGAGCAGAGATAAACACTGTTTTGCTCAGCACAGGCCAGCTTGTACGGCCCCACCAAGCGCTCCCAGGCGCCTCACTGCCTACGAAGCCCGCGGAAAGGTGCGCCTGGCCCCCGAGAGCCAGAGCTGCAGAGGCAGAGAGAGGGGTGGAGGCGCAGGAGGTGGGAAGCAGGGGCGGAGAGCATCCCTGCTCCTGGGAGCCGCCTGGCAGGCAGGTAGGCTCCTCCCTTTGGTTTTCCTCCAGCTTGGACACTGGTGTGGGACAACTGGCTCTTCAGCAGGCTGAAAATGCTGGAGAAGAGTTGGGTTTGCTAAATACAGGCAGCACAGGGGAGGTAACAGGAGGCAGACCCTTGGCATCTGCTGCCATAGATGATCCCCCCCCCCCCTTTCTGCCCCTGTCTGGGTATCGCCATGCTAGCTGCCCTCGGCTGCAGCCTCCATCCCTCCCCAGAGAGAGGTGCCCGCTGATCGTGGAGGGGGCACTGTGGTTAGCATCCCCCCACCCCAACTCCTCTTGGGTTTATTTATTGCACGAACATAAGTTATTTTCACGTCCTCTTTGCCATTCCACCTCTCGGCACAGCCAGGATGTTGGTACAGAGCCGTACTTTATATTTTATATATGCAAATCACATTTTATCGTATACTTATATAGAGCAAAAAAAATACTTATTTATTTTCTGACTTACAGTATGTGTCCTACCCGACTCCTCTGTATTTTGTAGACTTTACAAATAAAGCAAGTTCTTTTTTTTCCACAGCGAGAGTGTGTTTGGTCATTCTTAAACTTCAGGGCAGAGCTGTGTCTCAGTGAGACCATGTTTTCTAGCTCCCTCTAGCTTTGCTGCAGGACATGTTCAAGAATCTGCCCAAAAAAGATGGGATGGGGGACAGCTCATGACTTTTTAGAAGAAACACAGATTTATAGTCTCTGGAAGAAAAGGGCTCAGTAAGCAAGCTTAATGCTGAACATCACTCCCCAAAGCACTTGCTTTCAGGAGCGGTTCAGCTGTGCTGAATCAGCTTTTCCTAGGAAAGATAATGCTTTTCACTAGAAAAATTCCCTCCAGGCTGCCCTCAGACCTGGTGCGGGAGGAGAGGCAGGTGCAATCAGGGCAGCTCTACCCAAAAACTTCCCTGCTGACTGACCTCACTGCCTGACTCCGGAACAGCAAGGAGGAAAGCAGGGAGCTTCTGTCTGTGGGTGGCAGGAGAAGAGGAAGGAAGTGTGGCAGGTGCCTTACCCAGAGGTGAAGCCTGACCTCCTTCCCCATGGGGAAAAGCCACCCTTCCTCAGAGCTGAGGTGGAAGCAATGAGCATCTTCCCCTGATGCCCAGGAGGGCCAGGTCCCAGCCTCCCAGCAGTCTGTAACGCTCACATGGTGGTTCTGGGTTGTACATTCACATTCCTTCTGCCACTGCAAACTGCCCCTGCCCCACCACCGCTCACAGAAGAAAAGCCCAGAGCCACTGTTTGCTGGGGCCCGTGTCAGAGAAAGCAGCCCCCTTTCTCCCACAGGTGTTATGCCCTGAGCACCCAAGATCAGGACTCATCTCTACTCCAGGTTTTTGACAAAGGGGTTTCGCTCCTGCCTTGGGCCATCGGTGATGTCTCTGCCCCAGGCTGCTGTAGTGCTGCTTCTCTGTCAGCTCCTACATACACAGATGGCGTGAAGCGTTCCTCCAGAGGACTAGGAAGACAAGACATACTGACCCCTCGGCCCCTGCAATGAGCAGAAACTCAAAATCAGTTCAGAGAAGTCACCCAGACAGCACCACACACGGACAGCTTAAGTACAATCTATATTATCTCTATATTTTTATTTGTCATCATATTTGCTCATTTCTGCAGAGTATAACGTCACAAAGACCAAAATAGAGAGCGGCTTGTCGCTGAGCTCACATCAGTTAAACACGATAGGTACAAAACTAGGTGACTCTGTCTTATTTATCATACATTTTTTTTTTCAGTCATTTATATACAAAGAACTACTCTATATGGAAAAATAATAAACAAATCCCATGGGTATGTTACATGGTAAACAAGAAGGAAGGAAGGAAGGAGAGGGGAAGCAGGTGAGGGAGAGCAGCTCCAAGGGCCTACTCCTGGAACTAGCACATTTGTTGGGGCCCTGGGCTACCGTGAGCAGACCTGCAAGACCACGGATGCCTTGGCCTCCTTGGTCTCAAGCTCTGGGTCTTGTACGATATTTGTTTCTCCAAGCCAGAGTGGCTTCAGAGCCAGTCCTTGCTCTGGCACTTGCCTCTCGTGAGGGAAAGCAGGAAGCTCAGAGATGATTTTGTGTGGTGTTAAAAAATATATACGTATATAAAATTATAATGCATGGCAGCTGGCTGTTGTTTGGGCACTAGTTCTTCACCAGGCTTCTCCAAAGGCAGCTAGTGCAAAAGGGTTATACTTGAAACCACTACATACAGGAAGCTTTGAGAATATCCAGATCCTCTGCACAGCATATATATGCAGCATACATTTCAAAACAATTTTTAAAAAACGTTCCCCCAAGCCTGGATCACCTTCAAGCTCAACGGGGCAGTCCCAGAGATTTCAGATCTCAGCCACCCAACGCAATAAAGACTGGGGACAGTCACCAATTAAGTGACACAGGGACACCATGAAGGCCTGTAAATGCAAGGAAAGGGGAGAAAGGGATCATGTCCCATGCCCCACTTTCCTAAGAGAGAAGGGAAGTTTAACATAAATACCTCACACTAAAGGACTATTAATCAAAGCCATGGAAGATAGAAGGAAAGCCCATTCAATCTTCAGCCCTGCTTTCCAGGCGGCTTACGGCATGAGGAAAAGGAGTTTTACACCAAGCCCACACAAAGCCTGGCAGATAGCATTTGCATGTCCATTTAAGCAGCGACAGATTTAGGAAAAGCAGTAACTAACTGCATGGCATCGCAGGATGTGTGCAAATGGAGAAATCCAGCAGCAGAGAAGCTGCTGGATCCACTGACCTTGCCTCTAGCTCCCTCAAGAGTCAGCACCGTTGCTCCCACCTGCTTCACCGTTCCCCCAGACACACAAGTACGGATGGAGACACTGTCCTTAAGCCTTCCCCTATGTTATCCTCACAGCAAGGAGCAAACCCGCCTCTCTTCAAGCCCTTTTCCCCCCGGCTCCTGACCGCACGCTTCTGGCACGGGTGCTGAGGAAATGAGGTGCTCTTCGCTCACAGTCGCTTCTGAGAAAGTGAATGATCAAGCACATAGATTAGGATACAAGAGGAAAGGTAAACTCCAGGCAGTAAACCAGACCCCAGTTCTCCTAGCAGAGCAACGAGGGGCAATCTGGAAACGCACAGGTCTGCTGATGGCAGGGCAGGCATCAAGTGGGAGAGGAACAGAGAAACTACAGCCAAGAAGAACACAGCAGCTTGCTCCAACCTCTCCATTTTGCTTCCTGTTTGGGGGTAGGGGCATCTGATCTGTGGCACTTGAATGTGCTACCCCCTCCTCCCCTAGACAATTTTAAGCAAGCAAGACGCATTTCCTGGTCCCTGGATAGATCTACAGAGGGATCGTTTTTATTTTGGCTCCACCAAGTACCTAGAGGCCAATCCAAAACCCAACAAAAGCAAGAGGAAGCTTCTTTTCCCACTCCCATGGATGCTGGCTCCACCCTTGATAGCACTGCAGTTGCTGCAGAGCCTGTGAAATGTGCAGCAGCAGCAACTGCTGCCTGGGAAACTAAGAGGGACAATTTTAACCAGCCAGGTCATGTCAGGTTTCAAGTCTGCTCCAGTGTGGCCCAGAACAGCTATGGAGATAAAAAGCAAAGGAGTGTGCAACATCCCTTCCTGAATACTCCAGCCTAAGGGCAAAACTTGTGCAGCTCTCAGGGGAAGTCAGTGATGACAAGCATGGGGAGAGCTACCTGTGAGAGACCAGGACCTGCTCTGGCAGCTACCTCATGCAATCCACACCTTGAAGAGGGGCAGCCATGTCGGTGGGGGACAGGAAACAAGAAGAAAAAATGTTTTAGTGTTTACATATCCTCCTTCTCCAAAGAGGGGTGAAAGGGCCAGAGCTCTGCAAACTTCCACCACCTATCATGGTCAGTCCTCAGTCTTGTTAGCAGGAGACAGATGCTCCAGGGAGGCTTCTTGCCATAGGAACGCAGGGGAGATGCAAAGCTTGGACACCTGGCGATTAGAAAACCCCGCCCTTGTGAGACAGTAATTCCATCCCTGTTGAGCATCAACAAGCATCAGCTTTGATGGGGAGCAGGGGGTACGGAGGGAACGGAGGAAGGGGAAGAAAGTCCTGTCCTTTTCCCCCTCGCTCACTCAAGTGCAGGACTGCGCAACCAGGTGCTTAGGAGGGTGGGGGCAGATGTTCCTTACTAAGTATTGAAGGCAATGGCTATAGAGAGACCAATCTCTTGTCTGGTACTCAGGAATGCATATTGCTGCATCCTAATCCCACTTCCCAAGGATCACAGAGATGTTAGTACCAGGGAGCTGGGGCAGAAAACTGTGCCTACATCAACCATTCGGGAAGAGGAATACAAAGCAGTTGGGTTGTCCAGTTGGAAAAAAACCAAAAACATTTTTGGCCACAACTCCACACTCTGGCCAGTCAGGCTCCACACCAAGCTGGGCAGGTGTGGGAGGCCAGAGCCCCAAACCCTGGAGCTTTGCTTCAATTAATTCCAGTCGATTGCTGCTATAAGGAACGGGCTTGAGAATGGAGTCCCGGCCATGCCCCCACCTCTGCACTGCTCATCATGTCCGTACCCACAAAAGCTAATGGGAAGCGCCCACTTCTGCAATCTGCACTCTCTAGGAAGTGATATGACTTGCGTGTTTCTGCTTCAATAAATTAAAAAAAATAAAAAAACAAAAAAAGGAAAATGACAGCCTGTGCTGGCAGTTTCCCCTCCTAGAATTCATCATCAGAGCTCAGCAAGAGGGTCTTCTCGTTGTCGCGGGCACCCGAGCAGCTGTGGGAGCGCGAGATAACATGACTGCCATTGCGCCAGGGTGGACCATGCTCCAGCGTTGACTGCTGGGTGTACTGCTGGTAGGCTGGGGAGAAGTTGTGGATCGCATCTTGGACAATGTCATGGGGATTCATGGTCTCCTTGAGGCTGCTGGAGATGCTCTTCATGGGAGCACAGCGACCTGTTGGGGTAAGATGGGGAGGGACAAGTGAAGAATACTGCTGCCTTCCCCCACACCCCTTAACATGAAGATAACCAGAACAAGGAACATGCACTCCTAGATCCTGCAGAAGTTACTTTACAGCCTTCCTTAAGCAGCTGCTGAGGAAATGCCACACAAATGGTGTCAAGTTTTACCAGTAGTGCTCCTAAATCCAGCCACTGCTAGCCAAGTGAATCCACCTCAGCACCAAATGGGGGACATGCCATAAGAATGGGACATACCCACAGCGACAGCCTCCCCTACACACTACCTGTGCTGGCTTGGGCATGCAATGAAGACAGTCAGGTAGGGAGGTGCTCCTGTAAAGGGTTTCAGAAGAAAAAAAACTACGGAAATTCTAAAAATATAGGAGAAATGGCATTTGCCATTCCCACTCATTGGAAATTAGACTGATAGGCGGTATCAAAGGGCCCATAGGAAAGAGATCATAAAAGTGGAAAGCAGCACAAAGGAGGGAAAGGAGGGGGAACAGGCAGTACTAGAGGCAAAACCACCCCGTGGGTGGAGGGTGTCACAGTAACACCACGAAGGAAGCAACAGTTGGAGATTGTCCCACCCAAGTGCTGAGCACAGAGGAAGGCTGTGTGTCCTTCTAGGAGCTGCCATTTCTTATGGCTCCTAGGCCCCATTTCCAGCATGGGATTCTGGCTCTGCTCAGTCCTGGGGATGCGCTCCCCAAATGACCAAAGCATGCTGATCATCTGTGGCAATTATGAAAGTGAATGGAGGCCAGGGTGAGAGAACAAACCGGCTCCTTTGAGAACCTGTGCAACTCTTTGGAGAGAGATTCACACAGTCCTGACAGAAACGCTCTAAAGCTAGGTGGTGCCACTGCCCACGGGGCTGTTTTACAACTTCTGATCCAGACAACCCTAAAGCAGCTGTGTGAGGCAGTCAAGTTACAGACCTACAAGGAAGGGTGAACAAGGAACAGAGCAGGCAGTAGGCAGGCTGGGAATCAGGACAGAACAGTATCCCAGTTAAAAACCAACAGAGACAAACACACAGAGCATGCTGTACCTACCGTATGGCCCATATGATGGAACAGCTGCATCAGGGACCAGTGGCCAAAGCAAAGGAGAGATAAAAGGGAGAGGAGAGAGAGACAGAAAGAAAGAGAGAAAGAGAGAGAGGAAATAACAAGAACTGAACAAGACCCACCACCGAAACATCCCCCACTGTACTGGCCAGCAGTTTACCCTTTCATCACCCACAGATTTCATCTCCCCCAGCTGCGGCCACTGTCCTTCCAAAACCTCTGGGGCTGGCTGGGATGGAGGGATCATCTACATGAACACTGCCCAAGGGCTGCTGTCTTCCCACACCTCAGCACAGACTGCCCCCAGCAGGAAGGAACCCCTTTATTTGGAGAACACTGAATGTACTTGCACAGACTGGGCACGAGAACCCCCTTTTCCCCAAGATAACGTCCACCTCCCTCTTCCCCAGCATAGGATTTCTAGCAGCCCAGCCCTCACAAGGACGAGGAAGATCCTCCTCGTCCAAGCCAAACATATTGCCAAAGCACAGCCTCATCTTCCTGAGCCAGATTCAAAACAGAGCCTGTTTCAGGCCCTGTCCCTCCTGCCTTCAGACTGTTGCACAATCTGGAGCAATGGAGTTCCCCTTTGGGGAGACAGGAAGAAGGACAAACCCATTCTACCAAAAGGATGCAACTTCTTGCAGCCCTCAGGTCTGCAACAAGCTCTTGTGGGTGGCATAGTGGGGAACTGAAAAGGGAACAATGCAATTCAGGCAAGGTTTCTGCCCTGCAGAGCCGTTGCACAATTAATCTGTTCAGACACCACGGAGGAGGGGATGTGATGTTTTTCCAAGCACTCAGATTGGGAGTCATATCAGTGTGTTGGTTGCTAGAGGGACCAGTCTCCACCCAGTCTCGCTACCAAACAGACACGCCATATGCGCTGGCATATTTCCTACCTTGGGCATCAAGTCTCTTGTCCACATACACCTTGTATGTGAAGGCATGGCGTAGGGCGATGGCTGCAAAGAACATCTCCACGCAAATGATGAAGTCCTGATACCCAGCAGCTACAGTGCCTTCACCCACAGACACATTGGCAGAGTGGATTTTGGGGATGGCGCCACACTTTTCTAAGATGGCCAACAGCATCCCTAAACAAAGCAACAAGCTCATGTAAATGTGCAGAAAACATGATTGCATCCTAACTGTAAGGAACGGAAATAGCTGTCTGTGCTGTATGTCCTAGATGCAAACCCATTTAACGCAGGAGCTACAAACAGAGCAGGCTAGATACTCCCATCTACACTCACCTGCACAACAGAGAAAGGAGGAATAAATGAGACAAATATGTTCAAGCAAAGAATGTTCAAACACTGACCCTCTTCTATTCTCAACTGACGCATAATCTGTGGAACTAGCTGCTGCAGAACTTACGTCCAAAAGGGTAAGAAGCAGTCAGATATTTCTGTGAGCACTTCTGTGATCTCAGTACTTCCACTAGCTAGAGCAAAAATTGAGGTAACAGAGCTTTTCATTTACGCACAAAGTGGTTTTGACACACCATTAAAAGAAAGATATTTCTCCCTGTACATAACCAGGTGGCTGAAGAATTCCAGAGAAGGCAGCAAGTGTGTGACCAGATGGCTGAAGATGATAAACTAGACAGCTTATTAGTTTGTCTGTGGACAGGGAGGATGGGCCATACTCCAACAGCCTAAATTCCATCTAAGTTCCTACTCAATTAGTCTTTGAAGTGCAACTCGGTAAACTTAAGTAGGGCATTGAACAGGGAAATGCTTAGAGCCAATTAGTAAGAAGCACTAAGCTTAGGTGGAATTTCAGCTTTCTGAATGTGCCTCTGCATCATGTGTCCTTTCTGAATGTCCTTTCTGAATGTGTCCATTCTGAATGTTCTTCTGCTCAGTGGTGGTTCTGTGGCAGCACACACTGCATTCAGCCAGCTTGCTGCTTCACATGAATCACAGACATACCATTAAAATTTTATTTATAGAGCACTAAAAAAAAAAAAAAGTACTAAAAATTTTTAGATGTGCCACTTTAATCAATAAAATGGCAGCATGCAGATAAAATGTTGGCAGCTTGTGCTTTATGATTGTTCCACGAATGCAAAGGACTCTTCATCCAAACAGCTGATTTTGCCACGCAGATATGCATGTGCACATGCACATGCACAGCGACAGTGAGGATTCAGGAGCACAGAAACAAAGATGAAAATGAGCAAAATAGGTTTCCCAGAGAAAAGCAAGGAAAGACTATAGAACAAATATAATAATAATACAGAAAGACATTCTGGCTATTAATCAGCATCTGGTCTATCAACTCTAGTGTCTGAGCCCCTGCAGAGAACTCTTTGTGCCTACCAAGGGAAGGGAAAAGCAGCTCACCTTGCCAGAAGGACAGGAAGATGACAGACTTCACCATGAAGAACTTGAGGACTGGGCTATAAGGACTGAGCAGCTCACGTGTGGCGAAGTAGAAAAGGAAGAGGGCATACAGTGCCAGGCTGACAGAGATGTTGTAGATGATCGTCACATAGAGGTAGCCACTGGTTACACTGAAAAGAGAAGATATATGAATGCCTGAAATTTCAGCATGATCTTTTCCCCTTGCCATTGTCACTGGGGAGTTCTGAGACTCCATTTCCTTCCTGCTTCCCTGTCCCATTCCCTTCCCCAAACCGAGGCTGAAAAAACCTGAAGCCAACAGGCTTACCCCTGCCTTCTTTTCTCACGTGCATATTCAGCCTGTGTTGTCCCCCTGTCTTCTCCCATGGCCCAGCACACACACGGACAATAAGCACAGCTGGGCAGAGAAGGGGCAGCCAAGGCTTGCATGCTAGACAAACAAACTTACTCAAAGTCACCATCCTGGTACTTGCCGAAGGCCTGAAGGATGACTGTGCTGATCGCCATGAGGGGCTTCACCACGCAGAACTGCAGGGTAGCCTACAGGAACGAGAAAGGAGGAATGAGAAGGCAGGAGGACAAGTTCCCAAACTAGCACCATGATGGAGTGTCCACTGGGACAACTCAGCAAGGCAACACAATCCAGCCCCAACAAGGAGTCTGACCCCGCCACTTGCTAATCGATTGTGCTTGAGGACTGCAGCACTCAAAAGGAGATAAAGGAGATTCAGAAGAAGTATGTGTGCTATCTACTTGTCCAGAATGGGAAGAAAAACCTCTCTGTAGGTTGCTCCTAGAAGCTGCTCAGCTGCTCTCTTCCAGAGCTGTTTTTCATAGGCTGTGCTGCAGCACATGTAAGCACGGTAACAGCACGAAAAACAAAAAACAAAAAAAAACCAAAAAAAACAAACAAACAAAAAAATCACACGCTGTGCTATAATACGGACACAGCAAGTTTAACAAAGGGATACTGGGGAAGGGAAGCAAACTCCTATCCATAGTTGCCATAAAGCTAGGCAAGAATGTCGCCTGGATAGGAGGGGAACCCAGCTCTCTGAGGAGGAACTCTGACAACTGCCACCATATTAAGGCATCTTGTATACACAGCGATGTGTGTTGCCAGACAGAAGTTAAGAGCTATTCTGTTGTTGCCCACACGACCTTTACTGAATCTCCCCAAAGGCTCCGTGTCACTTGGGATCAGCTCTATCCACTCTGCCAGTATAAATCACTGCTCCTAGTGGGATGACTCCTCTCTCAAAGCCACTCCATTCTTCATCTTCCTGGAGACGTTGAACTTCGAGGTCCTAAGAGAGTGGAGGGTTATGACCCTAAAAATGCCACCCGTGTCTCCCTGAAGGAGGCTGGAAGAGCGTGGGCAGGTGCTGACCTGTGCACATGTGGGGAGGGCTGTGTGTGGAAAGAAGGTAAAACCAAACAGGAATAATTGCTTTGGATACGATGCAATTTGTTAGTGGTCATAAGACTTCAAGGAGATTAAAAACCCCAGCACATGCCAGTTAGTGAGTCACTGTAAATATGTGAACTGGAAAAGGTCAAGCTAATTGGTAAACAACTCCGTCCTCTGAGCTTCCCCTCCTTCCAATCTGGGGATGTTTTAACCATTTCCCTGCAATCCAAACCACCACGTCCTATTTTTAGTTTCTTCCCTAGAAGATGCTACAGCATAGGGGAAGCACATGGATGGTGTGTGACCCATCTGTGAGGGTCACCAGACATAGACCCAGCAAAGAATCTTGATCAAGACATCTTTAAGGAAACAAGCTGTCCAGATTTGACACCACAGCCACCAGCGCACCACCCGACGGCTGGAGGGCCGCAGGCAATGCAGGCAGACTGACCGACCCACAGCAGGCACCTGCCTGACAACAGCTTGGGGTGGGAGTGAAGATGGAAAGAAGGAATGGTTATAACACACAGATTCCTTGAGGATGAAAGGGTTTGGAAAGAGCAGAAAATGGGTAGGTGGTGGTGGGAGGCAACAGGAGTGCTGGAGATGCTGAGAACAGGGATAAAATGAGCAAGGTGCTCAATTCCAGCACATTCCTCTTCCTGATCATCACGATGGTGGATACTGCACAGATCAGCATTGAGATGTGCTCTGTTGCCCTTTTGCACCAGCCTTCCCAGGAATTTGCATTGAAAAGTCTTACTTTGCAATCCTGGAAGTCTAGAAGTACCAGAAAGTGAGTCTTGGTGTCAAAGATTTCTCACCAACGCAACATTTAAGCTCGAGCCAAGAAGGACGGAAGTATTTAAACATCCCTTTGCAAGACACCTCCCTCACAGCCTCCACAGCAGACTTAGCAGCTTGAAAAGGGCAGGCCTGACTAGAAGAATTGCTGCCAGATAGCAGCAAAGGAAAAGCAAAATATCCACCTAAGCCAGAGTCACCAAATGAGCTGAGGATTTGCGGAAGCCAGCAGAACTCCCTCTCCCCCCACAAAAAGTGTTTCTAGTCTTCATTGTTGTGAAAAAACTTTCCAAACACAGCCAGGTGCAACCCATGTGGAGATAACTGCCAGAGGCCGTGGGACATGAGAAACAAGAGGTCTAAGGGAAACTATTTCTCCAGCACTCATTCACCTTGATGGGTGTTACATCTGCTTATGACATATTTAAAAGGTAAAAGGTAACATTAGGAGAAAAAGAATAGGTAATGCATCAGAATCAAACAAAGAGTGCACAAATGAAGCCCAAGAGAAACAGGCGAAGCAGCATACTGGGAGCAGATTAGAAAATAAAGTATCAGGGAAGAAAACAGGAAAGCCGTGAGGACAGAATATGGGACAGAGAGAAACAGAACAGAGAAAAGAAAGATGTGGTCCTTTGAAAAAGGCCAATTGTGCTGCAGAGATTAACACTGGATATTACTATGAGGCTGCATTGTACCTTTGATGTTCCTGCGTATTGCTAAAACACAGAAGATGGGTCATGATGTGGGGGAAAAGCCAGGGCAGATATCTAGACCCAGTGACTGGAATTACAATGACCTGAGCCCTTTCAAAGAACCAGACCTGCTTCACACTGTCTCCAGAGAAACCTCATGTGTTCATTTCAGCAAGTGAGCAAAGCCTTGAAACTCACCTGCTGTTTCATGGCAGCCAGAGGTGACTGACCTGGGATGAGCAGACAAGGGCTGTATCAAGGTTTAGATCTCCCCCATTCCCTCCCCCTCGACATACCCAATTCAGCACAGACACACACATCATGAGCAATACTCGGTTCCTCCTACAAAGCACTGTGTCACACTTAACCTCCACCCCCTCCTCAACTCCAAACCACAACAGCAGCACTGGAAATTCAGGAGGCTGTTACACAACTGTGGGGTGTCTGCAACACAACACAGCCATCAACTTCTTAAGGTTGGGACCTCTGCAATCCAGAAAGGGAAGAAGAAATCAGAATGTCTTCCCAGGGCTAATATCAGATCCAGGAGATCAACTGGGTCTTTGCTGGCCTTCCTGATGCGGGGTTGAGTCGAAAATGTTAAGATCACTCAGAACAAACAAACCAACCAACCCTGAAACACCCCCTCTTCTCAGCAGTCTGCAGGACTCTCAAAACGCTACTATAAACCCCCTCAAAGGAATGCTCTTCTCAGAAGTTCAGCAGCAAAAGGCACCATTGCCACCCCCACACACTTCATTCACTTCTGGAGGATGGCACAGTTCCTCCAGTCCATACCTGTTTGCAGAACCTCAGGAATCCAATCGAATAGGTCTTTCCCCACAGGCAACAAGTCCCATATACACAGCTGGACCTGAAAGAGCCAACAGAAGATGACAGGGTTCAGAAGCAAGACTTGGGCTAGAGTGCAAGATTCCTACCCTCTTTGTCTACCTCTCTGTAGCAAAGTTGCAGGACTGGTGCTTTCTCCAACCATGATACAATTACAGCCATACCCTCTTTCAGAGACATGTTTAAAACAACATCCTGACTCCACGCTCCAATCTTTTCTTTTTTTTTTTTTTTTTTTTTTTTTAAACTGAGTAGCATGGGGAGAAACACAGATCCCAGAGGAAGCACAGACAACCAACTGAAGACAGAAAAGATTTAAAGGAGAAGGGAATAAGAAAAGAAACAAAGGAGCAGGCAGGTGTCCAGAAAAGCTGTGCATCAGTCCAACTGGCCTAAGAGGATGTGATCAGCCTAATCTGTCTCAGAACAGGGTACTGATAAGTCATCACCACCCATGCTGCCCAGTCCCAGCAGACATTTGCCACCTGACACAGTTTTTTGGGGCAGGGATAGAGGCATGGTAGATGGGCACAGAAGGAGGAGAGCTTCGTGCTGTAAGCACAATAAATACTCACTCAATTGGTTTCCCTCTGATCTCAGACATGATGGAGCTCTCCCCTCCCAAGTACTCATAGCAGAGGCTGAGAAAGTTGTATATTACAAAGGCTGCAAAGACATCAGAGTAAAATGACAACCAACTTCAAAATAGGTGCAAGGACCAAGAGTACAGGCAACAGACCAAACATTAGCAGGGACTGCTTATGCAGCATCTTTCCCTTCAAAGCACTCCAGATTATTTTCACTGCATTTATCATCCTACCTCAGCACTCATAAGACTATCTGAACTGGAGTTTGGCCAAGGTCCCAGGCCAGTTCCATGAGTCATGCCGAAAGTGTCACAGGACCATTTAAAACTGTGGTCAGTCTCTGTTTTACTTGGCATCTGCAAGATGCCATTCTTTACAGAGTTCCTGTGCATTATTCCAGGACATTACACTGGTACTAAATAATTTGGAAAAGTTATCTCTGATCCATAAACTGTGTCTTATCTCGTGTATTTAACCTTTTAGGTGATGAACACAGTTTCTCTCTCCAACGTAAGCAGACTATGGACATAAGAGTTGGAGAAACAGAGGGTTTTTACCAATGAGTGAAACTCTGTTTTCATGTCTGGTGGAGATTTTTGAAAAACAGGCTCTCTGCTTCATTTCCTCAGAAAGCTGAAATTTCTTGCGTACTGAATAGCCTTCTCCTTGGGCTACCTCTTTTCTGCCTTCCCCAGCAACCTGGTACAGATGAGGAAGAGCCTTCTCAGACTGACCACTAATACTCTGCTCCATTTCAATTCTCTTCAAGGCTCAGTTTTGCCGATACATACAAACTGAGGTGAAGACACTGTGGGGAGGGCTCTCATCATAACTACAGACATGTTTCCTTTTCATGGGATCGAAACCCACTTAATTGTGCATGGAGTAAGCCTGTACGTGCCTTGTCTGCCACTCTCTTGACTTGTTAGAATCACTGTTGGACCCTCACACAGTTGTGCGATTTTTTTGGGCAAGGACTGTACTCCTAAGTTTGCCACATACAGCCTTGGGGCAAAATGACAGACCAGGTGACCCTTCTTTCAATGTTATTTTCTATGATAGTCTGTACCTGGACATTCCCTGGAATGCCAACACCCAAATCCTGGTTTTGGCCCCCAGTACTGACATAATACAAAGAGAAAATAATTTGGGATGGAAACAGAAGTCTCGAGGAGCTTTGAAATAAGAACAAAAGCTTAATGATGTACAGTGCTGAGAAGCTGACCTCACCAAGCAGCCAGTTATTAGACTTGAGGTCAATTTTCCCACGTGGATGAACTTCCAAAGTCAGAGACAGGCATCAACTCTAATTCTTCTACAGGCATCCAAACTATGCCCTGGAAAAGACGTACTCAACACTCCCCAAAACGCTCATAGTCTCAAAACATTATATTTATGGCTTGTAGATGTGCCTAGCTGGCAAGAATGCTACAGTACATAAAAGCTAGTGGTATACCTGCTTCTATGTATGTAATTGGGATATTGTTATTCCATCTGTAATCCTTGTTATTGAACAAAATTAGGTATGTTCACACAGCAATGATTTGGCGAAAGCCTTAATTAGGAGAGAAAACACCAACCACGGAAGACTTATTTAAATAACTGTGGTAACCCCTTTTGCCTGCAATTTTCCTGCAACTTAGCTGACAGCTCCCAGCACCCAAAGGAAAAGCTGAGCTTTCCCTATTGTCCTCCAGTGACCCCTGCCCTCTGATGTGGTCATTACAATACCAGCTGTCCATTCCACAAGCACTAGGGAAGAGATGACATCAGAGGAAGAAAACAAAACAAAACAAAAAAAAAAAAAAAAAAGAAAGGGGAGGGGGAAATATCTGCCCCTCTGTCCCCAAAAGAAAAGAGTGCTAACTATCAAAGCTCACTACACCAGCAAAAGAACTCTTCTCCCATTCCTGATCCACATTCATCAGATGGTGCTCATGACATCAACATAACAAAAAAATCTACTTGTGTCAGTGTTAGCGACACCCAGGTTTACACAGAAGCAGAGTCATGTGAAAGAGCAACACCAAAATATGCTCCTCCTAATGCACACTATGAAATACAGCCCATAAATGGCCCAAGACAGCTTTCAAAATTTATTAGTAGGGTCTTCTCCCTGCCATTCCCTAACAGAGCTCCTCCCCGACTTCGCAACCTAAAACCTTCCCAAAAAAGAAAGGATGAGGTGGATGGCAAGGGAGGGAAAAGAACAAAAAGGCTGTTTCAAAGCGATCCCCAGAAAAAGCGAGGGAGAGAACCTGCTGACCGAAGGTGCTTTCACCTCCACCTGTAGTCTTCTCGCACAGCCCACCGTGCCGAGGTGAACTCCAGAGCACAGGCTGCCTCCTGAGCAGACACTTGGATGTTTGCAAACTCCCCAAGCAAGCGAGGCAGAGGGATACTGGCTGTTGCTAGGAGAGGAGTTTTGCAGAGTGGCAAGCTTCCTGCTAGACCTACACATGCACGCAGGGCGGGGAAGGAAAAAAAACAGGCCCAAACAAAGATGCCTTCTGAATCACGTGTCTGCATTTGCCATCTGCTGCTGCATCTCAGAGCATTGTCGTGGATGTGAAGGAGGGCCTGCTGGTCCGTTCAGCTGATTCACTTGTTCACATTGCCAGGGGCACCTCTCTGCAATGCAGATCTCACCAAAACAACTGCACCAAACAGTTACGATTTAATGAGGGTATGGGCAATAAACTGTCATCAAAAATACACTGCTAGAGTGCAGTATTCCTGCTGGGTGGGTAGAGGCTTCTTTCTGGATGAGATCAGGAGGGAAGTTCAGATAGCATTTACTGGAGAGTAACTGTTTCCCTCGTATACAATACAATACACAATAGCACAACACAATAGTGGTATTATCTGCAGCAGATAACCAAAACCAAAGCAATCGGTAACTCATCCTGAACACGGCACCCTCTCTCCTGCAGGACTCCAAAGCACTTCACACCTCACCAACCCCAGCAAGTGGTGGCTGTGCTACCCTGTGCAAGCACACCAGTGGCCAAAGGATGGGACCAGAAGAGTACGTTGCTAACAAACTGCACCAGGAAAACAGGACAAAGCAAGTGTCTGGCTGCTGAGTAAGTGCTGTCAGAAAAGCCAGGAGCTAACTGATACCTCGCTTTATAACACCCAGGTAGAATCAGATTTTTGGCTTTACACTTTCCTAAAGCAAAGGACCCAAGAAAATGGTAAACTTCGTCTCTACAGAACATTGGAGGGAAGGCTCAACACATCTTGTCATGCTCAGAGGCCAGTGACGGAGAAGGTCAGGTTGGATGGGGCTTTGAGCAACCTGATCTAGTGAAAGATGTCCCAGCCCATGGCAGGGGCGTTGCACTAGATGATCTTTAAGGTCCTTCCCGACCCAAACCTTTCTATGATTCTATGATTTTCAGTCACTGAGCAAGCCACGGTCATCCAGTGAGGCACACCGTAAAACTTTGTCTCAGTAGGTGACAGTGATGCTTTCTCCATGTTCCCAACCAGAAGCAAAAGTTCTCTCAGGGCAGAGACTTCCCATCTCCCCCATTTTCTGTGTGACCCCTCCTTACCTTCATAGCAGTCCCGCACTGTGCCAAAGTAAACATAGTACTGGTCATTGGTGAAGAACAGGAGACTGAGCCATGAGTCAAAGGCGTAAATGGGCACAATGAAGAGGATCCGAACAATGTAGCGCTGTTCATTTGGGCAGCTATAGCAGCGAAGATGCATGTAGATCTGAGAGGACAGAGAGGGGAGACCAGGATCAGCGGTATATGGAACAGAGAGGAGAAAGTAGAACTGGAGACCCAATTGGGCCAGGAAAAACAAACTCAGTAAATCACCTCTTGATTGCCTCCAGCAGCCTCAAGGTGATGAACATTTAAAAAAAAAAAAAAAGAAAGAAAAAAAAATCACTGTTATCATATGGCATTGATATAGCATCCCTTAGTTTGCAGAGAGGGGGAAGGAAGAGGAAAAGGAAGTGGAGGCATTTCTAATCTAGTTTCTTATAGGGAATTAATTTACTGTTATTATCATCACCTTGCCCATATTCTTTTGTTCATACCTTTTTTTCCCAATTATCAACCCTATATTCCTGCTATCCTGTTTTAAGTACCTAAGATTCACAACACTGCAGGCTGCTTTTCTCTGAAGAGGGAAGGAGCATGCACTTAAGCGCATGCTCATTGTAAATACTCTCACTCTCTTGGCAGTTTTGGATGCTTTCGAGACTTTCACCTGAAACAACCTAAGAGAGCCCTTCACAGCCCTGCCAAGAGCTGATAAGCCACAGCCTGTCTGCTCAAAAAGTGCCATTCTGCACATCGGTGACAACACAGCCACGAAGCGTCAGCCATCAAGTGAGCACCGAGCTCACGCACTGTGCTCAAAGGAACCACGCAGCCACACCGCCTGTTTTGTCTGACTGACTGCGCACATGCCAATCCCCCTAAGTCACTGGCTGAGGGGCCTGCAATGTCCCCACCCTACCCACTCCCACTGCTCACGGTTTGTTAGCCATCATTAAATCCCACACCTAAAATGCTTTTTCACAGAATACCCACCTCCTGGGAAAGGTATTGACCACAAGCATACCCTGAAGATGAGCACCACTCCTGCAATGGCCTAATAACACAGCCAGAGCTTTGGCATGAGTTGCGGGTACACTCTGTCGGCCACGGAGTCAGCAGAGGGCACGTTCTCCAGAGGCAAGGCCTCCGTACGACAACCCTCATCAAGCTGCTGCCCCAACTGCTGGAATTAATAACAGCTAGTTTATTACATACTTGCCTCTCAACTGACCGATTTTGCTGCCTGAAGAGGCACAAGCATTTGTTTGAAGCTTCACCCTGCATTTGGGGGAGCTGTGAGGATTCTCCAGAGTCTAACGAAGCATACACTGATGATCTCGTCTTTCCCTCATAACGGAGAGGGGGGTTGTCTCTCCCCAGCTGTCTGTTGCTCATCTCCCCCTGCCTCTTGGCCAGATCTGGTCAAAATTGACTGAAGGGCTCAAAATACTTCCGTTTCCTCTCCCTAACCCATGAGGAGCTCACAAAAGCCTCATTTCCTAAGGAGAACAGGTTGAAAATAAACTAACAAACCTTAGGGATATTTTTTCCTTGTGACAATCCCAGTGACACACCTCACCCAGCACAGGGATAGCTGACACCGGAGTTCAGATGACTCTAAGCTTTGCCCTTGGGATGTCACAAGAGCCCTGCGATCCGTAAGCCTACGAGAGCACAGGAACCGCTGCCTTGTAACAGGACAACAGCGCATTTCAATCAACAGCGTCTCTCTGGCACTGATCTCCATTGGTTTCTTCGGAGAAGGGCATTAATGCCTAACTGTGCAATGCTATACTGCAGAGGAAAGATTTCTTCCTACCCTCAGTGGGCAATCAATTTGTGCTCTGAAACAGGAGGATCCATGGCATTTGTAATTGTTACCCAAGCTGGTGAAATTGCAGGTGTTACTCTTATTCATCAGTGACTAATCCATTTTTTAACTTCACTAGCCCCTGTACTCCATCAATAGGCTGTAGTTTTCTAGATCCTAGTCATCACTCTGGAATCTACGGACCAACAGGTACAAAACACAGGTTGATAAATAACAGGGCTTTCGTTTCCCCACTGTGTTTTTCAGTTCACATGACAACTGCGTGAAAGAGAGGTACAGAACAGGATGCAGGGTTTGACTTGTTCTGGCTCCCAGGACACCTGCCCCAGAAAGAGGGGAGGGGACAAAAATTAAAATAAAACATTTCCTGCTACTCCTTTCCGCAGTAGAGTTCAGCCTGTGGAATCCACTGGCACAGGAGATCAAAGGAGGTATGTCAAACAACAGATGACCACGATCATTTAGCTAACAGCTGACACAATAACAAAATGGCTAGATTCAGCTACAAGACCTGGGAAAGGATGGCTTGAGATAACACACCTTTCTGCAAACACTCAAGAGATGGCCAAATGTTTTACACCTGCTAGTTATAAAGAGTTTGCTTCCTCTCCATTCACACTACAGAAACGGTCTGAACCTGAGCAGAAAAAGGCCTTCATACAAAAGTCGCCACCTTGATCAGCACAGATAATATATTAGACCCCAAAGAAGAGGTCCTGGTACGACTCCAGAGTCTGCAAACCCCCATCACACACCTGTATCTGGCAGAGATATGCCAGGGGATCATATGTGTTCCTCCACGTATGGAAAAGAAAAGGATGAGAAGTACAAATGACAGGGTTTTACCTGATGGCAGGTGATGAGCAAAGCTGTCCATACAAAGAAACCTGAGATGGCCTGAGCAGCTGTGGTCATGAGGAATATTGGCTGCTCCACAGCTGTGGGGCTGCCATCCTCTGGCATCCAGGAGAAGTTGGGAGCCACAGCCGGAGTGGTGGCAGTTGACCCCAATCTGGGGGCTGCAGTGATGTCAGTCATCACTATCATGGTGCCTTTTGGTGTGAGGTTCCAGTTGTGATTGCCACAGAGCCGCCCACAAGCCAAGACCTGTCAAGGAAGAGAACCAAAAAGCAATTGAACCCATCTGACAGGACTCAGGAGCATAACAGTAACAGTACTTTGCATGTCTCACATGCCTTTCACCAGGCTGCTCACATGCTTTACGAACAGGACCTGGATAAGTCTGCCACTGCCACCCCTCGTGATACAACAAATCACATGGTACTCAGGAACCTCTCTACCACTCATAACACAGCCTCCCCAAGATCATGAAACACTGCCACCGCCATTGTCACCACCCTTCTGCAATAAAAATATTTAAGAACAAGATGAATACAGCATTCACCTGAGATCAGAAGGAATTATCTAAATCGTCCATACTGGAAGATGACGGGCACACTTAACTTAACAGCTCTACTTTCCACAAAAGCACTGGCTATTCTACCGTGTCCTGAAAAGCCAGAGTGTTAGTCTTACGGTTTCATCTGGAAGGCAGCAGAACAAGCAGCAGCAGGCAACAAGAACATGCACCACAAAGTGTCACTGCGCAGCAAGGGGGAAAGAGCAGCATCCTTATCCCTCCAACAATCCCCACCTCTCCTACTGCCATTTTGAAAACCACACTCAGCCCAAAGCACCTTCGTTGGAAGGACAGGCGCTGAAAGTTCTCCTCACTAGACAGAAGAGCATGAAAGTGATGCTTTTACCAAACATCAGATGGCATGGTACACTTAGCCAGCCTGTCATTAATTCTGCTAACTTAGCATTGTTTTCTACATGACGTGAATTTAACCTGATTGGCTTTTAAAAGCCAGCTGACCCATGAAAACACACCCAGAACACAAGGATATACAAGATTTCAAAGCAGCACGACCCTTGGTCATTTCCTGGATGAAAAGCTATTTTCTTTCAACGGAAGAAATTCTTGAAGGTCTAAGATCTAAAGCAGCTGTTAGTTTCAATTTGGTTGTAAGCAGACTCTAATGTGACCTCTGGATTGGAGGAAAATAATCCACTTAAACCAAGATCACAAGCAGGCAGCCATTGGTTCTATCCACTAGAAGAGCTGCTGCTGATGCGGTTGTAGTAAAGGCATGGTTATCAATGGGAACAGCATAATACTGCCTCCTTCTGATAACTTCCCAATAGTTTTCGGGATACCCTTTCTGTAAAAGCGCAAGATGTAGCTCTTACGCAGGCCTTTAAGATCAGCAGATGGAAAGGGCTTTAGAAAGGCCAACTATCCATCGCCACAGTTTACAGCTGCAGCAGGGAAGGACACGTCTGTCATTTACTGACAGGTCACATGAAAGAGAACATACATCCGCAGACGAACTGCCCCAGCCTTGCTTCACCTGCAGCCACAGCTCAAATCAGGGAACAGGCACCCAGTAAAAGCAGAGGGCCAGGAGCAAATCATTTCCACATGCACACAAAGGTGTGCAAATGGCCCCTCCAGCACACGTTTTTCCAAACCACACGCTTGCACCAGCGGTGCACAGCACTCTGATGTTACGCCACATTCCACCTCATTTTTGCTTTCTTCCACAGGGGGAAGAGAACACATACAAATCCTGGGAAATATCCAGATTTGTTTAAGCAGATATTATCTTACTACAGAGGGAGCTCCACAACTGTTATGGTTTAATTTACAAAATAATCGTCAAACTTGGCTTTTCTTCATTCTTTCCAGTCGTTCTTTTTCCAAAATATCCCTGCTCTGAGTTACAGCTTTCCATAACTGCACGTACTGAAGGGTAATTCCTTTCCAGTCCTGATCAGTACAGGAGATATAACTGTTAAGTTTTGAGTTTCAAAGCACACACACATACATTACATTATCTATATTCTATCTAAAAATTTGGAGAGATGAAGGCTGGATGGAGATGTCACAGGGCAGCAAGGTTTTTATTGCTTTGAGAAGAAAAGGATTTCTACCCAAGTGACTTCTGAAGCAACTGAACACTCACAGTGCTGAGAGTGCTTCCACTAAGCTCACAAAGGGCACATCTAAAATGAAATCAGAGCAGATCCACCTGTGGTTAACCTAGCTCTAAATAAAGTCCAGCCAGATGCAATCCTGCACATCCCAGTGCACTTTGCAAGTTATGCAAGAGAGGAAGCTGCTAAGCCCTTCCTAAAGTTCATGGGGGAAAGGATCTCTACTGCAGACCACCAGTGGCAGGAGGGACAGGACCTAGAGCTCCACGCTCCAGCTAATCAAACTGCACCAACAGCACAGATTCAAATGCAGCACCAGTAACGTCAGCAGAACTGAAGATCTGAAAGGGAATTCCTCTGCTTCTCTGCACTTATTTTAAGAGAAGCTGAAAGAGCAAAAAGTGATCAACAAGCATTTTGACATGACAAGGGTTACGTATTCAGAAGCAAGGACACTTACAAGTTCAAGTTGTATATGTAACCTTAACACTGCCCCCTTGTGATTATACATCAACTGTCATTAATTACACGATTATGCATCATTCTTCACCTAATTCCCTTTAATTCACACAGTCATTGAAACTAATAACTCCTTCCAGCACTGTGTTCTGAAAGAAGATATACAAACTTTCTTAACCAGGGCTCCACTTCTCCTACCCCAAGCCCCAATCCACCTCACCCGTAAGCACCGTCCTGCTCCTCTAGGGTTGCCCCCGAGGACAACTTTTTAATCGGTTGATACTTTTTATTGGTTGTAAGCATCAGCTTGCAGTTCATTCTCCTTGCTAGTGAAACACGAAGGAACACTACTCCCGAATCTTCAAAATTAACATATACCTTCCAAATGATCCCTTTTAATCTCCTACAGTCCCATACATCATTGCTACAGTGACAGGTATAAGCAGTGCACAAAGCTATTACGCAAGACTACTGTATGCAAGAAGCTGAAGCTGTAAGAGCAATTCTGTACTATATTTAAGAAATAGATAACAGCACAGACGATTGGAGCCTTAATCAGGTGAATGGATTTCAGCTCATTCACTACCACCAGCTCAGAGTCTGCTAGCTCCTCTTTTGCCTTGTTAAAAAGAGCATCATGAGGGTGCGCTATGGCAACTCTCTTAATAGGCCTCATTTCTGAGATGCCTCTTCTGCACCGTGCAACAGGACACAAGCCTGGCACATCATTAGAACAGGCTTCTAGCAAAGGCGGTGCCTGGGAGGACGTCACAGCAAACATGCTGCCTTGACAAGCTACAGATCGAGTACCCTGGTGTAAGCAGCTTCCCTCTTACCTGACACAGTGAATGTGTTTTGATACTTGTTTCTTGGACACCTACCTCCATCACAGCCCATGTCAGTGCCACAACACATACCTTACTACTTCCTCTCACGCCTGGGGAAAAAGGTCCTTTCCAACAGCCACAAAGCTATTTCACATTCACCTTGATTTTCTCCATTCTCCCACTTTGCTACTCCAGCTGTGCAACAACCTGACAACAGTTAGGCTACTGGCTGGGATCTCTTTTCTGTGTACTCCTCCTAGCTGGCTATCTCTCTCTGTTGTTTCTTGTGCATTTTAAGCTCCTTGGGACAACCATCTTTTTGTTCTCTGCTCGTACAGTTCCCAGCGCTGCGAGGTACCAAACCATGAGGAAGGCACTTGACATTACCATATGGCAAATTAGGGGCATTTAGAGACCTGAATTACCAATGCAATACAAACCAAACCAATCTAATGCATAATAAATTTTGAAGAGTTCCTTACTCTTCTGCCATATCCTGTTTTCTCTGCCCATCTCTTTCACCTCCACCTCATTGCTTCCATTTCAAGGGAGAGTAAAGTTACTTGCACACTTATTCTCCCTCTCTGGAGGGCTCTCCTAAATATATCAAAGGAAAACATTTCAACACTTCTAAATTTCACTCTTGAAGCTTTCCCCATCTCCGACTGACTACCTTGCTCCCCCCGGAGGTAACCTGCAATATAGCACGTCCCAAACAGGACCAGGAGTACGGATAGCCAGGAAAGGCACCAAACTTTGGATACTGGAAACACGCACAGAAAAGTACATCTGGGTAAACACACATGGCTTTCGGACGCGGGCTTAGGTGGATTTCAGGATGGCCGCAGGAAACTTGGATCAGCTGGTACAATTCCTGTATGTGGGCTACATGAGCTTTGGGCAGTGCTTAGGTCTGCGTGAGGTCTATACACAACAACCCCAAACATGGAAGGCAGAGATGACAACCCCATCCCCAACAAGCTGTTACGTGTTCCTGCCCAGATGCCATTACAAGTTACGCACATTAGAGCAAGACAGGACCTTGTACTGCTAGGGCATTAGCTTAACCACCAACCAAGTACCAGCTTAAACTTATCTAACAGATCTTCTGAAAGCACTTTAGGTGTATTAGGGTCTGCTCTCAATGCAAGGAGGAGAAAAGAAACTAAAGCAAAGCATGTGCTATTTATATCAAGATAATTATCCTGATAAAAACCTACAGACGCAAAACATTGCTACTGAGATTCTTGATAGGGAAGGGGCTCCAACCTGCATGGGGACCAGTTCTGTTAGAGACACCACACCGATGTAAAAATAGCAGGGATGTGTCCACAGGGCCTGCATCCACAGAAAAACAGCAGCACAGTTATTCTCGATCAGGAGCGGATTGCCATTCCTGTGTCTTTGGGAAACAGAGGCCTTCTATCTCTAACATTAACATGGCAGCTTCTTCCACTGAAGACAAACTCAGGACAGTAAACAGAAGGGATGTGGCATAAGTGAAAACAAAAAACTTAATTTTTGGCTTGCGTAAAGGCATGGAAAATGTTACCACTGAGGAGGAGCTATTTCTACATAAAGATAAACAAACATAAATACGTAAACCTCATTTCTGACGCAACAAAAGTGGTGTAAGAGGAGGGAAGAAATGTTCAACCTCAGCCCTTCAGTTCCTAGGGGTACTTCTGAACACTTATTAAATCACAGAGCCTAGTAAAGGAGGAGCAGGCTGCCTGCTCTGAGCAAGACCAGCTCCGTTGTGCTGTTGGCAACAGCGCGCTCGCTTTGCCCTGGTGTCGGTAGGAAAAGAACCCCAAACAACATGACTCTGAAGCCGTTCTCTGCCATCTGCAAACACAATCTGTGTTTTTAAAATAGATCCATCTCCTCCGAGGCTAAAAGTATTTAATTTCTAAACTGCTGAGAGAGCAAAGA
The DNA here is from genome assembly GCF_018139145.2 of Gymnogyps californianus. Taxonomy (NCBI): domain Eukaryota; kingdom Metazoa; phylum Chordata; class Aves; order Accipitriformes; family Cathartidae; genus Gymnogyps; species Gymnogyps californianus. The sequence continues at coordinate 161,426,743 of NC_059471.1, forward strand.
ATGATACATAAAGTTATCCCATGAAAGAGTCTTAACAGCTAAGCCTCCTTCTGCTGTACAAGACACAATCCAACAAAACATGCACGACCTGGCTGCAAGGTTCTCCTGGAAAGCTACGAGGCAAGAAATGGCTCCTCCTTAAAACCTACTCCACACTTACTGTAGTTTTAAAAGTCCACCATGCTGAACTTTGTTTCTGTTAAGATACCACAAAACCATTTTCCACTCCCCTCTTAAATTCTTATTCCCCCATTAAATTAACCTTATTCTGGACCCAAAAAGACCAATGCAGAAGTGCCATGTGGTGGATGATTTAAAGTCTGTATTTTCTGCATCTATTAGGACACAAGCAAGAGCTTTACATTCATGAAAGCAGGAGCTTTATGGTTTTCAGAATGTCCCCTAGACTTACAAGGAGCACAAAAACACACAATAAAATGGTTCAAGATTTATTTTAGACTATTTTAATTATAAGAATGCCTAGAATTGCCAACTGGGATCAGCTCCTTTCATTGTGCTAGGTATATATTGCAAATTCATAATTGAGTTAAGGTCTTTTCCACCCCCCAAAGGCATGGCATCACCAGCTGATCTGGCAAAAGGTAGGAAAAGAAGGAGGTAGAGTGTCAGGACAAAATAACATAACGCTATGCAGTAAGAGAGTCACTGATGCAGCTCAAACCAGTGATAGCAATTAAAGAAAAATCAAATGCTTTTAAATTTATTACTTCTTAAATTGCTTTTGCTCTCTGGGGTGGCATCTAGTTCACTTAGCTATGAGACATGAAAAGGTCCCAACAGTGCATTTTTAAGCTCTCCAGTAGCATTAGCAAAACAATCTGTGAGTTAAGTATGTGACCTGGCATGCAATTTTTACTAGTGCAATTCATTTACATTTTACTATTCATGCTGGGCAAAGCTTTCTTAACGTCAAGTCAGTGAAAGTCACCCCACAACACACACTTCATACACAGACACACATACATAACTCCAAACACACGTGAGCAATACTGTGCTCAGCTGGAAGATGGGCATTTGACAAGATTTACAAAAACATGCAGTGACTGAATCTACAGTTATTGCACTTTGTATCAGCTTAATGCACTTCTCTCTCTGCACAACAAATTCAGATCCAAATGCAGTTCTTCGCAATGTTATTTGTCCGGAGGAGTAAGCACTCTGAACGCTGAAGAGATTTTGCCTGGTCACAATTTTCAAAACAGCTGTCAGTACAGTCAGTGAAACAAGAGAAAAGTGTCACTGGGACATAAAACCAGTAGCGTCAGCACAAGCAGAGCAGGAAGACCATTAGCCTCAGAAGCAGAAGGTAGAGGAGTCAGGCACCTAGGAGGACCAAACCGCAGGGCAAGGTACACACCCACTAAGCCATATTCAAGAGATGATCCAACGCCTACATAAGAGCATACCGTACACACAAACAATTTAACCTTCAACAAGGCCATGCAACTTCTTTTCTCATTTTAAGGAAATTAAACTCTGAGAATACCACAAAAATTTTCTCCACTTCCAGCTCACACAGCCCTCACCCATTTTGCTAATCCACACACAGTCATCCAAAGAAAGCAGCTTCCCCTCCCCACGCACCCATTTAAAAAACTCAGAATCAACAATAAAACGCTTTTACCCAGAGCCGTGCACTCTTCTTTCCAGAGTTTTTTTCTGCTCTATTAATTTCTGTTGTCCCGTTGTACTCACACAGCCCTCCTCCTCCCCCATCCTCCTCTTCTTTTTTTTTTTTTTTTTTTTGTGTGTGTGTGTGGACTGACCCACATTGTGATAGGTCAACATCCAACATCCAGTCCCTTTTTTGGAAGGGGACAGGAAAAAGAGAGAAAGGGGGAGGGAGAGGAGGAGAAGGGATGTTCCCCAACCTTCCAACCGCTCCTTTGAGAGCGGGATCAAGCACAGTTGGGCCATGTGTTGCGTCCCTTTCCCATGTTCCCAGCAACCCCACTCCATACAAACCAGTCAAGCCCTCTGCTCCCAGGGGAGCAACACAGAAAGACTACAAAGATATTCTGCAACTGGCAGAGGGGAAAGAGACAACAAGAAAAAGGATGTGTTGTAAACACTTGGGTCCTGCACGACAGAGGAAGTTTGCATTTCATTTTCCAAATTCTCAAGAACAAAGTCAAATCAGAACTTATTCCACCAGCACTTGCATTGATCCTTCCCTACCTCCAAATGCCAAGACAGAGGAGACAACAGTTCTAAAGTTGCCACAGTGTATACAGTTACCCTAAGAAGAATCAGAAGTCAAATTCTACAGCAGGATCAAAAGCCAGTGAACTTGTGGCACTCACACATGAAGGGAGGTTTTTTTTATATTGGAGCATACTTTTCCACACAGAATATAACGTACAGAATCTATCAGATCAGATCCATACTTAAATTTAGCAAGTAAATGCACTGGAAGAAGCCAGACTTCTTATCACAAGCCTAGGTAACTGCAGCAATGCACGAGGGAGATGGCACATCTGACTTCCCTAGCAATCATTCTCTGATGCAAGTATATAGCAGTGACGAGCACTGCAGAAGCAGAAACACTGATTCTCAGCAAAGCACCCAAAGCCACTCACTATGAAGCCATTCTGTTATTGTTAAAATAACATCTGATCTGCTTATTTTTGTTTGTGGGTTGTTGCTTTTTTTTTTTTTAACTCTGGACATAAGACACATACATCCTCTTGTTAATTCTGAAAAATCACCCACTCTTAATTTCATTACTCCTGTTCAACATTGCCCCCTCCACACTTCTCTCCTGCCCTGCTACTCTGTCAAGAAAAATAAAAATCGTACAGATGCAGACTTCTAAAAGCAGAATTAGGAGCTTTGTATTCCTAGACTCCTGGGAGAGGAGAGTTCCTCCCCACACAAAAATGCCAAGCCCAAAGCATTACCGCTTTGCTAGTTAAAGAATGAGCCCAGACACAGCATTTCCCTTACAGAAAAGTTACCTCTGGAAGCTCACAGGCAGAGAGCAATGCCTGGGGGAGGAAACCATTCTCACCCTTGCTGGCTAAAGCACAGCAAGTAGAGACAGCATCAGAGGGGAAAACATTGCCCAGCATTCTCTTCCAAAGGCTACTTATGCCACAGGAGCGGCTAGAAGCTGCTCACCCTTTCCTAACTCAGCACCGAAGTTGACCACAGAGGTTTGCAGAGAAGTTGCCGATACTGTTAGAAGCTGACAGATGCCAACAGCTACTAAAACACAGTTCGAGGCAATTCTGAAATCCCCCCTCTCTATCCCAGAAGTCAGCAACAGCTATGCATTTTCTCTATACAGAAAGGGCCACACCAAGCATCCACCTGAGAGGGTGTGTGCTTAAGAAAAGACAAAACTTCAACCCAATTTTTCCAGACACGGTAGCATTAAATTACCCAGTTGGATGAAGTTGCCTAAATGGGAATTTATATGAATAACTTCTAGCTTAAAACTCTGCTGTAAAATCAGTGCCCTCACAAAGCCATCGGGACAGGGGAAAGAAAGTCTGAAAGTCAGGAGAGTTTGAAGGAGGAGAGAGGTCACTCCCAGCTCCCATGGGACAATTAGCTGCAAATAGCTTCACCCACCACTAACCAGCCTTTCCTAACAAAACTGGCAAGAAGGAGACAAGATGTGGTGAGCCACCAAAGACAAATTCACTCTCTTCTAATCTGCCTCCTCAGGTGACTGGCTTGTCCAGGTTCATTTTAAGTAACCTGGACAGAGGCACAGCTACTTACATTACTGCTGCCTGGGCTGTATCGTGCTGGAGATGACCAGGCAGCTGCAGGCTCCCAAGCAATCAGCTCAGCAGCCTCCAATAGCATCCATGTCATGTTTCGCAGCCTGGGGAGGGAACAACAGGCCAGCAAGGTCAGCTTTTAAGGTATTATTTCATCTCATCTCCTTCTCAAAGCCTCACTGCTGCACTAGATAACATGTTGCAGTCATTTTCTTTGCTGAACCAGAGAGACCTTTTTTTACCTTTTTGCCACAGAGCCGATCGCAGGCCAGAAGTACAACATACCCAGGCAGAGAGGAACACTTTCAGGCTAGACACAAAAAATTTGAGGCCATGACACCCTCTCTCTATGCTCTTGGTCACTCTCCATTATACAATGTCCTCAAATAGCTGATCCTTTCAGTATCATCAGACTCCCAGGCACTGTGACTGTAAGGCAATAACAGCAGTATTCCCATCCTTTCAATCCAGAGACAGACCTGAGAGTGGGGAAACAAATATCCAGGTACTCTATGGGTTAAAGGACATTCAATGCTGCAGGTAGAGCATGTAAGTTATTTCCCTCTTCAGGTTTCCTGTAAATTATGCCCCTCAGCGGCTATAAAGACCTCATCACACCCAGATACAGCACGGTTCCTGGACAGCTTGCCTATATACTGCATTTTCCCTGGACACAGCTTGCTCTGTTGCCTTCCCAGACATGTTACTTACACCATCACAAAAAAAAACCCCATGGAGGTCGAGCTGATTTTTAAAGACGAGAGAAAACCTGGCTATAAGCAAGTACTCCAGTTCCCTGCCTCTTCCTACAGGAGGAAGACTCTGAGGTGAGACTCCTGGAGGGTGGCTGCAGCTCACTGCTTCAGCTGGCACAATTTCACCTCCAAAACCCTCCTGGGGAATTGCTGCTCTGAAAACATGTCCAGTTGCTCTCTCCCGAAGTAGTCCGGGGGAGGGGAAGAAAAAGAAAGAAAAAACACCAAAAACTTTTTCAAAAGGGTGTTTCCAGTCCAAGCGGTATCATATTTTACAGTTATTTTAGCTAAGTGTTTTAATCCATCTTATCACAGTGTCAAATCACTTTCAGAGCCCCAAGTGTTCTGGTAGGGTGTAATGTCTTGGCAGGAAACCGCTCTTCCACCACAAGAAAGCAAACCCCAAAGAGTTTGGGAAGAAGCGAGAACAGCACACAACACATGCACTGCTTCAAGCGAACAGATGGGCAAGTCAGCACACAAAACCCAAACACGACGCTATTCTCTACACCACCTCAATTTTCCAGGGCCTCAACGAGTGCAATCAATCACAAGCTCTAAAACAGAGAAAAGCTTCTGTCCCCAGCCCTGGCTGTTCAATAACACACAGCAGCTTTGTTACGTGGATAGCTAGCAGCAGTTGTGTACCAGGAAAGCTCTACTATATAAAGGTTAAGTGCAATTTTTCTCTGAGGCTATACTATTCTCTTGATTCTGCAGACAGCCCAACCTGTACATTCACCGCTGCTTTATAACCTTGGTTTCCTCAATTTTAGCCTGAAAACCCTGTGAAAACTAGTCACAGCAGCGGCCCTTCAGAATCAACAAGTCTGATTTGCAATTTTGTATTTTACCTCAACCTTCAATACTTTGAACAATGCAACACTGGGGTCTTGAAGCAGCTAGGACCAAATAACAAACATCTCCTGAGGAATTCACTGCTCCCACCAGCCACTGCTGCAAGAGCTCAAAGATAGCCTTTGAGCTGCTGGAAAATGAAACAGGCACTTCTGCTAGAACGAGCAGGCAAGAGCTCATCTCCATCGCTGCAAACGTAAGCCAATTAAACACAGACCCAAAACAGGAGGGGAGGAGGGACGAAGGGTAAGTTCCATCACATGGAAATTAAAAGGTTGCTGTCTTAAGTCAAAACATGATTATTAGATGTTTTAGTTAACTCAGCAGTAGAACTGAGTACAGAAAGGGACTGACATTTTTAGGGGGGGAAAAAGGTGTTTTAAAAATTATCTTAATTATGAGTGGGGAAAAAAAAACAACCCACCCTTCCTTTATCCACGAGAAGAAAAGAACCCTAATCCCACAACTGCCAACCGCAAAAGCTCATCTCCCAGCCTGCTACCAGCAAACAGGCAAACAAGCTGACAGAGAACAAGGCAGATTTCTAGCTGGATTCTGTCAAATTGTTAGAAACCAGCCAGCTCAGAATGCTTTCATTATGCCAAACCAGCTAGTCACGCTGAACTTTATTTTCTGACCAGCTTATGCATGTCTAAGAACCTTACCCTTCTAACTGCCACGTGTCCCAAGGAGACGGACAAATAAAAGTACAAAAGATGCCCGAGTGACTGGGAGGCGTTCTTCCCCTTGCCCCATACTTCCAAAACACAACCCGTTCAGCACTCAACTGATTGTAGAGACCCGAGCAGCATACAAAGAAAAACATCTTCCCACACCACCAAACTGGTTAGAAACACTGACTTCAGTAGCAACATTTTCCCAATCATTTTACAGCAAGACCGAATCACTTCTGCTCCAGATGCAGAGGTAGCCACCTGCTGCATACATGCCACTTAAGGTTTACAGCACAAGCATAACTACAATGGTATTAAGGACTTAAAAACTGCTCCACTAGACCAGAGCAGATTCGAAGCCCATTTTCTTGGGGACAATGGTGGAAAAAAAGCCCGAAGTAGGCCTTTGTGGAACACCTTCACCATAAGAAAAGCTCTCCCTAAAGCCCTATTGTTCATTACTTAGCCAACATCCTAAAAGTGTGAGAGTTTATTTTTTCCAAAAGTAACATACAAATACAAACCTTTAGTATTAGAAACCTGAATAACACAAACATTTCTAGAGAAATCTCTGATCCCCTTCAGGGAGGCTGTTAAGCTCTTGGACTCAAGGGTAACTTCCAGCAACACAAGTTCAATGGAACAGTTAACTATTGTGTTAAAAAAGCCAAGTCTTTGTTAGTGGGATGTTTTATTACATTTTCATCGATCGTTGTCTTTTTCTTGCAGGATAGGAAACAGACATTTCTATTCATCCTGTTAGCCTTCGCTCTATTATCGATCAATGCCTTCTATTTTTCTCTTCAACGGAGGTAAACAGTCTTCCCTCTAGGGAAGCCTGTCTATGTCTTCAATAATTACTCCTGTTTGAGCTCCTTATGTGGCAAGAACAGTTTCAAACTTTCTGTAAGGAGGAACCATCTATTTCCTCTAGATCTCCCACTCCTCCTCCTCCCACTCTTGACAGTTTTGTGGTGTTCCAGGCAGCTTTCATGGAGCTGTCCCTGAAAACACTCCAGTACCTTTCCTGGATCACAATTCATCAGAACCCAGTCACGCACGCGTTCTTCCAAAGCCCTCCTTCCACTACACGCTGCAGTTGCCAAGACTGAATTAGCCCTCATGGAGCAACTGAAATTTCAAGCCACCGTGAGCATCCAAACAAGACCCACCGTAACTCACCTGCGATACAGGAGCACACAGGCACAGTAACAGCCTCCTCACACACCTACCGCATCAGCACATGCACACACACACCGTGTCTGTCAGTCCATCCAGCCTGAACCAGAGGAGGCACGGCAAACACAAACCTGGTGCCCACCACCCGGCTGGGGTCTACCGTGCTCCCAGCCCGCCTGGGGCCAAACACACCCTTGCAGACAGTGACACCCACCCAATGCCACTGAGAAGCGTGACAGCACCCGGGGGCTGTAGGGGCTCTGCTATGGCAACGCGAGTTTGTGTGCATGGGGAGACTGGGTGGGCTGCAGCAGGGAGATGCTGGGGGGGGGGGGGGGGGGGGGGGGGGGAATTGTGTGGGCTGCATCGCGGGGGGGCGCGGGGATTGTGGGTGCTGCACTGGGAGCTTGTGGGGAGGCGCGGGGGGGTGCGTGTGTGTGTACGTGTGGAGGCCACGCAGGGGGAATGTGCGTGGTGGGGGCACGCTGTGGGGGCCGCGTGCGTGGAAGGGGAATGGCGGGGGCCGCACAGAGGGGAAGGGACCAGGCGGGGCGGGGGGGCACACCGGAGAACGTGCGCGGGCTGCACCGGGGAATGGGGAGGAGGGCTGGGGGGCTGCACCGGGGGGGGATCGTGCAGGCCACGCCGGGGAACGGGAGGAGAAGGCGGAGGAGGGATTAGGGGGGGGTGGGGGGAGCGGAGGTCGTGAGCACACCGGGGCGATGTAGGGAATAAGGTGAGTTTGCGGGGGGCCTCACCGAGCACGCCCGCACCCCCCCACCCCCCGCCAGCGCGGCCCCTCAGGCCCGCCCCGCGCGCCCACAGCCGCCCCCGCGCCCCGGCTCCACGGCCACCCTGCCCCCGCCACGTCCTACCTCCCGGCGGGCGAGCGGGCGGGCGGGGCTCAGCTCGGCTCGGCTCGACTCAGGCCCAGCCCGTTGGGGTGAGGAGGGATCGGGTCGGGCCCTGCCCCGCTGCCCCGCGGGCGGGCGGGCGCCGGCACCGGCGCGGGGGCGCTGAGGGCCTCAGGAGCCCATGGCGACGCCGGGCCCACCCCGGCCCTCCGCGCCTGCGCACGGCACGACACGCCCCGCCCACTCCCCGCGCCGCGCGAGCGGGGGCGGGGCACCGGGAGAACAGGGTGACGTAACCGCCCGGCTCTTAAAGGGGCGCCGCCAGGACGGGTGACCCGGGCCCTCACCGCTGCGCTCGGGCGGTGCAGCCCGCGGCTGGGCGGGAGGACTAAGCTGCTGCCCCAACCCAGGCCGCGCTTCCCTGAAGGCGGGTGTTGGAAACCAAAGCTGTACCTCTACTCAAGCCAGAACAAGGGATTTTCAATCTGAAAAAGAAACGACTGGGGGGGGAGGGGGGGAAGAGCCCAAAACCCAGCCCTAAAAACCTTTAATACGCAAGCAAACGGCTTGCACAGAGGACTGTGTTAGCAAGAGGAGGCGATATCCCGCCCGAGACATGATGAGACTTTCCCCTGCTTCTTTAGAGGGGCGCTTGCCCTCTTGAAACCCATGGAGCTGCTACCCCGTACCTCCCAAAATGGCGGTGCGTTTCCCTCCTGTCCCAAAACAGAGCTCCTACCCGAAACACAGCAACCTCTCCTGCAACCAGCCGGATCACGGCTCTGCTGCCTCCACCGCACTGCAGTGAGGCCATGCGCTCGCTCAGTGGAGTGAGTGGGTGTTGTCTTCCACACAGGCGATGTTCCTCTCTCTCACAGAAAACAAGATTTAGAAAGGAAAAAGTCCAGCTTCGTTCTGATCCCTCAAAAACACACTCAAAATGGAGGCAGGACCAATGCAGGATAGAGGCAACAGGACAATACCCCGTGCCCCTGAACTACCCTCCTCTTCCCATCCCTCCTACTCCTCTCATCCGAGGAGCTGGAAGCCCCACGCAGCAGGCCAACGAAGGAGTAGCTCTTCCTGCTCAGCTGGCAGAGAACAGGCTTGGAAGGAATTTGCGAAGTCACCAAGATCCATCATTTATTCCCAGCAGGTGTTTCTGAAAAATCAATTTCAAGAGTTTTACACAGCCTGCAAGAAACAGGCCTCTCATCTGGATAATGCAGGGAAGCGTAACTATAGGAACAGTGATTTAGAAATAAATCAGTATTAAAATTTAGTCATTTACTGCCAGACAGGTCAGGCAACCAAAGGAGGAGAAACCCAAACAAGCCATGCCACCACAGACACCAAAGCAGCAGGTGCCACTTTATAGCGAGTTCAGCATGTTTGCATCAGGCACAGCGCTGTTGCCAGGTCCTCAGGGCCGCTGCTCTGACCCCTCTCCTTCCCCTTCCTCTGTGATTTAAGTTTGAGGATAGAAGAAAGCAAGAAAACACAAAAATCAGGGTCCACCTCTGTCGAACTCAGTGCACACCCAAAGACAACGGCATGGAAAGGTCCCATCCCTCTCCTCCTGAAGGCCAGACGCATGGGATGCCGGAGGCTCAAATCCAGGAACCGAGAGATCCTGAATCAGATTTCACATAGCTCTCGCTGTTCCAAGGCTGCAACTGCAGAGATCAGCTCAGATTTATTTTTAGGTGCTCCAGCCCTGTGCCTTTTTTTCCAGTAATTCTGATCAAACTCATTCCTGGAAGTCAGGAACAGCGTTTCCTGCGTGTAAGATGTCACTCCCAGCAAGGATGCCAGGGAAGGAAGAAATGACAGATGCTGGCATCACTTTATCATTTTCTACTTTATTACTTCAAATTAACAACCACGATAAAGCTCAAAAAAGTCCAATATTTACACAGGAAAAAAGTACAAAATCCCCCCCAAAGTTCTTCAGGTTTTTTTTTGTTTTTTTAAATTACAAAGTAATAAAAAGTTTTGCTCTTTAATTAAAAAAAAGAGAGAGACAGTAAGAGGGGTAAATAAATTAGGAAAAAAATAGGGAGGAAAAATAAAGTGTTAAATAGAAAGGATAAAAACAAACAAAACAAAGACTAACCCCACCCTCCCTGCCCTGCCAACAACCCATCGGCTCCACACTACAGTGACAGTGTGTCTGCTACAGGCCATAGGTCGCAGTGGTGATCATTGTGTTTCAAAGCCCCAAGTGCCACAAAGCAGCTTGAGTATTCCTAAATTATATTTAAAAACAACTAAAGTGGGGGGGAAAGGGGGGGGGGGGGGGAGACAGGTGGGAGAGGGCAGGAAGGGATTGTGCATGTACGGTGGATCTTACTTGTGGTTGCGTGAGGGAAGGAGAGAGCAAGAGCCATCGCTCTGAAAGAACACCAAACTCCAGTTTCTGTGTGCCCCTCTCTTCTCCTCAAGTCCCACACTCTCTCCGCAGGAATTAAAACAAGTTTTAATTAAAAAAAAAAATAGAAAAACACGCACAGCCAGACGAAAAAAAGACCCCGCTGCAGGGATGGGAAGTGTATTTCTCCCTGTATTTCAGCTCCAGCCTTCCCATCCTACATGGCACCAGGTGCCTCTCCATAAGAGATCCCTCGGCGCATGAGGACCGCTCGGATCAGGGAAGTCTGGCGCTTCTCCCGACAGCCAAGAAAAAAACCACAGAGAAGCCACCCAAGGAAAGGAAGCCCAAGTCAATGATTAGGCTGTTGCCACAATTCCCCTCACAGCTTAAAATTCGTTTAATGCTTGAGAAAATAAATTCTGTTATAGTAATAAAAATCAGACTTCTACCATCAAGTGTGGCTGGAATCTGATTCCCTCCTGGCCCACAAGGGTCCTGAAAAAAATAAAACAAAAAAACAAACAAAAACCCCACCCACCCCACCATCCCCTGCCCTCAGAAAAAAAGGAGAGCAAAGTCAAAATTTATATGGCTAGAAACCATATAATTTGAAAATAATAATAATTAAAAAAAAATTAAGCAGGAGAAGATATCCAAGAAGAAGAAGGAGGGGGGAAGAAAAGAAAAAAAAAAAAAAAAAAAAAGAGAGAGAAACCAAAACCAGGAGCAGAGAGTCAGGAGAGGGAACTGGGGGTAGCCAGTGGGGGCAGCGGTAGGGCTGGGGTGGGGCTGGGGGGGCAGCGGAGGTGTTCCCGCATGGCTCCCACGTCGTCAGCTTCTCGAGGCGCTCGCGCTGGGGGATGCAGGTGGCCCCCTCGGAAACGGCTCACGCCAGCGCGGGGGCACAGCTCGACTCCTCGATGTTGGCAAAAAGAAATTCTGTCGGGTTTTTTTTTTTTGTTTGTTTTTTTGTCTTTTTTAGTTTTTTGTTTGTTTTTTGGGTTTTTTGTTTTTTAAAAGAAAAATACAGTGAAGACACTAGAAAAAGAATTAAAAAGAGAGAAAAAGGGAAGAGACGTTAGGAGAAAAGGCTCTTCCCAGCACTTCCAGTGACAAATGGAGTGTAACAAGTCAGATCAGCCCTTTCTTCTACACTCCTGCCACCCCTCAGAGTTACCTTGTCCAGCTACTGTTGTTTCCTCTGCAAGAGGCACTTGCTAGCTGTGCAAAGTCTCGCACACTTGATTATGTGTTCAGTGCCCTCCTCCCCAGCAGTATTACACTGCCAGAAAAGCATTCATTAGGAACTAACGAAATGGCTCCCCGGCCCAGCACATTCTCCATCCTCCCTACCCTCCTGGAGAAATGGAAGCTACCTTCACACCCAAGATAATCCAACCCCTCAAGGTTTTGGCAGCCAACCTTACTCTTCCCTCTGAAGCCAAAAAACATCTCAAAGTAAGGCGAAGGGAAAGGAAATGTACCAATCCCCCACAGCAACATCAAAGCCTTAACCTAATCCCTAATGCCAGCAATTCCCTCCTTGGGGGATCCCAGGCACAACGACAAGCTCACCTAAGCAAATACTGGTCCAGTGGCAATTGCTCCTCACTTCCCAAGGTGATCAAATGGCACACTTGTCTACAAGAGAAAAGGAAGAGTAGGTAAGGGATGGAGAGGAAGAAAAAGGCACAAAGGACACCAAAACAGAGAGGCTGTGCGTTTCTCTCGGGACACCCTCCCTCCCAAGAGTTTACTGTTCCACTTCTCCAAACCACTGCGGTCTGGAAGACAACCAGACGAAGGCTTACTCCAAGCAAAGCAGAGCTAAGAAGACAGTACTGAGCATGGCCTCCAGAAAATATGTAACTGAAGAGCGAAGGCGTAACTTGGTACTGCTCCCCTCACCACAGTAGAAGCTTGAGGCTCATGTCAGCTCCAGCAGATCAGGTAAAAACCGCTGTGGGGCCCATAGTCCTTCTGGGACAACCAGGCCAAGGCCACAGACATCGCAGCGGGGACTCACCTGTGACGCTGAAATCCGTGACACTTCTTGCCGCCCTGTGAGGTCAGATGAGGAGACGTTGGCAGGAGCTCCTCGGTGTAACCTCATGCTGACCTTCCGCTCCCTGTCCACTCTTGAGATTGCTCTGGGGGATGTGTTTCCTGTTGGGGCAGAGAAACGTGAGAGAAGAGTATCAGTCAATAGTTCCCGTTTCCAGCCAACAACAGGGGTGGCACCCTCCCCCAGCTCTCCCACCCCACTCACCGGACTGTTGGATTCGGGAGGTGGGGGTGGAGGCCATGGGCTCAGTGACATTGCGAAGACGGTTGGCAGTGGCTCCAGCAGGCGGGCCGGGGGGCAGCGCTCGTGTGGCTGATCCCCGGAGTTGCCCCATCCTCTCTTCTCGCTCGTGCTCTCGCCGCTCCCGATCCATATCCTCAGGGTTCCGGGCTGCTCCCTGAAGAGGAGAGAAACCCCCACGCCGCACATAGCTGTCAGGCAGGAGAGACAGCAGCAGCCCCGGACAGAAAACACACAGTGCTCCATCACACCAAGAAAGCAGAGCTCCATCCCCAAAACACGTTCTCCCCCCACCATCTTCCACTCCACCCAGAGAGCGCCTCATTCTCTTCCATGAAGAAACAGGGAAGCAAGCATATGGTACTACAGCTGTTATTGCAATCCACAGCTGTGGCCCACCTCCAAATACAGTTCTCGCCTGAAAAATTATCTCTACCTACTTATAGCTATAGATCTATTGACACACATGCTCCATCAGACACGCTCACTAATACAACAGTAGCTATAACCCCCAGTTAGCACCACCAAACAACTCTGCCTCTTTTCACTCTATGTGGTCCCCTTTCTCAAGTGGCTCACCCGGGGTATGTACAAATGGCAGGCAGTTTCCAACTTTCCTCCCCCATCGCCATGATACGCATCAACCCCTGTCCCTCCAGCCCTTTCGCCACACACACTCACAAATTTAAGCATGTTCCAGTCAAAGACGTAGTCGTAGGAGAAGCCTTGGCGGTGAAAGAGGTTGCGGAAGAGCTGCCGCAGATACGAGTAGTCAGGTTTATCATCAAACCTCAGTGAGCGGCAGAAGTTGAGGTATGTCGAGAACTCAGCTGGAGGGAGCAGAGAACAGTTGGCTGTTGAACACCATCCAATCCCCCTGGTCCCACCGCGGAGCCGCCGCAGCCTTTCAGCAGCAGCGTGCTGGACCAGGACCGCACAAACACAGAGCTGCGCAACAAAAACAGAGCCTGCTGGGTGCAGTGCTTTGGCCACCAAGAAGATCCCATCCCTATTTTTACCAGAGGAAATGTTCACGCATCTCTTTTTTTCTGGCTGCTTCTCCAAGCAAGAGGTAGCAAGTCACAGAGCCTGCTGAAGGAGAGTAAGAATGCAGGCCTAAAGAACAGGTGGAGGTGAGCTTTGGGAAGCTCAGCTCAGACCAGAGGTCCTCCTAGTTCAGTAGCCTGCCTTAAGCAGTGGCCAGAAGTAGACAGCTACAGAAAGACTGGGGCAAGCATGTCTGACACTTCCATTGACATTAGCCCAGCTTCCACCTACTTTCAGCTCAGGAAATTTCCTGATCTGGATGTGGTTTCTAATTATTTAGTAACCCGCAGTGGATCTCTTGTCCACATAGTTGTCCAATCTCTCCTTGAACTCCTGTAAGCTTTAAGTATCCACATCTTCTGGGAAGGAGTTCCACAGGTCTACTACTGGCTGTGTGAAGAACCACATCAGTTTGTTTTGAAGCTAGCAGGAACCAGCTTTGTTTCTCTTCCAATACAAGAACTGGGGCCACCAAATAATCAGCTCCCATCCAAACTTCTGGAGGCATAGTGAGAGTGTAGACTTTTATCATCTCTCTAACCACCTCTTGTCCAGGTTCCAGCAAACTCATTGCTTGTGTAGAAATCACCTCACCTCTCATCACCCTTTTGCCCTTTCCTGGACCTTCTTCCAGTTCTACTGCATCCTTTCTGAAATAGCGGGATGGACCAGAGCTGCACAGTGCATGCAGGGTGCGACTGGGCCATGGGTTTATGCACACTGTTTGGGCTTCTTTTCTTTCCTAGTAATTCCTAACACCCAATCTGCTTTGCTCAGTAGCCACTAAGCGCAAAGTTGATGCTTTCACAGAACCATCTATTGTATTGGTGAGTGGCACTGGTCAGCTCAGAGCCTACTGTTCTGCACGTGACATGAGGACCAAGCCTTCTGCTCTCCCCTCACATACATTACTCCACGTTTACCTACAAAGAACTGCATTTGCCACTTCATTGTCTGGTTATTTCTGGGATTCACCACAGTCGGCCCTCATCCTCATTACCCAGAATAATTCAGGATCATCAGCACACCTTCTCACCTCACTGCCCACCCCTCTTCCAGACTGTTTCTGAGGTCCTAAAGATCCCTCTCAGCACCGCCATGTCCCTACTAACACAAGGCTTGACTCTCCACAAAAACATCTATGTTTCCCACTTTTGAACCAGAAGTGTATCACCACCGGTCTCTTATCCTTCTCATCACTGGTGTCAGCAGCACATTCTGGTCTGGGGGTACTGGGCATTACCCTTCAGGATTCAAGGCTCCATGGGGTTTCAGCAGGAGAGCAAGCCAGGCACCAGCCAAGACAGCCGTCAAGATGAGAGCACTTACAAGGGTACCCTTTGCAGAGCACCTCAATGGGGGTTGACATCTTTTTCTCGCTGATCCTCTCATACTTTTGGCGCTTGGTGGCAGCCTTGAGGCCCTGCCAGGGCAGCGAGCCCAGGTTGAAATACATAAGCACGTAGCCCAGGCTCTCCAGGTCATCACGGCGACTTTGTTCTGTGGGAAGAAGTTACAAAGAGGCAAGGAGTGAGCAGCAACCAAAACTGCTTTGGCAATCACACAGCTTTGGAGGTGAGCATGGAACAGAAGAAACAACCCCTCTCTTCTTTGGTAAATTTCTCTGGATAGACAAACTTGTAGAAGACAATCCAGTACAAATTCCTGCAGGGATGTTCATATTGCAAGAGTTAAAGTGCTCCTCTCCCCATACAGCCCAACCCACTCCATAAATAAATAATTACTCTGACTACCTCCTCACCTGGACAAGCCTTAATTCACACAAGAATTCAACAGCTCAAGAAGTGCGGCAGCGACACTGCCTACTTTGCTCTTCCCAGTCCCAGAGGAAGGGCACCTACACTTCTCCACCCAGAATGATATTTCACCCTGGGGATTAGTCACAGCAGAGGTAGTCACGGAAAGACAAAGCTAACAGAGGTAAGCCCAACACAACCCTTTCAAACACATCTTCTAATTAACCTGCTGATACTCTTTACACAGGGCAGAAATGAGGAACTAGCGACCCCTTCTTGTGGTAAACAACTTTATTGATAGTTTAGAGAAGCCTAACATGTAATACTGTGCAAAGATCTTTCCGGATTGGTGGCATTTTTCAAGCTGTGGAGTAAAGAGGCATGAATACAGAGGTATACTTTGAAGAAAAGGTTCCCCCCAAATGGGGAATGACTGTGTAACTAGCATCACTACCAACTCCACTCAAGGGTTGCCCTTAATATGCCATTATAAGGGCCTGCTTTTAGATGCTTATTTATTAAGCAAAAAAAATTGTTTCCCAAACAAAAACATTCCACACTGAACTTGTTCTCTGGAATGGCCAAACCATTTTAAGTTACAATTTAGCTCAAGATGGAGTTGATGCAGAATCTCAGCAACTGAAAATGTTGACTGGTTAACTGGTGAAACTCCTCCCAGCTCCTCCAACATGCTTACAAATTCATATAAATTTTGCCAAGAAGCTCTTGCCCCCATTCCCCTCCCAAATAAAATAAAATAAACACTATGAAGAAAGTACTTTACATCTTGAGAACAACAACTTACATAGATAAGAGAGGCAAAATATGGCTTGAAGGAGAGCACAGGGGTAGAGGAAAGACTAAAGAGATTGATCTATTGGATTCATTGACTACTACAGCACGTTCTGTTGGATTCAGTGCCATGTCCTAGAAGATGCTGCAGAGTATGTATTAGTCTGTGGGTTAATTCTCAGTATCAGTAAACATGCTACCACCTGCCCCATCCAAAGGCCAGTAAATTATTACAGCTACCCTTTACTCTGCCAGCTGAACTGAACCCTGACGAAGGAGCAGCTGTAGCAGGTCACAGATCTAGATGCCCAGATGTACCTACGCAAGCTGTGGGTCACCACGGGCCTTTCTTCTCCTGCATGACTCTCATAACCTCCTAGTGTTTTTGAGGACTAGGAGGCTTGGAAAATTAAAAATATTAGGGGAAAAAAAAAAGCACTGTGGTTGCAGAAGAAAAGGAAGGTGTCATCGCTCCATGACTGTGAGGAGAGCGCCCCTGGTTGAAAGCACATGAAATGCCATAAACCCGCCATGTTCCAAGACAGGAGTAGAGGAGAAAGCACACATGCAGATCCCCAAAGTGTCTTTCTTGGAGCATGCAGAAGTAACAGCATTTTTTGGCCTCACTAACTTACTGCCCCAAGTTGCCCACTTTAAAGGGGCTAATACTTCCTAATCTTATCAGGCTGCTGCCAAAGATAACTACGTGACTGGCTGGGAGATGCTTAGATGCTATGAAAGGAGAAGGGAAAAGAAACCCACAGTTTTGCATTTAGCCTAAGGCTGGGATACGTGTACTCTCAGAGGGCTGTGATTACACACCATGCATACCAAATAAATAAAACTTAACAATACTTGATAATGACCTACATCCTGAGACAGGAGGCCTGTGGAAATGGGAGTCAGAACACACATCCAGGGCCTGAAAGCACAGGTGACGAAGGTAACCTCAATCCTGCAATTTGCCAGCCCTTGACTTATCCATGCTGTAGCTTTAAAGCCTGTAACTGTGGGTTCCCTGTCCGGAGCATGGGGGCGCCCCTCAGAGGAGTAGGGAAAAGCAGGGCAGGAACCAGAAAAGCCTACTGAACAGACAAACCAGCCTTTTAGAAATAAATCAGGATCTTGCCTCCAAAATCTTGCTTGAACTCCACACTGCTTAAGGTAGGCTGGACCACACATCTCCATTTGCGTGGAGCACAGCAGCTTTGAGCACAGCCACCGACCCCATCCAGAACAGGTGACGTTCTGTGAACGTATGTCTAGGCACAGTCCTAGTGATTTGGGGAAGGCCAGAATTAGAGACTAGAGGTGGGGGATGCTACATGTCCTTACTGGAGGCAAGAAGAGGGGTTACAAAACCAAACTGGGCAGCTCACTAGTATCCATTACATGCATGCAAACACACCTTAACTATGCCTTAACACAGCAATATGAGTGAGGAAAAAAATAACTGTAAGCAGGACACCCAATTATTAAAATGCTGAATGATAAATGTCCAATTCTGTCGCATCCCTGAAGTATCATTTCTCAGGTACGTGTGGTCATTGTAGCCCACTTAAACAATTTCAGTGAGATTCAAATCCATGAGGAGCCTGAAACACTGACATGATGGGTCACAGTTGTCAAGGTACCTTGAAACATTGTAGCTGTCTTTCACCTATAACCCTAACTACAAGATCCTGAGTTAAACCTTGGATGATGGTGAAGAACAACAGTACCTACACCCCATTTCTTTGTTTCATCTTCAGTTACTATTACACATCCCCAAGCTATCTCAAAAAATCTTTTTTTTTTTTTTGCCTGATCTCATATACCAACAGCCACAGGATACTAGGTAACATTAGACAGCAAAAGTGGAGTAATTAATTAGTTAGGAAAAAAAGTTCACCTCTACACACCAAAGAAACATTATTTAACATCACTACTTTCCACTTTTAGAAGCTTGACAATCGTTGACTAGCTCTCGCAGCATGCCCGGGACGCAGGCAAAAGATCTCACTTTACAGTTTGAGAAGAGAAAGAGAAAGACAAGTGACACAAGTGAATGCGTGCCCAGAGCAAGTCATCCAGAAGCAGGATTACAGTCATGCCTGTGACACCACATCACACTTCCTCTCTCTGTTTTATTTCAGCTTCTCAACTCTCCTACAATAGATGGGGGACTGCTACTTTTTTTATAAGACACTCATCCTCTCCTCCCTCCTTCACAAAACCCCCTCCAACATAAAGCACAAGGTTGCCTTCCCACACAACCCAACATGACCTCTCAAACCCAACCCACTCTGCAGGTGATCTGGTGCCAGTTCCCTCCCACTCCCAGGGAGGCTCCCAGCCAGCCCACACCCTCACTCCCTTCCCAAAGCAGGGTCCTCAGAAGGAAGTGAGTCAGGGGTGAGTAGCAGGACGGTGAGTTACCTGGGGAAGACATGCTTGGGCAAAGCCAGGAGGCTGAAGACTGGTTGCCTTGGATGTAAGACTCATGACAAAACTTGTTTCTTTGCAGTGTAAAGTGCCTCCTGGTCCCCAAGGACAGTGCTTCCCTCTCACCCTGATCCTATCCAAAGCAATGCTGTTCCCATGCAGGACTCCCTAGAAATCAGCTGTCCTCACCGGGGCCAGCCCAGCTGCAAGCAGTCTTAACCAAGCAACATTTTCCTGACTACATACTCAGATCCGATTTTGCACATGCTGGGACTACGCTTCCCCTTTCTCTCCCCACTGCATGGCAACAGCCTTTAAAAACACACAAAAATCTGGAATGGGTGACAGAGGGCAGGATGAGCAGAAGAACTTCATGCTCTGCACAGCCTACACTGATGCCATCTAGGACACGTGTTTGGGGAAGAACTGCCCCCCGCCCCCAGCCTCCTGTTATCCAGACAGAGCCCACCAGGCTTCTTCCAAGACTGTCTCCTGGGCACCCCTGGGCATCTATTTCAGACTTTAGAAGCTCCAGAGGGTGCAAGGGACTCTCATCCTCAGAGCATGTGAAAACTGACTGGAATGCATGAACCAAAGCCTGCACAGTCCAATCACTCCCCCAACAGCAAGTCTCCAGCTGTGGAAACCCTCCCCGATCTTGCCTCCTACTTTTTCACCCGGTCACTGGGAAAAGAATGTTTCCTCCAGACATTGGAATGCCCAACCCTTAGCTTGCACATTCAAATAAAGGCATTTATTCATTTGCTATTCCCGTCACACGAATACCCCAGCACCTGGTTCCTTCCCTCTTCCTAAACTGCACTAACATAACATTAAGACAGAGAATTTAGTCTCTGAAAAGTCAAAAAATTCAGAGTGACGGTTCCCATGGCAATGCTGCTAACTCAAACGTGTCTGTCATACACCCTGTGGCAAGGTCTTGAGAAACAGGAACTCCAGCTGCAGCCCTGACACCCCCATACCCTTCCCTCCAGGCAAGTCATGTAACCTTTATGCCATTCAGGGGAACTATCTGCAACGTGGAGATAATACACCCGAGACCTGTTGCGCAGGGTAACTCACACCCAGACTTTCCCAAAGCAAAGGGCATGAAGAGAGTGATGGCTGTGCTCAGACTGATGGCATATGCAATTTGCCCTTGGATTAGTGTTCAGACATTGTTTGTTCATCCTGATACACAAGCCAAGCACCAGTAGTAAAGGGCTAAGTTGGGGTGGGATGAATAATAAAGTCCTTAAAAAAAAACAAAAAAAACCCAGAACAACAAAAAAAAAAACCCCAACCCCACAACCAGACATTTAGCCTCTCGTGACCAGTTCAGACAGAGCAGGCACACACAAAAGAATCGACAGATATAGTAGTGAGAATTATTTTGTGCATGTCTCCTTGTGGCAGTTACCATGGCTGTGGAAATCTTGACTGAGAATTCAATGGAGAGTCAGTTATATATAAGCAGGTCAAGCCAAAATACAGAAGACCAACTCGGAAAGCTCTACGAGAACTATTTTTACTACGTGGAAGAGGGCAGGAGATCACAGCCCACTCTCAACACACAACACTCCCCATTTCAATATAAAGCATTTTCAGTCTACCGTTATACGGTATTAAGCAAGGAAGACAGTGGGAAACTGCTTTGTTTTCTGCAGGTCAAGTCTTGACTCCAGATTTCTGAGAAACCATCAGCAAGAGGGGAGAATGGGAAGCTTTCCCTAGGAAGAACAAGGACATGAAATCCTGTGGAAGCTGCTGGTTTAAAAGGTTTGAGTTAGTTGCTCTGATTTTCAAATTCCCAGCTTATACATTTCAGAATAAGGTCTCCCAGAGATACAAACTGAGCTGCGAGCACAGGAGCTACTTTCCTGGGTCTGCAGGCAGGGTAGCTTCAGTGTTTCTGCTCTTCAGATTTGCCAACCAGTAGCAGAACCGAGACAGCCTGCTCAGAACGGACCCTACAGTAACTAAGAAACTCTCACACTGTGGACAAAGTTTAGCCCAAGCAGGGGAAAAAGGTCACATACTGGAAAGAAGTATCTGGTCAGGGAACGGAAGAGAAAACTGCAAGAGGTTTTCACCTCTGTTCCTCACAGCAACCAGATGTTGTGCATCAGGGGCTCATTCCCAGGACAAGAGTTGGGTGACTTCAGGAGGTTTAAGTGCGGTGGGTACTAACCTGCGCAAGGTTTTTACAAAACCTGGGATGATGGCCATCACCAATGTAAGACCTGACTGAACTCTCAGCACTCTTTCCCAGCCTAGTTTTATCCCCAGAGTACTAACCATAGACACTAAGGGCAGAGCCCTACCTCCCTAAAGCTGCCTCAGTCTCTCTCAGTGGTGAATGGGGCAGCGTGGTTCACAGACACACACATATTTTGAAGGCCCGTGACAGCCAATCCTCAATCACAAAACCTGGATGTCCAGACAGTAGGAAGCCTCCCCTCATTTCAGCTTCTTGTACATTTCCAGCACATGGCTGTCCCCATCCTCAGTGGTGGGTAACAGGAGTATCACCATATTGCAGTGGGCCTGTATCCTCCAGCTCTGACAGCTACAGAATAATCACTGATGAAGGCACTCAGGAGTCAACAAGAAAGGTTTCAATTGCACATATCCCTAAAGGCTCAGTGCCTGCAAACGTCTCCTTTACATATCTAATCAGCCTGCAAAAATTGTGCAAGGCAGAGTTAGTACCAGTAAAGTCAGGGAGGTCACAGCCTTGCTGCTGAAATAGGGCCCCACTGTAATAGGGCCCCACTGTACTAAGCAGCGCACAAACACACATCAGTAGACAACTGAGGAGCTCAGAGTGCCGCAAAAGGCAGGTGAGGTAACACAGGCATAACAGTTAAGTTATTTACCCACCATGTCAGCACAGGTCAGCAGCGGAGCCAGGCACAGAACCCAACCCCCTCCTTCTGGGGACATGCTACCTCCCCTGGAAAGCCCCACCGAAGGGCAGCAGCAGGCTCACCGATTCCCAGGTGGGTGTTGATAGAGGCATAACGAGCTGTGCCAGTCAGATTCTTGTTTTCCCGGTAAGGGATGTGCTGGTGGGTCCGGGCATCTCGGTACTTCTTGGCCAAACCAAAATCAATGATGTATACTAGGTTGCCTTTTTTGCCAAGGCCCATAAGGAAGTTGTCTGGCTTCACATCCCGGTGGATGAAGTTCTTCGAATGAATGTACTCAATACGGCTGATCTGAGGGGGGGGAATAAATAAATGAATAGTGAGACAAGAAAGAAGGTAACTCATCATAACTGCATCTGTTAAAAAAGTACCCTGTCCAAGACACTGGCCTATCAGAGCAGGGAAAGGAACGTTTTGCAGAGAATATCAGAGATGACAGCCAAGGAAAAAGACAGCCTCTGGAGGCAGAAGGATCTGCAGATGAAGAATGGAGATGGATTTCAACCCTGCACACCAGCTCAGTCGTCCATCTGGGGAGGTCACCATTAGCACCAAGAGGAAGGATGGGAAGCAAGTTCATACGGACTAAAACTTTGAGCTTCAGTATTGACACTAGTCAAATTTCAAACTTCGCCAGGCTGGGAAAGGAGAAGGTCCAGAACAGCTAAGGGTCTTAAACCCAGGGCACAGGTAGTTGAGTCAAGATAGGTAGCGATGCCAGTCATTCATCAAACAGGCAAAAGCATCTATGCACGCAACGCCAATACAGGGTGAGCAGCAGGGGAAGGAAGGAGGGATGGAGATCAAGAAAAGCCAGCAGTGCCTAGGTTCCAGGCACTCAGCTTCATCAAGAAATAGAAACCTGGCAGCCACTTGCTGCTAAATGAAAAAAGCCTGGGATATAGCAGTTCTTGAGCAGAGGGGATGGGGGGGGAGGGGGGATGGAAAGGCATGGAAAAGGAGAGTAGGCACAAATGCTTCAGAGGAAACTCACCATCTGGTCTGCCAGGAGCAGAACTGTCTTGAGACTAAATTTGCGGGAACAGAAGTTGAAGAGATCTTCCAGGCTGGGCCCCAAGAGCTCCATCACCATCACATTATAGTCCCCCTCTGCTCCACACCACTTAATGGAGGGGATGCCCACTGGGGAAAGAGAAAGATTAAGCCCACGGAACAGAGGAAAACTGCTGCATCCCCTGCTGAGAAGATCATATGTAACACCAAATAATTTCCTTTCTAAGGCCCTCCAGAATAATTTCTTTCTTCAACCACTCCCCCGGCCCCATCCTTTCCTCCCCATCTCACCTCCTCCCTGCATCATCTTGTAGAACTTGCTTTCAATGTGGAGCTGGGGATGCTTGGTTTTGACACATTCCAGTTTGATGGCCACCTCTTCACCAGTCGCAATATTGGCTCCTGCATAGAAATGAGGGTGAAATGAAGATTGTGCAAGCTTCCACTGAAGCTAAACACTAAACACTTTTAACAAGGCCCATACAGATGCGAAAACCTTAAGATTTGCCCTGAAACTTACTCTTTGTGAAAGAAATGAGATTCAGACACTTCAACTTCATACAGAGTTTCCAGCACTGCCATTTGCAAAGGCAAGCCCACAGGAAGGCACATGAATAAGAAACCAGCTCTGATCCTGCAGCCAGGCTAGAACTACAGTCCTACAACACGTTAACCGCCTCGTTATCTCAAAAAGTGCCAGACTTGGGGAGATCAATCTATATGTATCAGCAGTACCTAAACTGAGTGGAAGTTTTAGCTGTCCCTGATCATGTACCTAGCCCCTGAACGCAAGCCAGCCCCCCAGGCAGGGATACGGAGTACCTCTTCCTGAGCTAAATTACTGGTTACCTCAGGTACATCGTTTCAACAGAGCCAATTAGTTCAGGAGGAGACATTGCTAACATTCCCAGCTACCTCTGGTTTCTCCACAGCCCTGACCTGCTCAATACAGACAATTCCCAAATCTCCAGCTTCTCCCTCTCCTGAGGGCTTTAATAATACCTTTATCTTTTGCCAACATAGAAACATTTGCTATATCCTAAATTAGAAGCGTGAAGAAATAAACTGAATCAGGTACTGAATTAAGCTACTCAGATGCCTTTGTTGAAGGTATTGCTAGATAGTTTGTGATGACACAAAACCACCACCCCACGCGCTTCTTTCTGAAAAGAACTGAGCTGCCAGCCACGAAAGCCAGCACTCTGGTCCCAAAGTGTGCTGTTAAAGGAGGAACAGGCTGATCTTTCTCTCGTACTAGCTGAGAGGATTCCAGATGTTTCACATCATCCTAAAATGGAAAGAATGAAGATCTGTACACAGGTCACGGGAATGACACTCAAGACTTGCTTCTCTCTCCCCTCCTCCCGTGCCTGCCTCACACACACAGACAAGCCCTTCCTTGTATCCGGAACTATTAACAGTTGCACTCAAACACAAATCAGAGAGCGGCTCTAATCACGAGCAGCTTATAAACACTGTCATAAAATAAACTACTCCAGAACACGCATGCCAAACACGAGCTGGAGTCAAAGGTGATGTTTTGTAGATATCCCATAGCTAGTTTTGGTAGGTCTGGTTAATTCGTGCCTCCTGATCCCTGTGATAAGACTTTCAGAGTCCACAAGGACAGCGGTAGATAGATCTCTCCATCCATCTTCTTTCACACACCGCCTCCAGAGGCAGGGACCAAAGAGAAAAAGGAAATATTCACACAACTGGATTCTTTCTCCCCCTGGATCCTAAGGAGATCCATCTCCTGTTGAAGAGTTCTGGCTTGTACACAAAGTTAGCCAAGAGCTGCCTGCTAGCAAAAAGACGTCATCTAGATACTACAGTGCCGGGTCGAGACAGACAAGCTGCTAGGAATTTGTAAGAGAGGAACAAAAATGATCGGGGCCTAGAGGGATTGATTTACTAAGAAAGATTAAAAGAGCTAAATATGTAACATAGACAAGAGATACAACTAAGAAGGGTGGGGAAGAAGAATGGGACATGACAACAGTCTGCAAATATTTGAAGGCTGTGAACACTAAGGAGGGAGAGGAATTATTTAGGGTGCTCTGAGGGAGGGGAAGGAGGAGCAATGGGATGAATTTAATAAGGGTTTTTACTCAAGAGCCAGGAGAAGGGAAAGGGAAAAAGCCATCCTGAGAGCTAGAGCCATTTGTCCAATGGTTACTTTTGGAAAGATGCTAACATTTTCCACTTAAAAACTGCTGGCCAGCAAAGCAAGTCTGTATATTCCCTTCACTCCACCACAGAACCCTTCTTACAAGCATCAGGAATGCAAGGAGGAAAACAGCAGGAAAAGGGGCTCAGATCACAGTAAGAACGTGGCCCTAGACTAGTATCTACCTTTTAAATTAGTGTTAAATCACTGGCCCTCATTCAGCATGGAAACACCCAGGACATCCAAATAGATAAGAGTGCTTCCTTCCCTTCTCCCTTTCCCCTGCCTTTGTGAAGACTTTCCTCCAAACGCTCTGCAGCAGCCCCCTTGTCCACTCCCTAGGGGAATTTTTCCCTCTCCTAGTCCATCTGCTGACACACATGCAATGATAAGTCTTGCTGACTTTTGGCAGCAGTAGCATTAGCATTTCGAATGAACCCTACTCCCCGAAGTTGAACCATAGAAAGATGAATGAGTTCTCCTCTCCACACTACCCTCTGTGTTTAGGAAGATGATGATGCACCCATCTACTAGGCTGTCTGCAGGTGGGGAGTGTTATCTGTGAGCATGTAAAGCAGGAAAAGGGAAAGGAGTGGTAAGCATCGAGAAAACTTAAGATTTTGCAAAATGTGAATATGCCATTCCAATGACCAACATGGCCTTCAAGCCCCACACTCTCCATAGCCCAAACACAGGTGTTAGTCTCTTAGAAAAAGAAGAAACAACTCTGTGGCCTGGAACAGCAAAAGTAGGACCAATCAGACCTAATGAGGAGCTATTCTTTGCTGAGGGGGTCACCGACTGAACACTTCAGGCTCGCCCCCCTCCCCAAGACCCCATATGTCTTCAGGTTGCTCCCTCTACCATTTTTTGGCTAGAGATCTACCCAGACTGAGACCACCACAAGCGAGGAAAGAATTCAAGGGCAGGAGTCTCTCTGATCCTTTGTTCCACGCTTTAACCACCATCTTTTTTAAAGATAAAAGTACAAAAGCAACAGTTATCTGCTCCCTCTCCAGACTGGAAAGCACGTTTCAGACAAACGCAGCAGAGCCTGCCTAGCTTCAGCCACTCGAGAGACGTATGTAGGATTGGGGATAATTCCTAACATCCACCCCCAGTCTCGCTCCGCTGTGGGGGCTGCACAAATTCAACTCATTCATCACGAGCTGTTTGAAACGGGGCCCCGGGGACAGAGGATGTCACTGGCTAAACAGGATCTTTTCAGAGTGGAAGCCTTGCTGCATGTCTGATACAATAAACACCGCCCTCCCTGCGCATCGGGCAAGCCAACAGGCACGTCCCCCAGCTCTCCCCACTGCCCACTCCCCTCTCGCCAGCTTGGCACGGGAAGAATGGAGGGCTGGGAACAGATGGAAGAAGTCAGATAGGGCAAGAGAGAGTTAACAGGCCAGGAAACAAAGGGAAGGCACTCCCCTCCCAGCGAGGGAGGAGCCTGCCACCAGGAACTGTCCCCCACCAGCGCAGGTCCCAGCATGCTTTGTCTGCCCCACCGTCCCCAGCTCCTCTCCACCAGCTCCTCTCCACCGCCAAAGTCCCCTCCGGTGCATCCCAGCCCCAACGATTCCTACCACATTCAGCAACCCTGCCCTGCCTCTTGGCCAACACCTCCAACAAAGCATCTCTCCTCTGACAGCCCAAAGGTCTTGGCAATTCCTCTGCAAACTGGGTTTTGCTCTTCTGAGTGACCATTTTTAGAGGCAAATGGGCTAGCCAAGGCCCATGGGCGGCCCGATCTCATTTCCCACCCTCCCAAGCCAACATGGGGAGACCATCCCCCCTAGCACATCTATCCCCCAAGGTCGGGCATGGAAGCAAGTCACTGTGCTTTAAGCCCCAGCCGAGGATTAACAGGAGTCCATCCTTTGTGTCTGCCCATGCAGAAATTCAAGTTTCCTTCTGACAGGAAAAGCCAAAAACAAATCCCAAAGAGCACAGCACGCAGTACGCACTGGTTACAGAGCGGGTGAAGGTACTAACATCCTGAAAGAGAGAAGCTGGGGATAAACCATACAGCCCATGCTCGCCTTCAGAGACAGACAAGGCTTGTCTGTCCCTGCTCTGTCTCCACACCATTATCAAGAGAGAGAACTGTGAGGTGAATCTGGTGCAGGAGAGAAGTCCTCGTGAATGTGTCCCTCTGTCTGCAGAGCAGACCGTGAGAGGATAGCATGAGCACAAGCGTCCTCCAGACGCACCATCAGAGACTACATGCCCGATCCCTCCAGGCTGGGGAGTCACCCAGGCTCCAAGAAGTCTCGCTATCGCTGCTTCAAAACACGCTGGCTTGCACCTCAATGAAAATCACAAGGGCTTTGATACTGCATTCAAGTAACTTGGTTGAACTCAGCAGTTGGAGGCATCCTGCTGTGCTCACCACACTAGGGCACTGGGGCCTCCTCTGCCTCTCATGTTGTTTGGTTACAGGCAAGGCAGGCACAACCCCTTCACCAGAGCCTGTTTTCCATGCCCCCTTTGCACCGGTGGATGACGTGTTACGTGCTACAGAGGAATACAGTATCAGGCCTTTCCATTCAGTACTTCCCTTCTTTCTCCACGTGTACCCCAGATGTTCTGCAAGATCTTGACAATTTATACTGTCCTAGAGAGGGTCTGGAAGGCTTCAAGCCCTAGCATAGGTGGAAAATGCTGTGTCTGGGCTATCACCCCTCAATCTCTAGCACCTGGGAATTAAAAGCACTGTCACTCGAGACACCAACTGGCTGGAGGGCCACAGAGGAGTGGCATACAGGAGCAGGCTGCAGTAAAGGCAGCACATGGTACAACTGGGATCCCAGATCCATTATTTATCATCTTTGTTCATGCTCTGGATAAAGGTGGCAACAAAGCCTGTTACTGATGATTCCCACAGGATACTTAATCAAGAGAGGCTGCCAACACCAATCAAGAGAGAATAATAAAGCCAGAGGGAACTGGAGATAAAAGCCAGAGGTAGAAAACAGAAGGTGATTTACAAACATGGGGGAAAGTAATCTGAACTAGAACGAAAAGAACTCAGGGAGGGATGGAAAGATGTTGCAGAACCTAGAAGAGATCACCTACAATACAGCTGACTGCGCTAAGGCCAATTCTGCAACTCAATACAGCGTTGGTGATGGGGAAAGCCAAGGAGACCCAAAGCAGTCTATGCAGAGGCATCAAGTTACAGATCACTCAAGGGTAGCCTTTCACTGCCAGGCACTGGAAATGCCACACCTCGAATGCTGTGTAGGCTCCAAGCTGCTCAGCAGATGGACAAACTGGGAAAAACTGAAGCAGCAGCAGCAAGTGAGGGGTGGTGGATGTACTGGGAAGCAAAATACAACTCAACTGAGCAAACTGACAGTCAAGGAGCACATGACGACCATCTGTAAGTACCCAAAGGGTGCAAACACCAAGAAGGGAGAGGTCAATCATTCTGCTGGCCCGCAGGACTACAGCTAAACAGGTAGTGGTGAGAACTAGACGACAGGTAAAGCCACGCCAGCTCTCATGGAGGGATCGATGAGGCTACTGGGTAGTCTCGCCAGTCTGGCCCCACATGGTTTGAGCCAATAATAACATCAGCAGGCAAAGTTTCAGGGAACGTATCTACACATCAGCACACTGGCTTGGAAGAGCTTCTCCCCAAGTGACCTGCTGTGGTTAACAGGAAACCCAGCATCTCATGGGCTCTGTCCCTTGAGCTCCCACCTCAGGTCATTCCAGACATTAACTCTAAATCCCATTATAGATCTAACAGATCTGGGCCCCAGGACATTAACCAGGCCAGCCTCTTTGACCTGTTGTACACCTCCTGGTCTCAGACCTCTCTCACAGGTGCTGGACCACCTCTTCCACTACCAATCTTCCCAAAACTTTATTCCTTCTACCCTGAAGGAACATCCATCTCCTCCCTTTCCACCACTCACTCTTTGCAGAGTTTATACCCACACGCACCCAACCTCAAGAAAAGGAGGCGAGAGAGCTGGAGTAGGGTGTATGACAAATATGCCCTGAATAGTCCAAATCTAAATCAGTCTCATCAAACACCACTGTGTCTCCAATATCTGCGAAGCAAAGCTGAGCTCATCCCACTTTCTTTGCCATCAGAAGACCAGCAGCAACTAGCAGTATTCCTGGAAGCTCTTTTTCTCTCCACCACCTCCAACCTTACATGGTGCCCACAGATATCAACAGGCAAGAAAAACAACCTCAAAACAATGACACAATTGAGAAAAACAACCTTGCAGGTGGAAGGACAGAGACTCTCACTCACCTAGGTAAATGTCTCCAAACGAACCGCTGCCAATCTTTCTGCCCAGCCGGTATTTGTTCCCCACTCGAAGCTCCATGGTTCAGTCGTGCTGAGAAGAGAAGCACAGAAAGCGCAGCGTCAGAGCAGAAACAGGAAGTGAATCATATAACACTACAGAAGAGACCTCCTTGCTTCACCCAGAGGCTGGGTACAGCTTTTCATCCTGAAATACTTCACTTTCTACACAGCCTCCCTCTCCCGATCTCCTGGATGTCCAGGGACAGCATGAGCTAGAAATGTTGCAGGAACATGACCCTTTCAAGCATGTTTTCCATGTTCCCATTATGGGAATGAACAAAGACTGAATCTCTTCCCCACCATTTTGTTCAGAGACTGGGGGCGGGGGGAGGGGGGCAGGAAATTCCTCCGAAGAAGGTTTCAGTGGGTGATCACTTCACACTACTGTGAAGAGAGATGGTACTGCTCCTTGTAAACTACAGTACCTAGCACCAGGACAGTGGTAACCTCGTGAGACACCAGAAGGGACAGGCATAATAAACCCTATAAGAAGGAGCGCTCTCTGGCCCAGCCCTAGACCAGCACCTCGGTAGCAGTGAAGCACAGGACCCAAGGGCTGCAAGAGACAGACTGATGGCTAGGAGCAAGTGACTCCATCGCTCCTAGGCAGGGTCTGGCACAGGGGACAGGGAGGAGACACCTTGCTGAACTGAACCCTGCGAGGCACGCACTGACTAGAAACACCACTTGCTTGTCTCCACACACTTCTGATGATGGGATCACAGCCTCCTTTGGTCTACCTGAGCCTCTCCATCTCTGTTGCCTACCTAGGTGTGCCGGCTGTTTGAGTTTAGCAGCTCAGGCGTTTCCTCATCCCTTTACCTGAGGTGATTAGCTAACCCTTTGACCTGCTATACCCCATCAACATGCCCAGGCTTAGCCTACTCTCCGTCCACAGAAAACCAAGTTGGTGGAAGGACCACAGCCACAGAGTTTGCTCTCCCTGCCAACCTCAACTTCTGCTGCAAACACCTTGGCCAAACACAGTTCCAGCAGTTCCCCCATTAACTGCCCCCTTTCCCTTGCCCCTTCCGTGACCACCAACTCACTCTAGGAACTGTGGCTCTTCCTGAGACAGCCAACGCGTCTCCTCTTAGAGGGATTTGCCACACTCCTAATTTATGCAATGCCACATTATTAGCGTACAAAATGCAGACACAGAGCCTGTTGGGGACAGGAAAGGTGAGGAATGATTCATGTTTTCACAAGTACGTGAGAGGAACTTTCCCTTGCTGGAGCTCGGTGGGAAGGAAGCATCACTGAAGGAAAGAAGGGAGGAATGGCCTTGTGAGACACAAGCACAAAAAAAATAATCCCAGCTACAAGATTCTGGGCATACTATAAACCCAGAGCTGCTTCTCCTGCCCCAGGAGATGGGATTACAGAAAGAGGAATGGACGGGCTGCAGAGACGCGCAGGGAAATAATCCTATCAAGGCATTCAGGGGACATTGTGAACCCTGAAAGCAGAGCTCCAGTCACCAGAAACCACACACAAAACACTTAGAGGTGGAGTCCCCTCACCTAGTATTTACTTATGCATGTGGGTTTCTGTGCGTCTAAAGTCTACAAAACCCTGTGGCTATTTCTGACTTTCTTACTACAAGGAATGTAGGCAGAGCCTTGGGAACCAAACCAGGAGGCAGGCGTACCTGGGTGAGGGCGCAGCAAACAGACATGATTTTTATCCGCTGCCTGCTGTTCTGTATAACCACATTAACATACATCTGACTTGCTTACACTCCTACTCCAATAAACGATCAAAGGTCTGTGTCCCCAGGAACCCGTCACACCACTGTCAGGAAGACAGCTCTCGAACCTCCTTCCTTCATGGCTGTGTTTGCC
Source organism: Gymnogyps californianus (assembly GCF_018139145.2). Classification (NCBI taxonomy): domain Eukaryota; kingdom Metazoa; phylum Chordata; class Aves; order Accipitriformes; family Cathartidae; genus Gymnogyps; species Gymnogyps californianus. The sequence continues at coordinate 161,457,808 of NC_059471.1, forward strand.
CAGGCCTGGAGCACTTCCACTCGAGTCCAACTCCCAGCTGGGGCAAGCACAGCCAAGCAAGCTGCAGACGCCGGGCACTAAGTCCCAGCGGGGTCCCCTCTGCACCAGGGCACAGCAGTTACTGCTCTGCAACACCACAGTCCCAAGCCTAAATTTGGTCCCACCCTTCTGGGACAGGCAGGAGCCAGGTTAAGAAGGGTTTCCCGCACAACGAGGCAGCAGCCCTTCTAGCTGATTAAGCAACAGGCTCCAAAGGAGAATCTAAAAAATGCTCCGGGGTGAGGGGGTGGAAGCGGGAAGCTGGATAATAGAGTGAAAAATCACGGTCTTGCACAGCTGTCATTTTGCCTTATCTCCCCCCCAACACACACACACAAGTGTGCTTAGAAAACCTGGGTGGAGGACAGCCAGAGAGCAACAGCCTGGATTCATGGTAAGAGGGCAGGACACACACATCCCACCCCCCCCAACAACTGCTCCAGGAGTTCAAACATCTACCACATTTGCTTCTACTTCACACACATATCCCCACCATCTACAGCTTCCACCCTTATCATCTCATCTTCAGGTCTACTATCACAAGAAGAAGAAAAAAAATCTTACATATAAATTTCATATATAATAATATAAATTTTATATTACTCTCTATATATTATTTATACCTGTAAAATTTAAAAAGCTCTCCCTCCCTCCCTCCCCCCAGCAAGCTTAACCCCCCCTGCCCTGCCACCCTTCCTGCGCTCTCCAGCCAAGGCAGCATTCCCAGGGGCTGCAGGGCAATCATTTAGTTAAACCATTTAGTTTTCCATAAGGGATTAACACACATACAACCTCAAAGCGAGTGTGTGCTCTGCATGAGCGTTTGCATACGTGAATATCCAACATCACACAGACACCTACAATATACTACACAGCCTCAAAAAAAAAAAAAATACTATCCAGCTGCCAGTGCTGCTTCCCCACACACACCATTTTGCACCAATCCCCTTTTATATAATATAAAATACCCATGTACAGGCACAAAGGCCATTATATAAACACACGATAGAGTTGATCTCGCGCTGCTGTGCCAGCACCGATGGCGACCAAAGACGGAGGGACCATCTCGGGGCGGGGGGAGAAAGGAGGGCCACCTCGGTCCCACCTGAGGGGGTCGGGAGTGAGAAGATGCCCTGGCTAGCAAAGGCCACGCAAAACCAAACCCACAGCTCCATAATGGAGGCTGCCGAACCCAGCACCGCTCTGGCTTTCAGTGGAAGCATGGGGAGCGGGGGCTGCTTTGCCCATAGACCATAAAGGCTTTACATGGCTTTTTGTGTGTGTGTGTGTGTGTGTGTGAAGGGAATAAAGGAAGAGGCTGGCAAAACAATAATTTGAACTGGCTTAAAAATGGGAAGGAAAAAAAGAAAAATTACATTTTGATTGAAATGCAAAACATCAAGCCCCTCTAGACCCTTTCACACTTACAAAAAGGAAAGCGGCAAATAAGATGGGGGGGAAGACAAACCCCACGTACAGAGCATTTGGACTACATTTGAGGAAGAAAGAGCCACAACAGGAAAACAGGGGGAGAACAAAAAAAAAAAAATAATAAATATGTTCCTTACACCCCCACCCCCTACAGGCAAAACACTACGCGAAGACAGCCTTGCCCGGGCTGTTATTTTTCCGGGTAGGTAACAAAAAGCAGCCGCCCCCGGGAACGGCGCTGAACTTCTCCTCGTTCCCCCCCCGCTCCCGGCCGCGGACCCCCGCCCCTACTGCCCCCGCCCCGCACAAAAGGAAAGAGCGAGCCCCCCACACACACACCCACCCCCAAACGCAGACCCCCCGAAACAGGCGATGAAGGGGGATGGGGAGGAAGACAAGGAGCATCAGTGAGCGGGAGGGGTGGGGGGGTTAAAGCACCCAGGGGGCGGCCCCCCGCGGGGACCCCCACAGCCCCCCGCCGAGAACGGCACGGCACCCCCTCCCCGCTCGCCCTGGCCCCGCCGGCAGGCAGGCAGGCAGGCAGGGCCCCGGCAGGGGTAGAAGGGGAAGAGGGGGGAGCTTCCCCCCGCCTCCCCAAAAATCCGCTGCCGCCGGAGGGGGCGACCCCCTCCCCGCGCCCCCACAAAAGGGCTTTTGTCCCCCGCTGCTGCCCCCCCCCCCCCCCCCCAGGCCCGGCGCATCGCGCCCTGCCCTCCCCTCCCCCGCCCCCTCCCCCTCCCTCCGCGCACACAAAGAGCCGGAGGGGCCGCCTTTCCCCCGGGGTTTGCGCCCCAAGATGGAGGCGGGCGCCCCCCATACCCACCCTGACGGGAAGGGGGCCGTGTGGGGCTGCTGCTCCGCCGGCTGTCAGGGGGCCAGGCGGCCGCGGCGGGAAGGATGACGGAGGATTGGGGAGGGCTGGTGGCGGCCGTGCCCGGCGCGTCCCTCCTTCGCTCGGCTCGGCTCAGCGCGGCGCGGCGCTGCCTGCCGCCTCCCGCCCGCTCGCCGTCCCCTCCAGCCGGCGTGTGCTCGGCACAGCCCGGCGCTCACCCAGTTTCCATTGAGCCCCGGAGCCAAACCCACTGATGTCACCCAGCGCAGCCCCGGCCCTCCTCCTCCTCCTTCTCCTCCTCCTCCTCCGCCCGCCGTTAAAGGCGCAACCGCCCGCCGCCGTTCCCGCTGCCCTCCCGCCCGGCGTCCCCCCTCAGCCTCGGCGAGGGGGAGGCCCTAACCCCCCGCCACATGCGAAGTGGGTTTTGGGGGACGTTTCCCCTCAGCAGCCGCCGGGCTCCCCGCTGAAAGTTTCTCCTCAGCAGGGCACTGCGGCGGGGACTGGGGCAACAGCCCACCCGTGGCACCCCACTGCCGTGGGGGGCAGTGGGGCAGCCCCAATATGGCGCCGTTGCTACCACACCAGGGTCATCGCCCTCGGCCCCACTTGGGGATCCTCACACAAGGGCGCCGGGTCCCATCGCAATGGCGGCGGATGCCAAGCAGGGGTTCAGCAGGAAGGGCCGTGAGGCGTCAGAGCCGCCCCAACCCCACAGAGAGGGTCAGGGCTCCTCAGCCCGTGCCCTTCGGGAGCAGGGGGCACCCCTTGGGTGAAGCACCTGCAAATGCACGCAAATGTCGGCACGCACACGTAAACCCTAACGCGGACAGACAGAGGTCCACAGGGCACCCACCGGCAGATACGTGCAAAGCCAGGGGTACCCCCCAGGCCCCGGGGTGTCTGGGGGCCAGGTGGCCACCATGTGCCGCAGCGAGCCCCGGAGCAGCTCAGAAAGAGCCAGCTGAGTCAGGGGGAGGCAGCCAGGGTGTATCAGACCCCCATGGGGGTGTCAGAGCGGAGCCCAGGCTGGGGAGGCGTTTGGGGCTCCTGGGAGGTGGGAGGTTGGGGCTGGATGGGCAGAGGAGGAGTGAGGCGCCATGGTGAGCTCTGGGAGCAGGAGTGCGGGGGAGGCTGGAGGCCGGCATAGGGTGAGAGGGAAGGGAACAGCAGCAGGTCCTGTGGAGCAAGAGCCAGACGCTGCCAAGCTTCACAGGCACCAGGATGCCTTGTTAGGGAGGAGCTGCTTCAGCACAGTCATCCCGAAGTCAAGAACTGCAGCTCCTGCAGTCGGGCTAAGGGTGGAGGAGATAAGCATGAGGGGGGAGAGCTCAAGAGTCCCCATACCAGGCCAGCCCCTGTGTGCATCTAGGCCAGGACCCCCATGTCAACTTCCGAATACACAACGTAAGCAGGGGCTGTTGGCACCAAGAGGCCCCAGTTGCAGCCCTGCCGGCACTGTGCAGTGCAGAAAGCAGTCGTTGCTTCAAGTCGTACCAAGATGGTGGGCCGCAACGCTCTGAATCCCGCTGCCAGTCAGCGCCCACGCCGAGCTGGTGGGCCATTGAGACCTGGGAATAGTTCCTGTTTTATGCAAGCCTTTGGGAACGAGCGCTGTTTCCCTCTCTCACTGCCAGGCCAGTTTTATCACAGAACTTTGTCTCCATTCCGAGAAGTTAAAATTTTAATTGAGTTTTTCCTAGTAATGACATTTCCTTACACATGCTCCATTGAACCTCTGTAGTTTCACAGCTTACGTAACAGCGAACAGATGGGAAGGTAGGTAATAAAGTACGCAGCCGCTCCCGAATCCAGCCGAGGGCTTGCCCTCCTACCCTGGGTGGGTGCACATCAGCCGAGAGGGAATTTGCTGGAGCCCAACACCACTCACGACTTTGCTGCGAGTGGCAGGCCTGTACAGGCGCTGAGCGCGGCGGGCTCTGGCAGAGAGGGCTCCTGGAAGGATGGGTCTGAATCAGATCCCAGGAGAGGCAGCTCTCGGCGTGGCTGGTGGGAGCAGAGTTTGGGGTGACACTGCCTGGCAGGCGGGTGCAGGGTCTGGGTAGATGGCGGCCATGCCAGCTCTCCCTCTGTCGCTGGCTGAGGCGGCGGGAGGGAATTTGAAGAAATCCCGAACGCAGACACAGCCCTTGGGGATGAAATCGGAATGTGTGTACGGACACTTCAGCTACCTTTATTTTAATCATTTAGGGCTTAAAATAAGAACTCTTTAATTAGAAACATTCCCTTAATTGAATTGTAATCAAGCTTTTAGTGCTGTTAGCCTGGCTAACCATGTGATCTAATAACACCCACCTTCTTCTCTCCAAGCATTGCCTAGTTACACCTCTTCTTATGGAGTGATTTATATTAGGGAGCCTGGGCCAGGGGCTGCTGGTTTTGGCTGTGCATGTAGCAGCCAGTACCACAGGGACCCTGTCTCCATCAGGACTGTCAGTGCCCCAGTGGTACAATTGGCAGGTAACTCCTGCCCCAGTGTCTAAAAAAGGTAGGTGTTATATATAACACAAGCAGCAGGACCCCAACTAGAGAGAGATTGGGGTTGGAGTGGGAAGGCAAGGGAAGAAATTTGAGGGACAGGCAGAATCCATGCTCAGAATCTGTGCTGGGTCACCTCCATTCCTCTCCAGTTACCAAACTGGTGTGCAGCAGTAGCCACAAGCACCTTTTCCCCTCTGTGCACCTCTCCAAAAATGAACATCCCCTCAGGTCTAGCCCTGTATTAGGCACCAGAATACAACAACAAAGGCGCGCTAAGGCTTTGTTTAAACAACAGCACTTGGAAGGCTGTCTAACCTCCCAGACCCAGCAGTGAGCTGCAGCTGCACTCATAACCCCATGCCAGGATGAGACCCCAGGAGGCCTCACTTCATCCCTTCACCCTGGTTTGCAAAGATCTTTGGGTGTAGAGCATGGAAGGGAGCCCAGGCTCCAGCCAAGCCCCTTAGCTCAGCAACTGGAGATCTGCACCTGGGACACCTCATGTGTACCTTTCACGGCGTTCAGACATGGCCAAAGCACCCTAGATGATCCAGGGAGTGCTGCTGCTGAAGGCAGGCAAGCAGAAGATGGGCTACACAGGGTGGTTCTGCTTGCAGGCCCTTTGGCTGCTGTCCTGTTTGCATGGGAAGGTCCTTGGGCAGTCCTCAGTGCTCACACTGCTGCGCTCTTAGAAGGAACCCATGGCAGTGTGTCTTGAACTGAGTGTTGTTGGCTGGTATATCCAAGAGGGCTATACCTCAGTGGGCACGCAGCCAGCCTCACCACTGCCCGCCATGTCATTCCTCGGGTAGGAAAGGAAAAAAAGGGCTAGAGTTGCCCTGGTTATTCACAGTGTCACTGCTGGGTGGCCTCCCAGAGTCAGTGTATATGATATTCATAGCACCTAGTAAAACTCGTGGCAAAGCTGAGCTCCAGTGACCTAGCAGACCTCAGAGAATTGCCAGGTCGCATTTGGCAGCTGTGCCTGATCTGCAGTGAGCAGAATCCCGTTTCACCCACGATCTGGAGAGGGACATGCTGCTTTGAAGACCAAAGCCACTTCTTCACAGGGAGAGACTTGCCTGTGCTAGGAAGGTGTGAGGAATCAGGGAAAGAGCAGAGAAAACTTCATCTCTGTGCTGAAGTTCTACTTTTGCAAGGCCAGTGAAAGCAAGAAAAGATGAGAAGTGAGAACAAATGCATTTCCACCTGCAATCCAAGAGCAAAGGTTCCCGAGGAGGCAGGTACCTGTGGCTTGACACATCCAACAGAGCAGAACAAAGTTGTTCAAAGCATTAACTCACAGTTTATTCAGAACATGCAGCCCACACTCAAAAAACAATGATTAATGTTCACAGGGTCCTTTTTTACAGGACACACACTCTAGTTTCTTAGTACTTCCCAAATAATAATAGATTTGCCTTTTCAATACTCATACCAAGCAAGAGAGTAGGGTTTTAGAGAAGACCCAGTATTCCTGGAGGGAAGGTCAAATGCAGCCTGCAAGGTGGGGATGCTGATCTGAGCGCTTTGCCAGAGCGCTCTGCATTTTAAAGCCTTTTCTACAGTCAAGTGCAAGTCCCCATTCACATGCAGCAGGGAGCAATAAATACTCCCGCAAATGAGACATCAGGATCCCAGGATAGCACAAGGCTAAAAACAAAGCAAAACGCCAAAATAAATAAAACATAGCTAATAGCTACCTCTGAAAGGTTGCTGTGAGTGACTCGCTCAGCATCAGGTAGGAAATCCGCGGCAGGGGCAGGGATCCAGGCCAACACGCAACTGTCTCAGCAATGAGTCACTCCTTTTTCTTCACACTTTTGGGGAAAAAAAAAAGATATGATGCGGAGTCCCTGCAAAGAGCCTTCTTCATGACTCAGCCCAGACTCATCCAGAGCACCATCTAACCTGTGTGCTGCAGGTGTCCTGTGGAAAATAAATCTGTGGCCACATAATTAAAGACTCAACCGTAATTCATATGCATGAGGACATTGAAGGGCAGTTGTGCAGCCAGCCTTGGTGCTGCCATTTCTCAGTGATGAGAAATGTGTGGTCTGATATAACAGATAGCAGCAATGGCCTGTTGTCCTCAGTGAGGAGCAGAGCTGGCGAGAGGTGAGATGTGCTGTCGGGTGGCATTTGGGGTAACAGCACAGGAGCAGTAAGGCTTGGGAGGAAGACTTGGGAGAAGACTCTTGTTCGGGCACTGGGGAAATCTGTGGTCCCAGAAACACAAGCTGATACGGCTGTCCTCCCTGCTCCCCTTGTCCCGTCCAAGCTTTCCCACTTTTGGCTTCCCTTCTTCAGGCTTGTCACGAAGCCCTGGGCTCTGGGTTCAGCCATTGCCCCCTCCCAGGTCCATCTCACCTGCCCTTCCCTGCCTCTTCCCTGCCACACCCCCAGGCCCAGTCTCCTGCCCAGACAGTACCAGTCTGGCTCTGCTGTTTGTCCTTGGCCAGTCGGTCCCAGCCTTCCCACCATATGCTGTTCCCCTCCACACAAGCTGCCTGCCCCCTGTCACCAGTCCAAGCCTTCCCGGGCAGTCAGTCGGTGGCAGCTCCCCTCCATCCCCAATCCCCATCTGTCACCAGAATCCCCGCTCCCCAGGCAAACGGTTTGAGCACTGCCTGCCTCCCTCCTGTCCCCCCTGCCCACCCCACTGCCGATCACCCCTCCTCTGCTCTTCCCATTCCCCATCTCTGATCACCATGCTTCTGCTCTTCCCATCCCCCATCTCACTGCACTGGCCAGCCCTGCTTTCTGCTCCCAGTTCCCCTGCTCAGCCAGCCCAACTGACTCCAGCAGCTCCCAGGCAATAGCCCCCTTGCCCAACCAGCCCCGGAATCTCCCTGCAGCTCCCGGTCTCATCTGCCTCCCAGTCTCATTTGCTTTTCCCCAGATTTTTGGTCCTTTCCCTTTGAGTTTCATCCCTTCCCTATTCAAATCAGGGGCTTTCCTCCACCAGGCTTCCCAGAACCCAAAAGAGAGGTGGCCGGGAGCACAGGGCAGAGGGAAGCGTTGAGAGATTGAGCCCGGTGCCTGACACAGAGCAGCAGGATGCAGCCCTAGAAGGGAAAACCCTCCCAGTTTCCTTCAGCCCTGCTCCTCCGTGGGAAAGCCCATATGCTGTCATGCCAGTCTCAGAAGCCAAGGGAGGGTTGGGCAGGTTAGCAGAGGCTGAAATCTTTGAGCTGTGAAGCTGTGACAAGTCTTCCTCCCGCGTTTAACAAAACCATGTAATTTGTCCACACTGTTGCGGGAGAGCAGCGGTGTTTCATGGAGCTGGCAAAACACAGCCTCCATGACTCAAAAACTGATGTCCTGCCCAAGGCCAAGCCCTTGCTTGAAAGCCCAGAAGATCAGCAGCTTTCATCCCCTGGGCCATATATACACTTCCTCCAGCCCAGGAAACCTAGTGGTGGGCCAGCATTTTCAAAAAGAACTAAATAAATGTGCCCAATTCAAGCTGAGGCAATCACTTTCTATGGAAAATTTCTGCTCCAGTGGTGAAACTTCGACAAAGTTATAAGCAAGTGAAAACAGGGTCTTAAAAGGGGAAGTGTCGGCAACCTTAATAATAGGAGCTGCTCCTGGCCACACCTGTAATTAAGAGCCTTTATTGCTTTTCTCCATATACCTCGCCTTTTTTATCCTCGTGGTATTCCCAGCTTCTGTCAGTTTGCAACTGGCTCTCTTTATTACACCCATGCTGGCTCGCTTTGCTTAAAAAAAAAAAAAAAAAAAAAAAAGGAAGACCTAATAGAAAACAAACAAACAAACAGGAATATTCAGGTGCACCCTTAAAGCTGTGTCAGGCCAGGGCAGACGTAGCAGAGGACCACAGGACAGGGCCAAGGTTCCTTGGGAGGAGCTGGACTCAGGGCTGAATCAGCAGGATCTTGCTTGAAGACATGTAACCTTGTCCTCCTTGCCTGCACGCTGAGTGCTCCCTGGGCACCAAGGCATCTGAGTGCCTAGGGGGTGGTGGAAGAACCTGGCGCAGCAGCCTGGGCAAGGTGCAGGGATGCAGGGGAGGCACCACCTCTGCCTTGCCAAGTCTTGTGGATTCCTCCTCATCTTGAAAGCAGCACATCTCCCTCTAAGAAACTCCAGCCCTCGTATTTTTTGGAGAAAAGGAGTTGAACTGGTCCCTCTCTCTGTTTGGGCTTTTGCCCCATGGCCACGTCCTGTGGCAGAGCCATCAGCTGGGGCAGCCCTATCCCATCTTTCTGGAGGGGTGGGATCAGGCTGCTCTGCTCCCCTCTCCCTTTCTGCATGGCACTGGGGATGGCTTTTGGCAGCAGTGTGAACTTCTCAAAGCCTCTAGTGAGAGGCTGTGCAACCCAAGGAGAAGAGAAACAACCCTGGAGCTCAGAGACGTAGCCCTCTCTCTGTCTCTCTCAGGAACAGCGGGAGCAAAGCAACAGAGAACTGAGAAGCCACATTCGCCCCGTAGGAAGATTTGCAGGTCAGACCAAATGAAGTATAGGACTGGTCAGGTGGTAGGCAATTCAGCTGTGAAATGACTTGTGTTTGGGAGCCGGCTGGAGGAGAGGCTGAATACAGAAGTACAGATCAGAGGAGGTGCCCCATGACTGGAGAAAGGCAAATACTGCATTCTTCTTCAAAAAAGGCCAAAAGGTTGATCCTGGGAACTACAGGCTGGTCAGACTCGTTTGGGCCCCGGAGTGCGTCCTCTTGGAACATATTTCTAGGCACATGAAGGACAAGAAAGTGAATGGCAACCATCAGTGTGGATTTACCAAGGGTAAATCACGCCTGAACAACCTGATCGCCTTCTTCGATAAAATGACTGGATTTGTGGGTGAGGGGAGAGTAGTCAAAGTCATTTATCTCAAATTCAGCCAGGCTTTCAACACCGTCTCCCACAATGTTCTGATATCCAAGTAAAGGTGTTGTGGTCTCAATAGGTGGACAAGCAGATGGGTAAAATCTGGTTGGCTGGTCAGGCTCAGGGAGTAGTTGTTAATGAGTTGTACTCTACCTAGAGGCTGGTACCAAGTGGGGTGCCTCAGGGGGCTGTCATTGGACCTGTCCTGTTTAACATGGTTATTGATGACCTGAAGGAGGTGATGGGGTGCACTTCCACCAAGCTTGCAGGTGACACCTAGTTGGAGAGGGAACAAATCAACATGCCCGAGGGCAGGGCTGCCATCAGAGGGACATAAGCAGGCTGGAGGGATGGGCCTGTAGGAACGTTGTGAGTTCAGCAAGGGCAAATGCACAGCCCTGCACCTGGGAAGGAAGAGGCCCAGGCTGGGGACCTGCCAGGTGGAGAACACCTCTGTGGGAAAGGACCTGGGAGTCTTGGTAAAAGACAGAGCCAAGCTCTTCACAGTGGTGCATGGTGGGAGGATGAGAGACAATGAGCACAAGTTGAAACAAGAGAGGTCCAGCTTGAATACAAGGAAGATCTTTCTGTCCCCAAAGACAGTCAAGCATGGGGAAAAGTTGCCCAGAGAGGCTGTGCAGTCTCCATCCTTAGAGCTTTACAAGACCAAATAAAGCTCTGAGCAACCTCGTTTGACCTCTTTGCTGACCCTGCTTTGAGCAGGAGGCTGGACTAGAGCTGTCCTGAGGTCTCTTTCAACCCAAATTATCCCACGATCCTATGATGCGCAGCGCCCCATTTGTGTACAGCGCGTTTGGCACGTGCCAGGTATGTACGTGCTGCACACGTGTCCGTGGCAAGAGAGAGCTGCAAACCTGTGTCCCGTGTGAAGGGTGTAGCTGAAGGGGGACGAGGTATCACACACGCACGATAGGTGATGGGTGAGGAGCACACCGTGGCAGGGGAGCAGCTGGGCAGTAGCTCTGAACGCCTGTGACAAGTGTGCCAGTTTTGTGCATACCGGTGAGCTCGCTGAGCATCACACGTGTGCGAAGCGCGCTTGCAAGGAGCTTGCGATGTAAGCGTGCGGTGGGAGCGCGCGCGCGTGTGCCGGGGGAGCGAACATGTGGCCATAGTAGCGAAACGCGTGTGCAGCGTGCAGATACTGCGCGCGTGGAGGGGGGGAGAGCGGCGTTTGCGTGGGCTTGTTATTCACAGCGGCGCAAACCGGTGGTAGCTAAAAAGCGTCCCAAGTACGAGCATCTCCCATGCGGACTCAGGGGGTGGGGGGACGGCACGTAGCACAGGCAGTTATGAAACCAGCTTGCCCAGTCAGGATAATTCACGTACTGCTGTGGGAGGGACAGGAGAGATAAACAACGCACAGGGAGACGGGAGGGCAGGGAGAATGGCTTAAAATGCAGCTTCCCGGCATGCCCTGGTGGATTAGTTCAGCATCTCAGCCCGGCTCCTCTTTAATTCTTATGCAAGGGGTTTCTCTGAAAGGGACAGCCTGTCCTCGCCAGCTGAACGCCAGGCACAGGGCACCGATTAACAAAAGGCCATCTCACCACCCGTCCCACACAGCAAAGGGCAAGAGGCAGCTGGGGACTCGTTCCCTGTGAGGACTGAGGTTGTGGGTTTTCATTTCTGCCTTGCATCGTGCTGTTGCTCATCAGGGACTGCAGGCTGTGCTCGCCTGAGCCTGCCACGGCCTCCTATTCACTTCTGGGTGTGATTTGAAAGTGCTGATTTGTATCTGTAAGGCCCCATGTAGGCTATTCTGGGGGAAGCACTGTGGCCCGACGGCTCCCAGTTCCTACATCTGGATGTCTGGAGGCCAGGGGTATCTGAGTTGGGAATACGCACTGCACTTGGTCCGTCAGAGCTGCCGTTTGGAGTTGTAGGCAGTGGTACGAAGGTGATGGGCGTTGTGTACGTACGTAGGGAAGTGCGACGTCCTGGCCACGGCTTCACTGCAGCTGTGGATGCGGGAAGGGCAGAGAGCTATTCTGGGAGCCACTCCTGGTTCATTCATCACTTGCAACGTCCCCATCTGTGCAGAGAGGTGACAGGTTAAACCCACAATGGCAGGTTAAATTCCTCCTTCTGCCACTGACTGCTTCGTGATCTTGGGCAAGTCACTTTGCCTTGCTGTCAGCCACTTCCATCCTCCTTTGCTTTCTTTCTAGCTGAGAACAGAAGCTGCCCCTTCTCTTGTGACTGCAGCAGCAAGCACAATAGGGCCATAGAAGACCTGAGGGCTCTGGAGGCTTCTTCATAGGACAAATCATGAAATAATTACAAGGACTCAGAAAATCCCATGTTTTTCATAAATTGCTCTTGCATTTTAACAGCTGACAATGCATTTTGAGCTCATGAGACCATCTGACTGCTGCAGAGAGCGGTGTCTCAAACAGAGCAGCAGGGAGCATGCAGCTTCATCTGGCCAGTACAACTCCACCAACGCACCTTGTACCTCCTCTGCAGCATCCACTGCCGGCTGCTCTCACCCTGACTTCCCTCCTCCACTGACCTCAGACCGCTCTGCCCCATTGGCACCTATCAGCTTGCCGAGCACTGCTGGCTCCTTGGGCGCTCCAGGGCTCCCAATTACTTAACCCTGGCACCCCAGGTGCAGCCAGTCACCCCGGGTCTGCAGCTCTCTGCTCCAGAGCTGTTTTTCATCACAGCTCTTCCCCGCTTCCCACACAGCGTTGTGTGGTGCTGGATGGGTCACATAAGTTTCTCCGTTCGAGGCAGCCTGGTTGCTAGTGAGCACAACACTGGGTCCTGGAGAGCAAAAGGCACATGGTGTAACCCAGCAGCCTGGAGCTAAATGATGGCTCTGCTTTGCTTACATTTAATCAGCTCCTTCTGTGTTGTACCAAGTGTTCTGCTATAGGTCTGCATCACCTGTCATGTGCTCGCACCCACTCTCCAACTGATTCATTATTTTATCCCTGGAAGAAGCACGTGCAGGCTGCAGGTCATGTTATAAATATCTTCAAAGTCTTCCCTGGAGTTCCTGTGTCAGCTGGTCCTCCTCTGTTTGATACCCCAGGAGTGGTGTGCAGGCCTGTGTCGGGTCCCTGATAGACACACAGAGTCGGTTGCTGGGTGAGCATCTAATCACCTGTGAGGAGCAATTTCAAGCTCCTTATTCTCTCAGTCGCACGGCTTCTGTAACAAGGCTTTGTATCGTACAGGCCTTCAGCTGACTCTTTCAGTGACAGTAGCTCTGGGACATTCAAACAACTCTATCAATGCACTACAGCCAGGGACCCAAATATTACCAGGTCCCAGGTTTCGAGACGTGCTATTTCAAATCCGAAGCCAGCACCAAAATAATCCTGCTAATTTCAGAGGCCGAAAAAACTTTTAAAGCTCAAATATCCAGTGTCTCACAGACTATTTCAGGGTGGTGTTTGTGTCCATCCTGAATTTCTTCGCAGGCATCAGGGCAGCAAAATCACATGGCTCCACTTGGCAACATGCGTTTCTTCTTTTCATGCTGACTTGACTTTGATAGCCCGTCGCTTGGGGTCTGTGTGCCCAGGCTGCCCAGAAAGCAGAGGGATTGCCCCCACTAGATGCTTCCTTCTGGAGGGGATGTCTTCAAAGGTAAGCAAACACACTAATGGCCCACTGACTGCTCTGCTGGTGTTGGTTTCCCCAGGAACTGGAAGAAGCCCAGGAGACGCTGTACAGTTTGCAAGCCAGGCTGTCATCATCTAATGTCCCAAGGGGGTATGAAAATGTTGGTTGCCAGAAGAGCTCTCGGGGCATTGCAAACCCTCTACCTGAGAGTCCTCACACTGGCAAGGACACGTTCGAGTGGGGCATTTCTCTGCTTCCATGCAGTTTCACTGCCCCTCTCCTGCTGGGGAATGCGCTGGCCGACTGCCTGTGGCAGGGGAAAGGCAGCAGCGCCCATAAGTTGTGCGTACCATGCCAAGGGACTGAATAACAGGAAAAAAGGGAGCAAATCTCATATGTTGAGCATGTGCATCTAGGCAGGGCTGGGAGGCGATGACTGAAGGGCAGGCAGGCAGCAAGGCAGCAACCAGAAGGACCTGACTGCAAACCCAGATTGTCTCCGCCTAACTTCCCAGGGCTGGAGCGGCTTTGCAGGCTTCTCCCCAAGAAGAAATCAAAGTGGCAGCAGATATCTGAACTGCTTCCAGAGCCAGCGGCCTCTCTGTGAAAGCCCTGGCCTGGCTGTCAGGCAGGCTGACCTTTATTGCAGGTTATGGGTGCAGCGTTGGTGGTGGGTGCCGGTCCTCTCAGAGCCTGCCTTGCCTCAGGATCAAACGTTTCCACCCCGACCCCCAGCTCTGACCCACAGCACTGCCCGGGGAGCCAGCCCCAGCGCCAGCCCAGCGCCGCGGTGCCACGCCAGCCCTGGGCCAGCCCGGGGAGCCGGGACCTGCAGGGATGCTGGGACCTGCGGGGATGCCGGGACCTGCGGGGATGCCAGCCTTGCTTTCATCTCTAGATGGTGCTCTGAGGCCGGGCAACGGCCGGGCTCCTCCGGTTTGTGCCGTGCCACTCAGCCAGCCTGCCTGCGCTGCGTCCTGCCGGCGGGAACATACCGGGGCTGGGGAGGGCAGGACCCCCACCCTGCTGACCATGGCAGGAGGAGAAGCTTGTGTAGCCCCTCCGAGAAGTGGCTACCGTCTCAGCTCCTCCTGGTGTGACATCCCCTGGCCGTGGGATACCGTGCCAGGGGCGGCTGCGTCGACAGACTGCCTCCCCTGCCTCCCCATCCCTCTGCTGTCCCCCTTTACCTGCCCCAGCGGGGCTGCCCCAGCCTGGCCCTACGCCACCCCATGCTTTCACCATCCCAGCAGGCCTGCCTTCCCTCCTCTCCCCCTCCTGCGCAGCCGGCAATAGTCCATCCCGGCTCTGCGGATTTAGCACAGGGCCGGCGCCTGCAGGGTTTTCCAATAGTGGTGCTCCATTAGGGCCCAACTCTGCTCTTACCACAGGCAATGGCAAAAGTCCCATTGACTTCGCAGGGGCAAGAGCAAGCCCTTAATGGCCTGGGAAGGTAAGGCTTTTTTTTCTGGGTTGGTTTTTTTTTTGTGACATTTAAAACCATGGCCACTTCATATTGCCTGCCCAGAAGCTGGGAGAGACCTCAGGCCCTCCTGCAAAGGCAAAGAAGGGCTGCTAAAGCTCGAAGCGAGCAGAGGAGGCATTTTGCCATGCAGAGGTCACGAGCCTGCGTGCAACTGCTGGGGCAGTGCCGTGTGCCCTGCTCTGCTCCTGGGCAAAACCTGGATGAAACCGAGCTGGTTGAAAAGGAATGTGTTTGTTCAGTAGCACGGACATTTTCAACACCATTTCCGGATCACGGAAATCCAAACCCATTTTCTCCTCGTTTGAGATTATTGTTGTGTTTCTTGAAAATATTTTTAGTCGCAGTGTGCATCAAAATGTTTTGCTGAGCAAGTTTTGGGTGAGTTGAAAGGTGCCAATGACGGTTTCTTTTCAAAAGGGTTGTCCAAAAGTGTCACCAAAAATAAAACATGAAACAAGTTTCTCAAGTGTCATTTAAAACGACAACAACATTCATCTGAAAGCTGGCAAGGGTGACAGCAGCGTAGTTAGTTGTCATGGGGTGGAGGATCTGAACCAGTGCCTGGATCTTATTCATAGGGAAAAAGTCCTTCCTCTCCCCATTATCTTTCTGGTATTTGAATAGCTTTCAATAACAAGCCAAGGAAACTATTCAGATGTAAGACAGGAAAGAAATACAGGTTGTGGGCAGATAAACGAAGTGGTGTCTTCCTCCTGAAAAACAAGCTGCCAGCCCCTGAGGATTAGGGGCAGGTCTTGGTGAAGCAGTATCTCCATCAGATCCTGGAGGAGGGAGGGAGCCTGGGGACGTCGTGCCCTGGTGTGCAATAGAGGTGTCTTCTCTAGAGAGCACAGGACAAGAAAGTGTCACCTACCTGAAAGGTGATGCTCCACATATTGTATGCAAAAGCCAAAATATCAGGCGTGTTTACGGCTGCGAATGGCTTGGAGAGCTGATTTGCAGACTCCTTAAAAATGTCCAGTCTTCTTTATAGCAAACAGTCTTCCAAGGTGGATTCTCCTGGTGGCCTCTCACAGGCTGCATAAAGGAGTCCCCAGCATACAGCCAGAGAGGCGCTTGTTGAGATAGATGCTGATGTCACATGGTGTTTGTGCGTATGTTGTTGGCTGTTTATGGGATGAAGTTGTGGTATAGGATGGGTTATGCCCCCATGTGTGGCATACGCATGTAGGTAGGTGCAGTGTGTACTTGCGCACAAGTACTCTGTGATTCGAGCGTGCAGGTACAGAAGTACCTGTGCAGAAGGATGTACATACCGCTGTGTATCAACAAAGCCTGTGGGCACGCGTGCAGCTTGCAGAGGCAGAAGAGCACTTTTTACTGGGAGGAGTGACCGCACCATGCCATCAGATGGGCTGTGTGTGCCCAAGGAACATGCCATTTTGGCAACATAAGCACAGCTGTGGGAGCAGCGCCTGATGGGCAGAGGTTTACCCATCACCTCAGTTCTCCCACACTCTGGCTGTTCCTCTCCTTCCCTCTGCCCCCTCCCCTCCACCTCCTTCTCTCCCTTGGGTCCTCCTCAGCTCTCTCCCCTCTCTAATGATGTGACAGCATTGCCAGCTTTCGCCCAATTTTATTGTGAACGGCAGAGGTTTCGCTGAGTTTTCCTCAACGCCTTGGTGTCTTCTCCACCGTGATGCCAAACATGACATGAAAAGGGCCAGCAGGTTCAAACATATGGAGGGGGCTGGGATACCAGCATGGCCGCATGATGCTTGTTCCCTCAGCCTTATTGCAACCTTCTCCCATTTTTCCCTCCAAGAGCCCCGCCAGCTGAAGCGAGGGGTGGCAGCGCTGGCCTGCGTGCCGCCTCAGCCACGCCAGCTGTGCATGCCCACGGTGCTGGTGCACCCCAGCTGCCCTATACCTTGCCCGGCTTCCCTGGGCACTTGCTCCTTGGAGATGAGCCTCCCAAGAGCTAACAGGCCATGGGCACTTCATCCCCACCAAGCGCTGCCATCCGCCTCCAAAGGATGCTGTACCTCGGCGGGGGGGTGCTCAGCCGTGCGGGTTCCCCCTCTCCTGGAGGCTACCACCCCAGTCTGTGTCCTGGATGCCCGTGTCCTCACACACAGAGTCCTTCTCTCTCGGTCCATTAGTTTGTTTCCACTGCCATGGCCAGTGGCAGGCACCCAGCTCTGAAAGCTGTACTAAAAGCTGGGTCAATACCAGCCCCTGCTTATTCCCTCTGGGGAAAATAAATAAATAATAAAAGGAGGGAGGGACTTCATTAATTAGCAATGGGGAGGAGAGGTGGGACAGGGACACACGTGGAAAAATGAGGCTGTGTATCAAGTCATACATGGGAAAAGCCAGGAGGCACCAAGATCCACAAGTTCCTGTCCCCACTCTGTGCCCGATGGGAGGAGAGGGAGGCATCAGCGGTGATGCCTTTCCTTTCCCCTCCCTCTCCTGTTGCTCTGCTCTTTGGTTGTCACCTGTCTGCTCTTCTCTCATCCTCCCCCCGGCTCCTCTTCCCTTCTTGGCAAGGCTTCCCAAAGGTGTCAGATCACTGCTTGGGTGCAGGGCAAACCCATGCAGGGCAGCTGTCCCCCCGCAGAACCTACATGCCGGGATGAGAAATGGCCACATCTGGGTCTAGACCCATCTTGTTAGTCTATCCCCACTCTTTCTTAAATGCAGTCCCATATTACCTCACTTTCTCTTCTTCTTTTTCCCTTCCTCCTCCTCCGCCTGCCTGCTGTGCCTGCTTCTTCCTCTCACTCCTGCTATTTCCTTCCTTCCCCTTCTGCTTCTTCCCCCCTTCCTCTTGCTTCTTGAACCAATTCCAAATTGATATCAAGATGATGTTTTTCTGCTTTGTAGATCGGGGGTTGGGTGGGACATAATTTCTTCAGGCATTCCCCCCATAGCACAACTGTTGGGTGCCCAGAGCAGCTTCCGGCGCTACCTGTTTGTCTTTCCGTCCTCATATCATCTACAGTTTTGAAGGAGTGATTCTGCTGCTCCTAAAGGAGCAGGTTTTCACGTCTTTTTGAAATGACAGCAAAGTGATGTTACAGGTCTAGCTCTGGTTGATGCCCTCCCTCATTTCCCCTAGTTCTTACTTGCCTCTAGCAAAAAAAGGGGCTTTGGGGTTTTTTATATTTTTTTTGAGCCTCACATCTTGAGCAACGTCTTGCACATCTCTCCCTTGTCATCAAGCATATCTATAACTCTTCCCTGGGCAAAACTCTCATTATCTCCAAAGCAAGCAGGATTTTTTGACCCATCCTACTGGTAATTTTAATGCAAATGCTTCCCTCCCTCCATACATTTTGTATGATCTTCTCCCCAAGCAAATTCTCTGAGCCTCTTATTGTAGGTCTTTACCAGAGAGGCCCAGAACAAGGGAGCCCTCGTGCTGGAGCTTCCAGGCACCAACACCATACAAACAGCAAACACCAGCACTAATAACTCTCATCAGTCTCTATACCAGGCTGCAGCCTTGGGGTCTCTCCTTTGCTTCCAAACCTCCCCCTGGGATATTAGACTTTATTAAAAATAAATAGTTACAAATTCAGTTTTACAGCTGATGGCAGCAGGGAGAAGAACGGAGGAGGTGAAAGGAGCAAGTCGAGGGTCTGCTGTCCAGTCAGGTCACTTGTCTGTCATCCCGGCCGTGCCATGCCAGGGAGCAGCCTGAGTGTGCAAGCACAGGGCCCTGCCTCCTCTGCCAGGCATCTCAGGAGAGGAGCAGGACGTGTTTTTCAAGAGGACTGAGAGAACTGGGTCTGAGTCCGTGGAGCCGAGCTGCTTCTGGAGGTGAAAGATGCCAAAAGCCAAGGAGAGTGCAGAGCAGGCTACGTAGAGCGTCCTTGTCTCCTCGCTTGGCATTTACAGTGGAAGAATATGGATTTCAGTTCTCGTTCTGTTTTATATACAAAGAAAGAGTCATGTGCAACAAGCAATAAACATGCAAGTAAACCCCTCCCTTGAGATCCTTCCCCACTCCCTCCAGGAGTCCTAAACCGTCCATCCTCATCTGGTCAGTGCTTAGGTATCGCTCCTCTCCTAGTGACGGTCATGACTCTTCACAGCCATGGGGCCTACCCACGTCGAGAGGGGACAGAAAGTCTGCTGTTGCCTCAGCAGCAGAAACACCTGCTGCGGGTCCTGGTCTCTCCGTGGAGGGCAGGGACTCCTGTCGCCTCTCCAGAGATGAGAAACCAGGCGTGCTGCTCTCCTGTCTCTGGGCAGGAAAGGGGTCCTAGCACAAGCTGCACACACGGGAAGAGCAGTGTATCCTCACTCCTCTTCCAGGCAGTATGACTTCACGGGAAAGGGAGTATATCAGAGCAGCTCCAGGCCTTGATGTACTGAGGGGCTGAGAGGCAGTCACAGGAGGCATTTTCTGGTGGGCAAGGGACTTATCCAGCTACGTACGGGTGCAGAACAGAGGAGGAGATGGTGGGTGACAGGTGTGGAATGGGGAGGCTGGAGGAGTTAGATGGCTGACTCCCTGCGGTATGAGATTGTATCTAGGGGCAGAGTTGCCTGGAGCCGCTCCAGGTCCAGGTGGCTTCCAAAATCCATCATCTGGATGACGCCTCCCTCCTCCTTGGTGCTGCCCCCTAACACGACACCCACTTCATCATCGTCTTCATCTTCATCTTGACTGACAAGAGCCAGCTCATTCTCATAGCAGAAGGCACTGGGAGGTGGGGGAGAAGGTAGGATAGTCATCTTGCTTTCCTGCAGCTCCCGGGCTGAGCAGCAAGGCGTGCCGGCTACCTCATAGGTCTTGTGAAAGCGCGAATAATCCACTTTGTAGTGGTTCTTCTCCTCAAACACAACTGGTTCAAAACGATGACCCCAAAGGATTTCACTAGCGAGGTAAGAGCTTCGTGCCTGTGTGGTCATGGCTGTGGCTTCCACCATCCCCTCCAGGATAACAACAATCTCGAAGTTCTCTGTCTCCAGCTCCTCCTTGCCAATCCCATAGAGCGGGCTCTCCTCATCAATCTCATGAACAATAATAATGGGTGAGACCAAAAATATACGATCAAGGCCCACGTCGTAGCCCACATTTAGGTCCCGCTGGTCCAGGGGGAGATATTCCCCTTCCTCTGTCATGTAGGGCTTGATGAGCTGGGCTCGGACGTGGGCCTCCACGATGTGGCTCCTCCTCAAGTTGCCCACCCGCCACATGAGGCACAGTTTGCCATCCCGCACAGAGATGACCGCATGGTGACTGAAGAGGAGGGTCTGGGCCCGCTTCTTGGGCCTTGCCATCTTGGCCATGATAGTGCCAATCATGAAGGAGTCAATAACGCAGCCCACGATGGACTGGACCACAACTGCCATGATAGCCAGCGGGCACTCCTCAGTCACGCAGCGGAAGCCGTACCCAATGGTTGTCTGTGTCTCCACTGAGAAAAGAAAAGCCCCTAGGAAGCTGTTCACGTGCATGATGCAGGGCTTGAGGAGAGAGGGACTGCCTCCCACCACCGGTGCATTGAGGTCGCCATGGAAGAAAGCTATGCACCAGAAGAGGAAGCCGAAGAAGAGCCAGGAGACCAGGAAGGCGGCAGAGAAGATCATAAGCATGTACCGCCAGCGCGTGTCCACACAGGTGGTGAAGATGTCGGCCATGTAGCGCTGCGACTTGTTGCTCAGGTTGGCAAAGTAGACGTTGCACTGGCCGTTCTTCTTCACAAAACGGTTGCGGTGCTTCCGCCGGGGGGCATGGCCCTTCCCGTTCCGGCTGTGCCCGTTCATGCTGCCCAGCGCAGAGACCTTGTGTCCATCCTCTTCGGTCGAGACAATGCTGTACCTGGAAGAGAAGAAACAGGCATTTCCAGCAGAAATACGTGAAGAATAACAGCAACCACTGAGACAGCGAGGGCGGGAGACACGTGGGTGGCTCACAGGGCTACGGTACCGCGGTGCTGAATGTCACAACAGCACGTTTCCCTGGTTATTGCACCGTGGTGCCACCCTGACCAAATTGGTGGAGCTTGGCTGCAATATTTGCCGAGTCTTGCTGCCAGGAGGTTATATCTAGCAAAGTCCTGACAGGGCAGCAAATCAGGAGAAGCTTGTAGCGCTGTGCTACCTTCCAGCCTTTGTGGTGAGGAGGGATCCAAGGCTTCGAAACCTGACAGCAGCTGGGATAGGCGGGACGCCTGGGAGCAAGCACCCGCAGTCTGGCCACATTTTGGCCCTGACATTATATAAGGCCAGGAATTTCTATTTTCTCCTCCGTCTTTCCTCACTGATTTCATGGTGTGTTGGTGACAATGTTTATACACTTCCTGTGCTCAGGACAATTCTGTTGCCACAGCAACGTGTGTGGCTCCCAGCATCCCGCATCCGAAGCCAAAGGTGTAATTTGGAGATCAACAGCCAAAGTGCTGGCAGTTTCTCTGGCAGAAGCTCCACACACACTTTCTGGGAGACGTTTGCCCCTCTGGCTCCCCTCCCTCGCAGGTGGCACTGCTGCTGCCCCTCACATGCTGCTGGGATGGTTGCAGATATTCCTTAAAGACGTGATGGCAGAAGATGCTCTGACCACTGAGGAAATCAAGCGAGTGCACAGACCCCCAAGACCACTCTGGCCTCGTGACTGCCGAGCCGCAGCCTCCCAGGACCCCTCAGGCTGGCAGTGTCTCCTTCCCACCCCATAGTGTTGACATGTTAGCTGGAGCCCTCCAGCATGGGCTTCGTGACCCCCATCCTCGTCTCACAGCAAGGGAAGCACTGGTGGCTGGAGTTGTGACTCATGGGGACATGGGGCTTCTGCAGCGCTGCTGGAATCTGTAATTTCTGGTCCAGCAGCATGCAGTGCTTTGCTTCTCCTCCATAGTACTCCTCCAAGCACTGCCCCCGCGTACAGCATGTTTTGGATTGGAAAAGGAGAGAGGAGCCACACTTTGGAGCAGGAAAGCCCCTGGCAGGTAATTTGAGAAGAATATACCAAAAGGTAGGCTGAAGGTAGGGCCTGAGGGGCCAGATGAGTAGGACCAGGCCACCCGGGGCAGCAGCAGTCCTTGAGAGGAGGGTTACTCACCGGTTGACTCGGACGCTGCCCATGGCTCGCTGTATCATCAGGTGTCAGGGGGCCGCGGGAGCTGGGAGGGCGCGGGATCTCATGCAGCAGCACTCACATGGGACCAGGCGGCTCTGGGTTTCACCTCTGGTGAGCTGGGACCCGTGCTGCCATTGCGATTGCTCCTGGGCACGCGCCTTACAGAGAAGGACGAAGCAAAACCCAGTCAGAGCCTCCCCTGACAGCACCCGTCCCAGTCCCAGAGCGAGGGGTGCAGGGCTGCCAGCCTTTTGCTCAGGAGGGGTCTGGAGGTGTCCATGGGGCACAGCGCTGCAGCCTGGCTCAGGCAGATGAGGAGCTGATGGAGGCAGACCAGGTTGCACGGCCCGCAGCCCCCGTGCTCCCGGCATCTACCGCCGGGAGAGGTGCAGGGCTGGCCGGTCACCACTCTCCAGATCAAGGGCACAATGGCTGAGCAGCTTGCAGGGCCCTTGTCCCGAGCCATTATATTAATATCATAGATTACACTAGGACGAGAGCTCAGCCAGGCTAAATACCTCGCACACAAGGACTAATGAAGCACGGACATGCACGGCAGCCCTCAGGATCCCCGTCAGCCCAGCCTGACCCAGAGGGGATTTATTTCCAGGGGGTGCGGAACATCCCCGCTGTTTCAAAGAGGAGAAGAAAAGCAATGGGTAGAGCCAAAAAGGAGAACTGATGGAAAGGAAGGGCTTAGGGGTAGCTGAGGAGAAGCTGGTTAGAGCAAACAGACCTTGCGACGTGCCCTGTGTACAGCATCCAAGGAGCAGCTCAGCGGCAGAGCCCTGGGGAGGATGTCCAGCAGATGCTACGTCCCGACCCGGTCCTCCCCGAACTGAAGAACAGGTAAACCAAAGACACAAGAGCCTACCTATCCTGCCTGCCCAGAGCTGCTGGGAAGTGAAACGCAGTGAGGGGGTAATGACTCACAGATTAGGAAGGGCTTTGTACACCCATACTAATCCTGCACTGTAACCTTTGGATTACAGCAGCCAGCGCTGAGCGCAGGACGCAGACAGAGCCAGCTAGTTCACTTCCTCCCAGCCTCACTGATGAGCAACCAGTGGTTGCCATATCTGGGACAAATCCAAGGATTTTTGGCTCAAATCCAAGGATTTTGGGGTCAAATCCAAGGTTTAGCGCTACTTGCAAGTGGTCATGCACAGACAGGAGAGGGGAACAGCAAGTGATGTTGTCTGGGACAGACAAGCTGGTGAGAACCATCCTTGTCTCATCATCAGCGTTGCAGAACGGGGCTTCATGTGGCTAAGGATGACCACCAGCTTTCCCCAGTTAGGAGCACAGACCAGAAAGCAGCAAGTAAAGAGCTCCAGACATCACCTCTGATATGCAAGCACTGTCGTTGTCATGTGTGGGATGAAGATTAATCAGCAGCCTCTCCTCCAGGGACCAAGGTTACTGAGGCAGTTTAAGCTCTGTGGCACCACAAACATGGTTGTTCAGACCCAAGGATATTAGGGCACCAGGAGAAGACAGAAACCTTGTAGTCCACAACTCACCATATAGAGGTAAAAGTGAACAGCTGCCCAAAAATTCCCATCAGGAAAAAGCACTTTGGCACTGAACTCTGCCAGCACCCACCCCCTCACCGCCCTACAGCATCCAAGTCTTTAAGGAGGGTTGGTTTGGCCAGATACAGGAAATTTCGTTGTGCAGCTGGGTAAATCTACAGCAGAATCTGGGGTCGGTAACCTAAATTCATCAGAAATGTTGAGGGATGACCAGGTGATGAAGAAAGGTTACTTCATGCCTGCAGATGGTTCTGCTAGGGTAAAGCTAAAACGTATCTTCAGTGATTACATGGTGAGTTTGGACTGCAGGGTCCCACAGGTCTTTAGGAGGTGACAAAGGCAGGCAATTTAGGTATACCCCTCTATGCCAGCTCCAGCCAGGAGAGGAAGGGCATCCTCTCCAGGTGGTGCCTTCCTTAGCCAGCCTGGATAAGCCAAGCTTATCCTTAGGCAGCACTGACACTGATGCTGGAGGAAAGACACTGCCACAGCTCACACGTACGGACACTTCACAACTTCCTAAAGGTTTCTGACCACCACCCTTTCTCCAGCTGCAGGAATTGCAGCACTTGCAGGTGCACAATTTCTTGACACTTTGGATTTCTGGCCCAGGTGGTGGCCAGCTCCAAAAGAAGAGGAAGGAGGACCTAAGGAGCTTCTGCTCACTGAAACCATGTGCAGCAGCACCTGGATCTCTGCTCCTCACCTTCCCCATCTCACCAAGAAGGGGCAAAGGAAGCAGATGAAATGCAAGGGCTTTGCTCATCTCCGGTTCTGGCTGGTACAGCTACAGGAAGGGATGGGCACACTGTTTAAGAGCGCTGCATCCCATGCCACTGTGCTTCCTCCTGGCTCCCACACGGGAGCTCGAGTCAGCCGGAGCTGTGGCACAGCCTCTTGCACAGAGCCCGCCACGGCTGGACCTTGCAGCTCAGAGCCGGGAAACGTTTGCTCCTGGCTCCACAATGCCAGAACAGAGCATCAGCAGCTAAAACTACGTCAGTACCTGCAATTTGTACTTAATCACAAGAAAAGTATTTCCGTGAAGAATAAAGGCTACAAATCTGAACACATACACACACACACTCGAGCACGTGAGAGCAAATGGTTTTAGTATAGGCTGTAGTGGGAGACCCGTGGTCTTGGTCCATACACTCATCTGTAGGACCCACACAGAATTGAGTTCATAGCTCTTTTTCTGCTTCAACTTCGGAAATTTTGCCAGTAGATTTAAGGACCTCAGCAGCAAAATGCAGCGACTCTGCTCCAGAGGCGAGCTGCCTGATGGACCAGTTTGCACCCGTTACTATCTTGTGGAGGTTCTGCAAGGCGAAGTCTATGATGTGCTTCACTGCTGCCAGGTCAGTCGTTTGGCCTGCTCTCAGGTTTTCATTCTCCACCTTGGAGCTCTCCAGCTCTCCCTGGAGGATGAAGATCTCCTGCTTCAGCTTCTCCACGTTGCTTTCTGCCTCCAGAACCCGCTGGGTCATTAGCTGGAGACTCCACTCAGTCCGCTGGACAAAGGACTGTAGCTCTTGGGCTTCCCTCTCCTCTTTGGCCAGGCTGGCCTTCAGCTGCCTCTCCAGCCTCCGCACTGTGCACGCCTGGCTCTCCAAGGAGCTCTGCATGCTCCTGACCACCCTCCCGAGCATGGCGTTCTCCTCCCTGAGCACGTCGTAGGACAACTGCATGGATGGGAACTCCCTGTCCCCGATGGCCTCCTCGTGCAGCATGTGGGGCTCTGCTCCCTTGGTGCGCTCTGGGTACCCCAGATAAGGGTGACTGGCATGAGCCCGTGGGGCAAAGGCATCCATCCCCAAGTCCTTACCTGCGCTGCACTGGAAAGAGTCATAGGAGCCACACGGTGCCATACTGGCAGTTCGGAGAACATGCAACCTTTGATGCACAGGAAGGTGATAGGTCCAGCTGTGGTCCTCATCTTTGGACAAGCTGCCAGGCATTTCTGTGTCTTTGTAAAATGGTTCCCGAAACTCCTGAGCTTCCTCCTCAAGCTCCAGTGCATACTTGGCCAACCTCTTGGCATATATTCTATTTTTCACTCCTTCTTCTTTCACCATGTAAGAGTGCCTAGGATTTAGGGAAAATGGGATGGGTTCTTCCAGATCCTCCACCTGACTGTCACCCGAGCTGTCATAGCTCTTGCACTGGGGTGGAGGACGTGCGGAGTGGCAGGGGTAGCCGAATTCGTCATCGTTGTCATCATCGTCATCATCATCTTCCAAGCCTTGAGATTCTGGGCAGACCCTCTCCATTGTCCCAGAGGTGCCAAGCAGCCATGACATTTTTCAGGATGCTTTGGGCTGCAGCGAGCAGGAGGATCCAAATTATCCTCCTGGAGCCCAGGTCACACAGGCAGGTGACACTAACAAGCAGTGTGCCAACTTCTGCAGCCTCAGCAACGCTTGTGGGGGAAGAGGCAGTCACCAAAATCCCTCCATTTAGATCACCAGGGTGTTCAGGAGGGAGTGGAGAGGAGGACCAGACATCTCTGTGTCTTTGCTATGGGGAGAACAGGAATCACCAAGGTCTGTGATGTCATCGTGTGACTTCACTGCCTGCTGTGAGGTCGTGACCAGGGGGGAGAGGAACCGATCAACTGCAAAAGTGCTTTTTTGGCAGCGGGAGGATAAGCTGGACCCTCGTGGCCGCAGAGCCGACCCCAGCTCGGGGATGCTGCTGTGGGGGGGCAGAGAGGAGCTCACGAAGCCACCTGAGACCCTCCAGTGTGCAGGGGGGACAGGGACCAGCCAGCCCCGGGCAGGCAGTGTGGGGTAGAGGGGACAACCCTGCCCCGCAAGCTACTGAGACGTCTCCAGCAGCAAGATCAAGCCGCTGGCGTTTTGGTGCCAGGGCTCACCCTGGGCAGAGGCAGGAGACATCACCAGCGCTTTGGCCAGAGGCATCGCCCCGAGCCGGCCAGCCGGCGAGGGGTCCGCGCCGTGGTGCTGCCGATCTGATTCATCCCCTGCTGCCAGCTGGCGCAGGGAAGCGTTAGTAATACCGGGCGCCACAAACTCAGAGCGGCACGAGCCAGGAGACGAATGAAAATAAACCCACTTACCACTTCCACCCCAACACACCCCCACAGCGCACGTTGCCGCCATGGAAAAGACAGACAGGCAGAAGAGAAGCCCTGGGCTGGGGAATGCCATCGCATTGGGCCAGCGTTCGCATTAGCCCCCCAGAGATGCCACGCCGGGAGGTGATGTAGCCACCGTCCTCCTCAGCAGCTGGTGGCCCAGGGCCACCACTGACATCCCTGCCTGCAAAATGGATGCCGCTAGCTCAGCAAGGCCAGGGGCTGCACCAGGAGCCCGAACCCTATGCATACTCAGTTCAAACAGCTGTGAAATGGTCCTGTTGCTCCTTGGAAACCTGAAACACAAACAGGGTAAAGGGGGAAGGCTCAGAGATGCCTCCAGCAAAAGGGGATGACATTCACGTCCCGAACAGGCAGCTGCCTGTCACATGGATGACGGGGAGGAAAGCCTGGCCAAGGACAGAGATGCGAATGCTGGAGCATGCCCGAGGACTTTTCTTGGAGCTTGCTCTGCCTCCTGGGACCCACATGTGGAGGGGGAAGCCAGGGGGTCAGTGGCGACTCCTGGGGAGCGGGATAACACCACGCTGGTGGGTGCAGCATGAGGCACCCTGGGAAATGCTAGGCAGGAGACTGTGGTCCGGAGAGATGCCTCTCCATCCCTCTGCTGCCCTGTCCCCGGCATACATGAACACCCACGTATTTCATGGCCTGAGGAAGCCCCCCAGGACTTTGGGAAGCCACTGCAGCGTGGGCATCGCAGCCGCTGTCTTGCAGTGTTGAAGCTGTCAGCCAGCTGGGTCTCCAGGGGCCAACAGCCACCTCCAGCCCTGCAGCCTGGGCTGCCCTTCCCTCCTCCCCAACCACTTTCCCCCTCCTGCGCCCTAGATTGAGCGATGCCGGGGACACCGCCGCCATGCTGCAGTCATCCCCGCCTTCCCAGGTGACACTGCGCTCCAGCAGCACAAGCCACGGCACCAGCCCACACTGACACCCCGGCGCTGCTCTGACCCCGAGCAGACACGTGGGGCTGGGCTGCTGCCATCGCTTTCCGAGGGATCTGCGGGCTAATAATGTCAGGGCGCGTGGTGCTGATGCAATGCCTCCATCGCTCCATCCCCAGTACATGGTGCAGCACCTCGCACATCCCAGGCTTCCTCCAGCCCCTGCCAGAGCGGATCATACATTGTCAATCCTTCCTTAAATTTGCGGTGGAAGAATCTCATGAAACAGAACAGAAAAGTCCATGCTGAAGCACTCCCCCACTTCTCTTTTTATAACAACCGTATCTGGTGCTCTAGAACGTACACCGTGAACGACGACGATGGAAAAATCCCAGGGTATTTTTACACTCTCAGTCTTTGCTTTATCTGGAGTCGTCTGGCAAATGCTTCCCTCCTGTCTGTGGTCAATACCGCAGCCGCTGGTTGCGCTGCGCTTTGTGCCTTTATTCCTCTTACTGGCTGCATAGCACCGTCTGGTTTTGAGATCAGCGTCCACAGACCCATCCTGCCGGCTCGGGCACGGTGACAACACGGCAGATGTCCTCTCGCCTCTTGGGCAGTCCGGGTGGAAACACCCACAGCAGAGAGGGGACCCCTTCGGCTTTTTGCAGAGCCTCGCAGACCCACTGCATTCGGTTTGTCCTCTCCATCCTCTTTGTAACTCCATCTCTTCTCCTCTTCCTCACAAATATTCCCGGGGTTCATGCCGGGGCTCGGAGGGCAGCTCAGTGCCGTGGGGCTGTCTTGCCACAAGAGGCAGCGGCCAAGCTCTTGCTCCTCCGTGCCGGCAGGGCTGGGTGCTAGGCGCTGTATGAACACCCGCAAAGGCACAAGTCACCGTGCGAGAGAGTTTTACCATATTAAAAAGGCAAGTGACATATGGAAGGTGAGGGGAGGAAGCTGTAATCAACTCTATACCATTTTTATATACACACTTCTGCCTTTTCGTTCAATAATTATAAATAGATCGAGTAAGTGCCAACAGTCCCCATCTGCCCCGCAAGGCATGATCCGCTGACCAGTTTGTCTCTCCAAAAGAGGATTTCATTAACGTGCCTCTGCCTCGTTTATATTTTGGGGTGGAGTGAGAAGGGGGGATTTTTTTCCCCCCTGTGAAGCTCTGGAGCCTGGGGATGGGTAATATGAAAACAAAACAAAATGATTTGAAGTTAAACCATCTCAGTGTGTGACTCAGAGCTATTCATAGCTCCCTGAAGCCAGCTGCAGCAACGGAGCCAGAAGGATTCTGCCCGTATTATTATTCCAATTACCATCTGAATTAAAAGTTTGAGCAGTGATCAGCCCACATACTGACGGGAGGGGGAGAGAAGAAAGCTAAGAGAGAAGGAGAGAAAGAGAGAGAGGGAGAAAAAACAGATAAAAATGGGATCCACACAAAGGTCCCCAGGATGACAAAGTCAGGAAGAGGCACGGAAAGGTGACAGCATCACCTCCTGCCTGCTCCCACACCGCCCCGGCGATCCCTGCTCCGGCCGCACCGTCTGGGCAATGGCACTGCAAGAGTGGCCGCCCGCTCCCCGGGATCCCAGCCGAGAGGTGGGGTACACCACGGCGGGGCTGGTGGGACTGGCATGGGCGCTCACCCGCTCTCCTCCGGCCAAAATGGGACTGGGAGGACAAGAGGCAGGGGGGTGGCCGAGCAGGAGCGTAAGGAGAGGATGCTGCTGGGGCGGCGGCTGGGGAGAAGTCCCCACTTTTTCTTGTCGAGTGAGGTAGGTGGGTGTTATTCTTTGTGACTGGCATCACAGGGAAAATTAAATGCTCAGAAGGCCCCTCGCCTTCCCCAGGTGGTGTTATTGGCCAAAAAGGAGCAGGGCTTTTGTGGCAGCTAGGGTGCAGGCCGTGTCCCACCTGCTCCTGAGGAAGCGCTGGGGCTGACGGATGCCGCAGCAGCCGTCCTGCCAAAACCGTGGACTAGACCCCGAAGGGTTGGTGCAAAACCCGCAAGAGCTGAAAAATTGAAGGCGCTGGGGTGTCCCCGAGGTCCCCACATCCTGGGCGGCTGCAGTGCGCTCAGGTCGCCTCCTCCAGCTTCCCAGCACGACCACACCAGCGAAAAGGGCATCTCCCCTAACCCCACCACCCCAGGAGCTCCCTTTGCTGAGCATCCTGCCCTGTGGGAGCCTTGCCAAAAGGCCATCCCCAGCAGGGTCCCTGCACCTCAGCGTCGTCTCTCCAGCACAGAGCCCCTCCTGAGCCCGTGCCGGCCTGGCCAGGAGGGCTGCCGACGCGGGGCCTCTCGATGGCTTTCAGCTAGAGACAAGGATCGTTATCGGTGCGCAGGAAAAGGGGGGCAAGGGCGGCTCACGTCATCTGCCTGCCCGCTGCGGTTGCGCTCCTGACAGGGCAGGGACGGTCTGCCGGTGCTTCTGCAAAGCACCCAGCAAGACAGGCGCCTGCAAATGGGTTATGAACAATGATCACAACAGCGACAGCAGCAAAGGGCGAGCAATATCCAGGGCAAAGCCTGCTCTGTGCCAAGCGCCCGACCAAGAGAGGCTGCAGCCGCTGCTCAACACCCGGCTGCTGCACAAGGGCTGACTTCCCAGCCTGGCCTGGCCGCTCAGCACTAATCCATCAGCGATAGGGAGAAAAAAATTTCCCCCAAAACCCTTGTCGCTACTCTAACAAGGAGCCCAGTGGAGCCACCAGCCTCCTGAGGGGGTCCCAGCTTCTCCCCTTTCAGTCATGCCTGCTAGACACCAGAAACAGAGCTGAGGGAGCATCCCAGGTAAGCTGCAAAACTGCACTCCCGCAGAGAGCGGATCGACTATTTCACTACAAGTCTGCTGACTTGTATTGCTGCAGCTTGCTCGGTCTGGTTAAACAAATGCACCTGAAAGACGTCAAAGCCTAAGTGCTGCCCGATGCCTGCGGTATGGAGGATTGTCGCCCTGTCCTTCCCCTGCCCCCTGGCTCCCCGATGTGGCAGGGGCTGCCCGCAGAGGGAGAGTGGTGCAAAGCGGGACACGGCAGCCACATTTGCATACTGCTACGCCTGCGATATCCCCCCCGCCGTCATTATGGGTTGCTGTCGTACCCCTGCTCCTCTGGGCTGCGATGCTCGCTCCTGCTGGCACCCAGGCTGCTCACCTGCCTCTCGCCCACTGGCACTCGGAGTTGCCCGCAGCTTCTGCCTGGTCGCCTCCACCCGGACACAAGGCTCTTTCTTGGTGGTGGGAACGACGGGGACAGGAGAGGAGAGGACTTCTGGGGCCACTGGGTCTAGTCCCGTGGCAGGCACCGCCTCTTCGTAATGCCATCGAGCTTTTCGGAGGGATGAAGCGCCTGCCTTTCCAGCCTCTGGGATCCCCGGTGCCCTTCAGTCCCTGCGCTCACCGTGCTGCTGGTGGGGCTAATCTATACAGCTATCATGGGGCTATAAGGCTGCTTTACCCTCCTCTACAGTGGAGTCACTTTTGACATCCTCTTTCTATAAGTCTCTTTTCAGCTGGCCCCTCTGCACGGGTGCCTAAGCAGGCTGCCAGCAAACGCCGTGGCCCGGCGCAGAAAGGGAGCAGGCGAGAGGAGAGGGGAGGGCAAAGATGAAGGCAGGGGAAGGGAGAACAGGCAGTGGAGAGGCAGACGGGACAGGGCCGGTAGCTCATTGCACTAATGCTGGCACCGCTCACCAGGGAGGGAGGGAGGGAAGGAGGGGAGGAGGGAGGCAGGAGAGGTGTCAGGGTCTTTTCTCCGAGCCTTTCGCAGGGGACAGAGTGGGGGCCGCTGCCTCCCTCGTTTTCGCACAGCACCAGGCTCCCTCTGAAGTGTTTCGGGAGAAATGTTGCCATAGAAATAAAACAGCCGTCCAGATTGCGAGGGGCAGGCCCGCCGCCATGGTGGCAGGGGCTGGCGCAGGCGCGGGCAGAGTGGCGGCAGGAGTCCCCGGCCGGCGGCGTGGGGCAGTGCCAGGCTGGAGGGTACCTTGTCCTCCATCCTCCGCTCCCTCATCTCCAGTGAGGGCGGCGGTGGTGCTGCCGTGCCAGCGTGGCCGGTGCCAGCCCTAGGTGGCATCCCCTCCCCAAATGCACTGGTGGGTGAATGCCGAAACTGCCCCTGCAGGCAAGCTGCCTGCTGCCAGGCTCCCAAGAGGACAGGCATGGAAGTGCATGGGTCTCTGGGGCAGTCGGGACAGGGTCACACTGCAGCCGGCTCCCATCCCTCGTCTGCCCGGGTCACGGCATCGCCTTCACTGCTGGAGAACAAGCCTGAGAGGTCTGAAGGTGAGAACCAGCTCAAAGGCGGCCCCTGCCCGTCCCGAGCCCCCCACTGCCAGAGGATCAGCATCTGTCCCAAGGAGGGGCTTCAAGACCGACCATCCCCGGTAAAGCCACCTTGTTTGCGGAGGAAAACCAGTGCCAGTGCCTCCAGGGTCTCCATGTGAGGCCCCTCCCCCCTGGTAAGGGGCACAGGATCAGCGCCGTCGAGGAACACGAATTTAGCCTGACGCGGTTTCGCAGCGCTGCAAGGCAAGCGCAGACGGCTTCACTCGGTCCTTACCATTCACAGAAAAACGAGCGCCAGCGGGAGGCTGGGGAGCCGCGTGTGTGAGTGAGGGATCGATCGCTAAGACGCGAGAATCCATCTATTGATCCCCGGCCACGCTGTCGGGTTAAGCCAACCCAGCGCAATAACGAGACAGGACAGTGGGAACTTGCTGAGGGCAGATTGCCATTAACCGCTCCGCTCTGCGTCTGCACTGATGTCAGTGCGCAGCGGGCGCAGGTATCCATCACCGTGTCCTCCTCCCCCCTTGCTGGCACCCTCCCGCTGGTGATACCACCCCAGGAATGCAGCTGCTCCCAGGGTGGTGGCCGGCAGCCGAGCTCGGGGTGGCCGAGTGGCCGGAGGGGCCAGGGGGGACCCCTCCTGCCAGGTAACTCTGTCCTTCCCCGGCCACCTCCTCGCTCCCCGGCTTTCCTTGCAAACTAGGGTGGGGGGCCGCAAGGGGCAAGGACCGCTGCCGGCCCCCCTGCCAGCGCCGCATGTCATGGCGCTCAGTCTTGGCACCCGAGGAGGAGGAGAGATGGAAGAGGAGAAAGGTGGAGAGGGAGCCCCACTTCCCTCCAGATCAGCCCTCTCCAGCTCATCCTGTCCGTGGCCATCCTCACCATCCCTCCTCTTCCCCACCCTGTCCCCACCAGGCTCACGTTTCCCTCCTAAGGCACATATTCCCCCTGTACTTATTATTATTGTCAGTGGCTACAAACAGGGGTGGCCACATGCCGGGGTGACTCAGGCATCTGTGGGCGCCACTTCCGATGGCGGATGGAGAGGGGGCATGTCCCCAGTTCTTCAGTGAGATGTGGTCCCTGCGCACCCCGCTGTCCCCTCCCAGGCTCCGGTTGACCCCAGGCCCCGGGTCCCTCTCCATAGCTCCCACAGATGCCTCCTCCCGAGAAGCCAAGGAGGGCACAGAGCATGGGTTGAGGGTAGTCTTGGAGCCATGTCACCTCCGCCATGCGTCCCCCGCGTGCGCTGTCACTGTCTGCCCTTCGCAGCACACCCCCCGAAGGGAGGAAGGGGAGAAGGGAGAGGCCCCAGAGCCGCCATTCGCTTTGCCACAGGTGGAGCCAGGGCTGGGCGGTGGGACGGGAGACTCAAGGCTCTTGGCAGAGGGATTTGGTTGTCTCCAGGCGATTTGCCCAGGAGGGATGGCTTCAGGGGCTGAAGGTGGCACCAGGGATGTCTGAGGTGACCTGCCTGCACCATGCAAACCTGCCTGCCCGCTCCCGCCCCGGCGGGGATGCTGGCCTTGCCAACAGGGAGCAAAGGAGTTTCTCTGACATTTTGCTCATGGCTTCCTCCTGAGCTCCTTCACCCAAACCCAGTATCCAGAAGACCCTTCGCACCATGCCTATCCGGGGGATGTTGGACCACCACTGGCAGGATCGGCCACGCTGGGACTAGAAGAGCTGGAAGACAAGGGAGAGGGGGGCAGGTCTAGAGCCCGAAAAGCTCCACAGGCAGCAGGAGAGCCAGCATGGCCACTTCAGCCCCAGTTGCGCCCGAGTGCTTGGAGAACGGGTCTCCCGTTCCGTTCTTCTCTGGGAACCGGCCGAGACCATCGCCCGCGCAGAGCAGGAGAAATGAAAGGGGAGCGAGACCCAGCCCTGGGTAAGAAGGCGCTAAGGAAACATGGGGAGCTGAAAAAATGAAGAAGTTACCTGCAAAGCGACCGAAGTCAGGGCGGTGAGAGGCGGGGAGGGAAGTCGGGGAGGTTTACAGGCAGGTACCCTCCCCTGCCCCTCGGCCCGCAGCCGCCCTGGTAGCCGTATGTGCATACGCTGTGCACACAGGCAACTTTATGCTGGCACACTCGCATGAAGCCACGCATCTCTCCCTAAGTTATATTTATAGCTGTTCCTCCGAGCGAGCGCAGATGAAACAATACATTATTTTCCTAAGGAAAAAAAAAAACCCTTCCCGGTCTCATGCCGGTGAGGGGAGCAGCACGCCCCGGCACCGCCTCTTACCCGGGTCCTGCCGAGGGCTGCCGCCTGCTCCAGCCGTGCCGAGCCAACATCAGAGGAAGGGGAAAGCGGCCGGTTTCTCCATCTCACCATGAAATGTCTCAGCTGGACCGGAGGAATCAGGGAGGTCTCTCTGCAGCCCTCGCTTGCCTCTGGCTTGGGGTTTTTTTTTCCGTGCCCCCCCTCCCTCCCCCCCCCCCCCGAGCTACTTCTCTGCCGTGACCTGCTCCTCTCCTAACTCTGCCCTGCCCACGCCAGCGCTCTCCTCCTGCCTCTGCCTCTCCTCAGAATTTTTCGCTCCCGAGAGCGTCCATCCCACGGAGCACTGATGTGCCTTCGTGGCTCAGCGACGGGTTCAGGTCTCCCCCTCCTGCCTGGCTCCCTCCTTCCCTGGCGTTATTCGCCTCTGCCCCTCGCTGCCCCCCTGCTCTAGTCCCCAAATCTCCCCTCTCCCTTCCACTCTTCCTCCCTTTGCGCTCCGCTCCCTTTCCCTGGCTGCCTCTCCCCCTCGCTGATTGCTATGCAGTCTGTAGCTGAGAAGTCAGTAACTCTGTGGTAGGATCCAACAGCTTTCCGCTACTTTAGCCCATCCTCGCGTGTGAGCTCAGAGCCACGGAGGCACCGCTGCGGAGCCGCCATGGGGGAGACGAGAGCGCAGCCATCGGCAGTGGGAAGGGCCAGCGGGGCCGCCGGATTCCCCCCGGGGAGGCGAATCCTCCCGCCGGGCTGGCGCAAGGGGCTGAAATATCTATCCGCTGTCGGGGGTTTTTTTCCCACCTGGATTTGGGATGCTGGGCTGACACCTCGCCCTGAGGAAGGACCAGGCTCTCCTGGCTCATGCAGAGCGTTTGCCACGGAGCATCGCCTCCGTGCATCCACAGCCCGGCCTCCCCACCCTGCAGTGCTGGGGCCATCCTGCCGGGAGGGGTGATGCTGGGGACGGGAGCGCAGGCAAGGACGGACCGGCCCTCGGGGATCTAGGATGGTGCACGGTCGCCCCGCTGGGAAACCTGTCCCAGAAACCTCCCCTGGGTCTCCATGGCCAGCAGCATCCAAGGGGCTTTGAAGACGTCACTTCTTGGTGGCAAGGCGAGAGGCTGGGGGACCCTGCAGCAGCAAAGCCAGAGGCTGAAGAGAGCCCTGACCCCGCAGGTAGCGGCTGTAGGCATGGGCTCCTGGGGACAGCCCCGCGCCGGGCCGGTGGGGTCCATGGGCATGGCTTCCGTCTCGGTGTCTCATCTGCCGTCCCCAGTGTTAAGGCCTGTGCTGGAAAGTCAAAAAAGATCAAAAAAACACTTTTTGAGTGTCCTCTGGGTCCCAATCCTGCAACGATCATGACCCTCTCTCCCAAAATCATCCCAAGATCCCCTGGCACACGGGATGCCCCTCACACAACATGCTGCGGGGACCACCGTCCCCCACTGGCATCAGCGAGCACCGCCGTGGCGAGCAAAGCCCGCTCTCACCTGGCAAAGTCACCCCAAGGGAAGCAGAGAGTATTTTTAGTAGCTCTCCATGCAGATGAGCAGCTGCAAACAGGGAGCATGTCAGCCTCCTGCACTGGCCAGCTCGCCCCAGCCCGCCTTGCGGCTGCTCCCCACTGCTCGAATGGGGGGTCCTGGGGAGCCACAGCACCTGGATGGAGCGGGGCCAGCCTGCTCCCTCCATCCCCTCTGCAGCCGTCCCCATGGGGACCTTGTTCGCGTTCAGGGGGTCACTTGCTTTCCCAAAAGCCCTGTCCCCGGGGCCCACTGGGCTGCTTCCCAACAGCTACCAGCTGGGAGCTGTGCAGGTGCCCCGTGGCAAAGCGTACCGGCCCTCTGGCACCGCGACAGGCCTTTCTCCTCCGTGCGGTAAAGGGATGAAGATGCTGCTGAGACATCTTGCTCCTTCCCAGGGCGGGCGAAGCTGCCAGGCACCCGCACACCCCTGCAGCCACCTCAGCTTCAGGTTGGGTTTCATCCTCTCTGCCTTTAGCTCCTCATCACCGGCTCCCCCTGAGGCCTCGCCATGTTTCCCTCTGCCTCGGCAGCAAGAGGATGAGCAGCTGCACCTTGTGCATGGCACAGCATCCTGGCGCGGCCAAGAGGCAGCCAGCACGGCCGGGGCCATCAGGAGGGACATGGGGACGTTGCATCGAGGATGCCACCAGCCCCTCGCTGTCGTTGTGCCCCCAGGGTGCGGTGCCCCGGCCGCCCCAGGCCCGCCGGCCCCCGGCAGCAGGGTGGCTCACACTCGCCACCCCCGCCCGTCTCCACCGGCACCGTCTTTAATAAGAAGCGTGGAATATTTTAGCACCTATGGAAAAGCCACCACAGACGGTGGTGGCAGCCGTTGCCAGGGAGACGGTCCCAAAAATAGCCCCACTCCGCCAACCTTTCCTGATGCTGCTGTGGGTATGAGGGAGGCAGAGGGATGGAGGGACGGAGGGATGGAAGGGTGGAGGGATGGATAGAGGGATGGAAAAAAGGAGGGAAAGAGATGGAGGGATGGATGGAGGAATGGATAGAGGGGTGGAGGGATGGATGGAGGCATGGATGGAGAGGGATGGAGGGGTGGATGGAGGGGGAAGGAGGGGCTCCTTGGAAGGTGAGCAAGTGCTGCCTGACCCCTCTCCTGCCTGAGGACGAAGCGCAACCCCCATGCCAGTAGCCCCTGCTTGGGCACCTATGGTCCCGCTTTCCTGCCACACCAGCTAAGCCAGCACGAAC
This sequence comes from Gymnogyps californianus, assembly GCF_018139145.2. NCBI lineage: Eukaryota > Metazoa > Chordata > Aves > Accipitriformes > Cathartidae > Gymnogyps > Gymnogyps californianus. Next base: position 161,494,409 of record NC_059471.1, read on the forward strand.
ACTCAAGCCCTCTATGCCCTGGGCAGGTCTGACTTTGAGTGTTTAAACCAGACAACACAGTTTTGGACCCCTTAGCACCTGCCAGGCTCCCTCTGCCATCCCCCTCCAACTGTCCCATCTCTGTCCCCAGTGCTCCAGGACTGCCCCGGCCGAGCTGTCCTGGTCACAGGGGCAGAGGTGGTGAGAGACGGAGGTGGCCCATGGTGCTCAACCCCAGCATGTTCCCCAGTCCCTCCAGGAATGCCGAATCACTTCCCTCTCTGGGACCACTCTGGGATGAATCCCGGGGGCTGCCTGCCCTTCCAGGGGATCTGGATGTGGCCTGAGCCACAGCCTGCAGCAGAAATGGAGGGGGACTCCCGGCTGAGCACCTCCAGGGGCAAAAGCACAGAAGCCTTCCTGGTGGCAGGAAACAAATGCTTCAGTGAGAAGGAAACCCCCTTCGCCCTTCTTCTCATGCCATCGCCATCACCTCGCAGGAGAGGCAGAGGTGGGGAAGGGCCCTCGATGGAGCTGCTGCCACCTGGCCCAGGGCCTCTGCAGGAGAAGGAGCCTCCCAGACCCGCGAAGGCAGAGAGGGAAACCCAAAAATAGAACTAAAGTGGGGGGGGGGGGGGAGAAAAAGAAACCCAACAACCCCAAATTCTCGTTTTTAATGCCAAATCCCAGCTTGCTCGCCTCCCTGTCACCCTGGCGACATTCCTTGCGGTCACCATGGAAACAGGAGGCATGGAGAGAGCATCACCATGTGGGGCGGTGGCAGCACCCGGCATTATTTCAGGAGGCAGGGAGACACCCGGTGCAAGGCGCTTCGTGTTGTGGCAGGGAGGGAGGAGGGAAGGTTTATTTTTACTTGCTCCCACTTCATGTGCCAGTTTTTCCTTCTCTAAGCGCCCGGGTGCCCCTCGCCCTCCCGGCAGCTTTCCCACAGCCCTCCCGTGTGCTGCACAGGGATGTCCCACGGGGAGACCCCAGCCCCACCACCATGTCCCAGCTGAGTGACCTTGGTTGGGCTGCTCCCATGAAGTCCCTCTGATGGTCACCACAGCTGGCGGTTCCTGGTGCCACAGCAGGAGATAATGCCGTGGCTTGGGGCTGATCAGCTCTTCTTGGGAAGGCGCAAGATGAAGAGAATAAACATTTGCCACCCACAACAGTCTTCTGGGTGGGACAAGAAGCCGTGAAGAGGAGCACCGGGACAAGAGGATGACGAGGGCTCTCAGACATTGCACCCCAGAGGCTTGGAAGGGGAACTGTTGGACGAGAGGACCCTGAATCTGTTGCTGCCCTGAAAACTCCCATCCCCGCTCCACAGCTCAAACGTCTCTCTGCCCACCTGCGAAAGGACCTGGGACACCAGGGACCTGCTGGGCCGCCGGGGCTGGGCCTTGGCTTTCGCCAGCACCTGCATGGCCTTGCAGAGCCCTGCTGAAACCCCAGGCGGCTCTGCTCTGATGGCTGGAAACCCGATTTCAGCCAGCCCCTACTCCGTCGCTCCTTTGCCGACGCTCTCCTTTGCTCTAACCTGCTCTTCTCCCACCGCGCCGACCTCTGCCTTGATGCCCTGGCTGGGGGCTGGCAGGGCCCTACCCGGTTTCATGGGGCTGAGTGGGTGTTTTCCAGCCCGGCCTGGGAACGCGGCTGGAAAAGCCCGGTGCGGCAGGTGCTGGAGCAGCAGAGAGGGAAAACACAGCAGCCAGCCTAATGGGCAGGGAGGAAATGTATGCAAATGTATTCAGAAAGAAATCCGGTGATGCTAATAGACTTGTTAGTCCTCTCAGTAAGCACCAGGAATAATATTTTTACACTTTAATCATTAAGGATTTTACTCCAAGCGAGCCCATAAGGACGGAGGGAGACGTGGAAGAGACAGCTGCAGGTGACGGCTGGGGACAGGGAGGGCGGCAGCCAGAGCCAGCCCCGGGGCAAGAGCAGGCAGGGTCACGCAACCCTCGAGTAACCAAATTAGACCCACGGCCAGATGTGATTTGCTCGGGGACGAGGTGACAAATTAAAACATCCATTTGGTTGTATTAGAGCAACTTTATATTAGCAATTAGATAATGAATATCTAATGGCCCTGTCTCGACACGGAGGTCCCCCCACCGCTGCCATGAGACCTCCCTGCGTAACCGCTGCTGCAAGGACAAGGTTTATCCCAACCAGGCCAGTCACCCAGGGCTGCTTCTGAATACATTAAAACTTTATAACTGTCACTACTAAGCTCCTTTCTGTTAAATCTATAAAAACAGCAGCACCTACGTGCTTCTTTCACTCAACACATGTATGACGTTGTTTGTAATCCACTTGCAGGAATCCAGGATTAATATTTTCAGCGAAGTTTGCTTCAAACCAGCCCGTGGGAGGATCTTTTCTTTCCTCCGGGGCTGGGCTCTGGGATCCCCACCGCTCCAGAGAGGACACCGAAGACAGGGGCACCTGGTGGTGGGGGCCGCCGGGGAATGGCCGTGCATGACCTGCCGTGGAAGTGGGGTGTGACATACAGCCGCAGCGGCCCAGTAATTCAGATCTCTCCCCGCTTCTTTGTTTGCTCCAGGAGACACGGTGGAGTGCGGGGAGAAGGTGCTGGAGGCGGGCCGGGGCCGGGAAGGGCAGAGGGCAGGAGGCTGCTGGCTGGGAGCAGGACAGAGATTAATGCACCCACAGGGAACATCCCTGGAAAGCCCGTCCCTCGCAGGAGGGTGCGTCCCCAAGGCCAGAGGATGGGGATCCCTTTCCTTCTGCCTTTTCCCCTTTAACGACACTTCCGCGTGTAACTTGAGACAAGTTGGGGAAGAAAAAAGAGGAAGGGAAAAAAAAGAAAAAGGGAAAAATAGCGCAGTTATTCCTGCCTCCGCCTCCTCCTCTCTCTCCTCCCCGGCCAGCCAGGAGCCACGTCACCGTCACCCAGCGCTGGCTTCGGGGCGGCTCAGCAGGCTCAGCTTGGGGCTCTCCAGGGGACAAACCCCAGCTTTCGGCCTGGAGCAGGGAGAGGAAGGCCCTGGGTAGGGGCGGGGAGAGGGAAAATCCACCTTGGGGGAAAAGTAAGCAAGGGAGACGTCCCGCTTGAGTGCCTGGGAGGGGAAAGGCGCTTGCAACCAGGGGAGCCTGGAGCCTGAACTTTTCTCCGTCAGAAAAGAGGGCTCCGTACTAGGGGAAAAAAGAAAGTTGAGCCAGAGGAGAGTGTTCACTCGGTTGAGGCTCGGGGGGGAAAAACTCCCTGCCCTCACCCTCCCTGCCCGCAGAAAGCGTCCCGCTCCCTTCGTCCCAGAGGAGCCCCCCTGGCACCATGAACGTCTTCCGCATCCTGGGGGATGTCTCCCACTTGCTGGCCATCATCATCCTCCTGCTGAAGATCCTGAAGTCTAAGTCCTGCGCTGGTGAGTGCCCCCACGCCCCGGGGAAGGAGGGGGGCCCTTCTTGCCGGGCGGCTCGGCAAGGGGTGCAAGTGAAACGGGTGCCGAAAAGGCTAGCGATAGCCCACACAAGCTGGCAGCCCTGCCTGGTGGGCTCTTCGAGGGAAGTCATCCTCCTCCTCCGGGAGGTCTCCCTGCCAGGAGGAGAGGGCTGTGTTGGAAGGATGTGATGTGGCAAGGCGCACGGCCTCGGGCAGATGTTGGTCTCTGGGTGGTGAAGCGAAGGAGAGGGCAGCAAGGCCGGAGGGAGGTGGAAAATGAGCGCAAGAAGTTGTGGCGGCACCAAAACCAACAGCCTGGAGAGAAAGCTGCTTTAGGTCAGAGGTCCTGCCAGCGGGTGGGCAGGTACCAGAGGCTGCCCCCTCCCTGGGTGAGGAAACCAAGGCAGCAGCTTCCCACGGTAGGACTTTGCTCAGACTTCATGGTTTCCTCCCCAAGAGACGTCGGGGCTGGGCTGCAGCACCGCAGCCATTATCACAGGTAGAGAAATGGGTGGGTCTGACTGCATCTCCCTGCCAGCGGTGACTAAGCTCCATCAGCATCCCTGGGCTGGTCCCTGATCCCGCAGCTCTTCCCTCGCGTGGCAGATGTCACATTACACAACCCCTGGCGAGGTGGGCAGGCGAAGGGGGCAAGGGAGGGAGGAGAAAGGCGTTTTGATGACAGTAAGGACTGAATTGGCCAAAGCAGTGAACATGCCCACCGAGCACCAGTCCTACGACGTGAGGCAGGGCTCAGCGGCGTCAGCAGGAGCCTGCCCTGTTACTTGGGAGACTCTGGCCAGTCCTGGCGTAGGTCTAGAGCTACCACAGCACCTACATGCCAGACCTGGCTCACAAAGCAACACACGTATATACAACCGCTTCCAAAGAAGGCATAAGGGGAAACCACCATCCTAAGGGTCTTTCCTCTCATCTGCTTTACCTTCCTTTCTTCTCCCTGCCATGCAGGTATCTCTGGGAAGAGTCAGATTCTTTTCGCCCTCGTCTTCACAACCCGCTATCTGGACCTGTTCACGACCTTCATCTCTGTCTATAACACTGTGATGAAGGTAAGGAGAGAGCAGCGCAGAAGCAGAGGTTCCCCTCAGCTCGCCGTGGTTTCTCGGGGAGGTGAGGGTATGCGGTCATTAAGTCAATTTTTCAGCCAGGAAGGGTGGATAAAGGTGCTTCCTTTGGTGTCACTGGCCCTCCATTGACCAAAAAAGCCCCTCACCACAGTCACTGAGTGAGCTGAGCCTGCCACATTTAGTACCACCAAAACGAGAACGAGGCACCACGAATCAAGCCTGGGTGTCCTTGCACAGCAGGGGCATTAACAGATGGCTGCCACCAAGCCAACCTCTTCACACAGAGCCCTAGAGGGCTCAAACAAGTGTGATCCTCGTGGTGGGGCAATCTTTAGCTTATTGCTGGCGTATCTCCAGCAGAAGTCAATCCACAAGCCAGCGCAGAAAAAGCATTCACCACTATCTCGCCCTGGCATGGCCCCACCAGAACTGGGCTAGCAGATCTTGACTTTGGCAAAGCCATCCTCTCTTCAAGCGCAGAAGGTGCAACTGCAGGTAAGGTCTTCCCGTCTCCCTTCCCTCCCCCAGGTCATTTTTTTGATATGTGCCTACATCACCGTGTACATGATCTACGTGAAATTCCGGAAAACGTTTGACAGCGAGAATGACTCCTTTCGCCTTGAGTTCCTGCTGGTCCCTGTCACAGGCCTGTCATTTCTGGAGAACCACAGCTTCACCCCCTTGGAGGTAAGGAAAACCTGAGGCAGGAAAGGGGAGGGGAAGCAGCAGCCTGACACCAGGCAGCAGAGTGAGCCACGTGTTGAACAGCTGAGATTTTTAACAGCAAAAGCAGGCAGGAAAGGGAAGGTTGGCAGGCCTTAAAGACTGCACCATCTATAGAGCAGCTCAGCGCTGTCTCCTCTCAGTCCCAGCACAGCAGGCTCATTTTCCCCAACTCCAGCAGCACTGCTCAACCCGCTCGCACATTGGTGCTCTGCCAAATGAAAAGCTTTGGGTCTTAACGCGTATTAACCAGCACCAAGACTCTCCGCTGCCTTCATTTTGCATCTCACAGATACTCTGGACCTTCTCCATCTACCTGGAGTCCGTGGCTATCCTTCCTCAGCTCTTCATGATCAGCAAGACAGGGGAAGCAGAGACCATCACGACGCACTACCTTTTCTTCCTGGGCCTCTACCGCGCCCTCTACATTGCCAACTGGGTCTGGCGCTACCACACGGAGAATTTCTACGACCAGATCGCTGTAGTTTCCGGGGTGGTACAAACCATCTTCTACTGCGACTTCTTCTATCTCTACGTTACCAAAGGTAGGTAAACAGGTTGGTATAAATCTGAAACGTTCATTCAGCGCTCTTGCAACATATGGTGGAGCTGCAGCTTGCCACGCATTAATCCTTACGTGACTTTATTCTTTGCTGTATTTGTGATGCATATTGTCCACCTAAAATCCAGTTTAAAAAAAGTATCTGTTGAATGCAAGTGGGTATCTCTGCTCACAAGGCTCTAGACTTGCATGTGAAAGAAAGCAGGAATTAAACCAGAGCTAAGCCTCGTTTAACCCCACCTTGGGAGCTTAACAATTTATGTATATTCAATTCTATGTACATTTTGAAAGATTATGAATCATGCAAAAAAAACTTTGAGGGGGAAAAAAAATAGCTGTAGGCAGACAATGTACCTGAGAAAGCAACTGCAGACATATGGAGATATTATTAAGCCTACTTTTTCTTTTGATGAGAAAGATGTAACATTCTCAAGAACTGATTCTGTAGGAAGACGGGCATCTGCACGGACAAGACCCCCCCTTCTGCTTCCCAAAATCAGATGCCCCTTCCACTTCAGCACCGTGCTTTGGTAAATGTTCCAGAGCTAACAAGTGCATCAAGGGCATAAAATCTGGTAGCACACGCTATGGTTTGCTGAGGCTGAAGTACACTTTAAAACACTTTTCAGTTGAGGAGGATGGAATTTGATGAGATCTAGCCGAGTGAACAAATATTTTCTTCCTTCTTCACATTCCTGAACTAGCCTGCCAAAAGCAGTAGTGACGGCCCGCGTTTGATGTTTTGAGGGATGGATCTTTGGTAGCTTCATGCAATGTACCTGCTGATAGAGAGGTGACAGGAGCACTGAGCAGGTGGCTAGCCTTGGCAGATTACGACTTCCTTCTGTCATTAAAACATTTTTGTAGCCAGGAAAGTACTTTGTAAAAGGTGCTTCACGTCAATTCCTTTTTTTTTTTTTCTTTTTTTTTTTAAACTAATTCCCATTTTAGCTTCACTCCATTCATGTGTCCCGTGTCCTTCTGTATTTTGTGAGAAATCCATACCCTTTGTAGTTCCGGATGGTGGAACAAAAGGGGGAAAAAAACAACTGCTGCCTTTCGGTCTCACATCGCTAGTGATAGAGCTGCAAAATTTAGATGATACAGGAGGCAGAAGAAAAAACATTTGTCCCTGGGACATCACAGCAGGAAGAGAATTGCTTTTTTTTTCCTTTTACACAAATGTTCTGGATCATGGGAGAGAAAAGGTGTCTGAAGGTATGCAAATGTTTTGCAGTCATTTATGAAACCCAGCAATATTATAGCAGGTTGCATCTCTCTTACACTCTTGCAAAAAAACCCATCTTTTCAAAACATTTCTAACACTGAAAAGCTCAGACAAAAGGGCAGCGACACTGCAAAAAAAAGCAAAGATGTGTTATATAAAGAAATGTATTTAATAAGACTTCAGAGCCTATACCAAAGCATTGTAAAGGGATTTTTATAGAATGCAATTTCTCTTTATCTTGTTTTCAAAACTAGATGAGCTCCTTTCTGTTTAACACAAGGACCTGAAAGATATTCTGAGGAAGCTTTCAGCTCCCAAAAGCTTGTATTTCACAGCACGGCCGAGGTTGGGAGCAATCGGGGGGGACCATCTAATCCACCCCCCTGCTCACAGCAGGGTCACCTAGAGCAGGTTGTTCAAGGTCCTGTCCAGTCAGGTTTTGAGTATCTCCAGGATGGGGGCACCTCAGCCCCTCTGGGCAACCCGTGCCAGTCTCTGACCACCTTCACTATAGAAAGTTTTTTTCTTATGTTTAAGTGGAATTTCCCATGGCCCCGTCACCGGGCAGCACTACGCAGAGTCTGGGTCTGTCTCCTTTACTCCTCCCATCAGGCATTTATACACATGGGTAAGATCCCGCTCAGCCTTCTCCAGGCTGAGCGGTCTCAGCTCTCAGCCTGCGCTCTTACATCAGATGCTCTCGTCCCTTAACCATCCTCGTGGTCTCTCTGGACTTGCTCCAGTATGTCCCTGTCTCTTGTACTGGGAGCCCAGAGCTGGACCCATCACTCCAGCTGTGGCCTTACCCAGGCTGAGCAGAGAGGAAGGACCACCTCCCTCGCCCTGCCGGCGATGCAGCTCAGGAGGCTGCTTGCATCCTTTGCCACGAGGGCACATTGGTGGCTCGTGTTCAACTTCGTGTCCAGCAGCACACCCAGGGCCTTTTCTGCCAAGCCGCTTTCCAGCCGGGCAGCCCCCAGCACGTACTGGTGCCTGGGGTTGTTCCACCACAGGGGCAGGACGTGGCATTTCCCTTCGGTGACCTTCACGAGGTCCCCGCCAGCCCATTTCTCTGGCACGGTCCCTCTGACCCCACCTGGTGTATCGGCCGCTCCCCTCCGTTGTGCATCACCGGCAATCCACCTAGGGCGTACTCTGCCCTCCCCTGCGGCACCCAACAAAGACGCTGAGCCGTACTGGCCCCAGCGCTCACCCCCGGGCTACACCACCAGTACCCAGGCCGGACAGCTGGGCTCCACGCCGCTGACCACCACCCGGCCAGGGCAGCCGCTTCTCCATTCACCTCATCTAAGCCTACGGGCCCCTGGTGTTTCCAAGAGGCCTCCCGTCCCAGCTTCCAGATCAGATGGGATGGGGCAGCCTCAGGGAGGGGGGGGTCTGGCCACAGACAATTCCTTCAGGCCATGCTCTCTATTAAAAGGATGGGGAAAGCGCTGGGGATAGAACAGTAGACTCCATGCTACATCATCAAGAAAAGAAGGGGAAATTAAGAGGGTCCACGCATGAGAAAGAGTAACCAGCGAAGAGGAAACAAGAACCTTTTCCTTTAGCATAAAGGAGAATAAATAGGTTGTGGAGTTTCCCCCCTTAGAAGCAATTTTGTAGCAGCCGTCTCCCATCAAAGATCACAAATTCTCCCGTTCTCAGGATTCCTTAATTTCACCCTTCTCGCTAAGTTCTCCTAGATGCTCCTTCCACAACGAACAGGATTCTCTGGAGCTGTAAGCATACAGTCATAACTGAGGACAAGCAGTGTGTTACCTGAAGACAGCACAGCTCTATTCCTACTAGCCTACAGCAGCACATGCAGGATGCCCAAGGTCTATTCGGTAGCCATAATCTCATTGCTGTTCGCAAACCTGGCAACCCACTATCTTGCACTCTAAATAGCAAGTTCAAAAAAAAAAAAAACAAACCAACCCCCAAAACATTTGTTGAAACAATGAAAACAGTTGAATTCCCCAAAGTTCCTTCATTACCTTCTCTTTCTCTTTGCACAGTCCTAAAAGGAAAGAAGCTAAGTCTTCCCATGCCCGTTTGAAGACATTTCCACAGACAATGCAAGAAATTCTGAAGATGACGCTCTTAAGATCACAGCTTTCCTTTCCTGGCCCTTTTTGACTAACGGATGGCTCAGCCGAGTTTCACTCCAGTGCCAGGAAGACAATGAGGCCTGGAAAGCTGATATGCTTTTCATCCATCAGACTTTCCCTCAGTTGTTTTTTTTTTTTATTTCTTCTTACTTGAATTTGGTGCTAGTAAGTAGTGCTGGCCAATATTGACGTAGTGCAAATTATTCTCTCCCGGCTCTTCCCAGCATCTACCTCCAAAACACACCTCTACTGTGACCCTGAGGCAGCACAAGGACTGTAAGGGAAATTGTCTCTACCTTTAGTCCTTCAGTCCTTTAACGAGCGCCTATGGTAAAGGGAACATGGTACTATTAAGTCTAGTAACATACACAAAGGCCACTGACCCATTTCACACGTGGCCACATCTGACACAGCAGATGCTACAAACTGTATGAACTAACATCCTCCTCAAAGTTAACTCTGCCTGACCCTCATTCTATTCAGGTCCTGTAACATTCAGGAAAAATACATTCCTTTCAAGTGACATGAATCTTCCAGCTCCACAAGTGTTCAAACATTCTCCCCCACTCACTTTCAGTGACAGTTCCTCTTATTCGACAAACGGGGACCATTTCAATTAAAATTCAGTGGGTTGCCAACAGGTGTTTCCAACTCCTTGAATTTGACTTTTTTTTTTTTAAAGAACTGGGAAGAACGGGGGCAAAGACAGCTTTACACTCCAAAAATAAAGACAAAGTTCACAATTTATTGACAACAGTGTTTTTATTTATACCTACAAAAGAAAACAAGATGGTATCAAAAGGACAATTTACAAACTAAGAATAGTAACATAGCTCTTAGTATCCTGTGTCTGAACATCACAGATCTATGAATCTCTCAATTCAAGTCTTCATTAATACAACAGGAATGTGTTCAGAGACCAGCAGGTGTGTGTGAAACAAGATGCTGATCCCACACAAAGCCACTAACCCTTCCATCGTTCAGAGAAGTCCAAACAGTAAATTGCTTCAGGAAGTGGGAGGGGAGGAGACACCCAACTCATTTGACACTCCCACAAACTTTTACAGATTGAAAACAACGCAAACAATACTAGACGCTAATGCTTTATCAACAAGGGCCCTCCAGCTGGTATATGGAACAGAGCAGCGAGCACCAGGTGGGACAGGGGCAGCACATGCCACGGTGCATTTATGCATTCCACAGTCTGGTTAACACTCTGAACTGAACAGAGACCCTGGACTTCAGCTGACCTCAACAGCAATAACGCACTGCAAGACTTGGCACAGACGTTTACATGTGCGCAAGTCCCTCGCAAAAGAAGTGAAAGCTATAGCAGACTGTAAGGCAGCTTTGGCGGTCCAGAGATCCTTTTTAAAGCCAGTCAGTGAGATGTCCTACTCCTACACCCCTCAAACACATTTCTGCATTGAACTCGCAAATTAAAAAGAAAAAAAAAAAAGGCAAAAAAAAAAAAAAGCTCTACATTTGCTTGTGAGGGAGGCCAAAGACAAATCAGTCAGCGCCTGGATAAACGAAATGTTTCTGGCTTTCACTTAACACAAGCAAAGGAACTTCCTGCCCAAGCACTGGAATTAGAAGATGGGACGAGGGAACCAAAGTTCTGGAAGATCTCTCCCTTGTCCCTCTGTGTCAGCAACCTACCTGTGTACTGCACAAAAAAATGCGCATTCATCCCCCACAATTTTACTCTGGGAAGAAATTAAATTAAAAAGGAAATCATTTCTGCATAAGCAAGCTCTTTTCCTGGGCTATAAGAAGTTCCACTCTGCTACAGAAGGAGTGGGCTGCCTTGTTCATCCATATGCAAGAACGCCAACAGAAAAAAAACCAAACCCCTGCACTCTCATAATGCAAAGACGATGCCTCACAAACCAGGAGATGTATCCATTCTTTTGTCATATTATCAGATCAAGAGCAGCCAACTCCTGTTATCATCTACTGTCTCTGAACCGTCTGCTATTAAAAATAACAAGTCAACAACATGCTTTACTAAAGGGGAAACCCCCTCACACCCACCTTAGCCTGTAAAATAAACAAGGTTTATTTACGTATTTACTAAAATTTCACTCTTCTCTAACATTTTCTAAAATGCTACCTACCTGCGAGAGCTCAGCTCAAAGGGACCAATGGAGCAGGGAAATGCACTCAAAAGCCAGAAAAAGCAATAGTCAGAGCAAGGTACAAAAGAAATAAAGCTTCAGAATCAAGATGCACTAACCAGCTCACCGCTTACCTCATGAAAAGGAGATTCCAGGCAATCTCCTCCTCCTCCCTTCCTCCCCTTGCCCTCCCCCCCAGCCCACCCTATTCAAACCTCTTAAATTTAAGTGTGGAAAACTCTGTCACATTTTATTCAGCATAGCAGCATTCAGAACATTCCCCGTGGCAAAAGGTAGTTTGTTCGTGAAGGACAGACAAACAAGATACGCTGTTCATCATCTCAGTTCTGTTTAGTTTCTGGGCCCTCAAATAAGACTTCTCTCAATAAACCCAACAACAGGAATTTGAGAGCAGAAACTAATTTAAGGATAACCAGGCTCCACGTGTTTGCGATGCTGCAATTTAACAATCATAGGGAAAGAACTTACTTGGCTAAACATTATAGCAGCGGTACCTACAGCGACTATCTGGTTTTCAGGTATCGAATCCAAGACAGGTTTGGTCTCTGACACTGGGGTTTTAATCCCAACTTCCCTACTGCAGGCTGCTGCAGGTACCAGAAGATGGGGCTGCTGCTTCCAGAGCTGCAGAAAACGCCAACAAGGTACTTGGGGCATTACTCTGAACACTGCCCAGCTCAGACAAATGACCAGAGTTTTCCTATAGAAAGTCACCTACGACAGATTACAAGCAATAATAGTGAGCTATTTAAAAAAAAAAGTTAAGATTAGGAGAAGTGAGCATTGCTCCCTTGCATTTATCATTTTAAATGAAGTGCTTTTTGGCTCCCCAAAGTTTCCCACCTCTCTTGATACTTCCTGAAATTAAGTTAACATGTTACAGAATAGAAACTTCCTCCCCTCAAAAGCAAGTTTTCACACAAACCTTAGACACCAAGATGATCGAGCTGGGACCTATCTGCCTTATACCCATTTCTTTTAGAGAAAATAAAATTTCCAATTTCCTCAACATGCAAGACAAAAAATAATAAATTTTCCAGTCAACTATATATATCTCTTAAAAAAAAAAAAAAAGAAAAAAAAAAGAGGACAGGTCAGTAATGTGGACTGGGGGCCATTTCTGATGGGCTCGAGTGATTTGAATGGTGAATTCTAAGTCTAACCTGCATGAGAGAGACATCACAATGGGAAAGAAGAGAAAGAAAAGGTTCCTTTAAATGCAAGAGGTCTACACTGGTCACCAGCAGGCGAGTGGTCTCATTTGCGGGAGGGGGGAGGGGGCGGGGGAGGGGGCGGATACTGGTAGGTGGCAGTCTGTCCCATATAGCCCATCACGTTAGTGGCAGGGGGCTGCGGAAACTGTTGTGACATGAGCGGCTGTGGCTGCTGGCCCGAGCGCCCCACCATCCCTGCATACTGCTGTTGGGTAGTGCTCTGTGAGGTTCTCCCAGCGGTGGCAGCTGTGGTGCTGGCACCATAGCCACTAGCACTGTACTCTGCAGTGCCATAGCCACTCGTGCCATAGGCAGCTGCTCCATAGCTCCCTTGAGTGTAACCATACTGGCTCTGTGCTGCCCCAAAAGCAGAATTTGGGCTCCCGTAGGCACTGCCATAGGTCTTGTTGGCTCCGTTGGCATAACTGTCACCACGCTCACGGTCTCTGAAGCCACCTGAGTCTCTCCGGCCCTCTTTCACTCCCCGGAGCCTCCTGTCACACTCTTCCTGGTACATCAGGTTAGGGTTGTTTACTGAACTGCTCGTTCGGTAACGAGAACGACCTCCTGGCGATGGATATATTAAGATTTAGAACCGTGAACAAGTTTTAAACAATGAACTCTGGTACAATTACGCCACCCTTTCTCCCCCTTCTACATCCACAATTTTGCCCACAAGGAGCAAGTTCTTTCGACCGACTATAACTTCCCTGCACAGCTGCACATACGCCTCTTCATTTTGTTCAAGGTGTAAATACGAAGTTCAAAAAGGGTTCTTAATGCATATGCTTGGAGACAAAGAAACAGAAGGAATTCAGGACTAACTTGGAAATATAAGGAAACTTATTATTCCTTCAGGGAATGGCAGGTAAAATAGCCTCAGTCCCTGAAGGTAGAGTCAGTGTAACCCTTTACCGATTTCAATTTTGCACGTGCATGCGCACACATCCTGTTGCCTGTGCTTAGGTAGGAGCTGCAAGGAATTAATTACTTCAAGTGAAATTAGCTCTATGAGGACATTATCAGGAGGAAAAAAAAAATTCTACAGCTAAGGTAAAACAGTGGACTACCTCTTTGTTGGACAGAAATACTACATCTACATAACGTGTTGAGACCTCGGGTACAAAACAGCTTTATTACTAATTTGTTATCTTAGACTTGCCCTTACTACTTCCCTAACCTCTTTTAATCTTCCCTCCCTCAAAATGGGGAACCTATTCCCTGTGTAGCCCTTTACCCATGTGCCTTTACCTCCACCACCACCTCCTCCTCCTCTGTGGTCCACAAGCTGCATCAGTTTTGGATTGATGGCTTGATTGGCTTCTTCCAACACTTTGATAAGCTCCCTGGCTTGTTTCAGGTTTCCTGGTGTGAAGAAGGTGTAGGCAGTACCTTTGTTGGTACTACGTGCGGTACGGCCAATACGGTGCACATAATCTTCAGAGCTGTTCGGATAGTCGTAGTTTATCACAAATTTAACATCTTCCACGTCTTGTGAAGTGCCCAGGTGCGAAGCACAGTGAAGGGGTAGGGTTGAGGAAAGGGGAGAAGAAGAGAGGACGTGCCAACGAAAGGTGGGGAGCACGAATGCAGGTGACAGTAATAAGAAAAAAAAATACAAAGTTAGTAATTGCATGGAATAAATACAAGACAGACTCATCCCAAAAGAGTAGAAGACTCAAATTTAAGATTGTCAGGAACAAAGATCAGTGTCCTGAAAAACAGTGGTAATTTTAAAGCAGTTTTGCCCTGCACTCAAATTCATCCTCCCCGGAATGCATTTCTCTGTCTTCCTGTGTCAAAGACACTGACATTTGTGAATAAGCTAATCAAATTTCACACTCTTTTTTTAAAAACTCAATCTGGAAAGTGAAAATGTCACCATCAGACAGAGCAAACTGGGGTGGAGGAAGGGTAGAACTGCCACAGTAAAGCTTTTACTCTGTTGGGAGAAGTCTAACAAATAATAACGGTAACGAGATCACTTACCTTCCACTCGGTAACATGAAATAAAAGGCAATCTTAAAAATATTTACTTTTACAGTCCTAATAAAATACAGCGAACTACTTTCCCTAGCCTAAAGCTTAAGACACTCCAATTACATTAGTATTATTCAGCCAACTCATTAAAAATTATTCAGACCTAGAATATCTTAACTCAGCTTTGTAGTTATCACCAGAATGCATTGCACTAACATTTCACCGTGCTGTTCCATCCACTTCTGGCAAGCTTTCGTAATTTGGACAATCCTGAATTCTATTAGCAATTCCCTACTTCCAGTGCCAGATGGAAGCAGGAAATGAAATGATCAAAATTGCTTTGTATGCAAAATATTACTAAAAATTAGGAGATCAGAACTGCGTGCCTTATGGGAAGAGACTTTGTAAACTTACGGGACAGAAACAAAGTAAATGTTAGTGTAACACTTCAGTGAAAGCACCTCAAGTACCAAAAGCACCTATTTACTATAGTATACAGTATTTTTAAAAAGCATGGTATTACAGCAAGTGCCCTAACAGCTCATAAAAAAAAATTAAAAATCTGCATTTTAAGAAGAATATCCTGAAAATATCCAAGATAAAACACAGATTTTTGTGATTTCCTTTCCTTTTTTTGTTTTTTTTTTTTGTTGTTGTTTTAAAGAGAGAAACATTCTCTGTTTGTTACCAGACCGATGCACACTCCCTCCTCCTGTGGGAAACCGCTGCAGCCGATCCCGTCTCTTTGCCTTTTATTTTTGGCGGCCTCCTTTCGAAAACTCCGCCCTCTGACACGGGACCACTGGAGCGCGGGGAGCATGCATCAAGGGTCCATGGCAGCGAGAAGTCCCCACACACGTTCGCTCTGTGAACTGGCTTAGACGCTTCTCTGTAGCCCCATTTGGTTGTGAAGCGCCGGAGAACCTGGGTTCAGGTAAAAGTTTCAGGTCCTCCAACGCTTTTTGTCCCCTATTCGGGGTTCTTAGGGGCAATTGTCAAAAAAATGAAGATACAAAAATTACATCCAAAGGGTCAGACTGCATCTATTGCCCAGACTGCATCAATTTCAAAGGGGTTGTAGGAAAAATAAAAACAAGAGGGTTGTAGTGACAAGAGGGGGACTTTATGTCTGTTTCTTATTACAGCAAAGGAGGGGCTCCTCAGTCTTTGCTGACTCCAAAGTCCTGAATCACACCAAAAAAAGGGAGTGAGAAGGCAGGTTTCACAGGGGGCTGCGCGAGTCTCCAGCTAGGGTCCTTGATGCAACAGTTTTTTTAAAAAGGGAAAGTGAAGTAAAGAGAGGAGTACGTATGACAGATTGCATCTTCACAGCCAGGGTGTAACTAGTCTGACAAGCTGCAGGCTACATGATCCTCAGTCAGTCCCGTTTCGCACATCCATCAGTAGCAAAGTGACTTGAATTACCACAGAGGATACAAGGACATGCTTTCCCGGCAGAAAGCACAGGGAATTGTAGCTACCAATGTAGACGGAACTGACTTGACTGGGGAGGAGTGGGAAGAATGGGAAGGCAGGAAGAGGAAATTGCAAGGGTGTTTTCCAGACTAGAAACGGTCCTGGTAGAGCACGCAGCTCGCTGAAGAAAAGACCAGAGCAAGTACAAGACTCTGCTTCTCCAGTCTAGCATGCTCCAAAGTGTTTGCGCACACTCACAATCTTCCTACGCTTTCAGAATGTAGCAGCATCAAGAACTGAAACTGTAAATCATTTTTGACAGCTACCTGGGAAACATTCCCTTTGTCAGACCATCAGAATACCCTATGGCACAGACAGTCTCCAATTCCTGATCAGGAGAGATATAAACTAGCAAACACGCTAGTCTAGAGAGCTGTTTAGATCATCAATGTAGATGCACCCCCACCCCTGCACTGAGAATGATCTGCAGCTGATATCAAAGCTTCTGTTAAAGAAAACAAAACAAAGCAAATTCAATGTTTTTAGTTTAATAGACTGAACAAAAAAATAAAGTGGGGGGAAAAAAAAAAAAATCAGTGCAGAGAGAGGACCTCACTCCAGGGAATTATCACAAAGAAGTCATTACGGGACTCAGAACTTACCTGGAAGAAGCTTTTTTGAAACCAATGTTCCATTAGGAAGAGGGAAAGCCCTGGTGACTCAGCCAAAAGGCGCGCGCCCCTGTTTTATGTTATTTAGGTAGAAGCCTTCACTTTCCAGGATCTTGGAGGAAGTCGTCCAGAAGTTTGCCAGTTAAGTGACTTATTTTAAGAAGCAGCAAACTCAGGGCCCCAAAACAAGCAGAGATGTTGTTCAGTAACAAGAAACAGACTCTGGTACCTTTCCCCCTTAGCTCAGGTGAAGTGGAGGATGGGAAGTGGGGAGACTGTTTTCTGAAGTGTTATCCAATTGAGTAGTTTTGGGGGGAGTAGTTGGTTTTTTTTTTTGAGGGGGGTGAGGCTGTTTTAAATGTCTAGGCAAGATGCACAAAGAAGCTACCAGCACATAGCAAGCCTGTTTAAAAAATGCTGCTAGAGAAAGCAGCGCTCTTTCATACAAACTGGTTTCAGGCCTCAGTCCCTTCTCCCAACAGGCCCAAGTTCTAACTGCACAGGTCCAGACATGACCCTAGAGGGCAGAGACTGAAGTCCATATAATCACCTCTCTGAGGAAGTGTTGGACACTTTTTGAGGGGGGAGGGGAAGGAGGGGTGAAGGTTGTGTGAACAAAGGCTGCCAAGTCTAGTAATGGTCTGCCTGTATTAAAGTGACCATATGATGCACAGCACAGCCACCCTTTCAGCATATGAAAAAAAGAGAGCTCAGGTAACTGAGATTTTTAACAAACTAGAGATTTCTAACAAACTAGAGATTTCTCTGAGCTTATCTGCACTGATTTGCGGTAACTTTGTCTAAAATTTACTACAATGAGACATCAACCCCCAAGTAGTTTATCTTCTACCAAACTCAGGGAGGGTAGAGTATTCAGTGTCTGTTACTAAACTCAGAGCACTTCAGAAGCCATCCTCCCTTTCTAGAGTGGGCAGATGTATAAGGACTGTGCTCAGCACACTGTTTCACAATACAAATACGCTTATTAAAAAAGGGGGCACAACTGATGCATCCAGACAGATCATTTTCATACCACCAGAATAGAGCTGTGCAATTTTGATTCAATTACATATTTGGGTAACACGATGTTAAAGGCCATATATAATCTCAGTGGTCCTGCCTAGAAGGAACACAGAGGAGGGAAGGTTACATGTCAAGACCAAAGATCTGGAGCAGTGCTTTCTCAGATGTGAATACATCTGTGGGGTAAACATGCATGTACACTGGGGTTGGTATGTTCAAATCTGTGGTGTGTCATACGGGGAGAATATTAGCTATTTGCTGTTGAAATGCTCTCCCACAACTTCCTACTTGAACTTTATCTGACACGCTCTGAACTGAGAGCAATCCATCCCTATCATCCAGCAACAAAAGCTGGATTTGGGGAAGAAGTGAGTGTAGTGGAAGGGTTGGGTTGCATAATTGGACGTCTCTTCTCCCTCTTGGCGATCGATTGGTCATGCCTAGGCCTTGCTGCAGACCAAAGCCTGTTCATTAGGAGCAGGAAGAGACTTTGAATATGAAAGAAAAAAAAAAGATTAATGTTAAAAAAACGTATTTCACATGTGGGGGAAAATCACGCTTTGAATTTTTTTTTTTTTAAAAAGAAAACATATTTCAGTCCAAAGAAGAAAAATATGCAGCAGTAGGCAAGAGTGGTCTATGTGTACAAACCTAGCCCACGAGATGCAACGTCGGTAGCAATGAGGATAGGAGCCTTTCCAGAACGAAACTCTGTAAAACAAAGCATGCTATGAAGTAAGATTTTTCAAAAAGATAAAGTTACCTGAACTTGATTTACACTAAATGCTCATTTTCCAGAGCCTAGGTAAGATCGGTCAATTTCAGAAACCCCAGCAAGTCAGGAACATGTCAACTATTTTTCAAAATCCAGCTCTCTGGGTTAAGCAATTTTCCCATGGTGTTTTTGTCAAAAAAAAAAAAAAAAAAAAAAAAAAAAAAAAAAAAGCAGCAAATACAAGTACTGAAATTAACAGTGCAAAGGAAGTTCTTCTGAAATTTATCTATTGGGTATAGAGACAAAAAAAAAAAAAATGCCCGGAGAAAAGCACATCTCAGTAAATTACGTACAGCAGCCCGAGTTATACTCCCCTCAGTGATGGACTCACCATTAAGCACCCAATCTCTTTCTGGCTGACTCTTGTCTCCATGGATACACATAGCTGGCCAACTGCCAAACAGAGATGCACATTAGTATAGACAGAAAGTACATACATTAAAGGCAACAGGAAGCTTTATTGGCATTTTGGTAAAAAGGCAAAAAATAGATGACTTGAGAAGTATTTTATTCCCTGTCCTCCTCTGGCTTGTATCTACCTAGCATGTATACTGGTTTGTTTCTTGCATGTTAAACCCACTACCTACATAAACAACCACCTAAGCCAAATCACATTTGCTATATTGATACAGTCCTGATCAGCGTTATCAGTATTCTGATACACTAAAAGCTGCACAGCTTACAAATACTCTCTCTTGCACTAATGCTTTGATGGAGTTGTTCCCAACAATAGCATCATGGACATTTAAACCTTACTGCTTTTGATTACAATTTCTGTTTCCCACTAGAAACAAGGGGAGGGAGGGGGGAAGCTAATCACCCATCTCTGCGCATCCTTCGAGTGAGATCATCACATCGCCTCTTTGTCTCCACAAAGATGATAGTCTTGTTTTCCTTCTCTGCCATGATTTCTTCCATCAGTTGTATCAGTCTAAAACAGACATGAGAGCTAAGATGTATATCCACATATACAAGAATACAGAAGCACTCTCTCAACTTACACTGAGAACATATAAAACATGCATACACATAAATAAGTCAGTATCACACAGAATTTAGGTCTGTTGTACAACAGTACGGTTAGAATATACACAATAGATTAGTTAATTACAGGACTTATTTTGTAACACTCAAAGGTTAAATAATACTACAAGTAACTTCACTATTCAGAATTCATATTTGGCTTACAAAGCAATGTAGATTTTTAAGTACAACCAAAAAAAGTGAAATGGTAGGAAAATCAGCTTACTTATGGTCCTTCTCACTTTCCATGCATACATCCACTATCTGTAGGATATTGTGGTTGGCACTCAGCTCCAAGTTTCCCACATTGATCTGAACATAGTCCTGCAGGAAGTCCTCGGCAAGCTGGCGCACTTCTTTTGGCCAGGTGGCACTCCACATCAGAGTCTGTCTGTCAGGCTAAGAAAAAGGGAAAACGGATTTATTTAAGGTACTGGACTTCGAATGGGAAACCAAAGGAGGCTGTCCTTTTACAAGGTTCACACACCCTTATCTGGTCAACAATTTTACGAATTTGGGGTTCAAATCCCATGTCCAACATCCTGTCTGCTTCATCCAGCACCAGGTACGTACACCGGCGCAGGTTGGTCTTTCCTGCCTCAAGGAAGTCAATCAAGCGACCTGGTGTAGCAATGCAGATCTCCACACCTTCAAAACAGAGTAAGGAAAAAGAGTAAGGCTCTTCATCTGAATGTCAATTGGTATTTTTAGTCAGAATGAATCACCTTCCAGAGCAAAATTGTTTTTAAAAAAAAAAAAAAGCACCACCCTCATTCGTATCCAAGATTAAGTCATTTCAGTAGAAGCCCTAGTTTCTTTTAATATTTTTTCCATTCTGAAATTACCGTTACAGTGCCATTAGAATAATAAATACAGTATAGAAGCTAAAAGCTTACTGTCAGAAAACACCAGTGAAGAGCTGTCTAAAAATCAGAAGTAAAATAAGCTTCTACTCAAGCCTGACCCACCTTCATCCAGAATTATGCAGTCTAGAGAGCTCTCTAGAAAAATAAGAGCAAACTCCAGCTAAACTCCCCATGTTAATCAAACATGAAGTGCTCCTCTTGCTACAGAGGTCAAACTACTTCCACCTTTTTTTTTTTTTTTAATATATAAAGCCAAAGCATGGGCTTTAATACTGAGTAATTATGCACCAATAGTGACAGACAACCATCCTACCCCTATCTGTTAGTATAAAAACAGAATTCAAATATTCATAAACTACTATCAGGTATGGTAATTTATACATTCCTTGAAAGGAGGGACTGGTTTCCACCAATTCTCAAATCTTACAGGTGAGTCTTTCAGTGTCACTGAAATGTCCACACAAGGTAAATTTAGGGAAGCAGAGGGGTGAAAAAGAACAAAACCCCAACAGCTTTCTTGATACTGCACTTACAGATGCAGTGTATTTTGCAGCAACCCAGATCTCTGTGTCAATCTGGACTCCTCAGAGCTGACAAAGCTGGGGATACTTCTAGTTTCTATGAAGTTCATGCAAGAATTAGATTGCTAATGGAGCCACTGGCCTGCCAGGGAGACTGAATAAACTGCAATCTCTGTTGTCAATGATGTACTCCTCCAACGTAAATTCACTAAATACCCCAAAGATCACAACTGAAGAGAGAAAAAAAAAAAAAAGTTTTCTGGACTCTATCTATTCAACAATCTTTGCTGCAGAAAATACTAAGCAATCATCCAAAGACAGTAACACCTGAAAGGACTGAAAGCACTGAACCTGCCCACATCCTCTAACCACAGGGTTTTCTTCATAAGCAGAACACCTACTTTACAGCACTCCAGAAAGGTGTGCAAAAACCCACCAAGCTGATCCTCCCAAGGTCTCTTCACGTAACCTTTGACTCTTCCACTGAAGATGCTACTTTTGAATTGGAATGCACTACCATTTTCTTGAACAGAGCTATCCCACAGCCTTCTGCCATGCATGCCTTCATACCATTACTGCAGTTTTCAATAATGACTCTGCAAACTGCAGTGGTAAGTAAAATTTTCTGATTTCTTGAGCAGATCTGTATATATAAGCTTACCTTGATAATACTTCTTATATCTTTTCACATAATTCTATTACATTTTTTTTAATCTAGTGAAGATGACAGCCATCAGCACATTCCTGCATTTGAAATCATATGTAACTAGCCCTTGAAATGAAGGTTAGGTCACTTGAGCACTACTGTGTTACAGTGGTTGCTGTAGAACCATGGTTCCTCATAATTCCCAACTCCAGCCTCTTGCTATGTACAGAAAGGCAGTTACAGAACATTATGGGGTACATGAACAGAAAGAGTTTAGTGCTTAAGAACAACAGAAAAAAACAAAACCCACTGTCTAAAGAAGTTTCTATACATTTAGAAATTAAGTTTGATTATTTGAACAAGCCTAGGCAGAAAACTTGAAAGCTGGCTTAAGAAAAATCATTCCTTAAACTTGCTGCTACTGCTTTTCCTCAAAATAACCTGTTCTCTTTCTGGTAAGTTTCCTTTTCCTCTTCCTACATCCTGATGATCTTCACAAGTTCAAAGAGAAAATTGAAAGGAAATCTAATATCCACATAAGTCGCTATAAAACAAAGAGAACTACCTCATGAACTATCATTGTAACTGGAGGAGGAGACAGCTACTCACTCATTCACGCACACCCCCTTTTTACAGAGATTTTAGAATACCACCTCCTCCAGAAACTGGACACCCGTTTTAAAATTACCTCTTTCTAGATCTCTGATTTGGGGGCCTTTGGGTGCTCCTCCATATATGCAGGTACTCTTCAGTCTTGAACATTTGCCATAATCATCAGCCACCTGCTGCACTTGCTGGGCCAACTCTCTAGTAGGTGCTAGAACCAGACACTGCAAAAGGAATCGATTCAGGATAGCCAAGCTGCATACACATCCCTAAGTTAAGGGCTCCACACAGATACCATAAGCAAAGTTGGACCATCTGCTCTTTATTAGCTAAAACATTTAAATATCCTTAGACTATGTCAGCAATTGCACAGAATTTCAACTGAGTGGGATGTTCACATTGTGATAGTAAACATTTCTCTACTTACTATTCTGATATACCAATTAAATAAAGTACACATTGCATTAACAATGCCATGACATACACAGAAAAAGGAAGAGAATCGACAAGTACTTACAATTGGGCCATCCCCTCTCTCCAAATATGGCTGGTGGTTGATGTGAACAATTGCAGGCAACAAGTACTAAAACAGAAGAACTTTAAGTCAAGACACAGGACTTCTATATTCAATGCCAACGACCTCCTGCCATGACAACTGGATCACGGCAAGAGCCCATTTAGCCTAACATCCCTTCAAGAAACCAACACCTGATGTGAGAGACAGTAAGAAACCTTGGCTATATAAAAATCAGGATTCTGCAAAAACAGATACTTGCATTTATCCAACAGAACAGAAGATTTTCAGAGCTGCTGATCAACCATATCTGCTTTGACACAAGCACAAAATATAGTTGCTCAGCACCTCTGAAAGGAAGGCTCATTTAAATTTGGAGTCTAAGTTAGTAGAATTGAGCAATCTTGGCCCTAACCAATACTCTTCATAAAGGGTAAAATTCCTTCTTAACCACTGCAGATAAAATTGAAGACCTTGAAGACTCAACCATTTTTTAACTTGCACAGTTAATAAAACAAATATGCTAAAGAGCACATACTGTTTTTTAAACCACAATGTAAGCATAGACCAAAGAGAAGCGACTAAGCATCCAAAAAGAAAGACACACAAAATACATGCCTGTGAATAAGGCAGGCTAGTTGAGACTTAAGTCTCACCCATGATGCAATAAAGCAAGCTTTAAAAACATTTAATCATCTCACTTTATGCTTGTAGTACTGACAAGCCCAAAAACTACTAACAAGTAGCCAAGGGAATTTCTGCAAAGTGATTAGGAAAACTACATAAATAAAAGGGAAGAATACGTACTGCTAGTGTCTTCCCAGAGCCAGTCTGTGCAATGCCCACCATATCACGACCACTGAGGGCTAGTGGAAAGCCTTGGCACTGAATTGGAGTGGGTTCTGTGAAGTTCTGGTCCATCAAGGCATCCATCACATACTCTAAGAATTCAAGAAAAGAAAAAATTTCTTTAAGGATAACCGAGGCTTCAGAAGACCTTTTAGAAGACAGAACAGGCCTAAACAGTTACTGTTTTTGAGTAATCTTCATTATCTTAAAGAATGGCAAAATACTCACGCGGAAAGCTACACTGGTGGAAGGCAAACACAGGCTTGGGGCAGCCCTCCATTCCTCGAATTGTTATCTCTTTCTTTCTTCGCAATTCTTCAACTTCATACTATTTATGTGGGAGAAAAAAAAGCAAAGACAAATGCTGAATGTCAGCAGGGACTTAAAAGTGCATGTTTCTAACTATTAACTCACTTCACACCTCTGAATAACACCTTCGTTAGAGAACTGGATTGAAACAGAGATCTGAAAAGGACTGCTTAAGATTTTATTTTAAGACTGAGCTATCACGTAGCTTCTCCAATATTCAGAGGTATGAGCTCTCTATGTAGTCTAAAAGGACTAACGTCTCTCTTCTTCCAACCAGTCCTTTTTAATGAAAAGTGTATTAACATAGTATTTTTAAGAATTACACTCTTTTTCCAGAGGCCAGAAATGACCAACAGCTTCAAAAGTGATTAGAAACAGAGAATAGATAAGAAACGTATTTTATGTGACAGTGCTAAGAACTAAACAAAATAAATAGGCCCTAACATACTACGAAGAAGCAATAAGGCAGGGCAGTCCCCCTCCTTCAATTAACACATTCCAGAGGTGGTTAAATACAGAGCTCTTGCTGGACAACTTGCAACTCAGAAATGTCGCTTGGAATCTTTTTGGCACTAGCACTTCTTTTCTGCATGAAAGAAGCCCAGGCAATGTCATAATGATACCCTAAGACCTCACAATTTTTTTTATATAATGGAACTTCTTAAAATATTTCTGAAATGTCTATCCACTAAGCATAATTTTAGGATTAGAAAAAGTGTTTTATCTTTGTCTAGGTTATCGTGCAAGTTCAACGGCACTTTGCAACATGCTTCCACAATTCATGACCTTATTCTAATGCTCATTAAAAATCAATAGAAAGATACACATCAATACCAAACATACACTTTATCCAAAGCAATAAATTTACTATTTGTGAGAATCTCCTGAGCTTGAATGAAAAGGTAAAAAAAGAAAGTAACTTCTGGGAAAAACATGAAAATCCTTTTAGTTGGCTAAGGCAAAGTCAGCTACAGCAGCTAATGCTAACCATGGTTCAGTAGTTCAAGTTGTTGTATCTTTAAAAAGCCAATGCCTCCTTCAATTCCTTTACGCCATATAAATACCTCATGAATATTTCACATAAAGATTTATAAGTCTATGTAATTGGATAAGAACATTTTGTTTGTTTGTTTCCTCGTGTTAAGAATGAAATCTCTTAATTTCTAAATATAAATAGACATTAAAGAGGGAAAAAAAGACTCTAGACTCAAGTTGGGTAGGAAGAAGAGACTACTGTATCTACAGAGGAAACAAAGTACTGCATCCAGTTTTGAGCCCCCAATGTAAGAAGGACATTGTTTTAACAGGGCACGTCCAATTACGGGGGGAAAGGTAGAGGCTGGAGTACAGGCGGTACAAAGAAAGACTGGGAGCACTGGATTTGTTTAGCTTGGGAAAGAGAGGACTGACAGGGGAATTTAACTGCTACTTTCAACTACCTGATGGGTCGCTATAGAGAAGATGTTGCAAAAAACTATCGGGGGGGAAAAATACCATGAGAAACATTAAGCCACTCAGAGAGGATATAAACTCTACCCATCCCTGGGGATATTCAAACTCAAAAGGACAAGGTGTTAAGCCACCTGCTCTAGTTTTGTAGTTAGCCCTGCTCTGAGC
Organism: Gymnogyps californianus; assembly: GCF_018139145.2. Taxonomy (NCBI): domain Eukaryota; kingdom Metazoa; phylum Chordata; class Aves; order Accipitriformes; family Cathartidae; genus Gymnogyps; species Gymnogyps californianus. Next base: position 161,519,692 of record NC_059471.1, read on the forward strand.
AGAGGATTAGACTAAAGATCTCCCACGGCCTCTTTCAGCCTGAATTATTATTACGATAAAATATTACTTTCAAACGTTTTTCATGTATTTCTGCCACTCTTAGTTCATTATTTTAGCTTCTTTCAGGGCCTCCACAGTACTGCAACTCTCAAGTTCTCTAAGTCTTATCTACACTGATGAATAGCTAGACCAGACAGGCATTATGATGATGAATTACAAGTGACCAAATGTAAAACATCTCGTATAAAAACAGCTAAGAGCAGAAGCATCACCTTTGCTAATGTTAAACACTGAAGGCAACTAGAACCGGTATCCTGCAGAGTATATGCATACCAAACAAGCTTAATGAAGAGACAGTTCTACTACACACTGTCCCAGACTTCCTAGGTCAAGTTTTTCCACTTGTGACATCTTCTGTTGTAGGCAAAATGGAACAGACAGAATCTGAAAACTTACCGGAGTAAGCCTGGCCACCTCTGGATGTTCCACGTAAAAATTCTTCTCAAACTTGGGCAGTTCATTCAAATCCCATTTTTTCTTACGTAAACGTTCCCCCGGATTACCAAATTTCTTTGGAGGAAGAGGACCTCCACGACTTGCTCCAAACCTGAGAATGTCAATGTTAGTTATAAAAAAAAGACTATTTAATTACTCTGGAATTTGCAGGTTTCTTAAGCATTTTCCACTCTCTTTTCCCCAAGTTGACACATTAGCACAATATTCTAGCAAAAGTCACCCCCCTCCAATCACTATGATTGCATACAACTTCTTGAAATAACATAAACCTGCTTTAAGTCAGTTCTAAACCCAAAACCATCTTAAAGCCATTTTTAAGTCACTGCCTTAAAGCTCCTGTCTCTAGGTTTCTACCTCAAGGTTCCCTCCCTCAGGACAATGCTGTGGGTACAGCTATAGCACTTACCTTTTCTTGAAACTGACAGTACACTTAAAACATGGTTAGATGAAAGGGATAAGAAAAATCTCTAATTGCAAGTTCTTTGTATCTCTCTCAAGGTTAGTTTTACACAAAAATAGCTACTTCACTGTCTCCCCCTCTATGTCTTCTCTCTTTTCTTATCAAGCAGTACGCCTCAAATGAAAAACAAAAGAGCGAAGAACAGAAAGTAAACAAGTCCAGCCAAGCCTATAAGTCCATCTGTAATTCTGGAACCAAAGCAATTAAAAAAAAAAAGGGGGAAAAAAAAAAAAAAGGATTTCTTTTTAAACCAGAGTCTAACAGGAAAAAAAACAAAAAAAATACCTAGGAAAAATCGTATCCTCTCTGAAATGCTTTTGATGAAGACTCAAGAGAGTAAGACGCTAATGTTTATTAAAAATTTCCTAACTAGCAGAACAACTCAGAAGTTACTGCTCTTTCTCTCTCACATAAGTTTCCTTCACCCAGTTAATTTAATACACTTCAGAAGGTTAAGAACTAACTGTAATGACTTGTTAATGCATTAGACAAAACATGAGCTTCTGGCAATAATCTGTAAGAGTAACTGAAAACTGAGTGGCATAAAATAATTTATTTACTGTAAATATTATAAATTATATATTCTAAAATTCCACAAAAAAAGTTATAGCTCTTTCATTAGTATCATACAAATACAGCAGAAGGTACTTTCCCAAATGCTAACAGGTGAAATTTTGTCCTAATTCAGACTTTGGTTAATAAAGCTACAGCTTTCTACAAAACATGAATTCATGAGAAATGTTCGTCTAAAACAAGACTTTTATTTAGATAGCAAATCCAAAGTGTCTGCACCTTACCTGGGCAGTCCACTAGTAAATAAAAAACTGTTAATGAAACAAACCAAAAGCAACAAAAATCCCAAAGCAATCTTCTTACACTACAAATTAGGGGGGGGGGGGAAGTTGCTAAAAAATAAAGACGATCTGAAATAAATTTCTGAATTATCTTCAGTACAAGACTATCTGTTCAGACATTAACTACACTTGTTCTTTAAATCACTTCCCAATGGAAACTACAAATTATAGTGATTAAGAGACCAAAAAACCCGAACTCAAATCAACACACTAACAGGAAGAAGGGGTTACATTGTTGCAAAAGCTAAGTATCATAGATATAATTTAACTTAAAACCTGCTATGTAAGTTTTAAAATGTTTGCTTTGTTGCAACTGTTTCATTAAGTCTCTTCCCTCTCCTATAAATATCCCTTATTTTCTCACCAGTATGTCTATCAGATCCCCCAGACAGCCTGCATAATCAGCAATTTTTGTCATATGAAAAGACTGTGAAACACAACTTCAAAAATTCACTTAAGCATTACATCTTCTTTCAGGACAAAGTAAAAAAAAATAGTATAGATTTTAATTTACAGGGACATTCACCTTTACTGAAGATGTCTGCTACTGATCATGCTAACAATATGACAACTATTTCTGTATCCAAGTAGTTCTAACAAAACCCATAGTCTCACTGAAGTCAACTGGAGGTTCAAAGGGTCAATGAGTTTCCTTATGAAAGGAAATACGGAAGAACTGATTGCAAGACTGGACACTGAAACAGCTGGGTACTATCAATATTTGCTCCACAGCTATGCAGGGGAAGAACTGATATATTTTACATAGAAGTCACAGTTTCAGTTCTCCATTCTTATACACAATATGGCTGTATACTGACCTGAAAGAAGTGAGCCCTGCCGCAGTCCTCAAACACTGCCTCTGCTGAAGTTTATCCTCTAAACTGGAGGTAACTGACACTTACATTCTGATTACAAGTAAAACAAGATTTCAATTCCAGTTAAACTGATTTAAATCTAAGATTATTCCACTGATTTGCCAACAGTTCTCTTTTCAAGTGTAAATTCAGACTGGCTCAAAACATGCTTCTCTAATATTACTGGTGCCATCATTTCTGGGACAGAACCGAGTGAATTTGTTACATTCCAGAGCAAAACAGTACAACCTTCCATTCTAAAAAGTCACCTACAACTCTTTCCTGATTGGAGGAAAACAGAAAGCCTGTATTTGGTTAGCCTACAAAAGAATCAGCACTGCAAAGGTGATAAACTTTCAAAGGGCACTTAACCAGCGTGCTGGGTGGCCCAAAATTGTATAGAGATAATTTATGAAATATGATGGTTGTTAGTGGTTACAAATATTTTCACACCTTAAATAGACGTATATAACAAACTGAAGCCCGATGCATTAAAACTTCCAGGATAATATGCCAAGAAAACTATTTTCCATGCAAATGTCCAAAAACTTCACAAAGCGGCATACAGGCACTCCTTTTACTTATGCAAAACCCCTGATCCAAAAGAGAAGCATCTGCCTATAATCAAAGTCTTTACACAAAATGAGATTACGCTAATTTTAAGGCACTTCAAGTGTTGTGACAACGCTTTGGACAGTGTTCTTTTAAGTAACTGTATATAAATCTGCATACTGAAACGCACTCACTAAACTCCAAAAACAGCTGGGGTCTGAACTATCTCAGACTTGCCAAAGCGTTTAGTCCAATGTCCTTGTGTTAAACTGAGCTGGAAATCTCATAGTGGAAAAACACCAGAACCCTCCTCTCTGTGAAAAAAATGAAAGTATCTTTTAATTTCAGAGCATGAAATGTGGGTGTAAGATAAAGCAAGTATACAACTATCTCTCTCCACAGACGAAGAGAAACTAAATGTTAAAATGCATTGCAACATATAACAAAATATTCCTGAATCTCCCAGTGGGGAGGGAAAACAAGGAAGGGGGGGGGGGGAAGACTCATTAACTGGGATCTAGTCTGCCATATTAAGAATAACAAAACCCACTGATATGTTTATTGTTAATCCTTGAGAATAGAGGCCTAACTACTTGTGATCTAAAGGACAGAAAATGCCACTCTCCTAAATTAGTTCTAATTTTGTCTTTAAAAAGGCCTGGGATTAACGTCTTATTACTTTCAACCCTTAAAAAAAACTCGTCTCAAACTCGTTATATACTATACTGCCATTTGTTGCTGCCATCCTCAGAAGAATTTAAAAAAAAAAAAAATCAAACCTGCAAAAACCTTTTCCAAGCTTCCTTTAAATAGCAGATTCAAGAGTATCAAGCACTAGGCCTCTGCAGTGCCACACAGACAACTCCTGTTTGACTTTGCTACATAAGCTTGGTCATGCTCGTTAAGTGTGGTCCAGGGCCATGTTTACCAAGATCACCCTCCCGAGTATGCAAGTCCCCTGCACGGCAGCAGTTTTCAATCTCATTTCCTCTCACGATAAGCCTGGGAGCGCAACTGAGAAAGATCTTTCACCGACTGCCATCTTTCTAGTAAGTCCAGAAGGAGCAATGACAACCAGAAGGGCAGACCATCCAACCACCCTTGCCAGGGCCACCAAGACCTTCGTGGCTTGCGGGGGGGGGGGGGACGGAGGGGGAGGGGGGAAGTAGGGTAAAGAAGAAGAGGGCTGGCAGAAAATAAATTAAGGGTAGAGGGGGGGAAAGGAAAATGCAGGCGTTAAAATTGCAAGCAAGGCACACACGCTTACACATGAACGATAGAAAAGCTAAATAAAAAAAACCTCAACCCACTACCCCGCCTTGCTGCTAGAACCGTACTAACAAAGTCTCCAGCTCCCCCCCACCCCCACACGAGAATTTTTGGGGAAAAAGCTCCCCCAACACTGCAAACAGAACGCGCCCCCTCGTCTCCACGACTCCTCCCCGGTCTTCCTCCCACCGGGCCCCTAACGCGGGGGAGACGGCTTCCTCCACCGCCCCCATACCGTGTCGACCCGCGCCACGCTGCCACCCCCACCCCCCCCCCCACCCCCGCCCGGCCCGGCCTGCCCCCTCCCCTTACCCGCCGCGGTCTCGGTCGCGGCCCCGGTCCCCGAAGCCCCTCATCGCACCCGGAGGGGTGGGAGAAAGGCAGCGGAACGCCGGCCGTGGGGACGGCGAGGGACTAGGGGTACGGGGAGACGGTCCAGCCAGGGGCGGCTGTGTCTCGGAGGAATCGCTTTGCGCCACCTCGCTTCTTTGGTGGGATACAAAAGGAGAAGAAGTGGTCAGTGGGTCAGAGACCCGCTGGACGTCGGCGGAGGGAACGGCGGGGCTCTCGGTCGGCTCCAGGGCCCGTGAAGTGTGGAGACACCAGCGTCTTCTTCCTCCGGGCTCCCGGCACAAAATGGCTGCCGCCGCCCCAACCCGCTTCAGTTACGTTACGGGCGGCCCGGCACTGCGCAAACTGCGGCCCTCGAAAATACCTACGCCTATTCCCGGAAGCCAACTACGCCCTAAACTCCCTTGCCGAAAGTGCTCCGCACGGCAGGGGGGATACGAAAGGTGCGTAGCGTTCTTTACTTGAGCTGGGCCGCCGCGTGAGGGAGGGAGGGAGGAGAGTAACGCTCTCCCTATTCCTCAAAGTCTGCTACGCAAAGAGTCAACCCCCGTAACCCCTTCTAGACGGTAGGGAAAACCAAGGCCGAGGCGTACGTTACGTAAGTACACGGCGTACGCAAGTTGCGTAATTCAGGCTGGCGTAGGGCAGGAAGAGCCCGTGCGTTTTGCGTAAAATTCTTCCGCGGGTTGTGCAGGCAGGGTTGGCGGAGGGCCGGAGGATTACGTTAATTTTGCAGCGTAGTCGGGTTTGGAGAATACGGCCTTTCGCCTACGCGCGCGCTGGCCCCGTGGAGGGTGGCAGCGGGGCTGAGGAGACAATAACGGGAGCGCGGGGCGGTGGCGGGGGCCCGGCACGACGGGGGCGGGGAGAGCAGCCCTTCGGGCCTCCGTGGCGGCTCTGGCGACGCCGCACGGGTCCGGCGGGTTGGGGTTTTTCCTCTGCTTTTTTCTCTGGCATATCACTGGGAGGGATGCTGGGGCAGGAGCGGGCATGACAGCAGCCATGATGTTTGCTTTCGCCTGAGCGGCAGGAGGCCGGGAGAAAATGGCACAACGGGCCCCAGCCCGGGTCGTGCTGGCAACCCCCGGTCACACTCCTGCCTCTGCAGCAGCAGGAGGTTCAGGGTAACCTTTCCAGAAAGGAAACGAATTCACCCCTTCGCCCGCTGTGGCGTTACTGCAAGCGATGGAAGAAATCTTTTGAAGTACTCGAAGGACACCGGGCACGGCATAGACACCGTGTTTGTGGCCTGCTAGCGTGTGGCTCCCCAAATCAACCAGAGACTCCTAGCTAAAAGATAAAATAAGCCATGAGGCAATTACGTGGCATAGGCCATAAGTTCTTTTGTGCTGTGCTTAATGCTTCTAGCACCTACCAACAAGAGCCAGGCGGTCCGTCCCGGCACGAGAAGCCGTGTCTGGTGGGTGATGTGGGTATGCCCGCCAAACCAAGCCTTGGCCCAAACCGCAGCCGCGCTATCGGCAACGCTTTCTGGGCTGTCAGATGGTCAAAAATGAGTTACATTGGCAGAAGAGAAGGTTGGGTCCCCTTTACTTTCAGGCCCTTGAAACAACACAGCCTGGAACAAGACACAAACTGTTTACCATTTTATGTATGTATGTATGGCATATGTGAGAAAGCAAAAAGCAATCTTGGTGCTTAAAATAAAATATTGGAAGAAACTTAGGCCTTTCTAAGTGTGTGGGAGGGGGTACTGTAAGCTCTCACTGACGCTCGGGTACTTGGCCATTAGATATGAATGCCCGGTGTGGGAAAGACTGGCACATGCAAAGAACGAGATGTTACGTTAAATGACAACAGCTGATCCATTCCTGGCTCCCTCGGATCAGCCAGCCTCCCCACCTTTGTCTCTCTAGACTTCACTGTGAAAAATAGTGCTTTACCTCAGGGGAAATATCAAAGATCTGTTAAGAAGCCACTCAAGGAAGGCAAACTCTAGCTCTGTCACAAGGTAAACCAGTGTATTGGGTTTGCGTGGCAAGGTTTTGGTAGCGGGGGGGCTATAGGGGTGGCTTCTGCGAGAAGCTGCTAGAAGCTTCCCTTATGTCCGATAAAGTTAATGCCAGCGGGTTCCAAGACGGACCCACCACTGGCCAAGGCCGAGCCCATCAGCGACGGTGGTAGCGCCTCTGGGATAACATATTTAAGAAAGGGAAAAGAAGTTACAGGGGAGTTGCAGTTGCAGCCAGAGAGAGCGGAGTGAGAAGATGTGAGAGAAGCAACTCCGCAGACACCAAGGTCAGGGAAGAAGGAGGGCGAGGAGGTGCTCCAGGCGCCAGAGCAGAGAGAGATTCCCCTGCAGCCTGTGGTGAAGACCATGGTGAGGCAGGCTGTCCCCCTGCAGCCCATGGAGGTCCACGGTGGAGCAGATATCCACCTGCAGCCCGTGGAGGACCCCACGCCGGAGCAGGTGCATGCCTGAAGGAGGCTGTGACCCCGTGGGAAGCCCACGCTGGAGCAGGCTCGACCTGTGGACCCATGGAGAGAGGAGCCCATGCTGAAGCAGGTTTGCTGGCAGGACTTGTGACCCCGTGGGGGACCCACGCTGGAGCAGTCTGCTCCTGAAGGACTGCGCCCCGTGGATGGGACCCATGCTGGAGCAGTTTGTGAAGAACTGTAGCCCGTGGGAAGGACTCACGTTGGAGAAGTTCGTGAAGGACTGTCTCCTGTGGGAGGGACCCCACGCTGGAGCAGGGGAAGAGTGTGAGTCCTCTTCCCCCTGAGGAGGAAGGAGCGCAGAAACAACGTGTGATGAACTGACCCAAACCCCCATTCCCCGTCCCCCTGCGCCGCTCGGGGGGAGGAGGTAGAGAAAATAAGGAGTAAAGTTAAGCCTGGGAAGAAGGGAGGGGTGGGGGGAAGGTGTTTTAAGATTTGGTTTTATTTCTCATTATTCTGCTCTAATTTGACTAGCAATAAATTAAACTAATTTTTCCCCAAGTCGAGTCTGTTTTGCCCGTGACGGTAATTGGTGAGTGATCTCCCTGTCCTTATCTCGACCCACGAGCCTTTCGTTTTATTTTCTCTCCCCCTGTCCAGTTGAGGAGGGGGAGTGATAGAGCGGCTTTGGTGGGCACCTGGCATCTGGCCAGGGTCAACCCGCCACAACCAGCTACAGTGTCAGGCTTTTCTTGGATGAATTTCTGGTCATTGCTGCCTTTTTACTTCATGTTATCTTACATGCATTAGTTAATCTAAAGTAAAAAAACCTTGTGTCAGTGAGGACACACTCTCTAACCAGACACCAAAGTTAGACCCATTCTAATTAGCATTTTTATGCAAGAGGACAAAGTAAGGCCTTCCCTTAAAGCACCTAATATATAAATTATTTTAAATCAAGCAATTCCATGCGCATTGGAGGTAACGCAAACTGAATTGGTATTTTGTCCCCTGATCCCCCATTTCTTTCTTTACTCCCGGCTGCTTCTTTTGCCCCCTCGTGAGAGACATCTCTGGCTAGTTGGGAGCTATGCCTGTGCTGGCTGGCCAGACAGCATGCTCCCTCAGCAAGCCGAGCCACAAGTTCCTTTTCCTTGGTGCAAGTACCGGTGCCAGCCTCTCTCCCCTATCTAGCCACTGATTTTGTTTTCTTCTGCCTTTTAATAATAATATTTAATATTATTTAATAATAATCTTTAATATTCTCAGGAGACTGACAAGGCAATTATATAAAGTTTGTTTCTTTAGAGAACTAGACAAAAGGTTTTAAAATGTTGGGTTGCACCTGGTTTATTTCTCTCATGAAAGATCAGTGAGACTATTGAGAGCAGGGTTTGATTCAAAGCACCCAAACATAAGCAGAGTGCTATTCTAATTTACAATCTTTATCTTTAATAAGAACAGGTTTAAAACATTCTGTCCAAAAAGTAGAAAATGCTAAATAAAAATACAAAAATTATCTAGTCAAGATCAAAAATGCCTAAAAATGTATTTTTAAAGTAATATGTTCCTCTACGGTTCATGAGTGTCCATCAAGTTCTTGGGCTGTTGATCCTGCCACTGCCTTTTCCATCTATTTATGTCGATTTTATAGCTGAGTTTACTCCAATTCTGTTCCGTTTCGCACTATTAAATTCTACCACATAGACACTCTCTTTGAAAGAAACTAAAAAAGTATATTAATCTCATGTGAAAGGACAGCTTTGATTTTCACAAAATATAGGAAAAGGATTCTTTAATAATTCACAAGCTTATTTCTTGAATCCTTCTCTGCTGAAAGTTCAATTGAAAAATGAAGACCCTAAATGAACCAAATTCTATTAAGATCAATAAAACTAAACTGTACAGAGTTCATCCCTGTGTTCTCCCAAAACATCTCAAATGGTTCCCAAAAGATAGAAATGCAGCCAGGCGGTCGGTGACCTTGCACAAACCTTCATCCCAACTGCCCCGGTGGTTTTCAGCTGTACGTTTACATCAGTTTTCTGCCTATTCTTTGGCATCCCCAATCCCTCCAGCAGTTATTGCAAATGTGGCTTCGTTTTCAGGCATCTCAGGGCTGGGAAAAAAAAAAGAAACGAGGAACTTGTGGGTTTCCCCGTGTTAAATGCAGTTGTGAAACAGTCCCCAAAATGTTGTAAGTGTAAGCAGCCTGGAATACTTCAGCATCTTTATGTGCAATCTGTAGAACGTGATCAGTATTCTCAAGATCAGAAAATGTGAAATCCACCTCTTGGAAGATGACAAACACAAGGGATGGGAATGGAGAAGGTGCAGGAGAAGGAAAGATTCTGTCTGTGCAAACTCTCATTTCAATTTCTTAGTTCCTGACCAGAAACACTGGTCTCTCCATGCAGTTCCACTAGTGCAATTTTTAATGACTCTCATCTGCCACAGCTTACCAGGTAAAGTGATACTAATTGTGTCAGCAAAACTTAGTAATTTAACAACTCTGGAATTTTCCTGCCAAGGGACCACCAGTCTTACCAAACTATTTGATGGTCGTCTTTAAGAGGTGAGCATCTAGTAGGATTTATGATGAAAGATGATGTAATTTAACGTATGCTGTATGCAAGACAACTTTGAGTCTCTTAATTAGTTTGTCCTTTCACATTTTTCTCTCAACTTACCATCCAGAAACGTGGTTAGTTTGAAACCATGAATCGGCTGTCCAGCTATTAAGTTTCAGTACCATGAACTTTGTCACCTTACGGTTGCTCATAACACAGCTTCCTTCCTGTGAAGGGAAGGTGATTTACCTGTCGTATATCTTTGCAATACGCAGCTCCCCTCTCCCTTTCCTCAAACTAATCCTGGTAGTCGAAGCATGAGCAAGGATGTGGCCCCCAATGGGCTTTTTTGGGTCTGCCTGAAAGCTAAATTAGCAAGGAAATTGTGATGATTCACTGTGCAAATTCCATAGGTTAATACTGTGATTAACTGTCAGACGAGGCATATTGAACTCGGTAATGAATAATAAATAGGTAAATGTATCAAAAAAGGACTTTAACACACTTGCTTCAAGATAGGATGTCAAATGTTCAATGCTGGCATAATTTTCCTCCCATTAAATTCAAGAGGCTCAAGAAATACACACCTTAAACTTCATATATAAGCTGCTCCAAAAGAAAACGGGGTGCTTTTTCAATACTTTTTATGGCTTGTTCTCTTCATTCAAGTCACAGTGAAAGAAGCCATCATGCCAGGCAGCAGATAAACATAAAAAAATTCATTACGAAAACTGAAAAACCTATAGGTGTCATCCATGAATGATTCATCATACCAGAGGGACCAATGACCAATCTGAACCTTCATTTCGGTGCCTCCTGCTCCATACAATCTCAGTTCTCATCTCTGTTAAATATGTAATACAAAAGAGAATAAATTTTTTTAAAAAGAGAGAGAAGTATCTTACGTCATAGTTGCTCCTGGATCAGCAGTCATCTGGTTGGTCACAAACACGGCCACATTATACTCTGCAATAGAAAACAATGCAAAGAAGGCGGACTATATCCAATTAGAATTCCAAAATATTCTCCCATCCATGGTAAAAGCAAGGCTGCTGCTGAAGCACTTCAAATTTCAGATGAAAGAGAAGCAAATATTCTTTATGTCTGATGGCTGGAGTTAATCAGGAGACAGCCTAAATTTGCTCCTGTATGACTTCAGCTGTAATACGTATGCCAAAAATGAGCACTTTTCAGAATTCCACTGAACAAGTCTTTCTCGGTTCCCATCTTCTCTGTTGGCTCCCTGCCCTCAGCCCCCTCTCCCTCCCTTTGTCTGTTTGCCTTTTTTAAAATTTTTTATTTACTGCATGAAAAAAAAAAATTACTCATTCCTTATCAACATTTCTGAGACATTCCAAAGAGGAGGAACAGTACTCATCCTCTCATCATCCCTCAGAGCATTGCAAAGTACTGGGAACATGGCAATGGGCACGGCTTTTTTATCTCTCTGTGCCTTCATCCTTTTTTCTATTCTTCATGTTTCTCGTGTATTTAGACTGTCGCAATTTGGGGAAGACAATTTCTCTTACTGGATATCTGTCCAGTTCTACAACCTATTCTCTCATTTAGAACTTCTCTTAACAGTATTTCTAGGAAAACTCTAAATGTTGAATAGTTCTAAAGACTCCTTAATCTGTCATCTTGAAATAATGTATTATCAATTTCATCTTTTTGGTAACTGACAGAGGTGTCAAGTGAGGAAAGATTCCTGGGCCAATGCCTGATTGATAATACACTCGGACTACTAGGTGGTCGTGCTACCAACAGCTACTGTTTCGGTAACTCCAGTCCATGTTTTCCAAATTTTGCAATGTTTCCCTTACCTTCTGATATTTTTTGGAGCCTTGACAGCATCTGAGCAAGTTTCTGTTGTCGTTCAGCCAACTCCCCACGACCACTGAAATCCACACGGAAAAGTGCCATTATGGAGTCAATGATCTGCATTGTAATTATGCTAGATAAGTAAATATAGTGAAAGAAAATAGGAAAACTTATTCTGAGAGCAGTAAGCATACAAAAGAAATTAGTCTTGTACCAATAGCTTGAAGATACCAGCTTCCTCGTGGAACTTGGCTGCTACATAGTCAAGCAATTCCATCTGATGTTCACCTGGTGGGAAGTACAGTTGCCAAGTGAAATTAGGACCAGAAAGAGCTCTGAAGGAACAAAAGCCTGAATTTTAAAATTCCACTTTAAATGTCTGCACTGTTTATATTTTCACTGCCAGCAGTTTTAAATCCAGTGCCCAATAACAAGCTATCTGTACAATACCCAACAGTGCCTGTGCTTCTGCAGGTTCCAGTTTCCACTTGCCCAGCTAACAAAACTTCTTTGTGAAAAGCTTCACAACAAAACTATGCATGAAGACAACCTTTTTGTTAAGAACTGAAAAGCAATATAAACATTTGAATTTAATGTTAAATTAAATGACACACAGAAATTGTATTAATCATATTATTCACGTTCATATTGTACTCTCAAAGTAAAAGTCCCATTTAAAACTTCCATGAAGTTTTAATGCAATGTCTTGTGACAGAGTGTGTTGGAGCTGTCCCTATAAAGCTCCATTCACAAGATCATAGAGAATGTCTCAACAGCATTTATAGAATTAGCTTGCATTCAGGCAATCGTGGGTATGTTAATCGGTGCTTCTCTTACTAAGGTGCTACGCTGACACTCGTCATATACATGGCAGAGTTCACTTAATGTGGCAAACTGCCAAACTTTATGTAGTGCAGCTGAGCTGGAATACTTGCAGACTTGCTCAGTGTACAACACCAGAAACAGAAAATGGAAGCAAGCGTACAACTGCTTTTGTTAGCAGCAAAACATTCTTTATGATCCTCAGTGGGCAATCTCAGTTAATAAACTGAGAACTACTAAAACGGGAGCCTTAGAGAAAAAACACAGCTACTGTGCCAGTTGCAATAATGGTCTTACTAGTATATGCACGTGCATACAGCACATTGTCAAGTACTGCATCATGGTCAACATTGAAGCGATCAGCAATGTCACGAAGACGGTCTGGTCGGCTGACATTAGTCAAAGTTAAGGATTTCTCTTTGTACAAATGATGCTCTGAAAATAATAAAACTCCATTCCAAAATAGAACTATGGGAAAAAAAAGAATAATATTTATTTTGATCCTAGAGAAGACTGACTTTTTCTCTTCACACGGTCCCACATATCCTAAGGATAGTTTAGGGCTCACGATGATAATTGTTTTGTGTTTGGGGTTTGAGGCGGGGAGGGGTTGATATATGGATATCTGTGCTCCAGGAATTTAGCCATGAGCAAAACCTATTTATACACAGCCTACCACAGATATGAAGTGTTAAAAATAGTGTTTAGTACTTAGATTAATTTCTCTTGAAGTAAATAGAAAAGCTTCTATCACCTGTAGGAGGCATATTAGATCTCAAAAAAACAGAAAATAAAATCTGTATCCTAACTCTAATTTTTCCAGGTTGGATTACATCAAATGACAAAGAAAAAAGTCACTGCCTTGTGAGCCACTACACACTGTGCTCTCCAGGCTTTCTGTGTCAGTCATAATGTTTTACATGTATGAAGCTATCTGGAGCCTCCTACTTGCTTATAACAAAATGAATTGTCTTTCCTGTTCATCACACCTGTAGCTTTCAACAGTCCAAAAGATACAAAGTGTTTTCAGTATCAATGAAGATAATCTTTCCACCTGTGTAACCATTTGGTCCTGGAAGCTGAGCTGTCACTACAGTGAATCATAGAAGATCAAAATGAAAAAGTAGGAAAAATATTTTCTTACTCCCTCTATTATTAGTTTTTAATAAAATACAGTTGCTTATCCATATCAAAGAACCACCAGTTTTAATCAATGTAGAAATCAGGAGTATCTCAAGTCTTACTGCCATCTTAAGAAGAAACTCAAGACACTTTTCTCAATTGGAGATCAGATGAGATGTAATTAATGGTATCAAAATTGTGTTTTACTCAGTACCATCACTAAATCTGTATATTTTATATTGAAAATAGGTAAGGATATTAATAATAAGTTCTTATGCACAAAGCATCCTCTTAATCCTCTGCCCAAATTAATGGTATTGATTTAGTAGGGTTTTTTTCCCAGCTGGAACTCATATGATCAAAAATTCTTTGGATATGAATTTTTCCTGATATGCGAATAGTTACTGATTGTGGGTTTAGTCCCTTTGGACTGAATAAGCTGAAATACTCGGTTCAGTTGTAATCATTCATGCAAAAGGGTATGACTCTGCTGACTGTACTAAACGGAAGAGGCCTTATTTTTCCAGAAGGTGCCATAATTTCCTTTATAATATAGGGTTCATTTAAGGGAATGTTTGCCTACCCAGTGTCTGGTAACTATATTCCAGCAGCATTAATAGTCATATTAGCTATTATTTACTACTATTTACACATTGAGAGATATCGCTGGGAAATCAGAGTCCTGCTGTATTTGGCACTGCCTGAATACGGTGACTGCCAAAGTCTTTGTTTATCCAGTTACTGTCAGCCAGTAGTATCCTTTCAGTGCCCTTTCAGAATGTCATATTCAGCAAAACCTCTTGAAACCAGGAAATTAAAAGAGTTGCTGAGAAAGAATCTTGCCCTTTTCTGAGCGATGCCCCTGTCCACCTGTAACTCGTATTTGTGCTCTGCTTTTCCAGATGCTGTGTTTCACTGGTTTCTCTAAGACAGTCTATTATCTTCTCTCTCCTTATGGCAAAACTTACATTGATGTGAGCAGTATTAAAAAGTAATCATTTATATGAGTTCTCTACTCAAACACAAGTAATGGAGGTAAGAGTCACCATGGTCTGTTTCACTGTATTTCTAGAGATAAAAGATTCTGACTTGTCTCTCTGTGTTGAATTCTGATATAGTTGTAAAGAATGGATTCACTGAGAAGAAACGGCGCTCTCTTTTAAGTTATTACACCTACCACAAAGGGTGTGAGATAGCTGGGTTTTGCCTGTCCGGAACTCTGTTAAACAAAGAAAAAGAAAAAAAAAAAGGTCAGGGTTTCTTGTTCTGAGTTTGCCAGATTCAGGAGTTACTGCAGTTAGAAACACTCTTACTTACAAAATTCACCTCTGTCTCTGCCTTTTTAAATCAGTTAACCCCAATTTATAAATCATATTCTGTGCAGTAGAAATGTGTTACATGAAAAGGAAAACCTGAAATGCTTTAATTTGATCATGCTTGACTGCTAAGGTCATTTATTCTTTTCTGTGTAGAAGTTAAAACCACATGGCACCTGTGGAAAAGTGTTAACTGGGGCGGGGGGGAAGAAATGGTTGATTCCACTGACCTGGCCCAGTTTCCTTTTCAGTAAAATGATCAAGGAAAAGCTTATGAGTTTATTAATCTCACTATATCAAATCATGTTTGATTTGTCTCCAGCTTATCTTTTCTAAAGGGAAGAGTACTGTGTTTTATGAACTCTTATTGTTGTTGAAGTGTTAGCCACTAACTGATCAAATTTACTATAATAGTAGCTTTATTGTAATTTCAAAATCTTATATGAAATGCAATGTATCCTAAGTGCGCATAAATAAAATACCTTTTGTGGCAGTTTTGTTGCTGGAAAGGAACACAGACTGCATCAGGGAAATCTTTCCTATATGACACGTTAGTAATAGTATTAATAATGCTACGCTTTAATAATCAGCATGCCCCAAGTCTAATGATTACTCAGCTCAAACTTAGTCTGCAAGCAAATGAAGAGGAAAAATGGGAAAACACTACAAGAAGTGGATTCTTTCTTCTTACACTCATGCAGGTACTCATCTTTATGACTTCAATGTGGTAAGTTTGATAGAAGTAATCCAGCTTGATTTAAAATCTAAACTAAGTTGCAATTCTTTGTTCAGTAATACTCATTTAATGTGGTTTTCTCACCTCCAAAGGCCTCAGTGATGGCCATGCTTTCAATCCCACCACCCAGAAGTTTACTGGAGAAAGGGAGAGGATTATGATACAGTTAAACCCACAAAATCACAAGAGGAAAGTAAAAAAGAGAAATTTTTGCTACTTTAAGAAAAGTTTTTTCTGCCCTAAAGCCCCTCACTTGATGCATTAAGTGCAGGGCACTAAATGATCACTGGTTCATAAAGAATTAACTCTGTCTTAACTACCCTTTCTGTGTGCAAGAGAAAGATCTATAGAAATTATTACTGGAAAGAAGGAAGAGAGAAAATACCTTTGAAAAGATAACATTCCATAAAAATATCTCAAGAGAGGTCTTGAAGACTTATAATTTTCACCCGAGACCTGCAGGTAGTTTTGACTAGGTGAAAAAATGATGATACGTTCAGGATTTCTGGATGCAAACTCTGTTTATTTACAATGACTGTACAAAGTGCAGTTTCCCCTCAGAAAAAGAGTTGGTTTTGTTGCTTACTGATGCAGGCATCTCTGAGCCAGCACTAGCTCCAACTGCAAGGTTACCTACACTGAATATTTATTCCTTTATATTTTTGTGTCTCATTAAACTCAGTAAATATGGTTATTGGAACAATTTGGACTAAAGAAAGATTTAAGTAGAGAGAAGCTTACTCAAATTCCTGGCTCCCAGTAGTAATATGAAATACCATCTTCCGTTTTTCACTGTACTCAAAGGCGGTCAGGAAGCCTGGTTCCTAAGGAAGACCAAAGAGAACATGAGAGGTTTATTTGAGCTTTAACCTGAAGGTAAAGTGCAATATCCCACATAAATATCTTCTCTCCACCCTAGCCTCATTTACACAGGTTGGGTATGAAAAGCACCACAGCATCTGTCTGGTGTTGTAGAGTATAAAGTATTATCCCTTTAGAGTAACAAGCAGAATAATTTTCAAAATTATCTTGATGATGCGGTGAAAAAATCTGTTAAGAGAAATGTTGCACAGCATTTTGGAGAGGCCAGCATAAGTTTAAACTATCAGGAAAGTGATTGGCTTACAATAAGCTTGTTTGCGGCTTCTTTAATCTTGTCCACTTTGGCTTCTGAAAGCCCTTTTACATTGCACAGTGCCCGTCTTGTGGTCATCTGGATTCCTTTGATCGTGCAGATCCCAACTGACTTCAGTTTTTTAATATCTGCTACATTCTGTGAAGAAAGTTCCCTTCTGTGAGTACTCGTGGCAGTTAACTCGAAGGCCAAGTAAACCTTTGAAACATATTTTATTATACATTCATATGCATGTGTATTTTCACCAAGGAAGAAACAGATTTACAGTAAACTCTTCATTATGTAGTTTGTGACACCAACAACAGAAAATTTTGAGTAACATTCATGTGAGGGATCATGGTGCAGAGACCAGATCCTGGTGCTTTTGAGAGAAAAGTGTCTTGGGTCCAGTTGTATTTACTTGTCCCTGTTCAGTGTCAGTCTTTCTAGATCCAAGCTGGTAGTAAAGAAACAGTACGGACTATTTCAGATAGTGTGGAGCCCAACCTAGTAAACCCTATAACACTCAATCTGTCCTTGGTTCCTTAGCACAGATAATCTGTAAACCAGATAATCTGATCGTGGATAATTGGGAGCTGACTCACAAGGATCATCAGAAGATGACTCTAACTGCTGTGCTGTTTCTGCATGTTCACAGTATGTCCAGTTTAAAACATGTATATCCTCTAGATCTGACTGACACTTTGGGCTGGAATGAACTATTAGAGTTTTTCATAAATTGGGTACAGCATGACTTCAGTCAGCGCCCTACTGACACATTTTGCCTCCTCTCGCCTAATTTTATGATTCTGACATCACTGGAAACTTAACAGCAAGCAACAGATTACTCACAAAAAAACACACTATGTGAAAGGTTTGGAATAATACTTCAATTTACCATTTCCAGCCAAGATTTTTCTTTGGAAAAAAAACTATGAACTGGATGTATCATCTATTTTTCTAGAGCGTGTGGGTGCATAAGACATAAGAAGAGAGGGGGGTTACGCGAGAAATTAGTCATGTTCATTTGGAAGCTTATTTCTCATCCTGTGATACGTTTTTTGATGATTACATTAATAGGGATGGGTGAGGTAAAATCAGTCACGAACAAAAATGACTCTTCCACCCAAAAGAATGTAACAATCAGCAATATAAAAAGGATTGAGCTGTTTTATTGTGTTTTTCTATTAAGACAACAGACTACTGCTGCCAAGATCATTTTTCTAGACCAAAACTTTAAGTGCATTACCCTGCTTCTGCATTTCTTCAGTGGCTCTGTCTTTCTGATGACATCAAACTTAAGGCTGTTCTGCATTACAAGTCTCTGTGTGGTAGACCTGGTTATAGAAGTTCGTGTCCTCTCCTGCACAGATATACCTTTCACCAACAGCTTATGTACCAACCAAGGTCCTAGGATATACGCCTCTTTAGACTAGAGTTCAATACTATGAAGTGTTCAGCAGTACTCCTAGCTTAACATACTGACATGCCTGCCCCCTTGCACCAGCTGCTTGTCCTGATCCTCTACCTTACGTTGCAGCCCTGTCCCAGTTGTGTGCCTCTGAGGTGGAAAAGGGAGCAGACTGAGAATTTACAAATAAAAAAACTAAACCACATTTTTCGTTGTGATAATTTTTTGACTTAATTTATTCACAAATCCAGTTCACAGGGTGGCTACAAAAGCAGATATGCCAGAAGAAGGGATAGCATGCTCTAGGGGCAGGAACACTCAGCAAAGGCTGTGGGGTCACAGCACCTTAATTCCTACCAAACACTTTTGAACATCAAACCACAGCCTCGGTTGTGCTAATCTGGCTCTCTTTGTGGCCACACTGTCAGATCTAGTAAATATTTCTCTCTTTACTCCTAGGAAAAAAATTCTAAACCCACAAAAACTGTTTATTTAAGCAAATTAATTTAACAGATATGGGTCATCATATGTTCACACAAACATTTTAACTGGCACAGCTGAGAACAAAAACTTTCCCTGGGGTGTGGGAATAACCGCCTGGAAGGAAGGAAAAAAAAAAGGAGCAGGAAACCCTTATTAAGCCAGAAGAACAGCCTAAGCCATTATTCTTTATTTTCAAGATCTTTCATACCTTCGTATCATTCTCTGCCTACCATGCCTCATTTAATATTGACAGGCTAGGACAGCTCCCTTCTAGCTCATGAGGTCAGCCTCTTTGGTCAACTTGTTAAATTTTTAACACAAGAATTGGTGTATTTTTCCGATGTTGCCCCATAGTTAGAGCTCCCAACCTCATGATCCTTCTTCAGAACTCTCTTTAAAACTGTCAATGAATTGCCAATAAAAAAAGTTAACAACAATTACACTGCTGACATGCTGAGCCCAGTAACTATAGTGCTGACTAACGCTGTCTCATTGTGTCTGCGTCCTCCCCATCTGTATCCGTCTGTAGTAATTTATATTAGCGTTAAATCTTACATTACTTCAGGCAAACCTGACTTTTTATTCTGCTTCTACAACACTGAATGTAATAGGGTTCTGATCCATGAACCAGTCTCTTGGATAAACATATAACAATAGTAATTCAAATAAATAGGTGATGTTTATGTGATAATAATGATTATGATGATGATAACAATTATAGGAATTCATATTTGATGAAGAAAACTAACCACTTATTTCTCTAGCTACCAATATTTTCCTCACTCCTACTCTGCCCCCTTCACCAGCATGCTGAAAATAGTACAGCAACAATTGTGTCCTGGTTTCGGCTGGGATAGAGTTAATTTTCTTCCTACTAGCTGGTACAGTGCTGTGTTTTGGATTTAGTGTGAGAATGATGTTGATAACACTCTGATGTTTTAGTTGTTGCTAAGTAGCGCTTATCCTAACTTAAGGATTTTTCAGTTTCCCATGCTCTGCCAGCAAGCAGGTGTGCAAGAAGCTGGGAAGTACCACAGCCGGGGCAGCTGACCTGAACTAGCCAAAGGGGTATTCCATACCATAGAACGTCATGCTCAGTATATAAACTGGGGGGAGTTGGCTGGGAGGGGCGGATCGCTCCGAGGGCATCGGTCAGCGGGTAGCGAGCAATTGCATTGTGCATCACTTGTCTTTTCTTGGTGTGTGTCCCTCCCCCTTTTTTTTGGTTATATTTCTTTTCATTATTCTTATTACAATATTTTATTATTATTATTATTGTTAGTATTATATTTTACTTTAGTTATTAAACTATTCTTATCTCAACCCACGAGTTTTACTTTTTTTCAATTCTCCTCCCCATCCCACTGGGACGGGGGGAAGGAGTGAGCGAGCAGCTGCGTGGTGCTTAGTTGCTGGCTGGGGTTAAACCATGAAAAATTGTCACAGTGTAATTTCACAGGCACCAAAAATGCAGGAGTAATTACAAAGATTGGCAGGAACAGGAAGTAATCTATCACACAGTTTTCAAATAAATTAGCAAGTAGTTGGTTTTTCAAGAGTGCTGGGTGCTAAATACTTTGAATATCTTGCCACTTTATTTAGGAATCGGATGGGAATTAGATTTTCTGAAAACCTGTCTTATCACCAAAGGCAAAATTTGTCTTCACATGACTGATTTAGAATTTATTGCAAGGAGGAATTTCAGTTATTTGTATCAATGTGTATACGCTTTTGGAAATAACCTTACAATAGCTTTACATGGACAATTCTGTGCAGTAAAGTCATTGCTCATACTTACAATTCCATGCTTCTGTAGCAGGTCAATATCCTGAAAAAAGGATTCCTAAAAAAAATAGCAGAAAAAAATAAAAATAGATTTTGCTTTTTCTTGTAATTACATCTATCTCACTATGTGTCTGTTTCAAATTTGCAAACATTTAAATGATTTTCCCTAATAACACATAACTTGTTGGACTACCCAAATAAGCAAAGCCATAGTGAGCCAAGAAGGCCTACACATTTCCTGTCACTTTCTTCATAAAGTGTATCTTCACAGGCAAGCAATCCTCTGCTGTGCTAATAAAACTTGTGTTATGATCATCATCTTGATTTTTTTCTGCCACAGTTCCTCAGTCTTTTCAGGCTGATGACCATTCCTTGGAAGCATAAAATTAACTGATAGTCCCCTTGCATTTAATATAGAAGTGTAAAATATAAAGAAATAATGATAATCCCATAAAAATCTGTGCATAGCTTTTGAAAGGTTAATGAAGACTACTTGAAGAGCAAGGCTGTACAGGGACTAGGAGAATGAGATTTTCTTGGTATTAGACTGGAACAAAATTTTAAATGCATTGAACTCCCTGATGGTCTTTGGGGACCTCCTGTTTCTCCGTGGATTTCATAACACTATCAAAATACCTTCAAACAACATCTGCTGCACATATTTTTCAATCAACCATAGATTTACCTCATCATCCTGGTATCCTGGTTCTTCTTGGACTACTTGATCCTCCATGGCCTTCATCGTGAAAGAGCAGGCAATAAAGTATTGATCGCTACTGGGAAATGCAAACAAAGATAGTATTGGGGTGGCAATAAATGAGTACATGACTGTAAAAGGACTCTTAAGAAGTCCTTGAACTACAGAACCTTCTCAGTATGCCTTCATATATGGATTTAAACTTGGATTCTTCTTCCAACTCTTCGTTATCTGACCTACCAGACCAAAAGGAGAAAATCTACTGCATTACTCTCAGATGAATCAGTTTCGCTAGAAGGGGTTTAACAGGTATTAGGAAAAGAGATCTCATTCCCTTGTGAGAATCGTGGGTCAGAGATGAGTCTGGAGGTGGGAATATTTTAAATGATTTATCATTAGTGGAATTTATTCCGGTAAGAAAGTTAAAGGCAGTCTGTATTTTTATAACAGAAGTCAGCATAGTTGCAGACAGAATGGGTAATGGAAAGACTATGCAACATCTCAGCTTCCCCATCTTTATGTGACAGAAAGCCCACAAAACAGTGCTATTGAGAAGGCTACAACTCCTTAGTCATGTATCTTGAGAGTAGACTATAAAGCTGTATTTGTTTTCAAGTTCTTGCTGGAGTTCAGAATACCTAATAAATGCTGAAGACGTGCAAGTAACGCCTGTAAGAAGTATGCTTGCATGAAGAGAATAAAAGAAGGGTAATAAAAATCTGAGGCTTTTATTACGTAAAAACATATACCGAGAGCTTATTTCATGGTTTTTCACAGTTAACTTGCCAGGTCTGTACTCTACTACAGCTTCGCTGCCCTCTTCATGTGACTTCCTTTAAGCAAGGCCTAGAACCAGAATACGCACTTACTGATAGCACGGTTAAATAAAAAGCAAAATATGACGTCCTTAAATTTTATGAATGCAAGAAAAAGGAATACAAAGTAGTTCCTTAGAAATATGATCTTATAACCTGCTGTATCATTTTTGTGGTTTTGTAAATGGATAGGTTGCTTCTGTCTTAATTGTGAGCTTGCCTTCACTGTTCGAGCTATGGCTGATCGAAAGTTTTGTAAACTACCTCATCCAGATGTGTATATATGTTTGCTTGCTCATCCTCGTTAATAAAATCCATGAAAGGTAAGACAGGTTTATTATGAAACTACAAGATGGGCTACGTCTAACAGAGGACGGGATCATTTAGTCTAAAAATCTGCAAATAACTTTTATCAGCTTCTAAATGTATACTTAAGGTCTGCCTAATTTGCTTGCAAGAATCTTGTGTATACAGAGGCTAGGAGAAGTGAGAAAGAAAATATTATAATTTTTAGAGTGATCTTATTTGGTTTTGGAGTGAAAATACAATGGAGTCACTTCTGATAGTATTTAATGGAAATATTCCTATAAAATCAGTTGTTTCTGATAGTGTCAGGATATATTTCATTTCTGTTTAGAACCCTGACAATTATGGAATGAGAAATCATGCCTTCACCTCATGCCTAATATCAATCAGAAAAATAATTACAGTAAAAAATCAATTAAAAAATACTTGAAGAGATTTTTAAAACCTCTTAGCTTCAAATACTGAAGGAAGAAAACCAAGTAATGCAAAAGGTATTACAACTGTATTACAATCCCCTTCTCCATTAAAAAGATCCTCCTGAAATGCACATAATCCTGCACTCTAAGCACAGCTGAACAGGTCATGGGATCATTCTCCTATTCCCCATCCTTAGGCAACTGGCATCTCACAGCAGCAAAACGAGGCAGACCCAGACCTGTGCCTTCCTGCAGGCTACAAGGGAAAATGGAGAAATTATACCACACCCTACTAAAAGCTTTAGGGATGAACAAAATCCTTCTGTTTAGTGGAGGGTCCTCCTGTTGCTGGTGTGTTGGCGCACCAAAGACCCAGAGGATTTCAGTCACCACTGCCTGCAATGAAGCAGATAAAAGACTGAAAGTCTGAGACAACACAGCAAATCCATGAAGAAACGAGGACCTTTGCAAGGAAACACAAACACTTTTGTGCCGCCTCGGGTGCCCCGACCCTCCTGTTACCGCCCTGGCAGCTGTTCACTAGGATACGTGATCAAGACCTGCATGCTGCACTCCTTTTGAACAGATACAGACTGTCGGTGTGACAGGGACCTGGCCCCAGCACGTAGCATTGGGTTTAATGAGCTGGTCTTGAACTGACAGAAACATCGCAGCTGACTTGACTGGAGTGGAGTTTGGGCCCCGCGTTAGGGGCAGGAGGCGATCTGACCTGCCCCGAGGGACACCGTGGTGGAATTTCACATCTGTTGACTCAGAGGAAAATAAATGATTAATCATATATCAACACACGGATTTATTTGGCTTTTCCTTGCCAGCTGCCTTTTCAGGGGATGTAAATTTCTGCTCCCAAAGGGTGAGGCACCGCAGAATTTCCCTTCCCCGTGGAGCACCAAAATTCCCCGTCAAAATTACAACAATAATTAAAACATAGCTCATCCCCGGGCACCTCCGGGAGCGCGGGGCTGCGAGTGGTTACAGTACCCCAGCGCGTAGAGATCTGAGCTCTCTAAACCAGCCCAGGCTGCACTGCCAGCCGGCCGGGCCGCCCGCCCGCTCCCTCCTGAGGGAACACACCCGGCGCTTTTCCCGCCGGAGCGGGGGGGGCGGGGCCATGGGGGGGCGGGGGATGTGCCCTCCCGCCAAAACGAGGCGGCCGGTAGCTGCCTGCCCGCTCGCGCTTGAATCCCCGCTGCCGCCAGTGCGCCATGAGGGAGGCGCGCAGGCTTCTGACAGGAATGGGGGTTGCCCCTTTCCTTACCAACCCCCCCCCCCCCCGCGCTGAAATACAGTTGAATTATTGCCTTCAATCACTGGATCTTCTAAAATTTATCAACTACCATATTTGCCATCTCCAAGGAATATTGTATTACCCTTCAGGCTTAATTAAAAACATAGAGTGGCGTTGGCTTGGAGGGCATTCGATTCAACACAGCTCAGCCTTATTTTTTCAGGGTGCCACACGCACATCTTCCTAAACAAGGCACACGGCATTTTTGGATTGGGTGGCCAAAACCTGTCAGAAAGCTGGAAGAGAAGTGACTTGCCTGAAGTCACAGGACAAGAAAATGAGGCTGAGTCATACACATGACTTAATCTGCCATTTTAAAAGGATGGAAAAGGTGCTTTTTAGGATACGAACACTTCTACAAGCAGTCACCCATTTTAGCTCGCCTCTGGTAGCACAGTCAGTACGGGACTGCATGTAAGGGAGATGCAGGCGTACGCCTGTGAGCAGGAGTTGCTGGCTGCCCCTCGAGGTCGCTGCCCTGGTGGGTGGGGGGTTTCAAATGGCAGAAGGGATGGGAGCAGCATCTCAGCCTGTTTCAAGGTGCTTGTGAAAACTTCCCCACCCTCCGCCCGTGGGAGGTTAAGAGTGCAGGCGGGTGTCGTCAGTGCTAGCCAAGTCGGGAAACCAACCAACAAAACCCACAGCCCCTAACCATCATCATCAGACCACAGGAGTGCTCGCAGGGTCTCCATTTGAGACAGCAAGCTATTTATCTAAGTACCTAAAGTCTAATTCTGGGTGCCCAAGGCTTTTTCTATACAGAGGAACCGGCTGGCATTGCTTTTGAAAACTGCATTATTCTGCAAGAGCTCTTCCAGAAGAGCACTTAGGCAGACAGCCCTTTAAAGACAAATTCCTTCACAAAGTATGCTTTTATTCCAGAACAGAATGCACATGCAGAGAGCGATCCTTCTGGTGCTGCTGAACGGCTCTGCAGCAGCTAATGCCTCTGTAAACAACCTTCCCTCCATTATCCTTCTAGTTCGTAAAATAGTTCTCAGAGGGGTCAATGAACGCACAGAATCTGAAGATCATTTCCCATCCCAAAGTGCTACTTTGGGCAATAAATTACATTCTACATCTTCAAAAAATGTTGTGTGATCATTAACTGCTCATTCAGCTTCCAGCTGGCGTTGTGCAATAACCCCACATACCCATCACATTACACACACATTACACACACATTACACATGCGTCGAGGCATCCCAGAGTCTGCTCCTTTCCTCTTACAGGTTCTGCTGCTGACCAGTGCACCTCCAGCTGCGGGTGAGGCACTGGCAATGAGATAGACCGCTGTGATCCGCATCTCCTCTCACTTGAGATCTTATACTAGTTCGGACAAGACAAGACCCAAGTCAAACCATTACCATAAAAATAGGAAGTATCCAGCTGATTTTTTCATCCTCACAAACCATTTGAATCCATGGTTGCAGTAGGGAAATCATGTGAGTTTTTTTTGGTTGGCTGGTTTTGATTCAGATTTATGTGGCTCAAATGGACTAGAGTCAAATATACAAGCTAATGCCTTCTCTGAACTCTCAAGCTGGCAGTTTGCCTGTTCTTAACCAGGACAGAATAATTTGATATTTGGCCTTCCAGAATATAACCGATGAAGATTCAGCCTGGGATATGAGTGTACATTTATGTCTGAATCGTTTTGGAAGAACTGTGCCTTCTGGTTTCCATAGGAATGCATTTCACTTAGTTGGTCCCAGACTAAAACTGTGACACACCTGAAATCTTCCCAGAATTGCAAAATGCTTCTGGGCAAAGATGCAGCAATTTGTTCATATTCTTCAGCTCTCCCTTCTCTAGCAGCAATTGTTTGTTTGGGTTTTTTTCCCTATAAAGATGAAAATACATGCTGGGGAGGGAGGGGAGGGGGGAGAGAGAGAGAAAGAATACTGAATATTTCAAAGGCAATCCAAGTATTAACAAGGTAAAAACTTTCTTATGTCTCCTACAGCAAAGGAATATAAAGAGTAAAAGTCCAGCACCACTGTGGAAGTTATGTTAGCTATTATATCCCCAAAATCACCCAAATCATGATAGCCTTGCACTGATGTCTCACTTTAGCTACTCCCTTAGTCACATCAGAATTAACGATCGCTGCTTCCAAAACAAAATCTGCCAAAAACCTTTCTGCGAGGAAATGTCAGGCAAACAGATCCCACCTCAGTCAGTCTCAGGGAGAGGCCATGCTGCCTTTCCATGTGCCCCATGGAATTTGTACTAACTCACTCCACACATCACAGCCCGCTCCTCTTTCTCCACGCCTGAAAGCTCTTCTGAAAACCCGTTAGCTAATGGGTTATACCTCTAGCAAAAGAAAAGAATAGCAGAATCGAATTCAGGTTATCAGAACACAGTAGGATGAATCCACACAAATTTTTTGTACTTAAGGAATTCTTGCTTATCTTTTTGCTGCTTCTGGTCCAAATCCCTCATTTATCTGCAGTGTCTCTGGTACACTTCTTTGAATGCCGTGTCCATCTTGCGAATATGCCTGAAACTCTGTCTGCATATGTTGGGGTAGGCTCTAAGTTTTACATAAAGGAAACAACCTTGCCTATGTTTTCCTTCTCTTTGGTCAGAACTGAGGTAAACTGCAAAAGCTGTTTTACTAAGGTAAACTGCAAAAGCATACAATGGGTCTCAGGATAGGACTGGCAAAATATCAGACCAGCCAAGCTTCACCGTTCAGACTGGAGTAATGAGAGGTCTCCATTGTTAAAATGGAATTACTGGAAGGAATAGAGATGGCACTGTGAGACTGAGTGATGTCTCTGTCCCAGTCTTGAGACGCTTAGGCAAAGCCTTGACAAAATACTCGATACTACATTGTTGGGAGTGATCCTGCGTTAAAAAGACACTGATTTTGCTACCTCTAATTTACCTTGAGTTAATCATTAGGATACGTTATAGGATTAGAGATCTCCCTTTTGTGTATCGAGATGTCCTGTCCAGACCATGGTTCAGCACTGCAGCTCTGGAGGAAATGATGAATTAGAGGGCTGTGCCTGTTGATACTAAAGAGGTGCCAGGTCAAGTCAGAACCACAACAGGTTGGATGTGACTGGAGAAGAAAAGATGCCAAAGATAACTTATTAATATCAAAACACTGACTAGAGAATTCAGGCATGGCTATTTTTCTAAATGAAAAAGAAATAATCTGTATGTCAACTATACAAATACAGTAAGTGACAGCAGTCCAAGCACCATGAGCTTCATTTTCTTTGTGATCATTTTAATAGGTGACTGTGAAATAAGTAATTCTTTACATATAATAAAGGATGACGATTAAAAAAAAAGCAGACTGGAATAAACAAGGCCACTTTTAAACTTTGCAAGACCTAAACCCAGTGAGAGGCTTTCTGGAGACACGCATCAGTATATCATATGCAGAGTCTATCAAAAAGACAAAGGAGGTAAGAAAAGCGATCCCTTTTGACAATGCACAAGGAATTTTTTATTCAAGGTAAAAAAAGCAAACTAGTAATAGAGAACAATAGGACGGAAAGGGACATCAAGAGATTATCTAGCTCAAAGCAGAATCAGCTAAACTTGGCAGATGTTTGCCTGGGGAGGCTGTGGATTTTCTATTAGAGATTTTTGAGAAAGAACCAGACAATTTCAGTGCTTGACTATCCTTGCCATTACCCTTGTTTTCCACCATTCACTACGTAATGCAATTTTGCCTGTAAAAATATGCAACATACTTTGAGCTAACTTCTAGTTTTAAAAGGTCAGATAACTGGGACTCTAATTCTTGCATTCTTGTGTTTTCTACCCCAAAAGAGAAAAAATGCCAGCATATCCAGCTCTAAAAAAATTGCTCAAACCTGGTGGATTATCTGGTAGTGTGTACAGCTTGCTCTTACCTGCTCATGGCTTTTGGGGCTAAAACATTGTAACCACGTCGCCCTGTAATACAGTATTGCCATTCTCAGTAATTTGCCATAAGCTTTGTACCGAATTTGCAAGGCCTTAGGACTGAGGCTTGTCAGGCTTGCTTTGAACTTCTCTTGACCCTTCTGTACCTTTTACTTGGTTAGCTGTGACAGCAGTTTCCATAATTGACGAGGTCTATGGCTAATTTGTTTTACTTCTTTTTATCTGTGTGTGGTACAGCCATCATTTTATATAAATAGCAGTAACAAACAGTTATTCTACACAGAATGGGAGATGTGCGACTAGCACAAGGATGCAGTGTAGAGAAATACAGGGCTGGTGCAATAGCAGAGGCCTTGAGAAGTGGGGACACAAGATGTGCAAAGGAGTACAGGCAGGCGAAGGTAACAGGCAAGGCACAGGCTTGGCACTGGAGACCTGACAGCTATTAACAACTCATCAGTCAAAGAAATGCTGACCTGGAGCTGGATGAAACCAGTTTTAGGGGTAACAAAGAGAACAAAAAAGTAGTAACTAACATATGTAATAGGCACCACATACCGTAAAATCAGATGTAGCGTGGCGCTGCAGGCCAATGAAGAAAGGTGTAAATGCATGCTAGCAAATGTATAAAAATGACACCAAGTGGATCCTAGAGCAAGGAAGGAGAAACCATCAACATGAAGATCATATCCTCCCAGCAAAGGACTCCAGATACTGACAAGTCTCCATATCTCCACACACGCACACACCAGAATGAAACCACCAACCTTACGACCCACAGGAGCAGTGGAAGGGTGAGTGAAATACAAGGAAAAGGGGTAGAAGCCAAGAAGCGTATGTGTTATCATTTTACAGAAGTACTCTAACTGCATTATTCTTCTTTCTCTTTCTGTAAGTTATATCTGGATCAATAATCATTAGACTCTCAAGATTTCAATTATACTAACAATAAATTCTTGGCTTTAATTATACTCAAGGTGCACTTCCTCTTTGTCCGTAAACAAGCTTTTGAGTGTAGCAGCGTGTCACTAACTAGTGGCTGACATACCTGCTTCGTTATTTCACTGGTAGCTGATAAATTAGAAGAAACTCAAGGATTGCCTGAGCTAACAAGCAGACCAGTAGCAAAATGGACAGGCATGGATTAAGTCCATATCCTGGTTGTAGCTAAAATTCAGTCCTTTAAAAATCTATCACTAAGCACATTTCTAACCTATGCTAAGAGATATTTTTAAAAAATCTATTTTAAAGCAGCTTTTTCATTTTTAACAAAATAATTCTTCCTGCTTTGGAGGCTGGTGCTGTGACCTTCTGCAATTTATCAATCTCTGCACAAAAATCTCTACTGCAAGAAATTAAATGCAGTTGGGGAAATATATTAGTCTGAATCATGAAATGTATACTTTGGGAGCTACAGGTCTTTTTTAAACTGGGAGAGCTTTCTAAATAGCTTTTGCAAATTCCAGAATAACTGCTCTTGACTAACTCCACATACACAGATTTTTGTTCTGGAATAAATGCACCTTGTTCTACTTTAGCTTAATCAACTTTATGATAAACAGGAATAACAGACTAATTAGGAAGTAAGATTGCCCACATATGTAGCTAAGTGGGAGCAGTAATTGCAGTTACATATATCTTTGTTCATTTGAATTGACCTCCAAGGTCAGATAAAAGTAGGATGAAGAAAGCAACAGTAAAATTTATTTGCTATGAAACTGGTACCAGTCTTCAAAGTCGGTGACAATGCCACTGACAAGCTTGCATTTGAATTAAAGCTCAGTCACAGGCCTGGTTAAAGTCCATGGGTGAATTATCTTCATTTCACTAAGTAAACCAGAAGAATTGACTAAATATCCTCCGCTCGTGGATGAAATGGGAAACCATCACCCAAGGGAATGAAGTACACAATACAGCCAGTCAGGCACTAGGGCTAGGCCTGAGCAGACTACAGATCATGGCCAGGCTCGCATGCTGCCCCTAACTAATGTCTCCTGTTGCAGCTCTCACAGTTAGCCCGAGCTTTGGTTTGAGCCAGCAGGGCATTATGCTCTCCCCTATCTAAATGGCTTTGCATTTCTCCTATTTGTATTCACTCTGGTGCTCATCTGAAGAGTAAAAAAGAAAAGATGGAATCAGGCAGCTGGGGGATGGGGAAGAGAGACAGGGAAAGACTGCCTCAGCAAGGTGTTGGATCAGTTTTGCCATGTGGTGGACTCTCACCATTCCTGTCGACAAAGGGACTTCTCTGGGACTGAATGCAAATACAGGAGGTAGAATTTGCCTGGCGGCAGCTGTACCCATTAGTGCATGAGACAGGAAAAGAGAGAGAAACAACAGGGATTATTGCTTTAGGAAGAAGCTGAGGCAGAAAACTTGATTTAACCGCAATAACTCATCAGAAAGGGAGTTAAAACAAGAAAATCGCTCACGGATGCATCTGCCATGCTGCAGAACACAGGACTGTGTGTGTATTCTTCACTCCAAAAGAAATTCTGACTCCTAATACAAACAAGCTGGAAGTACTGCAAATATTGTCTTAACTGTTATGGCCAAAAGAGTCAATGCTTCTCTAACTTATTCACACACCAGCATTGAAAATTAATCTGAAAAAGACACAAAGCAAAGCAACTTTATCCACAGAACATAGGAGAGCAGAGTTTTCAGTGTTACAGCTAAAAAAAGCATAATTCATGGAATGTCCCCCCACACACACATTCCAGCTCACAGAAGCTGAGTGAGGTTGAATAATGACTTTGAGTACACTGCTCTATTTTGTACTCAGGACAGCATTTTCATTGGCATGCTTCAGAAAGAAGAATGTATTTAAAGTGCAGCTAATAGAAAATTTTTAATTTCCAGGTCACAGCGGAATTCACTGGTCACATCAAAGAATGGCATTTTACAAGAAAAACATTTTTAAATTCACACTTGGAAGAGGTTCAGCACTGGTATTTGAGACATTTCTTCATTTAAAAAAACCCAAACTTTGAAGAGCCTCTACTTGAAAAACTAAACATTTTCACAGTGTTTTCACATACCTTATGAGTTTGAAAAAGTTAAGGCTTTCTAGCTTAGCCTCTCGGTTGGTAGCAGCTTCTCTTTTAAACCAGCCATGCTGCAGAACTGAACATGCTCTTCTTTTGGCCAGTTTTCTACCCTTGGCTTTGCCTGCTGCTTCTGCAAGTGAGTTTGTATGTAAACCACAGAAAAAAACAATCTTGCTCCATTTGTATTCCATATGTTTGCCAGGCTAGTGGCCAGAAGAGATCATAAGCAGTTTGTTTTTCAAACCCTAAAACTTGGATAGGCATCGACTGCATCATCACACAGTTATTTTTAGCTTAGAATAATATTTAGAGTTCTCAGGAGTTGTAATTAGCTTTAAAATACTGTGTTTCCTTGATTTTGCTACACATAGAGCCTTAATTTTCAGTAATGGTCCAGCTAATAATTTTCTTCAGTCTTGCGCCTTTAAACTTCAGAGATTCATTAGCCTGATTATTCTTGTTTTATCCCTTGTTCCCCTTTCCTTGGATTATCATGGTTTCTTTACCAGCCTTACTGGAATTGTGTCTATTTCTTAAACATTTCCTCTGTCCGTATCTGAAGAAAGCTTTTAATCTCTCCTCCTCATGTTTTTGCTGAATTGGTGATTATAAATGACATATATGTGTCTCTGAAACTCAGTGCAGGTGTACAACTCCCACTCGGTTCAATATATCCCAGTACTTCCCTACTGCGGTCTTCCTTCCTGTTTTGTCTGTCCCCACTGTTATTTTCCCACTGGATTATTAAGGCAGCACTTTCTGCTTTAATGGCCAGGCAATCCAAGACAGAGGAATAGGTCAGAGTTTCTGAGACCAAATTTCACACATGACCTCTGTTCTGAGGCCAATGAGTATGAGACAAGTAGGAAATCACATGACACTCAAATCTTTGATTTCAAAATAGTGTTCAGTATTGAACTGCAGCCATGAGATGTTCCTAACTGACCAGCCACTGTTCCCCACCCTCAGCTATCACAGTGCTAATGCAGCAAAAGCAAATTGGAGATAAGAAGCTGATGAGAGTAACAACCATCTTTCATCCCAGGCATTTGTAGGGAATGACTGAGTGGCCTTGAAGGAACTCTAAAGTAAAAGCATCTGCAAATCAGCTCAGGAGTCTGAACTATCTGGGTGGAGGACTTTTCTGGGTGTTGCTTCAGGAGGAATTCAGGTATATTTGATAGGATAAAAAAGGCAGGGAAGGAAATTCTAGACACAGCTAGAATAAGTATGCAGTATATAGTTTGTCACCAACACTATATTAAAGTTCCTAGAGAGCAACTGCTAAGGGAAGCCTGTTGAGAAGCACACAATGCTACAGACTTCAGAACTGTCATCATTATGAGACTAAAAATATATCAAAAGCCCTAAGGTTTGGAAGATGTACGTGTCAATAGTTCAACACAACAGAAGTTGTTTCAACTCTCTTAGAGGACCTACTTCCAGAGAAAGGAGTAAAGTCCTCTCACCCGCTCTTCTCAGGAAGACGAAAGGTTTTAACGGGGGACAGGGAAGGGACCTTACTGGCTTAGGGACAGAATCTGTGCAGAAAAACTGACAAAAAAGCAACACTAAGATGTGCAAAGCAATCCCACTTCCACACTCCCTTTACACGAGCAACTCCCCTTAAGAATCTTTTCTGTATTGCAGGGCATATGTGGATGCCAACAAGATCAGCTATGTGAGCAGGAGAGAGAAAAATTCACTCAATCTGTCACATCATCTCCCATCCTTCTCCAAACACTGCATCACCTCTCTAGGATGAGGTGCTATTTTCAGTCTTCTAGTTTTAAGCATATGTTGAGACTGCTTCCAAACACGTTCGTTCTTATCGTTTTCAAGCTTTGCATCTTGGCTGTGGAGGTCTGAAATACTAAATATTAGCAGTCCGGATTCCCCTCGCCTAGCACATGTCAGTGAATCCAATACCTAAGGAAGTATTTCCACTAATTAGGCACACACAAGAGGGTACGCACACAAGAAGTTTGATGGGTTCCAGCTGCCTAGGATTGACAAACATATACACATATATGTACACACACTCTCCTGCTTCTCATATGGGGAGCACATATTATAGCATAGCAAAGGCCTTCGGAACAACAAGCCTGAAAAGTCTTAGTACAATAAATAATATTTTACCTTTTTTTCCCCATTCTATACCTGGAAATGTCACTGTTTTATATTTTACCTGTTTGTACTTGGAAGACTTTGCTTGTTTGATGAGGTTGGTACTTGCTAGAAGCTTGTCCATGTCTCAGTTCCTTCAAGAAAAACGAAAGGCAGAAAAACTTTGAGTAATTTACCATGTTGGTAGAATTAATGCCTTAATTCTCATGTATTCTCTTTAAAAAAGTCTAGCCCATCTGCAAGCGAAACATAGCTGTTTCTAGGGCAAAACACATCAGCCACTAGTGCTAGCAGCACCACATTGCAGTCATGGGAAAAGGAATAAAAACATCCTCTCCTGCTGAAATGGCAGGAGAAATTTCAGGGTCATAGAAGGCAATTACAGGCTTGCAAAATAGCTATGACACCAGGGTAATGTCCTTATCTAGTAAAAAGTAACTGATGGAACTATTCCATAAAACGCCCAGCCAAGTCAGCTGTCTCCAACAGAAGCAAGTTTGGAAGACTTCTTCCCTCAAGATTTATTGACTCCATAAATTGCTTTAACAAAATTAATAAAGCATAACACACTCGTCTGTTTCATTGTGCAGATCTGGGTAAAAAACGGCACTAACATCACATGGTTACTGTATTTCTCTAAGCCAGTTTTATAAGCAAACGAATCTCTCCCAAATATCCACTCCCTGCATAATTACTCAGTGAAACGTTTCCCCCTTGCCACTCCACAGTGACAAAGCAGCACTGGTAAGGGGGCTTTTTCTAACACTCTGTAATGGCAAGACCCTGGCTGTGGTGAGAGAAACTGATATGCTGGCAGCATGGCAGTATCACTCTGATGATATTTAAATATAAGCAAAGACAGGGATTCCAAAGAATAAAAGTGATCTGGAGCCTGGCAGAATTGCTCTACTAGTGTATATTAAAAGAAAAAATACACCAAACTCGATTTAGCTTGGTCAAGAGAAACAGAAGTTGTTGCTTCCACTTGTTGACAGACATGTGACAGCACAAACTTTCATTACAAAAATATGTAGAAATCAGCAAGATGCTAGCTGAGTAAATTGTGTATTATGCCGAGAGAAGTCCTCTGCAATATGAGTAAATATAAAAGAAAAGGCTTGATAGACCTAATTTCAGATTTTAAGGAGAATAACTTGCTCTCCTGCCAGCTTGTTTTCCAGGGCTCTAGATTTTAGCAGAATGGGCAGACCTTATGGCTGATCACCTCCTTCTTTCCCCCCTCTTCAATATACAATACAGGAAAAATCACAAAGTGTATAACAATACACACATTGTTCTTAACTTCAATTTAAGAACAATATAATTCAATTTATTTCCAAAGCATTTGTAGAGAAATAAATGACTGACTCTATCAGTACCAACTTTGAATATTCTCACTGGCTTCTGTATCAGGTTCAGTGTTCCCAGCCTCCTATTCAATGTACACAGCCTCTGTGTACATTTACCACTACCATTCCTTCCACCGTTCGTACTTTTTTCCATGCTACTTTGCCCAAATATCCTTCTCTTGCTTTTTTCCTTCTGCCTTACTTTCTTTGCACTCTGTGCTTAGAACTTTTCCCTTCTTTGTGTGGCAAATAACCGTCTTTTCCTTTCTCCTAAACCACTAAAAAAAACATGTATAAAAAAACAATGAATTTTTATTAGACTTTTCAAAGTAATTTGCTACTCTGTGTCAAAGTACAGTGGTAATGCTCTCGCATTAGTCCATCAGCCAGGTCATTCAGGTCCCAAGACTTCAAAACAGGAATTAAATCAGAGGCTCATAATTAAACAGCAAAAGCTTAAGTGCCAGGCACCTGCAGTTCCCATTGACTGCAAAATAAATGTTTATTATAGAGCATTTTGGAAGTGTCACTACTTTTCTAGGTGACTAAATATCAAATTAGGACATTTGTTTTGGAACCTACAATCCCCAGTTTTTACTGACTTGATTATCCTTATTTGCAGCCTGTTGGACACTGGCTCACCTGTCTCAATTTCAATTACAAGCTTTCCCGTGTTCTACACAAGGCTTGACATACTGACACAATCCCTGACAAGTTATCACTACCAGTTGTTTAATCTTGGAACTGAAGTAGCACATTACTTCAGCACTAAATGAATGAATGAATTGTGAGAACAGCCTGTCTGCTGACCCATGAAAACAATTTAGCTTTCTTTCGGACTGACAAGATTTAAATCTTCAGAGACTCAGATTTTCATCTGCTTTTATTTCCAAAATGAATCAAATTACATAGATGTGTGAGCGGGGAACCAGTTTCTAAATGTGACGCACCCTCCCTCCCAGTAAGATTAAAAATATGAGATTCTTCCCAATACTTAAGCACTTGGTGCATAAGTCAAAGATAAGTATCATTTTTCCTGTGCCACATTCTTCGCTTACTTCTTTTCTAAAGGAAATGCCTGCTGTATCTTGGCTGGAGAGTACAATATAGACAGCGAGTGTTGCCTGTGGAATGATGACCTACAATGAGCGAGAATCCCTAAACAGCAAGGGAAGTGCAAAAGGTGCTGGCGGGCATGTGTTTGAAATTAGTAAGGTCAAACTTTGAAAATGAGAAGACTGCCGAGGATTTCAACAAATTCTTTCTGAATGGTTAAGGAACAACTCCTTTTTCATGTCATCTGACAAACTGATCAAAAAACCACCCCCAAACCGACTAACTTGTCAGTAATAGGAACAAGATGAAGAGGTCAGCAATGGATACTTTTAATGAAAGCCTTAGCTTCTGTGACACATCCACTCGCTGGCCGCACATCTTTGTGAACATATTTTTATCCTACATTCTTGTACAGAGTGCTTACCAGTCTTCTCTGGACTGCTTGTCATCTTGAAGGAATCTGGGGAAGGGAGGCAGAATGAAAAACACAGTTCATAAGTGTAGAATCCAAGACTTAGAGTGCCCTCCATAAGGTTCATTTTGCTTGGGCATTCAATGCAAATTTAAAATTTGTATTTTCAGGGTTCTCTTTCCCTTGTGAACCAATGAAGATCCTGCTTTACCGCTGTTGAACACACTAACACCATCCAGCTATTTATATGACAGCTGTTGAGCTATCAAGACCACCTTCTACCTGGTCCTTGTAGCTCTCATATTTGCATCCCTTGCTACCCCAGGGAACAATGCAAAATTAAGACAGGAAACCAAAACAAAAGAACCAGATCCCCCATTTACTGCTGTAAGTACTACAGTACCTGGCCTTCGCAGCTCTCATAGGAATGGGTTCTAAATCTCCTGGTGTCCCTGAATAGCTTTTACCCCAGGCGAGTTCAGGCCATTGGTGAGCAGTCATCTGCACTCCCCAAAAGCCTGAAAAGCTACATCATCTGCATATGAGCTTGCAGCAGATACCCAGGACTGGAAAGGACTTTCTGGGCCACACAGTCCATTCTCATGCTACTGCAGACACCACATCATCTAAAGCCCATGTTACTTCCAATGTTTGCCTTTGACAAAAGGCCATCCACAGGCATTACCTTTCTAACACAAAGAATCAGTATAGAGTAAGACCTATATATCAAGGCATCCTGGGGAGAAAAATGACCACCTGGTTTGGATACAGAACTCCTATTTAGGTTAGCAGGGATGTCCTGGTTTTGGCTGGGACAGAATTAACTCTCTTCTTAGTAGCTGGTACAGTGCTGTGTTTTGGATTTAGTGTGAGAATGATGTTGATAACACTCTGATGTTTTAGTTGTCGCTAAGTAGTGCTTATCTTAAGCCAAGGACTTTTCAGTTTCCCATGCTCTGCCAGCAAGCAGGTGTGCAAGAAGCTGGGAGGGAGCATAGCCAGGGCAGCTGACCTGAACTAGCCAAAGGGGTATTCCATACCATGGAATGTCATGCCCAGTATATAAACTGGGGGGAGTTGGCTGGGAGGCACGGATCGCGGCTCTGGCATCGGTCAGCGGGTGGTGAACAATTGCATTGTGCATCACTGGTTTTTTTTCTTCCCCTCCCCCTTCCTTTTTTTGTTATATTCCTTTTCATTACTATTATTATATTTCATTATTACTATTGTTAGTATTATATTTTACTTCAGTTATTAAACTGTTCTTATCTCAACCCACGAGTTTTACTTTTTTTTCCTTCCCTCCTCCTCACCCCACTGGGAGTGGGGAGGGGGAAGCGGCTGCGTGGTGCTTAGTTGCTGACTGGGGTTAAACCACGACAAGGGACTAGGGAGAACTGCTTACATCAGTGTTCTTATGACTCTCCCCTCCCTTTGGTGACAGCAGATTGTTCATCTTGAATTTCTCTGGTTCCAACTGGGAATAGTCCCAGTTAGTGTAGCTTCTTGGGGTTGGTAGCGTGCCTAAGCGGAGAGAAAGAAGGAAAGGTGAAAGAACATGGAAAAGAATACTTAGCACTTTTCTCCCACCTTCATAGTGTGCTATGCACACTAAGCTTCACAGTATCTCATGATGCAGTTCGCTTGTTTGTATGGACACAGCACAGTTGACGTTCATCTAAGGCATGAGATAAAATAAGCTTGGAAGGGGATTTAGAATGCAGGCCCTGTTTGCTCTCCCTTATAAACAACATGGCAGGGCAGCCCGAAGGCCGGACATCTTGTCTCCAGCAGCTGTCAGCTGTGGAGAGTTACAACAGAGAGTAAGAAACCGAACCATACTGAGAGATCCTTTCCCTGGTATAGCCTCCCTGCATCCGCTCATCAGGAATCTACAGACTGGAGGTTTAATATTTAATCATTTCCTGGAAAGGACATCTTAAGTGACCCACAGAAACAGATGACTGTGAAAGTAAGAGACAAAGAGAAGAATGAAAAGACAGACATGGAAGCAAGCAAGGAGTAGCCAGGTAATAACAGAATGAGCAGAGCTTAACACAAGCTTTCACTGCTGTGTGGACTGCATGTGTCCTCTGAACCTTCGGTCTCCCGCTCACCAAGGACAGCCGCGTGGCAAACTCTGTCAGGGAGTGATGGATTCTGTCCAGAGCACGTGAGCGGCTGAACTGCCTGCGTATTTGCTTAAACTCTCTAAGGTGAACAGCGTGGCTGGAATGGTGAACAATGATTGGAAAACGTCTTCAGAGGCCTGGGAACTTCGTATACAACATCATGGCTTCATATACACTTCCTCTGTTTCTTAGAGCAGAGGATACATGTTTTACACATTAGTACGTATGAGAAAGGCCCAAGTAAAAAATGTAAACGTGCAGAACGTGTATGTGTGAATTCAGGGAAGGAGGGCAGAAACTGAGTTTGAAAGACAAGGGATAACTCAATTTGCAGCCTACAGCTTGCACAAGCCGTATTTCCTGACAGGAGCAGAACTACTCTCACCTATCATCCATTCTGAAATTGCATTGCAAAGCTGTGTCTTGGACTCATCAGTACCAAAACATGATCTTGGGAAACCAGAACAGAAGCAGATATACAAGGCTTGACTCAGCAGTGAAGAGAAAAAACTAGGGTTTAAGGAAAGAAAAATGACAACTCCATATACTTTCTCGTTCAGAGATCACGGACGTACTGTTCTTTTGAATAACAAAGTCTACATTTCAGCCAAAGCAATAACTGCAGCTTTGAAGAGCCAGTAATTAAGCAAAGAAGTGCACAATTTGGCAAAAAAAGGATAAAAACATTTCTCCTTCCCCCTTTCTTTAAAGAAGGTCACGTTAGCGTAAGAGAACAATCAGACAGTTAGTGCAGATATTTAGAACTTTTAGGAGACAATAAAAGCCTGCTGTGAAAAGTGAAAGAAAATTAAGAACCTGAGAACAAGTAAATAATTAAGAGAGAACACAGAGGTGAATTAGGTGAAGTCATATTTGTTGGGTAAAAGACAGAGGGCAGACATGAGTGACTAGAAATCAAAACCATGCTTTACCCCATTTTATTATTTGCTTGTGTTATTAAGAGCTTTACTATCCAGAAGACAAAGGCATGAACTTTCCTGGCTATCGCTCGGCGATTCAATGCAGGGATACCACCCGTGACACCCCAGCATCCTCAAAAGTTACAGTACAACTGATGGTTGGATATTAGGATTCCTGCAATAATTAATTTATAGATGCCTGCACAGCACTCCAAAACTCTCTATTTGTAGGATAAGTATTAGTTTCAGATTACTCCTGTGGGGATGGGTTTCTCCATCTCATTTCACTGTCCTCGTGTTTTCTTTGCCTAGCTATAAGCACTTTCATGAGGGCCTCCTGGTGGTGGAATCTGCGACAGACAAGCAGGAGGAAAGCATAATGCTTTGCAAAGCTGTGAAACAGCTGTTCTTCTATCTCTTGAGTTGGCTGTAATGAAAAGAAGAAACAAAGAGAGAAAAAGAGGTGTCTGCTTTGTCAATAAAATATAGGTGAGATATTTAATATCTAGGATACTAAAAGAAGGGACATCATTAACTGCAGAGCACCGAGGCGACAGGAATTATCTCACCTCTGAAGAAATTAATTGGGCGTGCAATTAATTTCAATATGCCAAAAAAATTTTATTTTATAGGTTTTAAACTCAGTCTCATTTAGCCCACCAGGCAATGGAGCAAGTTTCAAGCAGCAATAATTACAATAAATATTCTCTTTGACATCAGAGTAGGCCTAGAGTAAGTCTACTGAATTCACCAGTCAGTGGGGTTTCCCTATAATTATTGATATAACAGAGAACGATAATAATCCAGCAGTCTATATGAAAAAAGGCAAGAGAAACACTATGTAGTTAAAAGTGGCTCTGAGACCATCTAAGCTATAGATTCTGTATTGCTTGTGAACTGAAAAAAGCTGAAGAAGATGCTCCAAATTAGGCCACCAAGAACAGCTTGGGTCTATTCCAAAATTTCCACATTGTCATGTGCTACAACCCTATCTTTGTCCTGTCACTCTCTCAGCCTTCCACCAGCGTTCCCAAAGATGTCTTCATAAAAAGATACGCAGTTTCCTTACACGATGACTGTAATATGCAGGTTCTTCACCGTTTAATGAGCTTTTGCAGATCCTAAGTGATATCTCTAGTTATTGGACTGGGAGAGCATGTGTGCACTAGGTGCTCGCTTCCCCACAAAGTGACAGGCACAGAAGAATGCACAGTGCTATACCATAATGCTTTTAACATCACTTAAAATCATACATCAAGCTACCCGCTGGCAGGAGAACAATGCAATATATTGGGAGGCAATCCTAGAAACAGCAATGGTCGGCTCTTCTCTCAGTATCTACCTGATGTAAGTGGAGAAAAAACGATGAAAAGCTACTGCCAGAATAGCCTGGGAGGTTGGTGCAGCAAGGAAATTCCACAGCATTTTTCGAGGAAATGGAGTCTGGCAAGAAATGAAGTTTAGTAAAGCCATGCAAAAGAAGAAAGATTCCTGAAGCAAATCACACCAAGAAACCAGACACTGAACCTCTTTCTCTTGCTCTCAAACTTCAAGAGCAGCTTTCTGAACTCTCATTCAGAAGCCCTACCAACTGTGAAGCTATTCACACACATATTAGCATCCGTGCACACAGCAATCGGGCACACAGAAGTATGCATTCACCTCACATGCCAAGGTGGTGGGGATGGGCTGCCTGGCTTTCTCCTAGTCTGCCTCGGAGAAAGAGGCTGTCAGAGATTGTCTCCGTCAGAGAATCACTGTGAGACCCTGGATAAATGAGACAGTTTAGTTTTACAATAATTATAATGTATTACTACAATACTCATCCTGCTTGGTGCAAGGAGAACTCAAGGGCACAACTGTGCTGAAACATACAGGTTTCTTCTAGGAAGGTGAACTGGCGGGGCACGTCCTGACCAGAGCTTCTTAACATCTGTTTTTTCCCCCCTCAATAACAAGCCCCTTAAGTATTTATAAAGGAAATATATGTGCCTTTGCCTTTGAGCATCTCAGGGAGATGCTTCTCTCATCTGGAGCTCTTCAGGTCTGAGTATGTGTTTGGAAACTCAAAACTTTTCAGTGCATTTAACAACTAAAAAAAAAAGAAAGCGAGTGTTAAGAGCTCAGTTCCTCACTAACCTGTATGGTCTTTGACTTTTATAAGCACCTAGGTTACCGACAGTTTTTTTCAGTTCAAAATTGTAATTCTACATTCTCCCAGCTTTTCTTCCAAGGTTCTCGCCCTCATTTAACTTCTGGCCCTTCTTCTTTTCATCTTTCTTATCCAATATATGTGCGCACACATATATGGATGTTAAATGCTGATAGGAGCCACAACTACTTCACAAAGCCCTTGTTCAGAACTGGAAGTTTTTGTTCTACTTTTAAGGGTGTTGGTTCCCCCCTCCTGCCCCCGTAATCCCTTATTTAAAAAAAAAAAAAAATAAAAAAAAAAAATCACTGATTTCCAGTGCACAGACTCTAGTACATGGGGTCAGAAGGCCTGTTTTTATAGCATGTGTCCTGCAAGAATCAGATATCGCTTAACTGGACTACCAGAAGATACTGCAGGACCAGAGATTTTTCTTGTCTATAATCACCAGGTTGGTACTGTGGTATCTTTCCAGTTCTCATTCCAAGTGAGCAAATTTCTGGTTCATTTCAGGCAGGGTGCCAATTAAGCACTCTGAGAAGGAAAGATTGTTAAGTAACTTTTTTGTGGAGTATTAATACATCTACAAACCAAATTCAAAGGTTGGTGATTCTCTTATTTTCTCCTCCCTTTCCTGGCACTTCTGTTTATCTGCCTGCCCTTCCCCCCTCTTTTTTTTTTTTTCTTTTGTTCCTTTTCTTTATTGTTCCCCTTTAACTAAAGTCAGCAACCTAATATCTCATTAATCTAAAATTTTCAGGAAAGCCTCACAAAGTCCTCAACAGAAGCTTTTCTAACAATGAAGCAATTAATTTCAGATGACTAAATTCTAACAGATTGGAGAATTATGTTAAAATTTAGAAAAGGAGTGGTATTTTGCCTCTGCAATATAAAAATATTGGTGATATATGCTACATACCCCTGCCGTTCATTCAAAATATTATCCAAACCAACTACCAAAGCCACCTCCCATGGAATACCAGCCAGCCAGTAACACAGTAAAACTAAATTTATCCCATCATGTGCTGAGAAGAGAGGACTTTGCAACATGCGCAGAAAACCAGGACACTGGGACTGCTTCAGAGGACAGCTGATTAAGGAACTGCCTGCCCTTCTTTCTCCAACTTCTAACCCATCATTCCCTGAACTCGTGCGGTCCAGGACCCCAGACCTTCTCCACTTCTCCCAAGTTCCCAAGCAAGGAGGGATTCTCTGCCCCTTGGCGTTTCGTCCCTTATCTGCAAAAAACAATTTAAAAAATGTCTTCCAACCAATTCAAGCATTTTAGGAATCAGCGGGCAGAACATCGCAAGTTTGATGCAGCCCGACCATGAGAAAAGCCCCATCTCCACAGCACCAGCTCCTCCGCGCTCCCCGCTCTCCACCACAGCCAGCGGGTCCGAGGGGAGGCCCGGGGGCTGGAGCGGGGCGCTGAGCCGGGACGGCAAGAGGCCGCCGAGGCTACCCGAAAGCCCGTCAGCCAGGCCCTCCGGCGCGGCCTCCCTCGCCCGCTCCCGAGGCGGCAGCCCCGGAGCATCCCCCGCGGCCATCCTCCTCACGGCAGCTGCCGGCCCCGCGCCGCCCAGGCCTGAGGGCCGCCGCCGACCAGACGCCGCGGCGGCAGCGGGGAGGAGCGGCGGAGCCCCGCCGTCGCCATGACAACGCAACGGCCGCAAACCGCTCCCGGGGCACGCGGCAGCGGCGGCTGAGCCCACCGGCGCGGTGACGGACGGGGAGCGCCGGGAGCAGGCGCGGCTCGCCAGAGAGGTGCTCTTCCTCCCCGCCCCCCCCGTAATTAAGGCGAACCCCGATGGAACAGCCTGGCCTAGCCGCCCCCGCACCGCGGGGCTGACCCTACCACTCTGGGGCGGGGGGTGGGGGGGTGTTCCTCATCTGCCCTCGCCGAACCCGCTGGTTTCGCCAGTGAGATGCCGGGAGGGAAAAGAGAACGAGGGACCATCCCGGTGGCGGTCCGTGCGGGGAATAACGCTCCCCGGTTCTCCCCTCTCTTCTCCTCAGCGCTCCGGTTGGGTGGTACGGCCCGTGTGCTCCCCCCCCCCCCCCCCCCGGTGCTGGTCCGCGTGGCGCGGGGGATAGCTGCCGAGTGCGCCTGCGCGGGCGGCGGCGGAGAGGGTGCGAGAGGAGGGGGCGCGGCGGCGCCGGGCGCAGGTCAGGGTGGGGGGGGCCTCGCTTCGCGCTTACGGTGGTGCTGGGGGGGGGGAGGAGGTGTGTGACGTCAGGGGCGGCCTCACGTCGTTTGTCGTCGTCGTCGTCCCCCCCGGTCACGTGGCGGCGGAGGTGCGAGGGGAGCCGCATGCCGGCGGGGAGGGGCGCGGTCCTGTCAGAGCCACGGCGGCGGGTGGGCCAGGCACCCTGCCAGCCCCCTCATCCCCCCCGCCCCAACCGCCATTTAACCCTTTCCGAAGGGGGGGTGGTGCATAGCGTGAGGAGAACGGGTGCGGGGTCTGGTTTTAGGTGGAAAACGGACAACGTCGGTGGAAGTGCCGGAAAACGGGCCGCCGGAGGAAACCCCGTCCCCGCCGACGCGGCCATCTTGTGACGTCGCTGCTTCTGGCCTACGGCCTCGGACCGGCCGCGTCCCTCCTGCTCGGGGAGCAGCGTGAGGCCGTCGGGAGCGCCCCGTACACCCAGCCAGCCGTGCGCGATGCCTCTCTTCGGGAACACCTTCAGTCCGAAGAAGACCCCCCCCAGGAAATGCGCCTCTCTCTCCAACCTGCACTTGGTGAGTCCCGGCGCCCGTGGCTTGCCTGCGGGAACGCTTGCTCGGTGGCAAGCGGTGGGTGGCTCCTGCTGTGAGTGCCGTAACCCTTACAAGAGCTCCCAGCTGTGCCTCTTTCCTCCTGCCTTGCGGCACCATTTCTGATCACAGGTGACCATATACAAAGGTAGAAATGGAATAGCTCAGGGAAGGATCATCATCACCACAGCCACAGTCCAGAACTGTTTCACCTAAAACTTCTCACCAATGGTCTCTAAGCCCAGGGAGATGAGTGTATGTTTGGGCGGGAGAATGTGGAGGCATGGTAGTGAGAGGAGCTGGTCCTCTGCTGCAGCGGTACATGACTAAAGGTAGGGTTTCAGGCTCCAGGGCCAGTCGGACCAGCAGCTTCCATTGGAATCCCAGTCGCTAAGAAATGGGAGACCAGGGGGTGGCTTTGGATTTCTGTAAAATGCTGAGTGTGATCTTCTCCCTGCAGCTGGATAGATCGACCCGTGAGATTGAGCTGGGCTTGGAGTATGGCATTCCCACCATGAACCTCGCTGGCCAGAGCCTCAAGTTTGAAAATGGCCAGTGGGTGGCAGGTAGAGCGCAGCTCAGCTTGCTTTGATCTGAAGCAGCCACAGGTTGGCTGACAATCCGTATTTTGACCTCTATCTTGCCTTCCAGAATCAGGAAGCTTCACGGGGGATCGCAGGGAAATGCAGCGCTTGCGCAAGCGAAACCAGCAGCTAGAGGAAGAAAACAACCTCCTTCGGCTGAAAGTGGATATTCTGCTGGACATGGTGAGTCTTTGCCCAGCTGCCACCTGCCCGCAGCAGCGGAAATGCCCAAGCGGAGGGTGCTGGGACCGCCCAAGGAGGCCGTTCACGCCACACCCCGCTCTTTCTGCTTTACCTTGCTACGCAAGACAACTGTAACGGCAGAGTGACTGTGGGAGTACAGTCTGATCCCCTCTGCGAGAAGAGGGGAAGGTTCCCCCCGCAGCAGAGCTTGGCTTTCGTCAACACTGTGACTGATTAGAGAGGAGCCCCTGCAAGTGCCATGTCTCCTCTTTCCCTTTCTGCACGGAGTACGGCATTTTTCTCGCCCCTCTGGCCTCTGCCCTAACTGTGAAACTAAGTTGCAGCCGCCCTTTCTG
This sequence comes from Gymnogyps californianus, assembly GCF_018139145.2. Lineage (NCBI taxonomy): Eukaryota > Metazoa > Chordata > Aves > Accipitriformes > Cathartidae > Gymnogyps > Gymnogyps californianus. The sequence goes on from NC_059471.1 coordinate 161,564,644, forward strand.
GTCACAGAAGATTAAAGCTTCCGTCTGCTGTGACAAGTGGTGCGGCATCTATTCTATGTGTAAACCTATGGATGAAAGAATTCCCAAGCCCTAAAGAAACCGAAATTCAACCTTACCCAGAGATCACAGCTTTCAGGCTTAAAATCTGGAGGCATTTTCAGTGAAATTAGAATACATGTGTATTCTCAGTCTTTTGAGTGACTTAGCCTTTATGTCGGTCTCAACAAATACTTATTCCTTCATCGTTTTCCTTCCTTACGTTCTTCCCGTGTTTTAAAACTGGTCAAGCGGCTTTTGAGGCTGGAGCACTTAGCGCAAGCCCCAGCTGCTCCCCAGGTTTTCCGGGCGATCTCGGTGAAGCGCGAAATCTCCGCTTCCCTCTCGCCCGAACGGGGACACGTTCCCTCGCGCGGGTGCCGGCCTGTGGCTGTAAACCTCGGTGACGTCTCTGCGAAGGTGGTGCCGCAAAATCGGAAAAGCTTCCGAGGCGCAAACGCCTGCGCTGCCGCGACACGAGGCGCCTCTCCAGAGGGAGAGCGATCTCTGATCCCTTCTAAGGGGCTTTCGCGTCCGAGGTTTGCGGTGGGCTGCGAGGTCGCAGGTCCGGCGTTAGCCCCGCAGCCGTACGAGATGGAGGTTGGAGGCGTAGCTCACTCTTGTCGTCGTCCGCTGTGTGTTGCAGCTCTCCGAGACCACAGCCGAGTCCCACCTGATGGAGAAGGAGCTGGAAGAACTGAAGAACCACAGCCGGAGGAGGAAGTGAAGAAGAAGAAGAGGTGGCTGGAGGATGGGGGTAGCGAGGGGGCTGGCGCCAAGTCACGGCTGCCCCTGCGCGCTCAGGGACGCCGGGGCCGGCTTGGGCCTCCTCGCCGTGTTGGTACTGTGCGTAGGTACTTCGTTCCGCGGGACCGTGAGTCACAAGATGCCTCCGGTATTGCGTGGTGCTGTAGGTACCGCGTAACGGCTGGTTCGGCACCCCAACAAGTCACGCTGCGACACCGTTAATTAACATTCACGTTTTTTCTCAGAGCACTTTACCTTGCTACCCTTCCTCGCCGCAGCCCAGCGGTAGGTACCCTCTTTCCTAAGGCAGCCTGACAACAGGCGGTGGAGAAGATCCGCCTCTGGGTGGGCCCCTCTCTGCCTGCTGTGCTTAAAAACGCAGGGAGACCCCCACCCCCCCCAAATCTGTCCCCTCGGGGGAGCCTGCGGGGGCTTGTGCGAGCTTCACCCCTTGCCTTTGGCGAGCAGGATGCTGGAGGTGCTGGTTCTCAAGGGTTTTGCATATTTTACATAAAAATTTACGTTTCAAACCAGAGCCTACGGGTGTTTGTTATGTAAAGGGTCGTGCTGTGAGCTGGGGGGGGGACGGGACGGGGGGGAACCGGGACGGGGACCGGGGCCGGCGGGCTCCCCGGGGGCGCCCCGCGGAGGGAGGCGGACGGCGCTCCTCCCGGCCGCCAGGGGCCGCTGCCTCCCCCAAGCCCCGGCGGCGGGAGGACCGCCCCGCTTCCGGCGGCGCTCCGTCCGCCGTTCCGCTTCCGCTGGCTCGCCGCCCCTTCCGTCCCTGGCTGGTGGTGATGGCTGCCGCTGCGTCCCTGTCTCCGGAGGAGCTGCTGCCCAAGGGCGGCTCGGGCAAGGCCGAGGAGCTGGAGGACGAGCTGGAGGAGGAGGACGACGACGAGGAGGTAGCGGGGCGGCTGGCGGCGGGCCGGGCCGGGCTGGGCCGGGCCGAGGGGGCCGGGCCGGGCGGGGTGACCCCGGCGGGCGCGCAGGGTCGGGGTGGGCCTGACGCCGTGCGTGCCGCCCGCAGCTGGACGAGACGCTGGCGGAGCGGCTGTGGGGGCTGACGGAGATGTTCCCCGAGAGCGTCCGCTCGGCGGCCGGAGCCACCTTTGACCTGTCGCTGACGGTAGCGCAGAAGATGTACAGGTGAGGGAGCGGCGGGGCGGGCCGGGCGGGAGTCCTTCGGGAGCGGGTCCCGGTGGGTGCGGGGTGGCTCCGCCGGCTCCCGCTGCGGCTTTGGCCGCTGGTAGCGCAGTGCGGGGCGGGCGGGGAGCGGCAGGGCCGCGGTCTTTGTTTCTCGGCGGCCTGGGCAAAGCCGGGTGGGGAGGCCGGGGGGAAGGTGCCACCTCGGGCTTGGGGAGTGGAACTGGGGGAAGGCTTTTGTCCGAGGCACAGAAAGGAAACACGGGAGAAGCCTAGCGCCTGTAAGAAGCAGCTGAGGAACCGATTCTTATTGCTAATGTGCTTTCTTCTCCCTAGATTCTCCAGGGCAGCTCTGTGGATTGGGACCACCTCCTTCATGATTCTGGTTCTTCCTGTCGTCTTCGAAACGGAAAAACTGCAGATGGAGCAGCAGCAGCAGCTGCAGCAGCGACAGGTGAGGCAGGAGCGCCCCAGCCCTCTCTCCTGGCCCTTCACAGTCAGCTCAGGGTGCCTGCACCTCCTCCCAGTTACCAGCTGTTGAAGGAGCTTAGGGAACAGAGTGCAGTCTGTTACACATTGTGGCCTCGTTCATCCCACCAGATGCTCTGGTTGGACGTTCCAATGGGATGATCCTGCCGATTCCCAGTAACAGGCTGGCAGCAAACTCTGGCAAACACAGCCTGGCTTTCACTGGGCCGAAATACGCAGCGAGGGCTGCACGCAGGCCTGACGCAGCGACGTCCAAACCCGCCCCGTTCGCATTTGGCGTGGTCGAGCATTAAACTCGGTTGTCATAGCGGGGGAGGGACCGACATTGCAAAATGCTGCTGGTGCCTTCGGCGCCCCGCCGAGTAGCTGCGGGAGGGGAAGGGAGGGGAGGGCAGCGTGCGGCAGCCGTCCTGCGTCCTCGCAGCCCCTCAACTGACCGCTTTCCTTCCAGATCCTCCTCGGACCCAACACGGGGCTCTCGGGGGGAATGCCAGGGGCCCTGCCTCCGCTGTCTGGAAAAATCTGATTTGCGGAAGCTGCGTTGGATTCGTATCGTGTGGGAAGACCTTGAGATTATGATATATTGAACTGTTGATTTGTTGGGTCAGGGCATTTTTTTTTTTTCTCCTCGTTTGTTTGTTTTTATTTTTGGTTCTCCTTTGGGACATTGACCTGTTCATAACGAGGTGGGGAAGCCCCCCCTTTGGACCTGATGGTGGCTCCTGTCCGCATCCTCCCCCCGTAGAAGTCGTGAGTCTTTCCTTTTATTCAATCAGTACACCATAACCAGTTACAGACTTGAACCAGGGGAGTTTCCTCTTCCAGCCTCCTGGTGCCTCCCCCTGCCCCAAAACCACCGTGGGGCACAGGTCAGGCTTCGAAAGGCGGCAGTCAAACAAAAACGAATCCTTTCCTGGCTGACTCGGAGCCGAAGGACACTGGTGACAGGAGGAGGAGTGACTTTCCCAGCAGGCGAAGCAAAGGAAGGAGGGGTGCGGGTAGCCGTACCCCATGGAAAACACTCTCGGGGAAGACGCGTCTGCAAAAATACTTCTACTGCAACTTTGTGTGTGCGCGCGTGAGAACTGAGGGAGCGGCAGGCCAGGTTCGAGACTATCAATCACGTCCGCACTGATCCTCTGCCTCATAAAGTAGAGCTTCGGATACCGGCTGCGTATTTTTTTGTATTGAATATTAAATAAATCCAACCCGAGCAGTGTGGTTTTAACAGGCGCCCTTTAGGGAGGCTCAGTTCTTTCAGAGCTGTCGGTGGCTTTGCGGGCAGAGACCCTTCCCTTTCATGCAGTGGGGGAAGGGACAGACACGATGCTTTTGTCACCCTCAGATGGCTGAGAAAGCTTTGCATGGCTTAAGGGAGTTCTCAGAGAGGTGATCCTACCTCAGCACCAGTGACTGACTTTCAAGGCTCTTAACTCACAGAAAGGTTGCAGTTTTATAACCAAAGAAAAAAAAAAAAACATTTATTTTTCCTTTACATACTTTGTTACAGAACAATTCAATTGAACATACAGAAGTGATAGGACATTTATATGGAAACATTTTTTTTTTCCATTTTTAATATTTGGTTAAACAAAATACATCTCTGTAAACAAACCCAAGACGAGGCTCTAACAAAACCAAACAAGCAAGAAAACAAACACGGGCTTCCCCACTCCCAAGCGGTGGGACTGGACCAGCTTGCCCGTCCTCGGGCACAGCAGCCTCGCCTCCCGCAGGGGTGTGATCATACACTTCCCCTTTACCTGAGCAGCTGGATCACACCGTTTCCCCCTCCCCCCCGCCCCATGGGAAAGGAGCTGACACGCAAGGAGAGGAAAGTAGCCCCAAAATATTTTAAAACATCTTTGCATATTGTGCACTGATCCGTTGGCTTGCAGTTTCCATGCAAACAGGGTTTCTCCAAAGTGCGACTTTAATCAGCATAGAAAACGTTGCTGCTGAGATTTTTTTTTTTCCCCCCCTCTTGAAGAAATGGCTTCAAGTCATGAGCAGAATGCCTGCAGGCTGCGCATCCTGCCTGTAAAGTGTTTAAAAACTCTGCCAGCTGGTATCGGTCATTGGAATGTGTTACGAAATAAGACTTTTTATAGAAACGCTGGGTCTTTAAAACATAAGAGCCATTTGCCCTCGACTGCGGGAGGCTGTGCTCAAAAGACTGCAAAATGGTGCTTGCCAGATGTCCGGGGGTCGGTGAACAGCATCGTCCCATCGTCATGTGGCCACTGTTCTCTGTTAGGAAGGTGCGATTTTGGTGGTCTCTCAGCTTCGAGCACCCGCTCGCGCGTTTGCAGAGCTCTCGAGAAAAAAAAGTAACTGAGAAAAGGTAGTTACAACCCCTCCTTTCGCGAGCTCAAACACCAGCAATGAGACTTCCCTGCACGATGGAGCGGGATCCTTCAAGCTCCATCACGTCCCAGAGATTGCTGTTTAACCAAGACATCCCACGTGTAAAGGCGGGAAGCAAACAGCAGCTCAGCCAGGAAGCGCTAAACACAACGAAGTCTGTTCCAAATTCAGCGTTTCCTCCTCCTGCTGCAGAAGGCATGACTGAGCTACAGCTCACCCAGGTGACCGGGAAACAGCCGGTGGAGATTCCTCTTAGCGTCTCCACGTCTAGTCACTCTTCCCCGCAGAAAGGAGGGGAGGAAAAAGCGATTTGTCCATTAATGGAATGTTTGTCGGCCAACGCTAAAAGAGAGGTTGGTTCAACTAGCAGGCCAGGGTCTCTCTAATGCCCGAAGGTTCTGGTGGACCCTCCGCATCACCAACGTTATTGGCTAGTAACTATAAAAAGGGCAAAAACTGACTCTTATGAAGGCTTCCCTCCTCAGCTGATTTTTTTCTTTGTAACTTTACCTCTTTCTGGAACGTTTCGCATGACATTCGTGACTGTGGGCTAGACTTCTGGAAAGAGGAAAATAAAAGGGAATGAATTCCTCTCAAAACCCCTTCAGTTTTATTCCTCTCTCCAATCAGCCCCTAAACTACTGGCTGACCATGCAGAAAACCAAAATAGATGTTAAAAAAGAAAAAAAAAAAAAACAAACAACCACCCAAACAACGTAACACAAAGAAACCCAAGCAGACTACAGCCTCTCTCCAGTCCAGAAACTCGATACTCCTCAATTAGCCTGTGCTTGCTGTTTCCACGTCGCCTTAGCCAGCCACATGCTGCCGAACAACCGCTCGCCACATACATAAATCCCTGGAGACACTGGGGAAGAATCCTCTAGCTACCCGAAGAATTTCTTGAAAGATGACACTGTTTTTATTACTGTTTTCCAATTCCTGGCACAAACCATCCCTAAGAAGCAGAGGGTCATGCTGAGCACCGTACCATTCCTAGTGTTTAAGAGTGTCCTGAGAGACCCTTAGGAATTGCAAACGTCTTCACGACGACTTGTTTTGGAGGGAGAGACTTGTGAAGAGGCGGCAGCATGCTCAGCCCCTGCTCCTCCCCGGCGAGCCCCGGAGGGAGCAGTGTCCCACCACACGCGGCCTTGAAGCATGTGGGGAAAGGGAGGCCAGAGGCTTCCAGACACCCTAGCCCCAAAGCTCGGTTTTAAAGAGCGCAATGCCTTCTAGCTAGCTGAAGGGCACGCAGCTCATCCGCCTTTGCAATTAAAGTGATTGGCTTCCAGTTTCCTCCACTCTGCCCTCAATTCTTCCCCACCCACCACCCCCAATGTCCTACGCTGTTGCCCTATTGCACCAAGGAAGGAAGAGAAGAGCCTAACAAAGGAAATTCCAGATGAGAAGAGTCGGGGCACCCATTATCCAGGTTTCAGGACGTCGGGAGTTCAGTAAAGGGGAAGAGCTGTAGTGGGAGGACAGAGTCGGTCCAGGTCACACGTCAGCTCTCCAGCTCTGATGTGCTTCCACCTCCTCTGGCACCACCAGCAGGAGTTCACAGTTCTTTCCTCTCAGCTGGTGTTTCAAGAATTTCCTACCATAAAGAGAAACAGAAATAAGCGCTACTAAATATAGAACTTGGTCGTCTTCTACAACAACTAAATGCAACTAACTGTGCAAATATGACAAGAAATGGGAGGAAACCCCCACACATGGTCTTTAGTTATTTTCTGACAAAAAAAAAAACCCCAAAAAACTATTAAACTTGCCCCACTAGATTCAACACACCTCTACCCAGAAAATTATCGCACAGATAGACATGATCTTAACCTCAGCAGAGGTTAAGTCTATATAGATGTCACTTTCCAATTTTCCAAGGTGGCAAAAATAGAATTAAAACCAAGTTCAGTTTCTTCAGTTCTCCAAGATCAAGAATCCCACGGTATTTTAAAATAATTCCAATAAATCTGGAATACTTGTGGAAATCCCCCCCATCATTTAGATGTCCTTATCGCAGGTCGTAGCAGCAGCGTACCACCTGGTCATTTGACGTGGTTCTGCAGCCCCTTTCTGCCCATAACCTTTTTCTAATACCAACCTTGGATTACCTCCAATAACTATGAAAGTCAAATCAACGTTTCCTCTGATACCTTTGGGCGCAGATTTCCAGAATTCCCTATACAGGAAGCCCTTACTTATTGCTGAAGAACAGCACATCCGGGATAAGATCCACCAGAAGCTCTGCACAGTAGTTCCAGAACTGTGTTACTTTATCCCAGAAGTTCACAAAAGGCTGACATTGACTTTACCAAGACTTTAATGGCATGGTGGGCTCTGCAAATACCACTCGTGCAATCCCTACCTCAGAACAAGTCTAGTCAAGACAGCAAAGCTGCCAGGAGGCTTTAGAACAGGATGGAATGGAAGCTAAACAGCAACTGAGAGCACGGGAGACTTTACAGTCAAAGCAATTACACCAACCATCTCGTGTTAAGATTAAAGAGGGGAGGGGAGTCAAGCCCGAAGTGCAGCATATGCTTACAGAGGCAAGTGATTCCTAACAAGCAGCCTTCACTGGTGTCAGGGATAAGGCTGCACTTTTAGTCTGGAAAGCCTTTTGTTGGGAACATACACAGAGATCGCTACTAAAGAGGCAAAGGAATGCTGATACTCTCACATTTGAGGAGAGAGCAAGCACATCTTGTTGCAGGTGTCACCCACTAATACCAGACTTGGCCTCTACCTTCATCACTAGTGACAGAGCCAGCCATGTAAGAGATGAAGTCAGGCTCTTCTGAGCTTGCAGAGATCACCACTGCCAAAAGCATTTTCCTAGCTTGGCGCAAACGAGGTATAAATCTAAGTGGAGGCACAAGAACCTTATTACTCTCAAATCTTTGCTATTGAAGGTCAACCATAAATGTTTCAATCACTAACTGTTTAAGGACAGATTCCCCACCTCCAACAGAGAAGGATTTGAGGAGGAACAGGATACAAAAAATCCTACCTGAGCTCGCTTTCACCTCCAATCCACTCGGGCACCTTGAGTTTGGAGTCAAGGTTGTAGTAGGTGCCTCCCACCTCCCGGACGCAGATCCAGTGCTGTCGCTTGAGGGGGAGCTTCAAGGGGCCCCAGCAAAGGCTGGAGGGCAGATTCATGATGAAGCCCATCACGTTAGACAGGGCAATGACGTTAACATCCCTGAAAGAGCACAGAAAACAAGACAGCGATAACATTATATTCTGGTACTTTAACTTCATCTCTTTCTCGTTTTTACAAACAGTGGCCATCTCCAGAATTACACGACTTCTCAGTACCTGCGCTTGTCCCACCAAACCGCCTCGTAGCCTTTGGTCTGAAGCGCTGCCATGATCACGTTCACATCATAGTTTCCGTTTCCCAGCATGCTCTTCTTGTGGGGCGTCACCATGGTGTTGGGAGACAGCCTGCAAGCAGAACAGGAGACTGCTCCAGCAGGTGTTCGCTGAACCTATATTCCACAGCTGGAAGGGGCTACTTGCTGTATAACTTGAAGCCTGTTTTCAGGGTTTTTGTGTTTAAACACAAACTATTCCGCTCCCCCTTATCACTCAACAAAGGGGCTGAGAGGGCTAAATAATGCATTAAGAATAACTTTGATGTACAAAGCCTCCAAAGATCCTAGCTTTGATGTGAAAGAGACCGCAAAGCAGGAAGCTCTTTTTTCCCCCCTTGAACTGGTACTTCTGAAGGATGCTTCAATTATTTTTTCCTCAATTCATGGTTGGAGTAAATGCCAGTTTGCCATTTAGAACAACGGCTACCACAATTTCAAGAGTTCAACAGTCAACACCAGTCTTGAAGACTGGATGAGATAACAAGAGGCAGGGCGGGTTGGCTGCAGAAAATGTTGTTCTCCTCCCTGCCCACCCCCCCGGTAAATGAAAGAAGTATTCAGACACAAAGCTGTGAAGATGTTTGGGAGCTTTCTAAAGCATTGCTGTTGCTATATGATAAAAAACCCTATATCTGTTGATGTAGGTAACTAAACAGATAACCTTGTTGCAAACAAATCTCTTCAGCTTTAACCCATAAACTTGCCTAGACATCACTTGCATTACTACAGCATCTAAAAACCCAGAATCACAGTCCATCATGTTACATCCAAAAATATAAAACAGCCTTTGCACAAATGCAGATAATGGATGCAAGACATAAAACATGGAGACACATGGCAAAAAAGCCAGTTAGTCACTTTAATTGTTTTATGTTTCTTCCCCCAAGAAATTTTGTAAGGCGGGGAAACAACAAGGGTGTGAATTATTATGAAGGTGACAGATGGGCTTCAACAGCTGGAAAAGCAAGCACAGGGGGAAACTGGGAGCAGAGAACAGCAAGGTCATACAACACCAAACCAAAGAAAGTCAAGCCTGAGATCAGTTCTGTTGCGATGAGTTGCTCTTTTGATTGGTAAGGACTCTATTAGCTCTGCTGGCACAAGGTTCAGATGTTTCATATCATCCAAATATCCACATTTCACCTGCCTCTCCCTCATGTCAGCTCTGTCCCCCAAAACTCCTGATGTTCCTGCACGTTTTTTGCTTGACCTTTAGCACAGTGCAAGCTCTGCAGGCATATTTCGTCCAGTGAAAATCCCTCAGCCCTTCTGCATTCCTCCCCTGACAACATAAAGCATTTGACAAGAGGAAGAAAGCAGTGGATCGAGTAGGGAGTTTCAGACCAACCAAGGCTAGAGAGGCTACAGACAGGTAACTTTTTGCATCAGCTGTGAGTTTTCTTGCAGTGGAGCAGACTGCAGCAGAACAGCCTGGGAATTGACTTAACTACAGAAGGGAGAAGAGTCCAAAACAACGTGGTAATAGGAAAAGCTATTAATACCCACCACCGGGCATTTCCAAGTGAGGCAGTGACATTTTCACAGAATCATGGTTTCCAGTCTCCAAAGCTCTGCTGTATTTTACTAATCACAGAGATGTGACTGTAGCTTGCAACAGCTCTTCCAGCATCTCCATAAAGCAAGATCACTTGGCTACAACTAATTCCTCAAGATCATTGCTTCAACCTATTAACTCTGATGAGTACCAGCGAGCTAGGAAAGCCTTCCGATTAACAGAGCCCTTTGGGTTGCACAAGCACCCTCTTGTGGCACTGTTTTCCAGAGAAAGCTTAGTTGAGAGCTGAAAGAACACGTTTATCTTTGTTCCTTCCCATAACTTTCAGAGCCCCAGAAATGAGATGAAGAGGCCAGCAGAGGTGACACGCTCAAAAAACTGGTACCTATGAGCAAACTTTCACTAAGAATCGCCTCAACATCTCTACTCACGCACCCCTAAATAGAGTCCACAATCATCAGCTGAAGGATTCTGATTAGACAAGGAATTAAGTTGCCTGCCCAAAGTTAATTTTTTTTTTTTAAATCTAGACACTAAGCTGAGGAAGACTGAAAAAGTTGGACAGAAATTGAGGTAATAATCCTCCTGAGCTTTCCAAATCAGAAACTTTCATCAACATGTTGTCTTAACACAATGGGCTCCAAGATTCCTGTACGCAGTTGTCTTTCCTAATCAGGTCTCAATACACAGACTCCAGTGAAGCAAAGGTTTTGTTTGTATCTCCATGCAACGTTTGGAACAAGCAATCTTACTTTCTGCAACAAAAGCCAGATGAACATCAAAAAGATATTTCTTGTATTAGAGGAAAGAAGAGAGGAAGGGCTACAAAATCAGAGGGGAGCTTGGACCAAGTTTTGGCATACACTTGAGATGATAATCAGACTACGCTGGCCTTATGCAATGGGATGCAGCAAAAGGGAAACTAATGATTAAGCAATGTGGTTCAATCATTCTTCAAGGGATGTGGTAAAAGCTACAGAAAGCTTAAGCCTATTTGTGATTTCGTTACCTTGTCAACATCGGGTTTAAAAAAAAAAAAACATCACACTTCGCAATGTTTTTGTAGCTTATTAAAAACATTCACCAGTCCTTTATCAGAGTCATCAACACACAGAATATGACTAGACACAGGAAAGACATATGGAAAAGTGATGTATAACGGGCAACTAAATCCACACTTCTTAAAGGCAAGTCAAAGAGCTAGATGCGAGTAGTAACCCAACAGAGATGCACAGGTAGTGGCAATTCTTACACATAGCTTATAGCTCATCCATTTCCGAGAGCAATTTCCACATATATTTCCATGCTACCGTGGGGCTGAATCAATCTGTGTGTCTTGATCCGAATATTAGGATGGAACAATACCAGGTTGGAATCAAAGACAAATTCTCCTTCTAGGACAAGAGGTCCAACAAGATAAACATCCCAGCTCTTTCTGAGAGGTTTCATGCTGCACACTAATTCTCTCTCACCAAACCCAATGAAGGCCAACTAATTAGATCATCACACTCCTTCTACCACATGAACTGCCTTTGTTTGCTTCAGGCCAATAGCAATCCATCTGTGATTAAGATTCTGACAATTGCTGCTGTGGAACAAAACCGTAGCATCTTTACACTGGACAAAGAGTGCCTTGAGCCTGCCGTGGACCAGCTCCACGTCACCAACAGGAATTTTATTTACAACGCTATCGTACATAGCATTTCAATCCGATATTTGCTGTTGTCCATCACCACATTTCTTTTGCCAAAGACAGGCACGCGTTTGATGAGTCAAGCACCAGTTCCATAAATCTGCCGCTTTTCAGGACAGCAGCAACAGGCGCACAGCTCCCTGCTCATCAGCACAGGGTACCGTGACTGCCCCGTCCAACAGTACCTGCATAACTGCTGTCAGGAAGCGCGATTTCCTACCTGTCGCAAACACAAGATGCCGTCAACTGCTGGTAATGGGTATTCAGCCGTAACTTATGCAATGAGTACAACATCCACAGATTGATTATCAGAGGAGACCCCAGTTCCTATTTGATTACTTTGCGTCATCAGCGAAAGGTCATCACAATTTTCAAAGGCATGCTCAGAATTTCCACAAAGCAAACATTTAGCAAAATAGAAGCTATTGTACAGGCCACATTAATAATTTACATTTTTCCCAGTAAAACTAAAAAATGCTTTTATTAATTATTTGAAGCTGCTGGGAAACGTTTAGCAATGCCACAGAAAATGGGGATCTAGCTACTGAAATTAAATCCTGTTTGACAGAGCACACAAAGTCTCGCTGCATGGAAAAAAAAAAACCTCGTAACATTTGAAGAACTTCACTTAACCACTTGAATAAGGAGTCACTCATTTGGCAAAGCTCCTAATTTCCAAAAAACTTAGAAGTGTGGTGGTACTAAATCAAGAAGTTTTTATGATGACCCATTTGTCATTCCTGCCACCTTCACTCTCCCAAGCCAATCCCAAAATCCATTATTAACATCAAGATAACATATCTCCACATAACATAACATCAAGATATTAACATATCAAGATAACAGGAGCAAAAATATGGAAGATGGGTAGAAGATGCATTAAGTTGGGTGGGGGAGAAGACAGCAGTCCAACCACATGACAGCATCTGCAATAAAGCCCTTGGACCCAAAACTGGCAGCCAGAATAGTTTAAGAAACAAGTAAAAAGAGAGAGAATTTCTGCATCGAGAGAGGAAAATAAAAAGGGGGGGTAAAAAAGAAGCTACATTCAGTTCAGAGCAGTGGCATACTCTAAACCCCTCCTTTGCTCTGTTTTTCCCCCCAAATAAGATCTGACAATTCCTCCAAGCAACAGAGGACACGGGGAAGCTAACGCCAGTGCAGAGAGTATCCTACCTCTGAAAAATCTCCTGCAGGGTTTCCCTAGTGAAGGCGTTGCTGTCCTGGAAGACATTGTTGAGGGCATGGAGGGCACACAGCTCCCTACGCTGCTTCTCATGGTAAATGTGCAGTGGTGGTAGCTGAGGTGGCTCTGGTGATTCTGATTTGGTCTTGTCACCTTTCCATGGCACGCAACTCATTTTCTCGCAGGGTGGATGGAGAGTAGGTGGTGAGAAACAAAGGAGGCTGAAGTTTCTTCCTCCACAGTCACAACAGCAGCCCACTGCCCCTTTCTTCTGTAGGCTAGTGCTGCTTCCAGCTCACAAACCCTCCTCTTGTGCTTCAGTTTATTCAGTAATTGCCTCTGATGGCTGGTTTTAAAAACCACATAAAGATCTGCAACATATTTTTCCTCCCTCCTCCCATACCCCATAAAATGTAATACTTCCCTCCCCCCACCCAGAAAAAAAAATTTAAATGTCAAAAGATATGAATCCCCTTAGTCTTAAGGTACCAGCTGGAATTTATCACATCGCTCCTTTTCTTCCATCTCCTTTGGTCTATAGTGCCACTAAAAAGGTACCCAGAGCAGGTAACAAAGAGAGGCCCACCCCCAAAGTGCCAAAGTGGAGAAGATGAAGCCAGCTTCTGGTGCTGCCTATGGGAGCACAGGGTGGTTAAGGACTTATCAGCTGCATTCCTCCATTCCTTTGGGAATGACCGAATCCAGGCAAGAAGATGCCAACAGCTCGGGAAAGGAAACCGCTTCTTGCTAGGCCACAAAAAAACCCAGGTCCAGGCTCCGGGGAAGGCAATTCCTCACAATTCACCCTGCACTCCGACAAAGGGAAGTCTCCATTAGCAATGAGAAGGGGCAGCGCAAAGCCCGTGGGGGCGAGGGGAGGGCAGGCAGCAGGCGGGACCAGCCTCAAGGCCTGCCTCGCACCTTCCCCACCCCGGCCCTCCCCACCCCGCGTTCGCACAACCACCACCACCACCACCCCCCGCCGGGCAGCAGCCGCTTCCCACAGCCAAGGCCCAGCCCCAGCCCACACCCCCGCGCCAGCAGCCCCCCCCCCCCCCCCCCCCCCCCCCAAGCTGAGGAGAGGCCCCCACCTAATCCTCCCCCCCCAACCTCCGCCAGGCAGCCTCCCCGCCCCTCGGGGTTCGCTGCCGGGCCGAGGCGCCCGCCCTTCCCCTCAGGAGGGACGCGAGGACAGCCGCTGGGCCCCGCCGCCGCCTCACCCGCTCCTCAGTCCCGGCCGCCCCACACCGACAGCCGCCCGCGCATGCGCGCCGGGCACCGCTCGCTCCGCTCTTACACACACACACACCACCCCCCCTCCGCCCCGTGACCCCCTCCCCCCGCAGCGCGCGTGCCCCGCGGCCCGCCCCGCACGCGCCGACGTCGCCCGCCCCCGCCCCGTGACGTCAGCGGCCGGCGCGGGTCGGCCCGAGGGGAGAGGCGCGAGGCGGGGCCGCGGCGGGACGGAGTCTCCCGCGCCCCGGGGCTGCAGCGGCGGCGGTGCCCGCCTGAGAACCGCAGCCGGCTTTTCGGTTCGCCCCCGAAACGTCCCGGGAGCCAGCAGCGCGGCGCGGACGCGGGCCGCGGCGCGGCTCGCGGGCTTCGTGCCCGGAGCGGGGCAGGCAGCCGGCTGGGTTTGCTGCCGGGGCGCGGGCCGGGCTCGGCGGGGGAAGGCACGGCGTGCAGCTTGCGGCGGGCAGGGTTCGTTCCCGGCCCTGCGGCTGATGTGCTGCGTACCCTTAGGCGAGTTAATTTTCCTGCGCTTCAATTCCCCTTCTCTTCTCGCCTGCTTAATTAATAAGAGCGTCGAGTCTCACGCTGTGATAAATAAGCCGGGACAACTGAAGTGGTTTACCGCCTGGTGAATAAACATAAACCCTCCCCGGCTTCGCTTCGTGCCAAGCTGGAGCTTGTGGCGGTGGAGGAGCGGATGCGTGACCCGGCGGAGGAACAGGGCGGACAGCTTCCCCCGCCGGCCTGCCCGCCGCTTCGGGGTCGCCTGCCAGCCCGCAAAAACCCTCAGCGGGCGAGATCTTCTTCCCTTGGCGCTGGTGTCCCGCCGGCGGCCCCCGCGGGCCTGCCCCTCACGGTCTGAGCACCGCGGGCTCCTATGGCGAGCAAGCGGGGCGGCGTAGGGGCTTTCTGTCAGGAGCCCAGGGCCTGAGGGGGCGGTGGGCCCCTTTGCCGACCCCGGGAGCTGCCGGCACGCCGGGTCCCCGACGCCCGGGCTGCTCGGCGGCGCCCGCCACCTCAGCGGAGCACCCGGCCGGGACAACCGGGCCCGCGCCTTGAAGGGACACCCGGCGGCGCTCCCTCCCCGTTCCATTGGCTTACACAACTGCCCGTGAAAAATCTCCTCTTTCTCATTGGCTAGCCCGAGAGAGTACCCACCCACCAGGGCGGGCACTGCCCATCTGTGGCAGCAGCTTAGTCCCACCCAGTCGCTCGAGTCTTGTTATCCGATTGGCCTTTAGGGTTGTTTGTCACAAGGGCCAGCTTTCCTATTGGGTAGAAAGCACCGGACACGTCGAGCGGGCTCTGTTGTGTGTGTATATGTAGAAAACAAGTCGAGCTGGCAGTGGTTCTCCCATTGGCTTCGCGCGCTTCTGGGGGGCGTGGCCCTCCCTCATGAATATCAACTACCCCGCCCGCCGTCGTCATGGCTACAGGCTAATCGCCCCGTTCCTCCGTCAGTGATTGGCTGGCACCGCCTTGGCGGGCCGGGGGCGGGGCTGCCACCCCTCCTGGGGCGGAGGGGCGGGCGCGGGGAGGGGAGGGGGTGGGGGAGGAGGGCCGGGGCAGGGAAGATGGCGGCGGCGGAGCGGAGCCGATCCCCGATGGGGGGCTCCCCGGTGCCGGCCTGTATGTTCGCCCCGGAGCCCGGCTCCCCGGGCGGGGGGCCTCGCGTAGCGGCGGCCGCCTGTCCCCTCCGCGCCGCCTTCGACGCCGAGGACGGCGAGGCGCTCAACGGCGAGCCCGAGATCGACCTCACCAGTAAGGTAGGCCCGGCGGGGGGGCGGGCGGCGGCGGCGAGCGCCATCACCTCGCCGGGCCCCGCGCTGCCCTCTCCCTGGCGGCCGCTTTGCCCGTGGGGCTGTCCCCCGGCCCGGCCGGAGCGGGACGGCCCGTCAGCCGGGGCCAGCCTGGCGGCCGGGGCCAGCCCCTCTCCTCGCCGCTCCCCTCACCTCAGGGGAGCGAGGGGCTGGGGGGCCCGCCTGCCTCCGCCGGGGTGGGGGTGTCACCCCGGGGGCTCCCCCGCGGGCTGGAGTTGGGTCCCGGGGGTTCCCCCTCGCCCCAACATCACCCGGCCAGGCGCGCAGGGCCGGGCGGCAGAGCCCGCCGTGCAGTGGGGAGGCGGCCGGGAGAAGCGCAGTAAAGTTGAGCTACGAAGAGTTGAGAGCAAGCTGTGCCCTGGCCGGGAAAGGAGGGTGCTGGCAGGCTTGTCCGCCCTGCTCCTTCCCCTCCTCGGCTTCCCGGGGAAGTGCCTGCAGCGGGTGTTGCATCCTCTCAGCAAGCGCAGGGGTTGAAGCTGACACCTGCTTTAACGTCTCACTAACGTTTTTCCTCTGCGCTGGTTCTCTGTAGTTATCTCTGCTGCCACTCGTACTAGTTCCTGGGGCTTTCTTTGCAATCTTAAAAGCAGGTCAGAGCTCGTAACTTTTGAGCACAAGGGCTCAGCGACAAGGGTGCCTTGCTCTTGCAAACCGGGTTAAGTCAAGACAAAAAGGTAAAGGTTTGCTCACCTTGTGCAGTTCCTTTCTAGGATCCAAGTGACAAACCTGTGGCTGTCTTATTTCTGTCAGAATCCGTTCTCACTTCCATCTTGCAGGAAGGTACATTGTAGTAATATCTGCATGCCAGAGCCCGCCACAGGCTACATTAGCTGCCTTTCCACACCATCTTCTATTTTTTTGCAATTGGCTGATCTCTTTTAACCGTATACCTTTTGCTGCCAAGGGTTTGATGTGTTGTGATGCCATCTCCCACTCTGAAGTCTCCTGACAACTTGGTTCAGTCCACTTGTAATTATGTGATCCAGAAGGCAGCATAGCTGGTGTTTCCTCCTGTTTTTCTGCCATCCCTCCTCTTCATACTTCCAGCTGGAGTTGCTCCAAAGTCCTGGATTTTTCTTGCCCTCTGTGGAGAAACAGAGAGAGAGGAATTGTGGTGTGTGGATGTGGAAACGTTTGTTTTTGAGGGGTTGACCAGATATTTTACAATGTGGTACTGTATTAAGATGTCTTATAAGAAAGAATAAGAAGAACAGAAATCAAACCTGCAGTATTTATTGAGCCACCTGTTTGTGCCTTAATGAGCTGGACAAGATTTTGATACAGGATGCCAATATCGATCTGTGCTTTGTGTTGGACGTGGCTGATGTGGAAGAGGGCCCAGGATGACGCCGAGGGCTGTGTCACTGATTCTTGAGAGCCAGAAACCTGACCAAAACTCTGACGAAGAGAGAGGGATGCTTTTCTCCCACAATCTCCATTTGTGTTGTCAGCCTGTCTTCCATTCCTAGAAACCTGCAGGCACTGTGGAGGTGATAGGTAAGCATTTTTTTGACCTTTATTAGAAGTTACTTTTCCATACAGCAGTGTACACCTGCTGTCTTTTCCCTAGGCCTTTCACTCATCCCCATCTTGGATGAGAGCTTAGACTATGAGCTCTGCCCTGTCTCTCCAAGTTAGTCTCCCGCTGTGTGCTCAAAACAGCAATCCCATATGGTGAGAATGTAGTGGCTAACCTGCCCCTGCCACCCCCGATCCCCCATTTTTTCTGTCTTCGCAGTTGAATTGCTGCCCTCCAATTCCTGCTTAAAATGGTGATTCCCACTGCAGTCAATTTGTTTGCTAGTTGCTACTTCTGTCCTGGTCTGACCCATCCCCTCGCTGTGTTACGTACTTTTCTCCCAGTCCTCCCCCAGTGCGTTCATTGTAAGGTGTGCTCTTTTTAGAGAGGAACACTTTAGGATTCAGTTATCAAGTGCACCTTGTCAGCTGGTGAAGCAAACAGTTCCATTCATCAGCACAAATTCATTATCGTGTCGATCTTAATGGGTGTTTGTTTTCCCTTCAGTACTCACACACTGCAGTAGTAATCATCTTTCAAGTCAAAACCATATCACACAAGGCTATTAGTGAAGCTGATACTTATATTAGATCTACATTGACAACAGAACATTGATAGCACTTGAACTATATATGTCCACAGGAAATAGAAAACAAAATAGGACATTACAGAAGGTGCCTTACCCCTGACTTCCCAATGGCTGGTGGTTACCCTCCAGCCATCCAAAATGTCAGGCTGTGTTATTCCAATAAAGAGCAGCGCTATGTACCACATAGTGTTTGGTTTGCCCTTAATCTTTGTAGTTTGCCCACCTCATGGATATGGGGTGCTTCCTTTTGTAAGGACTGCCTGTAGTAGTGCTGATATAACCTGATCTCAATCTCACTGGTGTCTTGAAATTGCTGTTAATACTATGGCCTCTTGCTTGCTGTTGGACAGTGCAGAATGGCACAGTCCAACTTGTCCCCTGGAGTAAGCTCAGACAGCTGTAGCTGTTACCCACCTCTGGTGTATGTTAATCCCAACACCGATCAGAGGAAAGGTGGGAAAAGCCACCTCTCCCCAGAGATTGGGAAGGGACTTTAGAGATGGCATCTCAAACTTGTGAAATATATTTCCTTCTGCTGTCATGAGAATAAAACAGTAACTGGTTGTTACTTTTTTGCCCTATAGGAAATCTGAGGTTGCTAGACCTGCATGGCTCCTACCGTTAACTGCTCAATGCCTGGCAAAGTGGAAAGAACAAAAGTGAAAATTTTTGACTTTGTGAAAACCTCTGAAAAACATGAATATGTAGTGCAGGCATGGAGGGGATTGCTCAAAGGTGAAAAGCAAAAAAAGCAGAGAGGCCAAGGTGGAGGGCCTCTCTCCGACCAAAGAGGTGACAAAGAACAGGCTCCCTCTGTCCAGGAAGCTAGCTAAAGAGATCTTCAGAACAGCAAGTAAAGTCTTGCAGTGACCTAGGAAATTGCAGAACTGGCTGGGGCTGCAGGCTGCAGAAGCAGCCGTTAGAAATACTGAACGGCATTGGAAGGTGTGATCCATGAAAGCTGCTGTTTGTTCAACACGTCCTGCTATATCATATCGGCTGTAAGCTTCATCGGCCCCAGGGTAGGCTTTGGAGGCAGTCTGCCACTGGAACACCCTTCAGCAGCCCCTTTGCATGGCAGTGAAAGCAGCAGGGTGGGGGAACAGTATTTGGAGCTGATGTGTGTGGGTACCATGCTGTTTGAGCCCCCAGCACTCCTGCCTGACACCATGAAGAAAGGCTACAGCGAGCTGCTCAGCTGCAGTGTCCCCTGGTACTTTAGAAAATACCCTGCCTGCTCACATTGCTGAAGCATTTGAACTCCTAGAAAAATGAAGCTGGTGATGAGACTTGAAGAAACTGAAGTTAGTGTGCCTCTACACTGGTGGCCCCTGTTATTTTATGGATCTTTATGTGTATGATGGCCTATTTAATCGATCTTCCTGAGTCCCTGACCTGTGCTGGTGCACTAGCCTAAACAGTGAGCCTGTCTGCTGTGCTTCCAGGAATTCCTGAAAGTGCTTGCTGGGCAAAACAGCCCCTACACATCAACACACAGCCTTCCATTCCTGTCCTGATCAGGCCTCTGAACGGTTGCTGATTTCCCTCTCAATACATTTACATCCAGTGGTCTCCTTTAAGAAGAAAACAAAACCAAAAGAACAACTAATAAAGGCAAAACTCAGTCCTTTGTAGCATGAAATAGAAAGACTATGTGGCCTTCCAGATCAGAGTGCTTTGCTACCCTTTGCAGACCACGCCAAGTGGTTAAAAGGCTTAGGTAGGGTGTGTGTCTAAAAGAGGCGCGTGAAGGTGATTGTCTTTCTTGTAGCTGTCTGACCCTTGCAGACGCATACATGCTCTGTGTGACCCTTAACATTTGAGGAAAGTGTTGCTTTGGCTGCCTTAAACCTTCTAACCAGCACTTGCTGTCTGTGTTTCAGTTTTCCAGATGCATGCATCGCTACAGTTTTGAAAGCTGCTTAAGCATTATTTGTGGGGTTTTGGGTTCCCTTACACTCTAGGTTTCTAGTAAAGGTCTTCATCAACTGTGTAGTAGTAGGTGGTAAAGGTAGTTCCTCCTTGAATACACATTGTGTTAGCTGTGCTAGCAAGTCGGGCTGTGTTAGTAAAGAATGTTGGTCAGGCTAGAAGATGTAATCATTGTGAACTTCTGTAAGCCATATGTTTTAGGCTAATCTAGCACAGATTTCAGACTGGCTGTAGTGCATAGTGAAGGGAAGTACATCTTTCTGGGCATGATTTTGGAACGTGTGTGTAAGGACAGCTAGTGGAAGTATGGATTTCATTGAGTGTTGTAGTGTGGCACAGGCGTGCCTACCCATAGGGCTATCGGTAGGTGATAGCCATTACAACTCTTAACTAAAAGTGCCTTTTTAACAGAAATGCATATCCCAATCGCAACAGCTGTTGAGCCACTGTACCAGGATGCTCGGCCACCAACAGATTTGTAACCATGGAGGCAGCCAGAGAGCAGGTAGCCAATCGGTCCTGAATGGGTGATGAAGGTCTCCTTGGTGTGGCACTGCCATGCCACCATTGTGGCCACTCTCTGCGAGTGTCCTCAGCTGTACTGTATGAGTGGCACAGGTTGTTGCCAGAAATGGTGCTACACCATTCTGTTCTAAGAAAAATCCTTCCTGAAGCACTGTCGTGTTGTCCTCATTTTCCGCTTTGTTTCTGTCCACTTTTTCCTTCTCTTGATGCCTCTGCAGGAAAGGGCAAAGGAAGTTGAGGTTGTTGCAATAACTGCCTTCAAAGCTTGTTGGAAACACAGCTGCTGGCTTGCAAAACTGCAGCTCTCCACTGGTGAAACGTCCAAATGTGCTCGTACAAACTGCTTTGTATGTCTGCCTCTCAGCACTGTAGCGTAACGTACCTAAAGTTTTGTTAGGAGTTTGAAAATAATGCTTATTTGTGTTCTCTCCTTCCGCTCTGCCCCCTCAGAAAACAGAAGGGGACATCAAGTACGTGAAAGACTTAGGAGATGCTCTAGGTTTTGGTGCCTACGTGTGCTCTGCTGGGAGGTCTGGCTGGCTTCCTCTGGCTGTCCCGTCATGCTTTTGGGGAGCAGCAG
Source organism: Gymnogyps californianus (assembly GCF_018139145.2). NCBI lineage: Eukaryota > Metazoa > Chordata > Aves > Accipitriformes > Cathartidae > Gymnogyps > Gymnogyps californianus. Next base: position 161,585,405 of record NC_059471.1, read on the forward strand.
CACTCTGTGCAGCGGAGACTGTGGAGTACCCAGCTAAGGAATTTCTTTGGAGAAAATATTTTCTCCCCTTTCTGTTTTCCTTGCATGGAAACATGTATTACACAGAAGTGGGATGTTCACTTAAATGTGGCTTTTAAACATTGGTTACTTCAAAATGAGATGCTTGGTATTCTTGTTTGCTTTGAAGTATATCTTCCAACATAAATGAACTCTGAGCTCAGACAAATAACCTTGTGCAGTGACACAAGGAAATAGCTGTCAGCGAAGCTGGTTTAAAAAACAAACAAACCACCAGAAAGCAGTCCTTGAAAAAGAGCTGTTCTCTTTCAATAAAGCACACGGATTGATTGTCCTTATAACTGAAGCTGGTTTTGAAATTGGTTGCTTGACATCTGCAAATGGATATTTAATCTTTTTTCCAGCTGGTGATGGTGAGTCCAACTTCAGAGCAGTATGACAGTTTGCTGCGGCAGATGTCAGAGAGAATTGATGAGGGATGTGGGGAGACCATCTATGTCATTGGTCAAGGATCAGGTAAGTATAGCTTCCTCAGGAAAACAACAAAAAACATTATAAGAAAAACCTGGTTCATCTAACTGGACTGCTGCTGAAGGTAGTACTTACTTCTCCAGAATAACTTGGAAACCTCCATAAAGTATAGCAGAACATGTGGGACAGATTCTTTTATTTTATTCCTGCCAACAACTGTCTTATGTAGTGGAGCTAAACATATTTTTTGTATAAAATCATACAAGTTCTTTTTTGGAAATAAGGCATAAGTTGTCTGGGCACACCAGGAAAAGACGAAGGATCTTAAATTATAGTAACAGTTTTAGTACAGATATCCTCAATGTCTGATGGAGGTCTTGTTCTGTCTGGTTTTGTTCACTTCTCTATTGTAAATAACAATATTTTTACCCCACAGGAATGTATTGGAGATACTTCAGATAGCCAAAATATATGCTGCTGACTTTCTTTGTTAGTGTGTGTCTGTACTATGGAGAGAAAGGTTTTCCTTTCTCAGCATGAGGTCTTTATTGTCACATTAACTTGGAGGTGACTGCAGTCATTTGCCTTTGCAGATGTTAGCAGTTAGCACGGATTACCTTTTTGTTCTTTTTCACAATTTGAATATTTGCATCTGATGCTGGTAAAATAGTATTGAACATGGCCTTGCTTTGAAATTGAAATTTCTTTTCTGAATGTAAAAAAATTGTCTATGGCAACCATGAGGCTAAAGGCATGTTTCAAATATATTAGAAGTCTGCTCGATATCAAGTTGTTAAGATCAGACATTCTACTAGTTACTATGTTTGAGGAAGAATACAAAACGCTGGTCATTAGTGCCAGGGTTGGCTGAGATAATGGAGGGAGAGAGTTGTGCTACCTCAGAACTGTGTGCTTTTTGGGCTTTCTTAGTGTCTTGCAAAGCAGCCAACATAGAAGAGAAGCTAGGATTAGATGGCCGGTGGTCATGCAGCCAATAGCACAGGGATAATGCTCTTGCCTCCAAGCGAGCTTCCCACGTGTAGTCTGAATCCTTGGTGTTTGGGATAACCACATCTGTAGTGGAGATATAGCTAGTCAGGCTAGTAGCTGCTTTCTCTTTTAGGATACCTTGTGAGGGTGTTAACTGGTAGTTTTTGCAATGATGTACTTAGAAGTAGGCATTTGTTTCTTAAAATATGAGCTAAAACTTCTGACTTGATTTTGGGTTGCTGCATAGTCAAGGAAGATGGGGATCTTTTCTGTAAATTGGAAACAATAGCCAACGGAAAAAAATCTTGATAGCCCTGCCACCGTCGCTCCTTCTCATTCACTTTGAGTGTCTGTGATTTTGATCATCATGGATACCCAACTCGGATGACTGAGAAGCGAGTGAAGACTGCCAGGAAGCTCACCGCTTCATCAGTAGTGAACCTTCCCTTTCTCCCTTGGCTCTTACCCTCTCCTGTCCTCTGCTTCTCATTCACCTTCTGACCCAAGACCCCAGCAGTGGTGCTTTTTGTTTTCCCCATCATCTCAACAGCTTCTCAGCCAGCTTATGAGCTAGGTTGGAAATCATCCAGCAACTCTACTTGTTGTAGAGCTGTGCAGTAGTTAAAATGCTGATTAGTTCATGCAAACTGCAGTTACTGCTTACCAGCTGATGAGTCAGCCATGCATATGAATGCACACACAGCAGTAGCTTTGGTCATCCAGGTGCTATGTGGCTCTCCACCTTTGTTTGTTGGGGTTTTTTTACCCACAGAGGAGTTTCTGGCCTGAAATCTGTGCAGCTTCTCAGCACCTGGGTTAGGAGAGAAGCTGAGAGCTGTGGTGGCCTTTAAACTGTCTAGATAGTTGCCACTGGCTTGCTCTGACTGTCAGCTCTTTGCTTGGGTGGGCTGTTGAGAGGCAGCAGTGCCTCCTTGTTTTTTTTCTGGCCTCATGTGCTGTCAGCATTTCTTTCAAGTGCCAGGATGAAGGCAGTGAGACATGCCAAAAACATTGTTTTAACTGGAGTACGTGGGGGCTAAAGAAATTGCTGTGGAGGCCAGACTGGCAGAAAATGTGCACTTGGGATGTGATTTTATAAAATAAGCTGATTGTTTAAATTGGTCCCACATTCACTGGTTAATTGTGGTGATATTTCAGTCAGAGCTTTCCTTTTGTTAATGCTTTTCCCTTTATTGCAATGCAAGAGGAGATGTTTTATCTGACTGAAGGAAATTGCACGCAAAGTACCTTCAACATGTGAAGTAAGGGAATTAGACAGAAATGTGTCCTTCTTGCCAATCCCGAAGTATTTGCTTGTAGAAATTGTGAAGAAAACTCCTCTAGATGAAAGACGGTGCTTTTCTAGTATCTTTTAAGACTTAGAGCGAAGACCATCCTTTTTTATTTTGGGTAAAGGGTGCTTATTCTGTTTACATGTCTGACATCTCCGGTCCACATATAAATCCTGGTCGGTGTGAAAGCCCCAGGCAGAATGACATTGCTGCTGGCCATTGCAAGGTGGTGCTCACTGACTGTCCTTCGTCTCCTCAACATCACACTAGATGGGACTGAATACGGTCTGAGCGAGGCAGACATGGAAGCATCCTATGCCACGTTGAAGAGCATGGCAGAGCAGATTGAGGCAGATGTGATCCTGCTGCGGGAGCACCAGGAGGCTGGGGGCAAGGTGCGCGACTACCTCGTTCGGAAACGTGTGGGTGACAACGACTTCCTGGAGGTCAGGTGAGGAGCCGGGTGGAGACAGCGTTAGTCAGCAGCCCAGCTGCATTTTTACCTTGTGAGCTGTCTGTGATGCTGAGCCAGCAACGCTGATTTGAGTCTGGGTGTTGTAGCTGCCCAACAAAGGGAATTGAGCTTGACCACTCCTTGCTAACGAAATCGCCTTTTTGTTGTTGTTGCTGCTGTCTCTTTTGTGAACAAACTGTTTGTGGAGATTTGCCTGTGTTTAGCTGAGGGCTGTTGCTGTCTGGGTGACAGCTTTGCAGTTTGGGGATCTTCTGTGGGCTGGAATCCCAGTAGGGAGTCACATGTGCACGTGCATCTGTATGTGTGTGCATATACACATGCTGCTGGAATACAATACTTTTGACTAAGGGTTCAGTTCTACTCCAAGACTGTGATGATCCAAGTCACCCTTTAATGGACATATAATAGCTTGTGTAACATGACTTGAGAGTCTGCCCAGACCTGGATGGAATGGATTTCCGACATTTCCCAACAGCCGTAATAGCCACATTTATCAGAGACAAGGAAGGAGATTGCTGTAGGAGAGGATTTCCCCCTAAAAGGTTTCATTGTTGTTTGAGCTTTTCCTTTTCTGGGAACAGCAATTTAAATTTCCGTGCTCTCCCTAGCACCTGGTGCTATTGGAACATGAGGAATATAAGAAAGGCAGAGGTATTCTAGACCAAGTTGGGATTTAGTCTTTCTTTTGAATTGCCACAGTGTATATGTTGGATTGCAGAGGCTAGGGGTTGGAAGAGAGAGATTCTGTGTGGCATCAAGCAATGTTGGGTTCACCTGACTGTGTTCTGGACACCTGTGACATATTTCCACAGTCTTCCACATCCCAGTCCCCAGAGTCTGGGATCTCTGCTGTTAACTAATAACTGTGAAAGAATCTCTGCTCTGCTTGTGAAGGTGTAACATTTTTTAATCTCTGTTTGAAGGTTAGGGAGAAAAAGCTAGTTATTTGCAGGAGCAGTGGTGTTTGGGTTTTTTTGATTGCTTGTTTGTTTCTTCAGGTATCAGATTTTACCACGTTCCTTTTTCCTTTCCCCTCCAGGGTAGCAGTGGTTGGCAATGTGGATGCAGGAAAGAGCACGTTGCTAGGTGTCTTGACACATGGTGAACTAGACAATGGCCGAGGCTTTGCTCGGCAAAAGCTCTTCCGCCATAAGCATGAGATTGAGTCGGGCCGCACCAGCAGCGTGGGCAATGACATTCTGGGCTTCGACAGCGAGGGCAATGTGGTGAACAAGCCCGACAGCCACGGTGGCAGCTTGGAATGGACAAAGATCTGTGAGAAATCCACCAAGGTCATTACTTTCATTGACCTGGCTGGTCACGAAAAATACCTGAAAACCACCGTCTTTGGCATGACCGGCCATTTACCTGACTTCTGCATGCTTATGGTAGGTAGCAGGAAAGGTGTACGGTACCAGCAGGAGCGGGGCTGTTCACAGCTTTAACAGCCTCAACTTCTTTCCTATTGCAAAGTCCCTGTCGGGTCGTGGAGGGAGGCAGCATCTCCCAGAGATGGAGAGCAGCAGCCGCTGTGGGTATCTAGCCAGGGCTCTGAGGCAAGTGCCCCAGGACTGTCAGTCTCGGACAGGCCCAAGATGTATGGTTCTTGAAAACTGAAAGATTTCTAAACTCCAAAACACCTTGCTAAAATTGAGGGGCAATGAGTCCTTAGCCAGTGTCCAACAGCATTTGAAATGAGCTGTGTCTGCTCATACAGACCCAAAGACACGTCTACAACCTAATCACAGCCTACTGCATGTCTGGCACAAGACCTCTGTAACCCAGCTCGCTGCAGGAGGAACGCTTACATCACCGTACCTTGTATCCCTGGTGTAGGTTGGCAGTAATGCTGGGATTGTTGGAATGACCAAGGAGCACTTGGGCCTGGCACTTGCACTTAACGTTCCCGTCTTTGTTGTGGTGACCAAGATCGACATGTGCCCTGCCAACATCCTGCAAGGTGAGTCCTACAAGCTCTCTCCAGGGCTGTTTCTTACCTTTGTATGTGCTGTTGTCCCCTGCTTGGGTTGAGAAATTACTGCTGGGGGAAGGCTGCTTTATCTGGTTTTGACTGCATCTTAAACACCTTCCAGAAATCTGTCCTTTTCCCTTGCCCATTTTGCAGGCAGTTCACTCGTAGTCACCATTTCAAAATTACCTGAGTTGGGGGACTCAGCTGGGCAACTCGAAAATGTTTGCTACAGGGTTTTGCTTAATTGAGCTCTAAGAGGAAAAGCATACAGTTGGAGTTGTGGCTTTGCTTTCTCTCTGGGTATTTAAACCTGGAGGGAAAGTCTGGAAGTTCTCTTAAAAGCTGCTTTCCTCCTTGCCCACAGTTTGAGTGTGATCTTAAGCTGTGATCAAACTTGTTCTCTGGCAGCCGTTAGGTGAAGGGGCAGCTGCTTGTTACATCCTGCTCACCTGGGCACTTCTCAGATATGCTGGCATAACTACAGCAGCTCCTCCCTCTGTCTGAACAACCAACCGACACTTAATAAATCATGGTTCAAAGCAGATGTGGGCTATGGTAGCAGGACTGGACTAGACACAAGCGGGGATGGCAGTGAGCAGCAGGGACTAGCGTCTTTTTTGCTCAGCAGCAGTTAAAGCAGCACCTCTAGCCCCAGCAATGTCCCTTTAACCTATGCGTGACATGTTTCCAGGCTGTGACTAACTCTCACCTTTAAAATTTTCTTGATGCGTTTCTCACACTTTCAGGAACATGCTGTGGTTAATTGGAACAATGGGTTTTTTTGATAATCAGTCCTAAGAATCAGGAAAGTGAATGTTCCCGATACTGTCTGTGGTTAGTCCATTATTGTAAAAATCCTAAATATGTTTCAGGTAAACAGACACATGTGATCAGAAGATAATCTGAATGTCTCTGTAATAGGTGTTTGGCAAATAAATGTAAGGCCCACCATAAGATAGTAAGTGGGAAGGAAGGAGAACGTTTGGCTCGGGGTGAGGAGAGAGGAGCTGCTCTTGGGAGAAGCCACTCCTGTGTCATGTTCTGTTTAAATTAAATAGACATAAGATTTGGCTCAAGTGAATCTGTGAAGAGCAGATGGCATGATTAGATGTTTGTATTTCTGTATCCAAAACATTACTTTCCCATAGGCAATCATTTGTTCACAAAAAACATCTAATTGGATGACAATTGTAGAATATAAATGATTTGCTCTTTTAAGCCTTTACTAGCCTTTTTTTTTTTTTCCCTCATTTATTGTAAAGCACTTTGCAGGAGGCTGATGCTAGTGCATCAGGTAATGCCCCTGCTGGCTGATAGATATGAGGCTTAGAAAAATTAAAAAGAGGCAAAAGATCAAAGTTGGGAGCCATGAGATTTGTCCCAAAATATTTATTTCTGGATCTGGTCCACCTACACTGTCCTAGCCTGTGATGGTGCTTTTTACCTCTTTCATGCTTCTCTAACCTTCTGGGGCAGGTTGATTGCCAGGGAAAATGTGTTGAGGTTTGTTTAGTCAAAATTGATTTCTAATTCACATATTCTCAAATATTTCAATTCCTGACCGCTGCTGGTTTTCACTGAATTCAATATGAAAAATCCTTTATAGGAAGAGGAAATACCTTGTAACTGCTTAAAGCTACTTAATAGACAGCTATAAAATGTCTACTTCACAGCATTGCACTTGCAGATGCAAACACATATGTCTGTTCATGTATGGTGTCGCTTGGCAGCAGGCTAGCTGGCATGAAATGGAAGATGGAATGGCTCCTAAGTCCCACCTGGGCTGCAGCAAACTCAGTCTCACTCATGCACCTTTAGCCATCTTCTCCTGTCTATTTGTGGCAAGAGCACCAGTCTCCCTTCGGGGTGAGACCCCACAAAAGCGATTTGTAAAGACGGGAGATGCTGCCCTAACAATATTCATTTCACCCTTTAAGAAACCCTGAAGCTGTTACAGCGACTGCTGAAGTCCCCAGGGTGCAGGAAGATTCCCGTGCTGGTTCAGAGCAAGGATGATGTCATTGTAACAGCCTCCAACTTCAGCTCAGAGAGGTAACGGGAGTAGAGGAGAGTCGTTTCTCATTTGATCCTATTTGGAGACTGGGTGAGAAGATTCAGAAAGAGCGTCCCATTGTCTAGATGTGTGAAGGTTGCATCTGCCATGTGGTGTGTTGATTCCATAAGAATGTGTTGATTCTGAGATTGACCTGCTTGTGTTCCCCTCTCTGAGACAGAAATGAGAGGCTGCTTCTGGGCAGTCTGCAGAAGATGGCAGGGTATTCGGCTTCCTTCAGTCCTGGAACCTTACACCTATTCCTGAATGTTATTAGAAGGCAGAGGCAATGTTGCAGGTTTTCAAACATGGGGTGTTGTGCATCTGACTGCTTGCCAGGCTCTCCCTTCCTACCACTGTGTATTGAATTCAGTCCCAAGATTTTGGATGTCTCCCTACACGTGGAATTCCAGGCAGGGAGGTGAACTAACTCCATTTTCATCAATTTTCCTTTACAGGATGTGCCCGATTTTCCAGATTTCAAATGTCACCGGGGAGAACCTAGATTTGCTGAAGATGTTTCTTAATCTCTTGTCTCCCCGGACCAGTTACAGGGAAGAAGAGCCAGCAGAATTCCAGATAGATGATACTTACTCTGTCCCGGTAAGGGGCCTGGTATTTGGAAGAATTTTCTGCTCCCTCTTTCAGGTTGAAGAAGGCATCTTCCCTAGAGAGGGGAGTTCTAGAGCTCTTCTGCTAGCATGGTCGAGTAACCCCAATTACTGTTTTTTTCTTTTTTTGGCATAGGGCGTAGGAACAGTTGTGTCTGGGACGACACTGAGAGGCCTAATCAAGTTAAATGACACCCTGCTGCTGGGGCCAGATCCCCTTGGCAACTTCCTACCTATTGCTGTCAAGTCCATCCACCGCAAAAGAATGCCCGTCAAAGAAGTGCGGGGAGGCCAGACTGCCTCCTTTGCTTTGAAAAAGGTGAGATGGTCTGCTCTAGACTCCCAGAACAGGAACCACCCTCCTAATTTTAGAGTGCTCTTGGAGTTCAGCTGCAATCAGACTGCTTCTGGAAACCTCAGCTGCCTCATTTCACAGTGCATTAAAATCCCATAGAACCTCTGTGGGTCCTATGTCCCAGTTGCTCCACCTGACAGCTGCCAGGTAATAGCAGTGGGACCCAAGGTAATGAGGAATAGCATTGGAGATGTGTAACAAAGCAGAGGCATTGCAAGAAAAACCTTCTCTTGTGCTGCAGCTGCATTAGTGACCTAGGCAGGGTATTTACACTATTCCTCTCAACTTGTAGGACCAGCTGCATGATTTGGGGTTTAAAAATTAGCAAAATCTGATGCGATTCCTCTAGTGAAAGGTTTCTGTCAATAGAAGCTGCACTGATTTTAAGGGGATATAGTTTGAGCTATACCAAACTTCATGTGTTCAGTCTTAGCGTTTTGTGTTAACAGACATCATGCTTTTGGAGAGATCATCTGCTTGGGTAATGTGCAACCAGGATGTATATGTTTTGCTTTTAAAGGATCAGTGAGTTAAAACTTCTGTGTTAGTGTCCAGTATTCCCAGCACTATAACTAAAGCTTCCTTAGAAACTTCAGCTGAACTTGATTTTTGCAACCTGTGCGTAACATCGTTACATACTGGTAACAGCTCTGACTTTGCCTTTTGGTGAGCACAAGTTAATATCTGTGAAATCCCTTAGGATCCTTCTGGATGCAGTCAGCCAGAGAAGCAAATTTCTTCCCTGGAGAATCCCGCTAAGGTTTTTTTGTGTCTCTGCTTTTCAGATCAAGCGTTCTTCCATCCGGAAAGGCATGGTAATGGTGTCACCCCGCCTGAATCCACAAGCATCGTGGGAGTTTGAAGCAGAGATTCTGGTGCTCCATCACCCCACCACCATCAGCCCACGATATCAGGCCATGGGTATGTGTCTCAGTGTTGTCTCATCTTTGTTTCCCAGTGGTAACAGTTTATATCAGCTCTAGCCTGAGATCATTTTTCTCCTGATGGCTCTGTTGGCCTGAATATAAGCCATAGTTCCTGGTTTGACCTTTCCCAGCAATGCATTAGAGAGAGGGGAGGGAGCTAACAGAGGAGAGCGGCGAAGGCTGTAGGTAAAAAGGAGATGTGTGACTCCAAGCGTACTTGGAGCCTGTCTGAGCCAGATCTCCATGGTGCAAAGCTTCTTCAGCTTCAAATGCTGACTGAGAGACTCATTTTAGGTCCTGTCCTCTAGCCTGGCTGCTTGGCATGTAGGATTCTGTTGAGGATGCTTCAGGAAAGTGTCCGTTCGAAGGCAACTTTCTAGCTTGTATGTGTTTTCTTTTTGAGGACTGAACAAAGGCAGCACTGTGACCCGTATAGTCTTTGGTACACAGTAGATTTTTACATTCCAAACTCGGTGCTGTTAGCTGTAGGGTAGCAAGAGCTGCCTTAGATGTCTGTCTGAAGCTGTTGAAAACCTTTGTGCATTACATTCACAGTGCATTGTGGCAGCATCCGTCAGACGGCCACGATTCTCAGCATGGACAAGGACTGCCTGCGGACAGGGGACAAAGCCACAGTGCACTTTCGCTTCATCAAAACCCCGGAATATTTGCATATAGACCAGCGTTTGGTCTTCCGTGAAGGCCGCACCAAAGCTGTGGGTACCATCACTAAGGTAAAGGCTGAAGAGTCCAACTTTTTTTGCCCATTAGCTACTTTTGGTGCTGAGAAGCCAGCAGGAGAATCCAGATAGCTGTGGAAAATTGAGGGAAGAGGCCATCCTTCGATCACAAACATCAGCCCTGACATAGGTTGCAGATGACCAATGTGCTTTGTCGTGTGGCAGGTCTTAGCTGGTGTGAATGAAGGAATGCGAAGGTCGGGGGTGAGCTAGATGCCTCTGGTTCTTACGGCTTGGTCTCTTTCTGACAGCTTGTAGCTGGTCCGTTTCAGTCATATTGAGGAGGGCTGAATGTCACCGCAGCAGAGTGGCCCTTTCCACCCTATAAGGGTTCTTGAGGGCAGCTCAAGGGCCTAGATTTCTTTGAACAGCTGCTGCTGCATTCTTTTCTCGATGGCTGTTGATATCAATTTTCTCAAAGCTTTTTGTTAAAAAGCAGCATTGAACGTTGCCATATTGGCCTAGCTATTTTAATGCTGATTTTGGCCTCCCTTTGTAATTTGCAGTTGCTCCAGACCACCAATAACTCACCAATGAACTCCAAGCCACAGCAGATCAAGATGCAGTCAACCAAGAAGGGAGCTGTTACGAAAAGAGAGGATGGTGTTCCCCCAGCTGGGACGGCAGCTGGAGGCCCACCAGCTGGGGATGAGCCCCCCTCAACAGCCGCAGCCCCACTGACACCTGCTGCCCTGCAACCATTGGTAAGTGAGGAAAATATCATGTCTGTCCTAGCTGTTTGCATCCTGGTTTCATCTGTTGGAGGAAGGGCACTCTAAAGTACAAGCGTTATCCCCTCGTACCCTTGAACTCACCTTGGGACTCCAGGTGCAATAGAAATACAAGTAGTCTCACAGCAGAAATCAGAATTCTCTGGTGACTGGATGACTCCTCATGGCTGACCTTTCTGCATCTAGCAGCTTAGGGTCCTGGGACAATTCGGGTTGGACTTCACGAAGTGTCTAGTCTCACCTCCTGCTCTAAGTAGGATTAGCTGTGAGGTCAGACCTGTGAGCTCAGGGTTTTACCCAGTCATGTCTTGAAAACCTCCAAGGAGGAAGATTGCACAAGCTCCCTTGGCAACCTGTTTCACTACTTGACTGTGCTCACGGTGAAGACACGTCTCCATATACCCACTAGCTGAACTAGTGAAGCATCTAACAACCGGTCACAGAATGGATCTCTGCTGTCTGAATTAGAGGTAGAACCATCCCTACACTAGAGAAATTACAACCTAAGTAGTAGTATCAGACACAGGTCGTCTGCCCTGTCAAGGAGGGAGGATGGAGATGTCCAAGGAGGAGGAAAGGCTTATCTCTTTTGAGAGAAATTTATCCAGGTTGTTTTGTTGGTTAGGACTTCTCAGCTAGGCTTGTCCGAGAAGGATACCTAGCCTTTCTGGTCTGAAAGGAATGGAAACTCAATTCTAACTGCAGGCTTTGGGAGCTATTTATCAGCTTTATTACATGGGTCTTCTCCTTTTAGTGTACTTACCTAGTAAGCGAAATGTTCAGGAACTGACTCTGTCAAGAGACCTGGTCAGTGTTCCTCCTCTTAATTTTAGCTATCTATCTTAGTTGTCATTGGTCAAATCTCACCCTCTTGAGCCAGGCTGGCTGCTGAAAGAGGGCCCTCTGGCAGGGGTTCTCTCCCTTTGCATATGCCTGTGTCTTCTTACTGACCCCCCATCTCCTCCTTGTCTTCTTGTAGTGTTACTGTGGTTATAAGTAGTGTTCCCAGCTTGCTCTTTGTTTTGTCCCTCCCCCTGAGAGTCTGTGTTGCTTTTGTTCTTGCTTACCTCTGCCTCTCTCTCCTTGCTGCTCCCCCTCAGCCTGCACTGGATGAAGAGCCCCACATCCGTGAGGGCAATAAGGTATTTGGCTGCTTTAAAAGAGAACGGTGGGCTTGCTGGCCTGAGGCTGGGAACAGAGTCAAGTTAGCAAGAGAGCCCTGGTAGGGGGGCGGGGGGCTCTCCTTCCATTCTGCACAAAGCCAAGGGAGCCTGAGGCCTCGATTTCCTGGACGCTGAGCCCCATGGCACCTGCTGACTCTCATGGGAGTGAAGCATTCAGAAAACTGGGAAATTGGGTCCTCCCCAGCTTGAGGGGCTGAACTTCATGGTGTATCTGTCTCTCCTCCTTCCTTCATGGTGTGTCTGTCTGCCTTAACCTCCTTCCTGCAGTGGTGGGAAGCTGATCAGTCACAACTGCCCTCCTGCTGTCTGGACGTGTGTGTAATCTGTCTGAACTCCTGCTGTGTTGATACTCTGATTCAGAGGTTGCTGTGCACTAAAGTGTATCTTCTTGTTTTTCAGTCAAAAGTTGGAGGAGGAGGCCGGCGACGCGGGGGTCAGCGCCATAAAGTGAAGTCTCAGGGAGCCTGTGTGACTCCTGCCAGTGGCTGCTGAATTTCTTACTCCTCCTCCCTCTGAGGAATTCCTCCCCTTCCCTTCATTTCTTATCCAAAAGATCCAGAGCAGCTTAAACCAAAACCCATCCCAGCTGATTGGCTGCAGAAGAATTGTCCCTCCTCCCTGAAGGAAGCGATGGAGAGGAGCATAATTTATAAGCTAATGAAGGTGATAAGACACACAGAACTGAGTAACTGACACCTTCCTCCTTCCCCTATCGACACATTTTTGTACATCATGGGCTTAGTTTTTATTCTTATTAGTTTTTATTATATTTTGTGTGCATGAAGATGAGAGGAGAGTCTGGATAGAACTGCAAAGAGCCAGTTAGCTGCCTCCCTCCTCCCTCACCCCATTCTGTCCACAGGACTTGCTGCTCTCCTCCTAGTTGCTGTCTCAGATGCAGGGGTTATCAAACGCCTGAAATTTCAGACTTGCAAAGGTTAAAACACGTTGCCTAGGATGGCTCCATAGGGCATTGTTTCCTCACCACTGTGGCCCCGTGCCAAATATGTTTCTGGATTCCCTCCATCTTAAACTATTTCTAAGTGGGTTTAATTTAATGTTGTAGTGACTGAAGTTTGAAGGAGACGGTAAGAAAGTTCATTAGTTGGAGATCTAAGGGGGAAACAAATTGGAAAGCAGTTCTTGATGTTAAGTTGAGGAATCCTATACTAAATATCCTTCTCAAATACGTTGATAGCACTTAAGATTTTAATTAGAGACAGAATTAAATGGGCAGTCATTGCCCATCCCGTTCCCCTTCCCATCATGCTGCTTTTCCTATTGTTTGTTCAGTGCACGTTGGAGCAAATTTAACCTGCCTCTCAAGGCTGCGGCAGCTCAACTGACAGTATTAAGAATATAGTGCAGGAACACTTGGTCCGTCCCTTGAGCCAGAGAAAGCCTTCTCACCTCGACGGACAGAGATCACAGGTGGTAATATACCTTTGGAACAGAGACACCAGGCAAACATGACCTCCCCTTGATTTTGTTTACTCCAGGATTTCCCAAATATTTTCTGGAACTCATTGGCCGAACTTTGCCATGGCAGAGGTAGAATTTGTCTTCTCCCCTCTTGGCCAAAGAGGGCAATGAGGAATTGGTACCAAACTTACAGAAGTGCTTTCAGGTTTGGAAGTACATGGTGATTTTTCTGATTTTTTTTTTTTTTTTTTTTTTTAAAGATTGTATTTTTTTTAGTGATGAATTCTGGCTTCTCCAGGAAGGTCATGCAAGGACAGTCTATGAATTAACTTTGTTATCATGGTTTTTAACCCTGGGTTGTGCAAGTGATCAATTCCCTGCCTATTTTGATCTCTCTTCTTCTAACCCTGCCTCTTTGCTTGGCTCCCGTGAGGACAGGAGTTAACCTCTGCCGGCTTGTGGTGAGCTGTGGGAGCATTTTGAGGGAGGAGGTGGCATCCTCAGCAAATCACTGCTCTCCCCAGCAGGTGCGGTCAGCCTTGGTTTCTTTGAGGGCTTCCTCCTCCAATGAAGGACTTTTATTTTAATTAGAGGGAGACTGAAAATTTCTGTCCCTCCTTAGCGGGTTGTTCCTGTTTCTCACTCTGTGGCACCTGTGTGGAGTTCATTCCAGTTCACCTCGTGATTTGAGGTAGGCTTTCTAGCTGACTGAGCGACAGCAGGCTCGGGGCAGGGAGAGCGCATCTCCCGATGCTGGCACCAGCACTCCAAGAGCATTAAGTGGCATGGGAGAGGGGAGGAATGCCGTTTGGAGACAAGGGTGCTTTGCCTTAGAGACTGCAGTGGCCTGAGCATGGGTGGAAGGGGGAGGTCAGACAGTCCTTTCCAAGCTATATGCGCCTAAATACCAGCACTCACCTGGCGAGGGAGGAATTATAGGCAGCTACAACACTAATAGCACCCGCATTGTGAGGGGGTGTGAAGTGTGGCTAAGCAGGGCACGAGGGCCTGGTTGGTTTGTCTTCTGGCCCTGTAGCAGCATCAAACTGCATCTGATTTCACTGCCCTCTGCTTCCGAGGGGAGCAGGGAGCTCCAGGCGGTTTTCTCTTTCTCCATTCCTTGTGCTCCAAATGAAGGAGACTGCCGAGACTGGAAGAGGGTTTACTTCAGTTCGTGCAAAGGAGGTGGTGTGATCTCTCTTTTGTGACCAGCATTCAAAGATCACTCAGGCTGGTGTGATCTATAAAATAAATTTTAAAAAAGTTTGTTCCAAGTTAAAAGTATGTCGTCTTGCTTTTTATCCCTCTGGAAAACCAGTGCTTTCTGCTTTAACGCCAAAAGCCAGACCGAGCAGGTTTGCCTGGCACCGTGCTCCTTTGCTGGCTATGGGAGGAGGCTACAAGATGGCAGGGGAGGGCATGCTGTGCCACAGGAGAGCTGCTGCTGAGCCTCTGCACAGCCCCGACAGCTTTTACTCTGCCTAAGATTTAGTGCTTTTCGTGGCAGAGTGGTGAAGTGAGACTGCTTGCACGGTGTGAGCTATGCTGTGAGAGATGCGTATGTGTGTGCATGAAGAGCTGCTATAGCAAATCATTTGGGGCCAGCTCTATCGGAGACACTTTGCTAGAGGATGCAGTTTTAGCACAGCACTTCTGCTGCCTGTGTAAGCTTGTGCTCCCTGGGCCCCCGCAGTCATTTGCACCTCACCTGTTTCTGTAAATACAGGGGGACTTTCCAGGGCTTGGAATGGGCCTTTTCCTGCCCCCTCGGTTGATCTCAGAGGTTCACAAAGGCTTTTCCTGCCCAGAGAAGCCTGTTCCTAACACAGGTAAGTGTTGGGCTGGGAGCTGGTGGTAGCCCGAGTGAAGGCCCACCCAGCCCCTCTACTCCTGATGTATCAGGCACTATGGATGCCTGCAGGGAGTGGAGATGCTGCTGGAGGTGTGCTTGCCCCTCTGCTCATGTCTATGCTTGAGCCCTTGGTCCTGAGCACCCAATACTCCATCCCTTCCCATTTGCTGTCTGCATCAGTTTTTCTGTCTGTCCCTCTCCCCATTCTTCTGTGTCCCCCACTGATGTGCCCAGCATCCCTCCCACCAGGGAAAACCGGTGAGGGCATATACAGGGACAGCAGAGAAAAAGCCTTTCCCTAGGGAAAAGGAGCTGCGTGGGCGCTCCTAAACACAAGCCTGCCTCCAGCCCAGCCTGGTTAAGCAGACAGTGGAGTGACCCTTCTCAAGCACAAGCCAGTCCAATTTCCCTTTTTGCAGCCTTTTTATATGCTCTAGGTTAACTTCCTCATGCTGAGGACAATTACGTATTTCCTTGCTACTTGTTCTTAGCTGCCTGCTGAGTAATTTACAGCCCATGTTATGGAAAAAGGAGAGCAACCTGCAGCTACCCTTAATTGTGGTTTGTGTCAGGCTTTGTCCTTGCCCTCACTGCTGCCCCAGCCTCATTTGGTACTCCTTGGGGCCAAGCCAGGCTTTGCTCATGCCCATGATAAGGCAGAGGATGGACTGATGCCCAGGGACGGGTTGGAGGTCACAGCCATGGTCTGTCACAGACTTAGACTACTAGAAGTCATCAAAGTCCCAAGGAATTTGAGCTTTTAAGAGTGAGTCTTGTTTTCATCATTACTCCAAGCAGTTTTTGCATCCCAGAGCCTGCTTGGTGACAAGGTGAAAACTGCTGACCCTGGAGTTAGTATGTCAGGCTGGAAAATAAGGATTTAGCATGAGAATACATAGAAGAGCAGCTACAATAGCTTCATCTATCTACTAGCTATGCATCATTCCCACCAGCAAATTCACCTGCAAAACACCCAAAACATTCACAGCAGTTTTGATATTTTATTTGTCTTGGTCTTTTTTTTTTTCTTGCATAGGCATAAATTACAATCTGTTGATTAAAAAATAAAATGAACAAAACAGTGCAGCATTTGCAACAGGCTACAGCATCAAATACAAACTCATCTCCTGCCTGTAACCATCGGTTTCTGCAGGGCTAATTCATAACACGTGTAGGGCAAACCAAGAAGGAGGGAGAATAGGGGAGGGAAATGGAATAAATGAGGGGAAATCTGTGCTGACAGCTGTTTTGCATTTCTCCTGCCTCACCAGGCTCATCTTCTGCATCAGCACTAGGACTAAATACTCCTGGGCAGAGATACACCGTGCTGAAGCAGCAGTTCTATGTGCCTGTTTTTCCTTTGCAGTTTGGGAAGGCTCTACAAAAATGCTGCAAGGTGCTGGTGGCGAGAGGCAGCTGGCCAGGCACCCAGTACAGGTTCCCAGGCTGTAGCCCAGCACCACTGCAGAATCTGGGGGCTGAAAAACCACACGTAACCTCAGCATGCCTTCCTGGGGATCCTCACACAGTCAGCATGGTGAGGCCACTAAAACCAGCACCATCCTCTAGAGAAGAGCATAAACCCCCAGGGTGACCTCTCACTTGTGTGTCCAGGGGGTTTTACCCCAGAACAGCAGACACTTTCATCTCCAAAGGACAGGGCAAGCTCACCCTGTAAAGCCAAATGCTCCCTGCCCCATAGCCAGTAGTTAACACCCCCACAGGAGGAGCAGAGACCCTGCTCCAACTCCCTTCTTGGGGAACGGGGTCCCCCTTTCCCACCTCTCACCAGCATGCCTCATATTTACCAAGAGATTGTCCACCCTGATAGCCCAACCCAGAGACCAGGGAGCCAGAAGGGAGGTAAGAAAAGGGTTTTTCCAGCCTCATGGTTATGGCATTTGCTCCAGCAGCCAGAGAATCCCTGGGGAAGGGCGAGAGCTTCATCTCTGCTCTCTCTTTCTCATTCAATTAAATACAGGAGCTGTTCGGCCGAGCCCAGGACAGGTCTAGGCATTCATAAAAGCACAACTCCATGCATGCAGGGCACTCACGGACATGACTCCAAGGCAAGCGGGCAGCTGTAGACAAGTTTAAAATAACTTTGGCTGCAGATGCCAAGAATTAAGACTACGCTCAATATAGGAGAGAATGTGTCGTCACTGGGTCTGGCTGCAGGTCTGCTTTCTCCCGGCAATGGGGCCTCCCAGCTCTGCAGGGGGCTCCATGGGGTAATTTTAACCTGTTGGAGATGGGGCTGCGCCCTTTGGGCTCACTTCCCTTGCTTGGAGCAAGGAGACCCCTCCATAAGGGATGTGCCATCATCACCCCCAGCCCCTCGGGCTGGCATAGAGCAGTGCAGGGCTCAGGACCTCTGCCTGATGCACATCAGGGCATGCTGAAGGGAGAAACCTCTTCAGCCCCTTCCCCTCCTCTACAGCCCTCGCCCTACAGCACTTCAAGCAGAGAAGACCAGAGCAGGACTCAATTCACGGTGCTCCCCCAGTGCTCGCCAGTGCCAGGGGAAGATGATACTGGCATCGGACAGGGCTGAAACACTAAACACGAGCCCTTTAGCTTTTCTTTCAACAAAATGCAAGACAAATGCGGAGGTTGTAAACGCCATCCAAGAACATAAACCGAACTAAGCGTGCTGCAGGCAGCCAGGAGGTGGGGTGGCCAGATGGCCCTGGCACTCCTCAGCCTGGGGAAGGTCCCCACGCATCCTTCCTGCAGTCCCCTGCCATGGCTTCCCCCCATCACGTGATGGGTACAGGCAGGATTTATATGCCCGATGCCGGCAGGACTCCTCATCCTGCTCCGGCACCGTCTTCTGCAGCCAGGGCTGGGGGAGCTGAGCGATGCCAGCGAGGAGAATGCAGGAGGGAAAGGGACTCCTTCCAAGAGAAAGGAGGTCAGCCCGCGCCAGCCATCTGCCACTGGGGACGGGGAGGTGACAGAGGCAGCCCTGAGCACCGCAGGTGGGGGAGGCCCTGCTGCCCCCCTGACCCCGAGGTGAAGAAGCATGCTGGCACCTGCAAGCCCTGGGGAAGGAGGTCTCCCCTCCGCCCCATCTCCCACCCAACAGACCGCCAAGGCACGGAGAGAGTCATGCAGAGCACCGGGGCAGCAGCTCCTGCTCACTGCAAACAGTCGCCTATGTACAGATGCAGCCACGGGTGAGCGGCCCTGGCCACGCGTTGCGGTCTCGGAGAACATCTCCGGAGCAAGGAGGGCAGGAGTGCCTCTGGCACCCCACCAAGCAGCAGTCCATGGAGGACCTTGTCTCCCAGGTCCAGCTACCAAGCCACCGACAACTCGAGGCCCGTATTTTAAACAGCTCTGTTCATCTTATTCTAGCGTAGCCTACTGTGTGCACTACTCTCCTACTAAACAAAGCTCTAGCCCTCTCCGCATCTAAGCCACTCACCCAAGCGGCACCACGTAACATTCTCCGGTTAAGTAGAAATCGCATGGAAAAAGTCTTTTTTTTCCTTCGTTACTACAAAAAAAAAAAAATCCCCAACAGCCCGACTGGAAAATACCCCCCCTCCCCACCCCCCTTAAAAAAAAAAAAAAAAAAAAAAAAAAAAAAAAAACAGAACAAACCCAAAAGGGGAAGCAGGCAACAGGAGTTTTCAACAGCATCATCACGCTTAACGCCAGGGAGCCAGCCAGCCAGCCAGGGGAGGCTGACGGCATCACCAAGACCCAACACAGCCGCCGGCAGCAGGAGGGCTCGAGTGGACAGACAGCAGCACTGGGGTGGGCTCTGCCACCAACACGTGCCGAATTTCTCCCCTCCTGCTGCCCCAAGCCATTACTTTTATGTTAATACTTCGTTAATACTGTCTTATTTCCCCTCTGCCAGGCCAGCATTGGAGGTATGGAGATCTTTATCTAAACCAAAGCCAAGGCAGGAAAAATGACCCCACGTGGAAGGGAGAGACTCAGTGGCCGTGACTGGTGGCTCCTGCCTACTCCGGCGGCACCGAGCCCATCACTGCGGTCCCGTACGCCATGTCGTGCCCAAGCCCGCGTGAAGCACATCGCAAAATTACATACCCCTTTCCCAAGCGCCGGCAACGTTAGGCACGCCATCAGAAAGGAGCAGGGCAACGGGGACGAGGGGCTGCGCAGACCCGATTAAAAAAAAAAAATCAGCTTAAAAAGTTAAAATGTCCGATACGCACTGAAAACAAGCCAGGCTGCGCTAGGACCCACGTGAGATGCTCTTGCCTCGCCACCCCGGTCCTTGGAAGAGTGAAAGCCTCACCCCTTAAACACCAGCTCTTCTCCTCCCCCAAGGGAGCAGCTCCCTGGGGCGGCTGCTGGCGCATCCCAGGATTTCTACGTGCGAAGCGGCGAACCAGACGAATCCCCTCCTGCTGTTGGCCTGGCAGCATCCTCGTCCCGTGCGGGAGCCGGGGGTCAGTGCGCCAGCTCCCCGTGCACGCGGAAGCGGTAGATGCAGGTGTATTCGGGGTGGCCCCAATTGCTCAGCACCCGGAGCTCCACCAGCTGGTACGTGCCCACAGCGTCACCCTTGGGGAGAAGGGGAAGGAAAAACCTGAGCCCCCGAGAGCTCTCGAGGGCTCAGAGACCCCAGGGGCCCCATTTTCTTCTTGGGGTCGGGTGCTCCGAGGGCAAAGCACTTACCTCCAAGTAAAACGTTTGGATAGGGTCGCCGTCGTGGTTGTAGGTGAACTGCCCAAGGAGAAGGCCCTCCTCCTCTCCCTCCTCCTTCAAGCCCTACAGAGGGGCAGGGAGGCAGAAAGGGAGAACCGGGGGTGATCAGAGAGGGAGACCAGAGGCGATGAGCGCACCCGGGGCGGAAGAGGGAGACGGAGACACAAGCGCGCTTGGCCCCTGCTCCTGCTCTTCCAGGCCAAAACAGACAAATGGGGACAGGGGCCAGTGGGGAGGGATGGGGGGAAGACCAAGAGTTACACCTGCTTAATCCCCTCTTTCTCAGTGTCCCCCAAACCCCTTCCTGAAGCCTGATGCTCCCCCTCTCCCCCCCAGCAGTGCTTCTCCCTCCTCTTCAGGATAAGATCAACCCCCCAGAGCACCCTACAGCCAGGTATGGGGCTCGCTAGCCCTCCCCTCCCATGTCCTCCACCATGCATCCTCCCACCGTGTCCCCCCGCGGGCACTCACATAGACAGCGAAGTCCTTGGGGGCACTGGGGATGGTCCCCTGGGGCGAGAGCGCTTTCGGGATGTGCTCCAGCGTCACGGCTGTGGGGCGGATAATGCCAGAGAGGCGGATGACAGCAAAGCCCTGGGACCCACGAAACGCCCAGCAGTTCCCGGGGTTGACGTCTGGCTACGAGCGCGGGAGCGAGACACCGGCAATGTTATCACCATCAGCGCCATTTTCCTCCCCCTGACATCAGCCTGGCCGCTCGCTTGGAGCGACAGCGAGAACCCAATAAAACCCACCAAGCCCACGCGAGGACCAGCCCGGCTGGTCCTCCCCGAGTGGGGTCTCGCCCCGAGGGTGCCCACCTGCAGGATGACACGGGGGGACTGCGAGTGGTACCAGAGGGGGATGCCAAACAAGCTCAGCAGCGCCGTCCGTGTCTCGTAGGTCTCTGAGCAGCGGGTGTTGATGACGCTGGCCCCTGGCACGGGGAGGGGACAGCAGCAGGTAAGCTTGCATGCCAGCACCCTGTGGTCCCCTCTCCAGGAGGGCTGGCTCATCCCGGGTGGGCAAGAGCCCCCCACCACCTACCCGCCGACTCCAGGGCGTAGTCAACCATCCCCACGCGGTCCTCGCTGTAGCGCTTCAGGGCCTGGCCCACAATGAGATGCACTTGCTGTGGGGGGGAGCAGAGGGCACGAGAGGGGTGAAGGCCCAGGGCAGGCGTCCTGCCCCCCCACCTGCCTCCACCCTGCGAGGACAGAGAGGGCACAAGGACCTTCCCGCAAAACAGCCAGGGGATGAATCACCGTGGCAAAAATGAGAGGACACGCGTTTGGCTGGAGAGGACACGCATTTGGCTGGGAACCCTCGTTAAAGGTTGCTAAAAATACCCCAGACAAGAGGAGCTGTGCAATGAAGGGGCAGCGCACAGGCACGCTGGGCTTGCCCATCCCAAAAGAGGGGCTGGCCCCAGGGGAGGAGAGGAGTGGTATCTCTCAGCAGGCACCAGACACAACCTGACAGCCCACCTAGTCCTCCCCAGCATCATCTGCTGGTCCCTCCTGCCCCATCCCGCAGGACTGATGGGAGCTCCCCCTGTCCTGGTTTCAGCTGGGACAGAGTGAACTCTCTTCTTAGTAGCTGGTACAGTGCTGTGTTTTGGATTTAGTGTGAGAATGATGTTGATAACACTCTGATGTTTTAGTTGTTGCTAAGTAGTGCTTATCTTAAGTTAAGGATTTTTTTTTCAGTTTCCCATTCTCTGCCAGCCAGCAGGTGTGCAAGAAGCTGGGAGGGAGCACAGCCAGGACAGCTGACCCGAACTAGCCAAAGGGATATTTCATACCATAGGACATCATGCTCAGTATATAAACTGGGGGAGTTGGCCGGGATGGGCAGATTGCTGCTCTGGCATCGGTCAGTGGGTGGTGAGCAATTGCATTGTGCATCATTGTTTTCTTCCTTTTTTTCCCCTCTTCTTTTTTTTTTTTTTGTTATATTCCTTTTCATTACTATTTCATTATTATTATTATTATGTTAGTATTATATTTCACTTTAGTTATTAAACCGTTCTTATCTCAACCCACGAGTTTTACTGTCTTTCCCAATTCTCCTCCCATCCCACTGGGAGCAGGGGGGGAGTGAGGGAGCGGCTGCGTGGTGCTGAGTTGCTGGCTGGGGCTAAACCACAACACCCCCCCATCCAGAAAAGGGGGACCTGGCCGGAGCATCCTTCTGGAGCCAAATCGAGCCCCAGGAGCACGGACTCTGCAGCACCACTATGGGTCTAAACTTTATGGTGTGCAGGAAGCTTGTGCAGACTGCAGGGACTACTAATCCCAGCTTGATCCCTCCCTCCACTACCTCTGCAGGGAATTGCCAACAACTCTTTCCAAAGCAAGCAGGCTCATTTTTTCCCTTGGTGTCATTCTGCTGAAACGCTTTGCCCCAAGTGACTCGGCAGCGCTGCTGAAGGACGGGGCTAAGCAAGATGCTCAACCTGTGGAAACCTTGCTGGCACCTGCCCTGCCTTCTAGGTGAAAAATGCACGAGCAGAAACTTGGATTTTAAGACAGCAAGAGCCTCACAGGCATGCAGATATTGCCACCTGCGACCCCTTCCAGGGCAAGGCGCAGGTACAGGCCAGGGGAGGCTGGCAGCAGAGAAGGGATGGAGGAGTTTCAGGGATGCTCTTGTCAGGTGGGATGTGAGCCAGGATCAACATCCCAGCTGTAAGGGCTGTCCCCATGGCTCTGCCATCTGCCTGGCATGTGTGCCAGCCCTGCCTGCACACACGCATTGGGGCACGACCCCCGATCCCACACCTGTGGTCACCACCATGTCCCTGGGGCTCAGGCCAGCACTCACCTCCTCCGTCACCCCTGCAGTCCCCCCTTGCCGCAGGGCGACTCCGATACCGGCCTGAGCATCCCGCGCTGACAGCCTCCGGTCCTCCAAGACTTTGGCCAGGATCTTGCGCTCCAGGGCCTGGAGCTCCGCTTGCAAGTCTTCCCGCTGGAGGATGAGGCCAGCGGCACCATCCCGGCGGGACTGTGACAGGAACTGACTGACCCACGCCGGGAACTGCGCTTCCACCTGAAACAGTGGGGACAGAGCTCAGCCTCGGGGCAGGGACCCTCGCGCCTCCCTCTGCCGAACAGGGTGGGGACCGGGGACTCACATCAGCCCGCACCGCCTTCAGCTGCTCCAGCATCCCCTCCATGTGCTTCCCCATCACCTCCTGGTCCGACTTGAGGCCTGCCAGCTCCCTCCTCAGCGCTGCCACCTCCTGCTCCAGCTTGCCCACCTCCTGCTGGAAGCTCCCTCGCAGGCCCTCCTGCGCCGAGCTGTGCCGACAGAAAGGCAACAAAACCTTGCGCCGACAGTCCCAGCTCCCCTCTGCAAACTGGGGGAGGAGGTTCATCCCCCATCGCCTACGCTCAACCCCATCTCCAGCCCCAAGTGGTTTTAATTCCTGTGGCAATGACCTCTTCTACTGCATCCTGTGGGAAAGCATCCCCAGCTCGCCCCTTGGCTGAAGGGCCACGTTCCCCACGGCGATGCAAAATGACGGTGGCGAAGGTCCATTTGCTGCAATCGCCCTTTGAGCCCTGCTGCCAGCCAGGGCACTTTCTCACCAACATACCCACATATCCATCCCTCCTTCCCCCCCCCCAAGATTGTACCTCTCAACCTCTCCTTTGCCCCGAGCACACCAGACCTGGAAACCCCTCCTAAGCCTTGCTGCGGGGATTTGACCCTGCTACCTGCCTGCCCCGAACACAGGGGTGGCTCTGCCCAGACAGCCAGCGTTACCTCTGCCACTCCGAGTTCAGCTCCAGCAAGCGCGCCTCCATCTCCTGCCAGGAGAAGGGGAAGGGGTGAGACCTGTGATGCCGGTGGTGAGGATGTCCTGCCCGGGTACCACCGCACGCTCGTCCCCTTACCTTAGAGGCTTGTGCCATCTTCCCCAGGCGCCCGTCTAAATCCCTCTGCACCTGGGCTCGGAGGGCATCCAGCTCGCCCTGCAGGGTGAGGAACAGGGGGGAACATGAGAGCCTGGCCCTGCATGCCTCCATCTCCCCGCGTGCCCCCCGCGCCCCTCACCTGGAGGTGGCTGGTCACGTCGGTGAGGAGATGGTCCTTCAGCCCTGCGTCCCGGCGGCTCACCAGCCCCTCCAGCAGTGCCAGGACGTCCCCCGGGGGTGGCTCTCCCGCCGCCGCCATCGCTGCCGCCCCCGCTGCAGCTCCCACCGTGACACCTCGGCCTCCAGCGCCTCGAAGCGCTTCTCCAGGGCCTGGAAGCGAGCCAGGAGCCGGTGCTCCCCCCGCAGCCCCTGTGGTGGCAAAGGCAGGGTGCGATGCAGCCCCCCGTGGAGGTGCAGACCCCTGGGGGGCTGCCTGCTCCACACGGACCCCTGTGGAAAGGGACCCAGGACACCCGGTCCCCAGAGTCAGTGGCATCTTATGCATCTGCTGCTTCCCAGGAGAGGGCAGATCTTCCCCCTGCTCCATCCCTGGGGCACCCTGAGAGTGAGATGGCCACAAGCCGGGGGAGCCATTTCTACCAGTGTGGAGCCACCATCTGCGCCATCCTCCACCACTTCTCCATCCCCTGGAAGGGCTCCTTCAGCCATGGACCAGACTGTCCCGGCTCTCCCTGCAAGGCACCCACCCCACCTGGGTCACTGCCACGCCTTTGCCGAGGCTTACCTGGTCCAGCGCGGTCAAGTCCCCTGCCCCAGGCACATCGGAGGAGGAAAGCTTTCCAGCTCCCCACCACGGGAAGGCTGGGAGGCTGCGCGTCGACAGCCCGTAAGGGTAGAAGTACCAAGCTCCTGGGCATGCAGGAGGATGAGATGGTTAAAACAACAGGCCGGTAATGGGCCACAGCGGTGGACGTGCAGAGGCTCAGCCATCAGCATCACCTGGGGTTACCAGGAGGCCCCAGCACAGGGGTGCTTATGCACCAGGGTACCAGGAGCCACGAGCACTGAGCTCGGGGCCATCCCATCCCATCTCCATCCCATCCCCTGGGTACAGTGGTGAGATGCTCTGCACTGCCCCAGATTTCAGGGCAATAGAGCAAGCCAGGCCGACTCACCGTAGGCAGCAGCGGCGAGGAGCAGGAGAAGCAGCAGCAGAAGCAGGGACCTCTTAAGCCGCGGGTACCGCCTGGAGCACAGAGAAGAAACAGGCGCCTGTAAGACTGCAGCCACCTTCCCCCACCACAGCACTCCTCTGGATGGGGGCCAGAGGGAAAGCAAAGCCCACCCGGGCTTTGGCACAAGACACCCACTCCATGCGTGCCAGACTCTGCGGGGCAACCCCTCTCTGCGGTCCTGAGGGTTTTCCCCATGCCTCCCCTAACCCGGTGTCCCACCACCACGCTCACCTGGAGAAGGGGATGCCACTCAGGCTGGGAGCCGCGCCGGTGAGGCGGTGCCAGGCAGCTGCCAGCCCCGAGAACAGCCACCCCACGAACCGAACTGCCGGGAGAGAAACCGAGCCTCAGGCGGGGTCCCGGCAGAGACATCCCCTCCATCCCCGAGGACGCTCCCACAGGGGGATAAAACCCCTCCACCCCATCAGGGAACAGCACACGTGGCACGTGGGGAGCGGAGATGCTGGCAGGGAAGAAAGGTGCTGCTAGAAACCCCCCCGCTGGCCCCCCACTCACCCGGGGAGGTGACCACCTGCCAGAGGAAGGAGCCCACGCGGGAGGCTGCGGTCCTCAGCCCCGACCCGGAGCTACTCTGGCCTGAGTAAAAGTGACCTGGAAAGGAAGAAGTGAGGCAGTAAGTCACCAAACGGAGCCTGCATCCCTGTGCGTCACCCAGGGCGAAGGCTTTGCACAGGGGGTGGCATGCAGGGGGGGCTGGCAGCACCCTGGGCACAGCCAGGCCCTGGGCTGGTCCCCTCGGGGACATCTCCCCCAGCATCCCTGCCACCGCAGAAAGGCTGGTGCATCCCTACCGGCATAGTCATCTTCTGAGGAGTACCCAGATGAAGAGGCATAGGTGTCGTATGTCTTGCTCTCCAGCAGCCCGTTGATCTTACTGGACTCGGTGTCCCCTGTGCCTCTTCTCCTCCTGGTCGAGAGCTCCCCACCTGCCCCAAAACACAAAGTCCCCCTGAGAAACCACCCACCACCACCACCCCCATAGGGGGCAACCTGGTCAGCTGGCCTGGGGGGCTGCCCCAACATCCCCCAAGTGCCCAGAGAGGTCCCCAGCTGCCGCAGGAGGGAAAGAGGGCTCACCCCAGTACGTGCTGCTGTCCAGGGCATCGTCCAGCACAGAGCTGCCCAGGGCAGCGAGGCCCCGGCTGCCCCCCAGGTAGGACTCGCTCATCATGGACTCGCTGTAGTAGGAGGTTTGGGTGCTGGGGGCGGGAGAGAGGCGCTTCGTGCTGCTCGATTTCCTCCTCATCGTCCTGCCGGGGGCGAGAACAGGCTCATCAGCCATGCATGGTTATGGGGTGGGGCGGGGGGTACAGTGCATCCGTAGGAGAGAAGTGGGGAATCCACCCCAATCCCTTGGCTGGCATCACTTCCCTCCGCCCCGCTGTACCAGATGGCGGCAGGTTTCGGAGGGTGCAACCGCTGCTTTACGAAAGGCCCTCCCGCCCGTCCCCGGGCAGCTGCCGGCACCGCTTCCGCTCGCACCGCTGCGGTTTTCCGGCCCGGCACTTGCAGCGCACCTCCCTCCCGCCATCAAGCCGGAGGCGGCTGCGGCTGGGAGAAGGCACACAGCCGCCCCGAGCCGCCCACGGCAGCCTTCTGTGCCGGGGCAGGGAGGGACGCAAAGGTGCCAGGGAGCACGGGGCTTTTGCTGGAATGGGGGCACAGCCAGCGCCAAGGTGGCCGGCAGCCATGACGGAACGCAGCGAGCTCGCCCTCATGCTCCCTTCTGCAAGCCGCCCTGATGCCCCACCCTGGGAAGGTGCCTGGTCCGTGGTGTGGGATGGAGTGCCCTGGCCACGTTTGGGAGGGGGAACCCCCCCCACCTATGCACCCCACTAACCTGCCGGTGCTCTCCTTGAAGGGGAGCTGCTGGCCCCCCAGCAGGGAGCTGCTGCTGCTGCTGGTCGTGACATCGTCGTCCCCGGGGTAATAGCGCGTAGTGACGAGGCGCTGGCTGCGGCGGGACATGGCGGCGGCACGGGGGGGGGGGTCACGGTTCACCTGGGGGGCCGGGGAGAGAGGAAAGTGTCAGTGGGAGGGGACCCACCTGGAGCGACCCCACTCGCGGGGGACCCCACCCCTGCAGCAGGGGTCCCGGCACACACCGAAACCCCCTCCCGTGCAGGCGGCCGTGGGGTGCCCGGTGCGGCTGGGGGTGCTCCGAGCCCGCCAAGGGGCACCTGCTGCCCCGGGCCGCCGCCGGGGCCGGGATGGGGCCGCCCGCCCCGCCGCCAGCGCGGCCGCCTCCCCTTATAGGGTTATAAACCCCTTCCCTTCCCCTCCCCCCCACGGGCCGCCCACGCGAGCACCCACCCGCGCGCGGAGCCGCTGCCCCGCCAGACCCTCTGCACCCCCCCGGCCCGGCTCATCTCCCCCCGGCCCCGGTACGAGCCGCCCGGCCGGCCGGCCCGCCCCTCCCCCCCCCGTGCCCCCACCCCACGCAAACCCACCGGCGAGTCACGCAGAGCCAAAAAGAAGCCCCCACGATCCCTCCCGGCTGCCGCCGCCGCTCCGCTCGCTTTTGTTTTGCAGGGGAAAGCGGCCCCCGCCTCCGCCCCCCCCGGCTCCCCCCCCCCTCCGCTGCCACCGCCCCGCCCCGCTGCACCGCGCGCGCGCGCCCGCCGGGGCCGCCGCGGGGGGGCCGCCACCGCCCCCCCCCGCCTCTAGGGGCCTCTTTGGTACCCCCTTTTTTATTATTATTATTATTATTATTATTATTATCATCATCATCATCATTATCGTTATTATTATCGCTACTGTCATATTATTTTACTTTATTTTATTTTATTTTATTTTACTATTATCATCATCATTTGGGGGGGGCGATGGGAGGGCCCATCCCCACCCCATCCCCGCCCCCTGGCTGCCCAGGGGGAGCTGGTTCACCGAACGCCTCAGCGCCGGGGGGCTCCCCCCCCGCCCACCAAGGGCGGCAGGCAGCCCACGCTGCCAGGCAAGGGCAGGCCCCCGGGCAGGTCCCATGGGTGATGCCGGCCCAAAATGGGGGCTTCCAGGTGCAGGGCTGCGCCCCGGCCCCGTTTGATTTGTGCTGGGGCGGCCGGTTTGCCAGCCCCGGTGGGGTGGGAAATACCCGGCACCCCCACGCACCACCCGGCACGACGGCGCGGCCGAACCCGTCCCCACGGCGCGGGCAGCCCCGCTCGACGCCCGTGTGCCCACGCCGCCTCGACCGGGCGGACGGGTTCTGCTGCTCCCCGGGCCCGTGGCCTCAGACACCCCATTACCATCCCCTTTCCCCGCCACGGGCGGCCGGGCCGGCTCGGCAAGCGGGGTGCGAGCCAAACCCGTCTGCTCCCGTGGGACCTTGAACACGCGGTGGCACAGCCGGGACCTTCTGCAAACTCGCCGAGCTGAGAAAACAGCCGCCCTCCCACGCCCCGGTTTCTAAATCCGACGGCGCCTCGGGAAAAGATTTGCTTGGGGGGGGGGGGGGGGGGGGGGGGGGGGGGGGCTCGGCGAGGGGGCTGGAACCGGCCGCCTGTGTACGGATACGGTTGTACGTGTGTGATACACGGGGCGGGAACGGCCCCGCTGGCTTTGGGTACGGCGGCAAAAAGGCATTTCTAGAAAGGGTTAAAAAATATGAAGCCGGCAGAAGGGGAGTAACCTGTTGCAAAACAGCCCCGAAACCTTTTCCTCCCCACGCCAGGGTTTGGTACGCAAGCCGGGGCTGCAGCAGGAGGACGTGCCGCCCGCGTCGGGGGGGGGGGGGGCACCCTGCAACAAACCCCGATTCAGAGTCCCTGGCCCCGTTGTGTAACGCGGACAGATCCCCTTTGTCTCCCCCTCCCTCCCCCCCCCCCCCCCTTTCGAGCCCATTTTTTGTTCCGGCCTAAATCTCCGCCTGGCTTTTCCAGGGCAGCTCCATCTCCTGCTGCGCCAGCCGCCCTTTTTCACCCTTTCCTGCGGCTTCCCATCGCTCCACGGGTGACCGGCCGGGCCGGAGGACATCTCTCCTCCCCCCCCCGTGGCACCTTTATCTCTGGCCATGCCGATGCCAACCCTGTGCCCCGTCCTGGGGACACTGGCGGTGGCCGTAGCGATGGCACCTGCCCCGGCTGACGTAACCCTGCGGTGGATTAACCCCCCCCCCCGGGTGGCTCGGGATAAGCTGGGTGCTGAGCCACCGGGCACTAAATAGGGTGCACGGCCCCGGGTCAATCCGTCCCCTCCCAAGAGCCACTTTTTTGGGCGGGGAGGAAGTCGGCGGCAGTTCCCGGGGATTTGGGGTGATGCTGGAGGGTGAGTGGGGCTTGTCCCCCCATGCTGCACCCCCGGTGCTGCGGCTTTCGGCAGCGATGCCGGAACTGTGGGGGTTTTTGGGTGGGCGTGGGAAGAGCAGGGCAGGGATAAGCGGCAAGTGGCTGGGAGCTCATGCCTCAGTTTCCCCACACGAGCAGTGGGGAGCCTCAGCTCTCTTTTTGGGGGTCACCAGGGCATCGCCTGGGGGGAGGGGGCAGAAGGAGCTTGCCAACTGCTCAAGTTTGGCAGCTCTTGCTGGGGAAAGGCAGGAAAAATCCCTACCCTTTCCTAAAAGGCTTTGGAGGGCTGAAGCGACACATCCAGGCATGCAAGGACAGGCCAGGGCTGGGAAAGCAGCCCTGGTGGGGGAGATCTCAGCTCCTGTCTTCTCCGCTGGGCCAACCTTTTTATTTAAATACCCTCCCCATCCCGGCTATCCTTACAGCCCACTTTCCTGGTGCATCGCGCTGCTGGCTCCGGCGCCGCTGAAAGCCGACGCTACACGGAGTCGGAGCGGCGCGCCGGTCCCTGTATCGCCCTCGGCAGCGCGCCAAAACACCCCAACCCACCGGGGTACCGAGGCCTGCCCCTCCCCCCATCACACCCGTGACCCCACATCATCCACCAGCACCTCGTCCGGGCGGGCCGCCCCGGCCAGGCAGCGTCCCACCGCCGCCAGCACCTTCCCCAGGCGACGGTCCAGCGCCCGCAGGTGGGGCTCGGCCAGGACGGGGGCCAGGGGGTCGGCGGCCAGCGCCTCCCGCAGCAGGTCGCTCAGGCGGTAGGGCTGGGTGGCCAGCAGCTGCAGCCGCAGGTAGGTCGACTTCTTGATGCTGCCGAAGATGAGGAGGGAGAGGTCTCAACCCGGGGAGCCTCTCCGTGACGGCAGCTCTGGGGCGGGCGGCGGGAGCCCCCTTACCTGCAGCATTGCCGGAGGGGGGCCAGGATGGACGGTTCGTCGCGCGAGTGCGTCCCGAAGCTGGGGGGGGGAGAAGCCCGCCGGCGGGCATCAGGGCGGCATCACCCCGCGGCTCAGAGGCCAAGGCGGGGTGCATCTTGGCAAGACCTGCGGTCTCCCCCCACCCCTTTGCTGGGATTGCTTCCCCCCACCGCCCCCCGCTTTACCCGCGGCCGTTGTCCAGGTGGAGCAGGAAAGTGTCGTTCCCAAATTTCTCGAAGGTCTCGTAGTGGTGCCGGTCCATGTTGCCTGTGGCAGGGCAACAAATTTGCCATCGGGTGGTGGGTGGGGAGGCGGGAGCAGGGACACGGAGCACGCTCCTGGTGTGAGACCGAAACCCAGAGGCTGGGGAAAAGGGCTGGGGGCACCTCTAAGGTGCCCGTCTGGTGGCCATGGCGGGGGGGATGACCCAAGCGGAGCCCCCCGGGCCTCCAGGTCCCTTCTCATCCCGGCTGCCCCGTAGAGGGACAACAGCGGCAAATGGAGCAGAAGTAATGGCAAAGGCAAGGCTGGGTGGCCAGGGACGAGGAGACGGGAAGCTCTCCAAGTCAGGTGATGGTGGGGGGACAGCGCGGGGAGGAAGGAGCGGCCCCAGGGACGGGAGAGGCAGCACGAGCCCCGGGGAGCATCGCCGCCAGCCCTGGCTCCCCAGGGGCTGCATGTGGGAGCTTGCCAGGAGGCGCTTCCCGTGCCCGGGGTGTTCAGCTGGGATCTCCCCGGCATCTCTCGTCCTTCAGCTTCTGCCTGGGATATGCCCTAATGGCACAGCCCTTTGCTCTCATTTTGGGTAACGGCGCAGCTCTCTGCAGCCTGAGCAATGGTTTGGCCAGCAAACCTCGCAGGGTGCAGTACCGCGGGACACGGAGCCGTTTGGGCCTCTCGGTCCCGAGGGGCCCCCACAGCCCTCGGCGCCGGCATGGCAGGGCTCACCCATAAGGAAATCGAGGACCGACATGTCGATGAGGTCGAGGAGGCGATGGCCCCTGTCATAGGGCGGCGTCTCTCGCACCTGAGCGCAGTAGTTGGGGTTCAGCTCCCACCTGTGGGCAGAGGCCGGGGCGGGGGACGGGGCCGTGAGAGCGGCCGTGGGGCAGCCCCCTCCCATGCCATGGCTCTGCTGCCCCATGCCCCCCATGCCGCCCGTGCCCCAGCTCACTCAGCCTTCTTGCTCTTGTGGTAGGAGCGGCGCCAGGGGCTGCGCCAGGAGCGGCGCTTGGCCAAGGTCTTGTCGGGCAGCAGGGCAGCCATGGAGCCCTCCAGCTGGTCCGGCTTGCCGCAGAGGGCGTGCTCGGTGGAGCAGTAGTAGGAGCACTCCCCGTAGAAGCAGATGTTGCCCGCTGGCCGTGAGGACAAAGCAAAGGTTGACAAAGAGCAGGAAGGCAACGAGCCTGCTACCCGTATGCAGGGTGGTCCGGCAGGCGGCCGGGTGAGGGTGCTCCGTGCACCGTGGCCACGTGCCACCAGCAAAGCAATGGCAAGGAAGGCCTCGAGGAGCAGAGCCCCACGGCAGGGGACCTGGCAGGAGCTGGAGCATTCCCCAAGGGGATGGTTTGCCCCGGTACAGGGGGAGCCAGGGCAGGAGCAGCCGGCTCCAGGTGAGCTCCATGCGGGTGGCCGCAGGAGAGGATGGACAGCATGAAAGCTCACCCGGGGAGATGAAGAAAGTCTTGACCAGTTTCTTGTCTGTGGTAATGTCACGAATCTCCTTCTTTATATTGACCAAACGGCCAGAAACTGGGGGGATTCGCCGGAAATCCAGGATCCTGAAACACAGAACTTGGAACCATTTCTTGCCAACCCTGGCTGTATTTCACAGCGAGTTATTAAAACCACCATGAGACACAGGTATTCCTTGCAATGGGGAGGAAGAGGTGGGATGAAGGAGCAGTTTCTCTGCTGCTTTGCTGTCATGGGAGGACAGAGTTGGATGCAAAGCTTGTGCTCACCTGTCCAGGTGGAAGGCTGCAATCTCCGCATTGTGCCGCTCAAAGTCCGAGAAGTAGAAGAAGTTGATGGGGGTCTCCTGGTCCCGGGTCTGCCTGGGAGGAGAGGGGAGGGTGGGGGTGGTATCCATGGATGGGGTCACCCCAAGCATGGGCTTGGCTCCAAGCCACTCCTCCTTGTGTCACTGGTGCCACTGGAGACACAGCCAGACCCAGTCTCCTCCAGTCGCTCCCTGCTGGGTGGTGCAGCCCCAAACGCCCCAGCCAGGCCCCCATGCATCCCCTGCTCCCAACCCAAGGGCTGGGAAGCCCTCATGGACTGGAGGGTCCTGGATGGTCCTCATGGACCATCTTCTTCTTTCCACCACTGGAGGTCACTACCCCATCACAAGCTGCGCCCAGCCTGCCGCAAGCACCACCATGGAAGGTGAAGGGAAGGGGACCATCCTGCTCATCTCAGTTTTGGGGTGGGGGGCTGAAGCAAGGCAGTGCATGACACATTTCTCCTTTTCTTCCTCCATGGTCTCCTCCAGCCGCTCCTTGCCACCTAAAGGGACCGTGCGGGTGGGGTATGGTGTTGTCCCCGGCTCTACTCACTTCATGGGCTTGAAGAGGGCCTGCCCGTAATTCGGGAACGTCATGATGAGCTTGAGCTGGGTCCCGCCAGACTTCTGGACTGAAAGGGGGCACACGGGGATGAGGGAGGCTGGCAGCAGGCAGCGGGGCAAGGGTGCGGGCAGGGGTGCAGGCAGGGAGGTGGTACCTGAGCTGATGATCCTCTGCATGGCCAAGTCCCGGAGGAGGGTGGGCATCAGGGGGTCCTGGCGGGGGTACAGCTCGTAGCGGTTGATGCCAACGTGGAATTTGAGCCAGGCGGGGTAGGTGTCATAGGCCGTCTTCCCTGTCGGGAGGAGCGTCTCGGCTTTACTGCTGCTGACCCTGCAGCCAAACAGCCACCGCCACCCCAACAACAACAACAGCGTTTAGTTGGGACAGGACGGGTCCCATGTCCCCAGACCCTTCCCGGGAGCCAGTGTGTGGAGGGTGAGGTGGGGGCAAGGCCCAGCACAAGCCCTGGATGGTGGCAAATCCCCCTGCCCCATACACCCTCCTTGGGACTCCTGGTACCTGGGCAGATCCCACCCATAGCTGGTAGCTGGGAAGACCCGCTGGCATGGCCGGAGGGGGTTTGGTGTCTTCCCTCGCATCCCCTGTGGAAAATCCCCAGGCTGATCCTGCTCCTCTCATCTGTGCCTTTATTTCCCTGCTGGAGCAGCTCGTCTCGTTGTTTTTCCCCAAGGGATTAGCTCCCGGGAATACAGCCGGCTACATCCCTCCACATGCTTGCTGGGGACACACACACGTCCATAAAACAGGGGTAGAGGAACACGGGTAGAGGAGCAGGGGCTTCCCAGCCATCCCCAGCACCGACCTGAACTCCCACCCTCAGTGTCCAGTTCCCCTTGGACGGGTTTATCGCACACCCCTGGTTTCCCTGGGGGGATGAGTTTGGATTAGTGCTATCCCTGTCTCTGTGCCTCCTGCAAATTTGCAGTTTGCTGGCATTCAAGGGTGGCTCCTGGGGGCTCCCCTCTGCACCAGCACCCACCAGCACTGCAATGGGACAGTCTGGCCCAGGGCATCTATAACCCAAATCCACGTCTCTCACTCTCTAGGAAAATGCAGACTGTACCCCAATTTCATCAAACCAGACCCATCTCCCATGGTTATCCATAGGTGAGGTGGTCCTCAGAGACAAAGCAAATGCTCATTTGTGGAAACCAGCTCTTAAACCAGCTTTTATTCTCTCCCAATTTTAGCAGCCAGTATGTTTGGAAGGTGTGCTTTCCGTAAGGAAGCTGCTACATGTTATCGACACTAAAGCTTTTAATATCTTTCCTCCTAATTAGAGGTTAGTAGTCCAGTGATAAAAATAGGCAGCCGGCAGCGGTGAGCTCACCATACGGCCGAGCCTAAAGAGGTCAGGCGATGTCCTGCGAAATGCAGGACGGGAATGGTCTCACGGTTAGAGGTAACCTACATTGCAGGCTTTGCATCTCCAACATGTCAGGAGAGAGGGATAAAACTGGTTAGAAATCTGGAGTGGGGACTTCCACATATATATAGAGAGAGACCAAAGGCTAGAGTCTGCATTGGGGAAGGAAAGGAGACAAGGAGATGACCTAAAAGATACCCTACATAATACTATGAATAATTCAAGAGTCTCCTTTGGCTTCACCGTGTAGCAGCTCCCGGGTAGCAGCCCAGAAATTCAGAGCTAAGAGAGGATTTGAGGCACAAGAAGAGTGTGCTCAGCAACTGGGGCCCCTTCGGGGTGGGGTGCTGGTCTACGCAAGGAAACGACATGTTTGCTCCCTGCCGCTTGTCCCCTCAAATCCACATGTCCCCCAAAAGCAAGCCAGGGCTGAGCTCGCTCCTCACCATTCGTCACTCCCGCTGGTGCGCAGGCTGAACTTCTCCGTGGGGTTGACAACAAACAGCTTGTCTTTCTCTGTCACCTCCGGGATTGGGATGTTGTAAAGAGGATGCTCGAAGAGCGCCGCCAGCTTTGATCCCTTGGTCCATCCTGCATTCCCCTCTCCATCCTGGCGCCGGACCCCCGGCTCTCCAGCCCTTGCTTGTGGCCTCGCTCCCTGCGGCTGGGAGCCTTTCTCCAAGGAGCCGTTGCTGCCACTGAAATCCTGAAGGATTCGCAGGCTCAGCTTTTTGGGGCTGGCCAGCATGGGGCTGCCTGACAGGACGCCTGAGGCTTTCGGTGCTTTCGCATCACAGCCGCAGGGCCTGCGGGCTGCAGGGAGAGCCAAATCCATCGCCAGGTGCACCAGGAGGGCCAAGAGCAGGAGAAAGAGGAGGCTGACTTTAAATTTCCTTTGGAAAAGCGTTTGCAGCCGGCGCCGCATCCTTCCTCGCCCCAGACGCTCAGCAAGGGGTGGGCACCCACCCGGGCCTAAAACAGAGTTGGTGCGGCCACAGCCTCTGTGCAAAAACAGGAGCGAGGCGTCCTGGATTTAGAGCATCGCAGCAAAAGAGCACCCGGTGCAAGGGCAGAGTCGCCAGAAAGATCTGTCACTGCGGCACCTCGCAGGGTGACGCCGCCGGGCCGGCAGCGGGACGGGGCGGGAGATCGTGGCGGGGTTTATCGGCGCTGATAAGGGGCGAGCTGGCTCCGTCAAGGTTAGCGTGAACGGGGCAAGTTCCAAATCAATAGCCACAAGGCTGGCTCGGGGACAGCGATGGCTGCAGATAACCCCCGCACCGTCCTGTCCCTCCGTGCTGTCACCCACACGGGGCTGCAGAACACTTCTTGGTATACAGGGCATGAAAGCGGTTCTGCCCCCCTGCAGCACCCACCCTGCCCAGCGCTGCACAGCCCCATTCCCCGTGCCCATCATATCTGCACACTCGTAATCCAGGAGAGTTTTTCTCCTGCTGCTCAGCCAAAGTAATTTTATCACCTTCCCCCATCTATTCAAAATCACTTGTACTCAACCCCCTTTCAAAAACCACTCAAATTAGGTAAAACAAAGGGAATGTGAGTATCAGCATCGCTGGGAGGGGAAAAGGTGGGCTGGCGGTGTAAGGAAGGGCTGCCAGGCAGGTGAGGTTCATGGGCAGGGATGCTCCCAGGGCCTCTGAAGCAGGCAGGGGAGGCAGGCAGGCAGAAGTGGGGATGCTGCCTGCTGCCTTGGGCATCAGCACAGAGGGGCAGCGGGACCCACCGTGTGCTGGGGAGGGCAGCCCATTTTTACCAGAAATTCACTTTTCCAGTGACACCTAGGGACATAGAGCTGGGCTGTGTGGGCAAAAATAGTTGGTGACTTGTAGGGAGGGAGCTTTGGATTTGTTAAGGGACAGAGAAGCACGGGAACACCCGCAACAAGCCTGGGGGCTTGGGTACAGAGTCCGGAGCGATGTTTTTCCTCTTTTCGATTTCCCAAAGGATGCAGAGGGCATGTGAAATCCCGTACACCATGCAGTCCTTCCTCGCTGCGTGATGTACCAGCAGCCAGCTTGGACATCCTCGCTCCAAGCCAGGGAGGGTATGATGAGCAGCAGGCAGGAGGGGGTACGCTGGAGACCCCCTCCTCTGCTGCCATCCCTGCACTACCCTCTCGCTTGCGCTGCCCTCTCCGCACCATCCCGTGCCGGCTCCGTCCGTGCCGGGCTCAGCCCCCTCCCAGGTGGTGCGGCGAGAACGCAGTGTTCCCGGTGTTCTCGGCTCGCCGTGTCCCACGGCGCGACAGTTGCCTGGAAACCGCCTCCGGCTGACACCATCAGCCGCCCCAGATTCAGCCAGCCCCGCGTTCCCTTCCCCGTGTCTTGCGCTAACAAGATGGCCGATGGGAGCCGGGGCGAACGGGGAGGAGGAGGAGGAGAGCTTTCCAAGCCGGCTGGCGAGCTCGAAGCCCTGCGGAAGGAGTCGGGCGGAGGGGAGCAGATGGCTTTCCCGGGGAAGGGAACACGGCGTCTTGCTCCGGGAGGTTTGCTGGATCCAGTCCGGATGTACAGTTTGGAAAGAAGGCACCTAGGAGGGGCTGTAGCTGGAACACGGGATCGTTAGGTCATTGCTTAGCAAAAAAAAAAACCACCAACAAAACCCATGTGCTAACCGCTCGCATCAAAGTAGCTGGGCTCGGCTCCCGGAGCAGGGCCACAGATTTCTTTATTCCAGAGCCAGGCCTAGGAGACTGAGGGGAGAGGGAGACCCTCCTTCTTCCAGTGCCCCAAACCAGCTCCAAACTGGGCTGGGGGGGACAGAAATGTCCCTCCCACATCCTAGAGCCAGACGGGGACAGGGACCCTATGGGCTGAAGCCACCCTCCTGACCGAGAGTCCCATCCCTGGGCTAGAGGAGCTCACAATCCTACCCCCCGCCCCAATTTAGCATCCCATTGGAAAGTGGAGGCAGGGGGATTAGGTGGGGCGCTTGCCACCCTTAGCACTTCAATGCTGGCATTAAATATTAACCAAAAGATTTTTCAGCGAGTCAGACACGAGCCCGCAGCAACGGGGAAGAGCTGGAGAGCTTCAAAGCCTGCCCCGATCGCCTGACAGCATGTCGATGTACCTTGTTGCCATGACATCATCGCAGAGAAGCGGTTGAGTTTGCACCTCTTTCTTCCCATCTCCCCCCACCAGCTCTTCCTCCATCTTCCCAGCGCCTTCCCCCCTTCCCAGCAGGTTCGAGTCACCCTTGGGGCAGAGGAGGAGCCGTACACCCAAGGACATTTCCACTGCTGGCACCGAGTCAGGACTCCCCGGCAGCTGATAATGATGTTGCCCATCTCCCCTCGGCGGGGAGGGATGAAGTCATGAAGCACAGCCCTCCGAGCTGCTGTCGCAGCTTTTCGGGCCGGGCGGATAGAACGGGTCATTTCGGCTAGCGCCGGTGCATCACCCTGCGTTTTTCATCTCCTTTTCTACATTTGACTCAGCCTGATGCTTTGATGGGCAATGGCAGCAATAGGCAGGGGGCAAGAAACGAGAGGGAGAGGAGAACACAATAGCAAGCCACTTGTTGCCAACTTGCCCAGCTTTCTGCTGAAAATTCGTAAGGTAAAATCCTTCAGCAAGAGACTACAGTTTTATAGTCAAAAGCAGATAGGCCCTAGAGGCTCCAAAGCATCAGCCGCAGAGGGGTCTCTTGTGGGAAAACACAGGACAAGGGACCATCTCTGATCCATGAACTGTACTCCCCTGGAAATTACAGGCATGCCCACAAATGTGCCAGTTCCACAGCAAAAGGAGCGTGAAAGCCTTTCTTCTAACACACAGGGGCCAGTGCAGCATGGCTCAACTTGCAACGGGCAGGAAAATTGATCTGTCCTATTGAACACCTGCCTCAGAGCAGGGGCCTTGACACGCACAGCTGAATTTTGGGAAGCTGAGGTTTGTGCTGTCGCGTACAGTGCCGATGACGGGCATGCAAACCAACTAAGACGGGTTGGCTTCTTCGTGGTAACTTCTTGTGGGAAAGCTGTTACCCTTGGAAACAAAAATAGCCTGCCGCCCTCCTGTGAGCCACCTTGCACGTACCTTGGGGGAGTTACCGTGTGGGAGCTGACTTGCTGCAAATTCCCACCTAGCTCACCTCAATCTGTTCGCACGCGCATGCTTCGAGAAGGCTGGGGAGCGGTCAACATTCGCTTATTGCCGATACAGGTCATGGAGACATTAGCTTTGGTCAGCTGGCGGCCAAAGAGATAATAAACCGGCGAGGCCAAAAGATTGTGTGCTGAGGTAAGCAGCTCCCTGTGATCACCTGCAGGTCACCACGACCCTGCAGAGATGCCCATGACCAGCGTGTCTGTGCATATGCACACAGCAGTTAATTATTCATTAGTGTGAAGGAGGCATGATTAAAGCGACTGTATGGCTGAAGGTATCATCATGCTCCAACATGGGGCATTCCAAAGACACTGGCTTTACCTTTTCCTCTGAACCTAGAGGAGACAGAAAGTTGTGGAAGAGAAAATCATCTTTTCCACCTGCCAGCTGCAGAAGGCACCAGTCAACAGTGCCATCTCCATGTAAAGGCAGCCAGCTGGAGTGAGAGTAACCACACCAAGAGACAGCTCGAAGGATTTGGACTTTTCTACACTGCACAGCGATCCTGCCACTGTGGTCCACCGCACAGGGCAGGTATCATGGTACCAACTACCTTAGGATGCCAGTTATGTGTCCCCTCGTACCCTGCAATCCCCTTCCACCTCATCAATATGGAATTATGTGAGAGGACGTCGGGACCAGCCAGCACAGATGGTCCAAATTTGAAATAATTTCTAGTTGTCTTCATATTACTCTAATTTCTGGCTTATAGAAGAGCTCCTGACATGATGAAATGGAGGAAGGACATCTCTAGCATCACACTGAGGTTCAGAGAAGGAAGAAAAGGGACTGTAAGACCCTCCACCAGTTTGATCCACTGCAGGCACTAACGCAGAAAGGTCCTTCGGAATTGGAATATGGACTAGAGTGTGGCCTCATAAAACACAAAGTGCCAGTGGTACTGCTGGTGACATTCTGAGAGGAAAGTCTGAAAAATCAAGGAAGCCACAAATACGAGACCCCAAAGGTCAGAGCAGAGGCACACGGGCTGGGCAGAGGACACGGGTACACTCCCTTGCTGCTACTGCTTAGGCAGCTGTGCGGACTGAGGACTTCGGCCAGCAGCACTGTGGGCCTGGCAACCTTCCTCGGCATCATGGCTTGCACTGGTGAAAGGAATTGAACAGGGAGGATGAGAGCACGTCTCTGGTACCTACGAGTCACCCAGGAAACATGCGGGATGGAGACTTGTCACTGTCCTCCGCCTGAGCTACACCATTGCTTCCTTACTTCCATATTTCCTAAACTACTTTTCCTTCTCACCCTCCACTTTGGGATTTTCATTTTAGAACACACACAGAAAGGGACATTTTACCAAGTTTTTATTGTAAAAACACAGTTCCCCAGATTTATATAAATAAGCCATATACGTAACATACAATTACATTCATTCCATCCTCCAACACTGACAGCTTTAAAAAATGAAACAGGCTAAAAGAACGCAAGTCCAAAAAGACGTTAGGTTTCTGATGACCAAGTGATATCTCACATGGAGCCTCCTTCCTCTACCAGCCTCCAAACAAGATGCTGAAAGTACACAGCACTTGCAACACCCCCAAGAACTGACAGGGAGGCATTTGAGCCTTATGAAGAGCTCTCACCCACTCCCCAGGCGTCGTCAGCCGCCTGTGTTTTCATGCTATCTCAGTGTGCGGTGGGTGAGAAAGGAGGGGGCAGTTTGCATAGCAACCTCCTACGCCCAGGCAGCTCAGCTGTTGTACCCTCCCAAAAGAAGCGGGGAAGGGCAAGCCGAGTCTGCTTCCCTGCGGCTAACACCTCCACGGGCAGCCCGAAGGGAGACCCTTGGCACTGCCAGTTCTGTACGGACATCTTAGAAGGGGGGAACAAGGTATTCTCAGCATTCAGAGAGAAGAGAGACAGGTGCTCGTCAGAGCCGCACCACATGGTAGTGGGGAAGGCAAAGAAGAGAGGACACAACATGGAACAAGTGGGAGGAAAAAAAAGCCCGTAGGGCTAGATAGCACCTTTTCTCTTTCGCTTCCCCCTCTTAGCGCTGCTGTACGGCTCGGCAGCGTGTCGTGAGATTACCTATTCCCCACCTCCTTCCTGCTTCAGCTCAAACACCAAGGAAAGAGCCACAGACAGATGAGAAATCCCACGAGCAAGGACAGGACAGCTTAGCAAGTTTATACACACACACACGCCAACTATATGTATCCCACGGAACTGTTACGTCAGGATGAAAAAAAAACCCACAGCCCTTGACGTTTAACTATTAAAAATAAAGCCCCACCTCCAGATTGTACAAAACCCATCAAGAGAAGGAAGAAATCTCTTGTATGCAGCAAGTCTGGGTCCCGGCCAGATGTCAGGAGCACTTCCAGACACACACGGCCAGGCTGCCACCGAAGAACATGTAGAGCAGATTCTTCACCTCGTGAGTGATCTCAAAGCCAAAACCTTCCCCAATCACCACATGCCAGGAGGACCCAAATTTCTTGTCCATCATCTCTTTGATCATCTTGGCAGCGCTCTGGAGAATGTTAAGGAGGAGAGTGTAGGGTGAGACAGAGCAAGCAGTAAGTTTTTATGCAAACATCCCCCTAGTCTTCTTCGCTCTTTAACAGACTACTCAAGCCATGGGCAACAGGTTATAGCAGCTGCACTGCAGGAACTGGGAGCTCCCCAGAGCTACGCCCAAGGGTAAAACACGTCTCTGTGTTTTCAGCAGCCTCTGACACAGCAGCTAGGAGAAATTAAAGAACTGCATCTAGCAATCACTTCTCTCATTCACACAGTCTGAAGCAAGAGTTCTGGTTTAGATGCTGATGGAGTTATGCTGGGTGCAGTGAGCATGAGAGGAGATTCAGGTCACTAAGCTGCGGCTATTTTTACAGGAGTCCATTTTTTTTTCCTCCAGCTAATTACCAAAACACTGAAACTAGGCTGACTTTTAAAAGGCTCACTTCTCCCAGATCACACCCTGCTTGATCTAAAAAAGGAGAGAGGAAGACTTCGCAGTGACATGTGGTGTCTCAGGCCGGATGGGACAGAAGGAATCTCTGGCTTTGTAGCTTTGCCTTGCTCCAACACAAAACTGCTCTGGCAACAAGCAGTCTGTGCCCTGCCCACGGAGCAAGGTGTGTTTTCCTTTATCATTGGTTCTCAAAGTTAAGGGCAGTCTTTCCAAAGACCATAACTTCTGCATCACCCCCCATTTATATGGTCTCAGTAATTTCATTCAGGAGGCTGAAAGCCGAGAGGGAAGACTTAACAGACTGTACCTAAAGGTTCAAAGACATTCATGTGCTCATCCCCAAAACAAGAGTCTCTTCCCCACTCTTGTGGGGACGGCCTTGCTCAACACTGAAGAACAGACGGGAAGGGCCCGTCTCCACCCAAGCCCTCAGGACACAGGGCATTTTATGAACACAGTGGAAGCGTGTCACAGGCAAGGCAGGATCAGGAAGGAGGTAAGGTTTGGGAGGCAGCATTGCTACTAATCTCTGCTTCCTGCAGGAAAGCAAAGTGCTATTATGGATCTTGCTGACAAAGGGAACCGAATCTGAGACCTAGCCAAGCTCTTTGCCTTCTTCTACCCTTGCTCAGTGCAGAAAGAGAGTAATAGGATGTCAGGATCTGACTCCACTCTGCCCTGCACCCTTAGCCCTGCTCCTGCAGGTTCCCTGAGCTGCAGCAACTGAAGGCTGGCCATTTTGGGATTTGGCTAGTACCTCGTTGTTAGTGGCATATTTCTCACACGCCGTGACACACAGCTCCATGGCCTCTACACGCATCTCCTCCGGCATGTCTGTGTGCTGGAAAGAGCAAACAAACAAGAGGAACTAAGCAGAAAAATAAGAGCTAGACACAAGACAACAGTAAGTAGCCCTTACTTTTGTGCAGGCTATAGCTGGGGCCTAGACTGCTGGGCGTGGGCAAAGGGCAGCTAGCCCTTGTGACTTTTAATGCTTGCTTCAAGGTGGGGGGCATCACCAGCAACACGGGCTTGTCCGTACACCAAGCATTTCCACTGTTTCAGAGAACGGTAAATATGAAAATGGCTTACTGCATTACAACTGACCCCTTCGTTCCTTTGTCCCAGCCAACGCAGAATTCTTCTCTACCTAACATTAAGACTAGCACTAAGTAAGTACAGCTTAAAGGAGGAGATAAGTACATTTGTCAGTTCTTCTGTTATAAGATGAAGGGAAGGCATGTTAATTCTGCTCCAACCGCAGTCCTTAATTATTGCTATAAGCACAACAAAGAAGTCTAAATTACACAGCCTTTTCATCCTCTTCTGCTATCTGGCTGGCTAGCAAGATCTTTTACTCCAGCTCCTCTAGGAAAAAAAGCAAGCTGCATCCAGAACACAGGAGAGGGCTCCAAAGGCAGCATGTTCAGTCTATTAGATGGATCACTTTGCCCCAGGCTTCTCCTGGCTGATGGGGGGAACAACGGTGCTAATACATTTCCCTGACAGAGGTCAAGGACAGGGAGAAAGCAGCAGTGATGACTGGGATCCTTCCACAGGACCATCAGCACACACATTCTCACAGCAACTACTCAGTGGCAGAAATTCTAGTTTGGAAGGTTGGTAAGAATGAAGGTAGAATTTCATATCTGTAACACTGGTAAATGTGTAATCCATCCCTCTTCTCACCCTAATCAGTGGAAAGCTGTGAAGTCTTTTATAGTCAGCCTCCTCCTTTTTCCCCTCCCCGGTGTCTGCCATGGTCCTTCCACAGTGACCCCGGGAAGGGGCGGAGGGGCTGCCCGGAGCTCAGCAAGGTGCTGCAGTGCAGACAGCTGAGAGGAACACAGCCCCGTGAACACGGGCAGAGCAGCTTCAGCAGGAGAGGAGACTTCTCGGCCCAGAGGACGCTGTTTGAACAAAAACAAACACAGGAAAGAGAAAGCAAGCTTTGAATTAAAATGGAAGGCAAATAAAACTATTACGAGAATATTGTGCCATCTCGGTTACTTACTGTTTCTCAGTACCATCTTCACATGCCACGCACTTACAGAGTTATCTTACAGACCATTAATGCAAACAAATTTAAAAAATGTACCATTTTCCATAAACGAGGCTTCAAGAGCACAGCACTTTCCCAGAAGCACCAATCGAGCTTGAGGGAAAAGCCAAGTCAGGGTACAGCTTCTGACAAGGGAGGGGAGAACAATACATCAGCCGTTATGGCTATTGATTAATTCCAAAAGGATTTTCCCAGGACGCTTATTATCTGCGAGGGTTTCAAACTGCACATGACAAGCGAAGGGTAAGAGTATTTTAGGAACAGGATCAGCGTACATGTCTGGATGGAAACGTTTAACAGGAACATCTTGGTCTGGTTTGTGCACTTGCTCCTCACATCCCCGAGCATTTGTCAGCTGGAGAGGACCATACGGGAAAACGGTGGACTATGCCTCTGGGCCTAATTACCAACTAGCCTCTACTTGGGCAAAGCAGACGCACAGCACTGTCTGACTAGCAGATTCAGAACATTTCACCATGGTCTTCTCTCTGGTTCTCTCATCCAGAACAAAGCACCTTCATCTCCTACCCAGAGGAAGCAAGGGTCATCCCATATTAAAGGGAAAACAAAACAAACACGGTGTCAGGCAACACCACACAGATCAAACGTTTATGCCAAGCATGTAGAGTTGCTGGCTAAAGTACGAACTCTGACAGACTACCAGCTCTCACATGAGGGACCATGGGACCTGTAGACATCCCCACCACAAGCTCCACAGGACAGAACAGCCACCTGGCTGGCACCAGCCTCCTGCAGCAGTGCAAACCCCAGGCGCCACTTCAATACCCAGCTTCTCCCCGAGACGTGCCCGGGGCCACAGACCAAGGCAGGCCGCCGGGGGCTGCCCCACCGGCCGGCGGCGGTTTCCCCGGGGAGGAGCCGCCGACGGGCGGCTGCGTCGGTTAAAAGACAGGGCAGGGAGGCG
The DNA here is from genome assembly GCF_018139145.2 of Gymnogyps californianus. Lineage (NCBI taxonomy): Eukaryota > Metazoa > Chordata > Aves > Accipitriformes > Cathartidae > Gymnogyps > Gymnogyps californianus. The sequence goes on from NC_059471.1 coordinate 161,629,547, forward strand.
GTCTGGGTGCAGCCATGGGTCCGGAAAGGCACGCCACAGCCCCAGCGGCGGCCGGAGGTGGGGTGGGAGGCAGAGATCGGAGCCACCGGGCACCGGGGGGTGGGGGCACGGCAAGGACGAGCCCCCCCCAGCGCGGCACCACCAAGGGGGGCGGGGCGGGGGACGACGGAAGATGGTCCAAGCAGGCCGCACACCCGTAGCAGCCCCCTCACGCCGGCCCGCCGCCCTCAGCCCCGCGGGGGGGGGGGGGGAAGGGAGGGAGGCGGGGAGGGAAGGGCTCAGCAAGTGGCCCCTGCACGGAGCAGGGGGAAGGGAACGAGGGGACTCTGGGCACGGCCTCACCTGCGCCGCCGCGGCCCGCACCACCGCCCCAGCACCGGTTGCTAAGGAAGAACCGTGCTTGTCGTAGCAACCGGCGCAGGAAGTCCCACCCACCTCGCCGTCCATTGGATGTGAGCGCACCGCCCGGCGTGTCTGATTGGCTACCGCGGGGGGGCTTGGGGCGGTGGCCGCGGGGCGGCCGCGGGGCGCCTGTCCTGCGCTGCCCCCGACCCCGGCCCGGCGCCCCCGCGGGGGGTGGCAGCGCCCGCGGCCCGGTGCCCCTGACAGGAACGGGGGGGAAGCGCCCGGGGCTGGGGAGGGGCCGCCAGCACCGCGGGGGGGGGCCTCGTTAAATAGCCCCGCCGCGGCGAGCGGGAAAGGCCCGTGACCCCGGTCCTGCGTGGCCCCAGGAGCCACAGCTGTGGCCCGCGAGTGCCAGGCCCGACCCTGCGTGGTTCCCCTCCGTGTCCCACGCCTGCGGGGCTGGGTCAGGAGCTGCTGGGAGGGAAGGCCGTCTCCCGGCAGCAAGGAGGAGCCATGTCTCTCCTGGCCTGGGCTTGGAAAGGGGTTTCAGGAGACTCCCGGCCTTCCCGCCCTTCCCATCTGAAGGTTTTGGGGTGGGTTTCGGCTGGGCAGGCTGCAGCGACGGGCTCTGAGCCGTACCCACGGCCGAATCGCCTTATATCTGGAGGCTTAATGTTTTTCTGACTTAAAACCCTTTTGGGGCCTAGTTCTACCTTTTGATTTAAACAGCAAGGATAAATATTGGAGCGGTTTAGGGCAATTCAGTTTTTTTTAATGTGTTTACATTGTATGGGAGAGGCAACCGCTCACGTTTGCATGTTGGTGCAACTGGAAAGAAGGAGCAAGTGGTGCTGTGAGGATGGGTCATGAGTTTGCAAACAGCTGCTATAACACTAACCCCCATCCCCACTGAGCTCATCGCCCCCCTCCCGCCCTCCATGGCCTTTATATTTGTAATGTCTGTTTGCTTTGAGGTTTTCCTTGACTCTCGGCTCTCTACGAAACCTGTGTTGTCTCTGCATCCTGCTAGCCAAACACTGATTGCCTCTAAACCAGGGCTTAAACAGTTTCCTGGGGGTCTAGGATTGTATTCGTCTGAAATTAATATAGGTGGAGAAGCAGCGAGCTCCAGGATAATACCGAGGGGAAGGACTTCTCCTGTGCAAAGCCCTAGCTGGTGGGCATGATGCCTGGGTTTCCATCAGGGCCCATCCTTGTCTTGCAGGGTGGCTCATGGGCCTGATCTTTCGTGTGGTCTTCTGGCTGGTGTATGTTTGGAACGTCCTCATTGCTGGCTGTCTGCTGAAAGCATAATTGCTTTCTAGCTGTCTGAGAAGGAAAAGAGCGGGGGAGGAACAAGCTGGGCACTCTCATGTCCCTGCCAGCTCGTGAAGAAGTCCTCTTCCCTCACCATAGTCTCCAAGCACCCCCTTCTGCCCTATAACCATAGGGAGGACATCTTGTCTCTCTTGCTGGCGTAACAGTGAATCAGATCTCCTGGCTGTAGTTTGCCTGACAAAGCAGTGGTGGAGGCAGCAAAGCGGTGTTTGGGCTTGGAAAGACAATGCTGCAGTGATCGTTTGTCTTTCGCCTTGCCTTCGCCGCTGGTGGTGACAGAAATGAAGCGCTGCCTCCTGTCCCCTCGTTCTCCTACCGCTCCTACCTCCTGCGCCGATTCCTTCTCCTTCCTCCTTTCGGCAAGCATCGGCCTCTTGCAACGAGGCAGGCACAGAGCTACAATCGTCAAGAGACAGATAAAAGCTGGGAGATCTTTTTTTTTTTTTTTTTTTTTGTAGAGGAGATAATTAGGAATAGAATCTCTGTGAAGAAGAAGATCTTTCCATCATCATTACTTTATCTCCAGGCAGCTACTCTAATCTCTCTGGGGACGCAGCGCTTTCAAGCATCATATTCTTGCCGTGTTTTTTTTAATGCTTTAATCCCTATGTAGTTCACCCACTTTTGCTACTAAGCAGCAAGTCGGCGCGAGCTGGTGTGTTTGTGTGCGTATGCCTCTGTGTGGGGGGTGGGGGCTGAGCGCGCATGTGTATGTGATTCTGGGTTCAATTAAATGTGCTTTGGTTTTGATCATGTGTCCCCAGGGAGTGTTTCCCCCAAGAAGTGCTGGGACTGGTTGTAAGGATTATTCATCAGCAGCTCCTAGGCAAAAAGCTAAGGAAAAATGGCCAAACCCAAAACTGCTGAGGGCCCAAAGATAGGAACACCGTGTTTTTTGCGATTGTGGTGGGTGATACAGCGGGGCTGCAAGGTAGAGATGCCTCCTGAGGAAGGAGAACATCCCGCTGGCCTGTCCCTGTCTGCTATGGCTTAGCAAAATGCGGGCAGTTTGTTTCTGGACGCTCGAGTGCAGGATTTCCACGGACTGCCTCTCTACAGTACCGCAAGCCAGTCGAAGCCTTGTTGGGCCAACACAGCTAACACGTACCGGTCCCTTAGCTGCTAGCACAAAAGGCAGATACACGGCTCGCTTCACATCACCTGGTCTTTAGTTTCCATACAGAGCGACCAGGTGCCCATCCGTAGGTGAAGGCGAGTCCCGAGCAAGGGTGCGATTCGCCCCTCTGGATCTGTAAGGAACTGTAATCGCTGCTCTGCTCTGGCTGGTCCTTTCTTATTTGCCACTAATCACAGGCGGAAACTCTTTCAGCCCTTTGCCTTCGCCAGCCACGGTGAAATGCGTTAAAACGAAGTGCCGTTTGCCGCCTGACATTAGATTGTGTTGTACTCCTTAGCTGAGAAACAGAAATGTAACTGCCGACTGCAAAATATATGTATATGTAATACATATACTGCCCCACGCTTTCTTTTAGCTATCATCTCCATTGCTGATGGTAGGAGGAGACCGGACAGCAGGCTGACTCTTCATCAGGCGGAGGGCACCCACAGACCTTCTCTTTTCTTGGCCGCTTCTGGCCAGGTTTTGAGACCTCCCCATCGTCCCCGTGGGCACAGGCCCTGCCGTACCCCGTCTCCCCTCTGCGATAAAGCAGGGGGCTAGAGATTGCTGTCCTGCCTGTCGGCTGCAGCCCAGGGGCTGGGTGCTGCTCCACACCGCCTTGGGTACTCCCAGAGGGCCCGGGCTGGGGACTTGGGACACACCGAGGTCCGCCCTGCAGCTGCCCCGGGGTGGATAAGACGGTCGCAGCTCTCTGGAGGCAGGAAGAGCGCTCAGGAGGCCCCGTGGGGATGCTGAAGCCACATTTCACTGGGATCAGAGCCCCACCATGTTGTGTTGATCTGAGGGATGGCAGAGATAGGGACTCTGGTGTGTGGGAATGGGTGGCAGCTGAAAGCAGCCCAGTCCTCTGCTCCGGAGGAGAGAGCAACCTGCTTTGGGACAGCTGGATCCCCTGGTCTGCTAGGCAAGGCAGTGCCCCACACGTGATCCCGTAGCTACTACCTCTGGTAATGGCTGCTACATCTAGTAAGGGCTGCTACATCTAGTAAGGTCTGCTGCCGCAGCACTAGCAACTGTGCAGGGGCCGTTCCTGTGCCAGATGCTCTGGAATCACAGCGCATTCCCCATGCAAGCACCGCACGAGTCTTAATGAGCCTTCCTGGCTCCGGGAGGGAGCGGAGGAGGCTCCCGGCAGGACGGAGAGGCGCAAGGAGGCAATTAAGGCAGCCCCCCATTGCGAGGGCAGCGCGAGTAATGGGGGCTTCGGAAGTGTCACCTCCCAGGGACAAAGTATGGGCTGGTGTGACCTGGTTTGAGGGGACCGGGAGGTTGACATGCCGCAGGGAGCTGCAACCTTGGAGCCCAAAGCTGAGGCCGCAGGTGTCAGGGAGCACAGGAGCTCCCCGAAGCCCACCCCGAGGTGGGGATCCCAGGGCTGCCCATGTCCCCAGGAAGGCAGAGCCTGCGCAGTTGGTGGTGCCCTCCGGGCAGGGGCTGGAGGGGTTCAGGAATTGCAGCGTTTTCTTTCCAAACCCGGTAATTAATAGCCGTCAGGCCTGAAAGTTTCCTATTGCCATGTTTGACCTGGTCTTCTTCGCTGCAGGACAAAGCCCTTTGGGGCGGGGGGCGGGCGTTGGAGTCTGGCTAAGCCCTTGGCCCGTGGAAAGCCCTGCAGCAGCGAGTCCTGCGGATTAGGAACGGAAATGGCAGTCCCTTTCCTCCCCTTGAAGCATGTTAACAGCCCCTTGGTGGGGAGATAGAGGAGAGCATGCAGGTGATATCCATCGCGTCCGCCTGTCTCCCCGCCATCTCCTCTTGTGCCAGCCCCTGCTGAACCACCGTAGCCCGACAGTGGCCCTGCCTCTGCTCTGCCCACCTCTTGGGTTTCCTCCACTTCTTTCGCTCTTCCCCGCTCCCCCCCCGCCCCCATCTTAGGTATCCAGACACAACACAGTGTCCCAGCTGAGCGCACCTACCCCAACTGCAAAAACTTCTCCGCGCCGTTGTTAAAATTTTCCTTCTTTAATCCCCCGCTAAGGGTGACTTTATTGTTCCTCGTCTCTTCTGTGCCTGACGCCTTGTTTTCCAACCGGCTGCCCTTAGAGAGACATGGGGCTTCTCCTGAGTGCTCCTGGTTAATTTAGAAGCAAGCAATATATGTAAGTCATTGTAATTACTCCTTCCAGCCAGCAATGCCATTGATTTGTTGTCTCCTCCACCTTTTAAGCCCTGTCGCAGGTTTGCAGCTCTTGCAAGGCTCAGCTTACCAAAAATAAATGGTCCCATCTTGCTCTCCTCCTCCCCAGATGGGTGAGAAGCAGCCGTCGCTTCCCGCAGAGAGCCAGGGCAGGATGGAAATCAAATATTTATTCCTACTCTTGATTTCTGTCTCCCAACCAGTTTCTAATCTCTCCGTAATGCCTTTGGTTCCTGAAGAGCCTTATATGGAGGCATTTGCTGTAAGCTTTTAAAATGTCTGGATAAATTATATCAAGCTTTCCTGCATCCCCCCTTGGTCTGCCCAACTGGCTGTGAACCTCTCGGGGGGAGAGGAGGTCACCTTGCAGAAGCTGTGCCGCTGGGCTCCCCGCCTTCTCCCGTCCCAGAAGTGACAGATCCACAGGTCCCAGGGACACGGCTGGGGTTGGGATCATGCCAGCATCGTCTGGTGGGGAGGCGGAGGGCAGCACCAAAGTCCCTGCCCAAGCATCTCCTGGTGTCCCCTTTGTTTCCGCTTTTCTGAGGGGGGTTTACACAGGTTTCAGCATGGTCTGGGTTTCCGGCCTCCAGAGGAGACAGGTTTTATGCCAATAGCCTACACCAGCAGCCAGGCTGTTTCCATCCTTGTTCATCCTCCCACATGTCTTCTGCCTTGGCCAGCAGCCCCAAAAGCCCCCTTGCAGGGCTCCTGCAGTTTTAATAGTATGGTCTTCTGGACCAGTCCCCCACTATTTCATCTCCTCCTAAGTTTGTGACCCCAGCAACGGTTTTGGACATTTCCTCCTCTAAAAAGTGCTGTCCTTCCTAATTATGCTGCTGTTATTTGGGCATACGAGCAGAGGTCACCTGTTGAACCCCCTCCTGTTAGTGATGTGGGGGTGAGCCTCCAGCTCAGCAAAGCCCTTGAGCGTATGCTCCAGCTGAAGTACATACTCAGAGTTATTCTTTTCTTCAAAAAAACCCTCAACTTTGAGGAGGTGTGCTGAAGGACTGAAGGTTAGAGCCCCACACTTTGTTTTATAGCATTAAATACCCTCCAGAAGGAGAAGTGGGAGCTGGGGGGATGGTTCTGGCTCAGCGAGGAGACCCCACCGGCACGCCAGCAACGGCAGGGCCCTGGGGAAAACTCAGTCCTCTGGCTTTACACTCTGTTTTCCCCAAATATTGGTGAGGTTGTGCCTTTCCTAGGAGGGACAGGACCCACTGAGGGGCAAAAGCGTCATGCAGACCTGGCCACAGGTTGCTCTAGAACAGGTGGCTCCAAGAGCTGTGCTGAGGGTGAACCAGCTTGTGCCTAGCTAGGTCAGGAACTCATTACTAGTACTTAATTAGATTTATACCCGATGTGAGCTCCTTGCCATCACGGTCTGACCTGGAGGCCGTGATTTCCCACTGGTTTCTATTTCCCTGTTGTTGAGATGGGGGTTCCTCCTCCGTGGAGAGGGGCTTCCCCCAAGCCCCGAGCTGCAGCCTGTACCCTGTGCTGCTCCACAACGGGGTAGATGAGAGGCGCCCAGACTGTGACATACCCCCTGCCCCAGCGCAATGATACCCAGACCCTTGCAATGATATTTCTGTAATGCCAGCTACGCAGCTGCGGGCCTGGCCATCTCCCTCCAGGGATGCCACCCTGAGCATCCCGGGGAAGGATGCCTCGGCTTGGGCTGGCCGGTCCCCTCCATCCCCACAGCGACCTCACGCCCCACTGGAGACTCAAACAGAAAACGTCACGTTTATTGTTCACAATCAGCTTTACAAAAGAAACGTCCCAACATGGGCGCACGTCAGGGGCCCCTTTCACGAACGTGCATTAGAGAAAGCGCGCGAGCGAGCGAGGAAGAGGGGGCAGCTCGGCGAGGTGCACGAAGGCCACAGCGTTTCCCACTTGGCACAAGGGCTGCGCCCCGTCCCTGGCGTGTCCCCCCCACAGTGGGCTGAGCCGCCCCACCGCTGGCAGGGACCCTGGGGGGGGGCAATGCTGGGTGGCAGGGCTGTCCCCTCTGCCTGCTTCGCCTCCCCCGGGTATGGGGGCAGCTGGCGCTGAAAGCGCGGAGTGGGATTTGGGGTAGGGGGAGAGCACTGGAAGCTGGACACCGCATTGAGCAACCATGAGACCCCCGAAATAACCCTCCCGCCCCCCCCACCAGACACACATACACACGCGCACACCCACACACTCACGTATCCAGACGTTGGTGACCTACGGCACTCCACAGGGAAAATACCAGCCCGCCCCATCACCCCCCCAGTTCCAAAGCCAGCGGTGGCCCCATCCCTGGCCAGGAGCAGCTCAAAGCAGGGGACCCAGGTGGAGGCAAGGGCAGCAACCCAATCCAGTTCCCAAAAGGCCGCGGGATGGACGGCAGGGCTCCTCTGGCCACCACCATCCTCTGTCTCCTTTTTTTCCTTGCTTTCGCTCCCTTCGATGGCAGTGCTGCACTCCTTCCCCCTTGGCCAGGGCTGGGGGAGATGCTTTGCCCCTTTCCCCCCGTTCCTTTGGTGACCGACGGACCCCCCAGTTTGCGGGGGGGGGGGGGCCTGCTCTGCTTCCCTCTGCCTCGAAAGCCTGACTCCCCTCAGGCAGCCCTGCCCGAACAGACAGTGGAGGCAGGGGAAGGGGTGCAGGGGGGGCGAGTGCTGCCCCACCGACCCTGCACCATCCTCCCTCAGCCGCCTAAGGACCACACTTGAAAAACCAGGGAGGCCGGAGAAGAGGGGATGGGGCCAGAGGAGAAGATGCTCCCGGCTGAGCCTTTGGGCTCCTTTGGAGTACGGGCTCACAAAACCAGATAGCGGGGCGCTAGAAATAAATAAGGAAAGGGGATATGCTCGGGGGATGCCCACACGCTGGCATCCCACCGAGGCTGGACTGCACTTGGGGTGGAGGGAGGTCTCCTTTCCACTCCCCGTTGGGGCTGAGAAGGCAGGAACCCTCGCCATACCAGAGACGCCTGCGGGTACGGCGAGGTCCTCCTGAAACAGAAGTGGGGCAAGGCGAGACCTGGAGGCAGACGTGCCGGGAGGGGGGACAAGCTGCGCTGCTGGCGCAGGGGCAAGAGGGAGGCTGCCGGGGCCCCTCCATCCCTCCCGGGACGCCGGCACAGGGGGCTTGAGCATCGCCCTGGCGTGGCAGCGAGGCTCGGTTGGTCTGGGAGGGGAGAAAAGGGCTCCCTGCTTTGGGGCTGCCGCTGAGCTCCTTGGCGCTGGGGAGGGGACGAGGGGCCGCTCATGCCTTCCTCCCTTCCTCGCAGGCGGCGAAGCCCCCCTTGCTGGCGCCCCCAAAGACCTCCACCGCCTGGTCGTCCCACTGGATCACGTTGCCTTGGAGGTGGGAGGTGCAGTTGGCCAAGCCCAGGATCTCCACCGGTGCCAGCATGTGGTCCCACACGCTGAACTGCGCCAGCTCCCCCACGAAGGCCTGCGTGGCGTCAAAGCGGCCTCCCAGCGTGTCCTGGGAAAGAGCGGGAGAGATGATGGGATAGGGACGGGGACAGGAGAAGGAACACGCAATCCAATGGGCAAACAGAGCAAGGGGGAGAGGGAGAAGTTTGGGGAGAAGCGGAGTGAGATGCCCGATGGCAAGGAGGGGAGGGGATGGATGCGTGGGGGAGATGCAAGAAGACAAGGCGGGGAGTGAATGGGGGACAGAGGGATGGGGAGAGGGAAGAGGAGAAGATGACGAGCGCATGTGGCCCGCCGGGAGGTTGCATGAGCAGGCAGGAGAGCCCCTCACCCAAGCTGCCAACGCGCCATCCTGAGCACCCCTGCCCGTGCCGCCCCCTGCCCTCGCCCCATTTGGGGGCTGCCCCCCCGGGCCGGCTTCTCGACGGAGCAATGCGAACGGGCAGCCCTTGGCGGCAGGCCAGCACGTACCTGCTCCTGGCCCAGGATGATGACGCCCTGGGGCTTGATGGCGTGCCAGGAGGCCAGGTTCTCGCCGGCGCCCCGCTGCTCGCCGTCCTGGTACGCCGACCACTTGCCGTCCCGGGTGGTCCACGCCACGCAGACATGGTGCCAGGCCTTGTCCTTCAGGCTCAGCGGCAGCTGGGCAACCTTTGTGAGAAGAGCAAGAGCCCGGCGCTTGGTGGGACTGCCGGGGCACCCCAGTGTCCCCCCAGCCCCTTGCAGAGCAAGCGGTGCACCCCCATGACGGTGGCACCCCAAATTCTACAGACATCTGGATATACTGCTTCTCCCCCTCAAAACCCACCCTGGCGAGCCATCCTCCCCATCCTCCTCATCCTCCTGCCTCCCTGCTCCACCTTGGGCCCCTTCCTCCCAGCTCCCCCACACCGGTAACCCCAGGAGCATCATTTCCCGGGGGGGGTTGAAGCAGGGGAGATGAGGGCAGGGGCTTCCCTCCCGTCCCCCCTGCGGCTGCGCTGACCTTGTCGTTGATGAGCAGCTCCAGGGGGTTGGTGCCCCACTCCAGCAGCACGATCTCATTAGCTTGGCTTGGGACAGAGTAGGAGAAAGGGGTGCCAAGCCCTGCCAGGGCCTTGGACTTCAGCCACATGCAGATGGTGAAGGCGTAGAGCTCCGGCAGGCTCTTCTTCATGCGGGCATACATGTAGTTGTTCTGCACTGGGATGGTCACCTTGAAGGCATCAGGAGGGCTGTAGCCTGGCGGTCCTGCGTGCCGAGGATGGGGAGGAGAGAGGAGGGTCAGCACCCATCGTTGGGATGAGGGTGGCTTGTCCCAGGACCCCCCTGCACCACCTCCATCCCCGTTGGGTAGGACTCACCGTGCTCCAGCTCCGTCACCCGGTTCTGGAGGGAGTTCAGCTCCTTCTCGATGTTGTGCTGCTGCTGGCTGCGGTCGGTGCTGGCGGCCTGGCGCTCCTTCTGCAGGGTCAGGATCTTGGAGAGGAGCTGCTCCTCCAGCTGCTCCATCTTGGTGTGGAGGGCATCGCGGGCGAGCGCCGGGGCGGTGGGCGCCGAGCTGTTGGTGCGGGCTGGCAGCTCCTGCTGCACTCAGCGGCAGCCGCGACAGGGGAACAAAGGAGGGAAAAAAGAGAAAATTCAGCGCGGTGTCACCGTAAGAGGTTAAATAAGGACATGCCTAGCCCACAGCACCACAGGGAGCACTGGGACCACAACCCCACATCTGCAGCGGGGTCTTCTCCAAGAGGCTCCAGCTGACTTTGTACCTCCCCTCTCAGAGCACTCATTGAGTTCGTTACTGCGAAACGAAGCTTGGCTGCTCTTGATGACTTTCTGCCGCTTCAGAGACAGAGCAAGGATGGGATGCATGGGCGCTCAGGTCACCCCTTGGCTCTGCTCCCGCAGGCAGCCTCCCACGAGGAGGGGACAACATGGGAAGGAGCTCGGAGCTCCCCTTCCCCACCGTGGCCGAGGCTGCTTCGCCACAGCCAGCACGTTAACATCACACAACGGGGCTGTAATCCTCTTAGCCCAGCTCAGCCGGCACGCGGGGGTGTGTGCACGCGTGCCAGGTCGGGCAGGTAGCTCTCTGTAAGCATGAGCCAGCCTCTCCCAGGCCATCGGGATGCCACAGAGAAGTGGGGCCAGTGGTAGGTCCTCCAGTCCTCAAGATACGACCCGTCACTTGAGGATATTGAGCACATCTTGTCCCATCAGGGTTAAAACCCAGACCAAAATTCTTCCCTTGGTTGATTCAAAACCCGGTGCCTGGCGAGGATGCTCCCAGCCGCTACTGCACCCTGCAAAGACCCCAGATCCCGCCTCGCTGGGAGACCCCATCCTGGCTGGAAGAAAACCAGGCTGGAAGGGAGAAGGTGGCCCTTTGCCACGCTCCTCGGGTTTCTCCGTAAATAGCAGCCCTCTCCCTTCCCCACGTCCTTGGGGCATTAGGCTCTCTGCCACGGGCTTGGAAAGGTGGTGACCACCTTCTCCACGCTGCCAGACCTTCCTGAAGGTGCCAGAGCGGCCGTGGTGCCCCTGCTTTGGCCTCTGCTGGACTTTTGGCAGGCCGCTCTGGCACTGAGAGGAGTCTGTATGGCTGCTTCAGCCCCGGACATCCACACGGCTTATGCTAGTGGGACATGGGGTGATGCCATCCCTGCTGATCTGGACAGGCCCCCCCTCCCCCCAGCCTCGGAGCTGGCCTGGAGGAAGTCACCACACTCATCTATGGTTGTGGCTTCCAGCTTTTTCTTCTTCCCTATATCCCGCTTTCCCAGGATGGACAGGACCTGATGATCATGCACACAAAGATGAAGGGGGGGATGCCCGCCGATGCCACCCCCAATCTTTGCTATCCATCGTGAACAACAGAAGGGAGGGGAAGGCCGGAGGAAAACCGGGTTTGGCCGGGCAGGATGCAACCTTGGTGGATGGGAACCGCAGGGAGAAGGTAGCAGGGAGAGGGGGAGCGAGAAGATGGTGTTGGTGTGAGCACAAACAGCCCCGCACCAGGCAGGAACACACGCAGGCTGCAACCGAGAGGGTGGCTGCAACACCCTGGGGTCTGGTAAAGACTCCAGTGGGGTCTGCTGGTGCAAACCCACAGGTTTTGCAAGAAAAAACAACGCGGAGAATCAAAACCAAGCAAGAAAAGAGAGGTTGTGCAGGGGACATCTGCCAGCCTTGACCAAATGCCAGCTCACGCTGTCGGCTTGCTCTGGCAATGCCAGGGATGCTCTCGCGGAGAGCAAAACCTCTCTGGGAAGGGAAAAGCACCCGGCAAAGGGCATCTTACCTTTTGTCTCCGTAAAATAGGGAGGGATTAGCCAACGGGGAAGGGGCTTTAGCCCTTTTTGGGGGGGGGGGGTGGGTCTTGGGGACCCACTGGTGCAGCCAGCTGAAAGGCAGGGGAGGGACGGCGGGAGGGAAGGAAAGGCGAGTGGAAATGTTAAATTCTCATCCTCCTGGCAGAGATAATTCCCACCCGGGGCTGCCCGCGCTCGTATCCAAGCGGAGCTGGCTGTGTTGGCGGGGGCAGCGCAGGTGGGATGGGGGTCGCCTTCGCCTCTTTGTCCGCATCCCACGGGCTCCAAGAGCTTTTCTCATCCCTTCAGGCCGCCTGGCTGTGGCGGAGGCTGGCACGCCTCTGTCTGCCGCACGCTTTGATTGCTCGAGCTGCGGGTTTGGAGCCTACGTCCCTGCTTTCATGCACGGCTCCATCTGTTAATGACGAAAAAAGAAAAGGCTGGGAGCTTTTGTCGCTCTCGCTAGCCCCCGATAGCCTGCCCTACATTATTCAGTAGTGACTGAGCGCTTTTTTTCCTCCCCCTTCCTCCTGCTTTTCTCCCTGCTGCTATTTTCTTCCCTGTGTAACTTTTCTCCCTATGGCTTTTTCATTTCTCTGGCTTCAGAGCGTCTCCTCCTGATGCTCCCCTCTGCGCGCACACACACTGTCTCCCCTTTTGCTCAATTCCTTCCCCCTTCCTGAGTTTTTCCCCTTCCATCCCTCTCTCCAGCTCTCCCCAGCCCCTCCACCCCGGCAGCCGGGGCACCGACAGCCAGACCCATGCAGCTGGCTGAACCATTGCCAACCCCATGTTCCTCCTGGCAAGGGATGCCGACGGTACCCTCATCTCACAGAGTTTGGGGGCCACCGCATCATCCCAGGAGCATCCCAGCAGACACCATCCCCATCCCCGCAGGCAGACCTTGGCCGGACAGAAGACCGGACCTCCCCATCCCACCCCCAGCAGCCGGGACGTGCCGGGTGATCCCCCCAGTGCGGAGCTGGGCTGCATTCCCTAACCATCCTCTGCATCTCGGAGCTGCTCCTTGAGCATCTCTCTCCCAAATCAAATTATTTGCAAAATTATTAATGCTAGATGTGCAGCTGTTATCTACCGGTGACCTTTGGGGGGGGGGGGGGGGGGAGAGCGCCTTCTCCCCGGCTGTTCGGCAGGCGCCCGGCTTCCCATCTGCTGCCGCGCAGGCAGCAGGGGAGTGGGCAGCGGGTGCGGGGGAGGCTCGCTCGACGCTTTTTTGGCCACCGGAGCCAGCAAAAAAGATTGAAAGATGCCAGGTAATATTAATCACATTAAATGTCAGTGGCTGGCAGGGGGGCGGGGAGGGGGAGGCGGGGGGCCGCAGCAGCCACGTTGGCGTGCGCTCGCTCGGGCTGTAGCCCTCGGTCAGCAAATGCACTTTGATTTATGTAAGGAGATCAGAGCCTCATTTACTAATGCACCGGCAAATCTGGGCCCCACCGCTCACCCTCGGCCGCCGGCATGCGAGTGCTCACCTTAGCTGCTGAGATGGGGCAGGCAGGACTGTGGGATGATGCCCACGGGATGATGCCCCGGCACATCTCAGGGATCATGATGCTGAGCTGGGTGCATGCACACAGCGGCTCCATCCCCTTACCCCGGAGCCACAAATCCTCCTCGCATCGGCCACGGCCTCCCAGCCTGCCCACAGCTCCTCTGTGGCCACTGCCATGGGATGCTCACTGCCACGGGATGGCACACCCACTGCACCAGGGTTTTTCGGACCCTGCCACCTTTTCGGACCCTTTCGCAGCCAGACAGGAGCTTGAGGGTCATCAGACTCCAGGAGGGACCACACAGGGTAAGGGATGAGCAGGGATGCATTGGCCTTTCCCTCCTCCTCCTCACAAGAGAAGAGCTCACTGCTGATCCCGTCCCCCTCAAACCTCGCTCGGGGCCTGGAGTTGTCATGATTTGGGGCTCTCCATCCCTGCTCTGCCAGAGATGGAGGCGGAAGGGAGGCAGCCAGCTCGCTCCTGTTCCCATGCCCACACCTGAGGGTTTCCTGCCAGCAGCCAGGTCACCAGGCACAACGGCACAGCCGGGCCGGCACGGCCACACGCCGGCTGAGGAGCAAACAGGCTGTTACAGCTCTGCCGAGGCCGGGTCCCCTGTAGGGCCCGTTGGGCTGTCCCCCCTCCTGCTGGGCTCCCCTCCAAGGGACAATGGGGACGAGGAGGGCATCCGCACCCCGGCACAGCCCAGGGGACCGAGGCAATTCCCTCCCCGCTCTGAAACCACTCCATTACCATTCGCAGCAGTAATTAAAAGCGTGGAAAAGGAGCATCTGGGCCCCCCGGCTCTACGTGCCAAGATGCGCCTGAGTGTATGGACGTGAGCACGTGCGGAGAGCCGGGGGGGGATCCCTCAAAACCAGGAGGAAAAAGCCCATCCAGGCTGCTGCGCACGAGGAAAGGACAAGCGATGCCTTGGAGGGAGGGTTAGGAGGAGGTGAGGGAAGATGTCCCCATGTGAACACCATGCCGGTGCTTGCCCATCCCCGCCAAAACGGTGGAGGGCAAAGAGTGAGCCTGTGGGGGCCCTCCCTGCATCCCCCCCCAAGGAAACCCTGCCACCATGCCGCCAAAATTAAGAATCAAATGACTTAATAGGTTTTTCGGCGCATCGATAAATCTTGTTATGCCTTACAGCTGGGTCCGAGAGCACCCAGATTAGATCAGCAATCTTCTGCCAGCCCCCTCCCTGCAATCCCGGCTCCGGAGCCTCCGGCAGTAATCCCTGCCAGCAAACTTGCTGCCTGCCGGGAGATGCCCTGGGACGCAGCCTTCCTGGGGGGGCCCACAGCATTTTGTGTCATCCCTCTCCCGAGACTAAGCCACCTCGGGCTTCGCCAGGGTTTCTTCTCCTTCATTCCCTCCTGCCGGGTTTCACAGAGCCTCTGGCACGCTGCCCGTCACTCCAGGACCATCCCTGTCCAGATCACCACCTGGGGTGATTGCTGCGTCCCTTTAGGAGAGCTGCTGGGGCTGGGGATGCCCCCCATGCCATGGGGTACCCCAGGAGGGTTCCCAGGGCTGACTGATGGAGCTGCATGGGATGAAGAGATGCAAGCACCCTGTCGTCAAGTTTTGGGGTGTCTGCTCATACATGGGGGGCAAAGGCAAGCCAGGTAGGGGAGCACAGGCAGCCCCCACCTCACGGCCGAGGTGTGACGTCAGGGCTCGGCTGGCCGGGCTGCGGCTGTCACCGGGCCAGCCCAGGCAGCGCGTTACAGCAGGCTGGAGCCAGGGCAGCTGAGGTCCAGCCCACCTGCGACATGCTGCCCTATTTCCTGAGCCGGCACAGCTCGCCGAGCCGCGGGGTGCTGTGTCTCCCCTGCAGAGTACCCTTGGGTCCCTGGCAGCACAAAAGGGAACATTTCTGGCGACGCGACGCTTGTCTTCCTCATCAGTGTATGTGTGTGCGAGCCTTGGCCCAGCATCGCTTCAGGCTCCCCAGGCACATGCGAGAGCCTGCTGTAGCCCTTGTGAGCTTCACTCTCCTCCACCCCAAACCTCCTGAGATCCCTGGAAACCCCAGGAGAGGGGCCAGGGCACCTCACGGGTGATGCCAGCCCTCGAGGAAGGGGGAGAGTGTGACTGGAGAGCAGCTAAAGGCCTGATGCTGCCTGAGGTTCAAACTGATGTGCTGGGCACTGTCCCACCGTGCATCGCCTGGTCCTTGTGCACACACAGGTATGCGTGTGCAGGGACTTACTTTTTCCCCCCTTTATTTCTGGGTGAGCACATCTGCTGTCTGCACATGCATTTCTTAGCCCGGTTGTGTGATCCCGCTTGTGGGAATCTGTTTGGGGCTGCAGGGGGGTTTCAGGGTGGCTCTGACCCTCCCTTTGGCTGCATCGGGCTCCGGACATCATTCTCAGCCAGGTTGCACCGTCCCCCTCTCCCCACGCATGGCTGGCATGCCTCTGTGTTTGTTTCCATGCGTGTGTGTATTACCCTGGCAGCTCACAGGTGCCTTCTCCAGTCTCCAGCTCTTTCCCTTCACGTGTGCATGTGTTTACTTGCCTTTCCCTGTCTTTCTGTTGCTGTCAATATCTCCATCCATTACAATAACCCTGTCTCCCAGTCTCATTTCTCAGCCTGTGACCTTAGTGGCTCTGAATTTTCCACCCGTGGCCTGCTGCTGCACCCACATGGCTGTAGTGAGGGGGGTAGAAGGGCAAAGCTGGGGAGAGGGACCCCATGGGGTGCTGCCTGAGCCCCCTCCCAGCTCTGCGCTCCGGTGAGGAGCAGAGTGGGCAACAGGGAACCAAATGGGAAGACGAGGAGGTTGAGGACTTGCAGGAGGCTCTGGCCCCCAGCAGACCTCAGGGGACAGCACAACCCCCAGAAAAGATGGGACATCTGGAGCAAACCCCCCAGGGAAACCAGACAGCTCCCCTCTGGCAGCTCTCGCATGCCCAAACCATTGCCCTGGCCATATCCTGCAAAGTCTGCCAAGGTCCATGCGACTGCTGAGCCCACATCAGCCCAAATAAATCGACACACATGTGCACTCTATGATGGGCCCCATCGCAGGCCCAATGCCGCAGTGATGGGCACGGCGAGCGGCTCCAGCTGCCCCCTTCTCTCTACAGCTCCTACAAACCGTGCGGGGAAGGGGTGCGGGGCTCGCAGAGGGTGGCACCACGCTTTAGTTTGTGCAAAGTCCCATTCATAACTGCGATGGCATCGGATGGGATTTACCTTTCTGCTAAAGGGCAGGATCTGGCCCTGAGCTGGCGACCTGCTCCGGTGGAGGCCCTGGCAGGTGCTATGGGGCAAGCAAGGTGCCCTACCTGGGTGCCAACTGGGGGGAAAGCAGGGCAGCCCTGGCCCCTTGGGACCACCCTGCATGGAGGGAAGAGAGGGGGGCTGAGGGTGAGCCCCTTGCCCCTGGGCAGAGACCTCAGGGCAGGGCGGGGCAAGGACAACCTGTCCTGAAGGGGGACGAGCTGGTCTGGGGGGTGTGTGGCTGCAGGCCTGGGGAATGGCATGTGTGGGAGCATCCCCCCGGGAGCATCCCCCCCAGACCTCCGGGAGCATCCCTCGCACCTCTATCCGGTCGATGCGGTCCTGGAGGGCGCGGACAGCCTCCTCCAGCTCCCGCACGGCGGGCGGCTCGGCGGGGGGGTGGCCCATGGTGCCGGGGCGCGGGGCGGCGCGGAGCCCGGCGGCGGCGGCGGCGGCGGCGGGAGCGGTTCGCAAGCCGCCCTCGCAGCGGCTGAGCTTGCCGGTGAGCTCCCGGATGGTCTCCTGGTCCATGCGGATCCGCTCCTTCTGCTCCAGCGCCGTGCGGCGCAGCTGGGCCGCCGCGCTCCGCAGCGCCAGCAGCTCCTCGGGGCCGGGGCCGGTGGCGGGGCCGGTACCGGTGCCGGTGGCCGGGCACTCGGCGCTCAGCGGCGTGCAGACGAAGCGGCTGAAGAGCGGCGGCGGCGGCCCCCCCGGCAGGCGCGGCCCGGCGCTGGCCAGAGCCTCGGCGGGGCCGTGCAGCGCTCCCAGCCCCTTGTCGGCGGCGGGCAGGAGGGCGGCGGCGGCCGAGTCATTGTCGGCGGCGGGGGCGGCGGCGGCGGCGGGAGCGGCGGTGCCGGCCGGGTGAACGCTGGCGATGATGCAGATGATGGCCCCCAGGAAAGCCAGCATGCCCGCCGCCAGCAGCACCGCCAGAAACTTCAGGGTGGCAGCGGCGTGGGGGGCCCGAGCCCGCGGACGGCGAGAAAACAAAGCGGGCGGGGACGGAGGGAGGGACGGAGGACGGGAGGGACGGCCCGGAGGGAGCCGGCGGGGAAGGATAGTACCGGCAGCAGCGCCGGAGCCCCGGCACGCCGCGCCGCGCCGCGCTTATATCTGCCGGGCGGCGCCGCACGCACCGCACCGGACCGCCCCCGCCACCGCCCCCGCCCCGGCCCCGGCCCCGCAGCCCCGCCCGGCCCTGCCCCTCTTAGGGACACCCCCCACCACCCCCCTGCTCCGAGCATCCCTCCTCAGGCTGCAAGTGCGAGGGGCCCGGGCGGTGGGAGGTGAGCGGGCAAGGGGCGCCGGAGACGGGGAGGACCGGGCGGGGAGGGGGGGCACCCCGGGGGCACCCGGGGACGAGGGCAGCCTAGGCTGGGGCTGGCTGAAATCAGCCCGGCGGCAGCCTCCAGCGAGGGGATGCTCCTCCGGGACAGCCCAAGGGAGGATTTTCCCCTGCGAGATGCTTAGGCTGGAAGGAAAGGGCCCCTCGTTACCCTGAGGGTCAACACCTCGCAATCAGATGTCCCCCGGGAGGGTCTTTCAGGCTGCTGGCGGGCCTTTCCCTCCTTGCCTTTCTCCTAAAAATTAAACCAGCAACCTTCCAGCTCTCAGAAGTGCCTCTTCCGGGAGGGCGGCGGGGTGGCTGTCCTGCTCTCCCACCCCAGACACGACTGTTGCAGCCGTGGGATGCCTCACCCTCTGCCCTGCACACCCACGCCATCCATTTGGGAAATGAATACCTACATTTAATCTTCCCCTACCATCGCTTTATCCTAAACCGCTCGTAAAGATACTTCAGACACCTGCTTTCTCCTTGCTCCGACAGCACGCTCACCCATCTGACGCAAGCCGTGCCATGCCCTCTCCCCTCCCCAGGCACGCCGGGGCCTCGGCTACGCAGCCCAGCCGAGCAAAGAGGAGCAGCGGAGGGAAAGCAAACAAAATCGATTTTAAGCTCTGCTCAGTGATGGCAGGAAATCCTTCCTAGCCGGCAGGGAAGTGGCAGCATGTGTGTTTAAAACAGCTCCAGCACTGGATATGAAACATCAGTAAAGATTACATCTTCTCCCCCCCAGGCACGTTTGAGTGGATAGCAAGGGAGCCAGAGCTACAAAGGCTCCTCAAATTCAGCTTCGTGCAAGCAGGGAGCGGGATGCCGCTGGCGAGGCACGGTCACCCTCTCTCCCCACAGAGTGCATTGCACCCCAGTCCCCCAAAATCTTCACCCTGGAGCCAGCAAGAGGTCTGCCCAGCTCGTGGTGCTGGGAGGCTGTGGGGAGGAGGGGAGGAAGTAGAATGGAGCACTTCAAGGAAGAGGGAGAGATGAAGGGAACTGTGAGGAGGAAAAGCGGAGGTGGGCATGGAGGGGGGCGAGAAGGTGGATGTGGAGAAAGCCCAGCGACAGGCATCTGGCCTCAGTGGCGAGGCTGGCGAGCACTCTGGGCAGGTGAGTGCTTGGTGCGCTGGGACAAGTGGGTGCTGGTGCAGGATGCAAAGAAAATGGAAGCCCGTGCCCTGTGGCACAAAGGGAGGCCACCAGCCTCCGACCTGCCCCTTCCTAGCGCCGGCAGGGGATTGCACCCCCCTGCATCACCCCCTGCCTGCAGCGTGCCCACCCCTGTCAGTGGCCAGGCAGGAGCGGATTCGAAACGAATCCATGTGGGTGCTGGACCAGCCCACCCTACCCCACAGCGTGCAGATCAGGGTCAGAGGTGCGACCTTTACCTGCAACTCTGCGAAAAAAATGCCGTACGCCCCTACGAGGCCTTTCGGGTCCCAGGCTGGGGGAAGCGATGCTGTGCTGGGGACTTTGCACTGGCCCGGCCATCCAGATTTTATTGCCAAAGGCTGCAGGATCGCGGTGGGAAGGTTTATCCCTCCGGCTGATGCTGCTGTGGCAGTGAGTGGGGTGGGTGAGCCCCTCCACACCAGCCCCGACCCACTCGCCCATGCTGGGAGGTGGAAGAGCTGGGTGCCGCGGCAGGGCAGGGCTCACCCCTCCCGGGGTCCTGACCCCTCCCTCTCCCTCAGCAGGGACCACAACTTCTTCCCGGAGACAAAGAGGCAGCAAAAATAGATTTTCACAGGGGGTGATGACTCAGACCGGTGAGTAGCCAGAGCAGCCTCCCTGTCCCGTGAATAACGATTCAAAGATGCTCAGTGGGCAGCTGGCTCCGTGAGGACGCGGTGATGCCGAAACCCTGCCCTTCTGTGGGCGACGGGGGAGAGGCAACGGGGGGCTTTTGGGAGCCCGGTTTTGAACAGGATTGGCGACAGAAGCTGGTTTTAACAAGAGCTCACGGATTCAGCCCAGAGGGACGGGGAGCGAGCGATTAAGGGATTTTCTTCCATCTAATTAACGCCCAAACGGTGTCTCGGGCTGGCAGCTGTCCTCAAGGGACGGCCGCGGGCAGGGCAAGGCGGGCCAAGGGGCTGCCCTGCTGCTGCCCCCAGGCGAGAGGGACATTTGGGATGGGCTGCTGGCATGAGGGGAAGGACACCCCCTGCTCTGAGCCGGGCGGACGCACTGCCCCCCATCCAGCCCTCCCTGTGGGAACGAGGCAGCCTCTTGCCGGCTGAAGGAACCCCTGGTCCATTCATGATGCTCAGGCTAGCAGGGTGGTGGGGGTGAGGAAAGCGGAAAACCCTTTCCCAGGGGAGATTCCCCCCCGCAGGGCTATCGCCCAGCTCAGGGGCACACCCAGGGCCACCCTAATAGGACAAAAGGTCTCCTCTGCAGCTGCCACCCCGTGGACCCAACTCCACCTTCTCCTTAGACCAGGACCCTTCAGTCCATCTCACCTGGGGATATCCACGTACCGTGGAAATCCTGGCTTCTTTCATTTCCAGGTCTCACGGCCCCACAGACACGGCTTGCATCACCTCGGTTACAGCGCCTGCCTGCGCCAGCACACTTGTGCAGGACCTCGTTGGATGCGTCCAGTCAAGGCTGGTGTCTGCCTCTCCAGCCTTCCTCCAGCTCCAGAAAGCGTGGGTCAGAGGTGGCTTCGCTTGCTGTACCCAGGTCCAGCCAAAAGCCTGCTCACCTCTCAGCAAAACCAGGGTGCAGGGGCAAGGGAGAGAGTGCCGGCCCCACAGGCGTTTTGGCACGCAGCGGAGGCAAGGTGAGCCTGATAGCATGACGCGAATAGCACAACACCTTGGCCGTGCTCTGCTTTGGCAGGCAGCGTTCCCTGCTGCCGGCCAGCCAAGACACGTCACTGCCGGAGAGGGCTCTCCTGTGGCTTGCCAAGCCCCGGATGCTGGAGAAGCATCTCAAGCACCCGCAGCCTTAGCTGACCAAAAGGCGACTCTACCCCAGGAGCCCCCAGCTCGGCCCAACCTCTCCCGCTCCAGGCAAGACCTGCATCACCACACCGAAGGGCAGCCCTGAGGGCGTTCTGGTCAGAGCCGGCTCGATGGTGAACACCCCGCAGCTGTGCCCAGCCACTACCCTTTCCCAGCACCCAGAAGTACTGACTTCCCGCTCTTCTCCCCTGCCCGCCTGAAGAGCGCCTCTTCACCCAAAACCCATCCGCTTTCCCCATCGCACCTCCCGCCAATAGCACTTCCCCACCTGGAATTTTGGTGTAACCTTTTTATACAGTGTCTATGGGCTACAGGCTAATGGAGTGAACCTGGGGCTTTGATTACGCACATTAAAGAGTATTTCTCCCCCTATTTCTTAGATTAGCATGTCATAAAGTGCACTTAGGCACGCATTTTGGAGTTGGGAAAAGCCCAAAGAATTTTTCAGCCGCCGACTACTAAGTTGTGCTCGGATCTAATTTCATTTTTAAAAGAAAAGGATGCAGGAGACCTATGGCAGGTTCTCCAAAGCACTCTGGAAGAGCGTGTGCAGGTTCTGCTTGCTACAGTTTGGCCTTCCCAAAGTGCCCCCCGCCTTCCCTCAGCATTACAGGAGAAGTCTCCCTTGTCCTTTGCCCGAGCTTCTCTCTGCATCCAGGTCTGAAGACCCAAACCAGAACTGACCCATGGTACATGAGAAGGTACTAAGCGTGTTTGTATTTGACTGCAGAGCTGACTGACGCTGGCTTAGGGCAGGTGTTTCAGTATCCCTGCTACCAGCCCTACAGGTCACAGCCCATCCAAGGAAGAGAAGACAACAGGTTTTGGAATGTAACAATTTATTGGGGTTAATTTATTTATTTATTTTTAAATTTTTAACTCCCCATTTCTGGCATTGATACAATATTCAAGAGCAGCAGAAAGAACAAAATGTACAAGAATACAAGAGTAATTAGCACAACCCCCACCCCCAAACCTGGAGCAAACCATTTTCTTGTGGGAAGCGCCAGGGGAAGGGGTGATTCAATCACCCCTCCAGTGGCTATGCCTCCCACCCATCCGCTCTAGACAGAGTTTAGCCAGCTGGGAACTGGATTAAAAAAAACAAAACAAAACTGAACAAACACTATATTTAAAATGAAAATTGCAAGACAAAAAAAAATATATAGATATACAATTCATCCGTGCACAATCCTTAAATGCATTTTTTCAAAATAAAAAAATTACAAGATACATATTTAGGTTTATTTTAAATTAAAAAAAAAAATACCACCTTCACTCTGTATGCCAAGTGAGGGGAAATAGAGACACATGGGTTGCACCAGAACCATCAGCACTCTAGGAGTTAGGTCTGACCTTCTCTAAGAGAAAGGATAAGGCTCTGATGCTGCCAAAACTCAAGCACAGGCAGAATCTGAAGCACCCAAGTACCGCAGAGCTCAGTGGGGTAACTCGCCTGCTCGAAGTTCAGTATTTGCAGGAATCTGCAGGATTTGAGCCTAAGCTTGGCACTGGGGAAGGTGAAAGGAAGGAACAGATGAGGCAGGCCCCTGTCCTCCACCACCACTGGACAACTTTCTATCCAAAAAGAAAACAAACGAGGGGAAAAAAATATCCCAAAACAGAAAGTCCTCTATTCTTAAGGAGCATACAAGGCTTAATGGCAGGGGAGAGAAGAGGAGGAGAGGACAGCACACCAAGTTCGTTAGCTTTGGGGGAGGTACAGGCATGACAACTTTTTTCTAAAAAGAAGTCATCACAATGAATTTTTTGTTGTTGTTCTGTTTGAGAACTTGACCTAAGACTACGTCCCCCTTTGCAGCCGGGGGGCTGGAAGCAGCAGGCTCCCTCCAGGACAGCTAAAGAGCAACCTACCTGCGAAAGAGCACCTACCTGCTCCTCTGCCCAGAAGGAACCCCTCAGCACCCACAGGGAGCGGGGCGCAGCCGGGGGGCTGCTCGGGAGCACGTAAGGGCCCTGCTAGTCCTACCAGGCCCCGAAGCCCCACGAAGTGCTTTGACACACCCAGCCGCGCTCCTGCGGTTTAGCGCAAGCTCTAAGTGCTCAGCTGAACAAGGAACGAAGTCAAGAACCGGGGCCCTGCAACAGGAATTAACACTTCAGCTGCTTGTCCCGACCATGCCCCTTCCCTCCTGCCAGATATATCTTCAGAGCCGCTGCTGAAGCTGGCATCACCCTGACTGCATCTAGCTGCTCTTCTGTCACCTTACTTCTTCCCTACGCCGCAGCACGGTGGTTGCTGCCCATTTCCCTGCTCCACTCAGCCCGGGAGCGCAGAGGGCATCCCCACTCCTCCACCCCCAGCGCCGTCTCTGCTGGCACTCTCGGATGGGTGCCTGGACAGAGAGGGCTCAAAGCCCAGCACTCACCTGAGGTGGAGGGACTCTCACCCCAAGGACCGTGCTTTCAGACGGTCCTGGAGACATTTCGTTTCCCACCACAGAGAAGCTGGAAGGGACAGAAGAGCTGCCAGAGGCAGCCCACCACCACGGGAAGGGGAAACTGACTACACCTCCCTTCACTCCCGGAAGGAGAAATATAAAGAAAGGGAGAAAGAACTCAGGACCCTGCGATATCCTTACAAGCGAGGCAGGTGGGACACAGGGCACCTCAGATGCACCATGCAGAACACACATGAAGCTGCTGGTGCCAAGGCTGCTGACCCTGCACAGACAAGGCTGCAATCCCCACTAGCCATGTCACACTGACACAGGGCAACACTGAAAGGGGAGAGAAGTAGAAGACGGAAGGGCAAAGGTGAGGACAGAGATAGACTCCAACATCTCCCATCTACACCCCCAAAAAGAAACCATACACATTGCGCTCTGGGGAGGGACCTAAAAAATAGAAGTAAGAAAAGAAAATAAAGCCACTTATTTGCTCAACCCCAAAGCATCGATGAAATGAAGATACTTGCTGGAGTTGCCTAGGGAAGGAAGCACGGACAGGGAGAGGGGGATTTCTGAAGCAATACTCGGCCCTCCTCCGGCTCTGTGCAAACACCGCGGGAGTCGGGCTGCCAGCACCCTCAGCAGGATGGTCCCCTCCACCCCCCACCCCCTTCGCACAAGGGAGACGGAGGCACAGGGCAGTGACGCAGCTGGCAGAAAGGCCACGGCGAACCAAGAAGGAACAGAACCCAGGAGGCACCAAATCCCCGGCCCCAAATTAACCCTCTACAGCACATCGCCTTCAGAGCAGAGATCAGGAAGGCTGCGCACAGGGTGGTGGGTGAGACGGGGGGAAAGAGAGGAGGGGGGAGGGTTTCTTTTATATTTATATATTTATATATAAAAAGTAAATAAGATCCCAGCTCTTGCACGATTATTGGGCGATTGAAAAATGCAGCAAAAGCAAGCGACATTGGAGTAAAAGGATGCGCCAGGCAAGGAGGAAAAGGTCTTGTCAGAAGGTGGGGAAGGAGGTGAGGGGAAAAATAAGCACTTAGCCAGACACACACTCCAGGTTTGTTTCACCTCCCTGGGAAGAAGGACCTGCTCCCGAGCAGCCCCACTAATGCCACGACCTGGGGTGGGCAGAAGCGTGGGGGACTCGGGACACCATCCTTCAGCATGGCAACCTCTTTCTGCCAGGAGGTCTCCAGGAAGGTGATCATCTCCAAACGCTGGGAGCTGCCGAAACCTCCTCTACAAAGAGGGGCTGGGAAAGGGAGTGAAATCCCTAGGAAGACTCAGCTCAGAGACAGCTCCTACCTGGTAAAGAGCAGGATTGGGTTTTTTTGTTTTGTTTATTTCATAAAATCTCCCTGGGAACTTTGGTAAGGGGAGACGTGGAGAAATGCTCCCTTTCTTTTGAAAACAGAAATTAAGTAGTGGCTCACCACAGCTGGGCCTGCTCGCCACATTTTATTTCTGTTTTCTATCTCAAAAGGAGCTTGCATCTCATTAGCTTCACGCCTCCCCAGTCCCGCTCTGCTCAGCGAGGAGAAAAAGAGAGCACGAGACAGGAGGCTGCCACTCCAAGCTGAAGGCCGTGGGAAGCACTGACAGAGCTCGACGGGCAGAGAGAGGAGAGAAAGTTCCCAAGAGCAGCCCAGGCTACGGGAGGCAGAGACATCCATCACCTGCCATTGCAAAGCCAAGGGCACCAGAGAAGTCCAGACAAGAAAAGCTGTCCTAGCATCCCCTGCCTGCCACCTTCTGTTCAGACACCAACATCTGGTGGCTCCCCTCTTCCCTACAGTCACTCCCACGCACCAGATGAATGCCCAGCAGAAACATCTTGGATGGGGAAGCCAGCACGCAAGAGCTGCCTCCTCGCTTTGAAGAAACGTTCGGGCAACTCTTCTCCACCGCCCCCCCAGGAAGCTGGAGCAGAAGGCGGCAGCCCTACTCGAGCACAGTCCCGTCGAGGTGTTCCTCTCTTCTCCCCTCCCCACCCCAAAACCTCCAGCATTTGCTGGCCTCAAGAAGAGGGTATGCCTCACTCGGCAACACCTTCAGAGCACACAAGGCAGCGCTCTCATCTGCCTCTGAAGATCCAACTACTGTCAGAGATGGGATGCTGGACTACATACAGATGGGACTCGGTTCTCTGTCCTGATGTGGTGACTCCTATACAGAGAAATGCCACGCCACGCCCCACCTGATGCTGGAAGAAGCTAAGAGACCCTAAGGAGGGGAGGCATATCTGCGTCCCGGGAGATAAGCCCACTGCGTTTAATCCTGCTTGGATACGGGGGAGGGAAAAGAGAAGAGACAGTGACTTGGCAGGAAAGGTACATGCCAACCCCAAATCTTAGCAGCTTGCTGTGCATGCAAAGTAAGTCAACTGTTTCCATGTTGGTGGCCCGATCCACGTTCTGGCAGAACGTGACCGGCCATTTCTGAGGGCCGCTTGGCCGGAAAACCACTTGGAGACTCCACCTTAGCTCACAGGAGAGGTATGGGAGGGAAGGGAACTCACTTCAACACTTGGGAGGCAAGGACGGGAAGGGTTTGTAGACAGGGTTCCTCCAACATGCAACTTGCCTTTTCAGCTCAGAGATCGCTGCTTAGTCCCAGAATGCCTTTCTCTCCAGTTCAAGCAAGCCAAACACCATCCCAGACACACATGCTTCGTTACTACAAAATACTCTTTTCTCTAAGGACCATCTAATACCACTACAGTTTGTGCAATCACTGCATTTATTATTCATTTTTAAACTCTCTCTCTCTCTCGCTCTCTCCCTGTAGAAATTTTTTTTAAACTTTTCTTTTTTTATGCAAAACTAATCATTTCACTTTTTCCACTCCATCATAAAATCTCCTCTAAAAACACGACGACAAGAGAACAAACATGGCACAGACACAGAGAATATTTCCCTGTTTTTTGTTTTTTTTTTTTTTTTCCTAGGGGTTACGGGGAAGGGAAGGGGATACTTTCAAATAAACTCCTCCCTCAATCCCATGCCCTTTTTAAAGGGCATAGATGGATCTTCTTTCCCATCTCCGTTAAGGAGCAAGGGCAAAAATTCAGAAGGAGGAGCGTAACCCACGTGAATACGAAGGTAGGTTAGTCAGCCTCAAGTGGCTCGTCCACCTGAGGGAACTTGAGGCTGCTGCTGCGTTCAAGTTAGCAAACCTCTAACTCAAAACAGCATAGGATCCTCATTTCGGATCCAGAGGTTCAGGGTTTGGTTCCCACCTGGTGACCCACCCAGGGAGAGATTTGTCACACAAGCAGTTGAGCTGTGTCTGCAAGCCGGATCATACTCCTTTCTTCCCACAAAGAGGATCTACTGCACGAGTTCCTCTGCCACAACAAGTCCCCTCATCTCCTCACCACAGGAAGAAGGTCCTCACGGAGTATCCCTACAATGACCCACTGTTTTGCTCTTCACAGACAGTCCCCTTGCTTGTCACTCTGGAGAAAGGCAAAACCCCTTCGATTAAACAATTCCTGCCCCCTGCCCCCAAAGAACACCATACAAGAGACACTGGGGAAAAGAATTCTGCCAAGTGAACACATCTTGGCCAAAACACATCAAGAGTTTCCTATTAAAGTTCCCTTTTATCTCCCACTTAAACGCTTCAATTTTTTTTTTTTCAGAACCTCAATACCACGAAACAAAACACATCACCACATACGCACCAAACAGTAACTTAACAACCTAAAGTGACTGGCCAGTTTGCATCCACCCCACAAAGAAGCTCCTCTTATCTCGCAGCGCAGAATAGTTCTTGTTGGGAAGGGGGGAAAAAAGAGAAGAATCTCCTCGCTATTTCCCTAAGAGCTTTTCCCTATGCCTACAAACTGCTCATCTTTGAAGTTGCAGTCAAATGGATAGGCTATGCTAACATAAGGGATCCCCGGGTGTGCCAGGCACAGGAAAGATGCAAAAAAAATAAAGACACAAAAAATACAGGCAGGTATTAATACAGACACGCACACAAGTCCAACAAGTTATAGGAAGCCTTAGCTTGGTGAATGGATCGGGGAAGTCTCTTTCTCCCTGCCCCTAGCTTCGGCTGTGAATGCAACCGCATCCCCAAAGAGTCCACTAAGCTCTTTAACCAAGGAAAGAAAAAGAAAGAGGTGTGCAAAGGGTGGTGCTAACAGCACCTGGAATCCCCCTCGGACTGTCTGTGCAGACACCCAACCGCAACTGGTGCGAATTCACCGTGCCCCACGGCTTTGAATGCCACCCGCTGCGAGGCAAGGCTTGTGGGGAGGGCAGCAAAGATTTTATTACACCAACCCAGGCGCTGGAGGCGGGGAAAAGACAAGCTCTGGGCACAGAAGCCCTAATTAAGGTCAGAAGCTGGTCTATCCCTCCACCGCCCCGATGACGCCCCTTGGGCAGACAAACATCACCTCTCTCCCACAAACTGCCTCCCTTCTACCCTCAGACCACTGCAACCACAAAATCACTACTCCACACGAGAGCACTCCTCGGAGCCAGCAGCTCCTGAGCATCCTCGTGTGGAAGCACCAGAGGGGCCAATTCCACTCGTGTTCACCCGCCCAGGGCAAGTTTGTAAGTAGGCGAGCCCTGGCACAGGGAATTTTTTCCACCCTTTTCACCTCTGCAGCATGTTATGTAGAAGTGACACTCCCCTGCCCCATCCCAAATACCAGGGACAGGGCTGAGAGGGTGAGGCTCTCCCACCGATTGATCAGCACCTCTTTTCCTTGCCCCTACAGGCTGAGTCCTGTGCGAGTAGGGGGAGAAGGGAGAGCAAAGGAACAGCATCTCACCGTGAAGCTTAGGACCCACACAGAAATGGAACAAGCCAGAAATGGCACGCAAAAGACAGAGCTTATTTTGGATGTGAACAAGGGTGGTCAGGGAAAGAGGGAGCTGTGGGTAAAGAACAGCAAGCTGTGGTCTTGCTCGCTCCTACTTGCTAGGGGCGAAGAGAAAGAATTTCTAGATCAGCTCACAGGAGCTCTGGGGGAAGAGATCCAGCACACATGCATAAGATGTGAGAGAGACAGTTAGTTCTTATTAGCACCTTTGGTTGACAGTTGTAAGGGCTGTTTCAGATGCTGAAAAGACAGAGGGGAACCCTCTTCCAGGCCATCCACCACAGGGAAGGGAGAGCAGGAGAGACAAAAGGAAGCAGGAAGAGCAAACGACCCACCTTAGCATCCATCCCTCCCTCCTTCCGAGGGAGCAGGGGGAAGCAAAAAGGGTCGGGGGAAGCTTACGCGCAAGGTGGGAGACCAGCCTCACCCGGCTGGGGCAGCGTCACACTGTCGGCATATCTTCCCCCAAAACTGAAGGATGGATGCACGGCCCGCTCCCACTTCCACCACAGAAAGGCCGGGGAAGGGCATTTCATGCCCTCTCCCCCAAGCAAGTGCAAGTGATGAACACCAGGAGGAAGATCTGGGCCAGAAGCAGACTCCCCTTTTCTTCCCTTCCCCCTGCAGAGCTGAGCAAGTTGCAAGATGCAGGAGAAGAGGAGGGACCAGGGCACCTGAAAGCGCCCATACAACTGCCAAGGTAGCACCGATAGTCAAAGGAAAGGGGAAGCCAATATGGGGTGTATGCTGCACAGGGCACCCCCCACCACCCCAGCTTTGTCTCAAGCACCTTCCAGGCATGACGCTTCACCTGCCCCTCTCCCCCTCGCTCTCGGGGCATCTGGATCAGTAACTGCCATAAGGACAGCAGAGGAGAGGATCCAGGCCACAGGCCAAGAAGGGGAAGGATGGCAGGACTGGAGTCATGGCAAGGGGAAAACATTGGGATGGAACAAGAGACTGCATGCACATTGTGGGAGAAGGCTTGGGGGGCGTGGGTGAGGGCTCCAATCCTCTGACATCCTCCCCTCAAGGGTCTGGAGCTCCTCTTCAGTTTTTGTCAAAGATGGAAGGGGAAGGAAGAGGAAGAGCACCTTCCCCACCACCCCCACAGGCACACAGACACGCACTCACCCATCCCTCATCCCCAAAGGCTCCACCGCCCGTTGGACAACACCACATTCAAGGACAAACAACCACTCCCCAGCCCCACCACAACCCTCCCCACCTCCTCCCAGCAGCAGTGACACCCAGGAACGGTGGGTGCCCTCGCTCCCCACCACTGACACGCTCCAGCCTCCAGGCAAGAGGGAGACAGGCAGGGGGGAAGGAGGAGGAAGGGTGGCAGTGAGGGCAGAGGGACAGCCAAGGGGAGAAGGAGAGAACTAAGGACAGCCATTCGCACCACGACTTCTCGCAGGTAGAGCTCCCCCCACACCCCTGGAGCGGGGGGACCTGGCTGCTCACTTGCTGCCTCCGCCGCCGCCACCGCCTGCCGCCACCTTCTCAAAATCCTCCGCATTGCAGAACTCCTTGATGGTGACGGTGAGGAGGTTGCTGGTGACATCCGTGACCACCACGTTAGAGCAAGGGGACATCTCGGGACGCCAGTCGCCGGCCTCCTGCTCTGGGTCAGAAGAGAGGGACAAGGAGGGCGTCTGCCCGCCACTGCACCCTCCTGGGGGAGAACGCTTGCTGGTGGCGGCTGACTCGGGTGGGATCGAGAGGTCGAGGACCTCCGACTCGCGCCAGTCGGGGATGGCTGGGCTGAGGGTCTCGGGGAGCAGCTTCGGAGGGGAATCATCTGGGTCGGAGGAGGAGTGGGGGGCGGGTGACGGGCAGCCGGAGGAGCTGGAGCTGGGGGCATCATAGGGGGTGGAGCCCATAATGAGCCCACAGGATGCTGCCTGGGAGCCTTCGGCCTCCCCTTTGCCCTCCAGAGAGGGGGCAGGCGCAGCAGACGGCTTATTGTAGAGCGAAAAGGCGCCGAACTTCATGTGGCGGATCTGGGTGCGGAGGACGCTCTCGCTGAACTTTTTGCTCTTGCCAATGACGCGGTTTCGGGACGGGATCTTGGGCCGAGCCAGGCCCCCGGCCCCGTTGGCTGGCTTCCCGCCTTTGTCAATGACTTTGAGGTTGAGGATGATGCGGCTGCGCTTGGGCTCGCGGGGTTTCACCTTACGGTTGATGATGCGGACGGTCTCCGAGAAGGGTGAGACGGGAGGACGGATGCCAGCCCCGCCACCCATGCTCCCGCCGTTCTGGGGGTCTGGACGGGGCAGGGGGCGCCGGGACATGCGGTGGCATCGCCGGATGTCTTTCTTGAGCCGGTGCACTGCGGCGCTGGAGTGGAGCTTGGGAGAGGAGGTGCTAGAACCAGGCTTGACAGAAAAGTGTACATCCCCAATGTGGAGGGCCTCCGCTTGGGCCCGAGCCTGCGGTGGTGGGGAGAGAGGAAAAAAAAACAGGGTCAGAGAGGCAGCCTAGCTGCAGCCAAATCTCAAATCGGGCATTGCTCACCTCAGGACAAGCGCTTAGCAGCAATGCCGCGTCACATTTATAC
The DNA here is from genome assembly GCF_018139145.2 of Gymnogyps californianus. Taxonomy (NCBI): domain Eukaryota; kingdom Metazoa; phylum Chordata; class Aves; order Accipitriformes; family Cathartidae; genus Gymnogyps; species Gymnogyps californianus. The sequence goes on from NC_059471.1 coordinate 161,660,123, forward strand.
CCACATTAATGACAAGCACACATACACACCTATGGGCTATTGATAGCTATGGCGCAGCCCCATACAAGCACAGGGCAGTGTCTATATCGTTTCTGGGCAGCTAATTACTCCCTAGGCTGTGCCCCTGTTGACACATGCTTTCCCCAGGAGGAAAATGCCACTCTCCAGCCATGTTTCAGGGTTACAGTTAACTGTTTCCAAGGCCCCCCTCAGTCATCATCAGCCAACGTGCACAACCCTCCACTGTCGGCCAAACCACCAAGCATCCTCCTAGGCACTGGGGCTGTTAATGTTGAGTTAGCATCCAAAATTACATACTAGTCCCATGACAGGGGACTGTAGCAGGTCCTCTACGAAATGACCACGAGACAAGGAGGAGAGGAAAGTAATGCATCCAGTTTGCTCTTCCCCTCCCACAACCAGAATCATTTGCTCTGGAAAGCATGGTAGAAGGGGATCATGAGGAACACAGATGGAGGCAGGTGAGGGTGGTCGGATGGAGCTGTCTTAGCTAAACACAAGAAATGCAGAGATCCAAAGCTTAATTTTAACTAGAGACCAAAAGCAAGTTGTTTATCCTTACTCTGCTGTGGGAGCAATGTGCAGCGTTTAAAGCCAGAGAGCAGGCCAGCTGGAATTCAAGTCAAGTTTAACTGCATCTCCAATGAGATTGCCTTGTCCTTTTGAACACCACATTTGTTTGAAACCTACTAATGAAACAGAGCAGGAACAGGACCAGTTCAACCGTTGGGAGCCAGCCCTCCCTGAGAGCCAGGGTAGGGGAACAAGACTTTTAAGCTCTTCTGGTGCTTGGAGATAGTGCCAAAACCTGCCCTGGTTCACGCACCAGAGACAGGAACATTTTCTGGCAGCAGGAACAACAGTGTCGTTGGTAAGTTGAGGCAGTATGACCTGAAGACCCTGTGGGCATGGAAACCCAGAGCGTATTCTTACATTACGCCTTGCCAGAGCACAGTTGCTCGTAGAGTTCAGCCTCCCACCTGCACCCTGCTCCTTGCCCAAACAAATCCCCTTCCTTATTCCCTCTCAGCAGTGGTCACAGGCAGAAGTCACCCAGGCCTGGAGGGGACAGGCAAGCCCCCCCCCGATTGCCCATCTCATGAGCAGCTTCCCCCACCTCGTGGGCACAAGAAGAACTGCAGTGCCAGAAGACGACAGCTGCTTTTCCTCCCCAACTTTTCCATCCCGTTGCCCCCTAGCACACGCCAAGATCGGGATGGCTTCTTGCCAGCTAAGAGCTTGAGCACTCCAACACCATCTCCTTTGTCACCCTGCAGGCTGTGCCTCCTACCAGAGAAAAGCCTGGGGAAAAAAATGTGCGTGTAAAGGCAGGGATCTAACAGATCTAATGGGGGGCCCAGGCCAGCTCTTGCACAGTAAGCTCAAAGCCCTGGCCCTACCTCCCCAGAGCTTTGTCGTCACCCAGTGCCCCTCTTCTCCCACCGAGATCCCCATGGGAACCGCAGAAGATCCTGAGCGAGCAGAGAACAGAGACGTGAAGACATTTTGTTCCTCCCTGGCTAATGCTGGATGATCATGCCCTTCAATACTACTTGTATCCTGGCTTTAAGAGGACTGCAAAGATGAGGCCTCCTTCCCTGGCTGTATGTGAAAACGCAGACTGAAGGCTCAGCTGAACCAGGGACTCTAGACTTCGTATTAGCCAACTAACAGGGATGAATAACATGACTGCCAAGGCAGGCACAGACACTCTCCACGTTAACCCTGGGCTGTACAGGACTGTTTCACTTAGCTAGAGGGAAGTGTCCCCAGCACAGACAAACCCCAAGCCGTCCTGCTGTAGCAGGAAGTATCCCACTGTCCAGCTAGTTTCTCTTTGCTCAGCCTCGCGTGTTACTCCGCGCCCCAAACTGTTCAGAAAATGAACAGTTAGACACAGTTCCTGTCCCAGGCATCCTACAGGCTGGGGCACAGCAGCAGCACCAGATGAACTCCCTGCACCATGTATTAACTCTCCCCATCCCAACGATCCACAACTTGGAGACCCCACAGATCCTGTCAGGAGGTCACAGGCACTGACAGACGCACATCCAGGGCTGTGCTTACTCCCTCTCTTCACGGGTCCCTCTGAAGCAGATGGCAGACACCAGGACAACCTACAGTACAGTTTCTGACACTGCATACCAGCACAGCCTGGATTAACAACTTTATTCTTCCTTTCCCTCCCCTTCCCCATCACAGTCAGCCCTTCCACCACTGCTCCTCTTGTACTTTGGGCTTCTCGCCAATTTACCACTGCTCAGCTGAGAGCAAAGTGCAACACAACCTCTCGTTCCAAAACCCAGGACAGGGAAGCCAGGCAGAGGGTACAGACAGATGTGCCAGTAAAAATCCTTGATCCACAGCTTCAGCGGATAGACACAGGCATCCTTCAGGGCCCCTCCTGCTGCCAACACCGCATGTCTTCTAGATTAATTCCCTACCCTGTAACCACGCCTTGGAGTGAGGAGTTCTGCCCCCTCTGTGCCACTCTGCTTGGAGTTGAGTCTAATTGCCGCCTGCCCACAGCGCTGCCTTCCATCACCCACGTGAGAAAGAAGGCGGCCTCCCCCAAGTCTGGGGGAAAGCAGTCACAAACACCCACAGTTATCTCATACACCTCAAAATTCCTCAGCAAAGCTTCCCATCAACCACATTAAATGAAAAGCGATAATGCTGGGATGGTCACTGCCCGGCCACTTCCATGGTCCTGCTGATTTTACTTTCTCAGCCTGCGCGCATTAATGAGCTCCTGTCCTGTTTTGACACAGACCTGTCTTGGTTTTGTGCTTACGCAGTGGCTAGCACAGATCCCTGGTCCATGGCTAGGACTTTTCCAGTGTGCCAGAACCATTAGGTCTCCTTTACTTGCTACGTGTCTGCGTTTCCAGTTACTTCTGGGGCACTTCCTCAAGGCTGAAGCTGTTTCTAACTCATGTTTCAGCTCTCTGCATTTATTAAATTCCAGTTTCAGTAGTCTCCAGGTAGACTACATGCAGCATTGATCTCTTTGGCCAGATTATTAAGAGAGAGGGTAAGCTGGGACCCAACAGTCCTCCCCGGGTGCTACACTGCTATCCCCAGTGATCAGCTTCAATGCAAGTTCCAAAGAGCAATATGCAAATATTCAGCTTACCTTGAGCTTGTTTTTCCAGGTAAGGTCTCAAGAAAAATAGTATCAGATGCTTTATCTAAGACCAGCCCCCAGAGCCCTCTCATTTGCAAAGCTCAGTATTCCTACCACAGGATCAGGTTTATTCAGGCATCAACTATACAAACTCAAGTCTCTTCCCTGCAGAGGACAGCACATTTTCTGGGCTCTCCTCCTGCTTCCAACTTTACATTAAGTAGCTTGCTACCTCTGGTTTGGAGAAGACTCAGCATTCAGTTTTATCTGTTGGAAATGCACTTCTCCCTGCTACAGATCCATTACTCGATCACACTCATGAGCCGTATGAGCATAAGGTCTTTGAAAAACAAACCCGTTTAATCCCTTCAGCTGTGTCACCACAGTTTGCTACTTAACTCAGAAGTTTTCCAAATGGAAACTACGTCTCCGCGTTTTGCTGTTTTCACCTGCAGGATTTGTTCACTGCTGAAGAGGTACTCAGCATGTATACGAAGTAATTCACTCTCTGCTTACAGCTCAGCCTACATCAGGATGCAGCTTCTGGAGGCTTGCTGCAGTGCTCTGTCACGAGAGCAAGCCAATTGCTAGGATTGCTTCCCTTCCCCCTCTTCCCTTTTGGGATATGTATCACCTTTATTTAGCTTGTACAGCTCTCCCTCATTGCCCCTGGGAACTAGTATATCTCCCCTGTTCCCTACTATTCCTGAATAAATGTCCCTTGAGGCCCAGCAAGCATATTTGTTCATTCATTCCCTTAACGCACTGAGGCACACAAGCACGTACATGGACACGTGCTTAGAAAAGCCTCTCTTACCAGATTTGTATCAAAACCTCTGCAATTTGGAAGAAAAAAAAAAAGACAAAATAAAAGACTTTGTAAGGCAACGGATTTCTAGTTAATTATTTCAAAATCAAGTCATTTCCAGTAGCGCTGCTGCACCATAGTAGCACTACTCTTTCATAAATTACTGGTTCTGCTTTGTCTTTTATTCTCCACCTGCATTCCCACAGTCCTTGCTCCAAACAGCATTCGCAAGAGCTCTTCTTTCCCCTTTTTGGCTGCCATTCTGCTTTTTTATCGCCCTCTTTCTTCTGCAGTCTTCCAAGTGACAAGGCAACAGCAAGCCAGTTCATAGCACAGTTCTCCCAAGCAACACTGCCATAAACTAAAGTTTCCCTACTGGATGGGGAACAAAATGCTACAAAGGGGAACGGTCTGTTTTCAAACCGCTTGGGGATAATTTACGAACAGGGAGGAGATCAAAAGAAACCCAACTCCAACTTCAGAGTTCAAGGAAGGGCGAAGCGACAGAACACCATGCTGCTCAGCCCCTTCTCCCCCCCCCCAAGGCTCTCCTTTACTCTGCTCTCCCTTACTTCTTCCTTCCCATTAACCTTCCCCAGTCTTTTCACCTTACTATTTACAGCCACCCCGACTAGGGGTCTTTGCTAGCCACCCACTGAGCTTGCAGACTAGGCTCTGTCTCTTAATAGCACTTGCTAGACTTTATTAGATTAGTTGGCGAGTTTTGCATTCCACACAGCAGAGTGCCGAGGGAAAAGCAAAATAAAAAGAGCAAACCGAGTAGCATAAAAGAGGAAGATCACTATAGCATGAGCTATGTCTCTTTCTAACCTCACACCAGCTTCCATTCTGACCTGCAGCTGAAGGGCCTGTCCTCAAGGACGACGTCTGCCAGACACCTAAGTAGTAAGGTAAGAGCCTTACGTATAGTGCTGCCCATTTCAGACCAAGGACTCCACTTCCCATACACTCAGCACAAAGCTTGCAGCATACCAGCAGCCTCCCAAGAATTACAACCTCCCGCCAAGCTTGATCTCAGCTGTGGGAAAGTTTGCCCCTAGTATGCACAGGATAAAGACCCATTTCCTGCCCAAAACTTTGCAGTTGAAGTTTGCAGGGGTCACTTTCAACACGGGCCATCTTGATAGCGATATTACAAAGCCTGGACTGTAATTTCCCTTTGCAGTCTGATCGAAAGGGCAAGTGTTAGACAGCTCTCGGCAACAGGAGCCTGGCTTACAAAGGCAGCAGGTGGCTGAAGATGCAGCTTTTCAAAGCTTTTCCAAAGGCGTGGGCCACTAACCTGCTGGAATGCTTTCTGCAAATCCCCCTGGGTGCCTATCTGCAGCTTTTGAGAACTAATCCCAGGATAAACCTAGCCCCAACTGCAAACTAAAACACCCACACAAGCCAGGGGACTGAGCGGTGTATCAGGGCGCTTATTTCAATGCCTTACTGGAGACTCAGAAGCCTAAGTTTAAGCACTGATACACATGAAAACAGCTAGCAAGCCACTGAGTCGAGGGCAGACTAGTCTACCAAAGCAGTCCTAGGCCAGACCCCTGCTTAAACATCATTGCATCCAGGCCTAATCTGTTCAGTTAACAGATCAAAAAGAGTATTGTTCTAACTGCCAACTCCAAAGACTCCCTCTGGGATGCAAGAATCAAATTTCTTCCCCTGCTTCTGAAACTCTCACTGGCAGGAGATTCTGCAGCTGAAAGAACCGAAAACAACATTAGCGATGCGCGAGGCAGAACCAAATCCCACTCCTCCCGCAGTGGCACCGGTGCTGCAGGGCTGGCAGAGGTCAAACCCGCATCTTCGGCAGAAGAACTGACCGAGAGATGCGTACGACGCAAACTATCATGCTGGTCTCTGTCGCATTTCTAGCCGCAGCTAGTGGTTTGCCTGAACAGAGCTCAAACAAGTTCAGATAGGGCTAGCTGAGATAGAGTTACTTCTTGCTGCCTGGCCTGGGGTGTTATTTTTAGGGCAGGATCCGAAGTCACAGAAAAATGGCAAGTCAGAACGCTAACAGTTTCACCAGCTCCGTTTCCCAGAGCTGCAAACCAAGCGGCAGTGGTCGCGCTCTGCCCTGCCAGCCTCTCCCACAACGTGGCACCAGCCTTCAGGAGAGCTCATCTCGCTCACTATCACGATCCATCTTCTACAAAGTACCAAGCCAGCTCCGCAAACCTACAGGTTTTCAGTAGCGTTTGAGAAGCTGGTAGAATGAAGATGCGCCACAGAAACGTGTCAGGGACGTGATTCAAAGGATGCTGTTGAATAATTCAGGTTCCAAGTTTAGGGGGGTTTTAAAGGGCAAGGGGAGAAGAGGAGGAATGAGTGGATTTTATTTTTGAGTTTGGGGGTTGGTTTTGGTTTTTTAAATGAGTGAAAAACTGGCAACAGATTTTGCCGTATCACATTGAGAATCAAAAAGAAAAGAAACTGATTACACGCAGTAACATTAAAAGCACAGCATAAACACTTCTCTACCACTCTGAACAATGTCAGGTGTTACAAATACCAGTATTTTTTAATTCAAGCAGAGAACTATTTTAAGCTGGTGGTTTCCCTTTAAGCGTTCCTCTGCATTGTTGGAAACCTAAACACAAGGGTTTCATTTAATGCATGACTGCCAGAAAAACCAACTAGTCTAGTTTCCCTGAATAAAGCATAAGAGGTGGTACATATCAGTTATGTTTGTAGTTCTCAGTCTACAGATACAGAAAACTGTTAGCAGAAAAACAGGCAATGAGGGAGAAGGACAGTTCCATCAGCAAGACTTTCCGAGGATTACCACAGTCCCCTGGGTTTTACTTGGGGCATCAGAATACGCCTGTTCCTGCATTTCTTCTGCGTGCTTTGTTATGTCCTCTTAAAGCAGAGGAGAGGTGACAGTCTACCCCTCACCGCTCTTTCTGGTGCTCATACAGTTAAAGTGCTGCGCTGACTTGAGTAAAGCTCCTACCGCTGTCAGGCAAAGGAAAGTATTAACCTGTTTCACAGATGGGGAAACATGCACAAAGGCCAAATGACTTGCCCAAAGCCATAGGATGACAGTGATACCGATGCCTTACCACAGGGTCCACCCTGGCTGTTCCAGGGCTTTATACCGGATCAAAACCAGGGAAGCTGTGAACTTGCTCATCTGTCTTAAACGTACAAAGGTGTGTTGTTTCTACATTCATTTGAAGTCCGAGATTGAGATAGTTGGAGAGGAAGGGGGGGGGAACAGGGGAGCAAAGCAAGGAGATTTGTCTGTAAATTAACAAATCCACAGAGCTCACGTAGTGGTCATGCAGCTACCACATTTCTTAATTAAAAAAAGAAAGTAAAAAAATTGGGGGGGGCTGCACTAGGGACTACCTTCCTTGTTCTTCACTGCAAGCAAGCAGAGATACTACACCACCACCTTCTTGCAGAGACGCTGGGTCTATCAGAGGGGAACTGGAAACTTCAGCTGCTATCCTATGCAGAGGTGAAACACTCCTCCTCCCTCCCTCCCTCCCCCCTCACCCCCCGAAAAAAAAAGCGAAACAAGCCTGCAGTTTACAGATCAAAACACGAGCCCTTCATGAAACTCCCGTGGAGCGCCTACATCCTGAAACACAATCGGAGGAGCACAAGTGGCAGCGAGATTCCCGCCACAGCTGCCCGATTGCTCAGCATGCTGCTAAGTTGCAGAGCATGGGCTGGATGGAATAGGCTGCTGAAGGAAGAGCGAGCGGGGCTGGCTAGCTCTCCACTGCGGCAGCAGAAGGCCGTAAAGAGGGAGAGGATACTGGAAAAAGAGATTGCAGCCTCACCGTGCACATCCGCGTGTACCGACCGTCCTGCTGGGGCACCCGTTGCACGCACACACGCTCTCCCCTCACACGCTTCTGCGTCCCTGCCCCCCACCCACTCTCCCGTCGGGTTGTCCCTGCGTTCCCAGAGCCAGGCAGCAGGCACAAGTCACTTGAAAGTCCAGTCCAGTCCTTCCAAGGGCACGCACCGGCGAGGCTGGAGAGACATTTGGCTAGGCCTAAGTTATTTAAGTAAGAGTTACCTTCAGGAGAAAAGTTTTAGGCTTAGGTCCTCTCTTCTTGGGCCCGTACAGCTCACGCTCTCGTTCCCTTTAGGGAGTCAAATTTGTCAAGAAGTTAAAACTTTTCCCAAAGGGACAAACAAAAGCATACAAGTTTGGTTTTTTTTTTAAAAAAAAAAAAAAAAAAAAAGAAAAAAGAAAAAAAAAAAGAAGAGCCTGGATACCCTTTCCCACTCACCCACCCAAAGCCAAAACTGCTGCAGCCCCCCCAGCCCGGGGTGGGGGATGAGCACTCACTTCTGCTCGAAGGCGGCGATGAGGCGGGAGTCCAGGATGTTCTCCTCGGGTTCCCAGGTGCTGTACCTGCCGGGGGCGCGGGCAGCAGAGGGGGACAAGCGCAGGGGTTAGCGCCCAAACCCCCCCCCCCACGGCCGTACACAGAGACACCCCACACACACACCCCCAACCCCATCCCATCCAGCCCACCCCCGCAGCCCCGGGGGCGGCCCCCGCAGGGCAGCGGAGGCGGGCGACGGCCCCCCCCCCCGGCGGGATGCACTCACTTGATGGCCCAGCCTTTCCATTTCACCAGGTACTCGATGCGCCCCTGCAACACACAAGGGGGTGGGGGGTGGCAGTGTGAGGCGGGGGCCCGGCGGGCCGGCGGCGAGCGGCGCGGCCGGGGCCCGGCGGCGAGGAGCGGGGGTGGGGGTCCCGCGGCCGGCTGCCCCCCCACCCCCAACCCCCGCGCCGGCCGGTCCCTCACCTTTCGGATGCGCCGCTTGATGATGGACTCGGCGGCGAAGACGCGCTCCCCCACTGCAGACAGCTCCATCTTGCTCCTCGGCGGCGGCAGCGGCGGCGGCGCCCACAGCCCATAATAATCCCGCCCGCCCGCCCGCGCCGCCCCGCCCCCTGCCCCCCGCCCCGCCCTCCTCGTGCCGCCGCCGGCTCGCGCACGCCCGCGCGCCCCCTCCCGCCGCGGCCGCGCGTGACCCTCCCTCCTCCCCCCCACCCCCCCTCGTGGGGGGGGGGGGTGGTTGCTAAGGGAAGGGGGTCGCGCGCAGGCGCCGGCCGTTAAAGGGGCCGCGCGACGGGTGGTGTGAGGGCGGGGGCTCCGCCATCGCCCCCCGTGAGGGGGGAGCCGCGGCCCCGCGCCGCCTGCCCCGGGTGGAGGGCGTTCGAGGCCAGGGGCGAGTGGCGGGCGGTCCGCGGGGGAGCGGGAAGGGAAGCCCGCCCGGGCAGACCCTCGGCATGGCGGCGGTGCTGCTGCACCTCCGCCGCCTCAGCCCCTTCCCGCCCGAACGCGTCCCTTTTTAACTTAAAACAATGGCGGCAGCGGGGGCCGCGCAGCGTCCTCTCCTCCTGCACACGCAGATGCACCGTCACTTCGCACCGTCACCCACCTTTAGCCAGCGGGGTGGCACTGGGGGTTAAGCAGGAAAGCAGGCAGTCTTAAAAGTACCTACCAAGGCAAAAACTAGCAATAAAGGCGCTTAAATCCTTTTTTGCCTTTTGGCTGGCACTTGTATGTGCCCTCATTTTTGAGCCAGTATAAGGTACTGCAAGGTAAATGGGCCAAGCATGCTACATAAACCTTTAAAAAAAAAAAAAATAGAAAAATGTTAAGTCACTTAGAGGAATTCCCTGCCCCGAGTGTTACCACAGAATCCTATTTAATTTGCAGTGTGCTTTACACTCTCTTGCAGGTGCTAAAAAGACAGAGAGAAAAAACCTCAGTCAAAAATCATTCTCTGCAATTCAAAATGGAAGCTCACGGCCCTGCAGCTGTCTTCATGTGGAGCTCATGGTTCTCTGTTACCTGGAGGTACCACCTGGCACAGCAAACCAGCATATTCCCCTGCTTTAGCTCCATTTTTAGGGTGAGGAGGGGGTGCATTTCAGAGTGATACCCTCTGGAAAAAGGGGGAGGTGTGATGAGGGCCGTAGGCAATGGCCAACTTGGCTTTTGCTGCTCTTCCTCAACCCACCATGACCTCACCAGCTACCTGCAGAGCACTGGCACCCCTGTACTACCCGCTTTTCACCCAGCCTGGCAGGGAGCACTCACAGCTCCCGTTGGCCTTTGCTAACCCTTTCTCCATTTGCATTCTCCTCCCCTTTCCCTTTCCACCTCTGGCTCCAAAGTTTCACCCAGAAGGAGGACATTGTGGAAATGGCTATATTTATCAGTAGTAGCAGGGATGGATTTCCCAAAGTCAAGGTGGGCAGGTAGGAGAACGAGCGTTTTCCTCACTGCCTGCGATTCAGGCAAGACCTGTCATAGCGTTTTGTTCTTTTTCACCTTCGCCGCTGAAATGTTGTGGCCACCACCAGCTCTCTGACCAGAGGAAAAACGACTCGAGAGAGGACGCGTTCCCCACCGCCTCGCCCTCATTCAAAGGGGGGCGGATGGAGAGGTTGCTGAATGCTGACAGAGACGGCAAACGGACAGTCACATGGACCCTGGTTCAGGAGATGCGAACAATTCGGAGAACAAGGTGTTTTCTGTGGTCAGGGACTGAACCACAGCGTACTTCACCACTGATACTTCTGCGCTGAGGTCATATCACTCGCTCCGAGAACAGGCAGTAAGAGGCCCTTTCTGAGGTGTTTACCATTGCAGGCCAGCCGAGAACAAAACCCCAGACAGATCACTCAAGACTCCCACCTAGCATGGGACAAGTCCTTCTGGACTGCCCCACTGCTCTAGACGCCACTTTTTTTAACCTCAATTCTTTATACACTTGAAGGTGACTTCAGAAGAACAAGTCGATCTCGCCTGTTGCGTTTTGCTTTTCACTTTTTTCACTGCTTTTAACTTTGCACATTAAGCGTTCATTAACACCATCCACGTTTAAATTGGCATATTTGTTACTGTTCACTTCGTTTAAACAACTGCTTTTACACTTATGGCTGAGCGTCAAACAATTGAACTTCCAACCATCAATATCATCCACCCTAAAAAGCAGGCACTCCGAAATCAAATGGGGGGGAAAAAGCCCTTACACAGCTACGCAAACACACACGCAGCAGCTGTGACCGATGGCCTTGTCCCCGTACAGACGTACGGGTCACGAGCAGCACACCTCACCTCAGGGCAGGAGCGCGAGGCACCCCCGACCCATGGACCAGAAGGGGCAGCAGCACTTCAGAGCGCTCCAGGTGCTCTTTCCAGTTATTCTTCCTCCTTCCACCCCTCAGCAGGACCTTCTTTCTAGCCACAGCGACTGCTCAAACCACCGCGAGCGACCACGGTACAGGTATTGCCCAACCCCAGGCTCTTTCATCTAACTTGTACTCTCACAAAGGGAAATAGCCGAATATCCAGCTGTTCAGAGCATTGTTGGGTATTTCCTTTGTTTCATTCACATTTCCAGTAAAACACTTTGGGGGGAAAAGAAAAAACCCAAACCACCTGGGAAGACGGCTCTCCCGGAACAGCTATTGTTCACTACGGACACTGAAATAAGGTATTTTTTTGGCGCCTCGCTGCCCGCAAGACCCTGGTGCCATAGGACACACCGCAGCACTTCTTGCTAGCGCCGAGAAGCCAGTGCAGGGAAGCGATAAGCTTTGGAGGAGCAACAAGACCTTTCTCACCAGAAATCGCTGGCAAGCGGTGTACGAGCATAGGGGGAGAGCAGCAGGTGCAAGAACATTTTTATTTATTTTTTTTAAGTGGCACTTGATAACGGGAAACTCACCTGCTCAAAGCCAGTAGCTGCCTCCTGGCTCATTTTTTTGTGGACCCGTGACCTGGCAGGAGTAGCAGCGCTCATCTCCATTAGAACAGCTCCAAGGGTTGATCAACTGACTCCGTTGCCATTTGCTCCAGGGAGGTCGCTGTCAAGGAGCGGAAGATTTCTGTAAAGAAACGGTCATTCCCTCGCCTACACCGGGAGCTGGTGCAGCTGCACACACCCCAGCCCCTCAAGCAAACGCTGCATCGTTTTTTAAGCAAACCCTTGGTGCTACGGTCATCCACGTCAACACACGCTCAGATTTCCCAGCTGCAACTCTGAAACACACAAGAGCAAAGACGGACCCCTCAGAGCTGAGCACGTACCTCCCCGTGCAGCAGTTACGGGTGGCTCGGTGTGGCCCGAGCAGTGGCCAGAACCACCCCCCCTCCGGCCTGCTAACTTTTTGATGTAGCAGAGAGAGGAGAAGGCCCGTGGGGTTCATGCCGTGCCTACGCCACTGGGGTACTACGATAGCAAAATGCTGGGAAGAGAAGGACCAAGAGCAGGGAAGACGAGGGGCGCTGAACGGACAGGAGGTGACTGCCAGCTTCCTGACAGCACTCACCGTCGTAGGGGCCACACACGCAGCATTTCACTCCATGCTTCTCAGAGAACACGGAGCTGCTCAAACCACGTGGTCTCCCCTTTCGGGTGCTGCCTGCCGTGGCAGGGGCGCGGGGGCACGTCCTGCGGCGCAGCCGAGTGCCCTTGTTCTCAGGCGTCCTATGGGGAGAGCTGCGCGAGGCAAGCCGGCTGCGCTGCACGGATCAGAGGGGCGGCATAGCAACAGATTATTATAAAAAAAAAAAAAAAAAAAAAAAGTCCTATCCAGATTAACCTTTAATCCAACCAACACATGCATGTGAAAGGACAAGGCGTTATGAGTTTCTAGTGCCAGCCAGCCTCTGCAGCATTGGCAGGGGTAGGAAGAAACAATCTCCCGAGTAGGCTTTCCCGTAACTCTGCACTGCAGTTTCTTACAACTTCACCTGACGTGCTCGCTGCTGCCAGAAAGTAAGTGGCTGGCTGGAGTCCGGCTCCGATGCCATCACTCAAATCCAGCCTCCCTGGCTCAGGGCAAGCACGCTGACTGCGCTTTGGTAACGCAGGCAAGACCTAACCAGGCTGCCTTGAGCCACGACTGACTCAGGAAACGCACCCCATCCCCCTCTGCTTTTGCACCGTGTGCTTTTGTGATTGATGTCATAGCTGCGTTCAGATGCAGGGCTCACCCCCACGTTACATCTACTAAAGACATCTCAGATGGCCCCATTCGCTTGCTGAGGTACCTCGATTAACAGCTAGCCTCCCCCTCCACAGGGGATGGGGAGGCACACGCCTTGCGGGAGCAAGTCAGAAACCAAAGTGGACTAAGTGACATTTGGGATTCTCTCCACGGAGTATTGGCAGTCCCAGGATTTGGGCTCCTCAGCTAAGCCCCGTGCTACCTGCAGTGAATCAGGGGCCAAACTCCACCCAGGAGCTCCTGTGCTCCTGGGGAGCTTCTTGAAAGCCCTGCAGCCCAACCCACCGGAGGCTTTGGCTTGGAGGAGAGCGGCTTCCCCGCTGGCCACCAGTGCGGAGCGTGTTTGGCAGCCCAGGCCTCGCCTCAGATTTTCTCCGTTCCCACAAGAGACGCAGGATATGGGGCACTCCAGCACTCTCCTGGTGCCGGCAGAGCTGTCCTGGCACCGCAGCACCGTGCGAGGATGTCAAGAACTCCCTGAGCCCAGAGCAGCAGTCACCCTGCCGTCGGCGTTCTCCTCTTCAAATTCTAATCCATCAAAGACCAATCGTCCCAGGTCATCTCTGTACAGCTCTAACTTGCTCCGTGGGTTAAAAATTAATAAAAACCTAACCTCCTCGAATCAAAGTAATGAGTAATGTCAGAAACAGCCTTTTGTAGGCTCCATTCTTCATCGATCCTTCTTTACTGATCTTTCTCATGCACGCACACACGTTTTCCATTCTTTTTCCAGCCACACTGCATGTTTATACCAACAGAAGTGACAAGCGGAAAATAGTTCAGCTGTAGAATTACAGCAAGGGGAGGTAAATGACCACACAAACAGACCATTAGGTAAATGTCAGTTCTCATATTTAATATTTTAATAATTTTGTTTGCAACATTTACCACATAAATCATCTAAATAAATAGATGCTGTACAGTCTCTTATCCATATCAGTACAAAAATAAAACCACACTTTGTGTCAAATTATATTTGAGCCTGCCCTCCCTTTGCTATTACAATCTCCTTTTACAGCACATACTCGCTCAGAAAAGGCATTATACTCCGATTGGTTTGTTTGGAATTGGTTTACTCCCTATTTCCCCCCCCCGCCCGCCCAATACATTCAATTAGTCTGTACAAAAGCTAGAAGCTCATTCTGTGCAAAAGGAAGCTTTCTGTGTGCAAAGACTCAGATACTCTAGCGTGCTGACAGGAACAACAGCAACAACTGAAGAGACAAGAACAAAAATAATCGGGGAGCCTCCCCGCTAACTGGCCCCATCCCCCATCTTTGCGACCCCCCCCCCCCCAACAGAAAGGAAGCATACCAAATTCGATGAGTCAGTGTGCAAGAGTCCAAACGATGTGCGTACGCTGAGGGAAAAGGTTGGTGCTGAAAACCCAGCCCAGAGCACTGGAGTTCCCCCAGCTGTAGAGCTGGCTAGGTGAGGAAAAAAGATTCTCTCATCTTAGCCTGCTCAAAAGGTTGTTGAGATACGCAGAACAAAAGCTTCATCTAAACGATTTTAGTTCTTTTGTTGCCGTTCTGTTGGAGATGAGGTGAGGAAACGGCCTCTGGAAAAATCCAGCAGCTACTGAAGACAGCTCCTGGTTCACCCTCCATTCCTCTTCCCACTCCCTGCAGAAGGACAGATACCTCCCTGTTCCTCAACTAAGCTAATAAGGTGCAATTTTTCAGACAGGAAACTCTATAAAGATGTCTCCAGAGCTGGAAGAAGTGGTCGTAGTTCCAGACTAGGACCGCTCAAACTGAAACTCAACTTCATTTTTCCCTTTCCTCAAAGGAGGTGGGAGGGAGGAAGCCAACCTGCACCCTGAAGGCGAGCGAGGGACTTTGCAGGTCTCCTCTCCTCCCTAAGGGAGCCCTCCTTTACTGGGCACGGTGGAGCACGCTCCCCCTTCAGCCATGGGAGGGAGGCAAAGGGCTGGTGGCAGCTCTGGAAAAATGATAACGAGCAGCCAGCGGCCTGAAACAGATATATCTTTTGCTTTTCAAATGCCACTTTTAGGCAGACGATAAGGAGTACTTAGCACTCCTAGTGCTTTGCATTTCCAAAGTGCTTCAAAACATACTTCAGATTTAAAAGCAAAAAAAAGCTGCTTAACATTTTGACAGATTTGCAAAAAGCTTCTTTGTGCTGACACTACATTTTCTGGTTAAAAAAAAAAAAAAAAAAAAAAAAGGCTTTCCACCTCCTTCTCCTCCAAAATCCCCCTCCCAGTCAAAACTCTGCTACCCCAGTAACGAGATTAGCTGTGATAGAGGTTCTGAACGGTCTTAGGAGCTCATCCTTTCAACGTCCGACTGGCATTCTCAGACAAGAACCCCTAGCATCTTTGTTTCCATCTGCTGTCAGCTGCTCTGCAATCTCAGCAGCAAAGCTTCTACCCCATCCCAACTTGGTAGCAATCCATCTCCCCCCTATCAGCCATTACGTGCTCCCACTGAGCTCTGCTCCTCTCCACAACTCGCAGTTAACTAGGGATCATCTCCCACCTGCTCCCTGCTAAGCCACTGTACTTTAAGAAATTAAGGGTGCAAGGGAAAGAGAGGTGGAAGAGAGAAAGGGGTCATCACTCCAGGAAGTGCTTGTTACAGGGAAGGATTTGAAGAGTCTGAATTCAATTTTAAGTGATTGCTTCTCTCCTTCCAATTGTCCTGGGGCTGTTTTGTAGGCCTTCCCATCCTGACCAGCTGCTTGGGTGGAATCCGGGTGGTTCGACACCCAGAAGGTTCATGCTTTCTCTGCGAGGACAGTAAGTTCAGCAGGCAGAGGACAACACGGCCTCTTGATCATGAGCTATTGTCTCAAAACAAGTTTACCATGCCCTTGGGGAAAACTGCTTTACAACAAGCATGGCTAAAGCGGCATGTTCCCTTTACCTGTATGTGCCAATGCTATACATTCCCATGTAGAACTTACCCTGTGCAAGTTGTTAACATACACATCTCCCTTGCTTTCCCAAATGGTGAAAGACAGATACATCAACACAGCACTGACCGTCTCCTCTCCACAGGGCCCACTCGGAACTCTGAGGGGCATCCACCCTCTGATGGAAGGGATCAGCTTCACTGCAAGTTCTTTGCACTTCTAACATGCCTTCTCTCTCAACTACCAGCTCACCCAAAGGCCTGTCCTCAGCCGCCTAGCAAGAGCAACTCTGAAGCAACTCCTTCTCTCCCTCCCTTCCCTGACAAGCAGCTGCCCCTACTATTTTCTGGGAAGGCTCACTGCCCTCTTCTTCCTAGGCTGTAGGTAAGCAAGGGAGGAACAGAAGATGGGTAGATACCAATTAGCTTTAGAAAAGGAGGTTTTTGCACTTTCCCTACTTCAGAAAGCACAAACTTAAAGCTTGAGAGGAGAAGAAGGGGTGGAGAGGTGGTGGTTGATTTAGCTTTGCTCAAATACATGGATGTGGCTGACAGCCCTCGCCACTGTCTTCTGCACCCTGGCCTCTGTTGTGGCTACCACCGAGGGTCTTGCATGAGCTACCCTGCCTATTTTTTGACCTGTACGAGGCCTCCCTTTTCTATTCCAGTGAAACCATCAAACAGCACTAGCTGGCGTACAGCAGGAAACAGTACTGGGGCCAAGGGCCCCCTGTGAGGTGAACAAACAATTTTATACATTCAGTCACAAAACACCAGAAGAACAATTCTGGACAGTTTCACAACACTAACAACAAAAAAAAGCCATTCATTTCTCAATAAGCTGCTTTCTGTCTGAGGCTCCAACATAAGCAAGGGTCAATTCACTAACAAACTTGGGCTTATTTTGGCAAATGGAACTGCTTTTGGGTGTTCTCACAATAATATCCTGGCCTTGCTTGAAAAAGAAAAAAAACCAAAAACAAAACAGAACACACAAAAACCGTACCTTGTTTGACTTCACAAGCAGAAGGGCCCCCAAGTAAATGCAAGACAATAAGGAGCATGCAGGAGCTATGAGGCTACTTAATGCCACTATTGATGTGTTAAAACTTGCTGTTCCAAGGCATCACTTACATATCAGAGCAATAACATCTAATTTATCACCATCCAGGAACAGAGGCAGTCCTTTTTTTTTTTTTTTTTTAAACACAGTGTTAGCAATAAAGTTTTCTAATCTCATGAAGCCCCTCAGTTCTGTCATATATACAGCAAGTTCACTGTGAGAAGATCTGAAATAAAAACTTCTGTCCCCAAAATGCGGCTGGTAAATTCTCACATGGAAACAGTTCTAAGAATGACTATTAGAACAGTTCTTCTTGGAGAAGTTTATCACATACAGTTCAGTAATTTCCACTGGCTGAAGTTCGTTCTTCTTGTTTACAGCCATGGAGCCAAACGAGGTATGGGAGAGTTAGCCCATTTCTATTCTTGGCTTGTGCTTCAAATAGAATTATTAAACTCAGCTTCAGCTGGATGCTATTCTGGCTCTTCTAATCAAACGGAATGCTTAACGAAGCTCCGAGCACAGCATCTGATTTTCATGATATGTTAGCCCAAGAGGTCGCAATTCAATTTTCAGATTTTCAGTTGAACTGCCAGATGGACAGTACTGGGGAGAAGAGACAAGTAAACCCAGACCACCTTGCTTGCCATCACAAGTAAAACCCCCATACATCTCTACACCTGCAGAAGTGGAATAAAGCTAATTTTAAAGTCCCTGAAGACCAGCTCTACCAAAGAAGTTTACAATGATATGTCACCAGACAATATGGAACGAAGCCACATTTTAAAAATATCAAGAGAAAAATCTTCTCAAAAAGATCTTTAAGATAAGCAAGAATTCATGAATGTCAAAAAAAAAAAATCCACCCAACACAGTAACTGCTTAGTTTCCTACCACAAACTCCTCCTCACACACACAAACCAAACCCACGCACATGCAACTTGTTGTGTCTTAACCCGATAAGAGTTAACTCCTCATTGACCTGTACATAAAGCAGCATGGTAGCCAGGTACTTAGTTCAACACTTCGTGTAGCGAGATGATTAGTCACCAGCACAACACAAGCTAGCCTGATCCAAAAAATGATTAAGATATGAAGTTGTGGGTGGATCCTCTTTGAAAGACCACCACAGGTCTTTGAAAACTCCACTACAAGAGGAAGAAAAGATGTTTAAAGAGAAATGCCAAAACAAAATATTGAGAAGTCTCAGCTGGCGAGTGGAGAAAAAAGCAGATGATGGAAATCCAGTTTATTAGGACAAGCTTTTTCCTGCCACAGGACTGGTATTGCTTCTGACGTCAGCCAAAGCCAGGAACCTTAGTAAATAGGAAGCTTTTTTGGTGTATTTGTACACTGAGATGAAGACAGGACACAGGCAGCAGTAGCTGCATTAGAATAAAGAAACCAGACCCTATAAATGCCATAAAGATTTAGCAGGATGAGCTGGAGTCCAAGACTTTTTAAAAAATAAGCTAAAATATTACGCTTCTGCAACCTAACTACCTGACCTGCTACAACCCTCAAGAGTGGACTCAGCCATGTGGTGTGTCCACTGGTCACAACAAGAGAGAGATGCAGGTATTCAGCACATTTGGCAGGTGTTGGGAAGATGGGGTGTGTGGGTGTGTAGGGAGGTGATGACGACAACACTGTCTGACCCCACATCCTGCAAAAGAGGGTGTAACTCCAGATACAGAAGCCTTGCTCTGGACACCCACGTTCAACAAACATCCTGAGCCTGTATGCTTACCTCATCAATTTGCCCTTGCTAGCTATTGCAAGCTTCTTTCCCACTCACTCTTCCTCCCACCACATAATTCCCCCCCAGCTTCCACTTCTCACCCTCTCAGATTTCTCCATAATAAGACTCCCATGTCACTTCTTTGAGAGACAAAATATTAGTCCAGAAATTCAAGATCTTCCCAGTGGTCCTGAAACTGCTGTGACACAGTGGAAGACAGGCCTGCTCAAACAGCTCTGAGATGGAAGGAGAAATCCTAAGTCTACACTGAGCTGCCATATCCTATCTGAGGTAAAACCTGCTTTTAATAAAAATCACCGGGGCAGTCCACACACTTTGCAAAAAGTAGATGTTTGGAGGACGAAGAAGCCCCAGAGCTCTCGAATTCTGCAGGCCAGCAGCCAAGCCCTTCAAAGGAACACAATGAGGACTTCCACAGGTGTCTTTACCTCAGAGCTCAGAAGGCTCATAGCTTCATTTAGAATAAATACAGCAGATAAGAGATGCTTCAGGTGTGGTGGGGAGAGGAAACAAAGGATTTAAGGACAGTAATCATGACAGTAGCCAATGTTACCCTGCAGCACTCTGTCCTGCAGTTCCCACCTCAGACTCTAGATTACTCTTCTTGCTTTCCATAGGAAAAGGTCTGTATTTAAAAATTTAAGTTATTTAAATAAAAGTTGCTTTTAAAAAAATGGAAGAGAACATGCATGTGCAAGAACAGATGCTATGCTAAACTACCAACTCAAAATACAGCAATTCTTCAAAAACCTCAAAGTGTCACAGGCAGTCCAGCACAAGGCATTTTTAAGTGCAAGATCAGGCAGGGTCTATTGAAATGCAGACCGCTTTCCTTGGCAAAGATTTTTAAGCCTTCCAAGGGGAAGTTCCCATCAGTAAAGTAGTACAGGATCACAGATACTGTGAGGAGACTGGAGTCACGGAAGAATATTACTCAGGCAGTACAATCCAAGAATTCTCATTACTAAGAATTTTTTTTCCCCCTCCTCAAATCTAATACATGCCTTCCCCACATGTTGTTTACCTTGGATCTCTCAATGGGATCCAAGAACAGAATTTGCTGCTAATCAGGGTCCATTTCTAGCTCAGTTCTGTCCAATTCCTGTGTCCTGGGCCTGTGCCAGTATCTTGAATATCTTTACAGTGCCAGGCAATGCTTTGGTTGTCCTATTAAGCCCCTCCTCCCAGGGGAGGGGAGTCAGTTTTCAATCAACTTATTACCACAGATTCAGGGCAGCATTTGTTATTAATACTGAATTTGGCAAAGGGTAAGAACACCCCACTTTCCATAACGCATTTCTCATACAGCAGAGCCGAGCCTGGAAATCCTGCTTAGCATATACAGAATGGTATGTCTCAACTGCGCTGGGTTTCTGAGCTTTTAATGAGGGCAAATTGAATTTACGTCGCCAATCTAGATTTCAGAGATGCATTTCAGTCTTTCCACATGATCAACAATCAAAGGGAGAAACCTCTGCTGTCTACATGGACCCGTGCTGCAAAGACTGACTTACCACAGACAGGCAAATACGGTTCTGAAGTCCTGACAGCAGGCCACAGGGAAAACAGCACTGGAGAGAAAGTCTTAACAGGCTGGAGTTATCTACACAGGTAGGATCCATCGCCTCTCACTGCTGCAGGAAGAGAGGGAGGAGGAAGGTGGGAAGAGCAATGCACAGAGAAGTATCTTTATCCAAGGGATATCAATTGCAGAACAAGGCGGCAGGCTAGAGATCCAGCTCTCTTTCCACCTCCACATGCCCTCTCCCCACAAATGCAGCTGCCGCCACTTAACAGGATAAAAGGCGAATTGTTCAGCTTGCTGCTTTCACATCTAGGAGGGGAGTCTTTGCCAGGGAAAGGGCTGTCAGTTTTTCAGATGGACAAAGCAATGACAAACACACACCCCCTACGCTGCCCTTTTTTGCGTATCTGAAAGGGGAAAAAGGAGAAGAGAGAAAAAAAAAAAGGTCTCTGTAAACATTTTAAGAGGAGACATTTTGGATTTTTTTTCCTTAAGGGATAAAATAACCCTTCCCTAGCCCCACCCTAAAAGCACTGGTTTTGGGGAGCACTGAAAACAGAGATTCAGAACTGCGCACTCCGGTCTCGGAAGAAGCCCTCAGCCACTTGTGCTTCTCTGAAAGTGACGGTAATGGAGTTTGCCGTGATGTCTGTCACTGTCACTTCACTGGGGGGCACAGTGGGAATCCAAGGGAGACTGCCATCCACATCTGCTGCAGAAGGAGAGGCAGATAAAAGCATGTTAGTAAGAGAGAAGGAAGGAGGAAGAAGAGAGGGAAGGGAAGGATGGAAGAGAGACCTCCTTTCTGACAAACGGTAGGTGAAATCAGCCTGTACTGAATCCGCACACACAAGGCAAGAAAGAGCATGGGCAAGCCCTCCCCTTAGAGGCTAAGGGAAAATGGAGGATCATTGCAGGATATAATGGGAAAAGGAAAGAGTAGCAAAGGTGTCCAGACACACACCGGCATCGGAGCAGCCTACACAGAGGTCAAAAGACCCTGTAACGCCACCCTAACCATCCACAATTCCCTGATACCTCTCACCCCATCTCAGCCCCTAATTTGGCTCTGTGTCAGCAAAGCACACTCATCCAGGTGTGAGCGTACCTGCTTGTAAATGCCCTACCCTGCTGAAAAGTCAAAAATCACAAACTCTTACACACGCTCTTCAGATACTCCTATGGGAGTCAAAGGGATCCAAAATGGAGGGTCTTCCTTGTACTACACCTGCAAGGCATCCTGGGTGCGATTCTCTCAAAAATCCATCAATACTGCTTCATGGGAAGGCTGCTCTCCCTTTCTCGTATCCCTCCTTTGCTCCCGGATAGCTCCATACAAGAAACCCAAGCATCCCTGCACTTTCTCACTGTAAGAATAAGTACCAGTCCCTCTGCCACCCAAAGCCTCGCTTCCCACCAACCTCCCAGAGACATCCACAAAAATACAGAGAGAGAGGAAGGAAAACATACCCTCTCCCTGTCACTATACCTGTACTATATACCTTGTTGTCCCAACCTGGGCAAGGAACAAGGGCCCCTTAAGAGTGTATTTCCCGGCCTCTTGGCTCAAATACCTGGGGTGCCTACTTTCACCTCACAAAGAGTCCAATCCCCCCTAACAATAACCGGAATTCCATGCAGGCCATGTGTCAACGGGAGAACAAAAAGAGTTACATTTCTGTAGTGCCGTTCACTCTTCTGATCACCAAATGCTTTAGCACCAAGTGCTTCTAGGGGGGAACAGCCCCACACATTTGCCCATTGCCAGTATGCAACACTGGGTTCCTCTGTCCTACCCCCATTGCTGCCTCCCTGGATTTTGGGCACTGTTTGAGTCCCTCTCAGAAAGGAGGGGATAGCGTTGATTCCCAGAACACAGCCCTCTCCCCAAAATCCTGCCTAACCCAGCCTGGCTAACAGTTACTCCTAGCAAGGAGTAACAGGATTCCCTTAGCTACTACAAGCAGCACAAGCCCTGGTTTTCTACTCCTCAGGAAAGCTACGCCTTCAGAAGCTCTAATAATGCAGAGATAGAGTTTCCCTGGTAACTCAGAGCAACACGCACATCCCACAGCCCTCCTGCACAAGATGCTGGTATCCCTCCCCAAAATGCCAAATGTGCTTGGACATCACCCGTGCCTACACTCATGCTGCCTACTCAGTGGGATCAGGCAGGAGTTACCATCCTCACTTCATCTCTCTCATCCCCCTCTCACATAGCTCCATAGCAAGAGACTTTAGAGGACGTGGGGTGTGGAGAGGAAAGGGAAGGAGGAGGTAGAGGAATGCACTATGGGTTCCTAGCGACATTCCTGTATGCTCCTCGGAGCAGCACTATGAGAGGAGTGCTAGTGTCCAAGCTTGTCCACTACCAGCCAAGCTCCTTTCAGCAGAGCAGCAGGCTGAATACGTGTGGATATGTGGACAGAGGCAGAGTTCATCACTATCACACCTGCATGTCACCTCTGCTGGCAGGAAACTGTAAGAGGGGAGTAACTTGCAGTATCTTCCGTGTGTCTTCCAGCACTGGGAGGGGCGTCAATGATACAAGACTACAGAGAGGCAACAGCACCAAAAAAGCAGATTAATCTGTGCTGTTTGTCCAAACAAGAAAGGAACTTGCAGACAAGAGGGCCACAATGTGAGCCAGTGAGAGCTGCTCTGAGGACCTGACCTAAACCACAATCCCAGGATGAGGTGAGCAAGGAGGAAGCATGCAGAACATCCTTCGCATGCCCCAGAACTTCATAGCCGCGGGGTGTCTGGCCTTACCTTCTTTGCTGGTGTGCTGCATTGCCTCCCAGTCCTCAGGGCCCTGCCTGGCCTCTAGGCCCACTGTATCATTCAGGAAGAACTCATGCCTGCAGTTTCGGCTCTCCAGGCTCGCCATGCGGGGGAACTTCTTCCTTGACAGTCGCAGGTACTTCTGGTTTTTGCGTTGCTTCCGGAGAGAAAATGGCAGGACCGCTCCTCCAGTCTTCTCTGAGAACTCTGCCTGCCCTGGCTTGGCCCCTGGCAGACTACTGTCTCCGCCTCCAAACCTCCGTGCAAGAGAGAAACAGAGCTTCTCCTTTCCCTTGTGGGCACTCCTCAAGTCCATGCCATACAGCCGCTGCCAAGACATCAACGCAGCAACGGTCAGAGTGGAAATCTGATAATACCGTCAGGGTTCCCACCTGGAAGTCAGGAAACTATTCTTTGTTCAGTCCCTAAACATCTAGATGAGCTAGGATAAGTTGTCCTGCTTCTACAACACTGTTTCTCTCACCTCGTCAACTGCCATCTAAGCTCTTCCTAATATGTGCCTCCTAGGATTGGCTGCTTTGCTTGGCAACAGTCAAAGCATGCTGGAACTCTGCTTCCAACCAGTGGCTACCTTTAACATGATGGAAAGTCCAAGCCCAACAGCAAATTAAGAGAGCACACAAACCAGGTAACCTGCCACCATCCAAGCCCAAAGTTTATAAAAACCTAGTTCAGAGAGCAAGGGCTGTTGTTGGTTTGGTTTTTTTGTTTTGTTTTGCTTTTTTAAAGACAAGTTAGCTGGCTCTTCAGCTAACAGGTTAAAACAATCTGCCTACCCATTGATTTCATGTTGTTGTGTTAGCTTGTCACCTCCAATTTTGTCCATGCAACAGCAAACGGACAGTTTCCACCTCCCTGTGAGCAGAGGAGCAGCACAGCAGCTAACGAGTTAGAAATACACAGAGGAGCAAGAGGCTACCTGCAGTAGGAGGCGCTTTGGTTTGGGGCCTCTTTTCCTGTACCCCGATGCACGGTCTCTCTCTTCCCTGTGAAAGAGGAACACAAATCAAACCGAGTACTAAATACCACAGCACAAAACCTAGTCGGGACTTCCACCTTTTGCAGCACAGCTCCCTCATTTCCTTCATTAAAACCCAATGGTGACCAGTGTGGGCTTGGAAAACATCCTAGAATTGCTTCTTGGAGGAGTGAAAGCCTTGCAAGTAAGGGAATTTCTCGGACTCAGCTGATCAAGGATGGGTTAGAGAAACTTATTCACCTTGCATCACTCCAGTCCAGCCCTGCACCTGATTAAAACCTGAGACTGATTGCTCTTTGGCTCAATGGTGCTTGTTCTTGGCCTCATATCCTGAACAGTGCCAATCAAAGCTGCTTTAACGCTGTCTTGTCCGTCTCAGCCAACATCAGGGTACACAGATCAAGCAGGATTCATTGCTATACATCTCAACTTTGATTGAAATAGGGACAACAGGGACACTTCATGCACGCTATGAAATAAAGACACTATTTCCCCTTTTCCTGTGTCCAGGGAGAGAGAGAACATGCACCCTTACTTTTCTTCATAAGCCACTACCAGGCGAGGGTCCAAGATATGATCCTCTGGCTCCCATGTGCTGTATCTGAAGAAAAACATAAGGAATATAAAGTAAACAATACTTTAATGAAACATTCTCTCTGCAGGCCTGCTACCAGTGTGCTGCAGCCCTGGATACTGTCTTCACAAGGGTCGGTGGGGCCTGCCACAACATTGCGAGAGCTTTGAGGAATCCCAGCCATTCCCTCCCCAACTTCCTGCAGACACCACCTCCCCCTCCCAAAACAGGCAGGGCCAAGCATCAAGCAGCTCTTTGTAGGAGAACAGGGAAGACTTTCCTCCCCAGGGCCCCCTCCACGCTGTTTGCAAAGCCTGTGCAGACACTTGCAAACAGATTTTAAGTCAATGCCTAAACAGGTCTCATCTGCAGCACTCCCTCAAATCCAACAAACCCCATGGAACAATGAGACGTGATCTGATACAGCTTTCTGAAAAATAGGTCTCTCTTAATTTAGAGTGCTCAAAGAGTAAGTATGCTTTCTCACCTGCATTATTAATTACCTCTAATCACTGGAGCCAAAAGTATTCATTTAAGAAGAGTTTAATTTTTCTCCAGTGATGCCACTCAACTGAACATGTTTAGACCTAGGCCCTGAGGCAAGCTGATGGCAACCTTCCCACTATTCCTCCTCTTGCTCGACTCCCCCTGCAGGTTACTTCTATCTAGCAGAGGTCATCAGTATTTCTGTACCAGCACAGGAGGAACCCACTGCATTGTGGTCAGGGCTACCAAAACTACTCAAAATAAGCCTGATACTCTGAAAGTAGCCTGTGAACAGTGTCACTCACTGCCCCATCTCCCTCCTCAACTGCCAGACAGCTGTGACAGGAGTCAGATGCTCAGGAAAGGACTGAACCCACCCAGCAGGCAACGCCAAAACCGGTTCCCAAAGGGCACAACTGCACTTAATAGCAGGGAGAAGCAGCCAAAAACTCCCATTATGGAAGGTGAAAGGATCACAAGGTGGTCCTCATGGCATGTTTGCTTCTAAGGGGTCATGTTTGCCCAGAAAAGGTGGGTGGCATGTCTCTACCACACAAACTCAGAGGCAAGAAAGCAAGTCTGAAACCCCAAATGCCTCAGAACATTAACCTTCCTGGAATGTGAGGTCCAGGGCCTGGAGGCAGAGACCCTCCCAGCCCCTGGGGAGGAGGGCCAGAGAGGAGCCACATGCAGGTGGCCAAGGGTGCATTTGTATCAGTACCTTTAAGCAGGGGGAAAGCATTTTAGGATGTTTACATTTCTGGATGAAGCGCAGGCTGCACATGAGGGCATGTGATACATGCATATATGTACACAGGGGAGGTGGTTTGGGAATGCTTTTCTCTTTCATCTCTCCCTTAGCTAGAAGAAAGGTACCGAAATATAGGAGCATTCCTGGAGAACGGGTCTAGAAATAAACATACCATTCTTTTACAAAAGGGAGAAACAAAAATATGAAATTCAGATATCCCAAGGTGCACTGTACATCAGAGAGTTAAGAACAGACATGTCTTCAAAACCCGCTGATCCCTCCCTCCCTCCTTTGCTCAAGCCTCCTGCAGCAACCTGACTGTGAGCTGTCAAAGCCAAGATGCTATTTGAACAGAGGAAGGTTTCCTCCCAGCTGCAGGGATTCTGGCACTCATTCTACAAATTTAAGAAAAATAGTAACACAAGGGGGGAAAAAAGACATCGGATTGCTTTTCATGGGCAGGAGAAGAAAGGGGATCTGCTTTTAAAAAAACCTGGTGGGTGTTGCCTTTTTCTCTGCAGCTCAGTTTCTGGCTTCACTGCAGTGGCAAAACACTGCATATAAAAAAACCATGGTTCAGTTTGCCGCGTGCGCGCGCACACGCACAGAGCTGTATATACGGGTACACACAGCCCAGGCTGCAGCAGAATTGCAGTGAGCAGGCACTCTGGAAAACATAGATCATATGATCTTCCTTCTCCCTCCTTCTACTCCTCCTCTTCCCCCTCCCCTCTTAACTCCAACACAAGTTGTAAACAAGCTTGTAGCTAGAATCAGATTGTAACTCCTCCATTCCCTGACTCCAGCAGTACAATCCAGGAATCTGAGGTGCAGGGCATTAACAATAATTTTTTATTAAAAAGAAAAAAAACAAGTGAAATATCAATTACGTGGGAAAGCAGCAAACTACTGACCTATCCTTATTCCCTTCCATGAAGCCTCCAATGGGAACGATGGGATAACTGGTACAGAGATTATGAAGAGCAGTGTGACAAGGCTGGGGAGGGGAATGAAGAGAAGCACGACGTGGGATGAGGAAACAATGTTGGAAGACGAGGATGCAAACAGCTTGTGGTGCTGCATGCCATCACAGGCATATGTATGTTTAGAAACAAGGAACAGAGACTCCGAGCAGGACAAAAGTGACTTCAATGCTCAAAGCATCTTGGTTTTAAGCAACTCAAACCACTGAGTGAACAGTTAAAATGGAGGGGGGCGGGGAAGAAAAATAATCAGTGCTCTTCAGATTTGGAGTATGGGGAAGAGGGAAGGTGTTTGGACATGTCACAGCATCAAAAGAAGGGAACCCTGACATCCCCTTGCTCCCTGGGCAGAAGGCTGTGCTTTTGATTCCCAAAAGAGAGGTTCTGGCTCCCCCTGATTTCGAAGGCGCAGGGCAAGGAAAGGCAGCAGTAAGAATAAGGGCTGCTCTGTCCAAGGAAACATTACGCCATGCCTCGGCCCACCTTCTTGGCAAGTGACTTTATGAGAGAAGGACCCCAATGCATTTGTTGAAGGGAGAATGAGATAAACATCAGTATTCTGGCCAAAAGGGGATGGTGCCTCACAGACTACAAATACATTTCCCAACTTCTACCAGCAATTAAATTAGGCTTGGCTACTTAAAAGGCTGAAGCAGTCCAAGAACTGACCCACACTATATGGCAACTGGTGCTCAACCAGTGCACAAGGTTACACTTTGACAGCAGAACTTATAGTCAAGAACAAAGTCACCCTCTCTCACAACCGCCACAGAGAGGGGAAGCTGCTTATATTCACACATGCCCTATAAGCACAAGAATTAGGTACAAGGATTAGGCACGCAGGAACACATTTCACCTTCTTGGAAACCAGGTACAATCTGTCAGGACCATCCTAGTGGGCCTTGCTTTGCAACTGCAAGGATGAACCCATGAAAGCAGCCCCCTTCGCCTAGCAACACGCAGTGCAACTGCATGTGTAATGTAGTTGTACCCACGCACATTGTGTATGTACACACACACAGTTACAAACAGAAAAGCAAATACAGGGCCCCATATGTGTTGGCCAGGAGGCTGTTCTACTAGACTGCTAGCTAACATAGTAATATTCTCCAGTTACCTAATCCTTTTAATCTCAAAGCATTTTATAGACTGTTTAGGCACAGAGCAATCGCTCTTCTTCAGACACAGCTGCATTTTAGTAAGAGAAGCATCTGTAAACAGCGTACAGCAATGCTGGAAAAAAAAAAATTTTTTTTTTTTTTTTTTCTTTTTGCAACATAGCAACCAAAGCAAAAGCAGAAGAGGCACTCAAAATAACAGAAGGTTTCAGACAAGGAAATAAAGGCATGGCAGTAGTTTTCAAGGGACAAAGATCACCTGCATTTGGCTACAATCAATAAATCTGAAACATTGCCCCTTTCCGTTTGTGAATTGCAGAGGGGAAGCAGTAGGATGAGACGACAAGACCATCAACTTGTTTTCTATTTTAAAAGACTGCATATGGCTCTAAAAATAAAGTGGGGTCCTCTTGGTGCTGACTCAGGAAAGCAGAAGCCATTCCAAGTTGAGAAGAATCAGGGCTCCCTGTTGAACTCATAATGAATTTAAAAACATTTGTATCTAGAAAGCATCTCAATGGAATATTTCAGTGGTGGCAAAACCCAGTCAGAATAGACTGGCACACAGTTTGTATCCCTCAGCTGCCAGTCCGGAAATAGATTTGGTTTTGGTTTGTGGCTCTTTGTTTTTGTTTATCGCTGTTGGAATGAGGCACAAGAGGTTACCCATTAAGAATGAGATGCTCAGTTGCAGAGATACAGTGTAAGCTATTACTGAATATTAAAGAAAAAAAAGACAAGTGAAGCACAACTTACTTTGGGGGCCATCCTTTCCACTTCACCAGGTATTCTACTTTACCCTAAGGGCAGAAAAAGGAAGAAGAAAACAGGTGAACTCCGCAACCAAATATAGGCTACAGTAAGAGATGCAACCAATCAACAGGACTAAACTCTGCAACTGAAAAGCTCATTTTCCATCACTTTATTTTCAAAACAAAGCCACTTCCTCATTCAACTACACTTGCTATACCTTCTTCCCCAGAAAATGGGCACACAAGGGTATTTCAATGTGCGTGAGCTACCACCAGCTTGGGATTGTACCTTCGCAGAAGCCTTGCAGGCAGAACCCCAAAAGCCAACCAGAGAGCAAGACTGCAACCATTCCTGCATTTACAGGCAATCCTACAAGAAGTCAACATGTATAAACGCAAGAGGGAGATGGATGCCAGGAGCAAGTGTCAGAGGAATTTTTTTTAAGCAGAGAGAAGAAATACAGTATTTCAGAACCTGTGAAGCATCTCTTTGGCATGTTCCCTTCCAGTTGCTACACGCTTTACTCAAACACCGTTCCATCCATCACAGTCACTCAACCTTTTGACCCAAGCAAACAGCAGCTCACAGCTGAAGTTCAGAGTTATCCATTTATTGTTCACTCTAAGTACAAGATTTAAAATGAAAAAAAAGGCAAAAAAAAAGGCAAAAAAAAGTGTAGTGATTGGAAACCATGTTCAAGGGCTTCATGAGCAATGTGCACAACTATTAAAATCTTTAATATTGTACTGAGGGGCTTGTTAAGCACTTCCCAAAGCATGGCAGAGGCCTTCACGCGTGCAGGATGATCACACCTCGAAGTGCCACTATTGCAGCTGCAGACACCTTTACACGATAGCATAGCAAGCAAAGCACTTGGGTACTTGAGCCAGAGAACTGGTTTCCTTTTCCTCATGGGGGGCTCATCAGCTTCCCAATGTTTGAAAACACTGCCCTATATGGAACTTTTCACTGGTGGATCTTTACGTGCTGGATGCTTACGGGTTAATCCTCATAACACCCTGTGGGGACGGAGAGTGTTTTCACCGCTGGGGAAACTGAGTCACTAAGCTGGCCGCCAAATCTTTCCAAACCCGCTCTTGATTCGGGCTGTCCGGTTTGTTGTCACCAGCACTGACTTTGCAGAAACTGAAACCCCCAGCAATGACACACCCCGCCTCCCCCCCACCCCGGCTGCCCCAGAACCCCACCCACGGAGACTCCCAAAGCAGCCTACCCACCTCACGAGCAACTCCCGCCAACACGCGTGTCCCTCGCCCGCCGGCCCTGCAGGCCCCAGGCAGGTGCCGGTGCCGCCCCCGCGCCGCCGGCAGCGCGGGGCTGCCCGTTACTCCCGCGCGGGGGGAGATGGCAGGGCGGCCACGCGCGCGCCCGCCGCGCTTGTGCGAGGCAGGAGGGGCGGGGGTGGGGTGTCTCCCGGTGCGCCCCCCCTCCCCCCCCCCCCGGCGGGGCCCGCCCCGCCCCGCCGCAGCCCACCTTCCGCACGCGCTTCTTGCGGATGCTCTCCACCGCGAACACCTGCTCCCCGATGGCCGACAGCTCCATGCAGCGGGCGGGACAGCGGCGCTGGCGCCGGCCACCGGCGGCCCCGCGACGGGGGGAGCCGGCTGTCGCAAGGCGGAGGGCGGGCGGGCGGGCAGGCGGGCTGCCTCCCGCAGTGCTGGTGGTGGCGGCGGCGGCGAGGCTGGCCTGGCGGCGGCGGCGGCAACAGCCGTTACCCGCTGGCGGCCGTTACCCGCCGCTCCCCCTCACACGCCCCCTCGCGCGCGGCCGCGCCCCCTCCCCTCCCCCCGCCCCGCTTTAGAACCTGCGCAACGTTTTCCCCGGCGCGCGCGCGAAGGGGGGGGGGAGGCGGGGCAGGCGCGGCGCGGCGCGGGCGGGAAGCGCTTGAGGGGCCGTTCCCGCCTCCCCGCCTCGGCCCCCGCTTCCCGCCGCCGCCCCGCCTCACCCCGTGGTCGGCCCCCGGCCGGCCCCCGGCCTGTCCCCGGCCTCCCCTCCCCTTCCCTCCCCTTCCCTCCCCTCTCCGGGAGCCAGGCTCCCGCGGGCACCCCGCTTTCCCCACGGAAAGGGCCGTCGGTTTCCAACACCCCGGCGCTTGCGGAGGGAGCGCCGTGAGGAACCTCTGCCCGCCGCCGGCGCGGTCGCTAGCCGCCGCAAAGCGGTAGTATTTACGAGTGTTTTCCACAGGAATGGCCCTCAGCGGTCGGGTGTCATCGGCGGCGGGTGGGAAAACACCAGGTGACAAAGCGTCGAGGCAGGAGAGGCAGGCGGCACGGCCCGGTGCAGAAGAAATCCGGTGTGGCTCGTCTGTCCAGGCACCCGCTTCAAGTGCCTCACCGTGAAGTGCTGAGGGATTTTATGGACGTGGCACACACGTAGCTATTTGACATCCTGAAACAGGCAGGACCTAAGGCCACCTCTTCAAGGCGGCCGAGGCTTTCCTGGGTAAGGCACGAGAAAACAGGAACATCGTGAGCAGGCTTTCAGCACCGAGGTGTCCAGGCTCCTTTGCGCACCAATCTGGTACGCAGAAATGTGCATTTGCTTCCCGACCACTGCATTAAACGACAGATTTTTTTCTTTAAAGTCTCCTGGGACATTTTTTCATCGGAGCAGTGACTTATTTCTACATGTGTTGCTACCTTTGCTCCCACAAGTGTGCTCAATTGCTCCTCCACTGTGACTGCATGTCGCTGGATGCTGTTCGTATGCAAAGTTTGAGATGGGATGAACCTTATTGTACGAATGGCAAATATTATACAAAAGGAAGTCTACAGTGAGAGCGAGTTCATGTTAGTCATTTAGTTTGAAAGCATTCATTTTCACACAACATACCCCATCTGTACATGTGGATGCAGTAACTAGCAGGGTGCTTATTCTTGCTGCAGCCATTTAAGAACTCAAAGTTCACTGTCGGGAATTGTGACTGTTGGGCTAAACATTAAGCAGACCTAGCAGTTTATAGCATAGTTTTGGTTCTGTAACTGCATAGCCGTTGAATATTCAAGGGTTTTGTACTGTATTGCAAAATAATAATAATTTTTAAAAGCTTTGATCTTCTTTTTAATCCTTCCTTTCTCATATTAGGCTTCTATGTTCTAGAGGGAATCGAGAAAAATATTTAAGATAAAATTTAGTTTGTTTCTCAAAATTAAGACCTTCAGAAAAAGTAGAAATGCAAGAAGATCAGAACATTTGTCTGAATTGCAACGACCTGTTTGTAATCCCTTTCCTTGCACTTGAATCTAATTACTGCGGTGCCAAACTGGAAAATAGAAGAAACTGTGCTCCAATGACCACCTTGGGATAAAATAAAATAAATAAATAAATCCCACAGTCACAACAAACTTGCAGATGAATCCATTATTGATAAACTATTGCACTTCTTAGTATAGGGTATTTACAACTTATTTAATATGCATCTTTTTAAGGTCAAGAATATATATAAATGTTTTTCAAAATTAAATAAACTTTGTTAATGAATACTAAAGGAGCTCTCAAAACGAATCAACCTGCATTTTGATCGCAAGCTATAATACTCTTCTTATAAACAGAGGTATACAACAAGAACCCACACACTCGATACCGTCCATGTAATTTCTGCATGACTATTCCCTTCCTTCTTCCTGCTCTTCCCTTTTCCCACACCAGCAACTGACCCAAGTGAAATTTAAGCAATATTTGCATCAGTTATGTCGCAGCTTTCAAAAAAGCACCCCTTTGCCTGGAAGGATGAGTGATGAAAACTGTCTACAAGATGACATCAGCGTGCAGCAAAGTTCCAGGCAAATCCCACGACATAACAAAAATATGCGTTCCCTGTCTGCTGGGGGATTCTTCCATGGAAGTCCTCCTTCCTTCACAGGGGCTTTATTCTCACGTGCGGTTGTACTGGCTGCGGTGAAACCTGTGAGAGTCAGGACTGCTACGACAACGCTCCCCTGGTTCTTCCAGTGCCTTCGGTACCAGAACACGCTGCTTTTGCCTCATTTTACTTTTCAGAAAATGCTACTAAGCGTCTCACGACAGTCTGGTCAGTTTTTTGCAGAGGTTGGGGGGTTTTTTTTTGCAACTCTTTGGACAAAAATGTTACTTTTTAAAGCTGTTACACCACAGTTACTTTTCATTCTACTAATGGCTATAACGTAATTTGAGTAGGGTTTTTTTTGCATTGGCAACCAAAACCTGAACTCTAAAGGTGAAGAGCAAGAACGTCTCCCTTCCTCCCACCCTGTCCCAAGTTCTGAATTACTGTTAAGTGAATGTTACTAAGCCATTTATAGGGACTAGAAATAATTAAGACAAACAATTTAAGCAATCAAGTTTTTCAGATCTTACAGCCTGTTTTAGCAGTACTTTAAAAGCCATTCTGTGATAAAAGACCTTTTCTAAAGTATATCAAGAACTAGATTACAGAAATCTTTATTGGAGTTGTTCTTGTTATGACTAATTGTACAGTCGCACTAATATATAGCAGTGAACTCAATGTGCAGAAAACCAAAGCAAATATTGAACCTCCCTTAGTACAAATTCAGAGACCCAGATCCAGAAGCCTTTAATCAAAATTCCAATTAACTTCAAAGAGTTTCACTTGAGTAAAAAATGCAAGCAGAATCTAGTACAGAAAAATTACCATTTTAATTGCTACTAGCCTGATTAAGCGATTCAGCTTCCAGTTGATACAAGCATTTACATTAACACTAAAAATTTATTAATGGTCATTTATATTCTACAAAGCCTAATCCTGCCAAAGATTTTTTTTTTTTTCCCCCAGAATACTGCAGCAAAGATCAGCATAGCTTCAAAACAACCCAGCACACATTCCTGAAGAAATGGTGCTTGATGAAGCTTCAAGAAACGACCTTGCAGCAGAAGCAAGCCTTGGCAGCCTACGAGCACGGTGCGGCCACGACTCCATAATGTCACGGGAGCTGGCAGCCATGAAGAGCCGTACTGCCGATACCGTGTGCGATGTGTCGCTGACTCGGTGGGTGAACCGGCCTCTCTTTCTCTGCGGTGCTGTATGTTTAATTATCAGTAGATGGCACTCATCATGCTGCTCTGTAAGAGCAGGTCCATTTTATACGCAGATCACGGTTTCGATATGCAGCCTCGTAACACATCACAGAAATAAAGGACAGCGAACGGGCACAGTCAGTGCTGCCCTGGCCCAGGAGAGCAGGGCTCTGAGTGGGCTCACTCAGACCCCTGAGCTGGCTCAGCAAGTGGAGTGGGCTGAGGCACAGGCAGGATGCACGGGGTATCAGTGCAGTTAAGCCCAAAGGCATCAGAAAAACTACCCTGTTGGTACGCCCACATCAATTAGTACTTTTAATGTTAGTTTCTTAAAACCCACAGAAAGAATGCAGCTGCCCTCTGCTGCCAATTGGCAGCTCCTCGGTTTACCCGGAGCCCTTGTGACAGCAGCCAGCGAACAATGTGTTCAAAGCCGCACTTCTGCGGTGCGTTCCTCACCTGGCTCTGATCCTCTCCCAGCACAGGGATTTCCCAACAGTGGATGGATGGCCAGCGAACCACAGCCCCAGCGCAAAGTAGTGCTCTGCCTCCGGGGGTTACACAACACACACAAGGAAAACAAACATGCAAGTCTCCTTGCCTGGGCCAAAGGAGCTAGTCCTAGGGGATAGGAGAAAGATCATCTGGCCCAAGCTTAGGTCCCTCTGAGAGCTCTGGTTGGGGTCTGCCATGAAGAAAAATACCTCCTGTGGTTCAATGTCATTTCACTTCCCCTCTTCGCCCCTTTTTGCCCAGCATGGGTTTTCTCCACCCCTTACAAGGCATACATGACAGTTGTCTACTTCAGCCTTTCAACCTCTTTGGATCAGAGCACCCAGCATTTCTCTTTCATTGTGGCCATGCCTCGGGCACAGATCTGAGGCACCTGGAGTACCATCTAAATGGGTTGGTAAGCACTGAATCCCAGACTGTGATCCCCTAAACACCGCACAGCTGGCGCTTGTCCCCTCAACTCGGTGGGCAGCTCAGTTTTCCTCTGCACCTTGGCTCACACCCACATGCGACTGGGAAGCACCAGGTAGGTGTTTCTTCCCAGTCTTCCCAGAACAAGATCAGTGCAGAAAGTAGCAGCTACCATTTTTCTTTGAAAATGCCACTGGACTTGTTGTTTTCTTACCTGTTAAACGATAGCTCAACAGTTATAGCACATACCCAGCAGTGCTGGTGATCAAGGTCCAGTCCCTCCTCTCTCTTCAGGGCCATGAAATCCCATCTTTTGGGGGACTGCCCCAAACACCAGATTATTATCTGTCTCAGGAGCAAGGGGAGCACACATTCACCCACTGAAGTTGTCTCGCTTGGTGCAAGACAAATTCAGAGTTCACTGGGCCAGGGAACAGGTAGCCGTGTGACACATCTCACCTTCACGGTTATTTTCCTGGGCAAGAGGAGATCTGTGTCCCGATCCTGATATCTGACTGTGTGTACATGTTATCCAGTGCCTGACTCATGCAAAATACCTAAACGGGTCCTAGTTTAGGACTGCCGATCTCTGCTTTCCAAGATACTTAGCTAGAGAATGGTCTTCCTTCTCTCTGCGTCACTTTGACTGCTGAGTACTTCCATGTCACAGCAAGAGTGAAGTACGCTGGTTTGGTACACAAAGTAGACAATTCAGATAAATTCCTCTACGG
Source organism: Gymnogyps californianus (assembly GCF_018139145.2). Lineage (NCBI taxonomy): Eukaryota > Metazoa > Chordata > Aves > Accipitriformes > Cathartidae > Gymnogyps > Gymnogyps californianus. The sequence continues at coordinate 161,695,474 of NC_059471.1, forward strand.
GAAGCTGTAGTAGGATTTTCAGTGCTCTGAAGCCTCGAATTGAAGTGTGGGTGGGCAAGGGAAAATAAGTGCTTTTGTGGTTTCCGTTTTTGTAAAATATTTTTGTGGTTTCAATGAAATTGAGTTTTGTTGTTTCAATTAATTTGAGTTTCGTTGTTTTAGTGAAAGCCTGCCCATCTGTGGACATATGATATGTCTTTGGAAAGCCTTGGCTCCCACATGCTCTATAGAAACTTCTTCAGCTGTTCATTGCTTAAAACTTCCAAAGACTCCCACTGTCATGGATGATCCTCTCGCGACACCTCCTGCCTGTAGAGCATCCAGCCCTAAAAATGTTTCCTTTCACAGAGGACTGTTTGCATGTGAGGCGGTGCATGTCCCCTGTTCTTTCCACTGTGAAGGGCACAGAGTTGCAGTGCTCACTTTCCTCGTGTCTGAAGCCCCCTGAAAATTTTGGAAGACTTAAAAAACAGGTATGGGACCAGAGAGTCTTTCACACTTAGCTGAGTGTTCAGCATCTGTGCAGGCCATAACGTGATTGGCATTTGTGTTCAGATCTCCTGCTTTGGTGCCAGAAGCAGGCAACCAAACTTCAAGGCAGGACACGTCTGGGTTGTGCCCTTGGGATGCAGAAGCTAGGAGGTGCTCTTCATCCATATTATAGACATACCATATTAAACCCTGCCCTGCCATGCCAGGCCAGGCGGAGTAGAGCAGACTAGGCTGGTGGAAAGAGTGCGTTACAGTCCCTCCAGGCTGAGGAGAACACTTAGCTCAGACCTCCCACTTTCTGGGAGAGGGCTCTGACCACACAGCTGACCACCATTTACACACATGCTGTGCTCTGTGACAGCACCTTTACAAGACGCCTCTGCTGTGGTGGGTGCCTGATCTGAGATCACGACAGAGAAGGTAAATGGAGGAGGAGGAGGAGGAGGAGGAGGAATGCACAGCCCTAACTCCTAAGGTCCAGGGAAGGATTGAGCTCTCACGCGTTTTCTGCTTTCTGCCTCTAGGCAGCTCCTTGTCCCGGGTGATGGTTTGCCCTTTGGGGTGCCTTCTTATATCAGCAGAGACCAGAAACCTGAATGCAGTCCTGGGAGGCACCTCAGTACCTCAGTGTCTTGCTCTCCGGGTCTGAGAAGGCAGTCATTGCCACAAGCATCCAGCTCACGCTTTGTGTGGAGCGCTCGTTCTCCTTCTTGTCGATGATTTCCCACGTAAAAACCAAGCACCAGCTGGCTTCCTCCTGAGGGAATGTCCTTTAGGCCCTTTAGAGCCATTCCTGATCCTCATGCCTGACCACTGCCCTTGCCAATCAAATGGAGCCCAACTTCTGCCTCCTAAAAACTGGGAGTTCACGGCTTGTGACTCAGAAGGGTCCTGGTGGTGCAAAGGGAACAAGCCGACGAGTCCCAGGAGGAGGGTGCAGGTTGCAACACTCTGCACCGTGTCACCTCTCTGCCCTGTCCCTTGGAAGCAGTATTTCCAGAAGTGATGCAGAGAAAGGAGTTCACTCTAATTTGTTACTCAACTACTGTTGACTTGTCTTGTGTATTTGGGCTTGGCAAAAAGCTGCTCTATGACCTGTCCGCAGAACAGGATTAGTATTATCTGCTGCCTAATGGCTGGGTTGCAAGGAAAGAATAAGAAATTTTTGAAGCGCTGGGAGAGGGACGAAAGGCATTAGAGAGGAATGACGTGCCCTAAGGAAGCCTTCGCAACCGCCTTTGCCTGATTTCCCTGCACACGACAGCCCGCATGCAGACTCTGAGCGGCGCTTGTTCATTAGGTGGCACTACAGGCCCAGGATTTCACGGGCGAGCGCTGTCTCCAGAGGGATCCTCTGGCTCTGAGCGGGGATTTGTAGGCTCAGACGCTTCATTGCCCTATTTGCGTATTTTTTTTTTTCCCGGGGAAATGTGCTGTCCTGACAAATCCTGGAAGAACACAGAAGTGGTATTGCAAAAGCAAAGCAGCAGCAATCAAGACTTCCGATACAGCCGACCGGGCCTGAAGTCTCCAGGAACTGCACAGGGGGGGCCTGGAGCTGCTTGGGGTAACACCCGTGCAAAGGACCTGCAGTCCACCCGCCAGCCCTGGCTGCACCAAGGCAGCTCAAAGGGCAGCGCTGTGGGGCTGCTGCCTTCCCCTGAACCGGGAGACAGCAGTGCCGGTCCTCTCAAAAATCTTGTCCTTTCTCCAACGGCCTGTGGAGAGCCCCTCAAAGGCTGCTGGTGATCCAGAGACATGTGCTCTTCGAGGAGAGGGCACCATGCCACTGCGCCTGTGCCTCCTGCCTCTGCTGCGGGGCCAGCAGCGATGCCCGGCACCTGTCCCCGGGCCTGGAGCCTCCTGTGCTTTTGAGTAGAAGATACACAACACATCTCAGGTTGTGCCTCTTCTACTGAAATGTCCTGAGCTGAACTGGGGTAGGGAAGGCGCCTGTGTTCTCTTACAGCCCTCCCAGCCACCTTCTTCCTCGCCTTGATTTCTTTGGCATTTCTTTGGTTAAACGTTTATACAAGTTTTCAAAGCCAGGGAGCGCGCGGGCAAGATCCGGGAGTGCTTCCCTTGAACAATTTGGTTTGAGGTGTTTTAACTCCCTCCCCCCGCGCTGCCAGTTATTCCTGGCCTGGCGCAGTCCTCGCAAAAGGCCGGCTCTACCAAGGCACACCTGACTTGGCTGGCAACTGCCACGGCTATTCCCATCCCAGCACCCTGCTAGAGCCAGGCCTGGGCTCCTCCATCCCAGCTGACAGCTTAGTCATTCTCCAGCCCCGGGTCAGTAACCTGCAGCCTACTCAGTGCCCCTCTGTCTGAAGCTGAAAGATAAATGCCCTTGAAATCTGAAGTAACCACGATAATTTTATTTTGAACAGGAAAATGGACTGTTTTTTCCCCTTATCTAATTGATTAGGAATGTCAAATATTCTTTTCTGTACACCATGCATGCCTCTTATTTATGTAGGAAGCAGCTGGTCTAGGGATTGAGCCAAACACTTTTTTTAACTAGAAAAAATTAAGCTTTCTTTTGGGGCTGGGGGCGGGGCGGAGCGTGTCACTGTATTTCATCGCGAGTTGACAGATAGAATCCATCTCTCTGCATTTCCCTCTGCGTCCTGACATGTCTCTGGGAAACGCTCGCCATGTCCCTGCTTCAAAGAAAACTGCAGGTGTCTGGGAGAACGGGGGCCAGGAGGGAGCGCCGGGACACGGTCAGGCCAACGGGATGTTCGCAGCTCAGGAGCCACGTCTGGGCGCCCGAATGACATCAGAAAAAAAATCTTGGTTTTTGTCTGGGTAGATTTCTGTCCACTTCTATTTCTGCACATTGCTGAGCAGTACTAGATGCAGCAGTTACTATCTAGAGGATGATATTAGCTTTGCGTCCGCGTGACTCTCTAAGTAATGCCTTTCTGTAATGGGCTTAAAATGGAGCGTATGTTCCCGTTTTTCTCAGCAGGCAGTTACGCTTCCCATCTGAAATTATACAGCCTTAGACTGCATTTCAGAAAGTTTTCTTAGGAAGAGCCTGAAATTGCAGCGTAGTTAGATTTGTTGCTGAGGAAATCTGTTCATTCGGCCTGATTGACGGATACAGCACTGTCTACTTGCAAAACCCGAAGATGGTTCTTGGTACAATTCGGTCCAATGGGTAACTGAACCCCACTAAAAGATGTAGGACTCTGTAGAGCCACTAGTCATCATAACACCTAGAAGTTCATGCAAAGAAAGTTGCCAATCAATAGAACTATTTTATAGGATAAACATGTAAATAATTTAAACATGAGGAAAAACAGACAATCAACGTTATAGGTGTCACCATAAAGCTGTCACTATGGATGTTCCTCATCCCAAAGCAGCCTGCTGCAGCTCCACATGACCACGGTCAGTGGTTTTGGAAGTGTGTAGTTTGTTTAAAGGGGGATGTGCAAAAGAAATGGTAATGGGAACACTAAGTAAGGCCACATATTGCATGAGGAACGTAAAAATGTATCTCCAGTAAGACCTCTGTTCACAGAAGGTGAGAGCAGCGATGGATCATACATTGGTGGATCGTTCAACTAGCAATCTTTCATTCAATGTAAGGTTGGCATCATCTGCAGGAGGTTTATACCTGAGTGGAGAGAGCTGGGAGATACCAAGTAAATGGGGTAGTGTCTTATGTCTCCTTTTAAAAATGTTCACGTGACTTTTCATCACTCAGCCATGGCTGATATCACCACCATTGCTTCCCACTTTCTGTGATACAGACCAGCTTGGAGGGTTTTCATCACACCTCCCACATGTGTACCTGCCTCCATAACCAAAATGGGATCTTGCTGGACTTTGCCATCGCTGTTACCAGAGCAGCCACAAATGGGGTGCAAGTGGGGGAGAAAACAGAGGTAGAGATGGACTTTCCCAGTCAAAATAGCACATATTCCCTGTGACAGGTTGCTATGGCAAGTGATCGTTCTGACAGGCACCCTGAAAATACCTCAGTCTGGTGAGTTGGCATGACACTGATACAGCTTTCAACAGGCTCACACGTGAGGTGTCCCACAACCAGCGAAGCCCACCACTTATCACAGACCTCCAAGCTTGAGTCCTGAAGACCATTAAAAATGGTTTGAAGAGCATTTTCACAGCAATATCGAGCCAACCTGGACTATCCTAACGCGAATATTCCCCTTTCTTTATCCTAGTTGTGCGGCATTTCCAAGAGCCATTTCAAAGCTGAACTCGTGGTTGTCATTAGGGCTGTGGCCAGAACGACACTCTGTGCCTCAAAGCTGAATATTCAGCAGTTACTGAGCTGCTGAATGCTGCTTGATGAGCTCGTAGGGACAAGGCAGCTGAAAAGGCTTGACTTCACCTGGTCTGGCAGAAAACACTGGGATTTGTTTAATCAGCTAGCCAAACAACCTCCAGCACCTGCTCCCTTTGCAGAGGAGGCCAAGCAACAAACGTTTTGCTGGATAAAAGTTTCCACCAAGTTCTCGCTGGCGGGAGGGAGATCTGCCAGCAACACTGCTCTCCATCACCGAGACCTGTTCACAGGGGCTGACCTGGACACAGAGGCAAATGTGGTCAACTTGGTTGCTCCCACCAGGCGTGAGGACACATAGCCACAGTAATTTGGGCTGAATGTTTGGGTTTGGCTATTCCAGGTTTTCACTTGTGTTATCAGGAGCTGGTGAATTGCCAAAGGTTTGGCGGCTGATAAAAACAAGTGCTGTGCCAGGTCCAGGGAAAACCCCATGCTCAGAAGCAAGTTGCTAGCCCTAGCAACTCTTTCCTACATGTTTCAAGGTCCCCGAGGGACATATTCTTTGACAACGCCGTTGGAGGACGAGGCACGCTCTGCATGTTGAGCAAGCTGGATTTTGCTGAGGCAGTGGTTCCCATGATCAAATTTTAGCACTAACTGTAGTCGTTAAATAAATCAAGACAGGAGCTGTGTTCCTGGACTTGCTGCTGCTTGTCATACACTGGCACATTGTTCTCCTGAGGTGGGATTCACTGTGCTTGGTGTTTGCCAGCTAAAAATTAAGCACCTTAAATTGAGCTAACTGAAAATGAAGCAGTCAAACACTAGCAGTCCTTGTCTCCTTCTCTAGACAAAGGAGAGCGTTGAGCACTGCCACAGCATGATTCATCCCAACCTTAAAAAAATTAAGCCAGGGAATTGAGTTGCTTTCTGGACGTGCCCATCTCGCTCTGTTGACTATCGAGGGAACTGAGACAGCTGGCTGAGACTTCAGAGCCAACATTTAGATGTCTGCTGCGAGGTGAATCCCACCGTTGGCCAAGAAGGTGAGCTTTCTGCCCCGGTGAGTGACCAGAGTTACCACCACACATGGACGGGTTTGGGTACGCACAGGGGAAGTACACAGCAAGCACAGGGGAAGTACAAACACACAGCCTTCTGTGGGGCTGCGTGCTGCATCCCAGCTCTGTCCCAGTTTCTTTCCTAATGACCTCCAGATGGATGACTAATCCATCTCCAAAACCTCTTTGACACGGCCTAACGTTTCCTCAGAAACTGGCTTTCACTGACCAAGAGGTTACCCTGACTGCTGATGTGACTGACCACATACACCCTGTAGCAGGGGACAGACTTATCTTCTGGGTGGGAGAAGAACAGACCAAAACAGTGCCAAGAAGATGTCACCTCCACAAGGCATTTATTGTTACCCAGAACAGAAATCCATCACCCAGCGGCAGGACCTGATGTTTGAGCCCAGACAATGCAGGTAGGTGGGACCTCGGGTCTGGCTTTTCTGGATTGCCTCAGGAATGTCCGTGCACAAAGTCAATCCTTGAAACAAATGAGTTTGCTCAACTTAGGGCGTCAGTGGACATGTATGTCAGATGCCTACTTAGACCTGCCATCTGCTCCTCCACTGCAGAGTCTGGCCCTCTTTTCTTGTGCCAGGACTGAGTGCTGAGCCTTGTCGGTAACAGAGATGTGCCGTGTCTGTGAGCACCCAAGAACTACTGGGTCCCTCTTGCCCAGCAGCCTGTGTCCTCATGTAAGAGAGTAGTAATGCCATTTTTTTTGTACAAAGACCCCATTTTGATTTTAAAAAGGGCAAATCCTTTCTTTCTTGCACCTGCTATTTAATCAGAAATTCCAGTAATCCTCAGACAAAGAGATATGGATCTGATCAGCCCCTTGAAGACTGTTCATTGACACGGCCATCAAACAAGAGGCGTGGCCTCTCAGATGCTAAATTTCTCAGGAAAGAAGTTAGAATAAACAAAACCAGTTTTACTTGGATTCCTCGACAACACAGACATTTAAATACAGTCGCTTGGGTGCCAGTGACACTGTCATTGGGAAGAGAAATCCCGAAGAAAAGAAAGCTGAGCACAAGCCAAATGGGAACTGAAGAGCCAAGGTGCAAGTAACAGGGGTTCCTCTCATCCCAGCCTGGAAGCCTAGCCAGAAATGTCATGAAACCGTTCATCCCACACGTGATGTATATTGTTTTGTTATTCTGTTTTATTTAATCTGGCAATAAATCGACGTATATGATATGACTGCCGTGATTAGCTTGTATGGATGTCTTCATAGCTTGGGTATGGCTACACGGGGGCGGCTTGGGATGGCTGCCTAGCTTACCTTGAAGAGACATTATCCTGCAAAGTGGCTAAACCTGGATCACACCGGTGGGTGGGAGAGGTCAGGAGAAGCGCTGAAGAGCCCCCCGCTCCCTGCAGGAAAGCCGGGGGGTGCTGGGCAGCCCAACCGCAGGGTCCTCGCTCCTCTGCGGCGCTGGGAACGGGCGATCCATGGCGGTGGGGACGAGCAGCAGCCCCAAAGTGCCGACACTCCCATGACAGGACCCATCCGTGCTGACCGACCCCCGCGCAGCGGAGGAGAAAAACAAAAACCGACCCAGGAGGGCCTTGTTGCGAGAAGGAAGTATTATTTAACGTGCATTGTGTTGGGAAAGGAAAACAAGGGTCCTGGCGCCAGGCCAGGTCCATTGGCCTCTTTTTTTTTTTTTCTCTTTTCTTTTCTTCTGGGCAATTGTTCTAGTGAAGCCAATTTTTTTGGTTGTTTTTTGCTTTGTGTTGTTTTCTTTGGTGTTTTTGGAGTTGACAATGCACGGGGTAATTTCTCAGCGCTCTTCCTGTGTTTTGGCACAGGGGCTGCCGGAGCGCTCGGCCGCGCTTCCTGTGGCAGAGACGCCACCACCGCCACCGCCACCACCGCCACCGCCACCGGCGCGTGGGTTGCATCATCGGGCGAGCAGGGGCTTCTCGTTTGCCCCAGAGCTGGGGGGCAGGAGGGACAGGCAGGAGAGCGGGCAACAGGGTGAGTCAGTGTGGAAAGGCAGCGCGCATTTCTGCGGGGTGACTCACCAGCCCTTAGGAAGAAAAAAAATAATAAAAAAAAATTCCAGCCAAATTCTTTCGGGGAGGTAAACAAGGTCACGCAGTGCGGCGAGATCCTGTTTACCTGAGACAGGACGTCTTTGCAGAGCCCGTGCTGGAAGTGAGGACGTGTTGACATGACTCAGGGCGGCTGACGCGGGGAGACAGTGCTGGGGGCACCGCTCGGCCCGAGGGTCCTGGCTTCACTGCAGCGAGGAGGGGGTGAACCCCCGCCATGGGGCCAGATGCTCCCCTCTGTAGAGGCTCGCCCCGCTGCCCTGCAGCTTGGCCAGGAGGGAGGGCAGGGGGCGAGGGACCACTGGGCGATGGCAGGGCTGTGCCGGCACTCGACGCTTGCCTCTGGCCCTCGCCATGCTGGTGGCCCCCGCAGCTCCGACCCACTGCTGCCCGCTTGCCCATACACCATCGCGAGTGAGCACTTTCCCTGCGGCCCCACAAGGAAGCCCGGTGGCCACACGGTTAATCAGAGCCCATTCCAGACGCTGACTGAGTGTTTTTTCCTGATAACAAGACATGTGTGAGTGTACGTCGCTCCGGTGAATATCCTGTTCTTGCGACGGGCCGGAGAAGCAGGGGGCAGCCAGGGGCGGGGGGGACGACGGGGCAGCGTGCCGGGATTTCGCATTCCTGGCATTCCTGCCTTGGCCGGCGACTGCAAAACAGCCCAGAGGGGAGGACAGGGCATCCACAGGTGGCCACCCCGGCCACCTGCGCACCCATGCTTTGCCTCCATCGCTGCCTCCCTGGCGAGCCTGTCTGCGGCGTCGGGGCGAGGGGTCAGCCCAGGCCACCCCTCTGCGGCCACCAGGTCCCCAGATGGAAGCAGCCCGGCCCCCTCAGCGTCTCCTCTTTCCCTGATGGTCTTGGCCCCTTTTCCGGCACCTGTCCCTCGGTTTGACCTTCCCGGCTGTGTCCTGGGAGTGCCTTCTCCGGCATGGCCCCCACGCTGCAGCCCTGCAGCAGGGCATGCTAGCGTGAACCCGTGCTGGGGGTTGGGGGCACTTGCTGCAGGATGAAAGGCTGCGGGGCCTCGCCGGGTCCCCCTGTCCTGCCCTTGGCCACCCTGGCCAACCGGCAAAGACGTACTGCAAAGACTTTGTGCTCAGGTCTCACAGTCCGGGGTTTCACTGGATGAGAAAGCCCTGCTCTCTTCTCCACTGGGGTGTTGTGCATGGGGAGGACAGGGATATACAGGAGTAGAAGCTACCCTGGTCTGTGCAGTTGAATTTAGCTCTCAATAAGCACGTTTCTCCTGCTCCTTCCTCTTCCATAATCCCCAACCCATCCACCAGACAGGGCTTCTCACCGGGTCCAGACAAGCAAAGGATGCTTGGCGCTTCCCCTGCTCCCAAGCTGCCGTTGGGAACCAGCACGGTGATGGAGGAGCCCACAGGACACCCTCCTTCTGTCGGCACTCCTTCAGCTCTTGGGGGTGCAGGAAAGCACCCACAGCCCTGCTTCACTCCCAAACAAAGCACAGAGCCCAAGGGTACCACTCAGCCGGCTGCCTGGACCTGCTCCCAGCCCCTCCACCCTTGCAGAGCTGAGCCAGGATCTGCAATCCAGCTATTTCAAGAGCTGCAGCAAGAAGAGCTCTTTTCTTTCTTTTTTTCCCTTTTTTTCATTGACACAACAAATCAAACAGGGCCAACGTTGACCCTCGGCCAGACCTACGTCATGATGGTTTTGTCTCACGGTCAAATCAAGATCCTCGGGGTCTTGCACAACCAGGTACTTGGAAAAAAGAAAGATTTCTTTCTTTCTTTGAAACACACCCCTGTTCCACCTTCTCCAGCTTCCCGCTTTCCTCTTTCACAACCTGCTGGGGTTTGGTAACTTTCTCAATGAAATAGGCACACGTTGTAGCCCCACCGACCGCTAAAAAGAAGGAGAAGGAGACTCCCCGGCTCCCATCACCAGCTGCGCACACGTGTGTTGGTGGAAGGGGAAGGGACCAGGAGGAAAGAGGACAGTGCCTCTGGTCACATGCAGAACCCCGTTTTTGAGGAATTGAAAGCATGTTATATCTGCAAGATTTCAAAAAAACCCCAAGGATGCTTCTGCATTTTAGGAAGCAGCCAGTGCAGCCATGCCCCCGAGGCCTGGGCAGGCTTGCGGGAGGCTCTCGAGGGAGTCCCGGCAATAGCCCTCCCTGCAGCCACGGGGGAGAAAACTGGGGCACGCTGGGTGCAGGTTCTGCCTGTGACTGGGCATGCAGCGGGGACCTCAGCCTCTGGTCCCAGTGCCTGGTGCCTTTGCCCTGGCAGCAGCAGGGTGAGGAGCTGGTGAGGTTTGGGGTTTGTTTGGTGCTTGTCTCTTGGGGACGCACACACACAACTTACCACCAAGCCACTCTGATTTTGGTAGATTTGTGTGTTTCTTTGCTGTATTTCAGGTGGGGGAATCCCCGCGATGCAGGGTCAGGGTATCTGTGGGACTGCAGTCAACACCAGATAAGCTGCCTTCACTCGGCATGGAGGCAGGTCCTCGCTGTCTCAGGGCCTGTCTCTGCAGAGAAGAGCTGCTGTGCATCAGTCCCAATTTTCTTCCCGGTGCAGAGGGCCTTTCAGCCCCCCACTGGAAGGGGACTAAGCCACACTGCAGAAGAGCGCTCGGTGCAGGACAAGGCAAATGGGGCTTCTGCACTTTGAACTCAGCCCCCAGTGCTGCACAGGAGGTCCCTCCGGAGCTCCTTTTATTCCTAAAATCCTTAAATTCAACTTCTTTTTGAACAGCCTTTTACACCTGCAGCTGAGGAGAGCCCTGGTATCGGGGAAAGGTGGGAAGATTTTGGACAACACATTGATACATGTAAACACGTTGACCTTATAAACACATCTGGGTCTGTAGGAGGAATGGTGTCGAGGTCTGACACCCGCTGGCAAAGCCCGGCCCAGCCCGAGATTGCTTGGGAAGGGGCGTGCATGAGTCCTGTGCTGCCCAGAGAAAAGGTCCAAAGATCAGGAGCTTAATCTGAGGCACAAAGCTCCAGTTGCTCGAGGACTTCAGCCCTGCCCAGGGCTCCCGAGCAACCCAGCTCCTTGGGAATGGGAAAACCCCAGCAGGTATCCACGGGACTCCCAGAGGATTACAGCCTAAATGACTAAACCTATTAGGTCACTGAGATGATCTGCTTCCTTTTATGGTCAAAATCAAATGTCAGAATCACAGGTTTCCTCTTTCCTTAGAACTGGGCTTTCTCAGTACCACAAATCCTTCTTACAATGCTAAAATTAAATGTCTGAAAGCACATGCATAGTGTTGCAATCTTGCTGCCTTGCTTACTGGTCTGTGTAATGCATGAGTTGAGTAACAAACAATAGAGGTTGGAAATAGCTGGGACCAAGATTTCCTCTTTCAATTGCAGAATTGTTTCCTTGACTGGTGCGTGCATAAGCCAGGTGGCAAAATGCTTGCCCCAACCAAGCTTCCTGGCAAGCAGGAGGGGTCTTTGGGTGAGGGGTGGAAAGGAGTGAAAGAAAAAGTTCCCAAAAAGCAACTCCTTTTCTTGGGCTTAGCTTCACCCTCCTACTCCTTTACAAGTTCACTCTGTCTCTCAGTAGCTGGTTCTTGCAGCTCCTCACAAACTTCTCAGGTCCTTTTTCAAACCTGTGGATGGGAACTATTGGCACCCCATACTAGAGATGGAGACCTGAGATGCAGATGCCCATACCCAAAGCACCTCTGATACTGCCAAAACGGGGCGCTGTGACCTCTCCCATCCAGTGACACATACTCCAGGGAGCCAGGTCCCACCAGTCCTGGGGAGCGGCAGAGCTTGTTGCTCTCCCAAATTCAAGCACTGCAGTGACCACTTCCCTTAGCCCGCAGTAAGTCCCAGACTGTACCTGCTCCAGCCGAGCGCAGGCATCCAGATCTCACCAGGCTCTTGTTTCCCTCCACTCCAATTCAATAAGGACTCACCACATTTGAGGTTCAGGGCCCACCTATCTTTCTTACCCACGGCTCGGCAGGAGGCCAAGGCAGGAGGGAAGTTGTCAAGTCCAGGTCTCCAGGGGACCCGACAGCCCATTGAACACAGGCGGGGAGCTTGCAGTGGAGCAGTTTTCCTGGATGCTCTCGAGCCAGCTGGGTACTTCTGGTCGAGGTTGTGCAGGTAGAGTCACCCACACATACATGTTCCTGCTTCCGAAAAGCCCAACCGTTTGAGGTCTCCTCCAGATCCTGGTGTTTGCGCCTTATCTGACTAAAATGGCTGTCTCTGCTGCACTCAACTGTTGTGACCCAAGAAAGGGACCCCAGGCTGGGAGGTGTAAGGTGGCTGCCTGTCAAGCTTGTGACACTTTAGCTTTGTGGCCACGGGCACCCCAAATGCCAGGGACGCTGCCAGCAGCGATGATGTCCTTCTCCAGCTGCACCCACAGCGCAGGCGAAGCACCACAGTGGGCACGGCAGCATCGTGCCAGCTCCCGCCGTTTGCTGCCCGAGGGCCTCCGCTTCCCGGATGGGTGTTCACATGCACCCAGATTCCTTAGAGGGGTTTTTTTTCATCCAGGTTCATAAATATTCATGTTTTCCAGATAGAAAAAATCCCCTGTTGCTGGCTGGCCTTCCTCGGGGACCAGAGGTGTATCAGCCCCTGCTCTTCCTCCCCATGGCAGCGGGAAGCCTCCCAGCTCCCAGGGCTTCTCCTATACCCATCCACCCAACCTGGCCCTCTCTCCAAAAGGAGAAGCAGCTTCTTAACCCAAACCACTCCAACCAGCTAACCTCTTGCTTGGAAAAAACCACACGGGATGAACTTGCAGTCAAATATCCCGCTTTCTAATGGCTGGGTTAGAGCAGGGAGGGAAGGGAAGGGAACAGGGTTCAGCTCTGGGTTTGGGGGTTGCACCTGGCTCCGCATCTGTGTTCAGAGTGGGAAACTGGGGCAGTTTTTCTGTCCTGCACAGTAGCAGCATCTGGTTGCTCCTTCCTGGCCACGAGCTTTGAAACCATCTACAAAACCTGAGTAAATAAATAAGTACAACAATAGGTCACAGCGTACCCTGTGGGACTATCCATGGAAAAGGGAAAATACGTATCATGGGGAAAAACTGCAAATCCTGTTCAGCTGCTCCTTTCTGTTTCATTTAATGCACTTGAAGGAGGCTGTGCTGGGAAAATGCTTTATTTGATTACTGGGCTGTTCACACCTGCCTCAGCAGAGCCAGGAGAGCCTCGTCCCAGCCAAACCTGAATGCAAAGAGCACCCATTTCAGTCCTTTTACAACTGGCTGAGGAAGCCGGTGGGATACTCTGATGAGCAGAGGATCCCCCATCCCTCCCAGGGGACAAACCTGCACCACTGGCCGTCCGCCTCGCCGCAGCAGGCGCCGGTCCTGCCCTTTGCGGACCGAGAGCCTCACCTGGATTTGTGCATCCTTCTGGGAGGGAGCTGCTCCTCGCCCAGCTTGGGATGCTCCGAAGCGGGGTCCCCCGTGAGCGAGAGGTGTGCTCCCCCTTTGCTCCACCGGCCTGCGCTGCCTCAAACTTTCCAGGGCAAGGCTATGCTGCAATTGCGGTGTTTTGTCCATGGCCACCGGGTTTATGGGACACCAGGGAGACCCCTCTTTTCCTCCCATCCCCCTCCCAGCACAAGCATTTTGTTTTTCTTCTTGATTAGCGGAAAAAATTCCTGGACCTGTCAGAGGGAAGGAAGGTCTTTTCTCTCTCTCTCTTTCTCTCTCCTCGGTCAATTAGTGAAATACAAACAATTTCCATCGTCACAGTGAAACACTTTTTCCACCTAAATAACACCTCTGCAGGCTTTAAAGGCACAGGCCCCTTTGTACAGGCCCCCCCCTCCCCCGGCATGAGAGATGTCCTCCCAGGGCCACACCAGAGCAGGAGGGGGATGGCTGTTCCCCGTCCTGCTTTACCCAGACACGTGCAGTCAGCCCAGGACTTGGGGCATTGCAGGCACCTCGCAGAAACGCAGGCACCTCCCAGGGCTTTTCCTCGCAGACATCAAGTCAGCGTGTGCAGGGTCACGGCAAAGCTCCCTGCCCTCCTTTCTGGGAGCAGCTAACACCCCGGCATGCCCAAATGTCAGCTTTCCTGAGTGCCCCGCCAACCCGCCAATGTCCGTGGAGCCTGCCAGCATCCCCAGCCAAGGCCTGGAGAGTGGTGAAACGCCCTCCACAGAGGTGGCCGTGCCCAGGACCTCCTCCGCACCCAGCTGCGTACGCCTGGCTGAGCTCCGCTGCCCCCCGTGCAGCTCTCCCTGCACTGGGGGACCCCGGCCCCTGCCTGCTGGAGGAGAGAGCGAGCATCCTGCCTGCCATGCGCGCTGCAGAGTGCCTCCTTACAGCCGCCTGCCTAATCTGGGCAGCCAAAGCACTCGTGCGGGTGCGTGGTGTGGTTCACATGTGACCCCATGTGTGTACACCGGGCTGTCCGTGTGCCGGACCCTGATGGGGCAACATCCGATGTCACAGTGGGAGAAGATCACCTATGGGGCATCCAGAGCCCTCTGGCCAGCCGCCTCCTGGGTGCCCTGGGCTGCCACCGGGCATGCATGTCTGAATAAGGGCTTCTTTCTGGGAGCACACCTTGGTTCAATAATCACCACTTTTCCTATGCTGACCTCATTTACTTTTGTCTCTGACGTCATCGCTCACAGCCAGCTCTGTGCTGCAGGGACCAGCAGCAGCTAACACCGTCTCCTCTGCTCTTCCCTGAGTCTGTGCCGAGATTTGTACTGAAAAATAGTTTCTCTTCATGCAGAAAACACCCGAGCAGGGCCTGGGTTTGGGGAGCAGAGCTTGCCTTCACTGACTGCATCGGCCAGCAGTGGCCAGGGCCGAAGGTCAGGGCATTTGGGAACTTGGGAGTTTCCAAAGCTGCTGGGGCAAGACCTGCAGCAGAGCTGCTTGCCCGGCATCTCTGCACCGTCCATCCTTTGGTTTTGCAGCGCGTGCAAAAAAAAAATCACAGCAAACATTTCGAAATGTGCATTGACTGTCAAGCCACAAACCTCCCTGCTGCCCGGGTCCCTGCCGTGTTTGGGTTGCTGCTTAATCGCTTCCAAACAGCTTCTTTTATTGAGTGAGTTAGTAATTACAAGGGGGTTGTTTCCCTTGAGGCTGCTTTCCTCCTGGCTTTGCTAAAGCCTTTGCTGTGAAACCAAGGCAGTCCATCATGCCAGAGAGTCCCGTTTGGTATCTGCCTGGCTGGGGGAGGAAAAATGGTAGGTGAGCCCCGCCATAATTTTATGTTTTGGTCTCTTCACCCTCCTGGTTCCTCTGCCGAGAGCCCCATGGACCCACCACTGTGACTGGGGCTCTCGCATTAACCCAGTGCCTGCACTACCTGCAGGGAGGCCCCAGCATTTGGGGTTCCTTCCAGTTCCCACCCTCTTCCTGCTCATTTTTTGAGGGGCTCTGTTGTTCCTTTAACGCTGCGACGAAAGCTGAAAACAGCCAAGGCTGCCTGGCCTCCTCGCAACATCTTTCAAGATGGGAAATTCCCAAGCCTGCCACAAGTTCACTTGGTCACGGGCAGATCACGGCTCGGGGGGGGCCGGCACCATTTGGTCACGGGCTGCATGAAGGCGAGTGAGGAACAGCTGCATGCTCAGGCAAGGGGTTTTTGTTGGTTTTTTTTCCTAAATAGATTTAATTCTTCATATTTTCCTCCTTCTTTGTACCCTGCTTTTCCCTTGGCACAGACGGCTTCTCCACCCCCAGAGCCCACTAGGCACTAGTGCACGGACAGCGAGACGGGGCCACCCTCCAAAACATCCCCGTCCCACCCTGGGATCCAGTCGGACGGCAATGGCTTCCACCAAGCCCTCTCCGGCCGTGTCCGGAGCGTGGGCGGGTCGGGCAGCAGGACAGGGCGGCCATCGTGGGGGGCACGGTTTATGCCAGGGAGGCGCGAGCTGAGCGCAGGGAGGAAAATGCCTGTGTGGGCTTCGTGCCACATGGCTGGGCTGAAGAAAGCTCTTCCTTCGAGCCACAGCCAGGCATGGGGGCGAGCTTAAGCCGTCCGTATTCCTGAGCACCAATAAAATAAGCAAACAGTCAAGGGTTTTCCTGGGCCCGGTGAGGAAACGCTTGCAAACTGATTTTTCACCTCATTTAGCCATGCAACAGCTTTAGCGTTGCAAACCCTCAATGCTAAAAAGCCCGAAGCCTGGCTTTAAAACACAGGGGTTTGCTTTTTGCACCTGAATAGCGCACGAGCTCGTCCTCCCATCTGCCCGCTGCTTTTGGGAGCCGTGTTCTCGCAGGAGGACCCATCGCCGAAGCCTCTCTCCGCTGCCTGGAAGGCTGGATGCGTTTCCTGCATCGAAAGATGAACCTCCCGTTGAATGACATATCCCGAGGCTGGGCCTTTAGGTAAAGCAGCAGTCGAGCAATTAAATCAGGGAGAGTTGCCAAGGCTCCCCGGCTCCTCCAAGATCACCTGTAGCACCGGGCGAGCCAAGCTGGCATCCCTGCACGGAGGAGATGCTTTCCAGCAGTGTGCCGCAGCCCTCCCAGGGCTTATTTCAGGGATTTATTTCCCAAGCTTGGCTTTGCGGGGTGGATGTAAACCACCGGCTCCAGCCTTGAGAAGCGGCGCGGGCGCCCGCCTTCCTGCGCCCCACGTTGACCTGTGCTGAAGGCGCTGCGAGCAAATGGCGTTCAAGCGAGCGCCCGAGCAGCTGCTGCGAGCGGACACCAGACGCTGCGGAGGTGTTAGCTCCAGGCGCCCGGGCCCGTGGCTTCTTTCAGTACCTATTCATTTCGAGCTGTTAAAAGCAGAGACACACGCTTGCGGATGGGGTTGCATGCCTCCCCCGGGACCGCCGTGGCCAGGCGGTGCGCCGGCGCCCTGGGATGCCAAGCCCTTCCTCTCACTCCCCGCCTCCCCGGTCCAGGCTGATGCACCCATGCTTCCTGTGACTTGTACCCCTCTTTGCACCCATTGCTCCCCAAATTCCCTGCTGACAGGCCCTCAAGCCCAAAGAAGTCTCACGCCAAAGATCTTTCTTCTCACCGGATTATCCCAAGGAAATCAGAGCAGGGATGCAATTATTATCCTTGCTGTGAGTTTGCCCGTGCTTTCCATCCTTGGGGGTGGATAGAGCTCACCCCTATTCCAGCTCCCTTTGGAGGATCAGGAAAAACGTGTCCTCACCCCAAAATGAACCATGCTGGAGCGAGGAACACACCCGGGAGCACCAGGCTTGTCCTTCGAGGACAGCCTGGAGCACACCCAGACACCGAGATCCCCAAGTTCACCGTTGCAGCACAAGTCCCCACTTGGGCCTGCGCTCCTCAGAGCTGAGCCACGGACTGGGGGTGCTGTGCGTGTGCCGGGGGGACCCCAAAACTGAGGCACGGGGCAGCAGCTGCCTTCGCTCCCCGCGGCTTCGTGCCCCAGTGCCAGATGTGTGATACCTCCCTCGCTGGGAGGAAAGGGAAACGCAACGGCCTTTCCGACCGAGGGAAGGACCGCTGTTGTCTAGACGATGTGACTAAGGAGGGAAGGGGCCGCCTGTTTGTACAGCTTTGGGGAGTGTAAACAGTGCCGACTGTCCCAAGCCCTTCAAAGCAGAGGAATGCGGAGATCGGATGAAAGCGCAGGGAAATTCTGGCGGGGTGTCCGAACAGAGCAGCTGAGAAGGGAACCTCTTCGAGACAAAATCCCCAGCGCCTGAGTCATTTCAAACCAGCCTGAGTGCTGGGCGACAGGCGGAAAGGAGGAGGGCAGCACCGCCGGCCATGGGCATGGCTGCGTGTGGGCTCCCAGGACTTGCCCAGCTTTGGTCACTTCTCTCTGCAATCTCAGTATCCTGAAAACGAAACTGGAGGCCCTGGGAATCCCGCTCTGCCCCGCAGTGAGCTAGTTTGGCCTCTGCATTTCGTTCAGCTCACAAAAGAAAGAGAAAATGTTGTTTGAGAGGTGGTTTCCTTTTTTTTCTTTTTTTTTTTTACAACTTTAAATACAGTACTGATTATAAATTAATCTTACATTTAAAAAAAAGCCAAAAAAAATTAAAATAAAATAAAACCTCATCACTTTTACAAACCAAAGGAAACAGATTTTGGAACAGGAAAACAAAGTGTCTTAAGACTTGCGGGCTTGGGGATGGAGGGAGGGAGCAATGTGCTGCCTTGGCAGTGGTACGAGAAGTGCTCTGGGCTTGCAGGAGGTGAGGGCTGGGTCCCTCCACAACTTGTAACAGCTCCTAGGTTGTGGCTTCGCCTCCTTTCCCCAGCTCCCTCTGGGGCTTTGCCCTACAATAGGGGTGCGTGTGTGTGCGAGGGGAGAAGCGGCTGGAGGCAGGAGGGGTGGGGGGACTGCCGCGCTAGCTCTGGGCAGGCATTTTCTTCATGTGTAACACTGCAGCGCCCAGCACAGCACAGAGACCGGGACTCTGAGGCAACGCTGGAAATTCCCATCATATGTAACATTTCTGCTGACGGTGACTGAGTATTAGGTGTGCAGAAATGGCCCTTGCCCGCAGGGTCCTCCTCCCTCCTCTGGAGCAGGCAGTGGCCCGGGAGGGACTCTACAACTGATCCTCCAGTTGTTCTCTGAGTCGTCCTCACTTAGAAGAGCTCATTTCTGTCTCAGGGTGGCTGCTGCCAACTGCAAAGACCATCCTCATTTCTTTCTCTATACCTACACAGAGCTGCCCACATCTTGGACCAGATTCCAAGCCAGGTGGGCTGGGAACATCTAACAAGCAAAAATCCAGAAGGAATTTGAGAGGGAAAATGTGAGGAAAATGATGGGAGATGCGGTGACATTGGCAGGGAGAGAGGAGTGGAGGCATGGTGTGCAGGACACCCGTGAAGGGGTTAAAAACCTCGGGGGAATGACATGATTCTGCTTTCAGGACCACAGAGCAGGCAAGGACAGCTCACTGAGATTAAGTCATGCTTCTAAGTTTGGCTGTTGTTGGTCTTGTTGTGGTGCCACTTCACCTCCCGCAAGGAAGTTGTGCTGGGGGGTTGGCAGAGAGTGAGAGGAAAGGGCAACAAGACGGAGAGAGATCAGATGATGTCTCTGCCTGTCCCGTCCCGGACCTCGCAGGCACGTTGCAGTAACAGTGTGCTTTTCTGCCAACCCAACAAAGCTGATGCATGCACGTGCCTTTGAGCTTCCTGCTGCTGGGGAATGAAATCCATTTAAGAACATATATATATATATTTATATATGTATGTATAAATACACATACACACACACACACGCACACGTATATATATATATACACACACACACACATATACACGCACACACATACAGAGCAAATTTAAAAAATAATTTGAGTCCGAGCCTGGAAAGTTGAATTCTCCACCAGCATGTGCAAAGATGGCTCCCCTTGGCAGGGGCCGGGGGCGTGGAGACAATTCTGCTGCCGTCTGCTCCTTCCCCACGATCCAAACACCTTCCAGTCAGCACCAGGAGCAGGAGGGGAAAGGGAGGGGGGGAATGCATTTGGCTTCTTTGTTTTGTTTTGTTTTGTTTTGTTCTGTTCCCCGAGATGTTGTATATCTTAGTGGTTTTGGTTTTTGTTTTTTAAAATAAAATATACACACGCACATTAAAAATATATATCTGTCCAGGTAGGGCGATAAAAGTCCTTAGTGCATTTTCCATCATCGGTCGCCGCTCGCAATCTGAGATATGCCTGTTTTCAAAATGTAGGTCCAGTGCAAGTGTTGATCTCAGCCGGGCCCCCCAGCCTTACCAGAAACACGAGGGAACGGCAGAATACTCCCCGTCCGCCCTCTGTCCATTTGTTTTTCTCCTCCCCTCGGAAGAAATTGGACCCACGTTCCTTTTCACATTTTCCATCCTGTCCTCTGGAGCAGGGAAGGCATTGTCCTGTCCTCGTTGCATGTTGTGGCTGTCGGGGTTCATGGTTTTATTTGTACTTTGTTCTTTTCTCATATATATATATAGGTCACGTTTGTCTTTTTTTTGTGTGTGTGTAAAACTTTAAAATTATGCTAATAAATGAAAGAAGGGAGAGGCTTTGGCGGGAGAAGGTCCACTGATGGAAAGGGAAGCACCAATTGCCGCCTGAATCAGACGTCGAGGCAGACGGACAAAGAGGAAAAGTTATCACTCCAAGGACCCCATGGGGGCAATACGGCAAACATATTAAATAAACCTGGAAGTGAAACAAAAACAGACATGGCATTAGAATATGTAACCCTCTCCCCCTGCAACTCCCCTCCTCTCCTGTTTTCTCCTCTGGAAATGTTTGTGTTGAAGTGCCAGATTAGAAGCCCAGGAGGGCTTTTGACCTTCTCTATTTTTTCCCCTGGACAGCTTGAGCCAGAGCTGAGATTTGCATGGGTTTGCATCATTTCTACCCTGGGAACTTTGGGCTGGTCAGGAGGATCCTGGGATAATCAGAGCCCTCGTAGTGCTAAGCGTGGGAATACCAGTCCCAAGACACTGCCTGGCGCCCCTTGTCCCCAGCTCCCGAAATGCCACACGTGGAAGCCCGCTGTCCCCTCTCCCGAGGTGAGGGGAAGTGAATGTGAAGCGAGTGGCCCAGGATCATTCGAGGGGCCACGGCAGAGCTGGAACCGATGAGTCACAGGCCAGGGCTTTCCCTGTTAGGCTGTGCCACCTGTCTCTAAATTCAGCCCCGCTCCCTGGTCTGTGCCCTGGCTACTCTTTCTCTCTTTTCTGCACCCTTCCCTCTCTCATGGGGACCC
Source organism: Gymnogyps californianus (assembly GCF_018139145.2). NCBI lineage: Eukaryota > Metazoa > Chordata > Aves > Accipitriformes > Cathartidae > Gymnogyps > Gymnogyps californianus. The sequence continues at coordinate 161,716,041 of NC_059471.1, forward strand.
AGGGCTTATTCTCCTTTCCCTTGTACCAGTGAAATTCTTCTGATGACGAGGGAATTACTCCTGTTTACACAAGTCAGGGAGAGAAGAATCAGACCCTGGACTGACAAAGTCCAGATCTCTTGACAGAGACTCCAGTTCTCCTTTCCCCTGGTATGACCTTTCTTATGCACACAGGCTTCCTGCTAGGAGAGAGATGAACCAAAAGGGTTGCTGCTTTTCAGTCTTTCTGCCAACTCAACTAATAAAATAAAAGCAAAAGGGATCCCCAGAGCAACATTAATTCTCTGCTTTCAATGGAGAATCAATAGAGAAAGGAGAGCAAGAGTTGCTCCACAGAAGAGATTAATTACATGGACCCTGAGGGGATTTAGGTGTAGAGAGAAGTCAGGCTCACTCTCTGTCTGTAAGGGAAGCAAAGGAGAGGGCAGGGCCCGAGAGCAAGTATGGTTGCAGCATGATCCTTCCACCTTTGCGAAGAGCCATAAAGCCATAAATAGGGTGCACGTGTTGGGTCCCAGCCTAGTCCTTCCCCCTCCTTCAACCCAGGTTTTATCATGCCCAGGCCCTGCAGTAGCGCCACACTGAATGAGCGGCCAGTGCTGTGGGAAGGGTCTGAGATGCCTGGGCAGAACCGTGTCCCAGGACAACATCTCTCCCGACTGGAAAAGCAGCTTGCTGTTACCTGCCTTGTGCTTTCTCTCCCCTGCCAGCACTTCTATGCTATGAGGATTTCTTTCAGCACTTTCTTATCGTTGACATGCTTGTACTTCTTATGTTTCCTCTTCTGTGCCGGCGGCCGGCGTACTCGCTGCCTCTGTGAGACAGCGGCTGTGGTGAACGACGGTGACAAGCCTGCCAAAACAGAGGGGAGAGCGTCTGTACAGTGAGGGGCAGCCGGCTCGTGTTGAAATATCTTTCTCCACACACTATCAACAAAGAGCTCTGCAACAGGAGGGCCTTCTGTTCTTCTAGCCCTTGTCCTCTGTTCTCCACAGCCTCTGCCCTCTCCTTTTTCCCACAATGCCCTTCCCCTCACCTCTCACCTTCCTCTCCTTCATTTCCCTCGGTTTCAGCCCCTTGCTGGCAGGCAGACATCCTGGGAAAGGTCCCTCGGCTGCTATAAACCAGTGAAGGCCCAGGGGATTCACTGGAGCTAAGCAGATTGAAACCAGCGGAGGGCTCTTTCCTCTCTCCCCAGCCTCTCTTCTCACGCCTCCCTCCACTCTACTAATGCCAAGATCCTTACGTCTCTGTTCACGTGGCCGCGGCCGGCTGTTCCTGGGGGGCTGACGGGACACTGCTTCACACCGACACTGCACATGGTCCTCCAAAGGCACAACGACTTTTTTGAATTTTGGCTTCCTCTGGACAAATTCAATCTTGTTCACCTATTTGGAAGAGAGAGAGGCAAGCAGAAGATTAATACAGCTGTAGCTCCCACTCTGTAAAAATAATCAGTGTCAGTACGCTTCAGTACTGGTTTTCCTCCTAAAGGATCAGAAGGCAGTTTATAGAGCATGGTTCAAATTCCGGGGTGGTGTGTATGGGAGCTAATTCTGCACACAGCAGCCAAGCAGGCCTAGACCAGGCAAGTTTGTATGTAGCCGGTTGTTTCCCCTGTTCCTAACTACTGCCGCTGCTTAAGCAGGATGACTGGTTGATCACAGACAGAAACATGCAACGTGCAGAACATGCTAGCCTGTTTCTGACAGATCTGATGGTGGAGACATGGGGGCAACCAGAATTAATTCCCACAGGATCCTACAGGAAGGGCAAAAGGAAAAAAACTCAGGCCCGATGCAAGCAAATGCAGCCTCACCAGCTCTGCTGAGGCCTGTCTGAATTTGTCTCAAGCTCTTTAATAACTTGCAGGGCTGAAGCCCTCAGCTCTGTGTTTCACGGGAAAGGCGGTGCTCTGGAAATTCCCTCGGAATCTCCACCAGTGCTGACTCAGAGGGAAGACTCACAGCTCCACATCCCACCACAGGGCACAAGCTTTCTAAGTGGTCCTCCCACTCCAGGAGCAGCCGGACCTGACCCCACTCAGCTTATCTAACAAGACCGCGGTCCCTGAAGTGCTCCGCAAGCTATAAATACTTGCTCTGCTGCACATCTGGGATTGAATTCCTCTAAACCCACTGCCCCCAGCAGCATCCCTCAGCCAGTGCCGAAGCAGCCAGGCTGTTTATCTTTCCTTGAAAGCCCACTCCACACGCTTCAGACCACACGCTGCTCGCTAGACAAACACTTCCAGCCAAACAATAGAGAGACCTCTGTCCTCAAAGAAACCATTTCCAGGTCACTTTTTCAGGCTGGCTTTTGACCTCTCACTTGTTTTTTCCACAAAAACAACTCCTGCTCCCCCCCATTTTTCCCTCATTCAGCCTGGCTTTTCTGAGAAAGGAATTTCCTGATGAAAAGGGCTGTGTGAATACAACCTCTCCCAGCCAACCTCTGCCGCCTGCCTGGGGGAGTCACTTACGGCTCAGGCAGAGGATTAGTACGGGATGAGTATTATTTTTAAACAAGCTGTCTGGGAGGAAGCTGTGAGGACACCACTGGTAGCTGTGAGGAGGGCAGGATCAGAGCAAGAGGTTAGCCATCAGGTGTCTGCTTGCTGCTGGAGCAGGTCAGGAGGTAACCGTGGGGCTGAGAAAGAGGAGAAGCTGCTCCAGTGCGTGTCTTGGGAAGAAGCTGCAGCGGCAGCGGGGGGATGGAGCACTGACACTGCAAGCCCTCCTCTTTTTGCATCAAAATCGGTTCCCGTGATGAAAGTGTCCTGTTTCTTCCGCTCTAACACAGCGGACAAGGCTGCCTCCAGCCACAGAAATAGCTGTGGTGCGGAGCTGCAGCTGGGGACAGTGCCTTGTAGCTCTGCTATGGTGACAGTCCCCAGCTGCTGGACACCACCAGCCCTCCGAGTAGCTGGCACGGACATCACCCCGCACCAGAGGCTGCATGGCTAATGCAGAAGACGTGACTGCAGAGGGGCTGCGAGGGAACAGACAGCTGTGTGAGCCTTGCACCTGAGACCTGCTGTGGTTTTGGTTTTGGGGGGATAGGGTCAGAGGTGGGCTGCGGGAGGAGGGAGCAGCAGGAGGTCTCCCTTACCTGGACATGCCGGACGCGAATCTGCGTGGGGCGACACTGCACGTTGCGGTTGTTGCAACACCCGGAGCAGCGCTGCACCTCCACGCAGGGCGGCCACACCACAAAGTTGGCGTTGGTGCTGTCCACCATGTTGCGGGAGATTTCAAAGACCACCGCCCGCGTCTTGCACTCTGCGAGGACAGCTGGCTCTGCTGCTGCCAGAGCATCTACGGAGGGCCAAAAGAAGAAGGGGGGATGAAACAGGCTTTGCAGCTGTTACCAACCCACTGCAGTCACCTCTACTGGAAGAGAAAGACCCCACACGGCTCACACACACACACACACACACACACATGTTCTTTCTCCTTCTCCCACCCCTCCAGCTCCCTCCCTGGACAGAGCCATGCCCTGTGGAGGAGCCCCCAGTAAAAAGATGCTTCTCACTGCAGCGGCAGTCCTAGGCAGGAGGTGACACTTCTTTAGAGCAAATCAGCACCAGGGGGATTTAAAGCAGAGCAGCTTGCAGAACTCCAGACTCCCTCTCCTGCCCACCTGGGGTGTAACGCCCAGCTCCTATGCAAGGCCCAGACCCTCCTTCTCATCTGTCTACACATCCATGCACACTATAACCTCTACTGCCAGATGTGTATTTCAGACATGCATCTACACCCAGCCACAGCTGCTCAGGTGAGTGCCCCAACGATCACAAGGTGCAACACCCCCAACTCACCTAGGCTTCGTCGCTCTCGAGACAGGGCCACCAAGTTTTGACTGGGCTGAGTTGCATTCAGGTCCAGGCTTGAGCTATCCTCCTCTGCAAAGGGAAAGACATGACCTAATAGCACTGGGTAGAGGCAGGAGAAGATGGCAGGCACTTGTGCTCTGCTCACCAGGCAAAGCACAGAGACGTGGGATAAGCCATGGCCCTAGTATGTCACACTAGGTGTAAATCCACCAGCAAGGGCACAGCTGTGCTGGGGCACAGAGACTCTAGGTTTGCTCTTTGCTCAGGCTAGGCAGTTCAAAGCAACAAGCCTATCGTGAAAGAGGGATCCCAGCCAGGTCTGGGAGAGGAAAACTCCAGGTCAAGAATGACAAGGCCTATGGCAGAGCTTTCTGCTGTCAGAGAGGAGTAGCAGAGGGATCCAGATCAGCTGGCTGAGACCAGGATACGGCAAGGAGGATCAAAGACCAGATGGGACCAGCAGAAAGTTTGGTATATAACACTGAGGTGCCTTGCTGGGATGGCTTGGGACTTGGAGAGTCAGGGTGTGAGGGGGCAGGTGAAGGGGATGATGGGTGGGAGGTGGGGTGCTTGCTTTCTCTCTTCCAACCCACCGCAGCCGCTCTAGGTTAGAGTCAGTTTTATGACAGAAGAACAGAAAAATAAAGTTAAAATTACTTTTCCCTTATACTACTCTAAGGTAAGCTGCAGGATCTGGAGGTAGTTCAGTCAGCAATGGGAGAGGAAGGCAGATAGCATTCAGGCCAGCCCTGAGCAGTTCCCTCCCACCCCCACCCCACTGCTTTTTCCCATAGGAAGCGCTGAATAGAGAAATGCCCATAATCCCCATGGAGCACTCCAACACGCAGCCCCTCCTGAGCTCCGGACAATGGCCGCGCTCGGAGATAGCTCCCACCCAGCCACAGCTCTTTCCTTCTCTGACCTGCTTTAGCAGCTGAAGGAAGCTGAATGGACGTCAGCATCAAGGGAGTAATTTTCTTAAAGGGAATTTGGGGCCAGGGGAAGATCTCTGTTTATCAGATGTGCGGTGGAGCAGACTTCCCACACCTATCATGTCCCATCCCTCTTCCTCAGTCCTGCCCTAGTACAGCCCTCTTATAAGGGGGAGCTTGGACTTTGCTGTCCGCTCAGCTCTGAAGCAATTGCTGAAAGATTTGGGATGGGTGCACAGAGGCTGTATTCACAAGGCGGGAATCAAGTGCCTGAGCAGTCAACATCTACGTGTGAGGTGGACAGACAGACACCCTTTAAAGCGGCTGGAGAGGCATGATCAGTTCTAGGACACCATTCACCTCGCCCTGAGGCAGACACCCAAAATGAGATCTGGTGGATCACGCTCTAGAAGGGCATGTAGCTCTCCAGGGGGCTACAGAGGGTGTCTGGATGACCGGCTTAGATGCTCATGCCTGCTTTGCAGGCATCCACAGTTAAGGTCTACAGTAGCGCCTAAGGTCAGGACAGCAGGATCTCAGCTAATCTGCCTCCTGGAGCTGCCTAACCCTGGCTCTCTGTGCAGTCAGTGGAGGGCAGTAGCTGTGACACACACGTGGGGCATGGACAGCACAGGTAATAGCCCCAGCCACTTTGGGATTATTTTGCTAATACACTTGTTTGCTAATACACTAATTCCACACAGGGAAAGCAAATGGTGACGCCCCTCGGTCACTACCTGGGAGCAGATGAGAGCCACAGGGTGCAACAAAGAGACAGCTTCACAGCACCATTTTCTGTTTCCCTGACCAGCCTTTCCCATCCGAGACCTGAAGTGAAACCAGCGACTCAAAGCTCTGCAGCCTTCTCCCATATCCCTGGGCTTTTCAAGCCCACAAGAGAAGCCCATTTTTTTTCTTAATCGTGAGGGCGGTTAGTAACTGCGATAGAGATGTATCTGTTCCTTAGACACCGGGACATGACAGACTGCACGCATCTTCTCAGCCGCTCCTTCCCCACCCCTCCATCCTGCACTGCCTGGCATTTTATCAAACAAGGGTGGGGGTTGCCTTTTGCACAGAGGTTGAGTTGATGAGAGGAGGGGGGGGGGGGAAATAGCAACAACTGTTGACTCGAAACAAATCTCCTATTGAAAACCAGGTCCCTCCCTCTCCCAGGTTGTCCTTCTACACCCTGGGTCAGCACTGAAGACGGTTGGGGCGGGGGCACCAGCCTGGGACAATCCAGCACAGCTAATTTTGGAAGTTGCCCCATTGTGTGGCTCGTGGATGAGGAGGAGGGAACTGGTGAGGGCAGGGAGCGGCCGTGGCAGTGGTGGGGAGCCTCGTCGCCTCTTTCTAAGGCAAACAATAGCTGAACGCAGCTGGTGCCCTCCCCCTCACTTTCCCCCCCGCTGCCCCTCCAGGGCCGTTTTGAAAGGCAGCGGGAATGCTTTTGAGACTGCGCCAGTGGTTGGACTGGCATAGGAAACAAAAGCAGGAAATTCTGTTCCCCCGTAGATAGTGTCTCGGCAAGGATTACAAAGCTCCAAACAGACAAAACACGAGAGAGAAGGCGAGCTGGGGGGGCCGGGGGACGACGGGCGGGAGCAGGGTTAGAATAGAAAGGAATTTGCTCTGAAGAGACCGTTTATAAATAAATTCCTGGGCCAGCCCAGCCGCCGTGGCGCGTGCTCCAATTCCCACACGTGCCGACCCCTCCACGCTTCGCCGCTCCTGCCGCTCGCCGTGCTCAGCCCTGGCCAAGTGACCCCGAGGCACTGCAGCCCCCGGAGCTCTTATCTACGGGCAGGAGGTGAAGCGGCGTTACCCTGACTTAGCCCCTGTCCTGTATCTCAACCACAGACACGTGCTCTGCTGCTCCCGTCCTAAGAGCCTCTGGGAGCCTGCGGGCTTTCGTGGACGCTAAACCTGAGAACCCAGCCCTTTCCTCCTCCGTCACCCTATTTCCACCTCCCTTTTCTCCACCTGCTAAACTAATCCTTGGCCAATTCAAGCCCTACTGCCTGTGCATCTCCCAGGGTGAAAAGTGCTGACCCCAGTTCCTTGCACTCACCTTGCCCATCTCCTATCATTTTTGGAAGCCAGTGACCCTTGATAGACCAGGCAGTTAGGAGGAGATCTAAAAAGGCATCTAGTTGCCTAAGTCCCACAGGTTTCAGGGGGTCTAGGTGTGCAAATAGCCAGGTCTTGGCTCCTGAATGGTTCCTATATTTATAGTGAGGTCTGTTGATAGTGTCCCTGCTGGAAAATAGAATATCCCCTCCCTCCCCACCAAAGAGTTAAGAAAAAATAGAGGAGTGTTTGGTGAAGAGGAGATTTACCTACGGAGTCTATCCGCAGGGCTCGCTGGAGGTCGCTGATGGAGCGCACTGAGCTGCCACCCAAAATCTCATAAATGTCTTCAGGTATGGGGTCCCCCTGCCAGATGACAAAAAGAAAAGAAGGGGAGAAACAAGCGTTAGAGAGGTGATCTGCAAATACTGGCTGCGTCACAGAGCGGGAGTGGGGAGAACCGAAAGAGCATGGAGGAGGCACGACAGAACCAGTGAAACGCAAAGACATGCCCTCATGAAGGCATCAGCCTGAAACCCGAGCAAAAGTGAGAGAGCCCCTCTTGCTGCCTCTCATAAAGCAGCCAGGAGACTGAAAAAGCCAAAAAATGCCCAGGCTGCGCAGCAGAGCCCTGAACACTCTGCACGCAGCCAGCAAGGCTTCCTTCTCTGGTGCTGTATGACTTCTCCAGGTGGCCTCTCATTCCTGCTGCCTGCAGTAAAGGCATTTTAACAGACTTCCCTTACACTATCAGATAAAACCTTCCCAATATTTCCCTGTTATGAAACTCCCTCACAGGCTTTGTCAGATATCGTGTGTATGTGCGTGTGCGTGCGCGTGTTCTCAAACCACAGCGGCCCAATAATATACATCATTTGCATACTCTTTAAAAAAAAAAAAAGTGGGGGTTGGAGAGGAAGATTGACCTTCACAGCTGAGGCTGCTCTGGCATGAGCCCGCGGTGAAACCACAAACGCTGCAGGGAGGACATGAAAGGCTCTTCGAGGCGGTGGGCTTGAGGAGCTGATTTGGATGAAGAAACACATGGGAGTTTGGATGTCATTGCACGCCAGTGCCAAAAAACCTTAAGTAAGCAGGTTTATAGGCATCAGACGATGGGCCAAATTCAGGGTTTGTGCAGGCAGGTGCAACGCCATCAATCTCTTGGGAATGTTACTCTGGCACCAGGCTTGAATGGGCCCCAGTGACAGCACTTAACAAGACTACAAAGGAGCAGTGTGGGAAAGCAAGCACTGATTAAAACATACTTCCGAAAGACTAGAAAAAGAGACGGAGGAAAGTACTGGCCAAAGTGTTTGCTTAGCTCCTAGCTCTCTTCATTCAGGGCTACTCATGCGGAAAAGCTGCTCTTTCAGCCGGGTGCTGGATGCCGTCTGAGCCACAGCCCTACACATGCCCCTGTAACAGAGAGGAGAACTTGGCTCGTGTGCTTGTGAAATGCAGGGATTTTCGTGTGGGTTTTTATGGGCAGTTGGTGGCATGTGTGTGGTCCTTCTAGTGTACAGCTATTCCCTCCCTGCCTGCGTTCAGTGCAGAACATTTCCCCTCCGCTTGGAGTCGAGGAAAACCACCAGGCAGGTGGTTAAACGTTGGCTTTTAAACCTTGAGGGCTTTAGCCCAAACCTGCAGCCACTTTTGCATGGCTGCTTGAGCCCGGCACCCTCCCACACGTGCCTGTCCCTTGGCCACCTGCCCCTACTAACAGGGCAATAAGAGTGCTCCCTCCTCAGCCCTGCTAGCTCACCCTGTAATACTATAACTTAAACTAGGACGCGGTGGCATGAAGGCTGCTGCAGCCCAAGTCACGGGGCAGAAACCTCCTGGGATAGCTGCAGAGCAGACAACAGTAACGTCTTAAACCTCCGCAGCCAGATCCACCAGAGAGCTCGAGTCAGATCGAGCCTCCCTGCCCTGCTCCGTCCCTGTCACTGTCACATCTCACCACAGATCTGGCTGTCTGCCTGCAGCGAAAAGCAGATTTTACATCCCCAGGCATTACTTCCTCAGTCTCCGAGGGAGAGGGAAGAAGCATCAGTGATGAATGCACAGCAAGAGAGAGACTTGTATAATTCAGGGATCACTGAATAGCTGCGAAATGAAGATGCCTTCTGACAACTCCTGCTGCGTGAGGAAGAGCGGGACCAACAGCCCAGTGCCGGAGAGGCTCTGCAGCACTTCCCTGCCTTGCGCCACACACGTTTACCGGAAAAGGGATCATTTGCAATTCCCAGTACTTGCAGCCAGAGCTCAGTGCTGGGTGGTGAAATTGCAGGCTCTTCAATGTTTGCACCTGTCAGCCAAATGCATTTGTGTACGAATGCTGCTGTGCACGGATGCCCCTGGTCCTTCCTGACATTTAATACGTGTAGGAAATGGAACTTTATTTTAAACTCTGGCACTCGCTGGGGGAGAGCGTGGGCAGGTGTTACGAGACTCGGTGACTTTGGAGGCGAGCTGGGAGGTGTCACCTTGCTAGCTGAGGGAACAAATCAGGGATTGCAAATGCAGGCCTTCAGGAGCCGGATTGCTGGGGACTGCCTGTAGAAATAAGCTCCGCTCCCTGCTCACAGCAGCAGTTTTAGGTGCCAATTTTTTCTTGTTGCAGATACTATCAGCATGGCTACGGCGTATCACCAGCCCACATGGCTCATAATCCTGTCCTCCTCCCCCGGGGTTTGTGAGGCAACTCTGCCAGTGACAACTGCAAGCCTGTGAAGCTCCTTACTTTCCTCTAGTGCTGCAGAACCGTGTCCAAAGCTGGCCTAAGACCTGAGCTGTGCAGCTTGTCCTTGCTCCCTTTGAGGTCTGTGACTGGGAACAGCCATGCCACTGGCCCCCCATCCTAGCCCTATGCCTGGGAGGCTCTGAGATCGGGGCACCGCACACACCCAGGCTCGGGGCACTTGGTAGGGATAGGACACAGGGAAGCAGAGGTCCATCAGCCACCTCCACCTGATCCCACGGGGTCAGAAGGTAGAGGAGCATTGCAGGAGACGGGATCCCCAACAGACCAGCCCAAGCAGCTGGTGCTTTTCCTGCTTAGCAGCTCCTCTAGAGTTATTTGTCTAACACAGGTTAACAATCTCCTTTTTTAACTGTGCGGCAGATCAAAGAAGGCTTTTGTCTCAATGGACTCCTGGCTGGCTGTCAAGTGCCCCAAGGCCTGGCCTCGTATTCCTGCAAGGCCCTGAATTCCTAGAAGAAAGTAAGTTTGTTCTTCCCTCCCTCCCTCTGCCCCCAGCGCCTGGCTCTCCCTCGAACCGCAGGGACACTCCCCACTCCGCCAGTCCCCTGGCAGGGACGTCCCCTCCCCTTCTCCCGTCTGCTGGAGCTTTTGGGGCGAGAGCCAGGGCACACCTGACACAAGGCAGCAGAGCACCTGGGCAGGGGGCCCTGCCTGCCCGGCAGCCGCTCTGTGCTGCGGCTGTGACGCCGGGGCTTCTCGGCGCATCAGCTTTGCCTCCCTCCTCCCAGACGTCAGCAGCGCTGTTAGGCCGCTGCAAACCGATGCATGTGCAGCGATGCCCTGCAAACAGGACATTCCCCTGTCCCCGCTCCCCACATGCACGCTCTCTCAAAATCAGCCTCCTCCCTGACCCCACCACCCCCTGCCTCTGCAGCTTTCTGCCAACACATGCTTTTGAGCGCCAGGGATGCTGAAAGGTCCCCTTGCGATCAGCCGCTGCGGAGGTGGCGCAGGGAATATGCAGGGCTGTGCTCCAGTCCTCCCTCCGGCTATTCACAGGCAAGTGTTTCAGAGTCTTGCCCAAAGGTGTGTCTCTCCTGGTAGCACAGCAGATATACAGAGGAGGAGGGAGCAAAGATTGTGCAACTGGCAGGGAAGGCAGACCCTCAGGGCTCAAAGAAACCAGCCAAGGATACTCCCAAGGAGAGGACTCCTCCAGTCCTCTTTTTTGAGGTGGTGTGTCTACACACCCACGTGTGACTGCACACGGAAGGACAGAAGAGTAGCAGCAGCTACCAGTCCAGGGCAGGGAAGCACCCAGCTATCTGCTCCTCTGCCCAGGAGAGGAAGACTTTCGCAAGCACCTCCACACTGACCGCTGCAAGGGATCTTGGCAGCAGGGTCTTGAATGATCAGCCAGGCAAAAAACACCCAAACAAACAGCATTTTTTAATTCCCTCTGAAGCTGACGTGAGGACCCTGAGGGGAGACTCCACTGCATTCCCTGGCAGAGAGCAAGACCAGTAGCCCGCTGAACCCCAGAGGCCCTTGCTCCCCTGGCACAGGGCTTCCACCCTTCCAGCACCACCCCTGGCTAAGGGCGGACCCCGACATCCGCCTACCGGAGGACCACGCGTGCCTCTCCCCACAGCAGGCACAACCCTCCTCACACAAGCCCCTTCCACGTGGGACGGCGGCTTACATTTTCCTCCCTTAAAAGAATCAAACTTAACGTTTGATCTAGCCCACGTTCCTAAAATACAGCCAGACCTACCAGCCCTTTTCCCATTTCAAGGGGGACTCCACTGCCCCATCCTGCTCCTCCACACTCCCCCCACACCTCTCCTGCGAGGGCTGGAGGCATTTCCACCCCCGGGGGCTGGTTGTGTACCGGCAGCACTGGAAACAGGGCAGGAACCACTGTCATTCTCTCCTGCTGCTGCGCATCAGCTGACAGTGAGAGGGAGGCAGGGACTTGCGTGGCTCCTTCCACGAGCTCACCCCAGACATGTCATCCATCCCGGCTTCCACTGCTTTGTCCTTGTCACAGCCTCATGCTAGGAAGACTCGGGAAGAGCCCCAGAGCCTTGCACCAGGAAGACGTGATGGGGAGCTGGGCCAAGGTTATAAGCAAGCGCCCAGCCGCACCCCATTCCTCGGGAATTCCAGAAAGCCCTGCCAGTGGGGCTTCACCCCAGCACAACCACGCCGGGCTCAGCCCATCTCTGTAAATGTTGCAAGGCAACTATTACAGCCCTCGGGGCAAATGCAAAGTGGTGTAGCATCCTCGCTTCCCAACTGGCAAATACCTTCCCGCTGAGGCTCGTACTCCCTCCGGCTGGAAGAGCTCCAGGGCCCTCCAGCTCCAGATGGGTGTGATCGAAGAGGGAGAGGGACTCGGGAGGCTCCATCTCCAGGCTCAAGCCTCTGCTGATCAGGGGGAGCTACTATTCCCTGTGCACTTTCTGCAGCAGGGCTGGGGGAGGAGGTGCAAGCCCCATTCAGAGGATTGCTATGGTTCAGCAGCCTGGTAAGAGTCGTGTTGTATGTGTCTGGTGCAGAGGGTGCAACACGCTGCCCTCAAAGTACATGTGGGGACTGGCTGCAGGCAGAAGCATCTACCCAAGCAGAAACCCTCTTGGTTCTCAGGTCATAAAATGACGAATATCACAATTCCTCCCAAGAAACCTAGAGCTAGAATTCCCAAACTCTAACCCTACTACGCTGTCATAGAGCTGTGCAGTCTTTTAATGTGATTACAGTGCAGAATAACAGCCCTCTGGGATCAGACACTTCCATCTTCACCCTTCCCCAGCGCCAACCATAGCTGATGTTTCACGCTGCGTGGGAGAAAGAGATCTGAGCCACCCACAGAGGAAATACCATCCTCTGCCCAAAACAAACATAACCACTGGGCAGCCCACAGCTCTAACTGCTTCCCTTTGCGGCTTGGGCAAGGGCAAAATGGGCCCATAAGGAGGTGATGTGATGCTTCGCACTCAACCCCTTCCCTGCCACCCACAAGAGGGGCTGCCCGAAAATGAGGAAGGAAGAGAAAGAAATGATGCAAAGGGAGGAAAGTTTTGGTGGAAGGATATTTCCTGCCCCTGAGAACCCCCAAGCTGCAGATCCAACCCATGGTTTTGCCACCTTCGGTAGAGCTGAAGTGGGAACCGAGTGCCATGTGTAAATATTAGGGGCTTTCTGATCCCCTCAATCTGCATGCGATCAGATGATCAAATGTGGCAGCAGAGGTCAAAGGATTTGGGGTCTTGGGGCTCCTTTTCCTCGACCATGGCTTGGGGCGAGGCTTTGATTTTCACATAGGGAAACCGAAGAGGGTTGGAGTGTATGTTCATCAGCCAAATCCACCACCTGGTCCCCACCCTGTGCCCTGCTTCCTCCTGAACAGAGTGTGCAGGAGGACTGCAGGACAAGATGCTTGCGTGACTGCAAGCGCAGCAGAGACACTCATCTTCTGCCTCTTCCCACAGCCCCAGTTAGACACACACCTTACTGAATAACGGTGCCACCTCAGTGTTGGTGCCTCTAGCCACGCTGTCCCCTTCCTTGCCCCTTTCAAAGCCCCCCCGCCCTTTCTCCATCGACCCCTTGGCGACGCCAGGTTGGGTTTCACGCTGTGCCTTATTCTGGAGGTGGCAACTGGGCCTCGGTCCCTGCCTCACACACGCTGCCGCGATGCCAAAATAACCGGAGGGGGCGAGAGGCTCGGCAGAGCCGCCGGCTGGCACCACGCCCCGGGGTGACAGCCGCTGGGTGAAGCCGCCGGCGGGGCAGGAGGCTGAGGGCTCCCGGGGGGGCTCCCCAGCAGCACCCCTGCTCCCACATGAACCAGGGACTGCTTCAGCCCGGTCTCCCCTTCCCCACCAGCCTGGCGCTGACTCCAGCCTGGGACATACACTGGGGTGGGTTTATTTCCACGCGAAGCCTTCCCGGCGGGGCCCGTCCTGAGGGGGGGCAGCCCCCGCCGCGAGGCGGGAAACCGGCCCCAACGGTCGCTCCCCCTCAGGGCCGGGGGCGGCCGGCTCTGCCCGCCATTAGCGCGCCCGCGTCCCTGCGCAGCCCTTCCCTCAGAAAGGGGCACGAAAGCCGCCGCCCGCCCGGGCTCCTCGCCCCCGCCGTGCAGCTCCGCTCCCCCGCTCCGCCCCCGGCCACCCCCGGGCTTCACCCCGCCGCACCTGCGGGGCGAGAAGCGCCGCCGCCGCCGCCGGTCTTCCCCCCCCCCCCCCATCCTCCGGGGCTCGCAGCTCGGCAGCACCGCCCGCTGCCGGCGACGGAAACTCACCTCCAGGCGGGCCAGGGGCAGGGAGAGGATGAACGCGAAGACCACGCCGAAATTCATCCCGACTTCAGGCCCCGCCGGCTGCGGGCACATGGACGGCGAGCCCCGGGAGGGAAGCGCTTCCCGCAGACAGCCCCGCGGCCGCCCGGCCTCAGGCATCGAGGGCACCCCGCGTTCCCATTTCCCCTCCGAGCCGGGCTGCTGGTTGGGAGAGTTGCAGGAGCCCTTGGAAGAGGAGGTGGTGGTGGTGGTGGCGGCGGTGGTGAGGGGAGACAGAAGTAAATCTCGGTGACTCGCCTGCCTCTGCGCTATCTCATAAGCCCGGTGGAAAAAAAATGCAGTCCCTCGAAATTATACGCATCCAGAGTCTGCGTCCCCCTCACCGCAAGGGATGCTTCAGTGTTGCCTTTTGCTAGGTGGTCCACATGCTATTTTTCCTCTTGATTTTCTTCCTTTTAAAAATATATATATGTAAAAGATTTTACATGCAGGTAACAACGACTCAATGTTCTTAGAAAAAGATGCACAAAATAATAGTTAAAAAAAAAAAACTTTTCCAAAGTTTGGTATGAAATCCAAAAAATAAAATCTTCTTCCTTAAGGTGTCCTTTTCTTAAAAATGCTCCTTTTCTTCCTTATGCCCACTTGCTTTTTAGTGAAAAGTTGCTAGCGTACATTGAATTTCTTCCCCTTACATTAGATTGTGGCTTGGGTGCCTTCTCGTTCAAAGTGTTGGCGGTTTGCTTGGACGTGAGGTTTGCTTTGGGTTTGGAGACAGGTGAGAGCAAATGTTTTTGCTCTGGGTTGCGTGTCTGTGTGTGTGCGTGTGCGTGCGCTGAGCCTTGACAAGCCTCAGAGCGGAGCCGCTGCTGCCTCCCGTGCTCTGTTGCAACAAGAAAGGGGGAAAAAAAAAAAAAAGGCAGAAAAGGTAAAATCGAAGGGGAGGCAAGCGAGCCGATGTGTCTTTATTTTAGTCTGCGAACTGCAAGAGAGACTAAACTGGCACTCGGGGCTGCTCCTTTTATAAAGGAGAGGAGATGGGTGGAGCATAACTTGCCATCCTCCTCTTGGCTGGGTATCAAGGCGAAAAATCTAGTGAGGGAGTAGCAGTCCGTTGCTGACAAAATAAAAAGTGTGTTAATTTAAACGATAAATTAATTAAAAATTACTAATGCTGTAATAACCCATATAATGTGGCTTTAATATCACGTGAGGAACGGGGACAGAAATTCCTTCCTCCTCGGCAAGAGATAAGAAGAGAGGAGTTCCCGGCACGGTAGTTTGTTATTTTTTTGGCCCCGGGTTCTCGCTGTTGCAGTCTGGAGCCCATTTCTCTAAGCTGCACTTGCCTTCTTCCCTGCCCTGCTACACCACTACCGCCGGGGAGAGAGACAGCTTTAATATCTTACATCTCTTTGTGTGCAGGGGAAAAAAAAAAAGCCAGAGAAATTTAAACGTTGCTACAAGACAATCTGGTGTTGCTTGTGGCACCAGGAGGTATTTTGCTGCATTATTATCTCCACGATATAATAAACATCTGAAGGGAAATTAAGCAAGCAGATATTTGCTGGGGGGGGAGAGGGATGGGGAGGGGAAGGCTGCTAACAGGTGAGTTCAAGAAAGAGTCATATCCTATTGAAAAAACACCCGTACGCTCGCCCTCTCATGTACGTACGAGTGATCTCCTGGTGCGGAGTTGCACACTCGCAAAAGCACACTCCAGGCACGACCAGGAGGGGTTTCTGCACCATCTTTGTGCAGGCTCGTATCCACCGATACATTCCTGCACCGTCATGCACCGCAGGCACTCGGCAGGCGTTCGCTCTGAATCCCAAGCATCTTCCCTGCTTTTTCTATGCTACGCACACGCTTCTATTCGAGCCGCTCGCATGCACAGCTACGTGCAAATTTTGTCTCATTCACACATCCCTGGGTATCCATGTGTTCTCCTTCACTCTCCCCCTCTCTCTTCCTTTCTCACATACATACACCCACTGGCATACCAGTAGCCTCAGCTCACAGCACCACTCCCTTAGACTATCTAGCTGCCCGCGAGTCTCATGCAGCCAACCTTCTCTAAAACACACGGTCTCGCACCAGCACTCGCGTATACACCATCCAAAGTGTCCGGGTACGAGGAGCAGCTACCAGAACTGAGCAGCAGGCAGCCCACCAAATGCTCTTCTGTAGTAGGCATCTGACAACACCTCCCAGCTTGGCTAGCTACAACCCCGAACCTGACTTTGGTCTCACGGATGTGGGTGTTGGTCAGGAAGCACAGGGACACAAGGAGGACTGGGGGTCCCCCATAGCTTTCTTAAAATAGCATAGCTCCTCTGCTCCTCCCATCAGAGAGACAGGCAACTCAAACACAAAATGAAAGGTCCTATGGTAGGGCAGCGTGTCAAGATGCTCTTGGGTTGCAAGGGATCACTGCACTTCACCCTGACCCAGAGGAAGAGGGGGCAGATTTCCCCACAGGTGGGGAGTTCATCAGAGTCATGCCAGCTCCAAAGCCCGGGCCATCTGAGGTGCATGAGTGCAGAGACAAGGAGTCTCCTGGGAGTCCCTCAAACTGAGTCTGAAGGGGCTTGGTCCCAATTTTGGAGCTCAAGTGGGAGGAAGTGGAAATGCAACGCATACCTTTGCTCGTTTCCACCGCCAGAGACCTTAACAGGACTTTACCTTAGATGCTCCAGCCATGCTAGCCCTGTCCCACCCCAAATTCCTCAGGACGCTCTTAGAATTCCCCTCATTCTCCATCCTGGCCTGCCAGCAGCGTACCAGCCATTTCACGTGATGACAATTTGGCTCCGACCTCCCAGCAGGGTGGAGCTACTACCCCAACATCTACCTGGGCACTGAAACTCCTTCTGAAATCTGTAGGAGGCTCCAAAAAAAGGTTTTAAAAGGGCCTGGGTCCATCTCACCTCTCTCCAGATGGCACCAGCCAAAGGAACGCTGTAGCCCTGGGCTCCTTGGTGGTCAGCAGGGGGAAAGCTGAGGATTTGGGATGGCCAAACCAGCTTCTGGAAATCCTTCTATCTGTGTAGAGGGAGCTGAGGGCAGCTAGGTCCTGAAAGTCCATGACCCCATTACGTGTTTAAAGTTCATAAGGGGTAAATGGAGGCTCAGGTGCCCTTTGAGGATCTCTGCCCTTGAATAACCTGGCGTGGCCCCACCACCTTCATGCCACCTTGTTCAAGCTGTGTAGGGGGTCCCCCACACCGTAGTGGCTGCCTGGCCAGGACAGAACAGCCTGCATGTGGGAGGGTTGATTTAACTCCTCAGCAGGGAGAGAGATCACTGCCGGAGAGGAGAAGGACTCAGCAGTAAGCTAGCAGGGACTGCTACAAATTTCTTGCTCTGCAGCAACAAGAGCTGCTGCAGGGCCTGGTTTTAGGGGGGCTATGTGTGGTGTGTTGGTTTTTTTTTAAATATCCGGCTATATTACATGTGAGCTGGGATAGAAATAGAGTTATTTATTTTCACGTGGATGATGCTGGGCAGTTTTTAGAAGCTCGACATCAGAAACAAAAAGCTAATCACTGTTGAACCTCCAGACGGCAAGGAAGAGGATGTTTGGAATTTGACTGATCATCTACCTATGACTCTGCCTGGAAATAGAGCAAAATGATATTCGAGCTGCTCAGGCGTCAGTCGCTTTTCCTTAGCTTTCCAACCGCTTTCTGCTTTTAAGACGGACAGATTTTTCTCTAGTGAGGTCTTTAGACTCACTAAAGGCTGGGCCAGTCTCATTGGCATTGAGTTCAATAGGGGCACGTGCACTTAAAAGTGCTGTGCCTTGAGCTGGGCGGGTACTCCTTTGATTCTCTTGCTTTTGTGAAATTAGCTTGTCATTTATCCCACAAACCCCTAAATCCCTAGTGGGGACGACTCTATCTTCCCCTCACCTGGCCTGTGGGGTGGGTGTGGAGGCCTGCGGTGCCATCCGTGTCCCAGATGTCCCAGGACAAGAGTTTGAAACCACCATCGCATATGGTGGGAAGATATTTCCAGGCTACGTGAAGCGGCTGGACTGTAAAAATGTCCCGTTAGAGCATCGTGACTTGACAAGGTCCGGTCGCAACTGTGCTAGCTGGCAATGGCCCCGCAGACAAACCGCAACAAAAGCAGAGATTTCGTAAGAGCCTGTAGCAGGGTTTCTTACTAAAACACTTTCACCACCACTACAGCTTTCTAACCTGCGAACAGCTGAACTCATCTCCTCGGTTATTTTCTTATCACTAGGGAGGAGGGCAACACGTGTCCGAGGACAATAGGCAGTTCCTTGCTGCAAGGCTGCTCTCCCCTCATCTCATGTCGGTGGAAAAAACGATCTACTAGCCCCCATCCACAGAGGCATGATGTGAGGGGTGATATCTTCTTTTTTTTTCTTTTTTTACTTTTTTTTAGAGGGGGGAGAGAATTGTGAAACAGCAGGAAGAAAAACAAGGCTTACAATGGAAAGCAAGACTCAGTCTGAACAGCTGAAATGTCTCAGCCTCTCCATGATGAGTCCTATTTTGAAAAACAATCAATGGAAAGAAATTAGGAGGTGTTGACAGCCAACGTGTAGTCAGCCCGCCCACTTAAGGTATCTAACTTAGGTGTTGCTCCCGCTCCGGTCTCTAAGTTCAGGAGAACGATGAGCAATTCCTACGCCTACTCCGTGGGGCTGCCGCAGCCGTCAATGGAGGGGAGCAGCCGTGACACTGAAATGAAGCACCTAGAGTAAGTTTTATGCCTAGTTTACACCAGGAGGCCCATTCTGTGGGCGCATCGGTTTTACGCCATATCGCCCGGTTGTATGAGGTTTATCCCGATCCAAGCGATCAGAACAGAGTCATCGTATGTAGCTTACACCGCTGTTTACACCATTTGCCCCAGAGGCTGCCACCGTGGGAGCTGCCCCAACTTCCTAACAACTGAGTTCAGCGTAACAGAGGAAGAAAGGAGGAAAGGAGAAGAGAGACCAAAGGAAGGAGACAGAGACAGGCAGGGAGCCTGGTGTTTATATTTGGTGCTGGAGAAAGGCAGAGCCTCAGGGTGCCCTGGGCTTGCATAATTCACCTTCTCGCCCCTGGCGCTGGCAGGGAAAATGCTTTCCAAGGATGAGTAAAGCCCTCACAGAGCAACTGGCTCCAGGGGAAAGGGAAGGTGTCACCTGGCGAGCAGGCATTTGATGGGACCTGCCAGGCTTCCTCCAGGAACCCCCCCTCTGCCTGTCTCTCCCCGGCGGAGGGATTGCCCCAGCCCCTCACCACCTCCTTCATCTCACCCATTCCTGGCAGAAACCCGGCAGAGAGGAGAGGATGGGGAAGGGGGACGAGCGGACAGACGCATGCAGAGGGCAGAGCATGGCCCCTGACAATGGCAGAGAGGGAGAGGGCTCGCACCGGCCGCAGCTTGCTGCCCCACGCTTTGGGGTGAAGGAGAAGGCAACGGCATTTCACATCTCTCTGGATGTGCAGCTCGAGCAGGATTCAAAGAGAGAAGGCAAAGCTGGGGGGACTGATTTCCCAGCGCTTTCCCGTGTGCATACACGTTCCTACGCCAGGTGGGGAGGAGGGGATGCAGCCTGCCCTGCTCTCTCTACCATATATTTCTTCCCCCCTCAACCCCCAAGTTTAGGGTAGAAGGGAACAATTTCCTTACTCTGGCAACCATCCATTATGTCTATGGATCTGCTCCCCACCCCATTCCCCCTCTCTTTCCTGTTTTGATGAAAGGAAAAAATGTTCTGCTTTCCTTCTTTATTTTTCCAGACTGGTGAATAGCACTCGAAAGGAATTTCTCTCCCTCCCCCCTTCCCCTCTCCCAGTATAATAAATATATACGTATGTGTGTGTGTGTGAATACACCACACAACGCAGGTCATCTGTTGTTTTTCAAGAGGCATATACTATTTTTGTTTCCAAATTGATTAGGTGGGCAGCGGTCCCCCTTTCCACTGACACCACCCCAAACACCGCTTCCCGTGCCCTCAGCCTCTGCCACTCACCGTCTCCCCATCCTTTGCTTCTGGGTCTGCAGCAAGCGGCGGTGGCAGCAGCGACAAGGAAGCTTGCTGAGCTGGAGTAAAAATAGCCCCAGCAGTTACTCAGCTCAGAACGTAACATGACTCATGATGTGAAATGAAGATGAGGGTCGAAAACCAAAAGCAAGCGGCTCTCCCTCCTCCCCCCCCCCCCCCCCCCCCCCCCCCCCCCCCCCCCCCCCCCCCCCCCCACCTGCTATCGCTGCTCACGTCGCAGAGCAAAACCCACTCTAAATATTGCTTGCTGGGGGTCAGGGCGTCCGCCAAGGCGGAAAGCCCCATGTGCGCTACCCGCGAGAGCTGGTCCTCCCGCCCGCGCCGATTCGGTTGCGCCGACACCAGCGGCGGGCGGATTTGGTGACGCTGCGCCCAACCCTCAGCTCGTTTACCTCCCGTAAGCCGCGGGCCCCGAGCAAAACTGGCATCTTGTTGATACAGCGGGACGAAACACCCTGCGGCACCCTTGTGCCGGCATAGCCAGCAGCTCGTTCGCAACAGCACAAATGCAGCCGGGCACCCTGGTTTGCCTGCACCCGCCATGGCCTGAGCTGGTGACAGGGGACATGAGCGCGTTCATGCCTGTAGCCCACCCTGTGCCCCGTCCCGGTTCCTGGGCAGGGTGCCCCCACGGGGCGTGCGGGAGAGCAGCACCCGTGGCATGGCGGGAGGCAGGCCGTCGCTATCTGCTGGCCTGTGTAATAAAGGAGGGAGTTTAAAAATAGACTTTGAGCTGCGATGCCGGAAAGGCAGTGAGACGTATAGAGCGGGTGTGTATTTATCCTACACGCCCTGTGTCTGATCGCCCCACTGGCATGGGGACTTGCCCCGAAGCAAAGGCGCCGCTCGCCAGTCACGGGTGCTCACCGAAGGGCCCTTGTGCCAGTCCTTACCACCGCCTTGACTGTGGATGGCAGTGGGTATGCAGGGTTGAGGGGAGCCCCGAGCTCTGCCTCGCAGGTACCAGGGCTGCTCAGAGATGCTCACCCACTACCCCATCCCAAGGCCATTTGGAGCAGCAGGACATGCAGCTCTCGCCCACGCCGGACCGACCCGATCTGCGACTCCTCCGCCCCCGTATACCCAGACAAAGTGGCATCTCTCAGGACAAAGCCTTTCAATAGATCTCCTGCCCTCTGCCCTCTCCTGAACAATGAGAAATCAAGGAATATTGTCCGAGCTGAATAAAAAGATCTAAATTTAGAGTGTCTGATGTGTTCTTGGTTTCCTGCCATGACTCCCCTCCTCCTCCCCGGCCTCCCTCTTCATTGCTCGCTAGCCTTGAAGAAACAGAAAGGTTTCTGATGGGGTGAGATCACCACCAAGACCCTGTCTCCCCAGTGATGAAACAGAGGGGAATTCCAAGTTTGACTCTAGTCTCTATTTTTGTAGGGCAGGGAGGAGGAGAGCACACCGTTTTTTGCCTCACCAGCTTAGATGTGCAGAGAGGAGAGGGAAACCTAAGGTCAAGAGAGAGGGAACTTTCTCTCCCACTTCAGTCTCCTTGTGTCCTCGCCCTGACGTGCCCCAAACGCTCTGTCCATGTGTTTCCACCTGCTCATGGCATCCTCACCTCCAGCTCTGCCACGGCAAGTCCTTGGAGCAGCGCTGCCCCTGTCCTGTTCCAGCCCAGAAGTCCTGGCTTGTAGGACCCTCACTGTCCTCCCACTTTCCCCGAGCAGGTCTGGCAAGAAGCAAGCAGCTCAGAAAGAGCAAATAGAGGCAGAAAAAAGCCCAACCCAACTGAAAAAAAGCCAAGAGGGGAGGGAGAGGAGGGGTGTTATCCAGCAATGTACTCCTGACATTTAAACAAGGGACTCCCTTGGGTTCGTGCCTGATAAGGCTGGGTGTCAGGGGAATCTATTCATTTGTTTTCCTCTTTAAACAAAAAGGCCTTCCCATAACCACAGTGAGGAGGGAGCCAACACCTCTTGATGAACAGACTTGTCTTAAGTGCACACGCGGGAAGCCTTTCTGTCTTGCTCCTAGAGAGGAAAAAAAGCCTAGACTGTGAGTATTGACCGCACCGCTCAGTGTCAGTGGAAAGGGGAGCATGGGTCAGCAGTATTTTCTGCATGAGGATGGACACCAGGAGCTAACTTGAGCTTGCCAGCACATCTGTGGGGTGTCTGGAGGTGCAGAGGTCCTTTCTGATAGCAGGATCCAGGCAGATGGGCTGGGGGACTGCCTCAAAAGCAAGGAAAACTCCTCCTGCCCTCCCTCGGCTTTGAACAGTGTCTCCCAAGAGCCTCTTCCAACCCTCCCCGGCTTGGTGGCTGAGTTGGCGAGCAGGTGGAGCAGGGCTTTGAGGCCAGCCAGGCTCTCCCACGCTTTGCTCTCTTTCCCTGGCTGTGTAATCTGGCGGGGGGGGGATTATGAGTCTTTTTTATTGTTAATTTCCCTTTTGCCAAGAGTTTGGGGGCAGGCTCTTCGGAATGATGCTCGTGTGTGCCAAGGACAGCACACCAAGCGTGCCAGAGCCGTCAGTGGGACAGGAGGGGGGAAGGAACAGCACTAGGTGCTCACAGGGAGGGGGAGAGCCGCCATAGCCCTGGCCATTGTGTGAGCAGGCAGAGAAACTGAGCGGGGCTGGACCTGCTGGGGCAGAGGGGAATGCCCCCCTTCCTTCCCTCTCAGCCAGGGTGAATGGCACGTGAGGCTCAAGAAGCAAAAGGGAGAGCCAGGAGCCATTTGTTGGTGGAGAGCAAGTTTAATGCCCGTTCCCAGCTCAGAGGGGTTGGCAGCGCCGGAGACTGGGGAATGGAAAAGTTCAGGCCTCCCGTTCCACGTGCAGCCGCTGCCAGAAAGCATCAGGCTAATGGATGCAGCAGGGTGGGAAGGGAAAAACCAGCATCAAGGCCACTGGAGATGAGGCCTCCTACCATGGTCTGGCTTGTCACCAGTGTGAGGGAGCAGCAAGAACAGGGCTGCTCTACAAGAGAGGACAAGCCAGGAGCCGGGAGTGACCCCAGCCCAGGTGGTGACCCTGCTGAGCCAGGTACAGTCCCTCAGTACCTGAGCAGAGACAGAGACGGGACTGGAGATGAAGCGACCTACAAAGTGGGTCTAGAGTCTGTCTAGGAAAATCCGTCAGTAAGCCAGGACAGCAGGAGACAGGACCAGGCATGGGCACACCTACAGCATAGCTGGGGTTAAATGGAGCTCCTGGGCCATGAGGATGTCTGGGTGCAAGTCCCAGGAGAGGCTGGCCAGGACAGATAAGGCCCAGTAATGCATTCAGGGTCCTGACAACCATCAAGGTATGTTCTCACACCTTGTGGAGGTCTGGGCTCGATGGATGGCTCCTTGTGAAATGCCCTGGCTGCTGTTGGTCGGGTGACATGCAGCTGGGGCAGGGACATGGAGCTGGGTCAGGATGGTGGCACAGAACCAGGGCAGGGTTACAGTGTGGGGACAGGGGACTTGGAGTCAGGTTAGGATCATAACTTGGAAGCAGGGCAGGGACAGGAATCTGCTTCAGAGACAGAGAGATGAAAAAGGGGTCCCAGAGGCAGGCAGGCATCGGGAGGGGTGCCACACCCCCACTGTGGAGAGGCCAGGTAGTGGTAGGTGGCATGGGAGAGCCAGCACTGAGGAGCCACAGGGACAGAAAAAGGGATGCAGTAGTGCCCTAGGGTTGCTGGGGAAGCAGTGGGGTGCAAGGTCCGTGGCCTTCACCTGAGGAGGAGGCGTGGGTCCAGGTCCTGCACAGCCCGAGGACCAGGTTCTGTCATGTGCAGCGCAGAACTGGAGAGACCTCAGCTCAGGGCCGGCAAGGAGCAGGAGCGGGGCTGCCCCACACAGGGGACCAGCCCAGAGCCAAGCACAACCCCAACACGGTCCCACAGGCGATCAGCAGGTGACAACAGGGACAGATTCCAGTCACAGCCCTAGACAAGGGAAGGTCCGGTCAGGAGCAGCAGGAGACAGGGCTGGAGACAAGGCTGCAGCGTAGGTCCAAGGTGCATCCTGGAGACAAAGCTACCACCAGCTAAGGTGTGGAGTCCATCTGGGACAACCAGTCAGGAAACCAGGACAGCCGGGGACAAGGCCAGGCACAGATACACCTACGACATAGCTCAGGCCAGAAGAAGGTACGTGGACCTGAGCTTAAATGGAGCCCATGGGCAGAGGCGTGGTGGTCCCAGGTGAGCCTGGTTGGGGCCATTAAGCCCCACCGATGCGCTCAGGGCACTGCCAAGCATTAGCCATCCCCATGGCAGGACATTCCCAGCTCTTCAGGGCGTGGGGCCTGTAAATCTGTCCCTGGTGAGGCTCACCATCCGGGCAGGATGTTGATTACCTAAACCAGCCAGAGGGAAAAGCAGCTTCAAAGCCAAGACACACCTGAGTAACACGTAGTCAAGCTGAACTATCCTTGCCTGGCCTCATCTTTCTTTTGCTCACTCTCCCTTTCCCTCTGGAATGACAACGCAAGATACTGCCTCCATCTCTGAAATCTATGCCAAGAAACTTTTATTTTTAAATTCACAAACAATGACCTAGCAGCTGCTCCAAGGCTTTTTTTTTCCTTGCTAACAGAGTGGAAATCATATATATATTTAATTAGCTCATCGGAGCTAAATTTCCCTTCCCACCATTCTTCATTAAAGGCAGATGTAAAATGACCCCCGACTCCAATCTCTATTGAAGGGGGTGTGACCCCTCTCCATCTAACAGAAGTTTCCAGAAAGCCAGTTTCTCCCATCCTGCCTCTTTGCTTTGTCCAATTGTTGGTAGAGGGAGCCAAGAGTTTAAAATGCCATTTTGGCTGCCTCTCCATTATCTTGGGCAGAGGGAGGGTTGAGATACCTCAGAGAATGGAAAAATCCCGATGAAAGAGGGGAGTGTGGTACAGATATACCCTCATGTCTTGCAGGCCCTTGGACCCAGCTGGGATCCAAGGATGCTTTCTTGTTGTTAAAAAAAAACCCACTATTTTTTTTTTTAAATATCAGCCGTCTCAAGTTCTTGCTGGACTTGAAGTCAAGCCCAGCCTGCAGGTCTTTACCTTCGGCACCCAAAGACTAGCCCTTCCCCATGCATTGGCCATGTGCCACTCCAGGGCAACTCTCCTGACCTCACGCAGAGCAAATGGGGCTCGGGAGCTCCCCGCAGCCTTGTGCTGCCTGGATGGGGCTGCCGGCACCACTCATGCACACCGCGCTGCGGGCAGTGCTGCCAGCACTGGCAGAGGACTGTCATCACCGCATTAGGATTGTTTAGCACAGTGCGTGCATTCATCGGCCTGAAGCACAGCAAGGGGATACAGTCTCCTGTTCACACCTCTGATGAAAATTTGATTAAAACATGCAAAACATTTTGTTTTCTTCGTGTTCCCCCTGAAGGGATTCCCTGAAAGCATTACTTTTCTTCTCCTGTCCCCTTTTTTGAGGAAAGGTGCTGGGCTGACTGCCCTGGTCCCTAAGGTCCAGAAGTGATGAAGGAGCACGCACCCCCTTTTTTCCCCCCCCGCCAACCTGCCAAGATATTTGTGTGGGCAGCAGGAGACAGAGTTCATCGCACGCACGTCCTGTACAACCACCACTCCCCGGTTTGAGAAGGGGCCTGTGCTCCAAGGTGTACAAGACCTCATCCTTTCCACTGAAGAAGCCAACCAGGGGTACTTGAAACATGGATTTTGGTACCTTTGCCACATGTCAATCTTTCTGCCATCCTTCTTCTCATTCTCCCCCCCCCCCAATTATTTATGGCCTGGATCTGGACTTGTCTTAACTAAGCAGAAAATAACAGCATGCTTCTGGCATGCTTGTTTGCCACAGCGACTTGGACTTGACTCCAAGCCATCGATCTAGGTGGTTGGCTCTTGCTTTGAGAGGTGTCCTACAGGATTTTGGGATCAATGGTCACTGGATGCATATGCTGTGAGTTAGACCCCTCCGGATGCCCCAGCCTCCCAAGTCAACCTGCTTGGCATAGGTCCAAGACAGGACAAGCCAGACGGGCTGGTTTGGACCTGGCAGTTGTTGGCAAGTCTGGGCTTCTGTGCATCGCCCCAACCCCATGCCGGGTATGCCTCAAAGTTTGGGAGTTGTTTGATTACTGCCTTAATCTCCTCCAATGTCTGAGCCACAATAGAAGGTCAAGTCAGACGTAAAGGCCAGCTCCTGCTGCTGCTCCGGAGTGACTGCGAATAGGTCAGACTTATCTCGAGAAAACACAGCTCCAGGAATGGCGCGGCCCCTCTTGTCAACCTGTCTGGCCTCTCTTTCTCCTTCCCCCCCCGGCTTGCTCCCAGTGGGAGCCTCTGCGGGACTGCCAGGGCCACGGGAATCTCAGCAATGCTGGCTGCACAAAGCCCTCTCCGGTGACAATAGCTCCTTCCTTCCTTCCCCCATTCCTCCTTCCACCTCTCGAGCTCTCACATGTTCCCAGAGCTGCTCCCAGGGCCTTCCAGAAGGTCCTGAGCAAAAACCCCCTCCCGCCCTCCTCCCCCAGCCCAGCTGGACCCCACCATGCAGGGCAGCCGAGCGGGTGCTTTTGGGGAGGAGGAGGGGTGTCCCTGTGATGCAGCTCTGCTTGGGAACAGACGTATTTACATCTCTGTCTGTGACTGAGGGTGTGGTTTCAAAATTGGCGTGAGTGGCGTGGAAAAAAGCTTCTGGAGAAAGCGGTTCTCCTGCCTTCTCCCCTCTCCCTCCAGCTGTGCATTCCCTCTTTTTTTTCCTGGTTTGTTCGCTTTGCTGGGATCGTTTTCAGCCGGATCAGCTCCAGCTTGCCACCGTGCCACCTGCTCGCTCATGCTGATGTGGGAAGCTGGAGAAGGCATGGCCAGGATGGAGGCACCAGCCCTTTTGCTGGCAGCAAAAGCTTAGACCAGCAGAAACCAATCCTGAAACCACCCACTCCCAATCCCTCTCTCTTCCTGCTGGGGAGTATCCCTACAGCTATGTGGGATGTATGTATCTATGGCTCTGCCTCCACACAAAGGATGCTCCACACATCTCCAGAAGGCCACATAAGTGTGTGCAGGGAGATTTTTGCCATATAATTTCTTGCATGGGAATGGATGCCGTGCAAATGGCCCAGAGGTTCTCTATGGACTCACCTGTGTCCCCATATCCATGCCTGTGAGATCATCCGTGTTTCTTATGTGAGGTGGCCGTGCACCATGGCACAGCTTTGCCTTTTCCTTGCCCACATAGAGTTTGATGAGCCTGGAGCTGGGAGCCAAACATACACGAGCCGCTCCATTCTTCTGGGCCTCGGCTGAGGGAAGCGAGGCTGTAAGAAGCAGCAGGGTTCTGACAGACCCACTGTCTTCTCCCCCTCCTCCTCAGCCTGTTTCCTGACACAATTCCTATATAGGACAAGTTTCTGTTGCAATCAACTGTTAGGTTAATGAAACCCTGAATTAACCCCCCTTTTCTCCCCCCTCTCCAGGGAAACTGTCCCAGCGGGCAGAGCAAATCTCAGGTATCTGTTCTCTGCTCCGAGGGAGGCACATTCCCAAGGACATGTGTGGGAACTCGGGCTGGAGTGGCCTGCCGGGAGAGGGCTGGTTGATACAGACCTTTAAACCCTGCTGCACATGTGTGCACAGGGACACTCACCACCCTCACCGAGGATGGTAGGAAGAGGAGGAGGGAGAGGTGGGATTGTGTAACTGGGATTTCTCTTACCCAACAGACAGCTACCCCCCAGGGCACCAGCAGATAACGGGGTAGTGGCTGGTAAAGGCATGAGAGCTTTCAGGCATTACCTGGCAAGGTGTTTGCTGGCCCCAGACAGGCTGGTTCGTCGGTGGTCTGGAGGGCGACCTGGCTGTGTGGCTCAGAAGAAATCATTGAATTTGGAGAGAGGCTGCTCCCCTCCTTTGGGAGCTTTTCTACCCAGGAACAGAGCTAGTGCAGGGCCACTCTGACTGCCGTCTTAGCCAGGGGTGGTGAGCACCTTTTAAAATCTGCTGATGCTGGACTAATCAGTGTATTTTTCTAATGTGGTGCCTTTCCTCATTCAAGGTTTGCCCTGAGGTTCCTGCCTGACTCTACATGTTTCCAGAGACATTTTTTGCCTTTAGCACTGATGGAAATTGCCAATCTAAAGACTTCAGTATATTAATACTGTGTATTTGTTTTCATGCCTCCTCTTCTGGATTGAGGGGTTGCAGCTTAGCTCATGGTGGGGCTAGAAGAGTCTTTCCCTCTGCCTTTTATGTTCAAGCTGGCACACTAAAGGAGCGGGCTTCCCCCTCATTTGCAGCTTTACTGCATCCCAGATCTGGAGTGATGCTGGCCTCCTTCTGCTGAGGGACTGGGCTCGTCAGGAGCTGGCAGCAGCGGGGTGTTCTCTGGTCCTGCTCTCGCTCCGGGCAGGGATGCAGCAATGGGCTCTGAATCATAAAGACCTGTGATTTTTGCCGAGAGGTGGTGCTGGGTAGAAATGCCAAACTCGGACTGATGTTTCTGTAAAAATGCGGGCAAGCTGGAAGGGTCTGGGGGGAGGGAGCGTGAGTTGTACAGAACAGATCCTTTAGTCCTGTCTGGCACTAGCAATAATAGCAACAATAGTAATATTCATCATCATCACAGCATTCAGATATCAATTTCCATCTTGCAATTTCTGTGTGTGCACTGACTCATTTATTTTCCCTGGTGAGACAGGGAGGAATTGTTAGCCCATGGCAGATGTGGGGAAGCAGACATCCCAAGTCCTGCGGAGAGGGCCAGTAGTGGGGTTTAGTCGATAAATCGGTCCTTGCCTTCTAGTTCCATGTCCACAAGACTCTGCGTGGTAAGTGTCTCCTAAAAGACGACTACCCTGTCATGGTACCCCAGCCACAAAGGACTCGGTGAATCAAAGTAACCGTCTCTCCGAAAATATTTGAGATTATTTTTTCCCTAGCAAAGCTGTTATGGTGTGTGGGCACATGGGAAGGTATTTACCACCACTGTAAGCTCCTGAAGTCATGTTATGGGCTTTAATTTTCAGTGCAGAGGCTCTGGCACCTCGCAGTGGGACTAAATCGGCTAAGAAGCGTATCTAACCACGGAGCCATCCGTGTGACGCATGAGCCACCGAGTGCAAAGAAAGGCAGGCTCGTGGCTGAAGCCTTTTTCCCAGGCCAGCCTCCCCCGCTCCCAGCTGTGCTGGGCAGGACCCTCTTTGCAGCGGTGGGACCGTTGCGTCTGCAGCTCCGTGTCATCGCTGGCTATGCCTGCCCAGATTCAATAGCAGCCATTGTCCCGGGGAAAGGTCACCCAAGCCAGGCATGCAGACGGCAGCGAGCGTGGAGGCTGCTGCTGGAACAACTGAGCACGGGGAAGGGAAGCGGGGGCAGAGGGCAGAGGGGACCGAGGGGATGGAAGGGGCAAGGACGTTGGAGGAGGTCTGGGTTGCCTCCTGCTTGGGGGAGGTTTTGGGTCCGTATGTAGTGGGGAACCGGCCAGTTTCCAAAGGGTTAAGCTTGCGTTTGTGTGGGCAGGACATGGACCCTTGTTGGGAAACGTCTAACAGCAGAAAGCTCAAGGCTTTCCTAGGCAATCTGCTTTTCCCATAACTGGCTGCGCTTTTCTTTTCTTCCCGTCTTGAACACAGCACTTGCAGGGCTTTAATGGCTTTAGCACCACACCTACAACCGACATCACCTAGTCTCCTCTTACACATCCCAGTCCCCAGACAAGTGCTGTGATTTAGTGTGTCTGACCTTGTGCTGTGCGACATAACGAAGGAATGTCCTCTGCACAGGGTCCCATCGCCTTTATCATCCCGACGAGGTGCTGCGTTCGCCGTGCCAGGGATTTTTACGCCTGTTCAGCGAGACCTTTGCTCCCCAGCCTGTTAGCATTGGGTCATTTTGTGCTTCTTATTGAAGCTTCACAAAGAAGCAGGGCTGGAGCCATTCTGGCAGTCGTTTCCTTTCCCCTCATCCCCTCTCTCTGGAAAACACACTGGAATTTCAGTAACAAATATTCCTCCAATTTCACGATCAGATGTCTGGGTCGTGAGTCCCACCCTGGTTTCTGTAGCACGTCTTCTACCAAGCCAGGGTGGGTGTCTGCCTCCACCAATTCCTGCCTGTGAGGATATCCATGAAACCACTCACAAAGTCAAAGCAATTGCTAGCATTTTTTCCTAATCTATTCATAGTTCTGTAGGGCTTTAGTCAATGCTCTGGAAGCATATGCCATTGGGTGATCATCTTGCATTTGAACAGCTGCTAATCTCTGCAAATTTGCATTCACCGGGGTTTTTAGCCTCCTTGTTAATCTCAGGGCATTTGGTTGTGGGGTTTCTATAACAAGTATTTTTTAATTTTCGAAAGCAGTTCTCATTATCGGAGGGATCACCCTGGGACAATCATTCTCCAGGGAGAATAGAATGGAGATAAATTAGAGATGCATTTAATTTTAATTCATTTAACATGCCCAGGATGAGCTGGAGGGTGGGCAGGGCGGCAGGGGAGAAAGAAAAGTGAGAGCAGTTTGCCCCCGGGTACCTGTTGAGAGAGGCCTTGCTCATTACGTTATGAGACATCCTCATTTAGGAAAGATCACAGACCTGGGTTTTGCCCCAGACCCTGTGGAACCTTGCTGTGCCCGTGGATATGTCTGCAAATCTCCAGGAGGCTCCTCCATTTTGGGATCCTTCTTCCCAAACTATTGCCTCCCAGCCTTCTCCCTGTCCTTCCTCTGTAAGCCAGGGGACTAAGAGGGGGAAGGCAGAGCTACTTTTCCAAACTCTTCCTGCAAAAGGAGGTCCACCAAAACACGCTGCCAGCAGGAGACCCCGGGAGAGCAGACTGTGCAGTGCTGCTTGTACCGAGCTGGTAAAGCCTCCAGAGCCCGACTTCCCCTGGCTGAACCTGCTTGAACCTGCCCTTGCGTTCTGCCAGGCTTCTTTACGTTGGCACCAGCTCCTCTTCAACGAAAAAATAAGGGGACTTTCCCAGGCATCCTACTTCAGCGGTACCAAAATGAGACAGCTCTGAGAACGGACTGGTCTCAGCTACAAAAATCCTCTGCCTTCGCCGGGCTTGACTCTGCAGGGAGCTTTGGTGGCTGTTCTTATTTGGGTCAGAGTTCCTCTTTTTGGCTGATTTCTTCTTCAGACTCCAGTTACGATTTCTGGTCAATGTTATTCCAAATCAGCATGTCAGCCGCAGGCATTTCTAAGTTCTCAAGACCTTCAGAGACATGCTGCTGTGAGAGACCTCAGTTACCGAGAGAAGGGTCCTTGCAACCTCCAACATGAGAAAAGAGAGTGGAAATATTTGCACTTTCTTTGACTTTGGCTCTACAAGGATTTTGTCCCCCATCCCTGTGCTGAACAGACCCTTTTATTTTGATTGCCTTATGACCACTTCTTCAGAGGTTTGTCTGTGCTACCTAAAATTCCCAAAGTGCTATCAGAAAAGGACTGAGCAGCAAAATTAAGTATTTTCTTTAATATATCCATAATCCTGGGATCCTGTTGCCAAAACGGAGTTGTTCAGAGCCATTTGAGATGTCTTGGGGTATCTGAGACGAAGGGGGCTGGCAGAGCTGCCATGGGACTTACTGGAGACCAACGCCCGTCTGGAGTAGCAGCTGGAGGCCAGGCAGGATACGCTGCTGCATCTAAAATGAAACTGGATACCAATATTTGGGGAACTGCATCAAACCACAGCTGAGTGAGTTGCGAGTGCATCCCCAACTTGAGCGAAACAACCTCAGGATGAATAAAAATACAAGAGCTGAATAAACGCGGCACTACCAAGCCTTGCAAGCACCCTGTCTTCTCTGCCAAATCAAATCCGGTTCTTGCACTAACACTGAATCGAGCTGCTTGTCAGTTCTGCAACAAAATAATTTCATCCCCGCTCAAGCTGGCCATCTGTTCACTCTTTGGATTCACATGATTTTATGCCGTAGCTCTGTAACCTGATGATCAATAGCTTCACCACTTCTGGCAGCTGGCATGCTGCATAAAATCTTTCCCAAGTGCTCTTCTTACATGGATGGGTGGAAGGAGCCTTGAGATTTCAATATAGTGTTGACCAGCAGTTTCTTCCTGCTGTTGCCAGAATGGAGCACGGGTCTCCGCCATCTCTGCCTCTCCCACATGTGGTGGTATGGACTGTTTCAGCCCTTCTGCCTGCCCTTGAGGACCTCGCTGCTTTAGGGGCATCTAACCACCTGTGGCTGCCTCCTCCCATCCTCAGCCAGCAAGCTCAACCCTCTCTGCTTCTGTCAGAGATTTAATTGACTTTGGTCACTGTGTAAGCGTGCTGCGACTCACTGCAGGGCTGATAAGAGCCTGAGTTTTATTTCTTGGCCTCAATTACATGACACTGATGAAGGTTGCGGTGAGTTATATCACCATCACGTGGCTGGGGCCACCATGCAATGCCCGTGCTGGCTACCCAGCTGAGCGTGTGCTGGGACTGGCACGAAACCGTGGTACCCCCAAAGCAAAGCAAATGGCTCTCTATTCCCTGGGGGATCGCCGGTGTGTTTGATGAGGGGTGCGAAACCCAAAGGCACTGTGGTGGGCGCTCAGGTGAGGACGGAGATGCAGGCATGGCGGGGAGCATGTGCTTAGGGGTGCCTGGTGAGCTGCGGGGCAGGGAGCGCTGTGGCCCGGAGCCCCCATCACATCCCCATGCGGCCGGGGGTAGGGGAGGAGAGGCCCCCTGAGGAACAACAGAGCATTGAGCTGCTGTATCTCTCCGGAGCGAGGGAAGCGGAAAGGCGATAAGAGCCCTCTCAGATGAGGAATTCCTTCTCACTTTCCCCTTTCTGTTTGCCTTTCATCAGAGATAAGGCGAGTCTCGGGCAGCTTACCGGGACGCTGAGCTGCCAGCACGAGAAGGGTCAGCCACAGCCACCCTTCCATCTGCCCCCCCACGCATGCGCCCACGCCTGCCACCCTCTCTAGTGGGCTCCCATGGGAGCAGCCCGACCACGGCCTCCTCTCCTTCCCCCCCTGTCTGACCCATGTCCTCAGGTCCCCTTGCATGACGCCCCATCGATTACTATCAGGAGCTGTAACCTGAGGAGCGATTCGGAAAAGAGGAGTGAGATTATGGGCAGTAAAGCCAAGGCTGATAAAGATGGCAGAATATTTGGGTAGCATTTCACTGCGGCACTACCTACCTGGGAGGCAGCGAGGAGCATCTGAACGCCTGCCCCGCACTGTCTCCAGCCTGGGCTGTGCACACTGTTGGGAGAGTCAGTGCCTCCTGGCTCTCAATGTCCTTGAGCCCTCCAGCTGCATCGCATGGTGGTGGTCTTTCCAGCTACCACCCAGCAGAGGCTTCTGCAAGCTTTGCCTAGCGAGGCCATGTTCTTAATTCTCAGAGGCCCTGAGTCCATCTCCTGCCTCCACAGATGTGGTGGATTTGAAACGAGGAGAGCCCTGGGAAGAAAGGCCCAGAGGAGCAGTCCTACAAAACCACGAGTTCCTTCTGTAACTACCTGAACCATCTCCAGAAGAAGAGGCTGATTTCCAGCTGCCTTTTCTAAATCCAGGGACAACCACTCTGACTGCTTAGTCCAATCCCCTTTTCCCCTGCCCTGCATGACACAGTCCAGAAGATCTTGCTTGCCAAGCCTTTTCCCCAGCCCATGTTATTGTGGCTGTGATGCCTCCAGTGACCGATCCTAGCGGTGTGGCACAGTGAGGTACAAGCACGTTATGGGCTCAGTGGGAGCTCTCTGGGAGATGGGAAGACAGAAAAGTTGCAAGCAGTCGGACCCAGTGAGGCTCAGCCTGTTGCCAGTTTTCTCAAGAGAGGCTCAGCAGCACAGCGCTCGGGAATCCCAGAGCATGACTGGGCTTGCTGGTTGCCTCCTCAGCAGATGTGACTGACGAACAGTTTGGCTGGAGATTTGGGCTGTGGTGGTGCCCCAGCTCCACACCTTCCTGCCTACGCCCCCTTGCCAACAGCGAGGAGATTGGGCATTTGCTCTGGCAGTTCAAGAGGACCCTTCAAGGTGGGTGCCAGCTCTTCAAGGTGGGCACAGACATGCAGGCCAGGGTCTACCCATTGGTGTGAAGAAGCAAATGAGAGAAAAAACAAGGAGAAAAGGCTGGGTGATGGAGCAAGAAGGCCAAAGCATGGAGCTGGTGTTTTATCCTTCGCCTGGGCACAAACCGTTGGAGCAGGAGAGGGATCCTTGCTCTGTCCAGAGGATGCTCCAGGAATGTCCCTTTGGTGCTGGAAAAGACCGCAGCTGGAATTCAGTCCTTTTAGGAAGGGACTCTTGAGCACAGCTTCCTGTGAGATGACTCAGAGATTTCTCTGTCCCCTGGGGTCACCAGTCCATGTCACTCCAATGATGGGTAATGCCCAGTCCCCTGTGGTGCTGCAGCTGGGACACGCATGCCGGGATGCCCAGGGATGGGCTGCTGGTCCCTCAGCCATCCCGGCCTCTGATTCATTCCTGCTGTTTGTTGCCGGTCCTTGCCAAAGGGAAGGCTGAGGAGAGCACGGGAAGAGGTGGTGACTCATCCTCAAAGCCCAGGTGGCTGTCCTAGCCGAGGGACACCTGAGGGCTTCCGGCGTGGCAGGAAAGCAGTAGGAAAGGCAAACATTCCCAGAGGAGCCATGCGGAATAACCACAGGAGAACAAGGGTTTCCCTGCTGCATTGTGTGCCTCCGCATCTGGGAATCTCATCAAGCCCACGCGGCAGAGTGAGCTCATAGCCAGGGTGGGAAGGCAAACCCACAGGCTTTGTCCGGCCTGAAGTCCCCTCCAGCCATTGCTTTGGCTCCCTGTTGTGCTGCCGACGCTGGTAGCTGTGTTACTACATGGCATCGCCCCAGCCCACTCGTGGCGGGACAAGGAGGTAGGATGGTCCTCAGCAAGTATGCTCTTGAAGGTACAGGCATACCTTCAATGGCATCAGAGTCACCTCCCTGCCACAGCACACCCCTGTGCCAACACCTGCAGAGACCAAATGCTTAGGGGAAAGGGGGGAGACAGACCACTTGGGCAAGCAGCAAGACGGGAGGAGGGAGAAGAAGGTATGAATGAGGCTAGTGGAGATGGTGGTGCAGACGAGGGAAGCTGGAGCCAGCCAGGGAAAGCTTGGGGCTGGGTTTTGGATAAGTAGGTGAGATGGAGGTGGAACCGCTGCTAATGAATACTGTATGCGACCTGGCAATTGAGATAGATTGTACAGCAAGATTAGAGGTCATGGAAAGTGTATTACAAGCCCTGCATTGCTTTTATTCACTGGAGACTGTTGGAAAAACAAGCAGGAAGGCAGCACAATGGGTCCCCCAGCTACAGACATCTCAGCACACATTTGAAAGACAATGGAGAAAACGATTAACTCCAAGAGTCCTCTATCCTGTCTCCAGTAAGATGCATGCCTTGTTTTGCCTGGCTAGGAACTAGGGATCAAACGGACAATGCCAATTAAAAAAAAAATCTCTTAGAAATTTCTTCAGGGGAAAACGGGGGTGGGGAGAGGGGAAGAATGACGGCAGCCGCCGGGTTTAAGCGCAGCCTGAGTAAGCTGGGCCTTCAGCAGACGTTGACTTGCAAGGGAAAGCAGGTTTGCACACAGCCTGGCCTGTTGCTGTGGGATCCCTTGATCCTAGATAAGGGGTGCTTTGTTCTGAGGATGTGGTCTGGCTACTGGTTCCCACAACCCCCAGGTGCTGATGACCAGCCAGGCCTGCAGAGGTGTCCCACCTGGCCACTGAGAGCTGCAATCCACAACTTCATCTGCAAACACCACATCTCCATCCCAGGAGAGGGGAGGGCTAGAAATGAAGCTAGCACCTTCCCTGCACGAGGTGACCTGAGTCCTTCAGCAGTGACTTGTCTACAAGACAGAGGCAGTCCGAGAAGCGTGGGCACAGCCCCTCAGGACTTCTGATCCCCACGCTGGCAGGGCTTCCCTGTACCTCCCTGGGAAAGCACTGCTGGGATTCATAGCTGACTTGAGCAATGGCAAACTCCCGCTCAGACGGGCAGTGGAATTGGACAGGCTAATGTGCTTGTAAGGTCCCTCAAAGACAAGAAAGGCCTGGCGTGATGTTCAGGCTGGCCTCTTGCATCTCCTGCTGCTGCAACACCGGCCTCTTTGCTCTTCCAAACCTTCCAAAGCCCTTCGCATTATCCCCATGGCCTCTCCCGCGTCAGCAATCTTGCCCATCTGCCACTACGCCGCTCCCCGAGTTAGTCCTGACCCACGTGTATCCTGTTTGCTTGGGCAGAGGAAGGCCAGGAGAAATGGCGGAGGTGGGAAGAGGTGTGGGGCAACCCCTCCTGGGAACACCTGCTGCAAGCAACCCCCTCACTCTCCATGGAGCCCCGGGAAGGTACTGTCACATCTTGGCTCTGGAGGAGAGGGGATATCCTTAACATCACTTCTTAAGGTATTTTGGCCGAGCATCCGGTCCCCTCTTCCTCTCCTGAGTTCCTGTCCTCTGCAATGAGCAGTGACCTCAGCTTGCTCAACGGGTTGTTGAATTTAGAGATATGAGACCTCCCCATGGTCCCTTCTGGGCCAGTAGGCTACTTGGTTCATTTCCTAAGTCTAGAAATAACCTGTTATTTCAGAAGATCCTTCCCAGTCTTGAAATTAGCCTCCTTGAGGGTGCTGTTTGCTGCTTTGACTCATATACCCCCTTCCTCCTCCTGCCCCAGCCTGGAAGGGTCTCAGCCCCTAATTTAACCACGGGTTGATGGGGTGCTATGAGGTAGCAAAGAACTGGGGAGTCTCCAGTTGAACAGGTCCTCCCTGGAGGAAAACAAAGCTTTACACAGGGTGGGGAGGTTTTGCCATTCCCTACCTTCTCAGCTCTCCCTGGTGTGCCTCAGCAATCCATTTCCATTGCCCTCTATCCCTCCAGCTTGCTTTTGGAGGCACCTCTGTCCCTGGAGGTACTCTGAGCATCTACTCCCTTCCCAGCACGGTCCCTGAAAGAGGAGCCTTCCCTGATCCAAAAACGTCCCTGCTCTAACCTCCATTCAGCACACATCATTGCTGATCTCCCCTTCCTCTGCATGCCCTTCCATGTTTCCCTTCCCAGCCCTGCTCCTGGACACGTGTGACAGCCCCCAGGTCTGCTCTGCAGCAGAATGTGCCTCCATCCCTGGCTCTGAGATACACCAGCCCCTGGCTGTATCCTACTCCCCAGCAGCATCTTAGCTTCATGATTCCCAGCCCTCCTGTCCTCGGCAGTCTCGCCGTGCTCCGCCACCTCCCCCAGGAAATGCTGTTCAATATGAAGGCAGCAGTGCTGGATCCTGCTTCCAGATCGGCATTTATCTCAGGCCGGGCTCCTTCCCTCGGTATCCAGCACACATCCTTAAACCTTTTGTATTTGCATAAACATCTTTGCGTAGATCTTCTGAAGGGCCAGGCAAGAGAGGAAGCAATAGTCTACAAAGAGCATGAAACTTTTGCGTCATGGTCTTATCCAGTCGTTCTTCACAGATGCTGACAAGTCCTGCTATGTGACACTGCATGAGGCAGGGGCTGCACAGGGAGCAAATCGAGATATGTAGGGTCTGAATGTGCTATGAAAGGCCAACGTGTGTCAGTGATTGACGCAGAGCCCCAATTTCCTCCTTCCTGAGCCTCCAGTTCCAAGCTGGGTCCCACAGAGCATCCCACAAGCCACCCCACACCTGCAGCATCCTCCCCGTAACTGGAAGCCCACGAACCACCCCACCCACCACGGCTTTCCCTGCCGGGCAGAGCTGGGCTCTTGGATCCACGTATGAGGAGTGAACACAGTCCATATCCAGGGGGAAGAGCAGGTGCAGATAAATTTGGAGCGTAAGGAGGTGGAAGAGGACTCACAGCCTGGTGGAAACCAGCTGCTGGTGCTGGGGTGGCTTAGAGGACAGCTTAGAGCAGCAGCAGCATGGCAAAGGGCAGGGTTGCAGGAGCTGAGGGGAGGCTCGAATGGGGAAAGGGGGGTGAAGCCAGTGAAGAGCATCTGGAGATGTGAGATCAGGTAATTCCTCATATAGCAGTTCCTGTGCCGCTCTGGGAACAGACAAACAAGGCCTTCCTTCCTCCCAGCTTCCTCCTCCTCGCCAGCTCTCCTTTTTGGGAGAGGCGGCCAGCTGGACCACTCCTCCCGCATCGCTGGCTGCATCCCTCGGGGTGACTCACCTGGCCCTCGCTGCGCTCCGCAGCTTCATACCTCCCTGCCCTGCCGTGGGCCACGCAGGCAGCATGGGCACGGGGGTCCTGCCTGGGACCCACACAGGGCAATCGTCGGTGGTGCCCTGGGGTGGCACGGAGGGGCCGGGCGGTGGCCGGCGCTGCTTTTGGGCAAAGGTTGCAAAGCACCTGCTTGCCTCCCAGCATGGTGAGGTCACAGCTGCTATTTTAGGCTGGGAAAGCGCAGGAGAATAGACCTGAAATCTCCCTGCAAAGCCACGATGGGCGCTTGACCAGGTGTCCGCTCCAGCACTGGCGAGCCCGAGTGGCGGTGCTATTTTAGGGATGTATTCTTTCCCTCTGCTGGGGCTATTTTGGGAGGCTGAGTGGGTACCAAAAGGACCCGGATATGTTGCAGATAAGGGACCGATGACATTTTGGTGCTCATGTTCCGGCCACAAACACTGCTTACAAAGGCAGACCCTGGGAATAGCAGCACTCCTGGCAGCAGCAGCATCCTGGCTGTGCTGCCCTTGCCACAGGCAGCAGGGTAGGGATGCTGTGAGCTTCCCCCCAGCAGTGCCACCCCGCACGGCTCCATGGTCCCCGGTGCTCTCCCAGGCGTCAGCGGTGCCCCGCAGCGTCACTGAGCCTCACGGCATCGCTGATGGGAGATCCTCCCCCCTGGCTCTGGAGCAGGCCATGGGGACAGGGTTATGGACCAAGGGGGTCTACATCTGATGGGGCTGGGATGGGCTTTTGCTCCTCAGCCACAGAAGGGTCTGAGATGTGAGTGCTGCCCCTTGTAACACAGAAAAGGAGGGTCTTTGTCACGGGCAGCTGTGGTGCATGTTCTTTTCTTGGAATTAGGGATATGGGGACTGGATGGGGGGAATTTCCTTGGCACAAGCGTGTCAAGGAGAAGGCTATGTCCACTGTCATCGCTATCCGCTGCTACGCGCCAGGCCAGGGTTTAGCGAGCTCCCCAGCCCAGTCTGGCTGGGACACTTGCATCCTGCAGGGCCAGGATCTGGGAGACCCAAGGGCTTTGCCCCATGCCGCGAGAGTGGGTTTCCTGCCCCAGAGCT
This sequence comes from Gymnogyps californianus, assembly GCF_018139145.2. NCBI lineage: Eukaryota > Metazoa > Chordata > Aves > Accipitriformes > Cathartidae > Gymnogyps > Gymnogyps californianus. The sequence continues at coordinate 161,755,094 of NC_059471.1, forward strand.
ATGTGGAAGAGCCCTTGGCGCTTGGGATGCAGCACTGCTGACCCACACTTTCAGGAAAGGAAGCGCACGGGGGCTTCCTCGGGACCCGAAAGGTGCCATAGATGGGGACATGGACAGGGGTGGCTTGCGACTCTGCAAGGCAGAGGCTTGCATGCTCCTCCCGGCCCCGGGTGAGACCAGTGGCCAGGCCCTCTGGCCTTTTTACTCAAAGTTTCCATTTGTGCCTGCAAGACAGAGGGTCCGTTGTGTGTGCAGGGCGCGGGGACAGCCCCCCTGGCATTTCGGGGTGGCGGGGCGGAGAGCTTTGAGACAGCGGCGAGGCTGGCGCCCACGCCGCCACCGTGCGCCGCTCTGTTCCCACGGCTGCCCTCGCTCCGTCGTGCCAGCCGAAGCTCTCACAGCAGCTGGGGCCAGGATAGAGGACATCCTACCGGGTCACCCTCCCCAGGGCTTCTTCATGCCAAAACCATCGGTGTTGGCTTAGAGCTGCCTCCTCTCCCCACCCTGGGCCCCCCTGAGGTCTCCTTGCACCCCAGAGCTCGGCATGGGGTCTCGGGCTGGGGGAGACAGAGGCGCAGCATGCCGGAGGGGCGGGAGGTGTGCCGTAAGCTGGGACTGAGACGACTTGTCCAGGCCATCTCCAGCGCAAGCCCATGTATAAGCCTTTCTGAATCTCCGTCTTTGTTCCCCTCAGTGGCGTCAGCGGCTCTTCGCTCCCTCCAGGAGATGATTCTGCTTCCGTCGCTGCCGTTTCCTGTGTTTCTCTCTCCCCCCTCGCTCTCGTAGAGCCAGGCAACACCAGCACAAAAACAGGATTCGAGCTGCTGGAGAATTACCCTGATAACAATGACCAAGGAGACAGTCCGCTGGACGGGACCCTCCCCGGAGCCAGACCAAGCGGGGCCCCTGGCCGGCTCACGCCAACCTTTGGCACCCCCTCTTCCCTGTCCCCTGGGGCTGCTGGTGCACGGCGGGTATTTCAGGCAGGGGAATGAGCAGCCAGAAAGGGGAAATCCTGGGTGACCTGCTGCCCACCAGCAGGTCCTTCCATCCCCACGCCTTGGCCATGGTGGCTCGGCAAAGCAGCTCTGACACCATCCCCATGACAGCTCCCGTCCCCACCAGCGGCTGGCAGAGCAGCAGGGACCATGCCATGCTCTCCATTGCAAACGCAGCTCCATTTCCCAGGGGACACAGCGTTTTCGAGGAGCAGCCAAGGGCAACTGCGATCCAGCTTCATCCATGAGCAGAGCTGAAGGCAGCTCTGGCTTGCAGGCAGGACCGAGGGATATAATGCCTGCAGACATGCTCCCATGCAGCAGTAGCCTTGGACCTGTGTGTCCATTCCTCCACCCCGGGCATGCCCGAGGGAGAACTGGGATTGCTTAGCATCCCAGATGGAGATCTGAAATTTGGGGAACCCTCACCCATGGCCCAAAATCCTTGCCTGGATCTTCTGAAGGAGGTCGCATCGCCAGCTACTGGCCACCGCTCCCTGCCGAGGAGCTGCTGCCCTCCCAGCGCACTGGTGGAGCCATGGGGGGAAGCATTGCCCGCTTTGCTTCGTGCAAAGCCAGCCGGTGCAGCTGAGGCAAGGGAAGAAGGGGCCTGAGCGAGCCTGGCTGACAGTGCCTGAAGCAAGCTAGGAAGCACATGCACAGACCGATCTGCTGGCAGGTCTGGAGGCAGCGACAAGCACTGGGAAGGAGCTGCAGAGCGGGAGTGCAGCTGGAGCCCGAAGAAGATGCATCTGTAGCCTCGCTCCAGCTTGTTGAACAAGCCAGGTCTGTGCACGTGCGGGTGTCTGCGCTGCCCTCCTGCTCGCAGGTGCTCGCTCACCCCTAACCGAGTGCTCCCTTCGCCTCAGATGGCAGGGACCTGCAGCTTGGGGGGCAGCAAAAACTGACTCTGGGCGACAAAAATCACCTGAGTGACATCCCCCTTGGCTTTATGGCCTGGAAACCATGCCACCGTGCCCCCCTTTAATGGGGCATCTGCTTCCCACTGGGGCTGTGGGTGTCTTGGAGGTGATGCAACACAAGAGATGTCCTAGAGATGGACGAGCTCAAAGAGGTCCTGCCTGCTGCAACACCCAGCAAACGCCAGCCTTGCAGAGCAAAGCTGGAGCAGGATGCTGTCTGGAGCCTTACTGATCCCTCCAGCCTTACTGGTCCCTCCAGCCCTACTGATCCCTCCAGCCTTAGCCCTGACCTTGCTGCTCCAAGGGGAGATGACCACTGCCCTACCCTGTAGATGCCCAGCAGATGCATAGGACCTTGGAGCAACTGGTGGGACTGAGGCCAACTGTAGGCGTGAGTCTGTCCTGCCAGGGCCAGGAGGTTGTAATCCCCTGGTTACCAGTGGTGCTGCTGATCTGTAAATTCCCGTCGAGGGAGGAAAAGCTGACTTTTGGCCAACACAGGAGGTCTCTGACCAACAGAGGCAGGAAATAGCTACAGTGAGCGAATAAATAAATGGTGCGAATGTAGCTCTGCCTTACATGGTCTTCGTGGGGAGTTTTCCTTTGTTTTTCAGGTTGGCTATTTATACCATGGAGTGTGAAAATGATGTCAGCAAAGCCTCTGCTCTTCTCTGCAAAGAAAACCAGCACCAAGAATTTTTGCAGGGCTGAGAGACCTCCTTGAGCAGCGAGACTCGGAGGCTGTTCGCAAGGCTGGCGGAGCTGGCAGGAAACCTCAGCCGCTGTGCAATTCCTGAGGAGTCCCCTCTGCTTCCACGCACCCAGCTCAGGGGGCCAGTTGTCCCCAACCCATCTAGGATATGGCTCTGCCCCTGTAAAAGTCCATCTTATCTCCCATAACCCCCTCTGAGAACATCTCCAATTCCCTCCCAGCCTCCCCTTTCTTGCTGTCTTTCTTTTTTGCCCCCTTTTTCTCTATCCTGTTCTCCATCACAGCCCTCAAGGGTTTCAGCTCCAGCCTGCTCAGCCTGGTGATGTTGCCCCAGGTCTGCAGAAGAGGGGGCAGGGTGTCCCTCTCCTTGTGGGGCTTTGCCGCTCCCCTGGGAAAGCCCAGGAGATATTTTGGAGAGCTGAGCTCCCAGCCGGGCCATCCCCACACTCACATGGGGTGGGAAAGCACAAGTTCAGCCCAGAAGAGGAAGGTCCACCAAGTTCAAGCTGAGCCTGCCAGGTGGTGGAGGAGGGCAGCAATGGCCCCGCTTTGGGAGAGGGGAGGAGGAATACACCCTCCCTTCCCACTGCGCTTGTCCCCTGCAATTAGGAGTGGTGATGAGGAGCCCACACGAGCCACTCTGTAGCCAGCAAAGCCTCAACTGCCAGCCCTGGTGCCTGCAGGCCGGGGTGGCTGGCGGCGGGGTGGGAAGGGAAAAGCCAACACAAGTTCAAGGGTTGCTGGTGTACTTGAGAAAAACTCTTGCTGGTGACACATGCATCAGGTGTTTCCAGATGATAACAAAACCTGCCTGAGGTCATCGATATTTAATTAGCACTGGGCTCGGTTAAACATTAGCCCGGGGGCGGGAGGGAGGGGAAAAGTGCTGAATTGAAGAGAGAGATTTAACTCTTTGCAGAGAAAGAGGAGGAAGAGGGAAGGTTGCCTACAAGGAGAAAGGGTCTCCATGGTTGGACCCCATTGGACTCTGACATTAGGCTGGCTGGAGGGGAGGAAAAGCTTTGGGGTACACACCTCTCTCAGGGCTCCAAGAGAAAGAGGTGCTTTGCCCTATGGAATCAAATTGGAAGCTCAGCACTCCTGCACCCCAACGGCCCCAGGGCAGCCAAGCATGGTTGCTGGAGGAAAACGCTGGTGAGCGGCGAGGCTGGTGGCTTGTCTGGTTTCCCCGTCGGAGCCCTCCCGGCCGCAGCTGTGCCGGCGGCTGCGGCACCGCGGCACTTTCTCTCGGATGGCTGAGTCACGGCCCTGCTACCTGCACAGGTTCGCACCTGGGTCCCTGCCTCGCCGCCGTCTCCCCCATTTCCTCTGGCGGCTGAGCCCCTGGCACCCGTCCCATGCCCCCACCCCGGGGAGACCTGGCTCAGCACCCCGGGGCAAGGAGGAGGAGGGAGGCATGGGGGGCCTTACCTAGGGTTTCCCTTTGGAAGGAAGGCTCGGATTGAAGAAGGGATGCCGAAGGCTTGGAGCGGAGGATGTGTGCATTTTGGCCTTCCAAGTGCAGCCTGACATGCCAGCGTGCTCCAGAAGGAGATGCTGTGAAGGTCCAGCTCACTCTGGGGTGCAAGAAGCAAAGCAGCATGCGATGGAGGGGAAAAGATGTGTCTTCAAGGGAAGGGAACTGCTTTGGGGCTGCAGCTTTCGTATCCTCATGCTCCCTCCCCAGTCCTGGCCGGCACGTGTGCACAGCAAAGGAGGGGGCCAGGCTATGCACAAGGAGCTGTGATTAACGGAGCTGGATCATCCCGGTCTCCGCAGGCACTGCGTATGGTTGCAAGGGGGAAGCTGCAGACCCTGAAACAGGGAGCCGGCACCCGACTGCGTGGGGCAAAGGGCTGCTGCGGCACCTCGACACGGAGCAGGGCTGGACCGAGGTGAAACAGCACCGAAATCCCACTAGTGCCTTTCCCGGCCCCTTGCCGTCCCCCCACTGTTCCCTGCCACCTCCCCCCTCCAAAATCCCCTCTTGGCTGCCCCGAACCTGACACTCGTAATTACCCCCGAGATCACAGGGACCTGCTGAAAGAGCGAGCGTGAGCCAGGCCGGGGGCGGGGGGGACATGAAAAGCAGCTGCAGCCCCTGCCCGCAGCCGGGCCCCCCGCCGCGCCAGCAGCCCCCGGCACTGGGGACACCTGGGGAAGGCACTTGCTGGGAGAGGGGAGCGGGAACGTGCTCAGGAGACGGACAGGACAGCACAGCCCGGCTTGGGATGTGGCCAGCTGCAGCTCCCTCCGACCGGCTGGCATCCCTGGGGTCTGCTCCTGCCCCACAGGGAAGCCCCTCTCACTTGCTGGTGGCCTGGTGCTGGGGGAATGCTCCCGCTCCACCCCAAGCAGAGCCTGGGGGACAGTCAGCCTTTGCTGGTGCTCAGTGTCACCTCTCCAGGGCTGCTGCACGCTGTCCCTCCTGCATCCCCGGCAGTGGCGGCAGTGGTCTCCCACGGGTGAGCCCCCAGGAGGGATCCCCAGAGCAAAATGGCTTGTGGGCAAAGGGTCTGCGCAGACCCCCAATGCGGCAGCATGGCAAGGGCCCGTGGCTGGGATGGGGTCAGCAGCAGCAGGTGTCCATGGCAAGGATGTCACCCCCTATGCATCACTGGTGACACAGACAACCCACCCAGCGCAGCCGTACTGCACTTCTAGGACCTCACCCTCCCCTTATTCCTGCTCGTCACCAGGGCCGGGCACCAAGGAAGAGGAGGGAGGTATGGGACAGAGAAATAAACTCCTTTTTGGGCATCTTCCTATCATCCCCTTGCCAGGAGCAGGCATACTCCTGCTTTCTCGCCCCGGCTGCATTGACATCCATGGGCACAGCCTGCATGCCCTGCACGGGAGCCATCAGATGTGGCATGTGTCCTCACCGAGGTCCCTTGGAAGTGGGAGAGGGGATGAAGCCAAGGCGGGGAAGGTGCCACAGTCCTGGTCCCCCTGCACCCCTCACCCATGAGCTTCGAAAATGGAGGAGGGTGGGAAAAATGAGGAAATCCCCCATTTCAGGGCAGAAGAAACAGCAGCAGCAACCCCCCAGGTCTTCAAGCGAAGGAAGAGGCTGCAGCCCCGGGCAGGGCGGAGTGGGGCGGCAGATGCAGGGATTTCATCTGCGAGGAGCGAGGAAATGTCCCAGAGCTGTTTGATCTTATTGTATGGAGGGAAGCGGGAGTGGGCGTCCAGCCTTGCTGGAACCAAACAAAGATTATAAATACCTCCCGCCATCAACAGCTCCTCGCCGACCCAGCCTGCCAGGGCCCCGGTTACTGGCTGATTCCCAAGGGGAAAAATGAACTTTGGTTTCCATCCAGCCCTCGACCGCAGTGGCGGATAGGAGCAGAGTGCACGGCAGACAGCTCCGGCCATAAAGCTGGGGGGCGATTCGTCTCTGCAGGAGGATGCGCGCAGGGGGAGCCTCTCCCACCAGCCATACACACAGCCGCGCACAGCGGGAATGGCCATTGTTGGCTTAATTCAGTCTCTACCACCACTGGTGTCAATAAAGGAGTTAAAAAATATAAGCCCTGTGACATGGCAGCTGGGTGTGAAGTGATGCCTGAGCCTGGTGACAGCCTCTGAGAGGTGTCCCCGTGTCCCTTAGGGCACCAGGCTGGATCTGGGCATACGTCTTTTCCCGCTTCAATCCTTGAGTTTGAATTCTGTGCCGCGCCTGCTACCAAGAGTGCTGCCTGGCATCGCGTTGCTTTGGGGCTGGCAGGGGGCTGAGCCCCGGTGCTGCCTCTTGAGTGGCACCTGGGGGCCCCGGGGACCCCGGCACAGCGGCTGTCCCCTCCGGGAAGGGAGGGCAGCCCCGCACTGTGTTTTGGGGAAGTTGGGAGGCAGTAGGAGATAAATTTAGTCTTCCCCGTTGTGCCCGGCGGCCGCCGCACAAACATGTGATTCCCCAGCGCCGCGCTGCAGGGGGGGATGAGAAGACTTCCCAAAACTCACGTGGGCTTCCGTAAGCCCTCTGCCTGGCTGGGGAGCAGCACTGCACCGGGACCGCTGACACCCAATGGCGGGGAGGCCGTGGTGGCCATGGGGATGGGGGAGCTTTGGCTTTGGCTTTGCCTTGGCATGGGGAGTGCCCACAGGGCTGTGGTCCCGGAGCAGGGCTGCCCACCACCCCCTCGCCCCACGCAGGGAGGGCCTGACCTCTGCGTGGACCCATATCCCCACCGCATCCTTTCTCCCTGGGGTCCTGCAGGCACTTCTAAGGGTTGATGAGAAGCCAGAGAGTTGTCAGGTACGAAAGCAGTCCTCAGGCCGGGGAGGCTGCAAATCAAACACACGCCGCGCTTGGAAAAGCCCAGCGGAGCTGCTCCGGCAGAAAAGCCGCCGCACAGCGTGTGAACCCGGCCACAGCTCCCCCGGGGCGCCTTCGTCAGCCCCTCTCCCCCATCAAGCATATTTGAAGCTCCCTGCCTGTCACTGGGATCAAAGGCAGGGGCTGGGGCGGGAGGCAGGGGTGTCAGCTGGGCTACTTGTGAAGCTGATTGCGGGAGCCAAGACCTCCGACTTGAACCTGCTTTTTTTTTCCCCCCACAGGCATCCTCACACGCTTCTAAAGTCTCTGCTCCAGCGTTGCAGCTGCATCTCGTTTCATCTCCGATGAGGGAAAGAGGGTGCGCCGAAGCCAGATGCACCCCGGGAAGGCTGGAAAAGCGGCGTCCCACACCCTGGGAGCGCCAGGTCCCAGCCCCTGCGCCACTGGCAGCTGGGGAGCACCGGGTGCTGGGGGTGAAACCCAGCCCCGCTTCCCAGCCGCGGCCGTCCCAGCACCAGCTGGGACGGGACACGTTCCCACGGTGCCCGGTGCTATTTCGGTGGGGTCAGGGCTGTGCCTGTCCTCCCGCGGCTCTCGGTTTGGTCTGAGCATCACCGGGGTGCGGGATCTTTTCTGAGCGGACAGGGATGCCGTTGGCCATTTTGGAGCGGGGAAGATGCACTCAAGCAGCGCCACCACAGCACTCGGGGAGCTGCGAGGGGCAAGATGACCACGCTGAAGAGAAAAAGCTCAATGTTAAGACAAGGTGGTTTAAAAAAAAAACATAAGCCAGCCTAAAACCTGCTTCTGGGCTTTCAGGAGCTGCTGGACTGATGTGTGACCTGCACTGATTGCTGCCTATTGCACTGGGGACTGTCCCCAAAACAGAGGATGGATGCTCTGCAGGAGTGGGAAGGCTGAGGGGATGAGGGCTGCCGGGCAGACCCAGGCGTTGGGAGCGGGAAGCTTTGCTGAAGCCAGCTCGGTGTCCCCCAGCTTCACCCCCCCACCTGCACGGCTTGGCGGGGACCTCCCAAGCCTGGATCCCAGGAGCTCCCCAGCAAAGTGCCCGGGCGGCATCGCGGGGCTTCAGGGAGCCCTCAGAGGGGCCGAGAGGGACCACATAGCCCGGGTGACCTGGCCTCAGCTAAGCAGGGCTTTTTCTCCAGGCCAGCCCCACCAGCAAGCCCTTGGGGACAATTGTCCCGCACACCATCTGCAGAGGGAGGAGCGCCACCTCCTGACGTTGGGTGTCCTCTTGCCCCCAGGATTTCAGGATGGAAAAGGATTAAAAACCACTTCTGTGTGGTTTTTTCCCCCCATCCAGTGGTGTTTTATCAGTCAGCAACCATAGCTTCAAGAATAAACAAACCCAAGCCTGGCACTGAGTCCCAAGCTGAAGCAGCTCCTCCTGCTAGACACGTGCCGAGCATCTTCAACAAGGACAGCGTTTCTTCAGGACTGCTTCCTTCTACCTAGGTGCTAATTTGACAAAAAATTCCCTCTGCTACCATTGCCACTTCAAAATACATTCACTAGCTCCCCACCCTCCAATGGAGCTCCCAACACAAGGTGTGGTTTGGTAAAATGAGGTGCTTTTACAGATTTTCATCAGGGCAGTGCATAGCTTGTCATGGATGCACATCCCCACCACATCCCAGTTTATCCTGATAATCCCAGTTCCCTTGGATGCATCTGACTGGTTTGATCGAAGCAGCAGTAGCAGACAGGGCTGGCTTCGAGCCACGCGCTTGCTAGCCAGCTCACACGCACATGCTTTCAAAAGGCCAGCTCACCGCCAAGTGAAAAGACCACCTAAGGCTTACTAACAGGCAGGAAAACCTTGCTCTTCAGAGCTGCTCGTAAAACTGCAGCCTCGAGAGGGACAGAGGTTGGAAATTCCACTTTCCTGCATCAGGGGAATACTAATTTAAGGCTCTTCTCTGCCTACCTGCTGATTGGAGACTTGGGGGAGGGGGGGGAAGGGAGAAAATTAGTGGGTGAGACCTCTCTTGTTACACTTGGCTGAAATCAGCCAGCAGGTTCATGTGTTAAATGAGGCTGACAGGGAGCCAGCCAGCTTGTGCAGTCATGGAGTCTGGTTTCTAGGGAAACAAGGTAAATGTTTTTCCTCCTTCTTGCCACCTTTTAACTCTTGGAAGGTTCTTACCCATCACCACAGGAAATACTCTCTACCTCCACCTTTCCCCATTCCAGTTAGAGCGAACAGCATCAAATTGGGTCTGTCTCAGAGCAGCGCTACACTTCAGCGTGTAGATCTGGAGTGTTACTGCCTCAATCACTGCCACGTCTCCAATTATGGTCAGCGAAGGATACGCCAGCGCAGTTATCTAAATTTACACGAGCCTTCAGTCAGGCTATGGCCCAAAGTGCGAGTGATCTCATTATTGCGGCTGGAGGGAGACAAGGGCTCGGGGCTGCCGCTGCCTTTCTTGGTATAACGCCTCAGCTCCCGTAACTGCAATGCTTCGGTCGGGACTGGTGCTATACACGGAGCCCGTCCCTGCACGCAGGCGCTACGTCTCCTCTGCCCTTCACCATCGGAACACCGGCCCAGCCATCTCCCCAGGAGCTGACGGGAGTATTTTGAGCCATGCAGTAACGCAACCCTTGCAGCTCTCCCTCCTCCTTGGGGGGTGGGATGCAGAAGAGTCCCCCTCCTCCCCTCCCAGGCAGGCCGGTTTCTGGTCACCAGGCAGAGCCTTTCAGCAGGGATGGGAAACGGATTCAGGAATACCGAGCTGCTGCGAGGCAGGAATTTGTCACCTTACCTGCCGCCTTCTGCTGCTCTCAAGAACAGCAACGAACTGCATTTGCAACCAGCATGCAGGTTACATCCCCTCTGTCATATGGAAACTGGAGGGTTTCCATGGCAACAGCCAGCATCAGCCACCTACCTAAATTTTAAAGTGATGTTTCAACTGTCTGAAACAGTTTCATTGATTTCAAAACCTGTTTGATTCAAAGGAGCTCTCTAGCCACCCAGCAGAGGATTAACATGTGGAATTATACCTCAGTAACTGCAAACACGTTTAGGGCTCCTGCTGCTTTAGTATTTCACACAATTAACCAACCAACCAGAGAAGCCTTGCTCTGCCCCCAAAATCTTTGCGCTCCGAAAACAGCAATGGCAGCTTCTTTCTCATTACAGTAACCCTGCTATGAGTTGGATGCTCATGAATTTGAGCTTTACTTGCTTCTTTGGTTTGGCTGGTCCCACACAGGGCCTGCAGTGAGAGTACTGCACTTGACACAGCTACATATAAACCAAAAGGCAAAGTTAATTTCTTTAAAATGTTTATTTTTTGGTCTGAGAGCACACAGGCCACAGGACACAAGACCGTTCCACACATTAAGCGGTCTCCTCTTTTGCAATACGATCTTTCTTGAGTGGTCCCTGAAAAAAAATAAAAAGAAACTATGTAAACAGCAGTCTGCACCAAAGACCACATCACATCCCAATTACGATGCTGTAATTTCTTCTCCTCTTGCTGCAAAGAAGTTAAGGCAAAGAAAGCCCTCGATGTTGCAGCCCGTTGGAAATCCCAAGCCCCATCCCCACAGCTACCGGTTTCGGGGGAAAGCTGAACTTGGCGCAGCCACGCTGCACCAAATCGATGACTTCATATGTAACAGAGAAGAAACATTGGTGCCACCTTGTGGGGAAGCTCCTGTGCAGCCCCCAAGCAGCTGAACCGCTCTCCAACCTGGCAAAGGCCTCGCACCCAGGACTCCCGACTTGGTTTCTCCAGCAAGTGACAAATCAAGAAGGGCACCCACCGCCCTCTGTGAGCAGCACCATCCGGAGCAGAAGAAACGCAGGGCAGAGCCACTCCCCACGGGTGTCAGATACTGCTCAGTGCTTGTTCCACACTTCATCACTGAGCAACCTGTGCCCAAACATGGCAACAGCCCTCAGGCAGCGAGCGCTGTCATGGGGGAAGCGAGACCCCAGCCCCACCCCCCCCGTGGTTATAACCAAGCTGGCAGGATGAATCCTCTTGACGGAAGCTACACTTCGTTTCACAGAAATTTTGGCCCTGTGGCAGCCCAAAGGTCAAGCTGCCAACTGCCATTAGCTGAAAGACAATAGAGAGAGATGCAACACAAAGCTGCCAGCTTCAGAAAGAGTCCTCACCATGAAAGCCTTCTTCTCCTCAGCTGTCTGGAAGCGGCCATGACCAAATTTGGAGGTTGTGTCAATGAACTTCAAGTCAATCTTCTCCAGGGCACGGCGCTTGGTCTGCACAAGCAGGGACTACAAGAGAGATGCCAAGTAAGTACGCAGCAGCACCCTTTCAGCCTGCCAGTATCCTTGCTACTTCTTACCACCTCCACAGCTAACACCTCCTAAGTCACTCTGACCTCACACTTCAGAGCTGCTACTATGTGCAAGGAGCACTTGCCAGTAAGCCAGCCCGTGCCTTCGGCCTTCAAGGCTGAAGACTGGTCAGCTCAAGTCTGCCTGCCAGCGTCCTTACGGTCCACGAGAATTCTCAACCATAAAGCGCGCCCTTCACTACAAACAGCCCTGCCCTGAATTCACTGGGGGAAGGACCTCATGCTACTCCCGATGGCATTAATATGAGGTGGGCTTCTGTGCATGGGGATTGTCTTTCTAGCTGGCTATGTGAATCCCCACAGCAGCAAGCAACACCTGTACCAGAGGCGGTGCAGCTAACTTAAGCTGTTCCAGCCCATTTGACAGCAGGTTGTACCACTCACCTTGCGCAGGGTTAGTACCCTCTTCTTGGTCCCAACAACACAGCCTTTCAACATGATGAAGTCATTGGTCACCTCACCGTAGTGGACGAAGCCTCCCTGAGCACGGAGAGAACAGTTAGCGCTCTGTGTAAAGCAGGACCAGTGATCATATCTGCCTACAGCTTGATGTTCTCACACCGCTTCTGGGTCTCAGCCATTCCCACGTGCACTGAAATCCCGTTTCCAGTATTACCTTTTGCTGGCCAAGTTTCTCGATACAGCAATTTACTCGCTGCTGTAAGGCTTTTGCTAAGAACAGCAGCAACAAGAAGAGGCCAACAAAACAGCAAAAGCTGCTCTCCCTGCTAAGGTATTCCTTATTTACAAGTATGATTTCTAGGTTTGTAACATCTCTATGCTATTGCCACATATCAAATGCAATTAGCAAGTTACACAAGTCAATACTGAGAATGACTAAGCAACACCACCTCCCACAGCAGCCGAGTTTTACCTCAAGAGCTCTTCATTCAATCATTCTGCAACTGATACCAGGCCCATTTGCCTCTTAAGATTGCAGCTCACAAGCAGACTCTCACCATAGAGCTGCAACAACTCACCAGAGGGTTAATGCTCTTGTCAGACAAGTCATAATCAGTTGATGCATTGTTTTTGATCAGCTTTCCATCCTTGATTTGGTAACCCTGGCCGATCTTGTAGATCTAAAAACATCAAGAATTTCTACTTAGCAAAAGGTAGGAGAAAGGGCCCGTCATCAGCCAAAATGCAAAGAATTCTACATAGGGTTGGAGAAAAATGTCTGTTGCACTTTGGAAACACGTGGCCATACAAGAATTTTATGGTTATCCAACATAACAGACTATGGTTACTGCCCCCGAGATGACATTCAAACAGAGTGAAACATCCAAAGCAAAACTCTCCACTCTATTCACTGTCATGCAGCAAGTGACCATAGCCAGCTCTCATTTCTTCCCAGCAGTTCAGAGACACAAACCTTCTTATTGATTTCAGTCCGATGGTGGTACCCCTTCTGACCAGCCCGCGCCACAGAGAAAGCCACACGAGCAGGGTGCCATGCACCAATGCAGGCCACTTTGCGCAGACCCCTGTGAGTCTTGCGGGGCAGCTTTTTGGTGTGCCAACGGCTGGTAACACCTGAAAGAAACCAAAGCAGTGTTGCCAACTATTATCAAGCTGAGATGTCACTAAATTGTTCAACTAGAGTTTAAGCCACCTTTCAAGCTGCTGTCCCCAGGCAACAAAAGGGAAGCCCAGACCCAGCATCCCAGGAATTAACTGCATTTCCCGGTTGTCCTGGTTTCGGCTGGGACAGAGTGAACTCTCTTCTTAGTAGCTGGTACAGTGCTGTGTTTTGGATTTAGTGTGAGAATAATGTTGATAACACTCTGATGTTTTAGTTGTTGCTAAGTAGTGCTTATCTTAAGCCAAGGACTTTTCAGTTTCCCATGCTCTGCCAGCAAGCAGGTGTGCAAGAAGCTGGGAGGGAGCACAGCCGGGGCAGCTGACCTGAACTAGCCAAAGGGGTATTCCATACCATGGAACGTCATGCCCAGTATATAAACAGGGGGGAGTTGGCCGGGAGGCATGGATCGTGGCTCGGGAATGAACTGGGCATTGGTCAGCGGGTGGTGAGCAATTGCATTGTGCATCACTGGTTTTTTTTTTTCTTTTCCCCCCTTCCTTTTTTTGTTATATTCCTTTTCATTACTATTATTATTATATTTCATTATCACTATTGTTAGTATTATATTTTACTTTAGTTACTAAACTGTTCTTATCTCAACCCACGAGTTTTACTTTTTTTTTTTTCCTTTCCTCCTCCTCACCCCACTGGGAGCAGGGAGGGGGAACTGGCTGCATGGTGCTTAGTTGCTGACTGGGGTTAAACCATGACACCGGTGAAGCACCCTGCCCCTGAACTGCCCATGCTCCCTCCCTGGCTGTCCCTGGGTCATGTTCTCAGAAGGAAGGCAGCATGGAATGACTCCTCACGGATGTCAGGCGCTGTGCCCAGCGCTCATTCCATGGTCTCATCATTGAACCGTGACAGCAGTATGGATTTACCTCCTCAGCTCTCAGCCCACACACTTGTGAAAACTCAAGGCTAGGATTTCATTAAAAACTGTATCCGATCACAAAGAGGAGAACTTCCATGCGATTACCTTTATATCCCTTGCCCTTGGTGACTCCAATGACATCTATCATCTCATCCTGGCCAAAGACAGTTGACACAGGCACCTGCTGCTCCAGCTTCTCCCGGGCCCAATCCACTTTCTCAGCGACAGTGCCACCATTCACCTGGATCTCCATCAGGTGAGACTTCTTCTGCCTCAGGGGAAGCAAACGCATCTAGGAAACAGAGAGGATGAAATTCAGCTCCTGCTCTTCCAAGATGGACCTTATATCCAAGATGTATACAACTTCAACATACTGAAGTAAAAGGCTCTACACTAAGGTAAAAGGCTGCATTGTGGCTTAAATGACAAGTCACAGTAGCTGGGTTATACGCCACCCACAGGAACACAGAATGCTCAAACCCCACAGCCACCAGCCAAACTCCATCCAGGAAGGACAGGAGGTAACAAGGGGCAACGGTTTTAAACTGAAAGAGGGTAGATTTAGATTGGACATAAGAAGTTTTCTATGGTGAGGGTGGTGAGACACTGGCATGGGTTGCCCAAGGAAGTTGTGGATGCTTTATCATTGGAAGTGTTCAAGGTCAGGTTGGACGGGGCTTTGAGCAACCTGATCTAGTGAAAGATGTCCCTGCCCATGGCAAGGGGGCTGGACTAGATCATCTTTAAAGGTCCCTTCCAACCGAAATCATTCTATCATTCTTAGATAAAGCCTGCCACACTGCAGGACACTTTGGGTGGGGTCACATTTACAGTTACCTCTACTATATTTAGCACAGAGGGACTGATACGAGTATCAACAGCAGCTGCAATACTACCTTTGCTGTCTAGTATGGAAACTTAATTCTAGTAAAATTAACAATGTCGTAACTAGGCATCTTATTGCACTTACAGCCAACTCAGATTTAACTGCATCTCCCAAGAAAGTCTGGCAGAGCACTGATGGCCAGGGAGACACCTCCACACCACTTAGCGGTACACCTCCTCCAGCTGAGCAACAGAAGCCACCAAAAGCCTCTGAGTGTTTGCAGTGCCTATAGAATGCAGCCTGAAATGATGCTGACCACACAAACCCGAGTTAAGTGTTCAGCCTGTTTTTCTTTGTAGTGGGAATTAAGAGAGACCAGGTCTACACGGTATCAGCAAAGGACTGATTCCAAGAAGTTCCTACTATGGTTCAGTCTCTTTTGGACACTGCTTCAGACAATTGCCAGCAGTTGCCGTCAAAGCTCCTCAAGCATCCTGTGAGCACATGCTTTGCACAGAATGAAGAGTGCTAGTATTTGTAATGTGCTTAACAGTCAGCATCAGGCTGCAGGGGAGAGCAGAAATCTCCCTACAGAGATGGATCAAATTTTATGCTTGCTCTCTTAGCTGTTTCCAGTGTACATCTGTCCTGGTTTCGGCTGGGGTAGAGTTAATTTTCTTCCTAGTAGCTAGTATAGTGCTGTGTTTTGGATTTAGTAGGAAAATGTTGGTAGCAACAACTAAAAACATCAGTGTGTTAAGTAGTGTTTATACTAAGTCAAGGACTTCTTAGCTTCTCATGCCCTGCCAGTGAGAAGGCTGGAGGGGCACAAGAAGTTGGGAGGGAACACAGCCAGGACAGCTGACCCAAACTGGCCAAAGGAATATTCCATACCAAATGATGTCATGCCCAGTATATAAACTGGGGGGAAAGCCGGCCAGGGACTGCTGCTCACGAAACGACTAGGCATCAGTTGGCAAGCAGTGAGCAACTGCATTGTGCATCACTTGTTTTGTAGATTCTAATTCTTTTATTATCATTTACATTATTATTACCGTTATTATTATTTTCTTCCTTTTCTGTCCTATTAAACTGTCTTTATCTCAACCCATGAGTTTTACTTCCCCCCCCCCCAATTCTCCCCCCATCCCACTGGGTGAGGGGAGTGAGTGAGCGGCTGTGTGGTGCTTAGTTGCCAGCTGGGGTTAAACCACAACAACATCTGAGTCCCACAGACTTACCTGAGTGTGAGCCATGACTCTAATAACCTGGCAGTATTTCTTCATGCTATTGAAATCTTTCTCCAACTGCTTTTTGCCCTCCTCATCTTGCCATTTCTTGCAATATTTGGTGAAGGCCTTCTTCTTGGACTTGTGCCTTCAGGAGCAGAGCAGAGACAAGGTTTGGCTAAGCCCTTCATCAGTCCCCCAGGGAAGCGGGGATGAGCGGAAGGAGCTGCCACCTCAGCTGGTTTCGGCTCATTGCCAGCTTCTAAGGACTCTTTTCCACTGGCAAGCGGAGCCTGGAGCTCATCAGACAGCGGCAAAGTTGCCAGAGCTGAGCGGAGCTGCCATGAATTCCAAAGCACATTAACATTCACAGTACAGAAGACAAAAGACTGTAGAGAGATGTCGAACAATAACAGAAAAAACAGATCTTTAAAGCAATTGTCAGATGATCTGCTTCAAAATACCTTAATTTCCCCCCCTTGTAAGGCCGAGCTATGCCTGACAGTAAGGTCGTTACTGTAACACCCTTGAGATCATTATTGCTCTACTCTGACGTCTTTTCAGCCTGCAAAGTTCATAAACAGGCTGTAAGCTCTAGACATGCTGGAGCCACACTCGGGCAAATGTGCATACTTTGAATCACAACAACAGTGCCTGGAACAGTAATCAGAAGTGACACTTCTCTTCCCCTTTCCTGAGAAAACAGGGCTACAGTCAGGACTCGACACTCAACAACAAGCGCCAGAGGCGATTTCCTTATGTCCGCCCGTCGAAGTATCATCACGTGTAGCCTGTTAAGGAGATCTCAGGCAAAAACCAACACTGTCACCCCCACGCCAAGAAGGGCGCTAACCAACATTATGCTGTCGCTCTCCCAGAGCCATTCCTACAGCCTATTCCATTATTAGGCCAGTTCATCAAGGCCAAACACTAATTGCTGAAAAGCCTCTTCAAAAAGCTGTAAGAGCATAATCTGCAATCCAGCAGAAAAAAATAAACCATGGCATGATTAAGGCAACAAGCAAAAGCCCTGCTCTCTTACCAGTTCTTGTAGAAGCGACGCTTACACTCATCGCTGATGTGCTCAGCAAAGATGGTCTTGAAGCTACGGAGACCACGAGGAGTCTGCACGTATCCCACGATGCCCACAATGACCATGGGAGGAGTCTCTACTATAGTGACTGCCTCGACCACCTCCTTCTTGTTCACCTCTAGATGAAGGCAGAAATACAGCACAACAATTAACACCAGCATCAGCTATTAAACATCATCTGTTCTTTCTCACTCACAAATCCTTCACATGAAAGGTTAAATGGCTCAAGTTCTTTTCACAAAGGCAAAGAGGATGCATGGTAAAGTGACCAACTCTAAGTTATAATTTAATGCCTTGCAAAAATTTGAGGCTGGCTCAGTAGGAAGCACAGCCAAGTCCAACAGGCAAAATGGATGGCAGCGAATAACAGAACCACATTCAGGACTGGACAATCAGCAAAAAACCACCAAAGGCAATTTCCTTATGTCCACCCATCAAGGAGAGGTCATCCTAAGTAGCCTGTTACAGTACAGCTAAGCCAAACCATCAGGTCACTGTGCATCTCAGAAACAAGACCATTAACAAGACAGACACTGCTAGACATGAAGTCTTGCTGCTGGGACATCACTCACACTGAAGTGGGAGGGGTTTGGGTGCTTTATACCCCACCCACTCAAGGACTTTGAACAGGGTGAAGTCAAGCTAGGACTAAAATCCAGAGCTACAACAAACAGGTCATCTTTTGTCATTCATAAAGAAAACTGCCTCCCCCATTAAGAGGAACATTAATACATACTGGATCCAGGTCTGTCGACTTCACGGACAATGTGGGTCATGCCAGCTTTGTACCCCAAGAAGGCAGTGAGATGGACAGGCTTGCTGGGGTCATCTTTGGGAAAGCTCTTCACCTTGCCCCTGTGCCTGCTACTGCGCTTGCGGGGCAGGAAGCCCAGAGACCCATGCCTCGGAGCTGAGAACTTGCGGTGAGACTAGAGAGAAAAAATAAACATTTAGTGCTTGCTATAGAGACTCACTTATACCCACTCAAGGGCCAAGGCCAATTCTCTTCTTGCCTTGAAACATGAATATACAAGACATTTTACATTCCAGGAATTATTCTCATTATCAGCTGTTTAACTTCTGAATTCCATTATAAGAATGTAATCCTCATGCCCCAACTATGTCCTTCCTAGATTTCCTCAACATCTCCTCCCTTTCAAGCTTAGTTTAAGACATCACCAAGTCCCACTCTAGTTAGGGAACCACACAAGCTGTAGTTACTACCAGCCCTGCAGCCTCCCTCTGCAACCTGAGCGCCAAGTAAGACTGGGTTCTATCCAAAGAATTATCAGTCCAAACAATTACCCATCCAATCTCATATCCAAATTTAAGAAAATATTGTACAGCTAAACATGGAGCTAACAACCCATAGCTAAGAAATGTCTTACTTTTAAAAAAATACTCGACACAAGTTAAGCAGACATAGTTTACCAGCCTCAAAAAGGGCTTTTTGTTAGCATTACGAATCTTGTGGCAAGGCCCAGCAGAACTAAATTTTGACACCTACGCAAGACTGAAGGCTGCCGGCACAATACCACTGTGTACGAGTGACATAATCAAACACGAAATTTGATCCCACAGATGAAAGGCAGTGAACTACATTATTAGACCGACTACTCCGCATGCTCGCACCCCCCACCACAGCCTCACTGCACTTGCGGGAGCGTACGAGGAAGCCTCACTCTGACCGCGCTCCCGGCCCTCAAACGCACTGTGACCTGACGGCCTGGTCAAGCAGACATCACTGCCGGGAGCCCTCTAAAGAACGCGCACCCCCCCACCCCCTCCTAAAAAAAACCCGACAGTGAAGACAGCAAACCCCGCCACGGGCAAAGCGCCCTCCTGACAGCCCCCACAGCCGCCCCGCCACCCGCGCCACCGAGATCCCGGGCGCCACCGAGATCCCGGGCGCCCCCGGGCACCAAGCAGGCCCGGTCGGCCTCCCCAAGGCAAAGCCTCGCCCGCCCACGGCGCCTGCCGCGGCCGAGCCCCGAAATAAGCCCCACGTCGCCTTCCGCAGGGCCCCGGCGCGGCGGGAGCGGAGCCGGGCAGCCGCCGGGGGCGGGATGGCGCCGATACCCGAGGGATGGCGCGGCCGGGCCCGGGCGGCGCCACCGCCCGCAGCACCCACCATCTTGTCCCCGCGCCGGGCCGGAAGGGCCGACAACGGCTGCGCGCGCGGTTTTTATAGGTGCCCCGCCCCCGGTGACGCGTTGCGCAGGTGCGTGCCGCGCGCCGGTCTCGCGAGAGGTCGGTGGGGCGGGGCGCTACGGGTGGGGAGCCGGGCCAGAAGAGTGCGCAGGCGGACATCCGCGGGGGCTGCGTTGATGCTGCTGGGCCATGGAGGGAAAAAAAATACGTACAAAATATCTGGCGGTGTTTCTTGAACATTTAAGTGCCTACACCTACAGTTCATAACAGATAATGTTACATTGTAGTTCAAAAAGGCAAAAGGGGAGGAACGTAATAAAATACATGCAACTCCTTACATAAATGTTTAGCTGTGGTTCTTTACCACATTATGCAAAACCATGACATGCCTGTGTCATCGTTCAGATGTATATAACGTCAGAAAGCGTGTCCCACTGCAGTCGTCCTCCTTGAATAGGCTAGATGTTTCCTTTCCATGAAAACAATGTGCTTGTTCCAAGCTGGGAGGGAGTACCTGCCTGGACAGAGCATCCCAATGTAGTGCTTAACTGGTTTTATTAAATAGCTCTGGAGTCACAGGAAGCTGTAATGGCCCCTGAGTCAAAAGGTTCTAGACAAACCATGACAGTTTGCAAAAGATGTTAAGCAATGTGAAGAAACGCAGTAACAAGAAAGGAAAAAAAATTTAAAAATTAATAAGATAAAATAGGTTTCACTGCTAACATTGGCACCTGTTACTTTTGCATATATCTCAAAATAGAAAAAGACATCAAATAACTCCTTTCATGCAGGGACACGTTCTTGGGCCGATCGTGTGTTCTTCAGGGGCTGCGTCCTGCTGTGTATTCCCACGGCGCTTGGCACAGCGCAGCTCCAAACTCAATCAGGGCCTCTGTGTGCTACTGCTGAATTAATAATAAACAATAAAACCAATGTAGATGCTAAAGTTGTGCTGTGAAAGAGCAACTGAAAAGAAGACTTTCTGTGGAACCTGTCTGGAGCTGTTGTTACTCACGCTATTATTTCTCTTGCTCCATTTACTGCTGTTCTGGCCCACGGATAGGCACTGCCAGGACCAGCCGTGTCCCTGGGAGATGTTGGCTAGCTCGGCCCACGTTGGCAACTCGCCAACACGGGAGCTGGCACTGGAGCATCCCTTCAGGGTAGGGGCGAAGCAGAGCTGAGGTGGAACCTGAGCAGGGAGGGAGCTGGGGGACAGGAGATAAATTACTCGCTCTCCCCCCATCGACGCCGGGAAATCGGATAGGACCCGGCTGAAGAAGCTCCCTCCGACTTCCCTGGATTGGGAACTGCAGGAGCACCCTCGCGGGATGACTGATGTGGCGCACGGCTCTGGCTGAAACATCCCCTGAAGCGGCTCTGGTCCTCAGCCAGAAATCCCGCACCTCCTGGCCGAGGAGGGGGAAGGAGGACCACCCTAAAGGATCTGGAGTGGACCCACGTCTGAGGGGCAGGAGAGGGTAACGGGGCCGGGCAGAGCTGCCCGCTTTGCCCAGCCGCCTGCCCGGTTGGGCTGGGCTGGCTAAAGACCAGGTGAGGAGGTATGAAGGAAGCGATGCTGCGAGACGTGGTCCCTCCAAGGACCACCACGGGTTAGTGCAGGGACAGATGCCCTCCCGGCCTCGCGAGCTGCATACCCGATTTTTCACATCGCTGGAGACACAGGACATGCACCCCGCGGCTGGGAGAGCCGAGGGCTTCATCCAGCCCGCGATCCAGCTGCCGAAGGCCGGTCCCTTTGGAGGAACGACTCCTGGCTGCTCACTCAAAATGTCGGGGTGTGACGTTGCCTCGGCGTCAGCCTGAGAGCCTCAGCTGAAGTAACACGGGCTGAACCCAGGCTTCAGATAACTGGCACGGCATCAGGCATCCAGGTGGCTGGTAAACCTAAGAGCCCAGCCAGCTCAGCTGATGGCCACGTCCTGCTACCTACAGGCCCTCTCTGGTGTGAGGATGCAGGATGCGAGCAAAGCGAGGAAGCCGATGAAGCTGCCGGGTGGTTGAGAAGGTACTAGATAGATCCACGAGGTTATCTGTGGAAAATAACCAAACTGCTGAATAATAAGATCCACCCCCACCACATCCAGAGGCTGAATAAATCGGGAATAAGTAGATAATTTTGTGTTATAAGGAATATAGGCCTTAATCCACCGCTGCCTGTGGTACAAAAGGGGATGCAAACCCAAGGCCATGCAGATGATGGTACCCAGAACTGGGTGGGCTGGAGCTTCCCACACACAGGGCACCCGGAGTTTGCCCTCAGGATCTCCTGGGCCTTACAGAGAAGGATGTGTTTGACAAACACAACACCATGGAGAGATTGGTGCCCCCGGGGATGGCTCCTGCCCTGCCTCCTCCCTCCCTGCCAGAGACCACGGCACCATGCAGAAGCCATCTGAATTTCCACCGCAAGGATGATGACCTGTAACATGCGATGTAAGAGCTGCACATTACGGTTATATCAAGTTATGGCAAACATTAATTTAACAGTTCAAGCAAACACCTACCTATAGAGCCAAATCCCGCCGCCGGCTGTGCAGGTGTAACACAGCTAAGCCATTCAGCGCAGGGATGCTGGTTATCCAGCTAGCGTGAAATAATTAAGGAGGGAATATCCACGTGTTAAACACACTTAATCAACTCCCAGAGACCTTCCACCTCCCCTCCCCAACTCTGGTCCCTGCAGGTTAAGTAAAACCCAAGCCTGGAGGCTTTGCTGGAGGGACTGTGCATGCAAACCTTTGTGAAAAAGCCCGTACAGACTGAGAGGTGCTTCGTTTGGAGGACGTTTCATTGCCTACCCTAACCTGGCAGACAGTGGGAATGGAACCAGTATGAACTGGAGGGCTGAGGGTGCAGCCGTGCTGGCACTGCAGCTCATCTTCCCAAAACAGAGCTGTCCCATCCCTGGAAACATTCAAGGTCAGGCTGGACAGGCCTCTGAGCAACTTGACCTAGTTGAAGATGTCCCTGCTCATTGCAGGGGGAGGGTTGGACTAGATGACCTTTAAATGTCCCTTCCAACCCAAACCATTCTGTGATTCTATGGCTGGATGTGATGGGGGAGTGTCCATCCCCGACCTCCAACCTGCCCCTCAGAAAGTGCCCCACAAAGGATGAGGGATGGCTGCTCACATTTTAGGGTGCTAGTCCTACCGGGCGACCAAGGGCGGGCTTTAAATGCTCTTTTATCTCCCCCATCCATTTGCCTCTAGCTCCTGCACTGAGGTCTTGAGTCGCGGAGCCAGTTTGTAGACTCTGCCACGAAAATGGATTCGGACTCGGGCAGAACGAAATGGTGCTGGAGGGGGGGTCAAGCACGTGCCCCATCCCACTGCTCTGCCCTTTGCTCCCTTGCTGCTAACCTGACTCTCTGCATAGGTGTGACCCAGAGGCGAGCGGGACGTAAGCCATCCAGCGGGTCATTCTGCTTCGTCAGCCTCCGTGCTGATGGTCGGGTGCAGCACCATCACTCTGCCCGGGTCCGGCGTGGAAGCAGCTGGTTTCGCTGTGTACCTGGCTTGTTTGGCCAGGTCCAAACCCTGTTCATCCAGAACACCGGAGCATTTTGGACACCTGTTTAGCAAAACCAAACCTCTCCCCTCTTCATTTATCTCCCCTCTTTCATTCACCTCCCCCAACTCATGGGGATTTAGCTTTCAAGGTGGGGACTTCTGTATTTCTGGGCCCTTCGAAGATGTCCTGGCGCTGTAAGACCTTTGAGTATCTCCGTAATGAAGAGCTAGAGATGTCCCGTGGCATGCCCGGTGGAAACGCGGTGCAGAGCATCTCTGCTCAGCTGAAGCATTTGAGCAGCTGGGCTTCGGTTGTGTTCAGGCTGAAGCGGACAAGCAGACTCAAAACCGTTTTGGCTCCCGCTGCCGAGCTTAGGGAACCACGTTACAACCCAAGGGCTTGCTTTTCATTTCAGTCCTGCTAATATAGATTATCGGGGACTCTGCAGAAGCCAGCGGACTGCCGGTACGCAGCTACTCTGCGCAAAAGGCACAGGCCAAGGAGCTTGAGCCACCCCCTAAGGCTGGATGGCTTCTCCCCAGGCATCCCTTCCTGGCTGTGCCGGTGGCCACGGTGGTACTGTGGATGCCGGGGAAGCCCAGGTGACTCCCAAGGCCGCAGCAGTCTCTGCCTCCCAGAGTCAGGGGTTGTCCCCAAAATCTGGACTCCCCAAATTCACAAAGGGCCTTTTTCCTGCTGCCCCCTCCCAGGGACGCGGTGTCTGTAGGGTGAGGGATGTTAGAAACGAGAGCCCGAGGCACTGCTGCAGCGCAATTTTGAGGGTCACCAGGCACCTCTGCCTGGGAGCAGGCACCTGGCTGCACCCCAGGGAGCACCACCCTTGGACACCCAGGTCTCACCCGAGGGGGCCAGCCTTACCCCTCTCTGGGGGCTGCAAGTGGCGAAATACTGGTGCTGGGCTGCGTGGCAGAGGGGTGACGGGGGTAGAGAGTGTGAGCGGGTGGGGGGGCTGGCCCTGCACTTCTGCTAGGCCCTACCAAAACACAGCGGGGCAGCACCCCTGCCTCCCTCTTCCTGTGGTGGTGGGGTGGGCTGCCTTTGTACCGGGGAGGTGTTCACCCCCCTCCCCCCCAGCACACACCCCCCTCCCCCCATGCTGCACCTGCCGTGCCCTCACCCTCCCACACCCCACAGACGCTCCCCAAGCACCCCCTACTCACACTCCTGCCCCACGGACACCCCACGCCTCCCCCTTCAGAGATGCCCACTCCCCCCCCTCCCCCCCCCCGCGATGTGGCGTGGGAGGCGGCGGCGGGGGGAAGGGAGTGGGTGCGCGCTCCCGGCGCGGCGCGTCCCCGGGGGCGGGAGCGCGCGGCTCGTCGCCGCCGCCGCCGCCGGGCTGCCAGGCACGGCTCGGCGCGGCTCGGCTAGGCTCGGCTCGGCTCGGCTCGGCTCAGCTCGGCCCGGCTCGGCGCAGCCCGGCACGGCTCGGCGCAGCCCGGCACCGCCCGCCGAGCCCCCGCCCGCCTCCCGCCCACCCCCGCGCCGCCATGGACGGGGGCGCCTTCGGAGCGGGGAAAGCCGGCGGCGCCTTCGACCCGCACGCCTTCATCCGGCAGCCGCACACCCTCCTGCGGCTCCTCTCCTGGGTAAGGCCCCGCCGGCACCGGGGGCTGCCGCCGGCACCGGCACCGGGGCGGGGGGCGTCCCGCCGGGCTGCGGGGGGCTGCGGGGGGCGCGGGCGTGGGGCTCCCCCCGGGGCGGGCAGCCGCCACCGGCCCCAATCCCGACCTCTTTACATACCTGCGTACATATATATAGAATCATTATGTTATATATCATTAAATGTTATTATATATTATTATTATAATTATATGCTATTATGTACTATATATTTATTATTATATATTTTATATGTGCTTGTGCATGCATATGTATCCACATATATAGATATGCATATGTCCATTGATATGTGTCCACACCTCTAGATCCATACACACACAGATATATATGTATATGCCTCCATAAGCATTTATGGCTATATCTCTGTATATATATTCATGTATGATTGGATACATGGATCTATCTCTGGGTTTATATATCTCCATATGTATATATCTCCATATATATATCCACATATATGTGTGCACACACAGATGTACAGCCATATGTACATATATATCTGCATGTATGAATATAGGGCCATATGGGGTGAGAGCACTCTGGTTTGGGGTTTCTTCCCTGGGGAGGGAAGGGGTGAGCCAGGTTGGACCGTGGTCCCGTCTCCATTTCTGCTGTTTGGAGGGTGGCGGTGGTGTCTTCTCCTCCCCGCCCCCCCCCCCCAATGCTCATGGGTTTATGGCGGGGAGGCAGCGGGATGTGGGGTGACGGGAGGGAGCTGGGGGTGCTGCTGCGGTCCTGGCGCGGCTCCCCAGCAGGTTGGGGCTCGGGGGTCACTGGGCTCTGGCCATGCTGGGGCGAGTTGAGGGGGGCTATGGGGGCTGGACGTCGCTCTGTGTTTTATCCTCATCCTCTCACCCCCTCAACCTCCTTTCCCTGTAATGCTTTCCTCTCCATAATTTGTGGGGAAGGGGGCAGGGGGAAAGGGGAGCCTTAACGGGTGCGGTGGGGAGGGAGTGGGGTGCGAGGGGGAAGGTCTCTCCCTCTTCCCGTGACGCCGATCCCATGGCTGCCCGCGGGGCCGGCGCGTATGTGCAAGAAGGTCATTGGGATTAAGGCAGCGAGAGCTGCAGCACCGAGCCGGCGGGGGAGAGATTGAGGTCTCGGCCGGGAGCGGAGAAGGGAGGGCAGGGAGAGAGGGCGGAGGAGACACATGCGCACCGGAGCTGGGAGGAGAGGTGTCAGGCTGGCTTTGGGAAAATAAAATAAAAGCAGTGCCAGGCGGGGGAAACGAGGAGGGAAAGGGAAGGTGGCCCGGCTTGCTGGCGGCAGTGGGGAGGCAGCTCTTGTGCTCCGGGTCGGGTGGGTGGGTGATGTCCCCTCTGGGTGACGTGACTCAGAGGGTGACCGGAGAGCCCCAAGACAGCTGAGGACATGATTAATGCGGGCATGTCCATCCATCCGTCCATCCGCCCGAGCTTGTTTATGGTACAGCACATCATGCTGGGAGTGGGCTGGCCATACTGGGGCTGCCGCTGGGCGCCGGGCGAGGGGGTATGCGTGCCCCCAGCTCCTGGGCGGGTGGAGTGGAGCCAGCCTGCGTGCCTGGGGATGATGGACGTGATGTGACCTACAAAGGCTCTCCCGTTGCTAATCTCTGTGGCAGAATTTCCTCTTTCTCCCTCTTGGTCTGGTGGGTTTTTTTTCCCCTTCATCTGAGCACTGCGGGATTTTGGCTTCCCAGAGGCACCAGGTGAGGGAGAGAGAACAGGAAATACGTTTATTTTTTAATTAGGCACCTACTCGGCTCAGAGTATCTCAGACACTGTCGGCTCGCTTGCCAAGCTCAGCTCCGCACCCCGCAAGGTCTCCCCAGGCAAGGAGCGCTTCCCAGGGACTGGCATCTCCTTGGGACCCTGTGTTGTTTCCCCCTGCACATCTGACCTTGACAGAGGACAGGATGGGATTTACCCCAGGCACTTCACTTGGCTGTGGAAATTAAAGTCATTTTGCAGGAGCTGGAGGTGCTCCAGGTCAGCGGTCCAAGGGAGGCTGCCTTGGCCGTTGTGGTGCAAGGCTATGCATGCACCTCTTCTCTCCCGAAATATGAGTTCCTTCTCCTGCTTTTCCACCGGCCTGGTCTTGTCTGTCCTCCCGCAAAGCCAGGGAGACACATGCTCACCCCAGATATTTAGTTGTGGTTTTGGTCTTTTTTTTAACTAGAGACCAAGAGGGGTCCTCATGTGCATTGAAATCCTATCTCAGGCTGTCACAAGCATCAGACGCTTTATGGCCCCTTCCGTAAATTGGTTGAACTTTGCTGAAAAAAGACTAGTTCATGGGTTTTTTGCCCTTCTCACTCCCTCTGGGAGAGGGTTCAGCAGTTCCAGCAGTCGGGGCCTTCCACCATAAATCTATTCGTGGCTGAGTTTTTATCTGTTTGCTTTTGTGCTCTTGTACCCTTCAGTTTAAACGGTGCTTTTCCCTCCCTGGTGTTTTCCCCTGGGTGTATTTATAGACTGCAATCGCATCCGCACTTAGCCTTCCTATCGCCAGGCTCTATGAGCCAAACTCTTCTGGTGGTGAAGGGCTATCCCTCCCTGTGGTCTCTGTGAGAGTCTTTCATTTCACCTGCTCTTGCACGCACTGGAAGCACCTTGCCTGCCATCTCCTGAGATCCCATTTGCCTTTATCCTGCTCGTGGCATGGGTGGTCCCTTGTCTCCCCAGGGCAACCTGGAGACTCCTTTTGGCCCGTTTCACATGATGAGCTTTCATGGAGAGAAATCCTCGTGATCGCTTCCCCTGGCAGTGACCTTGTGCTCAGGTCACGCTGCCTTTTAGCAGACTTTATGATGGCACAGAGGTGCATATAGCTTTTTACCAACAGGCAGCAAAACTGGCTCCTGCCCAGGGAGTTTGCAGCCCAATCGAGATGGCGGCAAATCTCCAGGGAGAGCTGCAGGATTAGGAGCAGATGGGGTGGCCAAAGATTATTTATGTTGCTCCTTCCTGAGGAGGAGATGGCATAGGTTTGACAAGGAGGATGCTAAACTATGGAAAGAGGTTTGCAATTCTGGAGCATCTGTCCACCGTGACAGTGTTGTGAGGCAGCTCAGGTTTCTTGGGTGCTTTGGAGGTCAGGCACAGCAGAATAAGTATGCATCTCCCTACAGGAAGGTTGCCTGGCGTGGGTGCTGGCAAGTGGTGGTGGTCCTGCAGAGCGCCCGTGTCAGGTTTGGGTGTTCAGCCTCGGCATGAGCCATTTCTCTGCTGCTGCCTGCCCCAGATACACTTGCCTGGATGAAACAGCACCTTGTAGTGCAGGGAGGCAGCCCTATGGAGCAGTCCCTCCTGAGCATCTCTGCTGGGGATGCCTCCAAGGGCATCTGGATCTTGCAATGAGGGGACTTGTCCAGTCTGGCTGGACTGAGGCTTGCACAACGAAAGCAATGTGCTGCTGGAGGATCCCGGAGGCTTCCCCACCTCTCTGTGGGGAAGGGCAGAAAAACTCCCTCCCTATTCCCAGCGGTGGTGAAGAGAAGACAAGCAACTTGCCCTGTTGCGATGGGTGGCTGGAGTTTATTCCGAGTCTGGGTCTTTCAAGGCATTGCTCCATGCTGTGCCACTTCGCTTGCCGCTGGCTGCAACACGGAGGCGTGCTCTGAGCTGAGCTGCATGGCACAGCTGGTGCCCTACAGTAGATGGGACATGGGTGCATGGGTGGGTTTTTTACCACCCTGCCATATAAACCTGCTTTCAGCCTGCTTAGATGACCCAACAGCTGGAGCTAGTGGTGCTACAGCTGGAGCTAGTGGAGCTAGGTGACCCACACCAAGCTGGAGCTGTGCTACGGTACGTGGCTCCAGGATCATTCTTGAAATAAAGCAGGTGAGCGTCGGCACATCCCTGCGTAGTCCCGTCGCGCCCTAACCCACAGTGCTCTCCGCAGCCAGCGCAGGGGAGCTGGGAGGCTCCTTTGCAACCCACAGTCACTGGATGTAGCGCTGGCTCCATAAATAAGTAAAATGCTAATTGAAACAGGTTGTTCCAGGCGCTCCTGACTGCTTGGAAACCTGCTCACTGGAGAAACTGAAGCGCTGCTCGGTGTAAAAGGCTAACAAGGCAAAAGTAACTCACTTTTTGGAGGCAGGCCCAGCTAGGTGGCTTGAGTCAGAGTATCTCCAACCGCAGCAGCGCAGGCAAAGCAACCCATTAAAACTTGCCACACGGATTGAGACACCAAATCTCTCTCTGACGCCAAGGGCATTACCCCTCTGGAGGGAGGTTCAGTGAGGAGAGGCACTGCCTGCCCTCCATCTCCTCCTCCATCACCTGCTGCCGTTGCCACCATGTCCCCTGGCTGGTGGGAGCACGCAGACGTTTTGAGCCAGGACGGGAAGCACTGTCCCCTGTCTCTGCAGGCACAGCATGTCCCAGGCAGCTCCGGCTGAGCAGGCAAGGCAGGGGAAGGACGGGAACTATGTCCCCGGCCTCGCTACGACAGGCTGGCGCCTGCAAGCTGGAGGACAGGGGCAAGCCCCGGCATGGCAGGGAGCCCCATCTCCTGCCTTGCCAGCGGGTCCTGGCTCACGGCGCTGACGCCCTGCTTACGACACCCTTTGCCTCTTCCCCCCATGCTGCCCTTTGCCGTATGGAAAGGACACCTGGCGTGGGCTTGCAGTGGCAGTTACACCGAGCCTTAGAGCCCAGGGGCCACGTTAGTCTCAAACCAGCTGCAACCTCCACCTTCTTTCTGTCCCGGCTAAATTTAGCTAAGAAGTTCTCCGTGTTTGTGGACCATAGCCCACGCTCTCTGCCTCTGCTCCTCCACGTGATTTTTGCCCCAGCCACCATGCTCACTGTCTGCGTGCTTGTGAGATACGTTGGCACACGATGAAAGAAACACAGCGGTTCAAAGCACGTGCTTTGAGTCAAGCCCTAGGTACGGTTCTTCATAGGATCCCCTTCTTGGGTCAGGTTTTGGGGGGATTGCTGTCACTGGGATTGGGTGAGAGGCCACGTCAGAAGATGTGCAGAGCCACAGGGTGATTCACGGTTGGATACAGCAGGTCGTGTTGTTTCCAGGATAGCATTTCCAGGAAAGATCTTGGAGCGGGAACAAATCTCTCATTAATGGCATCTGCAGATAAAAATCTGAGAAATAGCACATAGGGACCAAAGGCAGTCAGAAATATGAGCAAAAAAATAAGATAATCGTATGTAGTCTGCTATTTCAAAACATGAGAGGCACACAGGTGAGGAGCATAGAAACTGCATGGAGATGAGACATGGCTACAGCAAACATTTGTGGCAAGACAAGGCAGCAGAGAGGACTAGTGTGGCTGTGAGAGGAGCAGAGACAGGTGGCAGTGGATGCAGTCCTCCACCTAGGCTGGCACAGCCAAGCCAAGCAGCGTTGTTAGAAAGAAAACTGAACTCTTCCTCATGGAAAAAGATGCAACTTTTGGGCGGTCACTTTGCTGAGCAGCGACCTGGCGATATAGGGGCCATCTGGAAGGCACAGAAGGACCTGGATACCACCACGGAGGTGTGGCCATGGGGAGTTGTCACTAGTCACTCTGGTGGGACAGAAGATGCTGTTTGGCCACGAGAAGAGCGTGAGACCCGTGGGACTGGATGGACCTTCCTGAAGTCGCACTCTCTGACACAGCTCCCTGTTACACCAGTGGGCATCTTCCCACGGCGAAGCTCTTCCTCCCTCCCCAGGGTGGCACGCATGGCTGCTCAGCCTGGGCCTGGCTGTCATCAGAGGCTTCCCGGCTGCTGGCTCCCCGAGTGCCCCAGCATCGCCCGGGGCTTGGGCTGCTGTGGGGGGGAAGATTGACCCAGGCATGGGTCTGGCGGGAGGCGGAAGGGTTAATGGCCAGCCTGTCAGCTGCCAAGCCATGTGTGATTTTTTCCCGGCTGGCCAGGAAAGCCTGTCCCAGATCCCGTGGCAGGAATTAGGGATGCAGAGCCTTTCCATCACCTGCTCCGGCTCAGCCCGGGCTGGGGAGCTGGTGCCACGTGGCTGCTGGCCAGGGAGGGTGAGCTGGGAGGGAGGTGCTGGTGTATCCATGCTCTTCCCCCATCCCATGCTCAGGGGAATCAGGTACAAATGGGTATGGGGAGGCTGGCCCCCTCCAGCACCTGCACAGGGCTCAGACATGCCATCGAGACCGTGGGCAGGAATCGTTTGCTGCCTGCATGGTGCCGGCTGGAGGCAATAAATAGAGGCCGCCTGTTTCCAAGCTGCCAGTCCCATGTGTATCAAAAGCTGCATATGTTTTCTTCAAAATGAACTAAATACAAGTAGATTTAATGATGATGGTAATAATAATAACCCATGTCTGTGCAGGGCTCTCCAAAGCTTTCCAGAGACTCCATTTGCAAGTGGCTGAATGAAAATGAAAGCCAGATCATCTCTGCCAGTTTATTGTTTACACTCTCCCCCACTCTTGCTTTCTTTTTAAACAGATTTATTCCTGGTCATTAGCAGATCAGACACAGAAGAGGTTATTGCTTCATTCTGCCTGAGGTGGATTTGATTTGAAGGCCCATGAGGAATATTATGCCACCAAACTATTTCCTCTCTGTAATAGAATAAAAAGAGGGTGAGGGAGAGGCAACACCCCGTGTGACAGAGCCTGTGACCAGAGGGCACCGCAGCGAGCCCAAGCAGGTGGCTTGACAGAAACCCTCTTCAGCCTCATCGCCGCTACAACCATCGTGGGGATCTTGGGGATGAAGTCAGGAAGCAGCGTGACAAACTCCTGGGATGAGATGCAGGAAAATCCTAGTGCGCCGCCGGAGGCTGACCATGCTGTGCATCCATCACATGATGCTCAGGAGCGTCTGATGCACGGCTGGGGATGGGCAGCATGGTGGAAAGCCTCACATGATGCTCAGAAGGTTTCGCCTGGCTTTCTGCCAGGCTGGGCCTGCAGCGAGGAGGTGGGGAGGGACCGGAGAGCCTCTCTTCTGAGGGCTCATCTCTCGCTTTTGCCTCTGGCAAAATCAGATCACGCGGTTCAGTGAAAGAAAAAAAAAACAGGTCTTTTATGGTGGGATGCAGCCTTTTGCCTGTTGTGAGCCCTTACACGTCTGTAATGGCCAGCACGAGCTCCTTGAGAAACGGGGACAGGGAAACTCTCAGCCTCTCCTCGTCTCCTCCCCGCAGTGCTTAGCATTACATTCATTTTGCTGCGTCTTTCAGCAAGTTGCTCTGTCTCTGTCAGCTTTGCAAAGTGCGTGGCTCTGGGCTTCGCTTGGTGTCTTGGAGCTCTTTGATGAAAACAGAAGTCTAGGAAAATCACTGCAACAACCTGTGTGGATGCAATGTTTGAGGAGCGGTGAAGTCGAGAAAAGCCAGGTCCCAGCAGCAACGCTGAGTTGGTCAGATCTTCTCCATGCGCTGTTTTCTGTCCCTTTTTTTGAGCGTAGCCGAATATATTACTGCATATTAAATGTGCACCTCCAGACAGGCTGCACACCTGCCCAATTAACGTTGCTCTTGGAGGCTTAAGGAAACCCTCTCAACCTGAAAATCTAGTTACTTCAAGTCCTGTTAACTGACTTAAGCAGCCTCGCTGAAGAAATGAGGCCGCTCAAGTGCACCAAGCTGGGAATGGCTGGCTCGTTTTTGTCGCTGAGTGTAGGAAAGCAGCTAATGATCTCCCTCTGCGGAGCAGAAGGATGGGCTGCGTTTAGGAGCGTCGGGATGCAGTGCTTTGCGCCTGCCTCCTGTCAGCCTTGGGAAAAGTCACTTCCCTGCGTCTCGGTGCTCAGTCAGGAGAAGACTCCCGCCATCTTCTCCTCGCCTCCACTTTGCAGCCGGATGTGTATTTTGGACCATTTTATTAGTGGCTGTAGGCAAGACTTTGTGCAGCGAGGATTCACTATGCCAAACAGGGGTAGAAAGAACGAGCAGCGGTAACACAGAGGGGCAAGAGGCTTGTGCCAGTGCTGCTGGTAGCTGGCATTTCTTCAGAGGTCCTGCAGATGTAATGGGAACCGGAACATAAATGCTTCATCCTTGCAAACTTGATGCTTTGTTTATAATCCAGGCAGACATTCATACTGCACCTGCTGCCTGGATCATCTTTGCATGGGCACGGATTGTGAAATCAAGGAAATGAAAAATACTTGCTCTTTCTAAGATGACTTGCTACGTCAGTGAGCTTCCACCCACCCACCCCATTACCAGCAAGAAGTAGCTGCCATGGATTAAGCGTGCAACAGTTTCTCCTGAGGGCTGCAAGATCTGGGCTCTTACAATTATAATTTTTTCTAGGAAATTGTCTGTGCATCCGTTGCAATGGTTTCTGGGTACAGAAACTGGCATAAAATGGGAGATGCTGCCTGTCTGCAGCAGCAGCAATTGCCTCTGCTGCCCAGCTCTGCCTGTCGGTCTGAAACCTCTGGTTTGAGCCTGCCTGTCCTTGCCCAGTCGGTGTTATCCAGTCCAGCTCAAGGCTTCTGTGCACAGTGGATCCTCACAGCGTTTTGCTGTGCCATGAGGGTGGTGGTAGCCTGGCAAAGGGAGCAAGCCCTCTCCACTGCCGCTGACTGCCCTCTCT
Organism: Gymnogyps californianus; assembly: GCF_018139145.2. Taxonomy (NCBI): domain Eukaryota; kingdom Metazoa; phylum Chordata; class Aves; order Accipitriformes; family Cathartidae; genus Gymnogyps; species Gymnogyps californianus. Next base: position 161,787,825 of record NC_059471.1, read on the forward strand.
GCAGCGCTGGGGAGTGGAGCATGGACCAGAGCTGATACCAGTGGTGAGGAAAACACGGAGAGAAGGAGACGTCCCTTAAGATACTGTGCTTTGGTCCGTAGAAAGCTTTCCTAAGGACAAAGAGTACTTTGGGGTGGCTGTTTCAGGAAACAGAAGATAAGCATCTGCCGTGACTGCTCACAAGTGAGAATACCCTTAGTGGAATCTCCCCAGAAAACTCCTAAGGTCATCTTAAATCAGGTGCTTGCCAGTAAACCATACCTTGGGCACCTCCAGGCTGCAAAACAGGTTTCTCTTCATAGAAGAGAAGTTGTGGCATCTTGGCTGACCGAAGATGGAGAAAGGAAGTTAGGAATGCCACCTCTGCTTGAAAATTAGGGAGAGGGACATGTCCCTCTGGTCTCTTGACTCTGAGCTGTGTCTTTACGACGTGCCAGCATAAAAAGGTATGAAAGAGCAAATGCAAAAAGGAATTATTCTGCTTCTTTCGCTCGCAGATGAGAGCTTTTCCAGGCCAGCAGCAACACCAAAGATAAGAACAGATGAAAGACGTGTATCAGGATATGAGCAGAGTAAACAGAGGTGTCTCTGGGGAGAGGCCGTTACAGAAGTTCATTCATCCCAAATGAGTAAGCAGAGACTCGCAATACAGCTCGTTGCAAGGGTTGACCTGACTCAGGGAATTGACGTTTTACCAGTTTTGAGCTCTAAACCAAAACTGAACACCAGACTATGCCACTTTTGAGGCTGTTTCTCATCTTCCAAAGAGAAGATACACTTTCTGTCTAATGCTGTGGAAAATGGGGCACCCACTTTGTAATCCCAATATGTGGAGGTTGGTACTTCAGGTGGCAGCATCAGTACTGGTCACAGCCTCACATTGGGATGTCACTTCAGGAGTCTGTCAGCTCCCCCTCAGGTTAGAGGAACATGGCGTTACTGCCAATGGTCCTAGGCAAGACTGTCAGCCCAGCCGGTTGTGAAGGTGTGCGAGACTTCCCGCTGAAAGAGCCTGGCTGTACTTGTGTGCAATTTTGCTGCTTTCCAAACCATTCAGGCTGAAATTTTGAAGACCAGACCTTTGCTTCAGGCAGAGGAGATTTTTATTTAATTTTCATGGGCAATTTCTGCAAAGTATGATCAATCTTGACTTTCAAGAAGGAGGAGGAGGAGGAGAAATCAGTTGTTTTTTCTTCTAAGCTTAGAACGCTCTTGTGAACTTTCAGAGAACCCATACAGTCTCCACGCTTAGGAGCACCGGCTTCCAGCTTTTTTAGTTTGCTCTAGTGTGTCAAAAATACGCCCAATCTCAGCAACCCAAGTGTGACCCAATTATGAGCCTTGGGGTGAAAAAATAATATTGGTGTCAGTGGATACTTGTTCGAGTTTGGCAGCTGAAACACGGTCAGCGTTGAGTATCTGCCCAGGGGCTGTTGGGGACCGTGGGTAAGGTTTTTCCGCTGGTTCTTGATGCCACAGGTCAAACAACAGAGGTCTGTGCTGTGGATCTCAGGCATCCAACCCCACCGATGACAGATGGTGTATTGGGTTGGCATTAATCAACAGTTAATTTTCCCTGCACTCACAAAGCTGCTTCTCTGCTTTCTGGGTTGTCTGCCGTGTCCTCTTCTGGTGCTTGGCTGGGTTAAGTGGTACTGGGGTCCTTCTGACCTAGCAAACCCTCAGACCTACCTCCACTCCCTGCAGGAGACTTGGCCACCTCATCTTCTTGTGTGCTGCTTCTCCTTGGGGACTGGGTGGTGGTTCCAAGGGTGCCGGGCTCCTGTTGCGCAGACAACTCCCAGGCTAGCAGAGTGCCCCGGTGACGTCCTAGTGCATGTCATATGTATGTTCACCCCATGCTTGAGGTCCCATTTCCCATCTGCCTGGGACCCTCGCAGGCAGCCTGCAGGCGGGTTGTTCCTACTGAGGGTCTCAAGATGCCCTGCAAAGAAAAATCTGTACATGCTGCCTTAATCTTCCCCTCTTTCTTCTGTGGCTGTGAGGGGAAGCTGTTTATTTGAGATGCAGGACTGGGGCTGCTGTAAATAGCTCTCTGCTTTGGTAAACCTGCTGCGTCAAAGAGGGACAGCCTTGTGGCAGGTGACGAAGGCTAAGCCCGTGAGCGAAGATCAGACCAGCAACTGCGGATTATGGCATTTCTACCTGGACTCATCCTTAATTCTACCTGATTTAAAATAACATGCAGCGGCAGTGGCGGTGATGGGTAGGGAGGAGTCATGGTGGCCCAGCCACGTGGACCTGGAGGGGGGATGTTTGGCCTGTGAAATCTGTGGGGAAGGTTGGAGCGTGTCGGCGTATGGGTGAGTGGGCAGAAGGATAGGCAGTGTCATGGGCTGGGCTGATGGAAAACTGTTCGAGAGAGGTGTGTGACGTGAGGGGAGATGGGCAGAGCGGGAGCCCGGCAGAATGGAGCTGCAGAGCAACCAGGGCTGTGGATTGTGGGAGGGTGGATGGGGAAAAGAGCGTAGTAGCTGGATAGATAAAATTAGTGAACAAATGCGTGGTAGAAACAATGAATTCCTAGAAGGGAAAGGAGTGGGTGGGAGAAGTGCAGACTAAGAGGATTTCCACTACTTGGAGCCCTTGTATGCGGGCACCCGCACCAAAACCATATCCCAATTTACACTCCATGTCGCCTCCCTGTGTGTCTGTGGGAAGCCACCCTTACTCCAGACTGCGACTGCTTTACATCGCTTTAGATCAGATGGATAAAAATGCTCAATCTAAAAGTGTCCTATTTTAAGTTAATCCTCAGAAATAAAATGAGACCATCTCCCCAATAAATTCCCCCTGGCTATAGCCCAGGCAAGGCAGCGGGACAGGAGCTCAGCAGAGCAGAGAGGTGCCTGCGAAGGGTGTCAGTCCCCTGCAGAGCTCTGCTCCTTTGTGCTGGTCCAGAGAGATGGGGCTTGCCCTGATGTGTCTCCTGCCTCCCTCCCTGCCAGGTGTTCTCCATCGTGGTGTTCGGCTCCATTGTCAATGAAGGGTACGTGAACCGCTTGCACGAGACAGAGGAGCACTGCATTTTCAACCGCAATCGCAATGCCTGCAACTATGGCATTACCGTGGGTGTCCTCGCCTTCCTCAGCTGCCTTCTTTACCTGGCTCTGGATGCCTACTTCCCGCAGATCAGCAGCGTCAAGGACCGCAAGAAGGCAGTGCTCTCGGACATCGGAGTCTCGGGTGAGCTTCCTGGCCGATTGGCCATAGTGCCCCTCTCCTCCGCCGGCAAGGGAGAGGGAGGGAGCTTCTGCCGCCTTGCAGGCCAGGTCCCTGCTAGCAGGGAGGTCTTTGGGTTCCTTACTCTCTCAGACCTTCTCTCTCTCTCTTTTTCTTTCCCTTTCTCTTCTTAGCCAGTCTGGCTGATGCCTCTCTGCTGTTCTCCATAGGCATAGCTCAGGGAGCCCTTTAGGATCAGCAGGTCTTGCCTCCCTACATGCTTGTGCTTGCTAAGGGCAAGTGTTGATGCCTCTGGAGATGGTACTTCCTTCTTTTTCCAGCTCCAGGTGATTGAACCCTATATATTTTAACATAAAAAAATGTTGAGGGTTTCATGCAGACTGACTAAACCAGTCCTCCTAGGTTACCTGGCATTCCCCATGTGAATAGCTGTGCAGGACGTCATCCAGCCCTGAGGCTTATTCTAACTTATAGTCAGATCTCTCCATCCCCAGTATTGTGTTGAAGTGACAGAGTGATGGTGCATGCGTATGTGCATGTGTAATGCCAGTCAGCAGCATCATGAGGAGGCCCTTTGCTCTCGTCCTGTGATCCCGAGTCACTCTCCTGGCTTATTCTGGCCATACAGGCAAACTTCTCCACGTCAGGTTCCCCCCACAGTTTGTCAAAGGGGCCACAAGTGGAGCAAGGGCAGGATCGGGTGCAGCATGTTGAACTTGTTTAGGTCTTCTGGCCTGCAAGTTTGTTCACGGTTCGCCCTTTGCCTAGCAGTCCTGTGTACAGCTAACAAGAGAAGGGGAAGGGCTGAGCCTTGTTTTGCTGCCACTTAGGAACGCTTATTTCCCTCGCTGCTGGGTATCTGGCTGCGCCTGGTAAAGAGGGTGAGTCCCACTCCTCCCCACCAGCTGCCAGTCTGGACTCGGGGCTCCCCCCTACCTTCACCCCTTTCCCGGGGGTGCAGCATGTTAGTGATCCTTCAGCACCTTTCCTCGGTGTGAGCCCCTGAGCCTGTGCTGTCCTGAGCAAAAGCTGGTCTCTGTGCAGCTGCAAGCCGGCTGCTTCCCACTCTTCTGCAGCTCCCTGGGAAGGAATTGCTCTTTGCTTGTCCTTGCAGGACAGGGTTGCAAAGCAGTGGCTGTTTCAGAGAGCCCAGGTGATCGCTCCTGTACTGGACGCCCTTCAGGCTCCCTCCCAAGGCCAAATGCAAGTCCTATGATCAATCCAAACACAAGCAAATGAACTCTCCTGAGGTACTTTCTGCAGACACCTATCGTCACCTTGACAATTTAGCCATCAGCGAGCCTGCCAGCTTGCTTGGGCTTAGACAGGTGTCGTGGTTTAACCCCAGCCGGCAGCTAAGCACCACGCAGCCGCTCGCTCACTGCCCCCCCACCCCTGGGATGGGGGAGAGAATCAGGAAAAAAAAACTCGTGAGTTGAGATAAAGACAGTTTAATAGGACAGAAAGGAATGAAAAACAATGATAATGATAATAATAATAATATGACAATAGCAATACTAAAAGAATTAAACTATACAAAGCAAGTGGTGCACAATGGAATTGCTCACCACTCGTTGACCGATGCCCAGTTAGTTCCTGAGCCGCGATCCCCCCTCCCAGTTAACTCCCCCCAGTTTATATACTGGGCATGATGTCATATGGTATGGAATAGCTCTTTGGCCAGTTTGGGTCAGCTGTCCTGATGGTGTCCCCTCCCAGCTTCTTGTGCCCCTCCAGCCTTCTTGCTGGCTGGGCACGAGAAGCTGAAAAATCCTTGACTTAGTATAAACACTACTTAGCAACAACTAAAAACATCATTGTGTTATCAACATTCTTTTCCTACTAAATCCAAAACACAGCACTATACCAGCTATTAGGAAGAAAATTAACTCTGTCCTAGCCGAAACCAGGACAACAGGCTGCTCAGTCAGAGTTTGGCCCAGTCTGCAACACACTGGTGGGTCTCGTAGGGTTGAAGTTTCCAGAGAAAAGTGATGTGTTTATGTTCTGTTAACACGTACCTTCTTGATGTCTCTCCCCTTCCCCTTTGGCATGCTGGTGGTGGTCCATCCCAGCCTTTTGGGCATTCCTCTGGTTCGTTGGCTTCTGCTTTCTGACCAACCAGTGGCAAGCTTCAAAAGAAGAGGACAACCCATTGAATGAGGGAGGGGATGCAGCCCGAGCAGCCATCACGTTCTCGTTCTTCTCCATCTTCACCTGGGTGAGTACAGCAGCCATGATGCTGGATCACGTGTCCTCTGCACTGTATTAGCTTGTGGGGAATGGAAGGTGACTGGCTAAGAGTGATTCCTTCTGAGATCTCAGTTCACGTGGCTTCTGAGAAGGAAAAGCAGGAGGGAAGGTGGTTAGGAGGTAAACTTGGGAAGCAAGGACTCAAAAACTTACATGGAAGAAGGTGCTAGAGCATTAATAAGCACAATGGGAAAGACGGTCCCATATCGCGGAAAGGAGTGTCCTTGACAAACCTCTAATATGACCTTGGACAAGCCAGATCCCCAAGCATCATTTTCCCTGTGCGTCAGAGGACTTGAACAGCATTTTCCCCTCACAGAAGCTAAGCAGAGAAGGGAGCTCCAGGTCGGGGGTTGCGCCCATCTCCCTCCCTGCTTTGCTCCCATCACATGAAATGTCATCAGTTGCCACAAGAGGCTGCGATCGGCGTCCCTCTGGGCTCTCTGTTTGCGCCCAGGACTGCAGCGCTGCCTCACTGGGTTGCCTCTTAGGAAGGTGATCGTGCTGTCTCTTAAGACTGCCCTTTCCCCAGCAATTCTTTATTGCTAGTTTCCTGGAAAAACTGTGGTGTGCAATATAAATATCCCCCATGATTTCTTCCCGTCTCTGAAAGCACCAAGCCCAAGTGATTTTTGTCTGAAGTGACAGGATAGTGCCAAGCAGGAAGGCATTTTAGTCCAGTCTTCATGCGTAAGTCCTTGTGGCTTTATCTTCTCCTCTCCCTACAGGCCTTAAAGTTGGGCGGGGGCCAGGTAGGAAGGGTGCCGTAAGACCACGAAGCTGTCAGAGAGGAAGGGGGGCTGCAAAGGGTTGTGTGGTCAGCACCCTCGCCAAGGTGACACCAAGCAGGGGCAAGGGACAGCGGCGTGTCTGTCCCCTCCACGAGCTGCGTCCTGCACTCGAGTGCTGCTGAAAGCCCCTTGCAAGCTCCAGCAGAAAGTGTGACAAGGAGCAAGGCTTTTGCAGGGGGTCCCTCAGGACCCTTTTTGAGGTGCCACCACCTGCAGTGGTCCTCCCCGATGCACGGGCTTGCGAATGGCTAAATAGGCATCCTCTTCCCCTGGTTCCTTGGGGTTTTTATTGCAATCAAATTCTCTGGTTTGCTCTTCCTTACTGATTCTCCTCCCCACACCCCTCTCTCTCCTCACAGGGCTTCCTCACGTTTCTGGCTTTCCGGAGACTGAGAGACATTACTTTTCAGGAAGAATACAACACCCTGTTCCCTAACTCCCCGTCCTTGCTGCCTTAGTGCCCCTCGCTGATGGGGGAATTTGGGAGAAGGGGTGGAGGGATGCAGCTGGAGGAGGTTACTGAGCAGAGACGGTTCCAACGCCCCAACCATGGGTGTGTGGTCACTGCAGGGCATGGGGTGGGAAGACGTGGGCCATTGAACTGGAGTGGGGTTGTCCACTGAACAGGGGATCTCCCTCTGGGGAGTTGGAACTGGCAATTTCTTCTCCTCCTCTGCTCCCTTCTCTCCCTCACCTGTACCCTAACTAATGCTGCGTAACACCGCTGTGCCTTTCTTTTGATGACTGCTCAGACCTAATACTTCAGCCAGGAGATGCCCTCTGCCCCCACCATTTCCTCCCAGGCCTCATTCTCCAAAAACCTCTCCCCCCATCACCTGCTAGACTGCTCAACTCTATCAGGGATGCTCTGGGACAACAAGCCATGCCTGCTGGGGTCTGCGATGCTGAACCCTGTGCTCGGGGTTCCCTCAGTCCACCAAAGGGTGTCCTGCCTGCAGTGCCTGGGGCAGGAGGCAGCAGTAAGCTTGCTAACCATCCCCTGGTCTGGGAAGCAGCTGCCTTGCCCCCTGCTGCTCCTTCCCAAGGTCTGTGCTGCACTGTGTGGATGTTGGCCGGTGAAGGGGTTACAAGGAGTGACCACTACCTCGCTACTCCAGGTCAAATCCTGCTCTCCTTCCTGGCCTCTGCAGGCAAAACGGCTGCGTACATCCAGCCTGGCAGCCAAACCTCCTGCGGTGTTGCTGAGGCAGATCGCCTTCCCAGGGGCAGGAGGGGCTGAATGGGATAACCACATGCCTACTGAGCCTCTGCAACCTGTGCCACGTCGGTGAAACCCCACCACCAGGCAGGAGGTGCCCAGCACACCCCAGAGACAGCGGGGAGCCCCGGCAGGCTGCATGCAGCCAGCTGGGCTCGCAGCCATCCCTGCCCAGCCCTCCTCTCTCCCGGCAGGCTCGTGCTTTCTGTGGGGCAGCCTGAACCTCCATGCTCTCGGGGGTGTTTCACCGGCGGTCTGCCAGGCGGGCCTCACACACTAATCCATAACCACTACTAACCCCACTTTTGTTTGTTTGTCTTTCTCGGTACGTTCCCCCTCTCTTTCTCCCCTCCCCTCTCTGCTTCCCATCTCTTCCCTCCACCTCCTCCCTTAAAGGTGGGCCAGGCATTCCTGGCGTATCAGCGGTTCCGGCTGGGTGCCGATTCGGCCCTCTTCTCCCAGGACTACATGGACCCAAGCCAGGACTCCGGCATGCCTTATGCTCCCTACACGAATGAGGAGGATGCTACAGATGCAGTGGGGACGTACCAGCAGCCCCCTCCGGCAGATGCTTTCGACACTGAGACACAGGGGTACCAAACGCAGAACTACTGAGTCACCAATGCCCCTTTCCCTTCCCCTTTCCCTTCTGTCCCCTTTCCCACTGCCGGCAGAAAGCCGAGGCACAAACCAGAGACGTGCGTAGTGGCACAAGAGGTGGCTCTCAGCTATGCTCCAGCCTTCTGGGTCATCTGTTTTTATTTATCGTTTTTAAAAAAGGAAGAAAAAAGAAAAAAAGGTTTCCCCATCACCTCTTCCTTCTCCTCCCCGCCAAAAGTACCTGCCAGAACCAAATTCTTCCAAAATCTGTCACTGCATTGTGACAGGAACGTCCCCCCTTCCCTCCTCTCCCTCCTGCCTTGCTGCGGAGGGCAGAGTCTAGCCAGTGGGCAGGAGAGGGGCTACAGCACCAGCAGGGCAGGGGAGAGGGTGTTGGAGGCAGAAGGGAAGGAGTGAGAGGGACCAGGGACCTTCCTAGAAGAGATGGTGTCGCTAAAGGCTGGAGTAGATGTGGGAGCATCTGAATTGGGCTGGATGGCCCGGTGGCTCAGGGAGGGGGACGGTGTTGGAGTCAGCATGCAGGAGTGCAAGGGTGGAGGGGAGGCTGGAGGGGAGTGGGAACAGCATCCCCCGTGCAAAGACAGGGCGGCTTTTCTCTGCCACACGGTAGTGAGGGAGGAGTGCTTTATTTTTAGAGGATTTGGGGAGAAGGTATTGGGGGTGGGGAGCACAAAGAGATAAAATGGGAAGGGAAGGAGGAAGATTTGCAGGTACAATCAAAAACCACAGGCACGTCTGTAGGTTACAGCAAGAGACTCAGCAGAGCACAGGGGCAGTGCCACGAGAGTCACTCCTTCCCCAGCCCCCTTGGATTGAGGTGGAGGAGGTTCCCCTCACCTGTACGTCCTGCTCGCCACTCTTCTCAGACCAGTGTTTGGTGAGGCAGGAGGGGAGGCATGCCCAGTCCCTGGCCCCCAGACGCAGTGCCTGTGGGAGGAGGGATGGAGGAGGTGGGCTTCTAGGGGGCCCTGAGAGCCCTTGTCCCCAGCTGCGGCTGGTTCGAGGGGGAGAGGAGAGCTTTGCCATTTCACCGTGGGCAGGAGGAGAAGAAAGCCAGTTTCACTCCTCAGGTCCTGCTGAACCCTCCTCTGTTCCTCTGCCACCACAGTGCAAAGCCTCTTGCTGACACCATCTTTGTAGCACACAGGAATGGAGCAGGACTCCCCCTGGAAACAAATACTGCTGCTGGGATGGCCAGCGTGCATCTGGCTCTTGCACAGCGGTGCAACCAAGCAAGGAAGGGTCCTGCCGTGCACGGCTGCGCTTCGCCTCCCACTCAGATGGGGAGGAGGTCTTGGTGTGCAGAGAATTGCTTGGGCCCAGACTGAGCTCTCTGAAAACTGGTCTTAGTGTACTTTACATAGACTATACCTTAGTGCATCTTCTGCAGCATCTCAGATCCTGGCTGTCTTTAAAGCTTCACCTAGGTGGCAGTAGTGACTCTCAGACAGAGCTGGTATGGACATCATTCCACACTCCTCATTATTTTGCTTCAAGTAAAGACACAGCTGTGGAAGCACACTCTTTATTCCAGGATAGAAGTAAGGGCTATGTGTGAAGATGGTCCCTAAAGGGAAATAATTCAGCAATAGCCACCTGGACAATTATCCCCAGCACAGACATCTCTCAGAGCACAAGAAGCGGGGTATGCCTTACAGCAGTGAGGAGCTCCATCCCCCAGGCAGCCACTCCACTCCACGCAACACTAGCCCCAGTAGCAGAGATCAGGAGCAGATCCAAAATCCATAGGTGCTCCCCCTGAGCATCCAGCCTATTCCCCATAGCATCCTTAGGAGTCGGGAGGAGGGGACACAGGTCTGGCCTGTGGTCATGTGAACATCTCATCTGAAGGACACTGAGGTTATCAGTCCTTCCCCTCCTCCCAGCACGGCTCCGCTCCAGCTGCCCCACAACACTAGGAAAGGGGCAGAAACCGTAGAGCTGCAGGCCTCAAGAGGGAAGGGGGGCAGTTGTTCTCCGCTGTATATAGGCACCGTTTCTACCTGCTCCTACCAGCAGACTTGTGCTGCCGGTGGCTGTCCCTATGGCTTGTCCTCCCCATGGCTTGCCCCCACTTGCTGGTAGTTAACCACTGGGGAGGACAGGAGAGGGGGACCAGCTAGCCCCGTGGACGCACCAGGAGGGACTGGGCACACATCCCTTGCTCTGTGGCTGCAAGTGAAAGCAATACTGTAAATAGGAGGGGTATTTTTTGGAGGAAGCCCCTTGGGCTTCTTTTTCTGTGGGCTCAGCCTAATATTTAGGCTTGAGAGGGGGTTACTTTATTGAGAGAGGTTCGTTATGACTGTGGCTGTGGGGAGAGCTCCCTCCAGTCCGTCTCTCCCGCCGGGGGAGAGGAAAGAACGAATGACGAGGTGGAGGAGGAGAAAAACTAGTTGTACTCACCCAGACTCATCTGTGTCATCCTTCGTGCTTTGGGGGGGGTGGTAGAACCAAGAGGAGGAGGCGGCTATAAATAACCAGCCCTCAGCACAAAAATGTGTTGTACTTTTTGGGAGGAACTGCCCATCACCTGTCCCCTCTCCTTGGTGAGGGGGTGAGGGACCAGGCGCACGAGAAGAGGTACGGACCATACCTGGGGGGTCTACCTGGGGCTCTGTTTTGGGGTGTAGCGCAGGAGCATCTTACATGCCCCTTCTCCCATCAGGGTTACGTAGATGGCTAAACACCATTTGGGGCTGACTGATGAGCAAGCTTTTCTTTATCCTCGTTGGCTTGCTTCCCTCATGTAACCAGCTGATGGCCTCCGGTGGGCTTGAGGTAGGAATGAGCCTCCCCCTCAGAGCCAGCACTTCAGTGAGACACGAGCCAGGTGGCTTCATCCTGGGTTACTGCCCATCTCTGTCCCTTTCCTCCTTGCTTTGTGTGGTAGGAAAGGCATTGGTGTGGCAGGGCAACAGTAGCTACTCGGGCAACTTCTTGCTTTTGCTCATGGGAGAAGACATACTCTCCTTGGGTTGACATGCTTTCAGCTTTTGCAGTGGAGGGTTGGTGGTGGCAGACCTGGGGGTGGGACTCCCCTTGTTAGCACGTAGCTCTTTAAAATGCAATTTCCAGTGGCATTTGGCTGGTTCTGCAGCTGATGAGAGATACGGACCTACTCAAAGGGTTGGTTATCTTATCTTAGGCGCTTCTGATAAGGTGCTGCCTGTTTCTGGTGATCATAGGCAAGACCTGAGCAGCTGGCTGGAACATGTCCCTTTTAGATCCTAAACGTGGGTGAGATCAGCCCCACTCTAGGGATTAGGAGATCAGAGGGAAGGCAGTATAAGCAAAACGGTAAGGCAGCTTTCTTCCCCCTCTGCCATTTGTCCGGATTACAGAGGATTACGCATCCCCTGTTGGGAGCAATGGCCCCTTGATGTCTTCTTATCTTACGAAGCCCCCAAGTAAGGGACTGTTTTGTGGAAGTAGGGGCTGTGAAGGGCAAAGGGATGATGAAACTTTGCCCCAGTTCTACCCGTGGCTTCAGTCTCCTGACGTGTCCCCATCCCCAGCTCACCCGCATCCCCACCACACCGTTCATCGCCTCATCACGCACCCTTCCCCTCCGCGTTATTCCTGGCAGTTCCCTCAGGGGAGGAGGCGTCTTTGTCCCTGCACCCTCGCAAGCACTTGGGAGGACCCGGGAAGGCAGCGTTGCAGGGTGGTTCCCACAGGAGTCTTGGCTCCGGTCCCCAGAGCAGGTACAAGGCAAGGAGCCCGGCGAGGCCACCTCATGCAGCAAGTCCAAACCATCCATCCAGGCAACTCCCTGCTGCCTGTGTGGCATCTGTAACACCATCTGGGCTGCCCTGCCCCTTCCCCTGCCACATTACTGCCTGTGTATAGTATATATATTATATATATATATTTAAAAAGATGTATAATATAAAGCTATACATATATACGTATATACAATGACTCATAGATGGCCTGCCGCATACAGGATCCCCTGAGTGGTCTTGTCTCAGCCCGAGTGTCCCTTCAGCCCTCCTCCCCCTCCACCCCTCGCCCCCATCCGTTCCGAAATCCAACTACAGCGAACCCCGCCACCTCGGCACCTGTGTTTACAATGTCCTATATATTTGTGGTTAACAAAGTGAAGGTGGTAACTACTGGTGTCTCAATAAAGTTATGACGTTCAAAATAACCAAACTATATGGAAAAAAATGGTCTGGATTTTCTTCTTTGGGGAGGGATGGCTTTTTTAGCTCGGTTTACTATGAGAGCACAGCTCCTGCGCTCCTGCACGGCCCGCCGGCAAGTTTAGTGACAATCGGTGGCTTGAATGGAGGAAAGAGACCTAAAGAACTGCCCTTATTGAGAGATACATTTCAGGGGGAGCTAATGATTGCTTGTTTTGCTTGGTCTAAGTTTCAAATCACACACACCGTCAAGTGTCTCTTACCTAATCAGTGAGAAAACATGAGCAGGAGCTTGACATGCCATATTAGAAGTGGACTCTCATTGTGAAACGGATAAGGCTATAGGAGGTGTGGATGGGGGACATACAGGAATACAGGATACAAACCTATATGAAAATAAACATCTGTTTTTCCACACCCGGGGAAGCAGATGTGTTTATTCCTTTGATGTGTCTTTACCTCTGTTCATCTATGTGTGACCATTGCTCGGGTGTCTAGCATAGTACACGTTTTCAAAACATAATCAAGTACGGGGAAACAAGAGCTCTCAGGGCGCTGCCAACAGTGGGTGTCAGTAATTGATAGCCCACCATTAAAAAGGATCTCATTTCAACAGGCTCCGCAATAAAAATAAAATTCAAAATCCCATCCCGTGCCAGGATAAAGCTTCCTTCTCATCCCCTTTTAATGAGCCTGTCACCCGAGTACGTGAGTGTCGCATTTCCCAACCCTTGTGCAGCTTGAGGAGGGTAAGGAGAGGCACGTGATGGCGAACAGGCTCTATCCGGTCCTCCAGACTGTCTCCCCTCTTGGGGGCACAACTGAGCACAAACATGGCGTAGCTTCACATCAGATTATATGCAAAAGTGTTGACAGACCCATCTGTTTTTTGATTTATCTTTGTTTGGACAAAGACCCTTCCTACAGCCCCAGCTTTTGGAGATACCATGCGCACAGAAAGGCAAATGTACATGTTGGCAACAGGTGGAGTTAAAAACTGGTGAGACAAGACGTTGCCAAAAGCAAGCATTTAAGATGAATAAGACTCCAACATTACTAGTTTGTTTGTGTCTTCTAATAATTTGAAATCTCTTTAATTTTGCTTTCTGGTATTTCAAGCTCTTATGAGTCATGTTTTGAAGCTTCTCCCTGCAGCCATGACATCTAGAAACATCATTCTATTATAAAGTTGTTTTTTTAAAAAAAGTTCACATAATCCCAGGACTCAAGGAGATGAAACTTTGTTTAGTGTATCAAGGAATTCAATAAAATCATATGTTTTGGCACAACTGAAACAACCCCGTTTCCCTCCCTCAAAAATCCAGCTGGCCTAAAGCTCTGTACAAACTCTGTTTTGCAGTGATATTTGGCTCTCAGGGGGATCAGCACTCCCTCACCATTCCCCCTTCCCCTGGCAGTAGCTCTCCACACTGGCTCTCCAACTCTCTGGAGGGTGCTGGGGGAAGGAAGCTGCTGTTTCCAGCTCTCCTTCCCTAATGCTTGTTCTCTCTATTGCTCCATCTCTCTTTTTTTGCTGTTCCAGCCTGCCTGGAAATAGTGGCCTGCACAGGAGTGAGGAGCATTAGGGCATCTGCACCTGTGGGAAGCATCAGGCTGCAGTTGGCAGAGGTGGCTGGGGAGACCTTGGGGTGGAGCTGCGTGAGGGCTTGCAATGCCACCCCCTCCACATCCCTTTCTGTAATGGTCTGCTGTAGAAGCAGAGTGAGTGTGGCAAGCTGGCTCTGTCAGAGAGACCCTTCTTTTTTTCCATATTGCCTCCTGCAAGCCTTGCCAAAAATCATGACTTTTGTTTCCAGCCTCAGCCTCTGTTATCATCAAAACAAGGCAGGAAAAAATCTCCCTAAACATATCTCACACATGATCAGTAGAGAGGAACTAAATGATGTGATGGCTTCTGCCAGCTATCCTGTATTTGCTTCCCATTGTGTATGGTTTCCGAGCACCTACAAGAGCACTGCGTTGGGGCTGCCCTATGCTCCCTGCTCCCCACGGCATGTTGTTCAATCACGTTGTTCATCTTTTATCCAGCAGCCCAGCAGTGACCATGCTTCTTCCTTTTCTACAGAGAAAACATTAGTAAAAACAGGAAGGTAGCAGTACAGCTTGGCACCAGAAATACCATGTGTATAATCCCTAGCGTTGGGGACAGAGAAGCAATGAGAAAAAATAATTATAAAAAAAGGGGGGGGGGGCGACACACAGAGAGAGGGAGGAATGAGAAATGTGGGAGTTTAACATGAGAGAGGGAGCTGTGGATCTGGTAGTCACTGAATCATATAATTAATTAATTGGTGCATGGATGATGAGGTTCAGCGACTGATATCCTGCATTCTTGGTGAGAGTTTGGCTGCATGAGAATACAGCATGGTAATTTCTGAGAGGATTTACAGAAGGTAAGAAGCATAAATAAAACAAAGGATAAAATACACTTGATCAATACAGCCAACAAAAACTCTTGTTGGTGCAGTATTTCATCTTGCAAGTGCTGCATAAAGCTATTGGTCTCTGTGAGCAGATACTCACGAAGCACCACACCAGCTTCGGTGGCCTTTGGAGGAGTGTGAAATGCTGGACAAATATGCATTTAGCACTGCAAGTAGCCTCGTTTGGTAAATCTTACTATTCACTTTTTCCAGGCCAAGTAGTTAATTGCCTCACTCAAGGTTAGGACAGAAGCTCAGTGACAGAACCACAGGAATATCCAGACAGAATCTGGCACAAGTATTTTCACCAAGAAAAAAATGTTTTGCACCAGGTCTGTGTTCCAGCCCAAACGGGCAGGAAAAAAATAAACCAGAATGACAAAGATTAGCGACTATGAGCTGAAGCCAGACATTTAAATTAGGAACAGAGCACATTTTTAACTGCAAGAGGTGACTAGTCATTGTACAAACAAGGAAAGCGGCAGCTTTTCTCTCTCGTAGCTTTAGGAAAGTTGTTTTGCTCTCATTGAGATCACATTCTGCCCTATCGCACCCACACACAGGCTCTGCTCTTGTTAGTCTCAAAAGGACTCACTTATGGATATAAGATGACAGAAATTACTCCGAAATTCCCAGTCCTGCAATGCGATACACACTGGCAGTCTCTGAGCGCACCCGAAGCCTTGCTGATTTCAGTGGCGCTCTGAGCAAGGACAGGGTCTGCCTGTGCTCATCAAGGTGCATGACTGCAACCTTGAATGTCATTAAATAAGCATAAGCTTCTGCTGCAATGCTGAAAAAGTGACATCGTGTTTTAAAGCAGAGAAACTCACCCGTGACTTTTTAATGACACGGACAATGCTGTTCTACACATATTTCTGCAGCACCAGGAATTCTTCTTGATACTGGTAAGAAAACAAATCTTTATCAGTACTAAATCTGTCCATTCTACTTTTAATTTTAATGCAGACTCAAGACCTATTCCTATAATTATTTGTACCCACTCACAGCTTTACCCACAGGAATACTCCAAATGACATCGGTGAGACCAAGCTTATACAGAAAGCTAAACGTGCAGAAACTTGTTTGTAGACTGAGGTTCTAAATTTAGCATTTTCTTCTATCTTTGGCCAATATAACCTTTAAAAAAGTAATTCTGCCTGTGTACCTAAGTCTGCTTGAATGGCTGAATATTTGTGGGTCTTGTGTGAAGCGGAAGGATTTGTAATCTTTGTGTATTTGGAAGAAAACAATGTAACAAAACAGTAGGCAAAGGATTTACAGGAAAAGGCGCTGGAATCCTCTGGCAGGATCCCCTGCAGCAAAAACCATCGTTCCATAGAATGATGTTTATTAACTGGCAATTATTTCTGAAGTGCATCTGACGCCACAAAGATGTCATTAAAAGAGTATCAAGCCACTGCTGGAAGTCAAGACTACTTAACACTCCCACCCTCACCACAATTGCACTGCTACACATGACTGAAACTGCATGTCTCTTATGTTGGAGCCCCTTCAGCCTCGATTCACACAGGGAAACGTGCTCTTCCCCAAGCCCCCTACTGCCGCAGCCAGCCTGCATACATCACTCACTTCAAGACACATCACTCGCACACCTCGAGGTCTCTTCAGCTGACTTATAATGTTAAGAAAGGTGTGGGAGTGATTCTTGTGTCTTCCCTCCTGCTCCAGCTGAGCTGATTCAATGGAAGCTGTCCCTCCTGAAACAGCCTACCTCAGCCTAGAAAGGATCTTAAAGAGCAAAATCAGCAATCTCTGGTTTTGTCTGTATCGTTCAGGCAGGCACACAAGTGATTTTACTGTTGTGCCTGACTCAAGACTACCAAGGACTGCTCCAAACTGCAGTGGGTACTGAGAACCACCTGTCAGCTGTTCTCATCTTCCCATCGCTGGGCTGAGGGCATGGTCCCGCTATGTCCTTGTTATGGCCTGCAAAAGAGGGTGCAAAAGAGGTGGGAAGCAGGAGACGGACTCCAAGCTGAGACAAATGGACGCCTCTTGTGGTGTCCATGGAGCAGCAGTGCAGCTGAGAGCTGGTATCTTGGGCTTACCTGAACTTGGTCTTCCCTAGAGGTTGCACAGAACATGACGTGGTGCTGAGAAAAACATTTTAACACCCAGCTCCCTCAGGGCTCTCTGGCGCCCAAGGTGACCCCATTTCACAGGATCCTCACAACCCTGCCCCTCTTCCCTCCCCCTCCACACACGTTCGCAGTGGTGGCCAAAAGGTGCTTCCTTCTCACACAACCGAAGGCCTCAAGGTAAGAAATGGAGATGTCTTCATTCCCCCTAGGCAAAAGGAAGGGGTAACGACAGGGCAATTCTAAAATATTTCACTGCCGTGGGATTTCTGTCCTCAGGGAGGTGAGCTGAGCACGCTCTCTCCTCCAGCCACGCAGGCAAGCATCACGCTGGGGCACCACCGCAGGCTCCCCGATACCACGGCGCCCGCAGGGGGGTGCACGCTTCACCGGGGTATCACTTCGGGAGCCCCAGAGAGTTCCACAGCATCGCTCAGGCCACCTTTTCAAGTGCCCTGAGAGCCGGCACGGCAGTGCGGCCTCACGGCTTGGGAACCACGCTGTGGGAACAGACGCCGCCTCAGCGGGGGAGGGGGGGCGGAGCCTGAGGAGGTGCACGCGCGCGCCTGCGCTCGAGCGCACCCCGCCGCTCTCGCCCATTGGGCGGGGGGGGGAGGCAGGGGCGTGGCCACCCCCCGCGCGGGTGGGCGGAGCCGGTCGCCGCCGGGGCGGGATGGGGGGGGAGGCGGGTTCCTGAGGA
The DNA here is from genome assembly GCF_018139145.2 of Gymnogyps californianus. NCBI lineage: Eukaryota > Metazoa > Chordata > Aves > Accipitriformes > Cathartidae > Gymnogyps > Gymnogyps californianus. The sequence goes on from NC_059471.1 coordinate 161,805,307, forward strand.
GCGGCCGCTCTATCCGGCGGACTCGTCTGCTCTGGAGGAGAAGCGGGCGGGGAGGGGGGAGGAGGTCGCTCCTGCTCCAAGATGGCGGCGCAGAGGAGGAGTCTGCTGCAGAGTGTGAGTGGCACCTTCCCCCCTCCATGCACACGCACCCCCCCAGGTGGGTGCGAGGGGGTACCCGGGCCTCCTCCTCGTCCGCCCCCCCCCCCCCCCCCCCGCCGTGCCGTGTGGGAAGGGGGAGGCCCGGCGAAGGCGGGGAGCGTCCCCCTTCAGTGGGGAGGTGGGTTGCTGCCCTCCCGCCCCCTGTGCCGCCTGAAGGCGGGGAGGGGCCCCCCAACCTGCAGGGGGGCCCTGCGTGGTCATCGATCCCCACGCTGGGCTGGCCTGCCGCTCTGCAGCGCTGTGGGACTGGCGGCGGCGGGTGGCAGGTGGCTGGGGGGGCCGTGCCTGTGCTGCGGGCTTCGGGGTGCTCCGCCGTGTTGAGGGGGCAGCTGGCGTTTGCAGGCCGTGTGTGCGTGTTCTGGCAGCGTGCACCAGGGAGATGGCGGCCCCAGGGATGCCCCTCTAATTGCTGGCAGCAGCAGCAGCAGCGCCCCAGTCCCCTTGTCCTGGGTGAGCGTACTCCAGCGGGGACCAGAGCCTTCCCTGTACTCCCGTGCCACGGATGCGTGAGGGTCTGATTCACCAAATGAGTAGCTAAGCTAGCGCTGTGCTGTATCGAGTGTAAAAACTCGGGTGCAAATTTCACTTCTGGTTTCTTGTTAGCAAGAGCCGGAGGTGCAGCCAGACCTCAGCTTCAGAGGGAAAGGAAGTGGTAAGTGATCCAGTTCTGCAGCAGGGAATATGAAGTTATTGGCGGGGGTGGTGTGCTACCCTGTTAGCAAAGGGAGAAGGGTTGAGAAGAGGGTGGGGATGGACTTGTAACCTGTACTGGACCAGGATCGTCACTTTAGGCTGTGTGGGGTTTACATGGTCTCTTTCCTCTTTCTGTCTCCCAGGAACAGCAGCCCAGTTGGACAGACGACTTGCCATCCTGCCATCTCTCCGGGGTGGGCTCAGCTCCAAACCGCTCCTACAGTGCAGATGGCAAGGGGACAGAGGGTCACCCCTTGGAAGATAACTGGTTAAAATTCAGGTAAGTGGGTTGCACCTGGGACACAGACTCCTGCAGACACAAGGGCAGATAAAAGTGGTATTTAGTTTGTCACACACGACTCAGAAGAAGAGGGTGGGGCCCGAGCATGCAGGAGGTGTCTGGAGGAACTTGTTATGTGTGTCTGTGTCTCACAGACATCTGTGACCTCTTTGCTTCTGCCCTCTTTGACAGGAGTGAGAACAACTGCTACCTCTATGGTGTCTTCAATGGCTATGATGGCAACCGAGTCACCAACTTCGTGGGTCAGAGACTCTCTGCAGAATTGCTGCTGGGCCAGCTACATGCAGATCACAGCGATGCTGATGTGCGTCGAGTTCTGCTGCAGGTAAAGAAGCTTTGGCTGGGAACGGCTCCTGCTTCTCACACTACCCACCTCCTCTTTTTGCCACCAGGGGAGCAGCATCTGGTTTCTGTGGGGGTTGGAAACATCTGCCAATGATTACAAGTGCACTCATCCTGAGCAGCTGTAGTGCTTTGTTTCACTCCCGCCTCATACCCATCTGTCCCCCTGGTTCTGTCAGCAGAGCTGAGAGCTCTCCAGGAAGCTGCAGCTAGTCTTCACTGGACATGTAGGAACAAGTCAGCCTGTGAAGGAGATGACAGTGAGTGAGAGGGGGAAGTTAATGTGTGGGGAGATGGATTTGTGAGTGCGCTTTCTTGAGTGGTAGGCAAGTTCTTACAATCAACACACAAAATCAGATAGGTCTTTGACATGGCTGTGAATGTAATTCTTATGTTTTTGTCTCCTGTTTTGAGTTGTTGCAGATTGTTTTTACAAGCTGTTAACTAGTTGTGCTGAAATAATTGTGTTTCAGTGTGATGTAGTGATCCTTGAATGTCTGTATGTACAGTGATCATCCACTCTTATGAACCAGTCTTAGGGAGGTGGGGATGAGTAGCCTCAAAGGTCTGTAGGCATTGGATAAGAGCTTAGTTTCTCTTTATGGCCTTTTTTAGGCTTTTGATGTGGTGGAAAGAAGTTTCCTGGAGTCCATTGATGATGCCTTGGCAGAGAAGGCCAGTCTGCAGTCCCAGCTACCAGAGGTAATGTAGCCTTAAGAACAGAGATTGCTGGAGGTCCCACCTTCCAGATTGCTGGATGAGGTTTGGGCATATTAGTCAGTCTGGTCCAAGGGAGGCTGTAATTGAAAATTATTTCTCTGTGGCTGTCTTCTGGGAGCTTGCGTGAAGTGAAGCAAGCATCTTGGTCCATTTCCCACAGTTCCCACTGTTCATACGGGCACTACTTAGACCCATCATTGGTTATCTTAGTAAGGAACGGAACATATAATGGAGAGGAGTTCAACCTGTATGCCTGGCTCTTCCAGGACAAAGCCATGTGACGCAGATGAGAGGCAAGTCCTCAAATTTGCATGGCATCTGGGCAGATGTGGATTCTGTTCTTCAGGTGAACTGGACTGTCATCTCCAGAACCTTATCAGAGCCATGTCATTTGTTAGGATTGAACAAATAATTGTATGTCTTGCACAGTCTTGTCATGAGGCTAAGACATGCCAAGACGAGTCCCCTCCCTACAGAATTTTGATTCCAGCTGTGGTTTCTGTGTTGTGGACTGTGTGTTTAAGCTTCCCCTTCATTTTGGGTTCCAGGGTGTCCCTCACCACCAGCTGCCTCCTCAGTACCAGAAGATTGTGGAGAGATTGAAGGTTGTAGAGCAGGAGATCTCTGGAGGAGCCATGGCTATTGTGGCTGTTGTTCTCAACAACAAGCTCTATATCGCCAATGTGGGTGAGTTGTTTTTTGTCAGCAGCTCAGTCTAGGCGTTTCTGAGGATGGCTGCGGTTCTAGGAAGTGAAAGAAATTTTAATGTGGGGGACAGTTTCTTTGGTCTGTGGCCAAGGAGTGATACGCTTGTTACTTATAGGAGCACTTGAAATCAGCCTGGCTCTTTATCTCTGCAGATGTTGGCTGATGCAGTGTGTATGACCAAAGAACAGAGGGAAAATGGGTTGAGAGGCGGTAGTGCAGGTTCATGGAGAAATGGAGAGCTTTCTTGTGAGGTACCGGCTCAGGCCTAGATGAAGAGCCAGGCCTAATATGCTGCTAGCAGGGCTACTTTTTGGAGATCATGTTGAGACAGTACATGAGCCTTTCTCTTTTCTGTCTTTATTCCCCTCTCCTGTTGTTTTTCCATTTGGATATGTTCTCCCTCTTAACGGCAGAGCTATCTGGTGCCTCATCTTGCTGCTCCCACTGCAGGTACCAATCGGGCACTGTTATGCAAGTCCACGGTGGATGGGCTGCAGGTGACTCAGCTCAACGTGGACCATACGACAGAGAATGAGGATGAACTTTTTCGCTTCTCCCAGCTGGGTGAGTGTTGGGTTTCATGTTCTTATCTGAGAACATCGCATGCCTCTGTTTATCTGGGGCACTAGGAATGACTCAAGCCACTGGAAACAATAAATGACCACAAAAAGAAGCTTACTGTGGTTTCAAATGACAAGTTCAGTGCCTTCTTTTTTTGCATATCTAGCCATTGTGAGGCTACAGAGTAAGTTCAGCTCACTGAACGAGCAGAAAACTATCCTTTTTTTTTTCAAGTTTTGAGTGTTAGTTTTGTGTCCGACTGCCAAACTGACATTGATTTGCCCTCCAGCTGTGTGATTGCTGGAGTCGATAGGAAGGCAGGAGTGGAAGCACGCAGCAGAGGGTAGAAGCGGGATGGACAGTATATGACTGCTCCTTTGGAGGTAAACCACAGTTATGCTGGGTTAAGTTCTGTGTGATGCCACACCCTCGGGATGGTGCGTTTCAATATGCCGTTGTACAAGCTGCTGCAAAAAAAGCAGCTACGCTTCAGACAGAGCCAGGCCAAGCACTGGCATTTACTGTTCTCACATCAGTAACTATTGAACTCTTAATGCTGACATTTTGCTTTAGGCAATTTCCCTTTTCCTTTACAGTGTTTGACATGTTTTCTTTCTCGGTTTAGAACTAGCCCAGACCATTTGTGTGATTGTTAGTACCAAATTCTTCTTATTGAGATACTTATGTCCTGTACCTTTCTTTAGGTAGATCTAATTTGATGTTCTTCATTAGCTTCACCTGGTAGATATAGTCTTATCTGGTGAGGCTGTTGATGTGGTAATTTTCTGCTGCTGGGTCTTGTTTTATTCTATTTCTCTTCCATTTCCTCTTACTCATAGTCCTGCAGTAGGGGTATGTGCTATGAAACAGAAGACTGAATACAAGAATCCAGGGAAAGAGACCCTTTGACTGCCTTTCTGCTGCCAAAAATGCAGAATTTAGCTGCAGTCCATAGCAGAACAGGGACCTGCTAGAAATACCAACCTTTAAGTTGGCACAGCAGTGGCTCTCCTGCTGGCAGTCCCAGCAGAAGGGAGAGCCTGTGGAACAAGCCAGAGTGCACAGGCTGTTTTGGGGGCCCAGAGGAGGTTGTTGTAGGGCTAGGTTGAAGCACAGTAATAAGAGGTGGTGGGGATAGCATTTGTCATGATGGTGCCTGTGTCGCACCTCTCCTGGGGGAAGGGAGGGAGAGGTCTTGTGCCTTTGTGGCTCTTCACCCAGCACATTGCAGCTTGTTCAGTGCTCCCGGAGAGTTGCTGTGATTTAGACACAACCTCTCTGGCGTGCTGCGAGCCTCCCTGTGTTTGTGTCTGTCGATAGCGTGTATCCCCCTGCCGGGAGCTGGCAAATGAGCCAGGCCATGTTGATGAGTCAGCTTTGGTCCGCAGCAGATGGCAGAGTTGTGTCTTACTGCTGGGGTAGGTGTGGAGCCATCTGTGCAGTGAGGCTTGGTTTGACTCAGAGGGAGAGTTTCAGTTGGACCCCTGCCTTCACCTTGTACTGAGGACAGTCATCCCTAGATAAAATCTCAAAATAACATTTTCTGCCTGTTAGCTCTAGGTATAACCAGGAAAGGGGAATTGCCAGAACAGACCAGGTAAGTGGCTTGTCTGCTCTGAGCCCTGCCTCAAATAGTAGCTGCACCCAGATGATCCCTGTTAGAACCTTTTTCAAGGTGGGATTCCTTCCTAGCCCCTGCTGGAGGTATATCCCCTTAAATTTATTTAAATAAATACTTGTTTGGTCATTGTCCGTATTTTAGGAGTAGCCCACATCAGTTTGAGCACTTGGGCAAATTCAGTGCCTCTTGTAGATAGTTCTCCTTTTCTCCCTCTGCAATCTAGTGTATTAGTGAAATTGTCATGTGGAGTTTAGGAGCAGGGTTCAATAATAGGCGAAAGAAAAAGCAGAATCCTTCACATACGTTTTCCTCCTTCCTGCCTTCTCTTCCCATCGCACAGTCCAGAGCTGACAGGCGCAGATGTTCCCCTGCCTTTTCAGCGAATGCCTGCGCACCCAGGCCAGCTGCCGCCGGTGGCTTTGGACCAGGATGTGGGCTTTGTCTCAGGGCCAACCGTTGCATTCAGAGTGCGCGTGTCGGGCTGTGTGCATCTCTCTCCTTCTCTCTCCTTCCCAGATTGCAACTAATGAAAATGTCCCTTGGAACACAGCAAACTGCTCTTCCTTTTCTCCCGGTTGGGCTCCTGATGATTCTTTGGCATCTTGTTTTGTCTTACAATTCTCTTTAGCTGTGAATATTTCTTTTCTCATTCCTGACAGTGTAACCAGAGGAAGTCCTGTAAGTTTCCCAAAGTAAATTAAACTTTCTTGGTTTTCAATCTGGCAGGCTTGGATGCAGGGAAAATAAAACAAGTGGGAACTATTCGTGGGCAGGAAAGCACTCGGCGCATTGGAGATTACAAAGTCAAATACGGCTATACTGATATTGAACTGCTCAGGTCAGAAAAACTCAACTTTGTGGTTTCAAGCCCTCCTTTTCTTCATGACCCCTCCATTCTCACCTACTGTGTCACCATTAAATACCAAATAACACTCTCTCTTTCCAGTGCTGCTAAATCTAAGCCCATCATAGCAGAGCCTGAAATCCACGGAGGGCACTCGCTGGATGGGGTGACTGGCTTCTTGGTGCTCATGTCTGAAGGGCTCTACAAAGCACTGGAGGCAGCTCATGGGCCTGGGCAGGCCAACCAGGTGAGCCTGCTCACATGGGAAACGTTCCCTTGGCTATTGACTCACTCCGACAGTGTTAGCTGCTGTCATACAGACCTTTCCTCTCATCTGTCCTGTGAGTGCTGGCCAGGTTGAATGCCTGTGCCACCCCATTCCAGTCTGTAATAATAGGGGAGCTGCTTTGCGGAGCCAGTTCTTCTAGGCAGCTGCCTTTCCCTTAGGAGTAGCCCATTAAAAGGAATGGGATGATTCAAGGCACAAGGGCTCATATCAGCAGGTGAGACTGGCAAGCATCACAGTTGGATGAGTTGCCATAAAAACTCTTAGATCAGATGGCAGGAAAAGGTTTCCTCCAAAATCTCTAAACATCCTTCCTCTCCTCCCCCCCCCCCCCCCCTTCTCTGCTCAGGAAATCGCAGCCATGATAGCCACAGAGTTTGCCAAGCAGACGTCGCTGGATGCTGTGGCACAAGCAGTAGTGGACCGGGTTAAGCGGATCCACTGTGACACTTTTGCCAGTGGGGGGGAACGCTCCAAGTTCTGTCCCCGGCATGAAGACATGACGCTGCTTGTGAGGAATTTTGGGTACCCCCTGGGTGAGATGAGCCAGCCCACGCTGACACCCACGCAAGGTATGTTGGAGAGAGAATGAAACAAAATGGAGGGTGGAAGATAAGATCTTGTGTTTGATCCAGCACTGACCTAACATCGGGAGAGGAGATACTCAGTGTGGAAGGAATTTTCTTATTAAAGGGATTATTGGCTTCTGAGACGTAGACTCTGTGACAATTTGACAGAATACAGGACAGCATTTAAGAACGGCAGTTTAATATAAATTCTTGGGTTCTTTGGCCTTTCTTTGCCGCTGTGCACCCCCAGTCACTCATGTCTCAGCTGCATTTTATAACTCTTGTTTTCTCCCTTCTCAGGAGGCCGTGTCTACCCAGTCTCTGTGCCATATTCCAGTTCCCAAAGCACAAGCAAGACGAGTGTCACGCTGTCTCTTGTCATGCCTTCCCAAGGCCAGATGGTCAACGGTGCCCACAGCAGCTCAACTCTGGATGAAGCCACCCCCACACTCACTAAGTAAAAGTCCTGCTCTCTTGCTACCCGCAGTTTTTCCCTGCACCTCACACTGTGTAAAGTGGTTGAAAAGCAGAGACACCTGTCAGTTACCTGTCAATCATTCCCTTATCTGGAGTGTGGCCCTCGTGACTGCAGCACTGACAGCCAGCATAACGTGTTAGCTGGAAAGTGATTGTGTGAGGAGTGGGAATGAGTAACGCGAGCAGCTCTGAAGCCAGCTCTGGGAACATGCCTTGGGAGTAGCATCTGCTGCTGTTCGCAGAGGGCACTCTGGCAGCGAGCAGCCCTTCTCTTTGGATCTTGTGTGCCAAGTGTGTTGGGTGCTGTGCATGGAGGGAGTGTGGGTGCCCTTCATTTTAATAAGGCAGTGGGGCTATGCAGGTCACCTGTAAGGCTGCTGGAGAGGCTGCGCTGCACCAGTTGGCTTGCTCAGAGGCAGAGGCCAGGGTAGAAAAAAAGGATAAAGGTTAGAACTGGATCCTGGTTGGATCCACTTTGCAGGATCATACTAGTTAGTGGCTCTGGTTTAGGTTCAGCCTTTGGCACAGGGTGGTGTGTGTGCACGCTGCAAAGTGAAGAAGCTCTCTGGTTATTGTGTTCTGGTAGCTCCAGAAACAATGAGGCTGACGCACTAGAGCTGCTTTGGCAGCAATGCAGGTCACACAAGAATAGCTTTCCTTGCTGCCAGACTCTTCCCGTAAAGCTCATACCGTATGGGTATGGGGAGGCCAGCAGAGTGCATGCCTTCCCCCCCAGGTTGTTTTTCCTGCTTCCTCTCCTCTGTTCCTCAGACGCCTGGTTGTACTTAAGGCCTTCCAGTTAAATGTGAATTGGATATCTTTGGCGTTCATCAATTCCAAGCAGTTCTCAACGCTTCTAGTGCTCTGATAGAGCAAGAGACTGCAACTTTCTACCTGTTTGCTAAGGATAGCTTGATCTGTGAAGAAGCTGGCACTTGTTCTGGTGCTTTTCTTGCCCAAAGCATCAGATGGGGCAAAATAAAGATGCTTGTGTTCTCTCTCCCTCTCTCTCTCTCTTTCTCTCTATAGCCAAAGCCCAACTGTGACGCTCCAGTCGACTAATACTCACACGCAGAGTAGCAGCTCAAGTTCAGATGGGGGTCTCTTCCGCTCCCGACCCACCCACTCGCTCCAGCCAGATGAAGATGGGCGTGTGGAGCCCTACGTGGATTTTGCAGAGTTTTACCGGCTTTGGAACATGGACCATGGCGAGCAGGGAGCACTGACTGTGTCCTAACATGGAAATCTGCCTCTTCCAGACACCCTGCGCTCGGCTGCGTGAGCAAAGACTGAGGCAAGAATGAGAGCGCTCCACCGAGGGCTGCGTGCTGCCGAGAGTTAACTCCTATCCAGGATGTGCTGAACACTGGGCTGGGGAGCGTGCACAGCGCGCTCTACACACGTGTTGCCTGTGCCATGCACCCAATCCTGACCAGCCTCGTTCCCTCGGAAGCCTTGTGAATAGGGGAAGGGGTCTTGAATGCAACCCTCGCTGCAGGTTTTTGCAAATAAAGATGCAGAGAGGACTCCCTCTGGATAATGCAAGAGTAGGGGCCTGTACAAAGGCTGTGTGTGTGTGTGCGCGTGTGTAGGTGTACGCGTGTGTGCCTGCGTGTGTGTGTGTGCTGTCATAATGTTTCCACAACTCAGTTCATAATGCTGTGATTCCAGTGTTCAACTCCATAGAAGATACCTCTATTTTGCAGAATAAATAACTTATAGCTACACTCATTGGCACCTATGTGGCTTGCTCTCTTCCTTACGATGTTGTGTGTGGGTGTGACAGCTCTTCCTGGTGAAACCCTCTGTTCCTCCAGAACAGGGAGTTGCACCTTGCAGCAGGCAAGCTTCTGTTGTAAAGGTGGCCTGAGCACTTGCAGGTGACTTAAAAGCATAAGGTCTTTGTCCCATGCTTACTTATTTGCTGAGTTTTGGCACTGGATTATGGCTTGGAGTTAAACTATAAATTCAGATTATTGGTTTTTGTAGGCAAAATGCATATCGTTTCCCTTAATGCAGGTCATCTGGAAAGTTGTAGAGGGCAGGTGGAGTTTGTAACAGTTTTCCTCTACAGGCTTCTGGTAGTCCACAGCAGGAAGTCACATGTGGATAGAACCAAAGCTATGTCATGATGCGGCTGCCTTGAAGATGCAGGTGTGCACCCCTCGTGTCAGAGCAGAGAGGTGGGCAGCGAGGAGAGGAGGGGTCCTGTTGGTCTGCTGGCTACGCACTGGGTCAGCCGAGGCCTGGACTAGCTGGCAGAGGCATCGGGATCACGGCAATCTTCCTCTTCAGTTCAGGCTTCTGACGGCAGGCGGCAAGCAAGCCTCTTCCCTCCCTGCTCCAGCTTTCCCCTTCAGCCTGCCTCACTGGCTCCCTGGGGAAGGAGCCTTTCCCCAGCAAACACGGGGAGGCCTCGGGGGTGACTGCTATGCCGCATCACCTTGTGCCTCTGTGGGGAGTTGTGATAAGGCACCAGGCAAAGCCACGAGAGGGCTAGAGGAGATTACAGGAGAAATGGCAAGTGAGGGAACCGGCCTGAGTTCCTTCCCGGATGTATTTTTGCTTCCAGGCTGGTCACCTTAGGAAGGAGAAGGGGAATGGGAAGGGATCAGGATGAAGTAGCAGAGGATGTACAGTCAAAGACCCATGTGTAGCCAAGCCCTGGTGCGTGCAGGTTCAAGGCACTTGTGACGTGCCAGCTTAGAAAGGAGCTGAGGGGGATTTATCCCTTTGGATAAATCAAATAGCACTGAGTGCCCTGAGGCAAGATCTGAGCTTACTGAGAAATACGTGGGCAGGATCAGAGCGGTGAGAAACACCCATTTCCTCGGAAGGCACAACAGGGATCCCTTGCACATAGATGGGTGGCTCTCCGCCACTGCCCCCTCCAGGTCCCGCTGGCACGGCTTTGCCCTGCAGGGTTTCATGTGAATTGTGTGGGGGGCTCTGCTGCTGGGCTGCCTGCAGAACCTCACGTTTCCCTGCCCTCCTGTAGTTCCCAGGAAGGCTGGGTGTGCTGAACGTGCCGGCACAGGTGCCTACCGTCGAGACTCTTCCAACCCTGCCAGGGAAGTGGCGTTCAGTGGCATGGAGGGAAAGGCAGCAGAGTTCTGTGAGGTTTGGTGCCTTGTCCCCAAGGCTGACCAAGGCAGGGGCTGGCAGTCCCTCACCCGTGTCCTCTGCCCTGCGAGGAGCAGGGAGTTCAGGTATCTGAGCCCAGCTTTGCCTTGTTGTCTAGGACCGCTCCGAAATGCTGTTTGACCTGGGGATCCTATCCTTTCCTCCAGGTTGTTGTGTGGCTATTTAATAGGATGGTGCGATCCTGGTACGGACTAAAATGGAGTTGAAGAGGTTTTATCCTATTCTGCGTTCCCTAACCTGGCACGGATTTCGATAGCTGTATAAACAAGTCTTTCTTGCTTATTCCCCCATCCCATTTATCTATGGTATTTGCTAACTTATACCGAGAACAGTTCCAATGGGAAATATTCCAGCATGTGGATGCTCCAGATAAAAGTTTAAGAATTGCCAAACACACTTATATAAAGCAGATCACACAAACCAAACTTATCCTTTGGCATAATTACCAGTTTATGAAGTATGAAAAAATAAAGTGGGTAGGAGTGGGTGGATCACACTAAGCTGTGTCTGTACAGCCACTGGAAAAAAGATGAGGAAAATAGGTTTTCTGTACTTGCTATGTAAACCATGGCTTAGGAGTCCAGGTCAAAGAAACAGACTGAACATTGTGTATGGGGGAAGGAGGCTCGTGCACGAATGTAGGTATTTAATAGTGTCCTTAGGGAGCGATGGGAAGATGCAGGCTGTAACAACAGTGGAAAAACCTCCTCTCCCCTGCCCCTTTAAAATGAAGGAGTGGATGGAAGAGGACAGAACCAGAGCGATCTGGAGAAACAAGAGCAGGGGCCTTTTTGCAGTGTAGTGAAATTCAAAACCACTAGAAACTTAAAGTCCTAGGCAGAAAGAGAGAAAACAGTGCAGCTATGCACAAGATTGCTGGAGAGGAGCTGGCAAACTAAGATCTGAATATGCAGAATAAGTCTGCCATAAAGGCAGCTAATCTTATTTTTGAAGAGGTGTTCCCCTGCGAGACAAGGGTAGAAATGAGAAGCCCTGTCCCTGGAATGGAAGCAGCGGGGATGCTCTGCATGTCCCCAATCCCTGGGTGCTGGCTGAGGGTCGTTAGAGGTGCTCAGGCTGTGGCTGGTGAGACAGGCTGGGAGAAGGTCCTCGTCCCAATGCTCACGGGCATGCAGCGAGGTGAGCAGGCAGCCGAGCTGAAGTGGCGTGCTGAGGATTCGGCAGGGCCAAAGATGATACAAAGACTTTAGATGCTCTTGGGGAGGACTGAAGCCACGTGCACCTCGCTGCATGCCAGGGGCATGGAGAAAACCCAGCAAAGACTGGAAAGGGCTTTGTAGACTCCCTGCTGCCTTTGAGGACCTGCAGAAAGAGCTGACTGAAAGAGGAGGCCATGTCAGGGCTGGTTTCAGTATGGAGTTGGGGCTTGCGTTGCTCTGGAGTCAAAGCGGTGCCTCTGTCCCGAGCCATCCCCAAAAGCCTTCTCTTGGCGTGCACTCTTGCTTCTCCCCAAACCACTGTTATCACCTCACCGAGTGGAGGTGCCTGGGTGGGAGACAGGAGGTGCCCCATCATTCCTCCCATCCCTAATCTTCTGTCCCTCCTTGCTCTTCTTCCCCTGAGAAACCTTTCCAGCAGCCCGGTGGGGAGCACCCAGCACCGGTGGAGTGGGCTCAGTGGGTGTTGGTGAGACACCCTTGCTGGCAGCTGTCTGCACCTTCTGCCCCCACCTGAGACAGCAGCGGCAGCAGCAGAGAGAGCAATGGCGGCCATCAGGAAGAAGCTGGTGATCGTGGGAGATGGTTCTTGCGGAAGGACGTGTCTGCTGATTCTGTTCAGCAAGGACCAGTTCCCCGAGGTCTACGTGCCCACCGTGTTCGAGTGGTCTACGTGCCCACCCCATCTCACAGTCCCAGGACAAGCAGGGAGGCCTCTGCAGTGCTGGGAAAGGGCGGTTTCCAAAAAACACTTGGCTGGGTTGTGTCCACTCCAGCATGGGGTGGAAATAAGCCATCAGAGGGGGACCTGGAAACTCCCGGGCTGCCTTGGGGTATGGGGGTCTGCAGCCACAGGGGGCCCTTCGATGCCACCTAAAACTGAGATCCTCACCATCTCTGCCGCTGAAGGATCACCGGAAACTTTTTTATTTTAAGGTCTCCATTAGCTGAGCAGCACACCCATTTATAACAAAATCTTTAAATAGCGGAAGGATAGCCAGGCAGGGTCACGGCTGGCAGTTAGTGCTCAGCTCTGGTACACTGTCTGTGGGCAAGTCACGCAGGGCTTGGGTTTTCTTTGGCGGCCGAGGCATCAGCTGAAGCTCACATGGGCTGGTTTGTTCCCACTCACCTCTTACTTTGCACTCGGTTGCTTTTGACACACCTGGACTTTCCAATAGTGAAGAGGCACACGGTGAGTGAGTGCCACTCGGTGCCACCAATGCTCCCTGGACCATGCAAGGGAAACGCAGCATCCTCGACCAGAGTATCTGCTCCCTCAGCTGCCATGCTCTGAAGAGGAAGGAATGTGTTCCTCTCCCCTCTCCCCTTTTTTTTTTCCACCACATTAAGGTTTTGAGGGTGTTAGGAGATAGCAGAAGGGTTTGTGGCACCACTGAAAAAAATGCCGCAATTGGTCTCCTGTCGTCAGGGGGCAGAGATAGCCATAGCTGAAGGGTGAAGCTGCCTAAAATATATAAATATTTTTTAATTTGATAGCTAATAGATAGTCGTTTATGTATAATAGTCTGATTTTTCCTTCCCTAGAAATTCTAAGGAAGGGCTTTAGAGTAATCCTGTATAGTTCATTACTCAAGTGATTCGCCTTTCTCTGGTTAAGAGCGTCGCTGGCATCCTAAAACGTCAGTGCCATTAACGTGAGTTGTAAATAAACCACCAGGGATGGGTTAGGTATTTTAAATCCTATAGCTCTTTCTGTAAGCATAAGAATGCTATTTGGAGTATTCTGGCTAAAATTCAGCACGAGTACTTACATTCTGCCAACTCCAATCCCCTCCTGGAGTTTCAAATGGATACAATATTTATCTTCACTTGCTGTCTTAACTATTGTATGTTGTCGCTGTAGGTTGCTAAACAACTGCTGTCTCATCGGTGGCTGTATTTTGCTGGCGAATAAAGTGAGCCCCATGTGCATATGAACCATAAAGCTATTTGGAGTCCTTGCATAAGAACCCCAAGATACATGTAAGCTGTTAATATTTATTATGTGGAGCTGAGAACATCACTGAAGATGGGGGGATTAGAGTAACCGAGTTCAGGCCGTTGAACAGCCAGACAGAATGGAAGAGAAAACAGATGCCCTGGAGGAATAAGAGCAAAAAGCATGAGGAATTTTCTGCATGCAGGATTAGACTCCAGCGGAGCATGGAAAGAAAAAGCCTGGGAATGCTCTGGAGAGCCACGGCAGATAGGACGGATGCAGCTTTAACGGCGTCTTGCTTGGAGGTGAATCTTCCCCTCTCCACTTCCCCCACACAAGCAGCAGCTTAACCACGGGCTCACTGGGCTGCAAACAGCAAGAGCCCTGTGAGAAGGGACCTGGCCACAGCAGAAGGCAGGTCAGATGAGGTGTTTCCAAGGCACATGAGGACTCCATCTCTGGGCTGTGCAATGCTTGGGCCTGGCCCTCTCTCTGCTAGGTGTTTCGAGAGTCTCCTAACCTGTTTTTTCTTTTTGCCTCATCTCTCAAGAACAGTGTGACCTAGAAACTCCGCATTTCTTCTGCTGGTTTTGCCTGAGCTGGGCAAAGAGCTTTTCTCTGTCTTACAAAAGACATGTGACAGCGGGGAGCAACACCAGCCCCTTTCTGCGGAGCAAGGTCCTCAGCAAACCAGCTGCTTTGATTTCCAAAGGACTGGTAGCAAGGAAAGGCAAGGCTCAGAGAGCCAGAGGCTCTGGAAGGGTGGCCAACCCTATACCTCTCCATTCAGGAGCTATGGAAACGCTTCTGCACAAAGCCCTTCTGGTTACCGTGGCACTAAGGAGGCCAACAGCCACCAAAACATCTCAGGAAGCCACTGTGGTTTGTTTCCAAAAGCAGCCACAAGCCCAATCATCCAAAACTGAGGTTCCTAGAGGTAGTTGGACATTTCCGAACATGCAGCGCAGAGCTCCCAACCAAAGCGAAATCGGGCAAACACAACCGCCTCTGACCTCTGATGAGAGCTGGTTGCTTTGGAAAATTCAGGACTCCTTTCAAAGTACAGGGATCAAAGCCGAGCTGTTAGTGGTTTCATGCATCAGCGATTCGGAAAGTCCCTTGCTCCAGCCAACGGCAACTGGCAGGCGAAGCAAAACAGGTAGCCTCTCTCATTTGCCTGTGCGCTGCCGGCTCCTCCTGCCCTCATTGGTGCCCGAGCCACTCAACCTCTGTCCTGGCTGCAAGCCTGCTCAGCGAAACAGCCAAAAACCTGGTGCATCCACCACCGCCGAGGCAGCTGGGCAGGGTCCCCCTCCCATAGCTGGGGAGAGGGTGATTTCACATCGCCGTCATGCAGATGGGGACCATACAAGGGAGGGGGAGAGCCCCGCTGCTTTGTCTTGACCAAATCTCCACCCCAGACCCGCTGTGCAATCTCTGTGCAAGGGGCACCAGCCGCCCATGTCCAGAAAGGGATGCCTCTGTGCCTAGTTCTAGGCAAAGTGGAGCAAACCGGCCAGGTCACCCAGTTTAGCCTTGGTTAAAGGTTTGCTGTGGGTGCCCACCATGGTGCAAGTGTGAGGGCGGAAACGAAAACTCATCTCTGAACGGGCTCACCAGGCGCTGCTCGTCAGTTTGGCATGGAGGCTGGCCCCAGCCAGCCCTCCCGTGACCCACAGCATTTTTTACCTGCAGCCATGTGCTGTATGAAAAGGGAAGAGGCTCTTCCCTCTGTTTGAAGCAAGAAATATGCAGAGAAGCAGCTTCAGAGCTCATCCCTAAAACACTTACAGCTCTTAAATGTAAATGAGAGTCAGGCACTAAGGCGAAATAGCTTTTGGATATGAATTCTTCATCCAGGTAGTTCAATAATTTACTAATCTCCCTCCCTAATCCCAGCATATTCTGGAGCCAGCTCTGCTTTTCCTTATTGCTCCTGTCATTAGCTCTTCCAGTTCTTAGCTGCTGCAGTGAGAAACATCCAAAATAGCTCCACAAGGGACTTCCTGGAGATCTGAAGCCTTGAAACAACAACAGAAAAAAAAAAAAAAAAAAGGCTAGATTGGAAATGGAAAAGGTGAGGAGACAAAACCAACATGCAGTCAATAAAAGCTTTCAGAGAAGAGATAAGAGCAACAAAACACAGAATGGCTTACTGCTTGCTGAAAGTGTGATGGGAATGAAAAGAGCTTTTGCAAATGTCTGGAGGGGGAAAGAAATTAGAGGAGAAGTGTATCCATTAGTAAATGAGTGTGTGAGTGTATTATTCATGGCTGCAAAAGTGCGACATTTTTATTTCTATCTGCCTTTAGTGGCAAATTTAAGAATTTTGGATAGCAAGGAAGTAATTAAGACCTAATAAAGCAGCTTGTGCCTGCCACTGCAAGCGAGGAACGTGGCAACATCCCTCCCGAACTCCACAGAGCTGTTCACCTGGAAAAAGTTACTCTGTGTTTGTAGAACTGCAGCCTGAGTCAGCATGAAAAAACCCAAACAGATACAGCACCTTGACAGAAATAAGGTACAATATTCAATGATTTAGCTGAGATGCGTATCAGCTGGTGCCCTGCACCATGGGACTTCGTTTTCGGTAAGTCACCGGGGTCCTGCAGCCATTTGGCACCAAGGGACCCTCACTGCCATCTCCTTGACCCCCGGCAGTGCCCCTTGGAGGGGTGCAAGAGGACTATGCTGCCCCTGGAAGCAAGGTGGGCGGCCGAACGTGCCTGCGATTTGCAGCTGCCATTGCCAATCCCACCACAAAGCGGCTGTTAATTGTTATGCTTGGCACCTCCAGACAGCCTGGCTACATCTGGTCGGCCGCCTGCCAAGCGTGCGAGCAAATGCGTAGTTCTGGGGAGACACATTGTCGCGCTAATGGTCTTATGCGGAGCTTTAAGTAGGCTGGGGACCTGTGGCTCTCCAAGCAGGAGAAGCATTTCACTCTCCTCTAATTAGACCAATTTCTCAAACCGAGGCACAGGAGCGGGGCTGCAATTCCTAGAGAAAGGGATGGATGGCTCCGCAGGCTGTTTGCCAAACCCGCTGCAGGCGAGGGAGGGGTGTGACTTAGCAGGACCCCCCATGCAGGGGAGCTGGGAGGCACGCTGCCACACCGAGCCTTTTGCCACAGCCTCTCCCACACCCCATGGCCTGACGCGTGCCGGTTTTGTGGTTCTCAGGGCAGCCAATACCCTGTGACACAAACCAAGACATGGGACAGGGGAGAGGTGTGAGGTCCAAGTGTTAGCCAGGCTCCGCATCCACTGGGAAAGCCAACTTCGTGCTGGTAGCGGAGAAATGAGGGTAGCTTCCAGAAGAAGAGCAGCCACAGCTAGCGGAGATCAAGGGATGAGAGAAGAATATGTTGTGACAAACTTCGTTTGAGAGGTGGCTGATGTTTATTGAACCACAGGAGCGTGGCAGCTTCGATACAGGAAATTTCAGCAGAGAGTATAAGTATTTCTGTATTTCTGAAAAAAAATGAAAATTGGCATGGCTATAAATACAGCCATGCGAAAGCACGCTGCCTGGAGGACCCAGACTGCAATGATAAATGACTGCTGAGTGCTATTTAGGGCACGGAGGCCTAAGGAAGTGCCAGCGAACTAAATATCTAGTCAAGTCTTGGCATCTTCACTAATGAGTTCAAAGGAGGATGGCAAAGGGACCTGCTCCAGGCTCCCTCCTTACCCGGGGCTGGTGAAGTCCCCATGCTGGAAAATAGCTCTGAGAGGCATGAGCTGCAGCAGTGTCGCTGCAGAAACTCCCCCAGGCAGCAACGCCGGGGTCGTGATGGCCTCATTAGAAGGCACATTCACTAAACTGCATTAAGCACATCGTCTAGGGTAGGGACATGGCCAGGAGGTAGTACAAAAGCAGGCTATGGCATGTAGACTTGGTGGGGACAACCCACCAAAACAGGAACATACAATGGGCATCAAAACCAAAACGGTTTGGTGGGATGCACCACGTCGAACAGCCTCCAGTGAGAAAGCCCTTCGGAGCTGGGCTGTCCAAGCAGCCTGATCTGCTGATCGCTCCACGCCCGTTTCAGTCCCTCCATTTATTTCTGCTAGCACAACCAAAAAACCAAGTCACAGTGTTGCCAAACACCAACGAAATTCTGACTTTTTATTCCCGTCTGGTATGTAAACACATTTTGAAGGGCTGCAGTGGCGGAGGAGAAGGAATCTCCGCTCCAAGCCAGCTCCTGCTAGCCGGGAGCAGCGGCCGCGTTCCTCGGGCACCGGCCCTTCTGCGGAAAGGTGCTGCGCCTGGTCTGCGGGGAAGAGGGGAAGGAAGCAGCTCTGGAGTTTGGTGTTTGAACTCGCCTTGGACTGCTGATGTTGCAGCTTTATTGCCAGTGGGCTGAACTCTGTAGCGTTCCCGTCCTCCCGCCTGCCCCGAGGCTGCCCTTCAGCTCTTTTGGAGGAACCAGAGGAAACCAGGTCGAGGAGCTGAGCTGGATTAAAAAATAACCCAAGGGAAAAAAGAAATTAAAGAAAAAAGGGATTTTTTCAGCCAGATCAGTTCCCCAGCTGGGCTCGGTGAATGGACTCACGTGCAGCCGAGCTGCTTGCAGCGCTTGGTTTTGGAGCCATTCCCACTGCGGGGTTTGTACTGTGGACGGCAGGCTGGAGAGGTGCAAGGGGGCCTGGGAAACACGAGCAAGACACAGCAAACTCTGCTCGGCCATGCCAAGCTGGTAGCTCACAAGGACCGCTCACAGGAGGAGGCAGAGTGAGATACACATCTCTGAGGACTGGGGAAACTGGAGAGGAGCCAGAGCGGGTGATGGCAGGGTGGTGATGTGGGCAAAACTGGATTTTGCTACCCTGAGGGTAGGAAAAGGCTGAAGAGAGGAGGGTAGAGAGGGATAGTGCAGGCACAGAAAGCAGAGGAGGGCCCAAGTGACTGCCTGCGCTGGTTGCCCTGGTCCTGGCCACTCGTGGTGGTGGCCAAGGTGCCCAGAGCTTCCTGCCATCAAATGGCTCTGAGAGCTGGTGCTTGCCCAGCAGCTGGCAGCTGGGGAGGGCTGTGGTGTGCTAGCACAAGCTTGGCAGGTCAAAGACTATAAAATGGATTCAGTCCCCTTCTAACAGCTGAGATCTGAGGAAAGATGTGCATACCACCCCATCAGTGGTGTCCCTGTTTCTGCAGAGCCAAGGGCAGGGCTGCCCGGTCTCCTGAACTCAGCTGCCATGCACTGGCTGTGTCTGTTCGCAGAGATGTACAGCAACGTCTTGCTCATCCCCAGCTCCCTCGCTCTCCTCTCGAATCCCCAAATACCTCTAGTTTATCACTCCAGCAGCAGTGGCATTCCCACGAGGGAGCAAGCACCATCGTTCGCTAACCGAGGCATGTCAGAGAGATGCTTTTGCTCCCCCTTGCTCCAGCTATGCTGAGTGCGCGGAGTGGCTGGAAATGAGAGAGACGAGGGGAGATCCGCCCCGTGGGGAGTGTATCCTCCCCACGGCATTGACCTGTCGCTCCTGGGGAGGATCGGCAATGGGGATAGAGTCAGTTCTCCATTATCCGCAGCACAGGGAAGGCAGCCGGGGCTCATGGGGAGCTGGCAGGAAGATGGAGGAGCTGAAGGGATGCAGCAGAGTTTGCACTACGTTTACTAAACATGTCTAAAACATGAGGCCAAATCATTTATTTATAGTCTGGCTGATGTGCAAAATTTTGACCGTGGTAACTGCTGCTAGAGAGAGACCAGATGTCCTTAGAAAGGCCACCAGCGCAAACCCTCTGCTTGCTACATTCCTCCTACACCAGTGCAAAAGGCCGCTACAGCCTTACAAGAGCAGCACTGCTGCACAGAAAAGCGTGGTACAAAAGCACGAGGATGCAAGCGCCAGCAAAGGGAAACTGCGCTCGGAGGACTGCTCTCAGCTATTTCGCAGAGGCCTGAGCCTGTGTGCGTGTCCTGCCCTGAAACATCACTGCTTATTCCCAAATACCTGCAAAACACCATACCTGGCCACTGCATTAAGCAGATACCTGAAGGCAGGAGAGGATGATCTATGTACGGGGGTATGTGGGTGGAATGAGGTAGCCGTAAAACCACCACCACCACCACCATGAATCTTGGTAAATTAACTAAGCCCCTATATTTATTCACTGATCCATAAGGCCTTGATTAGAGTTTGGCTAGGAAGACATTTGTTTTAGATTATATGCAGGGAAAATCTCGTGCTTCTGAGAAGGCTCTGCTGTGTATCACTCCCAGGTGTTCAAACACCATGAATCAGATCTCTTAATATTCTTGTGTTTGGCTTAAAATAAAAAGAAAAAAATACCAGCTCCTTTCCATTTGTGTTCTGCTCTTCCAGCCTCTGAGGTGCCTCGGGTAGCTTCTCCAGGCGGTTCTTTGAAACCCCCATGGCCCAAAGCTCCCAGAAAAGCAAAAGGGGCAGAGCAGGGGGGATGCAGCGGGGGGACGTCGCCTCCTCGCCCTCCTCCCCAGCTCGGTGATTTCCCCCATCCCACTGATGCTAAATGCAACTTCACCAGGCCTCAGCTTGTTCTGTCCTTAAGGCATCTGTGGTATTTTGGACACATGCATGTTCCTCCCACCCTCCAGTTCCCATGACCCATCTAAGGGGCTGGGGAGGGGGCTGCAGCCCCAGCCAGCAGTAGCTTCCATAGCAGCTGCTTGGCCCCAGGTGGGCGAGCACTTCTCCTTGGCACCAGCACATCTGCTCAGCCTTGACTGCGAGCGACGGGCTTTGCGCAAGCGATCCGGCAGCCTGGGGGGACCCAAACTGAAACTGAACCATGGGAACATCCATCTGCATCCCCACCAGCCACAACTGGGGAAGCAGGGGCTGGGGAAGACCTTTTTAAATGGAGTCGACTGATCCCTCTTAAATCTGGAGGAAAGCTCCACCAACATCTAAAATCTGCCTCGGTTCGCCTGCAAGGATTGTTCACTACAGGAAAAGCAGGTTTAAATAAGCAAAAAGAAAAATAAAAGAGCACTCAAAAGGGAAATAGTTCTGCAAATTGAGACCCAAAGAATCCCAGAGGTATCTGATGCTTGAACGGCTGAATGAGATGCCATTCTGCAAGGCGAAGCATTCCGACTCATTTATTTATTTAAATTGGCATCGAGACGCTGCTCAAATTTGCTGCCTGCAGCTATCCAGTGGGCTGACAAGGGTACCGCAGGCATGGGGGGATGCAGAGCCCTCCTCGCTCAGCGCCTTCCTCAGGAGGATTTTCTTCCACGCGGTGGGCACAGCAGCAAGGGTAGGCGAAGCAGGGGACCGCATACCCCCCAGCACCCCAGAAATGCATCGCCCTCTACTCCAGATGTGATTTCCCAAGCTGGATGCCATTGCATGGGCAGCGCTGGGCCGACCCGTGGGGATGGGACCATGCTTCACTCCCCTGGGCTGTGACATGTCTGATATCAGGTCAGATGGTGTTAAAACAGCTCAGCTGCAAGGAAAGCAATAATTCCCTAAGTGGCTTCGCCCTCGGCTGACGGTGTGTAAGCACACCAAGGAAACCCAGCTCTGGGGCGCCCGCGAGATGGGGCAGCCCATGGCAAGTTGCCCCAAATGAATTTGGGAGGGGGAATTAGCAAAAGGCAGGAGTGGCCTGTCAAACCAGTCCCTCCTAAAGGTCTTAGGAGTGCCGGTAACACCTGTACGTGCCCGGACAAGTCATCAGCAGGCTCCAGGATGGGATGTAGACCCCATGCAGTGATGCAGAGCTGGGGCTGGTAGCCCAAACACGCCACTGTCTCCTTACAGGGAGTGCACACAACTTGAATAACTGCTTTTTCCACCCTGTGGCAAGCAGGGATGGAGCAGTTTTGGCCCTGGCACAGGACAACAGCTGAGAGAAGGAGTCAATAGCTCTCCTGAGCATCCTCGCCTCCCAGGCGCAAGACCCCTCGCCGGGCAGGAGGGCTCCCAACACCAACCTGCAGATGGAAAAGGTGCTGGTTTGGAGGGGTGGGTCCTCCAAATACAGGACCCTCCTTGGAGGTACCTACCAGCCCCTCTCCTGCTCTGTGACCCAAACACAACCGCTGCAGCTAGTGGGGACAAATGGCTGTCGGGGCAGGAAGCAGCAGGAAATGGGAATTAATTGCATGAGGTTTGACAGGTCCACATAGGACCAGACCACCTCATTTTTGGCCGCCAGCCTCTTCCTGGCCTCTTGTGGCTCAGGATGTATAAAACAGCCCGTGGGTTACTGCAGCCTGTCAGGACTGACCCACAAAAATCAGGCAGCTGGGAAAGCAAGGAGAATTTTGTTTCCCATCCCCAGCAGGCCCTGAGCTCAACTGCATTCAAAGGAGAGGTTTGTTGGTTCAAGGTGGAAATAAAGGTGAGCTAAACCCAATCCAGGCTTTGTTTAACCATGTTACGCTCCTCTCTCTAGGGCTCTGCTGACATGGTACGTTGTTTTCCAGACTAGCGCCAGACATTTTCTGTGGATACATTCCCAATGGCTTTCCAGACAAAGAGTTGGGATAAAAACCTAACCTGTTATGTTGTAGGGCACTTCCTCTTCACCCTAGCATAATCCAGAAATGGGATTTATTTGGGATATTTACAGCTGCAAAGGAATGGCACCTGGGTAGAACATCTCACCAAACAAAAAGGAAAACCTCACAATTAAAATGCAGCTAAAGAAAACATGTGAAACCCGAGATATGGAACAAATCCCAGCTTGAATCATCTGGTTCCAAGACCTGCATGGAGCCCATTGAGCTTGAGCTAATATCTATTCACAACATGCAAGAAGCAAAGACAAATAGGAATGGCTCGGAGCTAAAGTTACACGGCGCTGCATCCAGACACGATACCAGCCCCCTCTTCTGCTCTGACACCCAGTCAGGGCACCGGCCCCGCTCCCCACATACGTGCCTCTGCGGTGCTGTCACCGCGCCCTCCTCGAACCTCAAAGCCCTTCTCCAGGGAGGGCAGGAACACCACCAACGGGAGCATGCAGCCCTCTGCAAACTCGGGAGCTTTTTGGCGACTAGACCTTGGGCTTGGAAAGCGCCTCGGTGTGCTCCTGGCTCTGTGGCAGCCTGGCAGTGCTGGTGCATGTTGCACCCGGAGGGCCGGCGGTTGCACGGAGCACTTTCTGCTGTCCTGATCCCCAGCTCATCTCCACCAGGGAGCTGGCTGGGGACCTGGCAGATCCTGGCCAGGAATCCCTCCTACGGGAACTAGCTGGAGGGGTAACATGCAGCACCCTCTTAGGTGTTGCTCCCATGGAGGTGCCCCCAAGCACGCCATTTAATTCTGACGCTGCATCTAGGGGGGCGAGATGGAGCGAGCCCTGTGTAGCACTTCGGAGCACGCGTGTACCTACCGAAGCCTCCTTTGCAACCCTAACTGACCTGCAGGACTCGATCTGTTGGCAGCTGCACTCCGACAAAAATCCACCGCTTCCTCCTTCTCCCCTGGCTGGGACGGCGCTGCTCCTGGCCTCCTGCCCCACGCGAAGCCCTGCCTGCACCGGCACAGGCAACGCGAGCTGGGTGAGCAAAGGCTGGCTGATGAAACGGTCACAGTTAACCTGAGTCACTTGAGCAAAACGGGTTATGGAGAGGCTGAGCCAGTAATTTTGAAAGTGCCCAGGAGAAGGCTGAGCCTGCTGGCAGGGAGGCAGGTGGTGACAGCTAGCCGGGCTGGGTTACCTTTTAACCCCACTCAGCTGCAGGCAGCTCAGATGCGATCAGACCTTTAGGTGTCATTTCCTTTCCAGCTCTTGTTTTGCTTTCAGGGTGTTTTCCTAATTTTGCATTTCTAGGCTATCAGGAATCTGTCCTGGCTTGGAAGATGAGTAAATCTCCGTTGAGGGCTCTGTGCCTGCTCGCAGCTCCCCAGTGAGCTGGAGGGGGGAGCAGAGCCCCTGTGCAGGCACAGACCGTAGGTCTCCGCAAGAGCATGCCACGCTGGGCAGAGCGAGCAGCTTGCTGCAGCATAACCACGTTAGCCCTGCAAGCTGTCACCCCGAGCAGGGTTTAATAGTTTAGTTAGATTAATGAGCCTGGGAGAGCCGATCCAGTTCACACCCCAGCCGTGTGGTTCAGTCACTGCAGCCAGAGTGAGCATCACAGTTAAGCCAATGCAGCCAAATTTTGCCAAATAAGAGGCTGCGGGGTCAGGGCATTCCTGCTGACAGTGATCCCGCTGGCCTTCCCGCCTGTGCCCATCACCCCTCCCAAGACAGTCTTAATGGTTCTCTCTGGAATGCTTTGATAAGCCTCTGTATCTCACGGGTACTTCAGAAAAGAGCAATAAAATAAGATGAGGGGCTGACAGGACAGGCACATGAGGGGAGAGCAAATGGCGCATGTGTTGTAGTTGCCGGTTGCCACATGTAGACGACAGCCCCCTCCTTGCGGGGGGGAACAGGGACAGGCAGCTGTTGTCCTTCCGGGATATCTCTCTGCTCCACGTCCCCATCTTCTCCCGGGGTGGAGGAGCCATGGGTGAGTCAATGTGACCCAGGTGCAAAGCAGGGATGAGGCAAGCAGCTCGCCAGCACAGTGTGGGACAGGCTGAGGTCTCCCTCCTTGTCCTGATGGCTGCCCCAGCCCAGCCGCAGGGCACGGGGCTGCCCAGGCTGCTCACTGCTTGCAAGGGATGTTTTTTGGGTGCTGTAAGCACTTGCTGGTACCTGCCTCCAGCTCCCCTCTGCCAGCAGAGAGGGAGCTGTACCCTCAAGACAGCCCTGTGCAACATCGATAACTCCTCTCTGCAACGTTATCAAAGGCCTTATCAACACACGCAGCTGGTGCTGGTTGCAATGAAATTGGTTTCAAGCCTGTTTTCTTTACAATTCCCTGGCTGGACATGCTTGTATCAGTCACAGGGGCCGGGGAAATCGATCCGGACCCAGTTGAAGCGTGTTCACTCAGCAGCATTTTAACTTGTTCGGCTGCAAATCCCACCACGCCTTTGCCTGTGTCGGAGGTTGCATGAGGGAAGGCAGGGATCACAGTGCCCACTGTGCTCCCAGGGGAGGTCGGCCGCAATGCGAACCAGCCTCTCGTTGCATGGGGCTGTGCTCACGGAGGTCTACAGTGCTCCTGGCCGTACCCTCATCCCCTCCCCGAATCCACTCGCCATGTCTCTGCATGGCTGGGTGGATTAAAGTCCAGCCTGTGGCTTTTCGACAGATGTAATCCCAATGAGACAAGAAAAGATGCTGAAAAAGATGCCAAATCCAGGGAGCTTCAGATCAGCATCAAGGGCTAAGAGGGGAGGGCAAGGGAAAGCAGAAGGGATAGCTGGACTGGTGCCTCACCTGAGACCGCCGAGGCAAGGACGTGGTTTCAGGGAGGCTGTGGTGGGAACCACGCCATGGGGAATATTTCAAAGCAAACTCCGGAAAACGCTATGCCAGGAGCAATTCTGCAAGTGGATGGGGACGGCTGTGGTTTAATGTGGCTCCCCCACCTTTGACTTGTGGGGGGAAAAGTCACAGTTCAGAGGCATCAGGGCCATTCCATGCAACAGGCAGCCAGAGAAAATCCACCGGCTAAGGTGAGCCCACCTGGTCCTGGCCAACAGCCCCAACTCCTGCAGAAAACGCCCAGGATCCCTTCCTGGGTGCCCCAAGGCAAATCCCTCCTGCTGTCTGTGCTGCTGGCGAGCACTTTAAGCCGCTACAGCATGCACCAAAGAGTTAAGTGCTGCTTCACCGTAGCCACCGCCAGCTTCCTGTGGTTGCTCGCACTGCTTGCCATCCATCCCTTCACTGCTTTCTCACCTGCTCACTGCCCCAGCAACTCTCTGCATCCCTCTGACTGCAGGCTGAGAGCACGCCGCTCGTCGAGTAGCTTTGCGGTTAAACGGCTGAGCTGCAAGTATGCACAAGAGTTTCGCTACGACTCAAGCTTCACATAACGGGGAGGACGTGGGCTCCGGGATTTGGCCACGTCCAGTCTGATGGCACCTTCCCGCATTTCCCCAGAATTCCTCCTTCAGCCCCAGAAGCTACTGACTGCATTAAACACTGAGATTGGCCCCCGGCCCCAGGTCAGAGCCCTGGGGCTCAGACCTGCATGGCACTGCAGTGCTGCGGCACCGGGGCTTTTCCTCCTCTGTGGGTGCTGGACGTGGCCAGCATCAGCAGCACTGGGGGTCACCGCAGAAGCTGATGGAGGTGAAGATTCATCTGGAGTGAATGAAACAACAAAATAAAACCCCTCCAGACTGCAGCCACCAGACAGAACACACCAGTGTGACATTTTCCTTCCCTCCCATGCTGGTAAAGTGACTAAGCCACATCTCAGTACGTCCAAGCACATGGCTGCTGCTGCGCTGGATGGGCCTTTGAAAGAAGAAGGTGTTTCTCAACATATCCTTGTTTTGGCTGTGGTTATTGCCTGGGACACTGCTGGGGGGGAATGTTGTGCCTGGAGACACCGTGTTCGGTGAGTAATGTGACATGGAGATGCTGAAACTCAGGTCTGGAAGAGGTCCTGGTGTGAGGATTGAGTCCGGCAAGGCTGGGGAGAGCACGTGCTGGTCTTGTCTTCCCCCTCAGCATTCCCCGTGGGACCAGGGCTTCCTTCTCTGATGTTTAGGCACAGCTCCATTTTAGGGGATTTGGAAACTATACCCAAGTGGCAAATGAGAAAACCTCCTTTGCTGCATCATGCTGCCCCTGCTTTCCCCACGGTACTTCTCAGCCCTCCCTTGGGAGCTCCCAGCGGGCCAGGACCTCAGCAAGGCGAGATGCAAGGGGCACAGGAGATGGGGAGGCAGCAGGCTCAGAGAAGCGGGGTGGTGGGACGGTTCGACCTGAGCCTGGTTAAGCAGGGAGAAATACAGAGTAGGTATCTGCAACACCATGAATTGGGGTCTGGAGAGGGGTGACAGGTGATAGCTGAGGGGTGCTGTGTGTGAGGAGGAGAGGGAAGTGTGGTTCACTTTTCTCCAGGCTTTTTTTCCCCTCATGTTGTGATAATTATGTTCGCAAGACCAAATTAACACTCTTAAGTGTGAAGAGCAAAACTCAGCCCTGGGAAGGAAGGAGCAAACTGCCTCCCTCCAGGAGGACACCTGCTTCTCCTTGACCGCAGCAACAGCTCTGTGCACCCCCAAAGGAGGGCTGCTGCACCCAAATCTGTGCATCCAGCATCTTTCCAGAGTCCTTCCATCCCCTGTTGTCGCATCACTCGTAGAGATGCGTTCCTTTTGACTTCTCCTTTATCTTTGTTTTGGCCAATTCTGCACACTGCAAAAAAAAAAAGAAAAATCCTCTGGTTTATTTGGTTTCCAAGGCCAAATGGTGATGACTTGTTGGCTCATGCATCCATCACTGGGAGAGCTGGCAGGTACTGACACCCCTGCAATCTGGAGAGTGCAGGCTAACCTGAGCTCAAGCAGTGACAAGAGCTAGAGAAACGAAGGCAGGCGATGTTCTCCTTTTCTGTTTGCCGTGGCTCCTGAGGGGAAGACACCAGAAAGCTCCCAGCCAGGCAGCATTTATTCCACAAGAAGGGGTTTGCTGTCACAGTGACAACAGGTGATTCAGAATAAGAGCACGCAGTGACACCAGGACTCTTAGTGCCCTCCACTGCTTATATGCGATTGCTGTTAGAGACCTCTTCTGCCTTGCTGCAGAAATGCCTCTGAAGCCACTTATGCATGTCCTTTTTCTTGACTGCATGGTGGTTTTTAACTCAAATTTCTGTAGAAACATACTCTGTTGCTGCCAGGCCAAATTTTTGCTCAACTTTTCCTTCACCCTTCTTCCGACAAGCCACCACTGACTTGCTATTATTTATATTTCAGTTGTTCTTAGAGAAGTGATGGAAGCTCCGATACATCAAGTGGTCTAAAACCATACAGCAAAATATAGCCCCACGCGAAAGAGTTTGCAGGCTGGAGAGGCACGGCGTTAGCAGGTAAAAGTGGCGTGACCTGGGCCAGGCAGGACACTGGTGGCAGCAGACACCCTCTCCTCTGTGTCCACCGCCTAGGGCAACCGTGCCATGCCTGCTGCCCTCCTTTGCCCTCCCAGCTGCGGAAAGATCAGATTTTTCATGCTGCCCAGAATCACTCTGTAGTAGGAGATGAGGATGAAACTTGATCGCTTTGCCTTTAAGGTCACAAACTGAAAAAAAGCCAAATGCATTTCAGCAAATAATCCAAGGAGCAGGGCTGCCAGAAACCCCTAAGTGAGAGCAAACAATCCTTATCTGGCAAAGTTTTATGTTATTTAACACCAGTGCAAGTTTAAAGGCATTTGTTTGTTTCTGTTATACACAAAGCATCTTTTCTGGGTGGATCCTGTTATCAGGGTTAGTCCTTGAGTATTAGTACCAGCACTTGTTCATCTTCCCACTTGCTCGACTACAGCCTGATTACTGGAAATGGTGATTGCCAGTGACTGTAATTTTTTTCAGATCTGGGGCCTCAGAGTGCTCAAGGAGGAGATAAATATCATTGTCTTATGCCGTTTGCCTTGTGACCAATGATAGAAATGTCACTTTGTTGTTTTCCTCCCTGCCACCAGCAGTGCAAAATGAACAAGGGCATTGGATTTCAAGACTGGTTGGCTCAAAGGAGGACTTCGTTTGCGGAGTCTAGCTCAAAAGGGCGTTAAAAGGACTGTAATCCCAAAGCAGGGGGAAAGAGGTGACCTTTTGGTGATCTTCTGGGGAAAGGGTGACAGTGAAAGTTCAGCTCTGCAACCATTAACTCAGCTCTGTAACTCAGTGTGAAGGAGTTAACCAAATGTCAAATGACTTGCACACAGGGAGCCCGAGAATCACTTATCAGCAACAGCCACATGGTGAAAAAAAGATTGCGTAATAGCAACCGAGGGGGAAGTGTTTATAATTCCTCTTAGGAAAGGGACTGGCAGAGTTACCTCTTTCTGTGGCACCAAACCCTTAGGCACAGCCCCTCGGATATGAACCGGGTTCACCCAGAAGTGATGGAGAAGCGCCCTTCCACCCTCTGCCTTTGGCTGGCAGGTCAGAGCTACCCGGCTCCATTGGGGTAGGTAAAGCCCAGCACACGCCTGACACCTTGCCTGGAGGCTCTTGCCCACGCACCCACTTTTGGCACTGCCCAAGAGGAAGAAAATTGGGCCATGTCACAGATCCTGGCCACCAAAACCTAAAAAACCACGCAGAACAATGTTTTGCTTCAAAGCCTTGCACCTGGCAAGGCAGTAGCACGGGGTGGGGAGGTGCAAATCGTCACAGGGCTGAGCACGTCACCACGGCATCCACCTTGGCTTCAGCTGCAGACACAGAAGTGTCTCGGTTAGCAAACAAGCTGAGCCGAGGGCTCAGTTGTGGCTGGGCGGTGTTTTATCTCACTTCTTCCATCAGAATTCAGAGGTTTGGATTTTTAGACCATTTAAGGTTAACTCATTGCAATATGTTAATCGGCTGCTTTCCCGGAGGAGCAGCCAGCAGGGGTTAGGGAGCGCGGAGAGCAGAAGTTGCTCTGCCACCGGCAGGATGAATGGTCTCTGCCACATTCGTGCCTGGGGTCGCTGCACGCCCAGGACATCCCTGCAGTGTGCTCAGCTCCTTCCCAGCCTCGCCAGCCCCGCACATCGTGCCCTGAGCTCAATCACTCTCTCTTGCCCCGGAAAGGGGCAGGAAGCATCACACGCCATGCCAGGAGCCGTGTCCAGCTGCCCCGCGGCCCACAGGCACGCAGGGGCACGCTCTGCTTTCTCCCTCTCTTCCCTCCCCTATTTCTGCTCATCATGGAGCTCATCCAAATTGCTTTGCTGTAAGATCTCTTCCTTGCTGCTGGGTTCGGTTGAAATTGGCCAGTGGATTCAAACCATATTGTGGGCAGCTGATAGGCAGACAGACAACATGATTGCGAGAGCTTCATTTCTGTAAGAAATCGGGCTAAAAATGACTCCTTATCCCAAGGGAGCTTGTCCAGCATGTCTCAGACAGAAGTATGCAAAGCAGAGAGAAAACACTACACAGACAGCAATGGTTAGGGTGCTAATTCGAGATCCACAGTCAAATTTCTCCCCTACCACAGCCTCTCAGCAAATCACATAATTTTTCCAATCCTCTGTTCCTTTTATGTAAAACAGCCAAAGGTTTGGGGTTTTTACCTTTTGGAGAGGGTATGATAGCTAAGTAAATTAGAAATCATGAGGTGTTTGGATACTATATCTAAGCCTACAGCCCCAGTCTGGTGCCATCAAAGCACATAATACCATTAAAAAAATTAAAAAAAAAAAACTTCTGCTATCTGGGCCCACAGACCCAGAACCACATGGGTTTGGAAACAAGGTCCCACTCGGGAGGAGGTACAGATATGGCTGTGCTGGGGTGAAGGAGATATCAGCATGCTATTGCATCTGGTAACGTACTAGCACACGCTGAAACAACAGCCTTCTGCATCATTCTGCTCTGGGGTTAGCCTGGGGAAGAAGAGAAAAATCTTGCCTTTCCTCACACAAAGATTGAAAGGCAAAGCTAAAATCCCCCCCAAATCTTTGCAGGGCATTATAGAGGGGCAAACACCTCCAGGGAGGCTGTGGGAGCCTGTCTCTCTAGTTAGGAGTACTCAGCGTGGCAAACACTGTTTGTCACAGGACAGGGGAGCTGTGGTATTGCAGCTGCCTCTCCATGCACAGGGATGTTATTCTGCCTCTAGATTTGTGGTCTGATGTTCCTGAACATTTGCAATCTCTGGGTGAGCCCGTAAGCCTTTAGTTTTATCACATTAACATGGAAAAGTGTTGGCTGTCTTCAAACCGCTCCGGGGATAATATTTGAA
The DNA here is from genome assembly GCF_018139145.2 of Gymnogyps californianus. NCBI lineage: Eukaryota > Metazoa > Chordata > Aves > Accipitriformes > Cathartidae > Gymnogyps > Gymnogyps californianus. The sequence goes on from NC_059471.1 coordinate 161,835,618, forward strand.
GCAAAGGGATAATGTTTTACGAGCAAAGGACGTCCAAAATAGTGATGTTTTCTTCCCATTAGCACCGACCACCCCTTCTGTGATGGGTGTTCGCTGGCTGGGTGAAATGAATTGGTGATTGCTGCCCATCCCTAATAGGATTTATACTCCCAGAGCTGAAATCACCCACACAAGCAAGGCTAATGCTGTCACTTGCCAGCCCTCTTGAAAAAAAAAGCAGTTGTGGACTTGATGCAAATGGAATCACGGCTGCCACATTTCCCCTGGGGATGCAAGAGCTGAGGGCTCCCTTCAGGCCCAGTTTTCTGCTAGGGACCCGTGGCTGTCCAGGAGAGCATCATCCTGTGGGTGATCGACTTCATCCCGGACCCACAGAGATGGGAATGTTGTTGTCTTGCCAGCGTGTTCCCACCAATATGCTATTGCTGTCATCGAGATGAAGCCTTTCGGTGTCCTCAAGGACTTGTGCTGGTGCGGTATTGTGTTCTGCCACAAAATGACCTCCCTCATATGGTGAGAACTTCACTTGCTGTATTGTTGTCTTCTTCTTCTGTCCTCATTCCTTTCCCTCAGTACTTCTGCCATACTCCAGAGGCACTTCTGAATCCAGCTGACCTCTGGCTGTCTTTAGTCACCCTTCTAGCCGCGTTTGCAGCGGGGAAAATTCCCCTTCACTTATGCTGTCTCTTTGCCTGAGCTCTGACACGGTCTCCATCTTGGCCTTAAAACTCAAAATTAGGACAGCCCTTTCCCGAGGAAGCCCTCTCTGGTGCCGTCTAGGTAAGATGAGGAGAACAGGCAGAAGATCAGTCCGTAGGGCAGACTCTTGTGCATCCCCATTGGGTTGCCGCAAGCGCTGCTCAGGAGAACAGGCGGCGGCGGTTTAACAGAGTCGTTTCTCCCCTTCTCCCCAGGAAGTTGCCCAGCTCGCCCATCTGATAAATGGCAGGTTGGAGGGGTGTTGGCATTGATGCTTTGTTTTTAATGTGCTGTTTTTCTAAATACCCATCAAATCGCAGGGAAGGGTGTACTCCAGTTCTGCTTCCTTTTGACCTCTCGTTAGCTCTTGGCCGCAAGGGGTGAGGTCCCACGCTTGTGTTTCAGCACGTTTGTAGCGGTGCCGTTCGGCCGGGGGGGTTGTTTTGGTTTGGCTTGGCTTTGTTTTCCTTTCCAAAGATGGGCCTGATGAGGAAGAAGGCAGGGAAAAGCTGAATTAAGAAAAGGCAGCTTTTGCGGTTGGGGCGCAGGATCGAGAGTCAGCAGACGCAGGTTCTATTTCTGGCACCGCAGCAAAACTTCCTGGATGTCGCTGGGCAAGGCACCTCGCATATCTCCACCTCGCCTTGCCTCCCTCCCGCCAAACAACGAATGCTCCTGCCCTCCCTCGCCCGCCGGGGCACGGAGAGGGATGCTGCCGCGCCGGCGGAGGGGGCCGGCTCTGCCGTAAGGCTGCGAGGCGGAACCGCGGCTCTGCCTCGACCCCGCAGCATCCTTGGGGGCCACCGCCTGGCCCGGCACTCGCTACCGCAGCCCGCTCAATAAAGCACCCTCGGCCTTGCCACGGACCGCCGGCCCCCGCCCGCCGGGCCCCCCCTACAAGGCTTTCCTTTGTGCGGCGAGGCGGGGGGCGGTCGGGCTGTGCCCCCGGGGGGGGGGCGGGCGGCGGCGGCCCGCGGCGGCGGCAGCCCGGGGGGGCGGGCGGGCGCGCCGGGGGAGGAGACAGGCGGGGAGGGCGGCACAAAAGGGGCTGCTGCAGCCCTGCCCGCCGCTGCCGGCGGGGCTCGGCTCCGCATCGCATCCTTTCCCGCGGCTGGGAGGAGGTGCCGGGCCGCTCCGCTCCGCGGCGGAGAAGGAGGAGGAAGGCGGCGGGGGGCTGCGAGCTCGCCTCGCCTCGCTTCGCCTCGCCGCGCCGCGCCGCGGCCGGCGCCGAGCCATGCCGGGGGGCGGCGGGCGGGCCGGGGGCGAGCGGCAGCCTCGCCCCGCCGGGGGCCCGGCGGGCACCGACGCTGCGCCGGCCGGGGGTGAGTGAGTGAGCGGGCGGGCGGCGGCGGGGCTGGGGGTGGTGGTGGGGGCAGCGCACACTCGTCCTCTCCGGTGGAGCCTCCCCGGGGCGGCGGGCGCTGCGGGCAGCGGCAGCGGGACCCCCCTCGGTCCGTCCCCCACCCGCCGCTGCCGCCACCTGCAAGTTGTGCCTCGGCCCGGGGGTGCGGCGTCATCCCCTGCGGGCACTGCCGGAGAGGCTTCCCCCGCCGAGCCCCCACCTTCCCGCTCCTTATTTATTTATATTAGTGTTATTTTTTTATTCTCTTACCCCGACGCCTCCCCCCCCCCGCCCCCCCCATAATCCCGGCATCCCCTGCTAGGGAGCATCGGCGATGGGGAGGAGGGAGCCGATGCTGCCAGCCCCCTGCCCGCAGATGCGGGCTCGCCGGGGATGGGGGCATCCTCCGGCCGGGGCACTGCAGCCAAGGCCCATCTGCTGCCCATGCTCGGCTTGTGAGGAGGGCATGGGCTGGGGATGCGTGCCAAGCCTGCAGCAAACGAGAAGGAGTAACAGGAGTGTGTGCGTGGGAGGGAAAACATACATACAAATATATGTGTATGATCATCATCAAACGTCCCCTCTCCCCCTGCTCCGTCTCCATGTCAGATTGCTACAGTCCCCCCGTTGGGGGCTGGCTGCAAAGGGATGTGGGTGCCCAAGTTCTTTTCCTCATGCAGGGCTGTCAGGTTGTTTGTGGGCTGGAAATAGCTGTATGTCCTGCTGGAGTGGCACAGGCTGGCGTAGCTCTGTCCTTGTGAGAGTTTTGCTCCCTGGGTGAGCGTGACAAGGGTGATAGGGAACACGGCATCTGCTGCAGCTCTAGACTTCCTCAGACAGCTCAGCAAGGGAGGGAGCTTGGAGCGGGATGGAGAGGGGCTCCTCTCACTGCCCTCTGGGGATATCCACAGGCTGTGTTTCTGTGAGCTGTGCCTGGGTCACTCGGGAGCCCTGCCTGTTTCCCAGAGCCGAAGCTGGGGTCTTGCACCTCTCCCTTCCACCCTAGGGCAGAACTTAAGTCAGGAGAGAGCCTGCCCTGTCTCCAGCACACAGCGTGGGTGCTGAGCACCTCCCCTCCCAGAGAATGGCCCTCCAGTTAACTCCAAATCCCTCCCCCTGAGTGGGAAGTTCAAGCCCATGAAAACACTCGGCACCACTAACAAGCATGACTTGAGTCACCAGGATCCCTGAGCCCTGTGCAAACTGAATTTCAAAGTCCTGCCTACTCCTGCCCCACCTGAGCAGGGTGTGGGTCAGCAGGAACTTTTCAGGCCCCCTTGCCAAAGGGTGGCTCTCATGCTCTGTAGATCCCACCTGCAGAAGTGGTGTTTGAGTCCAGCTGGAGCCTGTGATTTAGGAAGCATGTGCAAGTCCCTGTTGCTGAAGCCTGGTTGCTGCCAGCTCGTCTGAGAAGACCTGAAATCAAGCGGGACCTGCCATTGCTTGACCCTCAGACAGTGGAGAGCCATCTCAGAGGGGAGGGAAAACCGGTGGGCTCCCCACCCTCCAGCACACCTCCAGTTTCCAGAGCCCCCCTAAACACAGCTGTAGCACCTGTGCTGGTTTGTCAGCCTCAGTAGTGGTGCTGGGAGCACATCCTCCAAGGTGGAGTGGGAGAAGAGAAGTCCTTTGAGCTATTCCAGGGGAGCCTCCAGCCTCCCTGTAGCGTTATAAAGCAAGCTCTGAATGAAAGCCATTGCGAACTGCAGGAGAGGAGTGAAGCTGCGACTCTGCCACTGCATGTCATAAAAGTCCCTCAAAGGTTTATAGCTCCTCTACACCCTCAGGTGATTTTGCAGTAGTGGTAAGAAATCCACTGCAAGGTACAACATTCCCTCCCTGCGAGGACTCTCAGTTATACCTGCACAGCTTGTTTATTAATGCTGGGGATATGGCAATTATATCCTTAGGAGAGGGGAGGGATTCTGGATAGCTGCAGGTGAGTTTTCTTGCCCCGTTCCTAATGCGGTGGCCCAGCTGCTGCCTTTCGTGCTGGCATGCCTTTGGTCCTAGGTGCTGCCGAGGCTCATCTCCATCGGAGGTGCTCAGAACATGGGGGACTGTTTCCAAACTGGGTTCAGGGGCTGAGCTGCTACCTGCCTTCCTGCCTTCCTCCCTCCCTCCCTCCCTGAAAATGCTGGTAAGATTGGAAAAAGAGTTGCCTGCGTGGCACACAGGGGTTGCCTTAGCAAGGAGGTCAAGAAGAGGTGGAAAATAGTGTGTGTATTTGCACGGATGTTAGCTTCAGGGGATGCTCACAACTGTAAACATTTATCTAGAGTACTTGTGTGCAACACGAGACAGGGATAGCTGGTCTGGAGGGTTGCTGGGGCAGCAAGCACAGATACACTCGGTGTGTTTGCTGGGGGAGCACACCTATGGAGTTTGTGTGCTCATGCATTTCCCATACGCTTTGTGTTTACCTTTCTCCTCCTCCCATGCACAACTGGTTAAGTACAGTGTGACTTTGTGGCCTGCCAGATTGGTGTAATATGCTTATTGCATGTCTTTAAGGGATGCTCGTGTGACAAACATGGGTGGGTGTTTGCTGGGTGCATGTAGCAATGCACACAAGTCCTGCTGGGTGCACTTACAGTGGAATGCATGCACTTCTGTAGAGTTTGTGCCCACAATAAATGTGGCGTGTATAAGCAGCCATGGGGACAGCAGTTGTTTAGGACAGTGCGTGTAGATGTTATTGTGCATGTTCAGTGCGTGAAGGACACCTTAGAACAGACAAGTTTCTCTCTGTGTCCCTCCCTCGCTTTGACCTGTCAGCAAGCAGAGATAAACTGTCTCGTGGCAGGGTTCATAGCTGAATTTTCAGCTTGCTGTGTCTGAGCTTCCTCCTGTCTTGAGAATAGCATCTTTAAGGTGCACCTGCTATCACAAATTGACATCTTCCCTGCTGCCCCTGTGTTGGATCATAAAGGTGGAGGAAGGAAGTGAGGGAATTTGTTGATGGATAGATGGGGCAAGCTGGGCCAGCATTCATTCCTAAAGGCTGATTAGGTTTTAGGTGGGGTTAGTTGCTCTAAAATGAGCCCTTTGTACATTGTTGGAATCTGTGACCCAATCAGTGGGATGTAGCTGGAGGAGGTGGTGCTTACGAAGGCTGGTACAGCTGACAATAACTCTGGCACAGAGGAAGGCGGAGGGGGTACCAACTGGCACAAGAGGCATCTTCACATCTTTAGGTCAGTGTAAGGTGCCTCAAAGGGCTAGTTCATGTTATCAGCCCTGACTGTAGAAGTAGAAGAGTGTGTCCCCACCTGCTTTTCCCTACTGTCACCCATCAGTTCTGCAATAGAAGGTCAGGCTGCATTGCATTTATCCTGACGACAAGGTGGCATCTCGTTGTACTACAACGAAGCGTTACAGTGGGATCTGAAATTTGAGGAAGGTAGGCACATGGGGCAGTGCAATGCAGGGGAACATGGGGGTACGTCTGAGGAATGCCCCCTGTGCCCTATCCTGGATGTTCTTGGGAAGGTGGTGACATACCTGCAGCGCACATGTGGACTGTGCTGTCAGGTCAGTGCTGCAGGCTGGCCTTGAGGAGCCTTGGCAGAGCTGCGTGGAGGGGGCAAGCCTGGGATTGTGGGCAGCTCCGGGTCAGGTTTGGGGTGCTTTGATAGTTAGGTGTGTTGCTAGAACGCGGCTGTGCAGGTCAGGGTTGTGCCACAGTAGCAATGGTGCACGGGGTGCCAGGACCAGCTGCTTGTGCCAGGGGCCAGGGCAGAGTTGCAATCACAGAGCTGCTGAGTTTCCCCTTCTTCTGGAAGAGGTGGGAAGAGATGCCGTGTGCTGGAGCAGCAGTGGAGGGTGCACAAGAGCACTCCATGCCTGCATCCCTGTGAAATGGTCTCTGGCTGCAGCTCTCAGGAAGGCAGAAACATGATTTCTTTACCTTCCTTTTCTGACTTCTTTGTGCTCCCTGCAGCCCACACTCTTTACTTCCCTCAAGCTCCTCCTGAAGCACAACAGGTACCTCTTGCTCTTCAAACCTCTGAACACCTGGAACAGGGCGAGCATATTTTTGTGCTCTGAAACTTGCCTGGTAGAGCTGATGGGTGAAAGGGAGTGCAGCACTGCACTCTGAGCTTTCATCAGGCAGGCTGAGAGAAGAAGCAGCATGAAGGGAGCTGGCTGCCTTACAAAAAGCAAGGGCTTGTTCTTGAACCATGATTTAGGAAGTGATTATTCCCTGCTTTAGGATAGCAAAAGTTACCTGAGCTGCTTGCTGGGGGGCCTTGGCCTTGGCAGGGGTTTTATACCAAGATAACCCCCCCAGCTGAATAGGCAGCTTGATGAGCTCAGTTAATGTTCCCCGTTTCCCCAGCCTAGGGGATTGCCTAGGCCTGTGTCTAAATAGGCTTTTTTTCAAAAACTCGGCCATGGCTGTGGGGTATGACCAAACTGAGCTCTGTCAGCAGTCTTTCTCAGCCTGTAATGCACAAGCTGCAAGCAGCAGGAGAGGTGGACGTCGCTGTCCAGAGGGAGAGAGGCAGTGGGGGCAACTCCTCTGTCAGAGGATCATCTGTGTCTTGCATTTTATGACAAGGTTTCTCTCCAAGGGCCTCGAAGCAACCCATTAAGCTTCTTTTAATTAGGCAAGCCCCTTACCTGGAGTAGAAAAGTGTCTCTCCCATTTCCCACCCAGGGAAACTGAGGCATGGAGCAAGGCTGCAACATGCCCAGTGGCACACACAGGGGCTCAGCAGGAGAGCGGTGACTGAAGTGCAACGCTTCCTGTACTTGTTTCGCCGCTGGCCATCTCAGAAATCCTGGAGAACGGATGGGTGTGGGTGCTGAGCCAGGGGTTATTGATAACTTTCTAGTCCCTGTTTGGATCCTGCTGCCCTTTTCACTGCGGATATCGCCTCCTTCTTGATCTGCTGCCTAATCTATAATCCCAGCTCCCTGCTGCCTTTCCCTTGGAGTGCCGTTTTCCCCTCAGTGTGTAAATCCTTACAGGTTGGGCCAGGGTTAGCAAGCAGAATCAAGCTCTGTCATCTCTTTAAGGCTTTGGGGTAATTTTTATCTCGAGATATTGCTGCATGTGTCTTGCATGATACCAAAGCTGCAACAAGCAGATTTGAAGCATATCGAAAGACTAATGCAAATTAGACCCACTGCATAACGGCTTCAGCAACTGTGAAACCTGTGATCTAAACACAGGTATCTGCTATGCTGACTTTATCTGCGTTAGGATCCCCTGTTTCAGCATGCAGATACTGGAACTGAACAGCAAGCAAGAGAGACAGCATGGCAAAGAGACATGAAAGGAAGTCTCTCTCCTAGATGCTGAGCCCTTTAAGAAAGAAGGGGAAGGTAAGCTAGAGCCCTGAGATTTTAAGCTGGTTGTGCTGAGGCTGAAGAGAGAGCTATGGTAGCTCTTTCAATTCCTCCTTCCTCTGGTACAAATGCTTCTAGCTGGGCAGCAGAGAAAAGGAGGAGGACAGAGGCCTGTGCAGACTGAGCATGTTGGGCATGGACAGATCTCGGAGGCTGCAGGAGCCGGGAAAGGTAGGGCTTTGGAAGAAGGGTTTGCCCGCATAGGGGCTGAAAGCGGGTGGTGCTCGCTGCGTACGAGAAAGTCTTGTTTTTGTGGAGCTTGTAGTGCGAGGGCTGGCTCTGAGGCAGAGCAAAGGGCAGGGTAAATCAGGAGAACGGTGCCCTGGAGTGATCAGCGTGAGCTGCGTGCTGTTGTTTAATGACCCCATTGCTGAGGGAAACCTCAGTGGCCCTTGTATTCAGGGAGGTGATATCTCCCGAAGGCAAAGGAGTGGGGCAGGAAAGCAGAGCGTGATTCTCTCTGCTTTCAGCTCAGCCTTCCCTGTATGTTATTTCTGCTAGCAAAACTGCCTTCTTTACTGCCTCCAGAGTGTTTTCAGTTCTCTTTTCTCCTTCCCACCTGCCCCAGCAGTCCTCTCCTCCCCACCTCACTGTGCCAGTGCTGTCCAGCTGCAGCTCTCACCAGCTAATGACAATCAATGGAGGCAAGATGTACCACGTAGCCTCGCTTGAAGGGGATGTGGTTTGCTGCTTTTTCTCCTGGGGCCATGTGAGGTCTCTGGAGAAGAGGTGCGTTAAAGGAATTGCTGTTTCCCCGTCAGCCCTGTGTCCCCAAATGCCTCCTGTCGTGCTGTTGTTTGGTGCAGGCCTGACTGTTAGCAAGTGGCCATGTGCTCTCCAATATTTGCTATTGGCACAGAGCCTGTGTGGCCTCGAAATCCCTATCTAGCAGCAACTTCTGGAGCAAGGGTTGACCACACCTGCATTCAGCTTGGCCAGGGGGGTGATGGGATAGCTTTTGCATAATTTAGCAGTCTCTTGAATTATTTATAGTGCAGTTGTGCTCTGGAACAGAGTCTTCTCACTTCCCGTGAGTGCTAGGGGGGAGGGAAGGGGAGTTTGTCAGGCATCCAGAGTCTATCACTTAGCGATGAGGAAGTGCTGTGGATTTCCTTTCTGCCCATGTTTGTTCGCATATGCCTCTGTGCAGCTGAACTGCCCTGAAAATGCAGTTCTGGTTTCTGCATCACCCAGGTGTGTGGTACTGCGAAGCATCTCCATGGCTTGGGACTGTGCTAGAGGTTCCCGAGTTTGGAGCCTTGTCTTTGCAGTAAAGATACGGTGTCAAGCTGGATACAGTGAATCTGGTGCTTGGATTTGGTCTCTGACTCAATTACAGTGCTGTGCTGTGTATCTGGGGCAGGGATCATCAGGTCTGCTCTCTAAAATATTCAGATGCTTGAGAATTTTTTTCTTTCAAAGGCCCATCTTGTCCTGCCAAAGTGGTTTTTAGCTTTGGCATGACATGGTCCATTGGACTTTACAAGAGATCATCAGGACCTGGAGACTTGAAAGATCAGGTGGTTGAGCAGCAAACTGTGCAGCTGAAATTCCCATCATTTATCAGTGATTAAACCCTGAAGAGCAACCAGTTGAGGGCAGAGGGAGACTGGGGCAGGTTTTTTACAGGCTCTTGCAGCAGAGGGGCATCATGAAGATGAGCTGGGTGGGCTGAGCACCCACCCCAGATACATATGAGCTTAATGCCCTTTAGCCCTCTGCCTCACTGTGGCAGGTTGCTGTACCATGCAGATGGGCTTTCCTGGTCCTGCCGTGCTTGTCCTGGTGACTTCAACGTGACCGTGGCTCCCTGCCCTGCATTGCACATCCTTCTTGTTCAGCACCAATTTTCATGGTGTGCTTACACGTTAGTCTTGTCTTCCTCCTCTCCTTCCTTTCTGACCTGGCTGTGGCAGCTGACTTCTCAGAAACAGAGTTCAATATAAATGTTTGTGTTACTGAAGACCTGAAAGGGGAGGGGAAGGGGTGAGGGTGGAAAGGGAAGGGAACTTGGCCTGTAATCAAGTGATTGTGGCAGTAAACTGCTCTGTCTACTGTTGAGCAGAAATGCTCAGCTTCCCTGTTTTTATCTGCAGTGTCAGTTTTTGGCTTTTGCATTTGGGGAAGAGTTGGCCAGACAGTCACCAGATGTCCCTTGGACAAGCTGTGCTGTCCCATGTGGCCCTGGCCTGGTTCTCAGGCTCTTCAGCCTGAAACAAAACCCATTCTTTCATTGAATGGTTTTACCTCTTGTCGGGGACGTCAGCAACTGGCTAAATGCAAAATTCCTCCTTGTCCTTCTTAAGAAATAAGGCAATCTAAGGGAAGAATGTGAAGACAAATGGTCCCAAAACCTGTGTGATGTCCAGGATGGCATTTGATTTCACTGATGAAGACTAGCTCTCTTCATCTTCCCCCATAGACCTGTTCCCATTTCTTTCTGCTTGGTTTAATCTGGAGATCAGGGTACTGCTTTGCTTAGTGAAAGGGAATGTTTGTACAGAAGAAGTAAACATATTGTTGAGACCCAGGCCTGCTGCAATGCCTGTAAACAAGATCCAGCCGTCTGTGGGAGACAGAAGAGAGATTTATGTGACCCTGAGTTAAGTGCATTAGGAGGCTTTTGATTTCATTCTGGGAAACTGCCCCTTTTCGTGGTACCATATGCCTGTTACCGGCATAGAGCCGTTACTGAAGATTTGATTGGTGTGGATTTAATCCAAGGGGCTGTGATGCTGCAATCAGAAGGATTACATAAGCAGGGGGTTGTCTCTGCAAGCCGGAGCCTGAGGTGCTCTGCAGAGCCCCCAAGCCCATGTCCTTTGTCCACCCCAGAGGTGGGAGTCTGGGCTGATTCACTTCTGCCTTGGGGCAAGGCATTGAAGAGCGCTCTGCCTATCGGTGCTTTCTTTCCGAAAATAATAACAAAGTGAAGTGGCAGCGGGGGATCCAGGCGGCACTGAGTCGAGGTCTTGCCTAAGTCTTGAAAGAGGAAATGAAGAACAAAGGCAGAAGAGACAAATAAATAAGGGTCTGTTCTTGGTCCAAGAAAAATTCCCATGGGTTCGTGTAACATTCTCGGGAAGATGTGACACTCCCAGGGCTGGAGTTAGTTTTTGAGAAATAAAAGGAAAGGGGAAAGAGGCGAGAGAACAAGAGGGGTGGGGGGGAGTGTGTTTGGGATGGGGAGGAGAGAAGGAGGGAGAAACACCCTAGAGAAACCTCTCAGCATGGAGTCAGGTTTCTCCAGCTGTTCCTGGTGAAGAAGGGTTAATGCTTTTTGCATGGGATTGGCTGGTCACCAGACATTCAGAGAAGAGGGGGATCTGGGGGCTGCCAAGTGGGACCCCCGTGGCCTGAAAGGAGGGGAGGAGGGGAAGGAAGAGGCTGGGAACACTCTTCCAAACAGTAATAGATCGGCTACTGTGGGAAAGTGAGCACACTGCCAAACCCCAAGTGGTTGGTGATGGATGGGGGAGGAAAGAGGGCGGGGATGGAGGGCCAGCTCTTCTCTGTGGCCACTAGGATCTCACTGCTGTTCCATGGCCTTTATTTATTGTCTTCCTGGGGTTTAATTACTCCCCTCCTCGATCCGTCTTGGAGAGCTTTTATCCCGGGGATGCACAAACAACCGCCACCAGCTTCAAAAATAGCTGGAGGCAACGTGGTTTCTGCCTGCCTGCGTGGGTCTGTGCACTCTACCCATCACCATGGCATCAAGTGCTTCTTGCCTCCGTCCTTCTTTAACAGCCTCGCTCTGGGCCCACGGGGCACCCACCTCACCTTCTCCTGGGCTGTTCAACCTGCACCTCCCTGTTGCTTGGGCTGTCACCTGGTCCCCAGGAACTCTGCTTTCCTTTGCACAGGGTTTATGTGCATGGTCTTGCACGTGTCTGCCATGTGGTCTTCACCACTCGGCCCTCAGCTCCGAGGGTAATCTTGATGGCCCATTTTGGTGCTGTTCTCAGGATTTGTGACTTGTACTCCGCTTGCTTGGCATACATGGACTGCCTGCCAGGGTTTGCTTTGAAAGCAGTTACCTGCTGCTGCTTCTTCCAGATCCCTCCTTGAGATGTGGTCTTTCCCTGATGCTGCTGGGAAGAGTTAGCGAGCTCATGGTAGTTGAACAGTGCTTAAAGTCCTGTAACTTTGAGTGTCTGAGGATGTATCTACATGATACCACAGTTTTGGTGAAATAATTTAGAAAGTTTCTGCTGGTCAGCTGCTTGTTCCCATGCCTAGGCACTTTTCTTGAAGTTTATTTTTAACCCAGTTAGATCTGCTGCTGATTTCACTTTACAAAGCAGACTTGCATACAATTGGCAACTTGAATTCATACAACTGACAACTGAGGGGTGGTGAGCTGTGAAGGTGGTGAGTGAGGGGAGAGAACCTATGAAACAACAGCCTGCGTTACCACATGCCTCACTTGAGGTCTCTGAAAGCATGATTTTCTTTTATCCTCAGACAAAATGGTTTTGTCCTGTCCCTCTCTGCAAGACACCAAGACTAGCTAGGAGTTCTTGCATTCTTCTTTGATTACCCCATGACCTGTCTGAGGACATAAGTTGCTTTTTTGTGTAGTTTTGTCCCTTTTTCCTTTCGTATTCCTCGTCTCATGATGGAGCATTCCTTCCCTGTAAGATACCAAAGCCAAGAAGCAAAAGAAGTAGCCAACTGCATTTTGCACTGCTGTAACCGCTGCACTCTTGAAGCAGTGAGCAGCGGCAGTATTGTATTTGGCTGGGAGAAAGGCCTTGCATCCTTGGTGTGTGTGTACTGCAGAGTGCAATGAGCAATGCCTCAGCTCACCCTCTGATGTCCTGAGAGACCTGATCTTGGAGCCAAGTGGTGATGCAATCTCCAGGGCCATTACAGCAGTCTTCGTGGAATCAGGTGTTTTGAGGAGGCAGTAAGCAGGGTTGAGGAAGAGTCCTCTTCTCTCCTTCCCGGATATCAGGCGTAAGTGAAGGAGAGAAGAGGATAGAAGCGCTGCTTCTCCTTTAGCAGAAAGAGCGCTTAGGCTAGTGGTGCTAAGAAATTAAAACTGTGGCTTCTGAGAGCATCTGAAGATCAGCATCAGAGTGTGCTGAGGCATCTCTGGAACCATGGAAATTCTGATGGTGAGACTGGCTTTAGCTGGAGAGAGGAGATTAATTACAAGGGAGCCCATTACAGCTGAAGGATACTGAGAAGAATATTTGATAGATTCCAGTGGAGTTGGAAATGCAGCTTGAAGTTTTCTTTAGCATGCAGTACTGTACCCTTGTGATGTCCAAGTACTTCTTGGATAAAATTAAATTGGTGTCTCATAGGCCATTATTGGATTTCAGTAGAGTTTTCTAGTCTTCTCTGAGCAGATCTTCTTTTAAACCGGGGGCTGGAGAATTATATAATTATGCTGCTATTAGTATTATGGTAGTTATAGTAAGAACAATCTGTTCAAGTGGAGGGTTTTATAATGGACTCTGAAGGTGTTCAGATGCTGGTCTATTCTCCTGACTTCTGGAAGATCAGTCTTGAGCCAAAATCCTGTCAACAAAGACCACTTTATCTCCAGGTCCCATGTGCTCTGTATGGAGGGTTGAGCGCTGCTTTGTCCCAGAGTGTACAGCTATCTTGCTGTGGCTGGAGATTTGGCATCTAAAATAACCAAGGCTTAGTCCACCAAAGAGCAGGAGAAGACACTTGAGAGAACAGTTGAAACGGTGAAAGCCCATGGAAAGCGTGGAGTCCAAAGGTACTGTGCTTCCAGGAGCTGAAGAGGTGAGCAGCCACAGTAGTTAAAAAGCTGGAGGCTTTGTATTGCATCCATCTTAGTTTATGTATGCAGCAGATTGTAGCTACTGGCATGGAGGACTAGGGTTTCTTACAGGAGCACAGAGGAGAAGACACCTGTTTTCTTTTTGACCACAGATGCTACTGGTCAGTTGAGGCCTAGCAAGGCCTTGCACACAATCTGGAGTCTTGTGGTTGACATGATGTACATCATGTGTCTGCCTTCACTGGGAAGGGGAAGGCAATGCCTTTGTTTCTCAGCTGTGCTCTCACCGTTCCCTGGCCAACCTCACCTTAGCCTTGTGTAGATTCACCCTTTAGCTGTCTATTTTTTTTTTTCTCCATCCAGTTTTCTTCCTGGCTTGATGACACCCATTAATGGTGTGTGGATGGCAGCCCTGGAAGTCAAAGTCTGGCACCCTGTTGAGAGCAGTCACCTTATACCTCTGCTCACCTCCCTGTTGAAAGGGAGGGAAGATGCTTAGGACAGAGCCTCGCTCTCCCTTAGCCTGACCTTACTTGAAGAGTCACTGTGCTGGATGGCTTGCTCCAGCTGGTTGTGCTGGCAGCAAGTCAGTGGCACCTTGTGGTCAGTTGCCTCGACCTGCAAAGGAAACTCATAGCATGAGGTATTGCTGTTTTGCATTAGTGCTGTGGGCAGCAGCTCTTGATGAAGGTCACAGAAGAATGTTGTATTCAGTCCTTGAAACTTGAACGGAAGCCGATATGGACCTGCTTGCATTCAAACCACCTTGTACTGTGACTCTGTCAGAACTTCCTGCTGATATCCTTCTAGCTTGCAGTCCCTGAAAACACCATGGCATCCTTCACGTGAGAGAAATGCTGAGCCCTAGCTACCTTCTGGTGCATCCTGCTTCTCTCCACTTTCCCCGCTGTCCAGCTTTGTAGGATAATCTTCTCTTCCTATCCTTAAGGAAAGCACAGTCCTGCTGTCCCTCAGCTAGTCACATTTCAGTTGTAGACAAATAGTAGGGTTTATAGTTTCTCCTTACTTCTGTGGGTGTTTGCAGGGCAAAAATAACTTGAAATTTTAGAGCGTTTTGAGATGCTGTGACCCCGATGCATGTTGTGATTCCTGTGCCCTGTGGATGGCAGGTAGACCTAGTACTTCAGAAGTGTGGAGCCTGTTCATTTGTCTCTAGCTGGAGCAGAGAGAGAAAGTTTGGCCCTCAGTGTGGAGTGGGGGATGGAAGTCATGCTGGATTTTAATCTGCCATGTGAAAGCAATTCTAATTTGAATTGTTGCTTTGTGTTGAAGTGTCTGAGTGATGGGCAAATATGTTACTGCATGGGTGTTACGGGATAACTTTAGGCAGAGGAGATGAGCATCTCTATCAGGGGAAAAACAGAAGCTTGTACTCCACAGCAGCTCTTCTCCTGTAACCATGGGAGAGGTCTAGGGAGTCTTGAGTCCCGTGCCCTAATGAGATGGAGTGTGGGGTGTCATGCATCCAGCAGCCTGTTGCATGGCCTCTTGCCACTGTCCTCCAGAAGAGAACATTAGGACTGGTGAACTGCCAGCTCTTAGCAGTGCATATCTTTCTGGCTCCTTGAAAAATCAGGATACGATTTCAGGATGGTATAAATCAACTGGTCACTTGATACAATGGCAAAGTAAAACGGTAACAGGTGCCTGGGGATAACTCATATGCATACCACTTCTAGCCTTCCTCCTCTGAAAGCCCTTCCCCTGCATGGTAGAGACTTAACTTCAAGCAAGGAAATATCAAAGGGATCCCTTACAAAAAGAACCTTTCAGCTTGTCTTGCTGAGACTGAATGTTGCTGAAGTGGTTTATAACTGTGTGTTCCCTAAAGAGCTTTGTCTTAATGGAGCTGACTGTCCATACTCCTTCTGGCTTTTTCTTCTACTTGAACATTAAAGCTTTTCTTGCTGTTGTTGTTAACCTGACAGCAACTTGATCACTCTCCCTGAGATCAAGTTGACTTTTTTCCCCTCCTCACTCAAAATTGTCAGAAGGGAAATATCTCTTCTTGCTGTTTTCTGTGTTCCTGGTAACTGATGGCTGCTTTGTGACAGAGCAGCTGGGCTCTTTTATGACAAGCTGAGATGTCTCCCTGACTCGTACCTCCTTTCTCATTTCCACCACACGTAAATGTTCTGGATGGAGAAGGTGGGTAATAACATCTTCCTCCCCTGCTGGCCTTTGTCTCCAATTAGCTACCGCTCAAAGACACATCTTTCACTGCAGCGCTGATCAGAGGATATGGGAAGGGATACGTGACTGATGGTTTTTAGCATCTCGGCCCACCCAAGGGTGCATGAGTGCTCTCCACTCCCCGGCAGAGGAATCCCTGGCATGTGAGAATGGAGGTGGTTCCCAGGGAAGAGGTTTTGAAGAGGACACAGATTGCTGCTTTGCTTCCCTCCTTTTAGGAGGCAATAGGAAACGGGTTCATGTTCCCACTCCCTAACAAAGGCAACCGACCAGTGCAAATTGCCTCCTGGGACATGTCAGCAGTGAAACAGCAGAGGGTACTGCAGGGCCAGCTTGCTTTGGCAGAGCTGCAGGGGAGGGTTGTGCACACCAGCCCGGTTCTCCCAGGCGCAGACTGCAATAACAGGGAGGCAATGCAGCCGTGCACGGGCTGAGTTTTGCCAGTGGGTGAAGAGCTGCAGAGCTGTGTGCTGAGCCTGACAGATACTGATGTATGCAAATGTCAAGTGAGGAAAATATGCTTTACTTCCCAAAACCGTGTGTCCTGCTATGTTGACACGGCACACCACATCCCAGAAAGTGAAGCAGTTTGTTGAATGTCAAGAGTTACGACCTTTTGTCTGGGAATTTACTGTGGCATGCAGAGCATCACAGCCATCTGGGAAGGAGATGGAGATGTGCCTTGTGTGACTCCTTCAGCACCTGCCCTCTGCCCTGGGCTGGCCCAGAGGAAGCTGGCTGCCTTGCATTTGTGTGTCCTGTAGGAACTGGAGTGAAACCAGCATTACCTGGCAGCCATTGGGATTGCCTTATTAGAGCAGGCCAGCTGTTCATCTTGCCGAGGTTTCAGCATCTGAGAGAGTGACCTGATGTCTGGAGGTAATGCCTCGGAGAAAGCACAGGACACCTGATTGGAGAAAGCTGTACTAATTTACCAGCAAGGGACATTTTCTCCTGACAGCCAGTCGCTGCTAATTTAGTGTTTTCAGCTTCCTTGTGCCCTTCTCTTCCCCACACTTCAAGACAGAGCAAAAACTGGTGACATGCAAGGAAAAGGCACTGGATACTCCTCTAGCTTGCAAGTGATCTCGCTGCTCCAGCAAGACATTAACAGAGCCTGGAGAAAAAAAGAAAAATAAATACCCTGGACACAACGAGATGCTCTTGGGGGTTTCTGCAGCCCCTTGTTTTGCCCCCATGAAGAGAGCTCAACAGCAAGCCCCAAGATAGTCCTTTATGGCTTTGAACAGGAGAACATCCAGCCCCTTCATGGCTGGGCCACCACAAAGATGGTCTCCCACCAGCTGGGCTGTGGAGCTGTGGCAGGTGGGTGCAGGAGGTCAGGGCCTGCCCTGGTGTGGCCCCCTGAGGAGAGCCACCATTTCCTCCTTCCCAGCCTGCCTGACAAGATAGCCTCCTGGGGCACACAAAGTCAGGACCCTGCCCCTCTGCTGACCTGTGTTGTGTCAAAGTATATCAAAAACTGTAATAAACATTAACAAACAGGATCAAGCTATCTCTTTCTTTTTTTTTTTCTTTTAATGTTTTTTTTTTCCTCCCATGGCAATGCTGTAACTTTTCCACCAGCTTCAGGCTCACAGTCCCCCCTTCAGAGGTTGATGTGGGACTCCTCACCCTGCCACTGGAGCATGGGGGACAGCATTGGTGGACGGTGGTTCTCACTAAAAAGGTGACCACAAAGTATCCAGAAATGCTTGTCGCTGAGCTGTAAGGTATAAACGCAGACAGCACCTCTACCAGAGTCTGTATAGGAGCTATCTGTAGAGGGCCAGATATGTTTTCCTTTGGGCAGTTGCCATCTGTCTAAATGCTTTATGGCTTTTCACTTGAGTATTAAATTCTCTCCAAGTTAATCAGTAAACGCGCTTTGCTGTATTTCACTTAATACCCTCTGAAGTGGTGGGAGTGGACTGGGTGCTTCTTCCATCTTCCCTCATCCCTACACTGGGACACGTGTCGGCTGTGAGGAGCCCCAGGGCAGGGGAGCGGGACAGCTCCTGTGTGTGGCCGGTGGCATGGGACGGCTCCCCCGTACCCCCCAGGAGGAGGGACTGCCTCCTGCGTAGGTATCGCTGGCACCATTGCGTGCTGGGTGGAGTATTTATAAGTGATGGTGGGGGGGTGTGGTGCCTCTCAGGAACTTTCCCCCCTGGAAGTGGGACAGCACTGGGGTGGAGAGCCGCCATGGGGGAGTGTGTTGTGGAGGAGCACAGCGGTGTGCGTCGCGTGAGGGGCTCGAGGGGGTCTCTGCCTCTTCACCTGCCACTACACGGAGGGTTTCATCCTCCAGGGAAGAGAGGACAGCCTCTGCGTTGCAAAGGGCTTTTGGGTGACCTTGTTCCCCTGCCCACCTTCGCCTCAACCTTCCCTTCCCTAAACAGCAGAAGGTGAGCGCATTTTCTCCTTTTCCTTGGCGAAGCATTGGGTGAGCTTAGTTTTTTTTTCTTCTGGTTTTTTTTTTGTCCTTTTTCTGGATTGCAGTCTCCAATCACTTCTCTACCTGACAGCAGCTCTGCACTCCCTGCCTGGGCTGGAGGAGGGGAGGTGGTGTCGGGAGAGGATGAAGGCAATATTTCAGGTTGTTTGGAGGGAAGGGCTCCGCACTGCTGGCTTCTTGCTGGCCTAACATGGATCCATCATGATGGCACAGGATTACCAGTGGAGACAGCTAGGCGTTTATTTTAGCCACTGTCCTGGTTTCGGCTGGGACAGAGTGAACTCTCTTCTTAGTAGCTGGTACAGTGCTGTGTTTTGGATTTAGTGTGAGAATAATGTTGATAACACTCTGATGTTTTAGTTGTCGCTAAGTAGTGCTTATCTTAAGCCAAGGACTTTTCAGTTTCCCATGCTCTGCCAGCAAGCAGGTGTGCAAGAAGCTGGGAGGGAGCACAGCCGGGGCAGCTGACCTGAACTAGCCAAAGGGGTATTCCATACCATGGAACGTCATGCCCAGTATATAAACAGGGGGGAGTTGGCCGGGAGGCATGGATCGTGGCTCGGGAATGAACTGGGCATTGGTCAGCGGGTGGTGAGCAATTGCATTGCGCATCACTGGTTTTTTTTTCTTTCCCCCCCTTCCTTTTTTTGTTATATTCCTTTTCATTACTATTATTATTATATTTCATTATTAATATTGTTAGTATTATATTTTACTTTAGTTACTAAACTGTTCTTATCTCAACCCACAAGTTTTACTTTTTTTTTTTCCTTTCCTCCTCCTCACCCCACTGGGAGCGGGGAGGGGGAACCGGCTGCGTGGTGCTTAGTTGCTGACTGGGGTTAAACCACGACAGCCACCTTCATCCAGATGCAAAAACCCCTCGGCATCTGGTCCACAGAAAATGAAAAGCAAAGGGCAATGTTTGGAGATAGAGTGGACTTGAGAAGGATGGGAGAAGACTAAAAGTGAGAGAATCTTAATTTTTTTTTTTCCTGTTCCCCACGTGAACTTGGGTAGCATTTCTTAGGAACAAGGGTGGTTTTTAGGGTGTGTGTTGGGTAAACACTGAAATGATCTGGGGAGTGTAGGTGTTTTTTGTGGCTCTGGCAGCCTGGTTAATGATCTCGGTCCTTTAAAACTGCCTCTCTTACAGCGGTGATATTTCAACCGTGTACCCCCCTACTCCATCTCTGCTCTCTCTTTATCTTCCCCCAGCCCTCTGGTGATGCAGGGCCTGAGGAGGCCTACGTTCATTTTGTTTCCATCAATGAATAGGGACAAATCTGCCAAGTGCAGTGAGTTCACTAGATCATGAATTCCTGTTATTCTGGATTTCCCGTCTTTCTACCCTGTCGCCAGTACCTTTCTTGTGTTATCTAGAAGAGGTTCAGCTTGGTGTAACTCAGCAGAGGCAAAAGGCCCACTGAAGGTGGTGCGGGGTGGGGGGAGCAGTTCTTGAATTCAGGTCTTGAAAGATGCATGCTGAATTTGGACCAGCTTTCTGCCATCCCCAACCTGTCTTTCTACCAGCAGTAAACTTTTTGCACCTCGGTAACTGTTGAATGTGACTTTCCTTTTCATGGCTTTTCCACAGGATGAAGATGAGACGCCATAAGCTCTTTCTGACTCTCTGCATGGCTGGTCTCTGCCTCATCTCCTTCTTGCACTTCCTCAAGGCCCTTTCCTATGTCACCTTCCCCCGGGAGCTGGCTTCGCTTAGTCCCAACCTCGTCTCCAGCTTCTTCTGGAACAATGCCCCTGTCACACCTCAGGTCAGCCCTGAGCCAGGGGGTGCAGAGTTCCTCCGCACACCCCTGTATTCCCACTCCCCCTTGCTCCAGCCCCTGCCTCCCAGCAGAGCCAGCGAAGAGCTGCACAAAGTCGAGTTTGTGCTGCCGGAAGACACAACAGAATATTTTGTCCGTACCAAAGCCGGCGGCGTTTGCTTTAAACCAGGCACCAAGGTGTTGGAGAAGCCACCCGTGGCAGGGCCGCCGGAGGAGCGAGCAGATGGTGTGGCCTCGGGGCGGCTGGCTCGCAAGCCGCTGAGCGCCAGTGGGACCAAGCGGCGCAAGTGGGTGGAGTGCGTGTGCTTGCCAGGCTGGCACGGCCCCAGCTGCGGCGTCCCCACTGTGGTCCAGTACTCCAACCTGCCCACCAAGGACCGCCTCGTGCCGCGGGAGATCCCCCGGCGGGTCATCAACGCTATCAACGTCAACCATGAGTTTGACCTGCTGGACGTCCGCTTCCACGAGCTGGGAGACGTGGTGGACGCCTTCGTGGTGTGCGAGTCGAACTTCACGGCCTACGGAGAGCCGCGGCCCCTCAAGTTCCGCGAGATGCTCCTCAACGGCTCCTTTGACTACATCCGCCACAAGGTACTCTACGTCTTCCTGGACCACTTCCCCCCCGGTGGCCGCCAGGATGGCTGGATTGCTGATGATTACCTGCGCACCTTTCTCACCCGGGATGGCATCTCTCGCCTCCGCAATCTGCGCCCAGACGATGTCTTCATCATCGATGATGCCGATGAGATCCCAGCCCGTGACGGCGTGCTGTTCCTCAAGCTCTACGATGGCTGGACGGAGCCCTTCGCCTTTCACATGCGCAAGTCGCTCTACGGCTTCTTCTGGAAGCAACCAGGCACCTTGGAGGTGGTCTCGGGCTGCACCATGGGGATGCTCCAGGCTGTCTATGCTACCGATGGGATCCGTCTGCGACGCCGCGAGTACTACACTATGCCTGGCTTTCGGCAGTATGAGAACAGCACAGGACACATCCTGGTGCAGTGGTCACTGGGCAGTCCCCTCCACTTTGCTGGCTGGCACTGCTCCTGGTGTTTCACCCCAGAGGGGATCTACTTCAAACTGGTGTCAGCCCAGAACGGGGACTTCCCCCGCTGGGGTGACTATGAGGATAAAAAAGACCTCAATTATATCCGGGAGCTGATCCGGACTGGTGGCTGGTTCGATGGTACTACGCAGGAGTATCCCCCCGCCGACCCCAAGGAGCAGATGTACGCTCCCAAGTACCTGCTCAAGAACTACCAGCGATTCCGCTACTTGTTAGAGAACCCCTACCGAAAAGCGGAGGGTGCTGGGTGAGGCCACTGGGGCTTGCGTGGGAAATCAGAACTTCACAACAAAGGGAAAAAGTCGGGTGTTTTCTTCTGTTCCTTTCTTTTTTTGTTTTCTCTGGTTCTGGGTGGGGTGTGCCATTTCTCCACGGTCTCTGCCCTCTCTCCCTTCCTTCTCTTCTTCCCTTCATCCCAGGGTGACCCTGGGGACACGAATTCCTCAGTCATGTGAAGGGCAGGAGGAGGAGAGATGTTGGGGACCTACTCTGGCAGTAGCATAAAGACTTTCCTGCATCTCCCGGACCTCTCCTGCTGGCTGGAGAGAATCTCTGCAGCCAGCTGGTGGATTTTCCTCCGGGGGAGGCTGGGAGGGTCCCATGAGGAGAGAGGGCAGCTGTTCCTGTCCACCCTTGTCCTTTGTGGATCGGAGCAAGCACAGATGCAAGCCTGGGTTCAGTGAGCGTGTGAGTCAGCAGGCACAAACCAATGTGAGTGGTCACGTGTGCAGATGTGTGTCAGGCATTTTTTGGATGAGTGAATGTGCAAAAGCATCTTGGTATGCGTTTATTTTTTTGTATACCTCTATATTCAAAGAGTATTTTGGGGAAGGGAAATCCTTTTTCCAACGTGTTCTCCCCAAGGTGCAGCCTCCTCCCGCAGGCTTAAAGCATCTGTCCTGGGCTGCATCTTGGCCTGATGCTCTACCAGTCCTGGAGCAGGCATATGGGAAGCAGAGGAGAAAGCTGATTTTTTTATTTTATTTTTTTAACTTCTTTTTCACCCCTGCCCCCACGACACTGCACTGGCTTGGCCCACAGAAGCTGAAGCATCTTTCCTGCAGTACGTGCTTCTATTGGGGCTGGGATAAGCTGCAGGGGACTTAATCAGATGGTGGGAGTGTATGTTTACAAGTGCATGGTTTCCTATGTGCATGAGTGCTAACATGCATGGTTTTGGTATGCACGTGGGCGTTCGTTACCAGTATTGGGGGGGAAGGGGACATAGATGGGTTTAGGGGTGTGTGCTTTCAGGAAATGGTGGGATCCAGAAGCTGTGATCTCTCTCTCAGCATGGATGACTTTTTGGGGAATTCATAGGAGAGGGCCAGGGAGAGCATTGGCTCTGCATAGCAGTGCTACACACGTGAGACTGTTGCATGCCTCTCTGGCTGCCTCTGCAACCCTGTGGGCTGTGCCTGTTGCAGGGTTGCTGCTTACACGTGCTGGCTATTTCTTCTTGCCATGGGGTAAAAGGGAGAGGAGAAGGGCAAAGCTCTGAGTCAGCAATGGGTGTTGTGGGGAAACACAAAGCCTATCAAGGCACAGGATCCATCTGTCTGCTCTTAGGGTGTGAGGGAGCTCGTGGAGAATGGGCATGGGCATGGGCAGACTCCCCCTGGGGCCAAGAGACTGTTTTGGGACCATCATGCGATCCAGAGAGCATGTGCAGCCCACACATGCAGCCTGGGCCATGCAGACAAGACCATGCAGAGGAGAGGGGATCTAGGAGGACACTAGTTGCAGCTGGTTGGGCCAGTGTCTGCTCAGTTTGCCAGTGATGGGTAGTCAGGATCTGGCCTGTCATTGTATTGGATTGATTCAGCTCACTGGGGAGGCAGACCCATGTCTCCACACTCTTCCTTAGTAGATGGCTTGACGAGGTGCCCCTGCCTGGGCAGGGGGTGAAAAACATGATAAACTTGTTCTGTTAGCCTTGTAGTGGAAAGACCGGCTCATGTTCCAAGCATATGGAGGAGGAGGAGGAGGAGGAGGAAAATGTTGGCATAAGGAAGAGTGACCCTGACATAAGGCCAGCTGTGCTGAAGCAGGAGGGTTTCCATTGCTGTTAACTCACTCCATCAGAGCTCCATATTCCTGTGTTGTCCAGCCCATTCCCACCCTTGTGCCTCATTCCTATCTCTGTATCTCTCTTTTGCCTCCTATTCCCCTCTCTAGAGAAGTGAAAAACATCAACAAAAATAACTTGATTGCCTAATAAGACTGAGACTGGAACAGAATGAAGATGAACATCTTTTTCTGATCAAACTGAGATGGAGTTCCTCTTAGCTCCTTCCATATCTCCTGTGCCACAATGCCTGCTTAGAACAACTGAAGGAGCCTCTTTTTTTGTTGTTGTTCTTGTTTGTTTTTTAAATCACTGTTCTCGCTTCTGCTGTGTCTTTCCCACAGGTAGAAAAGCCCCTTTGGGAACTGCGTGGAGGGAGAAGCTTTGGCAGGCAGAATGCTCTTCCCCCAAAGGGGAGCTGTGGCTCTTCTAAGTCCAGACTTGTTGATGCAGGAGGAGGGAGTCTTGTCACAGTCACGGGGTCCTTGTGCCAAGCGGCTGCATGGAGGTCTTGGGTGTAGGGAGATTATAGAGAAATGGGGACCCAGCTGAGAAAGGAGGAGCCTGCGTTGAGCAAGATGAGAGCAGTCGCACTAAGGCTGCAGCATGAGGGGAACATGCTTTCCCCAGGGGCAGCTGGAGGAGGGCAGGTGTGTTAGCTCGTGGGATTCAGTAGCAGAAAAGTATGGAAAGAAGCAGCTGTTTCTCATTTTTACTCTTGGAAGGGAGCCTGAGATCTACTCTCAGACCTTTGGCTTTGCCTTATCTCAGTGACAACAACACAAGCCCAGTGCCAGGCCTTGCTGAAGACAGGAGACAAGTCAGTCTTTGCATGGGTGCTCTGGCAGCACCAGAGCCCTGTGAAGCAGGGGCTAAAGTGCATGCACCTCATCTTCTACAGTGGGAGCAGCCTCTGATACCAGCCCTTCCCATGCGTAGGCGTCCTTCAGCATTTTTAGTGCACTGCAAGTCACGTTTTCATCACTGAGGTATGGCCCTTGTCTCTTGGGAGTTTCAGATGAGCCCACAGCTGCAATATCTGGATCTCCTGTTCCTGAAGTACAGCCTGTTGCCTTCTCTCCCCTCTCCTCCATTATTTGCTCCATCATTCTCCACCTCTCCCTTCGAATTGCCTCTCCCTTCTGCCCCCTTAGGCAGGAGGAGAAGGTCATGCTGGAATAGCAGTGCTGGGCTCTTCTGCAGGACTCTGGCCCTGTCCTCCTCCTGGACTTACTCACTTCCTTATTCTTAGGAAATCAAACTTAAACCAGATTTCTGTTGTGGTGGGAGGAAGGGGCTTTACAGATGAAATGCATTCTTTTTGTTTCCCTTTCTCAAGAATTGTTTAAACATTTTTTGATTTAAGGCCAAAACAGTCAATGTTTCTGTCTAATTTGTCTGGCTAACCCTGTGTTTATTATCCTTAGGGAGCTAGAGTGCTTGTCATTAAAAATCTTCCTTCTTGTCCCTGGAGGGGATGGGAACTAGCAAGCTGACTTTTGCACAGTGATTTCCCAAGGTGGTGGCTTGCCCTCTGTCCAGCCTTGCCTGTGCTGCTGTGCTGGGATGGGGGGACAGCCACCCTCCCAGACAACCTCCACAAGAGGGAACCTAAAAGCATGTGGGTGTGTGGGGTGGTGAGAGAGGCAGAGGAGGCAGGTTTTGTATCAGATCCTCCTTTCCCAATGCTGAACTCTGAGGTGAGCGTTGAGGCTCCTGGATCTTGTCTGAACCAGGTCCTGGGGTTTGAGAAGGGAAGGACTAAAAAACCCCGTCCTGCCCCTGGGCTGGAACTGGGATCAGACCACCGGAGCCCGACGTCTGTTGGTTGTTGCAGCCATGAGCAGCGAAGCCACGTGCCTGCTGCCTCTCTGGGAGCGAAGCTGTCCGGTGGAGGGAGGGAAAGCATTGCCAGCCTTTCCCTGCAGCCCTCTTCAGCTCTGTGCTGTTTCTTCCCCAAAACCTTTCCACCTTCAAATTAATTGGTGCAAAGGAGGGCCAGGGAGTAGGTGAAGCAGTGTGTGGCATCCCCAAGCCTTGCTCTTCTCTTTCTGTCTGCCCATCTCTGTTCTTGCCTTTCTTTGTGCTTCCCACCTAAAAAAGGGATTGTGTGCCCATGCATGGCTTTGGAGTGGGGAACTCATCTTCCTCCTTCACCCCAAGTGAAGGGAAGGACATGGGCTTTGGTGGAACTGCAGCAGGTGAGCTTGCTAAAGCAGAGGGAACAGGGCAGGTCGGACGTCTTTGCCCCTCTGGAGGACTGGGGGTAATGCCGTACCCAAGTGACAGACAGAAAAGATGGGGTGGTTTTGTGCCTGTGTGGTTGGTATGAAGGACGACACGCTCAAGTCCACTCTTGCTGTTGCTTTCTCTGATCCCTGTGTCCTGCTGAGGTGTTTGCTGTCATGCAGCTCAGGCCAGCCTGCTCTTCCTGTCTCTGTGGCAGGTAAATGAAGGGACCTTGTGGCCTCCAGGTAATGTACGAGTCGGGATGGAGGGAGAGTGTCAGAGCAGAATGGGTATTTGTTCCCCTCCGCCCCCCTTGGTGTA
This sequence comes from Gymnogyps californianus, assembly GCF_018139145.2. Lineage (NCBI taxonomy): Eukaryota > Metazoa > Chordata > Aves > Accipitriformes > Cathartidae > Gymnogyps > Gymnogyps californianus. The sequence goes on from NC_059471.1 coordinate 161,860,927, forward strand.
TCCTTGTGGGATGGTAGTGTCTTTTCCCCTCCCAAACATCCCTGGGGCTCTGTCCCTGTCTCCCAGCTTCTGCCAGCAATCTCCGCGGCTGCTGTGCCTCTGCACTGTGAAGACACGTGTCCGGGGTCACTCCTGGTCCGATTAGTGAACACTGGTGGTGAAGAGGGAAGGGACGGCTCATCCTGTCTTCACTGACCTCAAACCTTGGTGATAAAAGAGGGGAGTGAGTAGGAGAATGGATCCTGAATCCCTCCATTGTTGTGTTCTCCCCACCTCCCAAAAAAACTCCCTTCTGATTTCTGAGATGTTGGACAAACTAGCTCTTGCTATGGAAAGAGAGGGGGAGCTGGAGGTAAGGGGGTGGGCAGGAGGGGCTCGGATCCAGCACCAAGAAAGGAGAGCTGTTTCTAATGCAATACACTGACATTTAAAGCTTTGAGGACTACAGATAATGGCTTAAGAAGGGATCTGAAATACTCTGAGACTAAGAATTCAAACCACTGTTTTTTTTCCTTCCTGTGCGGATGATGATGCAGTATCATCCTGGAGGTGGTCCAGCAGCACTTCCAAGCCTGAGGTCCACCTGGACCTACTGGTCGTGTTGCCCCTGGGGTGGCCCTAGAACACCCTGCTTTGGCAAAAGAATGCGTGGACTTGCCAAAAATAAAATAAAAGAAAAAAAGAAAAGAGCATCTGCAAAGCTCCTTTCCACTCTGTAATTTATAAACAGCAAGTAATAATGAACTTTTTGTAAGGATAAATCAAATGTACATTCTGAAATCATTTTCTCTGTAAATGGTTGGATTTCATTTCACCCTTAAAGGGATGCTTAAAAGGAGGAGATAAAAATAAAAAAATTTACAAAGTATGAAAGGAAACCAAGGTGCGTGTGTGTGACAGCTTTTATTTCTGATCGCCTGGCAGAGGGGCTGCTGGAAAACAGAGTGAGGGAAGTTGCTTCCCACCTTGGCAGGACCGTGTTCCTGAGAAGGGAGATTGAGGAGGAGCCTGGCTGGTTTGGGGAATGATTCCTGATTTTGTGGGCCCAGGTCAGACCTAATCTTCTGCATGTTAGTGAGTATGAGCACGTAAAGGCACACGAGCGGGGAAAAATGGCTGCCAAGCAGCTCTCAGAAGAGCTGGTGGATGTGGAAACCAGCATCACCGCTCATGAAATGGTCCCTTGTCACCATCTTCCCTCCCTTGGATGCATCCACTTTTTCAAGTAAAGTCATGGCAACCCTGGAGCCTCAAGTTAAACCTCCCCACTGCAGAAACATCTCTCTGCTGGCTGACTTTCGGCACAGTGCATCAGAGAACATGACCTCCTTGTTTTAGCTTATTTTTAAACCTGTCTAATGTAATTTTGGCTGTTCCCGTTCCTCGGTATCAAAGCCCAGTCCTGCTCTGAATCCTCCTAAGCATCTGGCCTCAGCAGTGCCTTTGGCAAGGGCCTTTCACAAGCTCATGTGCCATCTACAGCTATTTCACTTTTACCTTTTTAAGTGTCTTGCACTTCAGGGTCATTCCTGGTCCCATTTAGAGATAGTGACTGTAAACATCATAGGTTAGTTTCCTTATAATCATTAGATCCAGCATATTCCCTCTTCTTTCTCTCTTCCACATCAGTCTAATGTTTTAAACTCTCCTCTCCAAGTGATAGAGGAGCCAACAAGGAGAGGTGCTATGCTGGACCTTGTTCTCACCATGAAGTTGAACAAGGCCAAGTGCAAGGTCCTGCACGTGGGTCGGGGCCATCCCTAGCACAAATACAGGCTGGGCGATGAGTGGATTGAGAGCAGGCCTGTGGAGGAGGACTTAGGGGGTACTAGATGAAAAACTGAATATGAGCCAGCAATGTGCGCTCATAGCCCAGAAAGCCAATCGCATCCTGGGCTGCATCAAAAGAAGCATGACCAGCAGGTTGAGGGAGGTGATTCTCCCCCTCTACTCTGCTCTTGTGAGAGCCCACCTGGAGTACTGTATTCAGCTCTGGGGCCCCCAGTGTAAGAAAGACAAGGACCTGTTGGAGTGGGTCCAGAGGAGGGCCACGAAGATGATCAGAGGGCTGGAGCACCTCTCCTATGAAGACAGGCTGAGAGAGTTGGGGTTGTTCAGCCTGGAGAAGAGAAGGCTCTGGGGAGACCTTATAGCAGCCTTCCAGTACCTGAAGGGGCTCTACAAGAAAGATGGGGAGGGACTCTCTATCAGGGAGTGTAGTGATAGGATGAGGGGTAACGGTTCGAAACTGAAAGAGGGTAGATTTAGAATAGATATTAGGAAGAAATTCCTTACTGTGAGGGTGGTGAGGCACTGGAACAGGTTGCCCAGAGAAGTTGTGGATGCCCCCTCCCTGGAAGTGTTCAAGGCCAGGTTGGATGGGGCTTTGAGCAACCTGGTCTAGTGGAAGGTGTCCCTGCCCATGGCAGGGGGGTCAGGACTAGATGATCTTTAAGGGCCCTTCCAACCCAAACCATTCTATGATTCTATGATTCTTGTGGAAGGGTCTCCATCAAACCAGAGACTCACGTTGTGCATTGCTTAATGCCTTTCTGCTGCTTCTGTCTCTGGAACAAAGGGCCTGGAATAAACATGCCACTCAAAATTAACAATTAAAATTTTCTATTAAGAATTTTTAGTATTCTTAGTGATCGCTGTATTTTTGTGCCCGAATAGGGGATAATCTAAAAATAGGTGATTGCCAGAATGCCTGAACTTTCAATTTTTCAAGAGGGGAAGATAAGTATATAAGCTTAGGCCAATGGCAATTTCGCAAGACAGTTTAAGAAATGAGAGTTGACTAGGTCAAAGGTTCTCCCATGTTGTTTTTCTTGCCTCCAACATGAAATCTTTTACTGACATTTATATTATTTCAAGAAGTAACGTAAATGGCATTTCTTCAGTTTCTTGCGAGGTTTTAAAAGAAGGCATGGACAGAACCCAGGACCTTTTTTTCCTGGAAAGCACAAGCTTCCGCTGCAGGAGCTCGAAGTGCCTCTCTGAGCGAGGGGTTGACTCTTCCGCAAACCAGCCTGTGGTGGAGACCCTCATTTGCAGGAGCAGCACTGGTGGTCAGCCAGGCACGGGGGGCACGTGGCTCCACCACGAGCCTTGTATACCATCCCTCAGAGGGTCCCTCAAGACATCAACAGGGATCTTGGTACGTGCAGCGTGCATCCTGGGTATGGATATGGAGCCTTAAGTGCCATATTGAACCAGGAGCATACAAGCCATCCGACACCAAGTAAATCCTGTGTGTTTTGCAGAATTTCAGTACCCCAACAGGTGTTACATGGGGAGATGCACCACGGAGGGGCTCTGGCATGACCTGCCTGGAAATAAACTGTTTCTCCCAGGTTCTCACTGTATGTCAGGGATGCCCAGTGCCCATCAAGGGCGCCGTGCAACACTGCTTGGTGGGGACCGACGCTGTGGCAGACCCTCCGTCTCTGGCTCATGGAGGGGCTGGCTTCAGCTGATTCCCAATCGATGCCTGCAGCAGGTTTGCTGATCGAGGGATGGACATGCTGTTTCCAAATGCCAGGGTGCTTGGAAACAAAGTGACTTCAATATAAACTTACAGCACCTTTTAGAAAGCTGGAAAGGGGATACCAAGAGCCTGGCTTGCTGGCTGTTTGTTTTTGTTGCTCGGATACATTTGTTCCCTGTGTAAGGGCACAGCTTAGTACGCTGTTTAGCAGGGACAGTTAATTTTTAACTATTAGTCCAATTTTATATTTTTTTTTTTAAATCTCGTTGCTTTAGCGGCTCAGCTGGGGAAGCAGTGAGGTCTCAGCTGGCCGGCAGGCAGCCCGTGGAGCAGCCACGGAGAGAGTCACCCCAGCCCTGGAGAGCGTCACCAGCAAATGGCTTCATGCTCACGTGCCCCCAGCTGCAGGCGCCGGCTGCCCTGCTTTCCAGAGCACCACGACAGAGAGAATTTGGCCGCAGCCACGGCAGAAGGGAGGCATATTCTTGCTCCTGGCAGTGGCAACTGTTTCTGTGGCTCACAGGCACGCTCATAGCCCCGCTGTGTCAGACCTTTACCTGGGAGCAACCTTTGCAGGGCTTTGCTCTGTCGCTGCAAAACAGCCTCAGAGGAGCCGTGCAAAACTGTCCCAACCGGAGAAAGGGCTCCGGGTCACTGAAGTGACAGGCTGACATAAGGAATATAACCCACAGATGCTTGGGAGAGGAGCCTGGCTTGGGGCCAGGCTGCTGCAAGCTTTGCCTTTGTAGCTGCAGCAGGGACAAGCACGTCAGCAAAAGGGTAAAAGATCAGCCCACTTCAGCTAATGTTTGGGACGTTACTGTAAGCACCGCCGAGAACCCTGAACATAAACCCCCACTTGGAACTAAGGAAAATTTGGCAATCCTGCCATTTCCAGCATTTCTGGGTGTGCTTTTTTTTTTAAGCAAAGTGAGAAGAGAAAAGAGTCCTTACCGTCTTTTGAAATACATTATAGCTATGTAAGAATACAAATCTTTCAAGGCCATCTCTCTCCTCACCCTGCCAAATGAAATACAAAATAAAATTCCATTGTTTTACTCTTATGTTTCCTGTGCCTTACGGCTTGAACCGTGGATCCTCTCGGCTGAGGTCCATCCCAGTAACAATTTAATTCGGGAACCACACTTCACCTTTCTAAAAATAAGGAAAACTGAGAAGAAGAGCAACTAAGCTGTGCTGAATAAAGATATAAAATGACTTCTCCAGGATCTCAAATTAAAGAAAATATGTTACCCAGAGAACGTATAAAATCAAATATTATAAGCCTGCCTCTGTGTAGCAAACTCTTTCCTGGTATTTTAGCCCTGTTCTACAGTCTGGACCTTTTCCAGAGAGAGAGCAACAAATCATCAGTCATATCTTTTTTTTTTTTCCCCTCAGACACTTACTAAGAACCAGGCACACATGCAAAAATAAAAGAATGTAGAAAACATCTACCCACTTCTGTTTGGTTCCCAGTGTTTTTAAAGCATTTGACTCAAACCGCTATCCAGAAGTGAATGTCAAACTACTGCAAAACCAAAACCAGACAGATTTCCCCAAATGGGACAGAAATAAATCTATCTAAGGACCCGTGACTTAATGGGATAAGATGTGCAATAGGTGCCTTCACCTAGAAAATGAAGAGAAGCAGCAGGATATAGCAGCTCTGCCCTTCTCAGGCTGTATATATGTACATGGGACCAAACCCCACATGATGCTGGGAGTCCAGACGCCCCTTACACAACCCAAAATCCCATGTTCATGCTGGGAGGACCTCATTGCAGCATGCAGCGGGTGGAGGAGTACAAAAAGCCTGGGGTCAGTGTGTGCAGCCCTGCTTGGGGGGCCAGTGCCACCAGCTGCAAGCTCTCCCCTCTCTGCAGACACTTCTACTGCAGAAAGCCCACAAGGCTGTCAGTGATGCAAAATTGCAAGGATAACAGTGCTCACAAAAGCAGGGTCTCTGAGTGGCTCTGGAAACCTTCTGCAGCACGCAGCTGGTGCAAAGTGAAAAATGGAGGGGGGAATCTTACTAGCCAGGGAATAATAAAAAAAAAAAGTCCCCAAGAAGCCCAGCCACAGGGAAATTTGTTTGAAGAAACACGAGTCGTGCTGAGAATGAAGGTGCGCATGGACCAATTGAAAAAATACAGCAGCATTTAAAATTTGTTAGGTAATAAAACTGAGCTTCCTCAGTGATCGTCAGTGCAGACCCTCGCAGCGGCGGCAGCAGCTCTGCATCGCACAGGAGACCGCTCGCCGTTGCCAGTGTTTGCAGCCCCGCAGGCTGCAGGGCTGGAGATTGGGGAGCTGAAAAGCCCCACTTCAGCAGCAGTGGGGCTGGGAACCTTTCCTTTCTCCCCCCCCGGCAAAAACATACCCTGAGTGTGGCTCCCCGGAGTGGCTAGTTACTCTCTGTTACTAAAATCTGGGTCTTGGCTGTAAATCAGGAATGCCCCTTGAAAGGCGGCTGTGTACAGGCGGTCTCTCCTCCCTCAGCATCCGTCTTCCTTCCCATGTGCGCTCAACATCAAAGCTGCTGGGGGTTCAGCGAAAGAAGCCACCTGCACCACCCTTGGCCCTCTGCCCCTCCTGGCTCATCGCAGCCAGAGAGCAGGAGCCCAAATGCCATTATTCCTTGCGATTGCTCGAGAAAAGTAAAGAAATAGGGCTGCAATGAAAGAGAGAGCTGCTGAACGGAGTTAGACTGCCAAAAGGCCTCTTGCAAGGTCCATTTACTAGAAGATATTAAGGATATTAAGCCCAAACTCAGATGGCATTGGTGGGTCACTACCCATCTTCCCTCGCGCATTTTGGGATTGTTTTCTGGCTCCTGTAAGAGGCCAGCCTTCTGTTTCTAAGCACAGTTTTTTTCCTGACCCTGCAGAGCGCCTCCAAGACGCCATTTGCAGCTCTGCAGGTCACGTTCACCTCCCTGCTGCCCAAGGAGGGATTGCTGGCTGGTGGTGGGCAGCACAGGGATGTCTCCCCGGCTGGGAACGGTCCTGCCCTTGCAAAATGGGTGATGGGAAGCCCTGGGGATGGCACTTGACTCCCAGGAGCAGAGGCTGCAAGTCGGGCTCAGAGGCAGTGGTTTGCTGCTTTTGGTGGCCATCAGAGCTGGCAGCAGCGGCCGCTTGAGTGGGAGGACCGGCTGCAAGCGTGAGAAGACCAGCAGAGGAGTGGCGGCTCTGGAGAGTCCCAGGGAGGCAGGGGACGGGGGGGATGTCTGTGCCTTACCCCACATAACAGCGTGGGTTATTGTGTCCTGTCACCCATGCTGCCTTTGATATTTCACAAGCTCACTTAGTCATTTGGGGAAACAAAGGTCGTTATTGTTCTCCAGGCACACAGCTAAGGTGTGCTCCCTTCTCTCCGTCTGCACTTTGCCCCGTCGGGGCAACTAATTTCCCTTTCTTGCAGGGACGCAGGCTGGAGTCACGGGGGGCACCCCATTCCCAGTGGGTCCATGGGCAAAGAAGCCACCAGGCAACAGGGCTCTGCAGGCACCGGGGCACCGGGGCCAGCATCCCATCAGGGCAGCGCAAGTCTTTGGGGGTGTTGGGTGGGTCCCCACCGGCGTGGCTGTGTGCGGCGGGTCAGCAGAGGAGCCTGCCGGGTTGGGAAACACTGGAGAGACGGGGGACGTTGCTTCACTGTCTCAAGGCAGAGTTCAAGTTTACAACCCCCGGCACGTCACCAGAGGTCCAGCGCTCGCACGGCAGCTGGGATGGCGTCGGTCACATGTTGCTCTGCCGTTGCGCTTGCCCTCCTCTTTGCAAGAGAGAAGGGGCAGGCTGACCACCCGTGCCCACACGGCGTGGGCGTGGGGAGCCCACATCAGGCAGTGGGCACAGCGAGTGGCCTCCCCGGAGGGGCCGGGGCAGTTTGGAGGCACGCTGCGTGGCGTGGCTGGAGGAGTTCATAACACGCACACGCAGCTGCTGGCGAGGGGCCCAGGAGCTGGCGGCCAGCCCGGAGGGGGGAAAAAAACAGAGAAACACTAAAACAGGCGCAACCCAAGGGGGCCAGGCTGGGGAGGGGGCGCTTATGGAGGCCTGCACTCCTTGGCTGCCATGGTGGGAGGGCAGCAAGGACAGCCCGTTGTTGCGCAGCCTGATCCGGCAGATTCCGTTCATAGCGCATCAGGGGTTTGCCGCACATAGCTGCGCAAGTTTTGATCCAGACTTGAGAGTTTTGGGGACTGGGCTCATCAGCGCACCTGCCCAAAGGTGACAGAGCCCTGCTGCGAGGAGTGAAGTATTTCTGTGGATCAACAACCCGAGGAGGAGGTAGGAAGCCTGGAGGAAGGTTCAAAGATCGATTTTCATTCTGGCAGAAGGTTAAGGGCAGGGAATACGAATGCTGCCTCTGAGGTCCCGGATAGCTCAGTATATGAACTGATGATCTGGAAACAAAGATGAGCAATATACCAAACATTTTTAAGAGATGACTCAAAGCTGTTGACTCTTGAGGAGATCAAAAAGGACTGTAAGTAAAATGCAGATGTGGCAAATGGGCAACATCACGCATTTGCCAAGGTTTAGCTGGGCACGCGCAAGGTCAGAAAAGAGAAAACAAATTGCACATAAGAATTACAAAGCTCCAGACGGTCTCTAGCAACTCAGGAAAGGATCTGGATGTCACACAAACCCTGGCTCCGTGAGTAGCTGCAGGTTAAAAAAAAGCACATACAAAATATTAGCATGCAGAAGGAAGAAGGGGAGAATAATATGGAAAATATGATAATGCTATTATGTAAATCACTAGCGCAGCCTCTCTGGGAATACTGTCTGCAGTTTAAGTAAGCCTTTCTCAGAAAGGGCTGATTAAGGGCATGGCAGACTCGCTCACAAAGAGAGATCGAAACGATTGGGGTTGTTTATCTCGGAAAGGAAATGAACAAGAGGAGATTGGCATGGAGCGAGCCAGGCCAGAGCTTCTGGTTTTCTTCCTGTTCAATTCTATCGCTGTCATATCTGGTGTCGCTGAGAAGTGCATGAAGTGATGCGGCTCTCCTCTGTCACACACAGTTTGCTCTTTCTCTCACCCTCTCCCCCAGGGGAGGCATGGCACATGCGTTTATGTTTTATATTTTGGTAGGATCTGGGGAGGAGGAGATGGCTAAAGAGGAATAATTATCCCCAGAGTAGGCACATAGTAGAGAAGGCAAGAATGGAAAAGGGGAATTTGCACTTGGACAGAGGGGTGGAAGGTCCTGGCTTCCGGAGGCTCCTTCCATCTCCTCAGGCAGACCCAGGAGAGGCTGCCAGCTACTTGCCCTTCTCCCAGAGCCCTTGAGACTTCCAGACCAGGCCCCGGGGTTCCTTGGAGATAAAGATAAGGAGCTTGAATTTGATAAGTTATTCTGTAAAAAGCATCAGGGTAGTCAGAGGTACCTTCAGACATGCAGCATTAACCCACTGCTCTCTGTCTACCCTGAAGCACCGAAGAAACCTTCCCTATTTACCCCCTCATTACCCTAGGCAGGCAGCATGCACAGCCAGAGATGACTGTGACAGCCTGTGCTGTGGATGTCGACTCGCTGCAGCGTGCTGAACTCTCTCCTTTCTCACATGAAGCCGCTTGATGGCATTTAGTCCCGTCAAAGCCAGAATGACAAAAGGAAATACTTATTAGTGCTCCAGCTGTTCTGGGCCGTGGGGAGCACGCTCGCAGGCACATGGAGCCGCCGAGGCCAACAACCCAGCCCGTTTCACCACAGCACACGAAGCCCAGGCTGCTAACGAGACCTTCCATGGTGGAACAAGCCCGGTGTCCTGAGGTGTGTTCAGCGTGGGTGCCCACCCTGGCCTCGAGGACAGCTGCAAGCCTACGGGGGAAGGGGAGACTTCTGTCTCCGCCGTGGTGACAGCTCAAGCCAAGGTGGAAAGCGGCTGCTCCACCCTGGGCTGCCCAGGCGCAGCCTTGGTCCCTCCAGGCCGCACCGTGGGGGGGTCCCACTCACCCCCTGCTCCCCTCAGCCCTTCCCCACAGCCTTTCAGGGTGTCCCCGGCCCCCACCCTGCCCCAGCCTCTTCCCCACAGCCATCCCTGCTGAGGAAGCCGGCTCGTCACCGAAGTCGTCACCCCTTGAGGGGCACGGCCCCCTCAAACCAGACCAGCACCGCGCCCGGCCTGCCCCGTCCCAGCCCCAACTGGGAGCAACCGGGGGCGGCAGTCCCCCTCCCCGCCGACAGGGGGCAGCCTCCCGGCGCGGGCGGGCGGCGCGGAAGGTCCCCTCCCGCTCGCCGTACGGCGCCGGCAGGGGGAGACAGCGCTGCGCCGCCGCCGCCCCCGCTGGGGCGCGCGCCGACCGGAAGTCCTCCGCCGAAGGGACGGTTTGGGCCCCGGGGAGCTCGCGCTATGATTGGCGGGGCCGGGGTCACGACCCGGAAGCGGATCGGCCATGTTGCCGGGTGACCCCGGGAGCGGTGCCGGGAGGGAGGCGGTGGCGGGGTCCGCTGAAGGGAAGCGGCTGCCGTGAGGGACCCGGAGCGCCTCCCCTTCCCCCTTCCCGGTCCTTCCCGGTGAGTGCGATGCGACCGGTCCCCGCGGGGCCTCCGCGGGCTCGACCCCTGCCCGGGACCCTGGCGGGGAGCGGGTACTGCGAGCGGCCCTGGGGCGGCCCCCCGTGGGAAGGGCCAGGCTGCGGGGCCCGCCGGTTCCCCCGCGACAGGGCGTGCGGCCTTGCACCCTTAGAGAGCCCGTTATCCCCGGTGCGCCGTTAGAGAGGCTGTCCCGTCCCTTCCCGGGCTGCAGAGGACGGCGGTGTGTGGGGCCAGGGTTGGAGAGGGAGGCGGCGGCCGGTGCGTCCCTCGGGGAGGGAAAAGCTGACTCAGATCCCGCACTTCGTCACGTCTCTCTAGGTTGCCTGTCCACGCACCCGTCCCCCATGGCAGCGTGGTCCCGGGAGGCTGTCCTGACCCTCTATCGGGCTCTGCTGCGCCAGGGCCGTGGGCTGCGCTACACCGACCGGGATTTCTACCTCGCTTTCATCCGCCGTGAGTTCCGCAAGAACCAGGGGCTGCAGCGGCTAGAGGACAAGGAAAGACAGTTGGAGAAGGGGCAAGCTTTCCTGCACAGCAAACTCGGGGGCCTGGTTTAGAGATTCCCTGTAGCTCCTTCTGGCCCTGCTTACTTCCCTCTTCTTTTCAAAATCCCCTCGCCAACCAAAAGAGATGATTAATGCTCCCTGCCCACCACTGTCTTGAAGAAGTCTGGAAGGTGCTTCCACAGGCACACCAGGAGAGCTCTCCTGTTCTCTTTACAAATGCATTAGGTCACAGGTAGGTCATTTACAATGATATAACCATGTTCTTCATGCTACTATTACGGTTAGCTTTGTGAAAGTGCATTTTTTTTCTGCCTAGGGATGAAGAGTGACTGGATTCCTGGTTCATCAAGGCAGGAACATTCCTCCTGAGACTGTAGCTTGGCCTTAGAAAAGCCCAAGAGCAGTTTTAAACCACCCAAGTCAGGCAGGCTCTGAACCTTTGAAACTGACTTAGAAAACAGATCTTGAGTCAGGTCGGAAGTTTCCTGGTGTTTTCATGTAGGTTCACTGAGGATCCACCTATGGGTACAGCGGTGGCAAAGTGTGTTTTACATGTGTAGCTGGTCAGGGAGACTCTTTAAATTTAAATAACAAGATCAGGTTAAATGGGAATTGGAGTGTCATGGTTTAACCCCAGCTAGCAACTAAGCACCACACAGCTGCTTGCTCACTCCCACCTGGTGGGATGGGGGAGAGAATCAGAAGAGTAAAAGTGAGAAAGCTCGTGGGTTGAGATAAAGACAGTTTAATAAGGAAAGCAAAAGCTGCGCACGCAAGCAAAGCAAAACAAGGAATTCATTCACTACTTCCCATCGGCAGGCAGGTGTTCAGCCATCTCCAGGAAAGCAGGGCTCCATCACGCGTAACGGTTACTTGGGAAGACAAACGCCATCACTCCGAACGTCCCCCCCTTCCTCCTTCTTCCTCCAGCTTTATATGCTGAGCATGACGCCATATGGCATGGAATATCCTTTTGGTCAGTTGGGGTCAGCTGTCCGAGCTGTGTCCCCTCCCAACTTCTTGTGCACCCCCAGCCTGCTCGCTGGTGGGGTGGTGTGAGGAACAGGAAAGGCCTTGACTCTGTGTAAGCACTGCTCAGCAATAACAAAAACATCCCTGTGTTATCAACACTGTTTTCAGCACAAATCCAAAACATAGCCCCATACCAGCTATTATGAAGAAAATTAACTCTATCCCAGCCAAAACCAGCACATGGAGGAAACAAAAGTACATGTGTAAGAAAATATTAATGCTCATGTTATACGTGACTTGTATGAGAGTCAAACCCACCAGCCTTGAGGGCAGGAAAAAATGTCCAGTGAAAGCAAGGGAGCTGTTTCCTTTGTGGTGCATTGTGGTCTCTACTGTTGATTCTTGGGTGTCTTTGAAGTATCTGGGACCAGCCATTGTCCAAAAATGAGTCTGTGAGTGGATGCTCTGAGACTGCCTGTCAACTCTTGGGAAGATTCTGGTTTGTTATGGACAAGCAGTTGACCATCCCTGCATCGCCTTTTCTGTGAGCAAAATTACACGCATTAGATTGAGAATAAGAAAATAAATTGGCATTAAAAAACCCCATGCTTTGGTTGAGAAACACAAATTAAAAGGAAAAGACCTGAATGGTCATAGAGTTTTACATAATATACAGGATTTTATTGCAAAATGTTGCTGAAGTAAATCTTACTTTCTTTTTTAAAAAGCATTAGGTGATTGCACAATTAAACCTGCTTCAATGATTAGAAGTCCCACATCAAATTTGGGATGTTTTTCTTCAGGTTATAAATGGAGCTGGAAGCAAAGAAATGCTGTGATTGCAGAGCTTGGTCAGTACTGTTCCGGGATGTCTGGGAATAAGCAGCTCCTCGAGGGAAGATAATTAAAGAGGCTGCAGAGTTAGGTGGTCCCTTCCTATGGCTCTGTGCTAAGACCCCAAGAGCCGTGAGTGTGGGGTGGAGGAGAAGGGAGTGAACCATTAGGGCTGCATGTTTTGACCTGTTTGTTTAATGCTCCCACTCCTTCCAGGTGAGATGGCAGGCGCTGGGCACCGCAAAGGGAAAAAAGATGACAACGGCATCGGCACAGCCATCGACTTCGTGCTTTCCAACGCCCGGCTTGTGCTGGGCGTGGGTGGAGCAGCTATGCTGGGCATCGCGACGCTGGCCGTGAAACGGGTGAGTGAGCGTGCGGGACTGCCGGGTGGGACCTGAGCACGGGGGCACTGGAAAGAAGGAGTGGGAAACAAAAAGACCTGGGATGCTGGCACTAGGCTGGGTAAAATGCAAACGTTGCGTCCTTAACGACTCAGACTGTGCCTGGTGATGTTGCTTTAGATGTACGACCGGGCAATCAGTGCTCCCAGCAGCCCCACTCGCTTGAGCCAGTCAGGAAAGAGAAGCTGGGAAGAACCAAACTGGCTGGGCTCCTCCTCACGCTTACTGACCCAGGACATGAAGACTAACCTCAGCCGCTCCCTGCAGACCCTTCCCACGGATCCTTCGGCCGCAGACACAGGTAAGGAGCAGGGTGATACTCCTGCATTGCAGAATCATCCGGGCCCATAAGCCCCGTATTCATTTAAAGGAACGCAGGAAAGAGAATACTCTGTCTAGCCCAGGATTTTAATGTTTTTCTGTTAAGCAGGTCTACTGGTAACTTCAAGAATTAGAAGTCAGATTGGAAACTAGTGAATAATAGTCATCTGTTTGCATTCTTCGTTCCTTTCATGACTTTATGGTCTTAAACTTTATTCTCCCTCAGTCTTTTCTCTTTCAAGCTGAATACTTATCTGTGCAATCTTTCCTGATAAAAAGCCATTCCATTCCTTTCAAGCTCTTTGTTGCCTTTCTTTGGAACATTCCAGTTTGTTTGTGTCTTTTTAAGAGGGGAATATTCAAATTGTGAATGTACTAGCAATTTATAACAGTATTTTCTATATTATTTCTACCACTTTCCTAATAATTTCTGTAACGCTGTCTGCCCGTTTAGTGCTGCTTATCACCGAGTTAGTCTTCATCAGGCTATAAAAACTGACCTGCAGTCTTCTTTCTGAGTGGGATAAGTAATTTAGAGTCTGTCAGTGTTTGTTATATTTGTTTGGTTGGTTTTTCTCACTGGTTTTACTTTCTATCCCTGGTCACTTCAGGAGATTTACACTTGGAGATTTAAAATAAAAATCAGGATCAAGCTTTTAACTTGATTTCCAGATTCTCTGCAAGAAAGTCAGCTTCAGGATGGCAATGGATTTTCTGCTGAGGAAATGTTAAATAACTAGACAGCTGTGTTAAATGGGGTCTAGATCATTTGATTGGAGTTCCCAAAGATGAGGATTGAGGAATAAAACCATTGATGATGGCGTCTTGCATTCTTGACTTAAATAAATTAAAACTTAAGATGGAAAAATAAGTTTTTTCATGAACAGGCAATGAAGCCTGGTTCCCTATTCGCGGGCTATTTCCTTTTCAGACAAAACTTCAAATCTGTCCAGAAGACCCCAGTGGGACAAGAGACAACAGTTGCTGAGGTTGGGCGAGACGGGTCTGTGCGCAGCTTGGTCAGCCATTCTGCATGTGCTGCGTGGCCAAATGCCTGTTGCCGAACAAATGTGCAACAGCTGATTGCCTTAATGGGGCCACTGACTTGGGGGTTTCTCCTGCACCTGTTAAGTACCACAGCCCTTCCAAAGATCTCTTAGATCTGTAATTCTTCCTTAATTCTCATTAATAACTTCTGAAACTCTTGGTCCATATTAACAGAAGTCTGAAAGATAGACGGGAAGCATTGACTTACTTCTTTAGGAAACCAGTCAGAAAAAAAGGGGCTTAGAGAATCTGTGCAGGTTAGACATTGCTTAATAACGCAGATGGCAGCGTAAAGCATTGAATTGCTGTATTATGCCTAAGAGTGTGCTCTCTGTTCTTCGGCCAGTGAAAGTTTGAGGGAAGTTTTCATTGGGGCTATGATTGCCTGAGCTCTGCTGGCCCCAAGATCTGTCAGCTCACCATCCTGATAGTTGTTCGGAGTCTGATCAACACTTATTTCATTTCCAGGTGGCATGATTTTCTCTGATCTCATACCCTAGTCAGGACTGGGTTTTGCTGATAATTTGTAAAAATCCATTATAATGTTAAAAACTTAATGAGATTGTGAAGGTTGTTAAAGAGTGTTTTATCCACTGGTCTGGCATCATGTTGAAAGCTTCTGAACTGGTAACAGTGCTGAATTTTTGATGAAATTGAACCGAGGTACTGCCCATGTAGCCACTAAAATTACTTCCTTGTACACGATGTTAGTCTTGTTCTGGCTAAATTCCAAATCTAGTAAATGGTTTTCAGCTGGTTTGATGCTCATAGTAGTATCTTTTGAAATTTCTCAGCACCTCCCTTTTGACTGGTACCTGTGTAAAGCATGCAAAATGTCTGCTGAAAGCTTTTTGAGACCTAGGAGGCTGCACTTCCGCGCTGCAGATTTTCTTCTGCGGATCACTTCACAGTGAAACACTACAGACGATCAACAGTTTTCCTTCTGTCTTGCAGACTTTTTCCGACCCACAAAGCCCAAGCCATCTGCCAAGAGGAGTCAAGTGGAGCTGAAAAAATCCCGCCTTCGTCTGTCTCTGCAAGAAAAGCTCTTCGCTTATTATAGGAGGAAGGTAGCTATCCCAGCGGATGAGCAGGCTCGGGCCAAGCAAGCAGCCGTGGATATCTGTGCTGAGCTGCGCAGCTTCCTACGTGCCAAGCTGCCGGACATGCCCCTGCGTGACATGTACCTCAGCGGCAGCCTGTATGATGATCTGCAGGTAATTCCTGGGGCCGCATGATGGGTCATTATTCAGAAGGCTGACTAGGCAGGGGTGTTTCAGGCTTCCCTGTTGGCAGTGCTGGCTCAGCACAACGTTCCTCTGTAATAAGGCTCCTGGTGTCGCCTTTCCCACCATGGAGCCAGGTGTTGATTTCTGCAGTACTGTTTGAACAGGCGTGACCAGGCTGCTCTGGCGTTGTCTGCAAAGCATTTGCTTTTTGCTCTTTTATTTCTCCGGATTATCTCAGCCCTTCTTTCCTTCCCCTCTGTCTCTCCCTTTAGCTGTGTTTTTCTTGCTGTTTTTCCGGTAGACCTCTGTTTTCTCTCTGTCCCTTGTATCTCCTTCCAAATACATGATATTCCCTTAGAACTCCTGTGTATTCATGTAGGTCTTCCCTACTCTTTTTTTTTAATGCATGACAGACCTGGATTGGACAGCAGTCCCTGCTGCATATCTCCCTGATGGCAAGATGCCCATGGCTATAGTGAGTGATTCAGAGGCACACTTCTTTGTTTGAGTCAGAGCTCTGGAATGGAGTGTCAAGTGTCCAGTGAAACTTAGATCTGGGGTCTTAATCACATTGGTGAAAAGGGATCTTTAATGACCTTTTTCCAAAGTGGCAGACGGGGTGAGGGCAGTACCTAGTTGTAGCATGGGATAATTAAACCATGGCAACTTAAGCTTGTCTAGAATCTTAATACTCTGCCTCCTGTTTTAAATTATCATGTGGTGTTTCTGTGCCCTGGGCCAGCTGCGTCTCACATCCAAGGAGTGGACTTAGAACAATAGGAGGCAAAATATTTCATCTATATGCAGTCCATGTCAGGTCCTGAAGTATTTAAAGATCTCTGAATAGTACATACCGTATAAGGACTATCTTGGGTTATACCTTGGAGTTATCCCACTGATGACGGGAAATAGTCCTTCAGAATGTCTTTTGACAAAGGGAGGCTGTGAATCCCATGCAGAGAGGAGAGTGAGACAGCTGAATCCTTATTCCAAGTTCCTTTGAACAGAAGCCTATCTAAAGGTGGTGAATAAAACTGAGTGTGGAGAGGCAAACCTTGTTCTTACCGACTTTTCTCTCTTGTGAAAGGTAGTGACAGCTGACCACATCCAGCTCATTGTGCCTCTGATGCTGGAGCAGAACCTGTGGTCGTGCATCCCCGGGGAGGACACTATCATGAACATTCCTGGCTTCTACTTGGTGCGTCGGGAAAACCCAGAGTACTTTCCCCGTGGGAGCAGCTACTGGGACCGCTGTGTGGTGGGAGGTTACCTTTCCCCCAAAGCTGTAGCAGACACCTTTGAGAAAGTTGTAGCTGGCTCCATCAACTGGCCAGCAATTGGGACTCTCTTGGATTATGTGATCCGTCCAGCTGCTCCCCCAGCAGATTTGACACTGGAAGTCCAGTATGATCCAGAACGGCATCTTTTTATTGACTTCCTACCATCCCTGACACTGGGTGACATCATCCTTGTGGCCAAACCCCATCGATTGGCCCAGAATGACAATTTGTGGCGACTGAGCCTGCGGCCAGCAGAAACGGCTCGCCTCCGGGCCCTGGACCAGTGTGATTCTGGCTGCCGTTGCTTGTGCCTGAAGATCTTCAAAGCGGTATGCAAGTCAAACCCAGCCCTGGGTCACCTCACTGCCACCCAGCTCACCAATGTCATCCTGCACCTATCCCAAGAAGAGTCCGACTGGTCCCAGGACATGCTGGCTGATCGCTTCTTGCAGGCGCTGAAGGGGTTGATCCGCTACTTGGAGGCAGGTGTCCTCCCTAGTGCTCTGAACCCCAAGGTGAACTTGTTTTCAGAGCTCACCCCCGAAGAAGTGGATGAGTTGGGCTATACCCTCTACAGCTCTCTGTCAGAGCCAGAGGTCTTGCTGCAGACGTAATGGGGCCTTACCTAGGGAAGTGTTGATAGGGTTTAGCCAAGGTGGACTTTGATTACTGCGAAATATGTCTCCTCCACTTCTCTCTCTCTCTGTGTCTCCTTTTGGTTCATTATTATTTCCTGCTGTGGAGTTGGTGCTCCCACTGAATTTCTTGGTGCTACTGGTCCATTTCCACCATCTCTGCCCCAACAGGTACCCATTGGCTAGGGAAAAAGAGGCTAAAACTGCAGGTCTAAGATCTTCGCATAAATTCTGCTGATGTTTGAGTGTCTACCAAAAAATATAAAGCAAACTATGCACTTCTTTCTCCTGTAGTACACTTACTGCAGCGAGTCCATTTTGGTCTGAAGAAGGTGGAACTGGGCTGGTAAATCCAGTGACGATTTTAGCAGACTTGCATTGAGGTCCTTTCCTTTCCTCCAGTCTGACTTTGCCCCGTGTTTCTTTTTCTCTGCTGTACCACACTGTCTCACTTTCCTCTTCCCTCCCCCCCCCCCCCTTGGTCCCTTTGACCCAGTTGTGCAGGGCAGACTGAGTGAGATGTTTTGGATAGGGTTGTTTTTACTATTTCTGAGTGGATAATGATTACACTGGCAGTATTTAGGGCTGTAGAGCTTGGAATAGGAGAATGCCCATGCCCATGGCTCCTGCTCCTATGGAGCCTTCTCATCCTTTGCAAACTGGGTTCAGGAGTAAGGGCTGAGGCTTGTCCAGTCTGCTGTAACACAAACTCCAGTATGGGCAATTCTCACTGAAGCTGTTGTAGGGGAGGAAGAAGCCTTTGTGGTCTGGCTATGTGATGAGGCCGAAGGAGCAGGGCTTGCCATTCCTGCCTAGCCAGATCTGCTGGGTGTTGCTGGTGGGAATGGCCCCAGGAATGGAGAACAGGGAGGCTCCTTAGATGTCTCTGGCCTAGAGGAAGAGAGGCTGATTATGGGGGAGGGGTGGGAGACACACATGGGAACGGGGATTTTTTTTTTTTTCATCTTTTCCCCAAGAGCTTATGGCTGTTCTGGTTTATAGGAGGTGGAAGCAAGACTGCATGCCTCAAAGGGCTTTGTAATAAGCACACGTAAGCCAGATTCTCACCAGCTGTAAGTCTGTGAAGGTGATAGGACTGAACTGGTGTCATCAGCAAGGTTCTGTCCCATACACTGATATTAGGGTACATATGCAGAGCTGGCATTTAGAGAGATGTTGGCTTTGCCATCTGTTCTCAGTGTGTGTTTTAGTCCCCTCCCCAGCTACCTCAGGACTGAGGCTGTCTGTCCCCTTCCTCATTCCCATGCACTGACTTTCCAGTGCTCCCAGTTTACAATTACTCTTAGAAAGCTGGTGAGGGCACAGCTTCCCAATCTGTCTGTTTGGACCTGTTGGTAATGCAGTTCTGCCCACTCCTGTTTACGGCTGCTGTCAGGCCGTTCTCCCTTGGCTGGCCTCCCATCTGCTGCTGGACTGTGGTATGGGTTTCAAGGGGCGGCAGCTGCTGCACTGCAGGTATCTCCTAAACTAGCCACGCAGGCTCCGTATACTCTGCATTAAGCCTTCTGGCCTCCTGTCTTCAAAAAGGGGGAGGGAGGATGTCCTCATGGGGCTGTCTCTCTCTCAAAAGACCAGCGTAGCTATCGTTACAGAAACACACTTGCCTTTTTCCCCGCTTTAGCACCTTTTTTCCCCTTGCTGTCCAGCCTCCCTAGCCAATGGAGAGGGGTACTGCTGCAGCAGAGTTTGGAGGGAGCAGGAATCCTTTCCTCCTCCCTTCCTCTCAGGACTTCCTCCCCCCCCGCCTTGACAGAGAAGTTTCAAGGTGAGTTTCAGGAGTGGAACCACAGAGGGGAGTCTTTAGCCCTTGTTTTCTTTTTAGAGGCAGTGGTAGTGAGATGAGGGAGGGAGCATCTTTCTCGGACGATCCGTCCATTTTAGCCAATGTGTCAGATAGTATTCCATATACAGTGATAACGCAATGTTGCATTTTAAATTATTTAATCCTTAGGGTACTGGTATTTTCTAGACTGCCAGATGCGTACTTTGAAGTTTGTGTGTGTATATAAAGTCTGTAGTCTATAAAAGGTTAACAGAAATTCCGTTTGTATGATTTTGTGTTTTGTAAGTTTTGCAGCAGTCAGTGTTGGTCAGCTGTTGATTGCTCTTCACTCTGGTTCCCAGATTTTTTCCCCTCTTCCTTTCCCTGCCCTCCACTGCCTTTCTGATGTCAGCGTTCCTACCCTAAAAGCAGACAGATGAGACTTGGAGCCTATAGGCTATTGGGGGAAATTCCCCTTTCTTTTAATTACTTGAAGGTCAACAAAAATATTAAAATATCTGGGTTGTCAGGAGTTCCCCATAAGTTCATTTCTTCAGCGTGATCTCACCCCTCACTTGGTGCTGACTCCAATACCATGGTCTTCACACAGAATTGAGCAGTAACGTGGTTTGGAATGTATAGATTATAGATATGAGAAAGGTGAGACATAAACAGGAGGAAGCCACTGTCTGAGCTGGCTTGAGAACAGTTGCCACATACATATCTGTATATAGAATTTTTTACATGAATGCTTTTACTTCTTCCTGGCAACCTAATGAATTAATATTTTATGGCCATTTCTTGCTGCTATTGAGCTCAATTTGTGTATCAAATGGAGACTGAAGCTGCCTTTTGCCTTTTCTGTAGATTCTGCTCCACTTCACTTGAATCACTTCCATCATTTCTTCCCTTCAGTTTTGCCCTCCTCTGAGCTAGCCACAAGCCCGTTCTCGGGAGGCAAACGCTCACTTCCTATGGGCAGCCACAACAGCAGGCAGTAGCTGCCCTGGCAGTGGCTGTCTCAGCAAAGGCCAAAGATGTAATGGGTCACAGGGACACTGCAACTAGGAGTATTTCAAGAGCAGGGTCAGGCATAAGGGGCAACAGAGGCAGCAAAGAAGGAGTAGGGTAAGTTTGCAGGAAACTTACACTAATGCTGTACCCAAGCCTGTGGGTCAGACTGTTGCAGAGTCTTTCAAACTGGCACCTTTCAGTATTAAATGCAGTACATGTGTTGATGTACGGCCGGGAGGGCTGTCTTACCTATAGGTAGGCTCCTTCCTAGTCAAAGCTGTAGCACAGAGCAGGAGGACCTAAAGCTGAATGTGAAAAGGGCAGCTCCCGGCCACCTTCCTGGCAGAGCAGCTCAGAGACAAATTGATTGTAAGAGGCCCAGAGCATGCATTTGGTTGGTTGCTGCCTGGGCTCCAAGAATGCCTCAGTGTGTTCTGCTATAGCTTAGCTCACGCGAGCTTCCCACGAGATTGTCGTCTCGTTCCTTGTAACCACAGGGCGAGGACCAACTTGCTCAGCTGTGGGGTTTCACTGCTGCTGAGCTCCACTGCTAACCCTTAAAGTCAGATGGATTTCTTTTCCCGTGTTTAAAAGCAATTATGGAAACAAGAGGCTGCTTTCTGCCTCCTGGCGAGCTGCCACCAGGGCCCTCACTCTTAGCATGTGGGTACTCGCAGTGAGAAGTGAAGAGATGATGCCCCATCTCTCCCAGGCCTGGAGGCTGTGGATTTGCAAAGGGGAAAGTCTAAGTGCATGGTCTGTGACAGAGTGCGTGAAATTCTGAAATAAAATGACTTTCCACAGTTACCTGGTTGTCTCTGGTGTGTTTATAAACAAAGGATCATCTCTCTGCTTTTGTCTCAGTGCATCACCTTTATGCTGACATAATTCTGCACCACACCAGTGCTTGGGGACTGACATGCCCCTTGCTGATTCACTTGCTTTCCCTTTGTGGCTCTGGGCGCTCAGCGCTCTGCAGCTTGTCTTGAGAGAGCAATCAGCTCGGTACTGCAGCGTGCTGGCTCCTGGCAGCATTCACACCAGTCACAAGACGATGTGTAATTATGGTGCTGTGCCTCCCATCCTTTCTCTGATAGCCCGCGTGCCTGCACAGGCACATGCTTTTCATGTGGCTCCCCAGACTTCACAGGCTTCCGTGCCTCTTTAATATTAAACTTTCCTGTGCAGACTCCCCCGCCCTTGCGCAGTCACACGTTGGTTTCTATGTGCCAAGCCTCTCCCCGCCAAATGCACTGCTCTCTTATCCAAGCATCAGCCTTGAGGCAGTGGGGAAGCTGCTGTGCCAGGGGCCTGTGTCTGGTGTATTGAAGCTCTTCGCAGTAAGACCCAGTTTTATGTGCCTACTTGGGAAGGTGGGGCAGAAGCGTTGGACATCAAGTAGAGCATGAAATGATGCTGCTTTTGATGGATCCCAGGCTCCTTAATTCTGGGAAGACATGCTACGGTGACAACATTGTCCTGTGAGACTTGTTTTAATGAGGACTCAGCAATTAACATTTAACTATTTTGGAGGATATGTTATGATACAAAGGAAGTCTACTTCTCTAACTTTTTTTTTCTGATACCCCTTGCCTGTGTTGTTTTGTTTTGTTTTTTTCCTTTAATCTGTTCTGTGGTAGAAACAGATCAGATGAGATCAAGCACATTTCACGTCATATAGAGTCTTACGGGAACAGCTAAACCAAGCTGCTCTGTGGAATCTGTGCCAGGTATTACCCCTTCAAGTTAATGCCCCTGGAAAGCCTAGAGCTTGCAATACATGTTTAATGTATGCAGTGGTTTGCACCTTTGCGTAAAAGCTGTCCTGGCATGAATAGGGAGGAAAGATCAAAAGATACGGGTTTGTTTAATGTAGAGAAGAAATAATTGAGGGGAGTCATGATAATTATTTCAAGTATGGAAAAGGTTGCTACAAAGAAGAAGAGCTTAAATGGTTCTCCAGGCTGCAAAGACTCAGCATCTCTTTTGTTCTTAGCCTAAGGAACAAACAGCTTAGGAGGAAGGTGAATTTTGGAAAAAGCAAAATATTTTGCATGCTTTGTTATATAACCACAGTCCTGTCCTGGAAATGAATGTAGCCGAGCTTACATTTTACTTATTTATTTTTGCATCTCTTAATTTTAAAAATAAAGAAAGAAAGAAATTCCAGCCTGGCTATTCTGTAGCTAATCTTAGGCTGGGGGAGAGAGGGTGACTGTACCCCAAATTTGAGATTATCATGCTAAAGTGTTGAACTGTATGATGAATGTTTCTTTTTTTTTCACAAATACTTAATTGTCTCTGTGTTTTTTTAAGGTTTATTTTAATATTCCAAACTCCAGAAAAGCTGCAAACAGCTGCTGCTTTTTAAATTTAGTCTCATGAAAGAAAGATGAGCCTCTTCCAAACGAGGAGTTTCTCTTCCAGATAAGATAAAATATGTGGGCCCACTACCTGCACTAGGTAAGATTCAGTGGCTCCAGCATGGCTTACTGAATCTGGGACTGGATCGTGAAATGTTGGGCTTTACTCACAGATGCAGCGAGCAAGACATGGGAGATTCTCCCTCCTACCAGTGAAACCCAGTATTGGCTTCCAGCCCTAGGAGGACTGCTGCAGTCCTTGGGGAACTGTTTGAAGTATCTGGATTTTATCTTCTTTATCCTTGTCAGGCTGAGTTATGATCTGAGTTTATGATCTGAGGGATTCAAGAAATATCGTCCCCCTTCCTTTTTTCTGTTTTTTTTTTTTTAAGATTCAACACCTTCTTAAAATAGCTCTCATGTAACAAGTGTCCCCCCTACACAATCAGGGATAGCACAGTGTAAAAGTTTTACTAGCATACTCTGAGTAGGACAGCATTTTTCACAAGTCGCAGAGCCAGAAATGTGGTGGTGAGCAGGCTAATAATTATAGTATGTGGTCCTGTGGAATAATCTTGCAAATAGTAAGGCAAAAGAGGGTGGTCAGGCCAACGGGTACAGCAGGGAAGATCTGAAATAATTCTGTACATAGAAAGCATTCTTGTCATTTTACAAATAGCAGGAGAGTGGGAGACAGAGTTTGGCTCACGGAACTCAAACTTTTCATGATCTTAAGCTTTCCTAAGTACTCACGCAGAAGTCAGTTCTGAACAAAATCACTTTAAACACACTAAAAGGCAGATTGATTTTTATTTTGCTGCCCTGGTTCAATTTCCCTGGCTCCAGTGGCTAAGTAGCTCTTTGATCTGTCTATTAACACTCAGTGCTAGGCTTCTCAGGGGAAATATATATATATATATATATATATCTCAATTCTAACCACATTCGTCATGAAAAGCCTTCTCCATACAAATAATGGGCAGAAGTTGCTTGCTTCAGTTTTCGGGTTTGTTTTGGATTTTCTTTTTTTAGGCAACAGTTCCCTCGGTTCAGCACAAGCCCACCCCTTCCCCTGCCTCTCACTGTGGTAGAATTGTCACTGTTCCACAGAGGCACAGGGGTGATACGCTGTCCCATCAGACATCTCACTACAATGATCCCAGTCCTGTAAGACTCTCTTGTCTCATTCCGCTCAGCTTTGCAAAGGACAGAGACCTAGCAGGCAACAGACACAAGGGCATAGATGGCAAATGATGGACTCTGTTGGCTCTTTACCTGTCCCACGACAGACATTACTTCAAAACTCATAATGCCCTGGCAGGCTCCTTACCCCCTTTGAAAGGCAAGAAGCAATCATTCCTGGAAGCAATATGGCAGAGAGACCATTTTTGCCTTCAAATTCTTGAATTTATTTAGCGCACGGGATAGTTTCAGCCTTGGACATAATAACTACCGCCACTTACATAGATAATATAATCTGAATTATGTTCAACTCCTGGTTGTTTATAGCAGTGGTGATATACTGTCAGAGGGCCTCAGATACGCTGAAGCAAAGGTAGTACAAGCCGCAGTAATCCCACAGGCCACAGAGCCGCAGCTCCCACGTTGCTTGTTAGAGAGCATGTTGGCAGGGGTCCCAGCTTCCTGGCATTCAAGTGGAGGTTGTTTTTTGCTGAGGCAAGCGTGTGACCAAGGTACAAACCTCTTTTCCAAATCACTGCCTGTGGCCATGAGAGAGACAGTAGAAAGCATCTAGTCCAGTGCCTTTTCTTGAACAATGAGCTAGTGATTTTGATTAGGAACCTTTCTCCTCTTCTTTTTTAAATTTTATAATTTCTTTCTCATGTAAGAAGGGAAAATTAATAAAAAAAAAGAGTGATCCATCTTCAGTCCATCACTTTGCACTGCAAAGGAAGATGCTTGGTGTGACCGGCAGACTGGACTCCCAAGCCTTGTGGCCTGGGACAGACTTCACCCTTTTGTGGTCAGACAGAGCCTGTCCTGCCTAGGGGAGACCTGTATTTCTGGTAAGTGCTTAGCATCCAAATCAGTCTCACTGAGACTGCATGACTAAGGTGAATGGCTCAAATGTTACCTTCCTGAACAGTGCCTGCGTTGCCTCAGACCCAGAGGAGATGTCTACCGTCACCGCGATCCCAGGACAAGGCCTCAACAAAATCTCACCCTCTGAGTGCCAAAAGAGCAGGCCAGCACTACCTCCCCAACAGAGGTGGGTTGCTGTGGCTGGTTCCTCAGACAGACCTGGCTTTAGTCTCAAGCCAGTTCTCTCAGCAGTCAAGCACAGAAACCTCCTGTTAAGAGAACTGCAAACCTCCCTCACCAAGCGCCACAGTGATACCAGTAAGAGGGGCAGTGGATCGAGAAGCCACAGCACCTACTCAGTACGATACTTTGGCCACAAAGTCTTCTTTGGGGACTATTATCCAGCTTGCCCATGGCCAATCCCCCTGTGACGCGTGTGAGGAGGCTCTGCTGAGGCCACCCACAAGCCCATGCGCAAGTGCAGGGAGCAGAGCAGTCTCAAAGTCTTCTGAAAAAATCTTCTTTCTGACGTCGTTTGCCAAATCTCCTAACACAGAGACCTTAGGAGGGAAAATGACAGTCATTCAGGAAAAAGCTATAAACTCAATGATATCACAACTGCGTCAACATCCGCCAGGAATTTCTCTCTCTTCCTCTGTAAACAAGCATACATTAAAACAGACCGAAGTCTGCTGGTAAATTCCAGCCACCGAGCAGCTGCTGCCTATGAAGAGTGGAGAAATATTACTGAATAATGTCTGCAGTGTTCCTCCCAAGGGACCTGGGGAGCTACAGCCTCAACGGTGATTTATCCCCAAATGAGTTTCAGAGCTTCATCTGAACTACCTGGTTTGTCAGTGTTCCTGCTGAAGCTGCCTGCCAGCATCAGAGACAAAGAGATCTCACATGCACACAAGATATCCCCAGGATTCTGTTTTATTTCATTAATAGAGTATACCCATTCACAGTCTCTCTTCCTGGCCTTATCAAGACACTCTGAAGTTATGTGAAGTTAAAAACAAATCCCCAGATGGAGCACACAGAACATAGTCTGGTATTCATTGTGCATCCCCCCTCACTGAACAGAGAGGCTGAAATAACTCAAGCTCAAATAACTTTTCCACCTGCTTCAGATGAACCTGCTAGTTTAGATGCCAGGTTCAGGAGAGCAGCATAATTGCTGTTGGACTGATACAGCAAGGAGTCCTCACTCTGACAAGTCTAAGGGGCACTGAGACAGTGAAAGAGAAATCCACTGAAGTGGTGACGGGCTGTTAACTCACCCACTGGTGTCTGTGGCTGTCTGAGATGCTGCAGTCTCATAATCATACTTGCTTGTCAGGCCGCAGCTCTGGCTAACTTTGCACTGGTAGAAAAAGAAGGAACATGCATTGCCTTTCTCATCTTCATCCTTTTGCACAGGAAGGCACACGTGTGACTCCAGCAGATGCTGATAACGTACAGATATACACATACATTTTGACAGGCACTGAATTCACAGTCTGCAGCGGGGGCCACATTAACTACAGCCCCATGAAGAACAACAGTTGCCATGAGATATGTTTCTGTTCTTCTATTGCTTGGACAACTGGAATGCGTGCTACACTGCTCCCACATGTGCTAATACACATGAGGGATTATTCTTGACCCCCGCATCCTTTCATCATAATAAAACAAGACTGGACAATGAGAAAACCAAAAGAATTCCCCGATGGTCTGAACAAAGGTCAGCACCCCCTCCTCCCGCCCTTCACACATATTTGTTGCTAAACATAATTTTCAACCAGTTGTAGCTTTGCTCAGGAAATTCATGCTTGAGCAAGTTACAACTCACCTCCCTCTTACCAGATTTGCACAATGTTTTTACTTGTGGCAGCTGGCCGCAGCCTGGCTGATTCTGAGTAACTAAGCCTCTGGAGAGCCATATTTTCCGAGCTATCAGCATGTGCTTGGCATGCCCATGTTTGTTCAGTAAGAAAAATGTAGGTGGACAACCAGGATTGTTTCCATATCTGTCTAAAATAATTGAACTGTAAGTTGCAAATGTAAATTGCAGATTTAATCCTCTTTTTTATTAGTCTCATTTCAAATGTCAGTGATATTTACATAACAGGATGGAAACAGAAGCCAGTGAGAGGGTGGGTAAGTAATGAATGATTTATTAGAGATTCCATTTGGTGTACTAGTCCAAAACAAACGAGGCAGAGCATATGGCTAACTTGTTTTCTGTCTGTATGCAATAAAAGATGGACGCTAATACCTCCCAGCCTGATCTTTAATCACATATATTTGCTTTTCAATCTAGTTTTAAAATGGAACGTCTGTAAAGCAATCCCTAAAGAGCTTATGATGAGAATCTGGCAGAAAAGATCCTTCAGATATCAGTTTGTGCTGCATGAGGAGAGAAGCAACCGAGCACTGCGAATTAGCCTGTGCCGTAGAGGTTGTAGGTAATTCTCCCTCGAAATTGCTCAAAATGTCTAGCTGCTTTGCCTCATTCCTCTGTTGTGTTTTCCTCGGCACTCTGTCTCCAGGAAAAATTCCTGCTGCTCTCTGGAAATGCTTTGCTCGTTGAAGTGCGGGGTAAGGCTTCCTGTCCCTTCTGATGGAAGGTTCAAATGACAGAAATTATCACAAGAATCCCCTCGGGGACTTGCCCTCACACTCATCCTTCTGCAAAGCAGGCAATGCCCCCTCCTCCCCAGCCACCCCAGCAGGGCCCAGGGCCAGCCAAAAGCCCATCTGCACCTTCCCCGGGGCACTGAGGCTCAGTGGGGGCCCAAAGCTGCCTGCCCAGTGCCACCATGGGGGTCGCGCGCCCTCCTGATGCAGCGTCTGCCAGCCCTTCTCCCTCTCCTCCCTGGCTGCGGCTTTCCCAGCACTCCAGGAAAGAGCAAACATCTCCATCTCAGTTACTTTTGCTGGTTACCCTCCCGGCCCCAGCAATATGTACCCCCCCCACCTTGCTCCCCTGCTACAGAGGCCCACGAGTATTTCCCCCACACTGACAGTCCCTGAGAGCATCCTATACAGACGGTCTAGACTGTGCAAGGAGATGTTACTATGGAAACATTTACGTCTTCCCTGTCTTTTGTGTACTTAGTAACATAGCATTCGGCATGTTTATCTCCTGTATACTTGCTGGTGGAAGAAGAAAACCTCTTTTCCTTTGCAATGTTAACTAAAAAAAAAAAAAAAAGAGAAATAAAGCCCATATATTGACCTTCCATCTTGATGAAGGAGGAAGGTGAATGGAAGAGTATTAGTTTTCCACCTCCTGGTACTGCTGTTTGGCCGGAGGTGGCTTTCTGCAGTGCTGTATTTATCAGGGCAGTTTATCAGTTCCCAGCAAGGTCACTTTGGCCTCTATCCTGCAGTGAGCTCTGCAGGAGCCGCTCCTTTCGCCTGCGGCTGGCCCCTCACTTCTGCGTCGGGATGGATCTTACTTATCACAGGAGCTCTCTTTGCCGAGGTACAGTACCCAGGGCAGGAAAATGACATCCACAGTGCTAACGCTGTTAACGTGTCAGTAGGAGTTCATTGACCATGCACACAAATTAATCTTCATTCAGAAGCCACCTTTTTGTGCTGTAAATTCAGTTTTCTTCAGAGCTGCCAGACTTCTCTCCTCAATCTCTGAGCCACAAATATATTCTGTAATACCGGAAAGGAACACTTTTTAGGCACTTTTGAGCTAGTAGCGGGTAGCTAGTAGTTCTCTGCTTAGAAAATACTTGTAATTTTTTTTGTACAAAAATTCCCAAGGAATTGTTACTTGGGCTTAAAGAAGTGTCTTCTACCTCGGTCAAAAACTCGAGCCACAAAGGAGAAACCTCTGACGTAATATGTGCAAATGCAGAGAGATGATTTCTAAAGGAATTGGGGATGTAGCTCATGAAATTATATAACAACAGTAATTCTGCAGTCCTTCAGGAAACAGGGAAAAATTTGCTGTTCACTAAATGGCTGGCTTCTGGTGACTTGATTTCACTTTTTGGATTGGGGACTGTTAAAAAATTTCTGTCTGGAGCTCGTAATGCAGACAAATTTCCACATAAGTTTACACACAAAATGGAAACCAGGCAGCTAGGAAACAGGCAGATCTGGGTTAAGTTCCTCATTGCATATTTCATTTTTGCTTGCGTGATTCTTGCTCACACATACCCAGAGTCCGTTCAGAGAAATCTATAATTATCTTTTCAAGATGAAGGATTGGGTGTGTATAGCATTTCTGTTTATTTAGCTACGATTACGGTTGTACAATCACCCTTTTCTTTTCACTTATAGGACGGGCAAGCTGGCATGGCAGGGGATGTGAGAGCTCTCCCTTAGCCAGTGAGGACATGGAGATGCTGTCCACCCAGCCACCCAGCCAATCACCCACTGGGCTTCTTTAAAAGCTGCTGCATCCTCTAAATTTTGCTTTGAAGCAAGATCTGCCTGCTCCATGGTGTATTTATCAGAACAGTCATTTTAGATCACTCAGTTGCTACTGTGGTGTTTTCTGGCGTTGGAGGACATTTTTCTCTGCCTCCTCCATTTTAATGAGTCATTCCAAAATCTGTGCTTGCTTCTAGGGGGAAAAAAAAAACCCCCAACACAAACAAAAAAACCCCAACAAACCAACATGGAGGAAAAATTGCCTTTTTCATTCAGCAGCTAGTGTTCAGGTTATAGACGTGGAGTGACATACTCTGCTTTGTAGTGATGATGGTAACATCAGACTGCTAAAAGTAGAAACTGGGTCACAGCCATCCTTGCAAATTATCAGTCAAGTTGTTTAGTAAGTTCCAGGCAGCTACATCTGAGCAAACTCGGTGAAGGCCGTGGCTTTACACAAATACTACTGAGGCCCTAACTAGAAAACAGCGGAGCCTTTTGCAGAAGTAGCGGAGAGCAATTTGACCTGCAGGACAATGACGTTTGAACAAGCAAGGACCCACCACAGCTCTCAGAGGTGATGGCACGCTGTGAGGTTCGCAACATGGAAAAGCAACTGTTTGAAGCTGGATATCTCTGACACAGTGAGGAAGCACACAGGTACTGATCCTCCCAGCTCACCGGAGCTGGCCGACACTTGTCTGACCCAAGTGAAATGATGAATGGACTGAAACCAGCAGAAAACTGTTGACCCCCGTGAGTTTCCTGCTGGGTTAGCTGGCTGAGCTGGCTCACTGAGGGCCAGACCAGCTGGTGGAACTGTATAGCCAGGAATAGGGTGGGGGAAGAGGGCTGCCTTCTTTCCTAGCAGTAAGTTGATTTAGATCAGATAAAACATAATGTGAAACTGCACTTTAAAAACTTTCCAAGGTGATGCTGCCCTTTACAGCTGTGAGGCTATGTAGGTGATCCATTAATGCTAACATCAGTCTGAGCAATGTCTGTACAGAGAAGCAACTGTGTCAGCATGAAACTGCATGGCAGGAGAGGAACTTCTCATTCCTCAGCTGGGGAAAAACCAATTTCATTTTCAGCTCTTGCATAGGTTGAAGGCACTAACTAGACTCATGCTTTCAGCTGCTCAGCAGCGCGACTCTCCAGCAAAGCTCTGCATGAACCACTCCAGGTTGATACTGCAACATGGCCGCTGGCTCGGGTCAGAGACGCAGCCGCCCTCATGCACACAAACACACAGCCTGCGCCCTGAAGCCGCCATAATCTAAGAGCTGCATGTGTGGGGCTGGCAGGGAGGGAAGGCGACGCTGCCCTGGGCTGACACGTTATCTGAGGGAGCAGGAGGCCGTGGCGGCCTGCCACCTCAGTGCTTCAGGGGAGCCATGCCAGCTCCGGCCTGACCTCAGCAGGACTTTGTGTAGAGAACAAAAGGGGCCGTTGGAAATTAAAGGGGGGAACGCACGCTGCTTCGAGAGGGACAGGTCAGCGAAGACGCCGGGCGGCGGTGAGAGGCCCAGGGACAGCTCCCGGCTCCCGCCCCCCCTCCGGGCGCCACTTCCCTGCCCAGGTGCTCCTTCTCGCCCCTCTCCCCCTTCCCCTCATCATCGGGCCTCCTGCGGGCCCTGGCCAATGACAGCTCACGGCGCACGTGAGCAACTCGCCTCTAGCCAATGAGCGCCCCCCCTATCCCACGTGGCGATCTGCGTGATGCCGCCTATGCGAGCGCCCCGTCTTTGTTGGCGGTTAAAACACCCCCCACCCCCCGCCAACGCTCCCCGCGGGAGGGGCGGGGGGGAGCGTCCTCAGCTGCTCCGATCACGTGACGCGGCCTCGCCTGGCGGGGAGGTGGCGAGCGCGGATGTACACCATATAGTCCCTCCGCCGCTTCCCCGGCGTGGTGTGGTAGCTTTTGTCGGCGGCTCCCGCGTTTAACTCGTAGCAGAATGGCAGGAGAGAAGTCCAGAAGCCCAGAAAGACAGGCTACCGGCCGGCAGGCGCTGGTGAGAGGCAGGTGACGCTTGGCGGAAGGACACCTCACAGCCGGATCTTGTTTTGCTGAAGGCGGCTCATATATAAAGGCGGCGCGCGGGCGGTGCCACCTCATTGTGTGTCTGTTGCTGAAGTGTGAAGTGTTTATAGTGTCTGTGTGTGTAGCATCTTCCCGCGCGACGCGGACCGGAGCAGACTCCCCTCCCCTGGCCGCCATGGCTCTTTAAGGGCGGCAGGGCCAGCGGCGGCATCGGCCAGTGCAGCAGGCGCAGCAGCAGCGGCGGCGGCCTCAGCACATCCCCGGCATCTGCAACCATGGCGTGAGTATTCTGTGTGAGGGGCTGGTATTTCCTTCCCCTGTGTGTTGGTAGTCGCCCTCTTCTCCCCTTTCAGTGGGCTTCAGGGGCGGGTTTATCGCCCGTATGGTAATGGATGGTTTTTCCCGGGGAAAAAGTACCTGGGTAATAAGATGGGGGCGAGGGGGCATCCTTGTGGGGCTCAACCTCCCTGGGGCGGCGGGTGTCAGAAATGGCAGGAAATGCCATTTCCGAAGAAATTACGAGAACTTCATGTGTCTTCAAGAAGACTCGATTCCCAAAAGTTCGGGATTTTCCCATTTCATGGGGTTTTCGTGGGAGTAAGGGTAGTATGTTCCTAGGTAGGGTTTCTTTACCCCGCGTGGGGGAATGGTTCTGTAGGTGGGGGGAAATGGGGCATTGGAGGCATCGAGGTTCTGAGAGTGTAAGTACCGTTTGGTGTATCGTCCCGAGTAGATAAACGGGGGGGGGGGGGCTGTTTGTAAGCTGGAAGCAGTACTGTAGTCCTTTAATACTGTAGCGTTAAGCCTGCCTTGAATATCTGGAGGGGTTTGATAACCCTCTGGAAACTCCAGTAAAAGCAGGTGTGTGTGACAGTCGGTTGGGTTTCTCGCCCAAACGCCCTGTTCTTTTGTAAGTCAGCTCATTTCAGAGAGGTCCGTTGACCTTTTCCACCTCGCCTCTATCACTGCATCCTCGGTACTTGGCACGACTCAGCTCTGTAAAGCCTGGGCGGCAGCCTGAGGCGCCCGGTGCTGGAGCCCCACAGTGGAAACGTGGCAAGATACAAAATGGCGGCCGCTGCCGGGGTGGGCAGAGGGACGCGGCGGGATCGCGAAATGGCTGCGGCTGCTGGCGTGGGCGTGAGTCACGGCAGCGGGTGGGTGGGGCCGGCGGCAGCCGTGCCCATATTTGGGCATGAGGAAGCCGGGCGGCCCTCGGTGGGAGACTCGCACCTGGAGCCAGCAGCTGGCTCTGGCCAGCCTTCAGCAAGAAATTAAAAGTGCAGAGATGCTGTGTTGCAGGCAAACAGCAGTCCCGAAAATGGAGAAGTCATACCAGTCTCTAGAGTACCACCATACTCCCTGAAGTGGCATTGCTTGTAAAAAGCTACTATGCTGGTCGAACAAGTACTGATGAATTAAAGTTCTATTTGCAGGTTTTTCAAGGCACCGCACAGCAGCATTGCTGTAGTCGACAAAAAGACCCTCTACTTGTCTACATCCTTCGACATCAAAGCATTAAAAACCGATGAAGATGAGCCTCTTGAACAACGAGATGCTGTTGGGGGATTCATTATCCCCCTTCAGCCAGCCGTGTTCGGTGGCTGAGGAAAGTCTGGGACTCCTAGATGACTACCTGGAGGTGGCCGAGCCCCTCAGTTCGCATGGGTTCTCCAGCGACAAGGCTAAGGCAGTCTCCTCCAATTGGCTTGCTGTGGACAGTTTAGGCAACACCATAGATAGCAGCCAGGGTAAGGTATTATTTATTTGCATAAAGTACATCAATTACAATGGCACATAATGATTTAGTAACATTCTGATTAAAAAAAATAAATTGCTAGGTTTTCATAAATGTGAAGGCAACCTCACATGCATACCTCTGCTTGGAAAGTGTGTACACTACTTACACAATACAGAATTGCTGGTTACTGGACTGGCGTATGGTAAGGTGACAATTCTGTTCATCCTTTAATAACATACCAGCTGTTACGGTACTACTCCCTGGCAGAGGTCACAAGAAACAAGCATGGCTGTATGTTTCAAATGGCCCTGGATTCTTCTGGTATTGGAGTAAGAGGGATGGAATGTCAGAACAGCTGACTGCTTACATTGTACCCTGCAGTGTTGTGCAGCTAAATGGCAGGGGATTTTTTTCTGATGGTTGATTTTCTTCATACCAATATAAGAGATAGGGAAGATGTTAAAAGATGAGTTTCTAGATTGTTTTCAGAAGCTTGAGTTGCATTGGTTGCTGGCGTACTGAAATGGTAACTTTTTTTGTTGTGCAGAGGATGCCTTCTCTGGCATGGAGTGGATGGTGGAGAAGATGGATCTGAAGGAATTTGATTTTGATGCCCTGTTAGGTATGGAACATCTGGAAGCCACCGTCTCACCAGACGAGCTGATGGCCACGTTGGAAAACACGTGTGATCTCCTATTTAACCCTACCATCCAGGAATTTCACAACAAAGAGCCTCCACTGATAACTGACCTAATCACCCATCTCCCTGAATCTCCAATTGCAGCAGATCCAATGGCCCCATTGGCTTCCCTTTGGTCTTTTCCCCTCTCCCCAGGGTCTCTGACTTCCACTCCAGACCATTCATTTAGTTTAGAACTAGGTAGTGAAGTGGATGTTCTGGAAGGAGAAAGAAAACAGGAGGGCCCCACCTTTGTGGTAGTGATCACCAAGTCCGAGAAAGAGGAGGAGAACCATTCCGATGATAGTGGAATATGCATGAGCCCAGACTCCTACCTGGGAACACCCCAACATAGTCCTACCAATTCAGTTGGATCCCCCAATGACAACCAGTTCCCTGCAGATGCCAGCTGTGGCTCTCTGCGGTCCAAACCGTATGATCATCCTGCAGAGAAGGTAGTGTCAGCAAAGATGAAAGGAGAAAAGAAAATAGATAAGAAACTGAAAAAGATGGAGCAGAATAAGACGGCTGCCACACGTTACCGGCAGAAGAAGAGGGCAGAACAGGAGGCACTGTCTGGGGAGTGCAGAGAGTTGGAGCAGAAGAATCAGGCCCTGAAGGAGAAAGCAGATTCCCTTAGTAAGGAAATTCAGTACTTAAAAGATCTGATTGAAGAGGTACGCAAGGCCAAGGGCAAAAGAGCTAGAGTCCCTGAGTAGGGTAGTCAGCAGTTTTTATGTGCATGTATATAAGCTTGCTGCTAAAGCTGTGTATTGCTGTCTAATAAATTATTTTATAGTAAACTTGCAGTTCTGGTGTGAGGTAACTGTAAAACAAGCATGACTTGCACCACACCTTGGTGTAAATACAAACATGATAAGCTCTTGGGTGTGCTACTCATCCCAAGAGGAGAATGCAGTGTGACATGCTGTTGTGTGATGCGTGTTCAACTGGGCAATGGATGCAGTGCAAGTGCACAAAGTGCTTTGAATCGGTTCAGTTAAAACTGTAACTTGGGTGGCTTGTCGCTACAACTTACATATATTTGGTAATAAATACATATGCTAAAGTGAGGGGGATTGTACTGAGGTGCCCCAAGTTTTTCAGTAGCAAAGGTGTAATCCCATTTAAAGAACTGAACTTTGAGAGTGTAAGACTAGATGATACAAGATGTACAAGGTCAGTAAAATGCATGGTGGGAGGGTTTTGTTCTCACTTGGCAGACCTGAACCTTCTTTCTGAAGGAGGTGAATGGTCCAGGGTACAAAACATGCAAAACAAATTAGTTGTGAACGTAAGTTTAAGAAATGAGCAGCTTGCTAGGAGGCGAGTCCAGAGCAAGTAATGGCAGTGTTGAACTGGCACTTCTGGTTTCTCCTCCTCTCCCTGCGAGTCCCCAAATGTCCAGAGCATGAGCGGGAGGTGTGTTTCTTGGCCCAAGCTGGTGGGTTTGGGGTAGAGGCTGCCCTCATGCTGTGGTAGGTGAACTGGGCTAAATGGGTGGGGTTACTCTTGGTGCTCTTAATGATGGAAGACATTCGCATACAAAAGTGTGAAAGACTTGGAGGCTTCTTCAGACAGCCACGGAAGAGTCAAATTTTAAGGTGTAAACATAAATTTGGCTTTATTCTACCAAGGGAACAGATGAGTTGGTCCATAAAGCTAGTTCAGCTGTACTGGGTCAGCCGTGCAGCCAGTGGAGAGAAGGTGCTGGTGTGCTGGAGCAGCGTGTGTGCGTGCTGGGGATACTGGTAGGGATTGTTGACAGTGAGCTGCAGCCTGGCGCCTGGTGTTTGCGTTGCTCAGGGGGGCCATGGTAGGTGAGTTAACGCTCTGGTGCTGGAGCGTGGCAACAGGAAAGGTGTAATGGGGAAAAAAGAAAACCCTGCTGTGCTGGTGTGTCTATTACACGCTGCAGAGAATGTAGAGATGATAGGCAGGAGCCTGTGTAGCAGGGTGGTTTCTGCCTGTAGATATTAATTAGTGCCCTTCTATTACTGGGTAAGTTTATAGTCTAGCCACTCAATGCAAAGAAATTTTCTTTATGGCTGGTTCCAGCCCTGTGAGGTTCTGAACGTCAGTGCAGTTCCACATCAAGCGTGGCTTTACTCTAATAGAAGCTTCAGGATTTGGGACATGTCATTTTTAATGATTTTGTGTGGTGGGGTTTTTTTGTTGTTGTTTTTTTCTTTTTCTTCTTTTTGGCCACTGATAACCAGATTTAGCAGCACCTAATCCCTGCTTGGCCTGCTGGAGCCAGCTTTGGCATGTGGACGTGCACATCCTTCCCTGAGGAGTTAAGATTCCTTCTCACTTGCACTGACACGACCCAGTAAGCTGCCCAGCTCAGGCACCTGCACGTCCCAGCCTGGCTGGCATGCACATGCAGTGCAGTGGCTTCAGGACCGGCTTTAGCCAGCGCTGGAGCGAGGAGGGAAAAGGTCCCTAATGGTATTAGAAAATCGTTTGTCCAGTTGCAGCCTCGTGGGGGTCCTGGTTTCTGACACTTAAACTCCTTATGTTAACCTCAAGTTAGGGCTGCAGTCCTCCAGCCCTGTTCATTGCCCGAGCCATGAGCTGATGTGTGACATGGGATAATGGCCGTGCGCTCTGGGACCTGCTGCGTGAAGGCTCTTCCAGCAGGCAGATGAAGTAGGTAACTGCTGGCAGCAGGCAGCTGCTTGCTGGCAGGGAGGCCTGAGCGGGCCAGGCCCTCGGTGGTGACTTGACCCGTCTATGCTTACAGCTGGTGCCTGGGTGACATGGATGCTATCTAAATTACAGAGAAAAGACTCCCTGTCAGGAGTTAGGGCTCATGCCACATTGAAAGTGGAGTGGGTAACTAAAAGACCCTCACCTTGGCTTTCATGAGACAGCGAGTTCCCTGTTGTTTGAGTAGTCTCAGCCCAGACTCCTCATCTTCATGGGAGTATCTGCCCCATCTCTTACCTCCTGGGCAAGCGCTCTGACTACTATGCACTATATAAATGGGACACACTGCAAACCGGCAGGCACATTGAGGTCCTGCTTTAAGTGCTGCTTTGTTCTCCAGAGCTTACTGGTGACTGCATGCAGGGACAAAGGACTGTTCTCTTTTGGGAGGCAGAGCAACCTGATAGGTTTCCTTCAGATCAGCTGGACGTGCCAGGCTGGGGACAGGGATAATGAGAGGCAGGAAAGCCCAATGAGCAGGACAGTCTTTCCCCTGATGGGTCATATCTGTACCTGAGGTGACAATGTGCTTGGTCTCAGCTAAGCCACAGAAAATGTGGTAAGTGGTATGAGTGTATGAGCAAGTGGCTTCTCCGTGCAGGGCAAACCCCTCCTCTCCTCCCCAAACTGATCCCTCTTTCCAACCATGGGGCAACCACCTCTACTTCCCTTAGAGCCATTGCAACTTCTGTTTAAACCTGACAGCGGCCTGGGCTGCGGGGGCAGCGGGTATGTTTTACAGCCCTTACCCAGCTCACCCAAAGCCTGGAAAGGTTGTCAGCACATTTATCCCCCACCCCACCCCATGGCAGGGCTGTGTGAGCCACCTCTGACTAAAATCAATTTTTCTTTGAGTCCATGCTCTGCAGGCAGATGAGGCAGTGTCTGTGCTGGCCAGTAAATAAATGATTCTGGTTTCTACAGCCCTCCAGAGGGTATGTAGCTCCAGTTTACCAAATTACACTCACTCCAGGGAAGGAA
This sequence comes from Gymnogyps californianus, assembly GCF_018139145.2. Classification (NCBI taxonomy): domain Eukaryota; kingdom Metazoa; phylum Chordata; class Aves; order Accipitriformes; family Cathartidae; genus Gymnogyps; species Gymnogyps californianus. The sequence continues at coordinate 161,897,938 of NC_059471.1, forward strand.
GATCAGAGCTGGAACAGGAGACAAGGAATGCGTGACGCACCTGTGCTGCTTTGCTCTCTGCCCTCTATCCATGTGTGCGTTTTATAGGGCTCCTTGCAGGAGAACGAGAAACCTGCCCTTGAAGAGTGGTTGGTGTCGTTACTGCTTGCTGAGGCTCTGAGCTTGCAGCTTTGCAGAGGCAGCCAATATGGCAACCTTATGCAATATCTGCTGAAATGACGCCATGTTTCCATACTTAGCAACTTAGTTAACATTTTACACTGGCTAGAGATTATGGCTGACTCTTCCTCTGGGTTTTTCATTTAGACTTTTCCTCCAGGCTTGTGTTAGGCACAGCCAGTGTCACACCACTTGGCTCTGCAGCCCAGCAGCTTGTCCAGCCTGCCGCAGGAGGCACGGAACACCAAGGGCACCGTCACGTAACAAACTGCAGCCCACGGGAGAAAAAGTCTGATAGCCTCCTGCCTGGTGACTGATTTTACATTTTGCAAACTGCAGGAGCTGTCGTCTTTTTCTCACAGCCTCTCAGAACAAATGTGCTTCAATCAAATCCTTGTGGCTTGCATACAGCGTGATACCGTGTCCAGAAATAGGTTGTAGTGCATGAAATGCAGACTTTACCTACCCCTGGAGGAGCCCAGTTCTTCTACATACTTGGGAACAGCAGAATTCCCCCAATCTACATTATATAAAAGCTATTTGAATCTGAAGTTGGCACAGCTGATGGGATTTCTGTCTGTTATTTTTCCTCTGAATTAAGGGCAGTGAAGTGGACTTCACATGCACAGCGTGCATGACCCTCAGGCTGCCGATCCCTTAGCTGATTTTGTATTTCATGGTAAACAGGAGTCCAATATTCCCATACATAACCAAACAACCCCCGGCGGTTCACTGCCTGCAAAGCTGCTCTGACAACATACAGCCCCTTCTCACGAGCTTGTTTCTGCTGTTATCACGATATTTATAACTACCTTCCTCTTAGTCCTGCCTTTAGAGAGACCCAGGTGCTTGCACTTCTCTTTGCAAACGAATAGAGGAAACCACCACTGCTGACAACTTCTTCACATGCCTGTGTGGAGAACCAGATGCACCTTTGCAGCGCGCTTACAAAAATAAATCCCCAGCTGCAGCTTTGGAGAATGAAGAAAGAATGACGATAAAATCTTCCAAATAGCTTTTGCCCTGGCAGAAAGCCCAGAAATAGCTGCAAGGACAGGCTGTCCTTTGGGAGATGAATGCTCCCTCAGCGCTGCTGAGCTGGACTGGTAGAAAGAAAATGTGGGTTATTCTGATTGAAACAATTTCATGCAGTGGTAGTCCAGTCACAGCCCCCTCTCCCCCGGCCCCAAAGCCATGTCATCTCCAGAAAGGAGTCACATGCCTCTTGAAAAAAATACACTCCTTGTCTCACCCGCATTTCCCACAGCCTTGTTAAGTATTGCCTCACCTTTTTTTTTAGGTATGGTTCAGCTTCTGTTCTTGGCATATCCATATACTTTCTCTATTTTGAGATGTCCCTGGCTTTCGAACCCTCACTGCTGTGTAGCCACCCTTTTTCTCCACTTAATAAACCTGTTCCTAATTCAGAAAGACTTTTTGGGGTGGGAAATCTATAATTTTTTGGTCAGAGTAACACATTTTTGTTATCTTTCCATAGGCTTAGGCCTTCAGAAACAATAAAATCTATATTGTCCTTCCTATGCGCGTAATTTCCATCTTGTGCATACACATTTTTTCTTAATATGGTTCAAGTAGCTTCTGGAGACAACGTACCTTCTTTCGTCCTCCTGATGTATTCACAGCCTTGCCATGCAGCCCAGCACATATACTCCTGTTACACGTCATTTCCAGTGCAAAGACAGTCTTGGGGTCTTACTACGAGCATCCCTTGCTGGGCGAAAAAAGCTCATCTTTGCTGACTTTCCCATTGAAATGCTTCAGGTTGTTTAGTTGGGCCTTGTGAATTAACAGAGGATTTAGGTCCCCCAACCCAGGCAATACTATTTTGGCAGTTCAGGTATCCCAGGTATGCTGTCTTTGCATTATTTCCAGTGCACTCATCCAGGGTCACAAGCCACTGAATAAAGCTAGCTCTACCCACAAGCTCCAATTTCCCTATTACATAGGTGCATGTTCTCCAAGTAATGGCTAGCCGCCTCTCATTTCTCCTTCAGCTGCTCTTTCCCTCTCTTTTACACATACACATCCTTTTAAAAAATGGCAGGGAGCAAGTTCCAAGCGCAGCAGACGTGTCAGCTTAATTTATATAGGGCAGAGAATCTCCTAGTTCTGTAACTCCTCTGCATCTCCGTTGCAGCGCGCAGACAGTTGGAGAAAGAGACCTAGTCTTTGCCTCCCATTAAAAGAGATAAATGAACTTGCTGGCACACAAACGGTGCAGCTCAGGACAGACCAGCTTGGCTAGATTACCAGTTAGCCCTGCCAACAGCTAATTCGTTCAGAAAAAGGTGCATGTAACCCTGTAGACAGCTGCAGAGCAACCTTCATGCTTTTTGTTTCCCCTGCCCCCACCAGTTAATGGTTGGCCCTGTTAATCCTATTTAATGTAACTATGGATAGATATGCAAACCTTTAATCCGTCTCAAACCTACTAACCTTTCAGCCTGGCTTGGCTGGAGTTCCACATTTTGAGCTGTAAGCAGGTGTTAGGCAGCCTGCCTTCTTTTACACTCCTCATTTTTAATTAAATTGATGGGTCTTCTTGTCTCAAAATGAGAAAATTCCTTTTGCTGTAACTTTTCTTTTGTGAGTTATTCAGGGTCCTGCTGCTGTGCACCCTTTCTACAATAACCAATCCCTTAGCCAAGGTGTTCAGGAGCCCCTCAGTGTTGTAGGTGCTGATGCTGTGTTGGTTATCAGTAAGACTGAAATAGAAGTCAGTCATGAAAAAGAAACCAGAGACTGAGATTTCCAAAGGTTCTTAGGACCCTCCCCCCCCGGTTTTCCCCCACAGCTTTTTCAGTGTTTCAAGTTTTGATTGCCTGAGCAAGTTTTACAGTCTGTCTTTGTTCATTGGCAGCCAGGTTTGTTACTGCTATGTCATTTCAGAGGCAAGAAGTTGGCTAGTGTCCTGGGTGACCATGTTTTCTCATTTTACATTTGCAGTCCTCTCCCCTCCCAATGATGCACGTATAATGCTGATATTAGTGTAGGAAGAAACAACAGCTAAAGAAGTAAAGACTTTCTGATACAGCAGAGGCTGTATCAGCTTACATTAGTGTGTACCCATCCAAACAAATTTTCCTGTGTGCTTTCTGTTCACATAACAGAGGGAGCAATAGGCCATTAACCGGCTTGATGAATCTTACTCACAATAAGCTAGCTCAACACTGAGCATCTGGGAACTATTCTGCCTCCTCTAAACCATTTTCCTGGAAAGGTTCTACCACATTAATAACACTCCAGAGCTTTTATTTGCATTTATATTAAAGCTGCTGCCGCCTCCCATTCCGACTCCCTGCTGCGTGTCAGTGAGGATGCGCTGTAAGATGGCACCCTCCTCCTTCTTCCCTAGCTCAGCTACCTCTATTTTCTGCTGCAGGATGCTCAGCTGGTGTCGCAGAGCTGGGAAGAGAGCCAGCAGCCCGATGAGCTCAGCCAGCACGCGGCCCTCGCCCCGCAGCAGCGGGACGCCTCACTGCGCCGCCGCCGCCGCTCGCAGCTGCGCAGGGAGAGAAATGCCGTCTGGCAGGTCCGAGGGTTGCGGGCTGCAGCGTGTTAGCTTCCAGCGTGGGAACCAGAGGTTGGAGGCCAACTAGGAAAAGCAGCTATGGCAGCTCCTTCCCTAACCCCCTCTTCTCTCTTACATGGGGCAGAAAAGTTTGGCTGCAAGGACCAGAGAGATGGCACAAGTTGCTCTAAGATAGCCACCTCCTGGGGTCCCAGCACAGCCGAGGAGCTGGCATGCTCTAGGCATGACTAGACCATAACATAGGCAGTTGGGAGTATAAGAAGTTTACCACCAGGCACATGCAACAGGCCAGTACCTATTCTCCCCTCTGTCTTGAAGACACTCCCCTGAGGGGCCAACTCCTGTCCTTATCTACCCACCATGCAGGTGGCACTGGTATTCTTCTTTCATGGGAGCTCCTGCTCTGCTGGAGAGGGGAAAAAACAAGGCTAGAACATGTCAGATCTTTGCCCTTACAGAGACGGTTTATCTAGAGCCACCTGTTCACTTCTGCTTGCTTTTCCTTCCTCCCGCAAAATAAATTTATTTAAGGATACTGTTGGCTGTACAACCAAGTTTGATTTCAGACGGCAAAATCCAGTTTGTCAGGTAGATTTACCCTCTTCAACAATATAATGCCTCATGGCATATAGCCACAACAAGTATGTTGATTACTTGTGTTGGCCCTAATAGTCTTTCCAGCCAGTAATGAGAGCTGCCATCCAACTTTAAAACTCCACAGATCTGGGTGGTGTTGTCCTTGGGGAAAACTGCTCTGGGCCCCACTTTAAAGTTCTTCATTAACTTGGAAAGAACAGCTTTCCTGTTTGCTTACATTTGCAAGCAAACAAGCTGGGTTTTGTACAAAGAGGGTGAACCACATTACCCTAGTGCTCCTTTCTGGAGCAACAAAAGATGGTTTTGCTTTCCTCAGCCTGCAGAAGAAGGGCCCAGAAGCTGAACAACCACAGAACCAAGGGTGCGTAGGAGGAACTGGTAGAGGAGGTGCAGGGGGTGACATGAAGGACCTCCTGTAAGGTCAAAGGAACTGCCAAATACTGAAGATGAGGGCTTGAAACAAAGTAACACCCCAGAAATCTACCTCTTTCAAAAGTCAAGTTGTGGCACAGCCAGCTTTTTCACACTGTTAATTGTCTCCATGACAGCTCCACACAGAGCTGCATGTGTTAGACCAGCTCATATACACTGCAGCAGGCACAGAGTGCAGAGGTTTTAAGGAGACATGTGCTGCATACACATTTTGCTCAACTACTTTTTCAAACAAACAATAGTGTTTCCATTCTTTTAAGAAGCAGTCATTCTCTTTTTTTACATGTTTTTTAACTTTGGGAGCAAGAACAAACTGAAAAAGAAGGGAATTGGTCTTTGAACTGTTCTATATTTACCACTTTTGGCTGCAGACAGTTGAACTTGATCCTATTACAAGAAATCCCCTCCCACGTGCTATTACACAATTTCCAGTACACACACTTCTGTATGTTCACTATTTATTTCCCCTGTCTGGACCTCATACATCTGGGTGACCTTCCCTCCCATGCAGGCAAGAGGGAAGGAACACAAGAGAGGAGGCACAGACTTAAGAGGACGGCACCAGGATTTATGATCAGAGGGCAGGGAAGGGATACCAAATTCCCACCAGTGCTGACACCTAAGCAGCTGCTGCTCGGGTCAGCCAAACCCCTTGTAATCAACTCCTGAGTCTAACCAAAGCTTGGCATTAGTCCTTCTCCTTACCTCTTTTTTCCAAAGGGAACACACTTCCCATCTTCTTAGGTAAGGGGCAGGAAAGGGCAGTGGCAGGAGCTCCCCAGAAGCAAATTTACAGTGGTTTAGCGAGGAAGTGTCTGGAACAACACTCCCACCTGCTGGGCCTTCTATTTGTTGCAGCTGGTAATTTAGCAGTAGTTGAAGAAACTTCCCTTCAACCCAGCACCACAACCTCTGGGTCAGAAGTTTTTAACTTCATGCTGAGGCTAACATCTGGGTCACAACCCATCCTTGCTACAGGAGCTGGCAGCGCCCAGCAACGGTGCCCTCCTAGCGTGGCTGAACCTCAGTGGGAGGCTCAGGTATAAGCATCCGAAGGACAACTTTCTCCGTGTAAGAGCTCTTCCTTGGAGAGGGGAGACCGTGAGTAGGCAAAACAGAGTAATCTCCATTCCAATCTGCACTCTTTGAAGGCCTGAGCATGTCAGAGAGAAGATTAAATACATGTGTCAACATGAATCAGAGAGGCCATTCACACAACTGAGTCATCCTAAAGAGAGGGATGCTTGGATCAGAACAGTGACACAGTTTGTCTTCATCAATTGTAGCCTGTCATAATAATCACTACTACAAAGGCAAAGAGAGGCAGTGTCTGCAACAATTATTTAATCAAACGACATATAAAAAGTTTTTGCAATGACTGAAAAACCTGCCAGAGGCTGTAATAAGAACAGAAACTGCAGGACTACTCAGGTTTAACACTCTTTCAAAGCATCCTTCCCTTCCAATGATTTACTACTGCTGGTCCAAAACATTTCTTCATTCAGATACAGTACTTTAAATGCTCCCTGCCAAATAACACAGGTAGCAGAAGCTTTACATCCTGAGGAAGGGGAACAAGATTTATATTCGGCTTGGTCCACCCTTCTACATTAAGAATGCAAGACGTTGGCTGAAGGGAGATAATTATAAGGACAACGCATCTCAGCACCAAGAGAACCTCCGTGGCTCTAGCTGACCAGTAACAAGTTCTGCACAGATGCAGAGCTGCTCTGCAAAGTGTGACATTAAAGCACTTGCTGACAGAGGCACATCTCCAATGTCCCATCTCAAACACGCTGAGGAAATGGCCAGTCCTGCGTGCCGAGCACTCAGCTGCAGAAAGACTGGAGCTGCAAGAATCCCTGTCACGTTGTTTATGGTCTCCCAAAGTATTCTCTCTCAAATTTACGGAAGTCTTCCTCAGTAAAGACAGTGCCCTCGGGCTGCTTCTTTGCTGCCTTCTTTGGAGGCTGATCTTTGGACTTCCTGCCTCTGTTCTGAGCAAGAACCTTCAGACAATAAAAAAGGAAAAAACAACAGTCATTGTTATCGAGACCAAACCACAAAACGGTGATTTTCAAGTTCACCTGCAGCATCTCTGCTATTCTACTAGTACCCTGCTACATCCCAGAATGCCTCCAAAGAAAAGTGACAGGCAATCACCGATGTGAACCAAAGCAGGTCACTGGGACAACAGCAAATACCAACTTAGTATTCAAATATGAAAACTGCTCTCGGGTAACCGTCACAGAGATAGAAACACTGATTTCAATTCAGACCTTTCTGAAACTATGACCTTCTTTTATCCTGTCTCTCCATGAGACAACCTGAAAACCCAACAAGTTGGTGGAATTCCCTCAGCATTTTTTAATACACTGTCACCTCCTTTCACTATCTCCAGCCTGAGAAACACTGGCCTAAACCACTTGGTTTGTTTATGTAAGTTAACAGCCTGTATCTCATAAAAATAGCCCAAGATTCTGGCAGTGTCAGCTATTCTGCTCTTCAAATCCTGGCATGGGACTATGTTTTGGGGAAGAGCACTGGTTAAATTCTCAGGTTATGAGAAACATCATTCAAGGTGCTATGAAATTCCTGTTCCATGAACCAGCAGCACATCTGGTTCCTTGCTAAACAGCCTCCAGCTACAGAGGAGACCAGTTCGATTGACAGTAAGGAGAAGGTCTGAACCAGGGCTTCTTTGCCAGCTGAAGCTATGAAATATCTTTGGTAATTAAGAAAAGCCAACAGTTGTCAGTACATTTTAACTAGTATCAGTGAACATCATAGGGGACAACATATCAACAAGAGTTTAAAGCTTAGTAAGTTATTTTGCCAGTGCACACAGAAACTCCTCAAGGACACTTGCAGACAGAAACTTGACTCCTTTGCACACGGTCTAATCTAGAAGATCTGGTGATGATTCCCATTCACATGTGTTCCTCAGCAGAAGCAGAGGAACTGCTAAGAACTGACAGTCTTACCTGTTCTGTGATGGCTTTGTTTGCAACAAATCGTCCTTTCAACATGTACTGCAGGTTTGCTCTCAAGTGATTCACGGCCTTCTTCTTATGATACTCCTCTAGGCCAAAGCAGAGTAGGACAAAACACATCAGCTGCTCATCCAGGCAGCACGCAAGATGAGACATGGGAGAATCAGCAAGGGCCCGGGAGAAAGAGACACCGCTACAGCTCCGGGATAGGGGTGTGTCCACAGATCAGGCTGTGGTTAAGTGGGGGACACCAGAAGGGCATCCAGGAGGATGGGAAGGGATGGATACAAGCGACCGGGAGGGTGGCTGCGGGACACCACAAGGGGACCTGGTACGAGGGCTGTGGAGGGCGGCAAAGCTGCTTCTCCCTCCCCCCGGCGGCGGGCCGGGACTCACCTATCGCCGACTTCACGACTCTGCCCTTGACCGTGGCCTTATTCCTGCCGGGCTCCGGCGCTCTCTTCCTCCGCCGCGCAGCGCCCGCCGCCCTGGGGCCGTCCCGCCCTCGCTGGAGTCCCGGCGGGGCCTTTCCCCGGCCTGCAGCGGGAAGAAGGACGGAGTTACTCAAGCCGCACGCCGAGAATCACCCTCTCCCCGCCCCCACAGCCCCCGGTCCCCGTGGGCTCACCCGGCGCCTCCAGCAGCTCCAGGCCCCGCCGCAACAGGGAGGCTGACATGACCGCGTACCCCCCACCGGTGGCCAACTTCCGTCTCGTCGCCACACTTCCGCCCGTGCGTGACGCCACTTCCGTCTCCGCAGCGCCACACTTCCGGCGCCGCGCGGGGCCTGGCGCGCATGCGCAGACGGAGCTGCGGCGGGGGTTGGGCGGGAAGGGTTGTGGCGCCATGTTGTGGCGACATCTTGTGTGGAGATTACCTTAGACCCGTGCGGAGCTCGCGTCGCCCAAAGCGGGTGCGCCGCGTTCTTCCTGGTGGCCTTTTCTTATCGCCCCTCTCTCCCGTCTCTGCAGTGTGTGGTCCGGCGGCCGGCCTACAGGCCCTCTGTGTTACACCCTCATGGAGCCACTACAATGGGGCCAGGGCTCTGAGGGGCCCCCGCCATCACAGGGATAATAATAATAACAGGCCGGGAGGAAAGGGGACAGCAGCAGCGGTGTCATGTTTTGTTTCGGTGAGGCCCCAAAATCCAGATAACTCTCTGCTAGACTCCTCGGGCACAGAGGTTCACTCCACCACAAATTGCATCTATTATTCAGTATTTAGTCTATTTATTTAAAGCTTTCTTCCCCCGTTTTCAACCCTCTAGAGACTTGATGCTAATATCTGCTAAATTTAGCTATCATCTGAATAAAGCTTACTCAGTTATAGCCAGTGCTGGCAGTAATAAGCTGACACTGGAGAAGGAGAGGTTTATTCTCCCTCAGCCATGTCCTGCAGGGAGAAAGCGATACAAGCGGCTCTCATTGTTTCTCATAGTAATGATCTCTAAGGGGGACTGATAACAGTTAAACCTTGGTTCATTAAAAGACAGTAATTCTCTGGAAATTGTTCTCCGGCCTCTGCAGATGTCACCTCTATGCCTGTCTTTATTGTTCACTCTCTTCCGAATCCCTCCCTGGATGGATCCCGGCATCCTGTGTCAGTATGTGCCGGTGCGATGGCGCCAATACATTTTTCTGGACAGGAGCTACTCGGTGCTCATTCCTGCCTTCAGGGCTGGAGAACGTTAACCATTTACTGCTTGTTCAGCATGTCGCTTCTCATTTAATTTTCCTTTTACAGTAATTTGAACCATTTTTTGATTGATTCAGAGGGACAGTCACTAGGTGTGTAACGCAGAACACTTCTTCATTTTCTTGTCTTCTGTTAGTGCTAGTGGAAGATAGAACTTGGTCAGCTCTTAGTTCTCTGCCAGGTTTGTCCCTCCAGTTGTGTGAAAGTTAATGAAGTTACGAGGAGGTTATTGTAGTTTTGCAAAGCAGAAACTGAACAAGCAATGAGTCAATAGCCTATTGCTGAAATTGAAGAGAGCACTAGAGAGCATTCTAGTCAGCAGAAGATTTGTTATTACTTGTATACTCACATTATCTTTATCTTGGTCAGAGTGAGATAAATGATAGCTGCCAGTGATCTTACCATGGGGAAAGCATTTCCAAAAATACCTCATCAGTCAAACGCTCTCTTTTAGCTCCTAAAATACAATTTACAGGTTCTTTGTAAGCTGTTCATGGTTACATATTGCATAGTATATTCAAGATAGCTTATTGTACTGGTTAAACACTACATTTGCATCATTTAACTTTATTAGGTTCACCTAATAAGTTGTTACACATGCTTAGCGTCAAAACGGTGTAACCTCATAAATATCTTATGAAGGCATGTGATGCAAAAACAACTTCGTTACCAACACTGCAAAACATGTTTAACAAATTAGTGTGGTACAAGCTGCACTGATTTATTATCCTGTTGATGGAAACCATATGCCCTTTTCTACCTCAAAAGTAAACCATTACCAATACTATCCTATTTCTATTTTTATTGCGCCAATTAATAAAGTTCTCAATTATGTAGGTCTCTCAGAAAATCTGACTCCCTTCTTATTAAATACCTTCAGTAGCAAGAAACCATAATACAGGCAACACCTCTTTTGACCAGCAAGGTTGAGTGCAGACTTGCTGTGATTTTAGTCAGCAATTGCCTGCAGAATAAAATTTAACGAGTGCACAGGGGTCACTTCGTTGAAGAAGGAAGGCAAGGCACTTTAACTGTATTCACAGTCTCCTGCCTCAGAGTCTGGTCAGGCTCTTGGAGCTAGTTAGTGCACCAAGAAATTAAATGGATGCACGCTTCGTGGCATGACGTGTTCCCCAGGTTTGGATATGTTGCCAAAGATCACGGTCCAACATGGGCCATGGATTTTTTAACATTTTGTGAAATCATGTACCTATTATTAATACATTATATTTCTTCAGCTCCTTTTAAGAGGATCTGGCAGCTTTTCTTGGGTGTCGTGGTTTAACCCCAGCCAGCAGCTAAGCAGCATGCAGCCACTCCCTCACTCCCCCCATGCTCCCAGTGGGATGGGGAGGAGAATTGGGGAAAAAAGGTAAAACTCGTGGGTTGAGATAAGAACAGTTTAATAACTAAAGTAAAATATAATACTAACAACAATAATAATGAAATATAATAATAATAATTGTAATGAAAAGGAATATAACAAAAAAAAGAAGAGGGGGGAAAAAAAAGGAAGAAAAACCAGTGATGCACAATGCAGTTGCTCACCACCCACTGACCAATGCCCAAGCAGCGATCCGCCCCTCCTGGCCAACTCCCCCCCCTGTTTATATACTGGGCATGATGTTCTGTGGTATGGAATATCCCTTTGGTCAGCTGCCCTGGCTATGCTCCCTCCCAGCTTCTTGCACACCTGCTTGCTGGCAGAACATGGGAAACTGAAAAGTCCTTGGCTTAAGATAAGCACTACTTAGCAACAACTAAAACATCAGAGTGTTATCAACATTATTCTCACACTAAATCCAAAACACAGCACTGTACCAGCTACTAAGAAGAGAATTAACTCTATCCCAGCTGAAACCAGGACATTGGGGCAGATTAATGTTTCTCCTAACTGCATTCTCCTAACTTCAGCTGTGCTTGGTCTTGGCAGACATGGTGATAATAGCATCTGTCATGTCTCTGTCCGGGTGACTTTGGTACAACTAATACCTGCTGCACTCCTGCAGACACAGGTGCAGAGTCTTCGCTTTAGTAGAGAATTATGCTTATATCATTTCCCTGCAGTGCTAAACACGATCAGTTTATTGACTTACATTAGGAATGTATGATCATCTCTTGATATGAACTGAGTTTTGCCTGTGTATTGTATGTTCCTTTAAACCTGTATATATGTAGAATTTAGGCATTTGGATCACATCCTCTCCTCTCCTAAATGTCATAAACTGTAAAATCTCCTCTGTTGACCTTAAATTAAGTCGACTAACCTGTCTTTGATAAATCTGCTTTATGCTGAGCACAGCATATAAAATGCTGTATTTCTCTTTGCAGGAGCTTCCGTGACTTTATCACTCTCACAGTGAGGATATGTTCCTTATTTCATCCTGATATGTATGTTTAACTATCACTTGCTTTTACCTGAATCACTGTTGAAAGCAGTTGAGCAGACTCTACAAATAGCTTATTCCATACTAGTATGCACTATTAAAAATTTAATGTTAGGAGACTTTGTGTCTATGTCAGTAAAAAAAAAATCAGTATTTCATTGTACTGTTTTAAGGCCTCTGCTCAAATTAAAATTTCACCCAAGAAAACTTCATCGCTTTGTAATCCCTCAAAAATCAGTGCAGTTACCTCTTTGAAGCGCTTTGGCGACAGAATGAATGTCAAATGGTGTTCATTTAAATGTATAACATCCAAATAAATTGCTGTCTTAGAGTCTGAATAATCTAACTTTGGATGGCAAAACCCACAGGCACTGCATTTCAGATTGAGAATGTTTTTGTTTCTGAGAGTTAAGCTATCTTTGAAAGCTTTCTGACGCTAATGTTCATGTTTTATAGCTTTCTTTAAATCTCATGCCTCAGTGGGTACCCATGAGCTAGCTGGCTTTTCAGTTACAAATTACCCAGCATACAGATCAGTTTAAGTTTTAAGTAACTTCCATATATGAATATTATCAGTTCACTTTCTGCTTTCGTTCTTATGGCATTGAAAAATGGAATTTTTCCCTGTTTGAATATGTTGATAAAGTTTCTGGTTCATCTTGGAGTGACTATTCTTCTCCCTGTTATTCTAGGCTTTGGAAGATGTCTGAGATTATTGTACGTTTGGCCTGTTCCACCTTATTATTCTGTACTACATGCTAACAAAGACTTTATTGATATTCATAGTTAATCATATTGCTGTCTGTGGCAGTTCATAATAGCTGTTTGTTTGCTCTTTATGTTCCAGCTTCTGGATTCAGGGGTTATGTAGGAGTCTCAGTCTGAAGGAATATTGTGAAGAATGGTAGAATACAGAAGCTGAGGGCAGCATTAGAAGTAAAATACAACAATCGTAAGCATTTATTTAGTTTAGGGCTTTTTTAAAAACGGTCTTACGATTTTGGGAAATGGGATCTTGATGTTTGAATACTTGGTGTTGTCCACACTGCCACATATATCTGTATTTTCTCTTCCAAAATGAATCAGACCGATTTTCAAGCTGATTTGTAACAGATTTTCACTTCTGCATGTTTCTTCATGTGTGGATTATGGAACGTACTTTGCTTTAGACAGCTGTCCAGTTTCACCACATTCCATATTCTGTATTTTCTCTTGAACAGCAGTACTCAAAGCTGCTGTCATTAATATTTAGCTGTGTTTGCCAGCTTGAAGCAGTTTGTGTTACGGTCACTGTTCCTACAAAGAACCATGGATCACTGCCTGCCCTGTACCTCAGGTACATAAGAACCTTTGTCCTTTAACTGTGTGACATGCCTTTGAAAAGCGATTTGACTTTCTGGCCTACTGAATTTGAACAAGGGGTGGACAATGCTTTGATTCATACACTTGCATGGATAAGTGTCTAGTTACTTTAGACTACCAGAAAGTCTTTTATTCTGATTTTGTTGTTGTTGTTTTTTTTTTTTAATCCAGTGCAGATACCTACTTCTTGCATGCACTTGTCAGCCTGTTCCAGGTCACCAAGAGGCTGGCTCTGCCTTGCACAGCTTCTGCAGATGATGTTGGCACAGGTTAAGATTAAATTGGCTTCCCACCATACTAGATGATGTAGTAAGAAATGAACTCTGCCCCTGGACAAGACAAGAGTTATTATTCTCCTGTACAGATGAGATAAGGAGGCACAAAGATTAAGCAACTTGCAAAGTAGCTGAGATAGGATGAATGCTCAAACTAGATCTTCTGAATGACAATGTGGAGGCTCAGCCCAAAACATGTCCTTGTTCTCCACCTGCTGGTTTTTGGCTCCAAATGGGAAGAGAGCAAACATCAGTAGCTTTGCTGAAGCTCTAAGAGCCCACTTTGTAGAGAGAGGTAATATTTTTAAAAACATAAATGTTGTGTTTGGAAAAAGCCCAAACAAGTCCTTCTTCAGGGCTTAGAATACCAGAAGAAAGCACTTTGCTAGTAATATTTTGCATATAATACAGAGTTGGTGTCACAAGGTTTTTGTGGTCAGACATAATGGAGTTTTGCATCCAGACTCACAAAAATGCCTGAACTTCCAGTGCCCTCATACTTTCTGTCTTTGCCTGAAAGGAAAAATCTCTTCAGAAGGGTATTTGCTGCTCTTGCATGCCTCCTAGAGTGGAGCAGGCAAACAGGTCTGCAGCTGGAAGGGTACGATTTCCCTCTCTGTTTCCCACCACTATCCTTAAAAGTCAGGAGAGGGAAGAAGTAGTAGAAGGATCCCAGAGCTCAGAGTGGCTAGCTTTTCCCTGTTCCTTCTGTGGGCCATGGAGATGGTTCCTGGGTCTTCCTCCTACCCTCCCCACCTACTTCATTCCTGCAGCATCGGCTCTGGGGTAAAGTGGCAGAGCTTACTGCCACTGTTTCCCCCAGTCTAGAAGGCCAAAAGCTATCCCACTGTAGTTGCTTTTCCTTTTCCCTAAAAACCTGGGGAAAGAGGATGAAGATCCTTTGGTGGAGCAGGGATGGGCCTGAGTGAACAAAATGTAGGGGAGCTGTGGACCAGGAATCGCTAAATGCTGGAGAACGGGTGTAACAGAGGGTGGACACAGGAAGGAGGCAAAGGCAGGACTGATACAGGGATTGGAGTGAGTACAAGTTTGCATTATAGATTGTCAGGCTGAATGAAATGTATTGTAGGAAGGCGAGTAAAGTGTGGACAACACTTACTGCCATACCTACATGCTGGGGGTTATTGAAAAACTTGAGAGCTTTGGGCCCATATCTTGCTTTTTGGGGATCTGACTTGTTAATTTTTGTGGGTTTGTGTCACTGGCAGTGTTGGATCAGCAAAGCTTCCAGGAGTTACGAGCTGTTTGGTGGAAGCCCTTGAAGAATCTTCCAGGACATCTTTCATTGTTACTTTGGACGCTTGCAGTTAGTGATAGGCTTGATGAGACTTACACCTCCGTTACCAGCATCTGAGCCTCCAAGCTTACCAGGGGCTTTGTTTTCCTTTCAAATCAGCTTCAAGCAGCTGGACTGTTACCTGTTGACTTTAGTTTTTTTTCTTTTCTTCCCTCTGGATTTCAGCCTATCTCTTCTTTTTCCTTTTGTGCTTCTAGAATTGGTCTTTCCCTTTTCAGCTGCAGACTGGCCTCCCTGGCTTGACACTTGACCTTCTTCTTTTGTTTCACCTTTGGCTTTCAACTTACTCTTTATTCCTCCCTTTTACGTTGTTTGATTTGCTCTTTGTAGCCACCTTTTTTGTTTTAGGAGAACTATAGGTATTCCATGCCAGAATCTGAGAAATTCACCCCTAAAAATATTCCCCTGCCAAATACACAGAAAATGGACAGAAATTAAAACAGGGATTTTGAGACGAGGTTCTGAGTATAACATTCTTTAACTAGAGGGATTTGTAAAAAGGCAGTGGTCGTTCTCAGTTCTGGAACTATTGTGGTCTTTGATGAAATAAAGTCTCGTTTCTTCCAGGAAGGATGTATTTTATCCTGATTACAATGGAAATAATGATTTCTCATGTAAAGAGCTTGGAAGTACACAGAGAAGAGGCTGTATTAGAGCTGAGATCTTAAGTATCCTCATGCTGTGCAGATGTGAAATTAGGGAATGCCAGTCGTTGAACGTGGCTGCTTTCAAAGCAGTGACTAAGAGGTGGAAGGCCCTGTGTTTTGTTCCCAGCCTCTCTGCTCCAGGGCCTTAAAATGTTTACAAGCCCCAGAGCTGGCTCAGGATGCAGCAGAGTTTAGCTAGTTATGCTTGTTACCAACCATTAAGGGTTTGGAGACAGACAGGAGATGGGCTGGGGCTGTCATGGGCTTTTGCTGCCTTAGGCAGGGCTTGTTAGCGGATGTCTCTGCTGCTTGGTGCAGAGCAGAGCTGGTGGAGCTGGGGACAACATTGCCTGTTGCTGCAGCTCCTGCCTACTCCATCCTGTGCTGGCACTGGTCCTGTCTTCCCATGGCTAAAGGTGTGTCATGTCCCCTGGTTCAGTGGCTAAAGGTGTGTCGTGTCCCCTCCTGTTCCCCAGTCCCTTCAGGCTTGGGAGGGAGCTATTTGGAGACAGTAGGAAAAACAGGGAAGTGGAGGAGGGATGGGATCATGAAGGTGTTGTAGGGCAGGGGACAGCCGGGCCACCAGCATGGATCAGAAAGGAGCAGGTCAGATCAGCTGATCCCCTCCCCACTTATTTCTGATGTGGAAATTGAGAGCAAGGCAGCATCGTGGATTTAGCTGCAAGCAGCAGGGGGGCTGGATGCTTATTGCCACAATGCACACTTTGTGGTTTCCTAATTTGTGGGATTTTTTTTCAGAATTTCTCAGAACCACACAGAATAGCATGTGAGGCTTGCCCAGATCAAGGAGATGTTCTGTCCTGCGGCTGGCATGCTGCATTTTTCAGTGGGGTGCCAGACCTCTCTCCCTGCACTCTGCTTTTGTAATTTTTTCCCATTTCTTTTTTTTTCTTTTCTTCCTTTGCTCGCTCTCTCTAATAGCTGTATTTTGTCTTTCATTGTCTTATTCCCTGTTTCCTTGACTGCTGTCTCTCTTTGTAGCCCTTACTTCCCCAACCTGGATCCGCAGTTTCTGAGGCTGTGGGAGGGTGACAGTTCAACCTGACCTTTTACCATTTGTTCTTGACTCCCAGCAGTTGAGTCCCTCTAAATTATACGTCTGGCTCTCTCTTCTCTTCCTTACTCTCCCTGTCCATCCAGCTCTCCTCAGCACAGTGTAGAAAACACTCTTTTAGAAAACACTGAAAATCCACTGGCATGTGCTTGGGGGACCCCCACTCTCTTGGGGTGCAGGGGCAGCCCTGGAGGCACTGGGTTCCAGGCACCCATACGCTCACCACGAGTCCCCCTGGGCCAGGCTGCCGCCTTCTTCAGGGCCACATCTCCTGCTCTGCCTCTGTCTTCTGAAGTCTGGGGAACAAATGCCAGCGGGAGAGGAGGCCAGGCTGCCATTTCTAGCGCGGGTGCGTGGTGCCACAAGGGCTCTCCTCACTAGATGTCACTGTGAGGCTGGGTTTCGCCTGCCACAAGCACAGCAGCCAGGAGAGATGGGTGCTGAGATGGGTGCTGAGCTTTAGGAAGGCCCTGCCAGGAGCAGGGGGAGGGCGTGGAAGAGGTTTGCAGGACAAGCGTTGAGTTGCTGTAGGTTTTACCCAGCCCTGGCAAGTTTTGGGCACAGAACCAGCAAGGTGCAGGAGGGTTTTGGGGTGCAACTCCATACCACCACCTGTGAACACCCTAGCCTGTATCTGGTAGTCATCAGGGTCTTACTGTCAATCGGCCACCATGACTTTTGTCTGAGTAGTGCTCATCTCCTGCCGGTCATGATACCGGTTTGGCAGCAAGTCCCTTGCTAATGCTCAGGCCTGGATCACTGTTCACTGTCCCCATCTGCCATCACCCATCTGTAGCTCTGGCTGCAACACACCTCCGTATGGTAAGTGGCCATGTCGCTGCCTCCCTGGCAGGGCTACAGCGGAGAGGACCCTTGGGGAGGCACCGTGGTAGCTCCCAAAGCCGAGGTGGGAGCTGGGGAGCTGTGGTGAGTGGTGTAGGGAGGCTTGCCAGGGGCTGGCCTTTTGTCTCACCAAGGAAGCCAAGTGACAAGCCAGCCATGTGGTCCCTGTTACCAAAGACGTGGGGCATGACTGCAGGGTGGGAGCTGGGGTGCCTGCAGGGAGTCTGGCTCGCACGAGGCCTCCCTGTGCAGTGGGCGAGGAGACCTTCTGTCCCACAGTTGGCATGCACATTTCTCAACATGGTGGCAGATGCTTGTATCATTTCTTTTACTTGCTTCATTTTTTTGGGCTTTCCTTCTTTCATTTTTTCTGTCCTTTCTTCACTCCTCTCTTTTGATAGCTGTCTTTTGGCTTGCATTGCCTGTTTCCCTCTCTCCTTGTCCTCTCTTTCTCCTCCTAGCCCTTGCTTCTCCAACCAGGCTCAGCAATTTCTGGGAGGATGACAGTTCAACCTGACCTTTTATCTCTTGATCTTGACTCCCAGCACTTGAGTCCCTCTAAATTATAAGGCCAGCTCTTTTCTTCTTTCTTATCTTCCTCCCTTACTCCACTGTTTGTTCCTAAAACTTTGTATTGTGAACTGGACCTTGCGATCATGTCTCCATCCTCTGAGGGGTCCCTACTGTGCAGAACCTGTAAGCTGTATCCTAAGGGAGAGGAACTGGCTAATAAATGCCCCATGAACCACCTTATCTGTGGCATAGATGGTCTTTAGGATAATTATGTGGTTTTATTTTTAAGTTAATCAGCTGCAAGCCAGAAACAAGGGAACGAGGGTTATGTGGAAAGCCATCAACTCCGGGAAAGTGTTTTGGTTTGGTTGTGCGTAGCTATACAGCCTGCTGTCTTACTGGGTACACCATGATTTATGTTGGTATAAGAGCACACCCCATGTATGTGTTAGCATCCATATAAGTTTCTACCTGGCTGTACTTACATCAATGGAAATGGTGGCATGGGATGTACAGTGTGTGAGCTCCTCAGCATGCATCCGTGCTGATTATGTACAGCCGATTCACTGCGTGGGGTTTGGATGGCTCCAGGTAAATGCAACCTGGGTACGTGCATTTACACATGCATGTGCATCAGTGCTAAAGAGGATGTGAAAGAGATTGGATGCGAACCCCCAGGATGTGCAGCCTCTGGCGCTGGCCAAAGCGGTGGGGAGCTCCAGAGACTCCTCTGCCGGGCTTGCCTTGCCATGCTCTTCCAGCTGCATGCCGCACTGGAGGCTGAATCCAGCTCCACTTGATAGTGTGCCAAGGCCCATTAACATTCGCTCCATCACAGCGCAGCCCAATGAATATTTGATTCTGGCAAATGAAGGAGGGCAGAGAGATTAAATGGGATTGCCAGCTGGGGTGGAGGGAGTGGCAAGGAGGAGGCATGCTCTTTTTTGTGCAGCCCAGAGGAGTAGGACTGAAAGACTTTCCTGGAGGAGGAATCAGGATCTCCCCTCTGCAAGCAGTAGCTCTGAACAGTCTGCCCTGGTGCCTGTTGGACACGAAGCTGTGCTGAGACCAGGCGGTTCTAGGGGTGGGATATAGAGCTTTTCACCACTGGGTTTCTGCTGACCTCTGGGCTGATCACTGGGTATGATCGTGGAGGAGGAGCAGGAGGTTGTGTGAACCCTCTGGGGCCTAATTGTGCAGATCTAATGGAATGGGCCTGGCCAGTTAGCCAGTGCTGACAGGAAGCTGCAGCACTTGAAGGGGACCCCTTGGAAAGCTCTCTGCAGGAATAAAAGTGGAGATCCAGGCCACAGAGGTCCTGGGGAGCAACTTCTGTGTCATTTACTCAATGCATTGGCAGATAGCAGATCAGTGTCGGTGGCGCCCTGTCAGTGCTGCTTAGCAGGACTTGTGGCTTTGCTTCCACATCCCAGGCAGGTGGGATGAGGCAGATGGGCTGAGGTGGATCCTGTGCCCTCCCCTTCACAGAGCTGCCTGCAGTCCCCCGAGGGCTGGGAGGTCCAACGGGGTTCAGCAGGGCCAGGGGGAAGCTGGTCTGGGCTGCGGCTACTTTAAGCCTCTCCCAGATGTGATTGCCCCTTCCCAAGTAGGCATTATGTCACTTCCCAATTGAAAAGCCAAATGAAATTTCCAGGCAGTTTGCAGCTTTTATGATTCACTTGTTTGCTTTTCTCCCCTTGTCTCCTTTTTTATTTTTTAATTTACTTTTTTTTTCTTTCTCTCTTCTGTCTCTATTCACTCCTGCCAGCTGCCTGCTTTGAATTTAGTTTGTATCAAGGGCAGGAGAAAATCATTTTCTGCTTTTCTATTTGGTGCAGAATGGGTTCTCCCCCCTCCATTCTCCTTCCCCACCTGTTACTGAAGTAAAGAGAGATGTCTTGGAAACATTTCCTTTTTAAAATCTCCTTCTGCCCTCTTGTAACTACTTGGCCTCTCTGCTGACAGTGTGGGACAGGTGCTAACACAGTACTCCTTTCCTGATCCAAAAGCTGGAGAATAAACTCTTGGGCATATTGCAGATAACCAAGTGAGAGCACATCTCACTATAAATCTAGCTAAAAGAAAAAAAAGGAAAATAAATATTAGGGCAGTTGGAGAGGGACAGGTTTTTCATTGTCTCTGGGAAATCATCCCTGCTGCTGAGCCCCTGAGAGCTGCCAGCATACGGAGCATCTCAGGGTTCAGTGTTGGGACAGCAGATATGGCCTGACCCTGCTTGGACCTGGGAGGGAAAGCATGGCACGGCAGGATAGCGGCCAGGAGGTGATATGGTCAGTTCGCAGCAGACATCTGGTAAATCTGTTGTTTTAATCTGGAAAGATATAAAACTTCCCAGTTAGGCATAAAGGAACTTCCCAGCTCCCACAGCCCGGTGATGTATAGGCTCTGTGTGTGTGCATGTATGCGCAATACTTGCTGGTAGAACATATTTGTGATATGTGGCGTTTATGTTACCTTTTAGCGAGGAAGAATCGTTTATCTCAGCATTCTAATTATGTTCCATTAAAATGCAAATTTGGGTTTATGCATTGAAATTGTCAGTACCATTGCCATGGCAACTAGAGCTTGAGGGTGGGGAATTGGAATAGGTGGGACTGTGCATCTCTCTCTGAATCCTTCTCAAATACCTCCAGGTAATTTAAATCACAGTGCCCATCCCTGGGAATCGTGGCACTTTCCCACTAGTGAATTTGGGGCATCACTGAAGTTCTCCTTGGAGTTGTTATAACAGGGCAAGCCACCATCTGTGTAGGTCACCAGGTAACTCCCGGCATAGTGGAAGAGGTAGGGCACAGGCCTTTCAGAAGGAGGTGAATCCTTCCCGTTTTAGCTCCCATGTCATGCTTCTTTTGAGGTGTCTGGCTGGGAAAGAGGAAGAGGAGATCCCTAATGACTTCACAAACGTCCACCTGGAAGCCCTTAGATGCTGCCGCACTTACTGGAAGATCTAAGTGCCATCTGTGCTTTTAAAACCACTCACCTCCAGTTAAACATCCAGTCAAGCTGTCTGCGTTGGTGATGTCCTGCAGCAGTGAGTTCCCCTGGTCAATCATCCTTGGCACAGAGTGAGTAGAGTCTTCCTCATACCACCTTCTTGGGGCCCTGCTCCTTTCTCTGTTTGTCTTACATGGCAAGATGGCATGACTCTGTGTCTTCCTCCTCCCTTTAGCAAGTACAGCTGTCTCCCTCCTGTTTAAGAATCAAGTGAAGGGGTTTTAGGATGCTGGGTGGAAGTGAATGCTGAGAGAGATTGGGATATGGCTGAGTACATTTTACAGGGAAAAAATGTGCCTCTCTGTTTTGGCTGTTGACTGAAAATTTTGATGATAAATAAAGCATGATGAGTTAATTCCCAAACCACACTGACAGCTGGGCAGGGAAGACAGGACTAAGTCTGTTTTCTGGCTCCCCACCCCTGTTAAGAGGTTCACAAAATCATGTGATTCTTCATCCTGGTGTTGCCACGGGATTGTTTTTTCCTCTGGACCAGGAATATGATTTGGTGATAGTAAAATCTAGATACAGTCTTATGAAGCTGGTGATCCAAACTGCCGTTTCTGTTGAATGTAATTGACTTGGATAGCCTGGAGGCTGTTTACCATCCACTTAACAGTGAAATAAAGAAAACAAGAAACATTCAGAGCAGGCTTTAGTTCAGCCTAGGGAGGTCCCAAGCAAGGAGAGGTAGAGTCAGGCATTGCTCCCCCCAGTACAAGACAGAGAGTGGCAAACTGGAGTGAGTTTAGTGGAGGGCCATGAAGACAATCAGGGAGTTGGAGCACATAACACACGAGGAGATGCTGAGGGCACTGGCTTTGTTTAGCCTGGAGGAGAGCAATTTAAGGGGGATCTGATTGGTAAGGTAGTGGGAGGTGTGTGTAGAGAAAATGGAGCTGGGCTCTTCCCAGAGGTGTGCACCAAGGTCAGTAGGCAGCAGAGACAAGTTGCAGCGAGGGAAGTTCCAACTCCATAAAAAGAAAAAACATAATCATGAGGGTGGATCAGGTGTGAGATGGTGGCCCAGAGGTATTTTGGAGTCTGCATCCTTTGAGGTACTCGAGCAGATGAGGTGCTGATCAACCTGCTCTGGCTTTGAACAGGGATTTGGACTGGAGGCCTCCGGAGATACCTTTCAACACCAGTTATTCTGTGGGCTCCCAATGGGGGCAGGTTCTGTGACGCACGGCGAGATGGGGAGCCCACACTGTTCTCTCCACTAGGATGAATCACAACACAAGTGATCTGTGGGCTTCTTTTGCTGGAAAATGCAAGACCTTACCGTGGACCCTCAGCTTCCGCTTTGGGGGAGTTATGTCTGTGCAGTGAGCACAAAAGTGATGGGGCAGGGGCTGGGCAGAGATCTGGATCCCATGAAGGCAAGGAATATATCGCTTGCTACTTCCACACTAGGCAAACCACTAACTTGAGGAGATTGGGTTCCCCAAGAGTGACATCTGACTGAGAACGAGGGATAAGACTAAAATAGGCCATTTTACATCTCAGGCTTTCTCAAGGAGCAGATTCAAAATGTATGATAGAGAATGTCCTTCCCTTCCAAGTGGAGAAGATGGTGGGGGAAAAAAAAGGTGATATTTGAGTTTCTGCATCTGATGTGACAAGGAAAGGCATGGAAATGGCTGGTACCTGAAAGCAGAGCAATGAAGAACTGGCTTCGATGGGAAAGAAGCCATTTCACCATGTTCAATATTATCATCATTAAGCTGATCAGCTTCACCAGCAAGGAAGATACTGAGAATGAGAGAGCAAATATTGTAAGGGAAGTAGAGGAACACAGATTCAAAATAGCTGTGTTCTGGAGAAAACTTGCCAATAAGTGCTTACAGAGGGAGAGACAGAAGGTGAGACGGAGACCAGAAGAGAAAGTGGGGAAGAGAAAATGACAGGGTGGAGGAGAGTGGGAGAAAAGAAAATTCCTATCATTTCCATAAATCTCTCCGTCCTGCTCCCTTGCTGTTCCCTCACACACGCAAGTACCTTCCCTTCCCTCAGCCGTGCTGTGAGACTCAAATTGCCCCTGTGCCGTCCTGGTGGCACTCTGTTTCCTCTGGGGATGAGCTGAGGGGCTTCAGCCCAGAACGTCTGCCCCACATCCCTGCCTGCGATTCCCAGCTCCCACCCTCCCCTCCACCTCCCCAGCCAAGCCCTCCACTTTGGGACAGAGAACTTGTGCCACGTCTCCTTCTGTACGGCACACCGGGGAGCAACAGAGGGTGTAACAGAGGTTTCCTCTCTTACTGGGCTGAGGTTTTGCTGACTGTGAAGATTTAACCCTGTGTCTGCTGATACGAAGGGGCTTTCCAAGCTAAGGAGTAAAGACCTGCTTTGCTAACATCAGTGAAAGGTGGCTTCTGTCTCATTGATTTGGGGGAAGAGCAGACAGACTAGCTGACCCCATGTAGTCCCTTGTGACCCCATACTTCTGTAGTGATTTGCGTGATGCTGTGTGAAAACAGGCAGCAAGCCTTGTCCTTGCCGGACAGGTTCGCATTGCAAAATCTTGTATTGGAGCTCACCTTTCCCAAACGAGGTCCTCTAGTGGCAACCACAGCAGAGATGCCGAGACCTCTAGCAGAGGTGTCAGAGCCAGGTGATGCTTTCCCCCAGCATGGCATTCGCTCCATCCCTTCACCTGCAAACCCAGGCTGCCTGGAGACCCGCACCCATTCAGACTGGTGGGGATGGCAACACACACACCCTCCCACAGCCGTTCTCTCCTCCCTTCCCCCAGCCTGCCAGAAACAGATCCCCACGGGCTGCTTTCCTCTCACACCCTTGGCTGTTCTAACATATCCTCGGGGAAGGTGTAAGACCGGCTGTGGCAATGAGATTGTGATCTTTCTCTTTCCTTTTTTATTTTTATTTTTTAAATTGACAGTGGAGTTTCCCTTGCCATTTTCAGCAGATCTTAAAAAAACACCCTTCATCGAATATTCAGCATCTTCCCGGAGTGCAGTGGTAGCCAGCGGGGGCCGTGGGTACATGCTTGCAGAGGGGAGGACTCACGAGCCCCGTCTTGTTCTTGGGCCCCCAGGACTCCTCTGCTTCTCTCACTTTCTCTCTGCTGGCAGCTTGTGCTGATGGGCCCGTGGCTGCCAACTCTGGCGGGGCTCTGGTCGCAGCAGCGCAGGTGGCAGAGGGGAAGAGGGCAGGAGAGAGGCGCCCTGCTCCTTGCAGGCTGCGGGACGGGATGAGAAGGGGAGTTTTCACTGGAGCATGTGGATAATCGAAGGAGGGTGCCTGGAGGCTTTACATGTGATGCTGGGGATGGGCTAGGGGAGGAATCTGGTTGGAAGGTCTGGTGATTTGAGAGCCCCTGATTCGAAACCTCCTGTACAGATACCCCTCAGCTGTGCCAGGCACCCCCTGGTCCCCTTGCACAGCTCTTGGTTCAAGCTCTTTCCTGCTGGAACCTGAGCCAACGCCGACTCATTTTCACGCACCCTCCCCTGTCATTTTGTCATTGACTAAATTAAATTTCAATTACTTTTTTCTTATTTAAAAACCCAGTGAAAACAGCAGCTTTTAACTGGCAGCAGCTACTTGGCCTGTTGCAGTGGGGAAGGGTGTGCGGGTGGTTTGGTGAGGAGGAGGAGGCAGGGGAAGGTGGCGAGTCACGGGTGGCACCTTTGCGTGGACACAGGGGAGGGCACAGGAGTAGGTTCCTGACTGTATGCCTCACCAGGAGATGTGGGGTGGACTGCTCTGCTCCTTCCCAAGAAGGGAGGCTAAAAATACTAGCTGGCAGCCCCTTACCTTTGGGGTTGCCCACCAGCTGTCAGTCATGGGGAGGGGGGCCATACTAAAGGGTGAAAGTGGTCTTTTCCAAGTGATCCACTATGGGTCCCTTGTGGTCGAACATGACCAGCTGGTTTTGATACCCTTGTTCTGATGGGCTGCTGAGGGTGTAGCTTGCTTGTTAGGAGACCTGGCACAGCATGACCTTACCTCTCTGGGAGTATGTCCTTCATGGCCCCTCAGGAAGCTGGGAAGCTGAGGAAAGACAGTGAATGTCTTCACTTGTGCGTCTGCCGGGACTTGGGGGAGAAGTGTGTCTGCCTGAAGGCACACACTGTTTGGCTGCTCCCCTGCCCCTCAGACGAGCAGAACAGGAGCTGTGCAGGCAGTAAAGCTGTCCTGCATCCTCTGGGAACACCAGGAGTCCTGGCAAGAGCATCGCCTCGGGTCTCTGGTTTCCGCTGTTGCTCGATTTTTCTTTTTTTCCCTCTATGCTCCTCACTGCTTGTCTCCGGGAAATGCCACCTGTGACCTCAGCCATCATACCTGTGTCAGCCATGCGGGCTGGGAGCACCTGGGGCCCCTTTTCTGCTGGTGACATCTCCTGGGTGCACACTGACAGGTAGTCAGGACTCATTGTCTCTCGAAGAAACCAGGAAAATAAGCTTGTGTTTGAATCCCAGGTGCAGAGAGGGTCTGCCTGTCACAGCCAATTCAGCTGCTGCTCTGCCTGGCAGTGTTATTTTCTATTCTATGGGCTCCTATTCACCTTGCTCTCTTTTCCTTTTGCTTGCTTTCCCCTTTGCTCCTCTCTTTCTCTCTCCCTCTCCTCCCTAAGCTGCCTCCCAGCAGAGATTGGCTATTAAGCCAACTGTGCCAAGGCTGCGAGATGCGCACAGGCATTAGGAACAAATGACATATTGTTTGGGCACTTGCCTCTATTGCAGCAGTAGGGCAGCACGAATCTCCACGAGCAGCATCGTGCCAGAGAGCGTGTGTGTGCTGGGAGAGTGTGGGAACAACGCATATACAAGAGGTGTGATTACCCTTAACTCTTTCATGGGCTGTCCCTTGCATCCTGCAAGCCAAGGTGTGAGTCTGTACTGCTTGAGCTGTCAACATATGGGTATGCGAGTTTCTTATATGGTCCACGGGGCCAACAGCCACTCTGTGTCAGTAGAAGTTACGTACAGACTGGTGGGAATGGAGGAGATGCCTGGCTCCCACATGCAGTTGTACAAGAGCCAGGGTAAGTCCATCCCCAGCATAAACACTGTGTGAGCAGCTCTGGGTTCCCCCCACCTGTGGCCAGAATGTAAATGCAGATGCACTTGTGGTATCTTCTGGCATTATGGGAGCAGTGGTTGGAAGGGCTGGGAGCAGTGGTGTAGAGGAAGCGCTATGGGTATGGCTGTGTCTGTCACAGTGACGAGGGCATGGAGGAGGGAAGGTTTAGAAACGCTGGAATTTGGACGGCTTCTTAGAGCAGCCCCCTTTGAAGGGGGAGAAGGATGAGAGTGAGGTCTTGGTGTAGTCTTTTTTCCCCTTGAGAAGATCATTTTACTTTCATGATGGCACTTTCTCAGGTATCTGGATTGTGAAGGGCGTGTGGTGGCATCCCTCTGTGTGGTGGTGATGGTGGGGGCAATATGTGAGAGGGGTGAAAGTCTGGGCACTGGGCAAACATGGGCATCACCCAGGAGGAGGAGGATTGAGGAGAGAAGCAAGTTATCAGAGGAACAGACTCAAATGGATTTTATGAGTTAATTTTTATCTGAAGGAAATTAAATGTCTTTCCCAGATAGGCACCAATGACTTGGTCATGGCTGTGTTTAGAAACTGTGTTGAGGTGGCCATGGCTGGGTTGGCTTCTCAGCACAGTGGTTCAGGGTGCTTGATACTGGGAGAGCTGGGGAGAGTGACATGGCTAGTGCTAAGCGACCCATGCTAGTGGCAGGCACGGAGCCCATGGGCGTTTGCAGGGGGCAGGATCAGCCAAGGGGGGGATCATTCTTCATGCACCAAAGGGTCAGTACCTGCCTGCAGTCTGTCTCACTTTATGATTGTTTCCCTTACAGACTGGTTCCCCCTCACCGTGACCTGTTTGACTTTCAGGGATTTGCCCAGGAGTGGGTTAAACTTCCTCATTAATAACCAGACAGATAAAAATCACTGGAAAAGGTAAATGAAATGCTGCTCTGACACATCTGATGCAGTGGGGGAGGCAAATCCTCCAGACTGGAAAGCCGTTGTCTCCCAGGGGTTTTCAGATATCGCATCCTCGATGGAAGCGAATAGGACATGCCCAGCTCCATGGGAGCATCTGGTAGTGTAGCATGGAGGGAAGGTACAGGGACAGATTGGGGCCAACACAGCTTTCTGATTTTATTTTGGGATAGAGCTTTGTGAGAAGTAGGCGCTGTTTTAATCCTCGGGCTGAAGAATAAAGTGCAAGGGGCGGAGACAAGACCCACCAGCTGCATGGCTTCTAGGGGGGAGACCCTGTGAGTGATGAGCAGTGCAAGGGAAGAGTGAATCAGCCCTGCAGGAAGGGGTGATGGACCCAGGCTTTGGAGAGATCAGCAGTGCCCAGTGCCTGCATGCTCAGACTCTTCCTTAGTGTGGGCGGCACCTCCAGAGACATATTTCCCCATGACATAGCCTACAATATTAAAAAAAAATTAAAAATGGTTAGGGAAGTATTTCAGATACCTCTTGCTGTTGTCAAGGCAGCGTTGTAGCAGGCAGTGGTGAGGACAGGCAGCAGAGGCTGGCTGGCTGCTGCTGGACAGAACATCCCAGCAGGAGATCACGCAGAAGGGAGCGGTGAGCCAGGGTTTGGAGCAGGGGCTCCTGCTACGAGCTCCTGAATCTTCATCCTAATGCTCACCTTTGCCAGTGGCAACTGGGCAGTCTGTGGCAGATCCCTGCCTTTTTCCTGTGCCTCTACTCCGAACCTGTGCAGAAGTAAAAAAGAAAAGAAAAAGATGTTGAGGGAGGGAGGATGTGGGAAAACTGCCTTGGAAAAATAACTCTTCTTTAATATGGGAAAAAATGTATCTTATTTTGTTGGAACAGATGCAGTTTAGAAGTAGGAACATTAAGGAACACTTTGGGGAAATCTTTAATCCCGTAGTGGCATCCAAGAGAAATAGTGTAGGAGAAAAAGACCTGAAGGAGGTGAAGATACAGAGATGCATTAGCAGATAAATAGCATGATAAATAGGCTCTGGGTGCTTCCCCATAACTGTGCCCTGGGAGGACCAGCTGGGTCTTCCTTTCAGCAACTCCAGCTCTCCAGTAGAGGAAGAGAAGGATGCGCGGCTTGTCTCTTCCTGTCCTCAGCTCAGCAGAGGCGTTCCCTTGACCTAGCATCTAATTCTAATATCCAGAGCTTGTTCCTTTAAGCATTTACACCTTCAATCAGGCCTCCAGTCCCACTGCCATGTGGAGCCATAAACAGGGATAAACAGTAATTAGTATGGTAAATAGCTTGGCCTTGTGTTTTCTGGTTACAGTATCATGGTAATTATTTCCGGCTCCCTGCCTGTGTACTCCTGCTGCCTGATTTTGTGCTCTGTAAATCCTTGCCAGCCTGATTATCACTGGACGCATTAAAATTGGCAATTGCTCTCTCCTGTCTCCCATCCACTCCTTGGGGGAGGACTGGCCTGGGCCTGTTATGCTGAGGTGATCGGGGATGATTGAGGAGTGATGGGTAACATCAGACAGCTGTCTGTCTTCTGGGGGCTGTACCTTAATGGGCAGGACACAGGTCCGTGCTGAGATAACATAGGACAACATTTTCAGGGAACCTGCAGCTGGTCACCAGGCCTTTTTAAAATGTGGCAAGAGAAATGGCCAGATGAAACAGCTGGGCAGCTCCTACCCATGCATCACCCTGCTGAGGCTTTTTTCTCTCTCCCTTTTGGCTGCCTTGCTGCAGCAGCAGCCAGCTTTGTCTCTGACAGAGGGTCTGATTTCAGTCTGGATTTTGGCCCAGCAGGGATGGATGTGCACATGCATGTAAGCGTACATGCGGTGGCTCAAGGTCCTGCTCACTGGGGAGGGACATATCAAACAACATGCCTCATCTTGGTCTCTTGGCCAGCATCCCAAGCTTGGCTTTTCCTAAATGCAGTGTAGTTGCTTTGGCATCTGTATACACGGGCTGCAGCCCATTGAGAGCCTATGGGTTTGGGGGCCTGAGACCTTCCTACCAGCTGCAGAACCCGCTCCAACTTGTGAGCCAGGGCTCTCCTTTCTTTTTAAACTCCCTCCAGTTAAAAGAGTCTCTGTTTTGCAACATGCTGTGCTTTTGTCTTGTCTCTGCTCTTCCCCAGAGCTCCTGACTCACTTTTTCCTTCTGAATGTCCCTCCTCAGCCATCCTCCTGCAGACTACAGCAGGTAAGTATGTGTCTCTTGCTTTATTTGCATCCAGCCCTTTCTGATATATGTGCACGCAGGTCGGAGGCACTGGAGGCAGCTTCTGGAGCTGGGTTAATTGCACATTCACTCCCTCTCTCCCAGTGGCCAGGATATTAGTGTGAGCAATTTGTTAGAACCCTCTCTCAGGTCCTGTTTTATTCATGGTTTCACCTATGAAATGTCACCAAAATGGTTGTCTTTTCCCAGTTATATC
The DNA here is from genome assembly GCF_018139145.2 of Gymnogyps californianus. Classification (NCBI taxonomy): domain Eukaryota; kingdom Metazoa; phylum Chordata; class Aves; order Accipitriformes; family Cathartidae; genus Gymnogyps; species Gymnogyps californianus. Next base: position 161,927,207 of record NC_059471.1, read on the forward strand.
TGAACTCTCCCCTCTTCCCCCCATGGAGATACACTGCCTTATAACCCCTGTGTGCCTGGTGGGTTGGATTTTGCAGCACTGTAGGGTTCATTGGCAGATGCATTGGCTGCTCCTGATGTACACAGGCGTGTGCCTTAGCTGACAGTTTTTTATTTTGTTGGAGACGTATGAGTGTTATTATTCACAAAGTGTTGCGAACACACGCTGAGCTCTGTGAGACTCTCAGGAAGACAAAATAAATGGGCATTGCTGGGGAAGAAATGGCCAGGGAAGAGACAGCTGGTGTTTCTCGCCGAAAAGCACCACAATAGCGACACTTGATTGTGGTGGTGGCCACAGGCATTTGGGATTAGACACCCACAGAAGACAGGCCTGGCAGGGTCCTCAGGATGTCACTGACTTCATATCCATCTCAGGATGATCAATGCGTGCAATGTTGCCAAGAGGTTTTGGCTGGCCTGGTTTTGAAGGCCTGAAGTGCAGGACATTCCCCCGCATCCTCAAGCAGTCTGCATTGTACGCCTTGCTCTCCTTATCAGTAAGTGTCCTGTACTGCAATGTAAGCCTGTTGTTGCTTCTTCTGTCCACTGTGGACACTAAGAATTGAGAACGCTTCTCCTTTTGTAGCAAACTTGTATATATTTGAAGACTGTTATTGTGCCCCTTCTCAGTCTTCTGTAGTCTAAACAGCTTCATTTTGCTCAGTACCTTCCTGGTAGGTCATGCTTTCTCCATCTCTGATCATGGTGGCATGATTCTCCTAACTATTTGGAGGAATGCTGTGCTCTCCTCCCCCATGACTTTCAGACTGATGGAAGAAAACCTCTCCATCACCCCTGGAACCATATGTCCTTACGGAGACGCACGCTATCCTTCACTCCTCAAATATGACTTTGATTACATGTCATTTTTCTAGACAACTGAAGTCATTCATCAGATTTTCCTCACAGGACTTGGATTGGAGTGCATTGCTGTTCGCTAAGGCAATTAATTCTAGCTGAATCTTGGCTTAGATGTGAGCCAAAAAGGCGTCTAAAGGAAAACTGATTTTGTGTGTGTATGTGTGTTTCCTTTAGAAAGTCTCTGTAGTGTTGATCTAAGGGGCGGAGAACCTTTCAATTCATTCCGCGCAGCACCCATGCTGCTTGGAAAACCATCTCAGCGGTGGAAACCAGCTTTACTGCTTAGGGAGTTTTGCAGTTGGCAAGCAGATGAGCTTTCCCTGGGTGGCTGCCTTTGAATCCAGTCTTCAGGTCCCCTCAGCCAACACACCTGGGGGGCTGTGATTTTGTTTCCTCCATCCCAGGGTGCAAAACAGTGCATGAAAATGATTTACCAAGATTCTGCCAATCTCACCCTTCACCAGTTTTTATCCCCTGCAGCTAGAAGATCGGGAAGTCTGTCTGTCATATGGGCTAGCAGAAGCTCATTCTCCTCTGATTTCTCATTTCCTTCCAGCGCCTGTGACCTGGTCTTCACCTTTAACCTTCGGATCCTTTTTCTGCCCAATTACAGAATCATAGAATGGTTTGGGTTGGAAGGGCCCTTAAAGATCATCTAGTTCCAACCGTGTTGCCACGGGCAGGAATACCTTCCACTAGACCAGGTTGCTCAAAGCCCCATCCAACCTGGCCTTGAACACTTCCAGGGAGGGGGCATCCACAGCTTCTCTGGGCAACCTGTTCCAGTGTTTCACCATCCTCACAGTAAAGAATTTCTTCCTAATATCTATTCTAAATCTACCCTCTTTCAGTTTAGAACCGTTACCCCTCATCCTATCACTACACTCCCTGATAGAGAGTCCCTCCCCATCTTTCCTGTAGGCCCCCTTTATGTACTGGAAGGCTGCTATAAGGTCTCCCTGGAACCTTGTCTTGGCTGAACAACCCCAACTCTCTCAGCCTGTCTTCATAGGGGAGGTGCTCCAGCCCCCTGATCATCTTCGTGGCCCTCCTCTGGACCCGCTCGAGCAGGTCCTTGTCTTTTTTATGCTGGGGGCCCCAGAGCTGAACACAATACTCCATGGCTGCAGGCTCTGCCTATCTGCCTTCTGCAACAGCTGAGAAGTTGTCTTGGTGTATCCCTGCCTCTGCTCTGCCCTGGCTGAAGTCTTCTCCTCAGCCTTGGTCTCCTCTCCTCCTGGCTGCTGTAGCTCCCATTCACCCTCTCTGCTTTAAAAATGTTTCCTTCCCTGCTTGCTTTTCCTTCTGCTGCTTTGCTTCCTTGCGATCTCACCGCAGTGGCTGTGAGAGCCCTCGCTGGCACCCACGTTTTGGGAACCGCCTGCCTGCACCTCTTCACCTCTCCTGCTCCTGCTGAGCACAGCTGGAATGGCACCTATCCTCTCTCCCCTCCCTCCCATGCCCTCCCTCCCTCGTTTCCCTCTCTGCTGAAAGTTCAACTTGTATGCAATGACGCATGCAGAAAGACTAAGCGTGTGCTTAAGACATATAATAAGCACTCGGCTCCTACAGGCTGCTCTTCAGCCTTGGGCTTCAACACACTTCAGCAAAAAGATGGAGATATTACCCTCTCTGTGTGGAGGGGGAAGGTGACTCACACAGGGCTGCCCAGCTCGCCTGCGCCCGAGCTGGGAGGAAAATACAGGCAGCCTAATCCCTGACAGTCCTGCCTGTCTCTGGATGTGTTTGCCTGAGAGACATCCCGCCACCGGTGATGTACATGCATGTGAAGATGCAGATGTGTGGGCACAGGCTGTCCTTGTTTTGGGTGTTAACGCGTGTGCACGCGTATAGGCAGATGTGCAAGCGCTGGAGGGCATTTGTAGGCACAGACAGGCCTCCTGGCCCCGGTGGCTTTCACAGCAGCTGGGCTTTCTGCCTGGCTACTTGTCACACTCCTGTGGCGGCCGGGGGAGGGGGATGCGGAGGGTCACCAGGGGCTGGTGCCAGCAGGGAGGCTGGGAGGGAGTGGGAGGTGGAGGCTGTGCCTGCTGTGCCGCAGCAGCTCACCAGCTAATGATGGCTCTGTCCCAGCTCAGCGCTGGCTCCTCACAGCTCTGCATTGGGCTCAGAGTGCCCCGGTTTGCTTGGCAGCCAGCCCACTTAGTGGCCACATGTCTTAGACAAGCAGCTTTCTCCCAGGAGTTTTGTGCAGCAGCCTTTTTGCCAGGGAGGATGGTGTCGCGCTGGCCTGATTTGCAGATGTGAGGGAGCACTTCTGAAATGCTCATGGCCAACCTGGGGCAGTTGCCTGAGCCCTGCTCCCCAGTTGACATCAAGGCAGCTCCTCTTTGAAATGGTGGCTCTGGAGTACTGATGGTGACAAGAAGCCATGTGTCTTTTCTGCCCTCACACAGGCAGAGTATTTCGTGGGTCTCTTCTTGGTGTATTGTTGTGGGGAGCTGTTTCACATGGGTCTCTTCCTCCTCTTCATCTCCCAGTTGTAAATGCTGGAGTCCTTTCCTCCCTGTCCAACCCACTAGCACCTGCCTGCTCTGCACATTGCTGGGTCTGGCCCCACGTGTCCCAGTGGGCTGCATGCAGAGTAGGAAAAGGAGAAGGCTTTTCCCCTCAAAGCCTGTACAACAGAGGGGGTAGGATGGGGTGACACAGAGCCTGCTTGTGCTGCAAGCTGGGGATAGCCCCTGCTCTCCTTGCCCAGGCCTCCTGAGCAGCCCTTGGGGATGCATAAGGCACGCTGCAGCACGGTGTGGATACTATCGGGGTACCAGCAATGGCGTAGCTGTATCAGCAGGACAAACTGGTTTGGCCGAGCGTGGTGGCTCCATGCATCCCCTTCAGCTCCGGCTGTACCATGCGGCCCTGGGTGCTCAGACAGACCATTCTCCTTGCTCCATCGTCAGCAAATGGAGAACTCTTCCCCTGCAGGTTTGGTGTGCTCCAAGCACCCCCTTCCCACCCTCCAACAAGGGGGCTGGCAGGGGGGTGGGTGCGCCTGGGGAGTGGGTGCCCCGGCGCTGACGGCTGGGTCAGTGGTGTGAAGCTGTGGGAAGAGGCAGGCGCCTTGTATCAAATTCCCAGCCTGACGCGAAGTGACGGAGCAGAAAGAGTGAGCGACAGGGAGGGCGGGAGGCAGGATGGGAGCGATGGAGGAGCTGGGGGAGGGGAGCGGGAGACTGGTCTGTAGCCTGGGAGCAGAACAGCAAACTGGCTTATTATTAACTGTAACCCCTGTCCCTTCCTAACCTTGCATCTGATAAACTGTTCTCTGATTCTTTTTTTTTGTGTGTGTTTCTTTTTTCTTTAACTCTCCCTCAGGCACTGCTCTAGCTCAAATTTAGTCTCCAATATTTATATCTTTCTGTCTCTTCTATTTTCTTTCTCATTTGGAAAATATACCCAAGAGGACTGTGGGACTTGGAAAGAGTTAGAAGCACAGGAGATGCCACATTGGATCAGTTGATCTAATCCAAGATCTTCCTTTCTGCCCATACTCCACCTCTGCGGAAAAGTAAACCATCCATCCCAGTGAAAAATACAGCTGTGTGATGGGAGATTTGGTGAGAAACACCTTCCTCACCCTGCCCATGGCAGTGCCCGCCTTGATGTGTCGGATTTGGTTTCTATTTGATGAGATTTGGTATCCAGGGGATCTCCCAGCTGGGTGCTGGTACAGGATGACCCACTGTGTGGATGTTGAGCTGGGGCTGGGCAGACCTGGCTTTGCACCCACTCTGCGGGGTGATCTTGGATGGATCATCATCTTTCTCTGGGCCTCAGTTTCCTTGTCTCTAAGATGAGAGCTAATTAGATCTGTTCCCTTCATCAAGTGCTTATATAACATCTCTACAGCTGAAAAATGCTGGAGGAGATGCCTTGTTTTGTACCTCAACAACAGAAGAGAAAATACATCAGCTGCCTCTAGACCTAGAAAATTCCTCACTGGTAGCATCAAGTACATGGAAGGGCATAGTCCCCTTGATGAAGGGGAAATCAGTATGCACCGTGCTTCAGATAGAGCTGAAAAGAGATAACGTTGGGGAGCTAATCACCCCAATGGAAAAGGTTCCTCTCAGCTTATATCCTGGGGATTTGATCTTGTTTCATCTTGCTCTGGAGCCCAGAATAAGGATCATTGGATGAAATAAATTTTCACTTATGTTAGAGGGCAGGTGAATCTCAAACCTTTCATGTTGTGCCAGTTTATGCTTTTAGTTCAGGAAAAGGCATCATCTCAGCCACCCCTCTACTGCAGTGGTGAGTCCCACAATAAAAAGCACATTCTCCTTTTCATTCCTATATTGTTTTGCGCCTTTAGTTCACAAGCCTCTCTGCCAGAGGGCGCAGTATAATGGGAAAGGGTTGGATCCATCGGCATTTTAGGCATCCTCTATCATTTGCTCTGGGAGTTATCTCCTGCCATCCCTGGGCTTGTGGTGCTCTCAGCAAAAGCAGTGTCTGAGTCAAAGTTGTGTCTTTCCTGAGCCATAGCAAATGTGAATGGGTCTCACCTTTTTGTAGATCTTACTGCATATGGACTCCTGTCTCAGTTCTTTTCCACTTCTGCTCTTGCTCCCTGGAAGGCAGCTACCCTTGGACCCAGGACTTCTTGGCCCAGGCTATGTTGTGCAAACCCATCACGAGGTGGCACCACAAGATTGCCTTTGTTGTTACTTTGTTTTTGTAAATCTTTCTCCATTTTTCTTTCTAGCCCCAGCCGTCCTCTTGCTTTTCAGCCCATTGCTGCTCTCTGCCACTCAGCTGACTGCAGATGCTTGTCTGGTTTTCCTCGGAGCCTCCCCTGGGTCCAAAGCCAGGTGAGACCATGGGTCAGGTACAGCTGGGATAAAGCAGCTGTGCAGAACATGGCACAGAGCCTCAAAGAGTTAAGGCCAAAGTGATGGATGAGTGATGAGATGGACTATCTGTTACTTGAGATGCAGGTTTGCTCTCTTCTCTTTTTTAAGGAGCAGTGAACATGCCTGAGAGGAGACCCCAGTCCAGCCTGGGGTGCTCTTTAGCCCTTGCTGCTGCCTTCTCTGCTCCCTGGAGTAGCTGCTGATCGGAGGATGCGTCTTGCCTGCTCTGCCTCTGCTCTGGCCTCCCTCCAGCTGTATGAGGGCAGGCAGGGGCTGCCCAACAGAGCCAGGGAGCACAGCTGTGCCGAGAAGGTAATGGATCTCTTGGGGGCTGTTGACCTCAGCCTAGACAGAGCCTGTCCTTCTGCAACAGGCATTTGCTAACACTTACGCACTTGAGGTTAGCTTGCTTACGCTCTCTCCAAATGAAGCGCTGGTCCTTCTTGCTCTCGTGAGACCCCACCTGGAGTACTGCGTTCAGCTCTGGGGCCCCCAACATAAGAAGGACATGGACGTGTTGGAGCGAGTCCAGAGGAGGGCCACGAAGATGATCAGGGGGCTGGAGCACCTCTCCTATGAAGACAGGCTGAGAGAGTTGGGGTTGTTCAGCCAAGACAAGGTTCCAGGGAGACCTTATAGCAGCCTTCCAGTACTTAAAGGGGGCCTACAGGAAAGATGGGGAGGGACTCTCTATCAGGGAGTGTAGTGATAGGATGAGGGGTAACGGTTCTAAACTGAAAGAGGGTAGATTTAGAATAGATATTAGGAAGAAATTCTTTACTGTGAGGGTGGTGAGGCACTGGAACAGGTTGCCCAGAGAAGTTGTGGATGCCCCCTCCCTGGAAATGTTCAAGGCCAGGTTGGATGGGGCTTTGAGCAACCTGGTCCAGTGGAAGGTGTCCCTGCCCATGGCAGGGGGGTCAGGACTAGATGATCTTTAAGGTCCCTTCCAACCCAAACCATTCTATGATTCTATGATCAGGCTGATGTACGCAGGCTCTCTGTGTTGTCCTTTGGATGATCAGTGGGGTGAAGCAGGTCAGGATGGCTTAGCTTTGGTGTTTGCCCACCAGCTGGGAAACCAGCTCTCTGATACTTTCAGCAGAGACGGGAAGGTTTTGAGCAAGATGACAAATAGGTACTGTATGAGACAGTCCCTTAGAGACAGGCGTACCTCAGTCTGGGTCCAAACCCAAGGGATGCCTTGGGGAAGCTCAGATCTGGGTTTCACCATTGGATCCCACAGACCTACATCTAGAGAAGATTCATCCAGGGCTTTTGAAGACAATGCTCCTCTTCTCAGCAGCTGCTTAGCAAACTGCAATGGTGATCTTCCTTTCCTAGGCTGAGCTGTTGGGTTAAATTGGATTCCATCCCTTGGAGACCTCTCCCTCAAATGCACACCCCCTCATTATGCTTTTCCTCTCCACTGTTGTTTTTCATAACAAACCACCTTTTTGTAAATGGTCTTTGTCTCCCGTCTAGAAACCTGTCTGCCACCATAGCTCGGAGCTGCCCTTTGGGGGCAGAGATTCCTTTTTCTCTTGCACTTTCTTTGTTTCTCTCCTCTGCTGGAGGGATTAATTTGTGTTTTCTCTCTCGCCTCTTTCTAAGCTCTTCTCTTTTACCATCCACTTCTCCACTTGTCTTGGCCTGTTCCGGATGAGGAGCAGTGAGGTGAGGTGGTATCACAGCTTGCAGATGTTACAGATCCACGGTGGTATTTGGTGCAACCAGAAATGGTCCTTGTGTGCTCAACCATCTATTTCAGCTCTGCTACACCACCCTGGCCCTGTAAAAGAGAAGCCCAGGCAGATTTGTGCATGTGGATGTTGCTTCCCTGCAGCATCGTGTGCTGCTGAACTCCCTGTCTCAGCCCTTCTCCAACGTTACATGTCTTGAGGGGCTTCTTTTCCAACGTGTAAGATGATGCTGTATTTATCAGGTGGTGGGGAGGGATGGCAGCACCCAGCAGAGAGGAGGAGGGGATGTGTGGGACCCCGCTCTGTGGGCCCTCAGACCCCCTGTGCAGCTGATGGACGGGTTGCAGCCCACGTCTGGAAGGTGACAGTTGTCGAAAGGGAGAGCGACCATGGCACCATCATGCCATAAATGTGCAAGGTACGGGCGCAGGTGTGAGGGAGGGTGCTGTGGGGTGCCAGCCATGCGAGTCCCCTGCTCTGGCAGATCACAGGTGAAAAGAATTGTCCAGATGCCTTTTGCCGATGATAAAGTCCTTTTTCTGGTCACAGAAGTGGAGAATAGCTGGTGGTGGCTGTCAGCCCTTCCTCAGGGAGCCCGTGATGCCCAAGTGCCACAGCTGGGGCCTGAGGCGTGTTGGCAGGGTGGCATCGTGCCCCGGGGTGCTGGGCTGGAGAAGGCAGGGACACACCCTGCCAGCCCTGGGACACATGGGCAGGCGCCGGAGCGGAGCTCAGCGCTGGAGCAACAGGACAAGGGACCCCTGGGAGGGATTCGACATCCATCCTGAGAGCCATGTGACCACCGGGATCAGGAGGCGGCACAGGATCTGATTGCCAGCACCGCGACTGGGAGCGCCAGGCTGGGTCTGAAATGCATCGGCAGATCGGTGTGAGGAGCTGTGCTTAAGAGCCACAACACTGAATCATTCCCCAGAAATCCCCTGTGAGTCTAACCATAAACACTGGGGAGAGTGGAAGGTGGGGAGACATGTGTTTCTTCAATTTCCTACAACAAAGCAAGTGTAAAGGGGATTAAGAAGGCAATGCTGGGGGAAAAGAGAGAGAGATTTAGAAGGGAAGGGAACATTAAGATTGAGGGGGATAAAATGTAGATTGAAGTTGTTGGGCTAGAACAGAAGAACTTATCAGTCTATATATTTAGCTCAGTGAGGTATATAAACAGAAACCTACAGCCAGCTCAGCCACTTCTCCCCCAGTGGAGTGAGTCATCAGCCCTTGGATCTAAAGTTAGGTTCACGTCAGAGCTTACACACTCTCTCTCTCATTTTATTTTTCTCTTTCTATTTTGAAGGGTGTGGGAAAAGCTGAGCACCGTCTCCTGGAAGCAGCAAACATAAACCCACAACGGCAACAGATGCCGGACCTGATGCCCTACCTGGGAGCACTGTGAATAAGCCTGCTTTGTGCCTGGCTGCTCCTCTTCCTTGCCACGTGCCTAGGGATGAGCTCAGCTTACATGTGGCTGTGTCTAACCCGGGCACACAGTGGACCCAGCCCCGAGGGGTCTGTGCACTGTGCAGACAAGCTGGAGGGTGGGCTGGGCTGCACAGCCATTCCTGGGGGCCACAGCAGCAGGATTCGCAGCAACGGTCAGTGTTTGGCTCCTGTGTGCTGGGCAGGAGAGCAGGATCTGCCATCAGGGCTGGCAAGAGGGATTGTGGCTGGGTCAGCCTGGCAGGAGGCAGGATGATGGCCGTGAGACTTGGCTAGAGGATGTCTTTAAGTCCAATGTAGGCTGCTGCCTAGTGGGCTCAGCCCACAGCCACCTGCAAACCTGCAGAGGAGAGGGCTGCATCTCCCAGAGCTAACCCTGGAGCCTCTCTGCTTTGATGCGGCTCCCCCTTTGCTGCTTTTTCCCTCTTGCCCGGTCCCCTCTCTGAAGCAGTTGCAGTGAATCACATACTTTCCCCAGTAACCCCCCCAGCCAATGCTGCTGGCTCAGGTGGTGAGAAGGACGACATGGACTTTCCTGTTCCTCTCAAAAATCACAGAGGGGGATAGGGAGGGACCCTTGGAAATGCTCTGGATGCATCTGTAGGACCAGCTTGTGCCATGCTCAACTCTGGTGTGACCCATCCCCAGGTTGCTTCCAGCAGAGCCCACACGTATCACTCAGGGCAGGCAACAAAACTCTTTGAAAGAGCCTTGGGGGTTGAAGATGGAGCCCTGTGACTACTCTGAGCTGCAAGACAAGGAGCCGTTCATCTTCAGACCCTTCTCTTGGGGCTGGTGGAGCGGAGGGTCTGCTTAGGGAGGGCAGCGGCATCCCAGCCCAAGGCTTGGTGGTAACACTGGGATTGCCACTGTGGGGGGTGCCCATGGTGTGTGTACCAGCAAGGCCATGGAAATCCTCCCCGGTGTGTGCAGTCTGGGGAGGGGTGTGGGGATGAGGGGACTCTGCTCTGGACCTGTGTCTCAGCAGGAGCGTGAGCTGCTCTGGGCTTGCTCTTTTCACCGTCTGTGAAGGGATGAATGGCATGGCTCCATTTCCCCACCCAGCCCCTTTCCCTCTCCCCTCCTTCCAAGCCTGTTGCATGCTTTTATCAATTTGGGGCGTTTGTCTGAGTGAGAGTTCAAATGTCTTGTAATCCCCATGGTGTAGGTACGCTGGAAGACAAACAGACATGATCCTGGGATGTGGACATCAGTGATGACCCACGGATTATCCTGGGTGTGTATTTATGTGCATCCATCCTCCGTGCCCCTCTGTATGTACCCTTCATCTTCCTTTACCATTTCATTTCTTTCGCCTCTCGTTGCTGCCCTGTTTCTCCCTCCTGTCTCACCCTCTCCCTCTTTCTCCTGCCCTCCTCCTCATTCTCTTTTTCTCATTTGATATTCATGCATGAATAAATTCAATTGCATTTTTTCCCTGTTCCCCCTGAAGGGGCTTGTTGGTGAATTGCAGGCATCTGAAATCATATAATGCTCAGATTCATCATTTCGGGGACAGAATTGAAGCCCTTCTCAGGAAGGAATAACAGATGCTTTTTATGAGGAGAGAGAGTGGCCAGTGTCTTGTGGCTGATGAGGAGGAAGCCAAGAGGATTAACCTCGGCAGCCCAGGGTGGACTTGCTAGCACGAGGGGACTAGAAGGTCAGCCAGCCCCTCTGGTGTATGTGGGAATGGGGAAGGCATACATAGGTGTGAGTATACAGGAGTGTGAGTGCCTATAGTTGCTTGCATATTTGCTATGTGTGGTGCTTGTGGCGTGCTTAGGGAAGAGTAACATCTCTTAGGGGGCTGCCAAGAATTGGTTGAGGCAGGAGCTGTCTCAGCGGGTTGCCAGCAGCCCGGCACCCGAGGATTCAGAGCGATTGTCTAGAGATCTCTCTGGGCATCTGCCTCAGCTGACTTTCGGGATGATTACATGGCTCTGGTATCACCCCAAACTCTGCGCTGGGTCTGGGGACGTGCCCAGCACCACATCCCCATTGCACTAAGAAGTTGAGTCGGTGTGTCACAAAATCGTATCCATCCTGCACTTCGAGGGGCTTCCTGAGGTGGATGGGCACTTGCTGTCTCCCTGCTCCTACATGGGAGCCCTCCAGCTTATGCAGGACAGTGGACTCAGGGTAACCACAACCATCTTTGGTACTGAAGGTGGCTGGAGGTAGTCCCCTGCACGGCTTCAGTACAAACAGGCTCTGACCACTGATGGGGAGAGGTCTGGCCACCATAAATATTTATTATCCTGGAATGAAATCTCTTTCTGGCTTGTGGGAGATGCATGGGTTCACCATGCAACTGCAGCCCTGGTCAGAAGCTATAAAAAAAGAAAGGCTGGACTTGCGTGAGGAAGGGCTGTTTTCACAGGGGTTGTTAATCAGGTAACTTTTGATCCTCACAACATTCCTGACGTTTATAACTCTGCTCCCTTTTTTTTTAAGCACTCCTGGTGCATCCTGAAGATCCTCTGAGGGCTGAGTTTGCCTTTCAGGAGAGGAAACAAGATTAGACACTTTATAAAACACAAAAGTGTTATGCTAAAAGCGGACAGTGGCTGTCATCTTTGCTCCAAAGACTTTTAAGGGCCTCACGAGAGACAGTGGTGGTGCCAGCCACCTCGCTCAGGCTCCAGGGAGCTTGGCTTATGTGATGGAAATGGCCAGGGGCTCCTTGGCTTCTGCCCGACGCCCCTGGCACAGCAAAGCCAAGCCACGCAGAGATGGATGGCAGAGGAAAGGATATGTACTGGGTGTTTTTCACCCTAGATGGTGAATGCATGTGAGCTACCTTGAGGTAAAACCAGAGATGCTCTGGCTTTACCAGAAGGTGGACTTGCTGCATTGCCTTCCCACAGAGAGTTAACATCCAAGGTCCTGTTTTGCAGTACGATTGAAGTGCTTGGTTTCCCAGCCCTTTTTAGGTCAGATGTGTTAATTACCCCGGCCCAGCTATTCTAGCCATGCACACGAAGTCTGTGACAGCCGGTGCAGGCATCGTCTTGGTGGGGAAGGGCTGGTGAAGGCTTTGTGTAACCCTGCGAGGAAGTGGAGGAGCTTCTGGGCTGCAGTGCATGTTGTACCACACCCCACCTGGGAGCTGGGCATTTTTTACCTGCTTATTTACAATATATGTCCTTGGCAGAAGCAAGAATATCTCTGTCTCTCATAATGTCTGGGGTTTTATTGGTCTGAACAGGCAAAACCAATGAAGAGCCTTGAGGACTCTGATGGCTTCATGTAGGGTCTCTTTCCCAGAGCCGACTTGGGGATCCTCAGCAGGAAAATTGAAGGTTGATGCTCCAAGGATGAGGGGCCTGTGCTGGCGTGGGGCCAGGGTGCTCGGCCACGGGATGGGATCGGTGTGGGAGACGGCTGGGCTGGCCTCCATTGGAGGAGGCTCAGGGCGGCCGTACTCTGTTTTAGCCCAGGGATGGTGGGATCCCTGCGTGTTATCCATCCCTCTTGTTTCCCCCCGGCTTCACAAAATGCAGTAGGAAACTAATTTGCAGCAAGTTGTTCCCACGCCCTGAGTTCCTGTAACAGATTTGGGAGGAGGATGGGGGGAGAGGAGGGACTGGTTTTGAGGGAGGGACTTCTTGGGGGGATTGTTAGGGTTTTTTTTTTAACTCTTCCCAAGGGGTAATTCTCTAACCTGCTTGGGTCTGTGACCTGTGGAGGGACACACGCTGACAAGTTCAGGGCAAGGCAAGCACGCCAAAGCTGGTGTCCATCAGAAAAGGAAGGATGAGCGGGCTGAAGGCAGGGGAAAATCAGCTGTCCTGAGACCGCACCATAGATGTGGGTGTGTGACGGTGTGCAAGGAGATTTATTCCTTTCCTCTGGTGTTGCTAGAATTCCTGCCTTATGCGCCTCTAATTGTAGGTTTCCCCTAAAGACATTTGGTGTCACTGTAAGGACGGCATTTCACTCTCCCTCTCTGCCTGTACAGTTATTCTCTCTCTCTCTCTCGCTGTGCAGTTCACTCCATAAGCCGTTGGTGAACATACCATAAGACACAGATAGAGAGAGACAGACAGACAGAAACCACACACGAGCCCTTCCTCCTTGCTTTCCCACCATGGAATAGCTAAACTTGCCCCCACCCACACCTCCATCACCTCCCAGCGCCCCGCGACTATTTTGACCTTCTGGTCTTTTTGGAAGGAAGCTTCTGTCACTTCTTAACAACACCCGCCTGGAAAAACACACACACACACACACAGACAAAGACCCCCAAACCCTCCCGCGAAGGAAGAGGTCCTTTTTTTTCCTCTCTTCTTTTGCTCTGATTCCAGAGCTTCAGACTCCAGCCTGAGCAGCCACAATTTCTTACCATGTATTCTCCTTTTAAACCATCTCCTTCCTGCACACGCTCAGTCCTTGCAGCCACGGATCTAACACAACTCCCCGCTTCTCGCCTGCAGGTTCTTTGCTCCCCGTCACTCAGCTGATCCTGATCTTTTTTCTCCTATTTCCCCCCCCTCCCCGGGGCGCTGAGGTGTGTGTGTGTCTGTGTGTGAGTGTGCCTGTGTGCAAGGGGGGGAGGTGGGGGGGGCTTTTTTTTTCTTGGTGGGGGAATTTTTTCAAAGCATCTTCATTTTTATTTTATTTTGCTTCTCTGACTTGGACACTTCTCCCTTGGAGATTTCTTTTCCATGCAAAGGTAGGTGAGACGCATGCACACCTGGCTAACCTTATGTCTGTCTCGTTTTGCTTATTTTTGCTGTCCTTTTAATAGAAAACTTGCGCCCACCCGTGTACCTGTATCATTCTTGTTTTGTTTTGTACCTGTTTCCTCTCTGGCAGAAGTAAAGGCTGAGGGTAGACATGTCTGTAATGTTAATAATTCTGTCTTTCCAGAGAGGAAAGTTATTCCTCTGTGCATGTCCAGCTGTACGTGTATGTCCGTGTGCGGTGGCCATGTATGTGAGACTGCCTCTGTTTACCCAACAAGTAGCAATAATTGATTTTGGTGTGTGTTTTGGGCAGGGGTGGTGGTGGAAAGGGAACGACTGTGTGTCCAGCAGTTCACATCCATGAGCGGTTGCAGCAGGGAATGTGTTTCTCACACATATTCAGCAGCTCTTTATACGTGACTATAAATGATACAAGGAGTGTGAATAATCCCAGGAATTTCAAATTTAGCCCTGGTTAGTTTGCACTGTTATGATGGGGAAGGATGGTGGGAAAGAGGAAGGCTTACAAAATCTCCTCCCTGGAGAGGTAACTGTCTGAGACTTGTATATATATAACTTTTCTTAAAACCATCTCACTGTTTAGGGGCTTCTTGGGTTTGGGGTATTTCTTTTCTTTGCAAAACAAGAGTTGAGTCTTGGATTTAGGTTTCATAAATTGTCTTTTCTTGTTTTGTTTATGATTATTATTGCATTTCAATTGCGTGTGCAACATCTAAAGTGTCTGAAAAGGGAGAGGGAATAGGATGTACTTTGATATAGCAAATGCATCATCTTCTGTACATCACTGGAAGCTGTTGGCTGGAGTCGGGTGGAGAGATATAGAAGAATTAAAAAAGAAGAGAACCAGAAATAATGTTAGACATTGTTGACTGGCAATTTTCTGGCATATTTTCTGCCAATACTGGTTTTCTTAACACTCTTGGATACCTTTTGCTTCTTGGTAACAGCAGCTGTGTGAAAAGTACCAGAGGCTTGAAAAAAAAACCAACAGAAAGAAAAAAACAACATGCATCATTTCCCTGCAAATTATTACAAAGAAAAATGGTAAACATAAAAAAGCAGAACTTGCTCTGCATTTTCTTTCTGCTAATAGGAAGTGTTTTTCTCATTGATCTGGGGGTTGCTAGTGGTTCTGTGTCTCTGTTGCTTAGAAGACTGCTATGTTAATTGTCAGTTGTTTCTGTGTGCTATTGCAGAGCTCTTGGTCTTAAATTTGGGCTGGTGATTGAGGATTTATTATCTCAGAAGAAGAAAGGGGTCTGCTGACCCTCCACTCCCCTCACCCCTCGATGTTTTCACTCCAACACATAAACTTCTCTATCGGTGGAAGGAAATCCGCAAGCTCATTATCTTCTCAACGCTCTACCTGCAAAGAAACTTTTAATTCAAAGCACCGGGAAGGGAATTCAAGAGCCCTGTTTCTGCCCCCCTTCCCCTTTATATTTTAAGGACACCTTCTGAGCATCTCTCCCCCAGCCATCACTGCCCCATCCCTCAGGTCTGGGCAGGAGCACAGCCTCAGGCAGGAGGCAGCTGCCCGCTGCCTGCAGGGGCTTATGCTGCTGGACTGAGAGCATTTATTTCTCTCTCCTTTAAATAACATAATAGTTTCATGGCATTGGCATCAAATGCGAGCTTCCTCAGAACGGCAGCCTGTCGGTGAAGGGCTAGTGCCACGATCCTCTCCCCAGGGGAGCCAGGAGGCAGGCAGGGATCGAATCCAGGTATCGCGCTGGATTCCCTGCCCACTGGCAGGGTGTTTGCACCAGGCTGGCTGGGAGAGGGGGCAGTAGCTGTCTGGGAAAGCCTTGGCCCTGGCTGTAGCAGAAAGGTGAGGAAAAGTGGTTTTCTTGCAGATCTCACTGGAAAGCATGTGTCTAAGCACTGGCCACCTCAATGCACCAGCAGATGCACGTGTGCCTTGCCAGGAGATCTGGGGGTGAATATCTCAGAAGAGAGTCAGGGGGACAAGGAGGGAGCTTTGATCTGCCACGTCTAAGGGGTTTGCCTTGTGAAGCCTGAATCAATCTGACAGTGCCTATCATAAAGGGGGGGTTATGCCAACCTGTCTCACGTTTTCTCTTACAAAATCTCCCCTTGTTGCTGCCTCAGGTGCGTTTTCAGGCAGTGGACCTGGGGGGAGCAGGGCCAGCGCAGCCACAGCCATCAAGAGTGAGGGCAAGCATCGCGGGAGGGGGATGCTGATTCACGAGGAGCTCACTGCTTGCCTGTGGGTGTTTCTGGGTAGGCACAGTGGCCTTGATTGGGATATGAGGAGACCACTTGGGCTGCTTGGGGTTTATCAGAGTGCACCCACGATGCTGGGCAAGCTTTCCTGTGTCCCTACCCTTGTCCCCACCAAGAGCAGCACCTTCCTCACTGGTCCAGCCCTGGGCATCCTCAAAGCGCCGATAATGTACCTGTGCCCCAAGCTGCAGCTCTGGATTCTCCTCTAGTCCCGGGCTTCCTCCCTCCCTCCCTTCCTTCTTCACTCCCTTCCTTCTTCACCCCCTTCCTTCTTCCCTCCCTCCCTCCCTCCCTCCCTCCCTCCCTCCCTCCCTTCCCTCCTTTCTTCCCTCCTTCCCTCCTTCCCCCCTTCCCCTCTTCCCCCCTTCCTTCCTTCCTCCCTCCCTTTCCTCCTTTCTTCCCTTCTTCCCTCCTTCCTTCCGTCCTTCCCTCCTTCCTTCCCTCCTACCTTCCCTCCTTCCCTCCTTCCCTCCTTCCTTCCACCAACCCACTTCACACCTGGCTGCGTTACTGCTGCCTGATCTGGTTTTGGAGAACACATGTGTCCATGCCCAGTGCGATGTGGTCCCAACCCACAGCCCTAAGTAGCCTGTAGTGTTACAGCCCTGCCCTGTCCCATCCACAGCAAGGTACACCGGGAGGATATCCCAGACCAGGGTGGCTTAGGCTGAGCCCTGGCCACCTTTGATTTTGGGAGAAGCCTGCAATTCCGGGCTCTGCTGCAAAGAAGCCATATGCTTGGTCAGCTTTTTTTCCAGGGGAAAAAAAATGTTGAAACCAATTTTTATTCATTTTTCTCAAAGAGAACAAGTATCTACAGCTGGAAACTCATGAAATGCACACACAGTGTTAGGGATCTTTAAATGAGCTGGCCACTGTTTTAAAATAAATTTGATCTTTTATTCAATCAAAGTCCTAATCCTGCAAATTCAAGCAAGCAGGTGAACAGCTGCACTTGCACAGAGCCTTGCTAAAACTGCTGAGTCCATGGATGGGCTCAGAAATTGTGGTGCAGGTGGATCTGCAAGATCAGGTAGTACCATTTCTTAGCTGTATTTTTTTAAACCTATAAGATGGGATAACATAGGGCTGATTTTAAGAGTGTTCAAGATCTATAAAAGCCCAGTCTGTTGGTCCATTGGAAGGTAAAGGTTTCTTCCCAGGTATGCAGAGGTGCATAGTTGTTTATAATGACCTAATATAGTCAGCTTATTTAGTTTATTCATCTGTGTCTGAAATGCATACCTTGAAGCTCTTAGAAATCGCGTAGTGGTTTGAAAAATGTCTTATACTGATACAAAATTTATTTAAGCCCTCTAATCATAACTCAGACTGCATAAATCAACCCACTAACTTGGTAATAAACTCCTCGCTTTCCCGGTACTCGTCAGGCCACCGTGTTTGAAGCACTGCGGTGCCCTGAAGAGCAATCAGCCCAGTGTATCAGGGACTAATTGCAATGAGGAGATCTCAGAAAATGCCTTATCGCTTGCCTTGGACCGGAGGTGTGCTGCTGTGGTGGCGCAGGAGGGAGGTGGTCTCTTGGCTAAGGCAGGCTCAGTCATCAGGGCCTTTGCAGGTCAATGCCAGTCCTTGCAGCCTGTGGGTGAGTGGACGTGCTGTGGGGTCTTGGTGTGAAGTGCTGCTTGTTGGTGTTTTCTGCAGTAGCTGGTGTTTCCCAGCACCCGCAGAATGCAGTACAGCAGCCCGATCTCCATGTGACTAAGGCAGGATTGAAGGGGTGCCTCCGAAAGAAAAGGTTGTTCCCCTCCTATCAAGTGTGTGTGTGTATTAAAAAAAAAAGAAAGGCAGCTGGTCTCTGCTTCTGACATAACCATCGTCTGCAGTGCAGACACCACATCCTGCTCCATCGTGCCTCAACGTAAAGCTTGATAGGGGTGTCCTGGGGAGGGCTAGCAGGGGGCATTGCCATGCGAAACCACTGGAGCTTGGGGTTATGGCTGTGTGGTTGAACCGGGTGGAGAGGAGCTGCTGACCTGCGCTGTTGGTAGCTGGTGAAGTGGTGAGTGCCAGGGATTTTGCTGCTGTGATGTGGATGCTGAAAGTATTTGTGTGGTGTGATCATTGCGGGGGGAATGTTTTTATTTCCTTTCTCTGAAGTGTCAGAGTTTGGCATGGCTAGAAAAACAGTGCTGTATAGAGAGCACAGGTGGGGTTAGTGGTATTAAACATTTCTCAGGTGTTCGGTTAGTGTGTCTTGCTGACAGGCTCGATTAAGTCACTTTCCAGGACGGAGGTTAGGAATGGATTTTCCTACAGGTCAGACTGGCAGGGATGGATGGGATCCTGTTTCTGCTGCTGCATTGTGTGTGTGTGCGCCGTGTGTGCCGTGTGTGCACGTGTGCAGCGTGCCCAGCATCATCTCACATCTCCTCCCGGAGCAGGGACTTTCGGCAGTGGTGATGCCCTCAATTGCTTGTCTTCCTTGGGCATTTTTTTTTTTGCTATTTTGTCTTCAGAGCTACTCTAAGTTTGCCAGTGGGGGTGGTGGGAGATGGGGGTAGGGTAACTGTTTATGGACTCTTTTGGACTGAGTTTCCTTGCAAAGTTGTCTGTTATGGGGAGGGATTGGACTTGGTCTACAGGGGTCCATTTCAGTTCTGTGGTCAGATATGCTTGCATTGGTGTCTTTGCTGCTTTTCAGTGATTTCTATTCAAGCAACCATCCAAAGTTTGATTTGGGCTTTTTTTCCTGGTGGCAGCAGGGAGAGAAGGGTCTTTTCAGGCTTATATAAATGAGTAGCAGTGTCAGTAGTCAAGTCACGTGGGATGCAGGGAGCCATCACCAGGTCCTGGTCTATCTACTGACCTGAGATTGAACAGCCTGTAGGCCGTTGCAGAAGAGCTGCCAGCGTTGTCTCCTCTCTGCTTCTAGATGATTCCCATCTTCATAGCTACTTTTCTCTCCCCATATCCCCTCTCCTTTGTAGAGGCAGAGCCTGGGACATCATCGCACTCCACATAGCTTCAGCTCCCGTCCGGTTTTTGTTTTTGCCAGAGTCATTTTGCTCCAAATGTGCATCTGGGTTTATGCAGATTATCTCCTTTGGAGGCAGGGGATTGGGGGGGGCAGTAATTTATAGGGAGGGTAGAGGTGTAAGATATAACTCTTGATGCTCCCCAAATCCCTTAGCACTGTGTTCCCTTTAGACATGCTCCTTCCTCTCTCGCTTCTCCCCACCTCCCTTTCCACCCTGGGGAATCTCCTCTCCAGATGTGAGCAGTGATGTGGGTTGGGACAGAGTCTGGAGGTGGGGTGAGAATGCTTGTGCAGGGGTGGGAGGTTGCATCCAGTGCTGTGCTGTGACGGGGAGCAGAGGGTCTCCTGGCGTCTCCTTGTATGCTGCTGTTTTCCTACACCTGCTCACTGCAACAGGTCCTGAAGGGACACTGGGTCGGGCTGGGCACTGGGACTAAAGGGGCAGAGAGCTTGGTCCAGGAAGGATGATGTGAAAGGGCAGAGCTTCTGGCTGCTGGCTTAGCCCGGGTAGGAGTGACCAGCCTGGCCACATCCCCGGGCTGCCCTTTTCCATCCACTCTCAGCGCAGGTGCAACACTGGCAGCTGCAGCACTGGGCACCGTCTGCCCTCATGGTGGGCAGGAGCTGCAGCTCCGTTCCCCCAGTGTGGGCTTCTCCAGGGGGCATGATTGAGGTATTTGCATGTTTTGCCTCTCCTGCAAGCACTTCATATTCTGGCTCGAGGGCTGAGGGTGTGAGGACGGCCCAAAAGCCGTCGTTGCTGGGAGCCTACGAGACCATTATCTTCCTCTTTATCATCCTCATCAGATCTGTCTTAGTTGACATCTTCATTGCTGATCTGGAGGAGGGAGTAAACAGCATGTTAATGGTTTTCCCAGATGATGATAAAACAGGTTTTTGCTTGCCAGTGGGGATGCAAAAAAATAACACAAAGGGAACTAGCGAGGTCAGAAAGATGGACAGAAAATAACATAATGAGATTCATCTTAGGAAAAATGCAAGCTAATGCATCTGGGGGCAATGTAATCTGAAACACGTGGTCTGAGGACCTGGTGAGGGGTGGGGAGGGGACGGCACATGCCATGAGACGGAGGTGTGACAGTAGATGGCATATCGGACATGGGCTTGCAGCGTGACGGGGCCAGCAACAGAGACATCACGATGGCAGCCTGCCTCTGCGGCTGGCCCGGGTGCCAGCCCTGCGGGAGGGCGGCACTTGGCACATCATTATCGGCAGAGCATTGGTAGGCAAGAGGCAGCTTTCAGCACAGATCTGCACGGAAGGACCACAGGGCTAGGGAGATTAATTTATGAGCAAGGATTAAGTGCTAAAGATGTATAGCTTGGCTAAGCGGTGGTTTAAGTGAGAGGACATGACAGGAATCCACTCATGTGAAAGGTGCCCGTGTGCCCGAGGAGGAGGCATCGCTGTGAGCAGTGCAGACCAAAGGGGGTCACAGGGAGCGAGGGGGGCAGATTGGAAAGGGAAAACACTGGCTCTGGGGCAGAACCTCCCCATAGGTGGGTCTGTTAGAGTGGGGAGTCATCCCCAAAAGGAGATTTTTGGGTGCTTGTTTATTTGGGACACCAAAAATGAAAATGTTTTGTTGAAAGCAAGCATGCTTTTTCTCGGGGGAGCAATGGGATGAGGCTGAGGTCTTCAGCAGCACTAACCTCTGGGTGTCAAACGACCCACATAGTTAAGGCCAGGTAATGATTTTCCACCAGGAAACTTCCTTCACCTCTGTACCTCCTCAACCCAAAGTGACCATGTTGCTCCTGTGCCTTTTCTTCTCTCATCGTTTACCTTTTCCCCATCTCTCCAGCAACATCTCTACTGGTCTCCACAACATCTCCTTCAGGCTTGGCCAAGGCTTCTTAGCGGCATAAGCAGATCCCTACTTTGCTGTGCCAGGGATGGAGACCAGAGGCATGGCCAGGACAGGGCTATCCCAGCCACGCGAGGGGGAAGCGATGTGGTGGACATCAGCTGTGATGATAAGGGTGGGAGAGTCCAGGAGATCTGGGCTTGCTCTTCCTACAGCTGCGGGGTACAGCCTGCGGTATGGGTTGAAGGCAGGGTATTGCTGAGGCTTCAGGACAGATAGTTTGCTTATTTTTATTTCATCCTGTGCTGACCACACTGCTCTTTCCCCTGCTCAGTGGGATGGGGGAATTTCTTCTGCTCCCTGTCCCGAGCAGGAGGAGGGATCCAAAATCACCAGGGTGGAAAGGGGGAGGCTGTCAGGCTCCTGAGCAAATCTGGCAGAGGTTAATAACATGTGCAGAGATAAGGCACAGTAATCACCCAGTGTGCAGCTGAGAGGCAACAGGTCGTGGGCTTTTGACCAGGCAGGGCAGCTGAGAGACCCTGGCTCTGCTGCAGGCCAGGATGGCGTGTTTCAGGGGCGCGTGGGCACACCGGCATCTGTGAGCGATGGATTCAGGCACCATTTGAAATGCTTTCTGCTGGGTTCTGCCACGTCCCGTTGCATTAGGAGGTGCTGAAATGATGGAGATGTAAAAGCTCCTCTTTCAAATTAGCTGCTAATAAAGGTGACCCTGTTCCTTACTGATACTCATACACCTCCACGCACATACAGGCAGATGAGAACAGGCGCTGCCTCACATGAACAGGCAGAGAAACACGCCGATGCCTGATGAACATAAACAGAGAGGGAGCCGTGTACCACTAATTATATTGTACCACTGCAAATGCTCAAAATGTGAAACCTGTATGACTAACACATCCCCACAGCCAGACGCATGCATCAAAGATAACACACAACCGGCGCTTGCCATTTATAGCAACAAACAAACGCGGGCTCACAACCGTGTACAACAGACCACCCCGGGAGGCACACACGCACACGCAGCTACCGAATGGGGTCACCCACACGCATTCATAAATATGCCACGCAGTCAGAGACTTAAATAAGTTCGGGTTTGTGTGAAGCCGGCTGCAAGAGCTGTGCCGCAAGATGCTTGTCAACTTTGGGATGGATGTTTGGAGATGATAAATAAATACATGTGCCGCAGGTGCTGCTCCGATTGACGGGGCCATCTTGCCCTCCCCTGCGGCGCCAGCTGGAGGTTGCAATTTTTGTCCCTCTTCTGCAAGGGTGTCGCGGGGTGTTAGGAGGACAGAGCGGCTGCTGCGCTTCCCACTGCTTCTGAGTAACAGGTGAATGATCGTGATGGATGGTCTGTAAAGGACTTGTGTCCCCTCAGGATGGGAGGTGCTGTATACACGTAAGGCTGCTCTTAAAGAAAATATACTCTGCACTTTCATCTCGGCTGCAGGCCCTGGTGTTCCCCGTGCGAGCAATGTGCAGGGAGGAAGGGACAGCCCCGGGGCAGCGTGGGCTGGCGAGGGATATGGGGTTAAGGATGGTGGTAGGGAAGGTGAACTCTGCGGATGCTCCCACGTGGGAGGGGAGAGATCCCACTGGGCTCTGGGTGGATCGCCTCCAGCACTGGGATGGTGCTGGACCTCTCTTTGGTATTTCCCTCTCCTGTCTGGCTGCAAGAGGCTCTTTCACTGGCAAGATGCAGTAGTCTCCCCTGTCCTGTCTGCACCCTAGAGGTTTTTAGGAAAGGCCTGCATGAGCATTGCAAAGATCCCATCAGCCCTCCTTCACCCACAGTCCCTGATGGCCCCTCTCTGCCCAAACCCCTGCCGAGGAGGGGTGGCGAGGAGCCAGGAGACTGCTTCAGTTGGGGCGTGATGCCTGCAGGACACCTTGGGCTGGCTCGCTCATGGCACTTTGGTCGACTGTGGCGTGCCTGGCAGGTTGTGGCATTAAGAGCCCCGGGATGCCAGTTGCAGCCCTGAAGTGGAGTGTGTCTCAGCAGAGACCTGTCTGAGCAGCACACACCAGGAGGTGACATCGGCCTTTGGGGACAGACACCCCCAATCTGAAGCACTTCCCCTGAATCATGACATCTCCTCTTTTTTCTCCCAAGCAATCTCCCCTGCTCATTAAGTCCACCACTTCCCTTGCTGTTTCAGAGCACCCTTCTCCCTTCTTCCCCAGCAGAGTCTGGCAGGACCAGGTGCTTTCTCTAAAGTGGGGAAGGGCTGAGCCAGAGGCTGGCAGCTTCTCCCATGCCTGCCAAGTCAATGAGCTCCCTGCTAGCACACGTGTCCGGGGCAGGTGTGTGTGCCAGATGCAGGACCAGCAGGGGCTCAGCTCGGGATGGCAGTGGTTTTAAATGGCCCTCAGGGATGGACCATGGGAGGAGGAGTGCAGACCTGAGACCTGGCTCCGGGGAAGGCTTTGGTGCAGACTGTGCAGGGAGAGAAGCAGGAGGAGCTGCCAGCCCACAAATACCTTCTCTTCCCCTGGGAGGGAAGTGCAGCGGCTGTAGTATCGCTCCTCCAGTGATATGTGACTTTTGCAGGAGAATGTTTTTGTGCATTTGGGGAGCATTTGTCCAGAAAAGAAAAGTCAGGGGTGGGAAGGATTTGATTTTCACTGATGGGTCTGGCCTGCCACCGCCAGCTGGGGATAGGCTTGCCTGAGCAAAAGGTTGAGTGGGAAGAATGTGCATCTGGCCACCCCATAACTATCTCATTGTCCTCTTGTATTGCCCTTGTCGCAGTAAGCAGCACTTCCACAAAGGGGAGGTTAGAGGCATCCCGAAGGTGAGTTCTGGAGCCTTATAATCCTGTCTGGTCTTAATATTACTGTCTCTAATCTAGGTAGTAACCCTCTCCATTGATGCACGTTTTTCTGTGTATGCAGACGTATGCGTGTGCCAGACTCATTCCTCTTGGTCATTTTGATTTAAATAGGGCCTCTCCTGGGTTGAAATATTGTAGCAGGCTCACTCCAACCAAGTTACACAGCAATACTACAGCATGGGAAGGCCAGTAATTGCAATCCCAGAGAAAATATCAGCATTGCATGAGTTGCAGCCTGGCCAAAATAGTGGAAATATCTGATTCTAACCTCCACATCTGAGCTGGTAGTGGTGAGGACCCTGGATCTGTCTCTGGCAGGAAAACCACTCCCTTCCCCTTTGAAGGTGAGACAAGAGGACTGACTGCGTAAAGAGCGCAGAAGTGCCCCACTGCTTGGGTTTTCCCTCTCCCTCTTTTGACACAGCATATTAATCCTGCTTAATGTAGGAAATATGCCGTGATCACAGCCTTGGGGCTGGTTTGGGTGGCAGAGCAGGATTTAATCTCAGGAAGGTAAGGGGTATTACTCACATCTCCAGTGGGGCAGCTGTCATTCAAGGACTGTATTTAGCTTCAGGACTTCCAAAGGGATTCACCTAGCTCTGTCCGTATGCCCTCTAATGAGTCACTCTGGGCTGCACAAATTGGAGCGATAAACTGCCTGTGATGCAGCCACTACCTGATTTTGCACGTGTGTTTGGCATGGGCAGAGCTGCATCCCAAAGTCCCAACTGCATCTAGCAGTGGTGAGATGGAGAAGAGGCCCTGAACATTTGCTTGGAGGGAAAGCAGGGAAATGCTGATGAGGTTGTTTCTCCCATTCCTTTGCTCAGTTGTATTGTTAATTGTGAAGCTTTGTACGTCGCAGTTTGGAATTGTCATGCCCTCGTCAGCGTGGATGCTCTGAGCACCGTAATAAGTCAATCCTCCTGGCTGTCCCTGCTAACCTTTCTCCTCCGCGTTGTTAATGGGAAAGAAGCTGGGCTCAGCCACTGCATGTTAATAGCCTGCAAGGCAGCCAGCTCAGAGCAGGCAATGGGGAGCTGGTGGGAATAGGGAACAGAAAAGGTGGTGCAAGGAGTTGCAGGGGTGCTCAGAGTTAAAAACCTGGTGAAAGTGAAAACAGAGGTGCTGGATGGTGGAAAGGATGTGCTGCCACTTTTGTCACAGGGGTTAAAAAATTATGAACAGCATCCCAAAGTCAGTCAGGAGACACAATACCTGTTTCTTTCCAATAGCTGCAGGCCTTTGGGGTAATGAATTCAAAGAGTCTCTGTGCTATCCCCTAAGGGACACTATGTCTGCTTTCTAAACCTCTGCACTTGCTGCTCTTTGTTCTGACAAATACCAAGCCTCAAAGAACAAGCAAAGCTTTGGATCAAAGTGCGTGTTGGGAGCAGGGGGCTGACAGAACAGGGTGGATAGGCAGAGCTCGCAGGGTCTTAACCGGGAATGATGAGGGTCTGCAGCCCTAGGCGGAAAGGTTGGCTGGACCTGCTAGATGAGTGCTGTGGAGAGCACTGGAGATCATGGATCCAGCAGTGTGGGCATCAAAGGGGTCTCGGGCTGAAACATCAAAGGTGCAGCATGCCAAGGCAGAGCAGTGTCAGCAGAGATGTGCAAGGGCTGCGTAATCCTAAAGTGAAGGGAACTGACACAAGTGGCTGGGAGGATAACCTACGGCCAGGACGCGAGGAGACGAGGTGTGTGCCATGGACAGACACATCCTTTCCTGCTGCTGATCGTCCTTTTCTGTATTGCGGTGTGTCTGAGGGCTCTTGTGTTGCTTTTAAACCTGTACTTGTAGCATGGGCACTCCAGATGCTTGAGCATGCTAACAGGGTGAAGGGAAGAAAGCGCCCATCAGGCCACCATCGGGCAGTCCTTGGGCAAGCTCTCTTTCCTAAAAGCATCACTGTAACACCCCTCCAAAGCCAGGCCTTGGAGTTTATTTCATTTCCCTCACTTTGACAAGCCACTTCCACTGTGCTATTTAATGGGCAACATTTGGCTTTGTGTTTTCCCAGAACAAGGCCACCGTTAAGTGCACCCAGCCAGCAAAGTGATGTTCTTTAGCAAAAGCATGGTGCTCTGCAGTACTCGGGTGCCACCGAGCATGAGACCTGTTCTGCTGCTCTTCCTGCACCCACCCGCACTCTCTGACCATTCTGCTTAGTGGAATAACTTTTGCAACATGTCTTCATGGTGCTTCCACTGCCCCGGCGTAGGAGAGCTCCACAAGCTCCAGTAAAGTGTGCTTAGTATTTAATCCCACTTCTAGCTTGCGTTACAGCTCCCTGTTTGAATGAGTTCTGTATGGGTTTGACATGCATTTGCCAGTGTCAGTCTGAGGGAGCCTGTGCAATGATTGGCATGGCACAAGGCCAGCCCAGCGTGTCCCTGGATGGGAGAGGGCATGCCTGGGGCAGAAGAGCTGAACGTGGAGCTGGCAGGACCGCATGAAGGAGTGTGAGGGCAGAGTGGCTGTGTTGTGTCAGGATGGGCCCATCCCGCTCCAAAGCGCAGTGCTCCATTAAGGTGCTCAGGCTGTCTCCAAAAGAGTTGGCACTGGTGCAGCACCGTGCCAGGGTGTCTCAGGGGCTACAGGGATTATTTAAATAGTGATGGAGAGGACTAGCCAGAGGACTCTTGGTGGAGAGAGGGACTGGCAGAAAAGAGTTTTGCTTAAAATTGCTTCAGCACAAAGTGCGACCGTGGTTTATCATTTGTCAGAGCCATCAGTCCTGCAGACCTCCCCTGCTCTGAACTCACCAGGAGAGCACGGGCGTGCTGTGCTCTTGCTGCTGATTCCTCATGTGGGTTTCATTTCTCTTTCTCCCCTCCTCTCCAGGGGTTCTCGCTTGCGGCTGGCATGGCAGAGTACGTCCCCCAGCCTCCCTCCACCTGGCCCGCAGGCCCGCAGCCCCCGCATGCCTCTGCCGTCTGCCCGCTGGAGCCCGTGGATCTGGGGGTCTCAGAGCAGCAAACGCCGCTGGAGCAGCCACCGTCCTCCCCGGAGCTGGGTGAGGATGAGGAAGTCACCTCCCCGCCGGACCCTGATGTCCCCTACCCCGACTTGGCCCCCGTTGTCTTCTTCTGCTTGAAGCAGACCACCAGCCCGCGGAACTGGTGCATCAAAATGGTGTGCAACCCATATCCTTTCTGAGCTGCCCCTTCTCCCTCCCCGCCTCTCGCTCCCTCCTGCCCCATCTCTCCCTCTCCCTGCCCTCCCGGGGTGCCTGGCAGGTAAGGAGTGATGTTTCCTACATATTTAACGACCTGCTTTGTTCCTCGCTTGCATTTAAACAGAACCTCAGCTGTTTTAGTGTGTGATCAAAAGAAGCTGATTATGAAAGAGGGGACTTCAGAGAGAGATGCTGACAGCCCCAGTCACAGGGGGCTGGGTGAGGGGAGAGGGGAGGGGTGAGGAGAGGTATTTTAGAAAGGCCTGTTCTTCCCTTTCCTGGCTACTTTTTCACCTCTACCCTGGGACAGAGCAGGAGTTGCTAGCCCAGGAGCTTGTCAGCAGGCTGCCACGAATGGCAGAGGTGTCTCCTCCCGCTGAGCGTACCGGCTTTAGTGAGAGCTCATCTTGCCCTCTGTGAGGAAACCACCACTCCTGGACTTCGATTGCAAGGATACGTAGGTGGCTCCTTTCCTTTCCATCTAGCACATGTCACTGTCCTGCCGATGTCTTGCCGTGATGTCTGGCCAGGAACGAATGGGAGAATCTGTTCAGAGTTTGATGCTGAGCCCCATACTCCCTGGGAGAGATCTCCAGGACACGAGCACGTCCTTCTTTTGCACGGGAGGTCAGCAATTGCACACGTGTGTGTCACTGTTCACACTTGGTGCCTTGATTGCAAGGAGGCCCCTGCAACCCACCAGTGCAAATGATGACCACCTGCACGACTCATTAGCACTGAGGCTGCTAGGAAGCAATGGCCTCTGTGGCTCTTGAGCCTGATGCAATATAAAAAACAGGTGGAGGGCACTTCTTGTTCTTTGGACTATGGGACCCTTCATGATGGGGAGAAAGTGGAGAAGAAAATGAATCATTAGAGAGGTTGGTCTGAAGTTTTACTTGAACCTTTTTCTGGCCAGAAATCTCAAGTGATGGCACTTTCTACCTGGAAGTTTCTTAGTTCCTAGTTAGGTGGGTATTATCTGTAAGAATGCTTGTTATGGTTTTGATGCATTGGTTTCTAGATTAAATCTGAGTGTTTGGGAACACAGCAGAGACTTGCAAAATCTTTCTAAGAGCCTTTTCAGCTTCAAGAGCCGAACTCTGGGTGAAGTCTTGAGGTGCTGTCAGCAGTAACAGATGACCTCAGATGGCTGATGAGTCTGGAGATTTGTTTCAATTTCAAATGTAGGAAAAGGTTTGGGTTTCAGCTCTGAGCTCTCTTCTTAAAGTTCAGAAGCCCTTAAAAAGGTATTGCAGTCTCAAGTACAGGTTATGACTGAGAACTTGTTGGAGGTTTAGGTTTTCTGCTTTCCTTTCTACTGGCTGCTCCTTAAAATTTTAAAACTTTGTATTGAATTATGCATTGCTTTTCAATCACTGTGTGTCTGCACTAGTTATGTTCTAGGAATCTTGTCCCAGCATGTGGTGGGCTCAGAGTAAAGCATGAGAGATTTGTGTCTCAGTGAAAAGGCTGGACTTAGAAAATAAGAGAAGAGTAATAGCCTGGGTTTGGGATGAAGATTTGCTCTTGAATGGGGGAAGGAGGTTGTGGGGGAAGAAGAGAAAAGCCTGTCTGTATTTCTGGCTAAAAGGTGAGTCAAAACATTCCCTCCAATTTGGTACATAGGAGGAGTTTGCGTTAAGTGTTGGAGCTGTGTTATTCAAGGAGTTGGGCACTATACGGCCATTTTAGTGTTTAAATGTTGCTTTTGTTTTAACCCTCAGACATGTGCTATTTGACTCTGAAAAGGACTTTTTCATAGTAGAAGCTATAGAAAGAAGGAAAAAGCCTCATTCAGTCACCTGTTGATGACATTACATCTGGTTACATGTGACACCAGGGGGGTGAAGGGCAATGGTGGGGCTGCTGGAAACCTTTGGAAAGGGTTGTTTCAGACCTGTGGTTTCAGCTCAGCTGTGTGAAGTTAGGAGACTATTTGAAAAGCAGAGACTGAGTGGAGAGGATTCAACTCCTCCTTTGATTCCCCCCACCGCCTGTGGTCCTCATTTTGAATGGATCATGCAGTAAGTAGTTCCCATAACTTTTTTCAAATGAGGGATTGTTTCTGCACACTGAAGGTTTCTTGCAGGTAATATGTTGTCCTGGTTTCGGCTGGGACAGAGTTAATTTTCTTCTTAGTAGCTGGTACAGTGCTGTGTTTTGGATTTAGTGTGAGAATACTGTTGATAACACTCTGATGTTTTAGTTGTTGCTAAGTAGCACTTATCTTAAGCCAAGGACTTTTCAGTTTCCCATGCTCTGCCAGCAAGCAGGTGTGCAAGAAGCTGGGAGGGAGCATAGCCGGGGCAGCCGACCTGAACTAGCCAAAGGGGTATTCCATACCATGGAACGTCATGCCCAGTATATAAACAGGGGGGAGTTGGCCGGGAGGCGCAGATCGCGGCTTGGGAACTAACTGAGCATTGGTCAGCGGGTGGTGAGCAATTGCATTGTGCATCACTGTTTTTTTTTTTTCTTCACCCCGCCTTCCTTTTTTTGTTATATTCCTTTTCATTACTATTATTATTATTATATTTCATTATCACTATTGTTAGTATTATATTTTACTTTAGTTATTAAACTGTTCTTATCTCAACCCACAAGTCTTACTTTTTTTCCTTCACTCCTCCCCACCCCACTGGGAGGGGGAAGTGGCTGCGTGGTGCTTAGTTGCTGACTGGGGTTAAACCATGACATATGTTCTTGGCATCGCTTTTTTTTTTTTGATAGCACCGTAGAAATGGTACAGTTCCATGGCCTGACGGCAGATCACTCACTGTGGTCTCATCCCTGGCTGGGAATGAGCCCCTTTGTAAGGGATGCTTCTATGAAAGTCAAATTGTGTCTTCTAAGAATTTATACGCTTGCCTGCTTTCTCCCTGTCTGAAGTTTTTCATCCCTGTTTTTTTGGGCTATTGGGTCTCCAATGCACTTGTGCCAAGCAGGGGCAGGCTGAGTCACTGTCACAGGGCAACACCTGGCCTTTCCTGAAGATTCAGCAAAAAAGATGGTGCATTAATTAAAAGCCTGTTAATCTTCTCATTGACTTTCTACTAGGCCAGAGCTTCATGATCATTGTTACGGAAGTACTGTCAATGAGACTTAAAATGGAAGTGCCAATTGTTAAGGACTGTGTAGCAATTTTTGTAAGCGCAAGGTCATTAACCACCAAATTTCAATTTAGGTAATTGCATTCTACCTACTTAAATCCCCCTCCCCTGAAGATTATTTTTCCTTCCATGAGCAGTCCTGCAATTTTGTTATGTGCTATTAAACAACTGCCATATTCTTTTGCTGCAGTGCAGTAAGAGGAGAAAGAACCACTTATAGCCCTGCTTTAAAATCACTTCTGGATGCATATTAGCATATAAATATGTAATGCTGTTATTGCAAAAATTGTAGACCTTAACCCCTTTTTAAGATAGGGACTATGTTCCATGTGAAACTTGTGGTGTTTGTCCCCAAAGGAAGTATTTACTGTGCTTTTTGCCATTGTGCTGTGTGGTGAAAAGGAGCCTGATGCTTTGAAGTTAGGTGATTACAGATTTCTGGGGTGGCTTTACGTACAGTGTGAATGAATCCTTGAAGTGCCCTAGTTTATTGGTGAGCAGATTTTTTTTTTTTTAATCCTGATAAACCTTGTCGGATACAGGTAACTGCTGTGTAATCAGCTGGGTATGCAATGCACACCTGGAGCCTGGCTTGGCTCCTGGGAAGTGTGCCTGTTGGAAGGGAGTCTGGCGTGATGCAGCACATGAGCAACCCGCCAAACAGTTTGTTTAGGTTGATTTCTGTTTTGATGAACAGGCAGAAGGCTGGCCGCTCCGAGTTGCGGACCACGGGGCTGTTGCAGCTACAATGTTAACAGTCAATATTTGAGATATGGTTATGAGAGAGGCTGCAAGATTTTTTTTTTCCCTTTTATAAAGCCTAAACTCCATGTCAAATAGGATTTCAAGTCGAGCTCTGAGGGGAAATAGGGTGAAAAGTGTGAAAACATGTTTCCAAAACAATTGCGTAGCATTCATCTTATGAATTTATAAAGTGTTTGGGACTAAATAAAGGGCATGCCACGTGGCGCCTTACAAATGGATCCTGATGCACTTCGCAAATTATGAGAAGATTATGAGAGAGATGCCTGGATGTCTGCATCACTGTTTGACTCCTTGGGGTTCCATAAAGACTTTACACTTTATCCATCCCTAGGGTCAAATGCAGTAGATTTGGTTTGTCTTTTGAGCCTTTCTTTAAAAGAAACTCTTTCCAGGAGGCCCAGACCTCCCTTTGCTGTCGTATCTATAATATTGACGTGACAGCGAGAGCAAGAGTGAAGTGTGCCATTAAAAAAAAAAAATCAATGCTAAAACTGTAGCAGTAATGAGATAGGCTCTGCAGTTCACCACTCTGTCATTTTCTTGCTTTTTGTTATATACCAGCCCCCTTCCCTCATTTGTGAAGTGTGTTGGCCATTTGGGCTTCTGTTTTGCACTCAGGCAGTAAAGTGTTGTGTTTCCAGTTGATTTCAGTAGTGTAGGAGCAGTGGGTCAGGTCCCAGTTGTGCAAAAGCTTATATATGCGCTTAATTTTTAGTACCGGGAGTTGTGTTTTATAGGGTATAGAGCAGGGTGGCTTCTCGAAGCTAGTATGACTGCTTGTGTGTACTGAGGAGCTGCCTTGTAGCTCATTAGCTTTAAAGATCCTCCAAGTAGGGGCTTTGCCATTGTACCTGTCCCTAAAAGTCCTACCATGCTTCTGGGGGTACCTTTCCTGTAACTTGTACTGGCAGCTGTATTGGCTTCAGCTATGTGCTTGGTGCACAAGGAAACGGGACTGGCCTTGGACATATTGATGGGGAACTGAGAAAACCTACAGATTTATTCCCCACATCCTGCCTGCCTGGTGCCGCAGATGTCATTTATGTATGAGCCAACTTGAGTATAGGATGGTTGTTGATGGCAGTAGTGGTGTTTCATGCTGGCACTGCCCTATGGAAGCGGAGTGGAGAATCGATGCTGGAGGAGCAAAGAAAATGATGCGTGTGTGGACTGGTAATTGATACTTCTCTTGGTGACATTGAGCAGGTGATGCCATGGTGCATGGAGACCCCGTGCTGCCAAAACCACTGCTTTTCAGGTGACACGTGTGGCCAAGGGGCCGACAAATCTTTTTCTCGTTAATAAGCTTTGGGTGAATAGGTGTGTTATATTACACCCTGGTCAAATATCAGTTTGGGCAATTCGTTCTTGTGTGAGTGAAATTTTATGTGCAGATTCTGTAGTATGTTGTACTTGTTTCTGCCTTAAGCTGTTGCCTTGTGTACTGTTAAACCCTGGATGCAATCTTCATAACAACTGGCTGTAGTTAATTAATAAGCAAACACCACCTGCAAATTTATTGCAAGTCTTGTAATAGTTGATGTCTGTCTTAAGGCCTGAGCTCCTGTAATCCTCTGAGGTTTACTTTTCTCTTTACATGTGTACATTTATATTTTTGTGTGTGTGTATATACATAAATAAAAAAAGAAAGGTTCCTGCCTCTCTAATAGGTAGAGAAAAGCTTGGAAATGTGACCAGAAGGTATAATAATACATCAAAAATTGAGTGGCTTATGAATTTTAAGCAGCATTCATCATTCTTGAGGGCCTAGGGATCATGGATTTCCACTCTTGGGGTCAGCAGTATCAGCTTTTATGTGTGTACCTGCAAAACACTAAAATGCATATGTTATTCCTGCTTCTCCATTTTAAAGACAGATCTCTCCTGTCTCTGCAAATCTAGCTCAGAAGACAGGTGAAGAGTCTGGCACTTATTTGAGGACTTGTGATAGCTCTGTATTGTTCTAGGTAATCAGGCAGATGTTGCTGCTGCGCCCTTAGGAATGGATTGATTTCTGTTGATTATACAGCTCTGTAGACCACCTTCCAGCCAACAGATATATCTGTATACCCAAGATCCAACAAGTGCAAGATGCTTTTTTTCTGTAAAAGGTTATCTAACATCCCTGCACTCCACAACACACTAAATCAACTTTACAGTCGCTCCTTCTGCATGGGAAACTGAGCTGATCCAGAGCTCTCCAGTTGACATGCGGTGTTGGTGGCATCAGTGTTCCCCTGGGCATGTGCTGAATGCTTTTCAAGCTTTAAAAGGGGGCAAGCCTGCTTTAGATCTTGCTGGGTTTTCTGCCACTCTCCCAAGCTCCTTACTGGTGGAATGAAGTTTGCTATTAGCAAATAAGGGTGACTTTTAATAAACCAATTGTCCATAAATATGATTAATGTTTGAAGCGATGCATGCACCGGGCCAACACAGCCATCTTCCCAGGACCAATCTATTCTCAATTACTCTCCTCCTCTTTTGTGTTAAAAATATGCTTTAAAGGAGACATTTCCTATGCTTGTGAACTGACCCTTAATTTTCCTGTTAATTCTCCTGTTGGGAAGCTGGCTGGCCTTCACCCCATCTAACTCTACCTGTCTGAAAACCAGGCATCCAGGCTCTCTCTGTAGATATTTGACAGACTGCCATCTGTAGCAGGAAATTCAGCACGCTTAACTTAATCCCTCCCTTCAGAGGGCAAAGTCACTCTCTGGAGGTTCCTACTTTTTCTTCGTTCCTAAAGAGGGAGTTTCTGGACAGCGGGCTGTGGGGATTGCTGGCTAGCATCCTGGGCTGCCTTTAGGATTGCTGTGCTGTTTGGTTCCCCAGATGCTATGGAGGGAGGCAAAGGGAAAGGCAGGGAGCAGGTTTAGTTTTGGAAGTGGTGCAGTCTGAACATTTCAGCATTTCCATAAAGAAATATTGGGCAATCTTAGTTTTGTGGGAGGAGGGGAAGGCACACTGTCCGCCTGGACTCTGGATTGGGAAAAAGCAGTTCTGTAAAATCCAGCTTCTTTCCTGGGATAGAAACCCTGCTTCCTGGTTGTGGTTGGTAGTTAGAGGCAGGTGGCAGGGGGAGCATAATGGTGCTCAGGACCTGCACAAGTAGTTGGGAAGGAAGCTGCCTCTGCAAAAGTAGTGACAAGGGAGTGTCATTAGTGTGGGTCGTTTTGATGTGCAAGTTTATGGTGGGAAGTTTAAAGGGATCGTTTACACAGTCAGATGTGGTGTAAATGGAATTTAAACTCGTGCATTGTCATTAGTAGCACACAAGGGATGGATATGTTTGAAGGGGATTTGCGTGCTTGCGATCTGTAAGAAATTGGCTGGGTTGCATGTATGCGAGATGCATGCAATTCCAGGCAAGTGGGCAGATGTAAAGGGATGAGGTCTAAATTTGGCTGGCTTGCAAGCTGGCCCTGTGTATCTAAGCACAAATGCTGAGACAGGCTATCTTGCTGGCTCCCATCTCTTTAGCTTATTCCCCGGAGGTTTTTATAGCGAGAAGTCAAAGACCATGGTTTGGAAATGAAGGAGGACAACAGCACAAACAAAACCAGAGCTCTGACTGTCTGAAGCTTTAATGTCCATAGGGTCTAACAAAATCAGAAATAAGGCTGAAAAAATTGTTAGTGCATACCTACTGTCTTCATGCCAAGCTCTGAGCATTTTCCCTGTTACTGAAGGATAGATTCCTACTGTTGGAGGAAGGGCAACAAATACTGAGAGGACACTGTGGTTTAGGAGAGGGGTATTTTTTTGCTGTATGTATGTTGTACTGCCCTGTTTCCCCAATACATGCCAAAAACAATAAAAGACCTGCTAATGCTCCATGCCCTGATGCTTCAGGGAAGTGGGGCTAGGACTCTTACTGCAACAGCTTTTTATGAGGTATCTCAATATGGTCCCTGGATTTCTGGTCAATGAATGTGGAAGGCGTGGGGAAGCAGGTAGGAGAGAGTAGAGGATGAAAGTAACATCCTTGTCTGGTGTTAATCAGTGTTGTTCTGCTATACCTGGTGAAAACAGACCTATTTGCACCAGCTGTTGCTCTTCAGGCTAGGTTGGGAAGATTGGTCTTGTCTTGTCATATAGTACAGTGTTATCCAGTGCAGACAGTGTGGTTTGTGCCAGCCTAGGGGGTACCTGGTAGTGCCAGGCCAGAGAGAGGGACAATGTGCTCAGCCAAATGCGGGGATGGTAGCAGTGCCTGCTTTGGGGGACCGCCCCGTCCGTCCGCAAAGTGCGTTGCTGAACCGAAACAAACACTGAAAAACCTTTCTGGAGCACATTGTGTTTATTCACTGGAATATATTTTGCCTTGGAGATGAGAACCATTTACTCTGAAAAATGGTCAGTTTGCCTTTTTCAGCCTTCATGAACACTGGAGCAGGATGTGTGAGGGAGCCGGAGGGGGCTCTTGGAGAAACAGAAAGGGCGATAAAAATACTCATTTTGAGTTTAAGACCTATAAAATACTCTGACCAGACCTCTAATTGCATGTTCTGTCATAACAATGTGAATTAAATAATGCAATTAACCACTAACAAATTGACCAGCTGCCTATTTGAGGACTTGACACTCTTCCCACCCCAGACCATGGGGAAGGGCCAGCAGCCAGGTGAATCTGCTGTGTGTTGAGTGTAATACTTGACAGGAGCTGCTTCAGGTGAGGGATAGTTAACAGAGTTGCAGCTCTTCTGCAGCAAATGGCCTGCAGCTAGTCCCAGGATGGTTAAGAGGAAAGACTGTGTGAAAAACTTGGCCTATTTCAGACCTCTGGAGAGAACAGGAGCAAAGAGTCTGCCAGGCTGTCAGCCTCTAAGCTGGAAAGATCTTTATAGTCCTAGAGAGGCACTGTCTTTGGAAGATGAAGGTGTAGGAAGGCTGCAGCCTGGTGTAAGATGGACCAGGCTCAAGCTTGCACCCACTTCTGTCCTGCGCTCACTTTGCCCGCTGGTTCTGGTTGGCCCAGCACACCTTGGCCAGCCCCTTCAGCAAGTCCCTTGCACATGTCCGTGCCACTGCCCCCCCTCTGCTTCACTGCCTGCCATGGGGCAGGGGCAAAGGAAGCTTGTCTGAAGTGTGCTTCTCCAAAATGGGGTTTGCCAGTCTCTTGCTGGCGGGGGCAGCGGGAGGAGGGCCGAGCAGTGGTGGGAAGTGCCACCAGGCTGGGCTGGCTGTTCAAAGGGACAGATCCAGCTGGCGGATTGGGCTTGCCCTGCTCTTGGTCGCTGCTGCTCCCTGGGCTGTGGGTTTGTGCTGTGCTGCCTCATGTCAGCTGTGCTCCTCCATCAGGGAGGGAATGCTGCTGGCTCTGCTGCCCTACCTGCCTCCCCTCCCTGGAGTGGTGCTCAGGGCTCCACTGCGGAAATGAGCAGGGATCATCTCAGGAAAAGCTTCAGAGGAGGGGGCAGGCTAGCTGAGGGGGATGTCTTTTATTCTGGTTGGAGAGGACAGCAGAGTTGTGATCAGCAGCTAGGGAAGGAGGCTGAGACAAGCAAGGAAGGCAGATAAGAGTGCAGCTGGACTTGTAAAAGAAGAGATGAAGTGTGATTATGAAGATATAAGACAGAAACTGATGGGGAGTGATAAGTGGAGGTTATCTAGGTTAGGAACAGCTACCCTGGCACCATGCTGTAAATCCCTGCTGAGCTTGGCAGTCATCTCAACAAATCCTTGTAATCAATGGTATCAAAGGCAGCTGATAGATCTGAAAGAATCAGCATGAATGCTTGATCTTTATTGACTGCCATTGAGGACCAGTGAAGTGAGTAAGGAGGTGGTGTTATGGCAGTGTAACCCTCCTGCTAGAAGACCTGCATAGGCGTTTGGACGGGTTGGCTGGTCTGGGGGCTGGAGTTTGAGTGCAGTGCTGTGGTTGGAACAGCTTTCACCTGCCCAGCCCTGACTGCAAGGTCAGCTGGTGGGGATGAAGATGGAGAGCTTAGCCCAACCATCCTGCCTGAAGGATGCCTATCCCTGCCTCCCCTTTCTCCAGCTTTCTCCCTGCCCGTTGCATCAGTGCAGATCAGGGGAGGGGAGTGACTACCTCAGGCGGGACGGGGGATGCGCAGAGCTGTGATGTGGGTGACCATCTGTCCCCCGAGACAACGGTGTTGCTTACACTTAGGTACTGCAACTCATCCAGGAGGAAAGAGAAATCTGTCCTTGCTAACGATACAAAATCACACTCTTTGCTTATCCTTTCTTCCTTTAGTTTTCTCTCCCCTGGTCTCCCCTCGTCATCGCCTACTGTGCTCGAGTCTATAAAAGCTGCCGTTGCTCCCCCTCCTTGAGTGTGATTCGGAGCCACCGAGTCCACGCAACTCCTCCAGCAGCCCCTCCTGTGACTAGCCACCCTGTCTCTCCCCTCTCCTTTCTCCATCTGTGGCAGTCTGTCATTTTTCCCTCTCCTCTTTTTTTTTTTCTTCCCTCGCTGTCATTCTTGGGTTTTGCTGCTAGTAGCCTGTCTGTGTTGATTGCTGCTGCCCTTGAATTGGCTCTTTCTGTAAAGTGCCCTTCTTAGCCAGTATCATGGACAACAGGCTTCCTGGGGGGAATGGTCAGGAGCTAAAGGGAAGATCTAAAGGTAGGATTTAAACAGGGGACATAACTCATTGACTTAGTTAGAAGGAGGGAAAAGGCCAGGGCTCTGCAGAGATGTGAGAGCTTACCTGTGAAAACAGCGGATTTCCCCTGTCTGTGGAGGGGATTGCTATGTGGTGGGGTGGAAATTGCTGCTTCCTCATCCTCACAGGCTGCTTCCATCCCCATCTAGAGCATTTTATTCCCAGCCCAGGTCAGCAGCTATCCTCCTGTGCCCTCCAACACGCAAGTGGCATCCGTGACATCCCCATCCCGAGCTGTCAGTGTGCAGGAGCGCTGTGCTGATTGCAGGATGGCAGGGTCCAAGGGGTGCATCTGCCCTGGGAGCAGGGGCAGGGTGCTAGTAGGTGAGCATCCCCTGGGCCAGCTTGGGTGAAACTTGCTGCTGGAGCAGCTGGCCCTGGTCCTCTCTGGGAGGTAGCTGGCTCTCTGCTAATCCCTGCTCACCAGGGCTGGTTCTTGTGGGCAGATGCAGACAGATGTGAGCTCAGCAGGCTGGCTGGGAGCTGCGTGGCTGCAGTCTCCTGGCCATGTGCTCCAGCTTGGAAGCTGGGCAAGGTGGTCAAGGGTTTGCTTACAAAAGTTGAACCAACACTGCTGTCTGAGCCTTGTTCCTGACCCCCAAACCTTTGAGAGCTGTTTCATCTTTACTTTAATAACTTGGTTTTGTTTATCGCTGCCTCCCCAGAGTAGCATAACTGCTGAAATACCACAAGGGCTTTCAGATTGCTTGTAGCTTGAAGTAACTGGATGTCTTGAGAGGCAGGGTGAACCAAATGTACCTCCTGTGGGATTTCAGTTCTTAGAGTCACGGATGAAAAGGGCTAACATCAGTACAAATTCATCCAGGAGAAAGCTGCTGAATCCAGTGCTTGTAATGCTAGCTATGAGATTTGCCTCAACAGGCAAGAAGGAGGGAAGGAATGGAAAGAAAACACATGGTAAAATATTAACCTCCCTATTGAAATAGGCTGTTTGTAACAAACAGCAGCTGTTCTGTTTCATGGCATGGAAGAGGCAGGAGCTCAATATTTGAGGGCAGAGAAATGTTTTCTTCCATGCAGAGGCTGATAGTCTCTCAAGTCAGAAATCCAAAATCTCTGCTTGCTTTCCAAGTCCTGCTTATTATTTGGGACCACACTAAAACACTATGAAGGTGTACTTGGCAAATCTGCCTTGCCCCATCATTCACGCACCCTGAAAGGATGCTTCCTACATCTACCCGTATCCTGCATCTTGCTTCTCAGCCAAGAACTCGGCACACTAGTGCAGCAATAAGTCCCCCTATGAATACAACATCCTTATTTTCTACAAAATGTACTACAGATGCCAGCTAGCAGGCGTTGTTAACAAGCATTGTTATCAATAATTAAGCTAAAACATATTTGAGAGAAGTATGCTTTGTGATGTATTACAATTTCTGTCATTGTTTTTGTTCATGTATTTACCAACTCGTGATGTAATTTTTGCTTTGAGTAAGTCTCCTGGTTTTATGGGTGACTCTGGCAGGCTCTGCTTTGTCTATACGTGCGATTCAGGCCAGGCCTTGAAAATGATTGTGTCATAAGTGAATTATATTAAAAAAAGACACACTTATAGAAGTGCAACAGTAATAATATATTGCCTTTGGTACTGTCTGATGTTCAGTGCCACTGGCCAACTGTGATATTTCTTAATGAAAGATGTTATTTTTTTCCTTAAGGCAATTTTTTGCTTGCTTTTTTTCTTTCCGTGTGGCTCCTTTCTGATTCATTTCCTTGGTGAAGTAGGATCCTTCCCTGCTTTGGAGTTTGCTCCTTTCCTCCATACTTGTTGACCCACTGTTTAGCAGCCTCTGTGCTGGCAACTGCTCTTGTCTTCCTATCTGGACCCCTCTTTGGAAATGAGATTTTAGCAACTGGTGGGGGCCCTAGATGGTAGACCAGTTGTTTTATACAGGAAAAGCCTTTGGAGGCAGCAGTCTTCTCACTGTTTCCTTGTAGCATTTTATTTGTCCCATGCTACAGCCTCCTAGTTTCTGTTTCTTATAGGTTGACCCTGTTGTCTTTCCCTATGTGGGCAACCCCCTGATAATACACAGTTTCTTCCTTGGTGGGTGCCAAGTAACGTTTTTCCTTCATCTCCTTCCCAGCGGGATCTCTGAAGTCACACTTCATACGAGGGCCACGCACACAAACAGAACCAAAGAAATGGAAGACTTAGTTCTCATTGTTACGTGAGGTGGTAACGTGGTTCTCAAAAGCTGCCCAACTTTTCTCATTTTAACACTCTTTTTGTCCCTTAATGAAATTTTAATTTGAGGTCTGGGAGACAAGGACCAGGCAAACAGCCTGGGAAGGATACTGGAATGGGGGACTGAGAAGCCCAGGAGGAAAGTAAGTCCAGAGGGTCAGGCAGCCAGCAGGGAGCTGAGGTGGAAAGCTTATCCACCAGATATCTGCCCACCAGAGGGGAGGAACTGGGGAGCGATGGCATGAGCGAACAACCTGGAGAGGGGACTGGGTGGGCTGCTGGGCAAGGCTAATGGAGTGGCAGGTAACCAGGGTGGGGGAGGTGAGGATCTGAATGGGAAGAAGCTGGCTGAGAAGGCAAAGGCTGGGGCAGTGAGCCCAAATTCACTTGGGCAGGCTGGCAGGGTTGGAGGGCTTAGGCTGCAGTGAGAAGCGGTGGGATGGGAGCATCCCATGTAGGGTTGGTGGGGTGAAGTAAGGTCCCTGCCCCAGAGCCTGCACGCTTTGCATTCCTGCTTATTTCTGTTTCCTTGCTGCCAGCAAACTTCTGTAAGGCCCATTGGCTAAATGAGATGTCGCATTGCTGTCTTCACTGAATGCCATCCCTCCCTGTGGATGCAGGGATCCTGTGGAAAAAAACACATGAACATGCAATGAAAGACTGTGTTGTAAAGGCAGTGTGGAGAGGGAGAAACTGAAGTTCTGCATTCATCCTTAATTCTGTCTTAATTTCTTGGATTGAGTCATATCAAAACAGTATCTCCTGAGCATATTCAAAGCATGATTTTTTTTTCTCCGATGGCAGCTGCTAATTTATCTCCATGTGGATGGATTGTTACAGGATGAGCAAAAGAGGTCTTGGGCTACCCTGCTGCCCAGTGCAAAAGCAGTGTTTCAGAGCATCCAGCAACAAGTACTAGTTAAAAAAACCTCTTGAATGCTTCTGCACAGACAAAACAGGTTGGTTTGTTTTTGCAACTGTTGAAATTCAACTTAGTTTTCCACCAAAAAAAGTGTAGTCATACCTGCTATGGAAGTTTCAGCTCAAGCTGCCAGTCAGATGAAGCTCTAAGCAAATGAGATTGGGTGTTGGAAGGGGGAAGAGTTTGGAGTAGGATTAATTAAAATTAGTGTTATCAGTGTAGCTGCATACAGCATTCTACCGTGTAGTTCAGCTCTCACTGAAGCCTCAAGTTTCCCCTACAATACAATAATTAACTATTAAAGTAGATACTTTAAAAAAAAAAAAATTCCTCCTCCAGAGAACCATAACCTGGGATTTTTTTTCAAAGCACAGAATTAATTGCATCCCTCCACAGTATCTTCGAGGTGCTGTTATTTCTTTAAAATGTATTTCCAGCATATTGTGATATGTCACACATCCTTTAAATATCCAATAGCTTTTTAACTTTTAAAAATCTATTTCACACTTAGTGGCATGCCTGTAATGCATTTTTCTGGAATGTGTGGCAGATGTCTGGGGAAACTGTGTTTTCGCCCATATGGGGGTTATTTTACTGAAAAATGAAGTAGGATTGGCACTTCATTTGATTTCCCTGAGCTGTCACATCAGGGATTCTCTGGCTGGGTGTGAGACATGAATCCAGATCATAGGTAGACTGCAGAAGGCAAAATGTGCTCTCTTCCCTGGACGAAGGGGAACTTCTCATGGAAGAACATCCTCAGACGGCTGCAAGGGCGGGGGGGGAGAACAGGCTGGGGAGGGCTGCTCTAGGATATCCTGCTCCATGGGACTTTTCAGCATGATCTGGAGATACAGAAGTAGCATGAAGTGTGTACTTGGCCCTTCCTCTGTGAGGAGGAGGAAGGTGGCAGCTTCGAGGTTACTCAAACCTTCAGGGAACTTCTGACTCTTGTGACCTGGGTTCCTGAGATGGGAACTAAGCTAGGACTTCAGGGTTGAGTGTTGCTGAATTTTACTCCTAGGAGTAATAAATGCTAGGGCTGCAGTCATTTTAGATGTGTCAGGCCATGATTACGTGGCTGTGGTTTAGGGACAGAAGGGAATCTGTCATTGCTGTGTTGGCCAATGACAGCTGTGTTTGCAGGGGCCTGATCTGTGTTTCTGTTTTGACTCTTCTTCCTCTCTACCCTGTTTGGATGTGGCCTTGGCCCCTTGTCCTTGTGCTATGGTGAATTGTGTCCCTGTATTTTCTCTTTTTCCTGTTCTTCATAGACAGGGAGACAGACTGAGCACTGTGCTTGGGGCAAGCCGCCTCTGTCCTTTCCCCTGCAACATCAGAGGGAGAGGCAGAGCAGAGGAACTGCTGCAAGCCCCTGAAGCTAGTGCCTGTGCCAACATCTCCCCTTTGCTGAGACAAACATAGTGGAGATAAATACCAGGTGTCTCTGGAAGGGTAGTTAAACACACCAACAGTCCCTGTTTTGTCATGTTGGGATAGCTGAGTCTTTCTTCCAGCTTTACATTTCAAAAGATTGCTCATGGCGCTTGGCCCACCCTTCTTCTTGCACTCAACCTGGGAGATTTGTTCCTAAGTTTCTGGGCAATAAAAATGCCCAAGGCTTATTTGGCTGTCGTAGCAGCCAGCAGCCAACTCGCTGCTGGTATGTGTGGGCACAGGTGTGCTGCTGTCAAAGCATTTCTGGGCAGAGTTTCCAAGGGACGGAAGAGCGTAGCCCTGGGGGAAGCTGTCACCGAGGGCATTGCAGTGGGGAAAGCAGGAAGGTGCTGGGTATCACTTGAAATAGAGATGTGAGCTGCTGTGCCACTGTGTGGAGGCAAGGGAATGGGTGGCTGAATGACCTGGGATGTTGCCCACAGGACAGAGCATGTCTGTGGTCCCATCAGTGGAAGCAAAGGTGTCAGATTAGACAGCTCTAGCAGGAGAGCACAAAAGTGATTATTTCCTTCCCCGGCCACTTGACTTCTTTGTGTACTTCTTGAGTGTGATTAAGCCGATTAGTGTCATGCACTTGAGATTTTGTCTTGTACCTATGGCATTTCTCATTCTTGTTTGTGTGCGTGAAGGATTTCCTCATCCATTGCTGTGATACCTCTCCCCACTGGACACAGGATTATTCTTTTCTGATGATTAACATTTTCATGGGTCTCAGGCAGCTTTTCAGGAACAGAGAGAAATTCCCAGTAGAGAATCTGATGCAGTCTTTACTTTCTGGACTTAATAGTTACACCTGGGATTATTTCATCCCACTGAATGACTTCTCTTCTGAGACCCTGCCGCTTCCCCCCAAACAGCAGTGAAACTTTGTATTTATAGGCTTATCTCTGCACTCCTTCCCCATCAACTGTGCTTTTTATGCTTGGTGCCCTCAGGTACTTAGCTACATGTTTGTGTTTGGAAACTGCACAGAGGCCTCAAATGCACTGTCATGAGATTGTTATGTCTCAGTCTTCCTCCCCCTGCCCACATCAACATGCTCACACTGAGATGCAGGCTGGGAGATAACTCTCATGGAGCCAGTGTGGCTCTCAAACGTGTGCAAGCAGCAGTGAGACCATCAAAATACACTGAGAATTGGACAGAAAAAAGTATAGGAACTGCTACTGCAATGTATCTATTGCTTTTATATTATTAACTCTCTATGTTGATGACACATACACAATAAATATGTTTAATAGTGATACAATTACTACATAATAAATCATCTAAATGAGTTCTTTATTACTCTAATTTATATGCATCTGTATAAATCAGAGGTGTACTCACCATTCTCTTGCTGTCCCTGAAAGATACAGGAGGATTAGAAGACATTTGCATTGATGAGGCTTAGGTAAATATTTGACTTACTGGCAAGTTCCTGTGCAATTATCCCTAGGAGAGACTTGCTGTACCTTCCCCTGTGCATCTCACTGGGTGATGCCAGAGGGATACAGGGAAAAGGGGGGCCCTTCCACTGGTGTTTAAAATCCTGAGGGGACCTAAAAGCTTTTGACTGGAAGGTGAGGATTTAAACTGGGTGTTACTATGCAAGGTATAGGGGGAAGACTGCAGAGCTATAGGTCATGGTGGAGGAAATTTAGTGGGCTGTTGTATTTTGGGCCAGCTGGAGGCCACTGATGGGGAGGGTAATGACTGAAATGCATGTGGCTCAGGTGTGTTGGGATCCCAGTGTAAACCACCAGTGCAAGGAACTGTGTTGATGGTGGGAGTGGAGCCCTCGCAGCCCTTCTTGGGCACCACCCTGTGGGCTGACAGATCCAGGCAGCCAGTGAGGGATGCGAGAGGTGTGATTTGGTTGAAAAATGAGATGTGCTACAAGGACTGGAGTTCATAGCCGGGAAATGATCTGTGGGCTGGTGATGGGAAGGCCCTGTTTTGGCAGAGGTGGGCATGGGGCTGCCCCTGCCTGCTGGTTGCATGCAAGGTGGGCTGAGCCTCCAAAGATGCTGGGCTCAGTGCAGGTAAGTGCTCAAGCATTTGAGCCATATCTGCTGTGGCTAATAAATTGGCACTGCTCCACTGACTTCCAGAGATCTCTGCTTGTTAACCCCAGTTCTGGGCCGCTTGGCTTTCTCAAACTGGGGTATAAATCTTAGAAGAAGGAACAAGCTCTTTCTTGTGAGACTTCAGCCACCTTTCTTGTTTTGGCCAGGCTGAATATACCATAAAGGACAGCTTTTGTCTGTGCTGTTTTCATGCTTCTGTTCAAACCAGGCACTTACTGAAACAAAATGAAATCTGAGCTGGCAAGTTGGGTTTGAGTTTCAGCTTCACTGGGTTTGTGCTTTGTTCAGATTAATTCTCCTTTCCCCAAAATTCTCGTACCTCCCACCCCGTCCCCCAGACAGGGAGGCAGCTGTTGAGTTGTCATTTCTCT
Source organism: Gymnogyps californianus (assembly GCF_018139145.2). Lineage (NCBI taxonomy): Eukaryota > Metazoa > Chordata > Aves > Accipitriformes > Cathartidae > Gymnogyps > Gymnogyps californianus. The sequence continues at coordinate 161,971,521 of NC_059471.1, forward strand.
GCTTTCATGAAGGCCCAGTGGGAAGAGGAGACAAAGCAGAACATCTTCTGCCTTCTCCTCTGACTGCAGGTGGGGAGCTGAGCTCCCAGAGGAGCCTGTGCCTGGCTGCTGCCTGTGAATTGGTGGGATGTCGCTCTGGGTATGCTCACGTGGCAGGTGTTGCTGGAGGGAAAGAGGGGGAAGGTCCAAGAGAAGAGGTGATAGCAAGCCCAAGTGTTGTGGAGGTTCCCACTTTGGGTACTTCACTGGCCCTCTATGTATCTGTCCATCTGAGGGAGAACTGCTAGGCAGGACCTCGTGGGATGGCCAGGCAGGATGAAGCACAGAGAAGGTGCAGGAAAGAGGACCTGGGGAATAAGATGAGGCAGTGCATTAGTGCTCCTAGGAGCTGGTATGTCTTTAAAGCTGATGTGTTGCCATGGAGTGTGCCTGGCAGTGAAGCTCCCTTGTTGCTTCTCAAATCCCATTCAGGCAAAGAAGAATGGTGAGGAGATTAAAAACAATGCAGAGTGAAGGTACTCCATCTCCTGCTGTAGCATGCTCTCCTTGGCCCCCACACCCTCCGCTGCCTGGGCGTCTCTACAGCTTACTCCCCCACATGGGTTGGGTAAACCGCTTCCCTGGTACCTGCCACCCTACAGAAATGTGTTGTTTTCCCACGTTGTGGGAGCCTGGGAGAGCACCTGCCACAGCTTCTGCACAAACAACAAAGCAGGGAGGGAGAAGGGACCTTTCTGGGAAGCCAGGAGTGTGGGTGCAGGACTGGAGGCAGCAAAACTAATGGCAATACTCCCACTAAGGTAAACAGGAGCAGAACTGGGTTGGTGGAGGTCTGGTGTTACCTAACGTATTCAATAATGACTGAAGAGGAAGCTAATGGTCCTGTAATGGAAATGTCAAAAGATCCTTGACTACAAGATATTCTAGGTAACATGACCTAGAGAGGTTAGTAGCAAGGAAAGATAAGGCTAAGATAAACCATAAGATGAGGCTTTAACTCTGGTCATCTTGCTTAGTTCTGTGGCTCTTCTATAAAATCTTCTCACCATCATCTACCTGTCCTGGTTTCGGCTGGGACAGAGTGAACTCTCTTCTTAGTAGCTGGTACAGTGCTGTGTTCTGGATTTAGTGTGAGAATAATGTTGATAACACTCTGATGTTTTAGTTGTTGCTAAGTAGTGCTTATCTTAAGCCAAGGACTTTTCAGTTTCCCATGCTCAGCCAGCAAGCAGGTGTGCAAGAAGCTGGGAGGGAGCATAGCTGGGACAGCTATGACCCCAACTAGCCAAAGGGATATTCCATACCATGGAACGTCATGCCCAGTATATAAACAGCGGGAGTTGGCCAGGAGGCGTGGATTGCTGCTGCGGCATTGGTCAGCGGGTGGTGAGCAATTGCATTGTGCATCGCTTGTCTTCTCTTGGGTGTTATTTTTTTAATTCCTTTTCATTACAATTATTATTATTCTTAGTACTGTATTTTATTTTTACTTTAGTTATTAAACTGTTCTTATCTCAACCCATGAGTTTTACTTTTTTTCCTTTCCTCCTCCCTAACCCACTGGGAGGGGGGAAGGGGAAGTGGCTGCGTGATGCTTAGTTGCTGGCTCGGGTTAAACCACAACACCACCTCACGTTGCCTTATGACCCATCCATCTCTGGACCTCCTACCTGCTGGTGCCTTTTTGCTGGCCCTAACAGCCTCTCAGCTGGGTAAGCCACACTCTTCCCCCATTGCAGGGTGCTGGGGAACAGCCCCATCAGATCTCACTGGCCTCTTCACCCCTTGCCCATCAATATCTTGCTCACCCCAGTCCTCTGATTGTGGCTCGATGTCTCTCCCTGCTACCTGCCGTGGTCTTCGTCTCTAACAGCTGCTGTGGTACAGGAGTCCCTGCGCAGCCAGAATGGTCCTTACTCCTCTGTGCCTACAATCATCCTCCATCGGCAAAACCACTTCCTTTTTTCACCCCCCTTGTTTGGTGGGGAGACAGTTAGCCACTATTCCCTCAGCATCTAATAGGGGCAGAATAATCTCTAAGGAAGGAGTGAAGGGGGCAGTGGAGATAGAGGGAGAAGCAGCTGCTGCTGTTCCTCTACATGGGGCTGACCATTCTGTGGGTCATGAGCAGATCGGGTGAGGTGGGGTCCTTTCAGTGGGATGGAGCTGCCACGGGCTCCCGGGTGAGCCAAACCCCTGTTTCAGGAGGGAGCAGCTCCAAAGTGGTGAAGAAACAACCCTATCTCTCAGTGCAGCATGCTGAGTCTCTTCTTGCTCTAATAAGCTGTTGCTGCTCCATGGGGAGGTTCCCTATCCCATGCCAGGTCCCCTTTCCATGATGTCGTGGTTTAACCCCAGCCGGCAACTAAGCACCACGCAGCCACTTGCTCACTCCCCCCTGGTGGGATGGGGGAGAGGATCAGAAGAGTAAAAGTGAGAAAGCTCGTGGGTTGAGATAAAGACAGTTTAAGTAAAGCAAAAGCTGCGTGTGCAAGCAAAGCAAAACGAGGAATTCATTCACCACTTCCCATCGGCAGGCAGGTGTTCAGCCATCTCCAGGAAAGCAGGGCTCTATCACATGTAATGGTTACTTGGGAAGACAAATGCCATAACTCTGAATGTCCCCCCCTTCCTTCTTCTTCCCCCAGCTTTATATGCTGAGCATGACATCATATGGTATGGAATATCCCTTTGGTCAGCTGGGGTCAGCTGTCCCAGCTGTGTCCCCTCCCAACTTCTTGTGTACCCCCAGCCTGCTCGCTGGTGGGGTGGGGTGAGGAACAGGAAAGGCCTTGACTCTGTGTAAGCACTGCTCAGCAATAACAAAAATATCCCTGTGTTATCAACACTGTTTTCAGCACAAATCCAAAACATAGCCCCATACCAGCTACTATGAAGAAAATTAACTCTATCCCAGACAAAACCAGCACACATGACAGCCAGAAATACTCCTGTTTTAGCCAGAGGCACTTTCAGTGAAAAGAAACCTTTCACTTTTGTGTTTGCAGGGCTCAGTGCAAACACCCTTCACTTGAGAAAACCAGGGCTCAAGTCTTGCTACAGGTGACTTGCCCAAGTGGAGCCCTCCTTGGAGAGCCCTGTCACCCTCTTGCCCCAGGCTGCCCTCCCCTTTGATCACTGTCCTGTCCCCCGTCCCCCCCTGCCCCGTCCCCCAGCTCTGCAGGGTCCCCAGGTTTCCATGCAGCTTTGCCAACGGGTCTCCCTCCTGCACAGCAGGCTGCCAGGCTCTTCATGCCCATACTTGATCACTGATGGATTAATGGGTGTCTGAAGTGCAGATTATTAATCCTGACCTCAGGCAATGTCTCATTAAGAATGAAAATAAAACAGAAAATGAATAGAAGAGGAAATGAAGAGGCTGAAAAGGGAATCGTGAGGAAGAAGCGTGGAAACGGGGAGGAAGAAATTCAGTTTGGGACTTGATTTCTCTGGAGGCAGAGTGGAGAGAAGGAAAAATGGGAGGTTTAATAGGGCAGGGAAGGAGAAGATGGAGAGGTGGATTGCGAGGAAGGAGGGTCAAAGGAGCCCTTGCCTAGGCAGTCTGCCAAAGGCCATGGGCCTGCTGAGATTTCGGCAGGGCCAGGCTGAAGCAGATGGGGAGAGAAGGATTGTGAGTCTGAAGGCTGCATGAAATATTTAAGATGCTCCATCAAACTAGCTTCTCAGTGGTGGTGAGATGCTGGGCGGGGGAAGACAAGAAAAAATTTGGCTGACAATGAGAAGCTTAAAAAAATATATTCTGACAACATGCGGCTCTCTTCTTTACATCTCTCTTCTTATCTCTTTCACTTCTGTAGAGGTGACATGCTGTCTAATTATGCTGGACACAAGGATAGGTTTCTTCATCCTCTGAGGCTTTAGTTTGCTTTTGCTTTACTCTTTCTCACTTTCTTCCTCTTTTCCCCATTCCCCAAACTGACAGCATCTGTCAGACAGTAACCAATTTCAGGCTAGCTGGGTCTTGCTCACCTCTTCCTACTTGTGGTTTAACACCAGCCAGCAACTAAGCACCACGCAGCTGCTTGCTCGCTCCTCCCTGCTCCCAGTGGGATGGGGAAGAGAATCAGGAAAAAAAAAGTAAAACTCATGGGTTGAGATAAGAATGATTTAATAACTAAAATACAGTAATTAAATATAATAATAATAGTAATGAAAAGGAATATGACAAAAAGAGAGAAATAAAACCTGAGAAAAGACAAGTGATGCACAATGCAATTGCTCACCACTCGCTGACTGATGCCTGAGCAGTGATCTGCCCCTTCTGGCCAGCTCCCCCCCATTTACATACAGAGCATGGTGTTCTCTGCTATTTCACACCAGCCATATGGGGCTGTTAAAGGGTGAGTGAGTCCTGCTGATCACCCCTTGGCTCTCCAGTTGACGCATCAGCATATGGATGGGAATTGGGGAGTCTCAGTTGGTGCGTTATTGGTGCCAGTGCACCATTGTGGTAGCAATTGGCACCTGTTGTTCTTTGACCCTCAGCAACCCCACAACCAAAGGATCCTCAGAGACCAGACAAGGTAGACGGCTGTTTAATTTCCTCCGTCTCCAAGGCAGCTATATCAAAAGCCCACCAATACCCCTTTGGGTCCTTAAAATACCCTCTCCTGAGGTAGCCTATGCCAAGGATGCATGGAGCCTCTGGGCCAGTCACAATAGGGTGCTTTTGCCACTTGTTCCCTGTTAAGCTCACTTTGGCTTCTAGTACAGTTAGCTGTTGGCATCCCCCTGTCACTCCAGAAACACAGATGGATTCTGCTCCTTTATAATTTGATGGCATTAAGGTATACTGTGCCCTGATGTCCACTAGAGCCTTGTACTCCTGTGGGTCTAATGTGCCAGGCCATTGAATCCACACAATATGGTATGGAGTACCCCTTTGGCTAGTTGGGGTCAGCTGTCCTGGCTATGCTCCCTCCAGCTTCTTGTACACCTGCTTGCTGGCAGAGCATGGGAAACTGAAAAATCCTTAACTTAGGATAAGTGCTACTTAGCAACAACTAAAACATCAGAGTGTTATCAACATCATTCTCACACTAAATCCAAAACACAGCACTGTACCAGCTACTAAGAAGAAAATTAACTCTATCCCAGCTGAAACCAGGACATTACTGCTGGGGTAGGATATAGGTCTCTCCCCTTTGGGCACAAATGTGCCTTCTCCCTCACACCCCCTTTGCTGCAGCTGGGGGCATCAGGTGGGGAGTCACCTTCTCAAGACCTTTCCTTCCCCCCACCTGGTGCCTGGTCCCTTTGACTATCTGCTGTTGGGAGTGGGATGACTTGAACAGTGCCCAGTACAGTGAAGCCTTGAGCTCAGTTGAGGTGATGCAGGAGCAGAATCTGATTATAAAAGTATCCACGAGGATTTTTCTGACTTTATCCCACCTTGGCTGGCAGAGGCAAAGCTCCTGAAGAATTGGATGTCACTGAGTGCCTGGTGATCCAGGCAATGGCAGAGCCCAGGAGAAACCAGAAAGCTCAACTTCCTCTGCTCATGAGGTTTTGGACCAATGTGTACTGCACTCTGCCTAGATACAAATCCTGCACTCGTGCAGTACCATCACCCTTTGCTTCTCCCTCTTCCCTTCCCTCTATGCAAGCAGCAGAGAGGCATTGCCTTTGGACTGGTTGTGTGTAATCACTATGACCTAGTTTGAGGGCTAAATCTAGAAGAGGGGGAAAACCATGCCCATTAAGTTAACAAATACAATAAATGACTACGCGCCCCCCCCCCCCCCAATCCAGTGTTAAATTCACTTAGTAATTTAGATTAGGTTTTGGTTAGGTTAAAAAAAAAAAAAAGAAAATCTCAACGCCTGTAGCAGTCATTTTTAAATGTAGAAAACAATCCAGACTTAATTCTGAATCTTTCAGCTCTGGAGACCTCATTTAAAGGTGACAGGTACTGCATCTTGCTTTTGTGATCTTCCTGTGCATGGTGTGTCCTGCCCACTGTTCACTGCCTCCCCACGAACCATGCTTGATCTTTGCTAAGAGGGTGGAATTGTCTGTTCTTCCTGTTGATTCAGCCGAGGTCTGCAGGTGACAGGTCAGCAAGTGCATGTTGGGGTTTTTTTTGGAGGGGGGGTGGGAAGGAAGGATATGAAGTACATTTGACATGGTTCACAAAGCAAGTGAGCCTGGGTCATTGGTCTCCAGCTTTTCTTGATCACTCTGGCATCAGAAACATCACAAGACACAGTTCAGTAGACAAATATTACTGTATTTAAGGCAAAATGTGCTACAGGACTATGCCAGCATGAGTTAATAAAAGCGAAGGAGTGAACAAAAAGTAAATGTTATCTCAGATGACAAAATAACAGGCTTTCATAATGAACTAGCAACCTTCCCTAGGATTGATGGCTTCCAATAAGCCTGAGCTGGTTTTTTCCACCCTTTGGTAATCACAGCTAGAAAATGTTCAGAAAATGTTTTGGGTTTTCCCCCCATCATTTTTGTAGTAGGATCCTAGCTACTGAAATGTCTGGTTAGGGCTATTGATAAAACATCCGCAGTACAAGGCACTGGCATATCATCCAATTTCTTCCAAAGATACGAGACATGCATCTGCATTTGCAAGAGCAGTACGGCAGTTCACATCTGAGTAGATTATGTATGGGAAGCCTACATGTTGATGCTGTCTCTCTATTATCCTATATCAAGATTGATATCAAGCATTACCTTAGCTTTTCTCAAGTGTTCTCTTTGGCTATTCCCACTCCTCCCTCATTAGGAGGAATCCACGAAGGGGGAGTGAAAAATATAGAAATCTGACTTGGCTCAGGAAGCCCGTGAGCTGAGAGTGGTTGGCAGCTGGAAGAGTGCCTAAGGGAAGTATTGTGTCTGCTCATCCCACTTTTACACACTTCCCTGGGCAGCTGTGTTGCAGCCCAGTCTAGACAGACATTTGGTCCAACTCAAGATGCTAATTTATTTGTTTTTGTTATATTCCTCTGACTGCTCCCTGATTTGTGTAGGCTTTCTGAGAGTCTGTAAACACTTCAGGTCACTTGCTTTATTAATATACTTTCTGCTTAATTCTTATTACCATCTTTCCCCTCCTTTGCTTTCGAGTTATTTGCCCTTTTGATGGGTGTTCCCAGTCAGGGGGACACCAGACCTTCAGCTCTGGAGGGGACAGGAGCTGCTCTAGTCTACTCAGCACCCCTTGGTGGGGATTTCTTGCTCATGATCAGTAGGGGTGGGGTCGGAGACTACCATCTCAGCACCCGGTGGTGCCCACCCCGTGTTTACTTGCTGACTAGAGCACTGAAGGAGCAGGCTGGGGAAGTGTCCCTGCCCAGGCTCTGTGGTGCCCCATCCTCCATCCCTCCTGCTGAAAACAGATCAGGAGTAAGAGCTCCCCCAGAGGAGAGAGGTAAATATGGGCTCTGACTCTCCTCTGGTGGGTAAACAGATGCAACATGGAGATGAGCTTCTTGCTTTAAGAGGATGGGACCCCCACAAGGGGGAGATTACCTCTCCCTTGGTTGGACAGGTCAGCCTGGCTCTGACTAATCTGGACACACTGGGTTCTACTTCACGGTTTGCTTTATGTTCATCTTCCCTCTCTCCTCCTTGAGCATATATGAGACTTTGGTCTAAAAATTTAATTACAGTGACCTTTTCCTTCAGGCTGTGATACAGTCCCTGGTTATGAAGAAAGATCTTGACCTACTTACTGACTAGTTGGAGGCTCAGCCATGTATTGATGTTCATTTGAGGACAAACCTGTAGCACAGCAATCGAGTGCACAGGCTATTCAGCAGCCTGAGGCTGCTGTAGGAAAGCACTAGCTGGGCAGAAGTTTTTCTTTCATTGCACAGAGGCCCAGACCTGTTGCATTACTCTTGCATGTCTCGTTTGTGGCTTTACACCAGATCTGCAGTGTTTTCTGTACTCTCACAACAGCTCAAGCTCCCACAGGCTGAGAAGTTCTGATTTAGTCATAACACCAGTATTTGTCAGCAAGAGATGCAGGTGATGCAAAGGGAGCTGTTTTTGTTTCCACTGTTTGCTGGGCGTCTATGAGAGAAACACTTCTTATTTCTGGCTTTTCTTGCCAAATCATATTCAAAGCCAGTTGTTATTTTCTACAAATTGCTCCTCCTACCCTCCCAACCCAATGTTTCTCTCTTATAATGGGGTTAGTTTTGGGTGCTGTTCCCATGCCCTTTTCTTTAGACTCAGCACAGTATGTGGTTTTAAGATCTGCTAATCAGTTTTCTAGAGCTATGCTTAATTTCCAGGACTACACCTAATGAGATGCTGCAAGAATGAAGTAGTCTGAGGGATGGTCACCTGGAAGGAAAGGGTAGGGGTGAATGGACACAGGCTATGATGGGGATCCAAGAAACAACCTTGTAAAGGACTAAGGGTCATGCAGGAGTGGTTACTTAACTTCTTAATGAAAGGGATGAGAAAATGCTGCTCACTGTTTGCCTGGGTAAAGTCTGCTTTCAACCCCTGGGAGCTGGTGCTTGTTCACAGGTGTTATAACGACAGTAACACAGCCTAATGCTAGTGGAGACAAAGATGACCAAGGCTTTGGAGGAGTGGATCATCAGTGAACCCACTCCACCTTCTTAATAGAAGCAGCCTGTGCACCTAAATAAGTAGAAAGGGAAAATGAAAAAATGTATGGATACAGCTGATGTTAGCAGTTTTGGAGGGAATTTAGGGCGGGGGCAGGATAGATGTTGAAGGGAGAGATTTATTCAAATTGGATAAAGTGTCTAATTTGACTAAAAGGATGCTTAAAGAAAATGGCAACTTGTAAAAATTATTCTCTCTAGCGTTGGGCTAAATTTCAGAGGGTGAAAATGACTGTTCAGTAGGGCAGAGGATGATATGAACCCAGAGGGAGCTTGAGAGATGGTTCACTTGCCAGTGGGTGGCGCAGCCTGATGGGCAGTGGGGTTGGGACACCGTTGTTTTTTTGGTTTTTTTTTTTTTTTTGGTTTAGCATCTGTCTGAGCTCTCCCTTGTGGCTTATCCCTGTCTGGGCAGAAGGCAAGATGAGACAGTGTGCGACAGCCCTGATTAGAAGAGGAGGAAGGATGAATATGGCATTCCTCAGAGAGGGAGGCTTGTAGGCAGAGCACTCAGGTGTACATGCAATATTGCCTTGAAGTCTCTCTCTTGTAGTAGTATATAAACATATTTGCCCTCTCCCCAAATCACTCTCTTCATCTGTTTTCTGTTGTAGGCACCTTGGTCCTTATCTAATGTTTTATCACCTTGATAGCTCTCACCCTATTAAGTATGTCTGCTTCTATCTCTCTAATCTCTTCACATCACCTCCCCAGGGTGCTCTCTCCTTTGTCTCTTACTGTTCTCAGTGACTCCTTTACCTGTTGGGTTTTTTTTTTTTCCCCACCCTTCACTGATGCATTGCAACCTCAGTTGACTTTTCTGCTTTCCCTTGGAGCAGTGGTGAGGAAACACTGTGGTGGATGGGGAAAGGGATACAGAGTGCAGCTGCAGTGCCCTGGGGAGCTGGAGATCTGGCGTCCCCTGGGTTGGGAACTGACCCCTTCAAGCTCCCTATGTAACTGAAGTCAGCCCTGACCTTTGGTGGCATAGACAAACCAGCCATGAAAGCCTCTACTCTACATTCATGCAAGGAGGGAATTTATGGGGGTCAGCAGCTGCCCACAATGTGGCAAGTGATGCCCAGAGATGTTGCAGCGCGGAACCTCTTGCTCCTGCACACTCTCTCCCCAGGCATCTCCTCTCCTCCGGGTCGTGGTGCATAAGGACAGTTTGAGTGGCAGCCAAGGAACAGGGAAACACAGTGTGTCAAATGGAGAGAGAGAGGGCTTGATGATGAGAGCAGAAGTTAAGACAGCCTGGAATAAGCAGGGGTTAAAGCTGGCCAGGGCCTGGAGATAGATCCATATTTCCGAAGTGGAGTGACAGGGAACTGGCCAGAAGAGTGTGAAGCTGGCAGGAGGGCAGCTGATGGTGCTGCTCTGCAGGATGGTTTTCCCATCCACCTTCAGCAGCATTGGCCTGTCTGAGCAGCCAGCCTCACCTGAGAGGCAGAGAGCAGTCAGAGAGCCCCAGATGCCTACAGCCTGTGCAGAGCTGTGGGACCCCCTCTGCATGGGCACCACCAGAACTGCTAACAAGACCTGCTTGTATAGAAAAGGGGTCGTGGTCAGCTGCAACCTCATTGTGGGGTACCTGCAGGCTCGATAGCGTGGGTGTCCTCAGCACCTTGGCATTGCAGTGGCTCTTGAGCTCAGGTGAGCACTGTGCTGATAGACCCAAGTCACTTCAGAGAGAGCCTGCTCCCCCGAGAGTGGGTGTATTTGGCTGAGAGTTGATTTCTCAAATTCAGACAGGCCTGTCATGGGGGGGTGAGATGTGGAGGCGAGCTGTCTAAAAGACAAGTCTCTTCTTTAAGTGAGCTGTCTAGTTGCTGATGTCCAAGGCAGGTGGGTTGGATGGCCTGTGGAAGTGCCTGTCCCCCATCAATGACTGGAAAGGGAGCCTGATTTACTAGCTTAAACTGCATCCCTACCTTCCTATGGGCTCCCTGCCTGCTGGCTGAAGTGACATGAGGGGAATCTGAATCTGGGTGTGCGTGTGGGAGGTATCTGCCATTACCCGTGCTGAACATGTATCGTTTGGTTGTCCTCCCGCTTTGCAGCAGGCAGATCTGCTCTTATGGACTGCTAATAGTCATATTGCACCAGCTCTCTGTGCACATTGGTAATGGCACCCTGTCCTCGTATGGTGCTCTCATCAGGGATGAGACTGGCATTTTGAGTGCTGGCAGTCGGGTGCTTTGTTCCCTCGTGCTCATTCCTGGTAGGTGATGGGGCTGTCAGTGGAGCAATGTGCGTGTGTGAACATGCGGCTGCTCCTCAGGCGTAGGGACGTGAGGAACTCTCTCTGACTCCTTAGCTCTTCCTGCCGCTGCCTTTTCTCTGCCTTCACTCCCCAGATCCTCTCTATTCTTTGCCTTGGCACGAAGAGGTGTCCCAGTGTGCTCAAGGCTTGAAAAAACATGAGCAAAATTGGAAATGTTTCAGCTTTTTTGTACATGTTTCAATTTTTCCTTGCAGTTTACAGTGCTAGACGCACTGGATCTTATTACATAAAGATGTTGTTTCTTGTCATTAATCCAAGGCACGGTGGCTGTTCTTGGCACTTTCCTTCTAATTTGCTATTCTCCTTGGTGAATAGCTATCTCATAGCACATACAGACTCACTCTACTTTAGCCCTATTGATAGTGTTTTCCCCTTAACCCTAGGGTCAAGGGAAGCATCCTTTCCCGTTTTTTCTTTTCTTTTTTTTTTTCCTCCTAATTTTATTCATGATATAAAAATAACTCTGGCTGAAGCAGTAGCAGCCCAGCAAGACCTGGACTCCTCTTCCTGGGGAGCAAGACTTTCCAGGTTTGCCCATTCAGCTCAGGCAAGAGTCGCCGTGCTAAATTCTGGGTCCACTGGAATTGGGCATTGGACCTATGGACTCAGTTTTGTCTGGAAATGCCACTTAAAAATGCTGTGAGGATGGTTTTCCACAGTAAGAAAACAATTATCAGTGCTCAGCTGTTCATTCTCTTATGAATATTACTAGAATATGTCAGTGTTAATGTTTCAGCATTTCTTCCTTTTTGCCTAAATCAGGATGCAGAAGGCATCAGCGTTACAGCTTTACCATGCATAAGCATGGTCTTTCGGTCAAGGACCTGGCTAGCGGATGACCTGTCCCACAGCGAAAGTTTAAGGCTGAAAGCATCCAAATTCTCCCCTTACTTCCCTCTGAGGTTAACCTTAGGCATGTCGCTGGACTCCTCTGTACTTCTTGCTCATCTGAAAATAAGGATAATTGTGCTCCACCACTACTTGTGATGGCTAATTAAGGCCTCCTTGAGTAATTGAAGAAGCTGGGACAAAGGGGAGGATGGAAACATAAGGAACTGTTGCCAAACCAAGTGCTCCACCATTGAAAAGTGCAGAATTAAGCTGGCCAGTGCCAGCAACTTAATGTGTTCACAGACCATATTTTTTCCCATCTATCTCCTACCTCTGTCAGGTGCTCAAAGGATGGTGCTCACTTAATGAGCAGCCAGATTATACTTTGTTTTCCTGTGTTTGTTCAATGTGTGGCTCTAGGCCTTATTGACAACACACTGTTTAAGTCCTGCTCTGAAGACGGGATTATTGATTTCCTCATAGTCTTTTTTTATCATGGTAGTATCTGAGTGTTCATCATTATAGAACCTAAGTGCTTCACAAATGTTAATTTATCTTTACAACACCTCTGGGAGGAAAGGGCTGCTCTTGGTTCCCTGCTTATACAGAGGGCATGGCAGTGGGCACAGATTGAAATCAGAAGCATCCAGTAATTTTGAAATCCTAATTAGACATACCTGGGACTAGTATTTTTCAGAGCCTGCAGAGTGTAGCACTTCCTATGTTCAAAGTGTGGAGCCTTCAGATGCAGAAGTGAGCTGTCGGTCGTCACTCAAGCTGGACTTGGGATTTCTGGTCTTTAGTGCATAATGAAAATAACAGAATAACAGAACCTGTTTAAAGTGACCTCTTTTGCCCAGAGATCAGAGCCTTGGGACAGATGCTTTCTGTGCTCAGCTTTCTGTGCTCAGCTCTCTTCTGATCCCATGGTGACAGCAACAGCCCCTGGAAGAAAGTCCCTGTGGGCCACCATTGCAATGGGTTACCAGATGGTGCAATTGCACCATGCTCTCAGGAGACAATAGGATGTGCTGGGTGGGCTAGTCCATGTGTGCTGGCACAGGAGAGTGACCATATGGGAAACTTCCTAATTGGATTTATTTTTCCACCAAAACTGTAGAGTAGAGCAGGGAAATCCAAATACCTTTGGTTCAGGCTCCTGGAGTAGATGGCTTGCCCTACAGTCTAAGTTGGAAGAAGGTCTTCCCAAGATGCCCTTCTCACAGTAGTAAAAGCCATTCCCAGGGGAACAAGGACTGAGGGTGGTATGGGGGTTGGGACGCAGGTCCTGATGCTTCACACCACATTGGGATCATGGTGATGCTTTGCTCCAAGTGATGCTATGGCGGCTGTTCCCTCAGCTTGCAGTGGCGCGAGACCCTTGGCTGTGTAGCTCTTGCTGAATTTCAATGGGGCTGGGACCTGCGGCCTCCTCAGGGACAGCTGATCAGTGGGATCTTGTCTTGGCACCTAGTGGGAGCATCCATCAATTATTTGTTTTGGAGCCAAACACCTGTGTTAAACTCTTGACCAGTTTTGCAAGCAGGGAAATATGGGCCTGCTTTTCCCATATGGGGAATATTTGGGAAATATGAGAATATTCCCATAGGGGAAATTTCCATATGGGAAACACAGTTCCTCTGAGGGAACCCCATTTTGGTCTATCTTCCTGTTTGAACTTCTGTCTGCTTTGTCTCGGGTATTTGAGGTAAATATTAGTTATTTACTCTTTTGTACCTTTGTATTTTGATCTCCTCCAGAGAGCTTCTCATCACAACCATCTTTCAATAGAAAGTTGTTTTTTCAATTTCATGGAAGCTTTGCCATGGAAAACATCTCATTTTCACAGAAAAGGATTATTTGGGGCAACAAGCATAACACCGCAGGGCCTGCGATGCTTGCTCTAAGCCCCGAGTATCCAGGTTCTGCAGTACGTTCTGGCTCATTATAACAGAGCAGGTCAGCTGCAGGGTATGACATCAGCCAGACACCTTTTCTTACGATGTATTATAGCTGCCTGGCTGTCAGGATTTGCTGCTCCTGGTTGCCAAAATAGCTGCCCTGCTTTACAAAAGGGGTGTGAACGGGGAGCCCAATGCAGAGAGGAAAAGTTTGAATGCTGAGTGGCTAAAAGCCCTATGGAGCAGCATTTCAGAATCCAAACAGTTCATCTTTTTTGCTGTAATAAATATTTTGATTTAATGCCAAGAAGTACAGATTTTTTCTCTGGGGAGGTGAGGAAACATTTTTCTGACCTGCTGCACTCTGCAGTACGTAATTGCATCGCTGTTGCAGGGCTAGCAGCTTTACTTTTTGACTTCCAGCTGTCATTGTTTGATCTCAGCCGTACTGGTTGATTGTCTAAATGATGGTTTTATATGTCATAGTAAAATTTTGGTTTATTTTTCCTCTCTCCCAGCTGTATTTGCAAGTCTGGTGTTTGCTTGGATTTGGATAACTGATGTCTTGTGGGGAAAAAAAGTCCTTGTTTGTCTACTTGTTGGCATCTGTGATAGGAAATCTAATCCTTCCATTGGTGTGTTTCTAGGATCCAGCAGAGATAGCTGTAGCTCTTTATTGTCAATTTTAGCTTCTTTTTAGACATACATATTTGCTGTCCAATGGGACGTCTGGTTCTCTGTGTGCATCTTGAAGAGGAGGTAAAAGAGATGAAATTAGTGCGTGTTAGTGAAATTCTAGAATTTCCCAGCTGAGAATTGGACTCCTGTGTTTCTAATTGCACCAAACGATCTAGTCTGCTGTTTGAGCTTTTCTCCCCATTGCAGAATTAAATCACTGTTACTTGCATTTTTCCAAGATAAGAGTGACTGCTGTGCATTTGAGCAAGTGTCTTTTCTTTCTAGGTGTTGCTAGAGCAATCTGTCTTGCTCCATTTAACAGAACATTCCCCTCACTGATTTCTTCCCTCAGTGGCCAATGCCATCCCAATTTGCTTCTGCTGCTAGCCATCTTTGTGAAACTGCTAATTGCAGCTTATGCAAAATTAGGCGTCTCTTTGTCGTTCAACTTGAAATGCTACACATTTGGATGTGGAGAGACAGCTGCTTTGCTAAGGCTATGACTGTACCATCGTTCGGAGGTAGGCACAAATTCTGTGCGCCTGCACTCCAAACTGGCCCGGTACGATGAGCAAAGTCAAAGCCATGCAGTTACTTGTGGCACTGAAATAAAGCAGCAAATCGTGTTGAGGGCACAGTGTGTTACGCTGGGCTCAGTGCTGTGCTGATGTGGTCACAGCTTCCCGCTGGTTCTGAGCACAAGTGTGGTGTGTGCGTTGCTTGCCAGTCACTGCGCAGACATCGCTTTTGTGTGAAACTTCTTGGAGCTGAGCGAGAACAAGGCTAGGGCAGGTTTCGGTCCTCCCAAAGCTGTGAAAACGTGCTTCCACAAGTGCTGCCCGCTCCAAGAAAAGTGTAATGCACTCACATTGTTCCACACAGGGGACACTGCCTTAAAAACCACCTTATGCTTGGGAGAATGCAGGTGCAATTCATGTTCCTTTGCTACAAGGGTGCCAGTTTTCAAGACTTTTCACTGAAATTGCATGGAGGAGAAACTTGCTTTCAGGTAGCAAGTTTTCTAATGAAAGCTGAGATTGCAGTTCTCATGCAAGTGTTGCAACTGGCAAGTTCAAGTATCGCTGTGAAAACGGGGAGAGGCTGCCCAGAGTAACCTCTGCTTCTCCCATGGGCAGAGGGAGAAGTTGGTCCTGCGTGACCTGCGTATTCAGGATCGTCGCTCTGAGGCAATGCTGATGTGGCCATGGGTGTGCTTGGTTCTTTTCTCAGTTTGTATTCCACCTGGAAATAAAGGGCAATTTTTGTTACCCCCCTTGCACCACAACAGTCATTTTTAGAAGTGCAAAGTGGATTTATTGAACTGCAGGTGAAACAAGCTCCATTATCTTTTCAGCTTTGGCATCGTATATTGTAGTCTGGGTGCTGCTCTAAAGCATGCTCTTAAGAGGAGCCTGCAGCCATCTGTTTGATATGTATGAGATTGTAATTTTATATCAGGGAATTTATTATTCTGTACTAAAAGGTAGGAATAAAATAAACCAAGCTAAAGGGCATACAACATTTCAAAAGGTTTTCAGCCAGTTAAATCTTTCTCTCTCCCCTATATAATACTGTGTTTGAAAGCAAGATAACAAAACACCTGGACGTGGTTTCTGTTAGCTTTATGTAGAGATTGCAATCCAAATGCAACTGGCTGTTGCTCTTGAGGGGGCAAAATGCTGTCTGTACTTTTTTGGGGGGGGGGGGGGGGGCGGAAATTGCTGATGTTGTAGCTGACTTATTTAAATTATAGTATAAAGTTAGCCTGTTGATCAGTGTGTTTAACTGTTCCAGTACCTTTCTACACCCCTCAAACCAGCTGCTGGAGGCAAGCCATGTTCCAGCACTTTCCTGAAGTGGTTTTACTGTTTAATAGTAGATTTGCAATGTTTTTTGTTCAAGCTTTTTCACACTCACAAATCCTTGTAGATCCACTTAGGTTCTGGTGTGGCTATTTCCTCCATAGCTTTTATTTTGTTCTTTTTTTTTT
Organism: Gymnogyps californianus; assembly: GCF_018139145.2. Taxonomy (NCBI): domain Eukaryota; kingdom Metazoa; phylum Chordata; class Aves; order Accipitriformes; family Cathartidae; genus Gymnogyps; species Gymnogyps californianus. The sequence continues at coordinate 161,987,829 of NC_059471.1, forward strand.
TTTTTAAAGCCACCTTCATTCACTGCAAGTCAAATTCCCCATAAAAGGGGGATGACCCAGAGCTCAGCTGTTGCTTGGCTCCTAGGTGGACACCAGTGAGGAATCCTCCTCTGTGGTATCTGCCTGGATTTCATCAGGAGCTTATGTGCTTGTGAGGTCATCCTTAGCTGGGATCCTGAAATGAAGATGAATTGTGATTTCTGTGCAGAGATGAACTGTTTGCCCCACAGAGAAGAACACTAACAAATGCCCATATTGTTTTCTGAACTAAGGTCCTGCTGGATCTTTACTCTCTGGCAGATATGAAATGTATGCTGTAAAGCTTTGCATATAAATATATGTCCATTCGTATCAGTTTTCTGTGCACACGCGACCATGAAATATGATTGCTTTCATGTATATATGCATATGCTGTACATAAATTTGTCATGTGGAAGATGCATTTCTTCACTTTGTTTTTGCACAGAGGTACACAGTCATGATCAGCCCATAGCTTATGAATTTCTTATGTGGGTTACTTGAACACAGTGCAAGACTTAAATGTCTGTATGTGAATATTACAGCACAAAAGTGCACACATATAAGCATGCTGAGGTTCTCTGCATTTAACAATATGGGAATGTTGATCCAGGTTTTTCCCCATAATCTTCCCCACCTGCAAGTGAAGGTTCAACACCTCTTGGGACCAGAGAATTTTGCCACCCTGTAGTTTGAAGATAAATGGATAAGTGAAGTATGATAAGCCAATGCTAGTGAGATTTCTTACTGTGGCAGAATACTTTAAAGTCTGTGACCCTTATCTCAAAAGGTGGGGTTGAGTGATCTTACAAATCAGCGGCAAACTTGTCTTGGGAAACCTGTGTTATGGTTCCAAGTTGTGCTGTTGGATGGCTTACTGAAAGCTGCTTCATCTCTAGAATCCCAACTATGGAGCACAGATGCTTTTCTGTATTATAATCATGCTTTTAAAACATTTATTAGCTAATGCATGTATATTTGCAACAAAGCTTGTCTGTAGGGTGCTCTTTACCACTTATGTCACATTATTCATGGCAGAACCTTGCAAAAGTGGAATAGCACGGGGGAGAATTAGGCCCTGTTCTCTAATTGTTCCTTTAATGGATTACCCTAATTAGAAATGCATTATTTTAATTATTAAAATGCACTATTTTGTAATTCTGTAATGATCTAAGTGGTTAGTTTTTGCAAGACCTGAAGAGGAGATTTAAAACCAGGTAGAGAGCTCTTACATGACAGCTGAACAACATGCGCACTGTCACTAATTTAAACTTAACCCTTGCTTTTTTGCCAAAATGCTTGTATGTACATACATATATAATCTCCTGTGTCTTTTGGGAACTTGGCTTTCTCTTTAGCAGTGGGTTTTCTCAGTCAATGTTGACACTTTATGGCTTTATGTAAATCCCATGAATCACTGGATAGCCATACTTAACATGGCCTTTCAATAACAGCCACAGACTCTGGCTTTATAGGAAGCTTTACTTTTTCTGCAACTCTCCAGACTTTCTATACTATTATGGTTTTTGCGTATTAGGAGAAATTGAATTTTTAGCGCTCTTTCCTTGAGGAAAGAGTGTAGGTGTCTGCACCATCCGTCTCTTGAACCCCTTGGTCCTACTTCAGTCCCTTTTGACAGAGGAGCAGAGGTCTTAAAGCAAAGCTGTTGCAAGGAGGCCATGTAGACTTAAAAGACTGTACAAAGGCCTCTGCAGCAGAAATCCTGCTGTGTGCACTCACCCTTTATCAGACATCAGGGACTCCACATGGCTGTTCAGCCTTGGGGCACATGCATGCAAGGGAGACCCCGCTCCCTGCAGAGCCCCTGTCTGTGCCTCGGGAGCCTGTCACTTGTCTGCATTAATGTTGAGTCCTGCCAACGGAGGGAAATCCTCACCCCTTGGCAGCCTGTGCAGCTTGGAAGACGAATATTTGACCACAATGGAGATGAGATTTTTTTTTTAAATTTATTTTTAAAAAATTTTTTTCTTGGTGCTCTGCCTCTGAAAGGCACCTGATAGCTGACCTCCAGCCTGAAGGTTGCTTCCGCCTCCTCTGGCTCCTGCTTGGAGGTTATTTTCCTGTCCCATCCAAATGACTCAGCAGTGATTACCCTCCATCTTAATGCAGCTCATGATGTGAGGGCAACTCAACGGAGGAGCCCTGTGTTTCTCTGCAGGGCCTTGGAGACAGCCATGCTGTACCAGAAGATACTTGCAGCTGATCTCCTCGTGTCTGGCATTGCAGTGAGGCGGGCTTTCAGCTACAATACATTAATTTGCATGCACTGTATGGAAAGTTGTCACTAAGTGCTACTGTTGTGTTTTTTTTTTTTTCTTTTTGAGCAGCATGGAAATAGTTTTTTGCCCTTGTACTTCAAGTCCTGAGTAAGCAGCATGCCTTACCTTAGATTTCTGTGCATTTTCCTTAGCTATGCTATTTATTTTCTAGGATTAACGCTGCCCAGAGCACCAGTGCCTGGCATAAAAAGATAAAGCTCTGTCTCTATTCAGCTGTAGCTGCAAACTTGAAGCGGTTTGTACTGTGGTCACTGCAGTTACCAAAAGACATGGATCGTTGCCCCGGTGCTGCCCAAGCATGCAAGAGGCTTTGGCTATAGCTGCAATATAACTTTGAAAAAGCATTTCTTGTGTGTAAGCACTGATGACATAATTGACCAAATGCTAAGTGTTTTCTGGCTCTTGTTTTCCTGTTTGTGTAAGGCTTGGTACAGCTGCACTGGAGGCACCAGAGGATTTTTCTTGGCTGTGATGGGGTGTGGAGTCAGCCCTTTGTACTTCTGGTCTGAAGATCTATGATTGTTGTTTTAGTTTTCTGCATCTTTCAGCTCTGGGGATTTCTTTGTCTTTTTTCAAATGATGTCACCTGGAATAGCTGCTTCTGCTGTCTCAAGCCTAAATTTGCATTTCACAGATTTTGAAAAATCTCTCTGGCTTGGGTTAAGGTTAAATCAGCTTCCCACATAAGTCTGTGACTTGCTCAGTCCTTTTGTATTCTGTCTATGAGCCTAATCTTTTTACTAAAGAACCATATTTCCTCAGACTGACATATTTGAGCTTTAAGTCTGTCATATGCATCTACTGATTCATCTTTCCATTGATGAAGAATAAAGGAGGAAGGTCCCACACTGGTAACGCTCTGCACGGAAGAGGTTCGTTGCCTCGCCATCCGTCTGTGCCCTGGGCCTTGTTTTCTGTCATCGTCCCCTTCATCTAAAAGCCCTGCGTGCCTGCTATGCTGGGAGCCTGCTGCAAGGAGAAATTGCATTGCCTGCCCTTAGAGGCTGCAGAGGAAGGGCAACCACCCTTCACCCTAATTTCATATTGCTGCCTCAAATGCCATGGCTGCTGTGGTTCCCTTGGTGGTCTGTGGTGGAGGGAAGAAATCGTCTTGCTGTCTTTTTCCTTTGTCTGTGCAGCACCTGGCATACAGGTCCTGACCAGACCAGGGCATGTAGGCACTGCAATTGTGCAAACAATTAGTAGTGTTAATTGCATGCTCTCAGGCAGCAGAGGAACGCTTCAGAGCCAGCTGCCTGGGCAGAGGAAGGCTTTGCTTGGTGAAGAGAAGTGTCTAGAAACAGTTAGTCTATCCTGGATACCATCAGCACAGCTTTTTGCAGTGGTGGCAGCTTCCTTTTAACATTGTGTGGGCTCCTGGCACTTATCACCTGTGGCCTGGGAGGAGCTGTTTTGTTTTAGCCTGCGCATAGTCTTTGTTGCGTGCTGTCAACTGGTGCTCTCCCTTCCTTGGGTCAGGGTGTCCCCAAATAGGGTCTGTGCCTGTTGCAGGGGCTCCCTTGAGAGCAGGGTGGCAGCCCCGGGCTGCAGGGAGGGTGTTGGTCTCTTGATGCCGAATGGTCTCCATATGGGATAGGGGCTCCTCCAGCCCCACGTCACCTCTGCCCAGACCTCGCTGCTGGTTTGTTGCTGGCTGCAGGTCTCTCCCTGCTGTCACCTCCCACCTTAGTGGCCAAGGATGTGCACCAGACCTGGCACACCTTGCTGTTGCACCAAGTGTGACTACCTGGTCTTGCCAGGTGGCATACAGCTGTATTTAGAGGGGACCTGCCTGAAGGGGACAGAGCAGTGGAAATAGTTTCCTGTAGCTGGGTGAGGTCATTTGCTTTCTTACAGAAAAAATAAATATGTCCTCTTCCCCTTCCTCTCTTTCTGCCCCCCTTATTTTACTTTGCAGTTGTTTGCATTTTTACCCTTTCAGGCTATCTCCTCCTTTCAAAAGGAGGAAAAAAAATGGCCCCGTAAAACCTTTGCTCATAATTGACAGAGCTGCCTCAGCACCAGGGCACAGAGAATGAGCCTGATTGAAGGGGGAAAGAAACAAATTGTGTTCCTGTTCATCTGAGAAACAAAAGAATGATTTTCTATTTTTCTTCTTCTTTTAATAAGTCTATGTGTGAAATGAAAAGGGGGAAAGGCAAAACAGAAGAGTTTAAATTCTGCACCAGGGAAGATCATGGTGTGTTCTAGTCCCTGTGCACGGTGTATAATTAAACCCAAAATAGAGCAGTGAACTGAGGGAGGGAGGTGGGCTACAGGACCAAGCAGGAGGGGGCAGGGTTACTCACTTCAGAAGCACTATCCAAAAATAAGTCCCTATTTCTTTCTCCTGCTTTGTTTGACAAATGGGCTTGGTCTCATTTAATCCCATTTCTGGTTTTCTCGTTCCATCTCCATCTGCCCCCGTTCTCTCTGCAATGTCACCATAACTATTGGAAGTATACTGAGCTATGATGTCCCCAGCTGAGGCTGGATCTGCTGTGCCAGAGTTGCACCTGCAGTGGAGACTGGTCGGTGGCTCTGCCCAGGGAGCACTGGGGAGTGGTGGGCTGCAGGAACTCAGTCTGTGTTGACTGTAGCTTTCTCTCTTCTAATTAGCTCTGTGGGGTTTTTGGTGTGTATGTGTTTGTTTTTTTCCTGGACTGGAGCCTTTTTCTCTTGATCCAAATATATTTCAATATAATTTTTCTTCCATCCACTGCACCCCCCATGCCTTTCACCAGCCTTACATACACTCTTTTTTGCTTCTGTGTCTTATTTGGCTTTCATGTCTCTTCATTTTCTTTTCTCCTCTTTCTCTTTTGTTCTATTTGCACATCTTCCTGCTTCTTCTATCTCTTTTTCCTCCCATTGATGCTCTCTGCTGCTTTATTTCCTTCTCATTGCATTGCTCTCATCTCTGGGATTGCAGTGTCTCCCCTGGCATGTGGCTAGCCTAAAGCCTGTGCCCAAGTACCTTGCTTCAGCAGGCATCTGCAGAACGAGAGGTGCTTTCCTGATGTGTCAAAAGGTGAAATACTTGTCCCATCGCTGAATTTACAGGCAGATAGAGGGGAGGCATGAAACAAATAAAGGGGCTGTTTTAGCAAAATTATATTAGGTAAGAAAATAATACCCCTGATAATTTCCTGCTCCCTTGTCTTTTTCTTATGCTGTTGTCTTATACTGCTTTTTTCCTTCCATACCCTTGCTTTCCTCTCCTGTTCAGTTTTTCTAGGGCATCATACTTATAATATAGCCACAAGGTAAAGGCCAACGGGCTTGTGAAGGAAACTGCTTTGCAAGAAAGTGAGAAATTCAGGTTAATTGGATGCAATCAGGTCAAAATTTAGTTAATCTTTGAGTGGGTGGGTGTGTTAGCACAAGGCTGTGTATGCATGCCCAGTCTGGGGGCTGATCCAGGCGTATTCATTTCCAACTTTGTGTGAATATGCACATTCCCTTGGAGACTGGGAGAGTGATGTGCATCTGGGAAAACAACAGGAATACAAAAGTGACATCTCTTCATGTCACAGCAGAGAAAATTCTTCCTTCTCTGGCAAGAGAACAAGGCTGCCAAATCCTAGAGTAAGGGTAGCGGTAGAGCTGTAACCTAATAAATGAGAGTGAAAGAACAAATGGAGCATCCATCCTCAGGAAAGGACGCTCTATGTGGAGGGCAGAGGGACATTGCCTGTGTGAAGGATGAAGGGAGGGAAGATTCCCTTGGATATCTATATTGATTTTTTTCTTTTTTTGTGATTAAGAAACAGGTTTAGTTTTTCAAAGCCATCCCATTTTATTCTGTTACTGAGATGTCCACTGTACTTGAATGCCTGGATGGGATTGGAAATTGAGGAAATGGGTGCTCTAGTTTTGAAGGGAAAAAAATCATTGAATCCTTCAGACTGGAAGGGACCTCAGGAGTCCAACCTCCTGCTCAAAGCAAGGTCAGCACTGAACTCAGGCCGGGCTGCTCAAGGCTTTGTCCAGTTGGGTTTTGAACACCTCGAAAGATGGAGTCTGCACCACCCCTATGGGCAATGTCTGCTATAGCTTCACTATCTACGTAGGGAGAACTCTTTTGCTCCCCTGTTTCATTTGAAGACTATTGTTTCTTGTTCTCCTGCCATGTACTGCAGTAAAGAGCCTAGCTTAATCTCCTTTTGTGTACTGGATGGAGGGCTATTAGGTCCTTCAGATCTTCTCTCCAGGCTGAACAAGCCTCAGTCCCTCAGCCTCTCCTTGCAGGGCAAGTGCTTCAGCCCCCGGAGCATCTTGGTGGCCCTTCACTGAACCTGATCCAGTTCATCAACATCTTTCTTGTACTAACAGATCCAAAGCTGAGCCAAGTATCTATATATGGTCTAGCAAGTACTGCATGAAGGGAATAATCACTTTCCTTAACCTACTGGTTACAGTCCTGTGAATACAGCCCTATATGCTCTTAGCTGCCCATGCTGCTGGGGCAGAGCGTGGACTCCTGAACCTTTCTTTGATTTAAAGCATGCTGATTCAGCCAGTTGTGGCATCTAAGTGGGGATCACCCTGGCTGGCAGTTGACTGTTCCCCATCTTGGTCCTGAATGGAAGGGACATGGCTCAGCATCTCTGCTGTGAATTTCGCATGTGGGAGAGGCAGTCTTCTAGGGGGTGGTGAGGGCTCTGAAGGTAAGGTGGAGCTGCTGATCTTTTCATCAGTGAAAGAGGAGGATTTGATAGTGAGTGGAAGCTATTGCAAATGAATCTGCTGCTTGGATAGGGACAAGCTTGCCTCTTTTAGGGAAAAGCTAACAAAAATAACTTCTTCTCATAATCATTCAGTTGGAAATAGTGAAGTTTTGACATCTATCATTTAGTAGCATTAAATCAGACCCACTGGAAACAAAGTACTTTGAGTTTCTATGGCCAGGTACTCATATGGCTGAACATGTGCCACCAGGTACCACTAAAACACTGGAATCTCATTGAGGTCTGCAAGGTAACTGTCATGTTGCCTGTCTGTCACACAGGAGGTTAGTTTTAAATAATTTCAGACCTCCAGCAGTCTTAGGCCTCTCTGAGTGTGGTCAAGGGCAGAAAACATGCCTGCAAAAGTGCTGCTGAAGCAATCTATTTGAACTCTCCTGCGGACGTTAAATTCTGAATCCCAGTGTAGCGTGACAGATCTTTGCTGTTCACACAATGGAAACTTGTCTTCATGCAAGCAGATGTCCTCACCTGTGTGGCCTGGCATGACCGCTGAGCTATGGGTTCATGAAAGTATAACCTGTGGTAAATGTTCAAAAGCTGTTTTACTTCCAGTGCTGGTTTTATACAACCGTGTGATTATGGGCTAGAATTATTCACTTGTACATCTTTGCTGTAAGTAGCTGAAATATGATATTAATGAATTACAGGGCATTTCCTAAGCAGTTTCAATATTCAGAAATACAGTAGAAAGTTAGCAAGAGGAGTAACAGACAATTTGTAGGGAGAAGCCATTCAGAACTGTAAGCAGAGTCCCCTTTCTTTTGAATTTGGTCATAAATCATTCATGATTAGGGTCTGTAGGAGGATACTAGAAAATGGAGATGTAGGAAATTCCTAGGAAGCTGGAAAGAGTGCACTATCCTGATGTAACCCAAAATGAATAAAAACCTTGCTTCAAAGCTCGGAGATAGGACTTGCTGAAGCTCTGCTCTGTCCACATTTGGGGGAATCTCCAATGGAGCCAAGGACTTAATGTTGTAACAGATTAAAAGGAAAGGCCCCACTAATGAATTAGCTAGGCCAACTGGTGGCCCATAAACTCTATGAACGTTCGTGTGCTTCAAGTGATTTCCCATTTTGGGTCTGTGTCAGAGAGCAGGGCTTGGTTGACAGGAGAGCTACTGGGTAAGTTGGGGCTTCAGGCTGGGGTAGAAGGTAGATCAGGGTGAATTGGCCACCCTCCCTCAGCAACGTGAGTACGTGGTGGCTCTTGGCTGCGTGGTGGCTGTCTGATGCAGTTGGCTGGCTTAGGAGCTTGGAGTTCGTCCATCCCTGTGCTGCAAAGCAAACACTCACCAGATACTTCAGGGCTGTGATGGACTTTGCTTTACCGAGTCTTTTAAGGTTGGCTGAGCAGGTGGTGGATTACTATTATTGGAGCCATTTTGGTAGCACCTTCCAGACCAGAGAGCCCCAGTGCACCACTGTTGAGTGCAAAGAGAAGAAAGATCTTGCAGGTAGAGCCATGACTGCAGGGACTAATGAGCTGCAGCAGGAGACAGAGGGAAGGGGGGATGAGTACTGTGGTTTCTTCTGCCTTTGGGGGTTTCCTGCTCCTTGACCTGCATGGTCTGGAGAGACTCCCTTGATCCAGGAATGAGGTGACTTTGTGTCAAGGTGGGAGCTGGGCTTTGCTGCTCGAGGAGTGGAGCCCTGGTACTCTCTGTCCCCTCCTGGTAGGGCTCTTAAGCCCCCGAGGAGGGCGGCAGAGCATACAGGCAAACAGGTTTACGTGACACTGCATCAGCAAGGGACTCTGTACCTTTTTTCTGTAGCTATGTAAAGGCAGCGCACAGGCCCCTGGCAGAAACACTTTCAAACATCTTTATCTGTGGCATGCTAAATGCTCATGATTAGTTTTAATTCCAGCTATTTTCAGCGATTAAAGCACTGCTTTCCTTGCATGGCCTCGTGCTTCTAATTAGCCAAAGCAAACCTATGTGCTACAAAATCCTTTCCTTCGTCCAAATGGAGGAGAGTTTTATCATTCCTGCCACAGTGTCCTGGTTTCGGCTGGTATGGAACGTCATGCCCAGTATATAAACAGGGGGGAGTTGGCGGGGAGGCGCGGATTGTGGCTCTGGCATTGGTCAGCGGGTGGTGAGCAATTGCATTGTGCATCACTGGTTTTTTCCCTCCCCCCCCTCCTTTTTTTTGTTTTATTCCTTTTCATTACTATTATTATTATTATAATATTTCATTATTACCACAACACACAGCTTCTCTTTCAGAAACGCAAAGCAGGATACAGTAGCTGGCGACCCCGAGAGCTGCCAGGAGCCTGCACTGCTGCAGGCTGTTTCCCTGTGTCGTGGTTTAACTCCCGCCAGCAACTGAGCACCACACAGCCGCTCCCTCCCTCCTCCCTCCTCCCAGTGCGATGGGGATGATAATCAGGGAAAAAAAGGTAAAACTCGTGAGTTGAGATAAGAACAGTTTAATAACTAAAGTAAAACATAATACTAACAACAATAATAATGAAATATAATAATAGTAGTTGTAATGAAAAGGCATATAACAAAAAAGGAGGAAAAAAAAAAAAAACAAAAACTCGGGGCGGGGGGGGGAATCAGTGATGCACAATGCTCACCACCCACTGACCAATGCCTGAGCAGCGATCCGCCCCTCCCAGCCAACTCCCCCCTGTTTATATACTGAGCATGATGTTCTATGGTATGGAATATCCCTTTGACTAGTTCAGGTCAGCTGCCCTGGCTATGCTCCCTCCCAGCTTCTTGTACACCTGCTTGCTGGCAGAGCATGGGAAACTGAAAAATCCTTAACTTAGGATAAGCGCTACTTAGCAACAACTGAAACATCAGAGTGTTATCAACATTATTCTCACACTAAATCCAAAACACAGCACTGTACCAGCTACTAAGAAGAGAATTAACTCCATCCCAGCCAAAACCAGGACACCCTGGCATAGGAGGAGAGGGATGGAGGACCCCTTTTGCTGCATGTGTCTACTCTGCTCCTCAGCGAGCATCGCCTGGGACAGTAGGGACTGAGGATCTGCGATACACATGTGCCATCTCCCCTGGGCTGCTTGCTGTTGAGTGGCATATGCAGTACCATGAGGCAGTGCCCACTTTGTTGTTCTAGTCCAGGTACCTTCGCAGCCCCCCCGCTGCTGTTTCTGCAGGCGCCCTCTCTCCTCCTTTCTCCTCTGCTGTAAGCATAGATTTTCAGATAAGCGATACAATATCGTCTTATTTTGTGTGCTATCTGTATTCTCTGAACACAATAGCACAAATTACTTTACATAACAGAAGTAGGGAATTCAATAATAGCAACAGTGGAGGGAAGGGGGAAATCAACCACTGAAAAAACGAGAGATGTTTCCAGCTATGAGCTTTAATATTCATAGGAGTTAAATTCAATGCAAGATTGATTCTTGCAGACCAGTCCAGAAACAACTGAAACACCTTGGTAGGGAGTGATATGTGGGGAAATCCAGGTGGCTGTTTTGCCTGAAATGCAGTGGAGAAGGTAGGGACATGGGGAATGGCCTTAGGCCAGATAGGTACTCCATCTACAAGAGCTGTCAATGTATCTCCTCCTAAATTGTGTAGTGTGATCATGATCATGGCTATGTTTTACCCACCTTCCCCATTTCTGTTTTTGGGTTTTTTTTTTTTTGTGTTTTGTGTTGGTGTTTTTTTTTTTCTTTGAGATGGTGGCCAGCACTGCATATAATAATCTGGGTGTGATCCCACCCTTGAATTAGAGGGCTCAGCACAGTTTTTGTATCGCTTCATCCTGTTCCTCCTGCGTTCTGACATCATGGTTGGGTTTTTTGCCACAGCTGCACAGTAAGCTGAGCTCAGCATTCAGCTGTTCCTATTGCCATCTCGATTCCTTTCTTTGGTAAGACAGTTATTGACAGTGAATAATGTACAGTTTTCCCCTCTTTAGAGGTATTATTTGCATTTACCAACATTGAATATAACTTATTATCACATTGGCTATTTGCTTAGGTCTCACTCAGGTTCCTCCTTGTTCCTTCTGGTCTTGGCTACCTCAAATAACTTGGTGTTGTCTGCAATTTTGTCGCTCACTGGGTGTTCTCATTTCCAGATAAGTGTGCTTAAGTAACATGTGACACAGCCTAGAAATGAATTTCTATCCATCACAAAATTAATTCACTGCCATAGTAAGGATTTTAATCTTGCTGGGGTATAAACATTGACCAATTTCATTCATTCGCTAGCTTGTCATGTTTAAAATATTTGGGGGGTGGTAAGACATGATGTTCTTTAGTGTTTGTCACAGCGTGTTCTTCCAGATGTTTAGATACTCTGCTTTTAAAGGTTATTTCATCCCATTTGCTGGTCCTAACTTGAAAACTCCCTTGTCTAGAGGTCTCTGGGTTGGCTCCTGAGATGCTTTCCAAATGCAACATGTGGCCTACTAATTCCCCAGTTTGACTGATGTTACTGAATTTTTAAGTGATGGAGCTGCCTCATATTGCAAGTCATTTAGAGATCATTGGTATAATATTTGGGAGTAGCAGCTTCTTGTTTTTTACCATATTGGTTTGTTCCTGAGCTGCTTCTCCTCCTGGCCGCTCAATCGTCAGCAGTATTGTTTCACTTGTAATGCAGAAAAGGATGGAAAAGAGGCCAGAGCAGAAATTTTAAAAAGGGGAAATGTTAAACTAGTTTCTTTTAAATGAATTGGAGATTAATGAAGCTATTCAAGTGCAAGAAAGATGATAGCTTTTCCTTGTATGACATGAACAGTAAAAGAGTGATATTGGGGGCATGTTCAAGTAAAGTGGGACTTGAGGCAAAATAGGGAAATGGGTCAGGATAAGAGGAAATGAAAGCATGGATGAAGGTTGCAGTGGAAGGGAGAGTCGGGGAAACTGTAACAATGATTAATAAGGCTCCTCTACTAAATAACATTTCCCATCTGTACATCTGAAAGCTGTTCAGATGTGCAGCACATGTTTAGAGAGTCCTACAGGTAATAAAGGTAAGTAAATTACATATGAAGTTACAAATCAATGTATCAGAAGAAAAGTTCAGTGCAGTCTTGGGCTGCACTGTTAATGCTATTACTATTGTTATTTTTAGTTCCGTTTCCTAAGGAAATGAAGTGGAGGTGATCGATGCTCCCCTGTAAGAACCTGTTGGCCAATTTCAATCTCATAACCTGAGGTGGGTGGATGGAGAAGGGCGGCCCTACTGGTGCCCTCACTAAAGGAAGGATGGGCAGAGCAGAGTCCTCATCTATTCTGCTTGGTCCACCAGCCACTGAAAGGCAGTGACCACCTGGCCAGTCAGCCTGCCATGCCAGATGGCCAACTAGCACTTGTGCAGTACAGGAGCAGCCATGGTGGCAGCTGCCACCTGCCATGCTGGTAGGGTACACCGTGCTGAGTAGGGTGCACTGGTGGGAACAAGGAATGGACCTAGACTGGGGAGGTGGTAAACTGTTGAGAAGATGTTGGGAACATAGGGAGGAAGTAAAACATTGTAGTGTGACGTGGAGTGCATAGAGTTGCAGGAGAAGTCAACCTGAGGTGTGTTGCAAGGGGTAAGGAAGATGGGCAAACCCAGAAAGGATGAAGAGAGTGGTTTTGGGAGCAGCAGAACTAATGACGCCTCATGTTTGTGCCTCATCCTCTGCAACCCTCAGTCTCTCTGAAGTGGGAAGGGGGACCCTCAGGAGCACTGGGGCAGAGAGCTGTTCCTGAAAAGGGGACTTTTGGAGGGATAAGACACAAATTAAAGCTTCATAAATTCTGCAGTTCAGAGCACCTTGCTCTCACTGTTATGTAGGAGGATCATACATAGACCCTTTATAAACATAGGAAGAGAAGATGGTCCCTGCTTTAAAGAGTTTGTTGTTTAGGTGTACAGCAAAACATCACACTGTAGACCTGGCATGTAGTACTCCTTTTTCCTAGGGGACTGGGGTTGTTACACATTGAGTACTCTGAGCTCTGGGGCGATTCTGGGAAGAGCGAAATGAGAAAAGCAGTGAAAGACAAAACAAGGGAAATGCTGAAGGATCTGGAAGGATTGAGGGTTTTTTTCAGCAGGAAAGATTAAAAGTGCCGATTATGGGTTGTTTGACTTAGCAACAAGTCAAGAGGGAACCTGGAAGGAGTTTACAACAATAGGAAAAGTTTCTGTCCCAGGGATGGAGAGGATTTTAAGACTGTAGAAATGCTGGAGGTTTATGGAGGAGGAAAGGGACAAAATATTTTGAATATTCAAAAGAGCTTTGTGCCTGTGAAGTTGTTAAACTGATGAATGCCCCATGGCTTGTGACACTTGCAACCCAGCTCAAACGCACTAGAAACTGTGTTGCTAGGATCCTTCTAGTCAGAGCCTAGAGAAAAGGCCTGGCTGCTGCGTGTGCCTCTGTCACTGCTGACTTGCATATTTCTAGGGAGCGAAGCATCAGCTCAAGCACAAAATTAAGAAGGAATATGGCAATTACCAGTCAGCCAGAGTGGAAGCCCTGTCACTGTTTCCTTGGCTGTAGCCAAAACCACAAGTCTTAAGAGTACCCTAGACTTTACTGGGTACTATCATCAGGAGTGATAAAGGCTGGGAGCACCCCCATCCACGATGGCAGCAGTTTCCAGGTATTGCTGCAGTCCAGGAGGGACCACTTATGGTTTAATTTTAAAAAAGGGGATCAGAAGACCACAGCGGGCAAAAGCATGTATGGAGATACCACTACAGAAAAGGAGTTACCGACAGAAGGAGGGAGAGCAGCTGTATCACAAATGAGGAGAAGCCAGGCAGGAGCAAGAAATGTCAATGCTGAATTCCAGGAGGATGCAGCAGCTCAACATTTAAGGCTGTGCTAAGGTCAAAGAGAACGAGCCAAGAGAAAAGCTCATGGTTTGCAGAAGATGAGATCATTAGCTATCCCAGGCAGCTCTGGTGCTCTGGCTCTGCCAGAGCCTGATCTAAAAACAGGCTGGGTTTATGCTGTATATAAAAAATGAGAGGTGGCATTTCTCCCCGTCCCTGCTTTCCTGAGAAGGAGGGCTGCAAAGTGAGAATATGTCGGGGCAAAGGTGGGAATGTGCAGGGGGTATAAGTAGTGACATCTAGCAAGGTGGCAGGAGAGTAACAGAGGAGAAGAAATTTGGAATCGCGACAGTGGGGCAGAGGAGCTGGGAGGGGGGTGGAAGGACTGGGAGGTGGTGCAAAAGGAATGAGATGAGGAATACCCTGAGGGATGTGAGAAGGAATAAACAATATCCTGGGAGCAGTGAAAAGCAGCAGCAGGCAGGGAGTGATATTATTGAGATTTAGACCAATCCTACATTCAAAGGAAGCGACACGTGCTCTAGCCGTGCATAATACACGTGTGTAAGCTGCAATCCTGCATGCATACACTTTTTCAATGATAAGGAAATGAGTAGCAAATTAATTAGGAATTGGGAGCACTGTTCAGATTGGCTGGCAATCCGTAAAGAAAAGATGGTCAAGTGCCATGACTGAAAAGGAGCTGGAGATCAGAGAAGGCTTGAGCATTTGGCACTCAGGCTAACCGAGCTACATAAAACATTGCAAAAAAATCTGGCAGGCAAAGCAATCTACTTATCCTGAAACTGGCTTGTGTCACTGCAGCATCCCAGCGCAATACAATCTTGTAGCTGCATTTTCCCTAGACATTGGCCTAAGCAAACATTCCTCTGCCTGTTTGTCTTACAGAAGAAGATGATGTGAAGAGGATAAGGATGTTGGGCACTTCTAGTGCTGGGCTGTCTGAATTGTTGGTCTGGCCTCTCTCTGACAGTGACTGGTGTGGAAGGTGACAGCTGTCTGAAAGGTGTCTCTACCTTCTGGGGTACTAACTAGCATGAATCACAGCAGCTGTACTAATACAAACAATTATTTTTATAAATTGAAAATGGGGTGTTAAGCAGGGTTTGCTTGGCCTGATCTGTGAAGGTCTGACTCAAAATGATGAGAGCAAACTGATCCTGGAAGGGGAAAAAAACCTGAATGAGCATCAGACAAGTTTTAACGCTGATGCCCACTTCATCTGCTGCTATTTACAGCTGCCCTCATGTGATGCCTTATTTGCTCCATGCTCCAGCTCAGAGACCTGTTGCTTGTATGCCTATTAGCCCCGTATGCTTCGGCACTTCAAAAAATCAAGCAGTAAATGTGATTGCCTTGATTATAAATGTCATCCAGCTCAGATGAAAGAGGAATGCCTGAGCTGGGTCTGGTCCAGTACGTAACTGTTGGTGATTAACCACAGCAGGGAGCACCGCACAAGAAGGTGTCCAGACCTTGCTGCAAGCAGGTGTGGATTAATCCCATATGTATAGGTTAGAGATTGGTGTAAGTGCTGGGGCTTTGAGTCTCTCTAGTGATGATAACTCTGGGTATGGTTTTATTTTCCTATGGATTGCTTGGTCCTGTATTGAATGATGTGGGTATCCTGGTCTTGCTACCTTCCTGTGGCAGTGAGTTCTGCTGTTTGATCATATATTGGAATGGAGGGGGTGAGGGACAGTATTTCCCATCTGCCAGGTTTGGATTTGCCATCTTCTAATGCCACACTGTATCCTCCTGGGGCTGTGCTGGGAGCACAGAAGTTCTCCAGTTACTGTTTTTGTTATTTTATGCACTTCTATCATTTTTCCTGTTCAGAGGAGCTCGAGACCAAAAGGGATGGCTGGAGTTGCCTTATCCAGCACCATGCAGTCATGAGCCACTGTGCTGTTAAGTGTAACATCAGAGTTTGTGAAGTATTTCTGTGTGCTCTACAGCAGATGTAGGACCTATGCAATAGCAGATCAAAAATCTCAAATAGTAATATACTGTGGTGACAGTCCTGGAAGGAATCACGGGTATTGCTAATGTAATTGGTGCTTGCAGTTGGGAAGAGGATTTCCTTGTAAAAGGGACCAGAAACCGGCCCAAAGTTTCCCCTCTCCTTGCAGAGGACAGTGTTCCCAGGCTGTCCATCACTTCTGTTGCCTTTCTCTGAACCTCCTCAGGTTCTGCAAAATCCATTGCAACCTGAGGAGACCAGTCCTGCGTAGTATCTGTGGCCTTCCTCCTCCCAGTCCTTTTGCAGCTGGACACCTTGCCTGATGGCGGTGTGCTCGGCTGAGGAGCGCTGAGCTAGGTGTGGGGACCCCAGCTCCCTTGCACAGGCTGTTGCTGCTTGAAATCCTGCAAGATGACCTGGCGCAGCTTTAATGCGGGTTTTCTAAGATAATAACTTTGTTTTTATTGACACAGTATCACTTATGATTGTGTTGGCCATCTGCCTCGCTTGGTTAAGTCTCACTCCAGTACCCAAGAGTCCTCTCTGGTCTTGAAAGGCTGGTTTGACCTACCCAGAATAACCTGTATCCTCTGCAGATTTTGTGACCCCACCAAGAGCTCCCTTTGCACATCACTTATATATTATTCAAACCATCTGTACAGCACTTGCATCCTTTACTCTGAACTAATGTCCTTCCTAATGACTCTCATCGTGTTCTAAACACTTTCCTAAAATCTAGTGTCGCCTGTGTATCTCTTAATTCACGGCTTCCTCCTAGGACATTGTCCTTAATCACGTTATGAACCCTGTTACTTAAGGGCTTGGATATTGTCACTGCTTGAATTAGTTCCTGCGTGTTACTGAAAATGAAGTCAGGAATAGCTGCTTTTGCTTGTGGGTGCTTGAATTAACTGTTCCAAGAAGCAATTGTTTAAAGTACTGAGGAGCTGTTGTGTTCTTTGTGCCAGCTTACAGGTGAATTCCCCCATCTTCTTTTTCTTTAAGTTGTGCCACTGTTTCTTTCAAAACTGCGCACCTACTTGTCTTTATGTAGAGCACTAATGATAAAGGTGCAGCATGGGATTATAAATGTATTACAGCTTCTGGGGTTGTGAATTCATGCAGAGTTGATGGTATGATCTTCTGCACTTAGAGTTTTCCCCCTTAAGAGTTTTAAGGTTTCTGAGTGAACTCCACAGAGGTATTTAAAAGACTGCATTATTCCTCCAACCCTTTGGCTTGAACCCACTTTTCTATATAACTTGCAGCCAGGTATTATAATATCCCATTTGCTTTTTAGTGTTCCACCAAGTTTCTGTCATTCATGGTGTATTAGTCATCATCCATTGCCAGGATTTCTAGTTCACCTTAAAATCAGCCCATTTTGAGATGTTTAAAGCTGGGCTTGAAGGGGAGGAGGGGGAGTAAAAAGAAAAAAAAAAAAAGAGCCAGTCGTAGAAATGCTAATGTCAAACCTTCCTCCCTTATTCAAGAGTCTGTGTAAGATATGACTTGATCAGTCTTTCCTGCTCCTGTCTTCTCTGAAACTGCACGAGTTGCTGAGGGAATGTGATTTCTGGGCTTGGATTTGCCAAGTAACTGGTTTAAGTTTTTATCTGCTGTAATGAAAGCAAGCAAGTTGGAGTTGGGCAGGTGAGAAAGGACCTTCAGTAATTCCCCTTACTCCACCCTGCTGCATAAACCTGCTAGGTTTAAGGGCCTGAGGGCTATGGGGCTTTTCTCTGTGTCCCTATTAGCATGGTACACTGTGCTGGGAGCAGGGCTGCCGACTCCAGGGTGTGGAAAATGAGGGTGCAGTCTCCTGCCTCATCCCACCACAGCCCCTCGTGTCCTTCAGGCTGGCCCTTCCCCGAAGGGGATGGTGAGCATGGCAAAGGGGCCAAGCCCAGGGAGGAAAACAGGATTAGGCATCCTGGGGAATGGGATAGCTTCCTCCTGGGGAGGCCACACGCTGTAGGCTGTGAGATTACACTGGTCCTTCGCTGTAGGGCTCTGCAGGGAAGAGGCCGATGGGATCTCCCACAGATTAATCTGGTTAAACTGTTCTTCACGGGGCAGATTATCTCCACGTCAGCATTTGTGAGTTCAGACTCACTGACGAAAGCTCCTCTGCAGCCAGCTGGGAGCTGGATAAATAGGGCAGATACTGCCTAACATATAATGGCTTTGAGCACTCTGTACAAACCTCCGAAAGCCAAAAAAAAAAAAAAAAAAAGAGCTCAGTGGAGAAAAAGGGCCTAAAGTTGGGTGTTTGAATCTGTCCATATGTGCATAGTGTCTCAGATGCACATTAGGGACAGCATGTGAGTTCCCGCTGGTGCTTCTTGAGAACTTTGCCCTGGAACTGGTTTCAGCTGGAAATTGCTGATTCAGTGAAATCAGCATAAATTTATTGTCACCCCTTCACCCCCTAGAAATGATGTGCATGTTTTAATCAGCTCAGCATGTTTCCTTTTGGCTTTGTATGATAATGTAAAAGTCAACATGGTAACGGGCGATGGTCAAAAAACAATGTACTTCAAACAAGTTGAAGCAAAATGTATTTTTGAATATATTGTTTCGGGCCATTGCAAATTAAGAAGATGCAGGCTTATGGCACATGGCAAGACATTTGACTTCCAACAGCCTATTAGGAATCCACGGCCTTAATGTCCAAACAAACACTCAATAAGGTTCAGTTTGTTTCTCTTTTTTTAACAGAGTTTAGTTTTGATAATGGCTGCAGGGCTGGCAGCTGTGAAGAACAAGCCTTAATGCATTTCTGCGACTTGCATCTTTAAAGCTTGACGTGTCCTGGCAACTTCTCCTCTGTTTCAGAAGCTATCTTTTTATCTTTTTTTTTTCTTTCAAAGCTTGTAATGTTTCATAGGTAGAGATGAACTACATCCATCAAAGCACAAGTTTAGCCGCGAGGTGGACGGTGGGGTCTGCAATGCAACCCATGTGGTTTCCCACACGTTGCTGGCTCCAAGCCCACCCCTCATGCAGGCTCAGAGGGTTTATACTGTGTTCAGGCTGCCTGTGACAGCCCATCCAGACTGCACAAACGAGAAGAGGCAGTGCATGGCCTGGAGTGCAGAGCCTGGGCTGACACAGGAACTTATTGTGGCCACTGGGGTTTGCAGGAGAGGTAAGGACAAAGCCTAGGAGGGAGAGTGGCTTTCAGACCCCTGTTCAACCCACCTGTCCAAGACATTTGCTATGCTTTCAGTTGATTTTGGATAGAGTCTGCTTGCAAGCCCCTGTTGTCAGAACGGGGACAACCCCATAGGAAACAAGGCAGGGATGAGTCCCCAAGGGAGGGCTTCCTGCTCATCCTCCTGCCACCCCTGCAAGAATGGAGAAGGCAGGGGGGTGAGTCACCTGCAGGGACAAGCCTGAGCATATCCAAGTCCTTCTTGCTCTTTTGTTGGCTGCCATTTCTCAGAGAACAGGTGAGCAAGCGAGGGCCCGTGTTGGGAACCAGGCAGGACACAGGGCTGCTGCCTTCCCCCTCCATCACAGCATGGAAGAAGGGGTGAGAAACAGGACCAAACATGCCAAGGGTCCTCGCTGGGCATAAGCAAGCATATATCTCACCAGGGATCTCAGCAGCATGAGCATAGAGCAGTGCCTGTACCACCCCTACTCCCATATCCTCCCCGATGCTGGTGCAATGTGGGGCAGCTGGGGGGAAGGAGAGCACGAGCTCCCTTCCAGGGCTGGAGGGCTGCGGGGAGAGGTACAAGTAATGGAAATTGAAATGCAAATTCTTCCTCTGAGTGGAGAAAAGGCCCCTATAAATCAGGAGTGACAGAAACACAAAGACACCATCAGGATGCATTTGCACAATCAAGGGATGTTTCATACATCAGAGAGAACCAAGGCACAACCTCCACTCCTGAAATAAACCAAATCCATTTTTTTCTCATCAGTTAAGCAGTCTCTGAAATTCTCTGTTTGAAGAGCGACAGAAAACAGAAAGGAGATTTGAGTTAAATTTTACTCGGATGTGGCATGTTTTCTAATCCAGACAGGAAAACATTTGTTTTAAAGGGTCAGTGAAAAACAAACAATTCCTCTCTCCCTACACATCCAGCAACATGACAGGGATCTGCATTTTTGGGTTTTTATCTAGATTTGATCATCTTCAAGTGAATGATACTGCCGCTGAGAACCTTCATAAATGACTCTTCATAATATAATTGTGTAGTCTAGAAACAGAGTAACCTCATGGCAAAGAAAGAGCAGAAATGCTTGAACAGAGATCCTGTCTCCAGGACACCAGCAAAAGGAGCCTGACAGCACAGAGAGCTTTTTCCTAGGCTTGAACCTATAACCACAACTAAACATTTCACCAGCCTCTGCATAGGGCTGGGCGGCAAGCTGGAGGTGCTGCTATAGGAAGAGGTGGAAGTTTTAATCTGAAATCAGAAATGACAGAGCTGAGTGATTGAATTTGGTCTTGCAAGCCCTGCCCTGGATTTTAGCTTCTTTCTTCATCATGCTGTCACAAGCACCAAATCCATCGAGCTTTTTCTGTGGTAACTGATTAAACCCCTGTGTCTTGCTATCTTCCATGTTAGAGTTGAGAAAGGTCTTTCAGGCTTACCAACTGGCTTCCCTACTAGACAGTGTGTGCTTGGTGTTTCTCTACTTCCATTTAAACATTCCTAAGGACCCTAGCTCCTGTGGGTGCGAGATCTTTATCCCAGACCTGCTATGAGATAGGGGGTTTTTTGTGCAGTTTTCAGTGTGTGTCTCAAAACCAGGGCGAGGATGTCCAACGCTATCTCTGCGTTGCAGAAAACGTGATTGTGTATGTGCAAGTGGTCTAATAAATCAACCATAACAAATTTGAGCTCTGCTTTTGACTGCAGGTGTGTGGTCTTGTCCCACATGTAGTGTTGGGTTACACTGGCAAGACTGAAGCAGTTGCCATCTTCTGTTCTCCACCCTATCGCTCTGCTGGAGGTTCCCCCCCAGCAAGAAGGGCTGGGCAGGATGTGTGTCTGCCCCTTGTGCTGCAGCGGTTTGCGGGACTGTGCATTGAGATATGGAAATTGGTGGAGAGCTCCCCTGACTGATGGAGTTATGGGCTATTCCTGCCCCGGTGCAAATATAGGACCCTCTTGGAAAGTCATTGGGTGGCAAGCACTGGAGTTGTCCCAGTTTATGTTTCCTTAAGCTGAGCCACCATCCTCTGCTATGCCAGCTGTAAAATGGGGATTAGGCAGACAGGCTTTATTGACATAATTTGGAAAGGATAAAAACTTTCAATTGAGTTATGCAGGTTCTGTGTTGTTAAAACCTTTCCATCACACCACCACATGCTCTAAAGCACATTAGAAAGCAGCTGCATTATGAAGGGCTTGGGGAATTCAGATTTGTTTTCCTGCAGCTGTTTGTCTGTCCCTGCCAGGGTGAGGTGCATAATGTGCCATCAGCCTCACTCCACTGGGGCTGGAGAGAACCATCTCTGTTTCTAAAAGATGACCCATGATAGCTTCTCCAATGCTAAACTGCTTTTTTTCCACTTTCTTGAGCCATTTCACAACTAGAAGGGAAGCAGGAGCATTGCTAGAAAGTGGGAGGCCCCTTCCTACGGAAGGGTGATTCTCTCTCCCTGGATCAGGTACAAAACTGTCTGTGTTTCCCTGGGAATGACATGCGTTTCATGGGTTCCTGCTCTGCTCTGCCCTGGTTGCTTTATCCCAGTCTTGTGCTGTGTCTTACCAGCCTGCTAGTGGAACTGTCGGTGGGGACAGTGCTCTGGGATGAGAAACGAGTAGCAAAAAACTGACCCAGAGTGGTCACAGTGACTGGGTGAAAAGGGAATGATTTAGTTCCACTCTTCCCCCAAACAAGCAGACAAACCTATACATGCATGTCCACACTGCTCCCTCTTTATGTATTATGCAACAAATTAAATATGGATCCCCAAATTTATGTGCCTGTTGAGATTACAGGTGTGGTGGCCAAGATTTGATGGAGTCTGGAAAGGGGAGCTGGAAATGGTTGTCTAGCCCCACCTCAAATTGTCAAGGTCCTCTCTGTGTTTGGTCAAGTTCACTGTCTCTGTGCCGTGGGCTGAAAGGTGGTTGCTTTACTCAGGACCTTGTCTGTGCAGTGTGTGGGGATTTGCTGACTTCAGTGGCTTTGTTTTGGACCTTGATGGTGGTAGTTACAGGGGAAGGTGCTAAAGGATCACAGTAGTTCCTTCTGCAGAGCACAGAGTTTCAGTACAATGAGGACAGGGAATAACGATCTCTTTTATTGCTCTGTTTCTTTTAAATTAGGGTTAATTGGAAAAAAGTAGGGGAATTCTCAAACATGGGAAGAAAAGGCCTTCTCAAGAGAAAGATTAAGTTTCCAAATAGGTATGACTGGCTTAAAATAGAGAACTTGGACCATTTAAAAATAACATGTGCATCAAATGTGTCATCAAAAAGCCTGAGTATGCTAGGTGAAGCAATAAAATACTAGACAAACTATCAAAACACCTGAACGTACGTGCCTTCACAATGAAAGACCTATATCAGCTGATGATCGTTGTATGTATGTGACCTATATCCTTGTATGTGTCACACATGCATAGGCATACTTCCTTTGAAAAGCTGTCATGCAGCAGCCTATAACAGGGCCATCATAAGTCTATCATTTCTTTTTTATACACCTTCAAACAAAAGCCTGTAAGGCAGCATCCAGGAAGCTGAAAGGAGGAGTGTGAGAGAGAAGTGTGACTGCTAATGGGGGAGGAAAGGATCAGGCCGGGGGGGGGGGGGGGGGGGGGGGGGGGGGGGGGGGGGGGGGGGGGGGGAGCTTCACAGAAATGGTCTTGAAGCATGGAGAGATAGACAGGACCAGCAAAGAGCTTTGTACATGACAGTGCAGCCCGGCATGACAATTGTCACTTGGAAATTTATGGCTCTGTGAGGCTGAAAAGTATATTTGAAGGGTCACTAGAACTAATTACCCTGGAGAAATGAAGCTGCACTTAAACAAAAAAAATTATAATAGGGGTCACTATGCACAAAATAGTGGTGCAAATTTGTGATTTTTTTCCTCCGCACCCTCCTCCCCAGTCTTAGTGGCAGGTGGGTGGGAAGGGTGCAGAGGAAGGGGTGGGGTGGGGGGGGGGAAATGCCTTATCAGCCCGGTGCAGCGTGCAGGGTTTTGAGCGCGTGGCTGGCTCCAGACCTGGCACACTGCGGCTGCCCTGGCCCCTGGCCGCTGCCTGGCAAGGGTCCCTCGCACCATGGGGCCACAGGACCTCGGCCACCTGGCTGTTGGCTGGTGATTTGTCATCCTCCCTGATGGCGGAGGGGCTGGGAGCAGAGCTGGCTTTAGGGACAGGCTGTTCTTTCCGGGAAAGTGATGGGAGCTCTTTTGCGCTCGTTTTTCAAGATTTACTGCGGGTCCTCAGCGGCTGGCTCCTCCAGGCGTGCCAAGTCTGTCTTTACTATCCTGACCTACGCTCTGGTTTTTCTTTTCCTTCCGCTCACTGTCGTAAATAACGTGAAAGCTCTTTAAATGTGGTGAAGCTAAGTGGGTGCTCAAAGCGTGCATAAGAGGAGGCTGTGTGTTACACGCCGTGGAGGTGCAGATGCCTCCTGCTTCAGCCTCCTGCTGTAGGAACAGGTATGGCAAGTTCTTTTCCAGAAAACTGGTGGTGCAGAGGGGTTTTCTCCTCCTCCGAAGAGGTGCTATGGCAGGACCGTCCCTTCTTTTCCTCCCTGATAAGTGGTGACTGCAGCTACCTGAGGGAAAATGTTTTGGTCCCTTAGCTGACTCAAACCAAAATAGACATCCTTCCTGCACAGCACAATGTCCTATGGGAATGGACATGTGAAGCAACATGTGTTCTGGGAGCAAAATGGGTGGATGCTTGAGGCACAGGTCACAGCAATGAATTCTCACCCCTCAGGCCTCTCTCTGCCTGCTGACTCTCCAGGAAAGCTGTTCTTTTCTGCATTTTTCTCACATTCCTTGTCAAGTCCTGTCATCGCTGAGTTCCCACAGGTAAGCTGAAGTGGGACAGGCCAAGGGCTGTGGTCTACTTCTGCTTGGAGAAGCACATGTATGTGGTCAGCAGAGTATTAGACTTGCAACTAGAGGAAGGGACTCTTTTCCTCCAACTCCCAACTTTCCTCTCCAGAGCGCCCATCAAGCTCAGTAGCACCTTGCTGATGGTGATGACGAGGACGCACTTGGTACTGTCAGTTTGCATCTGCGTTGCTTTCCCAGCCAGATGGCATTCTGGAGCACAGACAGCTTCTGCTTTGGGTTTGATAGCCACTACATTGGCTGCATAGGCTGAGTGGATGTGATGTGCAAATAGGTTATGGGGAGAGGAGATAATTCTGTTGTCTGCCATGCAGACAGCTGGATGTGTGATGGCCATGAGACTTGTAAGAAAATTTCCCTACTGGATACACGGGTGTCAAATACCACAAGGTATGTAAGTACATTAGAGACAGCTGTGAAGGAGCCTGTGATCATGGTACATCTTGGTATCAGTGATATAAGAATCTGTAGGAAAGAAGTCTTGAAATATAAGGGTAGATTATTAGCAAGAAAAGCTAAAGCTTCTACGGTAGTCTTTTCTAGCATGCTGCTGGCTCCATGTCTGATTGTATCTGGACAGGAAGAATCATTCTCAGATGAAAGAAAAGATTGTGTAGAGGAGATGTGAGCTTTAAGTCACTGCTAAATCTATTTGGAAAGGGATACGCTGTATGTAAGGGGTAGGACAATAAATTTGCAGAAGGTGATGGATCTGCCAACTGCAGGTATCCTGAGTCTAGTAGTAGCTGGTATGTTATCTCAGAGAACAGCATATGAAGCTACTGCTCATGATGGGCCCTTGGCAGGGTTGCACTGGGCATGAAGCAGCTGTCCTAATCCACAAAGAATGAATTGATCACATATATCTGGTTACTGGTGCCCACCATTGCTAACGTCTTTTCTTGCTAAGCTGGGCAGGTTATCAATAACTTGGTGTCTCTCTTTGGCTTGGTGATCTACTGATCCAGGGGATTTCAGAAGTGAAATGTCTGCATCAAGATGCAGCCTTCCCTGCGGTGGACCTTTGCAGGCTGCTGTGACCCCACCTGAGCCTTGTCCTCTGGGGCAGGGGAAGATGGCTAGATTTTGTACTCTGCTCACCAACATTTTGTACTAGCTATGTCCCAGCTAAAACAATCATCTTTATTCCATCTTTATGGTAAAGTCACTTTATTGCTATAAGCAAAAGGGAAGTAGGCCACTGGAAATGAGGTAGTTAAGTGGGCAGTATTTAAACAGCGTACGTACTGTGGAGAGGGGGGAGAAATCTGAGGGTAGCTGACTGATGCGGAAGGCAATGAAACCTGCATAGGACAATGGAAATGCAAGTGATCCTTTGGTGCTCAGTAATTAACGTGATGGAAGATGGATGGCTGTGAGACAGTGAAGAGTAATCCAATAAAGGAGCAGCTCCTGCAGAATCACACAGAATTGGGGATGGTTGTTAAAAATTAAAACCAAACCAATAGACTCATAAGAAAGACTCTGAAAAGAGAAAGGGAAATACTTGGCATGGCTGGAAAGGATGGGGTAATGAGCTAGGCTGTAACTGGTATGTCCAAAATGAAATGAGACTAATGCACATCCATAGTTTCTGACTGGAAACTGTACAGTGTAAAATAAGTTAGGCTGTAAATAAGACGAAGAGGCATATATTTCCAGAGGCTGTCAAAAACTCCAGAATAAATAGTGTGTGAAGTTGAATCTATATGAAAGCAAATAGGTCACAGCAATACGAATGTGGTAATAGCAATGTACTACTAGTCCTAAATCTGAAGAGAGGTGATGAATACAACAGGCAGACATCAAAGAGGTAGCCGAACTATGCCGTACTGATGATGGAGGCTTTAGCTAGCCTGTGCTATTAGCAACTTGCTGTGTAGGAACTGCCTTTTTGGAGCTGGTCATTCTGCAGTCAAACACGTCAATAATTTGTGCTTACATAGCATGCTTTTATCGAAGGAACCTGGAGCGCTCTTGGAAGGTAGCAAATTCTTTGGCAGATTGGAAAAAAGAAAGATGCGTGGGTATTAAACTGGACTTAGTGTTACACTACCATAACTATGGGCTGAATTTTGACTTGAGATCCCCATGAAGGTATCAGTGGAAGATGGACGTAGAGAGCATAGGTCTTCTGGCTCCTGCCTGTCTATGCACTGCACACCTGAACAGCCAGAGACCTCTCTGAATGGGTGCAGGGAGCCCTGCATTTATGGTAATCTATATGCAGTACACTACTTCCCTCTATAAAGTGAAACTTGGACACTTTTTCCATTGTTGTCAGGTAAGATTTATGGGAGAACCATTCTCCCTGTGGGCGCTGTCCTCATCAAATGCAGTTGTAGTTGCGATGGAGAATGATCTTAGGTCAAAGACATTGGAGAACAAATTGGGAGACTCTTGCTCAGTTCCCAGCTGTGCCCCATGTCTCCTATCTGCCCTTGGGTAAATCCGCTCATTTCTCTGTGTTCTGGCTTCTTGTGTGCAAAGCCGATATCGTAATGCATCGTTAGCCTGTCCTGTTCAGTTAGATTAAAAACTCTTTGGAGCAGGCAGCATGTTTTACCGCATGTTTATGTAACATTTTGCATAATTTGAATTTGATCTTGGCTAGTGTCATCTAGGACACATGGAGATACCTCATAAATAATACTAATAATATTTTAATATTGATAATGCTTAGCACATTCACAGCGTTTAACCCCCCTAAAACAGCACTCAATACTGTTGGCATCGCGGTGATTGAGCATGACTCATTTTGGCTCCTTTCCCTGGCATGGTGCAATCTGTCAGCTAGCCAGAAAGCTGAGGGGTTTAGTGAATATGTACTGGGTGTCAGGCACACCTGAATTTTAATGCAGTCCCAGGCAGTGACTTACTGTGTGATCTTTGGGTAGTGTTTTTTCTAAAGGGGACTCTGATCTTTGGCCATCCAACTTGAGGCAGTGGGAGTCAGATGCTTGGAGCTTCATAATTCTTGTTGGTGGTGTTAGAAATGACAAGTATTACACACTCCTGAAAACCAGGCTCTAAGAAGCTCATGCATTGGAGAACCCAAATCAGGGGCCACTTTGGAAAAACCTGCTCCTCTCCTGCTTGCTTTCTTATCAGTAACAAAGAAGTAGTATTTATGTACCTTAAGAGGTAGTTGTGGAAATCAGTAAAAGTTTACGTAGTGTTTTGAAGGAAGCACTACATGGTTTAAATAATCTCATTTTCACTGAGTGCTCTTTGTTGCAGGATGTAAGAGGAGGGAAGGAAGAGAAGGAGAGCAGATGTACAAGGAGAGTACTGGCACATCTGCTCATCCACCACAGGGTCCCTTCTCCTCAGATGAAAAGCTTAAATAATGAGCATCCCTCCCACCCCTCACAGGTACCTCTGTCACACGTACACGTCAGGAGCTTCCTTTTCAGGAGGTCATCCATAGCCCATTTGTGTTCTCGAGGAGGTTCCAGCAGCTGCTGCAAGCCTGCATGCTGGCTGGAGCTCCTAGCCTCCAGTTATCTGCTGAGACAGATTGGCTCAGTCATTTGCAATCAGTCCTTCCTCCAGGCATGTGTCCTGCAGGCCATTGGTGCTAGTTTTTCCAGCATACCCTCTGGGAACCAGGGCAAAAGGGCCAGCTACAAGCCTTCAAAAAATCAAAAACAGTGAAGGGAAAAATGTGCATTCAAAGTAGGGGGTTGTGGCATCTTAAAACTCTGAAAATTATGAGTTTTATTTAATTACAGCCAATAATGAAACAAACAACAGGAGCTCATACCCAGCTCTTTTTGTTATTGCCCTGCATTTTGCTTAGACTGTATGCAATTTCTTCTGAGTGACCTTACCAAGCACTCCCTACACTTCTGAATTAATCTTTCTTTACTTTGCTGCAAAGCTTCGTCACCACATGACTTTTCTATACTGAAGCACTCGTCAGAAAAGCCTGCTAAGCTAAGCACCAAGCACATGACTTAGTAATGCTGTATCCACTGAAAGCATCACCTACCTGGGAGAAGGGAGAAAAGCAAAGTGGCTTTATCCCATCTTTCTGCTTTTCTAATTCAGGACTGCTACTGGAGTCAGAGTACCCTCTAAGATCAGTTAGCCTTGGAAACTGGCTGTCTGGAGGAGCAAGGTGCTCACTTCCACATCCTTCACCAAGTGATGTGCTGGGGTACAGGATACTGCCCTGGCACCTGCAGAGAGCAGAGCTCCTGTGCAGAAGGACACATACACCTTTTAAACTGTGAGAAGGTCCATAATCCATCCTTTGTGCTTTGTCATCTTCACATTCCTGCAAGGCAAGACAGCCTTTTATCAAAGGTGCCCTGCACTCCCTTCAGACAT
This sequence comes from Gymnogyps californianus, assembly GCF_018139145.2. NCBI lineage: Eukaryota > Metazoa > Chordata > Aves > Accipitriformes > Cathartidae > Gymnogyps > Gymnogyps californianus. The sequence goes on from NC_059471.1 coordinate 162,016,063, forward strand.
ATTTGTCGTGCGTCCCCTGTGAGCTCAGCCCTGTGTGACCTTTGCCAGAGATAGGTGGGAAGTTGCAAAGAGTGGAAAAAGCAATCTGTAACATCTGAAAACTAGGATGGACTAGAAAGACAACAGTGATGAACAGAGAGACCAGTGCAAGAAAAAGGAGCAGGAACAGGAAGACAGTGAGTGTTTGGTGGGCTTTAGACTTTCAGTGCTAGTGAGGTTTCTTCTACCTGTTTTCCTCTCCAGGGAAACGGCTTCGTAGTCAGACAGATGTTTCCACCACCCCTTTGTATTTGCTGTAAAGTAGTAGGGGAGAAAAACAACCCTCAAAAGCAACACCGAGGACCCACATCTGTCCTCCACATGTCTGTACTGTAGTCCTGGGGAGGTGACCCCCATCCCTCCAAGCCTGGGCAGTAACAGGCAGCTGCATAGCAGTGCCTGTTTCAGGAGGTTCATTGGACTATCCTCTTCATGCTCTGCTGAGCCTAAAACCCACAAGAGGACAAAACCCACACCTATAAAGCACCAGAAAGTAAGATGAGAAGACATCCCTTTACTGGGAAGGTGAAAAGTTGTGCTGGAAATGGAAGGAGTCGACCATGCTTTAGACTCTGCTTGGCACTTTGCAGCCAAGTTTCCCCCTTCATGTGTGCCCTCCTTTCACCTGTTTGTGTTTGTGAGCTACGAGAGAGCTCATCTGGTCGGCTTGAGGGGCACAATGCAGTCTCACCAAAATCAATGGGAGGCAGCTATCTGTATGCTGTAAAAGGTCCCACAAAATGTTCTTGTGCATCCTTAAGGGCCTGCATGTCTTCCAAAACTTGGCCCTTTGTTCCTGGTTTGGGAAGAAACATTTATTCCCCTCTTTATGCTGTTTCACTCCAAATGTTTAAGCATTTCTTTCCACTAGAGTAGGGGAAGGAGGGCTCTGGAAAGCAAAAGAGAAAGAGACCAAGGCAGAAGAAAAAAAAAAAAACAAACCAGAAAATGTTAGGAGCAGTAGGGAGGGGAAAACCCAATGCTTTCAATTTTTTTTAATTCTCTTGCTTTCCCTGCCCTCCCAAATCCATCATCACTAGTTCTTTCCTTCTCCCTTTCTTGAAGTTGAGTGACATAGACCCTGCTATTATAGTCCTATATTTATTTGGTGGATGTCTAGTGGACCCATCCAAGATAAGGACCCCATTCAAACCTATCATGACGTGAAGGCCAAAGAAGGGACTGCAGTACTGCCAAACATGGTAGGACTGTTACATCAACAGATGCTGGGGAAGACTTACACAACTTTGGATGGTGTTTCTGGGAGGCAGGGCAATGAAGCACAGAAGCAAAGAGGGAGGATTTGGAGAGATTTTGATTTTTCTTGCAAACCACTTCAAGTTTTTACACTTTGGAAGGAAATTTCCACCAAGTAAGCTTGACCACGTCCAGATTAAAATGGATAAAAAGCCAACAAAAAAACCCCCACTGTGGCTCAGGCTCTGGTTTGAGAATGGTGACTTCAGCCTCTCTGGTCTTCTCGCTTCCTGGGGTCGTGCATGAAGGGGTCCCTATATCAGAGCATTCAGCTGCCCCATTCAGATTCAGATTTTGTTACTCTAGAGAACATCACTGATTCAAATCACTCCTAGACTGCAAACACGTTCCTGCCTTGGCCTGCCAAGTTCAGGTCTTCTCTAGAGCAGAGGTCCAACTGAGTGCAAAAACAAAGACTAACTCTTCTAAGATCCCTACTTTGCCACTGATGTCAGTAGGGAATTGCCTCCACAAAGTGAAATATCAGTAAGCAGTAAAAGCTTTACAGTTTGGATCCCAGTTTTGTGGTTCAGGGGGTTTCCTCTGGTGGTCCTTCCCTGGTGTGTGTTACCCCTACAGCTCCACCTGCAGCAGGAAGCCACTGCTGAGCCTGCCGCTTTGACTAGGAGATTTTGGAGCAAAATTCTTTCAACTGTCATATAGAATAATAACGTTCCAAGCTGCAGTCCTATTGCCTCATGCTGTGACCTTATTGAAGCTCCTAATGTGAAGCCAGGTCAGGTTTTGGATGGCAATCTCCAAGGCAGAGCCAGAATGCTGCAGGAGGCACCATTTGGGAGTCAGCAGGAGGTGCGATTCCTCAAGTCAGTCCTGAACTGATCCCACAGCGTGGTGGAGTATTGCTTTGCTGGCACGTAAGACATGCAGCCACAGTCCCAGCCATCTGAGGATATTAAAAATCTCTTTCTCCAGGAACAGTCATTACCTCTAATACCCTGCTCAAGTTTAAATTTGGGTAATTACTTTCTTCTGACCTAAAAAAAGGTTCTCGGGCGTTTTTTTTTCTAGATACTATATTTTTTTTCATGCTTCCTATAGTAAACAGCTTTGTAGGAATGTTACACACTGTTAAACAGATGCTCTGTTGCACCCTAAAAGCTAGATGCAATTTGGAGGTGGGTCATTATCAGCAGAGAAGCTCTGGGGCCCAGCTGCTACAGGCAGGAGGTAATCATTAATAGTAGGGCTGTGTAGCAGCATTGATGGTGCATGGTATTTGTGAGATATTTGAATAATTAGCAGTGTGATCTGCACACCTCTTCTGAAGAAAACACCAGGTTGCTTTAGAAGATGAATGTATAACCATCCAGGTGGTGTGACAGTCAGCCAGAATTCTTGGCATAACTCGCGCTGGCTTTAGGACCGATGGGCTCCCCTGTGGTCGCTGTGGTGAGGAGCACTGTAAAGAAGCCTTGCTTTCTCTCTGCAGCCTTCCGTTTGATTAGGGGCCCTCTGTGGCCTATTGTGGCCCTACACTGGGTCAGAGCTCTCTCGATGACTTCCTTTTTCTGGAATATCTGAAGACTTGTCTCCTTGCATTAATACCTCTGTCTATTTGCTTTTCAGATTCTTTCTTAGCCTCTTAATCTCCATTGTACATTTTTTCTGCCAGAGGTTAAATTTTTCTATTAGTTTTGGTTTTGCTGGACTTGAGAGTTTAATGGATGCAATTAGCAGGTCTGAATAAATCATTATGGAAAGAGTTTTAAGAAATGAGAGATTTGCTTAATTTTGTTTCTGTAATGAAAAAAAAAACAAAACCCTTTCCAAAAGCCATCTTCAGTGCTTGGCTAACTCCGCAGGGGGATATGATGTGGTATGAGAGATACAACTGACTTAATTCTCATTAGTCTCTAAGCTAAATCTGAATTTGATCTATGCAGCCAAAAGCCTGTGTGGCCTGGTACAGGACCTGCTTTCTGAGCAATCCTGGGAAGTTAGACTGATCAGAGAGGCTGACGTATGGTGCTTTGTTTTGTTGGTGTTTATCTGATTTAATGTGGATACAACTGAGTCTGAGTCTTTTTCTTTTCTAATGAATCTGTTCTTAATGTAAAGTCCCTTCCAAAGGGCAGAAACATGGAAGTATTGCCAAGCACTTAAAATCTCTCTACTGCCTCCCTCTTCTGTAGTTTCTTGTCCTGCCTCCCAGTAACACCATCACAAGTCGTGTAAGTCTTCCCTAGTGCCTCTCAAATCAACATAACAGTCCTGCCGTGTTTGGCGGTACTGCAGTCCTTTCCTTGGCATCGATATTGTGAAAGACTTGAAGACCTTAGCGATGCATATGTCAGCTGTCTAAAGTTCAGGTGCTCCTCTTTCGTGAGAAGAGTGTATCAATGATGATGTGATGAAAGCAAACATGTACAAGAGATTACATGACATGGGAACACCTAGAGCATGTCGACCTTGAGGGCTTGCAAAAAGGCTTTATAAATTGCCCTCTATGGCTTGGCCATCATGAAATCCCAGCATTGCAATGCTGGTATTGACATTTAATTTCCAATTGACTCAGAACTCAAAAAAAAGAGAGTTCTAAGTCAGGTCAAAAAACCACAACCTTTTTTCTGTAACGTTGAAACATTTCTTTGCATTAAAAAAAGACAAAGAAGAAATGTTTCAGCCTTTCCAAAATAGGACTTTTAAAGCTTTTTGTTCTGAAAAATGTTTTGATTGTTTTGATCTATTTGAACACAAACACATTTTGAGATGTATTTTCCTTTGAGTGAACATCAGGTGTTACATTCAACTTTTTCTAGTGGGTTAGCTTAGCAGATTGAGGCTGAAGAGAAAGAACCCTCTTGCTTCTGTCAGCTTGTTTTGTAGAAAAAGACCATGAAACTCCTATGCATCAGCATAGAAGGGGGGGAAAAAAGTGAGTGGTGATAAGAAAAAAGTGGGAGGGGGAAAAAAATGAAACTTACCTGTGAGGGCATCTGCAAAAGCCAACAGCAATGAGGGAGAGAAAATAAGCACTTCTTTCCCTGGACCTACTTGTTTCTCTGACCTTCACAACACAAATCACTCCTTCCATTATAAATGAAATATTAACTGTCCTGCTGCAGTTACAGCGTCCTACCAGCTTCTTGCAGGAGGGTCACAAAGCAGGGGAGGAAAGTAGGGAAGGAACACAGCACTGTCCTTAGCTTATTTCAAAAGGAGGGAAAGAAAATGCAGTCACCGCAAACTGGAATGACAGGGTGCAGCCATTTCACTGGTGGGAAGCATGGTGGGATGAGAGGTAGGTGGAGAGGAGCCCAAAGGGGAAGCAGAGAGGGGCGATCATGCAAATATGATGTCTTACCTGCAGAGTGCCCACAGCCGTGCCTGCCTGGCACTGGCTCAGAGGTGGGACGCCACAAGGAGTTGTGTGCTTGGGTGGCCGGTGTTTGGGATGCATTGCATGGGGCTCCATGTTTCCGATTCAGTCACTGAACTGCTCTACCATAGCAGGCTCTTCTCTCTGTTTTGGGGCAGGAACAGGTGCTGCCATGACCAACCACACCACAGGGCTGGCTTTTTCCCCTTGCTGTAAGTGCTTTGTAGCCAAGGCATTTCTACTGCAGGTTAAACAGGTCTGAGATATTCAAGACCTGAATTGGCACAAGGCATACCCTAGGAGTGGTTTGGAGATAACAACAGGAAAGACTGAGGGATTGTTGTGCTTGTAATGCTTATATATTTTCTGTGCTCTTAGGAGCGCTAGCCACTGGGGAGCAATTTGTGCCTGGTGTACTCTTGCTCTTCAGCTGATGATGAAGGAGGAAGAGGAGAGAGGACCCCAAAGTATTGTTTCATTTTGCTCTGTTGTATTTTTGTCAGTGATAAAAAGCAGAGATTGAGGCCAATCCCAAGAACATTAAGTGGTACCCAGTTTTCCAGGCGCAAGCTGTTTACAGCTCCAATACAGCATACCTTGCTTCTGCTATTTGTCATTCAGGAATCAAGCCCAAAAGCTTTGCCTGTATCCTATCACTCGTTTCTAACATCATCTCGCATTATGCATAGTCATGTTATCAAGCACTACTGCAACATGTCCAGCTCCCAGAAACACCTGTAAATCTCCTTAACTGTCAACACTGACTCCATCCCAGATGGTTTGGGGGGGATGATGGTTCTTTCTTGATGTGTGCTGGTGATGCATGTCCCCCTTGAGCCTCTCCCCATCTCAGACTTGCCCTGTCCATTGGAAAATATGATGGAGGGTCAATGGATACATGGTGGCTGCCTCTGGCCAGCAGCTGGCTGGGCCCTGCTCAGGGTGTGGAGGAACAAGGATGGCATCCATCAGCAAAACAAAGTGTTGCTGCCACAGGCAGGCACCAGCTATAGAACCAGTACAAGGAAATGTGTTTTAGGCAAAATATAATTAACCTAGATATGGATCTTGATGTCACAAGACAGTGCTGAAGCCAAGAGCTTAACAGGACTTTTACAAGGAGGAGACAGTTATGTGGATAATGAGAATAGCCTATGGTTAAAGGAGTCAGGAAACCTTTCTCCTTTTGCTGTTTTTCCTTTTTCAAATGAGCACCATGACCCCTTTATCTGTAAGGGCTTGAATCAACTGTGAACTGTCACTGTTAGGGAAAAAAACCCTCTCTTTAAGGACAAGTTATTACATAGTGGATTGCTGTGGGTTTTCTGGTGCCTTTCTCTGAAGCATCTTGTGGTGGCCAAGAGAGAGGAGCTGACTGTGGGCAGAAATGCCTGGTTTTCCTTTTAGTTTCCAAAACCTGTTGGAGGCCCCAGACCTTGCTGGGAAAGCTGTCGGGAGTGGAGCTGTGGGAAGGGAGACCAGCGGCAAGGTAGGGCTGTGGCAGGGAGGGGGAGAGCATGTGCATGAGTTTGCTTATAATTAGGAGATTTGAACTTTGAAAGAAGTTAATTAATAATGAAACTTCTGACTGAATGATGCAGATTATGAAGACCAGCTTTGTTGGCAGCTGAAATTAATTACAGGCTCAGGCACAGGGAAAGGAGGGGGTGAAGGATGTGGGGAGGGGGAAGCATCACTGAAAAAAAGATGATAAACCTGGCTGCAGGCTGTTGCCGTGGTGATGGGAGGCAGTCGCTGTGGTTGACAGCAGTGACACATTGAAGGCAGCAGGTACTTCTAATTACCCCCTCCACTAACCCAAGCAGGCAGCAACCCCTCCTAACTCAGGGTAGGAGATGCTCTGGTTTTCTCCTCGCACTTTCTTCCTCTCTGCTGCAGGTTGGATGTGCTTTTTCAGGGTCCCTGCCTGTTCTGAAAGGAAAACTGTGGGGCAGCAGCTTTTCCTAATGTCACTTTAATAGCCTGGGAGCAGCCAGCGATTCAGCAGTGTCCTTGGGAAGCTGAACAACGCTGGCAAACTTTCAGAGAGCTGGTATCCAAAAAGCAGGGGAGGAGAAATTGAGTGCAGCCAGCCACAGCTTTTTGAGCAAGATGATGAGGGTCTTGTGTATCTGGCCCAAATTGCAACATTTTTGGGAGCACTCGCTGTGGCTGGCCAGATCTTGTGCTTTGGGGTCTCGCCAGCTGCCCGAAGGCACTCTGCCATGGTCTGCGTGGCCTGGGGGGGGGGGCACTGCAAGGGGACCGAGAGGAGCAAAGGGAGCACGGGAGCATCCTGACCACCCACGCATTGCTGCTGCCGAAGCATGTGCACAAAAGTGTAGATCTGTATGAAATAAACCCCTGACTTCGAGCCCCTTTGCCTGAATTCCCTGAGTTTGGCCACAGTTGCAGAGTAGTACTCCCTGCCTCCAGGGCTCTTGTATCATGTTTTCTGGATGTTTGCTGAAGAAAAAAAACCCTAGCTTTTAAAACAATTTCTGCTTTTTATTTTTTACATATTAATTTCATCCAGGGCTGTTCTAAGCACTAGCTCTGTCCGTACCTCTCCTGACTGTCTTATGCCCAGGGAGAGGGACTTTTGCAGCTGTTGGCTCAGCCCACACCGAAATTCTTTTGGCCCCTCAAAGACTGTCATTCAGCACTGATCCCTCTGTCAGGGCTTCACTGGTGCTGCCTTTCCAGTAGCTGTCAAAGCACCTGCTGCAAAATGGAGAGGCTGAGAGAGCTGGGACTCTTCAGCCTGGAAAAGAGAAGATTCAGGGGGATCTTATCCATGCGTATAAATACCTGGTGGGAGGAGTAAAGGAAACAGACTGCTCAGTGGTGGCCAGTGACAGGGCAAGAAGCAACGTGCACAGCCTGAAACATGGGATATCCCATTTAAACGTAAGAAAACACTTTTTCACTGTGTAGATAGTCAAACAGTGGAGCAGGTTGCCCAGAGAGGTTCTGGTGCCTCCACCCTTGGAGATATTCGAAGCCCAACTGGATGCAACCCTGAGCAATCTGCTGTAGTTGATGCTACTTTGAGCAGGGGGGTTAGACAAGATGACCTCCAGAGACCTCTTCCAACCTCAACTGTTCTGTGGTTCTGTAATTCTGTGAAAGATGATGCCAAACAGATTTTGAAAAGTCCAGAAGAGAATTGCAGTCTTACCCGAAAAGCCTGTGGGAGCTAATGGAGACCTCTCCAATTGCTTTCTTGGGCTTTGGATCAGATCATTAAAGAAACATGTAAGAGAGAAAGGTGGAAAGTTAAAGTTGCGTTGTGTAGACATACTGAGGGCAAATATTTTATTCGTGCCCTTTTGGTGTATTCCTCTCAGAAAAGGCCTCTGGTTTTGAAGCCTACATCGAGGGTAGGCTCCATGTGCATTACTTTGTACAGCACTTGGGATTAACTTCATGAGGGCTAATAACACATTCTTGAAATGACCTCATAGCATGACTGGCACAGCAGAGCTGGTGCCCTGCTCTTGTCTGATTTTGCAGCTGAAGGTAGCTCACTAAAAAACAGGTGGAGGAGAAGAGGAAGAATTAATAATCTTCTAGATCAGATTGTGCGGGTTAGTCATGAATCACTGTCAGAGAATGAGCACAGAAGAGTTGCTTAGAACGAACCATAGATGTTGAGTGTCTTTCAGAAGTCACCAGAGATACAGGCCACTGTTTTGGATTCAGTTCTGCAAGGACTGAAAATGGGTGCACTCAGTAGGTTGTATTTTAAATGGATAATTTCTTGGCTCTCTTATTTTAAATTAAAAAAATTAAAGAATTTTGTCTGAAAATGGAAACTGAGCAGATATGTTTGTGAGGTGTGTTAAAATACCCGAGAAGGATGGTTCTGCCAGAGGCTGGAGGTCCATTCTCATTAGAATCTACATCACTGCTTTGCAATGTGAACACTGAAAAGATATCACAGAAACGTGCCCGCTTTTAGAGCTAAAATACTGTAAATGAGTTCTTAGATAAGTGTGTATCAAGTCTTAAGACTCCTTCAGACGGAGAGGGATGGTAAAGAGGAGGCAGGTAGAGGGTGTGGAGAGCACAGAGAAGGTCACACAAATACACCATTTTTATCCTCTTCTGTAATATATAAATGAAGTGGCACTTTATGAAATTAAAAGGCAAGAAATTAAAAATAAATAGGAGAAAACAATTTTTAATGTAAAGTATAATTAGCCAATGTAGCTCACGGCTGCCAACTATTATCGAAGCAGATATTTTAGTAAGATTATCAACAAAGGATTCAAATGAATAAGCAAAGCATCTGCAGGGGACACCAGTGTAGCTGAGAAAACAATTATAAGGGCTATCACTCCTCATGCTTTAGGGCATAAACAGATCACCAGCTGGGGTCAGAAATGCAATTTCCCCCCATGGTTACTGAATAACTTAATTAGGCACATTGTGGAGTTTTATCCAGCATGGGTCACTGCTGGAAGCAAAATAACAGATTAGATGGACCACTGACCTGTTCCGATATGGCAACTCTTTATGTCCAAGTTCCTCTCAGAAGGGAAGAGGAAGACTTCTAGCCTTGTGTTGTACCCCCTTCCCAGAAGGGCAGTAATCACAAGGTTCACATAGAGATCTGGCTGTTCATTTTGATTTAGAACCCTAGATCGTAGAGATCTCTGCTACATTTGAGCACAGGCCACCATGGAAAGTCTCTTCTATGTCTTTGGAAGGTTCAGTAAACCAACGAGGGAAGGGACTCAGCAAATCACCAGGAGAGGAGTGAGCATGTGTTTAACTATGGCAATGATTTGACTTGTATAAATACCTTAGGCCTTTATGCTACCTCTACTTTCCCCTTTTCAAAAGAGTTTTGGCTTAATCAAGGAGTGGAGTAATGAGGAACTGAGGGGGGGAAAAACATAAGAATTTAATAAATCAGCCTACCAGCAGTTGTTATTTCCCTTAATCTTCCTATTTTGTCACCCTAAGCCTAGAGCAAGCTTATCTCAGCCATGATGCTTTTACAAGCAAGTTTTCCTTGACTCTTTTCCACCTGGTTTGAGTGTGTCAGCATGATGGTGATTTTGTTAAACTGCGTTACCCTGGGGATGTACCAGCCGTGTGAGGATATGGACTGCCTTTCTGACAGGTGTAAAATCTTGCAGGTAAGCAGACTTCCTTCTTGTTGTGATGGTGCCCCAGTCAAAGTCACAAATTTTCATGCATGCTTTCCTTCAGTGTATGGGCAACACCTTCCCAGACAGGTTGGCAAGAATGTCCCTGGCAGTAAGCTATCCTGTTGTAAAATGGCAAGAGCTTGCTTTGAGGAGGGGAATGGGGCAAGAGAGAGATAACGAATGAAGTCTATTTGTGACCATGCAGTACAGAACAGTTGCTAACCTTCCTGATCCTGTGCATAAACAGGGGTTTCCTGACGTAGACAGCTACAAGATATATAGTTCAGAGGTAAGCCAGAGAGAAATAACTAAGGTTACAGCATCCAGGTGTGAGAGAATAGCAGCCCCCAATGCATTCGCTACTCTGTTGAGGAGCAAAGGTACTACTCAGTCCATAGGTAATGTGGCATTCAGGATGCCCAAAGGGAGAAGAAACAAAAGGTATGGCAAGAAGGTCCGTGGGTACATCCAGCCTATGAATGCACTAGCTGTACTTGCTGCTTCCCCAAAGAGAAGGTGACAGCAAAGGTTGTCATCTATAGTGTTGCTGAGGCTGTGACGTTCAGAGATCTGAAGCCTCCGTCTGTGATTGGTATGTGCTGTCCAAGCTGTGCATGAAGCTGCACTATATCCTCAGCTAAGCCATTTGCAGCGGGGTGATGAGGAATCCCTCCTGGGAGACCTTGGAAGGACAGCGTTTCCCTTGCCGGGTTTGGACCTGCTGGTGCTGAGCCAGTATCTCTTTTTGAGTCCATGTAAGGAGTCTCTGAGTCTACATCAATTACTTCACCCATGGGGAAAAAAAACTATAAAAGCCCCTTGTTTACTTGAGCTGCAGGAAGCTGTGATGCCAGGGCTGCATGGAAGAAGCTTTTCCAGCCCTGCCTCTAATTCATTTTTAGAAGTACTGAAATTTGTATTTATCTCACATTCTGCATTTTAAAGTCCAAGGCTGAGAATGCTTCTCAGGTGTGCTGTTGGGTTTCTGTTTGGCAGGTCTTTGATGATTTCATCTTCATCTTCTTTGCCATGGAAATGGTCTTAAAGATGGTGGCCCTGGGGATCTTTGGCAAGAAGTGTTACCTTGGAGATACTTGGAACCGCCTGGACTTCTTCATTGTCATGGCTGGGTAGGTCAATAGTTTCTGGATTTATTTGTTCTGTGTTTGCTAGAGTCTTGCATGGAACAGAAATGATGTAAATGACGGGAAAGTTTCCACTCTGGTGCTACTCCAGTCCATCTGCCGAACTGGAATCGGACGTGCTGGGGTTAGCAGTCTGTCGAAGAAACAGTAGACAAGGTAGCTTAGCTCCCCAGCTAATGTGCAGCTATCTATCTCGCACAACTTCAGTAGAGGGTGTTAATTTGTACCAGCTGAAGAGCCAGCCCGGAACCTTTTTTGTTTTTAAAATGTCTGAGTGGAAGAGCTGTAACCTTTACCAGAACCAAGCTAGTTTCTCTGTTTCCAGCAGCAGTGTTTCAAAGGTAGGAATGTAATTTTTGTTACTCTGGGCTTTTTGTCTTTGTATTGCACTGGCCTTACCCATGGTACTATTGGGACAAGCTGACATTTGAGTGTTTTTTACAACAAAGTTGCTATGGTGAAGCTCTGATTTCCCCTCTGCATGTATGAAGTGGAAAGCCTACCAGGATTTGCCTACTGAATCACAGCAAAATGTCTATCTCTGATACCAGTGGACATGTGCTATTTTGGAATTTCTCCATTTTCAATTAGATTGCCTTTTGGTATAGTAAAAAAAAAAAAAAGTCAGAAATAAACTTCTAATATTGCTGTTCTCACAGCAAACAAGTGAACGTCTTTTCAGAGAGAAACCCCCACTTTCCTCTTCCTCCCAGCAAGGAATTATCGGCATTCACTGTCACCTGGAAGTGCGTGTATTACTGACTGAGCCAGCAGTGAGTTCGAGCTCACTTTGCAGTTTTCCCCTGCAGTGCGGAGTAGCACTGTCTTTATATTTGCTTTTGATGCAGTTCTACAGCAAGACTTGAAAGTCATTCCCTCTGGAGGGGCATATAATTGTTTGCTTCTGGGGGGAGTGGAGATTTTCAAACTCAGTTCAGTTGTAAAAGTTTGAAGGCTGATTCTTGGCCAGCTTGTGCATGAAAAGAGGACAGGCAGATGAAAGCTGTAGCTTTTTCTGAATTAAACACAACATGTGTGAGATGGGAAGACCTTTCTTGTGGCTGAGCCTGCTGTGATTAGCATCTGATTTAAAATGGCCCGGCATGGGGACTGTGAGTTCATCAGGAAAGGCTAAGTTAAAGCACCTGACACACGGTGGTGAGAAAAGCCAGATCATTGTATGTTCTAGCCTGAGCTCCTGGTGGTAAAATTGCTGGTGACTGGATGCAGGGAAAGTGAGACCCTACCACAGCAGCCTTTGAGGAGGAAAGGGAAGAACAAGTGTGTTTGAAAGGGGGACCTTGGAGCCCACGGTGCTCCTCCGTGTGGGTGATGTGCTGCGGTATGCTGGGAGGAAGGCTGTGCTCCAGGTGGGTACAGGATCGCCGGCATATGGGGTAAAAGGCTTGGGAACTGGGGGTCTCGCTCTGCCTGGTGTCCCTGCAAGCATGGTATGTGCGTGGTGCTATCTGGAGAGATGAAGAAATCAGTGGGGCAATGCTAATGAAAGAGGGTGAGCTCAAGTGCCTAATCCATGAAGGAAACAAGTGAAATCCATGCTACTTAGATGAGAAGGGAGTAAACCCCATTTACATATTTCCCTATGTTGCTGTTGCTGGCAGAAATTTGAGGAGGGAGAGAGACTTTTGTGCACCTGATGGCAGTACTAGGAAAAAAGCTCTTATCTGAATTCCCTTCATTGCCAAGGAGACTTAGAATCAACTCCTTAGATATAAAATAATCAGTGTGGAGGATTTTTCATTTCAGGTCCAAAACTGAAAGAAATTTGTTTCCCGATTTCTATACAATTGTCCTCATGAGGTGTCAGGCTAGAAATGATAGTAATCTCATTAGAATATCTGATCTCAAAAGACTTCTGCTAAAGAAAGATTCTTCCATTTAGTTATATAGAACTAATGACTATATAATGTATTTCGAGTTATAAAAGCTTGTGGTTATTAATTCATTATTCTTTGAAATTCATTAAAATTGTCTGCACTGTTTAAATCAAATCCAAGGCTCAAACTTACACTTACATACAGACTGTAGGCTTTTATTTAACCTCAAATTTAAGCCCCAAGCTTTATCCTGATTGGTCCCACACCTGGATCATGGTTTCAGCTTACTCCGGGTCCAGATGCTGCCTTAGCCTTCTGACTCAGAGGAGACATCCTGCATTAGGTCTTGCATGTTTTCTCCATGCCAGTGAGTTAGATCCTGATCAGAGGCTAATGAGTTTTCTCTAAGGGCCTTCTCCTTTTCATGGTCCTGGACTTTCATTGCCTGCAAGGGAGGTCATAAATTTGGCTCTCAAGAAAACATCTGTGATGTTGGGAAGTAATGCACTGCCTAGAAGATGTGCAGCTTCTCTCAGTTTCAAGAATAAAGACTGTACTTCCCAGCACCTTGTCTTCCCTTCTCCCTTTCCAAATAAACACCAACAAGGCAGCAAAGGTTGGAAGAATAAACTGTAGCATGGAAAAGCAAAGTGCAGGCAAGGGACCGTTCTGTCAGGCATTCCTGGGCAGCTGAGATACCTCCATCTGGCTAGCTGCATGACAGCATGTTTTATCAAAGAGCATAATGACTATTTACTGCTATTGCCCCAGACGGTGTTTTGGTTACATAAACCATGTATTCAGGCATTCATTTGTGGTTTTCTCCTCACTTCCTTGGAAAGCCAGAAGCTATAGTTTTAGTTAGCTGAATTCCCTCGCGTGCCCCTGCCCTGCTTGCCCCTGCTCCCCACGCAACCCAGCAGCTCAAGGAGGAAGACTCCATTGTCACTAAAAATGTTCAGTTTCCATAGTGATAGGAGCTGACATCACCAGAACTTTCTCCCCTCTCACACACTCCCTCCCCCAACCACCTTCCACACGTTTTTTTTAGAAAGGATTAGAAAAAAACCAAAACAACAGTCCTAAGTCAATGCTCTCCTTCATTGTTCCCCTTAGAGCTCCTAAAACCAGGTGAGGTAATTTGGGTTGAAGAATGCCGATGCCCTTGTGCGCACAAGCAACCAGGGCTGCAGATTCAGCTTGCCAATGCTCCAGTTCCGAACTGCTCGCTGGCGACAGGAGGTTGCAGGTTTCCAGACGTTTCAAGCAGGCTGTGCTCGTCACCAGCTGTCCTGGTGGGAGTCCCTCTTCCCTGCGTTTGTGATTAGGTCTTGTCTGTCGTCATTTGTTTCCCACAGTGATGGGTGCGTTTGGAGAGCTTGATCTGAGGCAACTTCAGAGAGCAGCTTCCTAAAGTTGAGAGCCTACTATGTTTTGAAAGTTCAGATAATGCGAACACTAATCATATTGGAAATGTCTGCCAGTGTCTATACATGCGTGAATTTAGGAGAAGAGTCACTTATTTCTGGGCTAGCACTCATCAACTTCTTAAGCCAGGTGGTTCTCTAGCAAAAAAAGAGTTAGCAATTTCTCCTTGCTCTACTCTGTGAGGCAGTTGTGTTCACATGCGGTTGCAGATGATGCCACTGTCCCTCTGGGAAGGGAGATGTCCCTTTACATGACTCTATCCTGAGGGTCCCCATGCAAGGAGTGAATTCGTGCAACCTGCTTGGCCTTGGGGGCATTAATTCCACTGATGGAGTGGTTGTTCTGCCTCTCTTGAGCCAAGTGCTGTAATTAACAGTCTGTGGTGGGAATTATGTCTGTCTCTGCCCTTTTCTGTGGCATCCCCGTGACACATTCTGGTATACAATTTACTTGTGTAAATAGGTAGGTAGGTTAAGGGGGAGAGGGCTTCACTGCGTGGCTGGGGGTATGATTGTGATTACAAGTGTGTGCCCAAACTACGTCCAAAATCTTTCCTTAACTACTTGCTGTTTGGAGTCCAATGGCTGAGGAGAGGCTGGTCTGTCTTTCGGAGAATGTCCTGTCTTTGCCTCTCTCCACTATCACACTGGAGCTTGCCATGTAGATCTCATAAGCTGTGGTCAAATCCCATGCTGACCTTGCTTTTGATGAGATGAATGGCATGACTTGTGTATTTTGGCATTTTGAGATATACTTGCAGTGTTTTTTAACAGCTTTTAAAAGTGGTGGACATCAGAACAAAACACAGTACTCTTGTGTAGCTGCTTAAGTGGTAATACTGTGTCTCTATTCCAGCCTGAAATTTCCTAGTTCCTACAGCCAAGCATTGCAGTAGCCCATCTAATCAATCACAGCATCTCCCTATCAATTCATTCAGCTGTTTTCTCCATTGGCTCCAAGCTTGGTTGGTTGGTTGGTTTTTTTTTTTTTCCTCTCAGCCTCCTCTTCTGAAGAGAGAAAATCCCTTCCTATTAGTAGGAACAGAAAACTTTGTTCCCAGATGTACGCTGTTCCATTTGTTCACGCTGGAATACATATTATTTGCATTTCCAAAGCAGTTCATACTGTTCTGTATCGCTGACTTGTCCTCTTCATTTCTTTTCTGTTCTCCCAAAAATACGCTTCAATTGCAAAATCCATCAGTGATTTTTTTTTTTTTTTTAATTTTCTGCCAGGTTGTGATAAATAAATAAAGAACAGAGCAGCAAGAATTGTGCATTACAGAAGTACATCTGCTCACGAATGAGTCCTCATTTACTGTTGCGAGGTTTATGTGAGGTTTATTACTTAGCCAGTCTTTCTCCAGCTAATGTATGTCATGATGATTTCATATCATTCCAGCCATATCAACATAATTACTTGTGTGAACCAGACTTGTAATCTCATAAGAAATTATAGCACATTAGTTTGATGATGTCTATTTTTCCTTAAACCTGTGTTGATTACGGTTAATTTTATTATCCACCTTTAATCCGTAATCTATCAAAGCTGCATATTGGCAATTGCATTACTGTACTGTGATCAGCATCAGTCCACTCAGCCTATTGAGATCACTGTGTTTCTAAAGTACTGGCACAACATTAGAATTTCTTTGACCCTTGGATGCTTTCCCAGTTTTCTGAGACTAATCAAAAATCATCAGTACTGGTCCAGATCTTTTCTGGCCATCTCTTTTAAAACTCTTGGATATAAATTGTCCAGGCCTGCTTATCTTAGAATATCCCTATTTTGATAGGCACAGCCTAAAATACTTGATCACAGCTGGAGCTGAAACTAGCTCATTATCATCTACAGTACACATACATCATCTGACCTTCCCCATAGAACTTTTTTATTTGAAGTTTTCTGCCTTTTTACACTGCTCATGACAATTCTGTTTTCTTGTTCCAGTGATTATCTTGTACCATTTTATGTGCTTGTTCAATTCTCTTACAAATCTTCTACAATTTCGATCTCCTAATTTATATTCATTGGTATCAACTTCCCCCCTTACATCTTCCCCTATTACATTGCTGCTTTTGCTTTCACTTATGTTGTACTATCTTTTTAGCCCATTCAGCTTTCTTGCCTCTATTGAAGCTCCTTGGATATCTGATAAATATTCCTAAACACCACTTGATTGTCATCCACAGTTCATGAATTAATGTCTTTATCCTCACCGGTTTGATGCATGGCTGTTTCTGTGTGTTCAACTTCATGAATATGGCCTCTCTAATCCACCAAGTATATCTAGTACTGTTGACAACCTTACTTGATTTGTACATAACACATGTAATCAGGTAGTTCTAATTTTAAGTTCTATGATAAAAAAAAAAGAAAAAGCACTTAATAGACAATCTCTGTATCTTCCATCCTTAAATGCAATTTTCTTTGAGTTGTAAGGGACATCACTGTAAATGCTGGGAAATTGCAAGGAGATTTAGGTGTCCCCAACACATGTTGCCCAAATTCAACTCTTGCAGATGGATAAGGGGAGGGTTTTTCTCCTATGAATTACAGACCAATACCAAGAGAGCTAATCAGCCTGTTTTCTGGTGTGATCTGGACATACCTAATCACATTCATAGGATCATAGATAATTCGGGTTGGAAAGGACCTTGTCAAATCTCCAGTCCAATCTTCTTGTTCAAATGAGAGCCAACAACAAACTCAAGTTAGGTTGCTCAGAGTTGTCCAGTCAAGTCTTGAAACCCACCACAGACAGAGACTGCACCACCTCTCTGCGCCCCAGCCCCAGTGCTGATTTATCTCTGTAACCAGTCTGAACCTCCCTTCCCTGCTTGGATTTATGTCTGCTGTGTCTTGTTCTCCTGCCATGCACCACTGTGAAGAGGCTGGCTTCATCTCCTTACTGACCTCCTCATAGGTACCAAGGAGCTGCTGTTAGGTCCCTCCAAAATCATCTCCTCTCCAGGCTGAACAAGCTCGCACCCCTCAGCCTCTCCTCACAGCGCAAGTGCTCCAGCCCCTGAGCATCTTGGTGACCCGCCACTGAACTTGCTCCAGTTTATCAACATCTTTCTTGTATTGGGAGGCCCAAAACTAAATGTGGTATTCTAGATGTGGTCTACCAAGTGCAAAGTAAAGGGGATAATCCCTTCCCTCATCTACTGGCTGCACTCCTGTTGGTGCAGCTTGGTATGCCGTCAGCCTTCCTTGCATGGACCATGTGTCGCCTGCTGTCCCCCAGGACCCACAGGTCCTTTTCAGCAGAGCCACTACCCATCAGTCCTTAGGCAGTGGGTCAGTCCAGCACAGGTGCAGGACCTTGCATTTGTCTGTTGAATTTCATGAGGCTCCTCCTGTCAGCCCATTTCTCTAGCCAGGAGGAATTCTCTGCTTTATATGGCAGAAAATTAATCCATAAGTATTCATTTCCAAATTGTCACTGATTCCGTACTAGAAAATGCCATTTTTGACAGTGTGCTGCTCCCCCTCTCTTTCTGTCCACTTGAGCCTCCCTAGCTAGCTTAAAATCCTTGATTTTAATATTCCTTTCATGCAGCTCTTCCCACCAGGCTTTCTTAATGCCATTTAGGCTGTTTATGCTCATAAAATGAACAATTCCTATTCTTTTTATTACTCAGGCCCCTGGCACTGGTGTATAGACAATACTGTTTTTCTCCTCTTTACATCTTTTAGTGCTTTGATTAGTTTTGTTCTTGACATGGAGGCTCTGTAAGAATTAACTTTTTTCCTAATTTCATCACTTTCCCCTTTGGTCTTTCATTTAACAATCTCCTGACTGGTGTATCTCTCAGTTCCCTAAAAACTAATTCTTCTTCTAATGAAATGCTGGTTAATATTTCTTTTTCTCCAGGGGTAGCCAGTGCTCTGCAAGTCTCCTGCCCTATGTGGCTGGCCAAGCCAGCAGTTTGTTACCAGACTCCTCCATCATCTCCTTTGCCTGTTTGCCAGGATGGGCCACCAAGATGCTCAGCTGAATATTTCTTGTCCATCTTCTTCAGAAATAGTCTATGATCTGTGGCATATCATGATAAGAAAAACAATTAATTTCAAAATGCATCATCATGGGTAAATATTGTCCTGGAAGTCTGAAAACTTTCCTAAGTTTGCTTTTTTAATTTTGTTTCACTTATAGTATGGCAGCATAGCTGTCCTGATATCTTCATTTCTTTTTCCAAAGCATCCTTTCCTTTCTGAGTAGTTATGCAGCCGTTGGAGAGGGTTTTCTGGCATCTTTGTACAGCTGGAGATCCCTTTTTGGGCATGCCTGAATAGCCCCTTAGATTGAGCAGAACATTTCTTCTCACTCCCTGTGCCTTTTGGCTAGTTGCTTCCTCAGGAATGCTTTTTGCAGCTTCCACACTGGGAGCCTGGAAGGTATTGCTGTCTATTAACTGAGATTATTATTATTATTTGTACCTTTTCTCTCTGATAGTTATCTACTGTCCTTGATTTCTGCTTCCCCTAATTCCTTAGGTATTGCATCCTCTCTTCGGTGAACCTGCAGTAATGCTGCTTCCCAAATCCGTTCATCCAAGCTCTTTTCAGACCTGTGCAGCATCAGTGCATGTACCTCTGAACACCGACTCTCTCCTTACCGGGAAGCCTCCAGTTTACACTTACGGCCCCATGTTCATCCCTCTGCATTTCAGCGCAGGAAAGGGAACTGGCAGCTCCCTGAAGAATGAGAGGTACCAGCCCCCCAGCCTCAAATGCCCACCTGTTCCCAGGAAACAAAATTGGCACCGTGCGGTGCCTTTGCATACTGGGAAGATGCCGCTTAGCCTGAAACACACCGGTTAGCCTTAATCTCACAAGATGGGGAAGTGTGTTGCCAATCTTATGCTTTCTCTTTGCTTTTAATTAACTATGGTCCTTCAGGGACCTGGCCAGAATTTGCATAGTTATGACTTTAAAATCTCAGACCATTAAATACTTATTAGCAGCAGTGTAAACAGCAGAATGCTCAGAAAATCCTAGTTAGCTAATCTTGGATGCCAAATGAAAGTTTCTATAAAATTATGGCAAGTTAAAGAAAACTGTAATAAATACAGCAATCAGGTGTTTCAAGCAGTGATCAGATAAAGATGGAAACCAGCAAGCGGCAGGCTAAATAGCATCTTAACCAAAGGCAGAAATATAAGAAGCACAGTCCTCCCCCCCAACGTGCGCTCATTTTTTCCTCTTTAATGATACTAATTATTTCATTTGCTTTCTCCTAGTAAACTATCCATAGATGTGTAACATATTGAAATGAAAGCAGTCATCAAAATGAAATGAATCACACCAGAGAAGAATCAAAACAAGGAGGCAGTGGTACCCTTCATGTGTTATGTGTAGTTCTCAATTATTGCCTCTGATTTTTTTGCCTCCCTAAAAGCTAATTCCCTACCATGTGAATCTTTAGCTTTATTTAAAAAAAAAAAAAAAAGGCAACACCAGGCTCGCAGGACCAAAATGCAGACAACCTTCCCCCCCCCCCCCCCCCCCCCCCCCGCCTGCCCCCTGCAATGAAATACAGAGCTCAGGGCCTGTGTTCAGACTCCTGGTTTTCAAAAGTGAGGCCCCGTCACTTGTCTTCAGTCATCTGAGCTTGGCGAGTCCCTCTGGCTTTCTTATCAGTGTGAAAACCTGCTTATGTCTTTTCATATCATGTCTCCGAAACTATTAAGAAACTCTGATGTTTTCTCTTAGTACACAGTTTGGAGAGAAATCTGAGTGTTCAGGGGTGTAAAATAATCACATTCCAGGCAGCAAGGGACCAGTCTCACAGGCTCTGGAAGCTTTCAGCAGCTTTTGCTTGCAGAGCAATTTAAAAAAAAAAAAAAAAAAAAAAAAAAAAAGTAAAAAAGTTTTGTACTGGGGCGGGGAGGGACAGTTGCAGGTTATTTTTTTAAGAATACTAAGCATCATAGCTCTGGAGCTGACTGTGCAATTAGTAATTGATCTATCACTCCCTGAAGAAATGTCTTACTTCTTACTAACAGAATTATAGCCTCTTTAATTTTTTTTTTTGTAAAGGAGGAAAAAAGGATGTAATTTTTGCAGTCCTTGTTTTACTAGCAAGGGATTTTTTTTTCTTCTATCTTTCAGCTTTTATGTCAGCAGAGAGTTGTCTTTTTGCAGTGTGATGAGCTCTAACTTTAAAAGAGATAAGCAGGACTACTTAGCTGAGTACACTGTGGTTTGCAGAGCAATTTAGAGGCCTACTGTGTAATGTCTGGCAATATCCCATATGATGTTATTCCATCCTTTCTACAGTAGGTGTTGAAAGGAGTTCGGCTCATCTGTTTAGGGTGCATTTTGAAGCCTGGCCCTGAAGGCACCAACGTGCGAAATGTGTGCAAATGCCTGCACAGCTTGCTGTTCAAGTGTATATCAAGCGAGGTGATAGCAGGTTCAGTGCTGGGGGCTGCCTGGCAGCCCTATGCCTCCTGCACCACGGAGCAACCTCTGTCCATATAGCAAAAGATCAGGTCTAAATAACCTGTCAGTTGGGAGCCGGAGCATCTGTGAAGACAACATTTTTAAGGAGGAGTCCATAGGTCACTGCAGCCCTGATGTGGCTGGGGGGCCGCACGTGCTTAGCACACCCCATGCGGGCTGGTGCCCCGTGCTGTCTGAGGCCCCTGCGCGTTCGCAGTGCACCGGTAAAGGTTGTGCCTTTTTGCGGCTGTGAGCAAGCAAAGGAAGTGGGGGCATGGGCCGCAACACAACTCTCTGAGCAGGGAAAAGGGGACACCTAGAAGGTCTTTAATTTCTGCCATAGCCCCTGGGGCCTTTGGGGGCAAGTAAAGATGTGGCTCCAGCTATAGAGCAAATGGGCTGGCATGGTGCAGAAATCCTAAAAAATAGGTCCCACCCAGGAGCCCTGCAGTCCTGGAGCTGGCAAGTAGTCTGTTTGCACATGCTGTGTGTTTTTTTTTTCTCTCTGCTGATATGTGTGTGTCCTGTAGCTGTAGACTGGGGGTGGAAGCAGTAGCACTCCTCTCTTGCCCAGCATCTGGGCAGGCCCTGTCAAAATCTCCTGGCTCTGCTTCTGATGTCTCCAGACGGGCTTGCGAGAGATTGGGTTCATCGCTTACTGGTGCCTGCCTGTGCACAGCTCTCCTTGTGTACAAGCTAGGGCACATCCAGCCTTAGCAAGGGCTGACAGGAGGTGTCTTGAATGCCACACGTGCCCCACGCTCTAGCTGTTTAGCTGTGTGCTCTTCCCCCTGCCTCCTTGCTGTTGCTCCAACGCTGATGGTCCCCACTATCCAGGCAGTTGTGGGCACCAGTAAGTGCATTTTGCTGCCTGCCCTCCCTTTTTTGCACACCACAGATTCAGCTTATAGAGACCCTGGGGGAGCCTGGCCAGCCCTGTTCCCCATGCCCCCTGCCCACTGCTACATCACTGGCCACACAGGGCCAGGACTTGGGTGGATCTAGTGATGCACATGCTTTTTAATTTCCTTTCATCAGAACGGCTCATTAATTTAAAAGGGTAGATACGGGAACATTGGAATGCATTGTCCAGTGAGAGGACTGGCTTTTCTCCTTCTCTGCATTGTAGCCACAGTCTTTGAAGCCAGAGCAGAGGCAGTGAGACCTTCCTTTCAACCTGGTCTGTACTACAGAGATGGGAGGATTTAGGGGTAAATCAGTCTCCCACCACCACCCCACAAACTGCAGGTGGGAGATTTGAGCTGTGGGATGGCTTTCACATGGCTCACATATCAGGGGGATGAACACCTTGGTAAATGGAGAGACGTCAGCTCCAACTTTTGGTGCTGATATCTGAATTAAAAATTCTGACAGGGAAAACTGGCAGACTTAGTCATATTTTCCCTGTGACTCCAATGTTCTGGATCTTCGAAGTGGTAGAAATTCCAGTTTGTGGAACTTGATGGCCAAATCAAGGAGCCGAGGACAGAAAGGTATATTCTTGTACATGGAAGACATTGGTTAAATCACATCTAGTCATAGTATAGGTACACATCAGGCTCAGACCCCTGACATAGTTGGGAAGCTGAAGGAATTCAGAGTAGAGAACAACCAAACAATCTTCTGCCTTGGTCACCCCAGGTGCTTGTAGATGCAAGGACCAAATAAAAGTCCACAGGCAGGAAAAGCTTCACTTTGCAGAGACTCATAGCAAGCCTGAAATTACAGCTAGGAAGTCACAGCCATGAAGTTTCTGGCTTCAGTGCCAAACCCAAATTTGTTTGACAAAGAAATATGAATTGATTAGACTGCAGTTAATTAGATTTCAATTGAAAACCCCTATCAGAGAAGGGGAATTAGGCAGCTTTTGAATTTGACAAAAATGCGTTGGCTTTGTGTCATAAGAAAAATACTGCCTTGGTATTTTTCATGAATGCTTCCAGAATACATTTTAAATATTATTTCTTGGCTGCTAATTTTCAGCAAATAGAAGTTCAGGAGCTAAGATTAGGAAAGTTAGTAAGTATTTAATAAAGGCATAAGGGGATGTAAATATGAAGAGGTAAATGATAATGTTTGAACTGTTTTAATCATGGATTTCATCAAATGTAATTGCAAGGAAGCTGCTAGCCAAGCACTGCGTAAGTACATTACCTTGGGTTACACGTACAGCAAGATAAAGTCTGAATTTTCTGGACTCCTTACATGGTTTTCATATTCTTGCTATGTCTATTTTAAATGGTCTTGGTTTTTATTCCTCCATCCTGCTGGTCAGTCTGCTCTCCCATGCCTGGCACAGAGCCACGCTGGCCGTGCATTTCTGCTGTTGGGCAAAGAGCATCACTCTTCTCTTCATTGCTGCTGGAGAAGTGGAGAGTGCCAAGACAGATCCAAGCCCACTCTCACGCTCATGGGTGCAGAGGAGCAAAAGAAGTGCCAAGCTGTAGCTGGTGAAGCTATTCTGCTGTTGTTGAGACCTCATGAGCAGTGAAGGTTTGCAATGCTGCTGGTTTGCATGCCCCCTTGTTCCCGTGTGCTCACTGTCTGCTGCAGTAGCTTGGCATGGGATGGAGGTACACCAGACCAGGTGTTTTCTGGACAGGGTCAATGCGCTAACAAATTGCTCTTTTTCCCTGTGCTAGCTTGGTCTTGCCTCTGTTAAACTCAAGGTCTCTTGTGTGTTCAGCTGAGCAGACTTACCTGGGCATAGGCTAATGTTTGTCAGCAAGGCAGAGACTAAGTCGGAGGAGGAAGCAGGAAGATGATCAGTAGGGAAAAGGACAGAAGGAATAAAGAGGAAAGAAAGGATTGGGAACGGAATTGAAGGATACGAGGCAAAGTGGAAAAAGATGAAGGAAAGGCAAGGGGCAAATGGAAAAACTGGAAGTTAAGGAGGAAGATTAAAATGAGGTGGAAATGTTGCAGGCAGGCGTGAGTCAGAGGGATGTAAAGAGAGAGAGGGGGTAGGGAGGAGGATGGGATACCTTGAGAGTGGGAAGGGAGGCAGAGCTTGAGCGGAGAGGCATTCCCTGCCAGGCATCCCCCTGCTTCTGTAGGATGAACCCCATGCATGCAGCCGGTGCCCCTGTCCCATTTCCCACTCTGTCAGCATTCCCACCATGCATCAACCTTGAGCTGTATGGTGTGGAGACGGTGCGTGCGTCAATCCCCTCTCCTTCCAGAAGAGTTTCTTGTGGAAAGTTTTGAAGAAGAAAACCTCTAGCGAGGGAAGAAGAATTACTGTATAAATTCAATTATCTTGACAGCTCAGTGCTCAGATTCCATCACAGATCAGGAGTTTCTCTCTGATTTAGCATAGTTCCAGCTTCCTAACCTGCTGCTGCACTCGCCCACCCACACCAGAGGCCACAAAATACTTTAGCGGTGCCAGAAATGAGCTGCCATTTCCCTTGGGAGAGATGCATTCCCCCCTGCCCTGTCACGATAAGGGGAAAGGACAGCTCACAACCAGCACAGGGTTTGTTTTTTTTCCACTCCCTAAACTTTGTTTGACTGCCCCTGGGCCTTAAAGAAACTAAGGCTTTTACAAACAAGACACACTTAAAGCAGCCAAGAAAGAGGGGAGAACTAGATGAAGGGCAGTCATGTTGTGGGGGCTACCCTTGCTGATGGCACCGAGCTGCCACAAGGCAAGGACAAGGAGCCTGGAAATCTCCTGGAGTTTAATAAGGAGGCAACTGTTTTGTACTAGCTTTTACGTTTCCCTGTTCTTGATTTATGAACATCCAGCAAACACACGGTTCCCCAGTGTCCTGGTTTTGGCTGGGATAGAGTGAATTTTCTTCTTAGTAGCTGGTACAGTGCTGTGTTCTGGATTTAGTGTGAGAATAATGTTGATAACACTCTGATGTTTCAGTTGTTGCTAAGTAGTGCTTATCCTAAATTAAGGATTTTTCAGTTTCCCATGCTCTGCCAGCAAGCAAGTGTACAAGAAGCTGGGAGGAAGCACAGCCAGGACAGCTGACCCCAACTAGCCAAAGGGATATTCCATACCATAGGACATCATGCCTAGTATATAAACAGGGGGGAGTTGGCTGGGAGGGGCGGATCGCTGCTGGGGCATTGGTCAGCGGGTGGTGAGCAATTGCACTGTGCATCACTTGTCTTTTCTTGGGTGTTATTTCTCTTTTTTTTTGTTATATTCCTTTTTATTACAATTATTATAATATTTTTATTATTATTAGTTAGTATTACATTTTATTTTACTTTAGTTATTAAACTGTTCTTGTGTCAACCCGAGTTTTACTTTTTTCCTCGATTCTCCTCCCCATCCCACTGCATGGTGCTTAGTTGCTGGCTGGGGTCAAACCACAACACCCGGGTTGCTGGTGTGATAAGGATCCAAGCACGGAAGGCTGGGTGCCTGCCTGAGAGTCCAAATAAGCACCGTGCGCCTAATCCACCATCACAAGATCTTGAGACACAGATAGGGGAAAATTTGAACCTCCTGACATAAATCTGCTGCCAGTTTCTGGCTGATCACTTTTTGCGACGAGCCCTTTTGACTGTCTGTCAAGCTGTCACCACCTCCAGATGTGGCAGCAGGAGATCAGGTACAGCCCAAACCTAGAGGGGATTAAATGTACAGGGTGTCCAGGCAGTGGGGAGCAGGGCTGGCTGGAGAAAGATAAGAGCAAAAACAGCTGGGCTGGCAATCCCTGAAATGCTGCAGATGCCCAGAGACTCTGGCGGAGTCGCTTGGAGATCCTGTTTCATTAGAGCAAAGGAGGCAACATTTGGATTCATCGGTTTTACCTACACAGAATTTTTTTTTTTCTTTTTTTTTTTGGTTAATCAATAGGGTTGCATTTCACCCCAGTCACCTGCAGTCCATCATGGTATGGGCATGCTACCCTTGTGCAAAGAGAAGCGTGAACATAAGCTGATGCTAAAGCCATCACTAGGAATGAGAAGGCGAAAACGAGCGGCCCTAATGCAAAATTGCACTGGAATTGTGTTGGAGTTGTTTTGGATATGATTTACATGACTACAATAGGCATAACTCATCCACAGGGATTTAAGCATCCTGGATGTGTCTCTGTTATTACAGCCAAGACCAGGAGGCCTCAGGAAGAACCGTAGGCAGAAGGGGTCTGCTAAGCAAGCTGAAGCCCTGGGGCCTGCTAGGGCTGAGCTCGTTTTTGTTAGAAGTTGCTCTCTGAAAAATTTAACAGTTGCCCTTCTCTGACCCATCCTTGGGAACAGCCTGCTGTTTTCACTGGCAGAGTGATCGACTGTTTGGCATTTTTTTTCTAGCTAAACTGGAACGTAATCACAGCAAATCTGCGGCCACCAAGGGCTGCGGGAGGCTGGCTCGCTGTCTGTCTGAACTGCACAGTTGCAGCTAGCGTAGCATTTGTCTTGCTCTGAAAGGACCCGTGCTCGCTACTTTGATGATTATTAATTTTCTAGTGACACACAGACTGTGCTATGTAGGTGGCAAGCTCATTCCAGCTAGGAGAGAGTAGTGATGTGCACCTAGTTAAGGTTACTCCCATTGTAATGCTAGCAACATGGCTGCAGCCACAAGAGGACAAAACTCGAACGAATGGTTTGTAAACGGAGGTTCTGTTTTTAAATGAAATTTGCATGGCTAAGTCTAAGAAAAGATGTCACCTCTGCCCACTGATTTCATCTCAGCCCTAGGCCTGTGCTGTTCCCCTGTGCTCAGTTTCTGTGAGGGTCACGGTGTTCTTCAGGACTTCTCATTTGGTCACTTGCAGTTCAGAAAAGACCACTTTTTGAAGTTAGACATGTTTTGGGGCTATTTGCTTATTTGGCATCTGACAGAGTGTGTTTCAGGTTGTTCTGCTACTGCTCAAAAATAATTTTTTTTGCCTTCAGAGGTCTGACCTCAACCCAGTGCTCTAGGGGACATGTTTTTTTAGGAGAGGAAAGGAAGTTCTGTGGGACTTCACCAAGCTTGCAGACCTTTATGTTTCTGTGTATATAGCTACCCCCTATAACAGACTGCAGTGCAGGGACTCCTTCAGTCATAAAGCTGCCTCTACATGTCAAGTCTCTGTGCCGTGAAGAGATGTTAGCCCACGTCCTGGGAGCAATACAGCTATGTTGATACGGTGCTTTGCCCGTAACCGTAGTTCCAAAGTTTCAGCAGGTCTGCCACATTCTGGAGCAACAGCATGCTAATGAGGCAATCTTGCTTTTGGAGCAGGGTTGGTCAGTGCTTACTCAAGGTCCTTTGCACTGTGTTCATTTACACCATGCAGGTATGTCATTTGTGTGATGCCCTGTAGTCATGTCTGTACGTTTATATCCATGTGCGTTCTTCCTCCTCTCATACCCACTTCCCAGTTTCATCTGACTGGATCCCAAGCCTCTGTCTATCGCTAATGCTTTTTGTAGGCTAAGTATTGTTGCTTGGTTTGGGGTGGGGGTTTTTTGGGTTGCATTTTTTTGGGGGGTGTGAATATTTTGATTATCTGCATGAAATCCCTCCTCTCTTCTTCTGCACTCGGTGTATGTGGAACTGACAGCTCCAGGTAGGTAAATGAATGCTACTGCATTTCAGAGGAAGAATTATTTAATGCAATTACTCTAAAAGTGCATGAGAGAACAGAGCGAAAGGAATGAGGGAAAGAAAGAAAGAGAGCATGAGAGAGAATAATCACAACACTTCGACAGGTTTACCCCATTGTGTTTGAAAATCTATCACACTGACAAGTCCCCTTTGTGAAAGGTGTAGACAGACAACTAGACATTTGCTCTTCAAGGCCCTTTTGAGTGAAGAGGGTGATCAGTAGAAGGATCAGTCCGTTTCATTCAAGTTTCACTCAAGTCCTCTCCCTGCTATTTCTTATGGACTGGCTGTACCCCATTTCCCTCTCAACATCTCGTTTAGGCTCTCTGATTCACTCCTCAGTGGTTCCTGGGCAGAGGGATTTGGGTGGGCTTCAGGTTACTGGACTATTGACTTGTGGGTCTATCTATATAATGGTTTTGGTTTGAGAAGGGGTGCAGTAATAAAATGTTGTGTTCCCTCATCCCTCCCCATCTGTTAGGCATGTTGAAAGGCCAAGGAGAAGGGAGCTTTTTGTAGCTTTGTTATTCACATCTGAGAAGAGATTCAGGAGAAGCCATTCCTGTCCTGACTCTGCTGCTGTTTCACCTGCCAACTCTGTCACCCTCTTGATCCCCTCTGCACATCAGGGTCACCTTGGGGAAGCTGGTGACAACAGCCCGTGTCTTCCTGGAGGCCTCATGCACCTATGTTCACTAAAACATGCAAAATGCTTTGAGATCCTCGGGTGAAAATTGCTGGCCAGGGTAAATGGTTAGTATAATCCAGTTTCTCGCCGTGCTTTCCAAGAGGCAGGCAAGTTACTGGACATTTGCCATACTGGGCGAGGAGAGGAGCACTGGGCTTAAGGGGTGCTGGGCCAGGTCACTTTTTTCACCTGCACCTGCTGCTCTTGCAGCAAAGCCAATGCATTAGTCATAGCCATTTGCACTTTGAGGTTATTTAGGGAGCATGCTGTTGGGTTGGGAGAGTTAAGGTCTAGCATATGTCCTAAAATTAGGCTTTTCCCCTTTTGGTTGGTGTCAGAAAGGAGTGATTCACAGCTATGGCAGAAGCCTTCCAACCTAGCCGAAGCAGTTACCGCTTTAAGTAGAGAGTTTGCTTCTACGTGAGGTAAAACAGGTTGGCTGAAGCCACCTCCAGGGACCTCATCCTGCACTGTGAGATGAGGGGAACACGGGGAGCACCCTACTGCGCTGCAGGTAACACTCAGCAAAACTGGCTATGCAGCCCCCCTCCTCCTTGCCTCATGGGAAATGTCTACCCTGCGTGCATGCTTCTTGTTGGGGCATCTTCATGCGGCTCCTTCCCCTCCTGACGGTTGCAGCAAGTAAGTGTTATCGCAGCTCCTGGCCTGCATCCACATGGCACACTGTCACTACTTGCTGCCTTGCTGCGGACAAGTTGCGTTTTCTGCCAGGGGAGCTGTGGGCTCCGGTCCTACTCCTGGAGGGCTCCCGGAGGCTTCAGCTTTGCTCCCAAAGACTCAGGCTGCATCCCTATAACTTCCAGAAACCCTTCAATGAAGAAATGACGACTCTGTGGCTCAAACCAAAATTTTGGTTTATTTTAAACTTTCTTTTTCTCTCTTTCTCTCTCTCCCTCCCCCCCCTTCTGCAGGATGGTGGAGTACTCCCTGGATCTCCAAAACATTAACTTGTCTGCAATCCGTACTGTCCGCGTCCTGAGACCCCTGAAAGCTATCAACCGTGTGCCTAGTAAGTCATGCTTCCTTCTTATACCTGCTCAGCTTGGGTTGTGGGGAGTACGTGATCAGTAAGGCTGTGTGTGGTGGTGTTCTCCAGGCGGGGTTCAGGTGCAAACTGAGTGGAGGCTGCTGCATGGTGTGTGCAGGCTTTTCCCCATCATGGGGCCAAGAGGTGTCCTTGGATGGGCAGGAAAACTACAGTCTCCCGGCATATCTGCCCTGGTCGTCCTTTGCGCAGGGCCATGCTGATGGCTCAGGAGCTGAAGCTGAACAATGTGCAGTAAAGGAAAGGGGTTTTTCTTGCTCTTACTGAAGGACATCGCAGGTTTGATAATGTCTGCAGCCTCAAAAAGGGATGTGTGTGAGGTCTGGAGAGGGGTGAGCTGGGGGAAGCAGGGAGAATTGGTTTGCTCAGGCTTTCACATGGTCTTCCAGATCCTCTCATCTGAAAAATTTCCACACCATTACAGCTTAGGGGCGTGTAGCACCGGCTATTTTTTTCTCTCCTCCTCTCCCTGTGCTTTGTACTCCCTCTTTTGTGCTGACTATCCCCCCTGTGAGCTGGCGTGTGTGTATGAGCCAGGCTGAGCGCCGCTGGGCACGGGGCTGCCGGGGCTGCGCGTGAGCCTGGATGTGTCAGCAGCCGAACTGCTCTCTCCGGCGCTGCTCAGGTCTGAGACGCAGTCCCCAGCTTAAGTCTGTATGCAAACCAGAGAGGTGTTGCAGCCCTGGGATGTGAGCCGCAGCCCTGGGGCATGTGCCACTCACACGTGCAGCTCCTATAGCGGAGGTGGCCCCTCCATAATCCTCGCTTCCTCCCTTCCCAGGGGATGGGGACAAGACCAGCCTCTTCGCCATGCTTTGCAGTTTTTATTGGTGCTGAACTGTTTCTTTCCTCTTCCCTTCCTTTGTCTCTCCCCCCCCCCCCTTTTTTTTTTCTTTTTTTTTTCCTCATCAGTGTTGTTCTCCCTGCAACCTTGGAGCAAGTAAGCAGGCATTACCGTTGTTATTTAACTGCAGGAAACATTAATGGAGGTGGCTCAGGCTTTGCAGTGGTTGTATCCAGGTGGATGGAAGTGAACTGGTGGGCAGGTTGCATGCCATTGGGATCAGGGGGTTGCAAGAGCACTGAACTCAGTCCGCTGTGTCAGTCTGATGTTCCTGGCTATTCTCTTTGTAAAGGCAAGAGCTGCCACGTGCAGCCCTGTGAGACTTTAGGCGTTTCTTCCGCAAGTTTTTCTGCCTTGCAGAATGGCACGAAGTCTCTTTGCTCTTCCCCCTAATCTCCCTAATCAGGTTGTCTGCAGTGGCTAAGACCTTGCCAGAGCTCTCCTAATCCTTCTCTCGAGCTCAGATGCTCCTTTTTCTTTTCCAGATCTTAGGAAGTTTGCACAGTCGACCTCCTAGTCTGCATCATATGTTTTCCCTTGTGCCAAAGTCACTTTCACGGTGCCACCTATTTCTTCAACATGCTATGGAGGTAGATTTCAGGGTCTCTGGCTCCATGCAAAGCCCTTCTAGAAAGGGGTCTTGTCCCTCTTCCTGGGTATATTTTTATCTCTGAGCAATAGCCAGGGACAGAGGGTGCTGAAAGGTGTGATGGGAGGAACTGAGGCACAGTCCTGTGTGCCCAGCGTGGGAGGAGGGCGCCAGGCAGAGGAGCAGCTGGCTTGGGCACTGAGCGCGCACCCAGGCATATAACAGGTCTGTCATGGGGTGATAAAGATGGGAGCCAAGAACAACCTTTTGTCTATAGACTGTCAGCAAAACAATTCCCCCAGCCTGTCTCCACCTCTCTGGCCCTCCTCCAGAGAGGAGAGGGGTGGCAGCCAGCCACGGTCCTGGCCGTGGGCATGCACCATGGCGGCAGGGGGGCATCTCTTCTGCGAGGGGGTGGCCTGGAGGTCGTGCATGGCAGGCTTGCCCCTTCCAGGAAGCATACAGCCAGCTGTGTGAGGCAGCACTGTCCTTGTGTTACGCAGCCCCCTTTCCTCCCTGCTTCATAAGGAGTCTCGTGAGTCTGTGCTCAAAGACCACTTTGAGGCTGATCCCTGTTACCAGGGTAGACTTAACCTTGGTGGCGAGTGGGAGCGTCTTGAACGATATCCAGTTGACTCCTGTAGATGTCAGCCACGTTAATTACTGGACACCAGCGGTCAGGAGCAAAACCTGACTGACAAAAAGTTGAGGCCTTGTTTTATTCCTATTTATCTCCCAGAACAGCCGTAGTCGCTCCCCTGCCAGCAGGAGCTGCCCCGGGGAGGAGCGGTGTGAGCAGCATCAGAACTGGCCCACCAGGGACCCACTCTGTCCATGTGAAGGCACCAGGGATGCTTTCGATCATCTCGCCTGACCTTTGCAGAGCACAGGCCGTTGAATTTCCCCTGACTGTGCTGGCCATGATGCTGCCTCTCTGCTCCTTTTATCAGTATAAAACTTTACTTGTATGAAACTGATGGTGTTTTAATTTCCACTCTGTGGTTAAACCTTTATGTATCTTTCTCGCTACATAAATCTGTGGTTATATGCAGAGAACATTTTGGAAGAAAGACATCCTGCCATTAACTAACAAAAAAAAAGAAGAAATCGGATTCCCTGGGAGAGGAAGCACTGACTTGAGGGTTGAAAACTGGTGAAGAGGCTGTAAACAAAGGCTTGTGATAAATGGGAATAAGCTGTGTTGGAAGAAGGTGCCTAGTGCGGTGCAGCAAACATAATTAATGGGACCTTTGGCCACAAATCTTTTTTTAATGTCTTTTTAAAGTTCTTCATTACTGATCTGAAGCAAGAGGAAAGTCTATTAGTGAGATATACTGATGATACCAAGCTGGAGGTGTTGCAGGTGCTAGCAAAGAAAGTGGGAAATAAGACAGCGGGAGGTAGAGGGAGATTGAAGCCTTGGTGGGAGCGTGAGATATTTGGGGAGGGGCAGAGGGGTTAATCCCAAAGGCAGATATTTGGCCATGTTCAGAAGGCTGCAATGGGACAATGTGGCTCTGCATTCATTGGTGGCCATTTCAAAGGCTTCCACATAGGCACCCAGGTAGGGACAAGTTTTTACAGAGGAGTCTGGCCATGTGGACTGAATAATGGCAGTTTATTATCAGGAGAATGGACAAAGTGATTAGGAACCTGAGTGATTACTGCATGAGCAGAAGAGTGCTGAAGTGGTCTGTCTGGGTAGATTATTTAGCGCCCAAAGAAGAGCAACACTCTAATAATCAGCCAGCATTTGAAAAGTCCTCATACTGAAGTGAGAAATTTCTGGAGAAATTTGAGAGAAATTTCGTACTCCATGAAGCAAAAAAAGAAGCGATGCCAGAAAATTAGGAGGGAGGAAATTCAGAATGACTCTAAGGAAACAGTAGGAGCATGGTAGAGGAAAAAGTATCACCTGTTAAATAAGTTAAATAAACTTATTTTATATTCCTAGCAGGTGGGTAAGGCTGCAGTTTAAATGCCCAAATTGGATATGTCTAAATTCTGCTTACCTGTGTTCATTCTTAACATGTTACTGAAAGCCCTTCCTTATGCTGAGACTTGTGAGGCTTTGAAACAGTATCCCACAAGGAGCTGACAAATGCTATTTGTGTGTGCCATACTCATTATGTATAGTGTAAAGGATGTATAGACTCTCCTACCTGAATCGTGACAGAAGAAGAAAAGGACATCCAGTGTAACCAAAAGGTGGCAAATGTCTATTAAGGAAGAAGTTCTCCACCAGTTTATAATTAGGCTGTAAAACTCGCTGCCACAGGAAGTCCTTCCAGCCCCAAATCAAGTAAGAGGCACGGTGTAAGTAAAGTAAGTAAAATGGGATTGTCCAAGGGATGTGAGCTCACATGGAGACACTTCTAGATTTCAAACATCCTTGCTTCAGGGTTAGAGCTGATCTTTAGCTACTGGCTATCAGCGATTGATTGCATTTCTTGCAATTCTCAGCAGGATGTGCTACTGACCATTTTGGACTTCACTTCTGGGTGAAGAAGTCTGTGGCTCTGCCCCACTTGATCATTCCTCCATTCACATGTCATCTTTGAAGTGTACTAGAGAAAACATGAGGTGCCCTAGTTTTGCAATACGTATCACACCTTCATTAGTATTCCTGCTTATCTCTTGCATTCCTGACTACAGCCCCAGGAATGCTGCCTTTTGGTTTTTTTTTTTTTTTTTTTTTTTTTTGAAAATGCATGAAATGAAAAATTAGGGATTGTCTGGTCCCATTACCATGTGATTCAATTCCATGGTGGTGAGCTGGTGTGACAAGCCCTGTGAGTCACCGAACAAGTGTAAAGAGGAAAAAAATACCCTCCAGGTCTCTGTCAGAGGTAGTTGCTTTCTGCTCTGGGCATGTCTGTGTTCTGGGCTTGGGGTGAAATTCCACATCTATTTGTTGTTATCCTTTTGTGATTGCGTGGCAGGTTGCTAGGTGAAACGTTGCTGTTTCTGCTAGCTCTTTCATCCCTTCTCATGGCAAGGCACAAGGTTTGGGGGGGAAGGCTGGTTTTGTTTTATTTCTGCATGCTTTTGAGCAGGGAGTCTGATTTCTGATCATTTGAATTTCTTTTGCTTCTGTTATTACGGTTTTTTGACATTGGAGCAGAAAATGTTTCTTCAGTTTACTCACTCTTGTCGCAGTGGTCTTATGCAAAGAAGAGTCCTTTGCATTGTGTTTGATGTCTTCCAGTTTCCACTTACAATTTAGTAACTGATTCATCATTTGGAAGCAGATTACTTCAGCTGAGCACACTGTACGGAAGTGAAGAAGTCTGTTGCAGAGTGTTGCATAGCAACTTTATTGAATAGAAAGTGTATGCATGTGCTAATTCTTGGTGTGTAAGTGCAGTAATACTTATGTGGAGGTATAGGCATTAGAAATATAATGTTATATTCTTATTACTAGCTGTGCAGGAAATAGAATTTCAGATTTGTGGGAAGTTCTGCTCTTTCTAAATGTGTTTTTTCTCAGTCAGAACAAGAATAAGGATTTCCCATCCATTTTAACACGGTCTTATTATGCCTAGTTTTAGGTGGTTTGTTTGGCTTTTTTATTTTTTTCGTATACTTTGTCATGATAAAGAAGTTTAAAAATCAAAAAACCTCATCCATGCCATTCTAGTATAAAAATGCTTTCCTTTCCTCTTGGACTCCTTTTCTTTTTGCTAAATGGTGTTTCAATAACTATCACAACACTGAAGTGTTTCCATTTCAATGAAATAGCATTTTTTGCTGGTAAAAGTGCTGTGTAGGAAAATCTTTGTTGGCTCCATTTCTCTTTATTAATTATTGTTGTTATAGTAGCTCCATGGGTCCAAATAGATGGGAGTTTTCTACTTTTCTTCTACAGATCTCAAAGATATAATCCAAGGCTTGTTGGTTTAATCTTTCTCGTGTTTCAGACCAGGTGAGTGAGACCCAGTGAGTGTCACCAGCAGACTCAGGAATACAACTGACATCTCCTAACTCTTAGCCCTGTGTTCAGCTCACTACACCAAAGCACCAATATAAAAATAGTCTGAAGCAGCTGAACCCTGGAATGGGAAAAGCAGATGTTTTGTATTTTTATGCCTGCCTTAAATCTGTATTCCACATCAACTACCTGTGTTTGGTGCTGTAACAGTGCCCAAGACAGAGTGGTCTGGCTATGAACTCCACACTTGGCACGGGGGAAAAGTGATGACATTTACTTCTCTAAATGTGTTTTTGAAGAACTAATTTCACTGATGAGCGTGTGTGAAATTAGCTTCTGACTGAGATATATTAGGCTGTAAAACAGTCTCATTTACAGCTAGATCAGACAAAAAGCAAGCGCATTTGACAGGCAGAGTCCTGCCCTAGCAGCTGGAAACGCAAAGGGATTATGAGATTCCTCTTCGAAGACCCCCCCTACAGGGTCTTTGCTTCAGATGCTTCAGTCTTTCTGAAAGAGGACTGTCACTTGCTTGTTCTCTTCCAACATTGATTCTCTTTCAAAAATGTACTCTTCTATTTAACTCTTTTCGAATTACATTTTTTCCCCTCATAGCTTTATTTGTGAAGTGATAACTGAAATTCAGATATTGTTGTATTTTCCAAATATTTAAAGTTACCCCATCCACAGTTCTTCATTTAAGCTGCTCTGTAAATATTTATTATCACATCTCAGTGACATACAAACCATACTTACAACCACGTGCAAATGTGTACATACACAGATTTACCCACACGCAGCCACAGTCCTGAGCAGGTTAGTACAGGGACAAGAGTGATGTTCTCTTGCAGCATCCATACACAAGAGTTAAGAGGTCAAAAAGGCCTTTTCATTCCCTGGTCAGGCTATGTGTGACTCAAATGCATTCAAAGACGAAGCTGCCAGCTTTCTGTAGGCTCTGTCCCAGGCAGGCGGGCAGTGAAAGAATGGAGAAAAGCCGACAGGAGATGGACTCGACCGACGGGGTCAAGTTCAGTCTATATCCTCCCTTCCCAACCCAATCTCCTAGCCAAGTGGAGTGAAGCACTGAAGAGAGCAATGTGATTTATGCCCGGAGCAGGCCATTAAAAGATGAGTTTCCTTAGTGAGGGGGCAGATCGGAGATGGAAATGTAACTCAGAGCTGCACTTTCCTGTATGTACAGCTCTTTATCAAGTCAGTCGAACCCTAAATCAGACAGGCATGTTCAGGATACAGGGAAACAGTGCGAGGGGGAGCAGAGCAGCGTGAGGATCAATAGAGAGGAGAGCAGAGAAGAAGCGGGGCTTGAAGGAGAAATGCACAGGAGGCAAGTGGCAGGGTTTGCCGGGCACAGCACCCAAGGACGTGATGCACCTCTGTGTGTAGGATAATGCAGAGAAAGTGGGGGTGGAGGGAGGGAGAGAAGGGGAGGAAATCAAAACTGAAACAAGGGTAAGGACGAGTATAAAGAAATTCTATTGACTCTCAGATAAATACGCTGGATGGGTTTGCAAATCAATGCATCTCTGGGGCTTTTTAACAAACTGAGCAGGCTGTAACAGACCCACATCTTGTAGTGCTGGAGGAAGTCTTCAGTCACTGAAGACAGGGTCCAATTTTATTGTTTTCTGATCTCAGTGCTGTTTTTCATGTGCATTCCACAGTGTGTAATATATTGCCACGTGTTTAAATGGGTAATCAAAATAAATTTGGGAGGAAAAAAACAAACCAAAACAAAAAGAAAATTATATCCCTGTGTTAGTGTAGTATCATGGCAGGGAGCTGGGGAACACTCAAGTGCAGGAATTGTAGACCTGGTAATGCCTTGTTTTGTACCATACATTGCTTAGTCCATTTTTTTTGCGGTCACAGATCACGGGAGAAAGTCATCTTTCCCTCTCTGAACCAGTGTGCTTGATTTCACTGTTATTATAAACAAGTATTCAAAAGTCACAAATTGTATGCTTGTAGGTTGTGAGATGGGTTTAAAACCATGAGATTTGAAAAAGGAAAAGGAAAAAAAATCACAGATTATTTTTGTTTTTCCCGTGGCTTTCAGACCTTTAGACCTGTGACCCAGATCTTGTAGTCCTCTTTTTTTTCCACCATAGTAGTGAGGAATAGAAACAACTTCTTTTTTTTTTTTATTGTGATCCGAGATTGTCAAGTCATAGCAAGATTTCACACCTGAAGGTTTATGCCACGCATCCCAAGACTCCCGATAAAAAAATCACAAGAGTTAGCAACAGCACTTCGGAGTTTGCGTTATTGGAAGTAAAGCAAGCCTGGAAAAAAAACCAAACCAAAAACAAGTCATAAAGACACCTTCGCTGGAATCTTTATTTCTTCCTTCTCCTCTAGGGGAACCTGCACAGCCCGAATTTTAAAAATGCTCAGCGCTTTGCAGCTCCCATTGTGACAATTCTGCTGCCTGTTCAAACAAGCTCAGCCTCCAGTGTACACAGCGCCCTCGAAAGCCCAGCCACATACTTTGCTGCCTAAATGGGAGCTGAGCTGTTTTGCAAAATCTGTCCCATGGGACCTATCAAGCAATGGATACCATGGAAATGTGAGCAATAATGACAGCGTATTATGGGGTGAAAGATAATGTCATATTACACTAATGCAAATTACACTTTGTGTGTGGGCAGGGCAATTTACAACCATAACCTTAAATTTCTTGATCTTTGTGTATTTCGGGCCCAATTCTCCTCTTCACACACATTTCACCTAACGTCACGTCACTGCCTGCAGTAGAAAGAAACATGATTCATGCTAGTGACAGCAAGAGGAAATTAGCTCCCTTAAATCTTAACCAGAAGTTGCATTAACACTGTTTTACGTAATATTTTGCATTATTCTGTCCTACTTACACAGCACTAGAGATGTGTAAAGAACTTAAGGGTATTTATAGAACGGAGGCAAGTGGCTCGCAGCCACGGCACTGGAGTTACCTTTTGTCCCCGGTGTTGGGTGACCCCTGCAATTCTGAAAGAAAAGCTGGTACTGTATGTTTTTAATAGAGTTTTCACTGAAAGTGAATGCAGTCATCATAGCAGTGATAAATGGGGAAAAAATGAGATGATCAGTGAACGAACAACAGTAGCAGGTGGTAGTAGGTGTTGCTTATTAGATGTTCAGTATTAGAAAAAAGAACAGAACGACAGCAATCCCCCAGAGAGACACCTCTCTAAGAAATAATCTGACACCTGGCATCACTCTCCAAGACAAGGTTACTTAACAGCCCAAAGCTCGCAAGGCGTTAATGGGGCAAGAGAGTGAAGAAGGGTGCTCCTGACTGAGACCTTTGCCTGCGTCCGTTTCTGCTCACGTCACAGGCTGTGTGGCTACCAACTGTGCTACAGTGGCACATACTGAATGTGAGTGCCTGTGGTGGATGAGCTTTCTGTTGCTAGCCATGGACCTTAGCTGGGCTTACAGCACCCCTAATAGGGTGCAGCCTGCTGCAGAGCTGAGGTGTGTCCTTCTTTTTGGATCACAGCAAAGATTGGACCAAGGCCCCTCTTTTTCCAGAGATGTTAGCATTTAGGTGTCAAGGTAAATGCTCTGGATTTTGCCCTCATTCTTGAGGCCACTGTAACCCCGGGGGTCAGGTCTGCAATTAGGAGGCCTCATCTCTGGGCTTTCTTCTTCAAAGCACCTGGCAGCTCCACCTGGCATGGCTCTGGTTTCTCATCCCTCTGTAGGGCTGGTGAGGCTCCACCTCAGCGGGGAGGAACTATTTTGTGCACTGGGTCTTGTTCATCTTGGACAAAGCTGCGAAATATGAGAGCTCGGGACTGCTGTTTAGACCACCCATCTTCTGTGAAAGACTTGGAAAGTGCAACTATAGTCTGACCCTTCAAGCCACAGTTCATTTTTGGCATTAGTTATGATCTGGTGAGAAGATCATTTTCCATGACCTTGGTGTATATTTCTCATACCGTTCTCCAAAGGTGTTTTTTTTTTGTTGGGTTGGGGTTTTTTGGTGGTATTTTTGTTTGTTTGTTTGGTTTGGTTTTTGGGGTTTTTTTGGTGGTTTTTTTTTTTTTTTTTGCTTTTGATATCTTGATATTCTCTTTAAAAAAAATCCTTTATGAAGAGATCTTCACTACCCTGTGCTGGAAGCTGGGCCTGTTTCTCTGTGGGATTTACTGCAGGTCTCCAACAAAGAAATGTGGCAATAACTACTTGTGGTATGAGCCAGGCCAGGCCTCCATGGGACTTGTTGCTGTATACCATGCTAAAGGGAATTATAATTTTTAAGGTTGCTGACATTTCTCTATGCTAATCTCACTAGGAAGGGCCTATTTCCTTGACGTGTGTATGACATTTGATGGGCAAGTAAGAAGGAAAGCTCTGAGGGATTCAGAATATTGAGATTCAGCCCTGGCTCTGGCACCTGAGCCGCCTTCGGTGGTGTACTGAGCATTGTGGCTATGCAGCGCCCATGTGTTTGTTTTCTCATCTTCCCCCCCAAGGAAAACAGCATGTCTCGGGTTTCATTTGCACTCTCTTTTTGGCAGTTGTTTTATCTGAGTGTGTGTTGGGAGGTGTTGTAAGTGGTGTATTTTTTTCCTCCTCTTCCTTTTCTTTTTGATGCTCATGTTGCCCTGACCTGATCCATCTAAGGTAAGCGCCTTGTTCTCAGAGAGAAAAGTAGTGAGGTCTGTGCTAGTCCCTGGCTTCTGAGGGAATTGTTTCTACAGCCTCAGAGCATGCTTAAGAGAGCTCTTTCTCTTACATCAGTACACTTTAAACCTACTCTGGAGAGCTCTGTTGTCCTAGCAGGGTGAAGCTCTGACCAACAGTTTTTCCTGGAGCTTTAGTGTCTCTTTTGGCTACCTCAGGCTGAAGCTGAGGAGTACTTTGAAGGCGAGGGCTGAGGGCACTTAATGCTTGAACTTGATTCTGTATCCTAAGGGAAATCACTGCACCAAGGCAAGGCTTGATGTGCCCATGCTACTGAGAAAATGAACAACAGCTTTCTGTACTCGCTGAAGCTTTATAAGTGCTGGAAATGTCATGCTTTGATATTTTCTGTGGTCAAGCTGAGGAATGACAAAGATTTGGATAATTGGAGGTTAAGTCATCAACAGGCTGAGCGGGATGAGGTGTCTGAGCCAGTCAGAGATGCTAGAAAGCTTTGCTTGTTGGCAAGGCAAGAGTGGGGTGTTGGTGAGGAATTTAGTGGCGCTCCTAAACTATGGATCATGCTGAACAACCTGCAAGTGCAAAACCCCCAACCCCAAATGTATTCTACAAACGCACCAGCAACCTGACAGAGAAGTCAATGGAAAAGACTTTGCTTCCCTCTGAACGAGGCCAGTGTTTCATATTTGCGTCTGGGGCAGCTTTTCCTTAGCAGCAGAGCTGGCTTAAGATCTCTCGCTACCTCGTACTGTCAACTGGACCTGTTTTCCCGTAGGGTTCATTTAATCTGGGTCAGGCCAGCCATCTGGACATGCTCTCTCTTGCATTGGTGCAAAGCAGGGGGTGACGATCTGCAATGTGACTGAGGCTGGCTTTGCAGCTTGAGGAGAAGGCATCTGGAGCTGCACACCGGCTGTTCCAGCTGAGTTCCTCTTGCTTACACGTGTGTTTGCAGAAGAGGCGTCAGTTAGGAGGAATGCAGCAAAGGGAAAAAGATCTGACTGGCGAGGGAAGCTGTAGGTTATAACGATGAACTTGGCAGCGCATCTACTGTTGCACACACAGCTGATCCATTTCTCTTTGCAGTAGTTTGGCCCCACATTTTTAGCTGATGTAAATGAATGTAATGTGTGAAATGACAGCTAAGGCTCGGATCAGCAAGAGATCAGTGAGGAGGGCCGCAAGTTGGAGCACCAGCTTGCACTGTGCACACAAGCTGAGATTATTTTAACTACAGGGGTTGGCCACAAAAAAAAGATGCATCTCTCTTTGTGTGCTTTCTGCACAAATACAGTCTATCTGCTGGAATGGTTCCTCAGTTCTGAAAATTCCCGTAAAGGAGCATGCACAGGAAAATCCTGCCAACCCCATGCTAGCTGGGTGGACTGCCATGTGTCCTGGGGCAGGGAAGGAAGGAAAGAAGGCGCGCTTGGACAAGCGGCCTGGCTGAGGGACAGAATGATGCTTCAGTCTCTGCACTCTGCAAAATGTCCTGCCAGCTACAGTCACAAGTGCTGATGGGGAAGAGATTTGCTTTTGCTGTAGTTAAAATGACAATTGGTGGCTTGGCCCATGATGCAGATAAGATGGGTGCTGAGAATTATGTTCTCTTCCGTCTGGTTTACTCTAAGCAAGAGAACAATTGCCTCAAACCGCTATCTCCTTTTGACTCCACACGCATTAGCTTTGTCCCTCACTGTAGAGCTGGGGAGGACTCTAAGGCCTCAGAGGTGGGTGAGATATAATAAACCAGAAAGAACAGGGTTTCTTACCCTCTCCTGAGCCAGTCCTCCATTCAGATCACAGGGTGGTTAGTGCTAGGGAGTGAATCAGCTCAGCTGTTGGTCCTCACTCTTGGAAAGAGGCAGGCAGAGAGAAGGCAAAGTGATGGAGGGAGGCCGAGCAGGAGCCGGGGGAGGCGGTGGTAAGCTGCTGGGCACACCTGCACTGTGCAGCTGGCTCCGGCTGCCTGGAGCTTGCCTCCTCCCCACCCCTGCCCCAGCTGCTCACCGCTGCTGCCATGCTTTCCCCGGGGCTGGCACATGCTGGGTGAGTCTGCTTAGCTGTGATGGCCAGGCTAATCAGGGTTGATGGCAAGTGTCTGGAGGGAGCTACGGGTCACTGTAGCATCTGCAGAGTTTGTCAGGAAGGGCCTCTGGATGCTGCAGGGGCGAGGCAGAGGATTTGCTTTGCCCAAACCCAGGAGGGAATTCAGCGACTTTTCTTCGTCTTTTGACTTTGCTAAGCCCTCTGCTTCCCTCTGATAGCTCACTCCCCAGCACTCCTCTTGCCCTCCCACCGCTTCTCATCCATGCCACGTACTTTCCTCCTGACGTCCACTGCTGTGTTGGAGTGGTGAACGCATATCTGTTGTGCTTGTAGCTTTGCTCCCGCAGGATATCCTACCAGGAGTAGCCCTGCTGGCAAGGTCCCATTGAGCACCCTTGCCCAAGGGCATGAGTGAGCAGCAGGGAAGCATTATCTGAGCATAGTTTCATGAAGATCCTTCTTTGGATGCCCACAGCCGATGCCGTTTCATTTCCTCCTTTCCCCTGGTCTCCTCGTGAGGGTGAGTGGGAAAGAGAAAAGGCCTTTCAGAGCCCACACCTGGCACTCATGAATGTTTCATGTTTCTAGCTTTTCTTCCCCTTGAAGAGCAAAACCTTTTCATATTTGATGCCCTGGGAGCCTGTTTGGTTGCTGAATGTTGCTTCATCAATGCTCTCCCTCCCTGCTTTTCCTCCAGACTGCCCAGCCCCTCTTCCTTTCTCTTCTCAGGGAACGTCTCTTTTTTTCAAAGGCTGCTTCAGAAAAGGTCATTGTCCCTTTCATATTCCCTACTTGCTGTGAGCCAGCATGGCTTCTGCTCTGCCAATGGTAAAGGACAAACGGGGATGTGGGGAAAGGCAGCAGTGGGGAGGGAGGCTGGGAGACATGCGCACGTATGCTGTGGAGCAGTGCAGAGGCAGAGAGGAGGTGTAGGCACAGTGAGAGAAAAGTAAAGGGGCAGAGGCAGCAGAAGGTAGGAAGGAGGCAGCAGCAGGACATTGCCAAAGAGCTGGCTTTCCAGCACCTTCCAGAAGTTGTCATGCAAGATGCACCGCTGTTGCTGCGTGATGGGGGCTTGTCCGGCGAAGGCCCCTTGGAAAAGAGAGGCATCCCAGTTCTCCAGGCAGGATGCTCCCAAAGCTGCACTGA
Organism: Gymnogyps californianus; assembly: GCF_018139145.2. Taxonomy (NCBI): domain Eukaryota; kingdom Metazoa; phylum Chordata; class Aves; order Accipitriformes; family Cathartidae; genus Gymnogyps; species Gymnogyps californianus. Next base: position 162,058,277 of record NC_059471.1, read on the forward strand.
CAAATATGCCTTCTGCCCATTTCCATTGCCCTGCAGCTGCTTTAGAGACCTTGTTATCTCAGCCACCAGGGTCTGCAGTAAATCATCACCCTCCATCCTTAAGTTTTCAGCCTTTCTTCCTCTTTCCCCCACACCTTGTGAGTGCTTGTGAGTGCTTGGGACTGTTTGCAACCTGCTCTAAGTCAGGCTGTGCAGACTCCAAAACAAACTGCTCTGTGGGTCCTGCCTGGGCGGGGCTCATCCCCTCTTGCCTATGAAAGCGTTCAGACACCTGGCAGTGAGGGTCCTTCCTTGGAGACCTGCAGCAGATGCCCTAGCATGGCTGCCAGACCAGCCTCTCCCTTCCTGGGTCTGCGGGACTGCAAAGCCCCAGCCACGGACAGACCCACGCAGGGCTGCCGGCTCAGGAGGGGACAGGGAGGCTGCGAGGGCTTCCCCTCAAAGTGCCCGTAGGGGCTGGCAGAGGTGCAGGAGAGGCACTGCCAAAATGCCATAGCCAGAGGACGGGGCTCAGGGACTCCGGCATGAGTATTGCAGGCAGCACAGCGCAGGCAGCAGGGGAGGCTAACAATAGAGAGAACAAAGGTATTGAGCTTGTATTTACACTGTGCCTTTCATCCTTATGGAAGTAGTAGTTGAAGTACCTCCCCTAACTGGGTGAACTCAGCAGAGGAGGTCCATTTCATGGAAAACTGATGCCTTTGGTGAAAAATGGGTTCCCAGAGCAATTGCTTTGCCGTTTAGGGCAGGAAGCAAAAGAGGCTTTGCACAAAGTGAAGTAATGGATTTGTTTTAGAGGTGGTTGGCCCATAGGAGAATTGCAATTGATGTTTGGATGGGTGTAGCTTCAGCGTTCTTGCTTTTGGAAGAGCTAATCTCATATACACAGTCAGCATCAGTGGGCAGAGAAGGATGACTCTGTTCAACTGGGAGATTTTTAAAAAATAAAAATTTGGTTTCATTTGGACTTAGAAATGGAACCTACCAATGCTGAAATTCTTTGTGATGTGGAAAAGATGCCAAGTACTGGGGCCACCTGCCTGGTGGCCACCTGCCTGGTGTGGGGCCACCTGCCAGTTCTTGGGTTATGGGCCCAGGTACCCCAGAAGGCCTCACATGGGGGTAATCGCTATGATCCTGGAGCTGTGGATAGCACAGTCCTGTACCATCAGTAGCCCCTCTGAGAGTCAGGATGGAGAACGTATGGGCAGGCAGGATGTCTCCAAGGAAAAGGCAGGCAAGTTTTGCAAGTCCCTTGTCTTCTCTTGGAACACGGACAAAATCAATTTTTGCAAATTCTGATCCAACAAGTGTGTTGTCTGTAAAATTCTGGTGGGGATATCTGTTCTGTCTGTTCTATCTGTTCTGTGTTTCAGCATAAGGGCAGTCTCATTCTTCCCATTACCTCTGCTCTGAGACGGAGCTAGCATCAATTGATCTGAAAAACATCACCCTCTCTTGCACTGCTGCTGGCACAGCTTCCTGTGTCACTTGGCTCTCCCCAGTGTACTGACCAGGACAGTTTATGGGAACTACCAAGCTCTTGCTGTGGAGCAGCGTTAATGCTGGGAACATGCTGCACTGCAGTGAGGGTGTGTGGCCTTAAAGCCAAAGTGTTGTGCAGGGTGTTGCTCCAGAGCCTGGCAGGTCACAGCGACAGGCAGCAGGGCACTGTGGCTATGCTCTTGGGCTTTGTGCGGTGACAGATCAGAAAGCTATCAGTGACTCATGGCATGTCCGCGATCCCCAGTGAGCGGCTGGAGCTCTGCCCCTGCACTGCCGAGTTACTGATGTACTGTCTAGAAACTGCCTTAACTGGTGACTAGTGGTACAGCTGGGCAGTCAGGCAAGCAGGGCTTAGCTGCCGCTCCACAGCCTGGCCTTAGAGCTAATGCCATCATTCCTTGTCCTTCACCATCCCATGTAGCCATCATTAAGCATCTTCTCCTTCCTACACATCACCTACCTGCAAATACCACTCCTGTCTCTCCCATGCCCATCTGTGCCCAAAACGCTCCCTCCTCAGCTAAACCAGTCTGATGTCCCACACCAGGCACCCTTCTCCCTCTCCCTTCAGTGTGCGTGCACCCCACGCCTGCATGCCCCCTGCAAGCACTGCTTCCCTCCCCTCTCCACGGCGTGAGCAGCCCGGGCAATAGAGATAGAATGTAATACACAGCATCGTGTGGCTGATTACTTGATGCTGGGCACACAAGGGGGATTAACTTGTGCCTCAAAGGACTGTCAGAGAATCCTAATCTTATCTTCCTCCCTCTTTCCCCTTCCACTGCCATCTGAAGTAATGAACTGGTTGTAAATACCTAATTAGCTAATTATTTGCTGGCCTACATGGAATATCTTCAGTGAAGGAACTCCCTGGGCCCCCAGGGGAGGGACCTCCGTGGAGGCGAGGAGAGACGACCGTATGAGGTGTGTGTGGGGGTCAAGGCAGTATGGTAATGCTCAGAAAGATTTCTAGACTTTTGCTATCCCTGGAGAGCAGAGGAAAAGTCATTAGCTCCATGGAGAAACAAGCCTATCCTTACCCCTACTTGTGGCTGTGTGAGCTGAAGAGCCGGGGGAGAAATAAAGCCACAGAAAGAATTCATTAGGTAATTAAAAATTAAAAAAAAAGGGTTTTGGAAACGTTTGCACTGGCCAGAGGTGCTGTGCTGACAGCATTTCGGGCTGTGCCTGCTACTGGTGTGCTCCAGCCCTGTTGGGGAGGGAGGACTAGCCAAGAGAGGAGAGTGTGGTCTCCATGACTGTCTCCTGATGATACTGTCAGTGAGAGAACCAATTTAAGCCAGTTTGTGTGTGCTGGAGAGGTTCATCCCGCTAGGCAGGCTGGCCTTGGCCTGTCGATGCAATTCTCACAGGTTGCAGCATGCAGTTGTTGAACTGGGATGAGTTCAGTCCGAGCCATCTGAGGATGGGGCCGTTGAGCTGCTGTGCACCTTTGGGACAGAGTTGTCACTTTATTGCCCTTCCGCAGGGAAGGGCGAGGGAGGAGTATCAGTCAGATAGCTGATGGTACCAAAAGTCTCATTCCCTTTTCTTCTCACTGCTGCAGGCAGAGGCCTAGGGTTAAGAGATCACGGCATCACAGCAGCTCAGCTGACTGCCTGTCAGTAGAGGTTAGGACAAGAAAGGGCAACAATCATAAATCTAGCCTGGTTTGGGCAGTAATTAATTTCTGACACTCTGCTTTTATCTTCATGTGGCTTCTTTTTGTGTGTGTGTGTGTCCATCCTAAATTTTCCTTTCCTTCTCTTTCCCTTCCTTTTGTCCCTTTCTCTTTCTCTGTCCCTTTATCCCACACTTGCTCCTTCTTGTTCTCTTCTCCCCCTGCAGGCATGCGCATCCTTGTGAACTTGCTGCTGGACACCTTGCCCATGCTGGGGAACGTCCTTCTTCTCTGCTTCTTTGTCTTCTTCATCTTCGGCATCATCGGGGTGCAGCTGTGGGCTGGGCTGCTCCGCAACCGCTGCTTCATGGAGGAGAACTTCACAATGTGAGTGGCTAGGAGATGATGTCTCCTTCCTTTCTTCCATTGAGAAGAGTCCCTTCTCTTCTCACTTCCCGGAGAGGGACATTTCTCTCTCTACTTCTCTGCTCTCTTGTCTTCTGCTGCCTGGCTCTCTGTGTACCACTTACTCCAAACGGTTGTAGGGTGATAGTGTGCAGAGTGTTGGCCACGTCTTCCAGTGGAAAGGGAGGGAGGGCAAAGGCAGCTGTTTTTAGTCTGCTTTCGCAGTCCACAGATGCCTGGATTCATTTGGATTTGACCAAGGCACAGGTTAGCATAGCTGCCTCCTCTAGCTGTGTCCAGGGATTCAAGATGCTGCTCCTTCTCCCAGAAAGAGTTGAAAATCTGAAACATGAGCCATGCTGTCTTTCTCCTGAACTTGCTCCCTCTTCAAAAAACAACAACCAGAGGAGTCTTACAGAAAGCCATAGTGCTGCCTTATGCTTCCAGGGATGTTTTTGGCACCTCTGAGATGGAGCTGAGGTCACTGTTTGGACAGTAGTGCATTACCTCCGGAGGCTTTGGAGGGACACGGGGAAATTATTGGAAAACTTCAGGAGTAGAACTGCACATGGGAGGGGACAGAGGGCTGTTGGGAGAGGTGTCCCACAGCTGGGTTAGTAGAAGTGAGAGCATCTGAAAACGAAGAACGACTGCTCAAATGGGATAAAAAAACCATGGGGAAACATGGGCACAGTTCTGGCAAAGAGAGCCTGGAGCCATACAGGGGTCAATTACAGGTATCTGAGGTTTATTCTGGGGGGTCAGGGAGGAGCCTGCAGAGTATGGCTCTCCTCCTCCTCGGAGGCAGTGGGGTGGAAAAGCTCCTGCCTGCCGCTAGTTCTCTGATTACCCTCCTCGGGAGCGGAGCACCAGTTCCAGGGCACAGCTCCTCCTGTTGACTTTCTGGCTTTAGCAGATCTCGGGCTTTAAAATGTCTTCTTAAAACCGTATACTAATCCCTGGCGTCCTATCAGTTTAAACTGCTTAAAAAAAACTAAAGCTGTAGATCAGTTTAGACTGATTAAACAATTCTGAAGCTTTAGATCATCTCAAATTGGGGAAAAAAAAAGTGTGAAAATACGATCTGCAGAACAGCAGTGGGGTTGGAGAGTAGGAGCTGCTTAAAGCAGCCATTTACTGTGTTTATATATTCCTTGGGGAAAAACGAATGTTTAGGATGATTGTCCTTTATGTAAATCAGGGGTAGTACTACTTTAATGAGTGTAATTACATCCACGCAGAGTTGATGTAACTGAGAAGTGAATTGGGGCCACAGCCTGCAAAGTGACAGATACTAGAAAATCTTTGGCTGACCATTACTAGAGAAATGAATTCTGTAGGCACCCAGTTCACCAATGATGTGGATGCATTACGACAGATCTTTGTGGTTTAGTCCCTCTTAGTTTAGAATCAGAGACACTCTCTTTTCTTTTTCAACAACATCTGCCCTCTTCCAATGACACTTAGTGAAAAAGTCTGCATTCATGCAACATGAAAGTTGTGTATTGTAGCACTGCAAGGAATACACCAGATAAAGTTTAATGGAAAATTTTAAATCTCCACCTTTCACTTTCCTGATCATTAGCTCATCTCTAGCTAGGCAAGCACAGATGATTTTAATTATTCATGCATTTGGAAGGTGCTTGCATTATTTGGAAAAAAGTACATGAACTTGTCATGAAACATTGCACCCATAACGCTAACTGTCAAGGAGGAGTCAAAGTTAAGGTTAAGTCAATTTTAACTTTGCATTTCCTGATTTTAAGGCTTAGCTGTGCAACCTTAATTATGCATGAACTGGATTTTTTTTTTTTAGAAGTACAGAAGGTTCACTGCCAAATGTTATAAAATATGTCCATCAACGGTTACATACGTGAGCACATCACAGTAAAGCCTGATGAACTTCCTTAGTATCGCTGAATCTGATTTAGCTTTGATGCTAATGGGGAGAGTGATCAGAATGCAAATCTTTGCGTTCCAGCTTTTCTTCGTCTCCATGCAAGCAGATTGTGTAATTTGGCTTGGGGCGATCTGATGGCAGGCAAAGCTCTGAAAACTGGGGACTCACCCTGGAAATTTCATGTTTTCCAGAAACCCTGTCTTCCCTTCCCTTCCCTTCTCCTGAGGCAATAAACCTGGAAATCCCTTACCCAGTGCATCCCTATGTCAGGATGGCAGCTGGGAAACTGTCTGTTACAGGAACTTTATGACTATGGTTTTTTATCCTTGCAGACAAGGTGACATTGTCCTGCCCCCTTATTACCAACCTGAGGAAGATGATGAGATGCCCTTTATCTGCTCACTGTCAGGAGACAATGGAATTATGGGCTGTCATGAGATACCCCCACTGAAGGAGCGGGGCCATGAATGTTGTTTGGACAAGGACGATTATTATTACTACAACTCAGTCCGGCAAGAGTTCAACATCAGTGGCATGTGTGTCAACTGGAACCAGTACTACAACGTGTGCCGTACAGGCAACGCCAACCCGCACAAGGGTGCCATCAACTTTGACAACATCGGGTATGCCTGGATTGTGATATTTCAGGTAAGACCGATTTAGCCTCCTAACAAGGCTGAAGCTATTTTTCTTTTTTCCAACTCAATCTTTCTGTGCTCCTGTGATGGTTTCTGCAGGGTATAATACAGCTGCAGAGAGAAAAGGGCCTTGTAACTACTCTGGCAAGAGAGACAGAGTGCACACCATGACCTGTGTTCCTGAAGATGGGGAGAACACAGAGCTGTTCCAGGCCCTTGCTGAAATGAACTACACCCTTCAGGCTAACTTGTACCAGTTTTCCCTTCAATCTAGATCACTATAGCAAAGGAGTCTGTCTTTTTTTTTTTTTTTTTTTTTTTTTTTAATTCCCAGCACACATTGCAGACGGGAGCTAAAATCCGTGCCTTTTTTCTTTTCTGCTGGCTGTACGTGGTGTCCAGTCCAAGGGGCACAGAAATCTACTGCAGGTTTTCCCCCGCTGCGATCCAGGGAAATGAACTATTTTAATGAAATAGTCCTGCTGTGGGCTAGCATGATCTCACAGGCTTTGACAGTATGCCAGTGTCACCAAACAGTTGCACGCTGATTTCCTGGAATGGAAATTTGGCCTCCTTGAAATGAATTGTTGTTTCTCACCTTCCTTGGGTTGCAACAGCCCTGCCAGTATCTGCCTCTATACACTGAGGAGTGAACTCTGGAAGCCCGCTTCCCTCCTATTTCTCTTCTTGTTGTTTGTCTTTGCAGGTGATCACACTGGAAGGGTGGGTGGAGATCATGTACTACGTGATGGATGCCCATTCCTTCTACAATTTTATCTACTTTATCTTGCTGATAATTGTAAGTATAAGACTTGATGACTGTCAGCATTGCAAGCTAAGAGCCTACAAAAAACAGGTGTTAGGTCAACACAGATACTGGGGAAGCAAACTGCTTTACCTGGATTTCTTCCAGGAATCTCAGGAACCTAGCTAGTTGATTTTCACCAAGAGTAGGTGGCAGGATCACATAGTTGTCAGCCAGGTTATTCTCTTTCACTCAAAAAATATGCTCGGGATTGATTCCTAGAGATATACATACCCAGTGTAGGATAATGTTCTCATCTGCAGATCTCTCAAAGTAAATTCCGCAAACCAGCAGGCCCAAAAGCACATAAAACCATTTCTGCATCTGCCCACCTACTTGGTCTCTTTATACATTTTAAGCTCTTGAGTCATTCTTGAGCCATGTTTTATGGCTTTTGGCAGCACCTGGATTTCTCAGGTTCAGGGTCTCATATTCAGATTTTGTCAGATTCAGGGTCTGTCACACTGAATTGCTTCCTCACCGTGAACAAAAAGGAGCTGCTGCTCCGAAAGCGTCAGCAGTCCAACATAAACTGGCTGTGTGAGATCACTTGTGGCTGGCGGGGATGGAAAGAGAGAAGTGTGTCCATGATGAGAACTTAATAAGCAGTTTATAAGCCCTGTGGATTTATACAAATGAAGTTTGAAGGTTGCTTTGCTGTAAGGATGTTTGTTGTGCCTGGAAAGAGAAGTGCCATTGCCTCTTCTATTCCTCAAGCCTCCCACATGTAAATGCATTTTCTTGGAAGGAATATCATGTTTCTAACAAGGAAGGATTTTGGTTTTATGAAGACTCTTGCACTTTTCCCACATGGGGACCTGTCGTGGTTTAACCCCAGCCGGCAACTAAGCACCACGCAGCCGCTCGCTCACTCCCCCCCACCCCTGGGATGGGGGAGAGAATCAGAAAAAAAACCCTCATGAGCTGAGATAAAGACAGTTTAATAGGACAGAAAGGAATGAAAAACAATGATAATGATAATAATAATATGACAATAGCAATACTAAAAGAATTAAACTATACAAAGCAAGTGGTGCACAATGCAATTGCTCACCACTCATTGACCAATGCCCAGTTAGTTCCCGAGCCGTGATCCCCCCTCCCAGCCAACTCCCCCAGTTTATATACTGGGCATGATGTCATATGGTATGGAATAGCTCTTTGGCCAGTTTGGGTCAGCTGTCCTGGCTGTGTCCCCTCCCAGCTTCTTGTGCCCCTCCAGCCTTCTTGCTGGCGGGGCACGAGAAGCTGAGAAATCCTTGACTTAGTATAAACACTGCTTAGCAACAACTAAAAACATCAGTGTGTTATCAACATTCTTTTCCTACTAAATCCAAAACACAGCACTATACCAGCTACTAGGAAGAAAATTAACTCTGTCCTAGCTGAAACCAGGACAGGACCAAAGTCAAGAGTAGAAGGGAAAGACATAGGATTGATTATGGTAAGTATAAAATCTGTACGTGGTAGGTGCAATTTAGTTCTAGGTCACTTAGCCAGTAAGGACCTCAGTGTGTATTTCCAAGGCCTATATGCATTTGGATGGGCTGCTGAATGGACCTGGCTAAGACTCTGCTCTTCACCTACTGCTTGTCCTATGTGGCCATGCCCTCCTAGAAATAGGATCTCTAGAAGCAGTCACCCAGTAACATTAACAGACTTACCTGGCACAGGATCTAGTTTAAAATCAAATTGACATGGAGTGACTTGAGAGCAAACAAACCTTAATCCAGTTTCTGGGAGAAATTCTGCAGCTTGTACCTATGGGGAGTGGCACAAAAAAAAAATCTACTGGTCCATTCAGGTCAGAGAACTTACAAAGAAGCTGAATCTTCATGGTATCCTTGACTTCTCCCTGCCTTCTGGCCTTCTACCATCACAAGGGAAAGACAAGGAGAGAAAAACAGAAAGATGACCTACTCCCTGTGGGCTGAAGCATGAGCCAGGACAGTAGAGGTGAAATACACCTTAAGGAATGCTGCTTTTACTTTGACTGGAGAGTCCCAAGGAGAGACAGTGCAGAGGTATGATTGCACAGGATGGGGGGGGGGGAGTTCCCCCCAGCTCTGTGCCTAAAGGCAAGCTGAACATCCAATGCTTTTTGTGAGTTCAGAAAACAATTATTTCCCATAAAGTTTGTTTAGATCTCCCACCATGCAATAGATATTGTCGTGGTTTAACCCCAGTCAGAAGCCAAGCACCACACAGATGCTCCCTCGCTCGCTGTCCCCCTCCCCCTGCTCCCGGTGGGATGGGGAGGAGAATCGGGAAAGAAGGCAGAACTCATGGGTTGAGATAAGAACAGTTTAATAACTAAAGTAAAATATAAAATTAACAATAATAATAATGAAATATAATAATACTAATACTACTACTAATAATAGTAATGAAAAGGAATATAAAAAAAAGGGGGGGAAAGGAAAAAAAACCCAGTGATGCACAATGCAATTGCTCACCACCCGCTGACTGATGCCAGAGCCGCGATCCGCACCTTCCGGCCAACTCCCCCAGTTTATATACTGGAAATTTGGGGATCAAACCCGCGACCTTTTTGCGTTATTAGCACCACGCTCTAACCAACTGAGCTAACCACTGGGCATGACGTTCCGTGGTATGGAATACCCCTTTGGCTAGTTCAGGTCAGCTGCCCCGGCTATGCTCCCTCCCAGCTTCTTGTACACCTGCTTGCTGGCAGAGCATGGGAAACTGAAAAGTCCTTAACTTAAGATAAGCGCTACTTAGCAACAACTAAAACATCAGAGTGTTATCAACATTATTCTCACACTAAATCCAAAACACAGCACAGTACCAGCTACTAAGAGAGTTAACTCTGTCCCAGTTGAAACCAGGACAGATATTTAGTACCTACTTGCATTTTCACTTTGAGCAGCATGGCCAGAATACCCAGATTTGTACAATGTGCAGTTTGGGACAGAATTTACTCCCTGTCTCAGACACAGTGTCTCCCAGAGCCAGGAAGGACTGTGCAGAGTCAGTGTTTAACCATTGGGGTGGGCATGCCCATCTCCTGCGGGCCAGTTCCAAAACCTGCCCCTGACCCCCTGCTCCAAACTACATAAATTCTGTCAGCATATTTTTGGTTTCTAAGCAGGAGCATCCTTCTAGTGCTGACTGACCTCATGTGGGTTCCCAGTGATTCAAACTTTGTCTCTGAATTTGCAGGCGCTGAAAACCCTCAATTAAACACTCCACCTGAGATTTTACTGCGGAGCGTCATTGACATTTCTAGACACTCCCTCCTCATTTGCAGAAGCCATGTAGGTTTATTTCCATCAAACACAGGAGCACGTGAACCTGAACCTTAGCTTACTCTGGGGGCTGCTCAGAACAAAGGAGCCATATGCTAGATGGGATATTTCCTTTGCCTTTGGCTGAGTTACACCAAGAAAGTATTTAGCCTTTCTGTTACCTTCTTTGCATGTGTAATGCATCTTTTGCAGCACATAGCAACACCACAGTGTGAGCTTGCTATCGCTTGGTTTCATTTTCTTCTCTGAGTCGTCTTATAGAAATGATGATCCCTCTTCACGTCACATGAAGCACAGTCCTTCCAGCCTTTATCCTTCCCTCCTTCTCCATGGTTGAAAGGCCTGGGTTTCTAAGCAGGATTGCTCTGACAGTCATACTTCAAGCCCTGACTCTATGCTTTTCCACATACATCCTAGCCTTGGCTCAAACTTACTCTTCGGGGGCCGGATCTCCGCAGCCTCTTCTTTAGAGCTATGCTTTCATCTACGACTCCTCCTTCCCTCACGGAGGTATCTTCAAACACCTACATAAGGGCATTACCTGATACTGCTCATCTGGCAGGAAGAAGGCTCCACCACCTGGATATATTCCCAGCACGGTGAGGACTCCTGCATAGACATGCTCCCCCAAGGGGAAGAGTGCTAGCTGACCCCAGCACTCAGAGTGGACTTGCAGAACAACCTGGTAAAAGCATTTTATGTATTCAGCAAATTGCAAATAGCTTCCCCCTCTGGCAGAGGTCAGGGAGGCAATGTGAAGGAAGGACTGCTTTCACCTCTCAGGTCACTGTTTCATTTGGGTCTTCCTGCTTGAGGTCCAGCTGTCTCTTTGTCACCTCTGCAGCTACTTGACCACTGGTATGGCTCCTGGACTAGAGAAAGCTCTTCTGAACTCTCAGGCTGGTATCCACATTACAGCACTTAGTGGCCTCCTTGAAGTGCTCTGTGCTTACACATGTGGGCTTCAGAAGACAAGCTGGATATCCAGGTATAAGCAATAAAAATAATGGGCAAGTAAGTCAGCAACTCCAGCACCAGTCAGATTTTGTTAGATATTGCAGAGACAGGGATTGAACCTTGGGCTGAACAAGGCCAGGATCTGCTTAATCAAAGTACAGCTCAGTCTTAGGGCTGAACGGGACTCCTATGTTGGCGCTCTGAATCAATGGTCGTCTCCTGCCTCTGTCAGATGCTTTGTCTGACTCCATGTTAGACACTTTCGGTCTCCCCGCTCAGCTAGCTGAGATGGATCGCTCAATGACGAGCCATCTGGGACCCTTCCTGTCCTTCTGCTAGCTGGGAGGCAGTGTCAAGCTCGGCAGAGCCTTAGAGTTTATGGACTTGCCTGTCGTCTTAAGGATTAAACAAGCTCATTTGTTTTGTGTTTGATGTTCCTAGCTAAGAGGTTTAAGGATTGGGCGTTAGCTGCTATCCAGTCCTCTTACTCCTCCCCTTTTTGGTCATCTGGTGGGACATCACAGCAAACGGTGCCTGTGAGGACAGGGCTTGGTGATGTGAAACCTGAACCTCCCCTCCGGATTCAACCCCAGGCTGACCGTGTGACCCTGCTGAGGACATCTTGTTGCCCTCAGCTCTTCTGCTTGTAGCCTAGAGAGAAGGTGTTGCAAGTCTTAATCGCTTGTTGTCTGTGGAGTTGTTGGAAGTTGCAGAGTACCGGGCAGTGTCACAATTAGCGTTCCAGAAATGCGCGCACAGCTGGTGTCCAGCTCCCAACCCTGCCTCACTCAGGGCAAGCTGAGGGAGATAACTGAATGGGCAAGCCCCTGTGAGTGTCGTGCGGTGCTGAGGGGGAAGAAGGCAGGAGAGTGCATCAGAGAAGAATTTGGATTCCCAGTCATACTCTCATCAGTGAAAACATGCAAGACATCATGGACTAGGGAAGGAATCCGAACGAGGCATCGTTTTAATTTTCAAGGCCACATACAGAAGCTGAAGGGAAAATAGGCTGAAATACGGGCAGGAGGAGAGGGAAGAGAAAGGTTCAGTGATGAAGGGAAACAGAATTAGAACAGCTTTGAAGGGTGCTGAGAGGAGGAGGAAAAAAAAAAAAGCCCTTTATTTTGAGATGGTTTATTGTCCTTTTATTGTCCTTATGTTGAATCTGGTTGGGAAGGGCTTCATGTTTCAAAGGCTTATTCAGATGCTAGCATGGACACCTCCCCTTTGAAATACTGAAAGCCACTGTATTGAGCCTCTGGACAGAGCTGCTGGGCACCTGTGTGCAAGAGAAAAGGACAACCAAGGGGGCAAGCTGGTGGGGGAGTGGCAAGGGCTGTGCACTGAGGGGAAGGCTGCTTCGATAGATAAAACAAGCTGGGGTACGTGCTGAAAAAAAACCCCACCTTTTCCACGTACGAGGGTTGGGGTCAGGTTATCGCCACCTTTGCTTGCCCTCTCCCCTTTGCTGAAAGGGTTATATGGGGGAGGACACATGTGTGAAGATAAGGGCAGGACTGGATCCAGCTCTGTGTCAGAGCTGTTTGCTTGCAAAGGAGAGACAGAGAGGTGAGACTGGGTCCTGCATGGATTCATACAGGAGGAACATGGTGCGACGATGTCCCTTAGCAGGGATGCTCCCTGGTCCAGGGGAAGAAGAAATCTTGAGCTGGTGCTTCCTCTCCTCCTGGGGGCTGTCCTGCAGAGTTCGTTTCAGAGCAGTGCAGATGTGTGGTCCTTGTTCAGAGATCAGACTCTGCGTTTTATCAATGCCATATAGCCACTTACAGCTCTGCGGGGAGTAGGCACCAATCAAGGCATCATAGCTTTTGAGAATGATTTTGAACGTGGTTACCAGCCCTTTTATGTATGAAATTCTCATCAAATTGAAGCCCAGGTTTTATCCTAAGTGTAATGGATAGATCTCCTAGTGGAGATTCATCTGTAATTTCGTAATATGTAACACTGAGAGTGAGATTTTTACCTCCAGATCCCTCAGCACCAAGAAATATTTGCTCCATTTTACAGATAGGAAAACTGAGGCAAAGGAAGCTTAAAGGGAACATGCAAAGGTGTAAAATAAGCCTGGCAGACATTTTGGCTTCTGTATGGAGAATAGGAAGAACTTGGGCATTTTGTTTTTGTCATGGTTTAACCCCACTCAGCAACTAAGCACCATGCAGCAGCTTCGCCCTCCCCCCTCCCAATGGGGTGGGGAGGAGGAAAAAAAAAGGTAAAACTCGTGGGTTGAGATAAGAACAGTTTAATAACTAAAGTAAAATAAAATATACTACTAACTAATAATAATATAATAATAATTGTAATGAAAAGGAAATAACAAAAAAAAGAGAAATAAAACCCAAGAAAAGACAAGTGATGCACAATGCAATTGCTTACCACCCGCTGACCGATGCCCGAGCAGCGATCCGCACTTCCCAGCCAGCTGCCCCCCATTTATATACTGGCCATGATGTTCTATGGTATGGAATACCCCTTTGGCTAGTTCGGATCAGCTGCCCCAGCTATGCTCCCTCCCAGCTTCTTGCACACCTGCTTGCTGGCAGAGCATGGGAAACTGAAAAGTCCTTAACTTAAGATAAGCACTACTTAGCAACAACTAAAACATCAGAGTGTTATCAACAGTATTCTCACCTAAATCCAGAACACAGCACTGTACCAGCTACTAAGAAGAAAATTAACTCTATCCCAGCCGAAACCAGGACAGTTTTGTTTCTAAGAAATTGGGGGAGTGGGTTGTGGTTGGTTTTGTATTCGAAATGGAAAGCCTACCTAGGCTGGAGGACAAGTAAAATAAGAGCTAACATAATATGTCTAGTATCAGAAGAATAGAAAATGAACAAGGAAGCACTGTTTTGCCAGACTATTTAGTGTCCTTCTCAAAGTCATTAGTTTTTTTAAACTCCTCTTTGATTTCAAGAGCTCATTCATTTCAGCAAAGTGCCATCTCCCTGTATGGTGAATTAAGGTGTAAATGGTAGAAATAAATAAAATGCACCAAGAACATTAACATGTCCTCCAAGAGTTGAAGACCATAAATGACAGTGCATGGTTTTTCCAGTAGTAAAAGAGCAAGCAGAGGAGAAAGCAACCAAACTACCAAACTAGTCCTCTGTCTCCCATCTTGTGTTTAACACAAAGGAGAGGGAAAGAAAAAGTCCGGTTTTCATCAAACCCTTTGTAGGTAACTTCTAAGTGACTTGCTAAAGGTCCCAAAGCCTGCCAAAAGAGCCAGAAGTCAGGCTTGTGTTTCCTGAATTTCAGTTCAGAGCTCTAAATTCTGCATGGAAATGACATCAAGTGAGTTCTCAAAAACAAGCTCAGCCAGCCCTGGCTTTCTCTGAAATCCTACCTCCATACGCAGACTAGTTCCTGTTGCTCTGTCCGCCTCCAGTCACTTTCCCCTCCTCTCTCCTCTTACATTCCCCCTCCCGCATCTTATTCCTCATGCTGACGTTGGTGGTCCCTTCTTCTCCTTTGCTACTAGGTGGGCTCCTTCTTCATGATTAACCTATGCCTGGTGGTCATCGCTACACAGTTCTCAGAGACCAAGCAGCGGGAGCACCAGCTGATGCAGGAACAGAGGGCCCGATATCTCTCCTCCAGCACTGTTGCTAGCTACATGGAGCCAGGAGACTGCTACGAGGAGATTTTCCAATACGTCTGCCACATCGTGCGCAAAGCCAAACGCCGCACCCTTGGGCTGTACAACAGCATACAGAGCCGGCGCCAGGGCCACATGGAGCCGAGCGATGCCAAGCTAGGCATGAACAGGAAAAGCCAGAGGCACTACAGTAAGGATTGCACGGGTAAAGCTGGAAATGCCAATAGTGGAAATGTGAGAGTAACTGGGAGCGTGTCGTGGTTTAACCCCAGCTGGCAACTAAGCACCACACAGCCACTCACCCACTCCCCCCAGTTGGGATGGGAGAGAGAATCAGAAAAGTAAAAGTGAGAAAACTCGTGGGATGAGTTTTATAGCGCCATACTAGCTACTATGAAGAAAATTAACTCTACCCCAGCCACAACCAGCACATTCTCCACTACTTATTCCATACCATTTACATCATACTCAGGTCCCACACTATCCAATACATTCTCATTACCTACCACTTCACTTCCCATCCTTTGATATAATACACAGATATCATTCCCCTAGTCTAGGGACTACCTCTGTAAAATGTTCACAGATGTCCACAAAATGTCCACTGAGTTCATTTAGTCCATGACTTTGGGCTCCATCTGTTATGGCGGTCACTCAGGACAGGAGAGGTGGTGTGTTGCGTGGAGTCACTGGGCACCAAAGCCAGCTCAGGTTGGGTCACTGCTGTACTTACACTGCTTCTTGTAAGGCTTCTCCTCCATTGGTTCAGGTGGTTCCTGCTATAGTAATTCCCGTAACATGCAACTCAAATCATGGGTTACAACAATTTAAAGGTATTTCCATTACAACCTCCACCTCTGGTCCCTTTGGACCAGACCATCAGGTTTAACATTGCAGTGAACTCCTCCCCTTGCCCATGCTCCAGCTTGGACTTATCCACAGACTGCAGTCCCTTAGGGTTGTACATGCTCCAAGTTGGAGCCTTATCTATGAGCTACAGTCTTGTCGGGGTATACCTGCTGCGGCATAGACTTATCCACAGCCACAGTTGCTTTGAGGTGCACCTGTTCCAGTATAGCCTTCTCCATGGGCCACAATGCCTTCAGAGATATACCTGCTCTGGCATGGCCTTAGCTAGAGCCACAGTCCCTTCAGAAGTAAACCTGCTCCAACATGGTGTTACCCATGGCTGCAGTCCCTCCAGGGGTGTACCTGCTCTGTCATGGGCTTATCCATGGCCACACACTTTGAGGTGCTTCAGCATGACCTCATGCACAGCCACTGATGCTTCAAGGTGTATCTGCTGCAGTATGGATTATCCACAGCCACAGATGCTTTGAGGTGTGCCTTCTCCAGCGTGGACTTATTCTTGGGCCACGATCCTTTCAGAGATATACCTGCTGCGGCAGAGACGTAACCATGGCCCCAGATGCTTCAAGATATACCTGCTCTGGTGTGGACTCATCCACGGCCACAGACACTTTGGGATGTCCTGCTCCCACGTGAACTCATCCACAGGTCACAGTCCCTTTGACTCGAGTTCACACTGGAGTTCCAGCCTGTCCAGTACAGCAGCACAGAAACAGCAGCAATGCCCTGGCCATCTGCCAGCCCAGGCACATGGCCATTGCTGTTATCAAAATGTTCCCAGACACAGCAGAGTGAGATGATAAGCAGTACAGCAAGCAGCGAAAGCAAAAAGCAGCCACTAACAAGCACTAGACTCTAATACACAGTGAGGCAAGCAAGCCCCGTGGCAAGCACAGAAGCCTGTCAAGTAATAGCTAAACAGCAATACCAGCTATAAATTCGATCTAGCACATTCCAATCAAATCTGTCGTTATCTCGAATCCTTTGAGCCCCATGTTGGGCGCCAAAAAGGACTGTCATGGTTTAACCCCAGCTGGCAACTAAGCACCACACAGCTGCTCGCTCACTCCCCCCGGTGGGATGGGGGAGAGAATCAGAAGAGTAAAAGTGAGAAAACTCTGTGGGTTGAGATAAAGACAGTTTAATAAGGAAAGCAAAAGCTGCGTGTGCAAGCAAAGCAAAACAAGGAATTCATTCACTACTTCCCATTGGCAGGCAGGTGTTCAGCCATCTCCAGGAAAGCAGGGCTCCATCATGCATAACGGTTACTTGGGAAGACAAATGCTATAACTCTGAATGTCTCCCCCTTCCTTCTTCTTCCCCCAGCTTTATATGCTGAGCATGATGTCATATAGTATGGAATATCCCTTTGGTCAGCTGGGGTCAGCTGTCCCAGCTGTGTCCCCTCCCAACTTCTTGTGCACCCCCAGCCTGCTCGCTGGTGGGGTGGTGTGAGGAGCAGACAAGGCCTTGACTCTGTGTAAGCACTGCTCAGCAGTAATGAAAACATTCCTGTGTTATCAACACTGTTTCCAGCACAAATCCAAAACATAGCCCCATACCAGCTACTATGAAGAAAATTAACTCTACCCCAGCCAAAACCAGCACAGAGCATCTCCATGTGCCAGCTTGCCAAAGGACCTGTGCCTACAAAGCACAGAATTAGAATTAACATTGGCCATTGAGCAAGGGGCCATGGCCAGCGCACCAGACCAGCAAGGTGGGGATGACCATCAAGAATGAGAATGAAACAGGGGTGACCAGCAGGGAACACGGGAAACCCAGGTCTGAAACCCAGAGACCATAATGGGATAACATTAAAGGCACTGGCTGAGGCTTGTAAAGGGCTCCAGGTCTGGTATAGCAGGATGACGATAGCAGTTTGGGAGAGAGAAGTATTAGGGGGATATGATGGAGTGGGACTAAGGATTGGACTTGGTGACACAGCAGGTCCCCCAGAGCTCCCCTCCCAAACTGGGTTGTGGGACCTCAAGAGAGAGGCAAAGGGAGTAGAATTGCAATAGGGTGTCTCCTGAACCAAGGGAGCAATACTGAAGAAGTCAGTTTGATATGCAAGGGCATTGGAGACAATTTCTCTTGATAGCAGCACATGCTGTTGTGTAAAATTAGACACAAGATACCATTTAAATTGGATTGCTGGCCTGAAAAGTGACTGTAAAAATGGTTTTATAGAGTTAGTATTAACTGCCTGCCAATGCCTTTGCTAAGTTATGCTCCCATTAACAAGCAAAAAGGCGGATTTTCCTTCAGCTGGTCTTGCATGCTCAGTCTTTCATTTTCTTTACTTGCTGGGAGAAAAGTTTCTGCAGGCTTCATGTACTGTGTTAATGAATTAATTGATTCATTGCCCCAGTGTCCATTTGATCTTCCAGGCCCAACTGGAGGATCGAGGAACACAAACTTAGTTTTCTCACTGAAGTCAGGAGATCTGTTCTGATTCAGAGCGTGTAGACTATCAGGAGGAAGTGTTCTTGCGCTACCTCTTCTGACTTCTTGAGATGCTTCACTAGTGTAGCTTCCCTAATTTAGAGAGTTCAGGTCAGTATATGGGTTCTCAGACCCCACTTGTAGCAGTTCAGGCCAAAAGCAGCCCTCGTGATTGTTTTTCCCTCAGTTCCCACTTAACAAAAGCTACTGAGTCTCAAGCTGTGATTCCTGCATCAGACAAAACTGTACTTTCTCTGTGGACGTGAACCCCCCCATTGAGCCTAATCACTGGCAGCTGAACAGTACCATGCTTTTTGGTGACACAGCCAGGCAGTGTAAAGCCCCCAACAGTAATGGCTTTTATTGCTGCCCTTGAGATGATGTGCTGGTGTTTAATCATCCTTACAGCTAAAAAGCCCAGATACCCTGTCTAAATACCCAAAAGCCAAACAGGTGCCTAGTTTGAATGTCTTTTTCAAAGTCTTCTCCTTTAAGCATGATCATTTCTCTCCCCAGGGCTTTGCCAGCAGCACAACTCTCTTGACTGTCCTCCTCAGGGCTTGGTCCAGCCCATTGCTGTGACAGCAACGTCTGATCCCACCAACTGCCCCCGATGCCATAGGGGGGAGCACGAAGTATCCCGAAGGCTGTCTGTCCTGGATAGTGCTGACTCAGACCAGGAGGACGGAGGAGCCAGCGAAGAGGAGAGAGAGGGCAGCAGAGACGACCATGGTGCCTCAGCACTGGAGAAGGAGGAGGAGGAGGAGGAGGTGGAAGAAGGTGGACGGCTGAAGCTCTGCAGTGACATGTGGCGAGAAGTGAGGGTCAAGCTTCGAGGGATTGTGGACAGCAAGTACTTCAACCGTGGGATCATGATCGCAATCCTAGTGAACACTATCAGCATGGGCATCGAGCACCACGAGCAGGTAAGGCACCTCAAGGCACAGGATGGGCAGCGGGGAGTGGTGAGTCCTGCTTGGGGTTACGGCCTTGCTAAGCAGCTGATGCAACTCGGTGGAGGCAGAGATTGAGCAATTTGGACCCCAGGCTGCAGCACAGATGGTCCCAGCATGGCTTTGGAGAAAGCCTCAGGATCTTGCAGGGTCTTTTCTTCCTTATTCCTGCACTTAATCACTTTCACTGTCTCCATGTATTTTCCTCTCACCTCCTTTCAATCCCTCTCTTTTCCTCCTCCCTGCTCGCTTTTATCCCTCTGTTTTTCTTTTTTACCCTGTCTTGTCTTTCCATCTGCTTCTCTCTCCTTCACCCTCATCTCTTCCATCTTCCTCATCTCTCTCATTTCTCTCTTCATTAGCTCACTGAATCCTTAGTCTATTTGGTTAATTTAATGTGCCCTCTGGGGATGTCACAGGCACTTTACCAGCATCTCAATTCAAATTCATCAGCTTGCTAGCCTTTCCAGCTTAATTAAGAGATGCCTGAGCACAGTCTATCTATACGAGAAGGCTAGGAAAGGTACCACCTCCCATCTCCAGTCATTTTGGGGGCTCAGATGGCTTGAGCCTTTCTTTTGCTCTGCCAGCAAGAAGTGATAGATAGGTCAGATATAGACAGCAGGTGTGGGTACAGGTTTGACTTTCACGCCAATAGTTTGCAGGCAGCTCTGAGTCAGCAGTGCACTTTATCCTAATGACAGACTTGTAAGATGGAGAAGGATTGTGTGCCCTCATTTTATAGCTGGGAAGCAGAGGCTGTGTCTACTTTGTGATGTGCAGAGCCAGCTTCAGAGGGTGTTAAGCATGCCCATGACCTTGCATCTGCATTGCTGGCTGGTAGCTCTGCTACGCTTTGCGTTAAAGGAGTCCATGCTGTACATCCATGTCTCAGATCTATGCCACCGGTCTGAATGTAACCATGGTTTGCTCCACATGTCTGCCCAGATCACAAAAATAAGAGATCGCTCCACTACTGAGATGCCAACTGCATTGAAGCTTTGGAGCCGAGGTGAAGTCTAGTCCTGAACAGTCTCAGGCAGCAAAGAGACAGGCAGTGAGTCTGGTTCAAGCAAGGCACTCAGATTTGTCCTGTACTGTATCAGGATAGAGATATCTTGAGATCTAGAGTACCTTAAATTCCCTGTTTGAGGCAACACAGTGTCTGAGCCAGTATTTGAAGCCTCAGATGTCTGGATTCCAGCCACATACCAAGCATTAGACCATATTTCAAAGCCCAGCTAGTTTCTGATACAAGGATGGGAAACCTTAGTTTGATCCCAGAATGCAAAACTGCACTGAATGCTTCAGTACCAGAAAAGCACTGGCAGGAGCTCAGAGGAGAGGAGGATGAAGAAGAGGCTGGAGGGGTTGACTCATGAAAACAGATAAAAAAGAGCGATGTATTTATCACGTAGCAGAGAGATGACTAAAGGCTGAAGCCCAGGACAATATGAAAACTGCCCACTGATGTTTTAAAGATGTGAGCACCAAGCAGGGAGAGCCATTGTTCATTTTGATTTATTGGAGACAGTGTGAATTAAGAGTTTAGCAGAAGAATATTTGAGCTGGAGGTAGAGAATTCACTCTCATGTTCTGGCCATTGTGTGTGCAGATTTAAAGGCCTTCTAGGCCACCTCTGCTGTGTTTGTACAGCCCACAGCAGAGTGGGATCTGCCTGCAGCCTTGGGGTTTCTAGTAGCCGGTTATTAATGACGTGTCCTTAAAGTTATGCTATCACTTTTTATCCGTAAGTAGCTAGGAAAAGCTTATGACTCTGCATACTGTTTCTACTAGAAAGACATGTCAGCCTAATTGATCATAACTGAAAAACATGGTGCGGTCTATTTATTTAAAATATGTATACTGGATCCTGTTTCCCTGGCACAAGAAGATTAAAAAAAATAATAATATTCAGACCATACTATGAATTCCAGGTCCTTTTCAGTCAGCAGTTAACTTAAAAGCACACAGGCATTTGCACTTGCCTTTGCTCTCTTTCAGTTTTCCTCAAGCCATGCTATCAGTACATCTCAGTCCGGAGCTTCATCACGTCCTTTTCTCTCCTTCCTTTCTCTTTTTCCTGTTGTTTTTCTTCTCAGAAACACAAATTTTCACAGAACAATATCCAGCAAAACCCCTTTGCCCACAGAGGTCTGTGATTTGCAGGGTGACGCCATCCTATGACTGAAGTAGCTTCTGTTGCTTCAGCTGCTTCATCATATGAATGTCTCCTGGCCAAGAGCTAATGTGTATAAAGACCTTTCAAGCTTTTATTTTCTGGTGCATGGGAGATCACAACACAACCCCAGCCACTCTCTGGGGACATATCTGGCTGGGCGAGAGGATGTGTGAAGGTGCCACAGGTTTGAGCAGTCCTGAGAGCAGCTCATGGCACGTTCGTCAGCTCCTTGCTGCTCCACTTGTTCATGGACTATACACAGGTGAGCTGGCCCACTGACCAAAGCACCCACCAATGATCAGGCTAAGGGGTGAGAGAGACTGTAGGAGCCAAGCACAAGGTTCAGGCTCAGAAACACAGGAAGCTGGCGGACAGAGCCCATGTGCGAGTCTTGCCTTCAATTCCTGAGCCTTGACCAACAGAAAGAAAAATATGAATTAAAATTATCTGTTTGTTACAATTCAGGGGTTTAATATTCACAATGTTTTTCTGCCAGGAGACTTAACCTCAGCAACTCAAACCACTTTATTTGGATCCAAATCACCTTGGAATCTGGCTTTGTTTAGCTTGTCCATCTAGTCCCTTGTCCTGTCCTGTTTGTGTGGCCAAGGCAGCTTCCCATCTCCTTATACATTTCTTGTGAGGGAAATCAACTCATTTTGGGACAAACTGCACTGCTACGAGCCATTTTTAATCCTTAAGCTTATCACAAGTTACCACTTGTAAACAGATAAGTTTATTCGAATCCATCAATGTGTATTATACCATGTAATATCCTCAGTATTAAGCCTTCAGATATTGCTGGGACACTGCACAAGCCAAAATCCATCATTTCAAGCTTTGTCCTGCTTGAAATAGTTTTTGCAGTTCTTCAGATGTGTTTCTACTTGTAAGTGCCTATTTTTAAAATCTAGTGTAGAAAATCAAGATATTAGATGCCTGTGGCTGTCTAGAAGGATCCTTTTAAGAGGCTTACTTTTTTAAATATTCACAGAGGATCTGGTGCTGCTCACTTTTCTCCCTTATTCAGCATGAGGATGAAAGGCTGGTCCCAGCTGAATATCCCAGACTGCCTTTCTCATATATTTCTTGAATGGCCTGTTGGACTCAAGCTTCTTTGCTGTTAGTAGCTAATGAGACAATTGCTGAGTAACTTGGTTTGTCTTCTCCAGTATCTACTTACAGTATTTCTTCGTACATCAGATCAATACTTTATGAGGTCTGTCTTGTGTGGATCAGGAGACGATCCCTTGTTTCCTAACTAGACCAGCCCTGTGGATCAGTACCTTCATATCCTTTAGCCTGTGTGATTTCCCTTTATACCAGCATTTATTGCATCCACGAGTTCATATTTTAGAGTTATTGCTTCTCTTTTTACTATTTGCTGCTTGTCAGAAACATTCAGCAAATGTCCAAGCCAGCTCATCATGCTGACATTTAGTAAATGATGGAACAGTCTCCCTGGGGTGGTAGATGAAACCACATTACTTCAGTCTTGTAAAACTAGGGTATAACAAAACATCACAAAATCCTGCATTGGTTGTGGGGTGGTGATTAGAGTAAGTAAAATCTAGTTGGTATGTTCCATGGCTGATTTCTATGACTCTTCTGATTATTGTGAAGTGACTTTGAAATGGTGAGTAAAAATGGACAGGCTGGAGAGACCTCTCGATGGAATATTTCTCTCTCATGTTCTCAGAGGCAGTGATGTGCAGGTACGGTTTGGTAGGGCTGGTCTGCATAGATCACATCAATTACTCTTCAGTTTCTAGACAGTTGCAAATTTACTCCTGGTTAGGAGAAATTTTTCCTGCAGGGGCTTTGTGGTGGTCTGCATATTCTTAACCTTTCCTATGGCACAGGAGTTTCTGGCTGCTGTCAGATAATGGACTAATTACATTTTCAGTCTTATCGGACATAAGAACTCCAATGTTAGTAAGAAACTGAAAAGGGGGAAAAAGGTTGAGCCACTGCCCTCTATTGCCCCAGTTCTAGTTTCTGATCACTGGGCAGGAGCTCTGAAGTAGATCTGAATCATACATTTCACTCTCAGTATTTGATCTACATTGTTAGGGATGAAGGACTTCGTGCCTTGAAGATGTGAATCAGCTAGTTTCATGGATTTGGAAAGAGATCCATATGCAGAGTAGGTGAACCAGTCTGGTTAAAACACTGACTCTGGGCATGCTTTGCTCCCTGGGATCTCTCTCCCTTCAAGCCACCCTCCTCACCCCAATACTCAGCTCCCACAGTTTTGTTCAAGTTTCTCTGCTAGTGTGATGGGTAAACCAGTATATCCTGGCTTGGCGATATTAACAGACTTCTTGTGGGGAGATTTCTGGTGTTAGCTGGTTTTGCTTGGACTAAAATAGCTTTCAGTTCAGGCCTTTCCTTCTGAACACTTCAATTTGCAGTTTCTAGGTAAACCTGGGTGGCCTGGGAGGAGGAAGCCTTACTAACAGTTTTGATGATAAATGCCTGAGTGCTGTCTGTGGGAGCCTGGGGAGCTCTCACAACTGTGAGGTGACACATCCATTGTGTTGGGGATCCCATGTGTCGATAGGAAGAAAAGGAGAGAACCACTTTTTCCCTGTTCGCTTGCCCCCTTCATCAAGTTCATGCTTCCCTGGCCAGAGAGAGTCCCCCACACCAGCTGTGTCCCAGCCACCAGCCTTGTCCACTGTCACTCATGGCCACACTGCCCCAGGTGCGAGGGCACCCCCCCACAGGACACAGCCCCTGGTGGCCCCCACCCTGCAGCCCCAGCTTCCAGCTGATGGCTCTTTGCACTCTGCTGAATTATTTGTATCTCCAGAAACGGCTGCAATGCAGGATCTGCCTTTAGCCAGTGAGTGTGCCTCTCCAGCTGGCTCCTCTCTCTTTTTCTCTTATTTTTTTCCCTGAGTTCATTCCTCGTGCGTTGCTATTCCTTCCCCAGCCTTTACTTCTTTCCTACTCCATTTTTAAAAATCTCTCCTTCTCTACTTCTTGTGGGTGCCAGTGAGTTTATTTTACTATATTTTTTTTCAGCTTTGTTTTTTGATTCCTCTTTCACTGCCCTTCTCTCTGCCCATCTCTCCTTCCTTTCCCTGCCCAGTCTTTCCTGCCCCTCTCTCTAGGAAGGATGCTTTGCTGAGGCTGATTGATGGCCCATTAGAAAAAGATTAACAGGTAGAGGCTTGACTAGAGAAACAGATGTTAAGGAGGGAAGGAGAGACGGGGGAACAGGTGACCTTTTCCACAAACAAGATGCAAGCATGGCTTTTCAAACGTCAATTGCTCCCTATGACAGCACAAGAGAGAACATGTGGACAGCAGAGAGGAGGATAATCCACCATCATAGCCTGTCACTTTTTTACATTGCTCATTCTCACTGACATAATCATTTGATTCAGGCTGAAATTGCCATCTCTGTTTAGCATATGGACCTCGTGTTCCCAGCAAGTGTCATTACTTACTGGCTCTCCGTAAAGTGATCTTCATCTCTCCCTTACCGTATGCACTTGCTTGTTCTTTCTCTTCACTCTTATCTCCTCTCCTTTCCCCCTCATTTTCAGGATGGTTTTGTTATTCAAATGTAATTATGGATGGAAATTGAGCCATCTCCCTTTTTTTTATTTTAAAGAAATTGAGTATTTCAATAGAAAGCTGGAACAAGAAGTGCAAGAAATTAGCAAAGGGCATGGGAAGCCATAGATGTGAGGAGCAGTTTCCAGTCCATTTGCTCACCTGGGAGGATCTGGGCCCCTGGGGGTCCCAGAGCAGGGTTTAAAGCAGCCCCCAGCTTCATGGGGAGGGTCAGACCCAGAACTGCATTCCTCGCTCACTTCCCCTTCCACCAGCTGAATAAGTAACAGGCATAGCCAACACAAAGGCTGCCCTTCAGAAAACCAGCAATTTTGCAGTCCTCAGGGAGAGACCATGACTCCCCTTCCTAGTGGGCACTAATACTGAGTTCATGGTAAAAATATTGGCTCTAACCTGCAGGGACTCACTTTTTTGTTTCTGCAGTGCTAGGAGTGTCTGTCCTCTCTCGCCCCGAACAACAGGCTTTTGCAGTTTTCTCATTCCCAGCCATTTAATGTGATGCTCAAAAGAGTGGCCTGGTGGCCAGGCATAGCTCAGACCGACATGAAGGAAAAGGGGAGTCTTCAGCCACCGTTTGGGCATGGGAATCCAAACAGTGAGAGCAGTACTGCCTGCTGCCACAGAGCCTGGGTCAGACTCACCTCGAAGGCTTGGACCTGGGGCTCAGTGGCGCAGTAGGTTAAACATCAAATAAGTAACCTTGTCTGAGGTGTGACATACCTGCCCCAAGGTAAACATGGAAATCTGGGCCAGAGGAGCCCTGAAGAAGTGCCTTGGAGCTGCCATGCTTTGTCCCTCTGCTTGGGAAGGCGGCACACCTTCGTCTGGAGCAGGTCCCCACCGGCTGCTGCTTGGGAAGGTGATGGCCAGCAGCATGCTACAGCCAGGTGAATTGCCCTAGCAGTCTCATGCAGTCTAAAGGCCATGGGTTGTCTAGCCTGGCCCCAAGATGCAACCCATTATACTGGGAGGGGATTTTTCTCTGACTTTGAGAACATTTTGTACCTTGCCATTGCCGTGGTGGTCTCCCTGGGCTATGTATATGCGCGTCTGAGTATGTGCAAACATGGGCAGGCTTGCATACATGCTGCCCCTCATGCATCTGACCTTGTTCAAGACCTCAGCCCTTGCTGCTTGGCCTGATGCAGTCCTAGTCCCTGGGTGCAAGGTGCTTTGAGCAGATGAATCCACCCCAGATTCAGTGCAGGGAATGCCTCCACTTCACAGGGGATGGCAAGATCCTGACATCCCTCATCAATGACATCAGCGCAGCCTCTGTCTCGCTCTGAAGCAACGTTTCATCATTCCTGATGAAAAGGTCTAGACCCTTTCCTGATCTTGTCAGAGAAGTTTCCAAGGCTGCACACGCTGAAGAAAAAGTCATTAATTCAGAAAACAAAAGGAGGAGTAATTTAATTTGCTCAGACTTGTTTCACTGATGGAATCATTAAAACACTTTCTCTCATATGCACAAACACATCGGTCTCTGCTGTATCATAGGGGCTGAAAGATGTGTCGGAGATTCAACAGAAAAAAATGCCTGAGGCAGGGTCAGATTGCCTTTTTTTTCTTTTTTTTTCTTTTTTTTCTTTCAACACAGTCATCTTGTGTCATCCCTGGAGGTTTTCACCTTGTGCATCTGCCTTTCTCCTCTTGCTGTCCATTTTTCCTCACCCTGTCCTGCTCTTCCTGTCCCTTCCAGGTAGGCGTTAGCAGTGTGCCCCTCCTCGCTGTTGTCTTATTTATCCAGTCTGATATTTGCTTGGGTAATTATTCAGACCACTCTGAGGATGGAGGCATGAGAAAAGACTGCTGGAGCAAGACTGGAAAACTAATGCATACCAAGGATTTGGTGGGGAGCAGGGGAGAGAAAAATGAGGAAAGTAAAAAATAGAGGGGAAAGGGGCAGAGAAGTGCAGTGAGATTTAGAGGAGGATGGGGACCTGTTTTCCTATCACTCAAATGTTTTCAGAATTTCAGCAAAAAATTGTGCCAGCTACCTGTGGAAACCTCAGAGGAAGAAATCCTTGAAGAAGGAGGTTGACCACAGATCAGCCACTTTTGCCCTGCTTCAAAAAATAAAGGTCTTTGCACAAAGTAAAGCAGCCTTTAGCCGGGGGACCAGGGTATGGAGTGGGATGTGGGAGACACTTGGTCAGCCTTGGCTGTGTGTGACTGTGGGGCTCCTGACCACCACTAGTAAAAGAATTTGTTAGGGATACTATCTATGATGAAGGTAGTAAATGTGCAAAGGAATTGGAGTGCAAGTGGCTCTATCCAGCTCCACTCTAATCTCACCCATGGGAGTTTCGCAGCTCCCTACAAAGCCTGTCCCCTGGGAATGGTGGCACTTTATTTCCCATAATTTCAGGGCTCTTTTAGTTCTGACTCTGAATTTGCCTTCTTTCCAGCCAGAGGAATTGACCAACATCTTGGAGATCAGCAACGTTGTCTTTACAAGCATGTTTGCCCTGGAGATGATCCTGAAACTTGCTGCTTTTGGTCTCTTTGATTATCTCCGCAACCCCTACAACATCTTTGACAGTATCATCGTCATCATCAGGTGAAAAGGGCCTTGGGGATCAACTGAAATACACATAGAAAAAAGTACTACAGAGCTTGCACATTTCCATGTGCCTTTTCAAAAAGGATTTAGCAGCTATACTAGGAGGAGCTGAGCTGATGCACAAGGCCAAGGACTGGGAGACCAAGATGTCTTTTCCCAACACTTGGTGACCCTAGGCAAGCCGCATAGCATTTCTGCCCCTCAGTTCTCTCTTCTGTAGAATGGAGGCAATTGCAATTGCCTTGTAAGTCCACAACAAATATTAGCTGTGAAATATTTAAAAAATGTACAAATTAAGGATGCTACAAAGGTTTAATGTGTGATAGAAGATCTTGTCTTGCTGGAATTTAATGCTGCAATCCTTTCCTCATTCCTGCAACATGCAGTGCCATGTGCATGTTCTTAAGGGAGAAATGCAGCTTTCTACACATAAATATAAGCCTATAGTATATATTTCTAATTATATTTTGCTCAAACAGATTTTGTCTCTGACCCCTTTATACTTGCTGCCAACGCAGAGGTGAAAACTTGGATTAGCATTGTTATTCCTCTCCTCTTCTGTTTGTTCACTTGTCTTTCGTTTTGTCCCTCGTACTCCCTGTGCCTCTCTGGGCCATAGCATCTGGGAGATCATTGGCCAGTCGGACGGGGGCCTCTCTGTGCTGAGGACTTTCCGCCTCCTGCGGGTGCTGAAGCTGGTGCGTTTCATGCCTGCGCTGCGCCGCCAGCTTGTGGTGCTGATGAAGACTATGGACAACGTAGCCACCTTCTGCATGCTCCTCATGCTCTTCATCTTTATATTCAGGTGAGGAGGCAGTTAGTTGCCTCATGGTGTTTTGGAGAGGCACTGCATGGCTTATGTGGACAGCAACTTCAGAACATGATTACATCACTCGTCTTGCCCATTGCTCTAGGCTCAGGCAGCACTGACAAACATTTATTTGTTCGTAAGGGCTGAGGTTATTACTGTGCTAAATTGGGTTCAGCAGCTGAAGATTTGGCCTGGATGGGGTGGAGAAATATTGTGCATGTTGAGAGTAATGTCCCGTCGCAGGATAGGTGAAGTCTCTTGGTAATCAACGCTGGCTGCAGGAACAGTTCGATCTGGAGGCTGACTCTGGCAGAAGGGTGGCAGGAAGCAACCAAGAAAGTTTGTTAGTACATCCCGTGGATGCAGTGGTAGAGAGATGAAGAAAAATGAGAGCAAACAAGGACGATGGAGAGAGCGGATCTGAAGGACAGGTTGGAGGGAATACATGAGCTCCAAGGCAGTACAGATGGAAAGCAAGGTTTTTTGGTGAGCTATAGGGGTGCAATACACAACTCCTTCTTCACAGATAGGTCCCAGTGGTCTGGCTGTTTTGTTCTACCCCTTGCTCCTGTGGTGTTACATTAGATTGTCAGGACAAAAAGAGAATGACTCTGATGAGCTCATTGTGGTGGCAGAGATGTTTATATTTGACACCATCTCCACTTCTTGTCCCAACAGCATCCTGGGAATGCACATCTTTGGTTGCAAGTTCAGCCTCAGGACAGACACAGGAGATACAGTTCCTGACCGGAAGAATTTTGACTCCCTGCTGTGGGCCATCGTCACCGTCTTCCAGGTGAGCCCAGTTTGCTCTCTACAGGTGAGCCAGGGCAAAGCGAAGAGGATCAGGAGGTGCTTTTTCTCATTGCAGAGCATTGCACTCGCTCCTGACAGCACAAAAGGCTGCACAGAAGGCTCTGGCATGTGATGTTTGGAGGAAGAACAATTGCGTGTTGTAACCAAATGACTGGTGTATCTCTCAGACAGGGGCGCTCCTTCCTTCCTAGGAGACAGTTTGCAAAGTCACTCCTGTTGTGGCAACTCCCACGTTTAACACCGTCACCTCAGCACATGACTGCCCTCATGGTCACTCTTATTTCTTCTTGCTCAGCTAACATTATTGGGGCAGTACCACAGCTGGACAGTGAGAGTGAGCAGTGGGTGTGTGGTTATGGCGAAGTTAAGAGGCCTGATGTGTATCCTTTCACTGTCCTTTTCTAAGAATCCCCTTCGTGTTCTTCCTTCATGTTTATGTGGCCTCTGCTCCTGGTTGCAGATCCTAACCCAGGAGGACTGGAATGTTGTGCTCTATAATGGCATGGCCTCCACCTCGCCATGGGCATCCCTCTACTTTGTGGCTCTCATGACGTTTGGCAATTACGTGCTCTTCAATCTGTTGGTGGCCATTCTTGTGGAGGGGTTCCAGGCTGAGGTGAGTTGACACCGAGGCTGTATCAGGAGGAGGAATAGAGGTGCTAAAAAGGGGACCTTTGAGACACTTTGAGGGTACTGGGGTGGAGGACTCCCAAAGTATCACACCTCTGTCATTTCCCTTGTTAAGTTCAGGGTGGGCTTCATTAAAAATAAAAAAGATGACAGTCTTAATCCTTGCAAGGAAAGAGACAAGCCCGCTGGAAGGGAGTTCACAACTTCCATCCTGTGCAACAGACCCTACCCTACTAGGGTGAGCCCTTTGCCCCTCCAAAAGCAAGAACGCAGTATGTCAGCCATCCCAGGTCACATGAGACTATTTCCAGTGATCACACTGATGCCTGGCTGCCAAGGAGGATTTTACAGTTGTTCCAGCAACGAAAGACAAGAACAAGTGGTCTTTTCTGTTTATGAGTTCCCAACTTCTAAATTTGTGTGTTCCAGGGTGATGCCAACCGGTCATACTCAGATGAAGATCAGAGTTCATCAAACATGGAGGAGTTAGATCAGTTCCAAGAGGTCCAGGAAGGCTCAGGTACAATAGCTCAAGCAGCCTCATTTGCTTATCTCCCATTGCTGTTTAGTGAGAAATCTGAAAGCAGATTCTGCAGAAAATTCACTCCCATCTCCAAGAACTTACCAGTTTTCATTTTGAACTTTATGCTAGTTTGTGGTGTTATCTGTGGAAAAACAGAGCCGTGTTGGCATCCTGAGGAATGCGATAGCTAAGGGGAGCAGTTCTTGAATGACCTACAGAAAGGCAACTAGGAGTGAGAAGTGAGACTGTCTCTGCTTAGCTTCAGGGGCACCATCTCAGGAACACTGTGTCCAAATCTGGGACCCACATTTGCATAGGGGATACCAACACACTAGAAAGGACTCGGACAAATCTGGAAGTCTTGCCTCACAGCGAGAGGCTAATGAAGCTTAGAGAAACCAGAGAAGTGACTTGATCACACACTCTGTAAGTGCTGACCATAAGGAGAGATTTCTGATGGTAGATGGCTCTTTAATTGAGCAGAAAAAAGCATAATGAGATTGTAAAAATTGGAAGCCGAAGCTAGACAAATTCAGACTGAAAAAAGCCACATATTTTTAAGGAAAGATAATTAACTGTTGGAACAGTCTGCCTACAAACTGCCGGCTAAGGTCTCCACCCCTCGAAGTCTTTCCTTGAAGACTGCAAGTCTTTCTACAAGAGGTATTATACTTCAGACAGGACTTGGTGGCAGCGAGCAGCAAGAGTAGCTTGCTCCGCAATGGATGGCGAGCCAGGAGCTGAGGGGGAGAGACAGCCAGGCAGGAGGGCAGGGACCACACCGACAAAGGCACAGTACTTGCACAAGGTGAGCAGAGCAGGTCTGCTGACGCTAGCCAGGGTCAGCCAGTGGTTCAGTGATTGCCAGGCAAGTCCATAGTGGTGAGGCAGGTCTGAGGTCAAGCCAAGAAGTCCAGTCAGCAAGACAAAATCAGGATCAGCAAGGTGCAAGGACAGGAACAAGCATACTCACAGCATAACTCAGACAAGGACCACAGGCACAGGTCTGAGCTTAAATGCAGCTCCCACAGCAAGGAGCAGTGGCTCCGGTATTAGCTTGTCACAGCTGTTCCCTGCAACTTAGCTGTTTTCACAGCAGTCTGATCCTGGGTTACAGGGCTGCACCATATCAGAGCTTACCTTGAATGTAGGCAGCCAAACCCCTAGGAGGGCAGATGGGGAAAGAGGTTACAGAGCCTGTTGGTGCACTCATGGCTCTGATGCAGGTGAGGATATGTGACCTTCATTATACAATAGGTCAAACAAAAATGATTGTTCCAGTCCTTTCAGGCATTAAAATCCTGTACCCCATCCTCTCCATCCATCTCGACAAATGCTGATGGTCGTCCACAGCACCTAACATACCCCTCAAAGGTATCCTGGATCTTCAAGGTCAATAATCAGTCATTTGAAGAGGCCCAGTGTAGTAGGATAGACTGGGATGAAGAGTATGATTGCAAGAGTTTAAAGGTAACCTCAATACATGGATGGCTACGGGTCCCCCACATCTTAGTCTCTTCCTCAGTGTCTCAGCCTAACTGCTTTTAATAGCCAGTCTGACAGTCGGTGGTATTTGTTCAGACCTGAAGATGCACGTGTCTGTTCTTGGCATGCAGAAGCACACTCTTTTTCCCTTGCTGCCAGGGTTTGGCTTCTTGCTCTGCCTGTCAGCTTGAGTCTGCCTGACCAGCACTCTGCTCGTCTGTCTGGCCCTAAGGAGAGCTGTGGTCAGGTTTGGGGACTGAGGAGAATACTTCAAAGTCTTCCCAGCTTGCACTGCTTTTGCCACAACACCCTAAATTAGAAGGAATTGATGTTGATTGATGCTAAACAGCTAATATTCTGGACATCAAAACAGTCACTGGATAGTGAGGAACCCACCTTCTTCTTTTCTCGTTCTTCTTTCTGCATCGTTCCACCCAGATCCCAAGCTCTGTGCAATTCCTGTGACACCTAATGGACACTTGGACCCATCCTTGCCCTCTTCCAACCCACCAGTGGCTGCTGGGGGGGTCACCAGCTCTTCGCATAACTCCCTGCAGCCTGACCAGATCCGTGTTGCTGTTGGCTCCCGGAAGAGCAGTGTGATGTCCCTGGGGAGAATGACCTATGACCAGCGGTCCTTGGTGAGTGAGTGAGTAGAAATGTGTGTTGTACCCTTCTTTTGAAGTCCAAGCACTCTGTTGTCTTTCTGCCATCATCTGGGGATGGCTGTGGAGGATTGCACTGCTGCTGTAGTCTTCTAACACAAGCACATTGCCTGTCTTTAGGAAGTCAGGTCAGTTCACATTATATATCTAAATTTCCAGATTATTGAAGTCTATTTCCAGGTTATTGATCTATATTCGATTGAGTGTGGGATTCAACTCTTTTATATTCTTCTGGTGGGAGAGGGAGAACACCAAGGAGACAGAGTCTCCCTCTTAGTGTGAAACATGTTTTGTCCTCTTGCCTTTTCCTTGTTTTCCTAGAGCACAGGACACAAAATTATGCCCTGAGTGAGTTAAGAGCATAGGAATATCTGGGTGATGCCAGAACTGCCAAGTCCCATAACAGATGGCTTTTCTGGAAGCTTTTGTAACAATGAAGAGAGAAATCTTGACTTGGAGCTCCCTATAGCAGGTCCTGCTGCCCCTTAGTGCTTCCCCAAGCACTGCTGGCTGTCCAGCCAATGCATCTCAGACCAGTCCACCTTGTAACATCAGCTTCTGGGCTTTCTACCCACTGACGCACACAGCTTTGGGGGGGTGCACTGGTGCTCAAAGGGTTCATGCCCCTGTTCTTTCTAAACAGGGAGAGCTGGCAGCCACGTACTATATGATAAGTTGCTGATGTGGTTGGACTAGACTGTAACCAACAAGCCTGTTTCTCTCATTTCTTCCTTTTACTAAGACTGTACTCAAAGACGGTGTGTCAGATTATCCATCACCCTGTACCTTGTGTTATCCTTTACCCCAGGGCAGCATAAAAAGCTGCCAATCAGATTTTTGGAGAGCTTTATTCTTGCTCTGTGCTGGTGTAAGTAACATCAGGCACCTGGCTTTTGGCTTTATTATTACCTTCCCTGTAAGTGCTTTGCACACAGATGGTGCTATAAAGTAATTACAGCCAACACCATTGGTAACTCATTATCAATTTATTGTCAGATTTACAGAGATTGCTGCTAAATTCCCACCATACAACTTCCTCAGCAGCTGAAAAATGGCAACCTCCTGGCTTAGGGGCCCAGGGAGAAGTCTGTGATCTGAAATAGGATCGCATGCTCCCTCCTTGTGCCTGGAGTCACTGAGTCCCTGTCCCGCTCTCTTACAGTCCAGCTCCCGGAGTTCCCACTACGGTGCCTGGGGCCGCAGCGGAGCCTGGGGGAGCCGTCGCTCCAGCTGGAACAGCCTGGCCCGGGGACACAGCCTGAAGCACAAACCTCCCTCTGCCGAGCACGAATCCCTCCTGTCTGGGGAAAGGCACAGGGCGGCAGATGGGGAGCCGGACGGGACGGGAAGGGTGTTTCATCACCGCCGGACACTCTCCCTGGACAACAAAGGCTCCTGTGACCTGCTGGAGTTGGCCTCGGTCCCATCTGGCCACAGAGTGACCCGTAAGCTGGGAGCAGCGTCCGGGGCCAGCGAGCATCAAGACTGCAATGGCAAAATGCCCAGTATTGCCAAGGAGATCTTCCCAAAGATGAACAATCGCAAGGAACAGGGAGAGGATGATGAAGAGATAGATTATGTGAGTACTTGGTGGAGGGAATCTGGGGTTACATTGCAGTGTTGTGGGAAACCCCAAATCCATCCTCAAGTTTCAGTCTCCCTGCTACATGAATGGGAGAGCTTGCACAGGTGCTTTAAGTACAGCTGGAGGACAACATTGAATGCAGATGGGACCTTCTAGGCCCAGACAAGCTCAAACCACATTGTCAGGCTGCCTGCAAGGCAGTTGTACAGGTGGATGGTGGGAGGAAAGCAGATGTGAGGCACGTGCGTGGTCATTCGGGGGCTGTTATTTCAGAGCAGTGCAGCCAGCGATTCCTACAGGCTAGGAGAGTTCAGGCTGTGTGAGCAGCGAGAGCTTTGCATGGGGAACATCAGCAGATCAGAGCAGGAAGCACAGGCACAAGAGACAAGGCAAGTGAGTTTTGCGGTGCCAGCCTGGGAGACCGCAATGCCCAATCTGTGAGCAGATCAAAGAGTGAAGAAGTGGAGGAGGGTCAGTAGAAATTTGAAGAGACATACATGCTGTATGAAATTAATCACTTCCAAGCCCAAGTGCCAACAGAAGGCCTTCCTGTCCTGGCCTCTTGTTTAGCTGAGGTAGCGAGGAAACACTGTCCTCATGTAACAGAGCCACTCCGACAGCTCTGAGAAGGCATCATGGACAACATCCTGCTCTAGAAAGGACACCAGCAGTTTTATTTGTAATGATTTGGGGAGGAAACCAGATGCCAAGAGGTAAACAGGCCCTGGCAAAGCAGCTCCTACCTCCTCTTCAGTGGCTTGTTGCTCTTTGAGTCCATTTCTGTGTTCAGGGGCTTAAAGAAAGGCAGGTAGTGCACCTGGCAAACTGCAGGTAGTGGTGTTTTGGGGTCAGATGTGAAAGGAAGAGTGCCTCTCTCAGGCAAGTGGGAAGGTAACCAGTGGCACTTGCTTTTGCTGCATCCCTCCAGAGCCTGTGCTTTCGCATCCGGAAGATGATGGAAGTCTATAAGCCAGACTGGTGTGAGTTACGGGAAGACTGGTCCATATATCTCTTCTCTCCACAAAACAGGTTTGTGCAGTTTTTGCCATGAGAGGGTTGAGAAGATGGGGCAGATTCTGTTGCCATGCTGGCCACATCCACTGAGCTGCATGTTAGGTTGCAACTTTAAACTTACCAGCTGGGAATGTGTTTTGTCTCCTCCATCTCCCCTTCTACAGCCAAGCAACATTTCTCTTCCTTGATTCTGGAGATGAAAGGAAGGATGAGAATCCTAAATAGCTATTGTGACTTTCCCTCCTCTTGGATCATCCCATTTTTCTTTTGTGTAATCATAAATATTTATAGCAGAGCAAGGCAGGGAATACTAACATTAACACAAAAAGGAGAAGGAATGTGTTATTAACGACTCCATAATACTGATATTTCTTCCCCTGGTACCAGAACAGTCTCTCCATTTCATTTTCAGTCCCAGTACTAACTTATCAGCAGTCACAACACACCTTTTAGTGCAAAGTTAGAATTATTCTTGCCTTAAAAAAAGAAATTTGGGATAAATTCTTCCTGCTAAAGGGGTCTTCCCACCAGGAGAAAATGTCCATGTACCCCAGCCAACAGTATTCTCACCTATGTGCGTCTCCCCTTGAAAAGAAGGGGATTTCATTACAGGTCGTGAGGGAGAGCTCTTTGCTCTGTGTGACACCGATGCTAATGGGCACAGTGTCTTTCAGAGCGGACAGAAGTGTGGTCCCCATGACTGCCAACCTACCTGCCTCTCCTCAGCTTTCAGCATGTGGCCTCTTTGCCCTGGGGTAGTACAAAGTGTGACTTTGGGAGGAAAACTGAAACTCAACCTCTTCTCTACAGGGCAAGAGAGGAGCACAGAGCTGTAGTGGTTAGGAAACCAATCTGGCACTGGGGCAATGGATGAAAGTTCAACTCCTTGCTCTGCCCTTCCTCTGCTCCAGGCTCCCTGTGTGACCGTGGGCCACCATGGGATATTGCCATGGCAAGGGACATCAGTATCAGTGATAGGAAAGCTACTATGTTACAGCTCAGTTTTGGCCAGACCTCTCAATTCTCTGTCCTCATAGCTCCTAACCTTGCTCTGCCCAAGGCACAGGTGCCTACTGGAACTCTCTTGCAGGTTTCGCCTCCTCTGCCAAACTGTCATTGCTCACAAGCTCTTTGACTATGTTGTGCTGGCCTTCATCTTCCTGAACTGCATCACCATTGCCCTGGAGAGACCGCAGATTGAACACAGAAGCACGGTGAGCACCATTTCCTCCCACTTGCTTTTTAGCACAACACCTGACAGAGGTTCGTAAGTGTTCCTGGCACTGGTATGACCTCTGGAAGAACTTCAGCATTAAACACCAGCTCCCACTCATCTATTCAAATGCCCAAGTATTAGTAATTCACATAGTGTGTGCTTCCCCTGCAGGGTCTTATAATGGGGCAACCCACTTTATAATACAGTGTCCTGGTTTCGGCTGGGATAGAGTTAATTTTCTTCCTAGTAGCTGGTACAGTGCTGTGTTTTGGATTTAGTGTGAGAATAATGTTGATAACACACTGATGTTTTTAGTTGTTGCTAAGTAGTGTTTATACTAAGTCAAGGATTTTTCAGCTTCTCATGCCCTGCCAGCAAGAAGGCTGGAGGAGCACAAGAAGTTGGGAGGGGACACAGCCAGGACAGCTGACCCAAACTGGCCACAGGAATATTCCATACCATATGATATCATGCCTAGTATATAAAATGGGGGGAGTTGGCCGGGAGGGGCAGATCGCTGCTTGGGAACTAACTGGGCATCAGTTGGCGAGTGGTGAGCAATTGCATTGTGCATCGCTTGTTTTGTGTATTCTAATTCTTTTAGAATGATTATTGTCATTTTATTATTATTATTATTATCATCATCATC
Organism: Gymnogyps californianus; assembly: GCF_018139145.2. Lineage (NCBI taxonomy): Eukaryota > Metazoa > Chordata > Aves > Accipitriformes > Cathartidae > Gymnogyps > Gymnogyps californianus. Next base: position 162,095,001 of record NC_059471.1, read on the forward strand.
ATCATTATTTTCCTTCCTTTCTGTCCTATTAAACTGCCTTTATCTCAACCCACGAGGGTTTTTTTTGATTCTCTCCCCCATCCCACTGGGTTGGGGGGGAGTGAGCGAGCGGCTGCATGGTGCTTAGTTGCCAGCTGGGGTTAAACCATGACATACAGTTATCCTAGTTCCCTCCCTCTTGGAAAGTAAGAGTCCCCCAGGTACCTGTGGTTGAGAGATCACTGGCAAAAAGAACAGGGACTGAGAACTAAAAGATAGAAGTAACTTCCATTCTGTAGGAATGGCATGTCATCATTCATACACGCTGCTTTTGAGCCATCTTGGAGATGGCTCAAGCTGGCAAGTGAAATGGCTTTTTTGGCATGTCTGCCTTAGCTGACCCCCAGACTCCACTGCACATACACACAATCCAGTGATCAGTGCTCAGCAGCCCTTCGGGAAGGAGTCCCAGGTCAGGACTGAGCAGCACTGGCAGAACAGGGCAGAGAGTGCCTTGAAACCAGATTTGCAGGATGCATTGCAAATCCCATCCACTGTGCTCTTGCAGAGTTGCATAGGATCCTGTCCCAGCTGTGGCTCAGGGCTGAGCTAAGGTGTATGAGCTAAAAGCTGCCCAGTACTGACCTTTGCCAAGGACATGTCTCTTATTTCCCCAACGTTCAGACTCTTCACAGGAAAGCAAAAGATATCAAGTTCATCAGAGGGGCATGACAGAGTAACAAGAAGAAGTCAAGATACATTTGAGGCCTTTCTCTGTTTTTTCTAGGAGAGAATCTTTCTCACTGTGTCCAACTACATTTTCACAGCAATTTTTGTAGCTGAGATGACACTGAAGGTAAGTTACTGGAGGTGAACAGCTCAGAGCCTTTTCCCAGTGTCAGGAACAACATGGTTCATGTTTGCTCAGCATCCTTCTAAAATCTTTCCATCTTTTCAGTGTGCCAGTCCTTCCCTCTACCTTGGTAAAGGCAGATACTGCCTGGGGTTGAGTCCCCTCTTGTCACGCATGGAGGGCATGTTTATCCTAGGCTTTAAATCCAAAGGGATCTTAGTATCCAGGAGGAATAGCTGGCCTTCAGGTATGGATTTTGTAATGATGTCAAATGTCCATTCCTTTTCTCCTGGAGCAAGAAAGGGGGAAATAACAACAATATTAATAACATGCTCTTAGTTGAGATAATTATTCAATAGGTGTCTAAGTACTTTGCAACAATAGGGATATCTTGTTATTCCCCTCTTGTGATTGGGAAAGAGTCCTAAAACTGGGTGCCTGAAGTTAAACCCCTAAAATTCATATCTGAATTATGGCCATGATTTGCAGGGTGTTCAGCTCTCCCCAAGGCCAGCTATTTCTGTAGCACCTGCTGGTGTTGAGAACTGCTGAGAATCGAACCACCCCCTTAAGAGCCAAAGTATGGGTTTTGGTGCCCAATTTTACCTCCCAAGTGATCTCTGGACTGGGAGACTTGCCCCAGGTCTGTGGTATGGCAGGGAAGGTTTTCCTGCATGTTCCCTGCCATGTCCTGTTGCTTAGGGAGGCAGAGGAAAGGTGAGAAGACGCGATGGCCCTGTTATTTCTGGAGTTATGTGCCACCACTTTCCCCAAAGATGTTCTCCTTCATAGCCTTCCAGGTGAAAGGAAAAGATGATGAGATGACACTTCACTGTCATGTGGAGTTGATACCTGTTCCCCATCCTCCTGCTCTCTCCACAGCTGCCCTCTACCAGGCAACATGGAGAGGAGCCATTTAACCCCCTCTTCTCTCCCCTCTCTTGCAGGTGGTCTCTCTAGGCCTGTATTTTGGGGATCAGGCTTATCTCCGCAGCAGCTGGAACATCTTGGATGGCTTCTTGGTCTTCGTGTCTCTCATTGACATTGTGGTCTCGGTGGCCTCTGCTGGTGGTGCCAAAATCCTGGGGGTGCTGCGAGTCCTCCGGCTGCTACGTACCTTACGTCCCCTCCGGTCAGAGTCCCACTGAGCCCTGCTCAGCCCCCTCTTCCCACCGGGCCCCCCCAGGAAGGGTCCCAGAATCAGGTCCTGCTGTGCCAGGCAAAGTGTGGTCTTTGACAAGCCATAAGCCACAGAGAGGTTCCCCTTAGCCATATAGCTCTGGCCGTGGAGGCACCTCATCAGACAACCAACCCATGGGACAGAAGAGGCTTTTTGGTCACAGGCGAGTGAACCCCACTGATGGGTCACTGCACAGGGAGAGTGGGGGTCTGCTGCTGCTCAAAATGCTTAGCTTAGGCCAAACATCCCTACCCTGTCCCTCTGTCACCCCTCCCCTTCCTTCCCTTCCAGAGTCATCAGCCGAGCCCCTGGCCTGAAGCTGGTGGTGGAGACGCTCATTTCTTCCCTCAAGCCCATAGGAAACATTGTCCTCATCTGCTGCGCTTTCTTCATCATCTTTGGCATCCTGGGTGTGCAGGTAGGTTGTTACTACCCATCAAACAGGCTCTGTGACCCCACCCCTACCATGGGCACCTGTACCCCCAGGTGCTACCACTGGCACAGGGAACCAAGCAGAGCAGGAGGGACAGGCAAGCCAGAAAATTTTCTGCACCTGCCATCCTCCATGAGCTGTCTCCCACTACAACGTCCCTGCAGCCTTTAGCAAGGACAGCCAGGTGCTCAGTGAGTGCAGGCGTCGCTGGATGTGTGAGACAGGAGTTAACGCTCACACTGAGCAGGAGTTGGATCAAGGTTTGGGTCAGCATTATAGGGAGAGCGCAGGGCTGGCATAGCACAGGGCTCACTGGGCACGTCCATGTCACACCACAAGGGCAAGCAGCTCAGTGCCTGCTTGCACGAACCCTGCCTCCAGTCAGCTCTGTTTCTCCCCTTTGCTCTAAGCCCTAAATCCACCCACAACCTTCTTTTATTTTTTTATTTAATCCTCTTTATTTTCGGCTGTTGCATTGCAGAGGAGCAAGGGCGTGGGTGTTACTTCCATCTCAGGGAATGCGCTATACTTAGTCTGCTCTGATGCATCTGTACAAATGCACAATCCAGTACCTTCCATATGGGGAAAGGAGCCCTGGGCAGAAGAGCCAGAGCAGTGCAGTGCAGCTTTGCGAAAAAAAGTATCTGAGAAGCAGGGGATGTTTTTTCTGGTTCTTTACCCTCAGATGAGGTCTTCTTTTCCCATCAGCTCTCTCAGTAACTGGGAAGCAGGGAGGGGAGATTACTCTTGGGGACTGAATAGATTTTTTTTTTCCTTTTGGGCCAGTGGGTCTAATTGCACCCAGAAAGGCTGCCCTAAAGGCTGTCAGATGGTAAGGGCTTACTGTCACTGCTGGCCTGGGGCAATGGAGGAGGCTGAAAAGCCAGGTGTGGGTTTATGAGGGTGGCTCCTTAGCAATGTTTGAGCCTGTGCTCTACATCACATTGGTGGTCGTCCCTGCCTGTCACGCTCCACCTGGCTTGCAGCTCTGCAGCCCACCCACCTTCTCGGGAGCTTCTGCACATCCCAGGGAGCATGGGGAACCCTGTGGGGAAAGGGGCTGATGGGGTCACTCCCCTCCTGCAGCTCTTCAAGGGCAAGTTCTACCACTGCCTGGGAGTCGACATCAGGAACATCACCAACCGGTCCGACTGCGTGGCCGCCAACTACAAGTGGGTGCACCACAAGTATAACTTCGACAACCTGGGACAAGTGAGTGTGTCCACAGCCCCTGTCTCTGATAGGAACGCAGCACAGGGTTTGTCTCCTCCTATATGTACCCCTCCCCGGGGCACAGATGCAGTGCCTGGAAAGCCTGATCCCTGGGCCAGAAGGGGCGGTTATTTGGCATGGGTATCCATGCAGAAGCTATGTCACTAGTGGGTTGGTATCAGGATGATGCTTACAGGTTGCGGGGGAAAGAAAAGTGGTGGCAGCAGAGAGCTTGATTTTCTTTTTCCTCCTGCTGCGAAGCAGATGTTCTTCACAACCTCTCTCCTCTGGTGGGTCTGGCCACACATGGCTTCCTGTGTCCCCCCCCCGCCTCCTCCACGGGGGAAGGAGCACGTTTTGATGTGTGCAGAGACACAGGCAGGAAGAGTATTTCAATGTTGTGTGTATTAGAGCGTAAACCCAGGATTTTTTTTTCCCAGCCTGCCAGATGCACCTGCTCCACGTCTGCTTTGCTTTGTATGTTGCAGGCTCTGATGTCCCTCTTTGTTCTGGCTTCCAAGGATGGCTGGGTCAATATTATGTATAATGGACTAGATGCTGTGGCTGTTGACCAGCAGGTATGAAGACTTCCTTGTGAAAGGACCTTTTTCACTTTGCTCGGGCTAGTAAGGCAGAAGCATGCTTTAATGTCCTACTTCAGACACCTCCCTCAAATCAAGAGTCCCTTCCAGGGCCCTTCTGAATCCTTTGCTCACCTATTTGCAAGGGGTCAGGGTCCTGGTCCATGCAGGGAGGTACAGCTGTGGCTGTGCTGTGGGTGTCTGTAGTAATTCTCACCCTCTACTAAGTTTGGATTTCACAGCAGGCCTTTATCTGTTTGTAATGATGGAGCAACAATGCTATGTGCCTTTCTGGGCATGCTGGCTCCCTCCTGGCCCACAGATGGTTATTTTAATACCCTGTAAAGCAGGGACTGTTGGGCTGCTGCCCACCGCATCCGTATTCCTCTGCTGCTAAGGCAATGACCTTGATAGTGTCCAGTGTAGACATCTGCCATGGGATGCAGTACCACAGGCTTGAACCTCAGGGATGATGCTCCATTTACCTCTGAACCTCTGCACAAGGTGCACCACTGTTGGCTTTGTAGGCTTTTTGTCAGGAGACCCAGTCAAAGTCAGGGCCTCCTTCCTCTCCAAGCCTGAGTGACATTTCTATTCCAGTCTCATTGCCGTTTTGGTGGGGTGTGGATGTGGTCTTTACTTGCCCTCGAGCCAAAGGTGTTCCAGGTGCCTGGACCACCCATTTTACCACATACTGGTGTACTCGACCTGCGGCTGAGGTTGTGCCTGAATTGTGGGTGACTCTGTGCAGGCGGGCCCTTGCCCTTGACTCCCACCCGCTCCATCAGTCGCCAGCTGATGCCAAAATCCAGTCAGCCAATCACAAACTGCCTTGCCTGTAGCCCCAGCTCTTCCCAGCCCAATCCCCTGATTTCTATAACCCCTCCCCACTTCCCCAGCAGCCAATCACCATGGCAGGTCCCACCCCCATTATTTCCATACCGCTGCACATCCAACCAATTCACTACCTCTCTTCTCCCGACTCCTCCAGCCGGTGACCAACAACAACCCCTGGATGCTCCTCTACTTCATCTCCTTCCTCCTCATCGTCAGCTTCTTTGTGCTCAACATGTTCGTGGGGGTGGTGGTGGAGAACTTCCACAAATGCCGGCAGCACCAGGAGGCTGAGGAGGCGCGCCGGCGGGAGGAGAAGCGCCTGCGCCGCCTGGAGAAGAAGCGAAGGAGTAAGGCACAGCCTAAGTGTTTGGTCGGTTCGTAGGCCAAGGTTTTCTGAGAAAAACCTTCTCCTCTTCTTTTTCTTCCCCGACGGACCGGTCTCCAAAATGCATCGCTTGTGGCCGTGCTCTCAGCCTTCCTCCCCGTGCCACTGCCGTGTCACCACGCACCTCACCGCGGCAGTCTGGGGAAGAAGGGTGGCTGACGAGGTCTGCTGGGACTCTGGGGAAGCCGCTGGGGTTTTAGCACCCTGCCCCTCGGGAGATAACACGTACCAAAATACGCCGTGCACATGCCGGCGTGCACTGTCGACACAGGACGTGCACATATCGGTACACCTCCTGGGCTTGGGGTAGTCCCACCTGGGCTTCCTGCAACCCAGCTCGTGCTTGGGGGAAGACCTGGACAGACCATCCTTTGTGTTTAAACCCAAATTTAAAGAAGAGGGAGGGGGAAAAAAAGAGGAAGACCCCTGTGTTTTGTTCCTGGCTCTTTCCATCAATGTTGCAGTGTCAGTCCTCGGGGTCCCAGACCCTCTGTGGTGAAGCAAGCCCTCTTCCTGGTGTTTCTGTCCTCTTCTGTATTACCTTTAGACAAAAATTGCAAAAGCATACTTGCCCCTGGAAATCATCCCTGCTACCCCAGACTGATGGTTTTCTTCCATTCACAGCCTGTGGGCATGCTTTCCCTTCCTCTGCTCCAGTTTTTCCCCTCTCTCCTGTGACACCCCGGGGCCTCTCCTGGAACCATCTGCTCCCTTTTATCATTTGTGATCTTAACTTGTCGAGGCATGAAATGCTGATTTAGCACCATTCCCACAAACATAGACTAACAGATTTTCTTTCTAGCATTCCTTTCCTTGTCTTTTTTCTACTTATTTTTTCCCCACTTCTACTTTCCTCTTTTTTGCATTTTTTTCCCTCTTTCCTATGTCCCCTATGTTTTACCTATCCTTTTTCTGTTCTTTCTCTCTCTCACCTTCATTCCCCTTTCTTTCAACACCTATCACCACTCTTATACCTGCTCCCTCCTCAGTGTTTCTTACCCATTTCTCTTTCTTCCAATTTCTTCCTAACTCTGCCCATCTCCCTCTTTCCACTGAAGAGGCGCAGCGTTTGCCGTACTATGCTACCTACTGCCCCATACGCCTCCTTATTCATTCGGTCTGCACCAGCCACTATCTGGACATCTTCATCACTTTCATCATCTGCCTCAACGTGGTCACTATGTCCTTGGAGCACTACAACCAACCTGTGGTGAGTGAGATCATGGAGATAAGCCCTGCCTCTAGTCATTATGTTATTTTGCTACAGCGCTCTGATGACCACTGTCCACCACCATAGGTAGGACACTTGAGTAAAAATACTGCTAAAGTGTTGCAAGAGTTAATGTAGTAGGCCAAGTTATGTGAAGAGTTTGGTATGCATCCAGAAAGGTAGCCACTACTCAGACACTTGTTATCCATTAAAATCAATAGAGAGAAGGCATCTAAGCAAGAGTTGGGCCCCTAGAAAGCATGGTGCAATTAAGTCTCTGTGCTTTATATTATTAAGTGGATATGTGGGTCACCCAAATTTAGCTGCCTGGTCTGCTTTGTATGTTCCCCTGGATCCTAACAGGAGGAGTGGTGGAAACAGCAGTGTCCTGGGAGCTTCAGGCTTTGCATCAGATTTCCAAATGTCAGTCCAATTCCCCTGCCATGTGGCCTGAGCTGAGAGGACTAGAGTGACTGGTTGTGTGTCATGGGATGGGATGTCTTTACAAAGCCAGCTTTTTTCTGTAAGAGAAGCTGCAGGGCCAAAGCGCGGAGCAGAGCCTCTCTCAGCTGCAGGGTGTGATTCCCGGTAAAGGGCCTTGAAGGCCAAATAAGTTTTATACTCTGGTTGGGGAAGACCATGTACCTCTCAGTGTTCCTGGCAAAGTTCTAGATGCCTTTGATGGAAAAAATATATGCTGCACGTATCAAAGAAGTTTTCTGCCTCCATATGTAGACAAAGCATTCATCATGACATCTGCCCGGTGGCATTTCAGTTTTCTCTTCAGGATACCCTCGGTTTAGGTAACAGCTCTGGTGTCTGAGCAGATGCTGTCCAAGGTAGCTCAGGCTTTGATCAGGAACTGAATCTGTCTGTCCTCATTCAAATCCACTGCCAGGCTCCTCTGTTTCTTGCCCATCTTGCCCAACTGCACTTGATGGTGCCCAGTTTTACTCTTCAGGAACACTCAACCTTTATCTGTTGTGATCCTCACGTCAGGCTTTTGTTCCTGAACAAGTCACTCCTCTTCCTTACTCCTCAGCTCCTTCCCCTGGAACACAGGTCCAGCCATGCCAGCCTGCTGTCAGGCTCTGCTAAAGAATTTTGCCAAAGCGCTTCGAACCCTTCCAGTATGAAGTGCCACCAAATGCTGCCCGCTGCTCACACTGGTCCTCGGTGGTGGAGAAGGGTCAGCACATAAAAGAACCAGAAGCCCAACAGTTAATAGATATGACATATGCCTGCCCCAGACCAAGGCACAGAGGGGTTTCCTCCCATCAGAGATTACATGTATCCACAACTGGAGTAACCTTTGTGCCTCACTCCTGGTTGATAGCTATGCCAGTGCCATTCACATGGTGGCATCCAGGTGGCATGGGCTACTGGCAGAAGAGGAGCCTGATGGTACTTGGTGGATTCTCCTTGCAATAGCCTCCTCCTCTCCATTACGCTGAGCAGTACAGGAGAAAGGAGCAGTAACTGATCCTGAGAACAACATGGGGCAGAGGGGTCAGCTGGTGGTTGTCCTTAGTAGGCAGCCTCCACATTCAAGTAGGTAGGAGGCATGGGGCAGCTTCCCCACCTCCCAATGAGTTCCTGGCACTCAGGAGAGTCCTCCCACAGGTTATGTGTTTGATGTTGCTTTTTCCTCAATTCTTTACCCTCTCTTTCTGCTGGCAGTCCCTGGAGACCGCCCTCAAGTACTGCAACTACCTGTTCACCACCGTCTTTGTGTTGGAGGCAGTCCTCAAGCTGGTGGCATTTGGTCTGCGGCGATTCTTCAAAGACAGGTGAGCAGAGGGTTATGTCAACTATGGCTGTGGGACAACTGGGTTTGGGGTGGAGGTTTTGAGGATGGGATCCCTATCTGAAGTGTGAGGTGGTAGCAGAGCACCCTGACTGCCTCCCAGTTCTGCACAGCATGGACCTAGCCTCAGCCCACGTGAGCTGCAATGCCTAGGCAATAGTGAGAGTTGTCCAAAAATTGCCTCTTGGTTGGCATCTGCTGGTTAGGCTAGAAAGCAAAGGAGGTGGGGTTAGAGAAAGCAATTTTTTTCTGCCCTTGAGGCAAAGTGGGAGCATGCTGAAGCAGAACGTATATAACGAAGCTGATTCGAGGTAGTAAGGCCGTAAAAAGCTGAGCCCATTAGTCAAAGCATAGCACCATAGTAACACAGCTCCATGCTTTCAGATCAAGCTGGCTTGCCTCTGGCTGCTCAGGGTGTGTGCAAAGTGAATCTCTGTTTGTCTGCAAAAGCCCATATAGGCTGTCTCAGAGTGGGGCCTTGAACTCATACGTAAAGAAATATTTAGGTTGAAGTGGAGACAATTCACTTTCTTTTTCAGGGAAATGGAAAAACTCCATCTTCCTTTATTCTCTTCAATTTTTCTTCTTAAGGTGGAACCAGCTAGATCTGGCCATTGTGCTGCTGTCTGTCATGGGCATCACATTGGAAGAGATTGAAATCAATGCTGCTCTCCCAATCAACCCCACTATCATCCGGATCATGAGGGTGCTGCGTATCGCCCGAGGTGAGAGAGACACTGGCCAGAGGCAGGGGTGTAGATGACCATGGAGTGGGACTTGGTGCCATGACTCATTGAGCAGTGGCTGTAGAGTCATGGGCTCGCCCATGACTCCCTCCCTAGCCCTGGGAGGGAGGCAGGGGATGTGACGAAGGACAGACTAGAGGCTAAGGCTTTCTGGCTTCCTTTAGCCAGGCATTTAGATGCAGTGGTTTTAACAGGAAGTGAAGGACCAAGAGGGTGAGCAGATCATGCGAGAGCATAACTTTCCCTGTTATTCTTTTATGGGGCAAGTATGGCAGTGGTGTTTGGAGAAGGGGCCACCAAGCAGGCTGAAGTTTGCACAGGAAGGGGACTGAATCTTCCTGGTGGTGGCCAAGGTGTGCTAAGCTGCCTTAACAGATGGTGGGTGGAGGAAGAGAAAGTGATGGAATGAAAAGTCAGAGCAGAGGGAGAATTGTGACACACATTGCTGGGAGAAAGAGGGCTCTTGGCCAGACTGTCTGGGTGAAACAGAAGAAGCCTGATGGGCATGGGTGGCAGTAACAGAGTATTTAGTAAGAAGGAGATGGGCCGGAGGAGAAGGAACCGCTGGGGCTGTACAGCCAAAAGAAGTGGGAAAAGGGAGAAGGGCGCCGAGGGGGACACTCCAGTTTTTCTAGGGCAAGGGGAGACAGGACATCTGTCTTGTGCTACTGCCATTAGTACGTCACACAAAGGATGGACCTTCTGAGCTCAGTCTGAGTGACACTTCTCTTGTGCTTGTTGTGGCAGTCCTGAAGCTACTGAAGATGGCCACAGGAATGCGAGCACTGCTGGATACAGTTGTTCAAGCCCTGCCACAGGTAAAACAGACCAGCTCCCCCAAAGGCTCTCCTTTTCTGCACCCTTTTTCCAAAGGGTTGATTCTTGTGGAGTCTCAGAGGTGGTGTCTGCTGTGTTGTGCAGGCAACTGCCTGAAGGTGATGTCCAAGTTTTCATGTCATTCACGGGGGTACAGCTCTCCTCAGATAGGTGTTGTCCAGGTTATGTCAATCACGGAGGTACAGCTCACCTCACATCTCTGTTCTCCTGTGGGTGAATGAAATAAGGCTTGATTCCTGGATAAGGGCAGATTTCTTCCCATCACGTCTAGCTAGTGTCTAACTGCTTGCACCTAGTCCCCAGCTCCTCTCTCCCCTCTCCACAAGAAGGGAAGAGTGACTGGCAGCCATTTCAGGAGAAAAGGACATCTTTGTGTCTCTGCCCCTCTCACCTTTCCCTACATGTGCCCCCTTCCCCCCCCCATTCGCACTCCCGTTGCTCCTTTTCTTAGCCAGTGCCTCCCCCTTCCTACTTTCTTTTCTTCCTTTCTCCTCCTGGATCCCTTTGTGTTTCTGAGCCTCTCATGTATGACAAGCAGTGACGTGCTCTGTTGTGGCTCACGCAGCCGGCAGTTAAGTGTCTACTGCAAGACAGCTAGACAGAAAGATTTCATGAGCTATGAGCGGCAGCTGTTCCCAAATGAGATGCTGACACGGTGCTTTACACAGGCTTCAAGCCCACTGTGAGGATCCTCTGTGATGGATGAGCAGCCAGGGAGACTGGTCCCCTTCCTTTTGGATCCTTGAGAGAGAATTTTTAAGCAAGGAGGAATGGCACCAAGTGGCTCTACTGATCATACATCAGACCATTCCCCTGGCAGGCCCTGAGCAGGCAGCTATATTGCATGACATCAAAATGTACACGCATTTGTCAGTTGATTTATCAGCTAATGTGCCAGTCTCGGTGAGTGATGCAGAGCTGAGAATCAATCTGAAAACAGCATGAGTAGTTACCCAAGGAGTTTACTTCTGGTGTTGGTGACAATAAATGTCAATCTGAATTAGAGGAATCTCGTGGCACAAAAACAAGGAGGAAACACTGTGATCTTTTATGGATCCTGAGCTCTGTCTGATCTCCCATGCTTTTTATTAAAAAATAATAATTTGTGTTTTTGTCTAATAACAATAATTATATAAGTCATATGTAGGATATGTAATATCATCATCATCCAGGATAGTTGGGGGCTGAGATACACTGGACAATGGAAGGAACAGGAGATTAAGTGTGTTCTTATAGCAGGCAGCTTTGGGCCAGTAATGTTTATTAGTTCTGGCTCTGCTGCCCCAGGCTGGCTCAGTGCAGCTTCTTTGCACCTTGCTCTTTTCCATTCCAGGAGCCACAACAGCTGATTTTTCTCAGGCGAGGATCTGGAACGGAGCAGGTCTCCAGATCCAGCGTCTGCATGTCTGTGGCATGTTTATTCTGCAACCCAGATAAATGCACACAGATATTAAGAGCTGGCTGAAGTAGTATCCAGAAGCCCTTGGTAAGAGGACTCTGCAGTATATTTGCACTTAAATGGTGAGACTCAACTTCTACCCCCAAAATACAGAGAATAAATAAGAGAGGAGGAAAAGTTCATATCCCTGTCATATAGATGGAGAAACTGAGTCATCAGGCAGTGAAGTGTTTTGCTCAGGATGGCAAAAAGCACAGCTGGGACCTCAATTCAAGCCTCTGAGCCCTGCTCTGGTCCTAGCCACAAACTACAAGTATATTCTTCCATACTTTATAAATTTTGGCTTTTCTGTTTCCCATTCACCTACAGCTCCTTTGCTAACCAAGATGGTAGGTCAGGTCTTTTGGAGGTCATTAATATCTGCCACAAAACCCTCACAAGCAGATTTCTAAAGGTCTGGCCTCTAGGTATTCCCTGGAAGGTAATAACAAGTAGTGCTTAATCCTTCCAGCATCAAAGTCTATGATCAATCTACTTCCTGTTGACTGGCTTTTGCTTCCTTCTGTAGCAGGTTGGCTTTGTTTAATAAAGTTATATAACAGAGGGATCAAAAATCACTCCATAGTTAAAGTTGTGTAAAAATCTGCACTTAAAGCAGGGCTAAAATCCCCCAGTTTCACTGTTAAAAGATTTAATTTAGTCTCCATATTTTATACACTGGGTCTTCAGGGGACAATTGAATTATCTGTAATATTATTCTCCAAGATTTATTGGCTTTGCCAAAAGAAGCAGTTTAAAATAAGCTGTCCTTTCCCTTGCACTTTTTCCTCCTCTCAACCTTTCTCTTTATGTTCCTAGAGCACAGACTCACCTCAGGGATTTTGGCTTGCTAATGGCATATAAGGTGTCTCCAGTTGTCCTGTTTCAATTCTGTTCCTGTCTTTGTTATACTGCAACAATTCTTAATAGTGAATACAGCTTTAATTTTAAAGACCCCTTTGGAAATGTAGCCCTTAGCTAAGTTTTACTAACTTCTTTTTCTTAATGCCCTGTAGACACAGACCCAGAGGTGTGTGTTCACAGCATTTACTATGGTGTCCAATTTAGTCATCAGAAATAATTCCTTCCACTGAGTATGTGGGGAGCCAGGATCTGGCAGTCCAGGGGAGTGGGTAGGCTGAATCATTTATTTCTCTCCTGAATTTGGATGGCACAGCAGTTGCAATGACTAAATTAGACTCCTGAAGTGGATGATCCTAACAAAGGCCCTATGACCACATGCATTCAGACCAGACATTGTTTAGTTTTTCAAAAACACCCATATACCAGTTAGGTCCTTAATTTTTCCCTGCCTCCTCTTGCTCCACCAACAGTGGCAACCCATTACTGGCATTTTCTGTTACTGTTCAGCCTACCTCTTCCAAAACCCCCTCCTGCTCCTCACGTTTAACCTGGCTGCCCCACATGCTGGGAGGCAGGAGATTCAGAGGCAAGCAGTGATTTGGGAGAGTGAGGACTTGGGGACAGTGCCCATATGGCTGGTGGCACTGCTGCCTTTGTGCACCATGAAGCAGCAGTCCTCACATTGGGGGATTTCCAAACAGCAGCTGCTGGAGGCCCAGAAATCAGGCTTTGACCTATTATTCATGAGATGGAAAGGAAGCTCTGCTTCCTCTCTTGACTCCTTCATAGTCTCCTCTTCTCTCTTCTTCTCCTCCTCTCCACACATTTCAAAAATGCCTCTTTACCCTTCTTCCTTCCCGCCTGCCTACTCCTTCCACAAGCCCTGCTGTAACCTCCACATGTAGCTGGTGCTTTGCCCCACCATGCTCTGCCTGGTTCATGGCAGGAGCTGGTGTACCTGTGTCCCTGTCTCTTTGGAGCACTGCTGTTGCGCGCTTCACATGAGCATAACTTCAAGGGACTTAGGCATGTAGCACTGCAGGACATGTCTGTATGCTGTAATCCATAGCTTGTCCTTCACCCAGCCAAACTAGCTTCACCTTCTGTGCCCCTGCTCCAATGTGCTTGTCTTCATCTGGCCCAGAAACTGCACACTTTTGTCAGCCCTGGCCAGAGCTTGTGCTGGAGTGGAGGCAACTGAGAAAAGAGCATCCTTCAAGTCCAGTTGCAACTGGTGCCATCACTGGTGATTTCCCAAATGTTGAGCAATTGTTTGGTTGCATTTGTACACTGGGAATTTCCTGCTGTTCTCTTCAGGCTTTAAAAGACAGAAACAGTTGCCTGTACAGATGAAATAGGCTTTGGAGTAGGCTGACCATGCCATTTGCTTTCAGGTGGGAAACCTTGGACTCCTTTTCATGCTCCTCTTTTTCATCTACGCTGCTCTAGGAGTGGAGCTCTTTGGAAAACTGGGTAAGTCTCAAGCAGACCATGCTCCAGTGTGAGCTACAGACCTGCTGGGAAGCTGAGGTTTCTCAAAATCAGTACTCATTCAATAAAGGGACTGAATTACTTGATGGCCTTTATTCTCCCTTATGCGTAACTGATGTAAGAGGGATTTCCCTCTAAATTGTTATTGTCTTAACAGCCTAACAAAATATAAGCAGCGTCTGGTTCTCTATCATTCTTAAACTTTTGCTTTTTCTGGACTGCCTACCTTGAAATTGCCTTCAAGATTCCAAGAAAAACTTAGGGGAAGTTTATTTACGTCTCTTGCCATGGAATATTGATCAAGAAGAAAGGCAGCACAATGACACGTTGGGAGGATACACCTGAAAAACTGAGTTACACTGCCTGATATCCCAGGGCTGGGCCATCAGGGATTTTTCTGTATTGCTGGGCAACAGCCAACTCTTGGGCAGGGAACTGATGCCGTTACCTGAGGTCTTCAGGCTGTGAGAAGCCTGAAGTCCCCTTCCCCAGTTTCTGCTGTTGATCTCAGGGCTGGCAGTGTGTCCTCTGCTGATAATCACAATCCCCTTCCTTTCAGTGTGCAATGATGAGAATCCCTGCGAGGGCATGAGCCGCCATGCCACTTTTGAGAACTTTGGGATGGCCTTCCTCACACTCTTCCAGGTGTCCACGGGCGACAACTGGAACGGGATCATGAAGGTAACTGGGCCGCAGGGGTGTGGATGTCCTTATTGTGGGGAAGGAGAAATTCTGATGTGTGCTCTGTTCAGCAGTGCTTGGGCTAGAAAAGGAAAGGAGTGCAGGAGCTGGATTGCTAGATAAGGTCCCTACTTAAGCCAGAATCTTCCTCCCCACCATGGTAACTCAGACCTTGGGCTCATCTAGACCTACAGACATCTGGCTGAGTAACGTGCAAATTGTCCTTGGAAGGAACAAGAAGATTGTCCAGGCTAAGAGGGAATATCCACTGTCATAAGGCCTGTTATCAAAGCTGAGTGTAGGTGCATTGGACATGGCACCCATCTGCAGAGCTACCAGGGCAATCCAAAATAAATACTTCCTTCCTTCAAAGGACATGGAGAGAGGAAAGTGCTTTGAACACATATGGTGCTTTTGAGTCTGGGTGGGAGAAGGCAGTACCAGACTGCTCATTTTTGTTCTTGCCCACATGTGTGGGGCTACAGTGGCAGCAACATGTGATGGTCTGGAAGTAGTTTGCTCTGTACACCTTTGGACATATTTGCTCTGAAGCAGAGAGCACATGATTAGATAGTATCCTAGCTTCTTTGAGGACCTCATGATCCTGGAGGGTGCGGGGTGATAGAAATGTTTGCCTTGTTCTTTCCATTGGCATCAGTATTTTTTGACAGAAAGAGCAGCCAAGCTTGTATTCTTACTTTAGTCCTTCCTTCCTTCCATCGTTCCCTCTCAAACCCAACTTCCCCTCAAGGATACCTTGCGTGACTGCAGCCACGATGACCGGAGCTGCCTCAGCAACCTGCAGTTCATCTCCCCACTGTACTTTGTCAGCTTTGTGCTCACAGCCCAGTTTGTCCTCATCAATGTGGTGGTAGCTGTGCTCATGAAACATCTCGACGACAGCAACAAGGAGGCCCAGGAGGATGCGGAGATGGATGCTGAGATTGAGCTGGAAATTGCACATGGGCTGTGCTCCCGCAGGTCAGGCTCCCCAAATTCAGGACAGGGAAAAGGAGCAGGAACAGGAGGAGGCGGTGGGAGAACAGATCCTGAAGGACATCTGTGCATGAGATGTTACTCTCCAGCACAGGTGAGTACACCTTTGAGCTTACCAACCAGACTGCAGCAAGTAGCTGTGGGGAGAAGCTGGGCAGCCTAGATGACTGAGAGCTTAGCAATAGCAGATAGATTCTTCCACCTCAGGGTGAGAGGTTTGCTTTCAGCGGTAGACTTTTGAGTTGGTAGCATTGTGTGGGGACAGGGCTGTGACAGCAGTGGGTCCTGTTCATTGTCATCATGGTGTAGGAACCTGAGGGCCAGCAGAGAAGGGACGGAGCAGATCAGCTAAAGGTGTGTTAGGAGCAAATTTGAGAGGGGAGCTCAGGAGAAGAGAGCGGGGGAAATGGCAGACCAAGAGTGAGGCACTCCAGCAGCGCGGGAAGGGAGATGTGAGCAGTGCCACGGTGCACTGACAGTGAGTGAAGACAGTCCCTCCTCCTTTTTTTTTTTTGCATTGAACTCTGACACCTTTACACACCCTAAGGAGCAAATGCTCCCCCTGTGACCCTGTGCAGATACCTGCAGAACAAGGTGCTGCTCCAGATGAGTCAGGGTGGAGAACCCAGCCCCAAATTCACATGAAACTTTGAAGCAAAAAACTCGGCATTCTTAAAATGATCTCTCCCATCCTCCCCCCTTTCTTGTCCCCTAGGAGAACTTATGGCTGGACAGTGTCTCTTTAATTATTAAGGACTCCTTCGACGGGGAGTTAATGATCATCGATAACCTATCGGGCTCCGTCTTCCATCATTACTCCTCGCCGGCCATGTGCGAGAAGTGTAACCATGACAAGCAAGAGGTAACCTGCGTACGAGGATGCGTGAGGGGACTCTTCCCCCAAGACCTGCACACCCACACCCATATGCCCGCAGGTCATCCGATGTGTGCTCCTGGCTGTAGATTGTGTAGACAGAGAGCTTGTTGACCTGTGTTTGTGATCTGTCATGAATTGCTGATACTGCCTCTAGTACAGGCTTGCCCTCCTTAGCCACGGGGGGATGTTTGAGGTAGTGGAAAGGTGAGATGTGCCAGGACACAGGTCAGGAGGGACCGAATAAGCTGTAGAGAAATGACTATGAAGGCATCCTGGCAGCTCTTGTTGTGTTCAATTCTGCAAGAAAAGCAGAGGTTCAAGCTAATGTTTTACGAAGGACTCAAAGGACCTCACCCCAATGACAGCACTCAGGGGCAATTCAGTGGGAGATTAAGCATGTGTGTTGTCTTGATTTTAAGCATGTGCTTGCTTATTCCCTGTTGAGGTCAATGAATTAAGCACATGCTTAAATGCCTTGTTGAATAGAGTCACTGTCTGTGAGCAAGGATTGGTTTGTGGTGAAAACCAGTTAATTAGTTTGAGCAAAAACTGAATAAAAATGGGCCCACTGAGAAAGTTTGAGAGTCTCTTTTCTGATGTGGAACCTGTTAGCTGACAAATGGGTTGTTGCTAAGAGCAGGACACCAAATGGCTTAGACTTGCGCTTCTAAAGTTAGTAGATGCTTTGGAAAACTACTTCCTAAGCAATTAGTGTTTTCAGGTTGTGAAACTTCAGGAGCAAAGTAGTCTGGGAGAAGTTAGGTGAGTAGCAGAATTAATTTCGTTTCTGAAATCCTTTTATTGTATTTAAGTGCTATGATCGTGGTCAGACTTGTAACAGTAATGTGGCTCATCTGACAGTAAATCAGTACATCAGTGGCAATCTTCACCATCTCCTTCCCCATAACTAGCTTGATATGTTGCTATTGCTTATAAAGAAAACTCGGGAAGAGAGCTCTCATTGGCAGATTACTCTATCCACGTTTGAAGAAAACGATATTTTGTTTGGCTTCAGGTGCCTAGTTCTGATGCTCTAATTTTTTTCAGCCTTTCAGCTATCTGCTTGTCCCCATAGCTTCCCTTTGAAAGTATCAAAATGCAAACATGGCTGTAGTTTATCAGTATTGCAATACTTCACAAATGGATGCTGCATTAATGCAGCCAAATAACTAGTTTTCAATTAACTGCAATTTCCACTGCTTTACCTAAGTCCTTATAGTCAGCAGTTGGTGCTCAGCCTTCTCAGAAAATCAGGTCTTCTAAGGCATTCCAGAATGATTACCCCAAATTAAGTAATTTGCAGATAGTTTGCTGCATTTGAGAACCTTCCAGAAAGTCTTCAGTATCCTGCCTAGGAACGAAGACAACAACATCAGATGTTCTTACCTTCCCAGCAAGGAAACTAAGCAGCAAAATCTTCAAGTGTAACCCACAGCCACAGCAAAGAGTTTAACAGAACAATCACAACCAAAGAATTATTCTTAGATCATGTTTTCTAATGACTGTTATAGAGCCATAAATTATTTTTCAAAATTGGTATTTCAATACATCTAAAATGTGGAATTGAAAAGAAACGATCTATATCTGCAGGAATAACTTTAGTAGTAAAATGTAGATATTTTATTTCTGATCATATGAATCAAAACTACAGCTCAGGATTTTAAGTCACGGTTGATCATGACCTTCTCTTCATATTTCATAGTATAAAAAACATTGAGGAAATTCCAACAGGAAATCACTACATGGAGTCACAGCTGGGCTTGTCCCAGCTCTAACACCAGCAATGCACATAGTCATTAAATTAGAGTGTGCTCTGGTACATCAACATATCCGAATGTGCATTGTACACACAGATAGAATTGTACTACCTCAGAAGCAATTGACAGCAAGTTATATAGGCAAAACACTTTTTATCTAGTCCTATTCAATACATGTGTGTTTGAACAAAATAGTATGCTTGCTGCCCACCGAATCACCCTTAACTCTGCCCTTGTGACAAAAATCACGTATTAGCCAAAAATGTTCACTCCCATTTAGTTTGTAGTTTAATCCATCAAGATGCTGAGCGCAGTGGATGGACACAACACTTAAACATATGATCAAAGCTATTAATATGTGCTAAGTTTTTTGTTGCATAGAGTAGAAGTGCTCAGCGTCTTTCCCAGTTATGCAGCTTGCATCTTATTTTCAAACCAATTATTTGTACAATTAAGGATTTTTATAATCATGGCTCTGTTTTAAAAGATATGTTATATCTGCAAATAGTTATTTTTTAAGGGATATGTCTGCAGGGTTCAGTGTCTCAGGTTGATATCCCTGGCAGTTTTCATGGATTGTGCTCCTAGTGAACAGCCCCTTCTCCCCCCACCGCAATTTTTAAAATTTTTTTTGTTCCTCATCTCTAGTCAGATGGTGTTTAAATATTCTGCAGTAAGGGAAGCTATAAGAACAAAACATCTTTTTTTCATACCGCTAACCTCTTCTCTTGTCATTGGTGTCCTTTCACTCTGGGGCTGGCTGACAGTTAGACATCTGTGTATTGGTGGCTGATAGTGTGTTTAGCCAGTGGCAGGAGCTTGCCAGTGAGCAGCGGTGAACTGTGTTTCCACACGTGCAGTTTATCTATTCATGACTTTGTTGATTATGTCTTTTGTGTAGATCCCAGGGTGGCCAGAATTTGTGAGCAAGCGGTTCAGTGAAGAACAGGCTATTCTGGCTTTTGTTGAAACCCTTTTTTATGGATGGAGAAGGTAGTCGCAGATGTTATCACATTTCACGCTCGTGTCTCTACAAGCACAGCTGTAAGGCTGTTCTGGTGTAACAAGCACTTAGGCGAGTAATGGATGAGTACGCACATTAAGTGGGACTGAATGAAGACTGTGTTTCTCTACACAAGTAGTTGCTGACTGGTGGCTGTGTAGCGTGCTTGCCATAATCTCATTGTGGGCTTTCCGTTGCGTCCGCGCTCTGAGCAGCAGTTGTTGGTTTTGGGCTCTCTTCATGGTTGAACGGCACCATGTTCCTGTGTCAGAATAATACCCCAAATAAGTTAGTCATTTGTGCCCTTTATTTAAATCCAGCTCTGGTTTTCTGTCCTGTTTATTCAAACTGCATTATCCCTCAGATGGAGACCTCTTCCAGTCTCTGGCATTGGCACAAGTTGCTAAACTCCCAGCTCGAAGGAGTCATCTCTCCAAATGTTCCACCTGCTCTTGTAGCACAAAAGCTGTACCCACCTCTTGCAAACACAAACACAGGGGAGAACAAGATAAATGGCCAGGAAGCAAGCTGTCCTGACTGAGACAACCCAGAATATAGCTCTCAAGTCAGGTGCTGGTGGTGGGAACTGGTGGGACTCTAGAGACCAGTGACGGAAAGCCAAGCACAGGAGGGACAGAGCAGCTGCTTAGGCTACTAGAAAAGGGAGAAGCTTTTCGGGCAATGTGGGAAAGAGATGTCAGGCAGAGGGGAATTGAAAGCTGGGAGGAAAGAGGATGGGAGAGGGGCATATGTGGTATGAAACAGGCCAAAAGATGAAGCAAGGTCAGGCATGGGACTGGAGTGGAGCTGAGGCTCGAGGATAAGAAAGATGCAGTGGTCAGAATTGGTTTCAGAAAGCAAAAGAGCACAAGTATGAGTGGGTGGGAGGGGTGAGTTTAGGGATGGAGAGCAGAATGGAAGATGGTATTAGCTGAGGTCTTGGGTAGGTTAGAGGTGAGGGGAGAGGGAAGACACAGGGAAGCTGGAGGGAAACAGGGTTTCAGTGATGAAGGTAAGAGCATATGAAAAGCATGATACTGGCATGGACTGCAAGAGGCATGACTATCCCTGGAATGAAAGCACCTTCATGTTTAAGCAGGGCTGTCCGTGGCGCCTTCAGAGAGAGGGGTCCACTCCCCATCCCTCAGCAGAGCAGACTGCCTTGTCACCGGCCTGAGGGACCCCTCTCCCCGCCTGGCTTTACTTGCAGGGCCTTGTGCCAGCCGGATCACTGGGACAGATTCAGGACTCCTTCCTCCAATTCTGGCACTAGAGGAGCATGGACTGCTGGTGGGCTGCTTGCAGATCGTATGTTCAACCTTCCTTAAAAAGTGGATTCTCCTGCCCAGCCCAGGTCTGGGTTAGGCAGTACCTGAATTATCCAAGGAATATAACCTAGAATTGATCTCAGGTCTACAGGCTCTCACTTATCCACCATAAACAGTGTGACTGCTTGAAATGTGGATGCTAGGCGTGACCTGTGACAGCTCCTTTCCCTTCCTACAGGTCCAGCTGGCCGAAATGGAAGCATTATCCCTCAACTCAGACAAGTCCTCTTCCATCCTTCTAGGAGATGAGTCAGACAATCGCAGCACTTCTCAGCTGAGTCCTAAGGAGATCAAGGTTAGCCCCAGGCGGTCATGAGCATGTTGCACCATGCGCTGTATTTCTGCCCCTGCTCATTTGAAGTGCTCTGTATTCATCCAAGTGTCCCTGCTGAGGAATATAAATTCTGGCCACTTTTCAAGAGCTTCTCCATAGAGACATATCATGGAGAAGGATTTGAGGAGCAAAAAAGGAATGTATGTTTTTGAAAGTTCTCTTCACTACTGTCAGTAACTTCCTCTGAATGAGTCTAAATTTAGGGGACTTGGGCTGGAAACCTGAGCATCTCTTAGCTAGCTTGAAAGTATCTTCAGAATCAGCCCTTCTTGAGGCTTTGACAAGTCTGCTCTGACATCTGCCATTAAATTTCACAAGGCTTTGTCCTCACTTTCTTTTCCAGCAGGATGGCCAGGACTCCCCTGACTCCAATGGGGTAGGCAATCTGGGGGAATGCCTGCTCCCAATATCCAGTGCAGATGGCTCTACAAACCCTGACAGTTACCTGTGTGAAATGGAGAAAACTTCTTTCAGCTCAGTCCGGTCTTGGCTAAAGCATGAAAGCGCCAAAGGTGAGCACAGCTCTCATCATTCTCCAGGTCTGCTGAAAGTGTGGGTTGGTTCAGCTCATCTGCCTTTCTCCTGCCTCTCCCCTGCCAGGAATGGAGTTAATGTGACGTGGGGTTACACTAATCAAGAATTAGCTTTCAGTTTGCCAGTCTTCAGGAATGGGGTGAGGAGCAGTTCCTTCTTTTGCTGCTAGATCTTATATCCTCCCCCAGACTTGCCTATGTGAAGTATCATGAAAGAGCTGATTCCCATTCACAGTAGTGCACCCATGCACCATCAGAGAAGAGTGGGGACAGACTCCCCTGACATGCCAACTGGGTGAACTGTGCTCACTCGGCACGGTAAAACGTTGCTGCCCCCTGAGACCAGGCTCCTCAGGTACAGGTTCAGGGAACACGTAATACATGTCTGCCCTTGGTTGAAGTGCTCCAGTTCTATTCTTGAGCATGCTCTGGCCTCCTGTGGTCCCCAGGTTTCTCAAACCACCAGTTTATTTATCTCCCTTCATCCTTTGCCTGGCAGGATCTGGGATGAAAGTCCTCTGGCAGTGATACATAGTTGAATCAAGGCCATACAGCTCAGCATTTCTCTGTGAGAGCAGCAACAGGAGAGGCAAGCTGGGCTGTTGCTTTATGGCTCTGAGCTGTGTTAGATCTTCCGGGTCTGGTGCAGGTTTTGGTCCTTGTGTAGAAAGTGGGACCCATGGTGTGAACACTAGACTGAGACTTCTTGGCCAGGAGTGTGTGTTACTAAATATCCTCTGTACATTGGACTTGCAGGACCCTCGGCGTAACAGCAGCAAAAGCACCAAATTAAATCAGAGGACTCTTCAACTTTATTTTTTTTTCTGTTTCTGTTCTCCTCCCCATTTCTTTTGGTGCTTTGTCAGTCCCTCCCAGCCCCTTCTCTCCAGGTGCGTCTTGCCCTCTGTTACCTGTACCAGCAGAATTTTTCCACCCAGCCATCTCTGCCACCCAGACAGGGCCTGAGAAAGTCTCCTGTCCACGCAACCTTCCTAAGATCTCTCTGCAAGGCTCATGGGCATCACTGAGATCTCCGAGTGTGAACTGTTCACTTCTTCATCAGGTGAGGACCCCCGCTTCCCGTTGCTAGGAAAGCTTGATCTTCACATAAAACTCAAACAGAGGAGGCTGAACAGGGAGGAGGGCAGAGGAAGGGGAGAGGCAGCTGTGGTCACGGGCTGGGTGACCTGGATGTAACCTGTTGGAGCACAGTGGACTGTAGACTGCAGGAGGGTTGGGGAGGAGAGAGGATTGTATAGCAAAGGGGTGTTGTACAGCTCTCACCCCTTGAAATTATATATTCTTCTGCTTTGGATCAAAAAATAGTTTGACAGCTGCAGCTAGCCCCATATGAAGACAAAATCACATCACCTTTTAGCTCACCCTGGGTCCCCTGCACCAAGTGCGCTGCAGACACCTGCATGCACAGCAGCCGCAGCGTGAGCCAGGGAGATGGCAGCCACACAGCCTCCTCAGCTACTCTTAGCACCGTGACTCCAGATCACGCACCTTCTTCGTTGGAACAGGCTTCTCCCCACCTACCTCCTCCACAGCCCTTCGTGCGACATCCACACACCGCGTCCCTGAGCTTGCTGTTTTCCCCTGCCCACTTAGCTCTTACATCCCAGAAAGGTGCTATCTCTTTCTGAAAAGGCAGCTATTTCTCACTAATGAAAGAGAAGAATAAAAGTATTCAGGGAAGATCAAGTGCCCCTGAAGAGCAGAGGAGGCAGAGATGAAAGTCCAATAGAGATCCCTGTTATTGTTCTTGGAAGATACTCCATGAACAATTCCTGTTTGAGAAGTACAGGGACATTCTATTCCAGACAAACTGAAAAATAAAGATAAAATCATATGTTATCCAGTTCTATATGACAGACACTGTTGGCACAATACAAATGTGTATAAATTCACCAAGGATAAATTTAGCCTTGAGCTGAGACCACTGAGTTGTTGCAGTGCTGAAACTTCTGGTATAAGTTTAGATATGAAGACAAAGAGCTCTGGAGCTGGTGTACCACTGGGGCAAATATACTGAACTGTTGTAAAGGAGAAATTGGTAACTTTCTGGTTATGTGATGCAGACTGTATTGAATAGCTATGGTTCAGGAGACCACTTCCAGTCCTACATGCATCGTTCCCAGTGCTGTGTCCCAGTGATGCTCTCATAGTGCAGACCAGTTTCCTAGGAATAATTGAAATGCAGCTTAACTAACTGAGCCCTGATACAAGGAAATTAAGGCTGTTTCCCCTTCCTGCTGGAAGGGGACCCCACCTTTCCGCCATAAATACCATCATTGCCACTAGTGCTGGTCAGAAGAACCATGAGGCCTCTTTTCTCTCCCCAGACATTGCTGATTTTTTAATGAGAGGAGGTCTATGTACAGAGCCTGAGGCCTATGTACAGAAGGCCCCTGATTTCTGGCCAGCTGATGGTTTTGATGTGTCTGCAGCCTGTGTGGCAGGTTCACAGGGAAGGCAAGAGCGAGGACCCACAGGGAACCTCGGCTCTGCTGCCTCCTGAACCACCCAGTGGCAGGGGCTGCAGAGCTCACAGACCCAGCACCCCTTCCCTTTGGTGGAGCATTTCACATGGGAGGGGAAGATTCATTCTGGAGCAGAGTGAAATCAGAGTTCAAAATATTGAAACCTTTCTTCCTCCCCCAGAAGGGAATCCCCTGGGCAAACTGCATGGCTGGTGCTTTGTAGCATTGCTCAGGCGGTTTATAGCTGCCCTCCCCAGCAGAGGAGAGTGAGAGCGGAATTGGAGTTTTTCCCCTTTTTCTGCAATTGTGGTTTATTTTCACACCCCAAAGTACCCAAAAAAAAAAAAAAAAAAAGGCAAAGTCTCTTGCCCCCTGCCCGTCTCTTTCCTGAGAACTCTGTTTTCACACTTCTGCTCCCCAGGCCCCCGAGAGCGATACCTCACTGGACAGCCGGAGCAGCAGCTCAGCGGGCAGCCTGCAGACCACGCTGGAGGACAGCCTCAACCTCAGCGACTCTCCCCAGTGCACCCTGGACCTCCCGGTGGCTCTGTGCCCCATGCCAGCTGCTGGCAGCCAAAGACCCCTGGCAGCCCCCCTCTCCCCTGCCTCCCGCCGCCGGAGCCTGCGGGGCCGGGGGCTCTTCAGCCTGCGAAGCATCTGTCGTCACCAGCGCAGCCACAGCAGCGGCGGGAGCACCAGCCCTGGCTGCACCCACCATGACTCCATGGACCCCTCGGATGAGGAGGGGGCGGGCAGCAGCCTGCGGGGGGGCGGCAACAACAGCGAGCCCTCGGAGACCCTCAGCAGCCTCTCACTGACCTCCCTGTTCTCGCCCCCGCCGCCAGGGCTGACGCTGGTGAAGAAGTGCAGCAGCACCAGCAGCCTCCATGCCAGCCCCTCGCCCCGCCGCCCCACTGCCCACCACGCCAAGCCCTTCTACACCGTTGACCCCCGGGGCTTCCTCTCGATGCCCTCCTGGGTGACGGACTTCTGCAAGGACACCTCCTCGCCTGGGGAAGGAGAGGAGCCAGATGGCCCCAGCAGACTGGGGACGGGGGACCATGGCTCCCCGCTCCCGTCCAAGCTGGAGCTGGGCGACGGAGTCAGCAAGAGGAACAGATGAGGGTCCCTGGGGCGCAGGGAGGGAGCGTTTGGCCACCGGCATGGGGAGCATGTTTCACTAGCTTCTCCCCAGCAGCAATTCCAAAGGATTTGCAAGAAAAAGAACCAGGCAAACAAAAATTTATAAATATATATATATACATACATATATATATATATAGAATAAATACTCTGGTACCGTACCTCAGAGGCGTGGGAAAGTGCAAGCAATATGGGAATTGTCCTGCCTGAGGGCAAGACCTGGACCATCACCGCAGAGACTATAGTGACAAGAAAAGGCCATGGGGCTGGCTGGGACATCCCTCCAGCCAGGTGACTGCCACGTGGCAGCTGTTTAGTTATATACATATAGAGAGAGATCGATTTATTTATTTTTTTTACCGAGAGATTATGAATTTCAGAAAGTGCTAAGGAGGAACAAGCAAATGGGGGCTGAAGGAGGTGCTATGCCAAACAAGGAGGGTGGGGGCGAAGGGAAGGGAAGCAGGGTGAGCAGCAACGGAAGAGCGTCTGGGGTTTGCCTTGCCTGTTTCTGGGAACTTCCTTATTGTCCATGCTTCCATTTCAAACATTAAAAATTGTGGGCCAGATCTTCAGGTCGAGCATAAATTGGCAAAACACGATTGTGCGCTTCTGTTGGTGTAAAGCAGGAGAGCTCTGGCTTGAGGTGGATTCACGCTGATTTACAGCAGGTGAAAATCTGGCCCCGGCAGCAGGGAAAAGCAAACAGCCATGGAGCATGGGAAACGTTTTGAGGTGAAAAGCCTTGCTTTGATGGGAATGTGTGAACACAGCAGGCATGCTCATGGGAGGAGGGGATGGAGGCTACATGGCATACTTTTGTTGTTGTTTTGTTGGTTTTGTCTTTTTCATTTTCCAAAGAAAGAAAACTGCTAAGGGAAAAAAATTACAAGATACATGGGGAAATTTGGAGCGGGAGAGGCAGGGTGGAAGGGGAGGGGGAGGTAAAGAGGGGAGAGGAAATTGAACTTTTCCCCCTTTCATTTGCAGTAATTGTGATATTTTATTTTAGAAGCCCAAAGGTGCAAAAATCATCTCTAGAGAAACGTATCTGTTATTTTTGTATCTATAGCTATATATATTAAAAGAAGACAAAAACCTAGAATTTTAAAAAAGACAAATAAAAGCAAAGGGGGCTTCAACAACACAAACCGTAGTCAGTCCCCTGGCCGAGGGCTAACCCTGTTCCAAGTCCCAGCGGGAAGACCCTACAAGAACATCCTCAGCTCGGTGGTCGCTCTTGCCTCCTCTCCAGCATCACCTTCATCCTTTGGCATTTTCCTGATGTGCATCAGTGTAGCTGGGACCAGAGTCCTGCTCAGTGCCAACCGCAGACATGGAGAGCAGGGAATATTGGCGCGCGTGCGCGCGTGTGTGTGTGTGTGTGCGCGCGCACGCAAATGCAAGGATGTTTATGTGTGTTGTGTCTAGGCTAACTGGCTTGCCAGCTGGAAAGATGGGGAGAGGGAGAAGGAGAACTGCAGCTCTCCTTGCCTCTGCCTTGCAGGGGAGTGTGAGTGGGGAGGGCTGCAGTGTGGAGGGCAAGAGCAGACCAACTCCTTGAACCATGACCTGCCTCAGGATCCAGGATGTGACCTGGCAGACATGATCCTCTCCCGGTGTGTTTGCAGCAAGGCCTCCGGAGGCTGCATCCCTGCTTGCCTTTCCAGCAGTATGACTGCACGTGTCTCCTTCCTGGCCAGAGCCAGCCTGGATCTCCTCCTGCAGCAACTCCAACGTTTCGTACCCTTCCCAGGTTTGCAGGTGGGTAGGAAAGCCAGCCACCCGGGGGGCACAAAGAATTTCAGATGTCACCTACCACCCCAGGGAAGCTCCACTAAGGTATGTCAGAGAAGACAGAGTGAGAAGGGCAGCAGGGAGAGGATAGCAGCCCAACGGAGACAGGAAGGTTTGGAGGCTGGTGCACTGCTCAGAGAAGGAGCAGGGTTCCCTCGGGGATTCCTGTCCCATTTTTTTCATCAGATCAAGAGGGGCCCTGCAGCCCTCCCAGAGCTCTCCCGGCTGGCATATGAAGCATTGTAAAGTGGGCAGTACAAAACAGATGTTCTGCTTTTATTGTGACCTGTCTGATTTTTAAGCAGCTGCTGCATCTTACGAACCGGGGCTGTAAACAGCAAGCGCGTCAAATGGGACCAACAGCCAGGAAAAGGATAATTACTGTGTGGACTTGATTTATTTGCTGGAAGGAGTGTTTGCTGTGTTGCAAGCGTGCACGCTGACTGCAGGGAGGCCAGGCCTGTGGGGAGAGGACAGGAGAGCCCGGGTCCTTGTCCTCGCAGAAAGGATGCTGATCCAGATTTATTAAAGCAATAATAAGGGTCTTTAAATGCTTTTTTTGCACTGGTGGTTCTTTGGGTGAGTTGCCCCTGCCTGCTGTCCCGTGGGCAGAGAGAAGAGACAAGACACATGGTTTCACATCCTCAGGGAAGGAGAGCAGTCAGTCCCCAAATGGCTGAACAATGAACTTGGGCTGCACAAGGCTTAGACTCAAACCCAGAGCTGCTTTGAAGCCAGAGGTAGGGCTTACCAAAAAAACCCAAACAGTTAAAACCCATCCAAACCCCAGACAACTCAATGCACAGAGTGCTCCCTGGAAGGAGGCCATAAAGGGGACTTGGAGATGGGACTCCGAGCTGTCCTGGCAGTCGTGTGGGCTGTGAAACATTTCAGCTGAGGAATGGGAGAAAGGTCAGAGATCAGTGCAGTGCTAGAAGCTACCCCGATATTCAGTCATGATAGAAGTATGGCCTGCACTTGGGATAGCTGGGAGGGGAGAAGGGTCAAAAGATGGTGGGAAAGATGGTGGTGATGACCTCATGGGGTGACTTATAGCCCCTAGGATGGCTGTTCTCTCAGCTTATTCTCGGTTGTTCCTGGAAGTGACTTGCAAGAAAAAACTTATTTGTTTCTCTCGTGGCTTGGGGTTCATGACAATCCTTTTGTTCTGCACGATGTCTCCCCTTCGCCTCCCAGCGGGGTCATGCCACCACTCCTGCCTCCCTGCAAAAGGGCTTTCACCCTCTGCCGTATGACTCAAGCAAAAGGCTTCTGGCTTAGGAAGGAGGTTGCCATGGAAACAGAAGACTAGGTTATCTTTAGAGAATATTTTGTCTCTCTCTTTTAATTATTTACTAACTGTTTGAAGAAGAAGGAGGAAACATCCATCCTTCCCAAAGAGGAAGCAGAATACTAAAACCCAGCAAACGCCTTGTGTTTTTTCTGGGGATTTCTGCGGCGGGGCAGGTTCTGCGGTTTCTCCTGGCAAGAGCTGCCTTTCCCAGCTATGCCTGGCTGTTGGCACCAGGAAAAACCTCTGTCATCACCCACCCACCTCCCAGACAACACCTGAGGGCAGCCCAGGATTTGCCCAGGCATCTTTTTAGCCTCCTGTACTCCCCACTTCCCACGGGGGACTGTATCGCAGGCAACTCCTGCCAGGACGCTCTTTGCCATCGTCAGCCTGAGATTGTTCTGTTTTGTCCCACTGCCACATTACCCTCATGCCCGGCTCTCCCCCGCGTCTGCCACCGAAAGCAGTCCCTCTCCCTGCTTGATGCTGAGCTCCACGTGCTCGCACACTGCTACCGTGTCCTGCTCTGGCTGCTGCTCCGCCAAGCTAGGTGTATTTAGCTCTTTTCATATTGGCTTGCCAGCTGGTTCTTCCACCTCTTTTCAATGTTTTTCTGAGTCTTTTTTTCTAAGCCCTCCCTGTACATTTTCCCCTCTTGCCACTGCCTCTGGGCCCATCGGTGTGGTTTATTGCAGCTGCAGAGCAGAGCCGAGCCCATCCCTAGCGCTTCTCACCTTCTCTTGCACATGAAATCCTCAACCACTCCAATATGCCCATGGAAAATACATCTGTATTTAGTATTTCTTCTGCACCCAGAGACCCTGTCTCAGCACTGCCAAATGAACAAAGTGTACTGATAGGTGTACTTCTTCTCATGGCTTCTCCATCTTCATCTGTCTTCCTTACTACTACCAAAAGTTTCCTTATGAAATCAGATATATGGGAAGAAATTGCCAGCGTGACCACTCTTTTTTTTCATGGGAAGTTGGCAGTGTGGTGCATTTGGGGTTTTTTTTTGGTTTTGAGTGGTTTTTCTGATGCCAGGTCCTGTGAAGGACTGAACACCACCAGCTTTCTGTGAAATTTAATGAGTTGAGCAGGCCTGGTGGGAAAAAATTGAAAGTGTCATTGAGCAGGAAAATAATTTTTCAGACAAAAGAAATGTAAAGCAGAAAACTTAGATGTCTTCAAGGAATTTTCTACTTTTTGCTGAGAAAATGATTCCTACCAAAATGGCTCTCATGTCTGAAATGCTTCCACAGGGCATCACAGAGGTGTTGTGTCATGGGTGGCCCCGGTGACTGTCTCCTCCAGACACCAGGCCACTCGTCCACCCCATGGGGCACTGAAGATGGGTCCCCAGGCAGTGAGGTGCCTGCAAGGCACTGCAGGAGATGTGCCCTGCACACCCACCATGCAACAAGAGCAAAAGGTATCATAGCAGTGGCTCAGGAGCAGAGATTTGATTTTAACCAACGTAACTGAAAACTCAAAAATTGTTGTGGAAGACATGGAGGTACGCGGCTTTGGTTTGCTTGTTCTCATCACAAGAATTTTGCAGAGAAGAGAAAAATTAAACCCCGCTGATTTTCTGACCAGCGGTGATACAAAATACACAGTGCACCTTGTAGGAAGCGCTTGGTACTTTGCAAAGGCAGGCCCCTGGATGTATGCCACCCAGTTCAGTTTATCTGCATGTGATCTGAGTTTCCAAATATTCCCTTCCTTGGTCTTCCTGAATGCTTTATTTTATGAGATCTGCCTTACTTCTCAGGTTTTTCCATGTTATTTGTTGTTCCTTGCTAGAGACTGGCTTCCAGTAGGAACTCAGTATCTCAGTATCTTTGAATTATCATTCATTTCTTCCATCTTGCTGAGTCATATATATTTCTTCTCTAGCACTTTTTCCTTCTTCTGTGTATTTCCAAGCCCCCTGTTTATTTCTACTAAGATTCTGTCACACTTTTGAGCAGAGCTGGCAATGTGATATTAAATTTTTATGCCTCCCGGCCACTTCCAGAGCAGATGTGCTCAATTTACAAGTAAAGAGCTCTCACCCCCACCAAAAGCGGCATTCCAGCCTCCGGTTTTGCAGTGTGCCTCTGCTTTTGCTCCAACAGCAGTCACAGTAATAAGGGCTCTGCCCTTTCCCTTACACCGGCAATGGGATTGCACAGATGGACCTTATGGCCGGGTACATCTTCAGTGTCGCTTTGCATGTCAGCGGAGCTGCTGAGCATCTTTCATGCTTGTGACATTAGTAGGAGCAGGGAGGACTCGGCACCTCACGAAGTTGCTCCCATTAGCAGTTGAGCTGTTGCCATGTAAGCCACAGCAGGCTCCAGCTCACGCTCCCCCTTTGCTGTGCAGCGCTGTGGGCACAGAGGAACAAAAATCTTTTTCCTTAGCGGTTTTGTCTATAGTCACTGAAGTCAGCAGATACGGCGCTCTCTTTGTCTCATGGTCCACGGAGCAGAATGATAGAGTGGGAGAGGCACTGTTTTTCCAAGGACGTTCTCCTGGAGACCAGAACACTTTAACCCCTCTGGCTAACACTGTTTTAGTTATCTGTATTATTTCTGAAAACTTTGAAAAAAGCTGTGGCTTGGGGTTTTTTTTGTTTCTGGTGGCTGGGGTAGGATCGGTGCACATAGTGCACTGTGCAAAACAGCAGCTCCTCCTGCAGCTCTTCCCCTCCCTTTCCTCTAGCTTATTCATCCTGGATTAAATTTTTGCACTGTAAGTTACCTGTTTGTGCTGACCATGGTGCGGCGGGATTTGCTGCCTGTCATTGCCCTGCTACCACAACTTTCTTTCTCTTCTCATCGTTCTTATGACTGCTGCTAAGGGAATAGCACTGTTCATTCACAGAGCCTGGCAGAGCATCTCCAAAAAGGGGGCTGGCAACCACCCAGCACGAGCAGGCGGGGCAACCGCCCGTCCTTCAGTCAGAAACACCCATATGGGCTAAGATGCTGCTTCAAAACAAACCATCAGCGATACCATGGGCCGTGCGGATGGCAATCTGAAGAGAAAGTATTTTTCAGTGAAACATCTTTAATCCAAGCTTTTGCTCTTAAATTGCAAAGTGCCTTCTTAGGAGAGAGCTACCCGCCCACACACAAGGAGGAGAAGCGTCATGCAAGAACACAAGGTACGTGGTCCACACACAGGCAGGCATTTTTATTACCCTGAAAGTCCTTGGTATAAGCCTTGCTTTTGAGCTATCACAGCTTTGGATATGAAGTACCAGGTGGGTTTTCCTCTAAAACTACCACTGTCACCTTTAGCTGCATCTACTAATCGCTGGGATGATAACAATGAAAGCAGATGACCCCATTTCTCCTTTCAATTACAACTTCACACAGTTAATTTATGTTCCCATTTACACACTTCTTCTCTCACCTCCTTATCTTAGCCATATGAAGGGTTTGTTTCAAGATATGATCCACACACAGAAATACTACACACATTCTAGATAATAATAGATATTTCTAAGAAAGAGTCAAGTGCAATGTAAATGGAGTGGCATAGATAAAAGGTCTGCTTTTGTGTGTATATTCCCTCTACATACATATAACTGCCCCCCCGTACACTTATATTTCTTGCCACAGTCTTTAAAAATTACCTTCCATCGAATGTAGAGCTAATAACATGTGAGAGACTGTTAATCATCATTGGCCACTGATTAGTTTCTGCTGTTATAGTAAGCCCAGGCATAGGAAATAAATCAGGAATTAAAAAAAAAGGGGGGAGAAAAAAAAGAAACCAACAACAAACAACATGGCATTGAATAAAAAAACCAGAGAGACCATTCTGAAAATCCCTCAGTATCTGCTCAATACTTATTCTTATGCTTCCACAGTCACTGCTGCTTTCTGTGCGTGTGTGTGTGCCCGTGTATGTGGGTGTAGGAATGTACCTGTTTCGGAGTGGCTATGGTTTATAACCAGGTCTCCCACTGGTCTTTTTTTTCAAGTGTATATTAAAGCAATAAACAACCCTAACTGCTGACACAGGACACTGCTCACCAGTAGTCCCCACAGCACTGACACAGGCAATGCCCAGGCAGCACTTCCATCACTGTCTGCAATGACTTGCAGAGGTCTCTGCTCGCCCCAGGACAGAGCGCCCCACTCCAGCCATGCATCATGGGCCTGGAGCAAAGGGCAACCTCAAAGTGTCACAGCCTGCGGAGCCAGGCATGGCTCGGCTGCAACCCACGCTAGTCATTGCAGCATGCCCACGGCTGCTGCTCAGGGGACT
This sequence comes from Gymnogyps californianus, assembly GCF_018139145.2. Classification (NCBI taxonomy): domain Eukaryota; kingdom Metazoa; phylum Chordata; class Aves; order Accipitriformes; family Cathartidae; genus Gymnogyps; species Gymnogyps californianus. Next base: position 162,127,349 of record NC_059471.1, read on the forward strand.
GGTGTCCGTGGGGAGGGGAAATAGGGGCGGCAGGGCTGGCGGGGAGCTCAGGCAGACTGCATGGTCGGGCATGCAGGGACCTGGGGCCACTGGAGCCACCATGTGTGTATGTGCGTGTGCATGTGTAGTTGCACTGTGGGGGACCACCACGACCCTCCTCGCACTGTGTAAATCACTAGTCCGTCTGCAATTCAGGACCTGATCTGTGGCACTTCAGCATCAATGATTCCCTCAGGAACCCAAAGAGGTCACAGATCCATGTTGAAACATGTTGAAATACTCTCCCTTCTGGGCAAGGACTTGCAGGCACCCACACAAGGGAAGCCAGGGAAATGGCAGCTCTCTCTGTGGTAGAAACCACCAGTGTGCAGAGCCCTGGCTGGGGCGGGCAAGCGTGGCGGGCACCCCTGTGCTGCTCACAAATTCAGAAGGCTAGTTATCATCCACCTGAACATTGCTCCTACATGGGTTTGCGCATGAAATGGAGACAGTGTTGGCAGCCAGAAGGAACCAGGAGCCCCTGTCCCCAGCCCTGACGTCCTGGAGCCTGTTTGAAGTCTGACCTGTAACTTGGGATTTTCCTTTCAATCCTGGGCACCTCTGATGTGGGCATGGCTGAACAGCCCAAAATCTCACAACAAAGCAAGGGTGCCTGTGCAGCTGCTGGTTCTGTGACTGGAGTCAAGCCCTGGGCTTTGGATCCTGCTCCAGAGTGATCCCTCTGGGCCTTATCCGTACTCCTACTTGGTGACCACCGCAGAGGCAGAGCCATCACCTCCATCCCAGCTAACTCTGACACCCTGAACTGGTGAGACCCATTGGCAGGCTAAGCCCTGGGGCTGAGGGTGCTAGCTCCATCCCAGCCTGAGTGGTAAACAGCCTTTTCCTGAGTGGTAAAACAGCATTTTAATATTTATTTGTGTCCAACCAGGCAAAAATACAGCCTAGGTAATGAAGAGGTGAAAAGGCCTGCGGGGAATTTGCACTAACGATGGAGAAAGCTAGTTAAGGGTCTGGAGGAGGCGAAGATCTGACTCCTGGCTTGAGATGCGAATGATTCACCCTGAGGGACACCCCGAGGGTGCAGGTTTCTTCCCTCCAGCCTCGTGCTCGCTGCCGCTGCATTTTTCTGCTCTGTAAATACTGCAGGAATCAATGCAGCGGCTAATGTGGCACTTTTGACATTTGAAGGAGGATTATCTCAGAAGCGAGTGTATAAATCTGCTCCACTAAAAGTCTAGAGGTGGAAAGCAGATGCTGACTCACAGCCCCCTGCCTGCCTGGGGTCTCCTGGTGGCAGCCTCGGAGGGGCAGGACCCATGGGTACAGGAAGCTGTGGGGCTGATGCAGCACCCGACGGGTCCAAGCGTGCAGGTAGGGAGGGAAAGAGGCAGCCTGGCTGGTTGTGTTGTTTGCTTTGCCCTGGTGATGATGCAGTGGTACCATTTTCACACTAAATGCTAATTTTCTGCTTTGCTGGCCTCAGAATCGCCTACATTCGTATCCTTCATTGCAGCAATTAAAGGGCTGGATGCTCGAGCTGAGGCACTTGCAATGAGCATGATTTTAATCGGAGTGCACGGGAGAGAAGGAGGACTGTGATTGCCTTGCTGTTGCTGTGGGAACATGTGAGAGCAAATCTGGGCCCATGAAGGGTAGGAGAGCCCCTACCCCGGTATGCACGCACATTGGCTCCAGCCCAGCGCTGGACCAGGGAGTGCAGGCTTGCTGCAACTTCCACTTCTCCATCTGGTCAGGAATTGCTGTACAACTTCAGCAAAACATTGAAACAAATCACCTGCTCCCCTGCTTCATGTTCCTACCCCGTCATACCACCCTCCAAGGTGCCATGCACTGCGCAGAGGTCCCTAGCACATTGCAGGACAGGCTGAGCATCACTGGCCTGTCCCCTCTGATGGGGAAGCGTGGCAGAGGGAGGCGGCCATACTGCACACATAGGATTTCCAGGTGTGCCTGTAGGCAGAAGGAGGCAATTACATAGGTCCCTGCTATGAGACCGCAGCTGAGGTTGCTCTGCACAGGTGGGCAGGAGAGTCCATTTGTGAAAGTGCTAGGAAAGACATTAGTGTGTAAGTACTTAAGCATTTACACTGTTTGCCTAAATCATAAAGCTTGTGCTGCTGGATATGCTCGCAGATCCCCTCTGCCTCTCCAGCAGGCTTAAATGTCCCTCTGAAGGGGAACAGGGACTGTGTCACTTCAGTCCTTGCTGCTTTGCTTTCCCTCGGTGTGGCTCAATGCCCATGTTTGCAGGGAGGGGACCATCCTGCTGGGGTGCCCAGCAGAGCTGTAACTCTCCCTGCTGCTGCTGCAGCGCCGTGGGAGCCACAGCACGGGCAAAAAAACCCTAAGAGATGGAGTGGGGAGGGGGTCTGGGGCTTCCCCCCCTTTGTGCCCCATGTCAAGTGATTTCTATGTGCAGGAGAATCTGCAGGAAAGGAACACCAAGGGAGAGACCGAGCCCATATCAAAACTGCAGGAGCCAGTGGGAGGGAAGCAGGGGGGTAACAATATTTCTGGGGCAGAGACAAGCTTCCTAGGTCATCATTTCAGCTCCTCCTTGAATTTATCCCAATTGCTTCCTACACACCCCTCTCCTCTTTTCATCCCTTTCTCTCCTGAGCTTATGTATTTGGCTCCGTGGGGGACACAGGGGAGTGGGTCAGTCACAAGCCCCTTTCATCTGACATGGGGGCTGCTTGTGCAGGTCTCCTTACACACCTTGAGCCATTTGGGTCCCTCAGCATGGGGACTCATGTTTTTTAAGCCCCTTTCAAGTTCAGGAGTCACCGCTGTGTTAATTCTCCTTGCCTGAGACGAATGTCTATGCTGAGTCAGTTTCCCCAGTCCCACCCCCAGCTTTCAGCATCACTTCTGCTACATCCTCTGTCAAGAGGACTGATGCATGCCCCCTTCAGGGACCTCCCCAGTCACTTCAGGGTCCCATCCCTGTCCCACCCACAGGAAGGGCCCCATGCCCCCTCACAGCCCATCCAGCATCGTGGGTGCTAGAAGGCAGGAAGGGGTGTGGGAAAACGCACGCTCCTTTTCTGACTACTCCCAGTAGGTCTGAGCATTCCCTGCAAATGTCCTGAGAAGGAAACCCTCTGTCCATGCTGCCTCTGGGAAGTGGGAAGGGAGAATGAGGTGTTAGCTGGCCAATGCTGGCTGTGTGTGGTCCCTGCCCAGGAACCAGGCTCAAGGCACGCCAGCGTCCAGGGTGATGGGCACAGGGTGAGGAGGCAGTGCCAGGTGTCAGGCAGGGGTGCACTCAGCCCATAGGGCTGTGGACCAGAGGGGGCTGTGGAGACAAACTCGAGCTTGCTTCAACATAGGTACTCCGGGTACTTATTTGTGAAGGGATGGAAGAAGGCTTCAGCATGAGCTCCCCAAGTGCACATGGGACATGGGACCACACAGATCTGTGCCAGGGTAGTTTCACTGCTCCCTGCACCCTGGCTGGCATGAAATGAAAGTAGCCTGGGACAACTTCACCTGCTGCAATTCTACCACTGATGACCACAGAGACATGTCTCATATCTGTCTTACTCCTTTGACTCTCCGTTCTTCCATCTGAAGTCCCTGTCTGTCTCGTTTCCCCGTTTTGTGGCCCACCCACATATTGTGGCAGTCAGAGGTGGTAATTGCAGACAACTCAAAAATCAGAGGAGCAGCTGGTTTTGTTTCCTTCATCAGTTCAGAGAAGATTTTGAATCTTCTCTCCAGATTAGCCACCATATCCCAGTGCCTGTCCTGTTCCCACCAGTAAATTTTATCTCAGAGGCATTTGAACACTTTCCTTGTTTTTCTGGGGGTTTTAGCAATGCCACTGCTCTCTGTTCAGGCAGGAGGCTGGGTAGCCTTGGTAGGCGGTGGGCAATCCTGGGCAAACAGCCCACGCATACCTACATCACAGCTCTGCAACACACCGCGCCTCCCCAGCACGCATGGTCTGGGCAGGTCAGAGTTGCTTTATGTATGCAGATCAGCTATACAGCACGGTTACAGAAGAGCTGGCTTTGCCCAGCATGGGCTACAAGATACATATACACACCTTTCGACCTTCTGCTTCCCAGCCAGGGGCCAACCTGAAGGACAAGGTGGAGGAGGAAGCAGTTGGAGAGGAGGTGGGTTCTTCCCTCCATTGAGCTCACAGCTCCTGCCCAGCAGGACCCTCTGTCAGGCCCCATCTGACCTCTCTAAAAAGCATCTTTTCTGTCTGGGCCAGCACTTGAGAAGGGAGGACAGACACAGTGAGCACAAGTGAGCCAGAGGTCTATGTTCATTATTTAAAAAAAAATTTTTTTTAGTCTGTTTGTGACCAGCAGCATTTGAAGCAAGCTGTTATTTCTCTTTTCATCATGAACAGGTGGACTTCCAGGGCTCAGGTATGTGGGCAGGGGCAGGAGATGCTTGCAGGGTGGAATGAAGGGGACATATTTGGACCCGCTGCACATCCCAAAGGTCCGTGTTAGCCAGGGCTACCTGCTGCAGAGGGGAGGATGAATGAGACCCTGGCCAGGGTGGACACGGGCTTGAACACAGAGGCAGTGAATTCCCTCTCCCTCCTTCAGAAACGTGGGTGAGAAGGGAGCTTTCTCCCCGATGCTGGCTGAGCTTTGCGCTCAGCCTCTCTTCCTCCCACTGTGCGCTAATGACAGCACAAGCAGGAGAGGAGCTGGAGATTGACAGCCATGAGGGATTTCTGTTGCTGTTTAGGACAGAGCTCTCTCCATCTCTTCTTCTGTCTTTCCATTTTGCCATCTCCCTCTTTTTCCTTCCTCCACCCATTCTCCAGCCCCAAACCCTTCCCTCAAGCCCAGCTCTCCTCTCCCTTTTGTCCTAGTCCTCCTTGACTTTTCTTTTCGTGAGGAATTAAATAAGCCTTTGCGGAGACAAACCCAGGTAGTAGCTTCTCCCTCTATTCCCTAGCTAGGATATCAATACAATTAAAGAAGAGGCACCTCCTATGGATGCCGCATTTATTTTAATATCAAGTCCAGCATGCACCAGGTCAGAGTTCCGTGAGCATCCTTAGAGCTGCATGCATGCTTGCAATGCAAGAGCTTGCTGTCAGATCTCAAAGCCCCTACATACCCAGGTCCCTGCCGCCTGAAGTGGCAATAATCACCTTCCAGGCACTACCCCACAAATAGGACCAGGGAAGGTGGGGTCTGACGAGTACCAAAGGCTCCCCATCACTCAGATGAGGCCCACCTGGAAACTTGGTAATAAAGAGGGGTATAGGGTACCAGCCTCAGGGCATTTAGTGGGTCATGAAGGAACCTGAGGGTAGTAGGAACAAATAAAAATAAGGAAGGATACAGAGGAAGGGTTTCTTTGCTTTACAGGGCTTTCTTGGCTGGGGCTGTCCTTTGGTGCTGCTATCTTGTATCTGTGCCGTCAGAGTAAACAAAGCTCCTCTTGTAAACACTGACCTCAAGCTATGTAGTAAATTCTGGTGCCAGCCAAACCTGTGCTCAGTCACTTGCAGCAGTATGTTGCTTCTCAGTATGATGCTGCTGTATTGCTTTCACTGCAAGCACCAAAGGGAAAGGCTGTGAGATGCTTTCCTTTGGGTCTCAATTCCAGGTACGCTCCAGCATCTGGCCAATTTTTTTTATTGCTCACTCTCACTCCTCATATTGTAAAAGTAGCAAAGTTTCCTGTTACGTTTTATGCCATGTTTCTACTTGAGAGCTGACTTAATCCTTGCATTTTCCTCTCACTGTTAATCTCAGGATTAAGAAAAAGCTGTGCAAGTATGACTTGAGCTTTTAGAAATATTTTCTCCTTTTTAAAAAAAGAAAAATAAAAATTAACCTGCAATGAGCAATGCTTTTTATTTAGAACTGAATTCATGAATTTTAACTGAAGATGGGCATGTTGGGCATTAATATATGTAAAATTATGCAAAACCACTGTTATGTCTCTAATGAAAATTAGATTCTACCACTGAGGCTGTGTTTGGCGATAGTGTATATCTTCATTTGCGCTGGTTTTTTTTTTTCCTAGCTGCATGACCTAGGATAACAGTTGCTATGGTGATAAGACAGTTAGCGAAGGAAGGAGTGAAAGGTAAGTTTGTATGTCTTCCTGTGCAGTGAGGGTAGCAGGAGGGCCGGCAGTCTCCTTCCGCGGTGCTGCATCTGCCTCCTGCTATTGCTGGGACTGAAAAGCACTATTGCATGGGCTATGGTATTTCCTGAGTAGCTCAGGGATGGGTGCTCAAGCAGCAGTAGCAAGGTTTTTTTTCCCCAGCAGTATGTGTGTGTGACCAGACCATGGGATTGCTGTGCTGGGACTGTTTTTTTAGTGGGATGGGAGGAGACCAATCCCCTGCGTGTATCTCTGTGCCAATGGCCTTACAGGGGTTTAGAGGTGGGGATGCTTGGGCTAGTGGGGCCCAGAGTAAAACATTCCAACTACTCTTATGCATTTGTTGACCTGTGTTTGTGACTCTGTGTGCCCTGGGCTTGGAGCTGGAGATGCTGAGCATGTGTGGCAGCTCCATCTCCCCTGTACCCTGAGTTATGTTACCAGCCCTTTTGCTGGGATTTGCTTCATGGTGCTTGCTGCAGGAGAGGCAGTGTCCCCCAAAACCCTTCCAGTAGCCAGTGCCACCTCCAGACCTGAGCAACTAGCTCAGGAGTGCAGGGGTTGTTTTGATACGTAATTGACAGTGGAGGAAAGGCTGTCCTTCATTCAGCTGTCTTTACTGACAAGGAACATACACAAAGTCCCATTTCCCTGAACACAGCTGCCCAAAACTCCAAATGCCTCTCCTAGCCTATGCTCTGCAGCCAAAGGTCTCCCTTAGCTTGCTCTGTGTTGTGTGGGAAGTGCTTCCCTGGCTTCCTGCCTGCCTCTCCTGTCCTGCTGCCCCTGCCTTTCCCTGCACCCCTCCATCAAAACTGCCTTCACCATTTGCTTTAAAGTCCTGGTGGAAACACTTACCATGGAAACAGGCTGACCAGCCTTGGTGATTGCAAGGCTGATTCAGGCAGATTTTTTTGCAATTGCCTATTCCAAAATAGCTGAACAGCTTCTTTCTCTCTTTCCTCCTGAAAGAACAGAGGCTGCTACCACCACCAGCTTAAAACATTTTCACCTGATGCTCCCAGCAGCAATGCTTTTGTAACTCTGTGGAGCTCTGGGTCATTCTTCTCTCGGGTACCTTGTGAATTAACATATTGAGGGCTGGTGAGTAAGTCTCAGGCTTTCACCAATTGGTCTCAGTAGCCTTGAACATGTCCTTGGACTTGTTAAACTTTTTATTAGGTATAGATTTTCCACCAGAGGTCTTATTACTGTGATTATCAAAAGAGAAAAGTGTTTTAAAAGGGTCTCTCCTCTCCTGCCCTGCCGTGCTTTGTCTTTTTCCCCAAGTGAACTCTTTGCCTGCTTGCAGTTTATCAACAGTGCAACCACTTTAATGCAAGCAGACAACGCTCTCCCACTCACTTGGACAGGGGTAAGGCAAACGAGCTGGCTGACAGGGACAATCCTGCGCTTGTACTGCTCTCTCCCCTTGAGGAAAATTCTTCCAAGCCACTAAGCCTCTGAGAAGGGGTCCTCTTCATGCTCAGCCACCCTCCCACCCACCACCATCAGCATCCATCTGTGGCTGCACAAGATGCCTGTGCTCACAGAGGACTCCACAGCTGGGGAAGAAGGTGGAAAAACCTGATAGGTGATGCCCAGTGGTAGCTAGAGAGCAGGGGGAGTTGCTTGTCAGTCTTAAGGTAACGGTGGGAGCTTGAAGGAGCTGTATTTCAGGCTGTCTGAGAGTTGTTGCCACCCTCTCATGGGAGAGGAGATGTCCTTGGGGCTAAGGCTTTTCTAGCTCTGAAGCTGGGGAGCACTGAAATAACAAAGCAGCTGCTTCACCTGCTCCTCCAGCGGGAGTCTGTCTTCCTTCCGAACGCCAAATACCATGGCAGGCGCTGAGGGCAGAACAAACCTGCGGCCTGCTCCCTGCTGCCCACATGGGACTGCTCAACCACGTAAACTCACCTGTGTCTTCTCCAAAACACAGGGCCCAGCAGAGCAGGCTGCCCAGCTTTTCCCTTGAGGACTGTTTCGAAGTGTTGGCAAATGTAGCCTGGAGATCAAGAACATGCTTCTGTGTGCAAAACCTGAAAAAGCAAGAAAGAATAAGGAGCTGTACAAGGGGACATGCAGCTCAGACAGAAGAGAAGGAGTGGAACAAACTTTCTTACATTTTTGTCTCTCCTTCCTGAGGTGGGGAAAGCAGCAAGGTGGGAAAAGAAATGGCTCTTTCTCCTGAGAATCCCTTCTGGGTGAGTCCTGCTTCAGCTGTGCCACATCTCAAGGTGTCCTTGCATAATAGGTATGAGGCTCTGCAAGTGGAACTGAACAATAATGAGGATGATGGTTCATCTAGCTTGGAGGTTGTTGCCGAGGTTAAGTCAGCCTACGCCCTGCGTCAAAACTGCTTCCCTAGAGAAAAAAAGACAGGTCATTGTCATAGGAGACTCCCTTCTGAAGGGAACAGAAGGCCCGATATGCAGATTGGACCCAGTTCTTAGGGAAGTCTGCTGCCTTCCTGGGGCCTGGGTTAAAGATGTGAAGAGAAAGCTTCCTACCCTGGTACGGCCCTCAGATTATTATCCATTATTGATTTTTCAGGTAGGCAGCAATGAAGTTGCAACAAGAAGTCCAAGGGCAATCAAGAGAGACTTCAGGGCCTTGGGACAACTGGTTAAGGGATCAGGAGCACAAGCAGTGTTCTCCTCTATCCTTCCAGTTGCAGGGAATGATGAGGGAAGAAACAGGAAGAGCCAGCAGATCAATACCTGGCTCCGAGCCTGGTGTCACTGGCAGAATTTTGGGTTTTTTGGTCGTGGGTCGGTTTACATGACACCAGGCTTGCTGGCAACAGATGGGGTACACCTGTCTCAAAAGCGGAAAAGGAGCTTTGCAAAGGAGTTAGTAGGGCTCATTGAAAGAGCTCTAAACTAGATTTGAAGGGGGAAGCAGCACACCAATGTTTGAGGAACAATGTGCCAGCGAGGTCCTTGGTCTGCTGTCTCAGTGGAGGTAGGGAATGGAGATCCATGCAGCAGCAAAGACACAAGGGTTATTAATGTGTTAGAAACCATGGAAGCACCTGAGAATGGTCACGTAGGAATTAGGGCTTTCCCCCTCCAAAAGGTGGCGGGATCAATAGCCCAACTGAAGTGCATCTACACCAAGGCACACAGCAGGGGCAACAAACAGGAGAGGCTGGAAGCCATTGTACAGCAGGAAAACTATGATATAGCTGCAATCACAGAAACATGGTGGAATGATTCACACAACTGGAGTGCTGCAACGGATGGCTATAAACTTTTCAGAAGGGACAGGCAAGGAAGGAGAGGCAGTGGGGTAGCCCTGTATGTTAGGGAGTGTTTTGACTGTCTAGAGCTTAAGGATGGTGATGATAGGGTTCAGTGTTTATGGGTAAGAACCAGGGGGAAGGCCAGCAAGGCAGATATCATGGTGGGAGTCTGTTATAGACCATCCAACCAGGATGAAGAGGCAGACGAAATATTCTATAAGCAGCTGGGAGAAGTCTCACAGTTGCTAGCCCTTGTTCTCGTGAGGGACTTCAACTCACCAGATGTCTGCTGGAAATACAATACAGCGGAGACGAAACAGTCTAGGAGGTTCCTGGAGTGTGTGGAAGAACTTCCTAACACAGCTGGTGAGTGAGCCAACTACAGAACGCGCCCCGCTGGGCCTGTTGTTCGTGAACAGAGAGGGACTGGTGGGTGATGTGATGGTTGGAGGCCGTCTTGGGCATAGCAATCACAAAATGCTAAAGTTTTCAGTTCTTGGAGAAGTAAGGAGGGGGGTCAGCAGAACTGCCACCTTGGGCTTCCGGAGGGCAGACTTTGGCCTGTTTAGGAGCCTGATTGACAGAGTCCCTTGGGAGGCAGTCCTGAAGGGCAAAGGAGTCCAGGAAGGCTGGACATTCTTCAAGAAGGAGATCTTAAAGGCACAGGAGGAGGCCATCCCCATGTGCCGAAAGATGAGCTGATGGGGAAGAAGACTGGCCTGGCTGAACAAAGAGCTTTGGCTGGAACTCAGGAAAAAAAGGAGAGTTTATGACCTTTGGAAGAAGGGGCAGGCAACTCAGGAGGACTACAAGGATGTCGTGAGGTTATGCAGGGAGAAAATTAGAAAGGCCAAAGCCCAACTAGAACTTAATCTGGCTACTGCCGTAAAAGACAATAAAAAATGTTTCTATAAATACATTAGCAACAAAAGGAGGGTTAAGGAGAATCTCCATCCTTTATTGGATGTGTGGGGGAAACATAGTGACAAAGGATGAGGAAAAGGCTGAGGTACTTAATGCCTTCTTTGCCTCAGTCCTTAATAGTGAGACCAGTTGTTCTCTGGATACCCAGCCCCCTGAGCTGGAAGACAGGGACAGGGAGCAGAATGAAGCCCCCATAATCCAAGGGGAAATGGTTAGCGACCTGCCACACCACTTAGACACACACAAGTCTATGAGGCCAGATGGGATCCACCCAAGGGTGCTGAGGGAGCTGGCGGAAGTGCTCACCAAGCCACTTTGCATCATTTATCAGCAGTCCTGGCTAACCGAGGAGGTCCCAGGTGACTGGAGGTTAGCAAATGTGATGCCCATCTACAAGAAGAGCCAGAAGGAGGATCCGGGGAACTACAGGCCTGTCAGTCTGACCTCGGTGCTGGGGAAGGTTATGGAGCAGATCGTCTTGAGTGCCATCGCATGGCATGTACGGGACAACCAGGTGATCAGGCCCAGTCAGCATGGGTTTATGAAAGGCAGGTCCTGCTTGACTAACCTGATCTCCTTCTATGACAAGGTGACCCGCTTAGTAGAGGAGGGAAAGGCTGTGCATGTTGTCTACCTAGACTTTGACACTGTTTCCCCCAGCATTCTCCTGGAGAAACTAGCTGCTCATGGCCTGGACAGGTGTACTCTTTGCTGGGCAAAAAACCAGCTGGATGGCCAGGCCCAAAGAGTGGTGGTGAATGGAGTTAAATCCAGTTGGCGGCCGGTCACGAGTGGTGTTCCCCAGGGATCGGTATTGCAGCCAGTTCTGTTTAATATCTTTATCAATGATCTGGACGAGGGGATCGAGTGCACCCTCAGTAATTTTGCAGATGACACCAAGGTGGGCACGAGTGTTGATCTGCTCGAGGGTAGGAAGGCTCTACAGAGGGATCTGGACAGGCTGGATCAATGGGCTGAGGCCAATTGTACGAGGCTCAACAAGGCTAAGTGCCAGGTCCTGCACTTGGGTCACAACAACCCCATGCAACGCTACAGGCTTGGGGAAGAGTGGCTGGAAAGCTGCCTGGCGGAAAAGGACCTGGGGGTGTTGGTCGACAGCCGGCTGAATATGAGCCAGCAGTGTGCCCAGGTGGCCAAGAAGGCCAATAGCATCCTGGCTTGTATCAGAAATAGTGTGGCCAGCAGGACTAGGGAAAGCGATCGTCCCCCTGTACTCGGCACTGGTGAGGCCGCACCTTGAATACTGTGTTCAGTTTTGGGCCCCTCACTACAAGAAAGACATTGAGGTGCTGGAGCGTGTCCAAAGAAGGGCAATGAAGCTGGTGAAGGGTCTAGAGAACAAGTCTTATGAGGAGCCGCTGAGGGAACTGGGGTTGTTTAGCCTGGAGAAAAGGAGGCTGAGGGGAGACCTTATCTCTCTCTACAAGTACCTGAAAGGAGGTTGTAGCCAGTTGGGTGTCGGTCTCTTCTCCCAAGTAACAAGCAATAGGACAAGAGGAAACAGCCTCAAGTTGCACCAAGGGAGGTTTAGATTGGATATTAGGAAAAATTTCTTCACCAAAAGGGTTGTCAAGCATTGGAACAGGCTGCTCAGGGAAGTGGTTGAGTCACCATCCCTGGAGGTATTTAAAAGATGTGTAGATGTGGTGCTTAGGGACACGGTTTAGTGGTGGACTTGGCAGTGCTACATTAACGGTTGGACTCGATGATCTTAAAAGTCTTTTCCAACTTAAACGATTCTATGATCTCATCTATGAGGTGAGGCTTGCCAAGCTGTGGTCCCTCTTGCAGCCAACGCCTGGGCTGAAGGTGAAAGCAAAGTTAAGGCAGATAAATTGCATGACCCCTGGGGATTCTGGTTAATGCAGCAGGTTGCCTGGCAATAGTGAAGCGTCAGATGGTAGCAATCCTTAGAGGGGAGGCATTAAGCCTCTCGGGCTTAGTTATGCTGTGGGTCCAGCCCAGGTCAGCAGCATACTGAGTCATAAACACCAGGCTGAGATTTGGGAGTGGTCTTTCTAACAGCTTTGGGCTTCAGTTTGGATCTGCCAGTGCCAGGTCAGAAAAATCAATACAGCATTGAGCAGTGTCTTCATCAGCCTTTGACTTCTCTGATCTCCTCCCTTAGCCTTCTGCAGGTCAGTACTGAGGTGGGTGAGATGTGTGTGTGTACATACAAACTTGCAGTGCCTCTGCCAGCTGGGTATAAACAGAGGGCTGGAGGCAGCCTGGGTGGCTGTCAGACTGGCCTCTTCTCTGGAAAAAAAACTGCTGCAAAAAAATAACACATAATTTCATGATTCCCCCCCTCCCCTTCTGTAAATATTCATCATAAGCAGTTAAAAGGGAGCAGCTGCGGACGATGAATCCTGGCTTGTCATTGTCCTTCATCAGGAGGACAGCCCAGTCAGCACTCAAATATCCTTCCCCTCTCTCCAGCCCCCTGCTGCCTCCGTGCGCTGCATCCTCATGCTTCCAGGGGTTCATAAAGAGCATATAGATAGGGATGCAGCAAATATATGCTGTGCCTGTGACCGTAATCTCAAATGAGCTAGTCAGGTGCTTAAGGGCCGAAGCTACTACCAGGGTAGGAGCAGTTGGACAGATGCAAGGTGGCCATGTGGAGGGAATGCCATCACAGGTTTGTTATCTCAGAGGGAGGAGTGGGCAATGGGGTCAGAAGAGGTCAGAGCCTGGCTTTTATGTCTTCTGACACTGATGCAGCAGCACGGCTCCATTGCAGCCATTGTGTCCCATCCACAAGAGTGGACATGGCATGTCATCTTTAGGGCCAACAGGTAGCCAGGAGCTCTGTGGATGGAGCTGTGAGGGTCCTGTGAGCTTGGCAGGGAAATGAGAGGTGGCAAATTCTCCTCGTTGCAGGACAGAAGGAAACAGCGGTGTGTGGGAGGGATGCAGCTGGCTGATGAATTGCCCACCTGCTTTGGGATCCAATGTAATTGCAGTGTTTATAGGCAGGTTATCAGCCACAGAGCACAGCAAATAGGCAGCAACTTGGGGGGTGGGGTTGTTTTGTTATTTTTGTTTTGTTTTTCTCAAGAGCCATGAGATGTTGTAATGTCCCTTTAGATCATTTGCCTGTGCTCCCGGGGTGACCCAGGTCACCAAGTTTCCTCCTAGACTCAGCTCTGGGCCAGCAGGGATGTGTTGTGTCCTCACCCTCATCGGATGGCGGGGGGACGGGCTTTGGTTGAGAGCTGCAGTGGGTCCTCAGCAAGGACGGGGAGACACTGCTGCATTGTATCGCTGTGTCACAGCATGGTTATTCTCTCCTGGTGTCATATGCAGGCTGAGGTGGGAGCGCTCCCCCCTGCAGGGGAGGGATGGAGGGAGGACGGGTGGGTGGGTGCAGCAGGGACGTGGCTCTCCGAGGGGGGCAGAGGCAGTGTTCATTTCCCATGCCCTGGCTGGCAGTCTGCTTCTTTTCTGCAGTTTGTCTCTTGGCAGCTGAAATCAAACCCCAAATGGCCTGGCAGTTTTAATACCTAAGGCATAGCTTGCCTGCCTAAATCTTTGCCTTTGTCTAAGAAGTCATGACTTCTCTGAGCTTGCTGCCAAAAGTGCTGGATGAGGCTGCTCTGATGACTACAAGGGAACTTTTGCTTGCCCCTGCAGCTGGTGGGCTCCCCAGGCTCCCTCCTTCAAACCTGTGGCAAAGGCATAGGCACCTATTTTCCTAAACTCCATTTTTCTCACTAAGGTTTTCTTCTCACGTACAATAGGGTGAAGTAGGCTGTTTTCTGTTCGGTTTTCCTCTTTGGCTGAGGGTAAAGTTTTTTGCCTGGAGGTCTGGTGCCTGGGATTTCATCTGCAGGGGCCAGGCTCCTGCTGTGACTGAGTGCTAGTGACCTCCAATGGACAGCTCTGAAAGGCCTCACTGAGGGATGAAGGCCTTTTAGACACAAGGTTTTATTGTTACGGTCATTTTTACACATAGCTACTGTGGATGTGGCCTTAGAGATGTCTCATGCATCTTTAAGGCAGTCCAGTTGCTTATGACTTGTGTACTTGCTTTTGCATTTCTATTCCTTCTTAGCCAGCAGGAAAGAAGCAGCTGAAACACCCCAACCTATTGATCTTTATAGTGCATCCATTTTCTTCAGCATCTGGAGAGTGGGGAAGATGAAAGGGATGCAGGAGGGACAGATGGAAAATGAGGACTGTAGTCAGCTTCTTAGTTCTCTTTAAACAGCACTTTACCAACCAGGGCGACCACTGTGGTCACCTCTATTGTGTTTCATGAATCTGTTTGTGATGTGAAGCACACAGATCTCTTTAAGTGCTGCTTTGTTTTTAAAAATTGTAGTAGAGTTAAATCCATGTGGAAGATGAGGAGCCTTTCTTGTCTCCTAAATCAAGGGAGAGAGCTCATGACTGTTTGACAGCCTACCCAGTAATGTACCCTGCAACCCTTATACTTGTTGCCTGTAAAAGTGTTCAACATCCTGAGACACCTGCTGAAAGCAAATAATTTGTGCTTACAAGTTGATGGGTGTTGGGAACATTTGATATCTCTTTTCCTATATCCTCTTAAGGCTCCTTTTTTCTTTTCTCTTTGGTTCTTGTGTCTCAGGTTGAACTCTAGTGGTGGGCCATAGGTGTGCTTTTTCAAAGGTGGGAAAGAAACAGCACGTCAGCTCTCCCTATATCAGCCTCTTTGGGATGCCTAAAATACAGCACCTTATTCAAAGGATGTCTGATTAAATTAAAAGATGGCAAATTGGAACTAAGCCCCAGACCATTGCTAAGTGAAAGCACGCTGTAAAACTAACTCCCTGCCCCAGAACTGCACTGAAAGCAGAATCTCTGCAAGATTCATTTGGGCTTGACATGTGAGAGGTGACTGAGAAAATCCAGAGGTTTCAGAATAAATAATAATATTTACTGATAGTATGCTAAACCCTATGCTTCAGTTCCTCAGCCAATTTCTATTTATTAGGAGCATGATAAGACTAACAGAAAATCAATGCTTCTGCATCATTTACCTTCTCTGTAGCATCTGGTAGTGGCCACAGGGAGACCAAACTGTAAAGGGCTTGGCCTGGGATGGCAGCCCTATGCTTTGCCAGGGAGCTGCACGTCTCCTTCCCTTGCTCCCTCCTTACTTGTGGCTGCCAGAGATGTTTACAGGAAGATTAAGTGAACCGGAGTGTTGGCTGATCCATGGTGTGACTTATGGCTTCCCATTCCAGACGAATGAGCAGAGGAATGGGGGCTGCCATGTTGTAACCGGGACCTGCTGTCGCTGTTTGTACATCTCCCCTCCTAGGGCAGGTCGGGATGCCCAGGGAGGGGGTAACCCTTTTCAGAGGTTATGGTGCTCCCCATACCAGCTCTCAGCAGCTCCCTGGGAACCAGGAGCAGCTCCCATGCTGGTGCACCAGGGGCATTTCTGAGACAAGCTCGACCCCACCAGTTCAAAAAGCACACAAACTAGCCTGTGCTTTGGGATAGCAATAATTCAGGAGGCAAGGCTGAAATAACTAAATATGAATGGCTCCATTAGGTGGGTCCTGAAAGGCGGCTATAATGATCTCGCACCGGTGAGGACGGTGCAAGGTGGGGGAGCAGGGAGGGAAGGGAGATTGAGGGTGGCG
Source organism: Gymnogyps californianus (assembly GCF_018139145.2). Classification (NCBI taxonomy): domain Eukaryota; kingdom Metazoa; phylum Chordata; class Aves; order Accipitriformes; family Cathartidae; genus Gymnogyps; species Gymnogyps californianus. Next base: position 162,143,276 of record NC_059471.1, read on the forward strand.
AGAGCAGATATAACCCGGAGTAATGACGTGGGGCTGAGCAGGGAAAATGGAGCCTGCGGATCAGCAAGGGATTACTGCTTTATTAGCCTCTGGATTAGTGTCCCAGGGCCAGAGACTGCAGAATAGACTGTATTGAATTATTCCTTATCAGCTGGTGCTGACTGACTTGGGTCTGTCCCAGTAAGCTCCCTGATTTGGGGAGGAATTTTCTGTGTTCAGGCTGGTATGCCACAGTAAATAGTTTAGAAAGAGACGGCTTTTAGGAACAAAAAAGCCACATGGAGATGAGAAATTATAGGAGGACTTGGGGGTGAAAGAGTCACACAGTAGTTGCTCACTACTCTCCTTTTTCTTCCTTAAATTGGAAGGGCTCTCTTACCTCCAGATCAAGTCTCTCAAGACATAGCTGGAGATTTCCAGTCTTTGATTGCGATAGCTTTGATTCCAACACCTTTCCATGTTCCTATTTATTCTTCAAAGGTGAATTCAGACTAGTCAAAATCTGCTTTGCTACAGGTCTAAAATATCTGGGGATATAATTTTAACCACAGAAAAGTTACTTTATTGATATATGTGTGTGAATGAGGAAAAGAAACAGTCTGTGTAAAGAAAAGAGGGCAAGTATGCCTGCAGCCTTCGTCTACTTATGCTGTGAGGTTGGAGGAGGCAAGGACAGAGACGAAGGTGGCAGAAAGTGATATTGCTTCAGCAGGGGATGCACCTCGCTCTGAGCCAGCAGCAGTTCCTCATCAGCCATGAGTGCTGTGATCCCGGGTTTTGGATGAAACACCAGCCCAGGTATCCTATTTGGTTCTCGCCACTAAAGATTTTTGTGCAACTTTCTCTGGGAAAAGGACACGCAGACTGGTTTGCCTGGCCATCCTCTAGTTGGGAGGAAGGGTGAATTACACTTTGCATTTCTACTGTCCTATGTTTCTGCCACCTTCCAAATCTGCTGGAAGTGTAAAGAGGCATGGGGCTACCTACGAGAGAAGTTCTGCTTCCAGTGATGTGATGGACCATTGAGAAGTGCTGTGTATCGTAAGATAAAGAAAGGAAATCCCTGTTGCAGGGGTATTACCCTTGGTCTGTGGAATAGATTTAGGCTCTGCAGTATCAAAGATGGTGTTACACTAATGTTTCTAGCCTTTATTTGCAAAGGAAAGCTTCCAAGCAAGAACCAGTTACAACTTCACGCACTTTGAGGCTTGAAACAGCAAACAACCAGAATTAAGGCTTTTGAGCAGAGCTGATTCCCCAGGCATCCATCACCAGAAATTTCTGAATAAAATGCTGGTCATTTGAATATGTGAAATTTGTTATGATGCAAACAAGTGAGAGCTGGGCACTCACAGGCAATGAGGAAAATGAAGAGCCACCTAACAGTAAGGCTGCTGCCTGTAACATGTATTTTGTGATGTAGAGTGCAACAATGAGTTTCTATATGAATAATAACAATTAAAATTGTAGTTCCTGGATGAGTGGTGGCCTGCCTGCAACCTCTGTGCAAATCTCCATGCTCCAGTAACGAGGGGGGATCATGCACCTTAACTAGCTAGTGTGGTCCACAGCCAGAAATACAATCCCTCTCTGCTCCATGCGATCACACTGGCATATGAGGGACTTAATTTCCATCACGCTGTAAACCACAGTCTTTAGAGTAAGTGAGCGCATCCTGTGGCCCGAGTGACCTCTCTCAGAAACCATACTGAGTGCTCCTGGCCTAACAAGTGTTAGAAGCAGTTTTGTGCTGGGGCTATGATCATACTGGCTCTTGAGAAATATTAATCTTCACTGGGCTTCACTGATTGATACTCAGCTGGGAGACCTTTGAGGAAATGCAGGTGATTCAGAAATGAATGTTGATAACTCACTGGGCAACACCTGGGCCCTCTCTAACACTGTGGTAGAGGCATTTTGCTGCCAGAAGTACTGTATTTTCATTTAGAGGTAAACCTAAAGGCTTAGTCATTAGTGATGCCATAACATCTTCCACAAGAGTTTGAATGCAATTCTCAATGTTCCACTAAATTTCACCTAGAGAAAGAAGTATTCTGCTGACTTGGCATTTGTTCTGTAATTCAACTACAACAGTTACTCTTCATTTTCCTCTCTCTGACTCTGCTATATAGTTTTATTATGTGCTGTTATATAACTTAGTTCTGATGTGAAGCCAGCTATATTTCAGACTTAGATGAATGATCCCTATATAATATGCATATATGTCTGCAAAGCACTTTGGATAAAAGATGCTAAGAAATGCAGGTTATTATTTTTCCTTTCCCTGGGTTTTGCTTTGTCACATGCTATTTAGCAACTTTGCTGCTGTTCTGTCTCAATGCCTTGTTGAATGAAGCATTCTGAACAGTTTTGGGAGCACTGGCATATTTTATTAATTGTCTTTTACAGGTTGTTTTTCTGTCTTTTTTGAAACTCCCCATTTCACAGACATAACGAAAAATAAATGTTTTAAGCTAAAGTTCTAGCAACCAGGGGGGTGGGGAGGTGGGAGGGGAAAGTGCTCAGCAAAATATGTGGCTGATTTTAAGCCAAGCTTTGGGGCTGATGTGATACCACAGACTCCTGTCAGTAGGGTTTTAGGGTACAGGAATAATAATAACTGGAAAGGAGGAGAGAGATGAGTGCACAGTGTTCCAGGCAGGATAAAATAAACCGGCAACCCATCTGGGTCTCTGACGACTTCTCAAAGAAGGGTTTTGTACTCTGAGATTTGTTCTGACAGCAGTGTTTTGAAAATGTTTAGGACTTTTGCCATCACATTTCTTTTAAAGTCTGATTACCTTATGTGACATATCCTCGGCTGTTGTAAATTGATACTACTTCATCAACTTCAGTGACATCTTGTCAGTGTACATCGGCAGAGGATTAGCCCTGTGCATCCAGACATGTTGCCTTGAGCTGGGTTGGGATCTCATCATAAGTCATTACGAGTCTGATGAGAGAGTGCTGAAGGGAAGACATAGGTTATGATAGGTCGTGGTGAGGACTGACCCAGTAAGTGGAACTCATTTATTTTTGATTTGTTACTAATTCCAGTTTCTCTGTATGATTTTGGCTCCAGGACACGTTATCTTCTGAGGTAGAAAAACTTGTAGCTGAGACCTCTGTGCCATCCTTTGTAAGAACAGGGATGATATTGGTTCTGATGTTGTGGCCAGAACCAATGTGAGAAACTGCATTCATCCCACCAAAATTCTCCTTGTAGCTACCTTTGATATTCCTCTTTGCCACTTGTCATAAGGCTACTGTGCGATCCTTATGTGCTGCAGTGTTTTATGATAACTCAGGTATAAGACTTCCTCTACGAAAGATGGTTTGAAGTGTCCTTTGGCATCCATTAGTGTGAAATGTGCCATGGAAATGTAAATCATGTCACTGGCTGTCAGGGAGCACCTGGCCTTCAAAGAGTATCCTGCCACATTACTGAGGAAGGGGGTGAGGAGGCCAACAGGGCAAGGCAAAGGAGAAGCTGACTTTTTCATTTCACTTAAAGGACTCGTGTGCAGGCTAGCATTCAACACCCCCTGGGACTGGAGCTCCTGCATGTGAGGGCCACAGTGCTGCTCAGCTGGTGGACACGGAGGAGAACATACTGTTGCCCTTGCTCCTGTGACACTGCACAGGCCATGCTCTGTCACCTGGTGGGCAGATTATTCTCCCTGTGGGTAATGCTTCTCACAAACGCAGAAACATTTCACTCTCTGGACTCAAGCAGGCACTGTCTTTTCTTATGGTTTGAGGGTCTGAGCTGGGAAGGCTTCCCCACACTGGTAGCACCAGGGAGCACAGTGCTGGGACTCCCAGCCTGGCTCAGTAGGAGTGGGCTCAGACACACACCCAGCCATCATGGTGGAGTTTTTCCTGCCTTATTCCAGCCCTGAGTGAGCTCAGCTGACTGCACACGATAGTATCAGTGTGTCTTCTAATGCGCAAAGTAATATTTCCAAGGGCTGTTGATCTTCTGTGTAAGGGCATTGGCTGACTTGCCCAGGTAGATCAGGTATAAACATCTGGGGTACCCTAAGGTACCACTGTCCAAGCCAATGATGGGCCAATACATCTCCTGTGAAGATCCAAGGGCAGCTCACTGTCAGATGGCTGGTGCTACGAAACAGCCACTGAGAGCTTCAGTTTGAAAATATTATGACTCATTTTTTTATGCAGTTTAGTCAATTGGCAGGTTGCAAAGGTCAGACTGGGGCATCTCTTAACCCATGCCAGAATGCTCTGAATCTTTCCTGTAATGTCTTAAGTTTAAAAAAATAAAAAAATCCAAACGCATCGTCTTCATCCAGTCTGAGCCCCAACCCATGATACTCACCCAACGAGTGTTATTACTAAGAAGTGAGCCTTTTTGTTGAAAAGTTGCATCTTTCACTGAATGGTATCCTTCTTCACATCCCTTCACCTTTTTTTAATTTGTGGCTAGCTGTAGGTCAGGTGGGTAGATTTGCTGCTTAGCACTTCTTCAAGGCTCCCAATGCAGACATCAGTTTTGTCAATATGAAGTGCTATAGTCTACAGTGAGTCTGGTCATCACTGGGAAGGCTCTGTGAACTGATATTTGCTGTGTGGTCCCAGAAAATAAATCCTTATCTTCTAGGGTAGACACAAGCTTCAGGCTGTCCTTAGGCTAAAGGAAATAGATTCAAGTCTTGCTAAATGGAGCGTTTCCCAGTGACATTGGGAAAGCAAGGAGTGGACTACTTTGCCTCTATATCATGTATGTCTTGAACCTACCTATGCATGTATGTGAAATTGATAATGTGCAGGTCTTTAGGCAAGAATCCTGATTCACTCAGCCTTGCAAATGGCTCCCTAATGGACTTTGCTTGAAGCCATATAAACTTGAAAGTGGGAGCTCCTTAAAACATATTGTTTAATTTCTGTCTAACAATTAAACTTGTATAGATGGGGACAAGTGCAGACTGTTATGAATGAGGATTGCTGTTAAAAGTAAAGCTTATCAGAAAAGGAGCCTTTTCCCTTAGCAAAAGGGTTTTCCACCAATATTAGGCAGGTCCATCTTACAAGGAGATGATACAGCTGAGAGAAAAAGGATTTGAAAATATTATTCACTCTCACATATGTGAAGCATGTTGTATAAAGATTTTGTTGCCATGCATCTGCAATGTTTGCTCATTGATAAAGCTACACAGATTATTTAGCAATGACTGTCACACTCTTGCTAATATTGTGTGTGCTACTAATATGCCAAGTGCTATTAAATAACTCGGGTGTTGTCAGAGACCAATTTTTATAAGAGCTGCAATATCCGAATTTTGGTATAATGAGAGACTCCTAATCATGTATAGTATAACCCCTCCTTGTCAGGAGAACATATTGTGCCTCTGAAGTAAACATTTCTGCAAAAGTGGAATATCTTCTTATACTTTCCCTCACCAACTTAGCCCCTGTGACTACACAACTTGTGTACATGTGCACACAGCACGGAGAATTGGCAATGTCTACGTGGTAATGATTTTAACTAGCTTTGCATCCAATTCTGAAGCCTTCTAAAGCCCCTCAGTAACAAAGTCCATTCTCTTGATTGTTTGTTTGTGTGATGTATGGCCAATAAACCATACTTCTGGCAATTTAAATCTGTTTTGTTGGAATGAAACTCTAATATCAACTGTGCTGTTTGCTTTTTGCAAATGCTTCTTTCTCAGGCTCTATCTCAAAAGTGACTTGGCCTAGAAGCTCCATTTTGCAAGAATCCTTGACGATATGCTGACATAAAATGTGACTTCAGATCAAATTAGGAAATGTTTTTTAAGCATTTGGCAAGGCTTCTTCGAATTTTTGCAATACTCACTGGCTGTAGACTGTAAAGGTAGAATTTTCCAGAGCATCCAGCGCTTATCTAACTTCTCTGATCCATGCCTGCTTGTATTTCCACAGAGCAAAGGTTGGACAACAGCAAAGCCCACTTCAAGATCCTAGCCAAAAAGTGCACTGTAGGCTGGTGGTGCTGGGCTGTGGAAGAGGGACTGAGGTTCCCAAACTGCATAAGCCCCGCTGCTTGGGTTAAGAGAGCTGGCAGTTGTTCGGACTGTACTCTTGCAGATCGTTAATGTTAAATTCCACTAGCTGCACCACTCAGGTCTAAATTGGTTATGTGCTCTCCTAGCACTGCCTGTGAATTTGGTGAGCTCTGGCTGAGCCCTTCTCCCTTGATAGGGCACTGATGTGCTCTACCCAAGAAGCCAGCGGAGTTTGTAAACTCCCTTAGCCAAGCCGTTCGATTTTACATTCAAGAAATAGCCTTCTGACCCAGCCTGTGCTCTTGCTGATTGCAGCATGCCAAAACAGTCCTGGCAAGATGAGGTGCTTATTTAAGAAGCTTTTGCTATGGAATTTCTTTAACTTTTGGTGCATATTTTATGCACTTTGTAGGATTCACCTATCGCCTCGCAGAGGTTAGAACTGCTCAGGCAACAGCTGGGGCTGCTTTTGCTGATTCCTGTAAAATGAAGGAGCCTACTCTCTTCTCTGTTAGCCTGCTTGACTTGGATATTCTGATCTGAAGTCAGTGAGGGTGCTTTTAAGTGTTCTTTGTGATCTGAGGTATGAGTAATTCCAGAAAGGCAAACTCAACTGCCCTTTCTGCCGATTAAAGCTAGTTACAAGTTTCAGTTTTGAAGTAAAGGGATGCAGAGAAAGAGTATTAAGGATGACATGGGGTCCCACCAGGGATGTTAGATTGCTGAAAACTGACCCGGGGCTTGATGGAACCACCTTGGGCCTGTGGCATGCCTAATGCACAAGGTCTGAGTCAAAGCCGTCTGAAGTCCATGAGGGCTTGTCTGTCACACTCCATGAACCATGGATCTGGGCTCCCTGTGGCAAGACTGCACCCCTTCTTAACATGCTCTGTGCGTCAGAGTCATGTCACCTAATGCAATGTCACCAGCTGACCTGGGAACCTGACACTCTTATACAGTAGAACAAACCCCAACAAAACACATAGGTAAGTAAATGCAATTTAGCTTTTTTTCACTGAAGTCACTTCAAGCTACAGAAAGGTGGGAATTACCCTTCTAAAACCAAGATCAGTTACCCCTTGTAGAGCTGGACCTGGGGTGGTGACTCTAAAAAAGTCAAGGGTTTGTTCTGTCCTTTGCACGGAGGCTGTAGTGGGAATATTTTTGATGGTGCCAGTGGGAACAGCATCTGGCCTATTCCAATTGCAAATCACATCCCTTCTGCACATAAGATTCAGTCTCAATTAATATCAGTGATGTCTTAAAAGCAAAAATTGAAGTCTAAATGCAGACCTCTCTAGATCTCTAAAGTAATGTCCTGCACATAATTTTCCAGCAAAATGCATTCAGGAAAATGTTCCTTGTGCTTTAACAGTCTTAGAAAAAACTTCAACTTATGTTGCAGTTTAAGGGCCAGCACAAGGATCTGCAATGGCATGAAAATATTGTCTTTTCCTAAGTGTTATTGACAGGTGTACCTTGTTGATGTTGCTAGTCCAAAAAAGCAATGTTATTTTAAAAAAGGAAGCCATACTTCTGGAAATCAATCCCCTTTTCCTCCTATGCATCAGCTTCTAGCCAGAAATATATGGAGAGAGAAAGAGGGAGGGTTGGGGGGACCCTGGAAAGAGAGAGAGAGGGTTAGGGGAGTGTAGAGGAAGAGAAAGTATGAGGGTGTGCAGATTGTATTCTATATCTCTTGTGCCTCAGATGTTGCCCTTCACAGCATTGCATTGCATCCCCTGCAGCTGTGCTCTGAGCGGAATCAGAAGCTGTGTGAAAGCTGCCTGGAGTACTCTTTCTCTGAATAAGAGCTGAAGCATATCTAGCCTGCTTTTCTTTTGCTTTCCCTACCTCCCCTTCCAGCAGAAGAGAAAACATGAAATTGAGTGGGTCTGCTTCCTTGAATAATGCCCTGCAACCTCCGTGGATCTCACTCTTTCGCCCACCCACATCCCAGTACTGCAGTTGAGATGCAGGAACAGTCTCCCCTCCCCCAAAGAAATAGGAGATCATAGAAAATGCGTTTGGTATGACATGTAAGCCAAAGACAGGGACTGCAGATGTCACCAGTCAAGAACCAAGAGGATATCCCCACTGGCAGTGTCTGCGCTGGCCAATTCTTAATGCTTCTTGCCCACGCATTGCTGCTGGTGGAAGTGGTTCATGCCCTGACGTCACTAAGTCACTGGTGTCTCTAGCATCGCCACCTCATACCGTGTCAATTTGCCCACTGTAACATAACTGAGATTTCTCTACACAGTATGAGGAAGCCAAGCTGCAGCCCATACAGACATACCCTAGGTAGATTAAACCACAGATAGGAAATATCTGCGATGAGAACACGGAGGTACAGCCATCTCCGCTGGTGTCATACCATTAGCTGGCCACACACACCGATGTCTGTGCAGCCTGCCCACGTGCAACGGTTACCTCTGTCAATGCTAGCCTGCATGGGCTGCAGTAATGTCTCCTGCTGCAGGTCAAGCAGACCTGGAGGAAAAGGAACGCGAACAGCCCTGTGCCACATCTGTAGATGTTAATGAAAATAGTGTTGGCTGAACCAAAGGCAGAGAGGCTTTGTTCTCTGCGCTGCTGCTGTCACCCTCTCTGGGGTGGCCTTGTCACCACAGGTTGGCTGATTGCTGATCTCTCATTGCAGCAGTGAGTGTGATGCATGGCGTAACATGGTCCTTTGAGCCCAGGCATCAGGAAACAGGGCTCCAAAGGGAAGGTCATTGTTGCTGGCAGAGCTAGGGCTGAAAAAATGTCAGTGGGAGCAGTGGCCAAAACACGGAAAAGAAAAGAAATTGCTCTTCAGTTCTTTGCCAGGAGATGATGTGGTTCTTCTAGTGTGGGTTGTCCTTCAAGAGAGGGTGATGTCAGGGTCCCAGAGATCTAGACACAGTTCTTCTCTTTGCCAAGGGACACCCCTTCTGTGGTTCTTGGACCTATTCTTTCAGCTCCACTCATATCCCTGTGTTTACTATGAGATATACTTCCCACATGGGAGTGTTTTGTCAGGCTAAATTCAATGATGCCAATGAGGTGCCCAGACACAGTGATGATGGAGGGCATTAAAAGGATCCCGTTAAAATTCATCAAAATTTGTGTAGCACAGGGGAGTTCAAGGGAATGCACTGGAAAATCACCCTGTCACACTTGTCTCTCATTAGTCTGAGTTGCATTCAGAGCGGTATGTTGTTGTGGCACAACTGTGTGTGTATATATATTTATATATATTTTTATATATTTATATGTATATATATAAATTATTTCAACAGTGTGGAAAAAGAAATAATGTAGCTGGATATATCTAGTATCTATATAGATTTCTGTATCTTTTGCAAAGTGAGGACATTTAATTTATCTTTTTCTTTTTTTTTCTTCCCCAGAATGTAGCTAGTGGTGATCTTCCTGTTGTCATCTAATCGCAAATAAATCTTCTGTTTTGCTTAGTAATTGAAATCGACATTTTTGCGTCTGCTGTTCCTAGGCACTGCACTGTAGGAATCAATATCATATGTGACAGTAGCAATTGATTTGTGAGCAGTGGCACCCACACTGAGGATTTCAGAGCCCAAGGATCAAATACCTTCAGAGAGAAGTAAAGTCATTTTAAATCAGGAGGGATTATGAGGAAAGGGAGATGATACCCAGGTTAGATCCTGAAGCCTAATACAACAAAAAAATCAATTCCTTGCTTTGTCATAGATTTTGTGTGTGATCATATACAAGTACTGAAAATTATCACAAGTGTAACCTAATTATACTGTAAATTTTGCACCATCCAAAGCAGCACTTTGACTGGTCTGTGCTTATTGCTTGCATCATTACTGACAGCTAAGGATTATAACCGAGGAACATCCTCAGTGTAAACAGGTAAAACATAGGCAGTGGTTGTTTGGAGGTGAACCTGAGTTCAGTGCTGGGCTGCTCCTTTCTCAGGGAGTTGTACCTGGGTGAGCTGGCAGGGACAGGACAGCCCAGCCTCTGAAGAAAGACTGAAATGGTTGGGAAGAAATTTCTTCAGTTGTCCACTTTTACCGAAACCACATGTGAAGGTCTGTCAGCAAGATGATTCTTAACTATTATTAATGAATGAATGTCAGTGGCAAGGTTATTAGACTTGCAGACACTTTGGTTCCTTCCTCCTTTGCCCAGGTGGCAGAAGCTTTCTCTGACAAAATGTGCAATACATGGCTGTTCCTTAAATTTCAAATTCTAGTCTCAGTGGGATTGCAGCAGATCCTGGCATTTGGTGGTATACCCTGGGCTTCTTTAAAGCAAGGGGGATAAATGAAAGGTGGACAGAGCACGAAATGCTACCTTAGATGTCTAGATAAAATCAGGCAATGCTTCTGCTGTTCTCAGCACTTGCAGTCTGAGATATTCCTGGCATGCTATTCTTTTGCATACATTGGTCCTATGAAACATGGCCTCTTCAGATGAAGAGGCAAGGATTAATGAGCCACATGGAACCACTAATTTGTCTGAGTTAGAGGAGATTAGTTTTGCTTAGACCATTAACATAATTAATCTCGAGACTAGAAACGTTCATTCAGTATTGCAGACTCACTGGGTTTTTTCAGAGGTTGTAGTCCAACACTATTAAATGAGAATCTCAAAATACATATTTTATTTTAAAATGTGATCTCTGTTCTTTGAAAGCATATAGAAACTACAGATATGTAGAAGAAAGATAATATCTCATTGCTGTAATAATTTATCCCACTATAGTGTCTTGAGGGATTCCAAAGTGGTCAGTTCCTCTGGGAGCTTCAAATCAAGGGCTGCATATAAGGTTTACTATGCTAAGGGGCAGAAAGGAAGGAAACCCTCCAAATAAGTTGCAGAGCTGGAATCCTTGCTTGCATCTGTGCCCTTCTGTGCCATCACACTGTCTGGGGAAACATTTCTGTCTTTTAGCTTTTCCTCTTTTCCCCATTGCTAAGTCTTTTCTCCTCCCTCATAACAAAAAGGACCTGAAATCAGGCCGTGGAAATCATTTGCAGGCATCAGAAGAGGGCTAGATGGATCTCAGAAAGTATTCATAGTGAGAAAACTGCTGCCTTTAAGGGGACAAGTAGTTAAGGAGTACAAGGTTCTTGTCCAGTTGGGGAAAGCCATTTTCCTTGCATTTTGTAGAGCGGTAACTGACTTGGAGGAGAAACTAGAAAAAGAAAAAAGGGGGGCTGATGAGAGAGAGTTCATCTCTACCCCATCAGACTCCTAAGAATGGATATGATGTTGCACCTGTTTCTGTAGCTTTGCACCTCCAACCACGAAATAGTTTTCTTTCCTTACCCAGTCTTGAGGTTTGGGATCAATGCAGTACAGTTAGTTCAGCTTGCAACCAGCTTGACTTTAAAAATTCTGTTTCAAGACTTCTACAGTTACAAATCTATCTGAAAAAGTATAAAACATTAAGGGACTGGTGCTAAAATGAGTGTGCAGACTGAAGCTGTTATGGGAAAAGTATTTGTAAAAACGATACTAGGATATAGCTTGTGGTGTTCTTTGATTTGGTTTGAGGGAATTCAGAAACGCTTCTGGAAACATTTTTTAATGTGGAGCTGCTAAGTGAGCTTGTTCTAGCAATTTTCCAAAATGGAGCGTTGAGCTTTATAACCTTAGACATGGGGTTTTATTTCCAGCTCTTTGAGAGTGATGGGAGGAGCAGCTTTCCTTCTGACATTTACTTTAATTCATAAAAATTACAGGCATCTGCCAAAATATCCTAAATTGTGAAGGAGGTGGAAATTGGGTCATGGAGAAAGATTAACTTTGAACAAAAATACTCGCCAGTAGTTTAAGATGAGAAAGGGAAAACTGTGTGTGCTGCAGAAGAACAGGCAGGCTGTAGTTTTTTTGCACAACCACGACTGGCTCATTACTTTAACAGAGAATGAAGAGAGAGGGCTAGCATCAGGGTAATTTTCTTTGTGCTTGTTTGCTTTTCATCTTCATCTTTTATACATCATCAGATCTGCATGTCCTGCACTTTTGATGGGGGTTACTTGGATTTATTTCGGGCACCTTTATGGTTAGAGGGAGGCGAGGCCAAATTCTCAGCAGACAAACCTTCCATAGGGGTCATATCTCATAAATGCAAAAAGCTTTAGACAACTCGCTAGCAGCAGCCACAGCAGAAACCTTCTAGCTGCTCCTCTAGGTGGAAGGAGGGAGGAAGGCAATGTGCCCATAGTGGATTTTAATATATTCATCAGTGCCAGACAGCTTCTGATTAACAGCAGTTGTCTCTTCACCGAAGCATGACGATCAGAGCCCATCCATCCCCTCTCTCTCTCTCTGCATGCTGCCTTCCAAACAAACCTCACCAGTCACTTATGTTCCCATTAGTCCTTTATCAGACGGTGTTTAAACCGCCGCTTGAAATCAGCCACACTGAGTCTGTTATTGGCATACCCACTCCTATTTCCAGTTCTCAGCTTCTCCAATCGATGAACTTCTGCTATCATCGTGTGTATTCTTCAGTGCCGTCAACGCCATCAGCCGATTCTCTTCATATTGGCACGCGAATCTATTAACCCCTTGTTGTTCTCTCTCTTCCCTTCTGCTCAAGGCTCCGTTTTGCCTTTCAAGGGAGCAGGCAGCGCTGTGTGGGCAGACACCGCCAGCCACAGAGGCCAAGCTGTCCAGGCAGAAGTGCCTGGAGGCATGGCTCCATCCCAGAGCTGCTGCAGGTAAATGTCCACAGACACCATGGCACCACGTGCACAGGTGAAGCACCATGGCTCTGCTTCCCAGGCTGTTTTGGAAGGGGCATAGCAAAAGCTGTGGCTGCCTTGGCATATTGAACACCCTTTAGTGAGGAAGGTCATTCATTTGGTGTGGAATAATGTATAATTGGTCTACTGATAATACAAAACACTGTGACAAGTTATGTTTTGTATTAAGTGTAGCTGGCACCTTTATGTAACACAGAAGTTGTTTATCTGAAAGGACGCTTTGGGGGTGAAATTGGTACAAAATTTTGAGAAGGTACAAGGCAGGATCTTCTTTATAAAGGTCCTGTATTTCTGTAATGTTCTTTGTTACACATTGATACCCCTTCTCCTAATAGATACTAAAGCGCTTAAATAGCTATACAAATTGTACTTGAGCCGTAGCTAAAACTTTGCTGTTTCTGAGGTTAAATTCAGTTGTCTCTCAGCAATATTATATGACAGTTCACAACAGGGAATGAAATATACTTTCAGTAGAATTGCAAGGAGGACTTTTACGTTAAGTGAAATATACTGGAGTTGTGGTTAAAATGCAGGGAAGGCTTTTTACTTGTGAAGATTTGCCACAGACAAGGTTACCACAAAAAAAAAATCAAGCGTTCAGAATTTCTGTCCTGCGCCGCCTCTGCTAGACAGTGTACAGAAGCCCTTGTTTCCTCTATCCTTGTTGATCAGCTAAATATTAGTTTAAAAGGAAGGATGTCACGTATGAATTACAACCTTCGTTTTCTTCAGTGCATGGGTATTTTTAGAGGTCTCTGAGTCAACCATTCAGCTCCATCCAACCTGAAAGAATCATATTGGTGACATCCTTTGCTGGAAGGATTCAATTCCTTTCTCTGCTGCAAACTCTCTGTCATGGAAAGAAGAAGGGTTTAGGTGGTTTGCCACACTGTTGTGCCAGTGGATGCATTCTGCTTTAGTGAAGGTCAGGTTGCTTGTATGTTTTGGGACCTGCCTGAGGAGGTGTCTTAAGTTCTGGCTAAGACTCTACAGAGACCATGTCATAAGTGTCTGCTCAGGAGATATTCTAAGAGTGAGAACATCTCAAGAACTTTAAGGCAGAGTTTTTTCTGTAGTTCACAGGATTGTTAAAAATACGTGCATGTATCTGGACTGTGCTGGCAGGGTTAAGTTAAACCATCTATTTTAGTTATCATTGAGTTAGTTTAGTTTATCATTGTTGTGATAGATAGGGTAGCAAAATCTGTTTGGGTCAGTTGCACGGTTCACCAGGTACTGTGCAATTCCTAGGAGTGGTCAGCAATCCCTCCTGCATCAGTCCTTTGCCCTTGCAACAGGTTCACTCTGAGGATAATGGAAAATTCATCTATTCTGTTTTGGTTTTGTAGCCAGGGAAGAAGCTGCCAGCTATTTTATAAAGGAATGCAGAACATATACTGGCAAGCTGCCAGGAAGAAAAATTCTGATTGCTGTAGAAGGATGGTGAGGCTGTGGATTGTAAAACACAGTGCTTCAGAGTGTATTTAGTCTGTGGTATGAAAAACAAATTGTAAAATAATGCTTTAAGAAGTCCATCACTTAGAACAGTAGAGACTTGTTTAGAGTTGTTATAAATCAGATTTTGTATCGCATAGAATATTTCCAAGTTTAGGGTAGTGGTTTCCCTCTTGATGCAATAAACATTTTCATAGATATTTCACTTGAGCCCTTTTTAGCTTTTGATCCTAAATCTTCCACTTCTTGCCTGCTATTTCCCATAGCCACCCATGGGCATCCTTCATACTATCCCTTTATGTATTTCCCCACTACCATCCTGATGCTTAGCTGATAAGACATCTTTATTTTTCTCTTCATGAGAAGATCAGATTACTGGGAAATGCAGGGACAACCCACAGATGCAAATAGAGATGAATGTGCAGATAGCTAGTAACACCCAGGCAGATATGACTGCACAAACATTTGTCTTGCACATACAGCAAGTTCTTGAGGATTAAACTCTTGAACAATGGGGACATGCTAATAGTTTCAGTAGTGACAAAGCGCAAAGGACAAGATGTGAGAATTTTATTTTCAAGAAGAGAACTGAACAGCTCTGTGTTTCTGATTGTAATTACTTGAACACTATAAATGAAATCTGATGGCCTGTGTGACATGTATTGTGAGAGAATAATGGCACGAAGTTGGAAAGAAGGCTGGTGTAGTCATCCTGAGAACTAAAAATGACTAGAGGCATCATTAATGCTTGGAGGACACTGTCCAGAATCTGATCAGATGCTGCATGGCATTAACCATGATTGCCACCTGCATCTTAATAATTTGTAGCTCCTGGACCACAATACCTATATTGCCTTGGAGCCTCAGAACTGCATTTTCCATCTCCAAGACCTTGCTGTTCAGTGTAGTATCCATAAAGAATGGGCCTCCAGCAGAAGGCTGCACAGGGCACACAAGTACTGTTCTGCAGAGGAAACGTCCTCCAACTCCCACTGGTAATGTGGAAAGTTCTGCTATCAAAACTGTTTGCATTTTCAGCAGTATCTCCTGAATTATCTGGAAGGAGATTTAGGATGATGGAGTCTTTTAACTTTCCTCATCCGGCATGGGGCAAGAAGAACTGGAGGTTATGACCTTGTCCTTGAGCTCTTTGAATGAAATGGAAGAGGAGAACCCCTGAGGTGAAGGCAAACATGAAGACATTGTGGCAGGAGTAAGGAAAGGATGATTTGTCTGCTAGAACAACTGAATCGGAAGATGAGACAAGATGTAAAAAGAAGTTGATGCCATGGGGATGGTTGAATCTAAAATACACGTAAGGGAGAAACAGAAATCAACATTATACCAGATTTTCATAAAATGAAAGCTTAATTTGTGAGTCCTCGTTAGCAGTGAGGATAGGATAAATTAGCCACATTAAAATAGCTCCTCAAGGCCCCAGTTTAAATGCAGCTGTGTTTTGCAGAAGATCAAGCAGTTGGAAACGTGTGCTGAACCCTTTCAGTATAGGCTTGATTTAAGAATCAACAAATAGAGCTGGTGGCAAATGGTGTAAAGGTAAATGACTCTTCATCTAAAACTCTACATGTCTTAACCACCAAAAACTCTGCTAGAAATAGTCATTCTGAAATGAGAATGCAGTTATTTGCATCAGGTATTTGCTAATGGGTATGCTAACATGTATTTGATGCAAATACTTGTTGACCTGATTCCTACTTAAATCAGTGAATTTTAAAAGTTTGACCAGTTTAAATAGACAATAGCGGGGGCAGGAGATGTGGGAACAAAAATAAGGAAATAATGAGGCTGCTTGATGCTTTTCTGAGAGGTCTTTGCATACTGTAGCAAAAGTAAGTGTAAAAACTCAATTTAAAATGAGCAAGGAATCATACCCAGCTATATGCTGGGGTGGGTACCAAACCTCAAATCTCCAGGTACTGCTGTTGTATTAGGTTGTCATGTACTCTGGCCGGTATGGGATTGACTGCCACTGTATTTATTTTAGACTAAGAAGATCTTTTAAAAGCCATAAGCTTTCCCCCACAAGTGCTGCTCATTTATCTATAACATTGTTGTGGGATCACTCAATTCTACAGATCGAGATGGAAAAAATTCCACACATTTTGTCACTCAACTTTCTCAAAGCATAAGGAGGAAAGCTGTGGCAAGACCCAGCCCACCAAATGGGAAGTCAACAGGGAGAGTAGGAAAATCGTATGTAGTTCTCCAAGAGAAAATACTGAGAAACATTGCTTCACAAGAATATTTAAAAATACAATTGAAGCTTCAATTGAAGCTTTACAAATATGAAAAGATATTTCTTCAGTTCACTCCATGTGCTGTTTCTGTAGCTGTTGATGACTGTTTGTAAGCTGTTTTCCCCTATCCAAGAGGAAAATGTGTTTAAATTAAATTATTGACTAGAAACTTGTCTAAACTAAAGCTGAGGTTTTGACATGAAGAATAAATTCATGGAGTCTGCCTTTTGTTCAGAAGCAATCACTTCATACTGCAAAAACTGGTAACAGCAGTTGCCACTACTGCACCTTTCAGGCCTCAGCTGAAAGAAAGGGAAGGAGGAAAATTATAGTCTGCAGTAAATAGCAGCCAGCTATGTAACAACACTTCTGGAAGGATGAAACTTGAACTAGTTCTGCACTTCACAGGCTCCTTCAGACCAATTTTGTAACCTGCAGGGTGGAGTATGCAATTTGAGAGAGGTGGAGCTGCTCCACTGACTGGTGACAGCTGTGGGATTGAGGGACTGTCACTGGAGAGCAATGAAACATCCATCTCTTAAGAAGGGAAGCCTGGGGGTATCAGAGTAGGGAAAGAGGGAAGAGAATTAAATGGGAGATGCTGTCAGCAAAAGTGCCTACGGATTTAACGAGGATTTGGTTTCTGTTTCCCAGAACAGCCATTCACCTACAGAAAAACGCATTCTCAGAAAGTCTAAGTGCAACGCAGTCTTACATGTCACACACAGTGCCACACTGTCCTTGGCACAGTGCCAAGCTTGATGTTGGCCTGATCTATGTACCAGAAAGCACTTACCCAGCCCACAGCATACTAAACAGTAGCATATCTAGGTGCAGATTTACCGGCAGAGCAGCTGCCGGTTTCAAGATTCACATATGGTTTTCTCTCCCTCTCCACCTGTGAGTTTTATCTTCTACACCATTCCCGTGAGCACCGCCTTGCAACCCAACGACAAGATTACACTGAGGACTAACTACACAAGTGGGAATGCCACCTTTATATCCTTCCTCTGCTTCCTAGAGCCAGCTGGGGATGTGTTCAGCCTCTGAGCTAATTAATTATGCTGGTTTGAAATAACCCTGCAGCCATTTATTACTGTTTGGTATATTTCTTCTTTGGGATGCAGGAGTGTGTCTGGAACCGGCATAATTCCCCATCTGTGGAGGAATGCAATGATGTCTCTTTTAGAAAAGTTTTATGGCTCCTTTTCACTAGAAGACATGACAAAGAGTCCTTGTGGGCAATGATCTGACGTTTACTTGTCACACGGTAACGTGCTGATGCGAGATAGCGGTGCATAACTAGGCACTGGTCCAACTCACATGAGAATGCAGATAAGATGCAATCATTTTGTTACGTTATATTAAGTATTTTTAAATTATATTATGCTTGTGAGAATAACATTAATATTTTAACTAAATAGAAATCAATTTATTAATTTCAGAAATATTTTAGAGATATGTGGATTTGAACTGTTGCATATCAGCTTTCTGCAACAAGCAATATTGGCTTTCTGACTGTATACTGCCAAGCACCAGTAACCACGCAGGATGCATTTTTTTTTTAAAATAGTCTATTTGAGACAAAAGCTTCTCTGCTCTGTACTTCCATGGTAGTGGCTTCTCTTTTATTCTGGAAATGCTTAGTATTTTCATGTTGGCAGTAATGTCTCTCTATTGGAATAAAGTACATCTTCCAGCATCTTCAGAGTAGTCACTCACCCTAGGATGCTCTGAAACGATTTTCTACATGCTACAGAACAGCTATGTGCAGGACACGAAAATTTATCTGGCAGAGTGACATCTCCTCCAGCAGCGTGGGTGCTCTGAATGCTGCCACCGTTCCCCAGTAGTAAATGATGCTACGGTGTGGCAAGGCGAAATCAAGAGTCACTTCTTCAGCTCAGCTAACAAAACAAACGCATTTTTGTTTTCATGTGGATCTAAGGACATCTCTCTGACTATGGACCTGCCTAGAAAATGTTAAAAATGATAATTTTTAACTTAGCAATTGTTTAATGTCTAGAAATAACTGTAAGGTTTGAATTCCCTCAAGGTCAAGGGACTGACAGAGTGGACTGGGTCAAGGAAAAGCTTGCTGTGTCCCTGATGAAGCTGCTCATGTTGTATGAATAACTGAAGAGTTTTGGTTTTGTGATTGGTAAGCCAGAGCCTCTGCCCGGAGCAGAGGCTTCACCATTTAAGTATTCACCATTTAAGTGAATACGCACGAATGTGTTGCCTGATTTTGAAATGCTCTGTTAAAGATGACTGTTACTGGTTTTCATTATTAGATTTTAGCCTTTACTAAGAAGACGTACTGTTGAATAATGATGATTTAAATTATAATGATTACTTAAACCCTGGACAACCTGAATTCTGTTGAAGCAGCTTGGCGTATTCAATATTATACTCACTTGGGGTGACAGTAAGAATTGCCTGCAGCACAAAAGGTGATGCTGATAACACACACTAAACTGTGAAGGGCTGACATGCTTAGCTGAGCTATCGGGGAATTCTCATCCAGCAAGCACTAGGAAGCAGACTGGGAGTGGAGAGAATGAAGAAATCTGAATACGTGTAGCATGGACTGCCTAAACTCACTTGGCCTTGGAGAAGGATAGAGAGACTTGCCTTAGATAGCTGCCTTAGATAGATAGCTGCCTACACGCTATCCTGAGAGGAAGGTGTTGGCTTCAGAATTGCATTCCTCACTATAGTGTTTCCCAAAGATTGAAAGGCATTGAATGTAGAAGTAAGGTAGACGGTCTTCACAGAAGCTGTGCTACTGGGTGGAAGAAGATCTGACTTTGAGTTTTGATGGCAACTTGTGACATCTTTTGGGACTGGCAATCAAGGATCAAGCAAGATGGTTTTTGTGTCTTTCAGAGTGCTTGCACCTAACTGTTTCTTGGAAGGAGGTTTCAGGGTGACACAGGAAGCAGGGTTTGAGGCAATATTATCTCCTTTCCTGTTTAAGCCCCCTGTTTGTGAAGTAGTTTGGTTTGTCTCTGAAAGGCAGGAAGCAACACCTGCAAGGCAGCAAATGAAAATAGTGTCACAGAAAAGGAATGTATCGCAGATGGGGGAGGAGGATGTTGTAATCATGTTGGTCAGAGTGGTAAATGGCTCAGCATAAATATGATCATGCATTTCAATGTAATCTACAAATGGATGCCACAAGAACATCTGAACCGACAAACCAGACAGACCAGCCAGTCTGATTACTGCTCAGGGACTTTCTCAGCTAGAGCTGGTGCTTTTAGATATGGTGATACTGAATAGATTCTTTTTCATGACTGTGTTCAGTCACTTTTTGCATCTAGGTAAATTTCTGGTGTTCATAACATCCTTTGGCAAGGAGTTCCACAGTTCAACTATGCCTTACTTAGAGGGCTACCATTTTGTTTATTTTTTTTATGTCACCTTTGTTTCTTTGCTTTTGTATTCAAGTCATTCCCTATCCACTCTTTTACTACTTCACCTGTGATTTTTAGGAGTCTGATGCCCATCTCTAACTTTCACAGTTCTGTTATATGATACTGGGTATAGGTTTGGGAGGATGGGGGACCAGAACATGATGCAATATTCAAAATGTGGGCACACCATAAATGTATACAGTTGCATAATGATGATCCACTTTGGTCTCTGTTCCTTTCCTAATTGGTCACGCCATTCCACTTGCTTTTTGGCCACTGATGAGCAATGAACTGACATTTTCACAGTTCTCTTACAATGCTAAGACCTTGCTTCAAAGTGGTGATTGTCATCTCAAAACTAATCACAGTGTATGTAAAGTTGCTGGTTTTCCCCATGGGTGGTGCTTTACCTACACTGTACCCCCCTCTACCTTTTTATAACACTTCTGTTCAGTATTTTGGCAACTCTTTGTGATCGATCTTTGTCTTTAATAATCTGATTAATTTAGACCTCTCAGCAAAGTTTGTCATCGCATGGCATGTTCTTTTTCTAGATCATTTCTGAATATGTTGAATAGGACATGTCCCAAAGCAGATTCCTAAGGGACGTTTTTGGTGACCTCTTTCTACTACAAAACCCCTTTTTTCCTATCTTTTACCTGTTACATGACCATTTGAGGACCGTTATCCCATGGCAGGTTAGTTTCTTTAAGAATCTTGGCTGAAGATCTTGTTGAATACCTTTTTATTTATAGAGAAGGAAGGCTTGAGATTCCCACAGAGAGTGACTGCTCCAGCTGTGCCATACCACAACTGGGGAAGAACTGACTGCTATCAAGTAGTTCTTTAGAATAATTTAAGGGAAACTGTGATGAATATCAAATTGCGATCACTATAGCAAATTGCACATAAGCATAAGTTGCTAAATCTAAGTTTATTTTCTATTAATAGAACATCAACAATCAAAAAGAAAGTTTCAATCTTGTTAGTCTGGTGCTGGATCAGCCAAGAAAAATGAGATTTGGTATTGGAATTCATAGGACAGTCCTTCTGATGTACTTAAATGGGGAGAGGGGGTGGCTCAACTGTAAATCTTAACTGCTAAGCTACTTTAACTGATCAGGAACATAGAGTTTACATGGCTATAATCTTAATTTTATGCTTATTCTGTGCATTCAGAATGGACTCTGCATTCTAAGATCTTAAACTTGAAGGAGTCTCATTTCCTCACTAATATGATCCCTCTGTAATAAAAAAATATGTTGCTGAATCATGAACGGGATGATCAGAGGATAAAGCTTGACCTGCTGAGAAACCATATGGTATTGTATTATATTATAATGATGTCACTCCCTTCCCCCTACACACACAGTGTTTATTAAGCACTTATTTCTTTATACTAAGCGAACCCAGGTGGCATTGGGAGTGACCCAAGTCTCCTCCTTGGTCTTCTCTGCTGATGCATGTTAAGATCACTTAGATGGTTATGTGGTGTGAAATGTGTGGCTGGAATAAAACTGCAAGACAGACTGCCAGCCAGAGACACTGACCTCATGGGGGAAAATTAAAATATATTAAATGAGATGAAAATGAATAATTATGCAATAGTATATTACTAACTTGTTCTAATGCCAGTGCTATCAATAGAGAATTTTCTGCAATTTTGTTAAAAATAAGCAAGGAAATGAGTATTGTTTTCTGACATCAGAACAGGATATTGCAATAAAGCTCCGCATGTTCATTGATTTAGGATACTGAATCCTCTGGCTCAGCTAGATAAATTACTTGAAGGCCATCTCCTTGCCTAATAAAGGGAAATCATGTAAGCCTCGTCAGATACAGTACAATTCAGCAAAGTTAGAAAGGCTTGAAATGTATTCAGACGGTCTAAAGAAGAGCCCTGTTTCCAAAAAGTTACCTACAAGTAGTAATATTGATGAAAGAGTACACTAAAAAAAAAAAAAAAATTAAAATAGTGCAGCAATGGGACGTATCACTTTCCAACCTGCCTTGGCAATCCATAATAATATGGGAAACATTGTGTTCAGGTAATTGTTACAGTTTCTCAATATAAATCAATTTGGCAAAATTAAGTGCTGGTGACATGAAGGCAATAGGAGCAGTTTATCACACCAGCACTCTTGGTTCATTCTGAAACAAGGCACTACAGCAAAAAGGCTATTTTCAGTGAATTCTGATAAATTTGAGAATGACTTAGTGCTCCCTGAGGTTTTCTTTTATTACTGAATAAAAAAAATATGATAAAACAGCTGTATTTAAGATAACTAAACTCTCATTGATAAGAATGTCTTATTCTACTAAATGGACTGTGTTTACAGAGAATGGAGACTTCTCTTCTTGTAACTTAGTTACAGTCAGGAAGACCCTGATGGCTTCATTACATTTGAGACAGGACAGCATTGTGCAAAGCTTATGTCCAGGAAGACAATGAGGGTCTCTCTGTCATGAGAAAATTGTAAATATAGTTTAGAAGATAGGAATCTCTTAGCAATTTTATCTAACTCTCAGTAGCTCAGTAAGAACGGTAATAAATAAATCAAACACAACTATAAACATGAGTGGTAGAACACTTCTGAAAAACATGTTGGGTTTATGTTTTGATTGCTTTTTTTTTAATACTTTATAACTGTTGAAGTTGATTTTATAATCCAGTATCAGTATGCCACTGTCAAGATAAGGAAAACTCTTTCTCCATTCATGATGGATTAAGATGTTGTCAGACAATCTTTTTGATAGGATCAGCAGATGGTTTGATGCTAAAAGTTCCCGACCACCGAAACTATGAAAAAGTTTACTTGCAATGGCATCTGGCAAAAAACGAAAATTTAACCCAGTTCAGCAATAGAATAGATGCTTTCCACAGGGCTGGCACTCTAGTATCCATATGATAAAAGCCCTTTATGAATCACGTTGCCTTATTTTTCATTAGCTGTTGAACCAGTATTGCCATTATGGTGTTCTAATATAGTACCTGATTTGCTGAAAAAGGATTTCCTTATGTATCTCCAAAGGAGGTCTAAATTAGCAAGGACCTCAGTATGGGAAAAATAAGAATAAGCACTTGCATGACGTCAGTTCTTTGGGATTTTATGATCAATGCTCTAGGAAGTGAGCTGAAGTGATCAAATTATTGCAAATTAATCTGCAGCTTCTAAACACAGGCCTCATATCTCTTCATGATTCATCATCCTGTGATCTTGTGAAACAAAGAAGTGAGCTAGTCTTGGTCAGACAACAGGGATGACAGCTGATTCAATTCTTTTTTGTATCAGAAGGAGAGCAATGAACCTGTCCAGAAACTTTAGGAAAAGTAACTCCGTTGTAAAGTTTAGTGGCACTTATGCCACATGTTGGTAACTGGCTTAAAGACAGTAGGTCAACTGAATCCCAGGAGGAGGTGAAAGTCATTGAGAGCTGTTTTTTCCCCCTGAAAACATTCATGATAAGATTTGTATGCACCCATGGGATCACAGAATATGCTTTATATTATTTCCTGAAGAAAATATTTTCTGCTGCTCCTCTAAGCAATAGCCTTGAAACTTTTTTTGAGAAAATATTTCAATGTTAAGTTCTGACTTATGACATGAGAGGACGATATCATGACTTTCATGTTTGTTCTGTCCTTTGAGAAGGTAATTCCAAGGCCCTCACTGAAAGCATTTGTAAAATGGCACATTTCTTTGTCCATCCACAGTTAGCCCTGAACTTTGGCTGCCATTGCATATGTGGCTTGAGAGAAGTCTGTAGGCAGAACACCCAGAATTAATAAGGAAACTTTCTTGTAGGCTTAACGGACCCATTATTACTGAAAAATGCAAAACATGTTTTCTTGCTAATTAATATAATGCACTGTGGAGTGACATGGAAACTTTTTGTTCGTTATCTGGCTGCTCTAAATGCTGACTATCAAATTGTAAATGCTTTAATACATCATAATACAGGTGATTTACAGAAACATTTGGCATGAAAACAAATGCCCATCTTAGTTTGAAAATAATGAACTAAAATCAACCAGTAAAATTGATTTTACACAGACGCTTGCAAAGAAGTCATTCTGATGATGATATTGTGGTTCTTAATGGAGCAACTCTCATCAACACACTAGGTCCCAGTCAGAGTACTGAGGATTATGCATTAGCAATGAAGTAAAATGTCAAGATTCAGGATCCTGTTTTGTTTATAAACTAAGCCACAAGCATCAAAGCTTGAAGTCAAAGGAAATGTGTGTGTGTATATATATATATAAAATATCCTAAACAGTTGACAGTACCACAGATGCACAGAATGTAGTTGAAGTGTGTATGCTGTGAAATCTAATGAGCAATCTTGCTGTTGCTGATGAAGATCTTGTCAAGACTGAACAATTTATTCTTTATCACTGTGGCCATACCAGTGACAGCACAACTGTTAAAACCACCAGATTAGTTCTATTTTCCCATAAAAAGTAAAACAGTAGAAAACATTCCACCCACTCATCCCACATTGATACAGCATATTCACTGAGGAGCCCTAAAAGTTAGCTGCTGGCACCAAATGGTCTTAAATGTGATCATTAGCAAACTCAGAGCCATGTGGAGAAGGAAAGGTAGAGAGAGATTTCCAGCCTGCACAGAAAAGTCTCCCAAAGCAAGCGTCATTGGAAGCTGCTTGCATAAAAAGACTGAAGAGCTGTACATATGTCCAGACGCTGCTCCACAGCATTGTGCTGTCTCACTGTGGTAGAGTATAAAACACAGTGTGGAGCTGGTAGGTATGCAGAGAAAGTGTGGTAAATTAAAAAAAGGAGTAAACATACCTACTTGGTATACAAAGGATGTGTGCAAATTTTGTAGGACTATGTAAAAATTGAGTAAAATCCATTTTTCTCTTGACTGTGCAACAGAAGGTACCATCTGCAGAAATCCAAGAGCCGTATAGCATATGGTAATATTTTTTCCTTCTTTTCTTTAAATGGTAGGAAAAGTCTGTTAACATGGCTCCCCTCCCATACTAGTTTCTCTCGGTCACTTTTTCATGGCAGATTTCTGACAACACAGCTATCCTAACAGACACAAGTTGCTTGTCGTGACTCCTGTGCAGAAGACCCCAGTGCAAGGAGTTTGTTAGACCTTCCATTGGCAGCTCCAAACCCGGGGCATTCCCTTTCCAGTGTATGCACAACTGCAATAGCAAAACTGCATCTTCTGTGGTACTGTTTGGTTGTGTTCGTAGGCTACTCTGGCTACTGAAGTACAAAATGCAGATGTGCATGTGACTTATAGCTACATTCAAATTAAGGCCACTTTAGTAGTATGAGAAAGAAGTCTGTATGGGGAGATGATAGCTTTATTTGTCATGTGAGAGATTCCTCCAGGTGATCCAGAGTGCAGTTTCTTCTAAGAGCCGCAATGTAATTCTGGGCTGCACAAGCCGATGTCATGTGAGTCCCTGCACCTGCGGTTTAGACAGATCTGTACTACTGTTTCCTTCTTGTCTGCTGATTTACTTTAGCTTCTCCTTGTAGGCATATACTGCGTTGTTCTTCATGCACTGCTAACCGGAGCTTTCCTTGAGAAAGCTAGATTTTTCCAGAGATTGTCTCTATAAGCAATTTCTCCACTAGCCTGATATGCCATATCCCATTAAAGATTACAAAGCAGAATCAGCAAGCATGACAAGGGATTTAAAAAAAAAAGTTTAAATTTATTTCTTGATTTGAGAATGTGCAAGTGATTTTGCCTTCAATAATTACGTTGCTGAAAGAAATAGAGCTCAGAGGTAATAGAAAGGCCAGTGTAGTAATTGCTTGTAGTACTAAACAGTTGATACAGTGGGGAATTTGAACTGCTTAATGAACTGATTTAAAGGTAGATATGTTGTATCCTTTGACAATGACCGCATATGTTCTACCAGACACCCCATTTGATACAGGTTTTTAATTCTTCTCTCTTTTCCTCTTTCTTCCACCACTTATACAAAGATGAGGCAAAAATATCCTTCCAGTAATGGAAAGACATGAAATGTCTGTACAAATCTATACATTTTGAAAAAGCTTTAAGTATCTTAAGTTTGGGTAGGTGTTTTCACTCAGGACCCTCATGCTACAGCTTCTGCAGAAAACACATCCAAAGGTCTTCCAGTTAGATAACAATACGTACACACTAGCTGATGCCTTCTGGCTTTCTCACATTGGAACCTGGCGTGAAGCTGATGAGTATAACCTCTGTAAAGCAGAGCTCCATCTGAGAAATGTCATAGGTGCAGATCCTTTTCCTCTCCTCTGGTTTGAGTGGCGCTCATTTTTCACTGGACTCTTGTTCTCATGCTAGTACTTTATCATTGTAATGTTCATGCTGGCCTACCCACCCAAAACTCTCCCACAGAAGATCTGATACCAGAAAATGCTGCTTTTATCATTCACTTTCACTTAACTCATCTCCTTCCTCTCTCCCCCTCCATCTTCCTCTTCCTCCCTCCCCCAAACACTCATTTCCTTTGATATCAAAGAACAGCAGAGACAGTTAAGCAGGCAAATATGCTATCAGCCAAGCTTCTGCCATTCTAAGAAGCTCTATAAACCTCTTGAAAGAAAAACAGATTGTGTGTGAAGGGCTGGCTACAGCTTCTGTGCAGGACCCTCCTGAACTTTGTCCTCAAAAGGAGGTGGTGGCTGTCACCTTCTACAAGCAGGGGAGCAGGCCTGCTGTGAAAATACCAAGGTTATTAAAGATTAAATGCTTTAAAGTTGGGGTGTTAAATTCTTCTGTGGATTTTCAAGAGACCACGTGGCTTTCAAGAGTGCTGGCGGTGCTTGATTTCAGTATTCTTGTCAAAGCTAAGGCAGGTGGGCTCCACAGCATAGTTTGTAGTCCTGCTTTGCATGCCCAGACCCCTGCCCCAGCTGTGTGTTCGGACAAGAACTAGTGTGCACGGTCCTTTTGTGTATGCCCAGGCAGGGAGGGAGCCAGGGTGTGCTCCAGTCTCGACATCCAAGGGACCAGATTGTGCAAGACACTACAGGTTGCACCAGCATCACCACTGGGACACAGCCCGAGACGTGCACTGCAGAGATGACCATGGCATGCACACTGTGCCAGGGTGAGCAGCTGGTTGCAGACCACTCTCGAAAAGTCAGGGTCCATTTATTCCTGGTTTTGTATAAACACTTAGGCATGTAGTTTTAGGTTCCCAGGGCCGGGGTTTGGCAGGGGGCACCTGGAGGAGTTTAACTACTGCTCACTTTGTTTTCCTGCAAATCTTCTCAAAAAGAACAAGAGGTGTGTTTTAATTAGCGCACAAAGCCGGAAGTATTAGGGCTTAGTGCATTTTTACTTGGGTGATTCAAAATTTGGATAGTAGCTGGGGGAATGGCAGGGTATTCTGCCATTCTTTCTGATGCCCTCTAACCCTGATTTTGTAGTGAGTTAAGAAGCTCTGGCCCAGCCACTTGAAACAATTAGGTCGCTTTTCTTGTGCAGCAAATTGGGGTATGCAATTCTAATCAGAGACTCAACGAAGCAGACCTGTATTAGATTTTAAATGATAGCTGAGCAACAATAGTACTAGGAGTTAAGTGAAATTTAAAAATATCCCAAATGGAAAAATGGTACAGTTAAAAGACTCATCTGAGATGATTATTTTTTTTTCTGGAATTATGGAAGACAGTTGGAAAGGATTTAAACAGAACTTTGTTGCTGCAAGGAATGGATGCCAGAAAAAGGAAGGCAATCAGAACAGACCTTTATTTTCTGACAATAGCTGGGTTTGAAGCATTAGATGTATTAAATAGTTTTCTGTTTACTCAAACAGTAAAACTCAGTTATGAAACCATGTAATGGAAATTTGAAAGGTATTACATTTGTACAAAGACGGAAAGTGTGGGAGATCCTAGGATAGGTTGCAAATGGTTTGAAGAGGCAAACCATGTTTTCACCTACTTCTTGCTGTCTCCTGATGCCCTTCATGAAAAATCAGGCAGTAACAAAGTTTCAAGGCCAAAAAGAAGACATGCACTAGAGAACCAAAACTACTGGTTAGAAAGAGAAGAATTTGCCAAATAGAATTTTGGCAGTCCATACAACAGCTTATGGACATTATACTCGAGATGCTGATTTTATGTGGTTTGAGAGAGGGACCTGGACAGGTTCAAACATACATCTATGGAGCACTGGAGCAGAAACTGCTCTGTTACACTCTTTATGTATGCAATAGGTAGTCATAAAGTTAATGTCTCATTGCGGAGAAAAGTTTGGGCATCCCTCTTCTAGAAAATTCAAAATGCTGTAAGAAAAGATATCAGAGAGTGTGTAAAAGGCAGAGTCCACATAAAAAAACCTCCACATACAAAGGTATTTGTGTTGTGAAAAACAAAATAAACCGAGACAATCCCTTGCATTTAAGAACAACCACCACATTTCTTACAAATTCCATGGTTTGGCAGGAGTTTAATTTTGGCAAAGCATACTCAGCATAAACAAAAGACGCAAGAAGTACTATTATCTCTCTGGGACTCAGTGGACAGCGCTGCAGCGGAAGATTAGTGAGCTATCAGATTGAAGTGTATTTGTTTTCAGTTAAAGGCAGGCGCATAAGCCAGCAAAATGGGGCATTTGAAAATAGTGTTCATAGCGGTGAGCATACCCTTTTTAACAGGATGTGGGGTATATAACAAAGGGGGAGAGAGGTGTATTTTGCAGTATCAGGAAAAAGTATCTAATGATCTGAAGATATTCAGGCATTGGTCCTGCGAGCAATATCCTTTTCTGGAACCAAGAAGCAAATAACTGAGGGAGAATATGAAGTTGTTTCAAAGGGATGCAAGAGCTCCCACTGAAGAAGCATCTTTTGCTCCTCAGTAGAAAAGGTCTTCTCTTAAGCCAGAGGCTTCAGGAGGAGCTGGGTAGACCTGCTGCTCTGTGAGCTATGCAGCAAACAGGAGTGTGAACAGAAGGGGTGCTATCAGAGCCTCTCTGAGTGCTTGCGTCAGGCTTTGGGGCAGTCGCTGTCAGCCTCCCGCTGCATGTGAAGCCTCAGATGCTATTTTCAAGTACATTCACATGCTCCCTGCTTGTGAGAAACACAGGTTCATTTCTTTATCACAAGCCAGGAGTGCGACAGTGCTTGTAAATAGCACTCTGCCATCTCGCCCACGCAGGGCCCTGTCTTCTCTGGGCAAGGACCTCACCAGTGTTGCCTTCTTCCCTCTAACTGCTATATTGTCATCACCTACTGCTGTAGCGCTGCTTCCCACGTGGGCCCTGAAGGCAGGCACCATGCTTAAACAGCCCTTGTAGTTGTTGCAGGTACAAACACTAGTGGGGCTTCAGTGGAGACTCCTGGCAACTTCTGAAGTGTCCAGAGTTGCCTGCCTTGGCCTCAACAAACAAAAACATAAACTCTCCACATTGCAATATAGCTGAAGTTCTTCAGCAACACACTTTGCGTTAACAAAAAGGTCAAAGTCATTGTCAATTTGTCTTTACTCACAAACAAGGAGGGAAGGCAAGGCTCCCTGGATTGCTGAACTAAGTAGCTTTCTGCCCAAATTACCCACCCAAATCAGCAACCTGACCATGCAAAGCTGTCTAATGGGCAGAGGGTTAGAAGTCATAATAAAGAAGCTCCAGTTCTGAGGTCATAAGTGATAAATCAGTTTGTTCGCACCTCTTTGAGCCAAACAGAAGCATAGTCTTTGTAACAGTGTGGTTAACGCTGGAGATCAGTGGTGTGCACATCACAGGAGCTAAAAAAAAATGAATGTCCATGTGTTCAAATACAGCAGAATTCATTGACAGTAATCCACAGGAGTAAGAAAGGGTCATATATTTTTGTTTGAGAGATGAGCACTAGCTGAAACCAACAACAAAGTGTGGCTGGTATTCTGATGGGCAAGAGAAGCCTGCCACAACCTACCTATCCATGACCAGGAATAAAAGTTACTCTTTACAATACTCATATTATTTGAACACAAAGCTGGATGTCTGCTAGCATAAATTACTGTTTTTCCCACAGGCAATGAAATTAATCTTACCAACAGTATACACTACAAATGTTAGTTCCTGGATTCTTTTCCTCTTTGGTAACATTTCTTGTTGTCTAGTTAGTACAGAGATAAAGGTTTGGTGACTTCTTGTTCAGTAATTTATTTATTCTTTTCAAAACAACTCAAGAATTAACATTGAATTTGCTGGGGAGGGAATTTGAAGAAATTAGTTTATTTCATTTTCACCCAGGATCATCCAAGAAATGAAAAATCCCTTTTCCACCCAAGAAGACCTAAACCTACTTTTCCTACCTACCAGACCCACAAGGAAATCCTGGATGCAAGCGAGAGGCTCTATCAGATTGGCACACAAATACATTTTAGATATTTCCTGTTGTAGCTTTTCTGCTTTGCATGGGACAATTGAAATATTCATTGAGCCAAAGACTGGAGACAAATTGCTAGGCACTCATCTGGGAATTGGGATACCTGTGTTGTAGTCGTGAACACTTAAATGTTTAATTCAAAGCAAGCAGCATTAATAGTGATACAAGAGTTACATCGCAGTCTTCTCTAAGTGGATAGTTAAAGCATTCTCTTAAAAAAAATAGGAACCTTTTGACAATAGATTTAAAACTACTGCATCTCACATTTTTTGACAAGCTGCTGCTTTACACGTGTTTGGTAAGGCTCATAGTCGTTCACTTCCTTTGCTTTATTTTTGGTTAAAGATGCCTGAAACAAGGAAAAAATATTTTTGTTTGGATTGAACCTTTTTTTTTTTTTTTTAATTGAAACAACTTGGTTTGGATCAGACAAAGGAAAGTACTTTTGTTCTCCATGCTGAAACAGCTGGGGGAAATTGTTCATACAACCCTAATGCCAGCCCATTGGGGGGAAAAAAAGAGAGCAGAACAGGATTTATCCATGTTCAATGATCTAAAGCCTCTGTGACTGTAAGATCCCTAGCTAGCGGTGACTTGGCATGATCCATGGCGTCAGACATATTTTAGGAGCCAGGCCTGTTCCGATGGCCTGCCGTTTGTGTAGCAGAAATTCATTAAAGCAGGGACAGAGATTATAGGGACAAATCTCACTGGTACTTACATTTGGATTTTATTTACTGTTCTAATTTATTCCTCACACCCCACACTGCGTGAACCAGCTCATATCCCGAAGAGGCAGAGCTGTGCATAGGAGGTTGCACTGAAAAAGCTGGGCTCTTTAGCTCTGAGACAGCTTTCTGTGGATGTGACGGTGCTGCTTCTGGATCCTAACTAGCTCGTCTGCGCAGTGCAATATTGGGCTCGGTGAACTTGCCCTGCCCTGGCAGCAGTTCAGGGCTCCCTGCTCTGATGCAGATACCCAAACACTCACAGGAAGTCAGCAGGCCAAATGAATGCTTTCTGCAGACCAGATCTGTACATTTAACAGATCTGTTAAAACTAAACAAAGGCTTGGCTCAGTCTTTGGCTGTGAAGTATTTCCCAACAGTCATTTTAGACTTTTAAAAAAAAAAAAAAAAAAAAAAGACAAACGGGTTACCAAAAGGGTTATCTGAGGAGAGTCTTTCTCAGACAAGCACAGCGCTGTGGATGTGATCTGAAAATGCATCTTTGGCCCCGACACTGAGGACAGAAGCGTTTGGCTGTTTAGACAAGTTGTTCTCAGTTCTGTCTCTCAAAGGTACCTGGAAATTATTCTAAATGCTTCATAGTGCAAGTTGCAGAGCAGCTCATTGCGCTTACACTGTCAGGCAGTTAATGTTTAAAAATCACTTATTTTCTGTTTTCTTTGCTGTACCTCAGAAGAAATATATTCTGTTTCATCTAAACAGAAATAGATCTGACTACTTTGCTTGCAAAAACTGCCTGTAATGTAGTTGAAGGGTTTGTTACTTGCCTTTTTTCATTTCCAAAATGAAATAGAAAAGAATTAATTGCTCAGCTGCTACTCTGACATCAAGGAAAACTAACCCATAGGAATTGGTCTGACATAGCTTAGAA
Organism: Gymnogyps californianus; assembly: GCF_018139145.2. Taxonomy (NCBI): domain Eukaryota; kingdom Metazoa; phylum Chordata; class Aves; order Accipitriformes; family Cathartidae; genus Gymnogyps; species Gymnogyps californianus. The sequence goes on from NC_059471.1 coordinate 162,175,156, forward strand.
ATGGGCTGGATGCCAGCGAGGGAACATAGGGAAGCTAAAAGTATATAATTTTGCTTTATGCAGTTCTCTTATTGCTGCACTACTGCAGTACAGCCTGCTAGTTACGGCCTGACTGTCTCAAACTTTTTTTCTTGCTCCTGAAGCTGTGAGCACCTTTGGTGCATCTTAGGCAAGGGACAACAAACTTGATACTCACCATCTTAAGAGACTTCCATCTTTAATGTCTCATGAGCTGGGAAAATAAATTAAGAAAAAATTACATACTCAAATCTCACAGATTGTCCCGATAAAGCCAAAACTTTTAACAAATCCCTGACAACTTTTAAAATAACAGAAAACCAGAGCATAACCAGGTCAAGGAGAATGGTAGGACAGCAGATTTATTTAGACTACAAGTTTAAGTAGCCAAATTTGGTTTAAGCCAGAGAGAAGTCAAGTTGCTCTAGACATCTCAGAGATGAAAAAAATCCTACTGTCACTGCCTACCTTGAAGAGAACAGCACTTAAGCATCAAACTTGCCTGCTCTTGGAGAAAGCTTGGAAGACCAGGCCTACCATAATTCATCTGTGCTAAGTCTGAGCAGAATATTACAGGAAAGGCTGCAGGTGTGACTTGCTGTCACTTGCAGTGGGTAGAAATCCGATACTCAAACACAGAATTGCTTCTTTAGTGTACTGATACATAAAAAAATTGCATCTATAAATGCAGCTGAGAGAATGACTTCTCATTGCAGTTCTATTCCAAGGCCCATGCTTTAAGTCTATTCCTCCCTTCAAAGAGATGCCTACTGGCAAACTCGGGGCTATTTTTACAGCGCAATCACTGAAGATGCTGAAAAAAAAATTAGAGGCAGAGAAGCCTCCTCTTTAGACAAAACCAATCAAAAAATGCCATCTCTGTACCATGCCTGTGGGCTGACTCCGGTGCCCACGGTCTTTTTTTTTTGTGGGGCAGGGCAGTTTAAAAGGAAGTAAAATTCAAGTGCTTTGCTATGGCTCTTCTAGTGTTAAGGCAGGGGAACCTGTGTTCTGGAGCGCTTTTTGGCTGCAGCTGGTGCCAGAGAAAGGCAAGAGTCAGCTGCTAGATCCATTTCAAAAGTTACCACAGGGAAATATGACGGTCTTAGTTATAACCCATCTTCTGTTTCGTTAAAGAGGCTAGCCTCGAATTTTACTGCAATGCACTGCAGGTAGCCAAGCTTCCAGTATGGGAAATGTGAACAACAAAATTAGTTTTGTTTTCAAAGAAAAGGAAGATTGAGAAAACAAAGTGAAGATTTCTTAAGTTTCATATGACTGTAGTCATACCTTGCTTACAGTGTTCACGAGAGTCAATTAAATGCTGCAGGTTTTTTGGATGCACTCCTGATTCTCAGCCATTCTCTCTTTGGGGTTTTAACTGTGGTTTAACTGCCGTAGCTTTATCTAGAGCTAAGCAGCTTGCACCAATTTCAGGTTGCTGCTGCTTATTAAAAATTGAACTTTACCTTTTCTCTGTTCTTAAGGGATATAGCTGAGGTTCTGAGCAGCTCTGAAATTGAGTTTGTAAGTGGGAAATACACATGGCATTTACTAGACTGCACAAGTAAGACTAGCATTGGGGGCTGCTTTTGCAAAGCTAGAATGACTTTAACAGAGAGCACTGCTAGTTTTCCACCATTTTGTCAGCAGGAAAAACCTGACTGAAAAAGAAGTATTCTTGTTTGTAGTGTTCTTGTTCCTAGAAATGAAATTAAGTACTTGCCGGTAAGCTGCAACTCGGGTAAGTACAGTTCAGGCAGCCATAGACAATTCTGCCGGTTGTTAAGCTAATCAAAATTGTGTCAGTTACTCCCTTCCCCCACTCATGATTTGCCTGTTGCCTTCTCACAAAACAAAATTAAACTCTTCAAAGACTGTTTTTTAAATCATGGCTCATAGCAAAATGAAGACCTCATAGGAGTCTCTAGGTGCTACCACAGTACAAGTAATTATCTAAATAAATGCATTTCCTCATCACTGGCCTTTTTCCTACAGTTCTTGCTCTCCTGCTGTAATGGTAATCATGAACAAAATGTATAGAAAAAAGGTTTACTGAAGATCAGGATAGAAAGTCAAGACCAATAGCCTAATTTATAATAACCTGCTAAAATGCAAGCTTTTACATTTAAAAAAAAAATTTTTAAAAAAATCTCCCTATTGCCAGGAACGCAATATACCTTTTCACATTCCAAGTGTGGATATTCATAAGTCAGCTAAGTTGCCTCAAAACACCATTACCTACTTAAGCTAATGAGCTGGGTTCACACTGAAGCACATGAAAAGTATTCATATGTTGTGTTTTACAAGGTTCAAATGTACAGGTCATAATCTCCACCAAAAAGACAGTAACAAACAGTTTAGAGAAGATAATGTCTTCATTTAATTGAGTTTATTGCCAAGTGAATATGTATCTAGCAGTTAGATACAGAGCTATTTGCTTTCTAGATGCCGATAATGTAACTGGTAGTATGTGAGATTGATGATACGTTGTTCAATTAATACCAAGTGATGGCAACGCATAGAATTTGGGATGTATGAGAGGTATGAGGAGAAGTGCTGCAGATGCTCTGTTACTGCTTTGCTTTTTTATTATTTTGTTAGATTATTTATGTTAAATTCCTTCCTCTGGCTAGGTTCTATTCTATGCTTTTCACACGTGTGGTGAGAGCAAGAATGTGTATGTGATACAGTCAAATTGAGAATAACTGAGATAAGGAACAATATAGAAAACAGAGTGGCAATTTCCTGCATTAAATTAACTGTATTTTAAGATAGGTGTTTGCTAAGGCCATGTGAAAATGTTTGTGTCCATTACTCCAAGGTTTGTGGGACAGACCCTATATTCATAGGAGTACAAGTCTCTCAAATTTATTTGAGGGTTTCTAATATGATATAATGATTATTTCTCTCTTCAGGATAAATGCAAGGGGACTGCAGTTCTATGTATAGTTAAGCTTTTTCCATTCTTTTGGCTCTTTAATTGGTTTTTACTGCAGCAGCTTTCATGGTGACCTATTGCATTAACAGGAGTAAAAATGAACCTTCTTGTCGTTGCATTACCACCCCCACCCCCACCCCAGTTTTTTCACAGGCTTTTTAGAAATAAATTTGTGGTCTGCTTTATATGCACAATTAAGAGTAACACATCCTCCTATGTTTTTATAGTCAAAGGTAAGGAATGGAATTCAACAGGATTTTTTCTTCTGTATACGTTTCCTATATGCATACCTAAATACAATTTTACAGCTAGACTACGTCTTCAGTTTCCTGTCTTCAATTTCATGTCTTCATTATGAATGTAAAGAGTTACTGAATTCTCACTGAATACATAAAATATCTAAACCCAATTCACTTTCTAATCACTGAGATTTCCTTCATCTGACTCCTCCTCATTTTTCATCTCTAAGGAGACAAGCATTGCCATGAAAATAGTCTCTTGGTTTCTTGATAGTTGACTTGTTCCCACTACAAATTCTTCTTTCACCCCATGCCTTATATTTACCATCTTAGCCCTCTCCTAGTGACATCAACAGTGACGTTACAGAGGACTCTCATTGGAGGCACAGGAGACGAGGCAGCAGGAGGAAGAGGTGAACTGTCCTCAAAGAAGCTGATTTTAGTCCCAGTGAAATATAAGGAAGGAAAGCACAGAACATATTGGGGGGAAGTTGAACTGCTCCTACATAAAAAGATATTTTAAGCTCATGTCAGCTGTTAGAAATCCGTATACAGAAAACTCAGTTTCAGGCACTGCTTCCATTACACTAGCGCTATGCAAAATGGATCTTAAAAATATTAACAATAACTTTTTCTCAATAAACCTAAGAATTTTCCTTTCAGGCTTCCTGGCCTGAAATCCCTTTTCATGTCAGTTGGCTCTGATCCTCGTTTCTATTTTTCTGCCCTGTCTTCCTCTCTCCCTATACCCGTCTGCTTCCAAAAAAGTTCCCCTGCTACACATCCTTCCCAAACCACTCTTCAGTATCTTTTGAAAATGCCCCCCTTTCTGTACTGAATGTCTCTAGAGGCTGAGTTTGGTACTCCACTGTGTTGTTCTCTGTTTTGTAATATGTAATGTAATGATATGCTTCGGAACATGAGAAGCTGGAAAATGTAAAGATAAAGGATGCTATGAACAAGCAAAGAGGTTAATAATCTGTATGCAACAGGGCTGATGTGGGCCTTCGACACCATGGGGTAGAAATTTCAAGAGCAAGGAGTTAACATCTGCAGATGCAAAGTGCATCTGCACTTGTGAATAGTTGCCTGAATCAAACCAAACCTCACCTCTTCTGAAATTCCTGTTTATACCATTTCTTCCTGGTGGACTGGACTTTATTTTTAAATAGATATCATAATATATGGGGTAGGATCTGTTTTGCTATCTGTACTAATACTTCATTAAGCAATAACTTTCAAAACAGACTTATTTTGATAAACTTCAGGGAGTTAAAGATCCTGTGTTATCCAGGATATATGCTCTGTTCAAGCTGTGCACATTTTAAACATACTTTTGCTCTAGGCATCACTGACAGCATTGTTAACCACTGGTGGCCATTCATCTGCAGAGCTTCTGGCAAAACAGCATGATGATAAAGTGGTAGTGGAGGGGATCTGCTCATCTTCACTAAACACTATCAAGTCACGATGAAAAAGAAATACAGAAATGATAAATGGAAGAGTGAATGTTCATATACAAGCCACTCTGATCGTTATGAGGATGATTTTTTTCATTCATTTTAAGTTGGAGGAGGAGGAAGAAGGGCAAGGTGGTTACAAATTGCAACCTATTTGACCTGTATTGGTGTGTAATGAACCTGTTGGCCCAAGTGCCAATATTTTTAAAATGCTTAAGACAGCAGATGATTGCATGTGTAACCATGAGAAATTCAGATTATTAGAACCAGATATTTAACACCAAAAATAATTGAATGTTTGTTTCTCTCCTCTGCAACAGCAGCTAGGGGAGAGTAGAATATTTCCCCTGCTGCAGGTAGTAATATCACCAGTGCTTCTACTGCAACTAAAGCTGCTCCTCCTTCGTGCTGTTACAGCAAGAAGACAGCACCCTTCAGTGAGCACTCACAGACTTCTCTGATCGCCTTAAAACAAAGTAGAGGACCTATTTAGTAGACCTGATCTACTAAAGGGCAACTTTCATGCTTAGACCAAACTTCACTCTATAAAAAAATAAAATCTTTGTACTGCATTTCCATAGCTATTATTGAAAAGATATGTTTTAAGAAGGGCTGTCTTTTATACAGTTGACAGTTTTACTTCTGTTGATAGAGCTTCTAATACTTTGTATTTTATCATATCCTTTGTGTTAAAGCACTTAAGGATTAAATTAAATGAGCTGCATGGCACTATTGTGTAATAGGCTATGAAAGGGCTGGGATGGGAGAAGGCACTGTGCAACCACACTCAGAGGATCCCAGGTACCTAAGGAAGGGAATATAGCCTGTTTGGTCATAGCCCGTATTAGGAAATTCATACCTGATATGCCTTCCTAGCTATGGAAACTTTGGCACGGGTCAGTGAAATATATCTGAGGAGAGCTCTTATGTCTCTTAACTCTGTCCAAATGGTAAGCCAAGTCTTCATGTGAAATGAGTGTGTGTTGCCCCAGTGAAGTCAGTCAATTCACGTCTGTTTTCATAAGGTGAAATTCTAGTTGACCTCCCCTTGAAGTTGGTTTGATGTTTTTAAGCAGAAATCAGAAATTGATAACGGGCTTCTCCGCTTGCATACCGGCCGATAACACACAAAACTAGTATCCAAGCATGTAATATTTGAGATGTTTATCTCCCGTTTCAGAAAAGGCTTAAAAACTACAGCAGGACACCAGTTGTTTAAATAGGTTGGGTTTATCAGTGCGCTGCTGAAAGCAGTTGAACAGGGAACTAAGGCTTTTTTCTATAGTAGAATAAAAGTAACTTGCTTAAAGGAGGATGATGAGAAGAAATACAGTTGAAACAATGCTGAATAACATCCGAGTATGTCAGGACAAGGTCCCTTCCAATGCAAACCGTTCTATGATTCTATGATTCTATACTGCTAACACCTGTTATTAGCAGAGGATATTTCTGGACTACAGTCATGACAAAAGGCATAAATTCTTAGAGCAGGTTAAAGTGATTCTGCCCTGATAACAGATTGACAGCCACCCAGGGTAGACAGGGAGTAACTGTGATTGACATATGACTGGAAGCTGTAACTGTGAGTGACATAAATGTGTATGATCTTATAGGATTGCAATGTGGGTGGGTTAACAGACACATAGAAGTGGAAAGCAGTTGCTTGATGATGCACAGGATGAAAGTTTGAACACAAAGCTCTTCAGGAAGCACCCTGAAATTCATACTTCTCTTGTCTTTGTTTATCTTTCTTCAAGACAATTATAACAACAATAAGAAAAGTAGACAAAAAAAAAAATAGCCCACATCCATGTTTGCTCCTTTTTCTCACAACAAAGAAAGAGCGTACCAGAGAAGTCCAAATCCTTTTGTGCTGCTCAGAGCTGGCACAACTTTAATTAAATTTAATTTAATTAAATATAAATAAAAAAACTTCAAAATAAATTAAACTGGTAGTTTAATTCATGTAAGCATCCAAAAGTTTGGCTGATGTTTGTTTTCCCCCCTCCTCTTAGACTTGAAAAACTAGACCAGAATTACCGGGGTGGCGGGGGGGGAATCGTTTCAGCATTTCTGTGTTTTGTTTCACATTGAAAAGAAAATAGAGAACTTTGAAATGAAAAATGACTGGAAAAACTGACAGACCATTCTTGAGTCTCTAAAGCTATTTGTTTAGGTTCAATTCCAAATTAAGACAATGACTTGCTTTTGTTTTGTTTCTAAATGAGAATCAGGCTCCACTTGATAGACAAATTATTCCAATAGCCATGCCTGATTGTGTCAGGATCAGCTGGAAGAAAAAAAGCCGAAGGAGACTGCAACTTTTATGAAAGGCTAAAGAAGGTAAATTAACATTGTTTGGGCTCTAAATAGCATTGTATTTTAAGGTCTGTCTTAGTGCAGAGCCATTGTAGTTCAATCAAAAGAACTGATGTAATAACAAAGTGATGGATAGTAGACATTTTTAATTGATATTTTGCCCAATGTCTAAATTTTTCATTTGCTGCATATTTGTAGTTGCTTAACTCTCTAGATCTTAAATCCAAACTTCTGACTCTTCCCTCTGACCTGATGAATTCGTAGAAGCCAGCAAAAGGATTCTTAGAGCTTTTTAACTATGCAGAAGCTGCAAAGCCAGCTACAAAAGTAAACAATGAAGATTAATAGCAATGCTGTCTCCCATGTTCAGAAGGACATCTTCCTGCAATTTCAGTTCTCCTTTCCAAGATTTTGTCAAGGAGTGAAATGGTTGTCAAGAGCTGTGGAGTACGCTGCTGTCCATTAAGTAGCATTGCCTTCATTTAGACTGATGCATTTGGCAGCAATTGAACTGTTTGAGTTCAATACTGTAGTTTGTTTTGCTTAAAATTGTGTGTGTCTATTGAAAGTCTCTTTTTGGAGCTGCCTGGTCAGTGTTTGCATTTCTTTCTTGTTCCAAAACTTTCCTTGCATTATTGCTGTTCTCCTGCCTGAAGCCTTCCTATTTGTCCACTATGGCTTATCTCATCCTGTTCAGGCTTGAGAAGACAAAGTCCAAGCTCATGTTTCTGCACATATCTGTGTTCCCTCTAAACCTAGGTGGCACACACGTCTGTTCCGAGATGCCTGCTACCACTAAAATAACTATCAGCCTGTAAACGCTATTTCAGTATATGTGGCAAAATAACCTTCTCTTCTGGTCTAGTATTCCAGTTCAGCGTGGAGGCCATCTTCAGTCAGAGTTACTAATGTCCTGGTTTCGGCTGGGACAGAGTTAACTCTCTTCTTGGTAGCTGGTACAGTGCTGTGTTTTGGATTTAGTGTGAGAATAATGTTGATACCACTCTGATGTTTTAGTTGTTGCTAAGTAGCGCTTATCTTAAGCCAAGGACTTTTCAGTTTCCCATGTTCTGCCAGCAAGCAGGTGTACAAGAAGCTGGGAGGGAGCATAGCCGGGGCAGCTGACCTGAACTAGCCAAAGGGATATTCCATACCATGGAATGTCATGCCCAGTATATAAACAGCGGGAGTTGGCCAGGAGGGGCGGATCATGGCTTTAGCATCGGTCAGCGGGTGGTGAGCAATTGCATTGTGCATCACTTGTCTTTTCTTGGGTGTTATTTTTTCTGTTGTTGTTGTATCCCTTTTCATTACAATTATTATTATTCTTAGTTAGTAGTGTATTTTATTTTTACTCTAGTTATTAAACTGTTCTTATCTCAACCCACGAGTTTTACTTTTTTTTTCCTTTCCTCCTCCCCACCCCACTGGGAGGGGGAAGGGGGAAGTGGCTGCGTGGTGCTTAGTTGCTGGCTGGGGTTAAACCACGACAACTAAGGAGATACATTAGAATTTACACAAAACACAAAGGTGAATGAGAGTGCTAGATTCACAGGAGAAAAATTTGAGCAGTAGCCCTGATCAACAGAGAGATTCCCAAGCCATTTACTTTTGAAGGTTCCAGCAAGAAAGCAAAGGCATTTTTCAAGAGAGTAAGGAAAAGGGCTGATCTGCTTCAAAATTCAGCATCTGCATGGGTGATGTTGGAGGTCTGGCACTGTGTGGATGAAATGTATTGCTTCAAAACTTAATGTTTAAGCTGAAAGATTTGTTTTGCATGTGCTTTTTTTTTTTTTCCCCTTTCTCTCCCAGCTTATCTTCTGAGATCTGCATTGTGTAGGGTGAAGTGGGGGATTTTATACTAAATCAATGAGCATCTCCAAGATATTTAAAAATGTGTATTTTATGGCTTGGTGTTGGTAGTTTAGGCAACATTATGATTTTTCTCACTCATGTTCTGCATTGCTTGTATATCACTTCTCCAGTAAAATATGCTTCAGACTTCTTTTCATGCATTAAGCATCAAGAAAAATTTAAATCTGGTTACAGAAGTAAGAACAGTTAATTTGGCACCTACCTGGTGCATATTATTTAAAGATACAATGTTGTGTAAACAATTTGTCCAAAATGTCCTCTGTGTTATTTCTTGTTGTAATAATCTCTTCTCTTGAAACCTTTCCCACCATGATTTCTTTTTCTTCTCTAATCTTCCACCTCTTCCTTTGTTCATAATTTTTAGTCCAATCATAAATAGTCTGGAACACCAGTCTCCAGTGGCCCATGTTACAATACAAAACTGTGTACCTACTATCAAAAAGGGTCGTTTGCCCCCAGATTCCCAAGCCTCCTCCTTTAAAACTGACGAGGTTGTGGTTTCCATCTCTACTTCTAGGCCCTGCAGTCTTAAACACATATTCAAAATCACTTAGTTGGATCCATGTTTGACTGATCCACCCGATTCAGATCCAGGGCTCACCCATCCCCTTACTGTTGTGCCACAACGCAGGAAATCTCCATGTTACTCTATAACAACTAAGACTATGTAGGAAGGTGACTCACAAGAACTCAGTCCAGCTTACTGCAAAATTACCACATTGCTACTTTTCACTGAATCTGCTAGAATTGTCACAATCCTCCTCCTTTCAGACCCTGAGTATCTTTATCTTCTCAGTGTTCTTTGCCGTTCTGTGATGGGTTCTAAATTAGTTGTTAGTGCTTGCAAAAGACATCTTACAATTGTCTTGCATAGATCTATGAAAACATGAGCTTAGTGTTGCACAGAGGTGAAAAGAATAGAGTAAGATGGAAAGCATCATTGTACTACTGTATAAAGTCCTGGTGCATTTTCAACCTTGACTATTGCAAAGAACTAGAAAGATTACAGAGAAGGAGAGCAAGTGTGATTTAAGGTATAGAGTGGTGTATACAGGAGGAAGTACTAAATGGTTTCATTAGCTTGGAAAAAAAGCAGGAGATATTATGCAGATCTATAAAAGACATGTGGAGCAGAGAAAGTGAAAAAGAAATGACTACTTGTTATTTCTCACAACACAAGAACTAAAGGGCACACAGTGAATTTATAAGCTGTAATAAATCAGCATTAATACAAACTGAAAGCAACACCGTTCCTCACAGCATATAATTGTGAAACTCAGCACCATAGGGTTTTGAGGAGGCCAAGAGCAGAAAGGGGTTCAAAAAGAGACTGAACAAATTCAGAGGATAAATACATTTGTGGCTACTGAACGTGATGCTCAACATACACCTTTTATGTCAGTTCCTTCAAGCTATTACATGACTTGAAGCTAGAAGGTTGTTTCAGGAAAAGATCACCCAGAATTTATGCTGCTTCTTGTAGTCCTTCCCAAGATAGTACTTATGTTCTCCTATTGCTGAACAGAGGATACTGAACTAGGGGAACCTTTGGTCTGATTTTGTACAATTATTCTTATATTCTCTGAATGATGTCATTTTGACAGTAAACTCAGACACCTGTTCCTATATTGAAGCGTAGTGAATGATTTATCTCATGGAGATTTGGACTTCATCTTCCTTGACACCATTTGATCTCACCAGACCAGACATGTTGGTCTTGAGCAAGGTAGGAGGTGCTGGTCCCAGGAAAAGTCTTGTCTGCGTGAAGCTTTGAAAAAAGATGGTTAGATTTCTAAAAAATAAAAATAAAATGGAAAGAGAAGTAACACTGAGTAATCTGGGAGATGTCTTTCTAACTGGACTTTATTCCTTCTGTGGTTATTTGCATACATTTATTGAGCACAGCAGAGCTATTTTCCTTGCTCTGGCTTTGTCTTATAAAACTCCAAAGTATAGAACTGTCACTCATGCTTGCCAGGGATGAAACATTGATGTGATGTAATTTAACTATAAGTAAGGTGGCTTAATCAAGAGTTATGGTTTGTCTTTAATAGACAGGTTTAAGATATACATTTTTGTTTTGTAGTAACTTTCAATTTTTCATTTAGATCTTTCCTTTTCCACTGTAGCAGTAATTGCTCATGTGCTCTTTAGTGGTCATATGACCATGCAGCTCCACAGAGGGACAGGGAAGGCTCTGCTAAAAAAAAGTCAGTGTATTTGGGGCAGGACTCAGCAAACTAAATGGGAGCCTGTTTTTCTGAAGGCTGATTTATGCTAACAGGGAGATCCTCATACAGTGTGAAGCAGCACTGTGCTGATCTCAACAGAGCTACTTTGTTTGGTGGGGGTTAAAAATCTGGTCCCATGTGTGCAAGATTCTCTCCTTATGCTGATGCAATTATCACCACTGCGCCTCGGGAAGGTTTTGCTTCCGTCTCCTCCTCTCCGCTCTTTATGGCCTAGCAACCCTACAAATGCACTGTTTATCCCCTTGCTTTTTTTGAAGGTTATCCATGCTCACGTGGCAAGCTGTGTTTGCGGCTGGGTGTTGCTGCTTGTGTAAGCTTTGATGCCACAGGTTTGGCGGCAGTGAAAGCACAGCAGCATTGGCTTTGCTGCAGCCTTACTGCCTGCATCGGGGCCCCAGCACTCACCTGGATTGTCCAGCTCAGGCCACGCTGCCATCTCACTTAACTGCTGGGAGCACTCCCAAGCCTGGGTTTGCCTCCACATACCAAGAGCGCGCTTTCCTCCCCACAGCACAGCATATTGAGGAGGTAGGAGTCACTCTGAGTTGTGTTTCCCTGCCAGCAGTGGCTCATCATGCTACATTGAACTGGTTTGCTTCTTACATATGGCAGTAGAACAAACCTGTCCCCATGTTGCTGCTCCTGCTCAGTTTATCATTTTAAAAGACACGGTCTGTTTAACTAGCACTCCTTCTGTGTTGTAGGTTAGCTGTGGGTCAGCTTTACATCTTCAGCTGTAAACGTAGGTCAGCTGGCTGCCATGCAGTATGTTCCTTATCCTTAAAAGCACAGGTCCTCACATGCAACTTCACAGTACATCGCAGCTGCGCATCTTGTAAGAAAGGTTATTTTGCTAGAGTGGTTCAGCTGCTCTTGTGACAGTAGCAGTCCTACCAGGATGATAGCAAAAAATTTTTCAGTCTAGGTGTTGTACACTTGTAATGAGAGCATTTTCTGCTGTTGCACTTGAAGGTTTTCCTTCCACTTTTTTGGTAAGGAGAAACTGATCTCAGCCCTATCAATGAAATTAATCATTATAGGGTGTAACAGCTGGTGCCTATAAATCAAAGTGAGTCCTTCAGCTTTTCTGCTGTGCTCAGGGTCTGTCTGTTCTGATGCTAAACCTAAGATTTGTTCATTCCTGCGTCCTAGAGAGCTCATCAGGGGCTTGAAGTCTAGATCTGAAAGGGATTCTCACAAGCTCGCAGGGAGTCAGTTGGGTTCAGTTACACTGCTGAAGGACCTGCTCTTTCCTTTATCATACACATTTGCTACATTGCTCAAAAAAGGCAGCAAACTGGTTTACATATCCATGCTTGCAGAGTCTAATCTTAGATACAACACTTAATAAGCTCTGAATTTTTTTTAGCCCAGCTTCCTAAGAAATTGAGGCTTATGCAATCCTTATGCAAAAGGAAAAGCCCCAAAAGGTTTCCCAAAGAAGACTGCAAAAAACAGCCAATGGGTACATGAATCAGAAAATTCATTTTGAGGTAAGTTTAAGACAGAGAAGGTGGGCGGTGTGGAGCTCCCTTTCTCAATGGCGGCAGGCACCGTCCAGCTGCTTGTGGGACGATGACAGGGTAGAGACAGGGGCTATGTGTGTTTCCATAGTCCTTAGGTAGATGTCCTTGTAGGACGTCATGACGCTCTCCAGCTTGGGGGCAGAGGAAGGAGATGACAGGAGCATACCATGATTTCATTGTGTCCCTGACCAAGGCTGAGGCTGTAATAGACAGGAGAATCAACAAACAGAATAGCCACCCGCTGTCACTACAGGCAGCCCCAGCCACCCTGCCCAGGGCTCTCCCAGCCTCACACCAAGGCTGTCCATCCCACCTCTCCCTGACAGCCAGGAGACACCTGCCCTGGGCCCACCATGTCAACAACCCCACAATGATTTGGGCCACCACCAGTGCTCTGCCTGCTATGACAGGGCCACTACAGTGCTCAGGATCTTGCCAGGTGCTCGTATGGAACCCAACCCTTGGCCAACCAGGGAGAACAAGTGCAGAGCTCCCTTTGCTCAGGGCTGTGGGGACTTTCCAGCTCCCTGTGACACCACGATGGAGTATAGGTAGGGGCTATCTTATCTGTCCTGTAGCGCGTTGACAGCTCTCCAGCTTAGTGGCCAACGAGGGAGAAGGAGCATGCCATGCTCCGGTTGTGTATCTGTGCAGGGCTGAGGTTGTAATAGACAAGAGAATCACAAACAGAGCAGTCACCCACCATCCCCACAGGCAGCCCCAGCCTCCCTGCCCAGGGCTCTCCCAGCCTCACACCAAGGCTGTCCATCCCACCTCTCCCTGACAGCCAGGACACACCTGTCCTGGCCCACCATGTCATGAACTCCACGGTGATTTGGGCCACCATCAGTGGTCTGCCCACTATAACATAGCCACTACAGCACTCGAGATGTTGCCAGGAACTCGTGTGGGACCCAGCGCTCAGCCAACCAGGGAGAAAGGGTGCGGAGCTGCCTTTGCCCCAGGCTGTGGGGACTTTCCAGCTCCTCGTGAGACCATGACAGAGTATAGGTAGGGGCTATCTTATCTGTCCTGTAGCACATTGACAGCTCTCTGGCTTAGTGGCCAAGGGCGGAGAGGACAGCAGTGTGCCATGGTTTGGTCACATGCCTTTATGGTGTCTGGAGAAGCAAGAAAAGTTAATTCCCCCCCCCCCCCCCCCCCCCCCCCCCCCCCCCCCCCCCCCCCCCCCCCCCCCATGCTGCCACCACCACAGGCAGCCCCTGCTGTCCCTGCCCTTCCGTCTCTGCCCTCCCCTCTCACCCCTTGCTCACCTCCGCCTCCTCAGCTACCAGACTGGCCTGGCGCAGCCCTTTTTATACCCGTCCTGGGCCGCCATGTCAATGACTCCTCTGTTCCATGGCCACTGCCAACATTCTGTCCCCTGTGACACAGCCATGACATCACCAGAGCTGGTTCCCAGAGTTAGTGCTGCATCACTATGACATGGCTATTATCTTCCACCATTCAAGCAAGAAGAAACAATTAAATAAATTAATAATAAGTGATAATGCTAGGAAGGGCAATAAATTAGCTGTAGCAGCCATTTAAAGAACAGCAGCTCAGCAAAGGTTAAAAGAGAATTAAAAGCACCAGGTCCTAGCTACTGCCCAATTTTAAAGATTTGTGCGATACTTGCTGCTGAGATTTGTGGGTTTGAAGGCTAAGTTTTGGAAGAAAAATGCTTGTCAAGTTGACTGAACGTAATACCTTTGGAATTAAAGACATGTTCAATGCCAAACCCTGCATCCAGGAGCGGCTGACGGTGCTGAGGACATTTCACCATGAGCTGCAAGGCTTGCATCTTTCTTTCCCTGAAATGAACCAAAGATTTTGTGAGGGATAGTCCTGTGCTACACACTTCAGTTGGAAACAGGAATGAAATACATGGATTAGCTTCCATCTGCTTGGCTCACTGCAGGCTATTCCATCCCCTTTAACTGACAGGACCGGAGGCAAAGCACACAAACTGAAACACAGGAGGCTCCATCTGAACATCAGAAAACACTTTTTTACTGTGAGGGTGACTGAGCACTGGCACAGGTTGCCCAGAGAGGTTGTGGAGTCTCCCACCTTGAAGATATTCAAAAGCCATCTGGACATGTTCCTGGGCAATCAGCTCTCGGTGGCCAGGCTTGAGCATAGGTTTGGACCAGATCGTCTCCAGAGGGCCCTTCCAATCTCAACCATTTTGTGATTCTGTATTAGATGACCATATAATGTTAAGGCTGATATTTAGTTTGCCAGCACTGTGTTTTTATAGTTTGTTGCTGACAGTATTTCACACATGCTCTGAGCCGTACCAGGAAGGACTGTCAGGACGTGTTAGAATCGGCTGCTCTAGGCATGGTCCGCGATCACATCTGAAGTGTGCTCAGACTTCCTTACAAGGAGAACTTCTGGATTTGGTAAGAGCTGGAGCTCAGGAGCGTTCTAACATGCAAGCAGGTTAGGCAACTGGGGAACATGGCACAGGATGCAAAATTGGGAATGAAACTACCTGGTAGTGTTCAAACACCTAAAAACCTCTTTACGTTGCCTTATAGTAGTGCTCCCATCAATAAGAATTAGGCCCCTAACATCACGAAGAATTCCACCTAATGTCATTATTGTTAAAAAGTCAGTGTTTCCCTGCTGCTATCATGTTGTGAGAAATCACAGCAGTTCCCTGTTTTTAGGACAGAAGTGCAAAATATCAGATATCATTGTGCAGTACTATGCCTGAATAACTGTTACCTTTTTAGGGGAGTTAGTATCTTACAGTGATATTTAATTAGACAGCAAGCTGAAACAGTAAAGTGCTTTCTAAACACTAAATATTAGTATTACAAAACATGAAAAAGTAGGAAAAGGAAAGCCCTGCTTTCCTAAATTCCTGTGGGCTATGCATGGAAATCAGAATGGACTGAAGCAGATTTTATCCCAAACCATTTATAAAAAGAGATGTGCAAGCTTTGCCTGTGCTGACTGAGCAGCCATAGAGATGAACCCTTTACAAAATCCCCTTTTGTAATCAGATTGCATGTCTTCCTTCAGCACTGTAGATCACGTACAAGCCCTTGCACAGCACGTGTGGGCATGGCTAATAAGATTTACTCTTTATCCATGCCAAGTTTCATCGTCCACTGAGAAGGCAGCTTGCTGAGCAGAGGGAAGAGTTGGATTGCGGTGGATGCTGCTGATACTAATAAGAAACTTGGCAAGAATATGGTGGAATATTGCCATAATATAATAATGTTTTTAAAACAAAAAAATATATCATTTCCAAACCTCCTTGAAAAGCAATGGGCACAATTTATAGGAAATTATTTGTATTCAAGAAGGTGGCAAGCCAGTTACAGCAGGTTTTCACAGAGCCCACTGAAATAATCATCACAAGCAGGTAGGAATAAGACAGAGGTGAGGCTGCCCTCCATTTCCTCATAAGATGTTATAAAATATTTGGAGGCATATTCCTCCCCTCCTGAGTGCATAAAGAATTAGTTGCCTTGGCTGGACAATATGTCCTCAGAGTCATACAGTGTAGAGTTATAACTGGTTACAATTTGTTTAAAAAGTGCTTCTCTGAGGACAGATAAAATCTTTCGGGTTTGAATTTTCTTCCTTTTTTAATTCCTTTTTTCTCCTGCTGCTCTGCAATTCAATTGCTGAAAATCTCATTTACCCAGCGGCTGAATTCAGATCCAGCCATGGTCTGTATTCCCTACTGTAAACTCTAAGGAATGAGAAGCTGCTTGATAATTTCATAGATTTTTTTTTTCTTTTTTTCAGTTTACCAGTTTCAATATAGGTCATACCAGTGCCCTTCCCTATTTCTGATATTAAGGGAAGAGTGCGGGCATGTTTGCCTTACCTTGAAGACCATTGGTTCGTCAATGCTTTGAAATCTTTCAGCACTCTGTCATTATGCACATACCTTGAGTAATATGGATGGTATATTTATGTATAAAACAGCTTCCAAATTGAACATTTTAACTACCTAGGTGAAATTTCGTACACTTGACAGATGTAAGACATTGATAACCAGATACTAATTAACTAGTTTAAAAATAGTCTTTTTGTGCAGAAACTAGCACCTGGGCATCCAATGCAGCATTAAGGGGGTAAAGAGTTTTGCCCTGGAATACCCACACAATTTTACAGATATACATTATTATGCATTTATTCACTATTAATAAATGTAGTCCTGCAAATTACACAGCATTTTACATTCTAGGGGGCTTCATTTCTGCTGACTGGTAGCCAGGCGCCAGACCAATTTAATCAATTAGCCTAATCTTCTGTCTATGTTGCTGAGTCAAATTGTGATATTTTTATTCATATTAGGTAGCACCTGATAGATTTAAACAGGATTACTCATGATGTAAGACAGTATTAAACGTGAGTGAGTGCATGGCACAATTCAAAACGGGTGTTTCACCGGGATCTCAGAGTGCAGTTTCACAATATGAAATAAAATCAACTCTACTCCAAGATACCACAATGTCCCAGTAAAAACTATCCTGAAGTATTCTGAGCTGCACATCATTCTTTGCAGATCCAACAGAGCAACAGAAGACCCAGAGAAAGCTTTAATGCTCAAATTGTGGAGTGTTCTCTCTAATGTAATTTTTAAATGGCAGTTTGTACGTTTGTTGCAATAGATGTTTGATTCCTGTCAGTGGAATCCAGGCAAGAAACTACCATGGCCCCTTGTGTTTGAGAATACGGTAGACACTCGGCAAGACATGGTTAAGTCCAAGTTCTTACTGCATTTATACCAGAGAGAAAAAATGACAGATAAAATCACTACCTTCATTTCAGTTGTTTGAGTCCCACAACCCTGCCCGTGAGATAACATCCTCATTTGGAGTATTTGACTGCTAACACCACCTGTTTGCTATTTGTTAGTTACTTTGAAGGTGGGGGAATAGAATGATGATTAAATAATAAATCTGTTAGATATCCATCAACTCTTCCCCTCTAAATACATCACTGTTACCTATAAAATAGGCCTCTGGTGATTTCACATTTTCAAAGAACTTGTCTTTCTTGGGCCACTGATGCTTGCCTGCATGCTGGAGAAAGCTGGTTTTGATGTGACATGGATGCTGCCTTGGAAAAACGTTCTGCTGAGAAATTTTTTTTCAATTATCGGAGGGGGAGGGGTGATACTTTTTTACACAGGTGTTAAATTTCCTGGAGTTAATCGGGTAGAAAAATGCCTCTGAGGCATCATTTGGTCCATTAACTGCAATGCTAACTGCCAATGACTGGAGTTGAATACTAACAGATTTTACAACTCTTTATGATAACTGACAAAGCCAGACAGATTCACAGTTCAGCGTAGCCCTCCTGTTCTTACCTGCTGCCTTCTGTGTTTATATCCCCAGTGTCTGAAACACACTTCCTTTTTTAACAGGGGAGACATGAATATAAAAAGCTGGGTTGTTTTGCTCATTTATGTGAAAATTATACAGATGAGTGAACATCCAGCAAACCAGGATCAGCATTCCCTCCCCCACTTCTAGTTACTACTTTAAAAGGAACATTATTGCGGCATTATGTCAGACACGTGCCCTATAACACATGGAGCAAAACAGGAGAGTAGGGAGCAGTTGAAAAACTAATTTTTAAGATCACAATTTCCTGAGAGATATCTTTATTCCTAAGACAAATGTGAAAAAATACAGAAGGAAAATGAAAAGATGTTGCTGTTATTTAGTGTATGTGTGTTCTTTTGTTGGTTACTTCAAATTATGCTGTATGAAAGCTTTTAATAGTTTTTTCCATATAGACAGTGTCCTGAATCATAGTGTCTTTCCTAGAGAAGGTAGCAAGCCCTCATAGACTTCTTCATTGCAGAATCCAGTTCAGCAGAGAGGTGTATAGCAGTGTAGAGCATTCCCTAAATTGACATAGGTTGTATGCGCACCCACTTTGGATTCTTACCTCCATATTTCACTTAGACTATTAGGATCATGCCTTGTTAGTTCTCAGCTAGGAGTCTCCAAGCAGAACTTTGTTGAAATGGGTCATGACAATTTAGTATACAGAATACTTCTCTGAGTTCCTATTACACCAACATCCATAGAAGATGCTGACCTTGCAACCATCTATGGATGAGACATAAAACCCAAAATCCTTATTACTTGGAGTGGTTAATTATCCCAAATTACACTTAAAAGAATAGGAGATTAATTTTAGTGTCCTGATCATATTACATTATATACAATTAAAAGCTCCTCCCTGCAGTTTCTATAGAATATATGGTATTTTTCCCATACCTCCCATGGTGGGTGTTCCGATATGATCATGAAGGGACCATATAGCTAACTATTTAATAGCTTGTTTGTCTGTCTGTTATGTGGTATCCCTGCAGCAGTCTTATTTCTTTGTTTGAAGTTTTTTATATACATGCATTTATAAGGCACTTGGGAATGTGAGGATAAAAAGCAGCAAATAAATATGTTTGGAAAGGATATGTTGTACTAAATCAGCAAAGGGTAAA
This sequence comes from Gymnogyps californianus, assembly GCF_018139145.2. Lineage (NCBI taxonomy): Eukaryota > Metazoa > Chordata > Aves > Accipitriformes > Cathartidae > Gymnogyps > Gymnogyps californianus. The sequence continues at coordinate 162,194,276 of NC_059471.1, forward strand.
GAGCTCCAAAAAGGAGAAGGGAAGAAAATTGGCTCCACCTTAGAAAACTAATGTGAGAACTGCTGAGTAAAAAAGAACCGTCATCCAGCTGGGATTTATTAAGTGGAAAGCTTTTTTTAAAAAAAGCTGTGGAAGACCAGAAATCAAAGATCGCTGTATATTTACTGGCTTTTTTGAAGCATCTGTTCTCTAATATCAGAGTATCTCACAAAGACTAATCAACTGATCTTCACAATATCCTTATGAGTTTGAGATGTGTTAGCCTCATTTTACCATCAGAGGAATAAAGAGATTATTTTTCCAAGACTACACAGGAAATCTGTGACAGAAATAATAATGTAGGCCTGTACCCAGTGCAGTGACTCAACCATAAAACCATGCAATCTTCTATCAGGGTAAGAAGGTAATAAGGGAGGGCTCTTGGTATGGCCAAAGGAGAGAAGCTGAGGAGACACCTCCCCAGAACAGATGGAGAGGGCTATATCGTTCTGGTTATGGTGGAGAAAATCTACCTTTATTCTTGGCATTTGGTTAAAGGCATATAGAATGCTATAAATGTATTTTCAGCTTACCTTTGCTGGGCATCTCTGATGGTGGGTCAGTCTAAAAAAGTAGGACCCTTTACTTGTAATAAAATCTGAGACTGTGTTTTGAGCTTTGTCCACATGTGGTCATTTTATGAAAAGTTAGAAGATTTGTATGCCAATGAAGAAGATAACACCTATGTTACAGGAAGTTAAAGCCCTTTAGATTGATAGAATACAGATATAGCTGACATACAAAAGGAAAAAATGTCCTCTCTATTGCTCCAAGGGGAGTTTAAACCGGAATTTCTAATATTTAAAAAAGAACAACAACAAAAATAATGTTATTTAAATAAAGTTTTCACACTTTATGTTTTCCTTCAGCTTCTAACCATACATTGCTAAGATTGTATAACTGAAAGCGTTATCTCTGTTAAAACTTTTACTCGTTGGGATTGCTGGGTGAGCTGACCACATTTTTTGCCTAGCTCCTAAGGGGACAGTTGTCATGCACTATTATCTGAGCATATTTCATTATTTATGTTACTGCCAGTGAGAAAGTCTTTGTAACCACATTCAATCTGGTTAAGTGAGATTTTTATGCTAGGACTTGCACATCCATATTGTAACCGCTGTAGAACATTGAAAAGAACTGATGCAGCTTTTATTAGTTGTATTAACTTATTTGTAATAAAGGGTTCTCAGGCTTTCATCCAAATTTTCAAGGTACATCTACCAATTGCATCATCTGCTTCTAAGGGATCTGAGAGCTCGGAAAAGTAAGACTACCATCATTATGCTTACTTTTTCTGTGCAGAAGACTGCAACTTAACTGTACAATCTTTAAGGCTTGATCAAAAAGGTTTAAATTCACTGCCTTCTAGGACTTCTCAGTAAATAGAACAAAATTGCCCTTATCCAGCACATTTTCCATAGAGACAGTTGATCAAAGGAAGCTACAGGTAACTGAATTCAACAGTGCATGTATTTGGTCTACTTTTTATTTGCACTATAGTTTTTCACATAGTCCTGGCAATGTAAAATGTTCTTAGAGTGGATGTAAATGCAGTGCAATTTACATACACTTTAAAGTGTCTCATCATTGCCAGAGTTGTGTAAAAGGGTGTGATTTTGTACTACAGCTAAATGCATCCAATGGTTGGCAGTTGTTGAAGTGGGCAATCTCACAACTTCCCTTCTCCTCTCGTCTTCCCCAGCATGGATTCCTGCCCACTTTTCCCTAGAGCTTCAACCGTGAGATTAAGGAAGCTACACTGGAAAAAAAAAAATTCCTCCTTCTAAAAGTTATTAGGTTCTCCACTGGGGTTATGTGAGTATAACTTCCTCCACAAGTGCATAGCTGGAGCTGAGAGGAAGGAATGGGATAATTCCCTTTGGAAATTTGAATATATTTGGATTATTTCACATAGGCGTAGCAATCATAATGAAAAAAAAAATAATTCCCTGTGCTGTGTTGTGAAGAGCTTACATAGGTGTATCTTTCATCATCAATTTGCTTTGAAAAGAAAAAGGTATGGGGCTATGAGTGAGAGATACATATTCTTTAAGGCATTGTGGAGCACACACTGGAGGCACCTCGATTCTTCAGTTTCTTACTTATGGTATTTCCCCAGTTAACTGTAAACAGAATTTACTGTGGAAAAAAAATCTAATCATATCAAAGATTCTAGTGATTCCCATCCAAGTCTGTTTGAAGCTAACATTGCAATATGGAACTACTGAAATGCAAAAAAAAAAAAAAAAAAGAACATAAGCTGTTAGGAATTTCTTTTATATCAGGATGATTTAATCTCCCATAGAAAATTCATTTCTGAAGTTTCTTCTGGTAGGAGCTACACAGTGTTCCAAATATTTGAGAACTAGATCAGCTGAAACTATTTGTCTGAAAATGTTTACGTTTTCTGGAAGAGGGAGAAGGCTACAGCTCCTGTCTGGTGAGAAGGCGAAAGCAATCTTGGGAGGTAGAAAGCAGAAAATCTGCACATTATAGTGGTTTTCTGTGTCTTGGTTGAAAAAAAAAAAAAAAGACTAGTAATGTATAGCATTTTGAGTGTTAGCTGATTTTTTATCAGCCAATAAATAAATTGTGCTGAAACATTAGACTCTACTCCGATGGTGATTAGATATTACAGTACATATGGTATGGAAACATTAAGCCGTGTTTGAAGACCTCACAACGCCTAAACACAGCATGCCTGCCAACTGTTGACCATACGATATAGCTGACACAAACATGGAGTTGCCTCCTGCTATCCTGCACCTGGATTTGCTACACAGATAAATCTTAGATATTATTGCAGAGGAAGGCCTAGCAAGGACTTCACATACTTTCTGTCCACAATAGCTGCAGCAAGTAGACCATACATCCCCACCAATAAAAACAGATGTAATCTTCTGTCTGTCTGAAATGAGTTTGTCACATCACACAAGATTTGTTGTCACCCTGTCCAAAAATTGCATCACTTGCGTTTTTCTCTTGGTGAAACTAGACAACATTATATCCTTTATGTTATACTGACTGCATCTAAAATGCAAAAATATTTAGGACTGATGGGTCAGGGTGAAAGGTGCAGCAACAGCCTAAATGCTGTACACAGTGACTTTGGTTGGTTTGGACGGTATGTCAACTTGAATAGTCATGTCCTGTAACTTTGTATTCCGTATCTGTCATTTAAGTCTTAGAAAAACAACCCAAAAATTCTGAGTAGATTTTTTCTCATATTAAACATTGGCTTCTTTAGTGAAGTTTCCTAGTGCAACTTCAGCTCAAATGAAATTTACAGCATTTTAGAAGATTATCTGAACAAAATTAACTCCTGGCAATACTAATTATTCACAAGTTTACCCTCCTTTCATTTTATAGTTTAAATGTTATGTAGAATTATTTACTCATGAATAAATAGCCTTGATGTTTTTTAGACCTCTGTAATATCTGATATATGTAAAAGCGGTACAAAAATAACTGAAAATATGCTACCAGTGGGCAATTTCTCTGTTTTGTGGCACAGAGCCATACTGATTTAGTTAACACTAGCATACAGTCATCTTATTCCCATGTTATTTCACAGTGACTATCATCTGACATTTTATTCTGAAAGTAGTGATCCACCTGGAAAGTGGAGGACTTTTTTGAATCCTGCCTAAAACCCAAAGAATTAATTTCTCCTTTTACCTATACATCCTATATACTTTGTGTGAATACCAGTAGTCTCTAAATTATGCAAGATATCTGTAGCTGGGATGAAGCATAAAGAAAGCTGTGTTACAAATCTACTGTAACCACTCTATTGATCTCTATCCACCTTTTCAGAGCATTTAATCTACAGTTTCTACAGCATGCCTGTTCTTCTAGTATCGGTCTCCGTACTTTTCAGTCCCAATGCTATTGCACAGTTTGAACAAGAGTACATTAAACTGATTACTTGTTATTCCCCTACTGATGCTCTCTTCCTAGTTCTGCACAGTCACCTCAGTCTTGACCCAAAGCAATTCTTTGTTTTCCTGGTTGTGGGATACCAATGCGCTGTCAAGCTATTTTAAGACTAACCATCAATAGACCCTGCTTTTCCAGTTTTGAATTAAATCTTTTGGTCAAACCAAGTTGTACCAAATAGTGACTAAGACAATAGACAAACAGACTGAGACAGAGAAATGTTTGCTAGATTTAAACACCCACAATGCAACTCTATTTGTGACTACACAAGAGAGTACTATAACAGACCCATTACTTTATTCCTAAATGTTTCCCTTTTCCCCTTTTTCTAAAACCATTGACCTATAGCTTTTACTTTTTGCATTGTATGGATTTTTAACATTTATTTTTAACAGATAACACTTTTTTAGCATGGAAAGCATTTTCATTTTTAATCAAATAAAGTTTTGGCACATATATTCTTAAAATTTAAGCTTGAGCTGCTTAGGTTGAAGTTTGTCTGAACTGGGAAATTCTGGTAGGAGCTGAGAGAAATACAATGTTGGTGAACAGCCTTTGATAGTAGCCCTCTTAGGGGACAGCATAATATAGGACATACAACATCTAGTTATGTTTTAGTTATCTTGATGCCTGTTTGTCATATTACTTCTTCTGATGCTGTCAGGAATCATAGGAAAGGGAAGATAAGGCAGATTTTTCGTGGTTTTGGCATGCTGAGCAGAGACATTAACATATGCTACAGAACGCCTCAAGAGACAGGTTGCAGACACTGAAAGACCTCTGGCTTCCTCCTCTCTTAGAATTATAAACCTGGAAACTCAGTGCGAAGATCTCCTTCTCTGTGTATTACTTTTTCTCTCTCATTCCTTGTTTCTATTGTTGATAATTTTTTCAAGCACTCAATCTGATAACGCCCTTAGTCTCCCTGTAGTGTCACGCTGATGAATTCTGGTCTGGGGTGTCCTAAATAGACTGACCTGATGGACAAATTAATTGGAGTTGCAGCTGGTAGTTCAGGTGGTTACTTCTGGTCATTGATGAGTACAGGGCTTTCAAATTGCTTTTCAGAGGGCTTTAGAAGTTGAGATATTTTATTTCACAAATGGGATGGAGTAAGACTGCATGTATTGTCAGTTATCAAAACTCAGGTGAAGGGCAATAGCTAGTTAAGACAGTGACACACCTCTTAGAACTGAGTGACCAAATGTCAGTTGGTTTTTCTGACTTGTTTTGAAACCACATTAAACCACATATTACTTTCAAGTTAAGCAATGACGAGGTGGAATCACATGCCATCTTTTGCTGAGAGAGGAAAAAAGGGCATTGAAATGCAAATTCTCATGGTACAGTTAAGAGTTTTCCTTAGTCTAATCTCATAGACCCCAGATTTTCGTACAATCATTAAACAGTCTTGAATTTATCTCATCTATCAGTATAAAATCAAGCACAATCATTATGCACAGCTGTACTATAGAAGTGTCACAATGCAATTATTTCATTGCACAGAACAGATGCATGCTGTTGGCACCTCAGAGCCAGTAGGAGCTGCGTGGAGCTTGTATCAGCGGGAATTCGCTTTCACATACATCACTTGGGTACATGAATGTGCAATGTGACAGGCCCATCACTACCAATAATTCATCTAATTTACTATGGCAAGGCGGATACTTGGTTGTGTCTGAAAGCCAACAGGTCAGTGGCTTCATCTAGCAGCTCATGCTGTTCCCAGCAGTGCTACGTTCCTACTAATAATTTAATCTTGTATTTGAAGTTCAGTTCCTAGCAGTTTACCTCCTCTTTCTCATTTCCTTTAACTTCTACTTAAAAATATAATGGTCCATTTCAGCATAATTAACTGCAATTTCATGGATCACTACAGCAGGAATAAGTTTTATACATAATACTGTAATCCATCTATTTGTTCCCCAGAATGCAAATTGACTTGATGAGCAATTCTGTGTCCTATGTAAATAACCGTAGTTCTAATTGAGAGTGCTGTATTTTCAGTGAAGAAGGGGGAGGAAAAAGATTGTTTCTCTGGCTTTGACTTTCTGATGATTGTTCCAGGATATTTAATTTAAATTTTAAAAAATCTATCATATAGAAAATATAGGCAACAGCTACCTTGATTTCTTTTTGAATGGAAACTCTGGTGCTCTGCTCGTGCTTCATTCTTTGTTTTCCTTAGAAAAAGTAGTTTTCAAAATTTAGATTCTCATATAATATGCCAGATGACAATAACTAAAATACACAATTCCTTTATCTAGTAGATACCAGTTATCATATGGGCAAGAACAGAACATGACTCTTGTTCTTCCATCAGTGTGTCAGTAATGTCCAAGAAGAAACACTCTACAATAGGATAAACAATAGGAAGTTCACTTTCCATGGCCTCTCTTGCGTTCAGATTCTCTGCAGGGATTGCCAGCAGGTGGAATAATTTATATGAACTGGATAATTGTCTTTGTAGTGTGGATAATTTTCTACTATGAATCAATTGGCATTTCCATTTCTTTTCACTATAAAGATGTTAGACAGTAATGATCAAGAACTTTTTGCAGGTTCAGAGCTAAAAACAATGTCTAAAGATGATATTGAAAATAAAGATGACAGCTTTTATATGCTGTTACAAGTTTCCTAAACTACAAAGTTTCTCAACCAATTTGATTAATTATGAAATAGAAAAAGATACTTAAATGTCAATGGTAAAGATGTTTGAGTGGTAAACATTGAGTCTTGTCTATAAATGTAAACTTCATTGGACTACTGACTTGAAGTCCATTAAGTTAGCGTAACCTAACTTCTCCAGGAGGAACAAACCTACGTTATTGAAATTACCAGGTAGTAGTTTTAAACAAAAAGAAGGAAGTATTCTTTCATACTGTGCATTAAGTAAATTGTGGCATTTATTGCCACAGAGTATAGTGAAGGGCAAAAACATAAATAGACAAATTTACAGAAAATAAGTTGCTCTTAAATGTAATTGTTCAAATACAATCTCTGGCTCAACAAGTCCCTAGATTGTTGCAGGGACTGGACAATTCCTGGAAGGAATGTCAAGAGAAGGCTCACTTTGTTTCTTTTCTTCCTGCCCATTTTCTGTAAATAGATCTTATTGGCACTCTCAGCTAGAGGACACTGGGCCAGATGGGCCTTTTGCCTGACCCTGTACATTATTGTAGTGCTCTTATGTGCCTTATGGCATCTTTAGTATGATTTCTTGGCAAAATCGCATTTGCTTCAAAACCACCTTGTTTCTACCAGTAGCATCTGTAAGAACTGCAGAATGAGCAAACCTGCTGGCTGAAACAGCTTCAGCACTTGCTTCCTAACTGACATACCCTTGGGGTGCTGCTTAGTAACTTAAGTTGTCTGGGCTATCGTCGCACCGAGCAGCCACGTTATTTACCCTGTTCTCATATCAGTACTCGTATAACTAGGAATTTGTATACGCAGATTCTGTCTGTCTTCTCTGGTGCAATTCCCTTCATTAATCTAGGAAAACATAGCTAAGAGAGAGCAATACAAATCCCAATCTATTTTAATATGTATTTTAGAGCCAGGAAATATTAGTTTGTCTTGCTTATTTTCAAGCCACTGACTTTCAGAAATGCCAAATGGATGCTAATTTCTTTTCAGTTATCAGCATTTCAGCTCATCTATCTTTATATTCAAAAATATTTCCACTGATATGTAAGTCTAAAGTAGCAGTGATGTCATTTTTCCTAAGTTCTTACTTGTAAAGGTGTTAGTATTTTTAAGTATTTTTTCCTGAAAATAACACAGAAAAGTTGGTTTTCCTTACTCTTTTTCTGATTTCTTTGTGCAGCTGTAATCACTTATTATCTTTCCCTGAGCAATTAGTTTAAATAATCCCCCCCAAGCTTCCTAATTTTAATTGACAGGCCTTCTCAAGTCATCCTTGATTCCTTCCAGTGTTATCCATATAATGAAAATTCTTCAATGTCTCAATGTTGTAGAAGCCCTGTTGACAATGGTGTCTGACTTTCTCTGATCCATTACTTATGAAATAATCCAACCGTGTGAGGCACTTACGCACATGCCTCCAGTTCTTCCTGCAGTCATTCATCCTGTGGCGTACCATGTCCATAATCTCAGAAACAGAAACTGCACTGTATGTTAGTTCACTGATCTCTCACATTAGTGTACTTGAGGGGCCTCAAGAATCGTTAGAGGTTGCTTCTCTGACTTTTACTTTGGCCTCAGAATAATTTTTCAGAGTTCTTCATGTGCCTCCTGAGTGCCATGGGTAAAAAGTTATTTTGCATCTAGAGTCAGTAAGTGATGGCAGACATTTCTCGTGGTGCTTATTCTGTTCTCCAAATCAGAAAACTCAACACAGTTCTGCTAATGTAACAGCTCAAACATTATATAATTCACTTAAAATTCTGGAGAAAGAAGCAGAGACAGAAATAATTTCATTCTCTATTTCTCATCTGCGTAAGACAGCCAACATTGGGACTCCATGGTAGCAAAATTAATGAACAGGAAGATAGAAGAGACTGCTTTCTGCAATAACCTTTTGGTACCATTCAACTGTCCTTAACCAAAAATACAGCAACCATGACAGACCCAAGGAGAAAATACAGAGAATATGCCTAGCCTCTCCTTTTGGCGAGACTACAGTTTGACACCAAACTAGAAGGAAAGTGGCTTGCTTCTACTCAATAATGTATGCCATAATAATTAAGTGCTTTGACATTTATAGGTTGAAAACACCATATTCAGGTGTTTGACAATGAAAGTCTACCAAGAACACAGAGAGCACTAGCAAGTAAAAGAAGAAATGGATAATATTATTTTCCAGTAAGCTTGTTTAAACGTAGCCTAACACCTTCAACTATTAAACCACAGCTTCAGTTGACTTATGGTGCTACCGTGGCTAGCATTTTGATCACACCTATAACAAGATCCAAATGCAAATGTCAGATCCAGTGAGAGTTACATTACAGCAAAAGGACAATACCTGCATCTAGGGAGAAGGGAAGGAAATGTCTCATGTCAATCTGTTGCAACCCTTCTGTCTACGGAATTGTTGAAGGGCTCTAAACAAGAGCAGAGAGGTGAAGGAATTAAAACAAGAGCTTCCATTTGTCTGTGAATTGCTCTGCTAAACTGTAACAACAGTGTTTCTAGACCGATGGGCTTGGATCTGTCAGCTTTCACAGCTGGTATACTCAATAGGAGGTGCATTTTAGTCAATGCAGTAATAGCATAAAAAGGGAATGCAGCCTCCAAATGATTTAAGTGATGCTTGTGAATTGTAATTTCACAGCTTTATGAGATGTTCCTGTTCCCCTCCCTTCCTTATATTAGTTAGCATCAGGCTGGGTAGATTTCTGTGCAATTCCCACCTGAGTCACCAGAGAAGGGTCCGCCTTCATCATGTATCAACTTGATTTCAAGTGCTGACAAACAGCCTCAAGAAGGGAGACAATCTGTAATCCACTTTATGAGAACAAAAGGTAAAAATATTAAAATTCATAATAAATGTTTGTTTTCCATCTGAGCCCCCTCCCCACAGCCCCACTTATGAGCATGCTTCTCCTGTCCACTAGCTACCACAGTCCAGATCGAGGGACATTTTTAATGCAAGGTTAGGCATGAATTTCAAGCAAAGGATCAAAATGGTACCTCTTTAATTTTTTAAAGAATAGAGCTAATTAACCTTTTTATCAAACTACACACAGCTTCAAATGACTTAGATGGGAAATATATTGGTTTAATTAAGATTTCACAGGGAGAGACAGTTGCAAACACTTGGAACTGAAAGAAAGGGGGATCTTTATGAGGAGGGTGCTGTATGTTTTACAACTCCCTGTGTCTCTTTGTTGTTTGCACTTCAAATGGAGTCCATTTTTATCTGTCTCTCTCCTGCTGCGAGAAACTGATTTTATCATGTGTTTCAATGAAGCTATTAAAAACTTCAATCATGAGATTCCTCTTTTGCCTTTGTATGTTTCTGTCTCTCTCTCTCTGTCAGAGTTGCACTGTGACATTAGTTATATGGCAGCATACATTGATGTGCTCTCTTTTCCAAGTCGATTAGATAATCCTCCTGCAATCATAACTTGCTTTAACAGAAAATTTAGTACCCATGTTTTCCTTAGCTGAGTCCCTGCTCGGTTTGATTTTTGTAGGTCTAGGATTTTGATGGGTATGCCATGCTTTCTTCTGTTTCTTTGTTTTTAGTAAATGGTGAAAAGTTCAAGAGTGACAGCTTGAAGTTCTATATGCATACAAAAAGAACAACATGAACAATGCCAGCATATACTTGCCCCTCACTTCAGGAGCTCAGGAACATTTCAGAGGTGTAAAAAGAATGTACTACAGTGACATAGCATTACAATACAAGTATTTTGGGGGCAATACCACACAGGATTTCTACATTGACAAACCATATACTTTTAATGCTCAGATGTAGTTATTTATCCAGTACTCTAAGACACTAAAAGGGTAGGATGTGCTAGGGATAAAAATATGTCAAAATAGTTGAATCATAACTAAAACAAGTTATTAGGCTAAAAGATCCTCCTCTGACAAAAAAACCCACAAAACCCCAAAACTGAAATATAAAATTTGGTAGATGTTCGCATTTAAATAATATTCAAATTGAGACATTGAGACTATAAAGGCCTGAAGCCTGGATATAGCCATGCATTAATTTCCTGTCTTTTGCTTTTGTTTGTCAGTTAATGTCAGACAAATCATGTCATATAAATGAAGCTGAACACTGTTTAGGTCTTAGTGTTAGTAGACAAGACATCAACATTTGATTCTTGCATTCTGTGCCTCCATTCTTGAGCCAACTCTATGTGATTAGTGCTACAATGCTGCATATATAACTGATTTTTAGTTTGCTTGCAAGATTGACATCTCTAATGCAAAACAAAAAATATTTTTGGCTGAATAGCTGAGAGTATTTTATCTTAGGCCAAATGGAAAGTTGTGTTTTGCCCAAAAATATTTTTTATTGTTTAAGGTGTTTTTACCTTTTTATTCAATCAAAGTAAATTTTGAGATAAAGAGCTGTTTTAAGCTGAAAAATCAGAACATTTCATATTGGAAGTACCTAAACCATTAAAAATGGCAGAAGAGTAATTTAATAGAAATTCACAAAACAGCTTAATCCTTCTCTGTAACTTTTTGGACAAAAGATATTATTAAGAACACTTTTTTTCAATATTAGATATTTCAATATTATCAATAAAATTTTGCCCATTTCTGTTTGTAACACCTGTGCTCTTTTGAGGGACACAGATGGAACCTGAGCAATCTGGCTGCTTGTTCTTCAAAGTCAACAATAATTAGGAGTTAAAACATTTGTTTCTGCTGCTTTTGAGCAACAGGCTGGAAAAAGCACGGACCATTTGGCCAGGCTCTGAACCGTACTCAAGGAAATGGAATCCCATCCAGATCCGCAAACAGGTACAAAGTCAAGAAAAGTGGCTTCAAGAAATCAGGGTGTGTGGATCTCACTGACTCAAGAACTTGATAATTTATGAATCTGTTTCAGCTGCAGCAAATGGTCCTTTCCTGGCTTACAGTCTACCAAACAGAATTTAGATCATGTTTTTAGGCTATGATTTTAAGTGGTCTTAGAGTGATGGCTGCAGGGAGAAATTTCACTTGATGTCAATTCCTTTTTACTTTTCTCTGAAATGCCTGGTGCTAACGGCGGCAGGCACAGTACCAGGCAGCCCATGCGCCAGGGCAAGGGTTGCGTTTCCTGAGGGGGCTTTCTGCCCTCCAGTAGCAACCAGTTTTCCAATCACCCGTGTCCCTTCTCCCACAGGGGCCCTGCTGGCCCTTGGCAGCCCTCATGCAGGAGGAGGGACTGGAGATCTGAGGGCAGGGAAGAAAAGGTGGGAGGAAAACAGCCCTTCAGGAGGCCAAGCCCCCGCAGGGACAGGATGAGCATAGGGCAGGGGTAACTCTTGCCCCAGTGTAATTAATGTGTGGAGTTAATTACCAATGGGGTTGATGTAGGTGAGAACCTACATCAGTAGGTGGACTCAAACCGCCAGGACCAGCCCTCTCCTTATCCCCCATCCCTGCTCCTTGTTACCTCAGGAAGCCTGAACAGCAGCGACTGTTGGGTAACCTTTTCCCTGGGAGATTCAAACTGCTGCCAATCACCTGCAAACACCCACCCCCTTTCTCTCCTAATCCAATCAGAATGCTTTCAACCACCCCTCCCTTCCCCCATAGGGCCCTTGCCTTCAGAGGGGCTGCCAATCACTCCTCAAGCCCCACCCCCCCACCCTGGCTTCCAGCCCTTGCTGTGAGGGATGGGAGATCCCTGCCATTTTCTGTAGAGGTGGTGGGAAGAGGAACTGACAGAGGTGTGAGGGGGACAGCTTAGTGTGGTAACCCAGCAGTGTCTTTTCAGCCTTTACTCACCTGAGGAGAAAGCCCTAATTATTTTTACGGCATTTATGTGGTCCATAAATATTTTGCCATCTGAAAGAGCCATAGCAGAGGTGTTGGCCAGACAAATCATCACTGCTTTGGGTAGATCACAGTTGCTCTGTCCAGGCCACCGGCCTCCCGCAATGCACCCCTGCTAGTCATTAAACTGATGCAACAACTAAATAGGCAAATGTGCCTTTTCTGTGTTCTTATAAGAATCAGATTTTCATACCTCTTTTCTCACAGCTTGAAGATAGCCCATACGTTCACACTGATTGCAGAATCTGATGAAATCCTGGACTCTTTCTTATACCAACTCCCTCTTGGCCTGTGCCTACACAGGCACAAGATGGTCTTTGTATTTGCCTGTGTTTGCTTACAGAGATACAAGCACATCTTCACATGTGGGTGCACTGTGTGTATGCACCCATGGATTCCGTCACATCAAATGGGATGTGTGGCAGGAGAGGTGCTCCACAAGTTCAAATGCTGACAGCTTATGACTACCACTGTCACCCCGTATTAGAGAAGAGGGCACATTTTAGGGGACCTTTGATAGCTTGCTCCTGGGGATCACTACTTGTGTCCAAAGGGGCCAGTGCTTTCCAGACAGATACATTAAATAACTGAGCATTGAGCAAGTTACGGTGTGCCCCGGCACATGACATGCAGCTGGAGCAGCAAACAGCTGTAGCATTCAGAGAAACTGCTCTAGAGTAGCTGTAACCCTCGCAGTAAGAGAATAAAACCGCACTAAGCTGAGTCCCACACCCAGCTCAGTAAGCTACCATGCCTGTGAGTTCCTGCGTGGTTTGTGGTTTGCACCCTGTCAGCTTGATTGGCTGCACTTCATGAGGAAGAGGCGAAGATGCCATGGTGAAGACTTGTGTGCCCGCATGGCTCCGCAGACTTTGGCCCTTGCTAAGCACTTGCGCTGAAGACAGGAGGCGAGTTGGTTATCTCGTTATGAGACTCGTGCCATTCCCCACTGCTTTGTCTCAACACAGATCCTGAAACAGCAGAGTGCAACCATCTGCCTCAAAGGTACAGATCTGCTCGGCTGCTTGCTTCTTTCACTATGAAGTTTTACCAGTAGATGCATTGGCTAAATTAGCATTACATTTTCTGTAGAGTTAAACAAGTAAGGTCTCAGTTGCAAGGCTCAAGATTTAGTGTGTTTTCTTCTCTACCACAGGTGCATCAAGTTTTTCTCCTTGTCAATGGGGGATCAGGGCTGTGCTCAGAAGGAGGGTATTTATTGGAACAGAGCAAAGAAAATAATAAATGGGGATTTTTTTTTTTTCAGTCAGAAGCACGAAGCAAAGAGATATCCAGATTTCCCAGAAACTTTAAGATTGCTCTGACAGAGATCAGACTATTGTGTCTCTGAGACACCTGATGTGATCATACCAACTGGGGCAAGATGCCTAGAAAGAAAAATGCTTCTGGCAACTGTAGATCTGGCATTGTTGACCCTCCTTTTGATGTCTCCTGTGGAATGTGGTGAGGTCTTGAGGGGCCAGGCATGAATGTAGTTTCTTCTCAATTGCTTTTTAATGTCCTTGTAAAGCTTTTTGATGCATTGTAAGCATAACATGCAGTATCGTTACGAGACATTTCTTTAGAATGGAGTGCTATAGAGCTGTATGGCAAGGTCTGTGTGTGTTTCATGTGTGTTTGTGTGCATAGAGAAAGTTCATAATACTTGACTTGTCTTGTAGTTAACCTGTGAGCCAAAGGGCATCAGTCTCCAAGACATGATTTAGTAGCACCCTATCAGCACAAAATTTTCTTAGAAAAAATAATAATCTAAACTCTCTTCAGCAGCAGCAGCAGGAGAAGCTGTCACATTTATATTTGTCTGGAGAAGAAAGGTTTTATAATGACTGAGGTTTTAGTAAACGGGCATGGCAGGAGGAGCTGGGTTTTGGGATGAGAAAGAGTTGCCCACCAGTTATGTTTTGGCATCGAAGACTGTAGCTGATGCAGCTAGCAATGCCAGTCATCCACTTGTAAGTGGAAGGAGAGAGAGGCACATGCTTTAGCCTCCGTGGTTTCTGAATAGGACATAAACCCTGGCTATGATGTGATGGTGAAATGAGTTGTGGAAAAGATATGGAGAAAACATGTTCCCTCAGTGGTGGCTCACTGAAAAAATGCTGTTGGTATCCCAGTGAAGCAACTCCCCTTACTTTCGTATCTAGTGACATTTACTTCTGTTTGTTTCTTGCATCCAAACTTGACAATCCCACAGATAAGAGATTAAACACAAAATAGTGCTGTGTGTCATACCCATTTTTATCAAGAAAGCAGAATAACCTGGAGATGGATGGATAGGCAATGTGAAATGTACACATCTAAACTTAGTTTAGTTTTGTTGTCTGGATTTTGAAGTTGTTTTTATCTCTACCACTCCCTTCCGCACACATCTCCTAAAATTGTTAAGACTGAGGGACCTGCCTGGGCAAAAAAAAAAATTGGTCTTTCACAAGATTTTGTACAACTCCCAGAGAACTAGGGCTCTGCCTCTCAAGTTAGTTGTCTGTCCTGATCTCTTATACCTTCTTACATTAGTTTGCAGAAGGTATAGTGTGTCTGCAAGCTTGTCTGTTTTTTTCAAGTTATAGCCATTGCTCTAATAAAAGACATCACTTTTCTCTTCAAACTTTGTCTTCCTCTACCTAATCACACAGAATTTCTTTTTTTTTTTCCCCACACTTACCTTCTACTCTTGCAACCATATGCCAGTGCCCTCCATTTTTGCTGATTCAAGGGCAACAGCAGTGAGAATGTCATGTCCTCTGTACAATGTTATACTTTGCCCTCCCCATCAATTTGCTGCTTGACAGCAGCTCTCTGTGGCCACAAGCAATATCTGAAAGTTTGGCAGGCAAGAGGTTGCTATTAAGCCATAGGTCTGGAACTACTGCTGTAGGCAGTTTCTTTTGGTTTATTTTTACTGCCTAACATAATGAAAATGATCTTCATTCCCTTCACTATGTTTCTTCCCTTAACGGTATTTTCTCTTGAAATTCTCTTCTTAGTGGAGCTGTAAGATATATACCATAAAATATACTCACTGGCAAGTTCAGTCTCTGATATTAGTCAGAAGGGCCTACCCACTGTGGCTGAGAAAATGCCCTATGTTTTACCAGTAATGAAGTATTGCTATCAACACTTGATATGCCTACGTCTTTGGGGCTCATTTTAGTTTCTTTAGTTTTTACAATATAATAAGACCCCATCTTCCTCTACCTTTCTCCGTTCTCTCCAGAGTCTGGTTTTGATTTAAGAGGAACGAAACTATTCTGTCTTCTTTCAGTTCCTCAAATTGCTATACACAATATAATGATTGTCACACACTTGATCTGAAGTTCAGGGCTGGCTGAAAGCCATATTCCAGTCAGTGCAAATGGTATCCATAAATCCCTTGATATCTTTAAAAAATCTTTATTTTGCAGCTCCCTTGAAGGAGACTTCTTAGTCTTTTCAGCTTAGTTTTCCACCACCCTTTGTACGTTTGGGCAGCAGCAAAGGAAGTATATTATCATCAGGGGTTATATTGCAGTAACTTTGCCTTTCCTGTATAAGCCTTTCATCTTAATGTCTACACACGTTTTTGCCTATTGATGAGCATTTTGCCCGTTTGCCCTTAAGACAGGTGAGTATGAATGCTCTCACTTCATAACTATAATCAGGCCCATGTACATGAATGTATTGACATTGAGATGACAGAAGCACTAAAGCTGTACTAGCTTAACTAACTTGACAATCTGCAAAAATGAACTGGCCTCCTGAGAAGGCAGCTTTATGGCTTTCGGTACTCCATTCCATTTAAATATCTCCATGTATGGCTACACTGTACTTTTTAGATGTGTCCTACAATACAGAGAGGTGAAGTGACTTGCCCAGGGATGCACAGCAAATCTTTAGCTGAGCTGGGCTTGGAAACTGGATTCTTGATCTTCTTTCTTCATCACTAGACAAGGCTGCCTTGTTTCTGCATTTTATAGTGACAGTTTAATTTTAAATACAATTTCAAATAAGCACTTTTTTAAAGGGGGGGGGGAGAGAGACTTGCACAAACGTGAGTAGAATTGGTAGTGATATTAGCTAGACTAACAAGTGTATGTACTATAGTCTTCATGATTCAAGGTACAAACTGATTCCCATGATATAGCCATTCTAGTGGTTCGATGCTTTACTCAAGTGCTTCTGATGTTTGGTCACTACTGTCCCATGATGTCAGACTTAGCCAGCTGGGTAATCTGGGTCAGAGGAAGGGCATCTTTCTTTGCTTTTGGCTTTAGCCCAGAACTCTATCTTTGAAGCATAGTTGCTGTAAATACTGTTTCTAGAAGGACTGCAAATAGATGAGAATGAAAAAAAGTGATCTTGGAAGGGTCTGAGTTCTTCCTGTAGCCTTAATTTTTTTCAATTGTTCTGCTGATTAAAGAACCATGCTAAAGTACCATTTAAATAACATCTAAGCAGGGGAGACTAATCTTTGAGGAATAAGCTTGCTAAGAATGGACACATTATCTTGGCGCTAAGATCACAGGTCACTACTGCAAAATATTATGAGATGAAAGAAAATTACTTGAATGCCTAGATGAACAGTATGCACCAATACATGAGGAAACTCTTTTTTACCTCTCTTGGAGTTCCAAGATTCATCCTTCCTCCCTCTCCTCGACTCTATAACTTTTTTTACATATGGCTTTATCTTTTTGGAGCAGTGTACAGTACTAATTACATGCCATTTTTCTCCCTGAGGCATTGTATGCCCTACATTCTCTAGACTTTCCTTTCTAGTTCCCCCATTTTTTTTATTATCTCATCATGACAAATCCACCAGTAACCCTTAGAGTACAAACTTTAACCCTCAGAGCTCTGGCATTCCTTTTTTATTTTTAAAAAACTAGCTACATAAATAACATCATGTTTCCAGGTCATAGCCACTTCAAGCTACAGCTGAGTTCTGGCACAGGAGAAACACTCCGTAACCCTGCAATCGAAATAGGGATTATCTTAGGATGTGGACAAACTTCTAAAATTGTCTCTGTGCATGAATGTGCCCTGGTAATTGTTTTTCATGCAGAACTGTATAGCGTATAAAGATAGGATACTGGAGGCATTCTGTCTGACTGCTTGTACACGGCATTTGCTGTACCAGATCAGGCTATTAGTCTGTCACGTCCAGTATGCTACCCAAATAGTGGTCAAAACATAATGATTCTGACAAAGGTGACCGAACCCTCTATCAACCAAGTGTGCACACCTCTATGCAGGGATGGAACCAACACTTTCTAACTCTAACAGGGTGATTAGTTTACAGTTTCAAGTTGTATTACCATTTCAAGCTGTATTATCATTACACTGACAGACAGAAATAATGCCATCGTTAAACCATTATGTGCTTGGATTCGCCCTTCTTGGTAATCCTAATAGAGTAACAGATCTCTGAGATTATTCTGTCAAAGCAAACAAAACTTCTCCCGATTTAGTCTACTGTCAAAGAGAACTGAATCTAGTCTGAAAATACTTTCCCATCTTGAATAGAAGGTGAATCTTAATTCATTGAAGTCATCAAGTACTTTGACATTCTTAGTAGAAGGGGATGAATAGACATGCAATATTACATTGCTGAAAATTATACAGGCTTTGTCATAATCATATCATTACCTTCAGCAGAGGCAGTGTACGGCACTTGCATCCTTTGCCTACTGACTTGATATAGCATATATTGCTATCTCCTGTATCCCAAGTAATTACACCTGTACTACATGCCTAAATGGTTTAATGCTATCTTCTTCTTTTGCTATAATGAGCCCATTCAATAATCAAAGCCTCTGAAGGTTTCTGTTGTCAGATTAGCTTTAAATGATGTTCAAGAAAATATTTTTCCGTTCCCACGACATCACAACAGGGCAATTCTCAATGGGGCTGATACCGCTGCTCACAGTTAGAGTTTCATCATTCAGAGCAGCAGCTGCTTCCCTCTGTTTCCAACAGAAGTGAAGCCAAGTGTCCCTGTTGAAAGATGGTGGAGGCTCTGCTGTCTACTGCGAATCCCGGTGTGAAGTGATGAACATTTTGAAACGGCCATTCTAGCTGTGGGCAGCTCAGGTATCTTGAAAGCTCCATTTGTAGCATGGTCTGAAGAAATAAATTGAATACCAGGGTTCTTTGGAAGGGAAAATTTTTTATAAGAAGTATCATAGAGGTAAAAAAAATCTTGGAAAAAATCTTCATATGATGTCAATGCAAGGTTTTTGTGATCTTTAAGTAGAATAAAAATCTGGATTAATCAATCCATTATCGAGGCTACTGAAACAAACAAAAGATCAAACGCAAAGTGTCAAGTTTCTTAAAGAACCTGTACTTAAGAATAATTTTACTTAGTAAATTAGTTAATAGCTTTACTTGTAACTTCTCAGGAAATTCATTATGTGCCCTTACAGTTAGTGCTGTAATTCTTGATGTTCGCCATGCTTCTCATACATAGCAAAACCACAGAATCCTGATTTTAATGCAAAACTCAGATCAGCTGTAAGTACACAGACATGACAAGTACCTCCACAGTATATACTAATTAATTTTAAATTTTTTTTTTACCTGTTTTTCAACACTGTTCTGATTTGCTTCCCTTGACTGTTGAGGTCACTGTGGGAAATGGGGTTGAAGCAACCCCAAGATGACATCTGTAGAAATTAATCACTCATTAATAAATGCAACTGCAGAATGGGTTTAGAAATATTTTCTTAAATCTCCAGGGCTTCTGAGGGTCAGTTCTTTAAGCATCCTGAGATTTATTATTAATTAGTTCTTTTACAGAAAGGCTTCAACTGACCTTCAGACACTGTTGACACTAGATGCTCTGCACTGACAGAGGTTATGTCTTCATTGCCAAAAACAAGCAGTGCTTTAATATTCAAGTGGTTTACTCCAGGTATATTCCTCATTGTGGAATCTCAGGGAAGAGAAAGCATAGGTGATTTTATGATAATGTGGCTAGCTGTGGTCAATACAATACACCTGCCTGGAAGGTACCTCAAACAGCTACATCAAGGTAACAGTTCCATTGGGAATTTACTATGCAGTAGCTGTCTTGATTAGAAAAACCAAAAACAACTAAAAACACATCAGTTCTTGAGGTGTAGGCAAAGTCATAGCAGAAGAAAACCCAGGCCTCAGCAAGCTCTCATTCTAAAGAGAAAGGTAAATGAAGAGTGGGAAGTAGAAGAGAGGAAAGATGAAGGGCTTGTTTGAATGAGGAGCTCTCCCAGTGTTGTTGTACCAGGGCAGTTGTTTCAGCATGGTTCTTCAGGTAGGCATTGGTACTCCAGAAAAAGAGTTCCTTTTTCTGGCTTGATTTCTATCTCTTTGGTAGTGCCTCAAATCTCCCCACACCTGCTTTTACCTGTATTATTACTGCCTCGCTGTAATAAATCATCAGGGGTACCGCTTTCAACTGAAGGATTCCTTTCCTCTCCGCAGCCAGCTAAAGAGCTTTTACCGATCTTTGTATACCATAACTTACAGAGATACTGGGAATGGTAGCACACTTGTAGCCACTGCTTTGAGTCTTCTAAGCACTTTGTGATTTCATCTGCTAATTTAGGGGAGATTTCTAAGGGAACCCTCAGCACTTCAGGAGATGGTGTTAGTGACTCAGAGAGAATCAAGCCCTTTCCTCTGAGTCAATACTGAGTATGTCCTAGCACATTTCTTGCATATGAGACCTGCAACTGTAGGTTGATTGCCTGTGGTCATCAGTTATCCCTAATTGGGCAGTTGTTGCTTCTGCTCCTAACCTGCTGTGCACTGCTGAAAAGCACTGGAGGATGGATTTCATTGTTAGGTGAAGGGATAGATACAGAGTCAGGGAAAGCAGCAGCCAAACTGGAGGTACCCTCCAGGGTAAAGCTGGGGTCAAAGGACACAGTCATCATATTTTAACATTCAGGCTTACCAGCTCAGCTAACCCATACCAGAGGTGTCCGGAGAAATGTTATTCTCAGTGAGGCTGCGGCAAAAAAAAAGCTCATAATAGGGCTTCTTAATTAAAGTGCTGGGTAGTTTTAGCAAGAGAAGCCAAAGGAGCAGCTGTAATCCTTTAAAACACACCAGGGAGAAACTACAGCAGTGTGTGGCCCCTGCCTAGCACTGCTGCATCCCCCTCTGATGAAGCCTATCAGGATACCAGAAATACAAAGTGAGTCTGAATTTAATTTATGATTTGTGAAATGCTTTGGGAATCTTTTGGGGTGAACAGTCGTTATTTTCTTAATGAATTACTGCTGTTTTGAACCGTTTCTGTTCGGTATGTTTAGTTTTACTTTTTTGTTTGAAATGGTTTTTAGCTTTTGAGCAGTATGTTCTTTTGAAATGTTGTTCTCCTGTTCAGTCTAAACAATTCTGGCATGATGTTTTTAAGGGGGTGGTTTTGAATGCATCAACTTCTGCTAGGCAATCTCAGATGCCTAATTGACTTGAGCTTTGGAAGGGCTGAGCATCTACCTCTTCCCTTGACCAGCTGCAGAGATGAGCAAAGTCCAACCACTTTCAGACAGAGCAACCAAGAAAACAGTATCCCAAAATTCAGTGAATGCTTTGGGGGTATTTGAGGATTAGCTTCTTTTACAAAGATGATCACTTTACAAAAATAGTTATATTTAATAAAGCTAAAATAAAAAGCAAGGCTCATCTTCAAGACAAAAGAAACAGTCTACCGTAATCAAATATAGCAAGATATGCAATAGTAATGAATCTGAACACTGCAGTTCCTTAAATCTGATAGCAAGTAAAGTAGATATGAGTAGAAGAAACTGACAGAGAATGGAATAGAAAATGGAAGTGCAGTGAGCATCACAGGGTTTTGGTTTTTTCATATGGAAGCAGAATTGCAGTGTTGATAATGTTTTTAGATGTATTCCATTTGGATAAAATTCACCACATTCATCACAGAAGTAATCACACTAGTCCCTGTTTTGAGGGGTTAAGTCTCCTTGTAGCATGGGCCTTGTTTAAGTCTTGTGACAAGTAATACTTGCACTGGCAGGTTTCTCACCACAGAGTCCTTACCACATTCACAATGCATCTTGAAGGGTGAGAGCTGCACAGTTGCTATAGTTTGCAGCTCTCAAAACTTTCTTCTGCAGACTTTCTAAGGTATGTAGAAGAGGAGCACCTTCCTGAAGGCTGTATAAGGTACATGACATATAGCGTTTTCCACAATGCCTAGCCAAGTAATTTTTTTCCCATTCTGGAATTTTCTCCTTCTTTCCTCTTTTGCCTTGTTTTCTGAATTCTGTCTGTGAATAAGCATTTTTTTAAAGTTACGTAATGAGGGTGTTAAGCACACGGAAGTCAGGAAATAATGATTGTAATGCTAGCCTCGCTTTAGTGTGTTTTGATAATATGCAGCTGTATAATTGGAGTCTAGCACTGAAGTCAGTATAGTCTTATGAATGCATATTGGAAGGAAATCTCAAATCATTTAATGCAGATCTACCTAAATGATTTTCCATATGTCTTTGATCTAGACATGCACATAATTTATATCATTGCCTGAATGAGACTGGTGTTCCATTAGAGTAGTCCCTGTAGAAAAATCAGGTTACGTTCTCATCTTGTATACTTTCAAAGTTAACCCTGCTGTGAGCAGGGGCTTGAACTGGATGATCTCCACAGATACCTTTTAATCTAATTATTGTATGATTCTATAAACAGCTCTGACCCATTGGTTTTTGTTAAGTTGCACCATATGGAGGAATACCATTTGCTTCAAGTAGTTCACCTTATGAATAGGAAAGACAGTGAAAGGGTAAGGAAAAAGAGATGTAACATAGAAACACAATAACCAATCCAACAGACTGTCAATATGATATTAATTCTCTGATTTTTTTTTTTTTTTTTGCTTTCAACTCTTTTTCATGAGGTGATTCTTAGATGACAACACTGCCTTCAGCACAGTGTATTCTGGAGCATAACTGTAGGAACAACTGTGCATGATGTTTTATTGTGTTTTGGAAGACATAGCATGTTGTCCTCCCTCATAAACCATAATGTAATGTTGAATGCAACAGCTGGCTTCTTTAAATATGCACACACCCATTTCTCAGCCTGAGAACAAAGTCGAGATAAAACGATTGTGCTCTCACGGTTAAGTGAGCTGGTGGGACCAAAGCCAATTCTCAGGGGATCTGTGAACTGTTTTGTAGCTGTTGTAGATCATGTTGTGCCTCTGCCCTGATTACCTATGCTATGGTATCCTCAGCATATCCAGAGTTCCCATTGCTACTCAAGACCCTCATGGGTTATAGAGAGTCATTTTGTGTGGAGTCTCCCCTCATTTCATCACCAGTTCCAATGGCTGCTAGACCTTTATGTACCTCAATAAATGTGCCTTGGAGGGGACTCACTAATAAAAATTGGATTTCCATCTCATTCCTTTTTATCTTCTGTATAAAGCCACTACAAGCACAGTGGGTAAATTGGAATTGCAATAATATGCCTGCAGTTGCCACCCAAACAAATGTAAGAATACTTTTTCTCTAAACTTTTTGAACCAGAATTGCAGTCAGTTCTTTATTTAATAGGACAGAATCTGCATAGACTAGGCCCAATGTTTAGGCTTCCAGATAATGAAGCATATGAGACTTAATATGAATACAAATGTCATGAATGTGCACTTTCGTTTTCACCAAAGCAATTTTACTTGGAGATTTAAGTACTGCCATTCAGTGGTTTGTGTGCAAACTGTGGCACTGAGCAAAAATGAAACTGAGAGAGACAGTGTCCATCCTATATTCACTCACCAAGCTTAATTGAGTGTGGTATCAATAACTTGCAGAATAGAGGCGGGGGGGAGGATCTGCAGTGCTTTATGCAGTAAGCAAGTCTTAATAATTTAAAGGACACAATAATTTGGACATTACCAAAAAAAAAAAATAACGCAGATCTTGGCAGTGCCCTTTACCTATGCAACATCCTGTGAGTCTGTTGCTCTGGATGCAAATACATTGTTAGTTCTGTGCAAAACCAAACCTGACTGTTTTTAGCTTGAGGCAAGATAGCAGAGCTCTGCTTGCCCCACCCAACTGATATTTCATCTCCTCAAGAATTAGTTCATGTGTGGCCCACTGATTCCATATTCACAGCGAGATTCTCCATCTTCAGTTTAAAGCATTGAGTCCTTGTGACATAGCCTTGAGAATCTTATGAAGTATCTTATGTCTGCCTCTTCACCCTCAGAAAATATTTCCTGTGAGGCATTTCACCAGGATCTTTGTCTCCATGCTGATAGCTATTTTTTTCTTAAATGAGAGCTAAGTCAGTGTCTTTGTCCAGAGTATGAAACGCAAGTGCTTGAACTGAGGCTCCTAAGTCTCAGAGGTGAGCGTGTACTTTAAAATGGCTTAATGCTTAAAGTTGCTAAATATGCATGGATCAAACAGACTTCAGGGTGAGCTATAAGAAGTCAGACTCTCTGCAAACCTGTGCTTTAAACTGGAAGTATGACCAGGAGTGAAGGAGCATAGTGTTAGGCTAGATCATACTTTGAGAGGTTGCCATGCATTCTTTCCATGGAAATCTTTAAGTAGGTGGTTCACTGCTGGTGATGTTTGACTAACATATAAATTCCAGCTTCAACTGACACCTGCTCATGCTCATGGGTGCTCCTTGTCACCCACATGCACACAACAGATGTACCTACCCTCCAAGTGTACAGACCAGCTCATTCACAGTTGCTCAGATTTGTATTTGCCAAAGAAAACACAACACACACGTCACCTGAAGTATGCTCATGGGACCTCTGTTCCTCTGTTCAGGCATACTGCAAATGAACATCTTTCATTTATAATCAGATCCCTAGAGATACACATGTTCAAACATACTTTTGCTCAGATGTGTTCAGGCTTGCATGCAGAATGCCTGCTCCTGTATGATGGTAGAAAAGCCACTTCACATGATGCTGTGTTTACCCACCTGCATGTAATCCCACATTCTCACACACATGCAGAGTCTGCTGTTTTCCACGTGTGTATTGTAGCAAATAATTTAAATCTCTTTCTTCCCATCCTGCTTAACATGCAAATGTGGATAGCACATCAAGATTAGAAATAAATGTAGCAGAATGACTTCAGTCAACCTGAAATGTCGAATGACTCATTCACACCCTTTGCGCAGTGTTCCCTTTTTGCCACATGCAATCTATTGAACAGTCTGAAGGCTGTGCGGTTCCCTGCTGCAGAGCAGCAATCGATCACTTGCTCGCTGAAGGAGTGGGACCGTGATTATTTTTGCAGGGTGTACAGGGGTTATGCAGTGAGGTTCCAGTTAGCCTCCTTGCCACGAAGGTGCCCACACTGTAGGAACAGGAAACGTAGGATGTCAGGCCTGATCTACCTATATGGAACTTTATGTGTTTAATTAAGTCTTAGTCTGCACATTAGTTCAGTAACTGATATTCCTACATCAGAGTATGACTTGGGTATTTTTATTTCAGATGATGAGAACCTATTCCAGTTTGATATAACTCAATTTTGGATTAAGATAAACAAGAACGAGTTGTTCCTACTTCAGAGTAAAAATGTCTACATGTTAAATCATTCAGGAACTGCTGCTGCACTTTAATTTCAAAGGTATCATAATCCAAGTGAACTAAAAAATGCATCGACAAACATGAAATATGTTCCACACTTCTACTTAAAATGGTATGATTGCTGTGCAGAGACAAACCCCAGGAATAGTAACAAGCTGGCATTCACATTTACCTTATAATGAGAAGAAAAGTTGGATTGACTGTTGGAGTTGCATCTTTAAATATATGAATTATTGTAACTGATTGCTTTTAAAACCCTCTCAGAAGCATTCCCAAATGCAGATGCACATGGGCTGACTTTCATTTGTAGAAAGGCTGTTTTATAGCACTTAGGCCTTGTAAAAGGGCTTCTGTGTTTAAACAGAAGTTGAGCCGTGAAGATCCATTAAGCAGAAAAAACATAGTTAATACAACACAGAGGCTCAGAAGGTAAATATGTAAGTGGTGACATTATGCAATGAAGGTGCCACAGCAGTGCTCGTTACACCACATGGCAGATAGCACTAGTAGCATTTCAGTTTCTCTGTACTTACTTAACTGTGAAGCTTTGTGTATAAAGTGTATCAGATCTTCTCCTCAGAACAAAGGTGGCTGTGAGCTGAAATTATGTATAACATGTCCAAGATAAGAGGGGTCTGAGAACCTAATTACCAGATTTCCTATGTTTGTGTTTAGATTATCATAGCTAAATGTATGTTGAACTAGACTTTCATATTTCATTCTTTCATAAAAGCACAAAAGGAGAGGAAAAATATATAAGGGAAAAGAGGTGAGGCAAACTTCAGTAAAAAAACACAACTTGTGCAGTCAGATGCGATTTTGTACAAAAACAGATTATGGTTAAAAGGACAAAGAAACGTTACCTTTTCTTACTGAGCTAATGGTAGTTCTACTTTTCTGCAAAATCATATCAGTTGGCACACAGTGTAATTTTAGTACTAAAGTTCCAAATTTTGCACAATTATCTGTGTTGCCAGGATTAATCTTACACAAAAAATACCAAGGAAAATAACAGTTTCATCACTGATCTTGCTCTTCTTCCCATTTTACAGAAAAATTTTGTCAGCTGGCCTGATCAAAGAAACATGCAGTAGCTGATTTGAAACATAATATTATGTACCCAGCAGTATATACTAGCAGATTTTCATACCATTTTGTTCACATAACCCACTCAAATATATTGCTATACAGTAGAGTCCAATATAAGATTAAAAACTATTTTTACCAGATTGGATTAATGCCTTAATGTCATAAATTCTCTAGGTTGTGCTATGCCCTGAAATAAAGAAATGATAGCCTTCTGTTGCATCCTTCATCTTTTATATATGAAAAGAGGAGTTTCTTAACTGCTGTGGAAATGAACCAAAGACATAAGGTGTCATACTTTAGAACAAATATTTACAAATTTTTTTTTCTAGATTTCCATTTCACATTGTGAAATGCATGATCACGCATAGACAAAGAGAATTTACCATTCACATGCACATCCAGTGTGTATTCATATGCAGACCTGCCTTAACACCAGAATTGCTCAGCTCTTAGTTACAGCACAAGAGCTCAGACTTACAGAACAGCGTGTTGGATACTGTATGTTTTTTGGAAATCTCTCTCTGATGGTCAAAGCTGGAGATAATGAATCTTGAGTATTCTTTCCCATATTTAGATACCTAAATACAAGGAAAGCACCTTGGAGTATCTGGATCTAATTGTAGGTGGGTTTTATTGTCTATGGTTGGTTGGTTGGTTGTTTTTAATGAAGTCTCATAGTACCGGACTCTTGATTCTGTTTTGACTCCTTGGCTTTGGAAATGACTTTTGGAAAGTCCTTCCTGATAGGAAACATGTCTGAAATATAACATCACTCCTCGTCTCTTGTATGATCAATTTGAGAAGTGTAATTCTCCATCTGACTTGCTGCTAGCAGAATGGTTCCCTGGAGCCGATTCACAGCTGGTGTGATTCAGAGAGGCTTTGAAGGTACTTGTAATTATACCAAAGACCAGTTTTAGGGCAAGTAGTCCCATGATTTCACAGAGCCCAAACGTGGTCTGACGCCCCCTTGATCCCTCTCGACTGCAGTCTTTTACTAAGAGTAGATCTTCTCAGAGGATAAAGATCGTAAAAGGCTACACCTGCATGAAAGCAGATGTATGTACATGTACATAGATTCCAGAACAAATTCAGAGGTGTACATTCTTGCACTTGTTCTGATCTATATCCATTTATCCTCCAACGACCCTCCAATATTAGTGCAAATATGCTAAACACGCATGGTATGTTGATGTATTGATACGGTATATTGATATAGTGGTCTGTCGCAGCCCTAAATTCTGTGAATACACAAAGTGCAAGCTCCACCTGTACACAAAAGCAGATCCCTTGCATACATATGCACATGCACAGTGGGAAGAGGATTGTTACGCTGATAACCACACACTTGCAGTACAACACATCAGCCAGTGCTGAAGCTTACCAAGAAAAGATGAGAAAAATTGAGAGGCAGTTAGCTAGATAAGGTATGAGGAGATTTTTTTAAAAAGCAGCATAGAAGGAAGTGGCTACATTTTTCATACTTTAGTTGTTTGTCTGGAGGGCTTGAGAAGGAGCTGCTCGACAATTGTGCCAAAAGAGACTGTTCGAAGCAACTTCCCATCAGGCAGCATTCCTCAAGTGTCTGCTCTTTAGGAGCAGTCAGGGAAAATTCATTCTGTGGGAAGCAGTTAATGGAGCTGCATTACCAACCCCTTATTGCTCTGTCTGATAGAGAGACAGCAGGTTCACTTTGGCAGCTCCAGAGCCCTGATCAGTTCAGATCAGGGGCGCATTGTCTGTCTGGCTTAATCAGGCATGTTTAGATATATTTATCATGATTAGAGGGGTGTAGCACAGGGAGGGGGGAGAAATAGAGAGTGAGATTACTTTTCTCTAGCTTCAAATGGAAGCTTAGCAAATCCCACTGAGTCACTAGGTGCTCATCAAAGGGAGAATTTAAGTCCTGGAAAGGAATGTTTTGTTGAACGCTCCAGCATTGGATTCAAATCACTGAAGAAGAGTCTCTTTTTCTTTCTCTCGCTTCCTTTCTCCCTCTACCACTTGCACGCAGCAAAGAAGAAAATCAGCAGCTCATACAGCCCATGTTGATTTTGGCTTGATAGGCATGCAGCCCCTGCTTAGCTTCTCTGTAGTTCAAATTCTAATAATGTGATGACAAAATTAGCTATCGTCATAATGGCCTAGATGTCTGACTCCTGTATTTTTGTCATGTTTATCTTTCAGGGACGCACAGGGTACTGTTGCAACAGCCTCTAGGACTTATTTTGCTACTTGTTAGTGTTCAGAAGGAATGATAATAAACAAATTGTAAAGACTGGGAAGAGGCTCCTTTTTCTGTCAGTAGCAGCACTTCTCTCTCTGTCTTAATCTAGCTGTTTTTTTGGATTTGAACACTGTAAAGAAGAATTAGCCCAATGTATTATGAAGTCAGATGTGCCAAATTTGCTGCTGGTGGGTTGTGGTTTAACCCCAGCCAGCGGCTAAACACCACACAGCCACTCCCTCAATCTCCCCCGCTCCCAGTGGGATGGGGAGGAGAGTTGGGGAAAAAAGGTAAAACTCGTGGGTTAAGATAAGAACAGTCTAATAACTAAAGTAAAATCTAATACTAACAACAATAATAATGAAATATTATTATAATAGTAATGAAAAGGAATATAACAAAAAAAAATGAAGGGGGAAGGAAAAAAAAAGAAACAGAAAAAAACAGTGATGCACAATGCAATAGCTCGCCACCCACTGACCAATGCCCCAGCAGCTATCCGCCCCTCCCGGCCAACTCCCCCCTGTTTATATACTGGGCATGATGTTTTATGGTATGGAATATCCCTTTGGCTAGTTCGGGTCAGCTGTCCTGGCTATGCTCCCTCCCAGCTTCTTGCACACCTGCTTGCTGGCAGAGTATGGGAAACTGAAAAATCCTTAACTTAGGATAAGCACTACTTAGCAACAACTAAAACATCAGAGTGTTATCAACATTATTCTCACACTAAATCCAAAACACAGCACTGTACCAGCTACTAAGAAGAAGATTAACTCTATCCCAGCCGAAACCAGGACATGGTATAAGTTGGTATAGTTCATAGATGATGGTGGAGATCAACTGATTAACTCTTCAGAGTCTCTGAAAGAGGTGATGTTGGCTCCCAAGAGAGCAGTAAGGAGGAGAAAGGTTTCTTAGATCTGTCTCGGTGCTGAGGGTGATCAGAAACTAGTCCTGCTGGGGGAAGGCTCCAGAGCGGAGGTCAGGCTGCAGGACCCATGGTTTCTTGCCCTGAGTAACTGGCCCTCTTTAGCTCTTAGGTGAGATAAATGTAGGGCAGGCTTGGAAAAAGTGCTATTATGAGGAGCATATTCTGTTCACCTTTCCTTGTGGTCTCCAGCCTTCTTTGGGCTTGCAGATTCATCCAGACTTCCCAGTGAAGGCACAAATTGCTATGTGGTGAACAGAGGCTTCCTTGACAGTGAGATGGATCTTCTTTGGTCTCATCTGCCGATCCTTAAAAAGTAGTTCATGGGCCCACGCTGAAAACCTCTGACGCAGAACACTACACAACACAGCAGGCATGCTTTGGCTATGTGTCCTCAGAGCAACTGGCAACACAGAAGCTGTAAGGCAGTTGCTTCTATCTGGACTCTTGGGCAGCAATGCGGCAGTTAAAGGAAATCTATGGAAATCCAGGAGAATTGTTTGGTAGTAAAGGAAAAGAAGTCAAAACTTCCCTTTCTCCATTGTAATCTGCTCCTTCCTCCTCTGCTAATCCAGTCAATTCTGTGACAGTTTGGTTCTTGTGATCTTGTAATTGCTGTCAAGATGATAATCTGGCATGTCATGAGCATGGCTCAGTGTAATCACTCTACAAATGCAAAAGGTAGAGAACCTAACTGATTAGATACAAAAAGGTGCTAGTGAGATGCTAATAATTCAGCAATCAGGAGTTATGGGGTGGGGAATGTAGAAGAGAAAGTTGGCAGGTTTGAAGGAATTTGAAGAAAATATTTAATATCATCAAGTTTGCCAGTACTCCTTTAGAATAGGAAACTAGAGGATCATAGCAATATATTCCCAAAGAAAAATCTCTCAGAACTGCAGAGATGCTCATCAGCCAAAATGGTAGGGGGTATCTTTGGAGATGAATTAGCAGAATGATGGGAATGGTTGCATGAATCAAATAGCAAATTAACACTGTTGTTCAGGATTAAAGCCACATCTCCTTGCAATAAATGGTGCTACATTGATGGTACCAGGCAGTTAAAGTTGTACGCTCTCCTAGTGCATGCACAACTGTAGAATTAGAACAGTATTCTTACAGTTAAAGCTTATTCCTGTAAAAGAAATGGCTTCACACCTTTAATTGAAATAGTTGTACCACATGTGCAAGCACAGTACACTGTAGTCATACCAGCTAAACTGAATGTGGTTTATGAGGGTGATGGTGACAAGATCAGTGCTAGAATAGCAATAGCTATGCAGCTGATGCTGTTGACTGAGCTGTTTGAAAATCCTAGAACATGATCAAACAGGACTGCTGCAGGTGAGCAACAAGGTGCGGAGCTTTCAAGACAATCTTTGCTAACAGGAAGAATGGCAAATTGGGACAGAGCTCTGCCCAGATCAGTTCATGAAGCTCTGCAGAGAAGCTTTTATAGCACTGCCACTCCTGTGCACTCAGTCCTGAAAAAAATAACTGCCCACTAATGACCTGTCACTGTGGACAGCCTGAGCAGCTGTTTGCAGAAAGCAAAGTGGCGAGAGAGGATGAATTGCTGTGTGTGGAGCACATCTGAATGTGGGGACAGGAATAGATGGGAGATCGGGAAAGACCAGACAGTTTCCATTCATAACATTCAGCTTTATGTGGATTTACAGCCCTGATGCTCCTGAATCCACAGATGCTGAGTTATTACTTACAACAAAATATAGCAATTGAAATCTCCCTCGTTTCCACACTTTGACTTCTGTTTCCCTTGTTGGCAATGTTACTTTCTGGAGGCAAACTAATTAAGAACATGGGGAAGTAGTTTACATTGAGGACAAACAAAACCTAGCCACTTAATCTTTCATATATTATCAACCCAAACAATTCAGAGTAGGGAAAATATTTGATTTATATGTTTTATTGGAAATAACCTTTTTTTCCTTTTCTTTTCTTCCCTTTTTTTCTTTTCCCTTTTGTTTTCTTTTCTTTCTGGCTGCTGCCGTGCTTCCCAGATAGAAACTAAAGTGAATAAAATGCCTTGGAAAAAGTTTTTTCTCTTGAAAATTCCAGCCCAGCAAGAAATTACTAAAATTTTTGTGAGACAATGTATTCTTAGACAGTTTTCAGACATGTTTGCAGACACATCTATTTTGGGTCATTCACGTAAGTGTAAAAGCAGGTGTAAGTTTATCTGCATCAAGCTTTTTAAATCCAGGTCTTCCCAGACTGTATCATAGCCATGGTTCAGCTATCCCAACTGGATTGTGCCAGCAGTAGATGATGACATAAGAAGTCTGCAGCAGGTAGTTGTGGAATAACCTGTCTGCCTGGGTTGGACTTCATCCAGTTGTCTAATAGAGATTGGCTAAAACATGGAAGCATGGAGTCTAATGCCCTTCCCATAAGGTTTGTTTCCATTAATTATGGCTGAAGTATCTGGATATTTCTTCATATTTTTCAACATAGCTGTGATGCATGTATTCCACATGGCGAAGAGGTTAACATGCTACCATAACTGGGACAGGGGAGGAGTATATAGAAATGGAGAAGAAAGAAGAGTTATTTCCTATCCTATCCTATTTCCTATCCTTTCTCATTGTTGGGGGCTTGCCACTATTGAATGTTTTATTTATGGTATAGAAAGCCGCATCTTTTATGGCTTGACATTAAATAGATTTAATATTATCATGGAATAGTTCTGGATACATAACAGGAATCCAGTGTTTTGTGACATTGTCAGGCAGCAAGCATGAGTGACAGCTCACAGCAGCATTCTTGCTGGGGGGCCCATTAGATCACATCATGGTAGAAACAGAGAAAATAGGTCGTTCTAATGTGTAACGTAATGTAATCTGTCAGGCCATTCACAGAGCGTGAGAATGGACATAGCTTAAAACCAAGAAGACTGTGAGGATTGGTGTCCCACCTGCCTGTACAGAAGTTTATATTCCTGATGTATACAGTGATAACCACATGTAAAACTTTTCACAACATGACAAGGAGCTGCTTTACTCTTCTTATGGCCCCCTGCTTTCTGCACCTGTATATTTTTTCAGCAAAATATATTGGGGATTATCCTCTTCAGAGGGAATTCTCATTGCTTCTACCCCTCACTGGTTTGAGTGCTTCATAATTTACAGCCCACCTCTGTTTTAACTAACAGGTATTCCAGGGAGATTATTGCCTCCCCAAAGGGTGGTGTGGGGGGGGACTGCCACTGCCCACTGCTGGACCGATTGTCTTAGACTAGCACGTTGTGGTGTTTTTTATGAAGTACCATGGCTCATAAGAAGGGATGAATCGGGTCAGGTTACAGTTCCACGCCGCCCGTGATGCTGTGCCGAGCAACAGCAGTTTGGGGAAGGAGGGTAAGAACAGGGCAAGTACACAGCGAATATTCTTTCACTAGGGCCTCCCAGATCCCAACACTCTTGAGAATGAGCTCCTAGTGCTTATGTTATGAGAAATGATGGATAAAACTTTCCTGTTTGCCTTTTCCATGATTCTCATTATTTTCTACACTGCTTTTGCTTTTATCCCTCTGTCAACTTTTTTTCTAGGGTGAAGGATCCTAGTCTGTTTAATTTGGTCCTTCCTTGTTCAGAAACTTTCCATTCCTTTGGTCATCCTTAATTACTTTCTCTCTGCTATTTCTAATGCTACTGTCTCCATTTTTGAGATGGAGGGATGAGAACTAGCTGCTGTATTCAAGTTACAAACATTCAAACAGGTACCCCAGGGATTTGTATAGTGACATGATGTTGCTTTCTGTTTTGTTGTCTATCACCTTCTTGACGTTTCCTAACCTGCCTTTTTGACTTCTACTGAGCTGACACTTTGATAGAACTATCCACAGCAACTCAAAGGTATCTTTCCTGAGTGGTAATTGCTAATTTTCATTTCATTGCTGTGTTCATATAGTTACGGCTGTTTATTCCCATGTCCATTACTTTGCAGTCATCAGCACTGAGATTCATCTTGCATTTCAACAGTATTTTGAAAACCATCTGCAAGTCTTTGTGATCAGATTTAATCTGTATTACGCTGATATTTTTTTTTCTCATCAGTAAGCTTTGTCACTTCATTTTTTCCAGATCATTTATGAATATGTTGAACAGCTCATTCAAGTTGTTTCCTAACTTTTAATCAGTTGTTAATCCTCTATAGGACCTTCCCTCTTATTCTTTGAGAGCATAGGAGGTTTTTTAAGAGTCTTCAGTGAAAGACTTCATGAAAAAGGATTTAGAAATGTAAGTTTTATATCAAGTGATCACCCGTATCCACATGCTCATCAGCTCTTTCAAAGAACTCAGTCAGATTTGTGCAGTATGACTTCCTTCTACAAAAGCTCTGTGAGGGGCAATTGCTATGTCATTTCTCTCTTATGCCCAGTAATTCTTTTCTTCATTATTGTTTCTACCAATTTCAGGCATATAGAAGTTAGACCTCCTGCCCCTAGCATCCCCTCAAAACGCTTTTCAAACATTGGCATTGTGTTTGCTGCTTTTTCTCCTGGTACCGAGGCTAGGTTAGGTCTTACATTGTATGTCACAGTTTAATTGCTCAGCTTTTACTATTTCATGTTCAGTTCAGATTTCAGTCAAGATTTCTAAAACATCGAATCCTTGGATTTACTCTTGTTCATTTACTGATCTGTCCTACAAGCTTTTCTTCCAATTCTTCAGCTTGAGACAGTTCCGCTGGCTCTTCTCTGCAAAGAAAACCCCAGTGTGGGGACCTCCTTACATCCCTACAGAAGATGCATGGATGTAGAGAATTCATTTAGCTTTTGTGCTTCATCCTTATCTTCTTTGAGCACTCTTTTTGCATCTCAATCATCTGTCAGCCCTACAGACACTCTGGCAGGCTTCCTGCTTCTGTTGTCTTTGAAAATAATTTTATTATATGTTTTTATGTCTTCAGCTACTTCTTCCTCAAGATATGCTTTTCAACGGACTTATTATGGTTTCTCATTTAACTTACCAGATGTGTGCTCTTTTCTGTTTTCCTTATTTGGGTAGAACTTGCACTTTTTGAGGCAAAGTACCCTCCTTTATTCAGCTGTTAAACCAGCCTGGGCTGAGGCAGCAGCAAAGGGCAGGTCTTTTTCAACTGACACCACCATTTTAAATATGCAGTATATCAAATATTTCCAACATTAGAGACTGATAATTGTCCGTACCCCACTCTGTCCTGTGACAGACACTATTCTGTGCCTCTGCCTCTGTCCCCCATGCCCACTCCTGACTGTCCTCGTCCACACACATGGACCCGTTACTGATGCGGCATACTGGCACTGCAGGGAGGAGCCTGATACAGGCTGAGCTGTCCTCTTCCTTCCCTTAGATGGTAACGCGCCTCCTGCTTTCTAGCAAAGTGCCAGAGGAGAAGAGAGCTGCTACAAGGTATGGGGCGAGCGTGGCACTGAGACTTGAGTGGGGGGAGCTGTGTGGGAAAGGTACTAAGCAGGAAAGGGGGATTTGGGAAGGAGAGGTAAAGTACTGCGTGGTAGGGGAAGAGCATGGAATCCCAGTGCCATCTTGTTCATCAGCTTCCACAACAGGGCAGTGCTTTTGCAGGACAAATCCCTGTGCCTCAGCCAAATCTGACCAGCTGGAAACTGAGGGACGAGGTGGGCAAACAGAAGGAGGTGCTTCCCTCCACCCTAGTCCTCCACCTCAACCCTTCCAGCACAGCAAAGATTCATGATTTTATACTCTCACAATATTGTGCGGTATTGTGCTACTGTCTTCGGGGCTGCTGTTGCGCAGGCTTCCCATGGTGCTGCACAGCTCTACTCTGTCATGACTGGAAGTAGCACAGAAGACCCAGGTTCCCCAGGGAGATTAAGCACCGTCCTAGTCTGGGGCATTTCTTACCAACTGCTGTTGGTTACAGAGTCCTGAAAGTTTGTTTGTTCTGTGAATCCGGTTCCTAGGAGGCTTATTTTGTCTGCGCGCAGAGGCTCAGCCCAAGTGCTATGCATTGCTCTGGATGGCAGGATAGCCAAGACTTAAATGCGACAGTGCTGAGTGTTTCAGTGACTTTTTCTCCCTTATAAATTTTACCCTCTTATCGCTGACAGACAGTGGAGCTGCACCGTTAACTCTGTAGCAAGAGGTTTGTGTTTTTGGAACGAAATATTCCCATGCCACTTGTATGTGGCTTAGCTGGTGAAAACAAAGCTTTTATCTATCACAGCTCTTCTAGATAACGGGTCTCTTCTCCATTATTTCTGCTGAAATGTCATCTGGAGTTTCTGTACAGATGTTCAGGGTTGAATTCTGTCCCTGGTTGCTCATCAGTCCAATAGGTTGTTCTTGCAGAGCCGAACAAAGACACAGTAGCTTGCGCTGTATGTCTCAGTGCAAAACCTCACTGGATGGAGCTGCAGGCTGGCGATGTGTGTGCTGCAGGCATAAAAATAAAAACTTTTGTTCACATGGCTCCTTTAAGCAGGCACATTGTTGCAACTATGCCCTCCTTCAGTGATGTTAATATGTGAGATTGAGCAGGGCTGAGCCTGGGCAGTCCCTGAGTGGTAGACTCTTCATAGGTGGTGACCTTCCCTGGCATTGTTATTACTGAATTTTGACCCAACTTGGTGTAGGGTAATGGTGTTAAACTCTTTGGGATGCTGCTGTCAGACTGTGTTGCTTGCTGACATGATTTAGGCCTTGGCTCTTTTGATCAACAGAGAGATGCTGATGTTCTTGCTCAGAGAATGGCATTCTGCCAAACTAAAATACCTGCCTCATGCACTCAAAGCAGTGCTGCTTTTCACTTCTCCTTTTATGAATCTTCTGCTGCACCGGTCCCACAGAATTGCAGTAGCCTTATGCCCCTTGGATCCGCCTCGTTACAATGGGGAACCACAGAGAAAATTCACCTCCATGCAGAGAGCCAGCACAAAATGGAGGGTACTGGTCAACTCATACTCAGAAATGAAAAATCCTCCTTTGAACATTGCATAGACTTCATGCTAAACTCTGTACAAAGGTGATTTTCACACAGAACATTAAGCACAGTCTAAAATTGTCCTTGGTTACTCAAAAGCTTAAAGGAGTTGCACCAGGCAGTTAAAAGCGGAATCTGGCGCTCTGTCTGCAAACTGCAGTGCTGTCCTTTGGGATAAAAGGTGCTTGAGAAATGTAAGTTATGACA
Organism: Gymnogyps californianus; assembly: GCF_018139145.2. Classification (NCBI taxonomy): domain Eukaryota; kingdom Metazoa; phylum Chordata; class Aves; order Accipitriformes; family Cathartidae; genus Gymnogyps; species Gymnogyps californianus. Next base: position 162,230,714 of record NC_059471.1, read on the forward strand.
GTAATGAAAAAATTCCTGTCTCTCTGTGTCGTGGGGTGGTGCTCGAAGTCACGCACATGCAGAGAGGGAAAGAATGGGCCCCTGGCAGGGGAGTTTTTATGAGGGCCCAGCACCGACCCATGTGGAGTGAGGATTCTCGAGTTGCAGATGGAGGGAGGAACAGGATCAGAAAAACAGAACTGGTTTGAAGTTCAGGTGATGAAAAGTGGTAGGCTGGAGTTCAAAGACAGGATTATTGGCTAGTGTTGCTTTAGTAGTTGGTGGGGGAAGAGCTTAAGGCCACAGCATTACTGCATTGCTGATTTATCAACACAGCCAACACTGTGTATGGTATTTGAGTCGCTTCTAAATCCAGCCGCTGGCAATGAAAAGCACATTTAATCCATGTGTTAGATTGTTTGAAGAGGTATCTGTCTCCTGTCTCTCCCTGAGCTTGGGACTGCTGAAATCGAAAAGGAGGTGAGAGAGGAGATTTTAACTGTTTCACAAACCCTTCTCCTTTTGAGGGGGTCACATCTCCAATAGCACCTTTAACATTCGGGATATTGAAAAATGAAAGGCTCTCTCCCCTCTTCCCCCTGCAGAGAGAACCCCCACTGTCTCTTCTCTGACTAAGGGGCAAAAAATCAAAGACAGGATTTGTATTTAAACAGTTTATTGTTTTTAAGTGTGTCTTTTTTCTCAAGCTGGGATTAATGCTCTGCACTTAGGAGTTCCAGGATTCATCTGCACTGTTGGCTCTGATCTCTCTGCAGCAGCCCACCGCTGCAAGATAAAACACTGAAAAACATCCCTTATTAAAGTAACTCTCCTTTAGTCTTTTTCTTCAGTTCTCTTCCATGAAAGAGTATCATTGTTTAACTGGTTCTCTCAATGGTTAATTCCCCTCCAATTTAATACCCGTATGCTCTCTTAGCACGCAAGGGGCTCACACTGGCTGTGGGAGGTTACAGATTGAAGCTCCAAAAATGTCAGTGCAAGAATAGAGGACAATTCTCAGATCAGGCCTGAGTTGCATCTGCAGAGTTACACCAATGCTTGGAGTAAGAGTGGGGCAATCAGAGGGCGAACCTAAGCTATATTTGCAAATCTGCAAAGGGTACCAAAGTAAGAATTAAAGAGCATCTGTAAGTCAACAGAGAGAAAAGGGGGTGAAAATGTTTGGAATAGCTGGAAAGCTGAAGACTGAGAATAAAGCACATTGGTAAAACATAGGGTATTATAGTTCAGTATTGATGTATATTGACAAAACCCTAAGGCCGCGGGCAGGAATAGCAGGTGTATAGCAGATCACAACTGAGCTAGGTACTCTAACCTACATGGGAGACCCCACCACTGAAACAACCCCCCTTGCTGTACGATGGGTTCATGCTGAACGAGCAGAGCTGTCTGTGGACTGCTAAAAAATTTGCCTTGGTGCCACATAGCTCACATCAGGCACATGAATACAAGTTCACCTATAAGCAGCAAAAAAGAAGGTGCTAACAGAATCCAATAGGAAGCATGTGAAGATCTTTTTATAGTTAGAAATGAGATGTAACAAATCTCAGAACTAATCTCCAGTGATGTTACGGCCCCTCTTGTGGATCACTTTATCTGGGCATCTTTAGTCAAGTGCAAAGGGACTCTGCAAGCAGGAAATAGACAACTTAGCCAATAAATAACTGCTTTATACAGTTAACACACACAGAAGCTAGCTAGGATTTAATGAAATATTAGGCTAAGCATTAGCATACTCCTCACCTGTGTAAAAGCACTCAAAGAGTCTTTGCTGGTGAGGCAGGCATCAATCGGGAGGGAAGAGTCGGCCTCCATGGTTGCCATCTGCCACCAGCTGGGTCAGGACTGATGGCGCTGACAACTCAACTCAGTGACCCCAATGATTCGTGACTGGTCCTCAGCTAGACTGACTAACTCAACTAAACCTCCTGTGGTTTTTTTTTTCCTCTGACATTTTATATCTTTCCATGGTGGTGTTTTTCCTCTTGAATCCCTGGGCTACTGCTGGTGCCATCTCAACAGCCCTTCCTCTGTCTATAATTTTTGCCCTGCAGACTTTCTCCCAGCTCATTCTCAGCAGTTTGAGTCAAGTTGCACTGTATCAGAGCTGGGCCCTGGATCCTTGGTACACAGGTAGTTAAATCCCTGGGTTGCGTGTCAAAGGAGGAAGCTTACAGCAGGTATTGCAGAGAAGAAGGATTACAGCAGCCTGTTGATTTTAAAGTGGCATAATTCTGGAGCTTGCTCAGTATCAGCACTTTGTATTTTGGGGATCTTGTCTCAGTTCTAACAGGAGACAAGAAATAGCCGCCTAACTAGGGTTGTTCATATGGTCTCTTTCTACGGCTTTCTGGTTAAGAGTGTTTTGGATCAGGCAAGTTGGCACTTCTCAAGCTGTAAAGTCTGGGTGTTTTTGTGAGAGGTGAGGTTAGGTAATGGAACCTTTCGCTTCAGGATCGTTGTTCCCACTCTCTTGATTATAGAATAATCTGTTGTGATTATAGAAGTGGTCCTGCTGGGGTACATCTGAGTTACATGAGCAGGAAGTGGTGAAGAAGTGAAGCTCATGTTGCTACTTCCCCTGCCACATCTGATCCGCTGATGAAAAGCGGGCTTTGGTTTGCAAGCTGTCTGGTACGTTTCAGGCTCCTGCGTTACTAACACTGAGGTAGGGTAAGTGCATGCCTTAAACTTGTCAGTGCTACAGTTTCACTCTCTGCCTGCTCCAAAATAGGGAATACAGCCTTTCTGCAAACAGTTTTTCCTGGCTGAAAGTTCTGGTCACCCATGCTAAGCTATCACAGAGAAAAGACTCTTTCAACCTTCAGTATTGTGGCCCCTGTCCAAGAAAAAATATTATTTATTGCAGGCTGTTCATTTTGTCTGCAATTTATCTCACTCTTGAGATAAAGAGTAAGTCACTGCAGAGGGCAAATGCATTCTTCTATTGCATGACAGTCACTTGCTTTATTGGGAACTGTGACAGAGTAGTGGTTGGTCTATACAGAAGGTTTTTCCCTGCTACCAGTTTATTTGGGTGATGTGTGCAAACTTCACCACGAGATAGCTGCAGAGAAAGAGATCTGTTGGAATAAGCATACACAATGGGTTGTTTGAACTACTGACTTGAGCTAATTATAGCCTCTTGGCCGTGCCATCTCTTTTACTTGCTAATGTCTTTCCATGTCTAGTAACTAATGTCTACCAATGGTTGGTGCATGCTCATCCATGTACAAATCACAGCATTGCCTATAAGCTTTCTAGAGGCTAGACTCAGCAGTCCCAGCAGCTCATAGATGTTGACAAGCATATACTTCTTCCAGCTTTGCTCTGCCACCAAGACACAGTATGGAAGCCATCGCCAAGTTTGATTTCAGTGCTTCTGGAGAGGATGAGTTGAGCTTCCAGGCTGGGGATATGCTGAAGGTAAGTGCAGCACCAGGCTTGACTAAACAGCATTTCTGAGAGTGCTGCCGTATCTTTCTATACTCCCATTTGCCTTGACAAAACAGATGAAGACAGATTTCTATAAACTGGGATACAAATGCAGGATACTTATCTCCCATAGGGCTCGCGATAGGTCAACCAACAATTCCCAGGTCACTTGAGTCTGTGTCCACTTCACTTGATTTTAGGTCCATAAACTATGGATTTAGTTGCCCTACAGTCCTCCAGTAGTCAGCAGGGAAGGATAAGTAGCCTTGCTGGGGCAGAGATCCAGTTCTTTGGTAGACAGATTTTGAGAGTCCTGTCTGTTTTCATTGACTATATAGGTAGTCTAGGGTGACTACCTTTAGGACGACTATGTTTAAAGGCAGGCAGGATGAGTGTGGTCCAGAGAGATTGTGGTCTTCCTTATTTCCAGCTCTTAAACTGTTTAAAAGATGCATGCATTATAGAACTTATATCTGACTTTTCACTGTAAGTAATTACTGTTAGTTGCCACAGGGGGTTTAGGCAATTGCAAATAGAAGAGGAAAAGTCCATGAGACAGTCTGTTACACACATAATGGAAGAGTTTAAGAGGTCCTGGGCTAATAATATTATGTACACCCTTGCAGGAATTTAGCGGTGGGGGAATGGCATAAGTAGCGTTGATCATATACAATACAGAGCACATGAGAGTCTCTTTAAAGTTGATTTGCATGTGTTATGGTAGAACAGTTCTTGTTAACCCTACCAAAGTCCCACAGATGAAGTCACACGCTGTTCCACCCTAATTATTTATCTTCTCAGCCCCCAGCGTAGCTATTCTGTTTCAGTTGAAGATGCCTGACTATAACTCCTCTCTAAGGCCTTAACTCCTCCACTGTCCAAAGGGATGATGTACACAACAATAGGATCTAAACCCTTGTTTGGCCAGGGAGCCTTCGCTACCTCCCTGTAGAGTCCCAGCTATTCCAGTTAATAACCAGATATTGGGTCTCAGCCTTACCTCTTCCATCACCACCATTTTTTATTTTATTGGCCTTTTAATTCTTGAAGCTTAGACAAAGCTGACGGCATCCAAAACTCATTAAGATCAAATACCAGGTTTTTCCAGAGAGCTATGAGAAGGTTCTGGAGAAATCACTGCCTCTCTTCAGTGTAGATGAACGCTCTCATTCCTAATTCTTCCTTAGGTCAAAAGTGTAGTCCCCATGTCCCTGTTGTCCCATGATCTTTATCTGATATCTTCTTCCTCAGGAGACTGTGGTTTCATCAAGTCCCTGGCTGGGATGATGGTGGTGGCCAGATCACTTTTCCTTCTGTTTCTCAGTTTCCCTTTCTGTAAAATCATTATAAGCTGGAGCTTCCTTTCAAAGTACATTGGAAACTACTGATGAAAAGTGCCAAATAACACTACACATCAGTAGTATTATTAGTTGTCACAGAGACTTCACTACCAGAAAAGTCAGACTGCCTCTTGCTTTAACGTCCTTGAGGTAAACAAAATAACACCTTAGCCACCCAAGCCATAGTAGCAGTAAATTAGCCTGAGAAACATCTCTCTTCTGGCATATGCATACATCCATTCATACCCTGTCATGAGCCCACTCCTGCTGCCTGCACAACCTGCTGGCTGTCTTTTCTGATTGATAGAGGAGATAAGATGAACAGTATTGATGTAGAGATTAGAAAACAGGAAACATGAGGCCCTCAACCAGCAGTGACAGGAGGAAATCCACCCTCTCACCCCCCCAACATCCTTCTCTGAGAAGATGACACACTGAGAGAAACCTGCCAGCCCTGCACCGAGAACCAGCAGGTGGGTCTTTCTGGAAACCTTGCTGCCAACAGAGCAGGGCCTGAGCATAAGCAGGGCGTAGCTATCATCCCATTTGGTTGGCCACAGCAGCAAAAAAGAGCCTTAAACCGGCACCCAGGGATGGGGGAAGCAGTGACTATACAAGAAGGGAACTCCACAGCTTTCTATTCCCCAATCTTTCTGTATCCAAATGCATAAAAAAGGCCTACGTGCCAGGCAAGGCAATGGAGAATTGGCCCCAGAGACAGTAACATCCTGTTGCCAACACCAAGCAGTTAGAATGTGCATTAGGCTCCCAAAAACATGACATTGGCTTACAAAACAAGTATTATTATTGTTAACAATAGATTTTAAATTAAGTCTTTTCCACTTGCTTTCTCCTTTTAAAACTGTCATGGCTCATGCTTTCAGACTCCTCTCCAAAACCAGGGAGAACAGAAACATGTTCTATTTCATAAAGTGGAATTCTGTCCCAGGAGTTGGAATGTTAAACAAAACACCAAAGACCACAACATTTGCAGTAAAATCATAATGTGGTTGTATTCCTGTCCTCGCTCCTCTAGTTTAGGGCTATATCAGGGGCCATCAGCCAGGGAGCAATGAATTTGGGCAGTCCCTGGTCAGCAGTGCAGTCCCTAAGGACCATTACAGTCAACATTAATGTGAGCACACTTGAAGCTGCTCCAGTGTGCTCTGTGGACTGGCTTCCTGCTATCCTACAGTCTCTTAGGTGTAATAGTGGCTTTAAAATACTTTTTACCTCCTTCTTTTATCTACCTTGGCAAAGCTCAGGGCAGCTGAAGACTTAACCCACTAAATAATCTCTTGTGAAATGACATGTGAGAGCACATGGTAACATCTGTGCAGTCATAACACACACACACAGATATAGCTGTATATCCCTCCATACGTGTACATGTCAGAGGAGTTTTCGCAGATTTTTTTTTTCCTCCTTTGTGAAACTGAGATGCTTCAGTACCAACTATTAAAAGCAGCACGGAGAATTCCTTAAACCCCTATTAAGTCCTTCAGAGCTGAATTTCTCCATTTCACAGACATCAGAGACATGCAGACAGCATTCCCAGCCACCTGGACAGGCATTCAGATGAAGGGATAAAGTTAACAAGCAATCCCTCTAATTCTACTCGGCTTTCTTTATTGCTTGCTTTGCTCTGAAGTGGTCATCAGCCACTAACCTTGCTGCACGGTGGGTGGGAAGTAGAGCATATGTGGAGTTCTCCGCTATTCTTACAAGAAATTGTAGGTTTCTGCCAGAATCTTGGTTACTTTTGCCTTTCTTGGGAGACAGGTTTATTCCATCCATCTCTCCATTGCAGGTTTTGAGCTCCCAGGAAGAGTGGTACAAGGCTGAGCTCAGAAGTCAAGAGGGCTACGTTCCTAAGAACTTCATTGATTTTCACGTTCCCCCGTAAGTGTCACGGAAGCTCTGTGCACCACCATTGCGCATTTCCACAGAGTGCTGTCGAGAGCATGTGTGCGTGCACACACAAAGGAAGACGTGACAGAGGAAGCACTGGTTATAACATACTACAAGTTAAGGCTGGCAAGGATTGCCATAATGCTATATGCAGTTCTGCCAGCGCACCTTATTTCTACCCTGAAGCATCCTCTGTTCTTTCAGAGCTGAATGGTTCTCAATGCTCTCTATCACTCCCAAGTGACCCCTTTGTTACTGTTGCTCAGAGGAATGTCACTGGGATGTGGCAGGAACCGCATTTAGATCTCGGACAGAAGGAGAATAGTCATGATGTGAAGTCTTAGCAACAGAGACAGAGGCTGATCACAAAAGGAAGAGCAAGAGATCTCTCTGAAAATGAATTATAAAAATGTAATTCCCTCCCCCCGACTCTTAACTACGTTAACTCCCTTTCCCCCACCCTGCCATCCGCATTCCCTCCCCCCCGCAAAGTGTGTGTGAGTTTCTCTCGACACACTAGAGGTCAGTGCAATGCTATATGAAATGTGACAGCGGGTGTTACTCACGGATTGACAGAGATGATAGACCAGACATGCCGCCCTGCTCCCACTCACATGCAGACACACACGCACCCCCACCCTTCTCCACGTTTCGTGACTGCACACCCAAACATAGATCTGTCAGAGGACAGGCATACCTTCATTTCTCTCTTCCCACTGAGCAGATGGCACTGCACTTTCAGGAAGGACGGATAGGTGTTTAAATGCATGTTAAATGTGCTGTCCGGCCCTGTGCCATAAATATGACAATGCATGGCATTTTTACAACCTTCTCCTTTCAGTTGGCAGAAATGTTCACTGCAGCCCCTTTAATTGTCCTCTTTTGAAAAGTGCCGCAGCATTTCAGGAGCGAACAGGCAGAGCATGCACCAAGACCAGTACTGCTAGCTGTAACACACTGCTGCCCTGAGCAGGCAAACTGGGAGTGTACAGTGATTTTGAGAGTACAAATAAGTGCCACTGTCCCCCTTGGAGGTGGCACTTACCAGCATTTTTGGACAAGCCAGCCTGCTTGGCTGAGCTGAAGGATGTTGTTAGTTTGCTGTGCAAATATGGGCTTGTACTTTTGGGCCTCAGGGGGACAAGATCTCCCAGTCAGTTGTTCTTGTTTGCTCTTTCACAGGGCTGTGGCATCACGCAGGGACACTAGCAGCTTCTTTTTTCACACACATTTTTCTCATGATGCTTTCTCTGTACAAGAGCTGTGAAGAAATATTTCCATTTTGACACTTTTCTAAGTAGCAGGTCTGCACTTTAAAGCAGTTCAGGCCAGATGCTAGAACCAGGTATAGGGAAGAAAGCTGTCTCCTGTTTTTGATGGGCCATTTTTTCCCATCTTTGTCTTGCCAAGTAATCATTGAGACCAGTTATCAATGCTGATTAAATTCTGATTTCCCTTTGCTAATGACACATAGGTAAACTGTGATGATAGTAAGGAGAAGTATAACGAAACTCAAAAGTGGAAATGACAGAGCTTATGAAACTATCAGTCCTTAATTTTAATGCAATACAGGCAATTAAGCATTATGTAAAAGCAGAAGACTGCAGACTGTACATCTTATTAGCTGTGGGGTGGACATATATTAAGTGTATATGATGATTTTTTTTCTCTACTGAAAAATTCCTATTGACACTGTATTATTTTACTATTTATGGTGACTTTCTTATTATTTGTCCAGTGCCTTATACTATCGTTTGTTATGCCCAGCTAAATTTACATAAGCGTGCTTATGTATTCTGTGTTTCTGCAATTTTGTGGTATTATAACTCTCGCAGGAACCAATTTATTAGTACTAAAACTTTCATGGCTTGCTTCTGCTAAAAATGTATGTGTGTCCCTTGCAATATATCCATCACAGTCCAGTAATTTTCAGTTTACCAAAAGCAATTTGATGTATATGTCTGAGAATTATGTGTGTATGTATATATAGATACATATTTGTAATTTAAAATTTCTTTGACTAACACCTTACTGTACTGTGCCTGTAATTACAGTTTCAGCTGAGTGTTGCTTCTTAGCAGGCCAAAGCTTATATTGTTCTCTTTGCATCTACGTGTTTTTACTGCTCAAAGAAAATGGTCTGCACCCATCAAAACCCTTTACATGGCCTTAGCATGTACATGGCCACTGGGAGTAGTCATGTGGGCTCCTCTGATCCTTTTGTTTTGTCTTTCCTCCACCCTGCTTATTCACATTCTCCCTACCCTCAACTTTTTTGTTCCTCACCTTAATTCAAATTCACATTCCTTATTCACATCTCCATGATTTTTCCCACTTGACAGCTGGTTTGATGAGAGGATATCCCGCCACGAAGCAGAGAACATCCTCATGAGCAAAGGAGTTGGCTCCTTCATCGTCCGAGCCAGTCAGAACTCTCAAGGTGACTTCTCCATCTCTGTCAGGTATCTGCTTCTCACAGCATTTTCCTGCTTCTTTTCCTGTTTAATGATGTCCCTAGCCTCCTCTTGATAGGATTCCTAATGTGATGTAGCCTCTTGGGAAGTTTGCATGCTGCCAGTCACTGGCAGTGCTGCTGTGTTGTGAATGAGAACAAATTAGGCATCAGATTCCCAAATGTTTCTGCCTCTTTTCAAGTGACACAGTGAATGCCCCATTCCAAAGCTGCATCCCCTGGTGACCTGCTTCTCTGAAAGAGCTGCAGCAAAGCAGAGTGGTACATGGAACATCTCCCACAGTGTAAAACATGTGCCTTCTATTTGTTTTAATTCCCTGACAGCTCTGGTTACTGAATCCAAGAATTCCACTACTATCCATTAAGAGATGACTATTACACTGTTAACTTATTTCCCAAAGGTCACTCAACAGCCATTGGACAGGAATGGCTTTTAGTTGCTTGCAGCCCAGCTGCATTTCCACAGCTTATTGTAGCCCAGCCCTTCTCAGAGCGTTTGCTTCAAAGCAGAACTCTTAAATGGTGGCCGGGTTCCCAATTGTCAGTCAAACAATTGATAACCAGTCTTAAATTAGAGTAGTGGTTAGCAATGTCTTTTCCAAGCAGTATGCACCTTCTGATTCAGGGAGCTCAAAAACTATCTGGGAGGAATGCAGGAAAACATTCTCATTACATCTCCACCAATAAACTAAGTACAGTCAGGCTCCTTCTCTGGCCCTGAGGTCAAGCAATGTGGCAGAGCTCAGATCCATATAGCTAAACCCTCTTCACCCCACAGAACAGAACAGCTGTATTCAAGCAGCTCACTGCAAGCAGTTCCTGGTCCACTCTGTCCCCCTAACCATGGCCCAGCACTATCTAGGGGAGGGCTTTTTGGTTTAGACCAAAACCATGCTAACACTTCAACAGCTTGTGTGACTATAGCACTCCAGGATAGCACTCACTCACTGCCTGGTCCCCATTTAGATTATTTGTGCAGATGTAGCCTCTGAGACAAGTGTTTTGTGTTCCTGGAGTTGCACAGAGCAAGGAGGTGGGTACCAAAACCAGATTACATCTGGTGCAAAGAGGAATTGTCCAAATCAGACAAGAGGTAAGAGGAGGGGAGTTGCAGGTGGGAAGCAGGGGCAGAAGGTTGAGACTGTTAATTTGGCTTGTAATAGCAACTAATAATTCCTTCTTTTTTTTTTTTCTTTTGGGTAGGGAGAATGACCAGTAGTAATGATATTACACTAGATGATATTATACAATTATAAAACTCAGTGTATGGCTTCATGTGACTATGTCTGCATGTAATGGTGATGCCCGTGGTGTGAAAAGTATAATACATCTCTTATAGTTAATGCAGACTGGACGTTAACAGGAACCTGCAGAGGCTAGTGGGTAGACTACAACTGCACCTTTGTCTCCTGTACAAAGTACGGAATAAAGCTATTAGCTATTTGTGGCCCTGACAGCTCCTCTGGCCTTTATTTCAAAGGAGAGGCTTTAAAACCCCATGCTTTGTTCTGATAGTGCTTTGTGACTGGGCAGCCCTGCGGCACTCCATGTTTGTAAGTTGATGAGTCTTTTGAAATACAGAGCCACATCTAGGTCCAGTACACACAAGGACTGCCATTGCTTTACTTTCCAGAAGTCTAGATTTGGCCAAGCAAGAAGCTTTGGTACCCTTCTGGAAAAGACTTTTTTAAAAAAGATAAAAGTGCAATCTGGTTGATGATCTCTTACTGTTCCAATTGGATCCAGGCATGAAGATGATGTGCAACACTTCAAAGTGATGAGGGATTCAAAGGGTAACTATTACCTGTGGACAGAGAAATTCCACTCACTAAACAAGCTGGTGGACTACTACAAGACGACTTCCATCTCCAGGCAGAAGCAGATCTTCCTGAGGGACAACAACCGAGAAGAGAAGGTAAACACAAACTATCCTTAGGAGTTTCTTAGTAAGGAACCTTTCTGTGGAAGGAATTCAGCCCATGAGAATGTCTTGGGGGGAGGGGGAGAGTCTGTCCTTGGAAACCCAGTCACATCACTACACTGGTGGGCCCTGCAACATAGATTTTTAGTGGATTCAGTGGTATGTACAGTTATATAATTGAGCAGAATTTTCTGATTCTGTTTTGGATAGCAATAGGCAGTGCTGTAAATCTGCATAGAGGTGCTTTGCTAAAGCTATGCTAAGGCCCCAGAGCTGAAATTCTAAGATGCCTTACACATCCAAGGGAAGCAGGACTTACCTTATTGAAATGCCTAGATTTCATAAGGGCAGGTACACAGCTGACTGGTAGGTTGTGTCTGAGAAGAATTTGAGTCTGGTTTCCTAGTGTCCTTGAATGCACCCAGAGTGTGGCTGTTATTACAGTTGAAAGTTCGTCTGCTCAGAAGAATCATCCATCTTCTGTTACCGAGCGAACACAGTAAGGAATGTGAAGGAACCAAGGGCAGAACCTGGAGCAGTGGCTGGTAGGAACTGAAAAGTACTGCTGAGAAGAACATAGCAGATATGGGAACAAGGTGTACATTCAGGGAAGATGTAGTAGATGTTTGAGAAGGCAGGGAAATCCCAGTCCAATGAATGCCTGGTTTTGTGCCAGGGGAACAAGCAAATGACACGGTAGAGGCTGCTATGCATTGTGCACACAGTACTGGGAGTGTCTGGTCACAGCAGTAACCAAAGTCCTGCTTTACTGGGAAACGGATTCTGGTATTAAATTACCAGGATGAGCAGGTAGAGGCAAGGCAGAAAGTACGTGACTTGCTCACTGCAGTAGTAAAGATTTATAGGCTGCATGTGGGTCATTCTTGCTGGCTCCAAAAAAGAGATGATACATTTTTCAGTCTGAAGAAGGGGCTTGTGTTGTTTCCTTCTAGACCACTTATGCAGTGGTCCTTCTAGACCACTTAAAAAATGCATTAGTAAGGTATAAAATAGAGGCTATGGGACGTATGAGAGAAAGATCACAGCAAAGAATTGTCTGGGGAAGGAGAAAGGAAGACTGTATGCATGTATATCAGTAAAACAACCTGTTTGGGCTGACTGTGAGCAGGAAGGGAAAGAGCATTTGCTCCAAGATGCAGACAGGCAAATGAAAGAACAGGAGTCAAGTTTGCTTTGGCAAACACTGTGTACATTTGTTATGGTGATGGGCTCAGCGGGGTATGTTTAGCACTCATCACAGTGGGGTTTCTGTTCACAATTCAAATTTCTAGATGCTACAGCCATATGATAAAATGATAGTAATATACAGATTTCAGTGCAGAGACAAATGAAGTCTAAGGGTAGTATTTCCAACAAGAGCTTGGCTCCTGTGCCAGTCCTCACATCAGTGGATACATTTTCAGCCCTGTCCTGGTTTCGGCTGGGACAGAGTTAACTTTCTTTTTAGTAGCTGGTACAGTGCTGTGTTTTGGATTTAGTGTGAGAATGATGTTGATAACACTCTGATGTTTTAGCTGTTGCTAAGTAGCGCTTATCTTAAGCCAAGGACTTTTCAGTTTCTCATGCTCTGCCAGCAAGCAGGTGGGCAAGGAGCTGGGAGGGAGCAGAGCCAGGGCAGCTGACCTGAACTAGCCAAAGAGGTATTCCATACCATGGAACGTCATGCCCAGTATATAAACAGGGGGGAGCTGGCCGGGAGGCGCGGATCGCGGTTCGGGAACTAACTGAGCATCGGTCAGCGGGTGGTGAGCAATTGCATTGTGCATCACTGGTTTTTTTCTTCCCCCCCCCTCTTTTGTTGCATTCCTTTTCATTACTATTATTATTATATTTCATTATTACTATTGTTAGTATTATATTTTACTTTAGTTATTAAACTGTTCTTATCTCAACCCACGAGTTTTACTTTTTTTTTCCTTTGCTTTCCTCCTCCTCACCCCACTGGGAGGGGGAGGGGGAAGCGGCTGCGTGGTGCTTAGTTGCTGACTGGGGTTAAACCACGACAAGCCCAGCACCTCCCATTGCTACCCACTCTTCAGATGGGGAATGGCTACAACAAAGATCTAAAATACAGGATTACTGATTTGTCCTTCTGTTCAGAGGGGCTTGATCTTTCCTTTGGAAGAGCCCCCAAGGTAGAGGGTAGTGGTAGTGATCAGTGTGCAACGATCACTAAGCTTCAGTCAAGGATGTGGTGGGAAGCAAAACCTGACCTCACTTTTGCGATCTTTCTTCCATCAGGAGAGGCATGGTGGGAGCCTGGAACGGATGGGCTGGGAAGGATTCCACCTGGGTGGAGCAGCTGGAGAAGATCATTCTTCTATATCCAAGAGATATGTAGAGCATCCTATCCCCATACTGCAGCAGCAACAGGTACTACCAGGAACGAGGGGCTGGGACGTCAAGCCCAGGCACATGAAACTTTGGCCTTAATTGCTTGGTAGCAAGTAAACAGTCACTTTGTCAAAAATCTGCATCCCTGAACCTGCTTTTTTAGGAAGCAGAGTCAGTTAGGTCTTCATATGGGAGTAGCAGTGATGATGGTGTCAGCCTGGGGAGCTCTTTGATGTGTAATAAATATATGGCTTTTATTTAGTTCTGAGATCCGTGACTGATTGACAAACCAGCAAAAAATAGAAGTCAGTGTACAGTGGCCCTTTCACTGGGAACCTGGGAGTACTCCTAGGGAGTTTTTGGGGCTCCATCCCAAAAACTGGAAAACAAGGAATGGTGTCATATTCTTGCTTTGCTTAGGAAAGGACATAAAGTATCATCCAGTGAGACTGCAGAAAAACACTCCCAAATCTTGCATGCACACACATACATAGTTTCAGGAACTTGTCTCTAGTCTGTAGGACAAATGAAACCTTGCTGCCTGTTCCTTTTTTCTGAGTTATGATACTGACATTCAGCACCACAAAACACATCACAGGGATGAGAAATGACTACAGTAACCCTAGGAGAGTTTGGTTTCCTTCAGAACATTCCTCCTTCTCCTCCCTATTCTGGGCCCTCTCTGCACTCTTTCATCTTATTGCATCCCTGATGTGTGAGGTTTCTTTACTCCTTTGCTTGCATAGGAATGGAGAGGCCAACAGCAGTACCTGGTGCTGTCTTCAAAGTTCTTCCTGATTAATTTTGAGGGAAATAATAGTTTTCCTAGGGTTTGCTCATGTCTTTAGCTAGAGACAGTGTAGCATCATCCAAGGAGAGGACTTGTCCTACTGAAAGGAAGAAGTCCAAAACCATGCCCCTTAAGGCATGAGAGCTCCCACATAGCAAGGCCAGCGACAACTGTGAAATGGTTCTTCTCTCATCAGACAAGCAGTGTTGCCTGTCAGGGGACCGCTGATGGAATAATACAGCTTCTGACAAAGCTGAGGGCCTGCACTCTTTGGAGCACAGTCTATGCATGAGTCACATTTGATATGGAGCAGAAACACTCATAGGAGTGAAGTGTCCATGTAGTAAGTCTTGCAGCTGCAAAGCCAGATTGAGTTCACTCACTTTCTGGCAGGGACAGGTGAGGTGCAAATTGCGCTCCAGTCTCAGCCAGTCTCAGCCAGCCTCAGCAACCTTTTAGGCTGACAAAGGCACAAGTGAAGACCATGGGAGTTTTTGGAAGAGTGGGTGCAAGAAAGGAAGCAGCAAGAGGGAGAGGACGAAAGCTGTTTACAAGCAACAGCAAGCACAAGCTGTTGTTCTTCCTCCCCTCTGTTGACACAGCTGATCAGACCCTGTGTCACTGAAGCACTGCTGCAACCTGAGCTAACAGGATAACAGATTCTGTCACACCGTTATCATAAAAAAAGCTTAGTGCATGCACTAAGGGCCTGGAGAGATGAAGACACTCAGCGCCTCTCAGCTGTGCAGACAAAAGAGAACTTGCTCCCTAGATGTTGCCTACTTCCTCTCTCCATCTGTCTGGGCTGATTTGTGTTGATATGACTTCAGATGTGTGGTCATATGCCTTCTTTTCTTTGAACCTGATTTTGTCTCTTTCGTCTTTGGTTAACTGGGCTACTGGATTCTCAGACTTTCTCCCTGCCCTTTACAGCATGGAGAAGCCCAAGAAAAAGTGAAGTAGTGAGTCCTCAGATATACAGTCAGCTGTGTCAGCATCGCTGCCATTCCACCAGCATATGGGACAGAGGAAGAGCAAGGAGTGGGCAGGACTGGGGCATAATAACTCCAGATTGGCAAAAGTCCCCTTGGCAAGCATGGCTTTTCACCTGTGAGTTAGAACAGCCTTAGGTTTTCTCCAAAAGTCCCAGAGGCCAAAAAAGCCCCTCTCTGACCACTTTTCCCAGCAGCTGTGGAATACAGCTGAGGACAGTTAACTTTCAACTTCTAAGAAGAAAAATCCAAAATAGAACAGTCTAAGGTGACCTCTTCCATGAGGGGCATTGCTTGCAGGACTGCAGCACAGGGACTGTATTGGAAGCAGACATCTAAGATGATTTACTTGAGGATTGGACCCTGACTCCCTGGCCACCAATGACTCTTAAAGCCCCTCATTTATACATCTCAGCATATACATGACTTTTCTCTTGCTGTTTTCTTTCTAGGATAGATATGGTGGGAGTCTGGACAGGAAAGATGGGCTGCATGGACTAAGGGATCACAGCCAAGGAAGTGCAGCAGCTATGCAACGGAGACACACAGACCCACTGCACCAGCAGACACCGGTAGGTGATGTACCTGGAAGGCCCCATCTGCCCAGCTCAATGGGTGCCTTAGCAATGGCCAAGCAGTCTGGGCAATGTCACCTGCACAGAGGCTGCATGAGGAATAGTGTATCAAGCCTGTCAGGACATATCTTAGAAGATGTTTCTGAGTCTCAAGACTCTGTCCCAGCCACTTGAACCTGCTTTTGGGGGCACTCTGAGGGTAGGACTACAGTGTTACATGAGCATAGTTCTAGGACTGCTCTCAAGACCAGTCTTAGTTAACATGCAGACTTAGTAGAAGAGGGAACTTAGCCTGAGCTCAACAAAACAGGCATCTAGGACATTGTGAATGAGCCCAAGCTCACCCATGGGTTTGGATCAAGCACAGGTCCAGTCCAGCAGAAGACATTTCTGAAAACCTAATGATCTTTCCTAGAAGGGCTTCACATCCACTGATCCAAGGGACTATCAAGTATCTTTGCCACCACAGCCAGGCCTTCCTAAGCACAGTAGCTAGATGTACAGTACTCTTTTTAAGTCCTGTGGAGAGTTGCCTCATGATACTGTGCCATGCTACAGTGCTCCTTCTGTCTTGCAATGCACTTGTAGTCACACTGTCTCTTCCACTACTTTTTGCTTCAGTCCTGAGAAGACCTGTCATCACTCATCACTCAGTTCTACTGGTCTGCACCCGGCACATCCTCTCGGACCTACTATGCCATCAAAGTGGGACTTACCTACTTGTCACCCTTATCTGTCAGAGCCTCTTAGCACAGTGGATGTGGGCATGTCTCTGTCTCTGCAGACATCTCAGACTGCTCCCCTACCTGGATCCATACCTGGCAGCTGACCTTAAGTAACCACCTGCTCTGCAAATTCCCACTATGTGAATGCCTGCATAGAGCATGGTGTCTTTCTCTGCCTCAACCCATGATTCCACTGCCAACTCCAAAGTATTTCTCCATCAGCTCCTAGGAGTTTGACCTAAGGCACGCTCCTCTTCCTTGAGGAAATGTACAGCTTAGCTCAGAACAACCAGAGAACGAAGGACAGCAGACTTTTCTCAAGTATGACAGAAAGAGGACAGATTGAATTAGGAAATTTGGAACAAACTGGGAAACAGGGACATGTCTTCTTTTGGCAAAAGTCCCAAATCTTTATTATAATCCAGCTCAAAATACAATGGCTTTTATCCCTCAGAGGCTGTGGCAATGAGTAACAACATGCCCTTTTGCCTGCCACACCCCATCAGTGATCTAGAAGCCACAAATGCAATTATAGGAAGGTCTATATGTCCAGCCACATAACTAGGAGCCATGTTTAAGCAGGGCCCTGAATGGAAGATTTAGCAAAAGTTAGTCTGTCTTCAAACAGATCTCTCCATCTGTGCCCGCAAAATATACCTCCCAAATTTTCCATGCCCCATGGTGTGGGTGCCAACAGTCTCCCAGAAAAGAAGCCTATGCTATGTCCTTTAAAATCTGATTTCTGGTCAAAATGGGAGATTGACTGCAAAGCCTCTTATGATAAAGTTCTTATAAGAAAAAAATCTGACCATAGTGCTCGTTAAAGTGCAAACCCAAAATAAACTGATACACCCAAACAGTTCCTAAATCCTTTTGATCTTAGGGGACTGATCTTGGGGAGAATGCAAAGAAGGCTTAAGACCCTCCCCTATGACCCAGAAGTGCCTGAAAGAGCAAGTATCATTCTTTACAATGTTCCCTAAACTCGCCTGTGTGCTGGCTCTCCTGATGTATCCCTTGTGTCCTTGGCCAGCAGAGGACTACCTTTCTATATCCGTACCAGCACAAGCTCACCTCCCTAGAGCCATTCGCTTATAGTGTACAGCCCAGCAGGACTCAGGCAGGAGCCCTTCTCTGTGCTCCCACAACTGGCTTCAAATGTGGCTACCACAGCTGATCTTACAGGGCAGAGGAGACAGAGCCATGTGAACACTATTTCCTAAGGACCTGCTCTCAGTCTGACTTTTCACATTATGGTGCGAATACCCATGAATATACTGAGGCTGCTGAGAACCCAAGCACCATCCCTTGGGCGTCCCAGTAAATTGGTCCCTCCTTCCTGGCATCTTGGCCACTTTCAGCATGGCTTGTCCTCTCTTAGTGAGGACACTGTACTGGGGCATAAGAGGGGTGACAGGAGGATGATCTTTAAGAGTTCTGGCTCATTGTTCCCTGCCTGTCTCTCTCTCCTTTCCAGCGAACGCTATGGGTCCGTGCCTTGTACGACTTTGATGCTATGGAGCATGACGAGCTGGGCTTCCGCAGTGGAGACATCTTAGAGGTCCTGGACAGCTCCAACCCATCATGGTGGAAAGGACGTCTGCGTGGGGAACTGGGTCTCTTCCCTGCCAACTATGTCACACCGGTGCCCCTGTGAGGGCACAGTATGCCCCAGAGGGCCATATTGAAGCTGCTCTTCTGACATGACAAGGACAGAGAGGAAGTGCATCTTCCCTTGCCCCCAGGACATACGGTGGTTTTGGTTTTGTCTTAATTTATTGGCAATTGATCTTTTGAAATGTTGGTATGAAAGGGAACCCTTTGAAGAGGATAGGAATTTTTTCCCCTATTTTTCACATCCGTGAAAGGGAGGGAGCAAAAATCCTGGACTGTTCATTGAGACCTTGCTGGATCCTCCCTGCCCTGTCACTTCTTTGGCTAAGTATTGATAACTTCCTGCAATTAGGTTTGTTCTGTGGAAATGCACCTCAGACAAGTCAGGCTTCAGTATTCAGGTAGCCCTACCCCTTCCTTTTGGATCTGGCAGCACTCATAGTCTCTTCAGGCTCCATTTCACCTTTCTTTCAGAAGCGGGAGGAACACCCAGGTGAATTAAATGATCATTGGTAATCACATTAATACTTCAGGTAGGGAAGGAAAGTGAGGGGGCCTTAGGCTGAGGTCCAAGGCAACCTTGACTTTTCTAAATAGTTTCTGGCTTACCCCTCTAGTACTTTCTGTGGGTATGGACTATATGGAGATACCAGATGAAGGGAAAGGATCCTGGAAGCTTTTGTACAAACAAACCAGTGGTGAAGGTATGGGAGGGCGAGAAGCTACTTTCTTTGCTCCTACTGATAGTCCTGCTCTTCTTTCTGCACCCCATAACACCACCTTGTCCCATTTTCAAGCTGCTCTCTAAGGTACTTCTTACACTTCTGTTAGACATCCTGGTTAGAGCAGGTCAGGCCCTTCAGTTAAATTAATATCCACTGGATCGGATAACAATTAATATCCCTCACTGGTTCCTTTTGTAAAACCGAATTGGGGAGGGGTTGGAGGGAAGAGGTTTTTCTGGTTTGGTGGCAGAAGTTCTTTCCCTGAGAACGTGGGGTGTTCAGGATCACTGTGTACACAACTCTGACTTGCTAGTGGAATGCCTCATCCAAAGCTGTTACTTTACAGTATGCAGAGAATAAAGTTGTGGCCATCAAATAGTCTGTTCTCTGTTCCAGTTTCTTTTGGATGCAATAAGGTAAATGAATAGGTTTTCAAATCATTGCTGAGTGAATGCCCAGATGTGATACAAATATACTGCAAATGCACAGTCAAAATGATCCAAACCCTGTGAAGGAGACACTGCTACATAACCACTGCTCAGGCAAGTTGATATTAAACAAGCTGCCTGAATTTTTCACAACATGTGGGACCTCGGCAGTCAGCAAGGAAGTGATGATTTATCATTCTTGGGAAAGAAAGAAAGAAAAGGCAAGTGAAAAACTCTAAAAACAAATCAGACCCAGCAAGAAAAATGTTCTTATCTTTTGTTAGTCCCAGTGGGAGAAAAATAATCCAGGAAATAGGTTCTTGGTAAAGTCCAATCCAATGTGGCTGGCCTAAATAAAGCTGCCAGCTAGATAGAGTATTAGCAGAAAAAAAACACTCAAATTTTTGAGAATTCCACCAAAAGCAGATTATTAATAGGTGATGTAAAATGAGAATAATTAACAAGGCATATAAGCTCTAAATAGAATAGAAAACTTTGACAGACACGTTAAGAGCTTATCTCCGTTGGCTACCAGGGTGGTTCAGGAAATGGAGAGATACCATATGACTTCCTGGGCTGGACTTGGCCCTGTTCTCTTGCAGGAGCTCTGTTCTGGGCCTTTAGCATCTCCTTTTGAAGTGAAGTGCATGAGGCTTCTTTTGGAACAAGCTACCTTATTATTGCATTGGTGTGAGGCTGTAACCTCAGTGACTCCACAGTTTGAAGAGTGTTTTGTTGTGATTCGCACGTTTTGCGGTTGTTTGGGTTTTTTTGCTAAGGTAATACCAAATTTGGAAGAGAGAGGGTTAATATTTAGTGAGAGAGAGGATTAAGACCAGGGGAAGATGGAAGCAAAGAAACCAGAGACCAGCGAAGGCAGAGGAGGGATATGAATGATGAATCTTTCATATTCAGGTCTGGCTGAAACAGAAGAAATATGTTCACCCTTATTCCCACCATGTCAAATCATCTTTCAATTAATTCTTTTTTTTTATTAGTTACTTTTAAAATTAGAAGCAATGTCTCCTTTTCCTCTCCTCAGCACTCTAAAGACCCTCTTGGTAGTGAAGATGTAGTTGCACAAAATTAATTGAAGATAATGCACTTAGCAGTTTGATAGCTCTTCACACATTTGAAACCCCTTTACAGAGATTAACTAATTAAGCAAGTCTAAGTAGTACATTGTAAGTACCCCCATGTTAACTCATGATTCGTTTGAGGAAGAGGTAAATTTTCACGTGATTTTTTTAATTGATGTTTAAGGAATTAATACTTAAGGTAATTAGCATTAAAGGAGTGCATGCTAATTATGGACAACATACCAGAACCACAGTAAAATGATGATTTCCCATTATGAGCAGCACCTAATGACACCAAAATTACTAGGAGGCAAAGGTATCATGGCATCTGTGATAACTATACTAGTGCCATGTTCTGCACTGCCTCGTTCAGCTGGCCAAGCTTTGGTCTGCACGACCCAGTCTCGCTTGCCTCTGCTTTTGTCCTTGCCTGCTCCCCAGAGTAGAGGCAGCGCTACCTGCATTTACTGTACATACCAGCAGCTGGGAGGCACAGGCATCAGGCTGCATTTTTTGTACCCTCCCACAGTAGAAGTTGTTTTCCTTCCAGCAAAACAGATGGCCCTTCCCAAGTCAATGGAGTCTCTGGGTATAAGGAGAGGTGTGGGCAAAGGGGGGAGTTTTGCTGGGGTAGAAGGTGCTGTAGCCACAGGATGGAGGCGTTTTCCACGCCCCGTGCCATTTTCTGCGGTAGTCTGCCCATGAAATGATACCTCCCACAGATCAGGTCACTTAATAAGGAAAAAGAGAGAGAGACACTCCTCTCCTCCACCCATATATCCTGCCAACCTTCCTGCTCCTTCTTCCAACAGGTTTTAATTGTAACACAATCCTTGCTAATATTGTGGTGCTTCACTTACTCCTGTGCTGTGAAAACCTCAGATTCTATCGCCCGTGCAAGAGGCATGTGTTAGCAACGTAGGACAGGAGCCTTGAGATGACAGTGTGGTGCACTGAGTTTACCTGACATTTGTCAATGTTTCGTAAAGAACTAACCCTCCAGAACACATCCTGAGAGAGCCTACTGTGAAACCAAAATGGGAAGAAATACAGAGGAACCCAGACAAGTATTTTGTTTGGTATTTTTCTTAAGCAAGAAAGACAGTTCATGAGAAAAGAGATTGTAAACAGAGATAAAAGTAGGAAAAGTATGTAGGAAGGCAAACATTATTATAACAAATGAAACAGAGGAAGCTGGACTTGCACATGGAAAAATAAGTTTGATGAGCACCGCTGAGCTGTGCTTTCTCCTGTCTGAATGAACTTTTCGCCTACATTCTGCTGCAGATCCGTATTTTGTTTAGAAATGTCTCTGTGATTAATAAGGCTGAGTGAAAAACAGTAAATGGAAATCTTCTTTCATGCGAAAGCTGTCCAGGAGGTTTTCTGTGCCACAAAATAGAGATGTCTCTGTCTTGGTGCACATGCTTACTGTAACAGCTGCACTCACTGGAGCGCGCTACAGAAACAACAGGAACATGGCTGGTCCCCATCTGACTGCTGACAGAGTAAGAGCACCAGGGAGGCGATCCTCAGTGCTGCCACAAAGTCAGCACCTTGTTAGGCTGCTAGGCCAGTCCCTCCCAGTACCAGGGGTAAAACAAGTTCCTGGGTTGTTGTTTTGGTTTGGTTTTTTTTTAATTTAAAGTAGTTCTCAGTTTCAGTGGGCTGTGCAGGAAATTTGGAGCTTTTCACAACAGGCACCAAGGATGGCAGAAGCAAAAGATCCAGCAGCCAGGACCATGTGGTCAGGAGAAATCAGCCTTGAACAGCAATGTGGTATCAGCTGGGGCATTTTGCACTGCAGGAGCAATGCCCCAGCAGCTTTAGTCCAGCAGTGAGGTGAAGGGTGAGCTCTACCCTGAGTGGGAAGCAGCAGTTCTTTAATTATATCAATGTCACATCATAGGGACAACAAGGATGTCTCGTGGGACAGAAATGTGGCCATCTGGGCTAGGGCTGTGCTCAGACTCTTGCTCTGCTTCTGCAGCTCTCTGCTAAGGAGCCTGGGTTACACCAGACTAGGTGTGAGAAGTATTTGGCAGTGCTGTTCCTTCCAATGCTGCCCATCCCTGCCCAATGCCACCAAGAAGCCTACCTGCGCCTCCCTGCAGCTGCAGCCCATCACCTTGCTGTCCCTGGCTGCACTAGAAAGACCATCGCGCAGCTTTTGCCTCTGTGCTGATAGAAAGTCCTCTGCAGACATCTCATTTCAAATACTTGTTCAAAGCAGTTGGCTTAGCTGCTTTTAAATGAAACCCTATAGAGATCAGTAGAAACCATTAGCGTTCCCTAGATGACCCTGGCAGTAACATTTACTGGTTAAAACATACACATTGACTAAAGAGCTTCTGACACCCATCCACTCCCTGCTGCTGAAAGCTTTGCATTTCAGTCAGGAACCATGAACTGAGTGTATGATAAAGCCTTTAACAGCACTGAGGAAGAGGGCAGAGCATTGCCAATTTCTCCAATTTTTAGAGGCAGCTTTCATGTGACAGACTTCAGGAGCCTTAATTTGCATCAAACGCAAAAGAAGTTTGTTACATAAGCAGAACTGACAGTAGAAAACAGCCAAGGACTTATCTGCGAGCTACAGGACAGCAGGGAAACAGGCGAGTGAGCAGGAAAAGTTCACTGACCTTTGTGCAGAGGGAAAATTCAAAGGACATTGTCTGCTGTCATTGTGCAAGTGAGAGCCACTTGGCGGATGTCCAGCTTGCTAACATGCAAATGCAAAATTTCACAAATGGCAGGCGTGCAGGGATCCTTGTAGACATGCAGAAATAAAATTAGCTCAGGCAACAAAGGGAGGAAGAACAAACAAACAAATTAAAAGATCTCTAGATATCTTGCGGCTGCTCCCCGCTAGTCCAAGCAGGCTAATTTCCACCAGGATTTATGAAAGAGATAGCCATGGCAAGTTTGTTTGTCATAAATAAAAATGAGAGCAAATCTGTGGGGAAAAAAATGCAGTTTAGGACATGAGTCTACTACTGTGCACTTAAAGCTATAAAATGGTGACATGACTGAAGTTCAGTTCCCTGTTTAAGAGGTGCTTCTGGGAAACCATTCAGTGATATCCAGCCACAGATAAAGAAAAGAAGAAAAAAGAAAAGGGGGGGGGGGGGGAAGAGGTACCTTCTCTACTGATCTAGCGGTCATTTGCATTGTATCTTTTATGTCTGTGTTCTACTGAGCATGTCTGACTCAGAACATAACTTCTTTGTGGTACTGGCCAGTCCCTCTCCCTTGTCCAGTTCCAAGAACGGTGCTACTGCATTGCCAACAGATAATAACAAACAGCAGGAACCAGTCCGCAGTGACCCTTCTCATGACTGAATGTTTTCTGCCAGGTGCAGCACACCAAAAGTTTGGTTGCAAAATGCTGAATTAGAAGTAGACTGCATCAACCTTTTTTTTTTTTTTTTTGTTGGTCTTATCAAAATTTATGGGGGAAAAAAGGCAACTGCAAGTTTGCTACCAGCACCAAGGGACTGGGGAACTGCCCTTTGCTCTGCCCCTTCTAGAGTAATTTTCATCGGAGCTGAATGCATGTGTACCACCGACAGCTCATTCTGAAGTAGCAGCTTTTTACACTCACTTGGCAGAGGTGTGAATAAGAGGGATATGCGGCAGCAGAGAATCAGCTCTCTGTAGTTGCATATCTATATATCTGAGCTTGCCATTGTGATGGCAGCTATTTGCCTGTTATCGGATGAAGATGGTCTGCTCATAACAATGGCCATGATTTCATCAGAGCAGGTGAGTCAATCTAACAGCTCACTGCCACCCTGCAGAAAATGATCCACTTGTTTTTTGCCGGGTTAATGAGTTGAGTCAGCTCACCGAGGGCAGCATAAGTAGGCCCAGAGCCAGTGCAGGGGGAGCAGTGGGAATGGACAGCCAGGAGGGGAAAGGGTAAGACAGCACTTCCCAGTCCTGGCAGCAGGAGCTATTAGATCACCTCATCCTAGGCTGCAGACTCAGCAAAATGAAAACTTACTTGGCATTGAGGTTGCCATAATGCCTTTAGATGAGTAGGGAATCCTTTCTTTAAAGCTTGTTTGGGAGATCAGGGTGGGGGCAGGAAAGGGGGAAAGAACTCAGATCTACAAATAATGTGTCCTACATCTCCTCTGTGGAAGCTCACGGAAAATCTTTTCATTTAAGCAGCAAAGCTATAAGAGTTTTTTTTATTTTTTGGACTGTAAATTAAAGCAGGAAAAAAACTAATTCCTAACATTAGGAATTTTACAACAGTAAAGCTCTCAGTCATTCAAGCTATTATCAACATTACCTCTGAGGGGAATGGACCATGCACAACAGTTTTCAGGAGGAAAAAAAAAAAAATAGCAAGAGACACTTTGCTGCCCTGTGAAATAGCTAAATTAGTGCCGCTTGTTGCTGATGCTTCTCTTTCTGGGTGGGGTGCAGCTATCAGTCATGTTTATCAGGTTGGAGAGCACACCAGTGCTTACAAGTTTAAATCTTCAGCATCAGCTGACCAAAATGATAGCTGCATATTCTCATTTAAAATGTGCATGACTTAAAGAGCACAGACATTTCGCAAGCACTTACACAGCAGAATGCACTCTGGAACACCAGTTGTAAACATCTTGAATTCAGGACTCCAAAAATAAGAGGTAAGGCTTCAAGACACACAAATGGGTGGTTTGCACTGACTTTAGACAAATTCTGACTAAAAATAAAACGTGCATATTTAAAAGAGAAGGTTCATAACCACTTGAACAGCATAGGAAGCTTGCTGTGGTCTCTACCACACAGTCTCCAGCTCAAGGCTGGCAAGAGGGCTGGATACAAGATTTACTGGGTGAAATACTCTGGCCTTGGTTATGGGAAGCCGGAGAACATGGTCACGACTGTCCCTTCAGTCCTCTGAAGCCTTTGGTTCTGCCAGTGGATTGAAGGCCACTTCAATGATGAGAGATACCATTACTAACAAAAGACTGGTGGTTATTGTATATTAAAACGTAAGTACATTTTAAGTCCATGGAGCTATTCTGACTTTTACCAGCTGAGGTTCTGCCTCGTTATTCCAGAAAGAGATCATACTTTAATTTGATAAGATCTTCATGTAGGGAGCCAAAGGGTGTGGGTAGTGATTTACTCCTCTTTGAAATTATAATTATCATCTTTCATCTATTTAAAGAATCTTTATATTTACCTGTGTAAGACAGTCTAATATGGTCAAAGCCTCGTGGTTTTCTTTTCTCATGACTCAGACAAAGCTGACCACAGCTCCAAAGCTCTTCTCAACGTACTCTTCATATTATGCTTTATTGTTTCTACCTTCCTTACTTCTGCAGCTTCCAGCTTATTGAAAAAGCTGCTGCAAAAGGGGGTTTTTCCAGCCGTGTCTGTACACGGAAAATGTGTCATTTAGGAAAAACAGCTGGTTAACTTAGAGCTAGTTCAGCTCAGTAAATAACTCAAGCTGGTGACAGTGGCATGACTGTTTCACAGTAAGTGGTCAAGCCAAGCACCCTGGATGGATGCATGCAGTCCACACAGCAGCAGTGGAGGACACTGTGTTTGGTGGAGGCCTGTCCGGTGTAGAATAACAGAGCTCACAGGGGAGTCAGTGAAGAATGACTGTGTTGTAAATGTACCTAAATGAGTATCCCATGTAAAGAAGAGCTAACATTTTGAGGAATACAGTGCCCAAGGAGGCTGAAGCCTAGCATATACAAGACACGTGTTGTGTTCAGAGAGCATTAACCAAGACTGACTAACCCATTTTTAATGCAGCTGCCTTTTGTTCATGCAAAATTCAAATTTATGTTGAGCATCCTGTTACTTAGAGCGTGGGTGCAAAACTCTTTCTAATAGGATGTGTACTGCTAGTATAGACAAGGCTTGGCTGGCTCAGCACTGCGATCACATCAACCTCCTATTTGCATCCTGCCACTGTCTCCCTTTGCACTCCCACATTAGCTGGAAGCTCTTGTCTTCATCATCGTAGCTTCTAATTCCTTCCTCCTGCATCCGTAGCTCAAATGCTTCATTATGATCCTGGAATTCATTCTACAGTGTTCCTAAAGTTCACCATCCCCATCACCACCTCTCTCAAGAGTGTGTAGATTTGTAGATTTGCTTTCCATTTCATTACACCTATCATGGACATTAGCACACTCTCTTTTTTGTGTGTGTGTGTATGTGTGTAAGTTTTTCTAGTATTATTTTACTATTTATTCTTACTACTCCCAGGTTGCTATAAGGCCTTGGGAATGCTAAATCCAGACCAAGACCAAGGCCTTGTAGTGCTGGCACTATGGCCATGCCCCAGAGCTCTTGCAGCTTCCAGCTAGTGATAAGAGGTGGGTACAGGCAAGTAGACAGGAGTAGCACAAGGAAGCAATGAGGCAGGATAGATCACGGTGATGGCCAAAGCAGCAGGCATTCTTGACTCATCTGAACATCTTGGTGCATGTTATATGACTAAAGTATTTCCCTCCCTGACTTGAAAACCCTTTTAAGACTTGTTTGTGCTACAGGACCTACAGCAGCACAACTATGCAAGTAATAACTCCACTGTCAGTGCTCCCTGGTGCTGCCTTTCTCTGCTCTCACAGCTTTGCTCCCAATGAAGCAGTGTGGTTTCCCCATGTCCAGTGAATGGGGCAGGGGGAAGCTGGACCCCTCTAGACGTGCATAGACATGGGCAGCCAGTCCACGTGCTGTGAGTCTGGCATGGCTTTGCCAGCACAGGTGCTCCACTGGTGGTCTGATCCTTTAACCCCCAGATAAGAGCACCGAGGAGAGAAGAGTCCATAAAGCAAAGACCACTCATCTATATAGGACTGCAGTTTTTACCTGGAACAATCATTTTGCCTCACCTTGTCAACCTATAGTTTGTAAGACAGGGTTGGCCTTCCCTCCCTGTCTGCACAGCACATAGACACTCAGGTCATGAACTAGTCTGGAAGTTTGGGTCGCTCCTATGGCATGAATGATTGATTGCAATTAATAAGGGATGAAGCTGAGAGGACCCCTGTGATGCAGGAATCCAGAGTCAGCAGGTTTGGCAGAACTCTGTGAAATTTCAACCTTGGCATCAATGTCTGTGTTTTAGGAAGCAGCAGCCTGTGCTGGCTCAGTGGCAGAGCTCAGACAGCAATTAGAAATAAAAAAGTAACGTATGCCAACTAAGGGGGAAAAAAAAAGGGACCGCAATTGTTCTAAAGCAGAAATTATGAAATGTAGAAAACTGACACGGAAAACCGAATACATCAAGGACACAACCCTGGCTAGAAAAGCTAAAAACAGTAAAGGATATTAAGAAAATCTGGAATAGGAAAAACTCTAGCAGTGATACAGACTTAATATTTTTATTGATACAGAGAAGACACGGGGCATTTGTCAGTTTTTATGGATGTCCTGGTTTTGGCTGGGATAGCGTTAATTTTCTTCCTAGTAGCTGGTACAGTGCTGTGTTTTGGATTTAGTGTGAGAATAATGTTGATAACACTCCGATGTTTTAGTTGTTGCTAAGTAGCACTTATCTTAAGCCAAGGACTTTTCAGTTTCCCATGCTCTGCCAGCAAGCAGGTGTGCAAGAAGCTGGGAGGGAGCATAGCCGGGGCAGCTGACCCGAACTAGCCAAAGGATATTCCATACCATAGAACATCATGCCCAGTATATGAACAGGAGGGAGTTGGCCGGGAGGCATGGATCGCTGCTGGGGCATCAGTCAGCGGGTGGTGAGCAATTGCATTGTGCATCACTTGTCTTTTCTTGGGTGTTATTTCTTTTTTTTGTTATATTCCTTTTCATTACAGTTATTATTATTATAGTAGTAGTAATAGTAGTAGTATATTTTATTTTACTTTAGTTATTAAACTGTTCTTATCTCAACCCACGACTTTTACTTTTTTTCCTCCTCCTCCTCCCCATCCCACTGGGAGGGGGGAGGGCAAAGTGGCTGCGTGGTGCTTAGTTGCTGGCTGGGGTTAAACCATGACAATGGAATAAGTAATGTATATTCATCTTGGCAAACTCTGTCCTATAGCTTTGTCCCCAGTCCCAACCAAAACACAAGGGGTGAAAGGAAGACAATATGGAAGTCATTTGCCTGGGCATATCTATGCTGAGAGAGGATGTGACAGGTTCATAAAATAAGACAGGAGGACCGACAAAGGGGGAAGACGATAGTTTTCATTGAACCATGACTCCCAAATCCATGAGAGCCTCAGTGTCATGCTGAATGGAGGACAATGAAATGGGAAGTCACAAAGGCCCAAATCCTTACAGAGGTCTTTATTTTCACATCCAATTTCTTTATATTAATGGCATCTAATGCCTATTAGTTGCAGTGGAGCTCCCTTGCATAAGTGGGAGTTCAATGTCTAACTACACTTGAGGATCTGACCCTCCAAAACAGACCCCACCAGACCCTGCAGAGTCCCTGGAGCCTCTGCTGCTGCTGCGGGGGAGTACCGCGTGAGATCCTGTTCCCACAGTGGAGGGGAGTTGCTGCACACAGGATACTCTGGCACAGGCTGCTGACATCCTGGATCAAAGTTAATTACTCGTGTCTTCATTTTCGTTCTCTGGCTTTCCCACTAATGTGTCTTCCATATTTCTATGGTTTTGTGTGCGCGGCCGCCTGCGGTCAGAAGGTCTATTATCTTCCCATCCTGACATCTTGATAGGCACTACAAGGAGTTGGATAGAGCACTGAGAGGTAATTAGCATTCAAATAGGTCAGGAGCTCACTTGGGGGTTGTGTATGACTGGGTTTTCCCAACTTCTTGTCAGAAACAAGTGTTGATAGAGCGAGGGCGGTCACCAGTGGTGAAACTGCAAACATGAAATCAAACCTCTGTAGTGCTTCAGAAAAAGTACATGGGGGCAAGGAGGAGTTCACCTTGCACATTTGCTCATCTGCAGGAAAGGGAGGTCATGAAATGCTGCCCATAAAATACAGAGTGTGCTGCAGAGAGCTTGCTGTTTGCTTCCTGCACCTCCCCTCTGCTGTCCAGGGCGCTCTCATGTTCTGAGAAGTTTCCTTTTTGGTGGATATAATGTGTCGAGCATCTCTCTCCTGTCCTACAGTGAGCTTGCTGGTCCCTTATTTTCAGTGTACACTAATATGTATGTAGACTACTGTGTGTATGTGTGCATTTGTAGAAGATACAGTTAGTACCTGCGCAGATTTGTGGCTATGTGTGCTTGTTAGGAGTTTCATAATTTCTTCTGGAGTTTCCTTATGTGTAAAATGGAGATAATAACACGTAATTACCTACCTTGCAGGGCTGTTGTAAGGACAAATTAACCAATGCTTGTGTGGGTGTTTGCAGATGAAAAGCTTGATATTAAGACTAAATATAATGATTGAATGTTACAGAAGACAGTTTGTATTTGTTAAGGTGATTGAATATGAGACGAGAGTGCTTTGTGGGCGTTTATTTCTTGTGCACTACCAAGTATTTGTGGAAGGTGGGAAACTGGGGGAGCTGAGTTTGGGGTAGGTGTCAAAGAGATGGTTAAAGTTAATCTTTAACCTTATAGCCTACTGACTTTCATCTTCTCTCAACTAAAGCTGATGCTGAACAAGGGACAAGAGAACAGAGGAATGAAAACAGGGCCAAGCTATAGAGGAAGGGAATGAAAATAAAATACAATTTAATATCATGATTTCTAAGAACAAAAATGTAAAAACTGAATGGGAAAATAAAAGCTAGGGGAAGGGAGGACGGGGAGAGAAAAGAAACCTCAGAGATTCATAGTGTTACATTATCTCAGTACACGGAATTATGAGAAGGTAAACACCAATTTAAAAGAGGCATCAGAAACGATGGAAAGCATGTGCAGGGAAACAAAAAGAGAGTGGAATGGGAAGGAAGGAAGGAAGAGATGTACTTAGTTATTTTTTGGTTTTGTTTCATGAAGTGTAATGGCATCATTCTTTTATTTCCCATGCGTTGTTGAGAGGCACTTCTTTGCAAACCTTAAAGATGGTGTAAGGTATTTCAGACACTTTTTCCATGTGTTCCATGGGCAGGCTGGTGAGAGTTAAGGTGTGGATGCATTTGTCAGCCTGAGAATGGCCCTGTCTGGTTTCATTTGGCCTTCATGCTGTCTCTGGAGAATTAATGGAACAAATTCATTTCCATCGACTCCAGTGAAGCTGTACCAGGAGTGAATTAGACCCATTCTCCATGCTAAATGCAGCTGTTGCCCTGTGAAACCCTGATCCAAAGTGTATTTCAGGTTAAACCTGGAATGTTTTGTGATTAAACACAAAAAAATAAAACCAAAGCTTAGTTGTTATGATCTCTCAGTGAGTATGGTATGTTGGTGTGCGAGCTGCCCAGAGGTGGACCATGAGAAGGAGTAAGGGGTAAATAACCACTACGCTGCAGAGTTCAGGGAGCAGACTGCCTTTCTTTGCAAATTGTCCTGGGTTGGAACAAAAATCATTGGCAAACATCCCTGCAGGGTCCCATGGCCTGTTTGCCTTTGCTCCCTCTTGTTCGCCCTCTCTCATCCTCACCCTCCCTTCTTCAACATCTCTCCAAATCCAGGATGGCTCCAGTTCTTCACTTGGTCCTTGTTTCACATCTCTTCCTTGCACCCCAAAACTTATTTTGGGCTGACTCACTCTCACCTCAACTCACTGACCTAAATTAATCCTTTGTGTAATTCAACTGACTAAAATTGACGTAAATGGAGTTACATCAGAGCTGAAATTAACCCAGTCTGACTAAAATAGCACCTGCCTTTTCTACTGAACCATTCCTTGTCTCTTCCCCATCTCCACCCACATATCATGATTTTAACATTTCTTTCTCTTCATTGCTCTCTCTCTTATCCCGCTGCCATGAGCAAGCTGTGTTCTCAGTGGCTGGTGTTGCCCTCTCCTCTCCAGCATCCTGTTCTCCTTCATCCCCATGGCACAGGCTGTCGGTCCCTGTTAACAGATGAGCCTTGCCTGTGTCCAAGTCTATGCAACAGCTTTTCATCTCCCATCGGATTTTGCTGTTCTTCATGACAGAGATGCACTGGCTGAGTTCAAAGCCTGGTTGCAGTGGGCACTTCACAGGCCTGTAGAAATGATAGTCTTACTCCAAAGAATTTGCAAGTCAGAGTGCCAAGACATTCAAAGATGAGGAGGGAAGTTAGATGAAGGTGAAGTGATTTGCCAAAGGTAGCATACCAGGACAATGGCAGAGCCATGGATGTCAGACTCAAAGCTCCTCTTCCTTTTCCATGACTATCTTTATGCCAGCATAGCATTTCTCATCGTCTCTTACAACCCCTATCTTTGGGCCCTCACGCGGTGGTTAAACATCTCCTTCACTATCTTTCTCATCCCCTTTGGCTTTCTGACTTCTTTCAGCTTGCCCTTGGAGCCTGCTCATGTTGGCTAGGCTTTCTTCCCTCCTCTTGCAAAAACCCTGGGTGTTTGCAGCACGCTCCTCTCTGGTTGAGCTATACTTTATGTTTGGCAGCGTGCTCCACCATTCGCATCTGGGTATCTCTTTGGGGCAAGGATTTATTCCATAATTACTCTAGCTTATTTATTATCATAGCATATATATCTGCAGTATTATGCAAACTGTAAAGGCTTCTAGTTCTAAAGGTCACCATGGGCGTACCT
The DNA here is from genome assembly GCF_018139145.2 of Gymnogyps californianus. Taxonomy (NCBI): domain Eukaryota; kingdom Metazoa; phylum Chordata; class Aves; order Accipitriformes; family Cathartidae; genus Gymnogyps; species Gymnogyps californianus. The sequence goes on from NC_059471.1 coordinate 162,262,703, forward strand.
TGTGTTTACCTTCCAAACGCAGATGAGCTCAGAACAAAAGGGACTGGCAGGCCACTGAGTAGATGAAGGCAAGGAATCACCCTGATCTAACTAATTTGCCAGGGCAGTGTTCATAAAAGTAGGTTACCTAGTGCTGCAGACAAACAACCCAATCCAAACCCGCCCTCTTCCAGCTGACTGAATTAACTCCCCAGCATTGCTGTGTAGTCCCACAGCAGTATATAGCTGCATGTCCTGGACACCCTTCGCAGGAGCCTGTCCATTTCTCATCCTAAATGTCAGGCCTACCCAGTCTCCCATGCTCATGTATGGCGCTTCTTGTTCTCCTGTGGGTATTATGGCTGCCTCTTGTTCTGCAATGTTGAGTGCCAGCCAGAGCTTCTTGGAGGTGAGGGACAGAGGCTGTGATGTTGCCTTGCCATGGTGGATTTGGCCCCAGGCTCAAAAGAGCCTTGCTGCAGCTAATGGCCTTCAGATGAAGCCGAGCTGGAAAGCCACCATGCTACCTGGTGACCAAGGCCACCAGTACATCCCTCACATTGTTTGTCACGGTGTTACCCTCAGCATTGGCATGAGTGATATTTGAGCTGTAATTTGCTGTTCACATTGCTCTGCAGTGTTGAAAGAGGATCACAAGGCAACTACCTTACATGAGAGGGTGAAATGACCCCACTACATCCTATATGCAACTTGCAGGAAGAGTATAAGGAAGGATAAATTAAATGTTTGTGAGAAATGCAAAATGCTAAGCCATTAGTTGCAGTCCTTCCCAAGATCATCTGCTGTCTAATTGCATTTCCTGCCTTACTGTGGCTTAGGTCAATTGTCAGCATGAGAAGGAAAAAAAAAAAAATCCAATCATCGCTTCCTCTACTAATTGGCAGCCTCAACAAAGTGGAAGTAGAGCCATGAAGACTGGACTCTCTCATCCTGCTTGTCAGAGCAGAGATACACTGGTAGGAATGGGGATCTGCCACAGGCTGCACTCTTCCCCACGGGATGCAGCTGCTTCTCCAACAGAAGAAAATAAATACAGGAGGGTGGGGAAGAAGGTGTGGGGGTCTGACAAGCAGAAACATGTTACTGAGCCAGCCTTGCTGGAAGAGTAAAAGGAAAAATGCCCATGGTCACTCTCAAGGGAAGAGTTTTAAAAGATCCCACAGAAGGATGGGAGGGTAAATGGAAAAGAGCAGGTGAGGAGGATAGGCTAAACACAAGGAGAGATCTATGGATTCTCCATCGTCAGGGGAAGAGGGAAAAAGGAACATGGATAAGCTCAGAGCCATGGCTTATTTCTGCTGCAGCTCCTCCTCCCCCTCCCTTCCTCCTATGCATTTTGCATGAGGGTGCAGCATGGTAACCTACCACAGCCTCAAAATAAAGAGTAGTGGGGGACAATCTGACTGAAAAATACCCCTCTGAAGAAAGGAATCTCTTAAATATGGTGATCAAAGTGTTCAGATATTAACAGACAAGAATGGTTTATGAATCTGGATTAGCTCAGAACCCATTTGATTATTTTTAAACCTCTAAGACTGAAAGCTATAAACCCTCCTAAAAGAAATGCCACTTATTTTAAAATGAGCAGCGAAATCTTGATTAATTGAGTTGCAAAAGAAATGGATCTAAAAACAGGCACTGGAGGAACATAAGTGCATTATGCATTTGGGTTTTGCTTTTGGAAGAATTCAAAACCAAATCTTTCTGCCAATGCTGATCTGAAAATATGATATTCTAAGCCTGAATTCAGGTGTCTGTACACCCCGGGAGGGACAGCCTGAGTCACTGTGACACTGTCTCAGGACCAAGACAATCACCATGCCTCAGGCTAGCTGGCTTGGAAGCTCTTCGCTGAAGTCCAAGGTAGGAGTGTCTCCTGTATCAAAACGTAGGCACTATGCTAGTTTCTCCTTGTGTGGCTTTGGGGAGGCCGGAGTGCACCCCTACTTGGAGCAACGTTATAGCATGGGATAAATGCTGCTGTGCAGTGTCTCGGTCAAGCTGAAGGGTGATTTGTCCACAGAAGGAGCAGCCAGAGCAGAGGCAGGGGATGTCGCCTGGTACTTTTTTAATGGCCTTAGTTCTGGATTTATAAGGCAAAAAACCCAGCAGATTTCAAGCGTAACTTCCTGTAAAGTTTTGCTTTCACACCTACAACACGTCTCTCTGGAAACAGCCTTTCAGGAGGGAGGTCTGGTCGGCTCCTTTTATTTATTTTCTCTGACTCACTGGAGTCGCTTGCACCCACTCAATCTGCCTTCATGGTGGCACTGCTGGACAGAAACACTGGCGAGTGAATGGCAGGGATCCTCTGGAGCTAGCAGTGTTTCTGATAAGGTCATGAGCAGCTGACTTCGCCTTTACATTGCCTCTCTGGATATTTTTAAGCTAAATACACATCAGAGGCCAATGCATGCTGATCAGTAAAGGGCATCTTCCAAACCCAATAAACACACTTCTACCACATCTTAAAATCTAGCTGTATCTTTCTTTATGTTCATGAATCACAAATCAACTTGTTCCATCTCCAGGTCTAAGCCTACACTTCAGCCTTCTGCATCTCCCCTCAGAGGGTTCCCTTTTTCTTTCCTATGCTGCTCCCTTCACACAGTTTTGCATTTATTGTGGGGGCCAAACTGCTTCCTACCTGTTCATTTTTGTAATTTTAGGGCCAACTTCTAACTTCTCCCCCCATATTCAAGCTTCACAGTTCTATTCTTTCCCCCTCCTTATAAAAAACAGGGCTTCCTATTTTGCCATGGCTTTTTTTTAGCCATCTTCCAGTATGGCTAAAACTTCGTGGATACCAGAGCCTCATCTCTGCTTCCCACTGCTCTCCTTTCCTCCACTGATTATGCAGCTTTTCAAATGAATTTTGTTCACTCTTGGACCCATCATGTCTCTCTTGCATCCCCTCCACTGACTCCCTCTTGTCCACCACATAGCACTGGGAAATCTCATCCTTGTCATCAGCACATAATTCCATCTCCCACCTCATCTTGCTGCACTGGCTGGTGGCCTGCTCCACCGTATCAAGATTGTCCCATTAATTGCTTCCTGCCAGTCTGCTCCTCATCCCTCCAGCCTCTGCCTGGATCACCCACCCCAGCCTTCCCTCTGTGCTCCACTCCTCTTCCCGTCACCTGAGCATTTTCTTCTCCAAAGAGTCGGTAGCAATGCACACTGACAGGTGGCCAGTACACAGGTAAGTACACGATGCTGTAGACTTGTTGCTGCCTTATCACCGCCCCCATTCCTGGTGTTCCTTTGTCTATAAAGCACACTATGGTTTGAGAGCTACATAATTATAGCTGCAATTAAGCATCCTATTCAGAGACTGCATTGCTTATTCCTCACTGTTTTCTTCAGCGACAGCTTCCATTCAGGGTTTGGCTCATGTGCAAAGGGACTGTACAGCTGTCATTTTTCTCCCCCCCCTTGCAGGAGAAACGAAAGTAAACATAGGTGATGTTGGTTTGGGTTTTTATTTTTTAAGCTCTTCCCTGTAGCAGTCCTGTGAAGTAGAGTAGTATTTTCTTCATTTACACGTGGGGAACTGAGGCACAGCAGACGACTTGGCCAAAGCCCCACGGGGTAGCTCTGCTGAATTCTGAATTACAACCAGTTTTGAGTCCTTGCCTATATGGGAGTTGAAAGATTAAGCAAGAGACCTGGGTCAGCACTATTTCTTACAGGAAACTGCCTCAAACTGTTGCCCTGTGAATGGGAGCAGACGGGGAAAACAGCTAAAGGTCTTTCTGTGCATGCTCAGTCAGCAGATACCTTGCTGCAAGAAATGAGCCCGCGAACATAGTTGTTCCTTTCTGCTCTCTTCAGAGGACTCTCTTACCTATTTACTCTCACATGGAAACAACAGCTGAAAAACTGAGTGGGAGGCCAGAAGCACTTGACTCAGTTGCGGCAATTCTCCAATTCAGCAGCTAGGTTTTCTCCCTGAGGCAGTGTAATATGACAGAAAGGAAGCATCTGAAAGCATTTCTTCATCCTCCAGATTGCAGTCTGTCACTGCTGCTGCAGAAGTGACACACCCACCTTCCACCGCCTGCAGCTCTTTGGGTCGCTGGAGGGAGAACAGTGAAGGCAAACGCTTCTTCCTCTCCACCCTGAAATCACCTTGTTTCAGGCTTTTTAGCTATGCCAATACTTGGACGTGACTAATGCACCCACTCTTGCGCTGGGTTGGCAGCCCTTGCAAATGAAATTTCAGACTCGGGACAAACAGAGTGCGGGTTGCTGCGCACGTAATAGTCTTCCCACAAACTCCTGGATCCTGGCTGCAGAGAAGAGAGTTGAGAAGATGCAATCTCCACCAAGCCTTTGCAAGTCTTGCTGTGGTGCCAGCCAGCACAGGGAAGGAGTGTAGTGTTTAATAACAACAACCATGGCACAGGCACCTATTTATTTACTCTTCCATTTCAAGATGGCAAAGCCCCATCACCTCAGGCTAACCTGCAGCTGGGACACTGAGAAGTGGAAAACACTCTTGTATCCTCCATCCCTTATGCCATCCTGTTTTCTTTGCAAAAGTAATTTTTAATCAATTGCTGCTTTTTATGGAGGAAAAAAAAACAAAATAAAAATCCAAAAGGTAGTATGGTTGATCAGACACATTTTGGTAAATCATGTTGTTTTGTTTTGGAGGATACCGCCCCTCAAAAAAAGGCTTCTACTATACAGCTCTCAACTACTTTATCACAAAACGATACTTTCTTTTAAATATCTGCCCCTGTTGTTACTCCTGTTTTGCATGTAGATGCTGACTGCTCTTGGGAGAAATAAGATGTAGGTGAGGGGAAAGGCATGAGAATTTTATTCCTAAAGAGCTGAGCACCCAAAGGTTTATAAGAAGAGCTTGTAGCAGTTTGTGTCATAAGAAGAACACTGCTGGGAAATTTATCAAAGAATATATCATGAGGCGGGCTATTTAGGGACTGAAATTACACAGGAAGGACTGGCAAGAGAGATGTATGCTCAGGACAAATGCGGTTACAATTAATGCTAAATATAAGGTGTCATATCTTTATCTAATGCACAACCTGCACTGCCTCGCAAAGGAAAGTGAAGCAATTAGGCCCAAGTAACCAGAATATACGTGGGAGGTGTTTGAAGGCAGAAGATTTAAAACACTGTAATGGGGTTCGGGGAGGGTTACAATAAGAGGTAATATTTCCTGATAGGTTAGTTTACATCCTTTGGAGAACGTTTTGGAACCAGACCAGAAAAGTAAGCAAGACCTTAACCAGGACTTGGCTGGGACAACACCCAAACAAAAGCGAAAAGCAGAGAGACCTAACCCTGCCTACGCACACGCAGCCCCTCCAGCGAGTAATCCCCAGGAACAAAATAAATCAAAGGACTGATAGTGTAGTTCGGTGTGGATTTGCAGCTGCCTCGGCCCAATTCAAAAGCAGGCTTCCCCTTTCTTCTTTCTCTTGAGCCAGTGCTAAGGGCAGAGAGGAAAACCTAAACTGAAACAATAATGACCCTCTTCTAGAGTGAAAACTGGAATTCACTCCTCGATCCCAGAGGGGCACAGCCAGGCACAAGTATTTCCCCCCACCCTGCCTGCCACATTTCTTCTTCTCCAGTCCCGAAGGGTTGGGTTACCGCTGTGACGGAGAGGGCAGTTTGTTTGCACCGCCCTTTTTACCAGTCTTTGAGGTGAGGCTGTCAGCCGGAGGGTCAGGGTATATCAAAAGGGAGTGAATCATCAGACCTTATAAAAACTCCATATAGGAAATACACTTGGTTGGAAAGTATTGCTGCGAGAACGGGGAGGGGGGACGGGACACGTGCATGCATTGGGAAAGGGTCTCTCTCAGCTTTTGCACAGCTCCTTGCCCCTATTTATCATATCAACACACAGACAACACTTTGTCTTTTAGAGTGAGAGATGGGGGCTAAACATTTCATCACAACAAACTGAAAAATCTCTGCTGCTTTTACTTGGATGTGGGAAATGTTCACTTGCTTTTAAATATAAAACTAAACATATATTTGTGAACCTACTGTTGCTTTCATGTGGGAGCCTTAGCTGAACACAAAGGATTACATTGTGCAGCTACAAATGAATAGAGCACCTAGGATTAAAGAGATTTTATTTAGCCACACATGAAATGGCAGAGTTGATGGCAGCCTCCGGTACAGAAAAAAAAAACCCAAGTAGTTCAGTGAGCACTGGAACTAACAAAGCCGCATCTCCTGTGTATTTTTATATTGTGGTTGATTGACTAGGGTGTCTAAGATGGCATAAACTTCGTTTGAAGCTTTTCATACAGATCAGGCACTTATTAGTGTTTTCAATTTTATGGAATAGCTGAAATCTAACAAGGCATGAACCCACGTTGTACTTTTCCCTGTCAGGGACTGTGACAGGGTCTCTTTTTGCTATGAGGCCATTTATTTTCACAAAATTTGTAGGGATGTAATTACGCTTCTGCAAAACTTGTTTGAAATCAGCCAGTGGGTTCAAAAGTTATTAGAGAGATGGACAGACAGGCAGACAGATGCAGATACCATGACCATGTAAGCCTCATTTCCATTGGAAATCAGGCTAAAAGAACCTATATTGAAATTAATTTTTAAAGGGGACTTGATAGGCAGAGGAGTAGACCTCTGCAAAGTGCAATTTCAAATTTTAAGTGAATTCCATGCTAGGAAAAGCTATTGATGACAGTCTGGAATACTAAAATTCTCCCTTCTACCTAAAGGAGAGGAACAGCGCAGGATGAGCTCCGCTGCCCCACCTCATCCTTGCATTTTTAAGCTACCTCACACTGAGCACAGGCAGTTGCTTATAGAGAGGAGAAAAAGAGCAGCTCCAGCAGCTCTGTCCCTACAGTTTTTTGTGCACGTGAGCACTTAGGGCTAATCACATACGTAAAGCGCTGCAAATGCCTCTGAATGTTTGTATTTCACCACTGCCTTGCCTTTATCCCCGCTTCCTTGCTCATCCCTGCCAGCTCTGTCCCTGGGCTGCAAGGGGGAAGCACAGCTTTTTATCCTTTGTGTACGCACTGCAAACCGCAGTGGGGCCTGAATCTTGATTAGGGCCCCTAGCAACTATCGCATACCACGCAAAAATCATAATTTAACATTACAGCCCCTAGTCTCTCAGCTGGGACACGTGTGTCGAGCCAGGGGTATTTATTCATGCTCCCAGCCAGGGCTGTTTTATTCCCAGCTCTGACACCAGCCTGCTGGGCGGCCTCGGGCAAATCGCTCTGTCATCTTCCCATCTGTAAACAGGGTACCCACCTCCTGCTTTTCGAGAGTCGCTGAGCTGCTCCTGCTGCTCTGTAAGTGGATTTGGAGAGGGCCGGCTAGCAGCCAGCTGCAGCCGACAGACCACGGCTTGCGGCCACCATGGTGCTCTGCCCGCATCCCCGGCCCCACTCGCGTCCCCCCTTTCCCCATGAGCGCCCCTCAGGTGGCTGCCACGTCTGAAAAAGGGGGGAAAACCCTCTTAAACAGACTTTTGCATTTGCATCCCAAAATACACCCGCGGCCCAGGCCTGGTTCTCCTCCAAGCGCTGTGGTCAGGGACCCTGGTGCCGGCCATGTCCCCCAGGGGCCGGGGCCACGCACGGGTCTGGGAGAGGGGTCGCACAGAGGGGAGAGCCGTGTCCCCAGGCAGCCAGGGGAGCGTGAGGGGCCGGCGCAGGGCGGCGCGGCCGCTCCACCCGTCGGGGCGGGCTCGGGCAGGCCAGGTGAGGCGGTCCCGGCTCTGCCTTTCCCTCCTTCCGCAGCTTCCCGGCCGGCCGGCGCTGCTGGTGCCGGCAGCATGGCGGAGTCCCAGGTGCTCCTGCTGGACGAGTCGCACGTCAACGAGAAGGTGACGGAGGCCCAGGCCCGCTTCTACTACAGCGAGGAGCAGCGCCGGGCCCTGGAGGCGCTGGTGACCCGGGGCGAGGCGGCCTACCGGGAGGCGCTGAGGAAGGAGCAGCTCCGCGACTTTCTGTCCAGCCGGGAGCTGCAGGCCCTGCGGGGCGGCTGGCGGGGATACGACGACCCCCGGGAGGGTGGCAAGGTGGCGCGGGGGCCCAGTGGCGAGACCCTCTCGCTGGCCTACTGGCCCGAGTGCTCGGACACGGAGGTGCCCCCGTTGGACTTGGGCTGGACCGACAAGACCTTCTACCGGGGCATCAGCCGGGTGGCCCTCTTCACGCACCCCCGCAAGGAGGAGAGCGCACCCCACCTGAAGGAGGTGGTGCGGGAGATGATCCAGCAGGCGCAGAAGGTAGGGCCCGGCCGCCACACGAAGCGGGCGCCCTCGACGGGCCACCCCTGCCCGCCTTCACGCCTGGGCGGAGGGCTTGGCTGGGGGGCACGTGGGGTGGAAGGGAGGCAAGAGACTGCCGTGGCCGGGCTTTCCTCGCTGGCCACCTCCAAAGCGGGAGGAGCGTGTTGGCCCTCCAGCTGGTCGGCGTCCACCAGGCAGGGCTTTTTCTGCGGTTTGTTGCCAGTCACGTTACGGTTTGCCAAAGCTGATGCCCAGGATGGGGTTAAACCCCTGCACACCCACCCCCCAAATTGGGGTTTTCTACCTATGGTTCACTTTGTCCTGTCCCAGTCTTATTCCCTCGCTCAGGGGAAGACAGGTCGTGATGCTGTTACAGCCACCCCTCCTGTACATGCAGGTATCCCTAGTTAAACACAGAGCAGCGAGTTTGTTCATGGGATGGTGTTTTTTGGGTTTATTTTTTGTGGTCTCAATGCCATCCAGCCTGGAGTGTAAGCAGCCAGAGTCCAAACAGTACGCGGCTGCTCCTCCTATCTGTCTTTGGCTGGAAAGGACTGTTAGTGGTGACAGGGCACCTTTGGCAAGAAAACAAAGCAGCCATGATGCTACAAGAGCTTGCATTGAATAGGTGCGGGCAATGACAAGGTTTTTCTAGGTGTGGGTGAAGTTTCCAGGGAAGACCACCCAGGAAAAGATCCCCTTGAGAGCTGACATCTCCCCTGGGGAAAGGGGATAACAGCGTAAGAGACTTCATTCCTGCTCTTAGTTTTGCTGCTTTCTGTTTTTTCTGCTTTCTAATTCGGCAGTTATTTCCTACTCCACCTGCTCCCCACCCGCCGGCACACACTATACGTGCAACTTTTGCAGACTTGTTAAAACCAAAGCAGCTGGGAAACACAGAAAACTTTCCAGAGACGCATTAATCCAGCAGGTGATCTCCTCAGCTCCCTGCTCACAGAAATATGTGCACACCCCGTAATCCTGTTCAGCGACTGGTGTGATCAGTCGTATAGAAGAGCCAGAAGCTGTAAAATCCTTAGACTCCGATTTAGTGTGACTTCACATCCTCTTTGCGCTGCTGCAAATGCCTCTACAGACTGTGAAAGGAGTGGGAAACTTTGCTCTTTTTGATAGCTGTGCCTGGCACCTAAAAGTAATTAATTCCTTTGTAGATTTTTATTTTTTTACTGACTGGATGAACTGTGCCCCTCCCAGCCCAAAGGTGGTTTCATGTTTAACAGCCATTTGAGTGTTTAATGGTCCTTTTCATAGATAACTGTGCCTATTGTGTTCAGCTGAGCTGGCACTGGCAAAAAAAGTCTCCAGGTAGCAGCTTTTCATTCAGCAGATGAGAGTGGGGTTTTGTTGGTTTTGGTTTTTTTGAGGGGGGTCTAAGCAGATGCTAGTAGTATGTGGCACATGTCTGTGGGTGGCTTATCATCAATGTTTTACAAACACGTTAATTAAGCTACCTTGCTGCAATGAGATTGGCAAGTTAATGCTTGCCAATCTTTAAATACTGATGAAGAGCTAGGCACGCCTATGGGCCCTATAGATAAGTTTATTATCCATGGGATAGGTAGAGGAATGGGGAAAACCTCTTGCAGGGGTAGACACTCATGCTCTGACTTGCTGTATTTGGGAACGCTCCTAGGTAATCTTGACAGATCACCAACTGTGGCAGGGGTTTGAGAAGACTAACATAACAACAGGGGTTGCCTACTGCGCATTTTGCTGGCTTGGAAGCACCATCTGCAAGGCAGCTCATCTGCCTTTCTTACAGGACTGCAGTTTTCATGGTTTTAGTCCACAGTCTTGCAAAGAAGCCTGAACTGACCCAGGGCCCCAAAGCCCGGAGGAAACCACCCCTTCATATTGTAGGGCCAGTACTAACAATTAATGGTTTGTCCAGGACACAGTGTAATTTCTGCAGTCATTGGACTCATTGCAAATGGAGGGGATGGAAAGAAAACAAATTCACACTTCTGCTCTCTCTTCTTGATCAATTCCCTATGTGCATGTTCTTACTTCAAATGAATATTATGTGGCATTCTTGCTCCTAAATAACTACATCCATACCACAGTGTGTGGAGGGGAGAGGGAGCATAACAGGCCTGAATTAATGCATGAACTCTTCATGCCTTTAATTATAATCTGCCTGTTGTTCAGGAATAAAGTGGCACAAGTTCACTGTATTTTAATTTTCAGAGGTTCTGGTAACATTCCCTGCATCTTGCTGCTTTGTGCTGGGAAGTGAGAACCAAGGCAGGACCTGAAATCCAGTTCTGCCTAGCAGAAGTTATTGAGGGACTTATTATTAGTATAACGTAGCTCCACCATAGTTCACCTGTATCGGGAACCTACATGTTAATGATGAGCATAAACACAATGTCAGCCCTTTTTTTCTTTTTCTAACAAAGAAAAGCTTGTGTAAGCACTGTTGACAGAAGGAGCCTGACGGAGCAGATGTGTTGGTTGTTGTTGGCCGTACAAGCAGAGACTCAGCAAACACAGTGGGGGACATTTACTGTGGCATCACTTTCCCAAAAGCAATTTGTTCAAGGGCATTTTTCAAAGGAAAGAGGTCTCTGGTGATAATTATTCCCCCTTCCATAGGGGGCTCCTGCAACTTGAGCTGCACCTCTTCCAAACTTCAAGTGAAGAAAATCCTACTGTTCGACCCAGTCTTCCGCTCCTTTCACACCTGTATGTGGCGTCCCCAGCACAGCTTGGCTTGTCACTGTGATGCAAGCGCCTGGGAAATTAAAATTTAGGCAACTCTGTTCCCAGCATACTGTCAGCATGAGAGCTCTGACCTGGCAAGTTGATGTTTCCCAGCAGGACTAGGAAAACAGTAGTTCCCTTCATTCATAACCTTTCAAATGTTGGGGAGAATAATTCTTTCAGGCAGAAAAGTGAATTGGTATTTCTAATGGTGTAAAAGATACAGAAAGGGAGAGAAAGACAAAACATGTAAGATCAGCATTAAAGTTGCCCATAACCACCTTGGTTTTGTTGTTACTCATCCTATGAATGTTCAGGCTTGTCTGTCACGTCAGTACAACCGTTTGTTTTAATGTAAAAATCTATGCCTGGAAAGAGGGATTAGTTTTCTACCAGAAAAAATGTACATGTGAAGAGAGGGAACGATCATTTTGCCTCCAAATCTTGAACACACACTCCAGTCCCTTCCTGACAAATATGAGGTGTTTATGTTTGAGGTCCATAAGACATTCCTCAGGAAGCCAGCCCTGAGAGCAGACTTCTCACAGGGACTTGGGAAAAAAGGAAAATAAAATTCTTATTGTCTGCACTGTGCACCATGGCTGAGGATTCAGGCTCTCTGATTCCTCTGCGCGTTCATTCTTACATTACTCACCTTCTGATTAAGTGTTAGAGCTGTGTTTTCACTCTTCTTTTTCAATCTATTTTCAGTGTTCTTCTTTGTTTAAGTGGGTCCTTACAGAAGCAATGAAAGTTTCATGATACAGAGGAAAAACTAGCTATTTGGCTTTGGCATTCCTCAGGCTGCTGAAATAAGCCGTCTTCCCCTAGAAGAAGGAGAACCCTCAAAGACATTTATTAAGTTCCTTCCAAAATGCAGCAGGAGCCAAGCCAGAAAATTACAAGATTATTGGTAGTGCTTGGGCACATACATCCCTGTACTTTTGTCTCCCCTATATCCTCCTCTTCCATATTCTGGTATCAGTGCTCTCCTTTGTTTTGCACCAATGTGATGAGCCTCCCTTTCAGTTCCTAATATTTTATTCAGTTGTCTGTCTACTGTCTTCTTGTTTCCAGATTATTGCAGTGGTCATGGATGTATTTACAGACCGGGACATCTTCCGCGATATTGTTGATGCAGCATATAAGCGCTGGATCCCAGTCTATATAATCCTAGATGAGGAGGGTGTGAAGCTCTTCCTGGAAATGTGCAGATGCCTTGACCTCAGTGACTTGCAGATCCGGGTAAGATATTCAATACTGAACCATTATCTCCTGCAGGTCAGTGGCCTTTTTCAGTTGTAATGAATCCTGGAACTCACTTGGACAGGCAAACACATCTCTTCCTCCCTACAAGTCACCCCACAGCACTTAGACAGGGGTTGATGGAACATAGAGAGATAAGAGAGTGACTTGCTAATACAGAAGGAAAGATTTGGATTTTTTGCCTTTCACCTGAGACAGGGGTCTACGTAGTTTCTTGGCTCTTGTGACCTAAAAATTCCTGTTTGGGAAGAAAATTGTCTGAGGAAATTCCTGTGGGTCTCCTATGCAAGGATTCAAACTAGAGTCCAGAGTAGCTCTTTGAGTTGTTGTCTGCATGGATCCCAGTTATAGGACACATATACTCTGTGAAATCAAGACTTTCCTATCCAGCAGTGATCATCTGGGAGTGAATGAGCTTGTAGTCCTCCTTTGCCTGAGAACATAAGGGATTGAGGAGCATAGCTGCTCCCCAGTTCCGTATCAGAGCATGCCTTCATATAGTGCATGCAGCACAGCAGAGTAGTCAGCCTAGCTTGGCTGGCAGAAGCAGCCTCAGTAGGATCTCATTCCATTACATACAGACTGAAATCCTTTGTGTGTTTATAGTTAGTATTGTATTCCTTGCTTTTTTCATGTTTTTTAGTCACTATTGCTACTACAGACTTGTTCCAAATACTGAAAATGTTGCTAGGTTGGAAACAACCTATGGGATGCCAGACTTGCCCCTCTTGTGATCCAACTGTTCTTCTGAGCAGTGGCGGGGGCAAAAAAAGTGCCTTTTTGCCTGGAGGAAGGGCAGATCTTCCATAAACACTCAATAGTTTAAAAAAATCCACAACCAAAACTCAAAAAACTCTGAATTTTGAGGCCTATATTAACCAATTTAGGAGAACCATCTTAAATCTGGATGAAAATGACTTGCATATATCTGAACAGTGCTCCTGTGAACTACCACTCTGCTCTGAGTTTCTGGACTTCATCAAAAAAGACATCCAGCTGAGCAGCTTTCTCATCTTTCTCCAAAACAGAGATGGAAGTTTCTTTCCTCTGGTGTCTTTGAAAGCAAGATACAGACATTATTATAATAGACCTGTTTCAAGCTTCAGGGGTATTCTGTGGCCTAGGCTCAAGTCTGTTTGGTACAAAACTGTGAAATCACAGCAGTAGTTTGTTGTGGTTTAGGCCCAGCCAGCAACAAAGCACCAAGCAGCCGCTCGCTCACTCCTCCCTGCCTCGGTGGGACGGGGAGGAGAAAATACAATGAAAGGCTCCTGAGTCGAGACAAGGACAGGGAGGGATCACTCACCAATTATGGTCACAGGCAAAAAACAGACTCAACTTGGGGAAAAAAAAAGAAATCAATTTAATTTGTTACCAATCAAATCAGAGTAGGATCATGAGAAATAGAACCATATCTTAAAAACACACCTTCCCCCCACCCCTCCCTTCTTCCCGGGCTCAGCTTTGCTCACGATTTTCTCTACCTCCTCCCCTCCAGCAGCGCAGGGGGATGGGAATGGGGGTTGCGGTCAGTTCATCACATGTTGTTTCTGCCGCTCCTTCCTCCTCAGGGGGAGGACTCCTCACACTCTTCCCCTGCTCCAGTGTGGGGTCCTTTCCACAGGCTGCAGTCCTCCATGAACTGCTCCAGCGTGGGCTTTCCCACAGGGTCACGGCCTTCTCCGGGCCCAGCCACCTGCTCTGGCGTGGGGTCCTCCACGGCTGCAGGGGAATCTCTGCTCTGCCATTAACCTCCATGGGCTGCAGGGGAATCTCTGCTCCGGCGCACCTCCTCCCTCTCCTTCACTGACCTCGGTGTCTGCATGGTTGTTCCTCTCACATCCCACTCCTCACTGCAGCTCCTCTTCTCTTTTAGCAGTCTTTTCCCCTTCTTAAATATGCTATCCCAGAGGTGCTACCGCTGTTGCTTATTGGCTCGGCCTTGGCCAGAGGCAGGTCCGAGTTTGGAGCCGGGAAAGCTTCTAGCAGCTTCTGAGAGGAGCCACCCCTGTAGCCCCTCCCCACTACACAAAGCCCCGCCACACAAACCCAAACACATCGTTCCACTTGCTCCAGTACTTGTTTCCCAGTACTTTTCTCACCGTGTCATCATGTGCAGGAATGATGCCTTCAGTACTGCATATTTTAACTCCTGGATAGAGTGAATGAAAAGATGCCCTGGCATTTTAGAAAAAGTTGCAATGCTATTGGAGAGGTGAGTTCCCTTTTGTCTGCCTTCTCCATCTTTAAACAGTAAGCGGTCCCCTTCTGCTCTTCCTCTTACCTCTTTCTCCGTAGATATCTACACAGACTTCACACTCCAAAACCAATCATCACAGTGACATGCTACAGCAGTGACTAGGTCCTGCAGCAGCCTAGTTGTGTTATCCTTTCCCAAAGAGGCAGAATTTGAACTAATGCCATCAAAAGCAGGAGAAGACTCTTCTGTGTCCCTTCTGTGCTTCCCTTCTCTCACAGCAGCCCTTGCTATGTTTTTCATTAGACTCCTTCAGCTAAAAAAAGTCCAAACACAAGCTGAGCTGAAGGAGGTCCACTGAGAAGAACTTTTTAACATCCTTCTTTGGCCTAGTTGTTCACTCTTCTGCAGAGCTCCAGCCCACAGAGTGCTGTCCTTCAACTTTTTCCCCTCTTTTCCCAGCTATCTCATACTCTATCTTAAATTCCCCTTAAGGTTGTTGTATTCCTTTTGCAGTATGGCTAAGGCTTTAGTTAATCTTGTTAAGGTCAATGCAGTTTATTCCTGTCTATGGTACTGTGGAAGGACTGGGAAGAGTCTTCCTGTAAGGGGAAGCATGTCATTTGCCTCTCAAGGAAGATGGCCTCTTAGTATCTTGCCCAAGGCTGCCTTGAATGTATCTATGCTGCTGCTTGGGTCAGTATGGCAGAAATCATCATACAGCGATTCCCCTGACACCAGGCTTTAGATACCCAAGGAATCTCAAGCAAGGTTAAGGCTTCCCCTTGAGGACTCCCCCCACGCCCATCTCATTGATGTGATGTATCGAGGGTTGTTTTGAACTTTTAGTGTTGAAGACCCAGATTTAGAGCAAGAAAGCAAGCTGGGCCTCCGGTCTTGTTCAGGCAGAATGATTTTGTCCTGCCTTGCTTGATCACATGGACCAGGAGGATGTTGGAATTGCTGAGGAAGAATGAGAAATTCTAGTGCAGTTAACTCATCATTCACCCATTTCTTATTTATGACATCTTTCTCCTGACATCTGCTTTGGTATCTGAGTTTCTTCTACAGATTTTCAGCAACAGGGAAAACATTCTCTCCTTACACTGTCTTTTTGTGTAACCATTTTGCTTTCTTCTAAAAGATTTTCACCAGTGGGCCACAGTTTGTCAGCAAAGGAGTTGAATACTCTTCCTTCCTGCCCTTCTTCCCACCTTTCCGTCGGAATGCTTGTGCAAGATTTACAGGATGGCTTTTTCTCAGAAAGTTGCAGCAATGTGAGGTGTAACTTTAAGGTTTAGAGGCAAGTTCTGATCCCAGGGAAAGAGAGAGAGGGATGATACACTACCATGGGCTGTCATTGCTGCAGGGTCAGGATGCTTATTCTGTCTTCTGTCATCACCAGATGCTCAGATTGTTCTGTGATTCCTGCCCTTTTGTTTCCATTGCCCTGTTCATCCAATGCAGAGTGAATACTTCAACGGTCCTAATACAGGGAGATTTACTGTTAACACTGGATTTTGCCCTTTGTCTACATACAGTGCTGGGCATTTTCACAAAATTCCTCGCTATTGTATCATTTTGAGATGGCAAGGTATCATGATCTGCTGACAGTCTCACAGGAGGGAAACTGCTGTAGGAAGACAGTACCTCACTCTGCAAAGACAAAAAGTTCTTTACTGACTCCAAGCATGAAATGAGAAAACCTCAATTTTTGTCTGAAGGCCAGAGATCACTAGAAATGCATTTAAATTCAACCATCAGCACATTCATCCTGGGATGTTAGTAAGAGCGTGTCTTGTGTGTATGAGTCATATGGCTTCCTGCACCTACAGGACATGGTTTGCCAGACTTCTGTTATGTTTGACACAAGAGTGTTCTTCAGAGATCACAATGAATCAAAGTTCTCATAGCCCCACAAAGTCCTGTTTTTGTTGACCTGAAGGTGAGTGTTCTCACCAGTTTTTAGATGAGTTCTCTTTCTCCCCATGCTTCTGCTAACCAAGACCCCAGTAACAGACACTCCTGCTCAAAGAAGGAGTTCACCTAGAGCTCCAGGCAAGCGCAGGGAATGAGTTACCTGCAGGAAGTTCACCTTCATGTTAATTTTTACATTTCATTTTCCCATGTAAGGAGTTCCTCCCCTCACTCCAGGAATTCTTAGCAGTTTCTGCCTAAGAAATTTTTGGACTTTCATTTCAGTATTTCATGTCTTTCCTCATCGATTCCTAATTCAACTGAGGGAGAAGCTGAATGTAATGTGGTACAGTGCTGTTGGTTTTTTAGTTATCTGTTAGAGAATTCTTCTAGGCTGCTTGTGACCTTTTGAAAATGGGGGCTTACATGGCTCTCTTTTTGCAAAGACCTAAATAAATAATACCCAGTAATGACCTTGGCAGGCCAGGTCCAGCTAGCTGCATTCCATCCTATTCTACTTGAATACCTGCAAGTTTTACTATTTTGTCAACAAGCACACCTTTTCCAAAACTGTTCAGGGCAAACATATAGGGTAAGTCCACAGTATTTCCCAGCATTACTTGGCGGCTGCTTCCAGATTGTGGCTGCTTTTGTGTCCCTGTGTAAGATGAGCAGCTACCACCCATCTCTCTGACCTGGAGGTCTGATCACCAGAAATGAGAATCTGCAGACTATGAATAAGAAAAATTCCTTTACTGTTGTTACTGTGGTCCTGTCCACATGAATCCTGTATCTCTCTTCCTCTATCCTCCTTCTGTGGTACCTCCATCTAGGATTTTAGGATGGGAAATAATGGGCATCTGGGGCCTCCCCCTCAGCCCTGTGCTCAGGTGAAGCAGTAGTACAAGAAAACAAAGGACAGGAGCTACCCCAACAGATTCTATTGACTGAAGGGATCTGATTTTTCCAGGGACAGCGGAAAGGGGATCTCCACATTTTGAAAAACACAGTCAATATAAGGGACTGTTGAGTCACTGTCATCTATCAGCTACTGCTTTTGTCTGTTGCCTCTCCTTAATCTGTTTTACATCTGTTAGTTTATAGAGGTCGTTCATGCCATCCATCCCAACTTGAAATAAAGATCCCTGCTTGCTTTGCAACATATATATCAGCAGTTGTTGTAAGAGGGAAGGTACACACAGGATTCCCTGGTGGAAGTACTTAGAATGCTTCCCTTTAGGGTCTGTCTCGTGTATTCCCCCTACTCAACCCCAGCTTGTGAGCACTACTGCCCAGGTCCGTCAAGTGACGACTAAGCGTCATTCACAACACAACCTATTACTGACTTTCTAAACTGGGTCTAATTTAACTTTCTGTGGATTCAGGATGAGGTTTAAAAGTGCATCACAATAAAGCAAGAAAGACTGATTCCTTCACTGTTTGTATTAGGATGCTCTGTCAGGCTTGACTGTTACCAGTCCGTATTAAGTTGCTGCCAGGGAGATGTTAGTCACTGTTTGTGATGAGGAGTGGTGCAAGCCTGTGCAAAGGAAATGGGGAAATTTAATGCAGACTGCAGCTTCCATAAGCCAGGATATGATAAACCTTAAGCAGGCTTCTGCAAGAATACAGATCTGGAGGGCTCGCTTCTATCTGGTGAACTAACTGGTCCTCTACTCAAAATATTTGTTACTACTGTAACACTAGTGCCGCCAAAAAATGGCTGCAATCTCACCTCATTTATATTTGTCTTTCCTCTTTTGCTGTTGTGTAGTCTTCAGTACATGAACCCAGGCTTGTTCCTCCTCTGTACAACTTGATATATCAGTCTACAAATGCTCCAAGATCCTTCAAGGCAGAAAACATTATACAAATAACCTGTTAAGTGACTCGATGTTTATATGACTTTGTGCTTGTTTTCTGCATTTCAAGATGTATTTATGCACTCCTGTGCCTACTTTGTTCAAGGAGGTTTATGTGTTCAGCTGTTTGGTTCTATCCCCTCTGTGCCTTTCTGAGTGTTATGTGTAGCTCAGTTACTGCAGAAATTCAAATGTGCTTTCTTTCCACCAAAAGAAGGTGATGTAACATACAAACACAATAAAATCCACACTTGTTACATGCTAAGAAACTTTGTGCTCGCACAGGCTGATACTTCTCGATTCACAAAGGTACATGACATGTCAGAGCTGTTGACTGATTTGAAGAACGGAGGTACTTCTTGTCACTTGCAGGCAATATTCCATGATTTGGCAAATCCCACATGCACCTTTACTCAGCAAGGAAAAAAAAATATTTCAGGTGATCAGCCAGCCAACTACAAATGTTATTCTAAATACTGGAAAGGGCACCCTTTCTCCTGTGCTCTATCCAACCTGCATTCAGCATCCCACACATATGACTCACTGCTAGGCCTTGAGCAAGTCACTTCATCTTTTTCTCTCTCAGGCTCCTCATCTTTAAAACAGGGTAATAATACTTTCAGCGGTGTTGGGAGCATTAATTAGCTAATGCCCACACGGAACTCCAGACAGATCAAGCAATAGATGAATGCAAAATAGTAGTATCATCAGTTACTGTTAGTCAGAATTTGTACTGCCACTGCTGTATTTTAGTGGGGGAAATAGAAGCAGATTCCAAAGGTAAGCATTATATTCAGAAAAATGTGTTTTGAAAGAAATCTTCATTCTTATAATCACTCATTTCTGCATGCTGATTTCTATAGCCTATCAATATTTAAGCTGTCAGTGAGGTTTATAATAATAGGACTTAGCTCTTTGTGGGATCTGAGGCTGTGCTAGCATTAGCCAAATCCTCATGATTCTCCTGCTCTGCAGATGGGGGAGGAATGAGGCAAAGGTGAATTGACTTTCCCAGAACATCACAGGGAATAGTGTCAGGACTGTGATTACACTTGGGACTATCTGACTCCGAACCCTGGATTTATTACTCCAGATGACAATATCTTTCAGCTTTTCATTGTTAAAGAATTCTTACAGAAACAGATGGTGGAATGAAGAAAATGGTCTAAATTTGTGTGTCAGAGCAACAAGATAATTTGCTCTAAACTTATACTAACAATCAATGCTTTTGGGGTTGCGGGGGGGGGGCGGGGTGTTTCATGTTAGACAGTTTGGCAATTCAGCCTCATGCAGCCAGGACCCATGAGCAGAATAACACTCAGTCCAATGCGCAAATATATTCTTACAGTAAGTGCAGGCAGAGATCTGTTGTTGAAAATCATGTAACCTTAAATCTGTGTTTTCTTTGTGCCTTGTAGTGCTTTGTTTTATTACTTGTAGGTTTGCTGGCCAAAGGGTGTGAGATGGGAGGTTTGGGGAGAGGTATTATCTTTTTCTAACTACTTCCATTCATTTAATGAAAAGTTTTTCTTTCCTCTTCTTCAGAAATTCTTCTTTGCTGATCTATTCAGGACATCAGTAAAGACACTTATCCTACTCCTTTTGTTCAAAAAAAGTTCTGTGTTTTTTCACTCTCCGTTGAACAGTGAGGAATCTGGGTGGACACTGCAACTATTTGGGGTTCTTAGCAAAATTATAAAGGTCATGGTTCTCCTTTTGTTATAACAGACAGGAAACATCTATCTTTTGAGCAATAGAATTGTTTCCTCCTCTCTTCTGTAATAATTAAATTGTCCAGTCTTCTAATTTGGCCAGTTTTGTCAAGCCATGTGTTGTTGGGAATCAGAACACAAGCACAAAAAGAACCTAATACAGACCTGTCTCATACAGTAGCCTCCAAGTAACTGTGTCCTTTGCACTGCACAGGTATTGCAAAGTTCCTTGGTTTTGTGGTCCTGCTAACATAATCTGGAGAAGAGCTCACGAGTGCCGTGGAATAGGGATCAGGATTCAGAGAGTGCAGACGTGACTCAGAGCTTCCTCTGATTCATTCCCCTGAACTGGGCTGGGCCTTCTGAGCTACAGCACAGGATTGGAGGTGGAGGATTATTTGATTTTGAAAGCATTGTCTTGCCAGCGGGCTAAGATGAATAGCTGAAGACAGCAGGCAGGGTTACAAAGATGCTGAGCCATGGGACAGGGCTATAAGCTGATGGAGGAGAGTGACTTGCATAGACAGGGGATGACAACAGGTCTTACGGCACTATGCTTTCCTTTCTGCTGCCCTTCTGATTTCTGGTGGCTGATACAAAATGAGCTGTAGTCCCAGAAGTAGTGAGATAATGTGAGTGACATGTTAAGACTTGGAGCTGGCAATTATCTAATTCTCTGCCCTATTTATTGTGACATTTTGTCTTTTCACCTCCCTGTTAGAACATCCGCATACGTTCTGTGACAGGAGTTGGGTTCTACATGCCAGCAGGGAAGATCAGAGGCACATTGGCATCCCGATTCCTGATGGTGGATGGTGAAAAGGTGGCCACTGGATCATACAGGTGGGTCGCTCTTGCTTAAGGCAATGCTACATTCTTTGTGTAAAGAATGGCTTGTGGCTTTGCTTGAGAGTCTTCTTCCCATGTCATTCCTTTTCTTATCCCAGCCTCTGTAATCTGTGTGGGATCTGTAGAAATTGGGGTGGGACGACAGAGAAGGTGGCATAGAGCACAAGCTGCTCCTGAGAGAATGGAACATGGCCATGCTAGTGGACTATTTCAGTGGGCTAGAGATAGTTCCACGCTGCATCAGGTGGTGATCTGCAAGGACTCCCCACCAGCCACTGTGCTGAGTTCTCTTCAGTGAGGTTTTCAGTCTGGAGACTCCTCCTGTTGATGCAGTGTTGCTTTTTTAAAAGGGTATACTGTCCTTCAGAGTTTTAGGGCCTTTTCTTCCAGGTCTGGTCTGCACGCCTAATGAAGAACAATAATAAAGAGCTTCATGCATCTATCCTGACCTGTCTTGGCAAGGACATATGGGCAAATGGCACAATGCTACGTATTCCCATGTAGTGTCTCAGATATTGTTAGGTGGGCTGGGTCAAGTATGCACCCCAAAATCTAATGTTGGTTCTGTTTCCTACTCTCAGCTTCACATGGAGTTCTTGCCACATCGACAGAAACATCCTGCTAGTCTTGACAGGACAGCATGTGGAGATGTTTGACGTTGAGTTTCGTGAGCTCTATGCCATCTCAGAGGAAGTTAATTTCTACAAGGAACTGGGTATTGCTAACCCATTCCTTCTCGGAATTGGGAAGCCAGGCCTTCATTCCTCCACTGTGGCTCGGAAGTTCATTAACCCCAAGTATGGTTTAGTGGCAGGGGCAACCCGTGGTGATATGATGCTCTGGGCTTCACGACACAGGCAGGATAATCAGGGGAACATGGAAAAGGAGGAAACAAGTGAGTCAAAGAAACGGTTAAATCAGTTTCTGAATGACTTAGTCACATTGGAGCAAGAGTTCCCAGAAATTGATCCACCTCTGGAGAACTTGAACAAGCTGAATCGGAGCCCTCAGAAACTGTTCTCCCGGCTCCACATGGACCTGAAAAATAAATCCAAATCCAGAGAGTCGATTCGTGACGTGAAGAAAGAAGATGCACAGGCCAATTCAAAGCAAGGAAAACGGTTTGCCAGTGGGCTTTTCAGTCGCAAGGCCAAACGGTCTCCAGGCTCAAGCATTGAGGCCAATTCTTTTGCCAGTGAAGGACATTCAGGAGAAGACCTTGGGAACATGAAGCTGGAATATGAGCGGCTCAGCATTGGCCATGCCAGTGTTCGGAGCACTGGAGGCATCTCAGGTAAAACCTCTTCTACCAGCATATTCTGCTTCTGTGTCCCTTGTTCTGAGTTTGGCTGATTGGTGCAAACATATTCCGTGTAGGCATCTGTGATTAGATCCTATTATTTCCTCTATATTAAAATGAGTGGGATCAAAGAAGAGTAGAAGTTGTATCAAATGATACAGGCAATTTAAGTTGAAGGCAATTTAATGGCAGTCTTATTGTAAAGTTGGTACTTCTCATGTAAATATTTTCTCATACTTCTCAGCAAGCGGGCATGGGACAAAGGGAGAGAAAGGTGAATGTCTCCTTGTGTAAAACAGGTTGTGTGTACGGTTCATCAAGTGCACTGCCCTAATAAACAGCAGCAGTATGTTCACTGTTGTAGTGGCTAGCAGAGTGCAGACAGATTTTCAGTGTAAACCCCTCCTTTCCTCATTTGGGTTTCTTCAGGTGTGTTTACTGTGACAAATTACTGGTGGAGAAGAGAGGAAAATGTGTTTATGTTGAGGTGAGGGGGCAAGGAGTGGAGGAGAGGGTGGAAGCGTTTTTAATTTGCTCCTTTATCACCTTCTGAAATGGGAGAGAAGGTCACGAAAATAGAGGCTATGGAGAAGTACTAGATCTCAACTTTTCATTCTTTGCTAACACGATTGATATTTTCACTAAGTCCTTTCAAGGCTTCATCCAGTTGAAGACACAAATGATAAAGATTTCTCCCAATTTATGGGTTCATAGCTGAATTCCCAACGTTTTAGATGTTTTGTCAGACTGAAGTAAATCTATGGACTATTCAGCCTGGTTGTCTTCCTCTCTCAGTGAGCTGTGCTGGGTGTCAATACATCCTGCGCCAGCAGGAAAATAAACTAGTTCCAGGGAGAAAATTTCTCCTCAACTTGTATGGCCAGAGACCATTCTGTGCTCTGATGAATACGAAATGCAGGTGTGGCGAGACTGAATTCCCTTGAGACTGCCATGATGTGAAATGGAAAGACATTTTCCTGAAACCAAAAAGAAAAGCAAGGTATTGGGAAGGTCAACAACAGCAATTGATTAGGTTCTTAGAAACATTTCTGGCTGAATGAATGACAGACTCAAAAATGCCAAATGAACACAAGAGAGAGGAACTGTAAGAAGGCATGGATAGCTTATTTAAGACCATAGTAGACCCATTTTAGGATGTGCGTTTGGCATTTGGGGAGGCAGAAGTAAACCCTAGTCTAAAGAGGTCCTCTCTCCAAACCACTTTATGTCTTGAGCACAGACAGTATGTGCTGCTGGGCCCCATTCCTCAGAGCCAGGAAAAACAAAATCGGTGAAGACCTATAGGGAGATGTATGGACATTTCCTCTTGGAGGACTGGACCTGAGGGCTTGCACTACCCTCTAGTGACAGAAGTAGAGAACTGTGTAATCTCTGATTTGTCAGCACTTTACAATATCAGAGATTCCCTACGTTTCTCACTGTCAGCTGTTTTAAAGCAGACAGCCCACCATTCCCACAATGTCATGATGAAATTAGGCCCAGATTAAGGCACGAAAGACATTGATGTCTCTAGTTGAACAGTGGGGCACTGTGCCCTTCTGGGGCGTTGCACAGTCAGGGCAGCAGGGATGTCACTATTCTTTTTAACACGGTGGATCTGTGCCAGACGATCTGATGCTTGGTCTGGGCCATTTCCACAAAGACACTATCATGCTATTATGTTCAGGTTTTATTTATTGCCACTGCTACTTCCTGAGGGCTGCCACCTCTTTCAATAAAGGGGAAGGAAGAATTGAGAACAGGTGCAGGGAAGGCGCAGAGGTCCAGCACACCAGCCTTCCCGCTGTGCTCTTCCTGACCTGATAAGTCTTTCCAAGGAGTCCATGCAAGTATTTTTTGGTTTTATGCAAATTGAGAATGCCTGTTCATGGTGGCCATGGGAGACTCCACAGCTTTTGAAGTACGGTTTTAGACTTAGGTCATCTGGTGCTGTAAAAGGCTGGAGGAAGATCACTGCTTGTGTGTTGCTTTTGAATTGAATCACTGTTCTTGAGAGAAAGCTTCTCTAGTCTAATGGTCCCAAAGTGGCATGTGAACAGAGATGGTAGAGGGCACATTAGAAAGATGGAGACTCATGAGAAAGAAGAAAAAAATCAGTTAACCAGAAGATCCTGCAGCTACTTGATCAGTAGCACATGCTTCATTAGGATTTAAAAAAAATTCTTGAACATGGGCATGGAATAGAGTTCCAGCTTCAGGATAAAATTAGGAGGCACTTTGTTCTTGGGTAACTGTAGGACTGACTTCCTTTTAAAAGTTTAAGTTGTCTTTGAGCAGGTCTAGTAAAAACTGATGCTGTGATACTCTGGGTGACAGAAGGGGGGTAAGAAGTGGAAATGAAGGAGGGAGAAGGTGCTTGGTATGCAGTCAGGTTAGGATGCAATTATTCAGAGCTTCACAGTTTGAAATAGCTGCCCTTACCTTTTGTAAAGATTAAACAGCACACTTAAGCCCTGTGGGCCTGCCTGTGCACACATCCTTCAAAGTCACTATTAATTCTGTAGTACCACAGAGACACATCCCACCTTGCAAATGCATAGAGAAACCAGATCTACATCCCGAGTAGCTTGCAGAGTAATTGAAAGACATTATTCAAGCAGGCTAAAGGTCAGGTTCAGTCTTGTAAGAGCAGATGGTGATGAAGAGAATCTGAACTGGGAAGGGAAGTGATGAAAGTGCATTCCATGACAGAGTCTGAAAATCTGACTCAGTATTTACATGCTAGAAAAGGATACCTACAAGTCAGAATTGGGAGTCTGGAAAATACAAGGGCTACAGATAGTAATGTCCCAAACTAAGTGTCTGAATTAACATCCTGAGGTGTTGTCCTAGCACACTGCATGGAGACTGTGCTTTGTCTTACAAGGCTTTCTTAAACCACATCATCAAATTGACACAACTCTTGAATTTCACTGTTGCTCGCTTAGGAACACAACAGCAGCAGCTCTGAACCTGACCAGAATCTTGTTAATTTTAAGCTGCTGCTGGGCAGACTGTGATCAGCAAAGGCACTGACGTCTGTGTGCAGCTTCTGGGAAATACTGCAAGGGTTTGAAAGCTGTGTGCCTTTCGAAGGCGCTGGCTTTTTGTTTTGTTTTCTCCCCTGCAAGAAGCAAAGTGGGCTCGTTCAGAAGGGTCTGCTATCCTGAGTTGCTCCATATATCGGCCTTCGTTCCTCATGAGTGTTGGTTGCAGAACACATATACTTAATAGCAGGATTTTGTGTTTCACTTTTGGGTGCTTCTTGCAACAAGAAATGGGATTTACACTGGGCACTGCAATACCACAGAAACACCTGCTTTGTTATCACCAGTGTTTTTCAGCCGAAGTGGGATCATGGACGGGTGGTAACTGGAATTTTCAGCCTCTTTTCTAAAGAGAAAGAGGGGAACATTGTTGGGTACATACAAGGAGGGTGTTTGCTCTAACTGTGGTGGGATCTGTAGAAAAAGGTCAGAAGATGAGTAGAAAGTGAGAAGAATAAAGGAGTGGAGAGTTGAGATTAAGTACAGGAGCACAGACACTTTTGAAAGTAAACATGAGGGTCTTGAATGTGATACAGACAGGGAGGGGAACGGGGTGGTGAGGAGATAGGAGTAATGATAAACTTAGTGGTAACATACAGAATGGGTCAAAGGAGGGACAAAGGAAGTAGAATGAAATGCCATGAGGAGATGTGGGGAGGAGGCAGTAGCATACAGAGCAGCCACAACAGTGAGGGCAGGTTGCAGTGCAGACTCCCATGTGGAGATCAAGAAGTTGCAGTGTGGAAGAAGGTGGAGAGGAGGGGGAGAGAAGAGAGCTGTTCTCTTCCCCATCACCTATGGGTGAGGAAAACATTGATCAAATACCTACAAGCAAGAGAGTGACGTGAAAAATGATTCGCTTGAAGCCCAGTTCAGAGGCAGTGCTTGGGTTGAAAGCTCCCTCATCTTAGTAAAGTTGAGACTTCTCAGTAGTATGTCACCATGACCTGTGACAGTTTTCCCTCCCTGTTCTCACTCTGTACTGGCCACGGCCTCCAACTGCTTGGGAGATGCACATATACCTACCTTCTGTACAAATACATGAGTGGGGTCTGCCCTTGTTCAGAGTGACTGCAAGCCATGTGGCAGCCCCTCTCAGTACGTACTGCCCTGGGCTATAGGTCATGTAAGCCTTGCTGAGCTCAGAGCACAGACGAGCACCCTTACTTGCAAAAACCTCTGCAAACACACTTTAGTATAGTGCTTGAAAAAAATGTGCTGGGGCATCCAGACCAACAGCTGGCTGTAATGAAGGAGATCAGACAGCAGTGCAAGCATTGAAAAGTACAGATACTAGGAGCAGAAGAAATCCATAGAGTGAGCAATGAAAAAAACTAAGATGATAAAAAATTGGGGCAGCATACTGTGCTACTTAAGTGAGAGACCCTGAGGCCTCAGGATTTGTCTTGCAAAGGAAATGGTGGAAATACTGGCACTTGAGATGTTTAAAACGGGATGTGAAAAAACCTCTACTGAGAATGTGTGTGGGGATCAAATGGATTAGATGACCTGACTTTTTTTTCATACCTCACTCTTTGGAAAACCTCCCGCCCAAGTCATGGCCAGAGTGTTTTTCAGTGCCAGCTGGGACCTGAGAATACCACTGAAGCTGGCCTGGGTACAGGCCAAAGCCTGGAAATACTTCTCCAGTGGTTTTCTCCACAGTATATTCTGAATTTGCTCTTATTTTAATGTCTCTTCATTTCACAGTAGTAGGAAAAAAACCCACGAGTGCTAAGTAATGTAGGTCTAACACAAGGTGTATAGTAAATAACAAGAGAGGATTGAAGCATGAGTCCAAACTTTATCCAGGTTGGATACTTTATCTTATTTACTTAACATGAACATTACTTTAACTTCTTTTCATTCCAGGTAACCTGGGTCCAAACTCCACTACGAGCGATAAAAACAAACAATCTACCTGTGTGTTATCTTGATTGGGAAGGATTGTCTGGAGAACTGAAGACTGAAAAAGCTGGAACAGTAACCTCTTGATTGATTTTGAACCTACAGCCATGTCCTCATGCAGTGGTCTGTAAAGCCACTGCGTGGTCCTGGATGCACCTGGCACCCCCAGTTAAAGCACATTTACTGGGTGAAGCGTAGACTTTGGATGGTCGGTCCCTTAAATGAGGGTTAGTGATGAATGTGTTAGTCCATATGTCTGTGTGCACACATATTTTATATATAAAAACAACTGTGATGACTGGTCTCAGAGCTTGCTCTGTGTCCAGATAAATGCAGGAGATTTTCTGACTTACTTGTGCTGCTACTTCAGTCTGTCTAGCTACAGACTCAGAATCACTGTGTTGCATTGTTTACTCTACTGCACTGCAGAAATGTATTGGTCTGACTGGCTAGAAGGCTAAATCCAATCGAAGTGGCAAATTCTGGGTGAAATAAGGATGTTTACAGACAGCATAGCTATCCTTTTGTCCACAAGGAGTCTTCCTGTAGATTCCTGTTGTCACTTATCCACACAGAAATGAGTGGTCTGGGAGAAGGGTTTAGCTAGCAGAGGCCAACAGATTAGTATCTTAACTGTTCCATGTCATAAATATAGCAGTCGAACAAAGTGATTTAGCAAGAATGTAGTAAAGAGAAAAAATGGAATATAGGGGGATGTTTAACCTGCAGTTGAGACTGGGTCAGCAGAAATGCTTTGTAAGGGGGACTGGGCAGGATCTGGGAGCAACAACACAGCCTTCAGTGGCTGTTACAAACTCCTGTTTGTTGCTAATTCAGCAATACTTTACCATTCATGGAAACTGAATGATTAAGGAGCACATCTTTGAGGGTTGAAAGAGGAAGCAGAGGAGGCATACAAGCTTTTCAAATGTTCCTTTTTTTTTAAGTTAACCTTTCCAAACTCTAAAACATGCCAGAATCAAGAGCTTTGATCCGTAAGAAGCACTGCATGCAATCAGACCAAAGGCCATCTCATCTGCTGTCGTGTCTCTGAGGATAGCCAGTAACAGGTGATCACAGAAGCATAAAATACAAAGCTTGTACACAGAGGTCTTTCTCTGACACCGTTCCAGCAAGTCTATGGACTTTCTGAACAGGCAGTTCCTTTTGGACCTGGCCTTAATGAATGCACTTAGTCCCTTTTTAAAAATCCTTTTCTACTTTTGGCCTCCACAGTGTTCTGTGGCAACAAACCCTGAGTTCATTGTGTGGTATGAAAAAGAACAGTTGTCAGGCTGTTTTAATGGTTTTCTTGATGATTTCATCAAGTGACCCTAATTCTTCCACTGTTAGATGTAGTGACGACCACCCCTATTCCTTGTCTCCTTGCCACTTGTAATTTTACAGACCTATATCATATATGTCCTCAGTCATCTCTTTTTCTAAGTTGCAGGTTCGTGGTATACGTAGCTATTCATTGTATGGGACCTGATTGACACCTCTGTCCTCTTGTTCACTGGCCCTTTTCCAGTTGTACCCACTAACAGAGTGGAGAAGCGAGTTGTTTTTGTTTCTTCAGTGTGTGGATTGATGTTTCACTCTGCTTTCTTGCCATCTAAATTACATACTCTGCTGTCATAAATAAGCCCTCTTGTGATACCTAAGAAAAATAAATCCTAATTGTAAGTAGACACCTGAAAACTAACATACCTACTTGCCAAAAAACTATTCAGACATCAGAAAAACCCAGGTTTAGTTTTCTTTCTTTTTGTTTAGAGAAACCATTTGGGTTTTTCACTGCACAAGGAATTCACAGCAAAGGCAACAGCTGCGCTCCCAACACAGAACAAGCTGTTCCAAAGACTCTTCTAGGTGCTGTATTGCAGTAGTGGTTGTTACACTGAAACAGCTGTCTGTGGTTGATGATGAAATGCAATTGATTGATTGATTGATTGATTAACTGTCTTTCCTGGAAGTGTATTTAACTTGAATGGCAAGCAGGTCTGTTTTACTCTGAGTTTACCCTGTAGAATGTCTTGAGACCCTAAAATACCGAAGGTATTGTGCCCTCTGTTAAACATACTCATTCTCACTCAGTGGGTTAAATGCTTGCTACTCTATATAGCTATTCTGTATAGCCTTCTGGGAACAAGCTGTAGTTTCACAGCTGGGTCTGTCAGCTCCTATTATCAGCAGTGTTTTATAAAATTGTTCCTGGTAGTGGGAGAAAAGAGGTGTTGGAAGTGACACCATCACTTGGATGTAGAAGTAACTTAATACATGAGTTATCCTGTTGGCTTCAGGTGTACGGCTCATATGCCAAAAGCTACTAGCTGTATGTTTGTAGGATTTTCTGAAATGGCTTGATTTTGCCATAATTCCGTTATTCTCCAGATGTTTGGGAGATTTTTTTTTTTCCTCTCCTTGTATTTATTTCACTTTGTTAGCAGAGATCAGAGATAAATTTATCAGGCCAACATTGTTCCACTTTTCGTTCTGATACGAACATTGTCATCTGGTGCTTCCTTGTTCTCCCAGACTTTTAAAATATTTATTTATTTTTTAATTGTGCAATAGGTTAATTAACTAATTAGTACCATGTTGATATATATATGGTCAGGTTTTCCAGGAAGTCCCCTCTGTCTTTGTTTTTATGTCTGTTGCTTCATCTTGGGTGGAGTGACTTCACAAATAGTCCGAGAGGCTGATTTCACTTGCCCTTCCTTTCCTTCTGTGCTTACTTATTAACGTGCTTTACTTTCTCTTTCCTATGACGGATATGAGAGCACTTTTCTTTAATCTTGTCAACTAACAGGATCTCCTTTCCAGAGAGAGTCTCTCATCTGTTTGTCTTCTGTTTTGTTGCCACATCAGTTCCTGAAGGGTAGCGTTCACTTGTTTTTAAATTCCTTCCCCTGTCACAGAAGTCTCATGCCTTGACTCCAGGGGCTAGTAGAATTCCTTAGGCTTATCACGCACTGTTTAATTACTTAATTTGAGAGAGCAAACTTGCTCTCTTGCATGATATGAATCTGCTCCTTAAACTCGGCGTGACGCTTTGGGAATGCATGCAGCCTTGCTGATCCAGAATGGATGTTTCATATTCTGGTGGAACTTGTTCTTCCCTGAAGATAAGATCAGCTGAACTTGGACTATTTGGCTGCTCCTATGGCAACAGATCTGAGTCTGGGTGAGGTGACCACATTTATTTTGACTAGTTTTGCTAATTGTGGTTCTTGATGAGTGCTAGAAACCTGAGGCTGTGACCTGTAAAATGAATCTCTATCACTCTTCTGACAAAATGTGGTTGATGGTGCTGGGGGGCAGAGGGGCAAGGAGCAGAGGTTATGAATTCTGTTGAAAGTCTGCTAGTGGAGGCTGAAGGTACAGCAGTCCCTACAGCAGTCTTCAAATAAGCTATCATTTGGTCATTGCCCAAGATGCCACCTCTTGCAACCAAGTCACTAACCTCCCAAGGGGGCGGGAAAGATGGGAGACATTTGTTGTTCTGTTGCTATTTTAAAGAACAGGATTAGCTCTCTTTGGCATCTGTATCCTGACCCTGGACAATCCGAAGAGGACGTCTGTTCTCTGGACCTCGTTTACTCTTTGGCTTGTCAGCCCAGGTTTGCTGATCTGTGTGGTACCATGGGGCCTACACTTGCAGTCCTGGTTTTGGACAGAGAGTAACGAAGCTGGGGTTCGTGGCTCTTTCTTTCTGGCGTGAAATGGTGAGTGGTTCTGAATGAGCCTCTTGGCTGAATGTGTGCCTTCTGGGTTTCTTTTGGTATGCATTTGTATATTTAATGTATATGTGTCCAGTGACTTATGCCAGAGACCTTTTCTAAGTCAAACAAATAAACTCTTTACTATGTTACATTCAGATAGTTTGTTCATTGGTGTTGCTTTTAATTTTTCAGCTACAGTTCCTGGGTTTGGGGGATTTTTCTTGTTTATTTGTCAAGAACCTGTACTGTCTGGATTAGAGCAGGTTTCCATGTAACACATGAACATCTTTGGCCAATGTTTGGCGGTACTTGTTAAAAGATGTGTGGGCAGCTAAATTCCCCACAAGTACAGTGTCCTGTGGCTTTGAGTACCTTGAGGGAGACTAATTCATTCCTGCTTTCTTATTGCTGGAGTAGGCTGTAGCAGATGTCCACTTAAGTTTTTCTTTATTTTCTTTATTTTTTTACTACCGCTCTCTTTGCAGCTGAACTGTATCTTGCTGCAGCTATAAATGCATCTGACAAAGTGCCACCTCTGTTTCCCTTACCATCCTTCTTATATGATTTGTGCCCATCAGCAATGACATTTAATTTATGAAACTGAGTCCCTCTGCTACATTTCAGTTTTACCTGGTACAACGTAATCCTTGACATTTTAGTAACTCCCAAGCTCTTGTTTCCCATGCTCCCTTTGTTTGTGTATACAAAAGCCTGTTTTAAAATTCCTGACCATGTTTCAGAATAAATCCAGCCTCTATTTTACTTTTGGGCATTAAGGTACATGAAAAAGTATTTGCAGTAAACAAAATCTTCGTCTTTCTTTCAGTGTTTAAAGTCCACGTAGCAATTGCATTCGTTTAAGAGGAGACTGTCTAATTCAAGCTCCTTTCACAGGGTATGTCAGGGCTCTGTGGATCCTGAGCATGTTTCTTTATAGTATTAGCACGACCATTGCTTTGTGCCTTTTCTTTTTCTGCACTTGTTCTAGGGAGGTCCAAGAAAGTAAGATAAACTTGTCCTTCCCCTCGCTTCACTGCTACTTTAATATTACACTTTTCTCTTGTTTCTTGACACTTTAGTCTGTGCTCTTTCAAAATCAGGGAGCAGTCCAGGAATGAATGACCTCTTTGTGTCCCTAGACCTTATGTCCCCTGTCCTTAGTCTGCTGAAGAAATGCAAATTTGGGAATCCTCATTAATAAGCAAGGCTTAGGAAAAGCACAGTCAGTGACGGTAGGAACCATTTTGGAAGAGAAACCTATGGCTGTAGATGAAATGGTAAGGCCTTTATGCATGTGGCAAGGCTGGCAGATGTTTACCTAACTCTTTGCACAACACCTGTTTCTGATCTTTCTTGCAAGTCTGGGCACGTGTACTTGGGGAGTTAGGGTACAGAAAACCACAGCATAACATACAGCACCCCAGCTACTCCATTCTCACTCCCAATGTGGGCAAATTTGCCATGCTTTTCAGCAAGATAGGGAAATAAGGGACAGTAGCTGAGAAATGTCTGCACAAGAACTTATGGGCAGAGTAGCTGGTGTATCCTAAATTCGTAACATAATGTGTCAATGTCTCAAGTTTTGGAGATGTTTCTAATCCTGCTTCTCCCTCCCTTTCCAGCCTGTCTGTCTGCAGTATCAACTTCTGCCTTTTCATCTGACTTGTTAGGTTTTGGGGTTTTTTTTCTAAAACATTACATATGTCACTTATAGGAGAACTGTAGGCATAAAACAGCCCTTCTGCCTGTCTCAGGTAGAAAGCAGCAACTTCTAGATGACGGGGAGTGCCGAAAGCCATGATTTTATAGACACTGGATGTGTGAAATTGCACATAACCAGGAAAACACAACCAAAAGAATTTGTGCAGAAAGCATAGAGGCAAACTACAACATTTGAATAATGAGGATTGTAGCTATTATAGAGGGCCTGAAACCTAGAACATAAAAATGAGAGCTGATTTTAATGCATATACATACAGTAGCATAGGGAAGGATCAAGGAGGTCAGGTTAAGGATATTTTCCATTTGTGAGTATTGACTGTATTCAGGAGGTCCTTTGCCTTTTTAATTTATTTAAAGCAAAAAAGCTTCTGAGTAGCAAATTTCCAATGTGCAAGAAAGAAAAGTATGTTGCACCAGTGGGCTGTGGACTGATCAGCATTTTGCATGGGCTCGGGGGTGGATTTGGCACATGCCTGCTGTGGGCTGAATGAACACCCGTGTTTCTTCAGCTATTTGATTTACCAAACTGGAGTGGCTGTTACGGGAAGGATATTGCTTTCTGCAATCGGACCAATAGCGAATTGATTGCAGGATGGAGCACTAATATCAAGACTCTCCAGCCTTTGTACTGTGGCAGGTGTTGTGCCCTTTTATTTAAAAAAGTGCCGAAAGCAGTACTCCCAGGCCAAGGGCTAAGACATACGAGCTAAACGAACATGAGAATAGGGGGTGACAAAGGAATAGGAACACTTCTGCGAAATGTGCATCCTTGTGATACGGCTGGTGGAACACATTGGTCTGTGTTTCCCCTGAACTAGCTACAGACTAGTGGTAGGATGGAGAATGGGGAAAAAAATTGAGCACACAAGAGAGCAGGCTGCTTACTCCAGAGCTGGATTCTACACCAAGCATTAAAAACAAAGGCTATGTCTTCCACGCCAACAGGGTGTGTGGGATAGGAATGTCAGTTGTCTGTATCTGCAGACAGCAGGTCTGGGGTTTTGCACCCTTGGGATTGTAAAGAATATAAATGTTATACCTGAGTGTTTATGTAGGCAGACCCTTGTGTCTGAGGTTCCCCCTAGGACACAAGAAAAGGTGTAAGTGCTGCTGCTTGGTTATAAAGGGCAGAACTATACTTGCCCCTTCTTGCGTTGTTTGGTGGGTGTTCTGCTTAAGAAATGCAGGGGCTATTTTATTATTGTTATGCTCTGGCTTTTCTGAAACTTCAGTACTAAAGGAAATAATAAGGAACTTCCAGGTAGCTGGGGTCTAACTTCTGTGGAGGGGACACTTCCACAAAGAAAGATAATTAAAAGAAAAAGCTAGGTCCCTGAGAACTTACAGTATATTTGGTGAAATTCTGTGTGAAATCTCAAGGTGTAGATGCTAGACAACCTTGGGAAAAGGGCATTTACCTCAAGTGTTTGAAAAGAAAAGCTATTTAAACTTTGAAAGAGCTATTGGTTTTATTGTTGCAATATTTATGATCCTCTCTTTATAGGTCATGCAACCATTTCCTTAGTTATCCTTAATCTCCTACCAGAAATTCTTTCCCTTGGCTGGCAGTCCCCTTCTGCTGAGCACTTGCACTACAGAAACAGAAAATAGCAAATCTAAACAAACTGGGATCATTTATAGCCGTCTTGCTAAGTGCACAACACATCTGCAGAAGGATCAATTGCTCTGATTTAGCATGGCCATTAGTGACATTTTGCTGCCACTGAAAGGAAGAAAATGGCTCTGTTTAGTGTCTTGAGGTATAACTGCAATAATCATAGACATTAGAAATGGAAAAGGCCACTAGGTCGTCTGGTCCATTGCCCCAGTGCAATGCAAGGCAATTCACCAATGTACCTTTTCTAGGACTTGGTAAATTATTCTACCACTTGTTTGAGATTCTCCTTCACAGTCTAATAAATCTCATAGGAAGGAAGTTAAAAAATAACTTTTTGGAGAGGTACCATAGGTAGACGTTCTGACAGGCATTGCACTGAAATAATGACCTGTCTCCTGGTTTATCAAAGCATCTGCCATTGCCCTTTCACAATGAGGCCACTGTAATATATTCACTTCCTTTGTTCTGTATTTATGACTGCAGTGTTTCAATAAATCAGAACTTTTCTGGAAGGAAGAGCTGGAGCCGTCTCTACTGGTTTCTCACCAATTTCCAAACCACTTTTAAAGATGTTAATTCAGCTACAGAGCTAAAGTTACACTTCTGCAAATCCAGATTAATTTTCCTGCACCCAATGGGGTTATGCTGGAGTTACTGACAGCACAGTATGACC
This sequence comes from Gymnogyps californianus, assembly GCF_018139145.2. NCBI lineage: Eukaryota > Metazoa > Chordata > Aves > Accipitriformes > Cathartidae > Gymnogyps > Gymnogyps californianus. The sequence goes on from NC_059471.1 coordinate 162,297,489, forward strand.
AACAGCTTCCTCTTTGCATCCAAGGAGACAGACTCACAAGAACAAAGAGAGAGACAGACAAGCAGAGGCGCCAGCTACAGATGCTCTACCCTGCAGCCAAAAGGAGGGTGTTGTTCCAGGCAGGCTCCATCTTGTTTCAAAATCTTCCACGTAAGTAGTGCTTGGTATAAGTAATTGGGAATTCACCCATGCACAGCAGCGTTGTTAACGTGAGGACACCCTTGGAAACGCTGCAGGGTCTTTGCATTGAATATTGCTGCAAAAGCAATTGCTGCAATGGAAGGTCTTTGGAAGGAGTTGGGCTCCCTTGATAAACACAGCTTCCCTGTCTTCTTGAACACAGACCTGGTCTGGAATGTCTTGGAAGAGTAGCTTAAATGTGCATTTGCCTTGCTCTTTGTGCACCAGCACTACCCTGTGGAAGCAGGACCATAGGCTACAACAGATACGAGGGCTGGTTTAGGCTTTGTAAGATCCTAAATGACGATAAGCAATCCAGCAGCAGAAATGAAGTGTGGTCTAAGCAGTGGAAGCAGACTAGAACTGAGCTACTGAGGGCTCTTGAGAGGGAACACGCTTTCTTTTTAGCAAGGTCCTTGAATCCAGAGCAGCAGTCATAAAAGAAAGAACACTTTGTTCTCTTTCAGAAAAAAACAGAAAGCAAGCCCCAACAAACTGTTGACTTTCCTCTAGCAATCCAGGCGTCGCTTTAGGGCAGGATTAGGAGGAAAGCCCTGGGGTTTTTGCTTGCTTTTTCCCAAGTGAGGGAGAGAGAACCTGGTGTTTTGAGAAGGGCCGTTTGCGCATGATGAAATCCACTGGAATCTTGATTACCTTTCCTTCCTCATGCAAAAAGAAAATGGCACAGTGGGCCAAATACTGCTGTAGCCCCTGAGCAAATGAGTCTTCCTCCATTGGTGCCTGCGTGCAGTTTATCAGTGTCTCCTAAGAGATCATCTCCCAGTACCAAGAGGTCTTATAATTGCTCCCAGGAGTCAGCCTAAGGGCTTTGCCCACACAGCCCCACCTCGAACTCCCAGCAGCCGATCCCATGGCAGCCACAGGGAAGCTGCTGGCAGATTTCCATCAAGGAGGCGACACGGAAAGCTATCCTCACGAACCTGGGTTGACTTTGCTGCCAACCATTGCAGAAGCAGAGCTGGGGCAGCGAGTGAGTCATGGGGTTTGCAAGTAGTCAGGTTTGAGTATTAAAGAAAAAAGAGCTTGGCCCACCCAGCTTTGCTGTTCTTTGTTCCTGCAGCTGCCAGAGGCAAAATCATGGGAACAGCTGCTGCCACCTTCCTCGGGGTTCACCCCACCTCATGTGGGGTGACCCTGGGCCTTTTTCCTTTGCAGCTCTTTCTCCTGGTACTCATTGCCCGTTGTCGCCGTCAATCTCCCTTTTGCCTCTCCACACAGCTATCATCTCTGCAGGGTCTTTGCCAGGGACTCCCTGCAGCTGATCAGGGGTGACGCAAGGGCGAGGAGAAGACTGCAGCTGATGAGAGCTCTGAGGGACAAAATATGCCCTTCTGTGTGCAACACGGGCCCTAGATCCAAGAAGCCTCCCATATAGCTTCCCACTGCCTGGCACATCACCTCTTCCCCACATTTTTCCCCACCATCATCCTCATTCTGCCTTGCACAGAGATTTTCAGTAACCACGTTTTTTTACCGATCCCATTTTTATGCTGTCTTTCAGCTGGTTTTCTCCTCCATCTTTCTTACTTATGATGCTCCCTTCCTGAATTATTCTCACTTTCTGTCCTCAGGTCCTGCCACGATTGACTCTGGCCCCTTTGCAAGTGTCAGTTAGCAGTCCAGTTAAACACTCGGGGATGGTTTTTTTGGTGTTGGGTTTTTTGTGGGTTTTGTTTTGGTTTTTTTTTAAATAAAAATGTAACTGTTTTGCTTCCCCATCAAACACCAGTTTTGGAAACTTTGGGAAGAAAAGGAAGCCTGTGAAGGGGGAACAATATAGCCACCATCCAAAGTGTGGGAGAGTTTAAACAGTCAAATTGTAGCTTTAAATCCCTAATCAAAACTGACAGCAACTTTTGTGGTTTTTTTCATTTTCATCTGGGCTGCCTGAAGGAGGCACAATTTTCCACACATTGGAAAAGGAAACTGATTTTTCCCCCTCTGGATTTTCTGCCCTGCACTCTGTACACTCCACCGCCCCATCCTCCAGTAACTCTTCAGTCTACCCCCTGTTCTCCAGGCCCCACTCCTTGTTTTCTCATATGTTTTTCTTGCAGAGCATTATTCCTGCTCACTGTCTGTGTCCAGCTCACTAGACCAAAGAAAGGCAGCCGCTTTGCCGATGGTATTGCTTTCAGTCCTGCTGACAAGTGTGGACAGCGCTGCGCTTTTTTACTATGGACAGTCTCACTTCCACAGACTAAGGAGAAAAGGCAGCCGTTCTGCTTGCTTTGATCTCATTAATAATAAGGGACAATGGGAGTCCTTTTGAATATGAGGAAAAAGCTTGAGTTAAAATAAAAAATTAAACAGCATACCCAATTAATTAGAACCACAGCAAAGCCTTGGAAAGCTGCCATCTTAAATTACTATACAGCTACAACTCCCAGAAAATAATTTAAATTAAAAAATCATATGCTCTTGCTGTCCTAATAAGAGTCTGGGATAGAAGACAGGTGGGAGCTTTCCCCAGCATCAGTATTGATCATACGTGTGTGGTATTATCATCAGAGGTAGGTTGCTTATTCCCCTCTTGCAAGTGCACGGGCATATACATATCCATAGCTCCTGTGGCAGAGGGAAGGAGCTGGCAGGAATGTGCCCAGCCCTCTTCTTGCTTCCAAACCTGATTCTTCTGTTGTGATGGGGCTGGGTGACACAAATTGGTACATAATGAGTACTACACAGGAAACTGGCTAACTTGAGAGAAATAAAAACTCCAGTGTAGATCTGAACCTTGGAAAATGGAGGGAGAAAGTGCCTGTAGCAGTTACCCTACGTCTAGTTGTAAAATTCTAATGCTGTCCTGATGATGAAGGTGGATCTGTGACAATAAAATACTATAATTGCTTTCACATACCTATACTTTAGTTTTCATTTAGGTTCAGCTAAAGATGACTCAAAACAGTTTTGCACAGGCTGCTACTGGTGTTGAGTATCATAGCTCTAACCAAGTTGGTGGAATGGGGAGGTTAAAAGGTAAATAAAGTCTTGTCTGAAGAGCCACATCACCTCTAGCCTCAGCATAACTGCTCCAGTCCTAGCCAATAATTCCTATATGCACACTAGTTCACTTTCAGCACTGAAAGCACAAAGCAGGCATCTTCCTCTGCCAACACAGTGAAAAAATGGGCAAAAAAAGACTGTTTGGGTAAAAGAACACAATATTATTCAAAACATTTTCCTAATTGCCTTTTTTCCATTAAAAAAAAACCACATTAACATTGTTTTGCTGAAAATGGCAATATTTAAAATAGCTTCAAATAATGTTAATGAAGCATTGTTTTAATTTTGCCTCCAGGAAAAAAAAAAACAAAACAAAATGCTATTATAAATTGTTCTCCATTTAAAAACACTGCCGTCATATTTGTAATTTTTTCCCTTTAGCTGTGGGCTGACAACCTTCTTTTTTCCCCTTTTCCTTCCAACAGTATTATGTGAGCGTGATAGCACAACAAACTGAAACTTCTGCTATGCACTTTGCCCAAGATATGCATAAACTGCTCTTGTTTCTGTTGCAACTGCATGTCTTTCCTGGGTATGACACATAAAAATAGGTAATGTCAAAATAAGCCTATTATATTAAGAACAGTTACAGATGTGAAGATGTCTGACTGGGACTTCAAGCTCAGATCCTGAACGCTAACAGTCATTAAAGATTTTTTTTTACATTTTTTTGTAAAGCAGGAATGTTAGCACAACGTACAAATTTGAAAATTACATTTTACATTATCTCTCTAATTTCCTCCTGCTATTTCATTTAATTCTAGTATTCATTACTTCGTTTTTTTCCTTAAATTGCTCTTTTGTGTTTGTTCTCTGCTGTTATAGGTGACCTAGAAAGGAAAAAATAATTGGGTTGAAATCTGCTCTTCCCTATTTTAAATACAAATTCCTTTTTCCTATCCCCATTTTTGCAGCTCCCAGGCATATGAAGTATTACTTCCTCTCTCTCTTGCTTATTCCCTGAAAAGCTGTGTGAAGGATGCAGGAGAATGGTTGAGAAATCTTCTCACCACTCAGCTGAAGGAACAGGAAATGCTGAATCCTTAGCAGATACCTTTTCTGAAAGTAATTATTAGGATAAATACTTTTAGATAAGGATAATTGGTATTTTAAACAGTATCAAAATGTTTCCAAATATTCATGTTTTATTCCTTTGGTACTTTGATGTCATCTGCCTGCTGAAACTTCACTGAAGTCTTCTAGGAAAAGGATAGATAAAAAAGCAGCTTCCAGGGGAAAGAAATAAGCAAGAGAATAACCTAATCAGCCTGTCTTTATATATAACAAGAGAACATCAATTCTTTTATTACTCTTTTACGAATCATCTTTTTAACAACAGCCATCATCTTTTCCAGTGCTGCCTGCATTTCAGTCACAGATAAAGTACAGCATTGTATCATATGTTAAATGCCACATTTCATACTAAAACACTTAAACATAATGCATCATAAAGAGCATCAGCATACACTTTACTGTGGCTTTCCGAAAAGTAACCTCTTAATCGCAACGCAGGTAACTAACCAGTTACTTTCTGTGCCCACTAGATAGCTGCTGCTTAAAGCGTCTGAAGCAGAAAAAAGGCAGAATTAGCAAAGACTGTTTTTCAGTATCAGTAGCTTTTAGTGACTGACTATCCAGAGTGCATTCAGGCACATTAATTTAAAAAACTTAGCAAGCCTATAAAAAAGATGTTACGGCACTGTTGGAAATAATAAACCAGTGTCACATCTAAAAACCTCTGACTTTCAACTCCAAATATCACAGCTGCTTCTAGTGTTTTGTCCCCTCTCATTCCTGCATTCAGAATTGTTGCAAGCTGGCAACATTCCTTGTTTGTTTAGAGAAGTCCCTTCACGCAGCCTTTTCCTGTACTGTATCTCTGTCAGGTGCAGTATTACTTGTCTCTCTGATATCACAAGTAAACTTAATTTTAAAAGAGAACAGCCATGTGTTTTCACGGCATAAGGAGGTGAAGTTGGAATAGTCAAAAGGTTGTGGAATTGACCTCAATGCTGAAGTGTGTCTGTCTCTCAGGCTACAGTCCCTGTGAGGTTTGATACCTTAAGACGTTTGCAGGCAGGGCCCTGGCCTGCTTCTGTGTCGTGGTTTAACCCCAGCCGACAGCTAAGCACCACGCAGCCGCTTGCTCACTGCCCCCCCACCCCTGGGATGGGGGAGAGAATCAGGAAAAAAAACTCGTGAGTTGAGATAAAGACAGTTTAATAGGACAGAAAGGAATGAAAAACAATGATAATGATAATAATAATAATAATATGACAATAGCAATACTAAAAGAATTAAACTATACAAAGTAAGTGGTGCACAATGCAATTGCTCACCACTCGTTGACCGATGCCCAGTTAGTTCCCGAGCCGCGATCCCCCCTCCCGGTTAACTCCCCCCAGTTTATATACTGGGCATGATGTCATATGGTATGGAATAGCTCTTTGGCCAGTTTGGGTCAGCTGTCCTGATGGTGTCCCCTCCCAGCTTCTTGTGCCCCTCCAGCCTTCTTGCTGGCTGGGCACGAGAAGCTGAAAAATCCTTGACTTAGTATAAACACTACTTAGCAACAACTAAAAACATCGGTGTGTTATCAACATTCTTTTCCTACTAAATCCAAAACACAGCACTATACCAGCTACTAGGAAGAAAATTAACTCTGTCCTAGCCGAAACCAGGACATTCTGCAGAAGCCAAAGGCAGCATATTCATACTGCAGTGAGCCTGTTCCCCCGAGCTTCAATGGTCTTTCACATCACTTGTCCACCACAGAGGAAAGATCTTCCAAAAGTCCTCGCCCCAAAGAAGCCCAACCTTTCCCAGCACCTGGAAATGCAGCACAGCGGTAGTGTAACACTGACATCCAGTGGATGAAAAAATGCAATTTCACTAGCCAACTTGGTCCCATTTTTGGACAGAAGTGGCAATGGGGGAGGCATGAAAAAAATAGGAAGGACTGTTTTATTCATAAGCATTTGGACTTTATGAGAGCCAGAAACTAGCCTGAGAGCTGTGATCCCTCCAAATCCACAGGTGAACCTGGGCGGGAACTTCTGAGTCATCCATTATAATTTCAGACAAACCAACAAAATCTGCTTGCTTTCTACAGTTCAAATTTGTTCTGTAGCATGAAACTCCAGGGACAATGGAACGTGGTATCTTTTGCTCCTCTGAAATGAAAATGTCTGGCTTCCTAGGCTTGTGCAAAATAAATCATATTGCTTCACCTTGCTTTCCATGTCCTGCTACAAGTACACCAAAACCCTGAGCAAAACATATGAAGGAAAACCTGCAAAAGAACATCAGTAAGGGGAAAGGGAATCTAAACAGGGAAATGATTTTTTTTTTTCTTTAATTATGGCAAAGACAATGTTAGCATCTTGGACATATCCTTCTCTCCCAGCACGTGCAACCTGTACTCTCAGTATATTAGTGATTTTTGCTTACACCAAGAAAAATACGTGTGGACAGGATGTACACAGTTCCTACTCAGTGAATAAACACTAAGGAACAGAGATGAGGTGCATCCCTAATTTATACTACTATTTCATATTGATTTATACAGTGCCTTTTGCATTCCTTAAAGCACTACAGTAACAACTATGTATATACCCAGTATAAAGTCTTATGCATATTAATGGAGCTCTTTCCCCCACCAATCAATGTAAAAATCAATTACCATTACTGAATGGGGAAGCCATCAAAAGATTCACCGCTGTTTACTGACTTGTGTAGCCCAAGTTCACATGGATCTTGTCTGCTGTCCGTGCCAGCAGCACACGTATTGTTTTGCTGTGCTGGCAGCTGCCCCTCCTGGTTGATGACTAACCTGCGAAGGGCTCTATGGCTCTTCCAAGACAGACTGTGTTTTCACTGAACACCCATAGACCTGTTCACTAATATGACAGGCACATCACATCTCTATAGTTCTCTCTTCAGCACCAAAACGGTATTTTCAGCTGCCCCACTATTCTGTTGATCAGGTTGTAACAAGATTCTCCGGAGGGGATCAAATGAAAACATTGCACTGGCATGCCACCCTGGGTGAGGTCAGGAAGTGACAGCCATTAAGATAACAGCAGTCTTCAAAAATACTGGAGAATAAGGAAAATGAGCACAGAAATTTGGTACAAGCAAGGATACCCTCTCTCTCCTCCTAGTTTATCCTCCACATGCTTCTGTCATTCCATGTATTCACCTCAGTGCTTTCTCTCCCTGTCAGTTTCAGAGACTTACATGCTCCTCTGGCCATGCTCTTCTGCTCTGCTAATCCTAAACCCTTCTTTGTCCCATGTGGATCCTGCTTATACATCTCCCATTTTCTTCCTTCCCTTTCTGAGATCCAGCAGCACTGTCCCATGCCTGCTCTCCAGACCCTTCCAACCCTGGGCTAACACTGCTGCACCTCACCCTTGGCTTCACATTGCCTCGCAGGAAAGTGGCCCCATGCCAGCTCCTGCCTCGGTCTCCCACCGTCCCATCCCCGCAGCCCTGTTTCTGGCTTAGCCCACTCCATAGATACTGAAGATCAGCGTTTATTTTTAACAATTACATTTATGAATGATATTGTAGTCACTGCAAAACCATTTTTCACAGGTTGTCCTGATTGCTATTCACAGCTTCCATCTGAAAATTATAAAAGTCAGAGAGCCTGCACAACGAAGGGACTATAGATATTCTGGACTGAGCTGTCAGGAGTGCCGTGGCCTGCAAAGCCTCAGGCCTTGTTCCAAAGGAAACCGCTCCTCTCAGCCCTAAGAACCCCCAGATTCCACCCGTGAAATGTAAAACACATGCCGGCTGGCTAATCAGGTGAGCCTGAATAACTGGCTACCCCCAGGCCACCCTGAGGCCGCCGGGGATCAGCCTCCACAGCTGAAGGCAAGCCCTGAGGGAACATGAAGGCCCGCAGGAGAGAGGTGGACCATAAACCTCCCCCCTCGCAGCTCATCGCGCCGTGTTCCCGCACTTCCGTGTGCGGAGATAGACGGCGACGCACACGGTGGGGTGAGGGGGCAAACCGGACTGTCGCCACGCCATGAGCCGTTATGACTAGCCCCCTTCCCCTCATCTCCCTAACGGCCGCAGCGGCGCCTCGCGGGCCCGCGTCACGTGCACAACTGCCCGAGCCACGTTGGGCTCTCCAAACACGCAGCATCGCCCCGCCCCGCTTCACGAGTCTCGGCACCTCCCTCCCCGCCCCTCCTCCTCGCTCCAGGGAGATTGACGATGAAATCAACCAATCAAAGGCACCTTCTTCCCCTCCCCTCCCCCGCGCGGCCACCCCCCCCGCCTACGGTTGCTGTGTCATCCGGCGGGTGACATCGGGGGCGGTTGCCAGTTGGCTGCGGAGGCGTCCGCCTCCCGCCAATGGCCTCGCGAGCCGCACGACTGACATCTTCCCTGCCCAATAGGTGTTTCAGGGCGGGCCTGTCCATGAAGGGAGGGGGCGGAGCAAGGAGTAAATGTCGTTGGGGACGGTAGGGAGTGTGGCGTTCTTGCCGTTCTGCGGCGGTGGCGCCTGGCGCCGCTAAGCGACGACAGCCGCGGCCGTACTCCTTATTGCGTGTGCCCGTCATAGCGCCCCGCCCTTGGGGCCGGCAAATGAAGTAGGCACACTGACGTAGCCTCCCCTCCCGCCTCGGCTGAAGGGGGCCCCAGCGCCGCCGCGCAGGGACCGCCAAGGAGAGCAGCTCGGTGGGCGGGTCTTCGCGGTGTTATGGTGTAACGGGCACATTTCTTCTCCAATAGTGTCCGAGGGTGCAACCCGCAACCCAATCCGTAGAGTGGAAAGGCGGGGCAAGTAGGGGCGGGCGAGCGGGTGCCCCATTTAAGGGGCAAATCTCGCAGCCAACTGGTAGAAAGGAAGAAGGGGTGGGAGCCAGTGAGGGTTGCGAAGGGGGCAATGTTAACCGATGACAGTCAGCAAGTGCAGCCAATCAGTGACGATGTAGTGACGCGACAGCCCAATTAGAAGCGCTGAGAGGCGGGTGTTCTGCTGTGATTGACGTGGGCCGTGGCTAATGGGCGGAGAGATCCCCGAGGCTCTTCCCAATGGGCAGCGTGTAGGGGCGGAAAGGGGAGCGGAGGGAGAAGACGAGCAGGCGGAGCGACGAATCAGCGTGGGGGTCGGCGGTGCGCCGTCCAATGGGCGGCGCGAGGGGCGGCACGGGGGCGTGTCTCGGTGTGTTTGGGTTCGTGCTCCTCGGGGGAGGGAGACGGCGGCGAGGAAAGTTTTTTTTTTTTTTTTTCAGTGGGGTTTTTTGGAGGGTGGGGGGCGTTTTTCGCAGCTTCTTCGCGTTTGTTTCCTGGGTTCGTGTTTCCCGGGCGAGCGGGCGGGTGGAGCCGCCCCCGGCACTGAGAAGAAGGGGGCTCAGCGCACCGCGGCGGCGCCTCAGCGGTGAGTGCGGGACAGGCCCCCCCGTTCCCCCCCCCCCCCCCCCCCCGGGCGGGCGGGCTGCGGGCCTCCCTCAGGGCCCTTCCCGCCCTGAGGACCCTCGCGCCGCCTGTGAGGGGGGCCTTTGGCGCCGAGCGCGCGCGCCCCCTCCCCCCTTCCCGAGCTGCGGTGCCTCCGGGGGGGGGGGGGGGGAGGGGAAGGGGGGGGCCGGGCTGGCGGGAGGGGCCCCGAGCGGCGGCTCAAGGGCGCTGCCCCAACGGTGCCGGGGCTGCTGCTGCTCCCCACCTCCCCCCGCCCCGCGCCTTCCCCCACCCCCCCCGGCGAGTGCCTGTCCCGGGGCAGAGCCGGGCTCGCGCCGCCCCCTCCCCGCCGCCCGCCTCACGTGCGGCCGTCGCCCGCCGCGGCTGCGCCCCGCCGCCGCCGAGGGTGCCCCCCGCCACCGCCTCCGGTTTTCCCGACAGGGCCCCGGCGGGACGCGCGGGCGGCCTCGCGGCCGCTGCCCGGTGCCGTGGTGCGCAGCGCCGTGCGGTCGGCTGGCTGCCGAGCCCGGGGAAGAGCCGCCCGCCCGCCGGCTCGCCCAGGCCGGGCAAAATGTACAACGGTGGAAAGACCCCGAGGAGCCTTTTTGTGGCTGGGGAGAAAAGTGCTTTTGTGTGGCGTGGGGACAGTCCTGAGGTTACGTTGATACCACTACAAACCGCACTGGATGTGTTGAACATGATGCTAGTTGAAATGTGTGTATGTGGGTGGGAGGAGTGACCGTGCTCAGAGGTGTGTCCCAGGCGGAAAAAAAAAAAAAAGTTTCCCGAGCTGTTTGTAGCAAAATGAGCGAATGTTTGTTTGTGGAGACACTGCACCGGCTGTGGATAACGCTGCTTGCAGCATGGTATCTCGCAAGCTCAAATCTGCTTTATGAAAATGCATGTAGGAGTATCTACTACAGGATAGAGCTGAGGCTCGTTGAATAAATCCAAGTTTCAGCAAAGTGTTTTCCTAGCTAAAGTAGACATGCTTACTACTGTAAACGGTACTTCATTTTTCCATGTTTAATATTTTATTGACCTTAACAATATTTGTTAAGATATTTCTCCATAAAGTTAACTTTTTTTTTACAATCCATAATTACTATTTTTTAATCGTGACTTGTTAGGTTTCAGTGTTACATTTTCATCCGCTACAAAAACCGTGAATCTTCCTGAGAAATAGTAAGTAGATCTTTGGGGTTTGAATAGCTCCGTATTTGAAAGGTCTGTTTTACTTGGTATTTTCCAATAATACCACTATCCAGATGAATTGGATTTTAGTTTCTGCTACAAGTGTTGTAAAGGTAATAGCTTAGATTCGCAGGGCTGTTAAATATGTGCACAAATTCAAGCAGCTTTGTAGTTAGTTTGTCTACACTGAAGTTGCTCAACAGTTCCCTCCACTGCTACAGTGACTCTCTCTAATGGTACAGATTCCTTGGAACATGCGTGCTGTTGAGAAGCAAGGTAAATGCTCTCATTTCCTGCATCACCTGAGGTCCTGAATTTAAAGATAAGGTCAAGTTTTTCTACGTGATCCACAGTTAGTGCGGGGACTGCCATGTAGATGTACCTCAGGGAGTGATTTGTAAGGGTGACTTTTCACCTGTGTTTAAGTTGCAGGTAAAACTAGTCAATTCTGCAGCGAAGAAATCACCCTGCAAAAAGTTGAGGCTGGGGAAGGGGGAAATGGAGCCCAGAGCAGTAGTAAGTGTGTGTTATCTTTTCTGCTGTGAAGTTCTGGGGGCAACAAGGCGCAGGCACATCTTTCTTTGTAGAAACTAGGTGAGGTTATCATTATACCTTTTACTTTCATCTTGGTTAGCTATATTGCATGTAAATGTTTTGTGAATATACAATTCTATGGAAAACTATACATATGTAGAGAATTAGCTCAAGTTTCAGTGCTAATTGGTAAAATTCTAATGTGCATACTTGTCTTGTGAACTTGGTCTTGGTTTCTGTTTTCTCATAATGTTTTCGGGATGCTTGGTAAAGGGGATCACTTCAATCCTGTAATGTGGAAGTACTGGAAAAAAAATTTAACTTAATTACAAAACAGTCAGTGCCTTTTGATTAGGCAGCCTTGTGAATTGGTGCGTTACTGCAGTTTCTGTACGGCTGCAAATTTAGCTGGAAATCTAAGCTTTCATTTAAATAATCTCAATTGTTTGGAAATAAAAATCTTGAAACTGTGAATCAAAAAAAGCTTTGTCTACCAGAGATTGTGTGACTGAATAGTCCCATAAAACGTTTAGGTAGAATGTGCATCATGGCTTTGCTTGTTGATGAACGTTTGATCATTAAAACTTGATGTTGGAGGATGACTTGAAGAGGAGAGAGCTTCAGGAGAGAATTTTGCGTAGTTCTGAGGTAGTGTATTTTACCTTAGATCTGCCTCCTGTCGTAGGAAGTAGGAAATTAGAAACAAATTTGTTTTGCAGAAGTAATGCATAATATACATCATATATAGAGATAGCTGCATCTAGAAGAATGGGATGAATAGCTGCATCCAGAATGATGGAAAGAATTAGAGGACTGTTATAGAATAAGCAATTTGAAAATATGTTCAAATGGGGTTTGTTCTCTTGGGTTTTTGAGTGGGTTTTTTTTGTTGGGGTTTTTCCTCCAGTAAAGCTGGTGTATTTCTGCTCGCAGAAAAGATTGGATTTACAATTAAGCAGTATGAACTGGAGATCGTAGAATAAGTCTAAGGAGCTTAGTTATTGACTTGAATGAGTTTATTAATAGTCTGCTTAATGATTCAGTTACTTTAGTCTCCATTTTCTGCAGAATGCTTGGATGCAAAGTCTTTTGTCCTAGTCACTTATTGCCATTATCGTGTTTATTTTCTTGGAATGTCGTTTTATACATAGATATTGTCTGGTTTGTGCAATAATAGTAATAATAACAATTAACAGTCATTTTCCAGCTTCTTTGCAATGGCTTTCCTCAGTAATTGCTCTCTAGTGCTGCTATTAGAGTCACAAATTCTGTCTATACTGAAGATTTACAAATTCTGCAATATTTCTACTTACAGTGTACCTTACAGCTATTCAGTTCTTTATTACTAGATTTTATTTTTCACTCAGCCTTTTTCTGTGTATAATTTCTGGATCAATAAATGTGTCAGTTGTGAAGAGCTGGCATTGTTTGTCTTCGTATGATAAATTAAGCGTATTTAGCACATAGATAAGGGGGGAAGTAGCTGGTACTAGCAAATATATACCAGTGATTTAACTTAAAAGTTTTCTGCCACCTCAGTGCTTATAAAATGTGCTTGCCTGGATTATCTCTGGAATTGCTTTTAATGACCTATTTGTTGCAATTTCAGAAATTTTACTTGTGAAATGTTACACTATCTTGGGGAAAGAATAGCAAGAAGACGTCAGTCTTCAGTTCTAATAGCAAGAACTTAGCGCAGAGATGTTGAGCAAACAGTTAGGAACTTATATTTCTAATTGTTTGACCAGATGTGGTGGAATAAGACATGGATTCTTGCTGATAGTCTTCCTTAGCTTAACATTTACTGTCTTTCTCCCCTCTCAGATAAAATATATATGCTAAGTTCACTTGTTCTTTCAGCAAACAATGCGTGGAGTAGGGACTGAAGAATCAGTTTTAATTTCTTGTGAATCAAACTAAACTTTCTGCTACTATCTGCTAATAAAAACAGGGTACTTTTTGGTACTTGAGCCAGCTGTCACTGTCAGACAAGTAGTTGCCTGTTGGTATTTCTGCTTGTGAGGTGACTACGGTAATAGTAATCAGGATATTCTGATTGCTGTTCCCTGTCACTTTCAGTGGGTAGTAAAACTCTTCCTTACATTTCTCTGCTTTACTGTTCATACCTTCTTTGTGTTGTACTTATTTTTTTTCTTCAGGGAAGTAAGCACGCTTTGCTGCAAAGAGTTGGTGTATTTTATTTTTTTATCTCCCTTAGAGCAGCAGGCAGTGAGTACGTTAAACAATTTTTTCCCTTTGCCGCCTTATAGCGGTAAGAGGGAGAGGGTGGTTTTGCACTTATTATGGTTTGCATCATGTTGTAGGGGAATGTTCTGAGGTTTTTAAGTTTTCATCAGTGTAAGGGTTGTGGTTGGAGTTTGGATGTTCTCCGTGTTTACCATGTAATGAGCTATGGAGATGACCTTTTCCAGTTTCAGCTAGTCAGTACGGATTGCATTTCTGGGCCCTGCCAGCTTTAGTAGTTCTGAAATCAGATATCTTGCATGTATTTCCTGATTTAGTGTCTGTGGATTAGAAAAAACACAGTAGTTCCTCTATGAAAAAATCTGGGAAGAAAATTGATGTTCTATGTTAGACTTCCACTGTTTAAAAATTTTTAAATATCTATTTAGAAGGGTAAAATGGATCTGAACGTACCTCTTACCCAGTTTAGCTTTTAGGTCTGTGGAGAAACATACTGCTTGTCAGGAGAATTGGGAGGTCCTATAAGGCAACAGTCATGTTGCATGCTGTAGGACAGTGGTCAGAATAAATGTGTAAACTGGTAGTCAATATATTTTGACCCTGTCGGGCAGAAGATTGAAGGCTGAAAAGCTTATTAGCGGATGAAAGGATAAGAAGCAAAGTTGCAAAACAGAGTTGATAATTTTAGATAGCCTGACAGAGGATTAGGCAAAAGGTGATACAATAATATCATGTTGCCTATGTGAGGGGAAGCCCTCTAAGCCATCTAAATGAGTAGTGTCATTCATGTTGTTACTTGCATTTAATTTTTATAATTTCATCGTAGCTCTTGACAGCGTTATAAGAAGTACTGTAGTGAAAAACAACCTGACAAAGGGTTTTTCAGTAGTGTATTCATTTTTTTGATAGTGAAGTCTGTTCTGTATTAGGAGAAATTTATTCTTTTATGCCGTTTGATTTGGTAGCGGTTACAAAGAACATAGTTTTTATGAATACTGTTAACTCTCTTCTGTTAAGTTTGGAGATTTTCAGATACTAACCTCTGTTTTGCTAGCTGAAAATTCTTCATGTTCTTCTGATCATCTTGTATCCTAGGGTTGCTGGTTTTTTTCCTACTTGAGTCTCTCTTTTTTTTTTTTTTCTTACAGCAAACATTGGTTGTGCCTTGCAGTTCTCTACTGTGTTCTTCTTGTGGCAAAAGTAGACTTTGAGAAAATTTCACAAGTTAAATTGGAAGTATGATTTTAAATCAAGAAGGTAAATGTTTGAAAAGCTGTATGCTGGCGTTCTTGTTTTAAGACTGGTCTATTAAGTCTGCACATGACCAGAATTGAGAAACGTCTGGGCTGCTCTAAGGCAGTCATTACCGACTTTCCTGGCCCTGTGACCTCTCTGCAAAAATCTCATGGCTGTATCACATGTGTGGTAGGAAAGGGGTTCACCTCTAGGAGACAGAAGTAACTGTCCAGGGACTTGCCAGTCTGCTGTGGACTACATGCTTTGGCCCTGGGGCGATCCACCAATGTTAATAGGAGTAGGCCGTCTTGTCTTGCTGCTTCTTACAGCCAAGAGAGATAAATTACCCAGCAATCCTGTGTCAGCATGGTCTAGTTATAAACTTGGATGTCTTATGAGCTATGTGTGGCTGAAGAGACACAGGTTGTCCAGCTCTTCACTTGCACATTTGAAAACCTTTTACTTCTCTCCTGGGATGTTTTTTGGATCTTTAGAAATAATCTGATGACTCTTTCTGGAGAGGATTGAAATGCAATAGAGTACGCTTTATTTTCTCACTACAGCTGACAGTAGAATCTGCTTTTTATACAGCAGTGCCATAACTTTGTGATTTAAAAGTTTTTCCAGAAGTTAGGTTTTGTAGAAGGTTAAATCACTTATACATTCACTTTCTTTACTAATACAGTGAAACAGTTTCGTATGTCCGAGGTTGCTGTTGCTTGCACACTGTGACTTAAGAAACCTTAAGTTAATAATATTAGTGGGTGCAACTAGCTTGAGGAACAATGTCTTTAATATAAACTTAGAGAAAGTATTAGTATAAATTTTTGATTAAAAATTTTTGTCTCCGAGATAGAGGAAGGGAGCATGTCCCCTCACCCCAGCTTCTTACAGAAAACAAAATATACTTCACTTCAAGATGAATTATGATCCATCCTTGACCTGAAGCAGCTGAAAATCACTTTAAGAAAGAAGGCCATAATACATGTTGCATGAAATAGCTGCTTTACAACATTGTCAGCTACTTTTATGGGGTTTAGTATCTTTCGTTGTGACCCTCTCTAGGATTTTTATGGATTGAGATTTTTTCCTGGATATGTTTCTGTGACTATAACAATATTCTCATATTGCTGTAAACGTAGCAGTTTAACTGTGTTGGGAACATGCTTATTCTGAAATTTGTGTTTGGGGTTTTTGTTTTGTTTTTTTAAGTTCAACTTAAACTGCTTCTGAGTAAGAAGCTACGAAAAGAGCACTTTGGCACCAATGTGTGTCCACACAGGAAGTTTTACTATTACAGCCATTGTAATTTAAATTCATGTCCTTCCATATGTATTTGGGTTCTGAGAATAATTTGTTTCAAATTAGCTTTCTAACTTTTTCTGTTTGTCAAAGGGCTGAGATTCTGCCTTGTCGGATTTTAATTGCGTTGTACCAGATGTCTATTCCTGCAATTAAAAATGCAGATGAGTCTTTTTTTGATGATGAGAAGAAGAATGAAAAAGAATCAAGCCACAGTGCTTGTTTGGGACTGTTCATCAAGATACAGACCGTTTTTTGTTGACATTGCAAAAAAATTTCAATATTTAATATTTTTGAAATTTTTCTCACATTGGGAAGTTTTTAAAGATGGATATTGTCTTTATACTAGTATTCCCCTGCCCCTTATATTAAGTGTCTTTTTTGTGGTGATTTTATACAGGCACAGCTCATGTATTTCCTAGCCCTTCAAAACAAAGTGGGATACTAAAGCTTAAATTGAGGGGGTTTTTTAAATATAGCTGTGTTTTTTACTTGGATAAATGTTTGGGTGCTTCAGGATCTGCTCATCCACTTTCTGTGGCTGGTGTGGTGACAGCATGAAGAACATGTGCAGATTTTAGTTGTTTTTCCGTGTTTCTATTATATTTAGTAAAAGGTTAGGGGAATGTTACCTACGTTTCTGATGGCACTCACTTTGCGGAATGGTATTTGAAAGGGGAAAAATGTTTTTTACTGCACAGCTAGGCTTTTTCGCTCACTTTATAAACTACATAGTTGCAGTAAATTAGCTGTCTATAACTTTCTTTGCTTGGCCTTTTTAATTTTTAGAGTGCACGGAGAAGCAACCAAAACTGGCTGATAATCTTCTCTTGTTGAAAGTTAACTACTCTGGTTCTTTCATACTCAAAGGCCAACTTTCTTTCTTTTTCTCTGTCCTTGGCAATTCATGTATTGCAGAAAATGGATTCAAATTGAGAAAGACTTCCTGTTGATTGAAAAGTAAATTCGCTTGCGGAGAAGTGTCTCAGGGGGAAAAAAGGTAGAAGTCCCATTGTATCAAATACTTTTAACGTTGGCTAATAAGCAATGGAAAACGCTCTTGACAGCGTAACATAGTGGTGGCCTCAGGGCAAGAATACAGTGACATAATTGGTCTGTTTTGTCTCCAGCTCTAACCCTGTACTTATCCAACACTGGATAATGTTACTTTCACCAGTTTAGGTAACTAGATAAACTGGTACTGCCTTGTGTATGGATACTGTGTATCAGCTTAACTTGCCCCTGCTTCAGCTGGGCACCTAAATAAACTAAAAGTAACTTTAGTTTTACAAAGTTTTAACTCAAAAAAATAACTGGGAATTTTTATTACTACAGTTTCAGATTGAATAAAGGATGAACAAAACCTGACATATAAAAGTGAAAAACATTCAAACCTAGGAGCAAATTTAAAGAGGTAGGTTTTTAGATACAGTGGGAGAGCTTGACTATTAAAAATTAATTGTCATATGTTGCAAGTAGGTAGCCTAAAGGCAGACTTGTGTATTTTTGGTGGAAATAATAAAGATTGGTTACCTATCTTTTAAATACCACTTTCAGAGGAAATTAGATGTGAATGTTGAAGAACTGTTTTATGCCAAACCCAAAAGACTGAAAATTTAGGGCCCTGACCTCACACATACTTGAGCAGGTCCAAAACTCTTTTTGCAAGTAGTTCCACATTCAGTAGTTCTAACTGAGCATGTTTATCAGAGATTGCAGTGTTGAAGACTAGGTTTGTATCGCTAATAACTTTCATTTTGCTTTTAAATTAAAAAAAAGAATTTAGCCATAAAAAATGAGTGTATTGCCTCGTTTCTTTGAAGCAGATTGAAAAAACATTGTTGAATATAGAGCAGATTTTTGAAAATTAGCTTCCTGTTCCTTTTTTAGGTGCCTAAATAGCTGAAAAGTACAATTCAGGCTGATGTCAAGCTATAAATATTGATGAAGCTGAACTTGGCAGCTGGTTATGTTGAAAGTTGGTGTTTGCAATTATAGTTTAGAATTATTTGCTTAACAACTCAGTATTTGTTTTCTTTGGCAATAATAGTGTTAAGATCTTGGACTTCTCTGCATATATAATCATGTTAGTAGGAAGTCAAAATGTCTTTGTATAAAACAAAAACCTCAGTTATTAATGATTAGAAATGTGATAAATACGGAACATTCATTTGGAAAATTTCGAGGTATAAACTAGCAAAGGGTGAAGTAAAAAATAAAAGCAAATTGTGATTTAAGCTTCATTCTGCATCATACCCCCTGGCCCTTGTCCTCGCTCTGTCTTGGCTCAGTCTGGCTATAAACGTCTAGCCAAAGCTGCATTGTAGGGTGTAGTGCCGTCATCTAGAGCTTTTCTACGTGCAGCAGGGTATGGGTGTCTGTGTGTCATGACTGCTGTAGGAGTTAGCACCAGTATTGCTGCACTGGTGTGAATTTCCTAACAATGCAGCTCTTATTGTAAAAGATAACAAAAAGGTAGTTTAACAGAGGAAACTTTGATACTCTTCTAATTATAATACAGGAGGATAGTAAGAACTAAAGAGTTTGAAAGGTGCGGTATCTTCCAATTCTGTGATGCATTTGAATGATTTTTAGTAGTGCTGTCTTAAACTTTTATAACTGCTGAAGATGCCATTTAAACGTGTCAAAGGATAAGCCACCCCTCCCCCTTTCCTGTGCGCATGCCTGCTTACTACCGTATCAGTTTTAATTTAGTTACTACTGCTGGTTTTGATAAACGTACTGTTATATAGGACTTGATGACTGTTAGTTGTGGCTCAAAAGGAAACCTTCGATCCTGAGTTATCTTTCGTGGTATGAACAATCTGATGGGATGATTCTGTTGGGATTATCAGCAGAAAAGGAGTTATTTATAGCTTTCAGTTTAAAGTTGAGCTGTTGAGAAGTAGGCTTCTCTCTCATCATAACATTTTGCTTAAGATCTAGAAAAACGTTTAAAGTCTCTGGTCTAGTATAACATCCCCCCTCCTTCTCTTCACCTCTCCTCCAGGAAACTCAAGTCCTCTGTATTCTGAAGACTTTCTGTCATTTTGCGAATGTCCTGAAATAAAGGCTTGCTACCATTGTACTGGTTTTGCTCCAGCAGTGCTGAATCTTTGGGAATGCTAGTATACGTGGATTGCTGGCACTTTGAGCGTGTTGACTGTATCCCCATTTTTGCCACCTGGGCACCATTAAGTTACATGATAGTTGTAATACTCATGGTAATGACTGCTTGTGTGCCATTAGGATTCCCAGCATTGCTACCATTATCAAGTAGAAGCAGTATTCGCAGTGTGAAATAGCCCTTTTTTGTGCCTGAAAAGCATTAGTTTGCAAGACCTAAGAGAACATAAGATGAACAATTGAAAAGAATGTGGTTTTTATGAGTGATAGTGATAGTTTGTTTCCAACTTTGCTAAAAAATTTCTTTCGTTATGTTGGCTGGGTAAAACTTTGATATAAAGTGGAAAAAGTAGCCAGTATTCTCAACTCATGATGTTTTAATTCCTAGGTACTCCAGTCATCACCAAAACTCTTACTATGCTGCTGACTGTCAAGAAGACACTGTTGGTCAGTTAAGATAAAGAGTACTCCCAACAGCCTCAGTTTCAATAGTTTCCATAAATGTTGTGGTAGAGTGTTGAAGGACTTGAAGAGAAAAAGTAGAAATAGTTTTGAGGATGTTTATTACATATACAAATGTACGTACACACACGTACGTACATACATATATGTGTATGTATATAAACGTGGGTGTGTGTATATATATGCTTCAGCCACACTGAAAAGATAGAGTGGGACAAAGCACAAAGGACTTTGGAAAACTTAACCAGTTGGCAGGCTTGGGCTGATTATATTTGGGATGTAACCTTGATTACAGTTGAGAAGTGATGTGTAGTGTACGATGGGCTGCTGAGGCAAAGTAGAGACAAATACCTTTTATGTTCACTGTAACCTTTAACAGATTGTTTGGCAAAATCAGTATGAGCAGGAAAGAAGTGAATTTTTATGCCGCTTTCTGCAGTAGAAAGTGGCAAAAAGGCATAAGCAAAACATTTTTAAAAATACACTTTTCGATTTATTTTTCCTTTAGTGGGAGGAGGAACATTTAGCACCTTAAACGTTGTTTATGTAAATGTTTTGGAACACTGGGAAGGTGGCAATGCAATGTTCTGTCTTCAGCTCATGTTTCAAGGCTGTCTTCAGATTCAAGAACTAGAAACAGGATTTTCTAAATAGAAAGTCTGACTTAGCCCTGGACTGCACAAAAATGGTCCTGCCTTTTCTTATCCTACTTTTGAAACTGATGATCTAGTAGGCAGGTGATCAAGAGAATAAAATTTTTGCTTTTTTTAAAGGTTATATGGGCATGAGTTAAGAAATATTACTAGTTTGCTCAGAAAAAAGCTCCATAAATGTGATTTGCTAAGTATCCTTTTGCACTTGTTTCTCATGTCCTCCTTCACACTGAGTCGAAAAGGGAGACATTCTTTAAAAAAAAAAAAAATCCCATACTCACTAATGATTGGGTTTTCTTGAGCAGATCATGTTGTGTAATTGTCCATTTAGCAAAAAACGTTGACATCTTCAGGAATGTTCTATTTTATGAAAGTGGTTTGCTAATTTATATTTGGGCTGTCGATGTGAAAAGACTTAAGTGCTATGAATTGGGGGTTGTGTTTTGTACATACAAGTTAATGACATAACTTCTGTATAGTCCTTCTGTTCTCATGTTCCCTTAGAAGAGCAGTACAGACTAATGTACATGATATCTATTCCAAGTTACAGTTATTTATCTTGTCGTTGAAAGTGGCTGTGTCATATCTACATTAACAGCTGAACCATTTTCTGTACAGCACAAAAAACATCAGTGCAGAGAAGTTAATATTGAACAAAATATGAAGTTGTGCAGCCAACACTAAATTAAACATAATGGACATTTTATCCTGTGTCATGTTTTGCTGTAGAACACCACGGTGATTTTGTGGAGTACTCAGCTGCCACTGCTGAATGCTGTTCTCTGGATTTTTTTTTTTTTTTTGGTTGTTTAATAAGAGGCTGAGGATTTCTGCTTTTTCCCATTCCTCCTGGCTGCTTTGTTTAGAGTCATATCTTTTAGTTCATTTTTCCTTGAAGTGCTAGTCCTTCCTGGATTTCCTTCCACCTAACTAATGCAAAGAGATGGTTCTAAACAATGTGAAAGAAAGAGGTTGTAAATCCTCTCTCAAGCACCAGTAGCATCTCTCCGTGTCCTACCGAATTGTTTCTAATTGATTACAATTTACATTTCCCTCTTCAGTTTTGAAAAATGAAGTGGAGAAGGACTACCACAGTGAGACCTGGAGTATCCTAGATAATTTTTATAGTAAATCATGAGTGTTACAGTGCCAGTGTGCTGTAGATGAAAAAAACATGAAATATTGCTGTATTGTTTTGAAGTCGTGAATGACTTTAAGCCAACTTCCCAATATCCTAATTGGGTATGTGATGTTTTTGTGTAGTTATGTCAGCAGCTGGTTTTTGTGAGGTGATGTTTTTAGACAGCTTGAGGCCTTTTGAGCAGAGAGTGTGCTCTTGGTTGCTTTATCAGAATCATTCCACAACGTAAGTCAGAACTAAGTTTAAAATTAAAATTTGCTGCTGTCAAACATTTACCCACTTAGCAAAGGGTCAGTTAAACCACAGTGGCAGCAAGGACCCCCTTTTGTCTCCAAATGTACTGTTTCTAGTCAGAAATTGTTTGAATGGAAATCATGCCCAGAAAGCTCTTAGTTAATGCTAGAAGCTCATGAAAGAATATTCAGTTTATGGCAGCTAGTCCAATGACGGGAACAGCTTTTCACTAGATAATGCTGTACATTAAGCATGAGCAGTAGCCAACAAGATGATGCAGTGCACTTAGAAACGTGCCACCTGTTGGTTACCTTCACAACAAACCTTTCTTTTATGGTGCCTGAATAATGGCAACTGGAATAATTTAGATTTTAGTGATGTGAACTTGGATGTGTAGTGGTAAACCAATAGTTCTGGACCTCTTTTCATTCCTGGAAGCTGGTTATATTTTGCAAAACCAAAATTGAAGTATTTAATTCTAGCTGTGGTTAAGACAGGGTGGTGGATTCTGAATGATTTGAAATGGGCTTGAGTGTTAGCCAGTTCACTGCCGCTGATATGTTGTTCTTTCAAAATAGGATTAAATACCCAACAATTGGTAGCTAATGGGATTCATTTTTACACATAATATTTAATATTCAGGAGGTATTGTGGGATTACATAATCACTTTCCTTGAACACACTTGTGTGTGTTCTCTCAGTTCTTATACAAGAAACCAGTGTCACCCCATGTTTTTTCCCAGTTGTGAATAGAAATTATATTTTTAGAGCTTCCTACTGTTCTGTCGTATCTCATAGTCAGTAGGAAATTCTGTCACACATGCTACCGGTCTTTACTATTTCTCAGATTTGGATGGGAGGTTGGGGGGAAGAATTTGAAGAAAATATTTTCCTGATGGCAGCCTGTTCCTTTCAGTTCTGTGCACCTGGAATATTTTGGTGTTCCTACAGAGGCAGCTTATGTGAGCTGACCAGAAAGGAGGTATTTTCTGTGAGTAAAGAACTTGGTGCACAAATGTGGGAAGATGTGCAGCACCCTAAAAAATACTTGATGAAAAAAGGTAGTCTAGGAGTCCTGACTCTGTACAGGATATTCTGCTCCTTCATAGATTCCCTAACTCAGCTAAGCAAATTGCTGCACTTGACTATATTGGAACTAGAAATACATACAGAATATTTGGGGGGTTACACTGTATATGCATACAGTTCTAGTCTGTCAGGGCAGGACTTACATATATGTAAGCCAGGAGTATGTAGGTATAATGAATTGTTTCTGTTATTGCAAGATAATAGAGACTGAGTCTGATCTTTCAGTGTGGCTGGGTGCCTGAACTAATAAGTAAGTGGTGTAGTTAGCTGATTAATACTTGGTTAGGAACTGACATAGTTCTTGGAGCGAAGGGGGAGGTCCCTCCCTTTGTTCTGTCAGAGGGATGATGCATAAATTGTGGGTGGGTTGTTTGTTTTTTCCTTTTCCTCCCCTCTGGCTACCTAATCGAACTGTGTCTGCTTTCCTGGCTAAAATTTTTCCTATGCAGTCCAGGCGAGCGGGTTGATGCATCCTAAAGTCCTGGCCACTGGCAGAAGTAGATACTTACTCTGAGGATTTGAATTAGGAGGAGATGTATGCATGACATTTAAATTCTGTTCTGACTTGGTAGACACTGATATTCTCCTTGCTGTAACATCTTTGCAGTCCTACTCAGCTACACGTACTGTTCTGTCTTTAACCCAAACTGTTTTCACTGCATTCTACTCTTGTGCCACTTTGACTTTGCTAATTAACATTGTTACTGCTCTAGAAACATAGGCCTAAATTTGTCAGAGTAACAGGAGGAGGACGAACAGTCTTTTCTTGCCTTATATCTATTAAAAGTTAGATAGATACTGACAAGAGGCTTTTTTCAATTAGGCATAGGAATCCATACTCCATGAATAAGATTCTGTAATGAGATAAGACAGATTATTGGCATAATTAGTAGCAGTTCTCTGTTTTCCCATGGAGACATTAGTGGTCCATAAGCATGTGGTGGTTTGGCTGGAACTTTGAATACTTTTGCTAGATGCTAATGCTACGGTATTTCAGTATCCAGCCTGCAACAACCCCTCTCTGGGAAAAGGTGTTTCTTGGCCAGCTTCTGCAGTGTTTCCTGTTCTCCAACTTCAGATCCTATGCTGTCAAAAACTGCACAGACACTTCATTGGTCTTGCGTTTTGGCTGATACTCTCATTGGATGGAGGTACGTGTCAGAAACGCATGATAAAACTGCTAAGTCAACAACAGCCTTTGACTCCACCTATAAAGTGTTGTGTACTTGACTGCGTAGATTAATAATAGTGTATTAAATGGCATGGCTGGATATTTCTGAAATGTTTTAGGGAGATGGAGAATAGTTTAACATTCAGTTGAGGAACCAATTTTTCATTTTTTCGTATAGTTTTCAAAATTAATAGGGAAAATTGAAAACTTACAGACAACAGAGTGGGCTACTCTTACCTCTGCATATTATTTTCAATATATTTCAGTAGTAGAAGTATTTCCTTAATCTCCTACTGTCTGGTGAAGCCAGGTAAATGCAACTTGCTTTACTTAGTTTGCTAAGATGAAAGCAGTGCTTATTTTTTTTTCAATGGAGGAAATACTGCAAAGTGGTAAATGTCATGGCTTCTCACTCGTTTCAGAGTATGCATTCACGTATCCTAAAAGTAATCAAGAGTTTGAGTTTTATTAGACTTCTGTCTCCAGAGCCTTTGTTTCTAATAATGATTTAAAATGCCTTGCCTGGTAAAAACATTCTCAATTTGTGTGTGAACTCTAAGATTGCTAATACTTTTGGGACATCATAATATTAAGGTGATGATGTACTTAATGTAGATTTTTCACTTGGAAAACTGCTTCAGAGTGATTGAGAGGAATGAGCATGTTGCACATCTGCTTTGATAGTTCTTTGACTGCATGTTCATTTCAGGATGAAAAATGAACATTTCAGTTTTGTACCTATACATAGTAAGTAAACAGTTAAAAACTGTTGTGAAAAGGATAATATGATGATTAATAATGAGAAATTTGTAACTTGCTGCCAAACAAAGAACATTTTCAGCATGTATAAAATTTGCAATGCCTATTTTAAATGATGACATTCATTTTAGGAGGTATTGCTGTTACACCTTTGAGGAGATGTTAGCTTTTTTTTTTCAAGTGGTTCCAGTGGCAAAGTTTATAGAAACTCTGATAGTGACAGTAAATCCTTGGAAGGGGAATTTCCTGTTCAACATCGGTTTGAGGTTTCTGTCATGCAGCACTATGCAAGGTACATTGTTGGACTTCAGTGTCAGGCCTGTATGTATAGTATCTAGTGAAGATTTGGAGCAAGCTAATTAGCCAGCAGACGAAATACTGTAGATACAGGTATAAGATACTACTTAAATGGTTTGGTGGGTCACAGTATAAGGATACTTATTTTTTTCTCAAAACTGATTGTTGGTCTAAGTTGTGTGGTGATGGGTGAGTAATAAGTATGTGTAAGCAATAAAAAGTATTATATTTTTAACATTTTCTCCGAGGGAGTTAAAGATGCATTTCCAGCAGTGGTGCAACTTTATTTTGTAAAAGCCTAAATTTGCTAAAACTTGAGCCTAAATTTGAGCCTAAGGCTCAGCAAGTAAATGCTTTTTGCAATATGTAAATTTCTTGCCTTTGAAGAATAATCTCCTAGCCTGGGGTGGCAGTTGAAGTGGAAGAATAGTGAGGAGAAGGGTATTTCTCTCCTTAACTCTAACCCTAACTGTAGCTCTCTTCCCCCATCTCCCCAGTACTGCATAAATTACGAGGGGGTGGGACTGGGGGGGCTGTATTGCTGCTTTTGCGATTACGAATTTTTTGTTTACCCTATGTGACTTCATTAAGATGAATATGGCTTTTTATAAGTGCTTTGGGCGTAACGGTTGCTGAGCTTTGGAGACAAATGACTTCTGTTTTTATATGTTTTTTTAATCTAGTAATGCCCACAGTTGGCTGACCTTTTAAATTTTTTTGTCTCGTTTTAGGGTTTCGTTTTTGCACTGAATGTAGCCAGGACGGATCCTTGTGGGCTTTGGCAGCCCTTGGAAACTGTCAAAGGTAAAAATCAACCAAAGTTCAATATTGTATTCTTGAAAGTTGGAGGCGAGAACATTAGCCTATACTAGTTCTTAACCAACTATAGGATATATTGCTGTTTTCATATACTTTCTAGTGTGCTATTTCCTGTGGGTTTGGGTGTGAAGTTTTTTCTGTAACTGCCTGATGCGATTTGTTTTTGTCAGCTAAAGTCGATGCGTGTGATGGTTTTCTTTGAAAATGAATTAATTTATGATGAGATTTTAAAGTCACTGGAATCGGTAAGTGATCAGTTCCTACAAGTAATGAAGTTACATTCAAGTTCTGTTTATCTTCTGGATGCTCTTGCTTTCATCTTAGTACCTCTCAACTCGCATTTAAAGTGAAAAAAATATTCTGTTCTTTTTCCGTATGTTAAATTCTATGTTGCTTTTGTACATTCTTAACAAACTCGATAGAATGTAAAGCTGTAGCAATTAGATATAATATGGCTAGACCATCTGTTAAAAATTAACACTTTTTTGTCTATGTACCTAGATAGAGACTAATGATTGCAATCATGTATCAATACTATTGTGTGAAATAAGCACAGTCTCATTTAAGACATAGTTCAGTACAGTATTGTCTTGTTCTAACTGCTTTTTTTTCAAGTATGCCATGTATACAAGATCACCATCTTTGAAGAGCACTGGTGTGCCTGTTTTGCTTTGTGCTCTTGTGAGAGAGTTTGGGACCTACCTTCAATTTCTGCTTACTGTTGTAATGGTGACAGTTTGCACAGCCTTACTGTCCTTCAAGGGCTTTCCAGTGGGCCATATCCAATTTAGATTTTGGGATTCACAGGAACCACAATTGGTTTTACATTAATAAGTGCTTTTCTTGCAGCTGTGCTCTTCGGAAGCTTGAAATAATTTTTTCTTCTATATCGAAAGAAGAACAGTTTTCCTCTTTAGCCCATATTTGATTGGTGCTGGCAATCTGAAAAAAAAGCATTGCTGTATGAAAGGCCCATGTATTAGATAAGGTGCTTAGTTCCAGTGATGCCTGTTTCTTGAACAGCAAATTTGAAGACATTTGGATTACAGCTCTCTCGTGCTAATGAGGGCCTTGTGTTTCTGAACGGTGGACCTTTCTACCTGGGGGAAAATGAGGCTGAGGAAGTACCTTGTTCACTGGTATTGATTTTCAAGGATTTATAAGTATATGGAAATTCGGCTCAGGTTTTACTTGCCAGAGTGCTAGAATGCAGTAGTGAAGAGATAGTATCCATAAGGTGCTCTGCACTGTTCTGCTTACACTGAATTTTTGACTGGTAGCTGCATCCATCATCCTGATACCACTGAATGAAATACGTACATCTTTGCTGCAGAAAGAGATGGAACATAAATAGGACTAAATATCAAACTGGATTGTCCCAAAGCTATATTGTTTTATGACAGGACAATATTGTAGTAGGCATTAAAGTTTGTAAGAACTGCAGCTAGTTCATATTAGTGAATGTTTTTACCTTTTAAGAATAGATTCTCATCTCTGTATGGTATTTTAAGGAGTTAAATAAAAATTGTTCCAAACTTTAGACATGCATCTGCTGCATCGTATGTGGACATACCTGTGCATTGCTATTTGTCAGACCTTCCTTGGAGTCCTCACTCAAGCTGAAGTTGGTTAATTTTTCTAGAAGATATCAGGTGAATAAAAAGATCGGGGGATTTCAGTCCCATCTGCAGTAGTTTGGTGGGTAGATGCAAGAATGGAAGAGGATTATCTTACTTTTCACTTTTTCCAAGAGTGACTTTGATAGATGTTGGATCTGAAAATCTAAATGGACTGTCTATAAACTCTATGTATTTTTATCCCCTGGGAACCTGGCATACTACATAAATATTGGAAATAAGTAAATAAATGCCTTTTGGCATTTCGCCTTTTTTCCAATCTTATAGGATGCTCGTACACATCCTGATTGCCTGTCTGTCCTCTGTGTACAAAATAAATTTGTGTGTGACCTATGTGTGACCTTCAGCCCTCTGTTCAGAAGCTAGTGAGCTGAAGAGGCGGTGTCAACAACAGGGAATAATTATGTTATTTCTTCACATGGTGGCACTGAGCAGTCACTTTGCTGGCTGCGAAGTCATCCTCAGTTATAAATGACTGCTACAGAAGTCTGCCACAGAGGTAGTTTCCCATGGATGCAGGAATCCCCAAATGCCTGCTTTTGGCAATAAATAAACTTGAAATGCAGCACTTGTGCCAGTGGCCATGGGAATCAAGGATTCAAGTATGCAGAAAGAACATAAAGATGATAGTATTGAATTGGGCTTGTAGTTTGTTGCCTGATGTTTTGTCTTGTGAAAGAAGCCAGAAGCAAATGCAATGGGAAAAAAATACGGTAGAAGGGTAGTGTTCAGCAAAACTTCCTGTTGCAACACCTCTTGCAGTCTGTGGCTTAGGGTCTTCCTACACCAGCTGCAAGATTTTTTTGGTGGATTTTCTTTTCTCCTTGTGAATTTTTCCAGTAAATTACAGAGCCTTTTAAAACTTCCACCTTCTTGCCATCCCAGGTGAATGAGTTCACTCTGAGCACTGTATGAAATAGTATGATACATGTTTTGAACATTAAAGCTGATAAAACATGAATTACGGGACAAATGAAGAGTAAGTGAATAAACTCTCTTTTTCCTTCTCCATTACACTTGCTTTTTTATAGATTTCTCTCTGTTTTGCTATTTCCTACTCTGATCTCTGAGCTATGGATAGTTCCAGTGTATTTAATCTGTCCTCTGTGGGAAAGCTTGCTTATCTTTGTTCTTGTAGCCTTTACCTTTATTTTTTTAATTTCCTAGTTCTACTGACTTTTTTTCTTTGAGATGCACGGGTTGGTAGTTTTTTGTCGTCTTCCAGGAGTAATATATAAAAACTGGTGTCAAATATTGCCACTTTCCATTCCTCTGGTAGTGAGGGATATCTCAGAAGATAAACATGGCAGTTTTTCAGAGGTTCATATTTGAGTTCTTCCAGCACTCTGAATGAACAGTGACCTGTCCTTGCAGTGGTCTTGGCCTGACCTGACTGGTCTTGTTTTATTCTCTAAGCTTTTTTTTATGCTTCTGTAGCTCAAGTTCACTCTTGCCTTTTTCTCTGATTTGAAGCCAGTTCAGTGCCACAGCAGTCCTTCTGGCCAGAGCTGTTTTGGCTGTTAGACATCAGGCTATCAGTCGAACAATCTGTGGAGCTTCCGAATTACTTGAACCTGATATTGCAAAATCGTGCTCAGAAACTCCCAGCTCCAGAAGCTCTGGAGTGAGTTTCAGAAACTCAGCGTGGTGCAGTACCATGGACAGGGACTGCTCGGCCTGTCCTCCTGCCCTCCTGCTGCAGAACAGTAGATAGCCTGGGAGTGAGAAATACTTGTTACATGCAGGAGGATCTTGGCATAGATGCATGATACAAGTCTTGCTTAGCATTTGATACCTATGATTTTTGATTACATGCTGCAGGCAGAATATTTGGTGAGGGTTTGGGTGAGAGTTCTGCTTTATCCTCATTCGTCTTTCCCCAGAAAAGGAAACTACTATGCTGTAAGTCATATATTCTCATGCAAAGCATGAGAGCTGTAAAGATATTACTGAACATAACAGCTTGTTGGTTATAAGATTTAATAAGTTGTATGTAACATTTTGTAGCTTCAGGCCCTTTATGTTTGTAGAACATATTCTGCATTCCTTGTGTCAACTTAATAGCCATGAAAGATGTTGTCTACCTATGCACAACATACAGAAGACATTGACAGTGCAGACAGCCTTACCTTATGAACAGGCTTTAACCTTGAAATGAAGGAGGTACATCCAGATGAACGATTTCCAAGCTTTCTCTTTTTGACCTCATTACTATTTGCACTCCCAAAGTTGTCAGTTTCCAGGCTTGGAATTGCTGCTGTGAAGGTGACAGTAGAGTCAGCAGCTCTGTAGCTGAGGTGCAAAAATGAAGTGGAGAGACTTTAAATGGATTTTAAATGCTGGTGCAGTTGAAGACCTACAGCGTCTTGAGAGGGACAGCTGTTAAAGGCCAACAGCTCTTGACTTTAAGAGAGTTCTTAACTCAGTGTGAGCCCTTACTTTCCACATACCTGGAATGTTATAGATCTGCTGATAGCTTACATCTTGCATTTTGAGAGTGAGAGATTCCTGCTGAAATTATGCTGGTGCGTTTAGTCTCCTAAGTTGATTAATTGGATCCATTACCTCTGAAAGATGGCTCATCCTCTGGAGTAAAAGACATTCTAATCTTTGTAACCAAAGTCTCCCTAACTGTATTGCATTCTTCCATAAGTTACTTTACAATTCTAAGAATGGAGTTTGGGGGGTAGATTTTGTTCAGTTGGAACTGTACTGACACTGTGAAACAAATTTAAAAATAAGTTACCAAGTAGTGCTGAACATTGGAAACACTGGGAGCTGTTGACCTGGGTTAAATTGGGAATGTTGACCTGAAGATGAATGACTTTGTCAGTTCCCTGAACCATTGAGAGCCTAGAATGTATTTATTTCTAAAATGAAGTCAAGGAAAAAATTCCCTAAGGTAAGAATTCAGAGGTACTGTGGGATCACTGGAAGTCTAACAATTTTTCAAACTAATAACCTTTAGATTGTCTATAAGCTTCACAGATTCAGCTTATATTTGCACAAAAGCTATTTCCTAGTAAGTAAGAATTGCTCAGCTCTAGTCCATGTGATTATTCCTTGCTGACTGTAGCTTTAATGAGTAAACACAATGAATATGTTAAATACTCAGCAATGACATATTTTAAAATTTAAAAAAGTGTATTCCTGTTAGGTGCTTTTTCCTCTTAATTAAGTAGAGTTATGTCTTATCCTGAGTAACAGTTGTCTTATGTGTTTGTGTAAAACACATAAATTCAGCAAATATGTGCAGAATGGGAACATTAGAGGTCATAGCCTAGAATTGTTATTTATGCGCACCGCAATCTCACATAACACTGTTAAAGGCAGAAAAATCATTGGTTTTAAAATATGTCTTTCTTTTTTATCTTTTAGGCAGTATTTTGCATTTCTGCAGAGCTTTGCACAGATCCTGTTCCCATGCAAACTGATGAGGGAGAAATACTGGAGGAAAGCAGTCCCAAGGTCAGTGAGGTAAATGCCACTGTGTTTTGGAGGAACAAGAGCTTGCTTGGCTGAAATGGGGGGTTACATGGAGTGAACATTGACTGCTAGTGGTATTTTTAATAAATACCTGCATGCAAGTAAATAATATTTATTACCCTGGAGATATTTAAGAAAATAAAGTTTTTAAAGGCCTATAGAAAGACGGGCTTTTTTGCCGTCTACTAAGGATTGGAACATGTGTCTTTGGGCACTCCCAGGAAGGAAAGAGGAAACTCTTGTAAAGAAATACTAACCTTGATTGTATTCCATTTGTTAGAACTGGAAGAGCTTGTCGAACTTTGTCCTACCCACCCACCCTCTCAACTGACTTAAAGAATTAGGCATGTGGGCCCTTAGGTGCAGTTGTCAGTGTTCGTGGATTACCGACTGATCTATATTCAAGGTTCTGCTTCTTGTTTCCTTGTACTTGCCAGCATGTTCTTTGTTGTGAGACTGGGTAGTATGTTGCTTTTAAAGGTACCTCTGATTCTCAACATACCTTGTTGGGACAAGAGGCTATAAAGTGTGTTGTTGAATATAATGTTGTTGTGTCCTGCTTTTTGCTTACTTCCTGAAGATGCAGATGTTGAGTCACGAATTACTTTGGTTTGCATAATGACATAGTGATTATCATATTCTTCGATAGGTTTATAAATTTATTTTATAGTCCTGACTATCTCAATGAATTAGTGTTAACTTTGCAACTGATCTGTATTTAAAATACGGCTCCTAAATTTCACGAAAAATCTGAATCATTGTTAGCTTGCTTGTAGTTTTGTGTAAGAGACTGGCTGAAAAAGCCAAATACTAGAGGACTAAAATCAAAATTTGTTGTTTTCTAGACGGAGTTTTTTTGAGAGATGTTCTCATCATTTTATGCTCTAATAGAACAAAATATTTTTTAAGCTGTAGGCCTCAAGTTAGGAGGTGATTAATTATTAGAGAAAGGATTTGGCAGTTGTCCTGCATGTACTTTAGGAGTTGTGTTCATTTTAAATAGCTTTGAAGGAAGGCTCACTAGATCAGGAGCTGACAAATGAAGACTTATCAGTGGATGTACCTGTAGTCATCCAGGGTACTGAATGGATCTCTTGACAAGGGTGTGATTACAAGGTTCAGTGGGGGATAGACATGTGAGAGGAAACATCATGGTGCAATTAATTACTAATTTTATTAGCATGGTTACTGGTGCTTACTTTCCACCAAACAGAGAGAATCTGTGTTTGTACATATTTATGTATATACACACAGGTGCCTGTATGTATGTGTGTATATATATGTATATGGATACATAGCTTTCATTTTTTTGTCTGTGTGGCAGGAAGTAGATTGAAGTAGCTATCTTGTGAAACTTACTCTTTTCCTCCAATGAAAAGTATGCTTTTCTTTGGCATTCTTAAATCTAGGCAAAGATTGTATCTCTATTCCAGCATTACGTGTTCAAAAAAATTTAGCAAGCTTAAATTTCAAAACAAATCTTTTAGACTGGCTTTGAATACGTAAGTGTGTATGCAGTATTGCTTTGAAACAATTGTCATTTAGAGAACATGGGAGATTTTGAATCATACATCTGGTATTCAGTGTTATTATAGAGCTATATAGGATCAGTATATATTAAGCAAAAAAGACTCATGACTACATCTAGTCCTTCTCCACGTCCTCTGATGTACAGGACTACTCACTGAAGTGTATTTTTCAGTGTTTCTTTAGTCTGTAAGCGATTATCCTCTCTTTCCTCGTTTCAGGAGAGTTTTATAGCTATAACAATTGAAGGATTTGTCCTAGAAAAATGTAGGCAAAGTATATTCCACTATATTGTCTTGTATCATTAAAATTATGTCCTTAATTTACAAATGTTTACATGATGTAGTGAGCCATTTTCATAAAGATGTTTTTCTAAGAAGTATTTTTTAAGACTTCAGTAATACATTTCAGGTTTTTTCCTTTTGTCAGGACTTTTTTTTTTCTCCCCTCCCCCCCCCCCCCCCCCCCCCCCCGGCAGATGACATGAGTTTTTTGGAAGAAGTTAGTTTTATGCTTCAAAGACAATAATGTAACTACCTATTTATTCATATTTTATTTGGACCTTTCGTTTCTCCCCTTTTACCCATTCCAAAACACTAATCTGTAAACAAAAGCTAAATATATAATTATTGTTATGCTTATTGTTCAGATCAGTGGATCTTCTGTGTTTTTCTAGGTGGTGTTTTAATACTCGTATTTAAGTACTAGCAATCCTTTTGGACCTCACTCAGTTTACGCTCTGTTCTCAAAAATTCTGTAATTTACCTATTCTTTTGCCATCATTAGAAATTATTTTTTGAGCCTGTAAATGATACCTAAAGAAGCCGTCATCTTCTAGCATTTTATTTCCTATGAACGTTTAAGAAGGACTTGGAACACTTCATGTGTTAGCAGCTCCTTTGACGCTCTTCTCTTAAACATTGTAGAGGTCAGATCAAGGCCCCATTCTTAGCCTTTGTTCTGAATAATTCATTTCTAGCCAAAACCAGATTTTTGCATATGATACAAGGAATGAAATTACTGTTTATGGTGATTCGTAGCATCTTTTATTGCCTGCCTCAGAATAATTATGAAATAAAAGTGGGCAAGCTTTCTGTCTTTAAATTATTTCTTCAGTCTTGTAGGACTTCAACAACAGTATTAAAGCTACTGTTGCAAAAGGTGGAGGAAAAGATTGTAGAATTTATTTTTATACTTTTTTGTTTGTATCTTAAGATACAAATATAAAATAACATAAAATATAAGTTAAAAACCACTTTATGTTCAAAAGACAAAGGCCCAGGCCTACATGCTGGAATGCCTTGGTATCAGCTACACTTGAAGCATTTCTGTTGAGTAGCAAATGGCCTTGCTGTGATTGTGCTTGATACTTTTTTTTCTTTTCAGAATGCAAGATGCTCAGGGGTCTGGTAGGTACTTCCCCACAGTTCAGAATTTCTCTCTTATTTAGTTTTGGTCTTGACAAGAAGTGGGAAACCTACATTTGGGCCTCTTGCAGAATGTTTCTGTTATGACTTCACCTGCATTTAAATTGAAAAGCACTTGAACAAGCAGACACGGAAAATTGTCTGTAGACTCTGTAGCCAAATCCCTTCCATGCTCTATTATATTTTGCAAAGAAGGGTCTTTGCCAAAATGTCACCTAACAATCACTTCTGACACTGTCTTAAGCTGATCTCGAGTTGAAAATTGATCTGTCTTATTTTCCGTAAGTATGCATTGAACTTGAGGGGAACAAAGTAAATATACTAACTTCTAGAGTTATCTTTGTTATATTGATATTAAGGTGTTTTGTCTTTATTTATCACCATGGAAAGACATGCTCATAATTTATCTTTGTAAAGAGTAAGGCTCACTATATGAAGTTCTGTATCTCAGAGTGTTAATAACTGACTCTCCTGACTCCACAAAACGACAAAGCAAGAGGGGTTCCTGTTGATACATACTGCAGGAAAAGCAGTGATTAGAATAATAGTCTTAGTTACCTGAGACTGCAGATCCCATGACCAGTTATCAGTATTCGTTTCCAGAGTCTTCAGTTAAAAGGAAGTTTAATTGATAGGAAAGATATCACTCACTTTGCTTTTTATGTTCTTGCCCAGTAGCATGGGAAGAGGCAGTATGTTAATGCTGTCAGCAGTCCTAACCACTAAGAAGCCTTGGTACTTCTCTTCTGGAATCACAAGGGCATAACTTGAGGAACCAAATTTATTGTAGATTGAAGTATACTTGAATGAAGTATTCTGGGGTGCCAGGCATGACATCAAAATCATCTTTCATGGATATACCATGAACATCAGGATATAAAGATTTGAGTACTGCAAGAATTAACTTTCTTATGGTGCCAGTCTGAAAATAACCTAAAAAATTATACATGAAGACTCTATCATACAGTGGAAAACAAATGACGTATCATGCTTTATTCCTTGTGAACTGGTTTGGTTCTATAACTTTCAGATTTTCTGGCATTCTAGACTGCATAGTATTCTGAGATATCAAGAGAAGATGAAGCCTTCTGAGCCTTGAAGAGAAAAGATTTCTTTCTGTTTTTGAAAAAGAAAAAAAATTGTGCCTCATGTAGAGCTGAGCAGATCACTTTAAATGTTTATGTGCTTCAAACTAATTAACATTACATGCAGTATGATTAGAAAATTTAATCCCTGCAGTCAGGCATCATGGAGAGTGATAGTCTTGCTTGACTCCTATCAACCTGGCAGCACTGCTACAAAAGTTGGCCTTCATGCTTGCCTTTGCCACTCTTGAAATGAATGACAGAAATCCAGTGGCAACTTCTCGGTAATTAAGCTTAAGGAAAGTTACTGATGGACTCAGTCCTCACTTTACTGTTTATTTCCCCCACTGTTATTAATGCATACATCTTTATTTCATTTTGTAGTGTTTTTTTGGTGGTTGGGTTTGGTTTGGTTTTTTTTAATATTGTGATAGTTGAGTTGTGCTCTCGTTCTTCTCAATTTTGCATACTTGGGAAGTGTCTACAGTTCTTCCCTTTAGTTTTTTGGCAGTGTATCCTGTTGTCATTCATTGGATTGCTTTCCAGCAAAGAGTGTGGTTTGTGCATGCTCTTTCCCCTTCTCCCCTGCCCTGCCCCATAGGCTGCTTTTGGAGAAACTTCCTGTCTTGGTAGTTTTGTTGCCAGGGCTTTTCATCAGTTAATGTTCCATTGTTTGATCTCACAATTTCTTCCTTGTTGTCACACTGTCAGAAAATACTCTTTCTGTTAAAATGGCATCAACATGGTAAAGACAGCTGGCACCTGTCAATAGCACGCTCTTGATTCCAATAATTATGTAATATTAGTGCCACAAAGAGGGGAAACTACCTGCACAGAAGTAAGCTTTTTCAAATGAGCATAGACTTTTTAAAAGTAGGGGGTTTTGGCAGATCTAGAAGTCTTATTTGACAGGAATATTGGGTCTATTTTATCCATATGATCTGCTGGTGAATATCGTACAGTGAAGTATCCTTTCACTTTATAAAATAATTGGGGGTTGAGATGTCTGGTTTCTGGCTTTTCAGGGTCTCTTTTCCTCCCTTCACAAAAAAAAAAAGGAAAACAACATTTCTACTTGGAACCCCACACCCTCTACTGTTCTTCGGATTATGGTGTTTTGTTTTTGTTGGTTTTTTTTATTATTATGTTTTGTGGTAGTTAATTTGCCACTGATGATTACTAGGCTTTTTTCATTAACAGCCTTGGTACTCTGAAAATATCAACAAGCACTGAGCTGCTTGTTTGTGGCTGATTTCTTTTCAGCTGTTTTCATCCATCTGTTAAGGATTACTGCACAGACAACACTTAAACTTTGTTTCTCAGTTGTTCCTTTGCTGTAAAATATTACAGGAGGAAGCTAAAATTTTATGCCTGATTTGAAGTATTTTTAGATTTCTTTCAATATTGGCAGGACTTTTGAGCTTATGTTGCAAATTTCTTTCTCAAAAAATGCAATTAAAATTTTGGTGTCAAATGTAAAATTTCCCCCTCCTCTCCTAGTTGTTTCTTCATCTTTCAAAGTAAAAACCTATGAATTTGCAGGGAGGGAGGGACTTTGACCTATGTAATTTATGGAAAGGTATTTATGAATTGTGGTTTTGATTCAGTGTTGTAGAAGGGAAAGGAGGAAAAATAACTAGTTCTGCTCTTTTAATGCTTTGTATGGTAAAACTCTAGGTACACAGAATTTTGATGAAAAATGTGGCTGCATAGGATTTGTAATAATGCTCAACTCCTAATAAGTACAGGAAAAGGGAAGAGATTCTGTACTGTATGGTGTTAGGTAAATGTATTTTTATTCAAAGTTTTTTCATTAGTATTCATAGAAATAATTATTGAACTGAATAGGTAGTGTAGAAATTAGGCTACTTTTCCATACTCTGGTGGCTTTTTCAACACCAGCGACACAAACATTGAGGCTTGTCCTGTTGTTCAGTCTCGGTGTCCAGTGCCACTTATCAAGCTGTCTTGAGGTTACCTGTTAATCGTTGTTTTATTTCAAGTTACTGCCCTGTTCTTATCTGTCAACATGAATCTTTTCCTTACATTATTGCCTGCCTGTTCTTATCCTGGTTAATTCTTATTTTTCTTGCCTCAGTACAAGTTTGTATTTGATCTGTTAAGTTACATGTTTTTATATTTATAAACAGAAGCTTAAAATTCAGAAGGAAGTGTTGTTAGCAGGGAGTGTTGCCAGTCAGGAGGTGTCTTTCCTAAAAGCACGAGTGTTCCACTAACTGCATTTATGGGTAAGTTTTATGCTCAGTTTTTGATAGTGGATGTTGCTTGATGCTGACAATAGTGCAAAAGTTAGGCTGGTGCTTTCATTGTGTGGGATTTAGAATTAATATAGTAAAAAGAAAATCTTAGTTGGGTAGTTAACACAGCATCCAAAACCTTGATGCCTGTATCTCTGTGGCTTATAATACTACTTAGTGATACAGAACTGGGTTTCTGTTCAGATGGCACTAAATAATTTAAAACATTCAGGCTAAAGGCCTATACGGTAATGAAATGAACAAAATGCTTTGTCACTGTAACTAAAAAAAGCTGTTTTCCAGCCTAGTACTGGCCTGGTACATGGTGCTTTCAGACTCGATGGTTTCTCTGCAGTATGAATCCCTGCTACTCTTGAAAATTTTGGCTTGTTACGAAGAGGTGAACTTTCAACCTCGGTGTACTTTCTTGTGAATACCTGACAAGTCAGAGTAGGTTTCAGTTGACTCATGTGGCTGTTGCCTCTCCATTGGGTCCAGGAAAGTAGGTTGGTTTTTTTTCATCACTCACCATATTTTTGGAATGTATTCTTTTATTCACTTTTGCTGCTGCTGGTGGGTTACTTGTGGAGCTTACAACATTTCTGTTCCCTGATACACAGGGTATGTTTCCATCATTTTTCTGGAACTTGAGTTGTAGGAACAGCTAGTCTTTCTAATGCTGACCTACAACTATACTAAGTTCCTAGAGTCTTTGTATAAAGTATCTTGTAAAGTCTTTTAGAAGTAGAGAGGTATTCTGCCTAACAAGACAACATATACTTCTCCCAAAAGATAGCAGCTTAATAACTGGTCTGAGCACAAAGACAATTTTTCACAACAGAAACTGATGTCATCTTCACCATGCTCTGCTGGCTTCATTTTTCTACTCCTTAGGACAGTAATTTCAAAACTAAAATCTTTGCATATCGTGTATTTAAAAAAAAAAAACCCACAAACCATTAATCTCTCAGTAAAGAATGAAATTACTTTAAATCTTAAGCTAATAAAGTAGTCCTCCCTTTTAATGACATGTTATTAAAGCTTGTACAAATGTTACGGCATACTCCTCTTGTTTGAAAAATAAATTAACATAGTCCATCAAGGGGAGCAGAAATTTTGGATTAGTTTTTCTCTTGAACACTATAGCCAACAAAAGAACCTAATAACACTTTCCTACAAAACACTACACAGTTGGACCTTTCTATGTGGGGAGAAAAAAACCCCATGCTTGTGAGTTCATAACTTTGAAGTTCAAAATTTCAAGGCATTGTAGCAAAGAGCTATAATTACAGTAGGTGGTTTAACTCCAGCCGGCAACTAAGCACCACACAGCTGCTTGCTCACTCCCCCCGCAGTGAGATGGGGGGGAGAATCGGAAGGGTAAAAGTGAGAAAACACATGGGTTGAGATAAAGACAGTTTAATAAGTTAAAAAAAAAGAAGTAAGGAAAAAAACAACAGAGAGGAAAATAAAACCCAAGGAAAAACAAGTGATGCAAAATGAAAACAATTGCTCACCACCAATCACCTGATGCCCACCCAGTCCCTGAGCAATGGCAGCCACTGCCAACCTCCACACACACCCCCACCCCCACCTCAGTTTTATTGCTAAGCATGATGTCATATGGTATGGAATATCCTTTTGGTCATTTGGGGTCAGCTGTCCCAGCTGTGTCCCCTCCCAACTTCTTGTGCACCCCCAGCCTACTCGTGGGTGGGGCAGTCTGAGGAGCAGAAAAGACCTTGACACTGTGTAAGCACTGCTCAGCAATAACTAAAACATCAGTGTGTTATCAACACTATTTTCAGCACAGATCCAAAACACAGCCCCATACTAGCTACTCTGTAGAAATTTAACTCTATCCCGGCCAAAACCAGTACAGTATGTTATCAGGGTCTACTGGCTTTATAAAACAGCAGTTATAAACAAGGTAAAATTGTTGAGGACTTTGCAAAAAAGAATGTGGAATTAAACAGACAGTGCTACTTGAAATATTGTAAAGGAATGCTGTTGATAGCGTAGCTGCTTGGATGTTTTTAAAGAAATTCAGGATCAAGTGCAAGATTTTGCCAGTTAGGTGTACTGTTTTCTACAGAGGCAAGATGGATTACTCATTTGAAACCTACTTGCCCATAGTGAAGGCTGCTAAAATATAGGTACCAAACTGAAAGATGACTCTCTCTGTTTTCTAATCTCAGAACACCCTGAAGGGCTTTTGAAGCACAAAAGAGAAGGTTAATACAATGTTGTATTTTCTTTCCCTTGGAAAATACCATCATCTGCCA
Source organism: Gymnogyps californianus (assembly GCF_018139145.2). Lineage (NCBI taxonomy): Eukaryota > Metazoa > Chordata > Aves > Accipitriformes > Cathartidae > Gymnogyps > Gymnogyps californianus. Next base: position 162,337,043 of record NC_059471.1, read on the forward strand.
AACTGACTTTGAGATCTGTAAGAACTGTCATCATTCAGTCCTTTGATCCAGCCTTTTCATATGTGCCGTTCACGTGGAGGAAATGTAATGGCATGGAATGTCATTGCAGTGAACAGATGTGTATCTCTGATTTCTAAAAGAAAAAATGTTTTGGTCTTAAATAAAACTCAGTTTAAACTCACTTTTTCCATTCTTTTAAAGGTTCTTTCTTTTTCATAAATCTTTTCTCGTTAGTTTTTTTCCTCAACCAATAGCATCTCTTCTTCAGTTGATTACAGCAGATTATAATACTTTGCAAAACAGACAAAAAACCAAATAATATTTGCTTAAAAAATTTAAAAAAGCAGTTCTGCATTTGAGAGCTAACATGGTATAGTCCCACTATGATTTTGGAGACAGAGACAGTCAGGGACATTGCTTTGTGGCTTTGCTTACAAAGTGTCTTCTCATGCAGGTGTACTATTGGCACACAATTTGAGGGGTTTCTGCCTTTTCACAATATTGCCTTTTGATCTCTTTCCATTCAGTATTGGTTTTACAGAGTTGTTGGCAGTGGTTGTAGTCCATGTCAGTGTGACAGAGTTCTATATAATCAGCCACTTAAAACAAAATCTTGTAGATGTGAAAGTATTGATAAATGTTTTCAATCTTATTGTCTTATGGCAGACTGAGGGGATAGGTATTTGGGGAGAAATTTGAGGCACAGACAGTAAAAGAGTACTTTACCCTTCTAGATCATTTGTAGTCTGATTGGTTTGGCTGAGTCACGGAAAGGTGTAAAACTCACTGGTCTCATTGACTTCATACATTTGCAAGACTTCATACATTTGCATGACCCTACAAGGACAATTTCGTTTTCATTTTGTGAACTAGATGGGTATGAATTTGTTTCAGTTCCTCAAAATTTTTTCTTCTCTCATTGGGTGTGGAAGAAGTGGCTATGGGATTTGTGGAGAAGGCCTTTTTTTTTTATTCTTGACACTAAAAATAGCAGGGATGGTCTTCATTGTTACAGCAGATAAGGGAGTGTGCAGACAACTGAGGACACTTGAACTCTGCAAAAAGGCATTGTGCAATATCAGTTCCCCTGAGGGTAAAAGCAACATTAAAAGCATGTCAACATTTCCTGTCACTTGTTTAAAGTCTGTTCACTGAGACATTTAGATAGTAGACAAGATGGTGTATCATGAAGAACGGAGAATGTAATAGTTGTCTACAGATGCAGTAAGCCTGTGTGGAATTAGGTTGCTGAGATATGTTATAGAACTACTCTGAAATCATATTGGTAGGTTTCAACAGATACAGAGTTTCCATGTGTGATTCCTGAAGAAATACCTTATTCCCATGGCGTTTGAGTTTTTTGTTTGAGGACAAGTTGTAACGTATGTAGGCAAGAAAAGCTCAGGTTCTATCCCAGAGATGAGTGAGTGTTTTAATGGTTTGGTGGTCTGTCAGATATCTAACAATTTTAATAATTCTGAGAAATTTGAAAAAATTATACAAGCAAGTAGCATTGTCGGTGGCTTCCTTGTGACTGAAAGGAGTTTGGATTTACGTTCTGATAACTGGAGAAACTGGAAAGTACCTGTACACAGTGAGTGTGAATAGCCTGTATTCCTTCTCCTTTTTGACAGTGCTCAAAAGTGGATGCCTAAGGCTTAAAGCAGGGTTAATATATACTTATAACAGAATTGCTCTCAGCTTCCAGCTGTTTGTTGCTCAGGAACTTTCTGAGCCACTGGCAGTTTCTATGTGTTTAGAATCCACGCAATAGATTTCTGTGAACACAGAAAAGAAAGTTAGTTCTTTCCCTTCCTTGCCTGTCTGGTCAGATCTCTTAAGGCACAGTAATTTCAGCACCTCTTTGTGTGTGCCTGGTTTATGTCACTTTCAGTGACTCCTAACAAAGAGCAGAAAACAATATTTGTGGCAGTGAAGGTGATTGAATGTATAGTGCTAAAGTGTAATTTAGTTTTCAGTAATTCTGATTATCATCTGCTTTCCTGAGCCATTAAAAATTCTTTTCGTTGTTTGTGTCTGTTGTCCTTTTGTGGCGATGCATCATCTAGCTTTCCAAATCGAAGTGGAAGAGATCAGTTAACATGTTTTCTCTCTTCTCTGTCAGGGTGGTTAACAATATGTATATCAAAATATCAGCCACTTACAGATGTCAGTTTAAACTGCTATGACTTGTTCATGTGTGTCTGCACCATAAATAGTAAATTAACTGTAAAATGAGTTGGCTAAATAGAGTCATTGGGCTGCATACAAGTGGCTGCTCAAAGTGGTGGTGGGTGAACTGTTCAAGGGCTTTCGGGTCAGGCTTTTCCCCTAAATGGGAAGTGTACAAGATTTGTTATGGAAGTGTAAAAGTTTTTTTCAGAGTTGCAGAAGTTAGCAAGAATTCATGGTTTATGAAATGCTAATGATCTTTAGCTGAAGAATAATACAGAAAGTTAGTTAAATAAGAGATGGGAATTACTCGTGTCTTACTAAATTCAGATTTTTCTGGGATCCATACTATGTACATACAGAACGCTAAGAAATGGATGGAGTGCATCATCAACTGTGGTGCAGGAAAAGGAGAGCACTTTTGCTTATATTCAGAATGCTTTATGCATTTTGTGTCTGAGATTGCTGACCTATTATTCAAAGTTGCCTTGGCAGCTTCAGAGTTGAAGTTTTCAAATGGCATTTCTAGATATCCTGTCATACAATAACTTGAGTGACTTAAACATCTTTGGTGGTTGAAGGTGTTACTGGTAAAATAGTATCTTGCTGCAAACAACTAGGTAGTTCAAATTGCCCTCAGAGCAAGATTCAGATGAATTCTTAGATATATCGATGAGCTGTTGTATTTGAAATACTTTGCAGCTAAGTAATGCATTTTTTAAAAAATAATTTTTTAATTAAAGTCAACTTTCTTATCTGTACAGTATGAAATGTAGCTGGGGTCCTGACCTTTTTAGCATTTCGAAAGTGTGACTGTTGTTTTCATGATATTCATAAAACTATTTGTTTTAAGCTTAGCAGGGAATTCATGGTAAGCTGCTGGGTATTTCACAGAATATTGGATAACATAAACATTTTAAAAATTACATAGAAAATGGTCCATAGGTTATTTCTGCAAGTCCAGGTGATTAATTAGTGACAGTTGGAGGCAGAAGCAAATCTTCTAGTCTTTTAACCACTGCTGCAGGTTTGGTGCTTATTTAGGTGAAACATAAATTACATATTCTGAGTTACATAACTTCTCTATTCTTAATGATTAATTGAGCTGCCATTGATAATCTGTCGTATTGTTCTATAAGGATGATGCACATTTTAATGACGGTATATATTGTGTTGGCATTTATAGTTAATGTTGTAACATTTCATGGAGTCAGGAATTAAAGTACCATTAGGCTGCGTATACGTAGATATTAGATTAGTGATTTTAAAAAGTAATTATATGCGGTTTAAGTGTGTTAGCATTCAAAATGATTAGCAGGGAGTACCAAATGTGATATGTAACTTAGCAGTAGGATTACGTTAGTAAGTTTTCTCTTCTCTTTTTACTAATAGGAGAACCAGTTAGGACTGCATGATGGTAATAACATTGAAATGCTCAATCTAGATGCTGATGAGAAACTTCAAGAAAATAGTGAGTAGGCTAGGAGATGGTTCACAAAAATACTTTGCTCTTTCTCATTTTAGGAGCTGTTTTTTCTATTCTTTCTTTTAAGTTTAAATCACTATTTCTAAGGTGAGGTTTTTTAACGCTTTCATTGGTGTACTGAAATTAAAGTATAATCTAAAAAGTATATTTTGGGACTAATTTTGCTGACCAATTTGTGCTATTCTATGCATATTTTGAGATGCTAGCTTAACACTAATTTATTCCTTAGAAAATTATTAAAGTTTTTGCAGCTAAATTGCATTGATTTTTATTAAAAGTTAAATTAAAAATTTAATTAACCTGTTGCTAATGAGTAAAATTTTCCCCGATGCAGTTTGTCCAAAGTGCTCCTAATAAAGCCATTCAGAGAGGTGACTCAGCTTTCCTTTCATTTGTAGTAGTGATTACATTTCTGTTAGACCTCAAATTGTCTCTGAGATTTCTGACAAGTTCTTCTAACTGCTTGGCATTTATAGGGCTTCCACCACTGTTGGCTGTAGTGAGTACTGACTAATTGCTTGGATTTTAACGATTAGCTTGTGCAATTCTACTTAAAGCAAGTATTAGTGAGACAAAAGAAATGCTGATGACCTGTGTACAATAGCGCTGTTGCTGATGATGATTGGGAAGGTGCACTGGTGTTAAAGTAGTAGTTGTGACAAAACACCAAATTTAGCAGGTAACATAAAGCACTGGAAGTAAATTGCCACAACCTGCAGAAAGCAGCTTTTGACCTTGGCTGGTCCTCACCAGAGTCTAGTTGTATGCCAGATAAGGTTTTCAGTTCATGTGTGCTTGCGATGCTAGCAAATGAAAAATCTTAAGAGAGTCTTCATCTCCTGTTCACTCAGGTGGCTGGTTGCAGTCTTTTTTTGTAAAATAAATAAATAACAAAAAAAAAAAATCACAGCCATGAAAAGGAACTATGGAATGAGTGGGGGAAAAGGTAGTGATAGTAGCTCTCTGATGAAGCTGCATTAGTATGTTTCTGTAACTGGTGAAGACAAAAAAGACAAAATACTGTTTAAAATTAATAGCCTTTCAATGTAAGTATAGGATTTCTTAGAAGCATCTATCTTTTTTCCTGAGAAAATGTTTAGTTTCTCATATGCTCAGTTCTGTTTTGGTGGGCTAGGATACCTAATGAAGGTGTTGAATCTTGTTAGGAAAATGTGCCTTCTGACATCAGAATTCAGGAAAGATGAAGCTTTTGCCCTTGAAACTTTCTGACCCTTCAAAGTGTGGCTGACTTTATCTAGGAACTCCAGATTAGGTTTACTAATTAATCAAATCTATTAGGGTCTCATTGAAGATATTTTTAGAAAGAGTAGTATGAAACTGTAGTAACAGGTGTTGCACTTCTGGGAAAAAAAAAAAAAGTAATAGTTTATGTCTAAGCTCCTTCTGGTATATTTCATTTTCTAAAAACTAAGTATTGAGTGTCTTAATTGTGAATAGCTTTTTTAACTTACATAAAACAATTTGTCTTTTATTATTTAGAACACTCAATGTATAAACTTTTGTCAAAATTTGGATATTCAGAGGTGCCTGGATTTTTAAGGAAAAAAACTTTGAAATAATGAAATACGGAGTTCAACAACTTGCGGTTCCTTTTTTTAAAAATGCAAGTTTTCTATTGACTTCCCTCCTGCTGTTTAAGGGTCTATTTCTGGTTCCTGCTTCCAGCTGCCAAAATCTTGAAGCCTTCTACATCGCTTGCCAGGAGAAACAGGTGTGGAGTGCGCTTCCTTTGATTCCTGCTCTTGGAATCAATGGCTCCCTCTGCAGTCTTTTTAAGAGAAACTGAAGTGTTTCAGATCCTCTGTCATTTCACCTTTTCTTCTTTCCTTGGGAGGAATACAATAGGTACAAGAGTTTTGTCCTACTTCCACCTTCCACTCTTTTTCTACATATTCAGGACAACTGCATTTCCTACATATGCTGTAACTCAAGAGAGACTAAGGACTTAGAATATGCCTTTTCAGAATGCTTGCAGTTAACCAGATCTGTTGTGGTTGCTGTATGCTGTGTATGGCTGAAACTTAGTGAGGACTCTGGTCTCCAGCTTCCTTAAAAAGAAGACTAAAAGAGTGCCGGACATGATATGGTGATGATAGAGTGAAGAGAAACTGAGAGACTTGTGGGGAAGAAATGTGCATAGGAATTTTATAAGAACTGTGGGTGGAGGAGAAAAAGAAGAATATTTGCAGCTAACTGTGGCTGTTATGTGCTGTTCCTCTCTTCAGTTCATCCTCAGGTAGTCAATCAAAAACTTAAAAGATCATGTTCTCATCCTTTCTGCAATGTGATGTTACTATTGTCATTGGGAAAATAAGACCTAAATATTTTAATTTTTAAATACTTTTTTTGAATCTCAAAAAAACTCTAATGAATAGATAGCTGGGCCTAAGAACTAATTTTAGGCAAATGTAAACAATGTCCGTGGAATTTTACTGGGGCAGTTTGCTCATTAATTGTTTTCAGAAGGCTCTTTGTCAGATATATCTCTCTGAATTAAGATGAACTACCCAGTAAAGCGACTTTTACTTTTAAATGTCAGGGAAAGCTGGAAACGGGTATTACTTTATAAGCTTATTCTAGAATTTTTAGAACACTAACTAAACTGTGTAGCGTTTTCTAGCAAAAATTTTAAAACCTGCAAATTTCAAAGTGAAAAATATAAATCACTGATCATGAAATTGTTTAACATATGCAGACAAGCAAAAGAAAATTAGAGGCAAGGTTCTGCAAAAAGAGGAGTGCAAAAATTGCTGCACTGGATCAGGCCCGTGGAATGATCTTATATATATAACTTCCCCTTTCACTTTGTAAAAATGATCTCATTGCCAGAAACAGAAAAGCTTGTATTGCTATTGTTTTGTAATCCTCTAATACACAAATAAATCTTCATACATACAGATATATAAAAAACATAAAATCCACAAGGACTTGTGAAATTCAGAATTGCAATTTATGTTTGTACAACAACTAAGTTTTTGTCAGCTTACTAGTGTATTTTCCAAATAATTGTATATCCTCTATGTTGTTTTTTGTGAGTGGGTTAGGTTTTATTTATATTGTGGTAGCAAAGGGGTGATATTTGTTACAACACTGTCAAGCTGTGCTTTTTTTATGTATGCCTCAGTCGTGTGTCATCTTGCATTGGGGGAGATCTGCAGTACAAATGTTGGATTTTATTCATGTAAAATCTTCTCTCTGCCTCAGACCTTTCTTTATTCTGAGCTCTCACAGTTTAGAGTGTTGTGGAGGGGTTTTGAGCCTTCACTGTACTCAGGCAGTATTCTAAAAGAGGACATACTATGGTTCTGCTACAGTCATTTCAGTATTTCTTTCTGTATTACTGTTTGGCACAGTTTAGTTTTTCTTGGTGGTTGTTTTATTTTTGGTTTTTTGATTACATAACTTTCTATACTATTTTTCTTAGACCTTTCCACACTGAAGTGCAGGTTCTTGCTGGGTTGGGCATTTGGTAGGGTTTTTTTTTCCTATATGTTACCTCTCAACATTAAACTGAATCTGTTCTTGTGTTCATAGGATTGCTGGGAAATTTAGGTTGGAAGAGACCTCATGAGGTCTCTAGTCTGACCTCCTGCTCAAAGCAGGGTCAGCTATGAGGTCAGACCAGGTTATGAGGGATTTTATCCCATCTGGCCTTGAAAACCTTGAAGCAAGGAGGCTACAAAACTTTTCTGGGCTATCTGTTCCAGTGCTTGAATGTCCTCATGGTGAAAATGAGTCATCTTATATCCAGTCTGGACTTCCCTTGTTTCAACTTATGCTCATTGCTTCTTGTCCTGTCACAGTGCACCACTGTGGTGAGCCTGACTCCTTGCTGACCTCCTTGTAGATACAGACAGGCTGCTGTTAGGTCTCCCTGAAGCCGTCTCTTCTCCAGGCTGAACAAGCCCAGTTCCCTCAGCCTCTCCTCACAGGGCAAGTGCTCTGGCTCCCTGAGCATCTTGGTGGTCTACTGCATCCACTTCATGGATGTATTTCTTGCATTGAGGGGCTCAAAACAAGGTGTGTTAGACCATATCTGGAAAAATAAGCACTGAGTAGAGGCGATAATCAATTCCCTCATCTACTGGCAAGGCTGTTCTTAATAAAGCCTGGGATACTGCTGACCTTTCCTGCCAGGGCACACTGCTGGCTCATCATCAGCTTGCTATCTGCCAAGACCTTTTCCACAGAACTGCTCCCCAGTCAGTTTCCAGCCTGTATCGTTGCCAGGGCCTCAGGTGCAGGGCTTTGTGTTTGTCCTGTCTGAATTCATAAAGTACCTGTGGGGTCCATTCCTCCAGCCTGTCTAGGTCCATCTGAATGGCAGCCCTGCCCTTGGACATGTTAACTGAACCTCTTCACCCCAGTTAAGTATTATCTTAAAATTCTGACCAGACTACACCCTACCAGCCCTTCAAGTCATTGGTAAAATTGTTTAATGGACTTGTCCTAGGGTAGACCCCCGCAGCACCCACTTGATACCAGCCTCCAGGTAGCGTGCAACACAATAACCATTGTCCTCTGAGCCGACCAGCCAACTGTTTCCTACCAGCCTAGTTGTTCATCCATTCTAAAAAGAGATTTTTTTTTCTAGTTCACTAATACTCAATTTCTTGAAGCTCCCATGTCCTCTTTTAGTGTCTTGATGCATTTTATTGTTAGCTTTTTTAATCCGTGAAAACCTACCAATTGATCTTTATTTTGTGTATTGAACAGTTTCCGTGTTCATGAGTACTTTCTCACTCTGTGACTAATTTTCTTGGTGAACTTCTGTGAAAAACTTTGTCATTGCCTTTCTCTAAGTTACATGAAGTCCAGTTCTTTTCTTCAGTGCTGACATGATTGTACCATATCTTCTTCAGTTTTTTATAATGCAGATTTTAGTCATTTCAGATACTTCTGCCTACTGTCTGAAGTAGAGCAAGCTGATTAACATTTCTTGAAGTAGATGGGGTTTTCTAGTTGCTTTAAAACAGATTGTGCCTGGACCTACAATCTTGTTGTTTCTAGCTCAGGTGATTTGTTTTTCTTAATTATTTGCCCACTTCTCTTTGAAATGGTAATTTTCATAGATATGTATGCTAGATGATAATGGGTCTGGAACAGCGATGTCACTATCATTCTTCATATAAAATTCACATTAAAGCAACAGTTTCATTGTCAGTACTTCAGCAATTGCCTTGTCCTGGTGGTGGTCTAGTAGATGTTCCAGTTCTCGTTCAAATTTCTTGTTTATGATATAATAAAATAATTTCCCATTCCTTTCTAAGTTTTTGCTGGTTTTAAAATCATTCCCATTTTATACTTCAGTTTTTATGATATCTCCTTTTCTACAGCTTCATTAAATTGAATTTCTATTTTATATGGGAATCTTGTTAGTTTAGCACTATATATGCTGTATGTAGTGCTTCTTCACTCCCAAAGGCTGTATTTCATCTTTCTTCCCAGTACTGGCCACAAACTGTTCCCTTGCTTACCATTCATATGAATTGTACTTGTCTCACACCAGCAACAGGCTAAAATACCTCCCGATTTCAGGTTTTGTAAGAGTAACTCTTAAACATTTACCCTCACTCACAGAAGCATGCTGTTTTGCAGTGTGGCCACAAATCTATAGCTATTTTACTAGTTGTCACACTTGTGTTTTAACATCTGCAACAACAGAATTAGTGGAATGAATACCTTTCTCTTCAGCTAGACAGTTTTGAGTCCAGATGTTAGAGCTCCTGAGAATCAGATATGGACTGAGGTACAAATAGTTTTCAGTGTGTCTGATATGGTGGGAATACATGGATAAAAGTCTGAGTTATTTACAAAACTGTAATGCAAAATTTTCTTGCTTTCAAACATTGCTTTTAAATGAAAATACTGTTTTGACTGTGGGTCACGTGGGTACATGTTTACAAATGTGAAATTACCTTACACGTATTTGACTATCTGTCTTCTGGATGTCATTACCACCTTATAGTTCATAAGTTTCTTGGTTCATTTGTGGTCTTGCTTAGGGCTGTGTCTGTGCAGGCAAATAACATAATTTCTGTTATCCTTGTTAGATGTCAATATGCAGATAATGTTTTTTTGTCAGTATTTTCGACCTGTAAACAGGATCAAGGTACAAATGAGTAAACTTGACTCTTTTGGGGGGAGGATAGGGGCACGAAGGAAAGTGGCCACTGAATTTTGGTTTGGTTTGGTTTTGGGGTTTTTTTTGCTCCTTCAAAGACTGACTAAACCATGTTATCTTTACTGACTGAATAGTGCTTTTCTCCTCTTTCCAGTTTAATGTAGTGGATCATGGATTTGTGTTTGATTATGATTTAGTTGCTTTGTTGTGTGGCTTATTGAGTATTGCAGTGTGGCTTGTTTGCTGGCTTCACATTGCTAACTGTTTCTGGATGTTTATATAAAATACTAAGCGCACGTGTTGAATTTTTGTATAAAGAGAAGACTGTTTTGCTACCTGTGCAAGAAATTCTGGCCAAATGAAGTAATTAAGAGTGCATAATTAATTACTGATCAAATATAATGTAATTCGTCTTTCTGGCCAAAGAAATTACTGAAAATGTGTGCTAAAACTGTATTTTAAAATACAAACAATTAAACAGAAAACTTCCTTAGTGCCCTTGGAATCTTTTAACATGTAAGCCAAAGGAAATGCCTACCTTATGTTGTCATTGGAACAGCATCTATTTGAGGTTCCCTTAGGCCTCTTTTTTTACCCTGCTAAGCAAGCTATGTGTGTGCAGTGAAAGTCTTTTTCATATAAAAGTTATTTTTCACAAGAAGTACTCTGCTTTCACAGCAGTTTCTGTCTATGGTTAATAAGTTTCTTTGAAAATTCTGATTTTTCTCCAGAGATGTTGATAGACGTAACTTTTTTTAATTCCTGCTTTATATGTAAGGAAGAAGTGGTAGAAGCCATACTTATTCAGAATGACAAAGGAAGTCTGTAACAGAGCAAAACTTAGAACCTAGGTACCCTGACTGATAGTCTTCTGCTGTAGCCATTAAATCATTCTTTTTCCATTGTAAGATTTTCTGAAAATTGTGCTATAAAATGATACCATAGCAATGGTGTTGGAGATGTACGTTTGTTGCTAAGAAACTACATGATCTGTTCTGGACCAGCCACTGTGATAAAGTGGCTGTCTTAAGTTGTTGCGTATGGAAAAGGGCCACTTTAGGTGATGTGCGTTTTGCTCCACCAATTTCTGACCTGCAATGCTTGCCTTTGCAGATGGAACATGAGGATTTTGTAATGGAGGGGCATGGCAAGACTCCACCTCCTGGTGAAGAAAACAAACAGTGAGTCACACATTTATTTAAAAAGGGCCTTACCATAGTAAATGGTGTGAAGCACTCTTGTTTAAATGTGCTGGGAGCATTGGTTGTTCGTTTGGTGCTCACCCTTTTGGTTCCTTAAATATCCATATATAATAGTGGATGGTGGCTGGAAAAAAAAAAAAGCAGGATGTTGACTTGCCTTAAATTTAAAAGCATAGAAATATGCATTGCGATTTCAGAAAGTAAATCAGAAGTTTTTGTAAAAGGGATAATTGTTCTGGAAGCTTGGCACTGAGGTAGTGAGTTTGTACATGAAGTTTTTATACAGCTCTTCTTCACTGAAATAATGTGATGTATGATAGAACCAGGGCCTTCCTTTTGGTGTGCATATGGTAGATTGGTCCTCTTTGAAATACGAGCCTTACTACTTTAGAATATGTTTTAATAAAGGAACAGAAATTGTAAACAAAATGCTCTTTCAAGGATGAACAATTTAAGATGCTGGTACGCAGTGCTTTAGGGAAAGAAGCTTGATCAGAGAAGAAAATGACAGATTTCCATTAGCAAAAGGCACATAAAAATGGATTTTTTCATATGACTTCAAACTGAAATCCAGTAATGGTTGGGGTTTTTTTCCTGGGTTTTTGTTCAGATGGGAAGAACAGAGCCTTGTCCTAGAAGTATTGCAGTGATGGTTGTCTTCCGTATTCTTTTCTTTAGTTAATGCAATGGTAATTCAATTTTGATATCATAATTTTTTTTTTTTCCTGACCTGCCTTTTCGGAGCAAGCAAGAAGATGGTCTTTAGGAAATCCACAGCACAGAACTCCCCCCTGCCCCCCATGCCTAATTGGATGTCTCCTCATGAGAAGGAGGAAGTTGTCATTGATCAGCAGTACACTTGTTGCAGAAAGGCTGGGATTTGACTTGGGGTGAAGGTCTTCCTTGCCTTCTAGATAAGTTAGCAACTGTAAGTCTACTGCCTCTGTGACAGTGAGAAACCATTTCTGAGGTAGTCAAGATGAGTTCAGGGAAGTTCTAGTGCTGAAGATGCACATTCTTTCCATCATGGAAGTGAGCCAAACTTCTCAAAGTAATTGCTGCTATTTCTTTCTATTCAGACTGCCCAACTTACTGTGGTACCAGCAGATACAAAGCTTGTTGAAGTAGAAACTTTCAGAAAGTTCCAGAGGAAAAATCAGTGCAGAAATAAGAAGTAAGAGTTAGATTTCTGCTCTTCTGAATTGTTTCTTTAGATATCTAGTAGTATAATGAAACACGTTATTGTAGTGAATAATACAAGGGATGTTGTATTGGATTTATCATAGCCTTGTGCTTGCTGTCTCATTTTAGGTGCAAGTGGAAGCTAGAATTACTTTACAGTTGACCTGATTTCTAATTAGAGCTTTTCAAGTGCCTTACATTATCTCTCTTCTCCAAAACTGTGGTTATTAGAAAGAGAATATGGGATTAGTTATAGGCAGGATTTTTATTTTTTTAACTAATAAATTTGTGTTCAGGTGGCATCTGGGATCTTATCATACAGATCCTGCCCTAAGGAGTATCATTCCTAGTAATGTTGTTAATAATATTTTGATAAAAGTCTAAAGGTGCAATTTTAGTAATGCAACTAAGAGATCAAGATACTTGTTTGGTGCAACTGTAGCATAATGCCAGCAAAATTCTATTGTGGGTATTGCTGTTAAATTTAAATCAATCACTTGAATCTTTTTCTACCCACAATCTCAAATTTTCAACTACCTAACAAAATTGTCTGCCTTGGTAGAGCTTACCTCTTGCTGTAAGTGACATTGATCTGGCATCTGAGATAAACAAATGATAATCATACAAAGGATCAGTAATTTGTATTCTTAAGTGACTCCAAAAAGCTTCATTGATTTCAAATCTTTTGCTGTAGATCTCAAAAGAAAAGAAAAAAAATCTGAAATTACCTCTTTGTATTATTACTTACTTTGATTAGGGATTAGTTGGACATCCTGGAGTGGGTCTAGGAAAGGGCCACAGAGAGGGACTGGAGCATCTGACATAGGAGGAGAAGCTGAGAGAGCTGGGACTGTTTAGCCTTTAGATGAGAAGACTTGGGGAAGGATTTTATCCATGTGTATAGGTACCTGATGAGGGGACTAAGGAAGACTGAGCCAAACTCTTCATAGTGGTGCCTGGTGAAGAGGCAAGAGGCAATGGCCATAAACTGAAATACAGGAAACTCCACTCAAACATAAGGGGGGAAAAAAAAAAAATTTTTTTTTTCTTTACACTGTGAAATGTGGTCAGACCTTTGGAACAGGTTGCCCAAAAAGGTTGTTCCTTCTTCATCCTTTAAGATATTCAAAACCCAGCTGGACACAACCCTGAGCAGCCTGCTGTAGTTAACCATGCTTTGAGCAAAGGGGTGGGATTGATGATCTCAGAGATCCCTTCCATCTGCAATGATTCTGTGATTCTGTGTGCCTGTGTTTACTGTTGTCCTCCTAGTTGATTTGAAATAAAATTGGAGCTTGTTAGTGAAAAGTAGATCATAAGTTTGAATGTAGAGTCAGATGTTCACTACAGAAATAGCTGCACCAGCTGAAGATGCTTCCTTCCCTTTCCAGCTGTTCACAGACTTCCTAGAGTTTACTGCTTCTACAGCTATGCAGATGGGATTTTTTTTTTTTTGAGTGCTTCTAATTTGCTTTCCGGAAAAGTTGGCCATATTAATTTAATTGCCTTTCATAGGCAGCCTGATCTCAACAATCTCAGTACAGAGTTACCCAGGAAGTAAGTATTCAGAAGATTACAGTTTCAGCAACTGACCTGCAAGGTAGCTAACTTGCACCAGAGTGCTGGAGCAGTCTGCAAGTGTTAACCTCCTAGGCAAGCCCAGCAATTTCTTAATATTTAACTGCATTCCAAGGGACTCAAAGTTTGAGTGGGCAATGAAAGAACAGAAATAACAAGATACTTCTGAGAGACTTTCAATGGAAGCAGTAGTTCTTACCTAGCCCCAGTTTCATGTGAGATTTCTGTTGCTAAAGTACAGCTTCATAATGGATTACAAGGAGCCAGCATCCATGGATGACTTCTGGCAATTTATTTCTGAAATGCAACAGTATTTCAACTCAGTTTGACTCAGGGGTAAAAACTTGGCATTGCAAAGAGGTACCGTCTAGTATCAAAAAAACCAAACCTGCTTCAGTCTCGCAAACCTTTCTTTTGCTGTACTGAACAGGTTTTTTGGGCAGACTTACTGTACTAAAGTTGCAGCATTTTAAGATTTTTTTTTTTTTTTGATTGAACTGTAGATGATACCTGAGAACTGCTGTCTGCTGGTATCTGTCAGCTTTGTGGGGAGGAATTATCCTGTTAGACTGTATACAAGGTCTTTAGAAATCTTCAACTGATCATTTACAACATGAATATAATTTATTTCAATTGAAGCTAATTATGAAAATGAGAATTTACCCATTCAAAATCCTTAGTATGAGTGAAATATGAAATGGGCATACTCATCTCAAGTCCTGTGAACAATTTGCAGTTTATGCATGGTGCCTGTGTCACGAAACTGTTATGGTTGTGCAGCAGTGAGGGCTGCCACTTGCTCTAAAACCTGCACTTCAGAAGAAGCGAGTCTGCCTGGACTACTGGAGCTGATAATGGCTGTCTTGGACCATGCTTCTACTCCGGCAGAGGACCAATGGACTCCTTGAGAAATTGTTACCTCTCAGTTTTTAAGTACTCTGTAAATTTCTCCCTCTTCTCAGCTCTCCGATATGTGATATAACTGTTTATTTGTTACACTTGGCCACATTATTTTGTTTGGTAAGAACATATGTTTGGTAAGAAACCCCTTTTCCTCCCTCCCAAAGGAAAAGTTTGGAGAAAGATCGGTATCATTATGTTTAATTGCAGGTGGACATTTTGTTAGAGGCATTCTCATATTTTCATCCATTATGGAGAGGTTGACCTGAATTGCCATGCTTAAGGAGTAAATATTATCTCCCCCCAAAATACTTGTATTTTATATGGCAGTAGCTTTTTGCTGCCTTACCAGTTGTAAGAGGGCTTTTACTTTTTCACTGCTAGAGCAAAGATTAACAGGCAACTTTGATCCAGAAACATCTTTCCAAAACAGTCAAACTTCTGTTGATGAGCAGAGAGCAGTTTCTCTTTGTACCTTTTTTGGGGTAGGAAAAAAAATTGTAATCAAGTCCTTAAATTGAGGTTGTGCTCCTAGTTCTAGCAGTATTAATTAGCAACTCTGCCTGTGCTAATAAATTATCCCTTGCTGTCAGCACCAGAAATTTACGTACCTTGATCTATTAGTGAAAGGGATCATGTAATGAAAAACTACTCCTTTTGTAGAAAGGAAATGTAAGAGAAGAAAAATGTAAACGTTTTACTGTTCCTGACTGACACACAGAGAAGTCTGTTTGACAGTAGCTATTCGGACAAAAAGTGAGTCAAGTTCATACTCATGTTTACTAGCAAGGTAAGCCAAGCTATTACTGCTGTCTGAAGTAACTCAGCTTGGCTATTCCTCACCTGCTGTTTTGTAGTAATGGGAGAGAAAAGTCTTCAACTGTCTTGGCAATTTGCACATCTGGAAGTGATTCATATTGTAAGAAAGATAGCAAAACAAGATCATTTCCATAATTTTAAAAGTGTCATTGGTTAGACCTACTGGATAGCCTTTTCCCTGGCTTGATAGTTTAATGTATAGATTCTGAGGCAAGAGTTTTTAATGAGACCCTCCAAAATGGCAATAATGCCAGGAAGAGATTGCAACCAGTGAGGATCACAAAATTGTTTTAAATTTGGTAATGTTCTCTTACATTATTCTTTGACACTTCAGCAGGAATATTCAATGTCTTCCTGGATTTGTGTGACACTACAATTAAACTGGTAGCTAAAATGGTCTAAGCTGGAAACAGGAATCATAGACTAATAATTTAAGTTGGAAAGGACTTCTGAAAGTCATCTTGTCCAATCCTGTGCTCAAAGGACAGCCAGATTTGAAGGTTAGATCTAACTTCTAAGCTGTATCAGGCTTTTTAGGATTATTCTAGAGCCTTTCTGGGCAATCTGTTGCAATGTTGATCACCCTCACAGTGAAGAAAATTTCATATTAGGATATAAAATATCCTAATTCCTAATAAGAATTTCCCTTGTTGCAATTTATGTCCATTGCCTTTTGTCTTCCAGCGTACATGTCTGAAAGTCTGGCCCAGTCTTCATTAAAACTTACTTCTATGTTTGCTTACACAGCAGAATTATCCCCCCCCAGTTTAGTTTTGTCATTTTAGAGCTTGTTTCACCTAGTTTTATCAGCCTTTCCTTGTACTTCAAATTAAGGAGCCAGTTAATAGGCCAGTCTTCCTTCATTTCAGCAGCCTGCCAATATTGGGTGCCCATGTAAATATCACTGCCACAGTGGCATAAAATGACCAATATTACTCTTTCATAGTGTTGCTGAAACCTATAAAAAGGCTGCAGTGGTATATTCTTAAGATGTCTGCTTTGGTTGGTGAGAATGCCAGACATTGTTACAAAGTACTACAGTATTCTTTTGAAGGGTTTCTTTAATGTTAAAATCCCGTGAAGGACCCTAGCCATAGCTTCTGTCCCTGTAGCACAAAACACTGTTCCTACCAAATTTAAAGTAAACAGTTAGCTAAACACTTGCATAACAGGGGTTTTGTTTGATGTTTTAAGGACGTTCCATATTACAGAAGGTATTGAGATTTGTCTTGAGTACCATTGCACTCTTTAAATTTACTAACAGTACCAACCTAAGCAGAAGGTTTTTTTCAGAAGATTCATGCTGGGATTTTCAAAGTAGCCTCCAAATCCTAATTCAGATTATCAACTCAGATTTGGGGTACCTAAATTTGGGTATCACCCCAAATTCTATTGAAATTCATGGCAAGTTACGTCTTTCCTTGAAAGCATCAACAATTATGTTCAAAAGTAAAGGCGTAGCTGATTTTTTCATTGCTAATTGTTCTGTGTGTGTGTAGAATAAGCAGCCCATTAGAGAAATGTCCCCAAATGCTGAAGTCCTCTGTCCAACATCCTAACAAGCCACTACAGAGACACATGCTATGTCTGTAGTGGCCATACCAGACACTTTTGTCACAGAGTATTGCAGTTCTGTTAGCATGTCAGAATATGCTTCAGTCCCAGTGATAACTCAGGCTAGCTCTGGTGTTGGCATCTGAGTAGGAGAGCTCTGACTTTGAAAATTTTTTTTCTTTTATGTAGTTGGAGATTTGAAAGGATATTTGAGGGTGTGAGACCATTAGACTAAAACTTAAGATGAAAACTGGTCCAACTAAGGTTTGAGGAACTTTTTCATCACCTTCATATTGTAGAAGTCTTTTTCACTCCCTGCAGTGGAGTGAGTGGCAGGACAAGTTTGCATTTGAAGGCAACTCTACCTGTGTATATATGGGGGCCCTGAGGCATAGAGAAAAGAATTGCCCTTTGTTGTGCAATTGAGTGGGTAGAAATGGATGAGACAGCAGTGAATTCTGTATCTGTAGAGGCAGCTGTGTATTAGCCATAAGACTGGTAAGTCAATAATGTTGCAAAAGCTGGCTTGCAACCTTTACAATACAGTACTTCTGAACAACGTAACAAAAATATGCAGGATTTATACTGAAGCACTTTAAAATGCCAAAAGTTCTATCAATTGTCTTCCGTATTTTACCAGTTTAATGTTATACTTAAATCTTTGGAAATTTTTGTACTTAAAATTAGAGGTATTACCCACAGGAAAATTCTAGTCTGAGTATTCTAAGCAAAAATAATTTAAAATTTCTGCAAGTTAGTCTTGAAAATATTTTCAATTGTTATTTCATGGTTTTTAAGATTCCCCATTTCACCTCCTCAGTGATTTTTTTTTTTTCTCCTTTCAAACCATAAATTAGGAGGTAGCAAAGCACATAGCACTGTATGTTTTATTTTGTCGTGAACAGATACAGGCTTTCCATGTACCTCAGCGAACCTACACCGTTAGTGTACTGTTATTTTGCAAGTATTTTCTCAATATGTGGAAAAACAGAAGCCAGATGACTGTTGAGGGGGAAAAAAAAAGCTATGGGAGATCACACAGAAAAAAGTCAACTTTGGAAGTTAAGTTCCCACTTACTATCCCAATGTGTTTAATCTACACTGCTGCTGAATATTGAGAGAGGAAAAGATTTGTGGACAGTGTACATTCTAAGTGTGAATAGTTTGGTGCTTCTTTTCCCTAGGATTTTATAGTGCTTTCTTCCACGTCTTGTGGTAAAAACAGGCTAGTTTGTTGGGGGGGTGGGGGAGTGGGGGGTGTCCCCCCGCCCCAAGATCTGTATTTGTCCTGCGTAGGAAGTGCACAAAGCCTGGCGTAGGAAGTGCACAAAGCCTGCTTCTGAATTTGCAGTCTCATCTGATCGAGAGACTCCTTTACACTTGTTGTCTTTCCAAAACAAGAGAAAAGTGTATTTTCCATTTCAGCTTGCTTGATTTATAAATACAATATTGCAAAATACCTAGAGTAGATAGTGTCACATATTGTCCTTGATACCATTGGTTTCTCTAGTTATTACAGTTAGTAGTAATTCTGATTGCTAGCGAAAAGGAGGATGTTCTGATTTACCGCTGTCTTAAAGAGCTTACTGTACTTTGAAGAGGAGAGCATTTGCATACTGATCAAATTCCGAAAATCCCAGAGCCTCTTTATTTCAGACACCACCACCCCTTCCACCCCCTGTCCTCTAGTCCCTTTCCAAGAAGCAAACTATCTACTGGCCACTCTATTGACATCTCAAGTTCATTGTCCAAGAAGTCTTTTTTTAGATCTGGCTGATTAGTGGCTGTTCACTCTCCCTCTCCCAAGTTGCCAACTCCTCAGGAGCTGCCTGAGGTAACTGCCCTCTGATGTATCATTTATATGGATGGCTGGACATAGCTCTGTTTTCAGCATTTCGTTGCTATTTAGATGGCAGCTGTTGGATGACCTCTTACGTGGCAGTGAGATAACAGACTTAAAGAACAACAAGCAAAATCATTTAAGGGCTGTTAATAATTTTGAGCCGTGTCTAAATTATTGTTTTGTCTATATTCTTAAGGTAAAAATATCTTTTAATTTACACAAATTTCTGTGGTATCTACACCAAGTTAGTGCCACACATTTTGATTTGCTAAGGATTCGCTTTTTGGACTGTTAAGCGCAAGTCAGTGGCATCATAAATGTTGTATGAATTACATCGTAAAACTTATTTTTTTTTTTTTCCTTTTGCATCCAGTTTAAGTTGCTCAGTGCTTTTTTCCCTGTTTCGTTCTCTCCAAAGAATAAACATATTCATCAAGTCTTTGGTATTTTTTGTGTGTAAACCCAGATGAATGGTTGAATCTTCCTTTCAAGGAAATGAAGGAGGGGAAGGGAAAAAACATCTAATGGTTGTATGTTATATTAGAGTTCGTGCTCTCTTGCTGTTTCCTGTGTCAAGAAAATAGAAATTTTGGTAACTATCCACTATGGCTTAGAGATACCAGAGGTTAAAGGATAAAAAAGGTAAATGGTCTTAAAGTCCAAGAACTTGGTTCTAAGTTGCAGATCCCATCTAGACCCTTCAGGGAGTGATCGTTGTTGGTTAAAGAAGGGGAGGGAAGAAAAAAAAGCAAGCTCTTTATTCCATGTAGAAGATATGACTTACTTTGTATGACTAAAAATACTGTGCTCTGTGGTCAACATGGTATGAATTAAAAACTTGTTTACAGAGATATTTTGGAGCTCTTAAGCTGCATTGCTCCTCTGGCATGCTGTGATCTGGAGAGCTGGTATGACTTCTTTTACTCCTACCTAGATAGATGGAATTTGCTGAACGCTTTGCCCTTCATCAAAGTTGATCGTATTTGGGGGTCATACTGTTTTTAGGTTAGTGCATGCATTTTGAATATTTGTGACAGCTGCAGCTTGTAGAATTTTCTGCATGGATAGCTAGCTGTTCCTTTCCTGACATTTCAAACTGAAGGGCTGTACATGAAGGCAAACTACTTAGGGAAGATGTTCAAGTCACTTGGAAAGATCAGTTTACAGATTTTTGCAGCAATAAATAGTGCTTTTATTAGAAAAATGAGTCAAATTAGGGAAATCTTCTCTTACAGTAATCCACTGAATAGGCATTCCTTTTGTATTCTGCTTTTACTTTGGGTTTTTTGTTTTGTTTTTTTTTTTATTTAACTTAGCATATTATGGTTCCTTTAATGAGAACAAAGGAAAATGGGTTGGTGCCAGCTCCAACCAAGATGCCAGAAATTCCTTTGCTCAGAGGTTTCCGGGCCAGTGATTGAACTCCCCATACTAAAACTAAAGGCAAGTTAGAACAATTTGTTGAGAGGTACTGGTCTATCTCACCATAAATAAATTTAAAAAAAAAAAAATTAAGTGCAGTATAACTTCCTTTTAGGTGGAAAAAGAAAGAAAGGGGAAAAAAAAAAAGATTGGACTAGAATAAGACTAACTCTTTCAGTCCAAAAATCTTCCTTGTCTTTTGTGAGGCCTCCCATAAGTATTTGTAAGCAATCTGCTTTGCATGAGCAGACTAAACCAAAGTGAGTAGAGTATACTAAATTTCAGTAGAAGCATGTCTAAAGGCTCCATATAAAGAGGTCCTGTTGTGGTAAAGTGTTTACAGACATGAAAGATAAGTTTTTCATTAAATATTCCAGCCTGGTCAGATGAAAATGCTTGCTGCTATTTGTTTTAAAATGTTTAAAGCTTCAAGGCTTAAAACAGGGGGAAGGAAGGATTTAACCGATGGGGTTATTACTCCTTTTGAAATGCATAGTAACAGCTATTGTTGATGGAAGGTCAATTGAATCAATCATCTAACTAGCATGGTAATTCACATGCTGTAAATAACAATTAGAAAGCAACCGCTTGCTGTATATATGGGTGGAGTGATATCCTATACCATTTCCCTGAACATCTGTTTATTTGAAAGAAGTATTATCTTTTCACTGGCATAAATAGAATTGCATAAAACAGATAAAATTTTCCTATTTCATTGATATTTTGACAGTTTATAGGATTTTAGAAACTGAAGAGGGAGACCTGTTAGGATAGCATTATAGTCTCCAAAATCAAGAAGCTTCTGAGAAGACAGTAAGGAGCAGGTTAACCAAATTCTAAGAATACTAATTTGCGCAAGTTCCCTTGCATGTTATGTTACTGGAAAGTACTCATTTAATTTCCAAGGATGTGGGTATAAAAACTCATTCAGCATTTAGAGGGGGACTTGACTGAATAGGAGAAGATGTTTGGGGTCAATTCTTTCAGTTCCTAGACTACTTAAGTCTCATGCAGTTGCTTTCCATGTCTCTATCTTTCCCGAGTAAGTTTGGAGTCTCTTGTCCAGTTTTGGTCAAGTGAGGCAGAGGAGTAAGAAATTATAATATAGTTGTAATTACCAATATGTTGAACTTCAGTAACTGCCTGGAGGAGAGACCAAAATTAATTTCCCCACTAAAAGAAAGGCTTCAGGACAAAACAAAAGATTATCTGTTCTGGTTATGTCTGTTAATAGCTAATAATCATGTGTGTTTTGGGATTAGCTGCAGCATATGCTATTTTTTGCCCAAGTACTGAAGGAGCTGAAAAAAAAGTTATGCGAAGAGATCTACATAGGGCTCAATATACTGGTAGAGCCTTGGCATCAACGGAGAACTGGCTGTGCAGGAAGCTGGGATTAGTGCGGTAAAGTAGAGGTTCGGTGATGTGTGACGGAGATTCATAGGAAATGAGCTTTCAGTGCTGTTGTTCGTGGAATAACTTTGTTAAAAGGCAGCTAGAAAGCTTCATCGTTCTCCAGTTTGGAAAGGGCATTTGAGGAGATTGAAGAAGTGGAGGCCTAGTGATGGATTATTTATAGGCTGAACAGCTAGGGAAAGTATTCTGGCAGATTGAGGAAAAATTAGGTGGAAAAGTGGGTGTTTGCAAAGTTTGGTGAATGAAGTTTTCCTTCTGACTTGTTATCTTTCTGTAAGCACTTCATTAATGTATAGGGTCAGAACTTTGGCTTGGCCTTGAAGTCATGTATAGTTCTTCATATGCTGTGAAGTTTTCAGGCCTTGTATTCTTTCTTTTGTCCTTGGCAAGATATGAATGAGATCTGAGCTTTAGTATGGCTCCAAAGCACTGTTGCAATATAAGTTTTGAATAATAATGATGGTATGCTCCATTCCTAAATTTGTTGATAGGTGCCTTTGTGTAAGGGATGCAAAAGCTGTTGTAAGCTTTTCAGAAACCGAGCAAGCTTTTCCTTTGTCGGACACTTTTTGTCATGGTATTTTTCTCTGAAGAAAGAATTTACATTATACTTTTGGTTACTATAGTTAAAAACCCCTGCCAGCTCTGTTTTCACAATTCTGCAGTATAAAATGTCTCACTACTCAATAAATGTGAAGGGGGGGAACCCCAAAACAAAACCCTAGTTTTCCTTAGGAATGAGTGTTTTGTCCTTGAAGAATGCTTGAACATTTTAAAGTTTTGCACTCCTGCAGAAGGAGCGGTCATCTCTTGCACAATGGCTTATGTGCAATTGCTGTGAAGACTTAAAAAAAAAAAAGTGTGTTGATACAGCCAGATTTAGCTATCGTCTTCACTTTTCAGAAGTGTTGGGCATTCAGCATCTCTGTCTATTCAGAGAAAATAATTTAAAAGGGATCTGAACTGTCCCTTATCCAGAACTGAGATGCCTGTGTCAAGTTCCTAGTTGTTACCAAGTCTAAGAAGCAAGATGCTTTGAACTCCTGGTTTTAACTTTAATGTTTTTAATTGTTCTCTTGAAATAAATCGTATGGCAGTTGTTAGAGCACACAAGGAATAGTTAAGACTCTTAATTCTGTTCCTTAAGTTAAGGGGTTCTCTGCTTGCTTTTTATTGTTAGAAATTGTGCAACTGTGTAACCTAGTCCTCACATATGTGTCCCTAACCTAAGAGTCATGCTTTTAACTTCATCTCGGGAAAGACAAAGGGACCTTTCTGATCCCTGTTAACTTGAAGAGGTGTGCTTGCTAGGATTGTAATCCAGGTCAATTGGTCCACTGGTGACTGGTTGGGGAGCTGGGAAGGAATCGGCCTCCAATTATCTTGTATCTGTTACTGCACCCCTCTTCGGGGCTTGGGGGAGGGAGGTCTAGGGAAATCTAACTGGTGAACTGCAGTAGGATAGAGGGCATGTAGGCTTCCGTTCACTTTGGCAAAAAAATCTGCTTTTTTGCCTCTCATACTTCAGGAAGCAAATTCTTCACCAGCAGGAGAAAGGACAGTTGGTGAGAAGGCATTCATGCTATGAGAAACTTGTTAATATTTGAGGTTTCTGCTGAGGAATTGTGTCGGGAGGAGCTGAATTGACTTTTTCACTTTCATGGTATCAGCTATGAAGAACTTTCTGGGGGAAAAAATAAGTCTTAAATTTATTGCCACATGTGTATGGGCAATGTAGAAAGCCCAGTGGGTGGAGTCCAGTGTTGTAGGATGGCGAGGGCACAGCCTTCAAAATAAGTAAGATATGGCATCAAACTGTAGGACTTTGAGCCCAAACAAAATGCCAGCTCATGAGACAGGGAGTTTTGCATGAGAACTGGATGAACTCAAATCCTTTTAAAATTGAGTAAAGATCGACAGATCAGACAGACCAGGTCTCCTTTTTGAGATGACAACTGGAGGGTACAGTTGATAACCTCAGTTCATCTAGTGGACACTGGAGCATGCCTCTGTATATAATGTTGAAGCCTAATTTACTGATTCTTATCAAAAGGTCATCAGAAACAATGAGTTGTTACTAGAACCACAATGCAGCTTAATGTGAATTAAAAAAACCACTCCTCTCCTGTCTCAGTTGAGATACGAGCGCAGAGAATCCATGACTGTAAGCATCTCTGTTAATGTGCGTGTGTGTGCATGTATATGTCGGCTCATACTGGATACTGTCCTCATAGGAGCACTGTGAAGCTTCATTAAAGTTTTTAAAGTGCTTTATGATCCTCAGATGGAAGGTGCTTAGAAATGAAGTGTTTGTAATCAGACAAGTTAGTAGCACATAACAAGGATATAACCTATTAACACTAGCTATTAACAGCACTGTTAGCATCAGAAAGCTTAATGGTTAGGTTTTAAAGTGCAATTGCCCTCTGAAAAGGGATGTGCAGATTTTGTATACGCTGTGTATTTTTATGCTCTACTCCATTGTTTTCTGAACTACTGTGCTGCTGCTTCTTCCACAATTTTGGTTGGGGAAATGCTGCATTAAAAAAAAAAAACAAAAACCAAAAAACCAACAACAAACCACAAAAAAACCCCACCAAAAACACCCCTCCCCCCAAAAAAAAACAAAACAAAAACCCCAAAACTTTTTGTGAGCCATCTTAACCAATATGCCAACAGGAATAGATAAAGAATGAGGTATGTTTCAGTTGTTAGCTTAGTTGAAAAAATTCAATTAAAGCATTTATTTAATTTATTTTTATATTAAAATAAGGATTTTGAAGTTGCTTCCAAATAACATTTTAAAAGAGACAAAACATGGGTAATTTTTCACCTTGTCAAGTGGAGTTCATGGTTCTTTATGGAAGACAAACTAGTCAAGGTAAAACCTAGGCTCATAGTCCATACATTTTTAACAGAATGCTAAATAACCCAAGATGTTTTATCCATGCTACAGTTATTTAAGAATTGCCCATACTGGTGTCTCTAAATATTTTTGGTTCACCGATTATTTGCTTGTCCCAAAAAAAGTTTTCTGATTCAAAAAGCTTTGTCAATAGAACATTGACAAGGTGAAATTTTATAGCAGTGATTTACACTTGATACACAGCAACTCAAGTGAGTGCTGGTGCTTAAAGTCATCACAGTATTATCAACTCCCAGAAGTAAAAGCTTCCAGGACTTAGAATGGAGAGCTGGCAGGCCCTACTGAAGTTAAAGAGGATTTGTAAGTCTGAGTAAAACAATTTGGCTTTTGAGAGGGAGTAAAATTATCCGTAGCTTAATGCATACTGTCATACTCAGTGTGAACATGTATAGAACATGCAGCTGCAATACTTAATGTAATTTTTCAGAAGGGGGATAGCTGTTTCATAAATATGCAAATATATTTGCTTTTATGAAACTTTGTGTAAATCAGATCCCTAGCAGTTGGTTTGGATTTTGTCTTTAGATATTCAGATATTCAGAGCAGTTGTGTTCTCTTCGGGTCTTGCCACAAATAAGAACATGTTCCCTGAGATTTCACCACATTTCTTAAATTGCCATGTTTGGATTAGCCCTGCCACCAAGCACCGCAAGCTGTTACATCCAGCAGGCCGATTCTCTGCTCTGCTTTAGACAGAACAAGCTGAATAGCTAGCATCTAACTGCTTTTATTTCATTAAGTACCTGTAAATGTGACACGCATTAGCTATTTCTAGAGTTTCATGAGCCTGCAGAGATAGATGTAGGGGTGGTTGCAGTGCAGGCTGTAGTCCTGTTGAAGAAATCCCCTCATTGGGGGAATCCCCGTTCGAGAGTTTCTGTACCTTACCACGAGGGCTGTAGGAGCAGTGTGTCAAAACCTGAGCCATATTAGCCATTCATAGCCTCCTGATGATTTTTTGAAACATAATGTTTAGCCAATGACTTATGTAGTATGATAATATACACTGATTTTTATTCTCATTCTTCAGATGTGCAGCTTCTGCCCCCCCCAATTCATTCCTATGGAGTGCCCTCCCATGACTTTTCAAGTTAGTTTCATTCTGTGGTGTTTTTTCACTGTTAGTGTGGTCTTTTTTACTTTCTACATAGTTGCAGTACAAAACTGTACAGAATTAAATACTTGTGTATTTTAAGGGTTCAATCCTGAGGGTGCTCCCGTGAGCTTCCCAACCGGCTGTCAGTTATCTCACCAAGCATGGTTCCATTACACATTCAGTTCAAGCAATTGTTACCTGTGTTGGGCTGACTCAGGAGCAAGTCTCTTCACAGCAGAATCATACTCACATTAGCATATACTGTTTCTGAACTATATTCTTTACTGTTTCTGCACATTCAAGGTTATGTCTGGAAGCCTCCTGCAGATTTTTTTTTGTTGCAACATGCTGGGATTCTCTCTTTCAACTGTTGGAGCATTTATCTATGGAAATTGTGGGAAGAGACTATTGGGTGTCTGCCTAATGATTGAGTTGCAGCCTGAGACTTAAAACAGCGAAGGCAGTAGGAGAGACCGAGATTGCTCTGCTGTCCTGCGGGTGTTCGTGCCTCTGAACCTGGATGTCAGGTTTATGTGTGCATGTCGTGTAGACAGTCCGGTTACAGCCTGGATTAATTGTGGACTGCAGATGAACCTCTTCTTGTCCTTGAATCAGGATGGGGTGGTACTTAAAATGTGGTTTCCTCTCGAGGTTAAGTGCTAGGGTCATGTATCCCCCGATGCACTGCAGAAGAGTGCGTGTGGCTAGTGGGACTTACAGATTTCATCATTCGCTGTTTATCGGTTCTGCAACCTTAATGTAGAATTAGCATAATTGGCTGCTTTCTTTTTAGCTAGTTTTAAAGAGAAAAGCTCCAGCTGAGTTGCTCTGCATATTCTCACGGCTCGCCTATTTTACCTTTTCTGTATATTGCCTTTGCATGATGAAAGGGGACAAATCAAGCGGGCGGAGAGCGCGTTAGAGCGGCGTTGCTTGGTGGGGAGAAGTTGTCACCCGGTGCAGGCAGGGCGCGGTCCCTTTAAGGCGTGAAGTAGGCCGGCTCCGTCTCGTGATTGACAGCCTGCCTGGAGTCACATGACTTGCCTCTATTTGAAGGTCACAAAAAGCTGCTTCCTTTAGAGAGAGCAAGAGGGAGGGAGAGAGAGGGAGAGAGAGTGAGGGAGTTCAAGCCAAAATGGCCGACAGAGTCTCTGCTGGTTTCTGAACATTTAAAATAAAAACAAAAAACAAAACAAACACAAAATCATTTTTGGATCTTTTTTCATTTCCATTTCTACCTTGTATGCCTCAACTCGCTGGATTTAAGCACTGCTGCACTTTATGAGGTTAGTGGTACATTTATATTTCATTATTACTGTTTTTACCTATCAGTAGATTTTTAAGAGCCTGAGCTGACCGCTTTCATCCGTGGTTTTGCAGAGCTGTTTTTTCTAGCACAAATACTAGTTTCAGATGTTGTCTGGTTTTTCGTGTAAAGCACTTTTAGTGGATTTTTAGGGCTTTTTAGAAGGAGGTCTCCGTAGAAGTGTATTGTGGATTTTGAAGAGATCTGTAATTTAAAACACTTAGGCAAATTACAGAAGATCGTTTCTATTTTCCAAGCTGGTGAAGTACAAGATAGTACTGAAAATCTTGTTTTATTTAAATAGAGGCTTCTTAAACAATGATTTCTTCCTCACAGCACCCGAAGCTCTTAAATCTGCTGCAAAAATTTGCATATATAAAAATGGGTTTGCATTCTTTCTGCTGCTGGGTCCGACAAGGGACAGATGGGGAAGTGTTCTCACCGGGCCATCCTTCCCAGGGAGAAAGGGGGGCGGGGGGGAACCCACCTAAAATCACGCACCCAAACATTTACAATGCCAGGTTTGGGTAGGGAGCGCGGGGAGGTTTGGGGGTTAGAGGATTCCTGCGCTGGCAGAGCCCTGCCGAGCAGAGCGCACACAGCAGCCGCCGGGCTCCTGCGCGGGCTCGGGCTGCCGCTCCCCTCCCCCTCCCCGGGGCGCCCAGATCCGCGGTTTCGGCCGTCGTTGGGACCAAATGGTCCTGCCCCATAAAGATGGCATGGGGAGTTAAAGCGAGCTAGGCGTGCTAGGTAGTGCCGGCTTTCGAATGGTCTTGCCGTGTCCAGTTGCCCCGGAGTAAAGGGACCCTTCTCTGCTCAACGGGTCTGGCGACTGATAAAATGTGGGGCAGATATTTAGGAATGCACGCTTGCAAATGCAAGATGCTGGGTGCTGCTGATGTTTTGTAGACTTTTGCTCCGTATTCTTTATAAAACGGGTATTCATCTGCGTGTTAGTAAATGTAGCTAAAACGCTGTGTTTCCTCGCTTTTTTTCCCGTCTTATATGCTACTAAAAATTTAAATCCAAGTTATTTTTGCATCTCCCTCCAGAACCAAGCAGAAAATTAAAGGGAAATAGCTGAAGCTTGCTTTCTGAGAACAGGCCCCTCCTCCTGCATTGTAAGAGTGTGATGTAATGCTCCTTTCTGTGAGGTTAAATGAAAAAAATTCTCTGTGGTGGTATACATTATTCTTCACCCCTTCCTGATAGGCCTTGTACTGTGATATTTTTTGTAGCTGGATATTTAAGCAGCAGAAAATTATGCAAATAATCATGTGAATGTACTTTCACATTGCAGTGTATGTGTGCATTGATTATGGTTAGCAGGTCAACTTTGTAAACCTACAAGATGGGTCATCTTTTATATTTCTTTGTGGCCTTACATTCATACAGTTAAATACAAATGGAGGAGACAGATTTGGATACGTTTACTGAAAATATACTTGGCCGTCCTCATTATAGTCTTGTAGTAGTATATATCAGGGCTTTTTTTCCTCCACTGGCTAGCAAATATTTGAAATAATTCTGCAGTATATTAAGTTTCTCTTGGAAGTTAAAGGTGGTTTTTTATTTTAAATTAGAGCAAGCCAATAAAAAAGAACTCCACTCAAATTTGATATAGTATATTGTGCTGATAATTTTGGTCTTAAAAAGTTTAGTAGTAATGGATAACCCAGTTCATGTATGAAATAATACGTTCTCCCTGTTTAGGGTTAATGAACTTATTAGATTCCACCCTCGTGTTACTGGCATGTATCTGTGTGAGGGAATATTATAAAAACATTCTGTGTCTTTGACCTGGTGCAGCCTGCTGGCTTTTGTTATTCAAAGCCTTCTTGGGCTTAGTGGGGATACTAATGTAGCCAGAATATGTTGAATATACCTGTTGATTGACAAACTGAATTAGACATTAGAACTGTTTTCAAAGGCAATATAAGGTGGTAATAGTCTCAGATTTGGTACTTACTGGACCAAAACATCAATTATGTAGTTTGTGATAATTGCTGTAGCATATGGTGGCTGAACTGGGGAAGTAATAAAAACCTAAATTTTGTCCTGAGTTAGCAATATTGTAGGATGTAGCCTTTCCAGAATCTGCACTTGAGAAAAGTACTCGCCTTTCCTGCATATTTTTTGCCTTCATATGTTACTGTCTATGTTACACACTTCCAAACTGTGTAAATGTCAGTATAGCTTGATTGTGAGGAAGATGGAATATAGGATATTTTCTAATAACTGCAACTGCTCATAGTTGCAGAAGCTGTCATGGATCAGACAAAAGGCAACTATTGAGAATAATAGAAATTATTCCAGTATGGAGTGTGTCAAACATTTAGGTAGCTTTGTGAGACAGTACACTGTGAATAGGAAGGACCAATTAAAACGATTCCTCATAAATATGTCTTTGACCCATCAAATCTTAGTGCAGAGTGTGTTGAGGACTCTGCAGCCTGTGAAATTGCAGGATTTTAAAAGTGCGAGTCTGGGCAATTCTCAATACTGTTTGCATTCAGTATGTTCCTGCAGTACAAAGGGAACAAAATACTTATTTGAAATCATTTTGAGACACCTGACTCGAGTTGCAATTTCTAGATCAGTTTGAAGCTTTGCAGAAGTGTTGGGGTGGGGGATCCTTTTTTGCTTTGTTCAGTTTACAGTGATGACACTGGGTTCGGAAGCTTTGTTTCATTTTTCTATTTGCATTTGTATGTCAATTGTTATTGGTATCTACAGGAATCAGTCCTTTTCCAAAGCAGACTATTTTAGTAGGTTGAAAACTACAGTGAAGTCTGTAGTCAGCAGAGCCCCTGGAGTTTTTTGCACTACATCTAAGAGATTCTTCAGAAATAATTGACAAGAAAAGCCTTATTACCATTGAGCTTCAGTATACAGGAGTCTGCAGTTCTAATGGGAAAAAAATTCAGGGACAACAAGTGTCTGAAAAATCAGTATGCTTACTTTCAGCAGCTTTTTTTAGCCTCTTTCTCTCCTGCTGGGAAGGAAAAAAAGGGAACTTCATAAGAGCATACAGTCTTTGCCGGCTGGTTTCAGCTAAACTTAACGTTTTGAGACTTTTGTCTCTTATTAATAGATGGCTGAGTAGAGGAGAAAGTATCCAAATCTATAAATGAAGAAAAATCTATAGAATTAGTGTATTGCTGGAAGAGAATTTTTATCTGTACCTTTCCTAGTCCCCCTGCAAAAATTTGTTGTGGCTTGCACCTTGAAGCAGAATTCTTTAGTTCAGGTCATTATGGATCTGCTTTCCTTTTGGTGACCTGGATGGAAGGTGAGAAGTTTAATTTACAATTTATTTTGAACAATATTTGTTGCAATCTGCACATTAGTATTCTCTTCAGCTGGCAGTTGTTTTAGAACTGAAAAGTTTGAGGGTCTTTTTGCTTTAATTGATTAAGAAGAAACCTACCTCCTTCCTAAGAGCTGTTTCAGCTTGTTAAGTATTGGTTTCCTATTTAAACAGCTCAAGATTTGAGGCAGGAAAATAAGATACATAGGATGTTTAGCTCTAAAAAGCTATACTTCATGTCCTGTCCAGGGGATCAGGTGTGCATATCTGGGTTCTAGTTTTGTAACCTTCATGAAGGTCTTGTAAAGGGTGGTGTGTAATGTCAGGGAGAAGTAAAGTGTCTTTTCACTTAGAAGAATCCTGCTGAGGAAGCTGGTTAGATTTTAAGTGGCTAAACTTTAAATAAGTAAATATAATTATTGCTGCAGAATTAATTTGATAAATAGATGGAAAATTCAGTTTAGGTGAATACAAAGATTTATAGCTTCTCAAAGCAAGACAAGTTCGGTATTTATTTCAAGAAACAGCAGCTTTAGTTGCTAATGTAACACTGGCATTTAGTTGGTATGATTACGTGTGCCATATTTCAAATATTGGTCAAACAAGATATCTAAAGTTGGGTGTCAAGATAACACTTTTTGGCCATTTCAGTGTTGAGGGCAAACGTGGAGGCATCATGGAGATAAAAAATACTATATACTGAAAATATTTCTGTTCTATTTTAGTGATGGTGCCATAATTATTTTGAAAGGCACAAGAGAAATGGTGCCTTTCTGTATTTGTGCTGAATTCCAGCTCCAGAGCTGTACATTTAGCACTTTTCACTGCTTAAATTCTTTTTCTCCTTTGTACATAGGCTTCCAACCCAAGAAGACGATAGTTTTTCTTTTTTGTAGAGACAGAGCATATATTTTGCGAGCAGCATGAATATATGCAAACCCTGATATTTTTTATACATAGTGCCATCAACACACTTCTGAAAGGAGTTCCTAATGGTTTATGAATATTGTCATTTTAAGGTTATTTTCCTGTCTGTATACAGTATGCTGGCATTATAGTTCAGGGCTGAAATGCTCTGGTGCTACTAGAATTAAGTATTTATAATAATTTTTGAAAAGTCATGTCTTAAGAATTGGTTGATGTTATATGTAGATATTATAGTGTGGGCAAATTGAAAGACAAACCTTGATCCTCTTTCAAAATATTGTAGTTCCAGGACTACTTCTAATTAGCCTGTTTAGTCATGTGGGAAAACATAAAACAAGATATGAACCCTGGAGTTTTTTCAGGTACCTAAGAGAAGATACATTAATAAAAAACAAGATGATCTTTAAAGGTAGAACAAATCAAATCAAGGGTTAAACAGCATATCAAAATGTGTGCTAATACTCGTGGAGAGAAACTACTGAGGGGAGTCTTGTTAAAAACCATAGGTAGTAAGCATGAGAGCTGAGTACTGTTCCTTTCAGTGCTACAATTTGTGTCTGGACTTTAAAAGTACTTCGATATCGATAGGTGGAAAAATGCTTAAATGTACAAAGCACGTGTATTAATACAAATTTATGTTAGATTGAGACATTTAGAAGTGAAATGTAGCCTTGGAATTTACTACAACAACAAAACCAAAACAAAGCATCAAGATACAACTGTGTTTTATTTCATGCCAGCAGGAGAGTGCTTCACTTTTTAGCATGGTACTTGTGAGGCCTTACCTTCAGAGTGTTTTGAACTGTAGGGGAGCTCAACAAATTTTGAGGTAGCTCAAGTAAGAGCAGCGAAACATAATAGAGGGAGGTAGTCTAGCAAGAAACCACTTCAGCTTTTTTGTGTTTATTTTTATAGATACATACATTCTCTGCAAATGAATAAGTAGTTGTTTAATTTGTGTCGGAAGAGCATTATTTTGACACTTGGCTCCATCATAGTTGAGTGTGCTTTGAACAGGATAGTTACTTCAGCAACTAAAAAGCAGAAAGGCACGAATATTTTTAAGTGAAGGTGGCCATTCTTTTAATTCCTTAAGAGTACACAAAGCCCCACTGTGCATGCTTAAATTAGAAAATAAGGGGACGGTGCTCATCTTTCCCAGTGTTCTTACTAGATGCAGAGTTAGGGCTTCCTGAAGTACAGATATGGGTATAACAGCTGAACCCAAAAACTGATTTGAACTTGAGCAGAACATTGTCTTAATTTCTGAATCAGAGAAGAAGTATTTTTTTAGAAAAATAAAACAATGGAAGAATTACTTCTAGTATTCTCAGTATTTTTTTTCCCTTTTTAAGCACAGCATTTGTTGAACAGCACAAGCATAAACTACTGTCCATCTGTAATTTCATAGTGGCTGTTGGGCACAGCCTCCATGTACATGAGAACATGCAAAACTTCAGCTGCAGTGAGACTGCTAGAATTTTATTTTTTTAAGCATGTACACACCATAGCCTTTGTAGATTTTGAGCTTTTGGGGCTAGTTGACCTATATGAAAACAGGGAAGGTTAAATACATATTCTGTTAATGCCACTTAACCATTAATTAGAGTTGAGCTCAATTGTTCCATTTTACATGTGCTGTGGCAAATACACACAGATGTGTTGTCCTCATGGTTCAGTCTACATTAGTGAACTTGATTATGCCTGAGCCATCCAGTTCTCCAGGATGCAGTGTCCTGTGTCACTAGAACCTTCCTTAAAATAAGTCTTCCGTGTTTATATTCCACTTTTTTCCCGTGTTTAAATTTTACTGTTTGTAGTAGAAGATATTGCAACTTAATATTAGAGTCCTAATGTAGCAGCATTCGTGTTCTTGTTGCAGCTTCTGTATTAGTATTTATATTTTTAATTGTATATAATTTCAGTTAAGCAATCATGCTAGATTCAGGGTCTGATTTAAAACTCGTGGTTCTAATTCTGTGTTGATACTCTAGATATACTTGTCTGCAAAACAGCTTTCTTTGGCAAGAGGGTGACTACTACTGAGAACTTCATCAACTAAAGGGAGACGGATATATTCTGATACGTCACTTTGCCAGTTAAATATACGGCATGTTTATGCTCAGTCTTTTGCTCAACAGTTCATAGGGAGGATGATCTGATCACAACATACAAGTGAATTTTGATATTTCAGTGCTTGAAAATTCTAATCTGGTAACTCTTGCTGGATTTTTACTGGGCTATTTTGCCTCTTACTGGAGAGAATTTGAGGACAATAAAAATGAAAATGGATACCTTCTGTATGCAGGGGAGGGGAGGGCAGAAGGAACCAAAACTTAGCTAACATCCTTTCCTAGCTCATTCATATGTGCATCAAAAACTGGTTGTCCTGTGAAACAGAATATAGTAATTAGATAGCTTGATTCCCATGTGAATTTTTAAAAATGTATTCTTCTATATTCTAGTTAAGACTATATAAATAAACCTCTCCTATTCTATTAGGCTTTACTTGGGTACTATTAGTGTTATTACCCCACTATTTTATTCAAAGGAGCTTCTATGGTAAATACTAAAAAAAAATCTTAAAAATTTTTAAAAAAATTAAAACTGGTTAAAAAAATACAGCGCATGGAAATAGAGAATATCCTATTTAGGTTATACATACATCATTCTGTATCTAGCTCTATTTTTCTTTGTGGATGTCATTACAAGTTCATGTGCACTGGTTGGAATCTAAATGTTGATTAGGTTCAAATTGCCTGTAAAAATACTTGGTTAACCTGAAGTAAAACCCCAAAAGCTTTTTTGAACCTAGTGTAAAAGAAGGCTCCAGCTGGTGCTACAGAAGTCAGTTACAGCAGTATTAATGGGAGTTTTAAATTAAACAGCCTTGTGTTACAGAGTCAAATACATTTTCTGTTCCTTTGCAGGTAATGTTCAGATTACCTATTTGGTACATCTCAACCAGACCAAACAATGCTGAGAGAAAGAAAGTGGACAAGGCATTAGTGTTATCTTTGTTTTATTTTGTCTTTACCTGTGTCCTGTAATCCTATTCAGAGCAGATCTAGATTACCCTGGCAGGAACGCTTGCTAACCAATATACTGGCCTTGCTGTAGTATTCATGACTGCTTCATCAGATGGTAACACACTGATGATGGTGTGATGTAGGAAACTAAAAACAAAATCTCATCTGGGTAAGATTTAATCTTCCTAATAAGTTGTTTAGATGTATTTCTTAATGGTGGTATTTCTCTAACTTTCTAGGGTTTAATCAGCAAATATGTTTTGAAACCACTGAATTACAGTGGAAAGTTTTAGTAAATGACCTGGGATGGGAGAATCTTAAGTCTTACATGCAAGTAATTTTTCAGCAGTTTGAACCAGTTTAGTTGTCCTTGTGCAAAAGCTATCTGAATTTGCATTTAACCACCTCATCTTTGCATGGTAGCTATTCTGAAATGGCTGTTTCTGATGAAGTCCTTGGGTGACTTTATCACAAAAGCTACAGTTGCTTAGTTCTTTAAGCTAGCTCTTTGTGGTTAGGCCATGAATAACTGAACAGGTTAATTTTTGGAAAGTCAACCTGTCTTTAGTTTTCAGGACAAAGGTTTTTTTCCCAGGGGTGGATTTAAAGGCAGCATATACTGTTTTAAAGGTGATGAGCTGTATTTGTGTGTTTGGATCATTGGAGTTCAGGAAAAGCTGAGGTTAGCTAGTG
Organism: Gymnogyps californianus; assembly: GCF_018139145.2. NCBI lineage: Eukaryota > Metazoa > Chordata > Aves > Accipitriformes > Cathartidae > Gymnogyps > Gymnogyps californianus. Next base: position 162,372,049 of record NC_059471.1, read on the forward strand.
TCAGTCTCCGTTATATTCTGCTTCAGTCTAGATAATGTGAAGTGAAACTCCTCTACAATCGACTTGCAAGTGTATTGTCAGCTTAAGTTTATGTAACTTCACTTGATCTTTTTCGTAAGAAAACTTATCTTTTAAATGATGTTTCAGTTAGTGCTAGGTAACTTGGTTAAGCTTAAATCCTCTTCTCCCTTCACATTCCTAGGCCATTTTTCTATTGTTAAAGTAATATTCTGATATATTAGTTGTTGTAATCGTTTTAGCTTGAGCATTGCATGCCCTGTGCATTTAATGTTAAGCTGTTAAAAACAGGCTTCATCACTGCCTCAGTGGGTTAAGAAGAAGAAGGCTGTAGTTTGTTCTGCATTGTAAGTTTAATTATAGCAGATAACTTGATTTCATTTTTTCATCCTGTTTTTTAACAACCTTTGGAATAATTAATTATCTGTTTTCCAACTTACTACATCTTTTGATATTTGTGTTTGTATCATAGATGTATGTATATGCATATATGTAATATGTACATGTTGGCAGTTAATGCAGTTAAAAGCTACCAGGTATCAGCTGCCATGTGGAGACTTCTTAGTGGGCCTTAGGCATTAAAGCCATAGTAAAAATTGCTGTCAAAGTTGATTAAAATTTTTTGTTTGGGAAAAGCCTGCACAAGCAAAGCAAGTGCCATTCTGTAAGGTAAGTGTACAGATTGAAGAGGAGCAGCAGAGAAATTTAGAGGCTTTCTGAAGGCCACACAGAAAGTCAGTGGCAGAGCCAGACTTGAACTCAGAAGTTCCTGGCTTATGGCCTGGGGCTGAAGCCAGTCGTACACAGCTGTATTGAATTGTGAATAGAATGATGCTTTCTTTTTCCTTTACGGCTTTATGGGAACAAAGCTGATTTAACTAAAATTATAATGTGGGTAAAAAGATGGCATTGCGTATTTCACCTTTCTCAAAATTTCAAATGCTAAAAGTTCTGTTCTGTGTTAAAACTTGCATTCAGCAGTTGTGGATTTCCACTTACCAAGGAGTATGGTTAATGTAGCTGGGTCATAAATCGTAACAAATTGTAGTGCAGTGTCTTGAGGTCAGACTAAGGGCTTTTGCTGAGGGTAGAGGAATTCAGGGCTTAAAAGCTGCTCTGCATACTACCTTGAGAAATATTAGTGTTATAAAAAAAAAAAATTCCCTGAAAAGTACATGATTTTCTTTGATGTTTTAAAATAGAAGTGAAAGCCTAGTTCAGAGGCAATCTTCCTGAAGTAACTGTTTATTAAACTGAAATTCACATTCTATATTTAACAATTGTGGAGTTTTTAATGAGGCTTTAAACATTGTTATCCTTCAGTGCAGTATGAAAGAAGAGAAAACATGCTGTAGGTTTGCTGACTGGTATTTTCTTCCTTCCTGAAGTAAAAACTTATCTTTGAGTAGCTTTTATTGAATGTATGGACAGTTTTGCTTATTTGAGGAGTTCCCTTTAGGGAGGAGGTTTTGATCTAAAATATTACTATAGAATGAACATCACCATTACTAATTATTTTTCTGTACTTCTAAAAATCTTGGCAGGGATTAGTAAATCCATTTTCACGGTAAAAGGCACTTTATTTTCCAGGCAAAATGTCATTAGTTCCAACCTCTAGCAGCAAAGTAGAGTTTGGGTTTTTTCCCTCAGGTACATTTGCTTTATCTGTGTACCATTTCTTGCTAACTGAGGCCCTATACAAATGTATAGTAAGGATATTTTCATAAATTACTAATGTGGAACCTGGCTAGAGAAAACAAACTAAAAAACCCAAAACAAACAAACAAAACATCTGAGTGTTTTACCAGGAAGTAATTTTAATTTTGTCTGTTGAAAACAACAAAGGTGTTAAATAGTTCCAAAAAGAAATCCAAGTATTGAAAACTTAACAATAAAATCTTTCACTTCTGAGGGGTTGAAGCACTTAGGCCCTCCTTTATCTCTTCTCCCCGGCTCCGCAACAGTGCCCCAGTGTCTCCTGGCGTGTGCAGTGTGACTGTATCTCACTATTGTTACTGAGTAGTGTGCACTTTCAGGCCGCATCTAAAAATTTCATTGGTAGTTAACAAAAATCAGAATAATTAATTTGAGTGTTACAGTGGTCTACTTTTTTACACATTCTCCTTTTTTATGCACCCTGCTAACTGAGCCAGATGGAAAATGCTTTCTGAGTTTCCCTTTCAGTTTCAGCTGTTTGAGTGTTTACAAGTCCCAGTTCCCTTTGGTTGTGGCTTCAGAAGACGTTTAAACTGGATGTCTGTCAGGTTTGTTGCACAAGCCTGGGACACTTTAGAGACTGACATTGTTGTGGCAGTTCTTGCTTTATTCACCTATTACAGCTGGTAATATGTTGTAATTAAATTGTGTATTTCTTCCCAGCAGGTCTTACAGAAATACTGTAACATATAGTGATGAGTGGCTGAGTTTTAGAGTAGAGTTGCTACCCCGTCACCACCCGAAACAGTGTTATGGACTAGATTCTTGCGATGGTGAGTGGGAGACCCAGCTGAGCTTGTTTCATTCTGAGCTGTATTGCCCCCTAATTTAAGTTGATAGAGATCGCTTCAGTGGCAGAATAAAGTTTTCCTTCCTCTCTTTAAAACAACATGTTAGTTAAGAGCAATCTTATCAAATGCTGGTTTAACTTAGGATGTTGTTTCCAGTGGTGCCCAATGTATTTTTTTAATACTCCTTAGAAAGAGCATAAGAAAAAGTTGGTGACTCTTACTTGGTATACTTCCCCATTTAAGTCAGCCACATGTAAATTACACTTACTGACTATCATAAGTCCAGCTGGTACTTGCAGCATAGCAGATGGATTTGATTAAAGCTAAAGGTCTGGTTCTTCACCTGAAATTTGGAACTTTAAATGCTTGTGTGAGTGGTTGAATTCTGTATCACTTTTACTATAAGGTCATGCTAACCTTTTTGCTAGGTAGCATTGACCATTTTTTCAGTACAGTGGCTTCATAGAAAGATAGATGCTTTGCACTGGCAGTGTGCATGGAAGCATCAATAAGCTGACAAATTAGATTTGAGGTTCTAGTGTTTAAAGGGCTTTTCTTTCAGCAGGAAATAGTCTCCCACATCAGCTTATGCATTTTAACCTTCAACTTTATATAGCAGCAAAGAGTTGACCTGTCTTTATGCAGAGCCACCTTTCTCAAAGAGGATAGAGAGAAGGTTTAACTGAATAGATTAGAAGTGCAGTTTTTTGTGGAACAGTGAATATCTTACTTTCCCGTCATGTATCATACACTGGTTTTGCATAGTGTCTAAAAAATGAAACTGCTCTGTTTCACACTTTTACGAAATTCATCAGTGGTAGATAGGAAGAGGTAGCTGTTAATTAAAGATAGGAGGAGTCTTCAGCTCTATTGTCAGCAGAGGTAAAAATTATTTTTGTCACTGGAAACATGCAGAACTTATGTAAATCTATATGCTGAATGCTTTAAATGGTTTTGATGTAGCTATTTCTCTGTTAGGACTGATGTTGAAAAAAGTGCATATTTTTAACCACTCAGAAGTAAAAAATGTCTGTTAGTCTTTGAAAATTATAGTCTCTGTAAGTTTTATGCATTTCTTTGTGTCTTATGACATCATTGCTGAACATGAGAAATGTGTGGTTTTCATTAAAAATAAACTGTTAATCTTAGATAATGCAACAAGGCAAAAATTACCTAAAGGTAGCAAACACTACTTGGGTTGAGAATTTAACAAGACAAATCAGCTTAATCTTGGAACTTTAGAAATGTGTTAAATGGTAAATTTCACTTGTCACTATAATTTCCACCTCAGTTTTTCCCTTGTGACTTAACATTTTTATTTTCTGTGTACCTTTGTGGTGGTACTCTTTTTGTAATCTCTTAGGTGGCAGTTCAGTGGTTTCCTCATTTTTAGATTCTTTTCTGAATTACCTGTTGCTTTACAATTTATTTCACTCTTCCATAGCAGAAAAAGAGTGGTGCATGTCTGGAAGATTAACCATAGCCGTGTTGTACATGGTTTGCAAGTCCCTGTCATCTTAGAATTTTTGTATGTTGAAGCAACTTTCTGATGTGAATTTCCATGTTGTGAAGGAATGTAAGCTTTCTGGAATAGAGATGTTATAAGGCTTACTTACTTTACAAGAGAAATTTCTTCTTCGATAGTAATGTATAGTTAATTTAAAAATATTTCCTTCTTGCTCCTTGAGTATGAATGGACCCTAGATTTTTCAAGCAAGACCTATATCCAGTCCTCAGATTGATTTTTTTTTTCTTCCTATTTTTTTAAATTTCTAAGTTATCTTAAGCTACTGTATTAAAAAGCAAGAGATATTTAAATGGGGTTGAAGTTAGAAATTGATCTGGTACTGTATCTGTCAATGATATAAGCAGCAAGTAAAATTCATCACTTAAGCTGTAAATTATAATTCCTGGAAAGAGACAAGGAATGATAACCCTCAATCAGGATTTCAAAAATCTTGTCTTCTGCACTCAATACAAATAAGAAAAGCTCTCAGATGAGTGACTGCTGAGATTGGGCAGACACCAATTCCACAGAAATAACAGCACAGTTACAAGAAATTCTCTCCCTGGTGGGAGACTATCCTTAGTTCAGACAAATGCCTGAGGATACAGTTGAACACTTTTCACTTAAACTTTCTAATGTCTTTGTTTAAGAAATAAGGAAATGATTGTTTACTTAGCAATTAGTAAGGGTTTCATGTCTAGACTAGGTGGTTTAATCTATGCTTTATTTCCGGAAGGCATGAAATAAAGTTAACTTTTTAAAAATGCAGCTAGGGAATGGTGCACAGTATCAGGACTATAAAAATGGATGAATCAAAAATAGCTTATCAGATTATTGAATGTGAGAGGTGGCAATCATCTCTGCCTATTAATGGACTGTTTCCTAGAGCTTCTTTTGTTTCTACCTCATAACTGTTGTGGCTAGTTAATTTTAAATAGGGTGTTAAACAGATATGGTCATGTGGCCTGCAGAATGCTGTTTTCCACACTTTTCCATTCCTTTTGGAATGAAGAAGAGACATTTCTACATTTTTCTAAGTTACCACTATATGGGTGTCTCAGGTCATCTTGCACAGGTTACAGGTAAGATGCACTACTGTGTTTAGCAAAGGCTTGTGTTTTCCCATTTAAATCAGGAAGGTGTGCGATTTAGGGTGACAGTACTTTATTGTAATGTAGTGGCCGCTACTTGTGATGGTTTTGTTCCATGGATTCCAGTAACTTTCTCCTTTAGTTCTTACTTTTAGCAAAGACGTGAATAAACAGTAGTATTTCTAGTGTTAACCTAATTTATCCTTGGTGTGGTCTCTTTTTGAAAATATGTTTATCATTAGGCAGTTGCAGTTTTCTATGACCTTACAAACCGCTTGACTGAACTTCTAATATCCTTCCTGATAATGCTTCCTATGGAGAACTGACAGCTGTGTCTATCTTTCTAAACATAGCTTGCCAAAAGCCAAGTTAAAAACACTAAAAACCAAACAGCACCACCCCACCCCGCAAACAAAAAGAAGTATTGAGATGTTTACTTAGAAATTCTTGCTTTTCTCTATCATATCAGTTAATGGAAGCAAGTAATTAAAAACATGAGGAGAAATTAGAAATTAAAGGGTTTGAGGTGCAGCAAACTTTCAAATAATGAGGCACTTTTACACTTCTGTACAAACATTATGTGCCAGTACATTGTGCTTGTAGACATGAAAAAGGGGGTTGAGGTTTTTTCTTTGCTATATGTGAAAACTGATTTTTATTAGCTTTCTGAAGTATATTGTACATGTTTCCTAGGAGATTCCTAAAGCAGAAGGAATTTTCCTTGATATATATATATTCAGTCATATCATAAAACGTAGACCTATGATATAGTATGCTTAGAAATTTAATGTTGGCCTTTAGAATTATTGTTTAAGAATTTGTTCTTCACGAGGAAAGAAGAGTGCACAGCTAATGTAAAATCAAGTGTTCTGCAATTGTTCTTCAAAAACACAGCAGCAATTTTAAGTCTTTGAAATTTAGGAGAGTGTATAGCAATGCAACTTTTACTTACTATTTTGTGTTGGTTGTCCGTGTCTTCCCCCCCACTGTTTTTGACAGTATTTTGGGCAAATAGTAAACCGCTAGATTCCAGAGAGTGTTGGTATGATACTGTTAATTCAGGACAGCGATCAGTGTTCCATATGAGTGAGGAATTCACAATTGCAGATAGGCAAAAATAGTGTTCTAGGTAATGAAGAGTGCAAGTAGTGTTTGTAGTTGCTGCATGCCTTGGTGAGGGTATTTGGTTCTTTCTGCCATTTTGAGATCTTAGGTAATCATTTTCTTGGAATGCCAGATCAAAATAATCATCTTCTTTATGTCCTCAAAACTCAAGTGATTATATGAGGAGACAAGTTTAGAGAGGCTTTGAATTTTTTGTCTGCTTAAGTAACTTCATGAGGAAGGATTATTAGTTTCTTGTAGTTCAAAACAAGTCATGTCTTGTACTGTGTTGTTTTCATTTTTCCTGTTTCCTACACACAGTTTCTTTACAATTCTCTAGTTTTCATTCTGTGTGCCAATGAATAATTTCAGCTTACATCTTAATTAGTCACGAGTCATGACATGAAGTATTGAGTTGTGATGTTTTGAATAATAATTTATCGATCTCACTTTTGAGTGGAAAAGGACTAATGAAAAGGATGGCCAGCTGGTTGCAGTAAGAAGGGTGAGAAGCACGCATCTGGCAAACAAACGCTTCTGTACCAGGCTCTGCAAAGAATCTGTGTGCTTAACACATTTGAAGGTTCCCTGAGAGTCAAGCACAGTTGTTTTTCAGTGCCCCTGAGTTCTTGCTGCTTTAAAAGTAGTATCAAGTCTAGCATACCTCTTTATTTTGAGCAAACTGCACTAGAATAGAGTTCAGTTTTCTTTATTGATTGAGAGCGGCTCAAATTCCATAGTAAAACCCACACCTTTAATTTATTCCCTTACATTTTATGACTGTAAGTCTCATGGTTTGGCCTTCAGGATGTCTGTAGCAATGCAACAAGGAGAGGACTTAATGCGCTTGTGATTTACCTAGTTTCTTGAGCAGGATCTGCAGTCTCTCATCCTCATTGAGGCTTTAATGAGACCTGATCGCTGCCTGTCTGCCTTAACAGCAGGTGCAAGCCACAGAACAAGAGGGCGTGGTCTGTTAGCAAAATTGCTCACTTCAATGCTGTATATACATCTTACAAACAGCACTCCATCTTATGAATGGTGGTGTGCATCTGATTCTAAAAGCTGTTTAAAGCAGACAGCTGGTTTGATTTAATTTATCAAGGTAACTTACCAGTGTTTAAATCTTCCTACAAAAGTAGGAAGGGAGGAAGTTTATGTTAGTTTGTATATTGTAAAAAGTATGTCTTAAAATGCATGCCAAAGTTGATGTGTGACAGGACAGTCTGTTTTAATTATACACTTAAAGTGGTAAATGGATTTAAGCTTTTTTTGTTGTGAAACACCTGGCTTAAAATTTAGCGCTGCTGTTTCGCCAGATTTTACTTTTTCATCATCTGTAATTACCCTATAGGCAACAAATATTGAATAGTAGCCTTATAAAATAGGGTGGTTTAGTGATACAGTAGTACTGGCATGGCAAGTCCTGACTTTATTGTCATCTACAGTGGAATCTTGACAACCTTAAGTACAACCATGATCTGTAACAGTGTAGTTCTAATTCCTTTCTTTGTATACATATGGTCCTCCATGACTTACAGAGTGTCTCTTAAAAGTGTGAGAATATGCTCCAACATAATTACACCTTTTCCATGGGATACCCATTGTACATAATACTAGATAAAAGCTAGGAATCAGCAGCTTTGTGTATATAATAAAACTCCGTTGAGAACTAAGTGCACTGAAAATTGTTTTTGACTGATTATTAGAACTAAAGCATAAACTTGGAAATACTGTATTGTAACAAAAGGATCACATACCTGTGCTTTTCCGTACTTGGAGAATTACTTGCCTAATGGTTATGTCTGTAGTAGATCTGTTTGTCTGGCAAGCATACACTACTACCACTGTTCACATAAAGTTTCTGTGGCTGCAGACTAAAAGGTTGCTCCTTCTTTGCTTCCAAGTACATTTGGACACATCTCAGCAGTATTTGATCTTGAACTTGGTCATACTTCTAAGTGGCAATGAGTTGATTAGGATCTTCAAGACTTTTTTGTTGAAGGTTGGGTGACTAGTTTAACCCAGGAAAACTCAGCAACTTTTGGGCTGTTGATTTCCAAAGAATTACTGGGGGTGGAGGGTGGAACACCATTTACTGAAGCCTAGCTGTTAAATCTCATCAGTCCTCTGTTGAAGGCATAATGCTTGAATGGTAACATAAACTGTGTTAACTAGCTGTTGTCCCACGTGAGAGGGAAGAAAAATTGCTTCACGTGATGAAAGCCATATATCAAATATACTGAATTGTTCTCTGGTTTTGTGCTGTAAGAGAACTTGAGATAAAATTATAAGCGATACACACCTTCATCGCCCAGCGAGTAAGTTTCTACTGCCAGATTACATCCTTTTGAAAGGGTAAAAAAAAAAAAAAAAAAAAAAGGAAAAAAATAACCAAAAAAACTAGATCCAGGCATTCATTCCATAGTCAGAAGAAAAACATATTTTGTAATTTAAAACACAAAACAAAAACCTGTTTTTCGTTCTGCCAACTCTTTGTCAGCCTTCACAGAATCTTGTTATTTTGGTGGGAAGTAAAACTTGTGTTTGAGCCATTTTAAAAAAACAAAACAAAAAACCAACATAACAAAGACCCAAAAAGCTGCTGGGCTGAAATATGAATTACACAATTTTTCATTTAATTTCTTTATTGGCATTGTAACAACAAAGTCCCCTTTTCTAACACAGGGTTCACTGTGAAGTGAATCTGCAAATGTTTTTAGTGCGAGTTGATTTGTTTTATGTAGAAAACAGTAGTCTTTCTCCAAAGCAAAAGTATTTTTTGCAGTCATATTAATGTCAGATTCTCAAACTGAATTTAAAAGGAAATTTTTGCAGGAGTTCAGAGCTTGTCACCTTTGGGGTCTTTTCGGTAGGTTAACAGGAATTTTAAAAAATTTTAAAAATTAATTTCCTGTCATTAAAGTTTGTGAATGCGGCAGCACATAGAAGCAAATCAGCTTCGGTATGTTTTAGCATGGTTGGCTTTCACACTAGAACTATGATTGGTGTCTCATGATACTTACGGTCATTGGAAAGAGTAAATAATTGTAAAGGAGTAAGGTGTGTAGCAGGTCAAGTGTGGACATGTTATATTAAGTTGTAAGATCACTGAAGTACTTGATTAAGTGATGACTACAATATGGTTTGCTGAAAACATTTATTTTGGACTCAGAAAGATTACTTCTTTTGAGAACGGATACTGAGTTCTTAAATCGGTATTTCATTTCCTTAATTACTGGAGTACATGATTGAATGTTAAGTAGCAGCTTACTTTCATTAGTGGGGTCTGAATTAATATTTGGATTGTGTCCTAGCTTGATATTACTTGTTAATTTTGTAAAAGTACCAACAAATATGACGCTCATACCTGTCTTCTCTAAGGAAAGTTACCAGATAAGAAAAACAGAATTTTACTAAAAATCTCATGAGAACTGTTTTCTGTGTTTGGAGGAAGCCAAACTTAGTGTCTTCGTGAGAATGCTGTCTGAAATTTAGTGTGATCTTTGCAGGATTGAGCATGACTGAGGCTTTATAGTAATGTATTGGCGATCAAGGGCTGTTCACATCACATTTGGAGTATTAATTATGTCCTTGTTTCTAATGGAGTGCTCCTTAATGGCAAGAGCCATTTATTCTCCATAGTGCTGACTTGTCCTGTGACTTTGAACATAGGTTATTTATTCTTTGCTTGGGTTTACTCATGTGCAGAATTAAGTTTTACATACTTCTTAGTGTTGTTGCAATGCTTAATTAATATTTATAAAGACCTTTGACATCCTGTGATGAAAGGAGCTGTGCAAGTGTTCAGTACTGGTATTATTTTATTAGTGAAAATACAGGAGGAGTCAGGAGGATGCCAGTTTTTAATTCAGAGTGAGCAATGGAGTCATTCTGTAACCTTGAGCAGGTCATGCAGTCTCTTGTTTTGTAACATATCCTGGGAAAGCTCTGTGTTGTGCGGCATGTGTTATTAAATGTCATCCTTCCCTCCCCCAAGTCAATTCTAAATGGGGAAGAAAATAAAAAAAGAAAGTGTACAACTTCACTGAGCTGCTAAACATAGCTGGTATTTCTTAAGGAAATATATCATTAAAAGTAGCAGAGGGTGTAGTGGATGTAACAGTTGCATTTTAGAGTCAGCATGAGAACTTGAACATTTGTTATCTAGTCATAGACCAGACTGAATTTTGCCTGTTACAGATCTTTCTCATTCAAGTTCAGTATGCACTGTGCTTAACTGCAACTTCACTGTGAAGTGAGTGTATATCATCTTTATTGCATTCTAAGAACTCACTAATCCATGGTATTTAGCTGGTAAACAAGTTCTTACTTCAGACTGAGTACTGTCTCTATTTGAGCTTTGTGATTGCCAAGATTGATAATCAGCTCTTGCAGCATCTAGTATTTGGCTATTACATAACAATATACATATCAATCTCTTGTGTGGTTTTTCCCTCATCTGACAGAGGAAGGTTATGATTATATACTGTCATTAAAATTACAAGATACCGATGAACTTTTGAAAAATATACATCTGTTTAAGACTTAGCCAGCTAACCATTTGTCTAATTATATAAGGCGCAATAGCATTAAATGAAGTTATTTGCCATGCTTCATGCATGCAAATATAGGGTTTCGGGTTCTTTCATACAAGATGCTACATCTGCATTTCATTCATTGCACAAAACACATAAATATGGTTTAAAACAAGGGGCTTCAAAACTTACTTAAAGTGCTTTAGGAAGGAACCAGCTTGCCCAGTGAAGTGTGAGGCATAGCTGAATGCAAGTGCTGGTTTGTGCATGTGCATTATGGTGGATTCAAATTGAAAGCCCCTGGATCTTTGTCCTGCTTTATTGCAGTCAGGTTGTGCAGGTTGTTCCTGGGGGCTTTACTTGCCTTTAGTCCTGCTTCAGTTCTCAGCTCAGCTGGCATAAGCATGAAGAGGAATAGTGTTTGTCTCTACTGAGGATAAACAATGGTTTGTAGTCTTCAAGAACAGCAATTATGGAAAAAAAAAAATCTTCATATAACCCTAGTTATAAGCCTTAATTTATGGAGCATGCTTTGTAGTAATGGAATATCAAGAATTTACCTGCCCAGCTCCAGCTGAATATACTGAACATATGCAGATAGATTTGTTTGAAGTGACAGTAATTTGGCAAGATTTATACAGTGTTTCCCAGACCTGCAAAATACGTTACTTACTTTTTCCTTCTGCCTTTAATTTAGACTTCCTGATATGGATCATGACAGTCCTGAAACTTTGTAACTGAATATTTGCAGGAAGTAGCTGAATGAATTTTCTTACCTGTTAAAAATAAATACTGCCTCAGGCAATAACTGGAGTAGAAAATACAAACCTTAAATACCTTTGCCAAGAAAGGTTGGTTGGTGTTTTGTTTTTTTTTTTTAATGTACTAGAAGTTCAAGCAACCTTAACTTGCTGGTTCTTCCAGCTTGGCCTACAACAGATGAATAACAACTTTGTGTGGAAAACCTTGTTCTTAACTTCCCACTGATAAAATTAAATACATTCTTGCTTTAGTATTTTGATTTAGTATAATTAAAATAATGACTTACAGTTTGATAAATGTTATTTTCATTACTACAGTGCCCTGAAGCACTGTATATGGAAAATTTTGCAATATTATACAGATCTGGAGGTATGTAATGTGCTTGTCAGGCTATTAATTAACTTGCATAAAGTGTTTTGGTTTTTATAGCAAGTGAATTAGAGTGTTTCTTTGGAAACTGAATAAAAGTAAACAATCAGATTGCTTATAAAATGAAGTATAAATTATGCCACTCTGCTGTGAGGGTATCCTTATAATATCCCCAGGCAGGTAGCATTTCAAGCACCTCATCATTCAGTAGAAGCTGCTTTTAAGCAGCATGCTTCTGTCTGGGTTTGGGTTTTGGGGTTGGTTTTTTTTTTTTTTTTCAGTAATTTAACTGTTGCTACATAGAAACAGCTTTGCTCATATGTATATTTCAATTTTTTTCTTGATCCCTCCTGAAGTGCCATACCATGGAAGTTGAAGAAAACCTCCAATATTTTAAAGTGTGTTAAACTACAGCTATAACACTGTAATGTGGTATTATCTAATGTTTTCTTTATTTCCACCTTCCCCTGAAATTCTGTCCTGTATCTGCAGATAGTCTGGATCTTTACCAGGCTGGCTTTTAGGTCTCATTTTTTTTTATGACTGAGAAACACAAATATAAAAATGTTGGTCATAATCCAAGAAATGTTAAAGTTTGTTTTAAATGTAACTACTTCTGTTGTCAAAGATTCTGTATGATCCAGTTTCTTACTGTCTACATGGCCTATGCTGGTGCCACAAATGGTGCTCTGGCAGAAAATGTTTCATTTAATTAAACTATATTATACTTTTTCAGTATTCTTTCTGAAATGTCACATTCTGACATTAAAACAAATGTCATAATTGTTGTGCGTACTGTGGCATAGTTACCATAGCAAATAGATTAGTTTCTTGGGACTTTTTTTTTAGTGTTAAAAAAATAATTCTATCCTTGGCATTTAAGACAGAAGTTTGTAATCTAATAATGTACAGAGCTGCTTTTATTAAAATTAAGTTTACACCGTAGTCAGGAGTTAGCATTTGCTTTTTAATTGCAGTCAGAAGATTAACAGTAAACAGGTTTTTTATAGCACTTCTCCTACATACCTACAAGAATGCATTAAGGTCGCAGTAATGCTCATCAACTTCACTTGCATCACAATTTGTAACCAGTTCAAAGCCCCAATGAGGCATTGATAAAGCTGCCAGTAGAGCTTTGAGCCTGACTTGTGGAGTCGATCTGGGCTGCAAAATGCAGTGGTGTGCTGATACAGACACCTGAAGTGGAGGGTAGCTCATTTAGGGGTTTCTGCTGCAGTGCTTCTGCAGAAGACATACCTGTAACTAGTTCCCTGCTCACTGGACCACCAAGTACAGAAATACTTGTTCATTCTACTCTAAGGTAATACGTTTTTTTGAAAAAGGATTCCAGAGCTGGATTGCCAGAGTCAGCGATACCAAGTTGGTTATGGTCAGTGATGCAAAGTCCGCTGAGAGCTGGGCAGTATGGTGCCCGATGGGAGTGAACGCTGGGGCTAATAATGTTCAACATCTGTATTAATTACCTGGTCAATGGGATGGAATGTACCCTCAGCACATTTGCAGATGATCCTAAACTGCCTCTGGAGGGTAAGATTGCTGTTCAGGGGTAACTCAGTAGGCTGGAGGAAATGGTCTGATAGAAACCTCTTGAAATTCAGCAAATATAAATGGAAAATACTACATTTGGGGCAAAATAATCCTGTGCTATAGTGTAGGTTAGGCATCCACTGACTAGAAAGTAGCTCTGCACAAAAAACACCCGAAGGTCCTGACAAAGAAAAAGTAGAATGTGAGTCAGCAGGGTGTCCTTGCTGTTAAGAAACCAGCCACATGCTGGGCTTTATTAGCAAGGCTATAGCCAGTGGGTCAAGAGAAGTGCTGCTTCTCTGTTCAACACTTAAAAGTCCAACTTTGACATACTGTGGCCAGTTTTGGCTCTCATACAGGAAAGACACTGACATATTAAATGGCCACTAAGATGATTAGTGTTTTGGAGCACATCTTGCACAAGGAGAGGCTGAGAGAACTGGATTTGTTCAGCCTTAGAAATAGAAGGGTAAGGGGGTAATGTTACTGCTGTCTTCAGCTGCCTAACGAGAGGGTGTAGAGAGCCGGACTCTTCCTGGAGGTGGTGCAGAGTGATAAAACAAGAGACAGGGAACACAGGTTGCAGAAAAGAAATTCTGATCAGATATTGGGGGAGGCAAATGCAATGGGTGTAGTAAAAAAATGGAATAAGCTCTCCACAGTGGTGCTAGTGTCTCTATCCTTGGAGATACTCAGAATGTGACTAGGTCCTGAGCAACCTACTTGATGATGGCTCTGCTTTGAGTATGGGGTTAGACCAGACTCCAGGTGACTTCCAGAGGTCCCTTCAATTAGAATTATTTGTGATTCTGATGGTTAGACCAGTGAGAGTATCATGTATGTAGCGCAGAAAGTGTCACTTAGTTCCAAAAGATGAGTTGGTTTAAAAAATAAAAAATAATTTAAAAAACAAACTGGAAAAGACTGTTTAGGGAAAAGGTTCTGTGTAACTTTTCTTCTGTTAGTTTTCAAACACAAGGATCTTTTCTCCTGACATGCAAACCATTTGAGATTATAAAACTAGTAGAGTTTACATCTCTCAGTCTTTTAATACAAAGCAATACTGGCAAATACATGTGTAATACTGGACTTGCAGACTAATAAGCAATCTTTTAACTGACATCTGGCACTTCTCCCAGATAGCCTGCATTCGTTTCAAACCCCGTGTTGTATGGCGAAGTAAGACTCTTGAAGTATTTCTGTATGCAGAGTGAGGTATGTAAAATGTTCTTTTTAGATGGTGTAGTGAAAAGAAGTGTCTTGCGTGCAAAGGAAAGTTCAGCAGCAGCTCCCTCAGAGTGGTCATCTATCCAGAGCTTTGATATCTCCCCCCCCCGCCACCCATAATTGCAGAAATGAAAGGACTTCACTTAATGGAAGATACAGATAAATACTTTGCCAGGTAGTCTGTCACCTTACCTGCTGAAATTATGGCTCTAGTGAGAATTAGGGTTTAAAGAGAACGTATTACCAGGATAGATCATTTGTAGCGGAACAGAGGTCTCAACTGTACTTCTTGAGGATTGCCAGCTCTTCCCTTGTCAAAAAACTGACTTGTTTCTCTCTAAGCCTGTAGCAGAGACAGGTTCTTTATTGAGATTTTATTGTGGTAGCTGTTACCCATTTACTGTTCCATATTGTTTGTTATGCATTCATTTCTCTACATATTTTTTTGTGGCTTTCAGAACCGCAAAGATACTTATCTTGGTAAACAGTTGTAGATAATGGAGTTTTCTACACATGTGAATAGTTTTTAGAGGAAAATAAGGTTATTTGATAATCACGTAAAACCTTGAAGTCCTGAATAGAACTGTGTCTTGCTGAATGAGTGTTCTGATATGATAAATTAGTGGACATATTAATTACAGGCAGATTTCTGACTGAAGGTTTTGCCACTCTTGGGCTATTTTTACCACATTTCACAATTCTCTAAACACACTTTATCTGTGTCTTTGGTATGCATGAGTGAGCATGCTATGAAATAATAATTACTGATCTGTAAGAGCTCTGAAGCATTTGAAGACTGAAGTAGGGAAGAAAGCTCGCTCAGTTCTTAGAACTTTGGCTATAGCTCTCCACTTCCTTAAAACTTTCCTTTTTGTCAACTGCGGCTAACATTTGGAAACATTAGCTCGTACCTGGAAGTCATTCTTTTAATGTGTATAAGTGATACAGCTGGAAAGAGTGATTCCATAAAAGGAGTGCAAGTAAGAAATATGGAATATTAAAAACATTTTGGTTCTTTTTTTACACAATCCAAGGTTTTCTTATTAACAGGAGTCTCTTAAAACCGAAATTCACCCCCTCCCCCCTACACCAGTTGCTGAAGTGTTGAGATCAAACCTCCTTATTTATGAGCATTTGTTGTTGTGTTGTAGGGCTTATAGGGTCAGGTTCTTCAAAGTAAACAGCCCTTTATGGTCAGAGTTGTTTTCTTTCTATTATGTAAACCATTGTGCAGAGAGAGAGAGAGAATACTCCACAAAGAATTAATCGTACTCTACTAACAAGTCTAATAGCAGTCTATAAGGAGTCTTTCGTTAGAAAAGTGTACTTTTAGCGACATCAGTATGCCAATGTTTTAAAGTTGGTTATTTTCTACAGCAGCTTCAAATTACTGATGTTTTGCTGCGATAAAGGCATATCAGTTGTTCCAGATATGCTATTTAAAGTAAGCAAACTTCTTGCTGTGACGCTGTTTTGGTTTTCAGCCAAAGAGAAGAAGAAAGCAGCTTACTCTAACTCCTTGACAAGCAATAATCTTTTGCCTTTTTAAAACACTGCTTTACAGAGCACTTCTAAAAGCACACTTTCTAAAGTCTTTTCATTTAATACATGGCAAAGTGTATATTGTGTGTGTATAAAATCCACATCTTGCCCTGGAGGGGGTGTGTGACACTTGTTATTGTCTTACGTGTGTTACACCATGTACATATATGTTACAAATATGAAAGTTTTAATTTCATACTCTACTGAGGGGTTGAGTTCTGATATCTTGATTTCACTCTCATTCAAAAGGTGTGTGTGGGACAATCGTCCTTTTACTAACTGGTCGATTTTAAACTGCATAGTTTATCCCTTACTTCAATACTGCAGTTGTTCAATGATGCTGTAAACTTTAAGTCTTATTTCAAACAAACAAGTAATTTTTGTTTTTATGTTTTCCTCCTTGAAATTTTTGTACTCTGGATCTTCAGGGGTGCTATTCTGAAGGATCAATTTTTTTCTTTATAAACATCAGAATTCATTTGGCCTAAAATAATTTGATACTCCATTTCTGTCAGTTCAACCTAAGGACTGACTTTTCTAAATGGTTATCTCCTATTGTCGTGGTTTAACCCCAGCCGGCAACTAAGTACCACACAGCCACTCGCTCGCTCCCCCCCAGTGGGATGGGGGAGGGAATTGCAAGAGTAAAAATGAGAACACTCGTGGGTTGAGGTAAAGACAGTTTAATAGGTAAAGCAAAAGCCGCACTCACAAGCAAAGCAAAACAAGGAATTCATTCACTCCTTCCCATCGGCAGGCAGGTGTTCAGCCATCTCCAGGAAAGCAGGGCTCCATCACATATAATGGTTACTTGGGAAGACAAACGCCGTAACTCCGAATGTCCCCCCCTTCCTCCTTCTTCCCCCAGCTTTATATGCTGAGCATGACATCCTATGGTATGGAATATCCCTTTGGTCACTTGGGGTCAGCTGTCCCAGTTGTATCCCCTCCCAGCTTCTTGTGCACCCCCAGCCTCCTTGCTGGTGGGGTGGTGTGAGAAGCAGAAAAGGCCTTGACTCTGTGTAAGCACTACTCAGCAATAACTAAAACATCCCTGTGTTATCAACACTACTTTCAGCACAAATCCAAAACATAGCCCCATACCAGCTACTATGAACAAAATTAACTCTATCCTAGCCAAAACCAGCACTACTTATTTAACCGGCTTTTGTATGGCTTACGTCTGTCTAGTTTATGCATGCAAGCATTGCTTAACAAGAAAAGTGGCTGTGATGATGTGCATTTTAGCATTTTTTATAAAATTAATTAATCCCTTTTTGAATCTTTTGATCAGCAAGATCGTAACTCTTTACATGGCTTAGTCTAGTGGAAGTAATTTTACTTTTAGGAATTCGGTCTGTCAGCCCTAGGATTTATCCCATGCTGTGTTACATCTTGCTTCTGTTTGATGTTCTGTTTAAATGTGCTGGAGCACACTTGCGTGTTTGGACACACCCTACTCTTCTCATGCTGTTGAAATAATGGAGCATGTCTGTTAAGTGGGATATGTTGAATGAAAGTAGAAGTAAAACTCTAAAGGTTTCTATACTCCAGTAGCAGTGCATTTAATTTTGCTTCATTTTTAGTCTCTGACATACAGCTTCCTGATATGATTTAAAAGCTTTCAACCACCTTGAGCATTTGAAGCAGTAGGCTGCCAGTGTTCTTGGCTGCAGGAAGAAGGGCTTGCACCTCAAGGTGCAAGAACTCATTTGGGAGTTTGTAGTATGCTTTTTCTTCATTGCTCACGACCCTTAGTTCTAATCAGCTTATGCTTTTTAATGTATTTATATATCAATACTCTTATGCTAGAGGATTGTACCAATAAAGCCCCTGTTACAGTTAGGAGAATTGCATAGATGCAGGTGACAATGCTCAGGTCACGTATACAGAGTATGAGATAAAGACTAAATACAGTCCAGAGGAAACATTCTCCTTAATATATTAGAACAATTGAGGAGTCTGTTTCAAAAGGAAACACGCTCACTTTACTAATAGATCTTTCTATGACACAATTTATAGAGTTTTAACTGGGTACTGAGCAGAGAGGTGTTGCGATACAATAAGGTGTGGTTTCATTCAATTGCAACCAATTTAACATGTTCCTTTGAAAGGAGAAGATTCCTTGCTGCTTGTGCATGCTAATTCTGGTGTTCACCTGATAATACTCTAAGCTAATACCACTTACAAAATGGAGGGGAATGATCCAAGTGAGTTTGTGAGTTGAATTTGCTTGCCATACAATCAGCTGAGTTCCAGAGAGGGTTCAAGCAAGGGAAGGTCAGGGACAAAGCTTGATAAGGAGAAATAAAGTGGAAGAAAATGAAACCTACTTCTCCAGTGGCAGCAGCAAGCTGTTCATTAAATAGCTCTGTTGAAGACAGCTTACTTTTCTGTAAGAGATTTCGTCCCTATATAAATTGAGTGGAGCTTTTGCCTTGGAAGCATACCTGGCCTTGAGCTTGTTACAAAGGTGTTTTGTAATGCATCTGAGACAGCAATGTGTGGTGCCTAATTCTGCTGGTATCCAAGCTGTATAATTTATCAAAATACTGAGGAAACTTTCAGAAATGCTGAGAAGCTAGGTGCTTGTAGTTAGAGTTCACTGGAAATTCTTCTTGCTTCAAATCTTGACCAAAGTTGGATACCTTACCGTAGATTAAATTTCTGGTTTAGTCCCTCAAGTTTTGAGTCTTTTCGTCTGTTTTGAAACAATGAGAAATATATTTGTGGTCTGATACTTTGGATCACTAGATGCCTGTCTCTAAGAAAGAGTTAGTTAATAGCTCAAGTGTTACCTCTAAGTGACACTGGTCCATGCATACAAATCATTATCTCACATAAGGTGACAGCCTTTAGCTCTGGCTAGTTATGGCTAAAGCGTTTAGGGAAAATTTAACGGTTGCTAATGTGACCTTGTAGCTCTATAGATAAAAGCTTATTCTGTTAAAGTGCTGCTGATCCTACAAGTGTAGTTTTGGAATCCCTCATGTTCTGGAAGAAGATACAGAAGTTGGCTCACAATTTGGAAGCAGATTTGTAGATCATCCTATGCTTATTACAATGCAGAGAACCAGATGCTTCTATGGAAGTTTACTGTCACTCCTGTGTTGTGTTACAGTATAGCTAAACCAAGTTGACTGTACTGAAAGAAAGTAAAGTGTGGGGTCAAGAGGAGGGAAGATGACTCACAGTACTGGTATCTAATCCGCATCTTGACCTATGAGGAACTTCCAAACACTGTTACACTGTTGTCCTATAGCCCTGTGGAAGGAACTGGGAGTTGCATACACTAAAGTGCCACTCCTGAGTTTCTAGGAATTTTTATTTCTTACATTGTACTTATTTTTTTTGTGCAATTTTAGTTTAAGGGTGACTTTATAGGGTTGTGGGGTTTTTGTGTAGACTAATACACTGTGTGGCACTCTATCTCTACCTATCAAAGCGTGTTGCCAGCAGATAGTGTGTAATACATAGCACGTCATCTCGTCTCACAGTTCAGTTTGTGGTAGCAAGAACTTTGAAGACAACTTCTGTCCTGTACCCATGCCTCAAGCCCATACGTTGCGAGAACAAGTCTTCTTAAAATAGTTTTCTGGAAAAATGAATATTAGGATTTTGCAGGAAATTAACGTTTTCCAAAAGTGGTAAAGTGTTTTGGGGGAGGGCACACTTCTTGAATACCTATTTTTTCTTTTTTTCCTGAAGTGGCTATCTGTTTTAATAGCTTGGACTTCACAAGTATTTTCTGTTACTTTTCTAGTTGACTAGCTGAAAAACCTTCTTTTCTCTGAAATGATTGCCTTTATCTTAGCCGGAAGAGGTTGTTGTAAGAACTTAGATAAGGTATTGAGTGTACTGCATCATAGATACAGGGTTTGTTTGGTTTGGTTTTGATTTTTTTATAAATAAAATGAAATTTTGGATTACAACCTATAGCTTCTCTTCATTTGTAAGCTGTTAATATGCCTTACTTTAAATAATCAGAATTAAAGTCTGTAATACGCTTTTTCAATACTTTTCAATAATGTTGATTCTAAGATTTTGTGGGAAATATTAAAGTGAAATTAGGTCATATTTTTAAGATCGACACATGCTTTCTCGAAGAAAGCTAGAGTAAAAAGCTGGCTGCTGATTGCTGTTTAGCAAACTTCCTCTTCAGGGTTGTGGTGTCTCCATGTTCCCATTACTATGTGCTGGTAACAAAAACCGGAACCACACCCCATTGTATTACTCTAAATTCACTCATTTGGAGTTGATGTATTTTCTCCCCGTGTTGATCTTGTCAATGTAAGCAGCTGATTGCTAGAGTGTACATGATGGACTGCCCCAGTTTCCTTGACCACACCAGGAAGAATTATGTTTTAGCTAATGAGAGAAGGTTGATAGGCAGCGTTGTCTTCTTAATGAATCAGTGAGGCACTTGAAAGCTTTGTTTATGTTAAATTTATTGGAACATTTAACACTGCAAGTTAAGTTTGTGTTTAACAGCTTCTTGCATACAGCTGAAAAGGGAAACCGTTGATCATAAAACTTCAAATATTAGTGAAATGCATCAGAGTCAAAGGGGGAAGATGGCAAGTGTGATACCCAAAATGGCAATAAGCTATTTCCCTCCTTAATTCAGTGAACTTTCAACATAGTGGTACATTTGTTAGCATGTCTATAGCATCAATTCTTGCTCTGTCATTTGGAGAGTATAAGTTCGTATTTACAACATGTTGGTGAGGTTTCAGTTACGCTTTGTCAGGAACTTTATGGTCTTGTACATGTAATGCAGCCCAAGTGTTCAGATAGATCCCTTCCACCTCAGTATAACTTAGGTGTGTGCTTACATGAATCGAAGCCTGAATTACTGAGTATTGATTATTGCTATATTATAGTTGTTGATGATGTGCCGAATGGAATATTAAATGCATATCTCTACTAAAAGAGCAGAAGAAGGGGAGGTCGTCATGCAACACAAAGGGCTTCTCTTCAGCCTTAGTACCACAGATATTTGTCTGTATATGTCTGAAAACAAGGCAGCAGCAGTAGCAATCTCCCTGTCCTGAACTTACCACAAATACACATGACCATAACTAGGTGTTTACTTTTCAGGCTGTGGATCATCTATCTTTGGCTCCTTTTATTATTAGTGCTACATATCGTTGTAAGCCCTAGCTTCAGCTTTGATTGTGAATGACCTTTTTCTCATTCTTCTCCATTCGCTGCTCTTCTGCTCGCAAAACTAGGGAAGGTGCTTTTAAGTAGAAGGCTGTCTATGTGCCAGGCAGTTACTGGAAGTCATTTTGTATTTTGATCCTACCCTTTTTCGGCAGCTCTTTTAAGACAACTCTTAAACTTTTGTCTGCTGCAAGAAAGTTTTTTGGAAATAGTATACTTGTAACTGGCACTACAGCCCAAAAGGCATACGTAGCTTGACAGTACAAAAGTAGTAAACATAATTTGAGGTTATAGTAACTTTGAAAGATGAGGATGTCACTGGAGAGCTTTTTCATATTGCTTACAATCTGTGGCTCAAAGAAGATGGAAAATTTTGTCTCAATGCCATGACAGACGATGCGAAGTATACTGACCTCCCCAATGCTTTACGTCTTGTGCTGTTAGTAAAACTGAAAAACCTGCAGGGCTTTTCCTTGCCAGAGTTTAGGGCTGGGAAGTGTGCTTTGACATTTTAGAGAGAACAGAAAAGAGCAAGAACTGACCTGGCTTAAGCAATACCAGACAGAGTGCATAAAATGCTTTTCTGTATGATGTGGAATGCTTGCCTCAAACTTTGTTAAATGCAGACTGAACTTGCCGTTATGTATGAACTGCATTTGGTAATAACCTCAGGATGTTGTTACTAAGGACTCATCTTGCCCTTACCCATTTTATCCATCGATGAAGGAGAGCCTAACTTTAGGAAACAAGGAAGACATTTTATTACTGTCCATAGAACCTTTTCTCTTTAAGAGAATTCTTTGAAGTCCTCAATCAGGAAGCTTTTAACACATAACATCTCAAAATATTTTTGTAGGAATTGATCGGCTATGTAAATATCTCTTTGTACACGGGCTTGGCAGTATCTAGTGAAAATGCAAACAAAAATGTTACCTATACCATATAAATGCAATGGATGGAAAAGTCTGAGTGATGTGAGAGCAAAGCCAACTCAGCTCTAAGCTTTTTAGACTGTGGTCAGAAAAGAGCTTTGATTTGTGCATAAATACAAGAAATAGTTCAGTACTATTATAAACTCCAGTTTTGTTTATACAGCTCTTCTGTTTTTTATAAAATCTTGTTCTGAAAGATCATGGGTTATACTTGTTAGTTTTTTCCCATTTGTAAAGTACACATCTCTGGTCTCTGATCCTACCCCTCATCTGTCAGATCATCTTTTTACATTAATTGTCTTAATCTTTCCCTATAAAAAGAAATTACTGCATGTGAGCTGAAAACTTGGTCTTAAATTTAAGGAGGTAAAGCAAATTGGTTAACGAAAATGTGATTCACCATAGAAACAGCTCAGCCAATAGCATATATGCAGTAAATTAACCATTTTCTGGTACTTTCGTGTTTGATATGAAACATAGCAACAAGATGATAGCTTGACAACAATAGCAGCTGCACATATTTTTCTTCCTTTTTTGAAAGAATGTTCTTGTGGAAAAAATGGATTCCCTGGAAAGTAATTTATATTACAAGTTTCATCACAAAAATTCTGTGGGTGGATACAATAGGCTAGAAATTAAATTAGTGATTTGTATAATAAATGATGGTTTTGATTTGATATGACACTTCTAGTCTCTTACAAGTGACATAGCTACAGGCAATAGAATAATCTCTTCCCCTTGTGAAGATAAATGTCGTATCAGACCAAACCATCTTATATTAAATTGCAGCTTCCCTTTTTTTACCATATGAAAAGATTCATGAGACTGTTCATTAAATAATAGCGCAACCCAATTAAAAGGGTACTTTGGCCAAAATGTCTTGAAGATATTTTCTAATATCAGGCATGTAGTTAATTTATATAGGGTACTGCCATAAGAGGCCTAATCTGAATAAAGGCATTTTCCTTTATACAGCAAGTGGCGTGACTGTGGCCACACTGAGCTAGAAGGTGCTTTTCTTACCTCAGTTAGATTGAAACCCTCAAATGCAAATGAAGTATGATGATAAGAGGAATCTAGTATCTTGACTTCCTTTCTTAGCGGGAAGAAGGATATAGTATGTGTGACTCTTATACAACTTGATTGTGCTCATACCGTTGGTTTTCATGTTTTGGCAGAGAGAAGGAGCAAGAAAGGGAAGAACAGTTAATGGAAGACAAGAAAAGGAAGAAAGAGGATAAGAAGAAGAAGGAATCTGCTCAGAAGGTAGGTTTTGATGTTTGAATTCTTTTATCCAGCTGGAACATAAATAGTATTGGGGGTGGTGAGATGTTAAATTGTTTGTATTTGAGCTTAAAAACTTGATTGTTTAGAGTGCTTCATTAAAGACTATTTTTTGCATCATTTTTCTGGAACTTAAGTTTTTAACTTAGATATTTCTTCTCCTTAGTGTGTCATGTGAAGTAAGAGAAGTTTTTTGATGTAAAGTATTGAGTATGGGTTCTCCTGGTCTATGCAACTCCTGCTGTTTTGAGGTGTTTGGGGATGGAAATGCTGCTGGGCTTTTGCAATTCTTGCAGTAAAATTGGCTAAATATTTTCTAGAGCAAGAAGATACTTTTTTTGTGTGTGTGTAAGTCCTTAAGGAAGTTTATATGAAATATTTACTACTGAAGGTTGCTTTTGTTTTTTGCTAAGTATCACTTGGGTTTTACATTTTCTGTAGCTAATAGCACTTTTGCTGAAGTGTATCAGTTTGAGTCTGAGCCGTGGAGAACTGATAAGTCACTGAAAATTGTTTTTGCTCAGAAAGTGGGTTTGAACACTTGGTGTATTAGAAGCTCTCTATTTTGCTGAAAATCTAGTAGATTGTTCTAGGAGTTAATTTGACATATGAACTTTAGTCCCTTGCAGCTTTATCCATGCTTTTTGCTGGTAAGATCCTTTCTGTCTAGTTCTGGGCTTCCCAGTATAAGACACATGTAACCATCCTGGAGCGGGTCCAGCAAAAGGCCCCTAAGATGATTAAGGGACTGGAGTATCTGACAAATGAGGAGAGGCTGAGAAAGCTAGGACTGTTCAGCCTGGAGAAGAGAAGGCTCAGGGGGATCTTATCAATCAATGTATCTTATAAATACTTTGTGGGAGGAAGTAAAGATGATGAAGGCAGGCTCTTCTCAGTGGTGCCCAGTGACAAGGCACAAGGCATTGTGTACAAATTGAAATACAGGAAATTCCACTTAATTATAAAAATACTTTTTTTGTGCGTGTGTGTGACTGGGCAACCACTGGAACAGGTTTCCCAGAGACGACGTGGTGCCTCCATCTTTGGAGATGCTCAACAACGAGTTAGATGTGGCCCTGTGCAATCTGTTTTTGATGACTTAGCTTTGAACTGGGGAGTCTCCTGGGGGCAGGTGGGGAACAGGGGTGGGAACTGTGGACTAGATCTCCAGAGGCTGTCCCTTCCAACCTCAATGATTATGTGAAATTGAGAGCAGAAGGCTTTACTTTCTTTCAGTAGTCTCTGGTTTTCAGTTGCTTCAGTAACAACAGATCCTATGAAAGATCAGACGTTACTCTGTGTTAGATTCTGTAGGTTTCTGCTGAGAACAGCCAGCACCGATTTCAGTTAAATTTTGGCTTATCCGAGGTCTTTTTAAATCTGGCTTTTTCACCTATTTGAGTCTATCAGTTTAAATTAGGTGCAGATAAACTGATGTATTTCTGTTGTCTTTATCCAGCCATTGTGTTGATACATCCCCAATAATACTGCAAAAGATCAGTAGCTACCGAATAAGATTTCTTCAGTGTCTTTTTGCCTCAGTGTTGCTGCTGTTTAATGTTCAAGTACAAAAGCATATGTAGGAACCAGGAGGAGCAGACCTTGGTAAATAAAGACTAGTGACTTGAGGATTATATGCTGATATTCGATGACATGAGAAACTTGAAAAGGTTGTACTGATCATTTTGGTAGCAGTGCTGTGAATGTTTACTGAGGAATCAGTGCCTTGAATACAAAGGAGATTTGCCAGCTTTCCTGTGTGATCCCTCACCTACTAAGTTATTCAGTATAATTGAGTGTTATGATATTTTGCCAAAATCTTGGGAAGGGTAAACACTAAAATCTCCTAGAGACCAAACTTAACAGTAATACTTGGAGATATCTAGGAATAGCAAAGAAGGCAACTGAATGGACAGAACATAAATGTGTGCGTTCGTTCTTAGTGACTGTGGTGGTATTCACCAAATCAGCAGTAATGATTTGGAGGTACCTTTTTCAGACAGAGTTTGTGTAACATGAAACAATTGTTTCTGTCTGAAACTTAAAAAATAAAAAAATCACTTCAACAGAGGTTATGCAAGCAAATTCATAGACTAAATTCCTGTGGTTGGTGTCCCAGGGGCTGTTTGGTAGCTTGTCAGAAGGCTGAGTTTGACTCCACCTTCCCATTCACTATAGCTGCTTCTGCCCTGCTGATGCTTATAGGTTGCCCACAGAGAGATGACAGCTATGAATCTGAGACAGTGGCACATTTTCTCAGCTTTTGTATTCTAGACAAAAAAAAAAAAATCACAAAACCAGATTGTTTTGACTAGGAAAGAGATGCAGTATAGGCAGAAGTAATTTTTTTTTTTTTCCCTAAAGCAAACTGTGGTTATCATGTAGAATTCTTTATGGGGTTCTTCCAAGTAGACAAGTTACTTATTTACTGAACATGTTTACTGTTGACCATACTAAACTTAGCAGCATTACCAGATTGGATTCATGAATAATTTTTTTTCCCTCTTTTCCTTTAGTAGTGAAGCATCAGAGTCACTTAAGTGCTTAACAGAATTTTTAACTGTGCTACGGAAGAAGACATAATTTGATGCATACAGGATTTTTCATAAGTGAAGTGAAAATTGTTGTCTGGCTTGGTACAGACGCAGTTTTGGTACAGGTGCATTTTTAGTGTCTTGGAGACTTTTGGATTACGTAATTCTGTGAAGTTACGATGCTTAAGATTTTGTATTATAGTGAATGTTCCACTTTGCTATTGCAGTGTTCATCTTTGCAAAGTAAATGATGCCATAGCAATTCAGTGCAGTTTGTCTTTTTATTCTTTACCATACAAAGGAGTTCTGGCTTGGTTGGTTTAAACAATAAACTGCTTTTTACTTGTGCTTTCATTATTCTATACTGTCACTGTGTGCTTTCCAGAATTATGGACTAGTTCAGCAATTTCTTTTAAGAATAGGTGTCATAGAACCTGACACATGATGATCTTTAGGGTTTTTCCATTATTGTGTAGTGGAACTCATGATCGACAGGTTCAAAACATGCTACAATACACATGATTCCAGAGAATATACCAGTGGTATGTTTGTCTCTACTGTAGCTTGAAATCTGCTATACTGAAAGAATGTAGAAGTGCAGCAAAACCACATATTGAGTACGTTGGCCAGCGTGATGGCTCACTTCAGTAATCAGCTTCTTATTGTGTTCAAGAGATTTTTGAAGTCTGGTGCTTTATAGGTATTGCTGATACTTTTTGTAATTGTGGCAAAGAATCCAGTAAGGTTGAGGATTTCTTCTCCTTGAAAGAGATGTCATGGGAAAGGTGAAATGGGAAGATGGCAGAGAGACAGACTGCTACTCTCACCTGTGGTTACTCCTGTGGGAATTCCGTTGCTAGCCCCAACAGTCTGCTGTAAGGATACTCTCGTAGAAGAAAGTTTTTGTTACACTTTAACTGTAATACTTCACCTCCAAAATCTGAAAGAACTGTAGTGCTATAGCGCATGTTTTTGTGCTTTGGAAGTCCATGTTTGGGATGAGAAGGGGGTTGAATACTAACAATCATCATGAGTGAAGTAATTACTGTTTCTGCCAGGGACTTTTGCATCAGGCAAAGGTATTATAGGAGCTGTAGTATTTTTGAAAACTTCATATTATGACTAGGAATACTGTTTAGACTTGTAGTTCATCAGCTGATTATTTTCATTGCAACAACAGATACTGTTCTTGTGCTAATAAATTAAGGTCATGATTTAGCGCAGCCTGTTCAATGTTTGTTTTGAGATTCTTAAAACTCTATTTACATTCTTGCTCTTAATTTGCAGGTCACAGATCAAAAAACCAAAGGTAAGAATCTTTGATCGTAAAGAGTATTTTTTATTGACTGGAGCCAAGACTCTAATCTTGATCAAAACTGTTGGAAAAGGGAGGGGAATTATGGGTCTAGATGAAATACTGAAGATGTGTATTCAGAAGAAATAAAAGTTGAGGTGATTAAAATGGAGAACCTAAAACTGTCCATGTTGTCAGCATCAAAATACTGGAAGAGGGAATGAGGATTGTGGATAAAATAGGTTAGCTGAAATATTTAGTTTTCAGTTTTGCAAAGACTTGAGACAAGTAACCAAAAACTGAAACCACTTATATAAATGGAATAGAAGACAGGGAAAGTACTGCTTATGGTGAGGTAGCAAAATGAGTGAAAACGACTTGGTTTTGGAAACTTGAGAGAAATTCAGGCACCTGAAAGTCCAACCGATAAGGCAGGACTGATGAGTGAGCATCTTGAAAGTTAAGCTTATTTAGCTGATCTAAAAATATATTTAATCTTGATTCGTGTGTCAGTTTTCTAAAAATTGTGTGGGGAAATTGCCATTATTGACAGAAGAGAACTAAGATAGTAACTTGATTTTACAGCTATCAATACCTTTTTTGGGGGCGGGTTGGGCAATGAAGCCTATATAGAGAAATCAGAAAACCCTTATCAAAATAAAATGTGGGGAATAATGGATTCATGTTGCCAAAGAGAGACTCACTTTTTTTGATCTCACATTTGTAAGAGGAAGGGTTTTACTGATTGTGTTCACTTTGCTGGGGAGAGGATTCTGGACATCCCTTTTCTTGTGTTAATCTTCAACAAAGGCTAGAGTAGATGTATTAAATTTTCATTGCCTTTGGAGTCTGATGTCTTAGCAACTACACCTTCTAGGTGCCTGGCTAGGAATTTCTTTTGCTCTGTTTCAAAAAAAGCACATGGAGAATGTGAGTAAGGGGTCGCAAGTTAAGTCTCTTAAGCAAATTTTGTGATGGTGTTAGTTCCTCAAGGATTTGTTTGTGGTTTTCCTCTTCTCCAATGCATAATAGCCCTCAGAAGCAGCTTGTCCTTGCTTATAGGGGCACCTGGTGACCAGCTGGGAAACTTTAGGTGAGCCCAGTACAGACACTGTATGTAGGACTGCCTTTTGGGTGAGAGTCAGCTATTACTGCCTTATTTAAGAGCAGTACAGAGAACTCAAGATTTGTTAACTCTGAATCCAAGAGGAGGTTGGGTTTTTTTCCCCTCTTCTTGTTTTGGCCGTGGCTGTGTAGCCTAGTAAGCAGGTGAAAACTTGGGATCTGGTTTCAGATCTCCCATAAGGGTGATGCATAACAATCCAAAAGCCAGTTGAAGCTCAGGGAACAGAGCGGGGTGGGAAACCAGTTATATTTGACTGCTCATATTTTAAAATGACTCATTGCCCAGGGTGATATTCTTTGCCGACTTTACTTTTCCAAGAAATTTGGGGCTTAGAATGAAATACTTGCTGAGGGCAGAGTTTCGTCCTGGGGTACAGAGTTGCACATGGAAGCAAGAGGTTTGCCGCTACTGCTTATTCCTGCTTCTTTAATTAAATTGTTCTTCGATGAGGTTGAAGTTGCACGGTATTTCAGAGAAGAATGAAATTATGAAAGGAAAGAGTCGCAGTGAGTTCTTGTAGCTAACACAGGTTTAAGTGGAAAAATTTCTGATTTTCGTTCTTCCTGTTTTTCAGTGCCCGAAGTGACGAAACCAAGTTTAAGCCAACCAGTGGCTGCCAGCCCAATTGGCAACTCTCCATCGCCACCAGTCAATGGTGGCAACAATGCCAAAAGGGTGGCAGTGCCGAACGGACAACCGCCAAGCGCCGCCCGCTACATGCCTCGGGAGGTGCCGCCGCGATTCCGTTGCCAGCAGGACCACAAAGTGTTACTGAAACGTGGGCAGCCCCCTCCACCATCCTGTATGCTCCTTGGGGGTGGAGCAGGGCCTCCTCCCCCAACAGCACCAGGAGCAAACCCAAACAACGCACAACCAGTGACAGGAGCACTGCTGCAGAGCGACAGTGGGACTGCAACAGGCAAGTAATAATAATATTAAATGAACACGTGTGTGTGCATGGCAGAAAAGGGATCACTAAAATTGTGCATAAGTGTATCATTAAATAATAAAACTCATATTGCTTTTGGAGAGCTTACTTCTACTATTTTAGCATACAGACTTTTCTTTTGCTGTTAGCGGCAATGGATGCAATTTTTAATACTGGATGGAACAAGAAAGAGGGTTAATTTTTTAAAAATATATTTTGGGTGGTTTGAATCAGATGCTGTAATGCTCTTAAGACCGCAGCAAGGTGTAAAGAGTGCACGGATAAACAGCATTTTATGGTTGTCATTGAATAGTTCTTAATAGCTCTTTAGGTTTCTTTAATGACGTGAATTTCCTATCTTATCACTTTTTTATATGATCTGGTAAAACAGACATGTAGATATCAGGTCTGCAAATGGCAGGTGTCTGCCACTTCTCATCTGGATGAAATAGGAAGATGGTCCTTTTGCTCCTGACTTTTTTTAGTAGTAATCTTGTTTTTCTCCTTAGATAAACCTTTTATAAAAGCGGTGACCTGTTTCTGCTTTTCTGTTCACTTTGAATTCCAGAAGATAAATTGATTTTAAGATTAATTGTTTTATGAGCATGGGGAAATAATGACTGCTCCTCAATTTTTTAGACCCTCGGGGAATTGCAGTAATTGCAATATTTCCTTCTTAAGTTATGATAGTAGAACAAACAAAATCCCACTCAAGACATCTGCCTTCTAAAGAAAAACTTCGGTGATCTGAGAAGTCAAGGACAACTTCAGTTCTAACAATAAGGGTGTTTAAAAAAGAAATAATAAATGTTTGAAAGTCAAAAAAAGAAAATAACGATACCACTATGTCTAAGTTTGCCTTTGAAAACCGTGCCAGATTAATGGGATGGGGTTTTTTTACCACAGTCCTGGAGAGCATAAACTTTATATAGTTCTCTATGGTTCAGAAAAAAAACCAGAGGTGACTTGGAACTCCAGAATCAAGTAAGCTAGATGAGATGGCTGTCTTTATTAAAAAGGATTCTAGGAAAATGAATAATTCCATTTGTTTCGTGGTTTCAGTACTTGAATTCCTTTGTAGCAAATCCCTGTTTGACAGATTATTTATCTTGTTGTCTTTGATGTTCCCTATTTAATAAGGGGGGTGCGGAGTGAATTTCAAACTACAATGTCAAAATTTTAGCTGAGCAGTTTAAAAACAGATCTCTTAGAAATGGCTGATTTTGATAAAACACCTGAAAGATGGAGAGGGAGAAAAACCCACCCCAAAGCCTTTCAATTATATATAAAATCCTAGCATTATGTCAGCATTGGTATACCTTCACAGTGATTGTAGTAGACTGACAAAGGAGACTTTATGGTAGTGAAGCATTCTAAAAGTTTTTGAAATTTCTCACGAGCAGCATTTTTTTGCTGTTGGATGTACTATATGAGGACCATTTTGAAGTATTTTAGAGGCTCCTTAAGTTCTGTGTAATTAATTTGACACGTAATATTTGTTTTTCTGAGACTGAAATTTTATTTTATGAATTCTCATATTTTTATGTTTAGTTTAATGGTGCGTTAACAACTAAGGTGTTCTATGGTTGTATTTTATTGATTGTGGCAACTTTTTATGCCAATGGTTAGTTGCTTTATCCTGATGTAAGTCAGGAGTGATGCCAAGAAAGATACAAGTCCTTCAGACCTGCCTCACCCCATCCAAATTTCTGTGCCATGACACAGTTAACTGGGCTGCGGAGCTGACTTGGATTAAAATTAACCCAGGTTATTTTTTAAAGCTAATTTCAGTTTGAGTGATTTACCAGTTCAGCTCACTGAATATCAGTGGGAGCATATGTGCTAGCATGTGAGAGTAGGTGTGCCAGAGGAGTGGGAATGAGCAGCTGGACAAGAGAAAGGCCAGGGCTGTCACGGTGCTCCATCAAAGTGCTTATGGAAGTATGGTGTTGCTATATGTCTCGCACATCATTAATCCCATCTGAGATCCTGGCTGTTTACAAATTGGGTTTCATATTGGGCCCAATTCTGTCAGGCACTTATGCACTGACACTGTGGTTAATTCATCCCATGTGCAAACAAAAGCAGGTTCCCAAAGGGGAAAATAATGCAGCTTACCTAGTCTTTCACATTGTTATATTCGCTAGATAGCTACAAATGGTGTTGGTGAGGCTTTAATACAAAAAGTCGATACATAATCCTTCTTTACATGGATCTTTTTCTGCCAGAATTGAAATGCTTTTGTAAGATGGCAAAACTCTAGTTCCCTGAAAGATGACACTAGATTTACCATTGTCTTGTAGCAATACAGGGGATTGGGGTGGAGGGTGGTATGTATAGTTCTTCCAATACCAATGATATTCAGGATGTGCAAGACAATTTTGGAAAACAAAGCTTAAATTTTATTGGTGAAAGTCTTTCAATAGTTACAGTACTGTGGTGGGTTGACCTTGGCTGGGTGCCAGGTGCCCACAAAGCTGCTCTATCACTCCCCTCCTCAGCAGGACAGGGAGGTGAGAAAATAAGATGGAAAAAAAACTTGTGGGTCAAGATAAAGGCAGTCTCATAAAGCAAAAGCAAAGGCAGTGTGCAGAAGCAAAGGAAAACAAAAGATTTATTCTCTACTTCCCATCAGCAGGCAATGTCCAGCCACTTCCCGGGAAGTAGGGCTTCAGTACACATAGTGGTTGCTCCAGAAGACAAACATCATAATAACGAATGTTCCCCCTCCTCCTCCTTTCTCTTAGCTTTTACTGCTGAGCAGATGCAAATGGTATGGAATAAGGGGTGGAGATTGTATTGGGTCTGGCTGAGATGGAGTTAATTTTCCCCATAGCAGCCCTCATAGTGCTGTGCTTTGTATTGGTAGCTAGAAAGGCGTTGGTAACGCACCAGTGTTGTTGGCTGCTGCTGAGCAGTGCTCACACAGCATCAAGGCTGTCTCTCCAACATTCCCCTCACCAGTAGGCTGGGGGTGGGCAAAATCTTGGGAGGGGACATAGCCAGGACAGCTGACCCAAACTGACCAAAGGGATATTCCATGCCGTATGATGTCTGCTCAGCAATAAAAGCTAAGAGAAGGGCAGGGGGGAGGAGGCATTCGTTGTTACGACGTTTGTCTTCTGGAGCAACCGCTATGTGTACTGAAGCCCTACTTCCCAGGAAGTGGCTGGACATCGCCTGCTGATGGGAAGTAGAGAATAAATCTTTTGTTTTCCTTTGCTTCCACACACAGCCTTTGCTTTTGCTTTATTAAACTACCTTTATCTTGACCCATGAGACTTTTTCCATCTTACTCCCCCCTGTCCTGCTGAGGAGGGGAGTGATAGAGCAGCTTTGTGGGCACCTGGCATCGGGCCAAGGTCAACCCACCATAAATACCCTCTAAGAATCACCACGATCTCTCACAGCAAAACTGCATCTTCATTTCAGGACTCCATTTCAATACTTTCACTTATTTCAGTTCCATGCTTTCATCCTTAAAAGTAGTCATTTGCTAGTAACTTTTTTCATTTTAGTCAGATCAGAAATGTGTTTATCTTCAGCGTGTTTGTTATTAAGGAAGAGTCTGTTTACGAACCAAGAGCCCTTACCCATTATCTTAAGACAAAACCATAAATTGCCAAAATTTTGTTGCTGCTGTCAAATATAGCAAGGGGAGTCTGGTTTTATAAAACAGTCCATTAAACTGTGTCCTAGTACACTATGTTAGCAAGCATCCCAATCTTAATACTTTTAGAATGTCTTCACGGAAATTAAATGTGAAATGCTCTGTTAAAATCACATATGTGAAGATCTTGCTAACTGCATAGCTGCCTATGCATCATTCATTTGCTGAATCATTAAGTTCAAAAGACAGCAACCTCGCAGTCTTTTGAACTTGTCTTTGGCTGTGCTCCTTAAGCTATTCCTGTGATCAGTCTAATCAGAAAGTTGTTAAATTGGAGGGGGAAAAAAAGGATTACTCAGTGTCCTAAAAAGATAGCCAGATATAAATATTGGTAAAGAGTCACACTTCCTTGCTATTGTTAAGTTTGCAGTTGAGATTAAGGCAACAGAAGGAACAGAATGTGCATGGGAACCGCCTGGTCTTTTGGATCCTGGTGGCTAGGATTAAATGGATGAAGATAAACTTTTGTTCATCAGTATTCAAAGCTTACAAAGAGAGTTCTAATCTTGCTTTGAAGTCTGGATCTTTACTGGTGGCCCTCAATGAAGGAGGATCTGGAAGGCATTCAGTAGATGTTCATTCGTTAAGCTAATGAACTGAAAGCCTGAGACAGGCACTGAAAGCTGATCTGTTCATCTTCTATTAAAAGTATTAGCAACCAGAAATTGTGGTCTTCACTTTTGAGTATATGATACAGGAACTTGGGGGTGGGGGGGGTGGGGGGGCGTGGAAATCCACTTAAGGTCATTATGCCGTATTTTCGTGGAAGCTGTCATATGAGCCAGTATTGGTAGTAACAATATATATTCAGGTATGAATACTGATGCAGATGTTACTATGAACTTTATGCTCTGCAAAATAAGTTAAACTGGTTGGGTGCGATAATTGAGTAAGACTAATACATTAGGGTTCAGTACATGGTTTTGTAGAAGGGAGAGTGTTTAGTCTTCATCACTGGGAATTTGTGGTGAGGGCAATTTAGGGTCCCTTGGTATTAAAAATACATAGAAAAATGAGTGGAACCCTATATAGAGAACAACACTGAGGTACTAATGGACTTAAATTATTTAGAGGATCAGAGGTAATTATGTGGATAAGGGGATCTTGGCTGATGTTTTAAACTAATGATGATAACATGTCTGCATATATGCAGACATCATGCTGCCAGCACTGACATAGGCTTCATCCATTGTGGCACTGTGTTAATTTATGTCTGCTTTAACTATATACAGATATCTTGTCCATGTGAAGTCATACTGCATAGGACATAATAATAGTTCACCATAGATGAAAGAAAGGGGCCCTATTCATTGTCGTTCATCATGTTAATTTCCTTAGTGACTCCAAAGCTCATTGAACTTGCAGGTTACCCTGTAGAATGTGCTAAGCCAGCAAAAAACTAACCCATCAAAAAGTGGACAGTTTTGTGTTGAGTTAGTGAATACAGTTGACTTAGTTAAAGGACTTAACTGCCATCAGAACTGTCACAAATGAGAGGTGAAACTTGGGGAACTTGAAGTAGGTAGAGCTGGTGAGGGAGAGAAGGAAAAGTGAGATCTCTTACTAGCCTCCATCCAGTGGCAGAGAGATCAGCTTAGCTGTGCGCAAAACCACAAACTGATTTTTAGAGCGAATATAGCAGTGACACAAATGTGGGGTAATTACATACTGAATACAGGTTGCACGTTACTACATAGAAATTGTAATTTGTGTAGCTTTGGACTCTTTCAATTTACAGTAACTTTGGGAAATAATTTTATTTGTTTTGCAAAGGATTGAAAGAAATATCTAGTAGCAAAATCAACTGGAAAAAGATATTTGAAGCTGAAGGATAGATTTCTTCAGCTTTATATATTCATTAGATGCTTTTTGTCTTCAGTCTTTTGATCTGTAATAAATTGTAGTTGCTTTGAGTCAGTTGAGTAGCAGACCAACAGCTGACTGCATGTATACACACAGGCATATGAATGTGTGCACATACACGTTCTTGTTCTATATATAGTATGATTGTAAATGTGTATTTGAAAAGTCTACAAGCAGTATCAGTAATGACCATGCAGGGTTCATTAACTGGGTTATAATTATTATGTTGAACTTAGAGCTAGACTTTTAGCAGAAGTAGTGAGTCAACGGTGAATTCAAATTCCCACAAAATGCTTGTGGGGAGTTTGTTGAAAGAAGTTTGTTATCAGTATTTTCAATGGTGTTTTCTAGCCTGATGTTCTTCCAAAGCAACTTTGTTACACATTTGAGGGAAGGATTCTTATTAATCAAAACAGTAATCAGTGGTGTCAAAAATGTGATGTTTAGTGCTTGTAAATAATATTGATCATTAATGACCTTTTTGGGTGTGGGGTTTGGGTGTTGTTTGTTTTTTTTTTTTTTAGATTCGGCAATTGGAGGTGCTGCTGCTTCAAATTATGCAAATTCCACTTGGGGTCCTGGAGCCTCCTCCAACAGCGGCACCAACGCCAACCCAACTCACATCTGGGACAAGGTGATTGTAGACGGGTCTGACATGGAAGAGTGGCCTTGTATTGCCAGCAAAGATGCTGAGTCTTCTTCCGAAAACACCACCGATAACAACAGTGCCTCGAACCCTGGCTTGGAGAAGAATGCTCTGCCAGGAAGCACCACTAGTAACAAAGGAAAAGGAAGCCAGTGCCAGTCTGGAAGCGCTGGAAACGAATGTAATCTTGGGGCCTGGAAATCTGATCCCAAGGCTAAATCTCTTCAATCTTCCAACCCTGCTGCCGAGAGTAACAATGGACTAGGTAATTGGAGGAACTTGAGTGGACAAGATAGAATTGGTCCCGGTTCTGGCTTCAGCAACTTTAACCCAAATAGCAACCCATCTGCTTGGCCGGCACTGGTTCAAGAGGGCAATTCTAGGAAAGGGACTTTGGAATCTGATAGTGGTAGCGCCAATGCACAGATTAGCACAGTAGGTCAGACCTCTAGGGAACAGCAGTCAAAGATGGAAAATGCGGGTGTTAACTTTGTCTCTGGCAGAGAACAGGCTCAAATTCATAACACTGATGGACCAAAAAATGGAAACACTAACTCCTTGAACTTAAGTTCACCAAACCCTATGGAGAATAAGGGAATGCCCTTTGAAATGGGCTTGGGGAACCCTTCCAGGAGCACTGACACCCCTTCACAAAGCACTGGAGAAAGAAAGACTGGGAGTGTTGGATCTTGGGGTACAGCTAGGGGGTCTTCTGGAACTGACACAGTCTCTGGACAGAGCAATTCTGGAAACCATGGGAACAATGGAAAGGATAGAGAGGACTCCTGGAAAGGAGCTTCTGTTCAAAAACCTAATGGGTCAAGAAGTGATTCTTGGGATAACAATAACCGGTCTACGGGTGGTGGGTCTTGGAACTTTGGCCCTCAGCATGCAAATGAAAGCAAATGGGGTGAAGGGAACAAATTAACATCTGGGGTCTCTCAGGGAGAATGGAAACAGCTGTCTGGGTCTGATGAACTGAAGATTGGAGAATGGAGTGGTCCAAACCAACCAAATTCTAGCACTGGAGCATGGGACAATCAAAAAGGCCACCCTCTTCCTGAAAACCAAGGCAATTCCCAGGCTCCCTGTTGGGGAAGATCTTCCAGCTCTGCAGGAAGTGAGGTTGGAGGTCAAAGCACTGGAAGCAACCACAAAGCAGGAAGTAGTGACAGTCACAATTCTGGACGCCGATCATATAGGCCTACGCATCCTGATTGCCAGGCAGTCTTGCAGACTTTGCTGAGCAGGACTGATTTGGACCCCCGAGTGCTTTCAAACACCGGCTGGGGCCAAACTCAAATTAAGCAAGATACCGTATGGGATATTGAAGAGATGCCACGGCCCGAGGGGAAGTCTGATAAAGGAACTGAGGGGTGGGAGAGCTCTGCCACACAGACAAAGAACTCAGGGGGCTGGGGCGATGTACCCAGCCAAAGCAATCAAATCAAGTCTGGATGGGGTGAGCTCTCAACCCCAACAGAGTGGAAGGACCCCAAAAATACTGGAGGATGGAATGACTATAAGAACCCCAATTCTTCTAATTGGGGAGGAGGAAGACCAGAAGAAAAATCATCTTCCTCTTGGAATGACAGCTCTAGTAAGGATCAGGGGTGGGGTGGACGGCAATCTAATCAAGGATGGTCTTCTGGAAAGAACGGTTGGGGAGAGGAAGTTGACCAAACAAAAAACAGCAACTGGGAAAGTGCAGGAAACAAGCCAGTGTCTGGTTGGGGTGAAGGTGGGCAAAATGAGATTGGAACTTGGGGTAATGGTGCAAATACAAGCGCTGCTTCAAAGGGTGGATGGGATGATTGTAAAAGAACTTCAACATGGAATGAGACGGGTCGACAGCCCAACTCCTGGAACAAGCAGCAGCAGCAGCACCAGCAGCAACAGCAGGAGGCTTCTGGTTCCTGGGGTCCACCGCCCCAAACCCCAAGTAATGGGCGACCTCCAAACCCAAACTGGAACAGCGGACCACAGCCAGCTGCCCCCAAAGAGGAGGAGCCTAGTGGCTGGGAAGAACCTTCTCCACAGTCAATCAGTCGAAAAATGGATATTGATGATGGCACTTCAGCATGGGGAGATCCTAGCAGTTATAACTACAAGAATGTGAACCTGTGGGACAAGAACTCACAAGGAGGACAGGCCCCACGGGAGCAGAGCCTGCCTACTCCAATGACTAGCAAATCACAAGCATCAGGTACTAGTCTTGTTCCTTTCTTCAGCAAGCTCCTATATATGAATGTAACCTTAATGCATAAGAGATACTCATGTAGCCTCCAATTCCTGATAGTTTTATTCTATAAAGAAAACCAGTTTCTTATTTGAATATTTGGTTCTCTATTTAAAGTGTCTTCCAATGCTTGACAACCCTTTCGGTGAAGAAATTTTTCCTAATATCCAATCTAAACCTCTGCTTGCGCAACTTGAGGTCGTTTCCTCTTGTCCTGTCACTTGTTACTTGGGAGAAGACAGACACCCACCTTGCTACAATCTCCTTTCAGGTAGTTGTAGAGAGCAATAAGGTCTCCCCTTAGTCTCCTTTTCTCCAGACTAAATGACATTTTTTATATTTAATTATTAGAGAAATGGGGAGAAATTCTTCACTTACTTTTTGTCAAAACCTTTTTGCTCTGAAACACTCAGTTAACACTTGAAATTGAGCGAACCTGTGATTTAGTTTTTTAGCTCAATTTGACTCTGCTGTATGATAGAGAATACTTAGCAAAATATTTTGTTCTTTGAAATAAGGACAAGAAAAAGTTACATAGCCTGGAAATATAGTAAGATGTTATTGTTATGTAATCTCTTTTCTGACTCAAACATGCTTTAAAGAATACTATTTTGTTTTAATATGTACTTCAAATACGTCCTTATTCTTCAGTATATGAAAACCCTGAGTTAGTCTGGTGCTTTTAATTAGTCACAGAAGTTCACCAGATAGGAGGACAGCATTAGATGTGGGGTTCATGTTTAACCTGGGAGAAGACTATTACTCATCATAGCATTCTCTTCCTTTTCATCCCTGGAGGTCAGTGCCTGCTCTAAGTTTGATGTGAACAGTTGTCAGTTCTGTTGCACCCACGCTATTAAGAATCTAAAGTCCTCAACAGAAAGAATGAAGCAGTAGATTAATGACGTGGTGCTGCACTGCAGTAAATAGTTCGTTGTCTAAATGGTCTGTAATGAAAACTCTTTCTCCTTTGTGCAGTCTGGAGCAAAAGCACTCCACCTGCTCCAGATAATGGTACGTCTGCCTGGGGTGAGCCAAATGAAACCAGTCCCGGGTGGGGTGAAGTAGATGATACAGGAGCATCGACAACAGGCTGGGGGAATGCACCTTCCAACGCCCCGAATGCCATGAAATCTAGTGAGTATAGGCCAGATACCAGTTTCTTTGCAATGGTCCTGGAGATTTTTAGTGTTTGGCATTTTGATATAGGTCACCCATGGAGGAATTGTTATCTGAGGCCTAGAAGCAATGTTGAATGTCATGTAAGATTTTGATGGATGAGTGATTAAGTGCTTACAAATGACTGGAACTTTGTCTTTTAAGGTAATGAAAAATTTCTTAACTAAGCAATTAAATGGGCAGCTCCGATTTGTGGAAGTGTTGAAACATTAGAGCATCTGAGTGAGGAAAAACTTGTTACATGATAAATCACTTTTCCTGATCATATCAGAAAAAGGAATGCACAGTACAGACAAATTTCACTGTGGAGGCCATTACGTGGTAATCTATGCTTAGGTAATGCAACTTGCCTTTGAATGGATTTTTTTTTTTTTTTTTTTTAATTGTATGTGTGGAAAATTGTAACTCTCAAGAACTGAACTTTCTTTTGTGGTTGTACCTAAATGGATGACTATTTTCTGGATATTACCTGCCTACAGCTGTGTTCTTCATGAATGAGATGTTGAAGTCTTTTAAAAATTTACTTTGAAGTTAAAATTTTGCTGTATTAGGAGTTTTATTTTTGTGGAAACTATTCCTGTTGATGTAAGCTGTTTGTAGAATTTTTATTTCACTCTTTTTAAGGCGAATACAACAAACAAAAGCAATCACTTGCTGATACAACATAGCAATGTTACAGCCAAAGCCAATATGAAGTTTGGATATGAAGTTTCCAGTAGGAAATACTGATAATACATGACTGTTACTGAACTTGACTGATGATACCCGCTGTAAAACTGTTTCCAATTACAAGTTGCTTTTGCAGCGTGTAATTGTTTGGAATGAAATGCTCTATACAGGTTGTATGCTGTTGCGTCATTCTCCCTTCCTCCCATCCCAATTAAATAGCTTGGCCATTTATGAAACAAAACTGGGAAAAAAGCATTGCTTCCTTAGTGTTAACATTATAGCAGCCTTTCATGGATGGCTGTAGTGCTTTCTGTGCTTGTCACACAAACTTGGCACTTTTCAGGATGTTAGACTTTTTCTAGATGGATCTTTTCTTTCGTCTGTAAAAAGCCACCTAAGTATGACCAAAATAAGAGCCTCTGAAATGCTAATGATCCATTGCAAATTCTATGGATTTGTTAATACTTAAGATAGTCTTTAAAGACTATGCATGGTCACTTGCTTGTCCTAACTGGTCTGCATGTGTGACATAACCAAAGAGCTGCAGTATGTGTGTACTATTTTGTACATAAGCTGTCCCCAGCTCTAGAGGAGCAAAATATAGGGAGTTTCCCTGTGACAGCTGTTTCAGGTTGGGGTGTAGTAGGTCACCAGTGTTAAGAGCCAAGATCTTCATTTTCCTGTGTTCTGTGACTGCTCTCTCAACTCCTTTCTAATTGGCACCCAGAAGGAATGAAGAAGAAAGCTACATTATTCAGTGGAGTAAGGGGAGATATTTAATGTCTTGGATAAGTTGGAAGAAGAAATTGGGACAAAGAGCCTGCAAAGGCATAATTTATGGTTGCAGGTAAGGACAGGAAACAGAGACTAGCAATGACTGGAAAAGAAAAGTGAGTTTAGAGCTAAAGAAGGGAAGCATAGATCATTACCAACCTGTTTAAAAAAAAGAAAAAAAAAGATTTACATATTTTTCCTAGCATTGCATAGGAATTCTCTTGCAGAAGTAGGAATAAACTCAGTTTTCTGTAACATCGTTATTTTGTCTTTATCTTGAAAGTTTCCTTTGCTTACTAGAGCTATTTGTGCCGCCTCATTCAACAAATGCAGAAAATGAAGCGGGAATCCTACAGACAAGTCATCTTTACACCACTGTCCAGATTCACGTTCAAGAATCTCAGACGAGAGCTGTCAATGCAGAAAAATAATCTGTGGTCATGCAGTTAAAACCAGGATCATAGTACTATTTAAACACTGTGGCCAGAAATAAATTAAAGCTGCAGGGACTACCCCATATATGATATTTCCAGATTAAGTGCTTGACTGTGCAGTCACAATCCTTAAATGTAGCCTTTTCTGTGTAAGTAGCATGATTAAAGGGTCAAGAGGTAGATTTTTGCACTTGGACCAGTGTGTTTCCTAAGCAGCCCTCAATTTTGGTACACAAATGAATATACTTTAAGAAGTTATGTTTCCTGTGAAGTATGTGAGTTGTTATTTATGATGGATTTTAAGGTAGCTCTTAAACTGCCATGAAATGCTGCTGTACTTATTTTTGGCATGATCAAGGTAGAGTTCCCCTTGATAGACTAATTACAATTCCTGACTTTTTTTATATTCACATTTTCTGCTATGTGTGTTAATATCCTTATCCCTGATTTCCACACTCAAACCCCAGATAATTGAAGAATTAGTTACAAAAAAGGTGATGATGATGATGGAAATCTTTCTTAAAGGAGATAAATGCTTAGGGAATAAATATGCAGAATGAAGAGTTACAGTTGGACAGTGGAGAAGATGAGGATTTGGGCTCTTGTTGGCTTGTCAGTAGAGGTTAGAGTTCTAAGTTGCTTGACAGCTGGTGCTAGAGAGTAACAGCAAGAAAAGAAGCCAACAGGGAATAGTCCTTAGTCTGAACTGATATGACAAAACGGTTGTAGCTTTCTGGTAGTGGCATCTCTGCTTAAACAGCACTGCTAATAAGTCTTTTTAGTGACAATGTTAAGAACAGAAATTCAAGTACAGGGGTTGTTTTCACATTAAACTACTTTGGTACATATACCAGAGCACAATGTCAGGTCCTCTCCTTCAGATTCTACTTAGTTGTTATTCCTTAAAGTTCTTTGTTTCTGTAATTTTGTGAAAGAGCTTAGTGCAAGGGAAGTGTTAAGTTTTTGAAGGAAGAGAGGAAATTGATAAACCACCTGAACCAGAGTCCTCAGCACCCTTGGTGGTTAAGTGTCCTTGAAGTCTTCCATTTACACTAGAAAATAATAGGTTGCCTTTTAAAGAAATCTAAATGCAGCTGTATCTGTATAAGAGATGAGGTCCCTATGGTTATTATATCTTTAAGGGTTTGACATAGCTTTAGAATAGTTGCAAAATATGACATGCTAACATGCCACCGAATCTCTTTGGTTTTGGGATTCAAGTTTTTACAGCTGTTAGAGTGAAGACACTTTTTTTTTTTTTTTACT
Source organism: Gymnogyps californianus (assembly GCF_018139145.2). Classification (NCBI taxonomy): domain Eukaryota; kingdom Metazoa; phylum Chordata; class Aves; order Accipitriformes; family Cathartidae; genus Gymnogyps; species Gymnogyps californianus. The sequence goes on from NC_059471.1 coordinate 162,414,266, forward strand.
CCTTTGGGGTTCTGATGATCTCAGCTAATCTTCCAGTGTCAAATCACCAGCTGCATGGTATTGTAGACTGCTTTTGAGTTTTTTTTTCTTTTTCTAAAGGTTCTAAATCTATGCAAGATGGCTGGGGAGAGAGTGATGGGCCAGTGACAGGAACACGTCATTCCAGCTGGGAAGAGGAGGAGGAGGGAGGAGTCTGGAACACAGCAGGCTCTCAGGGAAGCAGTTCCTCCCACAACTCAACAAGCTGGGGGCAAGGAGGAAAGAAAACACAAATGAAGGTAAAATGCTTGAATGATTCATAACTACTGTGTTGTCTGAAAGCAGTATGACTGATATGTTAGAGCGTTATAATAGTTCTTCTTTTAAAAAGATATTACAGAATTCAACTAGAAAGGTGCCTGTTACAACAGTGTAAAAAATGTGAGGTTTCTGGATTTGTTTTAATGTATTACACCTGTTGTGACTAATAAATCTGCCAGTAGGTGTCAAATTCTTTTGGTATGTAAGCTGCAGAGCGATTACTAAGTGAAACTGAGCAATAAGTATCCCAAGGCTATTGCTTTTCTCTTGTTGACACATCTTTCTGTGTTAGGCTGCTGCTGTTCTCTTTGCATAGCCTGCCCAAGTTTGGATTCCACAGTCCCTTTGGCACATGCACTTCTTATTTCTACTGACTGTTGGATTTAGGTCTGACTTGTGTTTGTTGTTACTGACCTTTGGCCTCAAATAGGAGCAGGAGCTTGGCTATAGTCCCAAGTAAATTGCTTTCTAAGGCTTGTTTGTGTTAAAGTTCTCTAGTACAGTAACATTTGGTACTGTATTAATATGAGAAGGACTATACTTTGTCTACTTCTAGTCAAATAGGTAGGGCAAACTCAAAAGGCAAGTGCAGAGCAGCTTCCTAGGACGTGGAAATACTGTTGTGACATGGTATGGAGTTTTACAATTCCTATTTTGCAAAAATCATTCTCATGAACTTTTTTCTCACTTAAAGCTTTTTTATTTTAACCACCAAAGCAACTGTCCAAAAAATTTTCTTTTCTGTTGAACTGTGTTCAGTTTTGGTTTTGATCACTTTTAAATTACAGTAAGGCCAAATTGAGAGCCACATCAGCACAGCGCCCATGTAAGAGAAACCGTACTAAAGGGAAGAAAGCCAAGGAAGAAATCTACCTCTGTATGTGGTGGATTAAAGAATGTATTAAACTGTAACAGAGGAAAAAATAAGTAACATTCACAAAGCTTTCCAGATTCCAGAATGAAATTGAAGGTGTGATAAACATTCTACACAGCAAGTGTTCATGCAGTTTGGTATACCTAACAATGAACAATTTTGAGAGAGAAAAGAAGAAAATAGTATTTGGTAAATGTTTCCAACCACTCAAAAACTTAATTTGTTCAGGAGGTTAATTTCTCTGATACCAGGATTTTCATTCAACACTTGTGCATCTCAAGGATAAAACAGAATTTAAGAAATTAAGAAGTTGCTTAAAAATACTTTTTTTTTCTCTTCAGTGCGCATTAAAAGGAGGAAACAGTGATTCGTGGATGAACCCTTTATCCAAACAGTTTTCAAATATGGGCTTGCTAGTAAGTAAATTTTTTTTAAATATAAAATCCAACTTTGTAAAAAAGCAGTAAGCTTTAAATAAGTCAAAAGATCAGCTGTTTCACACTGTGTAACTACTCATCTGCATTTGCTATGCTGGCATGTTGATTATAATACCTATAATAGCTGGGTATTCAGCACTTCCTTGCTAGTCAGAATGGCTTCTCAGACAACCCCAAAATCTACTTTGACTGTTCAAAGTTAATTTATGACAGCTGTTCTGAGATTGCAATTTCCTTGCAAGTAATAGGATTTAGGGTTTTTGTTTGGTTTTTTTTAATTTCCATAACTTGCTGTTTAGAGCACTCAAGGTAGAGGCCTCAGCTCCTGGCTGTAGTGTCAGACATCTGTGATTAGTCCAATGCTATTCATTCTGAATCTCAGCCAGCTATCAGAAAAGGAGATTTACAGCCCTGTGTCTGTCTTGGCTATTTATATTTTAAATACTGTGCAGCAGGGTCTTTTTAGAACAAAAAGGGCTCATTATTAATCAGTACTTCAAGATTGATTGGTAAAGTGAATAAATAAACAGCACATCATGGAGAGAAAAGACATCTGCAGGGAAGTACCTTAAAAATAGTTACATATAAAATTTTTTTTAAGAACTTCTGACATGCTAATTTGTAAAACATTTTACAGAATATTGTGCCAGCTGTCATCCTGTGAAGCAGGAATAGTATGTAATGCAGGCTAGCAAAAGATAATGCTGCAGAGGTTCTATGAGAAGCCCAGAGCTGCACAAACTCACTGACATGACTAGGATTAGTTTGTAATGTTGGCTCCCAAGCTCAAATTCAGTCTGCTAGACCGTAGATGCTTTTGAAAGCTATGGGAACACCCTGTCCCAGACTGCCAACTAAAGAATAACTTGGCAGCACATTTCAAGATTTGATGACTTGACAGGTCATGAGGATGAGCTATCATTTTGGCCACTATTTTCAGTGTTTCATCTCTCGACCACTGGAACATGAGGACAGAGGTTCATTTCACAGAGCAGCTGTCTATCCATCTTTCTCTGTCTGTCGCATGTGTTCATGTGTCTAGTTTCATATGGATAGACTTGCCATGCACAGCATTAGGGTGTCAAGGTGAGGTGTGTCCAGGGTGATATCAGGAATCCTTGTGTTTGATTTTAGTTTAAAATAAAAATTTCATTGGCACAAGCATGTCCTTCCTTCATTTCACCTTTAACCATCAAGGGCTGCTTTCTGAAACATTCCTCAGCATTTCATAGAAATCAGAACTGAATTTTATTTTTTTTTTTCCAGAGTCAAACTGAGGACATTCCAGGCAGTAAGATGGACTTATCTGTAGGTGCGTATAATTTAATTTAAATGCATTTGAAATACGAGATCATATGTGATATTTTTATGTGGATGACGCGCTGTGCTTTGGAAAGGTTTGATCCTTACTTTTAGCACTCCTCATAATAGGATAGAGTTATAGCATCCAATATCTTGGCTGTAGGCTTTGAATAGTTACGCAGCTGATGCTGGTATGCAAGATTTAGATGTCTACCTGTACAGAACAGAGCTATAACTTGTGGAAAGGACATCCTATAAGACTGTTTTGATCCATGTAGTTTGTATTCATTGTTACTGTTTCAAGAAAGTGAAGATCCCTTTTCATTTGGTGGAAGAGGAGGACTGTTTTAGCTCTTGGCAGTAGGACATCCCAGTTACCACAGCTCCCTGGAGGTGAGATGTGAGGGAAAAGAACATCTTCTATCATTGATTTCTTCAATTGCTTGCCTCAGGCTATTACAAGTTACTGCTCAGTAGAACTAGATTTTTTTACTCTTGATAGCCTCACCACAAATACTACACAGCTTAAGTGGGATGTGCTGTGTGGAAAATACTATCCTAAATGAGAGTCGGAACTGGCCATTTAGATTAATCCCATTTAATCACCTTTGGATTTGTCATTACTTTCTTCTATGGCAAACTACGTAGTGAACTCTCACAGAAATTTTTTTTTGATCTTGAAATCAGATTTAGTTTTGCATTCTGTTCTTCTCCAGATCTGGTTTCAGCTGGGACAGAGTTAACTCTCTTCTTAGTAGCTGGTACAGTGCTGGGTTTTGGATTTTGTGTGAGAATGATGTTGATAACACTCTGATGTTTTAGTAGTTGCTAAGTAGCGCTTATCTTGAGCTATGCTATGCCAGCAAGCAGGTGTGCAAGAAGCTGGGAGGGAGCATAGCCGGGACAGCTGACCTGAACTAGCCAAAGGGGTATTCCATACCATAGAACGTCATGCCCTGTATATAAACAGGGGGGAGCTGGCCGGGAGGCATGGATCGCGGCTCTGGCATCAGTCAGCGGGTGGTGAGCAATTGCATTGTGCATCACTGGTTTCTTTTCTTATTTCTTTTTTGTTGTTGTTGTTGTATTCTTTTTCATTACAATTATTATTATTATTAGTTAGTAGTGTATTTTTATTTTTACTTTAGTTATTAAACTGTTCTTAACTCACGAGTTTTACTTTTTTTTCCTTTCTTCCTCCCCACCCACTGGGAGGGGGAAGGGGGAAGCGGCTGTGTGGTGCTTAGTTGCTGGCTGGGGTTAAACCATGACATCTCTGAATATTCACTATCATGGTATTGCAATAGAAATACCACAGGTTTCTGAAATCTTCTGCCGTTTGAGATGGTTTCCCTTACAAGATTCTTAAGGTATATATTAAAAAAGGGGTGATCGAAATCTGCTGTTCTGATTGTTTATTTTATTTGTTATCAAGTCTTTGAAGGCTTAGTAAGGCTAAAAACTTGTACAGGATAGTCTTTGATACTTATAAAGGGGAAGAGGGGTTTGTTCCTGTTCTAGGGACTACTTCTGTTCAGTTTTTGATTCTTCAAAATCTACAGAAGCGGGAAGATCACCTCATATCCCTGGCTACGAAGACAGATCTTCTAGTCCACTTAAAGGACATTGCCGCTGTACAAACGCAACAATAATTTTGGAGAGACACTCATCCTATTTCTGTAACTGTCAGGAATGTCACAGAGGCCTCAGATTCCTCCCAGTTACAATGTCAAAAGCCAGAGGTCTGTAATTCTTATTCCAAAGGATGATACGTCAAAGTAGTAGTAGTATTCTCAGCTCTCATCTAGAACAGTGAATTTCCTGTGAAGAAGAGGTATGCCCTATGGGCTCCAGAGAAGTGTCTGTGTAGTAGTTCTGTGTCTGGAAGGGGACCCTGTATCAGTGCAGATCAAGTTTGTTATGAAGGTGTGGACACCATTGCTTCTGAATCTCATGTGATTAGCACTGAGACCCACAGTACAGCTGTTACGCAGTAACTGTTTTACCTGTTCCATGTTTAAAAATGTTCTGGTACCAAGCTGCTTATTTCCAACTACTTCTGCATAATAGTAAAAGTTTCTACCTCAGCTGAGATGGATGCACACAGGCACAAAGTGCTGCTGAAAGGACAGAAGGGGCTTGGTAAGGAGGGGAGGGCTGGCTGGAGGAGGTGACTGACTTGGAATCAATGCTTATTCTGCTGGGGGTTCTGAATTTCCTGTGGGAGACTGTTAATTGAATTAATTACTGATGATCCTGCGGTGGTGTCTCTGAAGAACCACCTGCAAAAGTAGCTCTGTGTCACGTCACAGTCTGTGGGATCTCTAGATCAACTGAAATTGGTGTTTACAAGTCAAGTACAGTTAGTTTCAAAATATGTTCTGAAACTCATTGCTCTAAGTTAGAATAGCGTGGGGTCTGTGATACAAGTTGGCCATATCCAACATTAAGGATAGAATCTATTTACTTCTGAGGTGTTAACCTGCCAAAGAAGTTACAGTGTTCAGGTCTATGACTGACTGTGCTAAGCATTAAGTAATCTCACTTTCCAGCATCATGTACATCTACAGTTTGGTGCATTGGATCCTGTCTTTGTGTGGCAACTTTTGGCTTGTTTTATTGCCTGATTTCCCCCCCCCCCCCCCCCCCATCTAAACATCAGATAGTGACAGTAGGGAAGGACATAGTAGCAAGAGCTGTTTGTTCAACTCTCAGGTAAATACCACCTTCGGTTTTATGTTTTTACAGATATCAAGACAGTTAACTAGTCTGTGTTCCCCCTGCCCCAGAAAGTAATCCAGTAGTAGATACTGCTTTCCTCTCAAGTGTCTTGTGTCCTAGTGATACAATGGCCATATGATTGAAATTGAACCTATACTGTGGGAGCTTCTGGTAGCAGTGGAAAACTAGGTAGCACAAGTTCAAACCCTGCAAATGCAAGCAGTGTAAATATTCGTTCTTGATTTGAATAGTAGATTTTAGGGACTACAGGACGCAGTTCTTGTGAAACTGGCCGTTGTGCTGTAATTGCAGTTCCTGTGCCATTTTGATTCTGCCATACCTCTTCTGTGCCTTTCTAGTATTGTTGACCAAATTATTCCAATATTATGCCGTGCAAGAAGTCTGCTCTGATGTTGACCCTCTTTGCACTAGTGCTGTCACCAGCTTTAGTACTTCCTCATCTGCAACTGTTGTAGCATCATGTGTGATGCTGTAGTCAGGATTTTTCCAACCAAAAAAGTTCTTTTATTGGGAATATCCATTAATCTTTGTTGGTACCAAAGGCAGAGTTGTGGTGGTCAAGACTTAGGTGTGTCTAATATCAACTCCAGATTTGGTATTCTGATGCAATCTGAATAGCTGCAGTGTGTCTCAGCTTAGAATCCATTACATTCTTAAAATGAGTATCACACTTCATAGAGGATTAAGTAGTCCATTTTTCCCAGAATTGCTTTCTTCCTCTGAATAGTTAAGGATCCCAATAAGAGATGTTAAAGCATGCATTTATATAGTACAACACAGTTTTGGGGAAGGTAACAGAATTTTTGGATCTCAGCACTTTGGCCTCGTACAGCCTCTTTAGAATTCAGGCTCTGATGGTTTCATGCTTCTCTGAAGATCTTCTAGATGGAGATAAGATGTCTTCTTGGATGTTCATTTCTCATCTGCCTTCGGATGCCGCTGTTAACAGATCTAAGAATACACAAATGAAGAGGATGGTAGCCTGGATTATGCTGATTTATAGCTCTCTTAGTTCTTTAGCTCCAAATTAAGCTTTTGGATCCTTTAGAACTTTCTGCTGTCAAGGACCTTAAGGCTATCAGACCTTCTGAGGAAAGATGGCTGATGCTCAGAATATCCTGTGAAATGGTGCAGAAAGGTTACATACTTAGTCTTGATATGTTGCACTTCTTTAAGTTTAGTATGCCCATTAATGGTGGCGTCCCTCATCCTAGGTAGAGGCATTTATTATAGTTTGTATTCCCTTTCAAAGTCTAAGAATGTAACATCTTCCTGAGGCTTTTCTGTTACTTGTCTGCTTAGCAGTTTTGCTCTTGCTGCTTATGGCAGTTGCTTGTGAAAACTATAAGCTGTTTTGCTCAGCCTATATCTACTTCTAAACTTTAAAAGTTGGACTTACTTATGAGGTAGGCTTGTTCTTCAACTGGTTTTCAGTCAGGATTACAACATACCAGGTTTTCCTAACTAGATAACTCCCAGTATGATATTTTCCCAGTTTATGGATAAATGCACATTGATCTCAGAGTTAAATCTGTGCTTGGAGACCACACATATCAAAACTTTGGCATACATGGAGCACATTTATGATGCATGATGATCAGAGCCAAATAGGTCCAGTTGTCGGTAAGTAATTCTTAATACGTTGGTCTCAGTCTCCTTGTTTGAAAAATGTGTTGCTTTTATTGCAAGGTGCTGGAGTGACACTTTTTTATTTACTGACCAAGACAGAAAAGAGGTGGATCAATAGCATGCCTGAGAAAAGATCTGGATCAATAGCATGCCTGAGGCAGATCTACTTCCTCTTTTTTTTATTTTTCTATCAAATCTCTTCAACGGATAGCTTGTTTTACTTTGAAAATAGGATACAACTTTTTTCCTATTGAAATCTCTCCTAGTATGCAAGTCCTGAGGCATGAAATTTGCTACAGTAAGTAGCTTGTCAGAAGCACTTAATATTTTATCTTTTCCTTCCCTCTGTTTGACCACCACCTTTATCTTTTTTTTTTTTAACATATTAGTTGTAACCTCTGCAGATCACTGAATTCTCAAGTCACCTGTAAAGACTGGGAAATGGATTTCCAATTTCTATTGATTCAAATGCAATTCATGCAGCTGTCTATTGTAAACACATTACAAAGCCGTAACCCAATTTAGCATTCAGGTGCAACGCCTCGATATCTAAGTGCATGTGCTTGCTCAGTAGGCTTGGATGATGTAAATTTATGGAAAAGGTATAAAACCAGTATCTTTAAAATGTTTTCATTTTTGTGGTCAAGCAGAAAACCTGTTTCAAATGTTTTTTTTTCCATTTGGGTTACCCCACTGGATGTATGTATTTTTACCACGTTGAGTCTCTTGTTTGCAAACGTTTTAGGTAACTTTGTTCAAGAGCAGTTTCTGTCTCCTATCTCCCAGTACAGGATCACATTAAATAATTTGGTTTGTATAGAAGTCAATTTTTTTTTTCTTTTAAGCTGTGTGCATGTGGTGGGGGAGATCTACTTAATAGGGTTTTTTTTCCTCACTAGGGCATGAATGTCGTCTTCCAAGCTCTTGTTTCGTTTTGCATTTTCCACAGTGTTTCTAACAGCTGTTAATAGTGGGAAAAGTCCAAGAACTGATGGAGTGTCTTTTTTTATGAAGATGGTTGGACTTTTAACCTGTTCCACATTTCTGCATGTAGAGGATTTGGGGCTTCATACTTATTCATGCACAAGTGTTCTTGCTACTGCGGAGGGTAAAATTCAAACTTTTCAGATTTTAACAGTCGTCTTGTACTATGTAAGGTAAAGCTAGTCTTCAGCCACCTGCATCATTTATAGCTTTTGTTGGCAAGTGCAAAAGACGAGACTCACGCGACAGGTTTCAAGGTTGCATTAGAATTTTCTATGAATGGGATAAAAGAATGCTGTCATCTCTCTTAGCAAGGCCTTGTTTATATTGAAGTTTAAGCAGCTGCCTCAGCACTAAGTGGCATGCATATCTATGCTTGAAGCCTTTAAAGGTGCTATTTAATGCTCTACATGTTATTTAACAAGCTATTTTACAAGGCATCATTCAGTAATGTTTGAGGAGTTGATTGGATCATCAGGATAACTGAAGAGACAAAAGGGTGTTTCTGCGGCTTAGTCATCTTGTGTTGGCATTGACCCAGTTTCATTTCAGATAGTGATGCAACTCTGTCTCGCTTTCAGTTTCTTTTCAAGCAACTAACGGACAGGGCTTCCTGTCTAGAATTAAAGCACACAAGGCTTTTGGTAGTGCATTGCTGGCATTGTGTGTAGTGGTTAGATGTAGGTATTGACAGGATTGAGATGTACATGACATTTTATGTGACTGCTTTTGCAGAGCCAGTTCTAGCTTTTTAGGATATGTTAGAAAAGGATGAGCTCATCCAGGTCAGTATGACTCCAGTTAAAAGCCAAGATATGTAGGTGACTTGTCAGGTGTTTTTGTGATAAATGATGTTGAAGGAATCTGAGAGGATGAAGCTGCATCACCTTTGCAAGCTGTGCCAGCAAGAAAAACCCATGTAATTAGTGGTTGATTTCATAGGTTTTTGGCAATAACATACCTATGAATATTAATAGTTGGTGATTGGTGATCAGACATTAAGAAGAGATGCTGGCTTTGAGAAGCTTTTCTGAGGAACAGATAAGTGTTTTGAAGGTATCGGAGTGACTAGCTGTCTGCTCTGATAAAGACTTAGTGTTTTGTCAGCAGTAGGGTAGGATATCTATCATCAACTTCCTTTGGAAGAGTTGTAGATTTTGGTTAACTGTGGTGACAGGTTTTTTTAAACTGTTCTGGGAAAGGCCATCTGTGCTACTAAACGAAATTATTTAAAACTAAAAATACCAGTAAAGCTCATTTCTATCACATTGTCCGTATTTTAAAACAAAGATGTTTTCCATCTACTTCAACATAACAGTATGCATCTGATACCTTACAGGTGCCAAATATGACCAAAAAAATTGTTCCTTGGCGGCAGTTCAGTGTGTAAGGTAGAAAATTTCCTTCAGTCAGCGCTTGGCTGATGATAAGCTTATAGAGAAAGATGATGTCTTGTTCACTGTGTATGTTACAGTTTGATCATCTGTTATTAACATCTCTTCCTCATGTTCCACCAGAACAATGGCAGGAGACTGTAGGGGATGTTTGAAAAGTGTCTCTTTTACTGGTTGTATAATCATTGCATACAGGCTGAGGGAGATTGGTTGCCTGTCTGGAAGCTACGCTATACCAGATGATCTGTGGCGTTCAAGAGTTAAGTTCACATGAGTGCAGGAGAGTTGTGATCAAATTATGTGCATGGTTTTGCAGTCTGAGAAATTCTTTCTCAATGCCAAACCCAGTGAAGGCTAAGTAGAATACATGGAGAACTTAAATAGTGATGTCTCTATAGATACTGAATACCAATAAATAACAGTGCGAGTTTTGGAAGACGCTGAGAATTATGTATAAGTGAATATCATTAGTTGAACTAGGCTGCTGTAGAAATTGATATATTTATATCTATACATAAATTGTGAGAAATACTTCACATTAAACTCTCTAAATTGGCTTGTTCAGTCTTAAAAATGAAACTTCCTACTTCAATTTTTCAGTGCTTTTAGTAGCAACTGTAGCTATGCTAAATTGTAAGACAGATCTAATTTACACCCTACTCTTAAAGATACTTCCTTCGGCTGTGAAGCTGCTGTCATGAAACATGGTAGAGATTATTGGCACTAATTTTGTCATCTTTCCTCTTTTTTACAGGTGGTCTCCCAGATAAGAAGTTTGAGGTAGATAAACGAGCCATGAATCTCGGGGATTTTAATGACATGATGAGAAAGGATCGGTCTGGGTTCCGTCCACCTAATTCCAAAGACATAGGAACCACAGATAGCGGGCCTTACTTTGAGAAGGTGAGAGAAATATTTTTAGATAAATTAATGTCAACCTCTATGTTTGAGGTCCCAGTTTTTACCCTACTCCTCTGGAAGTGCTAAAAATTCAGTAACCTTGGACGAACTCAATAATAAAAGGTGTGGGGGAGTTACGTTTGTAGAATGAATGTGTACGTAAAACAGAGGTGTCAGATGTGCATAGACAAACTAAATTATCTGGGGAGAATGAGGCTTTTTATTCTAGAACAGACTGCTCTTAATATGGACAAAAAGAAATTCCTTTGTTTTTCTTGGAAGGGTAAACTGTTGGTAGCAATGAAATTCATTATAGGTTTCATCACAGTGATTCTTTTGGCTACTGACTACAATCATCTACTGTAAAAAAAATTTGGTTTAGATCTAAGTAAACATAAGTAATCACAGTCTTCCAAATTTTTTCTGCTTTCGTGTCTGTCATTTATTGGAAACACCCTTTCTAAATTCCGCAACCCCTTATGCTGTATGTCCGTCTACTGTAAGCTTCTGTATGACATCTGTTTCTCTGTGACATCTGTTGTATGTTATGGTAGCGTTTCTTTCATATTCTTGCCTATTTTAAATAAAAGCTTTCACTGTTATTATCAAACATTAATTGCTTCACATTATGAATTGGAGAGTGTCCAATAGATTCAGAATGCTTTAGGGTTTTTTTAATACAGTTTATCACATGTAAAATGGAAAAGAAATTTGGTTTAAAAATTCTGAAGGCGTGTTACTGTCAATGAATTTAACTCCTCCATTTTGGTATAACAGGCCAAAAAACAGCTTTGTCAACTCCCTCTGGTGGCCTCATTAATAAATACCACTAGCAGAGCTAATGCATTCCTAACAAATTATGTTCGTAGGTGTGTGCTAACATTAGGAATTCATTCAAGATTTGTTTGTTTCTGTAGTGGTAATAGCCACTGTCAGAAAAGAACTTCATGAGAGTTCAAAATGTATTTTTAAAAAGAAACCTTTAGGAATTTATTGATTATCTCCTTGGACCAAAATCTTAATTATCAAGTGATCATTTGAGTCAGAAGTTTTGTCCTTGTAATTGCTATTACAAATTAACTTTGCTTCTTCCAAGTCACTCACCGTCCCTCTTTCTTTCCTCTTGCATTCTGTTGCTTCACTAACCAACTCCTGCTGTTGGCTAACTGCTGCTTCAGCTGACTTTGCCTTTCTCCAATCAAGATGGGTGCCTTGGGGATGAGGCTCCCTGCTCTCCCTTCTCCCCTTCTCCCAGCTACAAGCTGTCTCCCTCTGGTTCCACACTATCCAACGTCGGCCTTGGGGCAATCGGCTCAGGGCTCAGTCCCCAAAACTTCGCTGCTAGACAAGTAAGCAGGCCACCTTATAAGATGCATTGTTATAAGGCTGCAACCTGGGCTTAATCCTGGTTAGTTGGTTGCTTGCATTTGTTTTCCTACTAAATAAATTAATATTGTTAATGGAAACTTCAGCTATATCAGGCCATTGAGAATCAATCCACTTTGGTTCCTGTCATCAGACTGTATTCCATCTGGTTTTGTTGGCCTCTTACTTCCTGCATAATAGTGCAGCAGCAGATAGATGTGCTTTTCAGAAGTTATGAAGTTAGTGGCAACCTTTATATTTTAATTGCTGATTTAAAACCCAGTTAGAGGCTGTTGATTTGCCCCACCACCCCGACACTGAATTTTTCCAGACTCCACCCGATGACCTTGTATGTAGAAATGTGCCTTTAAAAAATTGCAATCGTTTTGCATTGTTCCTGTTCCCTTCTCCCTTCCCCACAGCCCAAAGAAAGGATTGATTTAGCAGCCTTTAAAAACTCTTGAAATAGCAATATTTTTGTTCTGTATACGGCGGAATGGTGGGGAAGAAATGAAGAGGTTAACTGCAGTTTGGAAGAATTTCTGGCTATTATGTTTTGCGTTATGCTAGAAGAAAATGTTGCAGGAATACTAGGAAATGAAAGAATAGAACCTAAGTATTGCAACTGGACTAGCTTATGTAGTCACATGCCTAACATGATGGTGTTTCTTTGTGTTGTCTTTCTGTTTCTATGTGACACAATCAGTGTTGAACTCAGATTAAGTCCAAAATTTGCAGGCATGTTCTTGGATTCAGTGTGCAGAACTCTGAGCTTTAAGGAGGGCTGAAAGTGTAGCTGCAGCTTCAAGCCTCTCAAAAAAAAAATTTTAATGTGTAGTTGACCCCAGTCAGTTCTTTCCAGAATAAAAACTTTTGTCTCTTGGGGTTTTTTGTTTATCCCCCTACGTGCTTAGTATGACATCTTGAGTTGCTTCTGAAAGAGAAGATACATTAAGAAAGTGAAGTGTGATGCAGGTGAATGAGGCAATCTATAATGCTGCCAGTATAGAAGCAAGATGAGAGACTTCTGTTTTAGCAAAAGGACAGTGGAGGATGCACAGTATTATGGTAGAAGGGAGGCAAAATATATGAAATCGTGGTGTATAAGGGAAGGAAAGGTTTTGGAGAAGGCCTGCACAATCTCAGTTTGGAAGAATGATGAATTTATGCTGGGTACAGCAATGCTGGCATGGAGAGGAAGAACAGAGAATGATGGCTGAGGGATGGAAAATGTACTGTTTAGAATCCCAGGTATCTGAGGATCATAGACATCCTGAATACAGCAGAAGATGGGAAGTTCTGAGGGTCTTGAAAATAAAAGGGTAGAATCATGGCACATAAGGACCTTTTGGAATACGAGCTTCAGCTTTTAGAAGCAACAGCATGGAACTGTTAGTGTAGGAGACTGTCCATAACATTTCCTGTGGCTTTTGTTGAAAGATGTTACAAATAAAAGACAGTCTGCTCAGAGGCTGAAATAGTGAAACATAATCATGAATTTTCTTTGATCTTTTTCGTGCAGTAGGATTTATTATTACAGAAGTTACTTATAACACAGTAAATACTTCTCATTAAAAAAACTCAAACAGCAAGTATTCTTGTGATAGAAAATAAATCACTGGGAGAAAAAAAAACAAAAACATTTTTTCTCACTTGAAAATTTTCCTGCTCTTCAATTTAGTAGGAAAAAAAGGAAAAGAAAAACATCCCAATCCAGAATGCTGAAGTTTTCACATCAAAAGGAAAATTTTTAGTAGAATTTTAGAATTCTAATATCAGGTAGTGAAAGGCCTGCAGAGGAAGTAATAGGCTTATGCGTCATATCTCAACAACCTACTCAGAAAAAGTACCTGACTTTCCTAAAGTGATGGCCCAAAATTCTTGTTGACACGGTCTTGCCATACTTCTAAGCCAATGGAATGTTTTTTTGAGTGTGGTGTTTGTACTCCAAGTTTCCATTTCCCAACATGTAAAGTGCAAAATATAAAACATTAGCTTTGTCATGTGCTTTGAAATAAGTGGATAAACATGACACTCTCATGTAGAGGAGAAAGAGCCTGCATCTCAAAAATGTAGTACAGCAGTTTTAACCCAGGTAGATATTACTGATTTAGGGCAAACATCTTGGTAATTCTAAGGGTACTCTGTTTAAGTCAGTACTTGCCTCGTTGTTATTGATATGTAGTTAATAGCATAGAAATCCATTATCCTGAAAGATTCATCTTCTCACTACTGCTTTAATTTTATAGGGTGGCAATCATGGTTTGTTTGGAAACAGCACAGCACAATCGAGGGGCATGCACACACCAGTGCAGCCACTAAATCCTTCCCCCAATATCCGGGCGCAAGTGCCTCCCCAATTTCTTTCTCCCCAGGTAAGGAATTTATAGTAACTGGTTACTTGTAAAAGTAGAGCTGCAGCCTTCAGAGCACATCATTGAGGTTACTTATACATCTATCTTAGTCTTGACTTGATGTTAAGAAATTGAAAACTTAGATAAGATAAAAAAATAAAATTCATAGTTGAAAGTGCTTAAAACTCAGTGCCGAAGGATTAGCCTTCTTTCTTATTCCAAGGCAATTGATGGTAAATGCTCGCTACCAGTATTTTTAAACCTCAAAGTGGATTCAGGAATCCTGTGTCTTACATAGGCTTTTGCAAAGTATTTTAAAAAAAAAAAAAAAAAAAAAGTGAAAGCTGAAAGTTTTTTCTGAAGTGTGACAGGTTGCTTAATTTTTTTCAAGCAGTCTTGTCCTGTGCTTCCTGCCCCCCCTGAAAGAGAGGCCTGATGAAAGGCTACGCGTTGCTTTTACATTGCAGAGCTCTAAGACTTCAGGGTCTCCAAATGCACAAGTTTACCTTTTGCTTTGGACTTGGTGAAGACTTTTGGAGATTCTCTTGAATTCTACTTGTGTAACTCTCAAATAATGCAGGGAGAAATGGGGGGGATTCTTCTCCACCTACTCCTGTCTTTTACTATAGCTTATTCAGTGTACAAAGAGATTAACTCTTTCTGTGAGGCACTGTTTCTTTGCTCCGGTGACTGCCTGAATGCCTTTCTTTTCCTTTGTCAAGCAGTACGTTTTTAATGTGATAATGCAGTACTGTGATTACTGGTTAGCTGCATATATATCAGCATTTTAATTTAGTGCAGTCTCTAGCAACCAATTGGTTGGGGGAGGAACCTTTGTGTGTGTGTCTGCATCTGCACATGTAATACTGTATACTGTCAATCAAGTGAGGTATATTCACTCTGCTCAGGTCACAGATTGTGCATGTTTAAATGTGATGTGTTAATAAATCTGTAATGTCTTTCTCAGAACACCATTTAAGATTGGTGTCGTACCTGTTCCTTTATAGAAATACTTCATCATCTTTTCTCATAGCAGTGCATTTCTTGAGGATATGTAACTCGTTTCCATGCAGGTTTCAGCCTCCATGCTCAAACAGTTTCCCAACAGTGGCTTGAATCCTGGTCTTTTCAATATGGGCCCCCAGCTTTCTCCACAACAGATTGCCATGCTGAGCCAGCTTCCACAGATTCCCCAGTTTCAATTAGTAAGTAGCTAGTAATCTTGTGAGACAGACTGTTTACAAATTGTCTGCTGAAAGAGTTTTCTTTTTATGTTTGTTGTAATTCTGTTTTGTTTTACTGATCTTGTGTTATTTTTGTAGGAGTATTCCCTATTTGCTGTACAGGAAAATACAGCCCTACTAGAGGGCAGCAGATGAACTAAACAGGCCTATGTACTTATTGTGAATGTTGCAGTGGGTTAGTAATGATTCTACGCAATGTCTTTGCACAGAAAGCAGTTGTTTGTTGATTTTTAATGATGTTTTCTTCAGACTTGTAGTCATAGTGATGGTAATAAAGCAGGTACTAGTAATACTGTTGCATGATGTTAAATTAGAAACAAGTGAAGGATATAGTATTCTTGTAATGCATTCATTGTCATTGTATTTGAGTGTGTGGAATGAGAAACAGTTTACCTAAGTTCTGAGCAAAGCATTTGCTAGTGACTAGCTCCTGGCAATTATATTTCACTTGATGAGTTCTGTATTTTCACTCTTCCCACCCCCACTTATCTTGTAGGCATGTCAGCTCCTCCTTCAGCAGCAGCAGCAGCAGCAGCTGTTACAGAGCCAGAGGAAGTTATCTCAAGCTGTGCGACAACAGCAGGAGCAACAGGTGTGGCACTGTTTTTGTCAATCATATGAAGTATAAAGTGCACTGGGAAAATGCAGTCTGCAGCAAAGATGGCGCTGGCTTTAGTAATGTCATCTGCTCTCTTCAGTTTGCGCTCTCTTCAGATTGCACTTTCAGAGAGCAAGGTCCCTTGGATCTCTTTCAAGTTACTGTTTCTTCATGTTTACTGGAATTCTGTGTTACGGTATAGGATATGGCATCCCCATTTTTTTTCTTTCATTTGCAGATTGCTCGTATGGTGAGTGCCCTCCAGCAGCAGCAGCAGAGGCAGCCTGGCATGAAGCATTCACCATCCCACCCTGTTGGGCCTAAGCCACATTTAGACAGCATGGTACCCAATCCTTTGAATGTGGGTCTCTCAGATTTACAGACCAAAGGGCAAATACCTGGATACGGTTCAGGTAAGTGCTCTGTGGAAAGACATTTGGTGCATTGCCTATAGTTACCATATTAATATGGTAATTGTGTTACCATATTAGCCAGTTATGTCGGGGTCCCAAAGTCAGGACTTTATGTATAAGCACTAGAGCAAAGGTTATGACAAGTGTCAACTCTTGATCAAATTGCATTATTTTTCATTACATGGGAAGAAGACAAACCTAATAACAAAGGATGTCTTGGTGGCACTAACTGACCTAACAAGTTTATTTGGAAGTTGCCTCTTGAACATTTCATTTGCTACCGTTGGATTTTTTTTACCTTTCGTATGATCACAATGACTCCCTGTTTGAAGATACTTAAAGCAAAAAGAGCGAATGATAATGGAGTTTTGTTTGTTTGTTTCACAGGCTTTGGCTCAAGTGGCATGGATTATGGCATGGTGGGAGGGAAAGAGGCTGGAACAGAATCCCGCTTTAAGCAGTGGACTATGATGGAAGGGCTGCCCTCTGTGGCTTCACAAGATGCCAATATGCACAAAAATGGTGAGAAGGGGAGTGGCTATTTTGGGAATGCCCTTGCAGTATCATCTTGCCAGGGGTGAAATAGCTCAGATGAAACTATGCTTCAAGTTAGTGAATGTCTTACCTCACCAGTATGCATCTTAAATATTTTTTGTTTTAGTATACCATACTCATAAAGATCCCAACCTTTCCCGAGTGTAAATGTATCTTCTTAATGCTTCAGGTGCAATAGTGCCCCCCGGAAAGGCTCGTGGAGGATCGCCCTACAACCAGTTTGACATAATTCAGGGTGACCCACTAGGTGGCCATGCCGGCCCTGCTGGTGATAGTTGGTTACCTGCCAAATCTCCACCAACGAACAAGATCGGAAGCAAATCCAGCAACGCCAGCTGGCCTCCAGGTATTACATAAGGGCAGGGGTATGTCCTAGCTTTCGACTAGATGTGCTGGGACCTTTCCTCATCATACTTTTAAATAACCACTGCAAGGAAAATATTTGCTTGGCCTATCTCATTTTTTAAATTTCTTGCACATTGAATTAGAACATAAATGTTGAATTTCCAGTAAAAAATTGCTGGGCTAAATATGAACTAACTGCTGAATTGCCTGAGTAGTATTTGGTTTTTGTTAGGTGAGCTCTTATCTTCTGTAGTTTGGTGACTTTACACTTACAGAAATTTTCATAAGAACACTTGTTCATAGAATACACAATACCAGCTCCCTCCTCTTGTATTGATTCTTTATTTGTGTTGTGTTAGGCTGACGCTGGGTGTAAAGATTCTGATTGATAGTGTGGAATCAGAAAGCAAAAGATGTGAAAGCTTGTTTTTTGTGATGGTGGGAACAGGATTTTCTTGACCTTTTGTATTTTATGTAGCACGAACTTTTCTTCGGGCAATTGTTTACAAATACGATCCATTGCGGACCACAAGGTTTCTTTTGCCAGCAGTATTGGTACAATATGTATACAATGTGTGTGCTATGCTGTTGTGGTTCACCTTTGCTCATGTCGTGTAAGGAATAGAAGAATGTTGCCATGTTTCAGTACTGCTCAGCAGTCTTGTGGCTTGAGTAGAAGTTTCTTGCTTTCTGGATTACAGACACATTCTTTAAGTCTTCTAGAGTTTTAGTGGCAGAATTTTATCTTTCCACTAGAAAACTCAACAATCTAGGAAAAATACGTATGTATTTGAACACGCATACAATTTTCTGTATAAAACGTTCATTAAACACAGAGTGGTGTCCTTGAAGTTGCATGGATTATCACCAGTGCTGTTCAGCAAATAGTGGATGCTGTGATTTTTCTCTGCCTGGAAGACTCTTACATTCCAGGAAAACATTACTAACTGCAAATCCTCTGCTGTGTATCCTCTCAAGCACAAAAAAGTAAAGGTGCAGGTACATCTCTTTTGTAAATCAGTAGCACAGACCTTGCATCAGAAGGCCTAGGAATCTGTGTGACAGCTACAACTGCAGGAAACCTACAAAAAGTAGTTAAAGCTTTTTATGTGGGAGCCCCTCATTGTCTAATTCTGGCAAGAAAATGTTTTCTGATGAGCTAATAGAATTAAAGAATTAGTTATCTCAACACCTGCACACCCACAACATTTCATACCACTGACTGCTCTCTGTAGAGGTGTATTTGCATTACATTTCTGTCAGCCTGGTTGTTAAGTACTGAGCTTCTTGAGCTGCAGTTACTGTTCATAATGCCGGAAACGCCCAAAATGAATTTTTTTTCAGGACCTCTCTCGTAGACTCATTGTTGCTGAACTTGTTTCTTTAGTCACCATTCCCCTATATAATACTGAGAAACACAGTACTGCTTGGAATGTTAGGAGAGGGATGTGAGGATCAGCTCTGCTGTGTTTCCAGGTTTTGGAGCAGTCACTGGCTCTGGCAAGATTTTTGGTACCAGAAGGCTGTTACAGAAGTGAGAAGCTGAATAGCTACTCTTTGCCCCTCATTGATGTCGTAGAGCTTCCTTAGTGATACCTGCAGTCCCACTGTCAGTGATAAGTAAAATTTCTGCTGTTGCTGACTGCGTCACCACTGTGAGAGGATAGCTGGAGTTCACAAATCCTGAACATAAGCTCTCACTGGGATCATCGGTACCATCCCTAATTTCTTGTGTAAACGAGTAGCCCATGACTGTGATTGCAGACGTCACGTAACAGATCATGGGTTTTGGCATGTGGCTTTTATGCAATTATTGCTAGCCCTCTCTTATGAGGTCCATAGGCTATTGGGACAAGTGTTACTGTCCCATAACCATCAGCCACTTAAGCTGTCTCATAGCCTCTCTAGATTATTGGCTTCCTCAAGAAGGAAACTTAGCTGAGATCATGATCCACCTTATCTACACCCCTGATGAAGAATAAAGACCCAAAATTATTTTACACTGTAGGTCCTTTTTCTCTGCAAGCTTGTAGATGAGACCCGCTGTCAGTTCTTGGCATGGAGATACAATTTTTCTTCCTAGTGTTGCACAATAATTTGTTAACAAAAATGAGTTTACAAGAGAAAACCTCTTCAAATAGTTGCGTTTTTCCTTTGAATGAATACAGTGGTCACTCAGCATTCACCCTGACTACACCTTTCGCGTTTTCCTCCTAAATGCCATCTGCTGCAGAAATTCTGCCGTTCAAGAGAGCAGTATTGTTCAGCACAAAGATAAATGAAGTGGTGCCCAATCAAACTGATATCACAGCTGGAGGTGAGAGCAAGTTTTGCTGCATTGGTGAGAAATACATCTTTTGGTTATGTCACACAGACTTGCATACCTAGGTAATACTAGACTGTAATTTTTCCATTCAAGAGCAGTTCAGTCATATACTCCAGGCAAACTGGCCTGGATATGTCTGTCATGGTTTTCCTAATAATCTTATGTTTGAACTTTTTGGGAGGACCTTTCAAATATCAGTGGAGAAATGCACTTCATGTTTTCTTTACTATCTAGAAATAAAAGAGCATGTCCGTAGGGAAAGTTGGGGAATGTGCATGAGAATAACTGTCAGTCCCAAAGGATACTTTGGAAATTTGTCAGTATGGTGAAGTTCAGGGAAGACTCTTCTCCAGACCAGGATTATATTGATGAGTGAATGTGTTTATATGCAATACACCTGATCTTTGGAGCCTTGTTTGAATATTCCTTAACTTCTTGATGAGAGCTTACTATGCACTTAATTTTCAGTCTCACCAATTCTCAGAAATCTTTACAAAGGCAAGACTTGGACTTACCCTTTCCCCACTCCCCCCCACCCCACCCCCCTTGCAAACAAGTTCTAATTTCCAGGTCCTAACCTGTGTTCATGGATTCTTTATCTCAGAGCAGAGAAGATCTTTTGACTAGACCCAAGAGCTGTATTGCTTGTTGCTTAAGCATAAGGTGGTCCTGTTTGTGAAAGGATTACAGTATTTTGGTTGTAGCTGAGCAGATTCCTTCCTTGATGCAGTGCTGATTGCTCATACTGTTAGGAATGTTGATACCTGGTATCCTAGATTATTTTGTTGAGTTACTAGAGATTGGGAGATGTGAATCAGGTTTACAAAATCATGAAGGCAGTGAACAAGCTAAATGCAGAATTGTAATTCTGCGAATCCTGTAACACTGGAACCATGGTGCAAATGCTGGACTTCAGAGGATATAAATTTTAAATACATGGGAGCTTTTTTTTTTTGCCATTGGGAGTGGTGAACTTCTGGAATGTGTTGTTTTTAGAGCTTGTGGAGACAGATGGTACTAGCCAGTTGAAACAGTGATTGGATAAACTGATGGAAAAACAGTTTCACAAGCAGGTGCTAGCAGATAGAGGGTATTTCTGACATGCTAGATAGAAGGACCATGGATGCTGGGAGAGTGTGAGGGCAGTAAGCCTACAGATAGTGGCCAGGTTTGTGTTCTGTCCCTAAATGGTATCTCTTCTACCAATGTTAGCAGAATACTGGGCTAGATGGACCAGAGTTCTGACCCAGTGGGGCATTTATTATGTCTTCTCTGAGATTCTCCTGCCAGTGCATTATCACAATCTAATACTGCCCTTGCTGTGCCAATTGTTTGAACCAGTAGTATCACATTTTCTTCTGTATTTGTCTGTGAAAGTCATAGTCTTGACGATGCTTCTTCATTACAAAGGTGACTGAAATGAACCCTTCCATGCCAGATTCACCCTACATGGTTTCATTCCAGAGAGCACATCCTGGATCCCACTTTTAATCATGGATTTTTAATTACGCTCAAATATTCTGTCATTAATTATTTCAAAACTTCAGGTTGGAAATAAAGGTATGATTCCATATCCTGGACTTGTATCTGCAAGGGATGAATTTGCCACCTTGGCACTCTTTTCACACTTACCCAAATTGTCATATAGTATCTGAAGCTTCTTTACTTGTTTTTCTGTTTGGCAGTTTTACTTTCTTATCACTGCTTCCAAAATTGACCACAGCACTTTATTCATTGAGCATCTACTCAGAGGAGGAACCAAGTTACTGATCTTTCTTACAGTAACTGGAGTTTTTTTATGTTGATACTTTATATAAGTCATCCTCTTGTCTTAAAAATCTGACATGCCTGGAGCTATAGTTGAAAGGAAACTAAAGCATTGTAAGTATATTCCATCTCATTGTGGAGCATGAAGAATGTCAATGAGTATATACATTGCTTTTACCACAAGGCATCTCACCTTAGCATTACGTCAGTATTGATAGGTAATGTATAAAGTGTGTGTGCGCACCAACAATGTAAAGTGTCAAATGTGTTTACAAACTCTTAAGGTAGGTAGCCTTTCCTTGAGAAAGGCTTCTGCACACGAAGTATGCGTGCCGAATCTAATCTTATAATATATAATCTAATCTTACCTATCTTAAAAAATATGTAATGTATTAAGGAAGGGTGAAACTTTTGAGGCCTCATCTGAGTGTAGTAAAACAGAAATAGTCAAAGGAATACCGTATGCACTGCACCACTTTTTTGTAGTGTAGACTTGTATTCAGACGCTAGAAAGAGTGCCATGGGAGGAAATGTGAAATAGATTTTAATTAAGAAAAGTCTGAATTTTTTTCTGAGGAACAGTGTAGAGGACAATTATTTACCCTCCTAAAATATCTTCAACAATTACTTCCAGTAAATGGCATTTCCCTGTTTGCAACTAATTCCTTTTTCCTTCCTGTCCCAGAGTTCCAACCAGGAGTGCCATGGAAAGGTATACAAAACATTGACCCTGAATCTGACCCCTATGTGACCCCTGGAAGTGTGCTGGGGGGGACAGCCACATCTCCCATTGTAGATACTGACCACCAACTTCTGCGGGACAACACCACAGGTAAAACAGTGAACAACTGGTATGTGGTTATTTAAGTCATTCTGATATTTGAGAATATTCTGATGTTCCTGTCGTAACAGCATAACGGTCTATTGCATTTGACTGAGGAGGAAGCCATGTGCCTTTGCACTGTGGCCGTGTATCACATGAAAGCTTGGCGTTGGTACAAATCGTGTCTCTCTTGAGTTTTAACAGTATTACAGAAACTCTGTGAAATTGGCCTACTCTTTCTCTCTCCTTTTCCCTTTGATAGGGTCTAATTCTTCCCTCAACACCTCGCTGCCTTCACCTGGTGCCTGGCCCTACAGTGCCTCTGACAATTCCTTCACCAACGTTCATAGCACTTCAGGTACGCGGACTCCAAAACTTACCTGGACAAAGCATTTTCCACTTATTCACTAGTTCCTCATTCTTGTTCCACTTTGAATATTTAGTCTTTCAGTAATTTCTGAAGAACTCAAAATTTGAGTGGCTGATCAGATAGTTTTCTTCCTGATGATAAAATACTCTGTTGTAGTTGCTTTAAAAACTAGACTGAGATCCTCTGCCCTTCCTCCCACCCCTGATACAAAATTCTTAGTTACGCAAGTTAAAGAATAGGGTATCTGTGAGCAGCAGATGCAAAAGGAAGAAAAACCCCACATGCACAGTCTGTTGACATGTGTAAGGAATTGGGGGACTGTCATAATTTTTTAAACATACTTGCTCCTGTATGTATGAGTTAAGGAATTAGAGTAATAAGGTGAGTGATTTTATTCATTTTACCTTTAGAATATTGGAGTGCTGTGAAGGGAACACTTTTGTCTCACCTTTTATAGCACTCATTGTTCCCTGAAACCTGGAGAGAGAGAGGGCTTTTAGTCCTCTGGCTTTTAATGGTTGGCCTGTAAATAGTACTTTAGGTATCTGCCTCAGATCCTTGGTAAGAAGGTTTCCAAAGCTTTCTTGTGAAAAATGGTTTCTGCACACACTTCTGAGTAGGACGCTGGAAATACTTGCTCCAGACAAACCATTTGGATTTTGAACTTCTTACAAATGCCAGAGTTTTCTCTTGAGACATTGTCTTGACAACTACTTAAAACTGAATAATTGTGTGTAAATAGCAGAAGTGACGAACATAGCTGCAAGCTGCATCTGGCCCAGACTTTGTTTTTTGCATCTTACTGAATAAAAGCTGTGTTCATATGTTATCTCAGCATCTTCACAAAATGTGTTGAAAATCCTATTTAGCCCTCGACAAAAACAGTGTTCCTGCTGCCAGTTTGTGGGGTGACTTTGGTTTGAAGCAGTATCTGCGTATGCAGCATTCCAATGACATAAAAGATTTCTCTTTCATAGCCTCAGGAAAGGAGTGGCATGTATCAGCTTCTTACCTCTGCATAATTTTTGTCTAGCACATAAGAAAGACCCAAGAAAGAAAAAAATGATTAAAGTCATAGTTGAATTGAGGAAACTAGACCACTGTCTGGCACACATACCATCTTCTACTCATGTTGTTAAACTACACACCAGCATTTTACAGCCAGAAAGTGGGTCATCTGAATTAGGGATTTAGAATTCACATATCTGTAAAACAAACTGAGTCTAGTGAAAGCAGATTTTTAAGGCACTTTCATATACTTTCATAGGTTAGTGCTTGAAACCTGCTTGCTATTGACAGTTACTCTATCATGGAAATAGTGATCCAACTGTAAAATGAAGCACGCTTTTACTTGCTGAAAGCTTTATGGTCTTGATTCCCAAATATATTAATTTGTGACACCCTGGCATATTGTAACCCTGGATTTTTACCCCTTGTTTCAAATAAGTAATTTACTAACTTTTGTTAGTGAATAGAGCTTAATACGTACATTTGCAGACAGACGCACATGTTCTGATTAAGATAATTCATGACACAAGTGCCTCTTCCCCCAGATTGCCCTGTCTGTGTTCGCTGGTTCTCATTACAGAACAAGGAAAAAAGAAATTACTCGAGCAATTTCGACTTTTGGTTTCGTTTTTTGCTGTGTGATAAATGTCCATTGGTGTCAGAAGGTGTGGGAGAATTTGCAGTCTGCCTTCTCAAGGAAAACTGGTTTTAGGAAGAGCTCCCAAATATTCATAACCGATAGTGATGTTTTTGGGAGTGCGTTAATTTTTCTCTTTTATTGGACTTTTATATAAAAGGTTCTTGAAATGTGTTAGGGATATCCACTATTGGTCTTAATTTCTCCTAATAGGCATTTGGTAATGCTTTCCAGTAAAAAAATGAATACGTGCTATCAAGATTGTTTAAAAGTCCAGCTGTCACACAGCTAAATGGCCTTCTTTATGTGTTACCGTTGTGTCAACTCTGTATGAAATTTGAGATTCAGGAGAAAACTTTGATCTTATAGGAGGACATCTTTAGGAGGTAGCATTAGCTTAGTAGACAAAGACTGATAAATACTCATTTCAGTTCTCTGCAAGTTTTTGGCCTGAAGAAGGTTCAGTTTCATTAAAGGTCAGTAGTGCCCAAACTTGTAAGAAATTCCCAGGTTCTCAAATGAAATGTAGTGTGGACATAAAAGTTGCTGTTCATCTTATTAATGATTGAACATACTGCGACTGGTTACATTATCATAAATGATCTAGGGATTTTTTTTTTGTCAGCGTATATAAAATAAGCAAAGATTAACTTACATGTAGCATGACTTTTTTTGGTATGCTAAATTAACTGTTGTATGGTTCTGTGCTTTGTGCTTGTCTCTGATATAAATGCGGTCAAAGGGTTTACAGTGATAGTACAGTTAAAGGCTAGTTGAATCTCATAAGTTTCTCTAATACGTACAATTTATTTAATCTTCTAGCAAAATTCAGTGATTACAAATCAACGTGGTCCCCAGATCCCATAGGACACAATCCCACTCATCTCTCCAATAAGATGTGGAAAAACCATATTTCCTCAAGGAACACTACAGGGCTGCCCCGCCCACCTCCTGGCCTGACCAACCCCAAACCATCATCTCCATGGAACAGCACAGCACCCCGATCGGTCAGGGGCTGGGGGGCACAGGACTCAAGGCTTGCCTCTGGTGAGAAGAATCAACTGATAGCACCATTGATCAGGCCTGAGGAGTGTACGTTTTACAGCACTAATGGTTTGGAGGAAAGAAAGTTGCAGTTGTCTGGTAAAAGGAAAAAAAGTTCCTTCTTGAAATGGAAATTTGCTGTCAGTAATTGGAGTGAGGGGTGGGTGGGGGTGGTGTGTGGAGTCCCAGGTCCTGCTGCAGGGAATGAGTGAAGAGGGCTGAGAGCTGCAAGGAGGGAATATCTACTGCATGGGGCCTTTCAAGGCTAGACGCTTTCTGTGGGTGCGAAACTCCTCAAAGATAAACTCTAGTAAAAAGTGAATCTTGTGAAATGTGAGGAAAGATGTGTTCTTGTTTTCAGGACTGAAGGTTAGGCTTTCATTTGTTAGCAGGGCTGATAATGCTGAATTGTCTGAGATTGAAAGACCTGACTGTAAAGAAAAATGGGGGGTTTTGTATCAAAACTGTCTTGATTGCTGTCTTCTAATTTGCAGCATCTACTTGGAGTGATGGTGGCTCAGTTCGTCCTAGCTACTGGCTGGTTCTTCACAATCTCACTCCACAGGTATTTTCTGTTGTTGTCTCTGGGAATTTGTTTGCTTTACCAAGATACAGATTTGTGGATTCTTCAGTTGTTTCTCTTTGAATAAAATCTAACAAAATCAGAGTTGTCAACATACGTAAGATGTGTTTCTACTAAACCGTGCTGCAGTCTGATTTGGTTTTTCTATTGTAATCTCCTCAGCTAACTTTAAGATGTTCAGTTTTTGCTACATGACTGTCATAACCTTTCATTACCTAGAGTTTCAAAAAAATTATTGGAACAGAAAGATTTTTCGTAGAAGTAAGGATAAGTTGCATGACCATAATGTGGCATGGTTTATAACTGTTAAAGAGACTGTTCTTTGGGATGTTGTCAATAAGAAAGCTGGTGTAACTGCCAGTTTTCACTTCGGTGTTTCCATAGTGAAACCACAGAATGTTTCCAGCACTCCTGCCAAAAACAGTCTAGTTAGGTTATTTCTGCAAGTATTCTCAGAGCTTGCTTCCATTCAGAATGAATTCTGTGGAGATCCTGGTTTCAGCAATCCCAATTAGTCTGTATTCAAGGCTTAGAAAAGCCTGTATGATTATCAGCAGCGCCCCGAGGTCTAGACAGAGAGTCCCCTGTTCAGCAGCATAATTTACCATGCTTCTACTACAGTCTAAGAAAATATCAGTGTGAAAGGAAAAACTAAGGTCTCCTTCAGATCACCGAAAATGGCAAACTGTCTTCCTTTCATAGAAAAGACTGTTTTCCTTGATGTGAAGGAAACAGCACTGGTGTGATGAAGAGGCACAGTTCTAAGTCTCCCTTGTGCAAGGTAGTTTAATACTGCTTTAGGAGTCATTTAATGGAAGAAGAATATTTGTTGGAGGCATTTAAGTTAATAGAAAAGAGAAGGAAGCAGATTATAATTATCTCTTCCATAATAAGTCTTCTATTCATTGTGAGTCAGTACACTAGAGGGAAGGACGTGTAAAGGTTAAGGTGGATTCAGGAACAGTATCTTCATTTCAAGTTTCTCTATTTTAACTTTGTCCATATTTGTACCCACACACAACTTCCTTTTCCATCATTTGAGGTTGTATTGTATAATAGGGGGGAAAGGGAGAAGGAAGAAAGTAGCACTTCCTTAAGTATCTGCACATACGGATCCCATTCGTGTGTGCATGTTCCTGTGGCATACCAGGAATGGAATCTGTCTGTACAGAACACCTTGGAGAACAGCAGTTACTGGAGGTAAGTAAGAAGCTGTTACTGCTGCAGAAGGAATGTAGGCAACAACTGCTGTGAAAACATTAGTTCAGGAGGAATGAACGTTGTTGGGTTTGGCAGAAGGATCACTGACTGTTTCTGTGACTGAGTGTTTCATAAACCACCTAGACAAAAAAGCACCAAAATAAATTTTAAAAAAACCTCATTGTAGAGGTGATATTTCCAGTTTTTGCAAAGAACTTTTAAATACTGGTTTATCTAAATTTGACTGAAATCAGATTGCTGGAGATTAAGAGATTCTGGTTCCTTTGGTACAAATCCTGATGGCTGAAGATGGTGAGAAGTACAAGTTGTATATAATTACTGGAAAACCTGCCAGCATAAGGGTAGTGACAATGTAAGAAACTCAGTGAGATGGGGAAAACTGGACTCAGGCTACAAGTGAGCAGGAAAGGTAAGTCTGATTATTCCATAAAGCAAAGTCATTGTAACTGTGAGAAGTCAAGGCATACTGATTCTGTTTGAAAATTAAATTCTCAACTTTGTTCACTTCCCACTGCTTTCACCTGTTTTCCTTTCTGAGAGCAGATTATCTTTTAATTAGTGAGACGAAGTTAGGATTGAAGTACATTTGGAGAAATAGTTACAAACATCTGTTTCATCGTGACTGTTCTTCCTCAGATCGATGGGTCAACCTTGAGGACGATCTGCATGCAGCATGGCCCACTGCTGACATTCCATCTGAACCTGACCCAGGGCACCGCCCTTATCCGATATAACACCAAACAGGAGGCGGCCAAGGCCCAGACTGCACTGCACATGTAAGCAATCCCCGTGTCTGTTCTTTGTTACTACGTTAGTCATGAACACAAAATGTCTGTCCAGTGCTATGCTTTGGAAACTTGTTTCAAGTATCATGGTTGGAAGGGAATCTTTTGTTCGTTGGCAGAGAAAGAAGAGAAACAACAGTGCCTTCTGTTTGTGTTACTCTAAGTGCTGGCACAAACTGGCACATAAAGAACTAAGAACGTGCAAATAGGATGGAATTGTGACTAGTATGCACCTTACTGTACAATTTTGGCCATTTTATAAAAGCTTCTGAATTTTTTCAGATTAAAATCATTCTTATATGCGTAACCTAAATATGTGGGAATCTGCTATAGTTTTGAGATACACCTGAAATACCTTACTTGAAAAGCTGCAGATCTGAGGTTTCCTGTTCTTAAGCTTTTTGGAACAGACTGTGGCTCTAGTATGTTTTGAAAATGTGAGAGGTTTTGAGACAAAAATCTTGGGGGGGGGGGGGTGTAAGCCCTTAAACTCAATAAAAACTTTTGATCTATACTAATCTTATCCTGAATTTCACAGGCTTTTAACCTGTTCTTCCTCTATTTTGTTTGTGCATTGCCAAATGCACGTTTGGCATATGTGCATTAACCATTTTAGCTACACTGTATAGGCACTTTATTGCTCTTGGTGTTAATGTTCAGGACCTTAGTTTAAATTTAGAAAGGTTTTGTTGCAGGCATAACAACTGAATGTTGCGGGGAGGGGGTTGGTTGGTTTGGTTTGGGCTTTTTCTTTCCCCTTATAAAATGGAAGGTTTTGTGCTTTGAGTCAGTTTCACTGTCGAGAACAGCTGAAGTTTTCTGTGCTCGCACCACTGTGGCAAGCTGATACCTCCTTTGGTTTGGGCACCTAATAGTGTTGTTTCCATGCCTTCTGAATCCCTTGCCCTACCTTCTGGCTCTAATTTCCCCCTCCCCCCCCCCCCCCCCCCCCCCCATATCTTGTCTTCTAGGTGTGTGTTGGGAAACACTACCATCCTGGCTGAGTTTGCCACAGATGAAGAGGTTAGTCGCTTTCTGGCACAAGCTCAGCCCCCTACACCTGCAGCAACTCCAAGTGCACCCACAGCAGGCTGGCAGTCCCTGGAGACAGGACAGAACCAGACAGATCCAGTTGGACCTGCTTTGAATCTCTTTGGTGGGTCAACAGGGCTTGGGCAGTGGAGCAGTGGTGGCGGCGGCAGCAGCAGTGGGGGTGATCTCACTGGCGCTTCGTTGTGGGGGCCCCCAAACTATTCTTCAAGCTTGTGGGGGGTCCCAAGCGTAGAGGATCCACACAGAATGGGCAGCCCTGCTCCCTTACTACCTGGAGACCTTCTGGGAGGAGGGTCGGATTCAATCTGAACTTAGAACTTTCAACTCTGACCTCGTGACCTTTTTTGGAACAGCAGCAGCACTAACTTGACCTTTTCGTTTTTTTCAACTTGCAATAAATACATTTATAAAAGGAAAAAAGAAAACGGAGAGAGAAAAAAAGGTGGGTCATTGACAGACTGTCTGAGCACATAGTTGCCTCCCTTATATAACTTCAGTTTTTTCGTTTGGAATATGAATCCAAAAAGAGAACATATCACTCTTGAAATACTTGAATCATGAACGCCAACTTAGAAAGACAATGTGAAGCAAGTACACATACCATTTAAATTTAAACACAAAAAATTAAAAAAATTAGTTTCTAGTTTTTCACTTTTTCATGTTATACGGAAGTTGTTGCTAAGAAACATATATACTGAAAAAATAGCTTTTTAACTTTGTTTGCACTGGGTGTGTTTCCGTCCTTAGGTCTACCATGTTGGGTTGGGGTAGGGGAGGGGTTCAAAAGAAAAAGGGGGGGGGGGGGGGAAGACTTGACGGAGCCTCACTTTAAAAACAAAAAAATAAATAAAAAAAATTTAAAAAGTAAAAAACCCACAAAAAAACAAAACAGAAAAAAAAAAACAAAACAAAACAAAAAAACCAACACTTTGTGATTGGCTGGTTGATAAGTACCAGTGTGTTCTGGCACATGTAACTGCCCACGTGTGCTTGTTTCTGTGTGAGTGCGTGTGCACATGTTCGTGTGTGTGCATTTTTTTCTCTATATATATAATCTTGAAACGCTGCATTGCTGATGGTCTACGGGCTGGCTGGCCATCTGCATGTCTTGATTCTGAAAACAAGACAGGCATGGTGGAGTCCCTGTGGCTGAAGCAGAATCCAGTTGGGCTGGATTAAAATTTGTCAGTAGGTTTTTTTAAATTCATTTTAGCAGGGTGCTATCTCAAGTCGGCAGATCATTGAGTGGGTAGTTGCTTCCTAGCCCTTGTTCTAACCCTGTGGTAGAGCAGAACACTGCCATATCCAAAGGATTTGGTGAGAGGGGAGCCAATGTTGTCTTTTGAGTAGCAGTGTATTTATTTATTTATGTCTGCATGTGGGGTTTTTGTACTGTGTGAAGCCTAGAATGTTTGTTATATAATGCAAGCCATTTTTTTTCTTCCAACGAGGGGAAAAGAGGAGGAAAGAAGACATTGCCATTTTTTGTGCGGCTAAGACAAACATTCTTATTCAGTCTCTCGCAAGCTTCAGTACCTTTAAAAGAAATGAGTGTTTCTCTTCTCCACCAAACCTAAGTAGGCACCCATAACTCATTCTTGAAGAATCTATCAAAAGCTTGAAAGTCCAGCCCAACCAAATTAGCCTTTTAATTGATTTACTGCTTGTATTAAAACTGACAAAAACTAAATTGTGTCAGCAAATAGCTGGCCGGCCTGCCTCATATCCTGAAAGCACATGCAGCTAACTCCTTTCTGCGTCCTTCATGGTGAGCGTTACCTGTGCCAGGCCTTGGTGTATTACAGCACCAGACCATCACTGACAGAAACGTTTACTTACGAATGTTCTTAAACCAGTGTGTACTTCAAACGTTTCCTTTTGTTTCTCTGTGTTGTGTTTTTTCCTGTGTACGTGGTTTTGCTTAGGGAGGTATATAACTAGCAAAGACTTTTTTTTTAAAAGAAGTATTGCACCTTTTTGTTTTTTGTTTTTACTTTTTCTGTACTGTTGCTTTTTAATTTCTGTATTTAAGGAAAGGTTTGGGGTTTTTTTAGCATCAGTGTAGTAGTACTCTGGGCAGGATAGGGGTGACCTATAATCCACAGTGATAGCCAGTGTGTGCGTGCATGTGTGCGCTGGGAACAAAACTTTTAAGACCTGTTGTTGTGAAAAGAGTTATAGCAGGCTTGAAGGAACATCCCTTGACACAAAGCGGGAAGTCTTTCGGGGGGGTGGGGCCGGGAGAAGAGGGAGGAGAGATGCTGGTACTTTTTCTGTAAGTGCTAGGACTTCCATGTGGTGTTGTCTAGCCATCATACTGTCTAAAGTGCCGACATTCTGTACCAGCACATACCTGTCCATTCCAGCCCTCAGCAGGAGCAGTGCTCGGGCTTTATTACCTGGGGGGGGGAGGATAGGGAAGTCTCTTTCTTCAGCGTTTTCATTGAAGGATATGACAATGTCTAATACATTTAACTCTAAGCATGGGTTGGGTGGGGAGAAGCAAAAGCAGATTCAAGTAAGGGGAGGGGGGGGTGCGTGTGTGTGTGTGTGTGTGTCCCTGTGTGCTGGGGGTGGGAGGGAAGGGCTAGGGAGTTGCGTGGCTTTTTTTAATTCGCCCTTTCTATGTAAACCCTATGTCACAAGGAAGACTGACTGAGGGGAATGCTGCATATACACATGCCTGTAGATTTGTATGCAAAGTGTTATGTGACAAAAAGTATGAGTAGGCTTGTATTTGTTTAGTAAACTGGAGTGTGCAGCATACTCTGGCCCCTTCTGAATATACTTTTCTATCATGTCTCCTCCTTCATCCATCCCACCATGCACAAAGAAACAAAATGTTCTCTTCCAACTCCTGCTAGCTAGTGCCCCTCGCGTGCACACATCCATAAAGCTTTGTTTCTGCTAGTCTCTGCTCGAAGACCAGCCGCGCTCGGACACGCAGAGCAGGTTCTTAAAAGTCCTGTGCCAGCAGTACTTCCTAGTGAAGCACCTTTGGCCCGAGTAAGCCAGTATCCGTTCTGTCACATGATTTGCTATACATGCTGGTTCATTGCTGTGTTCCACCCTCACTTCTCTCTCCCAACCTGCCCTAAGGTCCCTTTTCCTGCACTTTGGGCTAGTTGAGTTCATTGCGATACTACGGTGAAAGCCGGGTGCTAGAGCCCCTCTTGTTTACAAGACGTAATGAGGGATTTGAAATATTTAAAAAGAAAAGCTAAATTGTTCTTCCATTGTAAGCTTAAAGGGAAAAAAATTAAAACATACAAAAAAAAGACCAAAAAGTGCATATATATATTTTAGATGAAGACTAACTCTGGGAGCATTTAACAGTGTTTTTGTTTTTATTTTAACATTTTATTTTCCTGCTTTAAATTTGCAAGCATTCTCAGGAATTCTAGGGTAGGAAGCCAGTTTTTTGAAGATGGTTTATTTAACCTTATCCTAGATAGATGGCTGTTTCTTGTTGATAAACTTTTACAAGTTCCTGAATCTTCAAAATGTTTGAAAGTTTTTACTTTAAAATAAAAATGCTAAAAAAAAATAAATAAAAAGAAAAAGAAAAAAAGAAAAAATCTCCAAATGTTACTGTCAAGCGGGGGATCAAGAATTTTAAAGACTGTATAAATTAAAATACATCAAGAAAACTTCTCAATATCAGCAACAGAAATTCATTGTAATATTAAACAAGTTGTGGGAGAAGAAGGGTTATCATTTATAGTGCTTTGTTACTCATGCAGACATGTGTGCAGTTGCATGGAGAAGAGAAGTGTGTGAATGGAAATCTATCACTTTGTTCCCTCTCAATTGAAATTAAATGAAAATATTCTTCCAAGCACCTTTTTAAAAGCAAAGTGAAACTATAGACCTAATTAAAATGCAGTATAGTTTAACTGAAAGAGTCCTCAGTTAGGAGGACTAGCAGGAAATACATGATGGTGCTTCTTTAAACCACTTTTAAGTAGTGCTAAAGAAAACCAGTGCTGACAATACCCAATAATGAAGTAGTTTTATTATCCTGCCTTTTTCAGTACAGAAAAAGGAGAAAATATGAAAAAACTCCAGTAAAATGTACATTAGAAATCAACTTTCCTGTTTTCAGCTATTTGGTCAGTTTATTCCCCACTTGGAGATTTGCTGCTTGCTTTTCTTCACCCACCCCACCTCCCAGTCTTTCTGTTTTATTTTATATGAGGGAAATATCTGTTAAACTCTTCTGTTCACCCTATTGCTGCTGGCTGTCAGGGCTTACAGTCTTGAACTTAAGAGTTTGGTGTTGGGATGGCCAACTTCTGTCTCCCAGCTCTAAGGGTCAGGGGCTTACTCTGCCTGAAATGGCTAGGCTCAAACCACAAAAACCGCGCTAGTGCCTTTTTACATGCACCCACATGCCCTACAGTAGGGGAAGGGAGGGAAGACGAGGCAAAGTGAGGCAGTATAGCCACTTCATGGAAATAGATGTACCCGTTCTTAAGGAAAAACAGCATGCTGCATAAGCATGTTGTGCAATGAGTTACATAACAATGGTTGAGATAACTTTTCATTATTTAAAAAAAAAAAAAATCAGATGCCAAATTCCTGTCCTTTTCATTAGTTGCCCAGTGTTTTCATGTTGCGCTGCGTGTACATCTGAGTGTATACATGTGTGTTGAAAATAATGCATCAATAATAATAATAATGTGCTTTTAAAAAAAAGTCCTGTCATGGGCCAGTAGAAGGAGGGTTTATTTAGGGAATTTGGGATTTTATTATTTTATTTTTTTATTTTACGGAGAGAATTTCTGAGTGTTTTGCCAGAGGCTGTGTTTTATCAAATCAGCAGTGTCCTAAAAGAGAGGAAATCATAGGATTTAGTCAAAAAGATCCCAGGAACTTGACAGTCACTTAGAAGTGGGTTGTGACTGATTGCTGAAGGGCTGGCAGTCTGGAGCTTCAGCAGTCTGCTGGGTCCAAACCTATTGTAGTACAACAGTCTGCTCCTCCTTTCTCTAAACATGCAGGCCTGCAAATGTTAGTGACTGTCTCCTCGGTGATAGTTTTCCTAAACTGTTAAAGTGACATTAATCTTGTTGTTTTCCAACTACAGTTGATAGTTCTGTTCCTCTCCAAATTACATGCAGCTAATCATGATGTTGCTAGTATGGCTTAGTCATGGCACTCGTAACCATTGCAAGTGATTTCTGAGCATTGTGCTAACCAGCCTCATCTTCTGGGGACAACCATCGCTTAATGTTGTAAATATTCTGCTACCATTTGAGATTGTAACAGCAAAAAGTCAGCAGGAATTGATGTTAGGGTACTTCTGGGCTCTTACAAAACTGTTCCAGGGAGGGAATCGGTGGCAGCATCTTGTTTAAACATATTGACAAAGGAGGTAGGGAAAAGAGGCTGGGGAAAGCACAGCTTGGAATAGACTATGGGCATCTCTTTCCAGATAAAAATCAAACATAACATCTGTCACTGAAAAACACTTTTTACTTTCTCAAGTGACAAACAGAACTCTTTTTATCATTTTGTTCTTGTTTTTAGTTCTCCAGGTTACATAGTTTAAACATACACATACTTCACAGGTGGTTTCAGTATTCCTGTTTTTTTCCTGGTTTTGAATCCTTCAGTGCTTAACTCGTTTAAAAAAAAAAAAAAAAAAATTCAGCAATCTTCTAAGCAAGTGTCCATTTGTTAGCAGCCACTTTGCTTACCCCGCCCTGCAGTGTGTATCAAGCTGAGAGTTTTTTAATGGGTTTGATGATTCTTTGCTCCATTTGAATATTTTATTTTAGCAGTGACAACAAAGTCTAGCAAGCAAAAAAAAAAAGTGGGGTACAGCTCAGAAACCTGTGTTGAGACCTCTGACATTTACTTTGGAAAGCAGTTTTAGTACCATGTACTTTGGAAGACTTGCCATCTTTTCCCAGTGGTTTTATGCTTTTACCTGGACACTTGCCCAGCAGTCTTGAGAGTGGGTTTTTTGTTGGTTTGGGGGTTTTTTCCAATCACAGGGTGTCAGGTTTTTCTTACAATTTTTTATTTTGCTTCATGTTAAGTGGCTTGTGTAATGAGCAAGAATATTAAGCCAAGCGTGTTTTTTCTCTGCAGTATAAACAGGATGTTTTCAACAAACTGGCTGGGATAACCATCTCAAAGATTAAATAACAATTGAACCTTTATATTAAGTTGGCCTCTTTTTTTTTTTTTACATGGAATTTCTAAACATTTATTCCTTAGAACTTTTCCCCTATTCTTTCTTCCTAAAAATGCTGCCACATCTTCCACTGTGTCTTAGTAGTGTATCCAAACAGTTCTGTAGGGGTTTTTTTTGGTTGGTTGGTTTTTTTGCTTCATTCTTTATTACGTTTACCTCTTAGGCTTCTAATTTTGTTTGTGCACATTGTTTTCCTGTTGACTTTAAGAGGAGTACTGTTTGTGTATCTGAGATACCCAAATTTGGCCAAGTCTGGTCCAGGAAATTAGGAGTGGTCCTCATGTGAATTAGTCCCACTGACCTTAAATGAGTGAGTGCTGCCCAGGTAAGGGCTCTTTGTATAAGTAGACCTTAGCTGGATCAGGGCCAAGGTAGCAGATGAGGACCTGTTGTATTTCCAATGCAGCAAACAACTGTGTTGCATATACCACATTCACTGTAAATCATGTGACCTTAGTATCCAGGTTTCTCAAGTGGATTGAAATGCTGGTTTTGTGGTGGATGGTTAGCATCTCAGGGTATGAGTCCTGACTGAGTAAAAGGTAGTTTATTCTCTCTAAAGAGGTAAGGTTTCCCTAGCAGAAGCAGCTTTCTTAATTGTAAATATGCATGCACGTATTTGTGGGCAGGAAAGTAATGCCAAGAAAACTAAGTTGAAATGAATTCTAAAACCAAACAAATGCTGTTGAAGTGCAACTCTGGTCCTGAGTCTGAAACATATGCAGAATCTGTTGGTTTGTCTAAACTGATTTTGCACAAAATACATTTCAGTTCTCTAGTTTACTTTCTACTATTTTGCAGTGTTAGGAACTGATACTGTTAGTTAGATCATATCAGTCATTCCCGCAGTGATCAAAATACAGATGTCTAAAACCCAAACTCTTTTCCTTTTCCTTCACCTCCAGTACTAGGCCTGTGGCAGAAGGATGTTAACAGTAATGGGGAGAAATATGCAAAGTTCCCCAGTGTAGACCGAGCCGGTTTTCCCTGTTGTCCTGAATTCACATCCAAACCTAAAACACAAAGCAAAAATTAGGTTGGAGCAGAGTTGTTGGTTGGGCTAAATGACAGGAGCCTAACTGGAGATTTTTAGCAGCCTTGCTAGTTCATGTCCCGCACAATGTTTTGCATAAGTGTCCCATCACTGTAAATACCAGTGTTGCTGAATTTTACCAAAGTTCCCCTGCAGTAGATAATAGGAAACAGGTCCATTTTGTAGTGACTCACGAAGCAGAGCTTTGTCTACAGTAGAATTCAAGGGTCTGTCTACATTGCTGTTAAAACTGAGTCAAGGTCCTGTTTAAAATATAGCTCTTTATTTTGTGGTGTTATGTGAGACTTTAAACTTTGTGATGTAGTAACTATAGCTTCTAATCCTTATATGAAAAGTGGTTTAAGGTTTCATCTGTGCTACAAAAAGCACCACAGCTCCTGATGGTTTGGAGCCTATTTTTGAAACTATTGTCAGGCCAAGATAGATGCAGCTTCATCTGTGGCACGCAGCAAACAATGTCCATTTGCATCCACGGTTTGCGTGCGTGTTGCTTTTCATCGAGCTATGCAGGAAAGTTTTTCTCTAAGAGTCTCCCAGAATCCTGTGCTGTATAAGCAAGCTTCTAGCAAATCAAGTGCCCTCTGCAAAGAGCCATTTTTGCCCTGTATGTGTGACAGTTGGGACTGGTGACATTCAGCAGTGTTAGGGCTCCTGTTAACTTTGTAGTGAGAAAGGGAGTTTTTTGACTTGACTCTGACAGCCTTTCTGTAAATGAATACAGAGCACTCCAGGGGAAAAGAAAAAAGGGGGGGGGGGGGGAGAATGCATTGTGCCAGCCAGCATTAAGTATTTTTGAAGCAAACATTCTTGACTGTGGTGGGTGGATGGGAAGAGAAGAGACTGGAGAAGTTTGCACGGATGCGCAATACAAGGAGGCAGTGCTTAGCAAGAAATGTTTCCTTGGGCACTAAATGCCTCCTCTTGGGTATTAGTGTGTGTTGTTGCATTCACAAAACTAACTTCCTCATTTTTTTTAACCTGTTTGGTTTTTTTAATTGAGACAAAGTGGAAGCTTCTCCTGTTTCAGATGAAAACACAACCATAAGTGAACATTCTCTTCATCATTTACTGTTGAGCAGTAAGAGCAGGTTGCACAGCTTGTTAGATTAGCTATTCTAGTGACATGGTTATGATATTTTGTGCTTTCTTTCCCCTCCCTCTCCCTGCCAGATATGGCTTACCCTTTCTATATAAGGCGCTGTGTGGGTTTTTTTGTTTTGTTTTGGGAACGTGTGGAGAAGAAGCAAAATGAAGTGAAAATGCAAGCCAAGGTAGAACAGCCTTACTTTAGGGGGTAGCCTTACAACAGAGCTTTATAGTGAGTGTGCTGTATTCCAAAATATGTAAGCCAAAAACAAAAAAAGCATTCATTTATGCAAAAAAAAAAAAATTAAAAAGAGGTGTTGGAAGACTTCTTTAATATGTACCTTCTAAAGGTAGAGTAAGGTCTCACCAAGTGATACGTTATTGTGATACTTCTTGCTGGGTCAGTAGGGATGGGTTGGGGTATAAGCGCTTAACGTTTTCCTCCTTCTGTGTTTTTACAAGCAGTAAGTTAAATGTGGTATTTATGAATGTGCCTTTGTGAGTATAGTGACTGTCTAATTGAGGAGACCACTTGGGCTGGAGGGGAGACAATGGTCAATTTATTCTTTCAAGAGGTCAGACATCGAGACTGCAGCCCACTGGTCCCTTTTGACAAGCAGCATATTTGGGCTGGTCTCTACACTGCACAATACGTATTCATATGTGGTAGAGATCGGGGTGGGGGGGTGCAAAGGGATGTCATGTGATGCACAGAAGCTGTTGATAGTTTTAGGCTAGTCTGCCGTTGCAGGTTGAGTTTGTATATGTATTATGTGGCTTCTCTTTATGTTTGTGTGCATGAGTGTGAATGCGTGTGGCTTTATTTTTTGTAAGCACTGGAGAATTGAAACACAGTGATGTTTGAGACAAATTTATACATGTGGAGAAGATGATGTTTTGTAGCTTCTGTTAAATAGTGGGTGCAGGCACACTTTTACCCTCTCTGTCCGTGTCCTGATAAGAGAAACAGGAAAATTTATTTTTTTCAACCCTTCAACTTCCAGCACACTTAACGTTGCCATTTAAATGAACAGGGTATTACACAAGAAGAAAAAAAGAGTTTTTGAAATGGTGAGGTAGAAGTGTTTAAAAGGAAAAAAAATCTGAAGTAATTTTTTGTTTCTTCGAAGCTGTTTGTAGCTAAACATGGGAATCTGCAGTGTCTCCTTCCATTTGTTTTTTTTCTAATAATTCACCTCTTCGTCCCACCCAAAACATGAGGTGTACAAGATCAAGAGCTGTTGCTGTAGCCCTTCATAATTCCCACCCTGAAAAGAAACTCCAGTGGGATCCCTCAGCTCTATTCAGGAAGACAAAGAGAGGAGAGACTCTGCAGTTTTCTTTGCTTCGCTCTCATTCCTCTCTAATGGCCTTGAAATGTATTATTATGCAAATGTGAATTTTGATACTGAACTTAAGAAGAGGTTGTTTGTTCTTTTTTCAAAAAAAAGGTCCCATATGTGGTCAGCATTGCTTCTTTATTTTGTAAGTGAATTGTAAACTATGCATTCTGCAAAGGGGGTGTAGGGGACAAAGATAGCTTTGCTAAACTGTTTAGGAGTTTCTGTGTCCATGGTATATCCATTATATTTGGGGAAGTGGGGAGGTGATGACTTTGAAATAAAAAGGAGTTGATAAGAACCTCTCTTTTTCAGAAGCTGACCGATAGGTAACTGGGCAGAGATTTGGAAAAGTAATGTTGACTGCAAAACAAAATCAGCTCTAAACCTTGTGCAGGATTGTGAATTCTAGCCGTGCAGTGTTAACGCAGGGCCAATAGGGTGAATGGGACACCAGCTCTACCTGGGAAACTATCTACCACCTCCTGTGTTCTGGCCCTTGTCAAGCTCAGGAAACACAGTACCATAGGCACTGTCTTTTGGATTTACTACTCGTTTTCCATTACAGCAGTCCTTGCGCTCTTCCAGGAGAACTGGAACACAGCTGGTCCTTGATGTCTACACTTTCTTCTCCCTAAAATTTTCTTTGCTGCTGTTTCTGGCACAGCTCATACAGTGACAGCACAGCTATGGACAAGATGGTGGAGGTGGTATTTACTTCCTAATGCTGATCAAAGCACGACTATGAGTACTGCATTTTTTCAGTATCAGCAGCTACCAGTGCTGCTTTGTCTGGTGTTACTTCCAGTGACTTCACATTAATGTTGGCAGTGTCTGAAATTTTAGGGAATGTAGACTGATGTGTAGACAAGGCCCTCTATTTAAAAGAAACTATCCTTTTTTACTGTAAGGTGGTATCATAATGGTCATAAACAAAGGATTCACTTCCTCACATCTTCAAAATGCAGTCATTGTGAATTATGTGTGCTCCTTGAAGCTTGCTGAGCTTCCAGGAGCCGTCTCCTCAGAAAAATGTAGATCTCACTGCCCTCTTCGTCATCTTAATAGGGACCCTTTGACTTGACTTTTTCTTTTGTCCATGGTGTACCATGGTACCTGCATTATCCTTGGCATTATCGTAGATGTAATATCATAAACTGAGAGATTATCCTGCCTGTATTCAGTGTTTTCATGCAGCAATTTTATTTTTGTTGATGTTCACAGTACTGTAATGAGTAATAGACTTGATGATCACTCTCGCATCTGTGCCTGCCTTGCAGATGTGATCTTATCAGGGTTCCACTCTGTCAGATTGCCTTTAAAAAAAAAAGAAAAGGAAAAAAAAAAATTCTGAAGTTTAAACTCGCTCACAAAAATACCTCGTGGTACATTTCCCCTTCTGATGTAACTTTTTAAATCTTATCTTTTCTTCTAAACTTAATGGGCTTTTATTTCTATCTGTTATCTCCTTTATAAAAAGATGTTTGAACTAGTGGTTTTGAGCACAGGACCAGAAGCCTGGAACTCCTGAATTTTAACATTGGCCCTTATTCTTCCCTTGCCTTGGGCAAGTCATTTAACTTCTTTGCCTTTGTTTTTTCATCTGTAAAGCGGGGGTGATAATACTACTTACCTACCTCACAGGGGTTTTGTGAGGATCAACTAGTAAATGTTTGTAAAGTGCTTTAAAGATAAAAAGCATGATAGAAGTATTATGAGGTTTTTACAGCAAGATCGCTCATTCTTTTTACATTGTTCGCTTGTGTGGAGGGAGATAACCTTTTTTTTTTTTTTAATTATTAAAGCCATCCAACACTCAGATCCTAAATAACAGAAGTTGATGGAGATTCAGTTACTCGTACTCCTCTGTATGCCAGTTTCCTTCTCCTGCTCTTCCTTATATAGTTATGCCAGTGTTGCTACAGGTCGCGAGTGTCTAGTTGTACTTTCGGATAAGCTTCAAACTTGATTGAAGTACTTCGAGCTTGCTGCTTCTTTCACCAGATCACCAAATCGGAATCAGTTTGTGTGCTTTTTCCCTGCCTTTAAATAGTGTTTTTGGTAATGTCATCCTTCAAGTGGACACATCTTTTCCTGCCATCAGGAAGGGGGAGGTGGTGGTGTGTAGTTCCAGAGAGGGGACTGTAATATGAAGAACCTTGCCACTTTATGCTGCTGCTCCAGGGATGCAGGGCAGAATAGCTTTCTGTTTCCTTCCCTGAATTAATTTCAGTGTGTTACCAGTCACACTTCAAATGCAGTGTCTCTTCTTGTCCACAATATACAGAAGCCATCACCTGCCAATAAAACGTAGGAACAGAGGGAATGATAGTAGATGCTGCTTGTGTATATGCCTTACAGCTCTCCCAGAATCTCTCTGGGAGGGTGGTGGGGGAAGAGGTCTTCACTGGGTAAATCCCACAGCTGTCAGGGAACCTCTGCTACTTTCTCCCCTGTCCAATCACATGGTCGCTGTTTCTTCTTTCTTGGATGTGCGTCTCAGGGATGTGCATATGAGCCCATGCCTTTTGGAATTTGGCCTTTGAAATATCAAGAATATGGTTTCTGTACCTGAAACCTTCCTATTTGACACTCCCTGGTCCTCTCTGTCCTGCATTGCTCCCCGTGGCCTTAGGAACATCTCTCCACTGTTGCCATATGCCACCCTCTCCATCTCTGCCAGTACTCAAGGTGAAGCGTATACAGTGATTCTGCAGAGAAAGAAGCTGAAATGATGCATGTGCACCTGTGGGATTTACACACATACGTATCTTGGATTTCTGCCGCATCCTGTCTAAAACATGCAGAATATTTGATGCACCATGCTTTTTCTTTCTCATCTAGAAAGCAGAACAAACAGCAGTATGACTCTGCTGATGGTCATTCTGTAATGTTTACTTTGAATTAAATGCTAAGTATTTTCCCCAAAGAACCAAAAAAACCACCTTCTAACAAAAGTAACCAAATGTAACCTTTCTGGGGGCGGGGGAGGGAAGGGGAGGAGGAAAAGCAGTGACGGGGGAGCGTTCTGATCTATTTTCATCTCCACCGCTTGGATGGAGATACGAAATGCTGCTTTGAGTTCCACAAACATAAGGGATTATGTTTACAAAGGTAAATGCCTTCTACCTGTTCAGGAAACTGGCTAACGGTGGGCATCAGATGTTTGGTGAGTTTCTCTTCATTGCAAAAAAGTAATGGGAGAAGGGTGTGTCTGGAAGAGGAATGGAGAAATAGATTCATTTCATCTAGTCTTCTTGGTAAAATAATGCCACCTTCCTCTCCCCTTACAAAATGGAGGGAGGAGGTTGCAGAGCAGAAAATCAGCGATGTCCAAAATGGCTGGATTAGAAAAGGCAGCTTTTCTACTTTGCACATAAATAGGTAACAGGAAGGTACAGCTAAAGTCCTCTTGCCTGAAACACTGTCCCCCAGAAGCAGACATTGTAATAATAAAAATAGTGGCTGTGCGTATATTGATGCTATTTGCAAGTTACCTATAAGTGTTTTGGTGTTTTGTTGTTTTTTTTTTTTCTTATACTTGAAATGGCTTCCTGTACTAAACTCTTAACCGTAGCTCTGGTTTCTCCCCTCCTTCTCTAGTGTGCAGTAAAGAAAGATACAGGACAAATGGGGAGAACGTAGAGGAGATGACACAATGTCTCGCATATCCAGGTTTCATCTTAATTTCCATCCCATACACTTGCAGATGTTTGAACTTCCTAAGGGTTTTCCATGGACACAGAAACTCAGCACTTTAGAAGGTGCTTTTGTATGGCTGGCTGCCCCCCTTCTCCTCCTTTTCTATATTTTTATTTTACTTTTAGTATAGTGGTACTTAAAATCACTGGTTCACTTAAAAAGAAAAAAAAAACCAACAATAAAATGTTTAAACTCTACTAATGTACAAATAAGCTGAAATGTTGCATTTTATGTGTATTTTTGCCATAGCAGGTACTGTATTTCT
Organism: Gymnogyps californianus; assembly: GCF_018139145.2. Classification (NCBI taxonomy): domain Eukaryota; kingdom Metazoa; phylum Chordata; class Aves; order Accipitriformes; family Cathartidae; genus Gymnogyps; species Gymnogyps californianus. Next base: position 162,456,971 of record NC_059471.1, read on the forward strand.
CATGCTGGATTTAGGAAAAAAAAAAAAAAGAAAAAAGAAAAAAAAAGAAAAAACACAAGGGTGATGTTTTATTGGAGTGTGACAAGTTAAGAGTAATAAGGAATTAAGTCGTCGTCATTTCATTGAAACTGAGAGATGGTGTAATACTTATATAAGTTTTCTGAAGGTTTTTTTGGGCTTTTAAACAGCTTTTTTGTTTTTATTTTATTTTTTGAAAGATATGATTGTATTATGTGCAACTCAGTTGCTTACATTATAACTACAAAATATTTTTGGGTTCCTGGAAAAAAAAAGAAAAAGACTAATAAATGTGTTTGGCTGCTAAGCATTTAATGCTCGTGGTTTCTGCACGTTTATTCCGCCACGCGTGTATCCTGCCGCTGCCCCGTCGCCGCCATCTTCTGTCCCGTCGGCCCGCGCGGCCTCCTCCCGCCGGGGGGCGCCACCTCCCCTGCGCTGGCCCGCGGCGCCGTATTCCGCGCCGGGGGCGGGGGCTCCTCGCGACAGCGGGGCGGGGCCGCCGGCCGCCCTTATCCCCCGCTGCCGGCGGGCGCCCTGCCCCGGGCGGCCGTGATCGCTCCGTCGCCCCGCGCCGCCGCCGCCATGGCGACCCCCGGCGCCGAGGAGGACGCGCTGGCCCGCTACCGCTCTCCGCTGGTGTCGCGATACGCCAGCGCCGAGATGGGCTTCAACTTCAGCGAGAGAAAGAAGTTCGGTACCTGGCGCCGCCTCTGGCTCTACCTCGCCCAGGCTGAGAAGGTAACGGCGGGACGGGGCCACCTCCGTGCCCTGGCGAGGGATGAAGGCTGGGCCCGGGGCGGAGGGGAGGAACGGGACGGACTGTCGTGGCGGAGCGTCTTCGCGCCCCGGTCCCGCTTCCCTTTAGTGACGCTTTAGGGCTCTGGCGGGGGGCGGGGGGCGGTTACCGGCGGGTGCGAGGGGTCGCTATTGGAGCAGCTCGCCGCCCGTTTGCTTCGCGCGCGTCGCTCGTTGGGTGTTTGCGGCGCGGTTGTCCCCGGCGCGGGAACCAGCGGTAGCCGCCCGTCGTGCCTTCCCGGAGCTGCCCTTGGGAAACGAGACCGAGCAGTGGCCTCGGTCTGCCCGGGGTGAGCGGGAGAAAACTGACCAGAGCAACCTTCAGGCGCCCCTTCCCGTGTTTCAGGGGGAAAAAAGGGGGCGGGGGAGTATGGAAGCCCAGTTTTACACAACCCTCTCTATGCAATCCTCCACGTACCTGTTATCCCTCAGCAAATCGCCTCTTCTCGGCTCATACCCTCCCCCTTGCACTTTTGCCGCCTTTGTGAAATTAGTTTTGTAAACGCTTTGCTAAGCAGTTTTTGTGGGTGGTAGGAGGGGGGGCTTGCCTGCTGAGCAAACACCAGTGTCCTTCTCAAGCGCTTGGCTGTTTACCTTTCAGGAGGTGTGACTGATGAGACGTGCTCTCTTGTTCAATCCGATTGCTGTCAGTCTGTGCCAACTGGACCACCCCACGCATCTGCAGCCAGTTGTTTTTAGATAGACCTTATTTCTGAGATAAGTTTGCTTTTGGCCAAAGTGAGCAGAACAGTGACCTCAGAAATGCTTATAACGTTTCTGACAGGCTGAGTGCCACAAAAAAAACCTGATAGCACAAAAGGTTGGTATCAATTCAGCTATTAGGAAGCAGCGACTGAGAGTATGTCCGTATGATTGCAAGCTGTTGTTAGTAGAGTCTACAGAGTTAACATTTTTAAAATGTAGTTTAAGGTAAAACCTTCTTACTTTGACTTTGGTTCCAGTTAGGGGTATGTGTACAGCCCGTTATTACTTCTCAGTTGAGACACAGTCAGTTTTTAAGATGCACTAACTTGATTCTTTGTGACTGAGAGGGAGACTCATATCAGGTTTTTGACGGTGAAAAAGCTGTAATATGTTCCTGAAAAACATAGGAAAAACCACACAAAACCACTCTGCCTTCTGACAGGATAGCTTTAGCTTTCAGGCTCAATAATTGCCCATTTGTTTTGTACAGAGTCCTTCAGTTTCCATTTTCAAGGTACTGGGGTTGTTAGGAAGCAATCCAAGCACTAGGTCTGGCTGTTATTACTAGAGTAAGGGCAGAGAAGCACCATGCTGGAGAATGAACAAGCAGTGCACAGTGTCATTAATGTATTCTTTCTCCATTCAAGTATCATACCACTACAGCGGCCTCATGGATAGTACGCTGCACCAAACGTGATGTTTTAGAAGCTGAAGATGTAATTATACAGCTGTGTTAAATAGGAGTCGCCTTCTGAAATACCACATGCTGGATATTGTCACAGTTGAGATGCTGGAGTGAGCAGACTGCAGATCCCATCTAGCATAGAAAGTGTCAACACCAAGAATGCATGCTTAAGGAGCTTTGCATGTTCAAAGTATGATAATTTAAACACTGTCATATCAATTTGAGCAGATAATCATTGCTTTTTCTTCTGTTCAAGAGCAAAACACTTCACACGGCTAGCCCAATAGGAGAAAGCAAGCTCCTAAAAGAGCCAGTGTGAGACTTATAGGTTTCCACTCCCAAACCCTGAACTTGGGGTTCCCCTGTCTCTTGACCCTTGCTTTCCCTCCCGTTGCCACCGCAGAGTTTTGTTCCCAGAAAATAGAGACAGATCTTGCAATTTCTTGAGCACCCTTTTCGTAGTGGGAAGAGGGAGACTACTATTTTTATCTGTCTCCTCATTCCAGTGGAGTTTGTCTTCTGATGTCAGCTCTGGACTGAAAGATGGAAGAGTCAGCTACTTTCAGCACCTGTTAGCTCTGTCAATGATCAGTTAGTTAAAGATATAAGCGGTTTCCTCAGGTTCCTTATTGAAGGTACATATTATTTCTCTTTGGGTACCTTTTATAAATTTATTTTATAAATTTATACATTTACTACAGTACTTATCCTCACTTTCAAGCCATTTATATGTTGCTTCTCCAGTCATTCTTATTGAAGATACATGATATTTATTTTTGGGTACATTAAAAAAAAGTAATGAATGAACTATGGGCAATACTTATTCCTGTTTTATAGTAAATCAGAATATTAAGAAGATCTAACCATAGGTTTTCTGAAAGCTGCAAGGAAGTAGTAAAAGAGGAGACATGCAGCTTAGTGATGAAGTTTTGGGTAAAGTACAGGGCCAGGTAAATGATTTCAATATTCACGCTACTTATGGGAGAAATTTTAGAGTAGTCCACTTGGAATATGTGAAATAACTGAAAAACTATTTCACTGGAAACTGGATTAGACAGAAAATCTTTACAGTTGGTATTTTGTTTCTTACAGCAGGCAATACCAGGAGTTTGAAAGAGGAGACTCAGCAAAGCCTGTGATTAGTAAGAGAGCTCCTTAAACTAGTCTTTTCCCAACTGACAGTAGTTAAAGTTTGGGTTAAGAGCTGAAGCGTGTGAGTTTCTACCCATCCCAAAACTCTAGGTTGGGTTTTTTTAGCATAAATTCATTTGTATTATGATACTTCTATTAACACCTCATTCTTGTTTTTGAATCTTGAGCTCTTGACCTAAACAATATGTTATTTGAAAGTCAAGTACAAATTTCATGGAGCTCTTCCTTCTCGTAGAAGTAGCTTTGACATCCTGCAGCATCAAACTGACTAACAAAATGTTTTGCATGTGAAATCTGAATGTTTTCTCTCTTAAAGCCTATAGTAGCCCTTGATTTTTTTTTTTGTCCAATTTAAGTTTCATATGTTCTTTATTAGATGAGCAGCGCAGTGTTCTCATTCTGTTTGCAGGACATGTTCCATGTCACCTGCCTGCTCTGCTCTGCTCTGCCCTTTAATAGGGATGAATGAACAGTCATAGTTGTTACAGTGGCGCATCAAAGTATTGGAACAGCCTCGGAGGAACAACGCCTTAAAAGCACAATCCAGAGAGCACATCACTGACCTGTAGTGCTTTGGAGAAAACCCTGTGTTCTCCCTCGGGTAGTTTTCCTACTTAGTTTTTTAGGTAGACAGGTTTGAAGGACATTCGATTGCTTTCTTCCTGCGGTACTGCCAGTATCAGCAAAAACTCATAGGGAAGAGGCCTCACATGATGTTTGTGGACGCATGAGAACAGTATTTGCCTTGGCACTACACTGCCTTGCATGTATTCCTATGGCAAGTAGTCCCTTTTCTTGGGGTTTATTTCTTTCTTCTCTGTATGGCTGTCAATGACTGCATACTGTGGTCAGCTTTTCCCAACAGATCATGGATGTGTGAACAAGGCATGAGATTTTAATCTTGGCACAAGAGTGTATTGCCTGCTGAGTTGCCTGTGTGCTTTCAGGCAGTTACGGTCTGTATCAGTACACCTCAAAGACAGCAGTCTGGGGCCAGGTGCTTTTCCTCATTTATCTGGACACTCGTGGTTGTGTATACACTTGCAGTATCATATTTTAAGTTGTGTGGGTACTAATTATCTGATAAGGACCTTGAAGACACATCTTCTTCACTTGCTGCCTTCTCTAGTTCCAGATTCCACATCTGCAAAAAATTTTTTCAGTCAGTTTGATTCTGAACAGAACCAGCTTTTGAAATACTTTGTATCCTTGAAGCTTCCTGGCTGGTGACTTCTAATTACTAATGCAGAAGACAATAGCATTTTAATTCAGAAAAGGCAGTAACGCCAAGTTCATTGTGAGACTTTTAAACTCTCAGTATCAGGAAAAGACATTTTTCTCAGCTTAGTTAGCTTGTGCAAGTATAGAGCTGTGCAAGAGTTATACCAGTGTCTAATTCTGTGGTTTCATATCTTACTCTCTTTTTAAGTCAGCTTGCTGAAAAGGTTTAGCAAGCATTTTTGAACATGAACTAGGAGTATTTATCTCCTGCTTCCAGATCAAGTAACTCATTTCCCAAGCTTCCAGATTCAGACTGGGATGTAGTACTTTAGGACTTTTGGAAAGGTGCAAACATATGTACTTTTCCATATGTTCTAAGCCTGCTGTTTACAGTTTTGTAGGTCTAGTTGTGGTCCAAAGAGTTCTTCCTGACACAAGCTATCCTGTCACATGGTAGCTGGATTGTACCCACCCAAAGGGTAAATTTCATTAAAAGAAGTTAAAACTATACTATTTTTATATCACTTTTCCCCACGTGTCTAATTTTTGTAGTTGTCACAGGGGTATTACATGATTGAGGAAAGTATGAAGCCCAAGAGGAACATCTAAGCATGAAGACTGTCCTATCCTATTGGAAAAGGTTGGACAACCCTAGAATGAAAGCATTTGCTGTTACAGCTCTTGATTATGCCAAATTGCTATGCTTCCATGCGACGTCATATGGTAGTAAATTATCTAAACAACTTCTGTCTCAATTCGGGTTATCTCATAAAGACAAAAAGAAATAGAAAGTTCTCTTCCCCTTGCAGTCACTTGGGCTTCCTATCACAGATGAGCAGATACAGGAGATGGAAGCAAATCTGGACAACATTGACTTCAAGATGGCAGCGGAGGAAGAGAAGAAGCTGCGTCACGATGTGATGGCCCATGTTCACACCTTTGCCCACTGCTGTCCAAAAGCTGCAGCCATCATTCACCTTGGAGCAACTTCCTGTTATGTAGGGGATAATACGGTAATATAATATTTTCAGTTTCCTGCCTGCAGAGCTGGGTGAAACAAAGCTACAGTTGCTTACTTGATAGCTCTTTATAAAATAATATTAAATAGATTTTTCAGACATTTTTATTAGTTTTACTGTTGAAGTTAATTCCCCTTTATCCTAGCTACCCTAGGAAGGCAAGCTCCTCTTGCCTTCTTTCTTTTGATATGAAGCAAGATCTGTCTGGAAACTACCTGTTCCCTAAGCTCTGCTCACATGTTAAATATTCAAGGACATAAGAGATCGTGAGTTGCAAACACATGCAGAAACGTGTGAACTGTCAGTTATGCCAATTGGACAAGAGTTCATAGACTTACAAAATAAGGCCACTTTTGATATACACAGCCCATGAGCTTTCAACTGCTGCTTGGAACCCCTGTATTAATTCAGGATAAATAAAGCTTTTCAGTGGCCAAGAGAATGGATAAGTGTGTTCAGTGAAAAAGGACGCACCACTGTTCTACAGAACTGTAAAATGTTTGTGAAAAACCTGTCTAAAACTGAGTGCAAACTAAAGCCTAATTTCTCAGTATATATTGCTGTTCCCCTGTGTCCAAGTCATTGCAACATCACAACTGCTTTTGTCGTACAAGAAGCTGCTGCATGATTATTTTTACCCTACTCCTTTGCAAGCCTGTTTGGCTTTTAGGTCATACCACCTTCCTTGTGACACTTGCACCTAGCTGTACCTCAGTCTCAAAAGAAGGAGTAAAGACGACTGCTGCCTGATCAGTCCACTTACTTTCCTGCTGTCTTTAGCCTACAGTGCCTGCATTTTCCACTTGGGATGAATGATTTAGTCTGTCATTCCATGGGTGTCCCGAGTATCTCAAAATAATCATTCATACCCAGTCAGTGGAAATGGGTCTTCTACTGCCCAATATGACGTTCTGTGGATAGTATAAAAGGAGCAATGATGGATCCAGCATTTTTGTCATAAGCAAGTTCACTGCAAGTTCTGGTACAAGAAGGAAAGCAGAGCTTTCATTTTAAGAAGAGACTTCTGAGCAGACAAAGCATATTTTAATTATCTGTGTCCTCTCTGAGAGAAGCCGTTATGTCTGGTCCTTCAGACATGGCCCAAACTTCCTTTCTTTGCTTCTTTCAGGATCTGATTGTCCTCCGTGATGGGTTTAACCTGCTGCTACCCAAGGTGAGAAGGCAGTTGTGCACAGTGTCTCAGAAGTGGGCAGCGGTGATGTCCTGTGAATAGCCTGTGTTTAACTTGGATTTTCCTAAGCCTAGGAAAAGCTAGGAGGAGCTGCCTGTTTGGGTTATTCTCAAGAAAGTGAACAGTTATCTTCCTTTCCTTTCTCAAGTCTTTCCCCAGAGCTTCTTTGCTCTCCATTGGAATTACAAGCAACTCCTTGTTTAGCTGTGCCACAGGTACTAGTTTCAGAAAACAACTGTATTGCTTTCAGGGTCAGCTTAGGCATCCCCTTAACTATATTCCTAGGAGTGCGTCAGCATTCAAGAAGCTATATAATACGATTTTCTGAGGTCAAATGGAGTGGGAGTGTAGTGCAGTGTTGTCTATCTGACCTGAATGTCTTGGCACCCAATTTGCCCTGGACTGTACATGTGTCAATTATACCCAAAGCAGCTTTATTTCTGACCAATTCCAGGAATAAAGGAAATACCCAGGGATAAACCAACTGCAGGATTGGGTTGGGCACAAGGACTAGACTAGTTTGAGCTGAAGTCCAGCCACTTGTATCATCTCTTGCTTGAGTTTTGTAGCAAGCAGAAATTCTGTGCATGCCCTGAAAAAATGAAACACATCATACTCTACAATTAGAGGCGGGTATTCAAGGACTGCATAGTTGTTTCCCTCCCCTTTTTCTCACAATGTTGTTGTGCTTAAGCATGCTAGCTTCTGCTGTGGGTTTGGGGTTTTTTTTCCTCTCATTCTGCCTCTCTTCTATCCTTCCTGCATCCACCAGCTCGCAAGGGTGATTAGCCGGCTGGCCGACTTTGCTGAGAAGTATGCTGACCTGCCTACTTTGGGCTTCACTCACTACCAGTAAGTAGCCATCAGCCTTTGCTTTCATTTTGTTGACTGTGCTTTGGTTAAACTGACCTGCTACTGCTTTCTTTCATCCTTCTTTTTCCCATCTCTGACCAGCGGCAGTTGGTACTGCTGGACATCATTAAGACATTGTTGGTGCTTCAGAAAAGAAGTATGTGCCTAACTTCAGACTTGTCTCGGGAAATTGAACTGTTGCTTTGACTAGCTGTCAGAAGTTGTTTTAACACAGCTTGGTAAGGAACGACTTCCTGGCAAACATAGATGTGTATATTCTGGGCTGTTTCAAAAAGCATGACTGGGAATTGCAGTAAGTTTGTCTTCCAGTCACATTTTCTTTATGTTTATTTTTCTGTCAGTTAAGTTAGTTTCAACTGCAGCTTAGGTTCATTACTGGCTACTTGTTACTACAGCCACTCTGTCACTATAGCTGAAGCTTTCTTCTAAAGTGATGATTCAGGATCCATCTGTTTTCATACATCCCTGGGAAGAATCAGGAAGAATTTCTTCTGTTTAACAGGATGATACTGATTTTTATCTCTTAGGAAACTTATACTTCTTGTGCAGTACTTCTGACATTGACTGCTTTTAGAATAGAATAGAATAGAATAGAACAACAGAACAGAATAGAATATTTTTAGGCAGACTACTGATTCAAAGGACAACGAGATCTGGATAGGTCTGTTGTTGGGCTACGTTAATCTGCTGTTTCATGAAGACAGTTTGCTTTCAGAGGCTTTAAACTGTACACCTTGAGGTAAGCCTGGATCTTCTACCCTGGTGATATGGAACACCAGAGGCAGGGAAATTAAGCACAGGTCGTGTCAGACTCAGTGTCTGGCACTTTAAAGTTTCTCTCAAAGGAGAGTGAGAGCATCAGGTCAGTTCTCTGATTAATTGTCTTGCTGTATATGCCACATCAGTTCAATCAGCTCTAGTCCTAGGTCCCTCTTCATCTACAGCTTTTTGGAGGAGTATTCTCTGGGCTCAGTTTTATCTTCGCTTTTGGAAAGAGTACAAAGGAGTATTCAAGAAGTGTATGCAAGGCGAAGTCGTAAAAACTAAGGTGAAGAAGGCATTGATACCTCGGCCTTTTCTGTGTCCTTTGTCAGCAGGGCCTCTGCCCCAATTACGAACGGGTCCATGTTTTCCCTAGCCTTCCCTTTTCCTGCTTACGTACTTGCAGAGGCCATTCTTGTTGCCTTTCTCATCCCACACCAAATTCATCCAGGTGGGCTTTGGCTTTCCTAGCCGCATCCCTGCAGTAATGGACAGTTTCTTTGTATTCCTCCTGGATCGCCTGTCCCTGGTTCCACATCTTGTATGCTTCCTTTTTATGTCTGAGCTTAATCAGGAGCACGATGTTCATGTGCATATGCTTTTTTTAAATAGTATAGACGTTGTCTTTGGAGTTCGTGTGGATAATTTGAAATATTTCAACTTCTAGGTTCTGCATAATACCCCCATTTTCTCCTCAGAGCATTTGCAGGGGGGCAGTGTGGTTGAAGCTTGCAGATACTGATTTCAAGGTGGAGGTCTTACAAAAAATGTTAGCTAACAGCATTGTTAATTATTGCATGTTTGCCCAGAGGCTGAGGAATGTGTTTTTATAAATAAAAAGGAACAGTCCCTTAGAGGAATCATTTAAAATCACAACGTGTACGCAGACGTTTCTGCACTGAGAAATTCACACCAGTGCTATAAGTTAGCCAGGATGCCGCCTGTGCCCTGGGCGAGCAGAATTAGGGTGGGGGATAGATGCACCCCCCGTTTCTCCCAGCCCGGTGGCTTCTCTCCCCTGCGGGCAGAGCCCCGGGCGCGGCGCGGCCCGCCGGCCGGCAGGGGGCGCCCTCCGCCAGCGGAGGCGAAGCGCTGCGGCTGCAGGAGCGGGCCCAGGGAGCCCGAGGAGCGGGCCCGGGACGTCGCGCTCCTTGCACTGACCGGGGCTTTTCCGCTTGACAGAGTTCTGGAAAAACGCCGTGAAACCCGTTCTAGATATTCTGACTAGTGGGCCTCCGGTCACTTTTACTTAAGAAACTCTCAAAAGCTGTAGTAGCGAAACACCTTCAGATACCCATTCTCACTTATTTCTTAATCCCCTAACACATACAGAAACTACAATTACTGTTTTCTCTTGACGTAATTACATCTAATTCTTGAAAAGAATGATCATATCTTCAGTACCATTTACTGGTGATATATGTGTGCTGTTACATCTTCCTGCATAAGCCAGATCTTTTTAATTTCTGCTCAGAGGAGTCAGAGAGACCAGCCTGCAAGGAGGTCTTAACAGTAGACTTAGCAGCAAAGTGTGGTCCTTGTGGAGTTATTGCGCAAATTGTCAATGAGCCACATTCTGTTCTTGGTTGTTTTCAGACCTGCACAGCTCACCACTGTGGGGAAACGCTGCTGCTTGTGGATTCAGGACTTGTGCATGGACCTGCAGAACCTGGAGCGGGCTCGGGATGACCTGCGCTTTCGGGGTGTAAAAGGCACCACTGGCACTCAGGCCAGCTTCTTGCAGCTCTTTGAGGGAGACCATAGTAAAGTAAGTCAGACAACCCAGGGCGTAGACCTGCAGTCTTTGCAATTCTCCCCTCTGGAATGCTGTTCTGTTTGGAGGACCATGGAGATTCTGGCATCAAATTCACAAGGGCACTGCGATCCTTCTGGGGACCACTGACAAGGCCCTGTGTGAAAGTGAGCAGAATTTGGGGAGGGGGTGCTTCCCAGCAAGTAAAACATTTGTTGACAGTAACCTGAGAAAAGCAAAGGATCCTTTTTGCTGTTGCTGACCTGCATGAGTTGTTGCATTCTGAGCTCTGTTTGTTTTGTTTTTTTCTTCACCCTGAGGTTGAAGAGCTGGACAGATTAGTGACTGCAAAGGCAGGATTTAAGCGGTATGTAACAAGCATACTTAGTCACCTATATTTGGTGTTAACAAAGCATGACTCCTGCTGTCCGTGTTGGCCCAGATTCCCCTAGCTGCCAAACTGACATCTGTGCTGCTGTTGACTTATCTCCCCTTGCCATCATCCATTCCCAGTTGCAGCTTCCCACAGGAAACTTCACCTCCTAAACAGGTCACTTCTACTTGTTTCCCTGTCAAAGCATGGCTGTCCATTTTTCCTCCATTTTTCTCTCTCCCATCTGCATGCTGCCCCAAGAAATTGACAGCCTGAATCTAAAATTGTTTTCATCAGGGCAGAATGACAGCCCTCCACTTTAAGAGCCATGTCACTCCTTGCTCAAAGTCTTGCAGTACCGTTGTATCTGTCTGGAGCACTCAACTTCTGTGCTTATTTTTAGGGCTTATATGGTCACAGGGCAGACCTATAGTCGCAAGGTGGATATTGAAGTCCTGTCTGTGCTGGCCAGTCTTGGGGCATCTATACACAAGGTGAGCACCCTATTTGTATACATTGGGAAGAGGGGGAAACATTTTAGCTCTTGAAGAGAAGGTGCTCATGGTGCAGAACGCTGTTCTCAAGAAATCTTCATTGGTGTTCCTTGTTCATGATCCTCTTTGGGATCATGTAAATTCACTGCTGGGTACATGCCTAGTAATCAAACCTCAAAGATCTTAAGACCAGTGGCAAATAAAGCAAGTTTACTGAGCAGATTCTGAGATGGGTTAACAATTCTCACACCAGATATTAGTCTAATCTACGCTAAATTGATACAATTAGAGTAAATGTCTTTCCTAGTGGTGTACAAGTTTTTAAATTTCACCGTTTGCTCCTAGTTAATTGCTTCTCTGATAATGGTGTTATTCTCTCTGTCCTTGTGGATTCTTTTCATTGATTTATTTCTGTTCCCTCCCTCCTCCTCCTCTTGGGCTAAAGTGATCTGTGGTATTTTCTTCTGGTTTAGTTTTGTAGGCTGGTTGGTTCAGTGAGCACGCATTATCTGTGTTTGCAAATCACTGTGTAATTTTGTTATGCATTTTCACTGTTCCCTACTGGTATCTCTTCCATTCCCTGCGAACATTTGCCTTTCCTGGAGTCCTGTTCTATTCTAATACAGTGGATGCCTTTTTTTCCTTATGCTTTCTTGACTGGGGTTCTTAGGCCAGGAAGTATGATTGCAGTGTCAATTTTTTTGTCAAATTTTTCACTGTGTCCGCAATTTACTTCTCAGACACAAATGCAAACACTTCTCCAAGAACATTAACAGGAGTATATATTGGTGTGTGTTAGTTTGGTTCTGTTTGTTAATTTCTTGGGCTTTTTTCTAGATTTGTACTGACATTCGTCTTTTGGCCAACTTGAAGGAGATAGAGGAGCCTTTTGAGAAAGACCAGATTGGTAAGGGATGGGAGACATTTCTTGGACCAGTGTATGTATCTTTTCGTTTATGTTGGTGCAGCCTTTTAAGCAAACGTGGAAATGTCACTGACAGAAGTTGCTTTAAATTAAGTGAGGTTTGACATTGTTAGTATTTTGGGTCCTTTTTAAAAGAAAAAAAATGCACTTTACCCAAAGGTTTCTGGATATTAAGTAATTAAAATCAGATTTGTATTTCTGCACTTCCTGGGTTTGGGGGGAGAGCAGAAGCAGTCATGTATTGCCCACAGAGGAAGACTTGGGTCTGAGTAGTACTTAGTGTTTTCCATTCCTCATGAAGCTAACTGGAGCTGTAGGTTTTCAGCTTGACTCAGCATTTTAGTCTTTATAAACAGACAAATTTGTAACAATGAAACTAGGCTGGACCGTTGCCAGAAGAATGCCAATTATGTGACTGACATTGGTAGATGGGGAGAAGGAACTGTACAGTTTTGGCTCTTGGCTGGAAGAAAGTTCAGGCAGGCACCCTAAATAGTTGCATAGGATTGAATCGGCAAATGAAGCCTTAGTCGTATTTGTTACTTGAGTCATTCTACATTCTGTGGTTGGTTTTGATATTCATTCACCAGAGCAACAGGCAGCAGTATAAGTATCTGACTTTGAAGGACAATGTTACTGAGCAGATGGGATCTTGAACACTGCTAAAGTTGCCATGGGTAGTCTTGAGAGATGGTGCTAAATACTGCATTAAAAATTAAGTCCATTTGTTCTTTTTATGTGGTAGTACTACTTCTTTTTTGCAGAATTGCAAAATGTCTTCTCACTTTTTTCTCCCCGCATTTAGATGTTTCCCATCTGAAGGGGAAGTGTGGTGGTGTCCTTTTCTTTATTCTGTTTTGTCCTTAGAAAATCATCATGTTTTGAGGCTTTAGTCAAAAACATGATTCCTGACACATTTTTCTTATCTGGGGGAGGACCTTCATCTCTCCTTCCTGAATGCACTACTTCTATGTCCTGTTTCCATCACTCTTTCTCCTTTCACAGGTTCAAGTGCTATGCCTTACAAGAGGAATCCAATGCGTTCAGAACGCTGCTGCAGCCTGGCTCGACACCTGATGACTCTGGTGCTGGATCCCCTCCAAACAGCCTCTGTGCAGTGGTTTGAGCGAACGTTGGATGACAGTGCCAACAGGTTTGTTTAGGTCGTGCAATGCAGCAATTTCAGAAGGTCTTGTGCAGGAAGGTCTTTTGATGTATTTAGAAAATACTATTTTTAAACTAAAACCACAAGTTACCACCTTGATGAAAGGCAGTCTTGATAGAATCTAGAGACTACAAACTGGTTTGCTCTCTAAGATCAGATCAAAACTGTTAGGTTTTTTTAACGTCAAGATCTTCTGCAAAGTAAACCAGCAGAGAGAGGGAGGGATGCAGAAGCCATGGTAATAAATCGCTCTCGTGGTCTTCCTGTTTCAACAGCATGCTATAGCAGTTCTTACATTTCTCAAATTTTCCTCCCTGTCTGTTTTGAATGTGTTTTTTAATGCTGCTCCTCCTCTCACTTCTTAAACAATAATTCAACGTTTTATCTGTAATCCCTTAACCCTCCAAATAATCAAAAGCAGCTCATTTTCATCACTTTGTAAAGTGTTGTTCTTTACAAGTAGTAGTTCAGATCCTAAAGAAAGAGCACAAACTTTTTTTTTTTTAAGTAATGTTTCATGAAAACCTGTGCAGGTCTTTTGGATATTGCTTAGCAAACTCGTTTTCTGATTCTTCATTATGACTACTTTGAGATGAGCAAAAGTTATCTATAATTATTTTCAAGTAAATTATAGCAATTACATTCAATGCTCCCATCTTCCAGTTAGTACTAAATTTGCATAAAGCTCATATTTACCTTTGAAACGTTTTAGTTTCAAAGTAGGCTTCTGTTGCTGAATTTGATCTCCTAGAATCTTAGAAATCTTTAGATCTTTAGATTTGTAAGATATGGGGCTTGTGGAACAATGAACAGCAGTAGTTTTGGCTATAGAGTAGTGTTCAGATTGTTGATGAGAATGTTATTTTTAAAATGTCTCCACAAACATAATGTCTGCATAAAATTTCATGAAAGCATAGAAGATCTTTTCCCAAAAGGATGTTACTCCACAGCTTGTTAAGAGAAGAGCTGCATAGGCAGCAGGAAGCAATGTAAATTTAAGAAATTGGATACTGGTTGATATGGTGTGTTTATTTCCCAATAGCTACCAAGTGTTGAGAGATGTACTGGAATGTTTCAAATTTTATTTTCACCTCATCGAATAGAAAGGGTCATTTGTCCACTTCATAATCCAATTAAAAAATTCTGTGCCTTGGATTTTTCTTGTTAAAGCTATAGTGTTTTGAAAGGAGAGCAAGCCAGAGAAAATGCAATCAACCTACAAAACAGCAAAGTCTTTTTGAAGACAATGTGATGGAATTGGGGGCCTTAAATGTAGCACAAGGTTCAAGTACTAGTATATTTTAAAAGGTCACAGTTTAGAATGGGCCAGGCACTGCTGTCACAGATGGATGATGCTGTAATTGCTGCACTGTGACACAGAGCCTTTTGCTTGATACAGCTCAGTCCCCACTACTCCTCTCCTTTCCCTCCTTTCCTTTTTGTCGTTCTTTTTTGTCAGGAGCTTCCTTTGTGACCAGGAGCTGGTCTCTTGGAGGAAGACCCCACCAAATGCATGGATCACTTTGAAAGTTCCCCACTAAGCACAGCCAGGCACAGCATGACAGTGCAGCATGTCTTACTCCTGGAGAGTAGGATCAGTAGACAGGGCAACACAGAACACAGGGGAAGATAGTCTCATGTGTTTGCTAGCTCTGTAAATTGCTGCCCTCTTTCCTAGCTGTGTAATCATTGAATTATCTTGGAACTGTCTATGTGCACCTTTACCCTTTCTCTTCCTCTCTCTCCCTTTCTCTACTGACCAAAATAAAAACCCCCAAAACCTCCCATCTCCCCAGCTTGAGAGCTACCGCTATAAGATGTTCTTTAGCTTTCCTGGTTGTGACCTTTAAGCAACAAGAAGCACCTATAAGGAGAACAGTTCCAGCTTTAGGGCCACAGTGATGCTATTTGCAGAATTATTTACAGAAACTAAAGAGCTGGATCTGAGGTAGACTGGACCATGGCCTTTATTGCTAACTGGGGCCCTGGGTATGTGTGTTTCATAGGCGCGTGTGTCTGGCTGAGGCTTTCCTCACAGCTGACATCATTCTGAGTACACTGCAGAATATCTCCGAGGGACTTGTGGTATATCCAAAGGTAAAGCAGGAGATAATGTGTGCAGTGTTGCATCCTTGATAATGCTGCACCTATGCCAAAATGTATAAAAATCCTCCCACTCAAAGGATTACATTTTTACCTGTTAGTTCAAATGGTTTCTGAATTTTGCTCTCTGTTCTCACTATATTCTCACTGCAGGACAGACATGAAAGGGTACTTGTTGAAGCCAAAAGGTAGTAAATTAAAAATTTCTCAAAAAGGATATTTTCCCCTGAACTACACGATAGATCTGTAGAACTTACCGCCAAAAGATACTGTCAAGGCAGATCTTGTACAGTTCTGTAACTTACCTACAGGTTAAAAAAAAAATTCATTGTACATCTTTTCCACACTAATGTCCCTTACAAGATACAGATTCTAAGTATTATCAGCTTCAATACCTGGATTTCCATAGCTACGTTCAAAACGAGAAATTATCTTTGCATCATTGTCCAGTCCTGGAGATTCAAAGGGAGAGGAAAACTTCACTGGGAGTCCCAGTTGTCTACAGAATTACTATAAGCTGTTTCTTTTTTCTGTTTGTTTTGTTTTGTTTTGTTCAAGGTGATTGAGAGGAGGATCCGGCAGGAGCTGCCATTCATGGCCACAGAGAATATAATCATGGCGATGGTGAAAGCAGGGGGCAATCGTCAGGTACATATGCAGTCAAAAATACCTTTGTTCACTGCCTGGCATTTCATTCCTGAGAAACAGAAGTACCTGGGCTCTTGTCCTGACCATCTCACCTTTGTTTGTTCTCCACCTACTCCCACAGAGTTATTAATATTACACTGGTGCTGCAAAGCCAGACTCTGCTCTCTGAGGAGAGAGCAGTTGTGGAGATCCATATTTACTGTTAGGAACACTGTGTGTTTGAGCTGATCTGGCTGTCTGTGCTGGAGAAGAGGGAGACCTATTTTTATATTAGATACTAGTAGGCGTTTTCCTTTTGTAAATGGTTGAAGGAACTTGGAACACAGGCCAGGCTTCTTTAAATGGAACATGTTGGCAGTTGGCTACCTTATAAATTAAAAGAATGAACCAGTGCTGTTAACGAAAAAGCAAGTAAGACCATTCTGAACCATGTGTCACTCTTCCCTAATTCAGTATAGTGCTTTTTGTTATTAATTTTGTTTATGGTCCTCCATTCAGTTTTCTGTGTTCAAACAAATTGAAATTAGATGTTTTCCTTAGTAAATAAATCCAGACACAATTAGATTATATTTCCTTATCATTTAATTTCAGAATTCAGTTTAAAGCTGATACTCAAATTTACATCTTAATAAAACAGCTTATTTTCACTTACCTTTAGATAGTAATTTGTCCTTCTATGATTATTTTCACATCAGGGACAAAAGTTAAGCTTGCAAGATAGTAATAGCAAAAGGGTTTGCTAGAAGCTTTGAGTAGGATATGTGGTTCTAGTTCTCTGAAATACTTCTGGCAACTCACCCGTGGTGTCAGTCAGGAAAAATCCCTTTTCCTTTTTTCTTTTCCCCTGTGTGTCTCTAATGTTTGTCACTGGCTCAGTCAGTAAGCTTCCTAACTAAACTTATTAAGGGTCACATCATGTGGATAAGTTTCATTATCTTTTCAGCTGGTTCTCTTTCTAAAGTATCCCATACTTACCTAAACAGTCCTCTCTCTTGATTAGATTGAAGAGTGAATTTCATTTGTGTTTCTTATTGGCCTACCTTCATTCTGGTTCTGTTTAATTACAAATCTATAGAGTTTAGTACACTTATAAAATCTGTTCTTATTCACATTAGTGTGGTCTGGTTTCATGTGCTGGGAACTCTGGAACAGCACATTTTCTATGCTTTCCCACCTCATAGCATAGAAACTCGGTTCCTTTCCCCACCACTGAACAGCTCCCTCCCCTAAAAATCCAGAAGACGGATCTGTTCACCTGAGGCAGGTCAGTGCTGGAGCAAGATGGCCTTTGGATGGAGGAAACAAGGAACAGGAGATCATTTTCCTCCTAATTGAAGATAGATCAAGGATAGTACATGTGAGGAGAAGATTCTTACATGGCTGTAAATGCAACCACATGACTGTATTTTAGGGCCAGCATGGCAGCATCTGATTTTGCAGGCAGTCCCTGACTATAGTTGGGTTCCCTTGTTTTTACAGATTGATTCCACAGGAAATCAAGGGATTAGGAAGTGTTTAAGGAAAATTGTTATAAGGGTTTTGCCAGTCTTAGTGTCATGTGAGGGTTGTTTGGGAGAGAATGTCTTAAGGCCCTCAGGTTTGTAAGCTTTTTTTTCCCTTCAGTCGGTCCTTATGTAAGCCATGGTTTACATAGTCTCACTGCTCATTTAGTTAGACAGGTTCTTTTTCCCTTTTCTAAGCCTGTAGAGGTTTTACATTGTTGTGCTCCCAAGATGTTCCATACAGGGGATGACTAGTGGTGAACAAGGAATTCCTTTATTACAGTTCATAGAATATTTTGGGAACAGCTACTATAGTCTGTCTTTGGAAAAATCATGCAAGTAGGCAATAGAACAACTGAAAAAAATTCCTATAGTGACTCCTAAGAGTATTTGGGGAGTTTGAGGAAGTGTAAAGAATTCCAGTGTCCTAAGTTTGTGGTATAATTGAACAGGGAACATATGTGTCATTCAGACTGTTTTAGCCTCAAAGGGCAGATGTAGAATGATGAAGAAAATCTTGTTTTAATATAGTGGTATATGAGACACTGCAGTCCAAGCTGTGTCTCATTTGTATGCTGTCCAGTGCAGTACGCTTTGATGTTTCTCCCTCCCGCACAAGTTAGCTGGATGAACATGTGCTGTCAGTAGCAATGGAATGACTTTTTTCTTTTCCCCTCCTCTTCCCCCTGCTCCTACAGGATTGCCACGAGAAGATTCGTGTTCTCTCCCAGCAAGCAGCTGCTGTTGTGAAACAGGAAGGGGGTGATAATGATTTCATTACCCGTGTCCGAGCTGATCCTTACTTCAGCCCTATCCATAAACAACTTGAAAGCCTGTTGGATCCCTCCTCCTTCACTGGACGTGCTCCTCAGCAGGTAAAGTAGTGGAAAGAGGCTACAGGTGTTACAGGTTGTAATGCAATGTGTTGTTTAATCCTGCATCCTCTTGTGTGCCAGAGAGTGTACGTATTATGTACCTCTGCCCATAGTACTAAGGCAGACACATTCTCTCTTTTGTTTTCCTTGGCTTCCTTGTCTTTCCTTATGGGCTTCACATTTTTGACCCTGGACATATCAGACTGCTAGGTGTCTCTGCGAAACAGAGACCCCAGTGAGACAAGCAGGTCTGAATGGGGAGGAGAAGGGAACCCTTTCTTTTGGTAATTTTCTCTTTCCCGTCTTTTCTTGAACAGGTGGCAAAGTTCCTGAAGGAGGAGGTTCGACCAGCGCTGATTCCATACCAAAGCAAGATGGGTGGGAAAATTGAGCTGGCACTTTAGGTATATTCTGCAAAGGTGTGTGGGTACAGGAAGATAATAAAAGCCTTATTGAACCAGGCCTGTTTACTGTGTCATGTTATTTTGGTTCTCTACAGTACATTTAACCCCCAGAGCTTACAGCCACCTTGATTCCAGATGGGCTTTTCATTCTTTGTCTGCTGTTTAATCAAGCCTCCATCTATTGTGTGCTGAGTTACTGAGAAACGCTTGATTGTGACAAGGTAACTTTATCACAGTACCTTTCATTGGCCCCTTATAGAACACAGGCAGCTGTTTAAAGAGTAATGCCAGGTGCTGCCTGACATTCATGTATGACTTTTTGAAGAGCAGGGATAAGGGGAACTGAGCCCACTCCCATTTCCATCTCATTCATCTGCTCTTAACCTTTCTCCACAGGTGTCTCAAAAGATGATAAAAGGTTGTCCTGGCTTTCAGAGTACTGTGATTTGGGGAGCAAATAGGCCAAAAAATTAGGAACAATGAAAGGGAGAGGCCATGGAACTTCTTGGCTTATCAAACTGGTGGTCCTTCAGGGCTCCCTTGCTGGTTTAATACTGTACCTGTGGCTCCATAGCTTCTGAAAATCCTATTTACAGGTGTAGGTTAGGAACCAGCCATTGTGATTTACTCTTCCAGGTCCTTTGCTGTAGGTGCTTGATACTGAATGGCAGGTGGACTCTAGCATATGAAAGTCATTCTCTACTGCAAGTAAGTTTTGTCTGATAAGGAAAGAAAAAAGATGTTGGAATTCATTGGATGCCAGAGGAATTCAATAGCTTTGGTCTTATTTCTGACCCTGAATGTTCCGTTTGTAATGTCTGTGCTTTACTGGCCATTCAGTACTGGACCAAACTCTTCTCCCTTTGACTTAAACTGGAATGATTCCCTTACCTCTTCTTCCAGTGTTGTCACATTACAGCCCATTTCTTTTGCTTGAGTGCAATAAAAAGCTCCCTCTTACTTCTGTTATTTATTTAGACTCTCAGAGATTACATGATCAGAATTAATTGATTCTTTTATCAGGTGTGATTGCTGGAGAGAATTAAGAAAAGCAGAACTAATTGAAAGAAGCTACCTGCTCTCCTTAAGGCCATCATTGTTTAAAGAGGATTTCAAAATACAGTATGTTTTAATGAGGCTTGTCTATATTAAATAGTCAGAGAAGTGGGAAGCTTCAGGCCATGATCTCCCCTCATCTAGATTGCTCTGGCTTTACCTTGCTTCTAGACTGTGGCATTCAGAATGTCTCAAACATTTGTGAGTTTTATGGTGTTTAAAATATTTTGCCTGCTCATGCTATTAACATTTAATTAGCCATCTGTTTGAAAAGGATAACTCTAATTGAACACTGGTAATGTTCAAACTATTACTCAAATGGATAGCCAAGAAAGAAAACAGATAGATGCGGAAGTCCTCCTTTTTTGGTCCTCTTTCCTCCTCCTTTGTGGGATTAAAAAAACCAAACAACCCTGTGCAGAGAAGAGGAACAGCTAACATATCTTCTCTCATCATCTGGAAACAAATCTTTGTGCTAGGTAGAGGCTGCCAGCTGTGAGGCATTGGACCTGTTTTCCTGGAAAGTTTAAAAAGAACAATGACACAGGGAAATGTCACCCTCCTAGAAAACAGTGGCATGATACACAAATCCTTTTGGAGACTTCTGCTCCTCTTTAGAAGAGCTTGGTTTGGGACCTCGCTTTCTTTTTTCCAGCGGAGTTGGCAGAGGCACCAGCCAGAGATGTAGTTCCCCCCTCTCCTTGGTTGTTGGGAGTAGGTCGCCAAGAAGTGCTTCAGAAGCAGCTCTTCACTAATTTGTGAGGCCTTCTAGTTTATTCTGGTACATATCCCTGTAGTCCGTGTCTGTGATAGATGCCACCAGTAAAGCTGCAGTGGGTCTGTGCCCTGCTTAGAGGAGAAATTAATCTAGACCTGAATGATGGAAAAGAACCGAGTAGCTTCTCGGTGTCTTACCAAGCGTGAACAGGTTTCTTTCCCAGTTGCCGCTGGCTTATCCGCTGTAACTGTGAGCATGGCAGACCGGACTGCCGCTGCCTCCTTCGAGGCCGGCACAGAGGCTAGCGCCGCCCCAACTGCACTTCCCACAGCTTCGTGCCACGTCTTCTACGTTAGGGGCCTCGACGCGTGTCACCGTCGCCGAGAGACCCCTTTATGCGGTTCCCGTGCTCCCTGGGTACCGTGTGGCAGCGGCGGCGCTGACCCCGCTGCGGCCTACAGCCCCCACAGCGCCCAGCGCCGCCGCCCGGATGCCGCGCATGCGCGCCGCCCGCCCTCCTGAGCAGCGTGTGGGGCCGCTGGGTCGGGGCCGGGCGCCCGCTCTGTGGGGACAGCGCGGCCGGCGGGCGGGCGGTGGCGGGGACGGCGCTGACGAGAGCAGGTGAGTGCCGGCGGGGCTGCCGCGGCCGAGCCGGGGGTGGCGGGCAGCGCTGGGCGGAGGGGGCGGGGGGCGTCCTGCCCGCGGGCAGGAGGGCTCGGCGGGCCGCCCCTCGCCCTCCGGGGCTGTCAGTCAGCCCTGCGATGGTCGGGCTCCCCAGTAATGGTCGCGCCACCTGTGAGGCACCTCACACACACCCCACACACACCACCACCACCCCCGGTACCCCATCCCTCCCCTACTCCCCTGCGGTGCCCCTCGGGCCGGGGGGGACGACTAAAGCCGTTGGGGCGGCCCTGCTGCTGGGGTTGTGTGTGGGGCGGGGGGTGCGCGGCCTCGTCTCCGCTCCCCGGCCCCTTCCCGGGCAGGGGCGGGGGGGAAGGGAGGGACACACACACCCCCCCCAGCCCCTGGACAGGCTCTTGCTCACCTGCTGCGCTGACGCAGGGTCTGGGCTCTGGCGAGTGACTCATGTTGTGCACAGCTTCATCGTCAGGCTCGGTTGGGTTGGTTGGGGCACATTCTGCCTGTGGGCGTGCTCTGCCTGGTCCCCACTTCCCCCAGGCTTTGCTCCCTCTCCCCCACCCAGCCCTGCTCCCCCCGTGCTCCCCGGGATATGTCTCTCCCGTAACCTGCCTTTTCTCCTCTCCGTGGCTGTGACTCTCAGGTGGTCTCGTCCGTCCAGCTCTGCCGTCCTCGCCTGAGTCTTTTCAGAGGTGCCCCAGAGGAGAGAGTGTCTGTCTCCTGTCTGGCTTAGGGGAAGGAACAGTCATGAAACAGAGATGGAAATATGGCAGTATCCTCTAGGCAGTGGGCATAGACAGATATGCTGCAGGCCCTGTGACTGTCAGCTGTAATAAATGTTAGAAGGAAGTTCGGAGACAAATGTAATTCCTCATACTTGGTGATGTAAATTCAAGGGAGTGAAGAACTGCCGTGACACAGATTTAAATCTCTTTGCAGGCAGTGGTTGTGGGCTCTGGGACAGCTGGTGTCTCTTCACAGAGCTGGTAAGGGTGGGACAGGAAAATTTTCTTCCCTGTATCTGCTTTTCTTCCTAATTTTTTGAGGAATGTCTGAATTTAGGCAGGTACTTTCCTTCTAAACAAGTAGATTTCAGTGTTGGTGTGTGGTTTTTTAATGTGATGTCATAGCTTCCTACTTCATGATGTCTCAGCCTTACTCTGTATGGCTTGCTGTGATGTTTGGGGGGGGGGGAAGGAGTGGTGGGAATAAAGCAGTAAAAGTGCCTTGAGGAGATGGAGGATCGTTTTGTGCTAATAGATGGGAGAGAGAAGCGGTCTTGCTGGAATTAAGAACAGTAGGTGTTCAGTAGTAAGAAGCTGGGTCTTAGAATCACCCAAGAAGAAACTACCAGCCTAGCAGGAGTGGGGCACTGCTGTGCTTTTGCCAAGATGTTGATCGGAATACAGTTGCTTGCTGGATAATCTGAATTCTGGAGTAGTTTTTCAACTGCGACAGAGTCTGGAGTGGTGTGCGGGAAAGAAACAGTCACTGGAACAAAGATCTATTTCATTATGTATTTTCGGATCCGCACGCTGTGTGTGTGGCTTTCCCTATGCAGAAACAAAGGTTGGATTCCTACCCTGGAGAATTCACGACGTAAAAGGGAAGGAAGGGTGTGAGAAGAGGCGTGACATGTAATTAAAGAGGTCAGAGTGGGGACGGGTTGTGTCATGTTAATATAAAGTTATGTTAATTCTGTATTTAACAGATTAAAATGACAGGTGCCACCTTTCTTATTTCCTGTTTAGGATAACGTTTTGATAATGTGTCTTGGTAATCTCAGGGAGATGTCATTCACAGTGACTCTTCCTCCGAAGAAGGACAAAGGGAATCCATGAGGGGCAGCAGAGAGGAGGGGCATATTTCTGGAGGAAGTGCACTGGTCAGGGGATGATAGAGTTAACATCAGCTAATGAGGCGAGGGAAGTACTGCACACCTGCTCAGGATTGAAATGATTCTCCAATTTTGGGGTCTCTGCTAATGTCTTTTAGGTTTCTCTTCTTTGCTGTGCTTTTAACCTGTTGCTTGCTTTCCTGCAAGATGGTATCTTTTGCAAACATCAGTGTTCCAAAGGACCTTGACTAAAAGATAGGCAATAATAAAAATATTTAGCTTTTAAAAATCAACATCTCTTACCTGATGTGACATGGTAACAGTAGAGATTATTGGTTAAGGGATCTGTATGAAATGAGCTGCCAGTCTCAGTCCCATTCGTAGTGAATTGATTTGTGTTGCAAAATTGCTTACCATGTTTGGTATTCAGGATGCTTTAACAAAGGAATTGGTGAGTTCGCCCCTGCCAAGTGATACCGCATTTGAGGTTGTAACTGTTTTGGAAATGATTGGGGTGATGTCTGTCTTCCTGGCTGTTAATTGCAAACTTCTCACCAAAACATGAGAAGGAAAGAAAACTCTAAAAAAAATAAATCCTAAGGAGTATTGCAACTTTATCTTCAGTGATAAAGGTAAGGCAGCTGATATTTTGGTGTATGTGGTCCTACAGCTCTTCTAGCTAAATCAGTGGTGATCCTAGTTGGTGACCTGGATCACACTGGTGATCCTAGATCCTATCTTAGCTCAAGTGGATAGGATCTAGAGATTTTGTAATTGTCAAGTAAGATGAGGTAGACAAATAGCTTCATTGTATATAGTGAGTGCAGTGTCCTAAATGTCCCTCGAGATGGAGAGGGGTTGGCGCTTCAGGTGTGTATCCTCAGCAACACAAAGACTTCTTTAAACTTCTTTCTGTGCCACCCTTCATCACACAGTCAAGATTTTAGATACATAAAGCTTACACAGGTTAAGTATCTGGGAGCATTGGGGAAAATCTCACTTGTCAGCTGTGTTACTGTTGACAGCAGGTAGGGAAGAGGAGGATGTTGTCTTGCGACATTTGCTTTGTCTCTGAGGAAGTCTCAGCTTTTTTTAAATTAGAGTGCAACAAATTATATTGGTAACAGAGCAATCCTGTTTCTGGTTTAAGAAAAAAAGCAGCCCTTAGGAGAAATGAAAACACACTTGTTTTATGAGATAGGAGAAAAGAAGATAGCATATTGGTATTAGTATGACTATGAAAACACTGCCCAGTCAGTGCAGTATTTCTTGGCTGGGAAGTACCTGATGATTCAGAGATGAGAGAAAATGTCCATAACCGGACAGCCCTTTTGTTCTGGAGGAGAAATATTCTTGATCCCCAGAAACAGGAAATATCAGGGGTTTTGTTACAAATGGTAACGATTATTGTATATGTTGCTTTTTTTCCTCAGAGTTATCTGTGCCTATAAATTTCTGCAGGAGCAAGATCTAAGTAGTCTAACATGACATGCTAGGTAAGAGCTTTGCAAACAGTCCTGAGAGCTGTTTTGGGTGTTACTAGCCTCTTCAGAAAGTTGAGTTCTGGTAAGAGGGAGCCCTGAAGGAGAAAAATCTTGAGTGCTATGGGATATACTTTCCTTAGAAAGCCATTTTCTGGAGCTAAATGAAGTGAGAACTGCTTAGAGTCCTGCTAGGTGAATCTGACATTGTTTTCCTAATACTAGAGCAAATAGTAATACAACAGAGCTACAGGAGAGTGACCTGAATCTAGCCTTTCTGGCGCCTCACCAAGAGAATGGCAAACCCTGACAGCTAAACCTTTGCAAATCTGTCGGAGGCCATATCAAGGAAGAGCCATTCTTCGGGCTGTTGTTCCTTTGTCACTGGGAACAGTAGGATGAGACCAGCTTGAGAATCAAAACTTTCACCTGGGGTGACCCTACAGGCGTGGCTCTGGAGGTGATGGAGAGAGCCTCGGATGGCACCGCTTGTCACTGCTCAGGGTAGAGTGACATATAAAAGACTTCATAATATCTGTCTTTAAATAACTGTCAGTAGTGTCTTTCAGCCTTTCTTTGATTGGTATAACCCTGCATCTCTAACAGAAATATTTTCTTTCAAACTTCTGTATAGCAAATGAAACTGGACAGTTGCCATTACCTTCCACAGACATCTTATAAATAGTTTGCAGACTTGCAGAAGTTTGTGGACCAGAAGGTAAAAACCACTTCTGGAGAGTTTTGGGGAAAATGAGTTTCTGTAGAGTTCTGCAGAAGTGCCCTGGTCCTGCGGCATGCTTATTTGGGTGAAAGTGTCTGTTTATTGTGCAGAAATTGACTCTCATGGAAGAGATGTTTGGGGCCCCCTTAGACACTAATCAGAAACCTTTGGTTTATATTTGTGTAGCGGTGTTTAATGTGGAACCGCCTTTACCCTAAGCCTTGACGACTAGGGTGATGGCAGACCTACCTTTTGGCACATGTGGGTTTTCTTCCCTCTGTGTTGGAAGCAAGGAGAATTTTGCTGTGCAGTGAAAGTGGACACCTTGCTAGTTTGTATCCCGGCCTTTTTTCCAACCTCATTCAATGCAGATAAAAAAAAACCAACAACTGTTGTTCCAGTGCTTGATCTATTGTAATCGTCCTGTGTGAGATGGGAGGAGCACTCTATATTCCCATCACATATCCTCTCACCACTCAAATAATGGGAGCACCGGGAAAGGGGAAACTCCTCCTCCTCTGATCTCAAGGGTCTTGGCAAACAAGAGGTTCTCCACAGCAGTGCAGTTCATGCTTAGCAGGCACAAAGTGTCTGCTATGTAAGGACAGACACCCTCTGCTTTCCAGGGCTAAAAGTGTGGTAGCTTGTGTTAGCAACACAGGGAATTAGCAGAGCCATAAGTAAGTTTGGTTCTGGTTTGGTTTGTTGTTTTTTTTTCATGAGCCACATGGGGGAAGCCTTTGTTATGTCCAGATTTTAGAAGTAAGAGCTTCAGCCTTTTCAAGCTTTGTCCTGCATAAAGGATCAGCTGTCTGCTTTGGAGACAGATAAATAAAAGGCAGTTCTGCTCTGAAAAGAAAATATATGTTGGTATGTAGGATATCTGCATTCTATGTAAGTAGGTGTTGTGTAGGGTTTTTTTTAGAGGCAAGCGTGACACGTTGAACTATGATCAGGAAGTCCATCTGTGGTCTGTCCAATGCATAAGCGGTAGGAAACAGGATTCTGCTTTTTCACATCCTTATTTTCAAAATGGAGATGAAATGGATACAAAACTGGAAGTTACTTGTTCTGTTCCTTTTGTATAAACTGAAAATGGTTCAGCACCTTCAGCTCCAGTGGGTCACTCTCTGTCATTACAGCAGGCAGGCTTGCTGGACACCCATCAGTGCAGGGAGCAGCTCTGTTGCATGGAGGTACCTTTTAGTTACATTTCCGCACGGAATTACATTTCCAGTGTGGCCAGGAGTCTACAAGGTGCTCTATGGCAGGAGACGCAGAGTTCCAGTTTACTTTTTGTTGTCTCTGTTGTGTGTCGCTGTAATAGTGCCCCAGGGCAGGTGGGAGGAGGCACTTTGGCCCGTCACACTCCTGCAGTCAGTATGTGATCCCAGTTGGTGACTGGGCAGCACTGGAGTCCTGAGAGATGCCTCTGCAGCTGTCAGCAGCTTGCCACCTTGCCTGCCCGCCCACCTGGCTCTGCAAGGCCCTCACCTTTGCTGCTTTCCAGGTCTCACGTCCCCCTTTCTAGGCCTGCTGTAGGCTTTTATTTTATCTCTGATTCACTTTCTCTGCTATGAGGAGGTGGGCTGAGGGCAGTTAAAGTCCCCCAACTTTTCATTCCAAGTCATGTGGTAGAAAGCAAGCATGAAGGCTACCTCAACACCTCCCTCTTGCATTTGTACTGTGTTGCTCAACACTCAAAGCAATGTGAGGCTGGTCATGGTTTGTAAGCCTTAAACAGATAGTTCCTGGAATGACCAAGGTTCGCCAACACCATATTGACTCCTTAACCAGGAGTTGGTGTCTGTCAGTGCCTGCGTGGGATTCTGCATCCCTTAAAAAGCCAGGGTGTCAGGGTGCGAGGGGCAGAGATTACCTGCATCTTGTCCGCCCCTTGGTCAGGTGTGTGGCTGTTCTTTGTTCACTTAGCTACTTGTTTGTGAAGCTGGAGTTTTCTTCTGACTGTATATGTGCAAAGCAAATATTGACTTGTGGGACTAACGGCATTTGCAGCTCCAGGATATGCCTTTGCCTGACCTGAAGCAGATGGGGGAAGGGAAGGCAAAGGGCTTTCTGCTGAGAGCTCCCCTTGTGCATTTCATTGGGCAAGTCAGGATTTTAATTAGGAAAACAAAGCTTTCCAGGTGTGAGAGGACAAAAATGAACTGCCTGATTCAGTGCAGGGTCTGATTTTTGTCTGATTTCTGAGAGAGGAAGAGTCAGTCTAAATGTTAAATTGGATGCAATCTATACGGGATTTTAAAAGCTGAGCTGGAAGAGGCTTCTAGAACTACACCTAAGTCCATGGCCTCTGCATGAGTACTGTGGCTTTGCAGTCGCTTTTCTCTCTTCCAAAACATATTTTTTTTAATAAAGGAAGAGAATAGAGAGCAGTGGAAACCAGCTGACAGTCCAGAGGTGGCAGTGGGATTTACTGCATGCAGTGTTGCTTCATGTTCAAATTAAGCGTAACAGAAAGCAGAGTTTTTCCCCATGCTAGCTTACTGTCACAGGAAGTATTGTATATGCTGTTCCTATGACAGCGGGTGAAAATCATTCTAGAAATAATTGTTATGCTTGTTCTGGTCCTTCTGACGATGTTCGCTGACAGCTCCTGCATAGTTACTAGTTGTAATGTTTTCAGCATACAAAAACATTGCTTTGTAATAAGTTCGTCTTGTGCACAGTCTGTCTGCTAGAGGTATGTTGCTTTTTTGGTGGCTTTTTGGTGGATTCTTTTCTTTTTTTTTGGTTGCTAAAATCAGCAGGGTAAGAACACTCCTGGGAAGGAGTTTCTGTCCCAAAATATCCTACTGAAAGGCTCCAGACAGCGTCATTTCATGCCTAGCACATCCAGGCGCTACCACAGCAGGCTTAAGTGGAGATCACGTGGCAAAAGAGGCCAAGCAAATAAAACATAGGCAGCAGGAGATTGTTATCTGGTGTTTGCAAGAAGCCAGGCAATTGAAATCTCTCATATCACAGCTGTGTGGAAGAGCAAGTGTGTCTGGAGGAGGCTTGATATTGCCAAGTGGAAGTAAATTTGCAGGTCTTCTTTGGATATAATCCTGCACGGTGTGTATTTGCAACTCTGACAAAGGTGTTGCAGCTGGAGTGCTTCAGATAGCTGTACCTGGTGCTGGCTGCATGCTTCCCTTGCACGGGGGTGCTTCCCTTCTTTTTCAGGTGCATGCACTGTCATTATAGCTGTCTTCTAGCACGCTGGAATCAATGGTGGTGTGATTTGTTTTAGAGTCTGAACTCAAAAAGTAAAGCTGCAAATAACAGGTACCATTTGCATTTTAACAAAAAATGCGTTTCTTTCAAAGTGTGAAAACTACCTGTTGTGTGACCAAAATTGGTTTGTACAGGAAACTTAAATTGCCTTTAAACACGAGAGATGCTTCTTAATGCATGGGTGAAAACTGGTTTTAATTTTAGAGTTCTGAGGATTTGGGAGTTGCCATTAACATTTGTTCGATCTGATGTGTTTTTTCCTTTGTATCCCTTACTGTTGCTAGTTTTCAGAAGTGTGTACTGTGCAAATAATACAGCTAAGTTAGCTGTAGCAATTTCATGCATGCAATTTCACAGGCTTCATGGGAGCCCGTTTTGTTACTTGCTGCCTCCTGGCTAGGAAAGTTTGAGAGTTACTTTAGGTTTATATCCCTCAGTCAAAGGAAAGAACTTACTGTATCAATCCCATATGCCAGGTATCCTCCTCCTCCTCCTGGCTTGCACTGTGTGTTGCCTGGCTGTGTCAGGGAACCTTCCTCCCAGTTCCTGTGACGCTGTACTGGAGGCAGAGTAGGAGGGGGCAGGAAGCAGGGTGATGAAGACCTACAGGGCTGGTGCAGTGGCCTCAGCACCTTCTCTTGGAGACACCTGGCTCCGTGGGCAGTCCCCAGCGCACCACCTCCTTGTGCCGCAGCAGGGGCCTTCTCTTGGTGTGATTCACATTCCCCACCCTGCCCTTCCACACACCCTGGTGCCAGTGGCGAGGTGAGCCTCTCAGGCTCTCTCTGGGCCCGGTCCCAGATGGGTGCTTGCAGGAAGGTTTCTATAGGAACCAGGAGCAGGAAAAACCTGCCCACCAAGTTCAGTGCTCTAATGGCAGGGACAGGAAGGCAGGCAGCAGTCAGGGGAGTGATCTCTAGCAAGGCGGAGACCATCTGACGTGGACAAGGGAAGGTGTTCCCCTCTGCTACACCTGTCCTGGGACAAGGAGGGATTTTCGGCCTCCACACTCTCCTGCACTGCTTTCTGAGCACCGTGGTTAATTCCCTTGTTACAGGGTCTTTCCTCCTCTACGTGCCTAACACACTGGCCCGGCTCCTCTGTAGCAGGTTGCTTCAGCAGCGATTGTGCATGCGATGAAGGTTAATAATGACTGAGGGGGATCCCGACTCACAAGCTTGAGGCACTGAGCATGGATTCAGAGCACAGGTAACGAGAAGCATGGCAGACATACCACGTGGCTGAAACAGTGACTGTGTTCCTAATAAAAGTCATTGGAAACAGGGTTAACTGGGCTGAGAGAAGGCAGGGGAGAAGGACATATTGCAGGCTCAGGAACAGAGCAGCTGTGGTCACAGGGCAGTGATAAGCCTGGAAAAAAAGAAGCATCAAAATACATTCATAGTGATGTTGAAAGGGGAATAATCATTGTCAGCAGATTTACCTGCTTGGTGTGCATGCTGTGTGCGCTCCCATGTAAAATGAGTGTGCAGGTGCTCATTTTGTAATTCTTGTTATGTCTTCAGCTACTGAGGGAAAAGTTGGTGCTAAGAGAACAAGTGGGGCTAGAGTGATGGGAAGGATAGAAGAGAGTTTACAGAACTCGTGGGTAAGCAACTGGCCATTGTGTGGACAATGTTACTTCTCAGAAACAAAAGCTAAACTTTTTCTTGTTTGGTTTTTTTTTTTCCTTTTTGCCCTGAGAGTTGGTGTCAGAAGATCAGAGTGTCTGTTCATCCATGCCAGCCTTTCTCATGCAGAGAACTGTTTAAATCTGGGAGGAAGAAGCCTTATCATTTGTGTTCTCAGACACAGATGCTTTTTATGTTTTTGCAGTGTTTTACAGCTGCTTATCTTGGAGTGCTGTAGCAAGCCACTTCCAGGCTGCAAGTGCTCACTGGAAAGCTCACTGAGATGCAAAGGCAATATAACCTTGTACTATTGAGCCCTATAAACAACTTGGACAGGGCCTGCTGGATGAATCCCTGGGCTTCCTTCTTTTAGTGGTTTGCAGTCATAAGTAGCTTTACTGAAAAGGGGAAACTGGAAAACCCATCCCCGATGTGCAAAGGTTAGTTTCTCCGAGGTTCTTTCCCAAGTAAGTGCAAGTGACTGATATATCCCAGCACTGGCTTTATCTGCTTGGTAGAGGTGGCTCTTGCTGTCTCCCACGCACAGTTATCAGGTTGATCTTAAAGTCCAAAATATCTTTCTCTGATTACTGAGCTATTCCATTGTTGTCCTGGAAAACCCCTATAAAAATCTGCTGTGAACTGGTATCAGGAAAGTAAGGAGGGGAGCTATGCGGGCTATTTCATCATCTCAGCTCTATCACCAGATTTAGTTAAGAGGAGCCTGGCTCCTGGCTCATTGCAGAGGTACTCAATTGCATGTTGTCCATATCCTAGTCCAGTTCATCACAGAAGATCCTTGTCAGAAGCTTTCCCAGCTCCCTTCAGGGAGCTGTATTCCACAGCCTAATACACTTTGCTCTTGTGATGCCAGCCCTAAAATCTCTTTCAGGCTTATTGCATCTAATGATACCCCCTTATACCCTTTTCACCATTCCAGTCCCTTCTCCATGGGCAGTGTATTCAGAGAATGATGGTGTATAGTGTGGTTTTTTTAGTATTCATAATTAAATACAGGACTCACAATACGTGATGGAAAAGGTGATGAAAGTTGACTTGATTTTTGACATTTTTTCAATCAGCAATGCTGTTACTGTCACAAGGAATTTGGTAAATGACAGTGTGCTCTTTCTAGCTGATGGGTAGGTATGAAACCGAGAGGAAATTCCAGTCTCTGCAATTTAATTTTCTTGTGGGGAACTTAAATACTAAGGGATTTAATTTTCCTGTGGGGAAGTTGTGCGTGAGGGGTCTGTCTGTCCCCCACCATGTTCTTAGAAGCTAAATGAATTCTCTCATCACCAATTTTTTTTTTTTTTCCTTTTTATAACAGGGTAGTAACCTCTCACCTCCGAGAACAGCATTTCGGGACCTGCTGACAGCCTCTGCTACTCAGCCTTACGCAGCGCAATGTCAGGTGAGCAGACAAAAATGGACACAGTACCTTCTTGTTTGGTTGCTTGTTCTTTCTTCAGCTGCAACTTAGTAAAAGAAAGTTACTGGTTCCAAGAGCGATTCTTTACATGAACGTGCTGTCTTGTCAAATTGGGGGAGAAGAGACCGCCCCGCTCTTTGTGACCCAGCTCCCTTTTCACTCAGGGTGAACTCAGTTCCTTCTTTTACCCTGTGCTGAAGCCTGCAGAAGCTGCTTCAACCATTGAATGCAGAGGAAGGAGGAGGTTGAAATGTAGTCTGCCTTCCCCATTTTTCCTAAGATTTGCTCAGTTCCATTCTCCTCCCAAGACCTGTCCCAAAGTAGGTGGCTTGCTTATGATCTGAGAGATTTTTGCTCTAAAATGGTAGCTCTAGGGCAGGCAGAAGGCTGAAGAATTACTGGAGTTCAACTGTGAGCTACTGAGATATAAGCTTTACTAAAACTAGGTCTCCTCCAGCACGTCCCTCTTACAGTGGCCCACTCTCCCACCCCGTATTTTTGTGTACACCTTCCTTCCCAGTCCAGCTGGTTATTTCAGGGCATATAACCCTGAGGGAGGCTATACTTCAAAGCCAAGTAAACTTTTTTGTCACTCATGTGCACAGGGGAAGGCCTGGGACATGCTTATCTGCTTCGATTGCAAAACTTGACATCTGCTATTATTACAAAGGAAGCTGTTCAGTGGGACACTACCTGAGACTGGGAAGGTGCTTACCTTGAACACAAAAGACCATGATGATAGGCATACTTTCATTGCTGCAGCTCTTTATGCATGGTCTGAGAACCTTGCGGGGGGCAGAAGTGTCCCAGCCCTTCTGCAGCAAAGGGAGCATCTTGCTGAGGGCTCCAATTTCCCATTTTGGTGCCTGGGTGACAAAGTTTCAGGGAACTCTGGAGTGCTGCTGGTGCTGAGGTCAGTGCCTCTGTAGGAGGGGCTTACTTCTCCATAATAATTTTTTTTGTAATGGTTCCCCTGGCTTGACACTGACTGCACAGCTTTTCCAAGCAGAAGAAAGATCACATGATGCCATGGAACTATTTCTGTTCTCTAAAAGTCTCTTTCTTAGAGGGAATTCCGTTTGGCCTTTCTGCTTCTTTTGCTTGACGATAAGGGACAAAAACATCTGAAATTACTTGCTTCCTTGGTGAAGTGGGAGCTGTCTCAGTGTCTAGAGTGGCAGTAGTGACAAACTGCTGAGAGAGTCCTTCTCTTGCTGGAACAGTCTGTATCGAGTGTGCATCTTCCAAGGGAGTCCTTCCAGGTTTTCACTGCTATATGTTGATCTCTTTCTGTTTAGGCCATCACACTCCCTCTGCTGGGGGTCCCTTCTCAGCGCTCACTCCCAGCATTTGGCCTCAGGAGATCCTGGCAAAATACACACAGGTACAGTGTGGGGCAGGGGAGGGGCTGTTCTCTGGCTGCATAGAAGTAAAGGGACCCTGGTGATTTCTGGTGGTCTCTGAAAGCCACAGGGAAAAGGAGGGAGAGATGCACTCTTCCTCCGGTGGTTTGGTTGTGGACGCTTGTTTGCTACTTAAACTTCATGTGTTTTGCGGCTGCATCCTGGCTCTTGCAAGAGGATCTTGCAGAGCACAAAGAAACTTGTGTGAATTATTGCCCTGCTGTTTTGCAACTATTGCTCCACTGTAAAAATGTTGACACCATCAGGGAGTCTTTGTCACCATCAAGCTACTCTGGATGGCTTGTGCATGGCAGGAAATGCTGGCCTCAGGACTTGTCACCAGGTGGGCAGAGCAGGACGGAAGGAAGCAGCCATGGAATTTCGTAACTTACCCACAGTGTTTGCTGAAGGCAGTTGAGCCCAGTGAAGCAGATTAAAGCTTATTGTGGAGCTATGCTAGAAGCACGCTTCTTGGGTGCTGCCTGGGTGCAATACTTGCGAGAGATCCCACAGGAGGGGCAGGTGGGCTTGCAGGAAAGGGGAGGTATCTGTAGGTTTTCACTCCTTAAAAAAGCTGCCTGGTTGTAACCTCCAGTGTGTATCCCCCAATGCTAACCATGAGCACAGATGAGGAAAGTTGAGATTTGGGTCATGGACTTCAATTTCCTTTGGCCTATAATTTGGGCTTGCTTCACAGGTGCAAATCCCAGTTTGGCCTGCTGTCTTTCAGAGAAAATCTGAAAGCAACAGGCAGGAGATGGAGCGATGCAGGGAGCTGAATTTGCAGTGTGTGCGCAGAGGTAACAGAGGACTGCTGTATATTAGAGATGCAGACAGTAGAGACCACTTCAGCTGGTGTGTGTGGATTCCTCAGTCCATGGGGAGGGCTGCATGCCCATCCAGGGTGGAAGTTCTGATCTTGATATGATGCTGTGCTCAAGCCCTGCTGGAAAAAGGATTGCTGGGAAAATCTGTGCAGGTGTGAAGGCAGGGCTTCACAACTTCCACGGAGAAGTCAAAATGTGAATGGCATGCAACACCTCCCCAGCTGGGAATTGTGGTGGGAGGCATTGAAAATAAAAGGGCAAGGAGTCTAGTTGCTCAGAGGGCATGGTGTGGACAGTGGTGGGATGGGGCAATATTGTTCAGTGCTAAGCTGGTGAAGTGTCTGTTCTCCTTCCTCACTTCTCCCAGAAAGAAGAATCCATCGAGCAGCCAGAGTTCCACTACGATGAATTCGGTTTCCGAGTTGATAAGGAAGGTAAAGCCAGTCCCATCCCTCCCCCTTCCATTGTGTCCTGCGTCCAGCCCTTTCCATGCTTCCGAGTATGGCAGGGTGATTTTGCAACCATTCTGTGCTACATCTTGTCTACCCACCTGTCATCATCTTTCCATATCCTACCATTGTAATCAAGTGCATTAGATGTGCTGGCCTTATGGGAGTCTGGAGCATAGACTATGCAGCAGAGTCATTTCCATCCCCTTGTGCTTGTGCCATGCGTAAGAAAGAGAAAAGTTAAGAGGAAGTTACCATTTCCATTAGCAGCTGCATGCTGGGAAGGGGCAACTTTCCCAGTTCACAGTGGGGTCTCTGTCGTGTTCAGTAGCACTGTAGGCACTGGTAGCAGGCACAGTGACACGTGCTGTCTGTTGAAAAACTCATGGCCAAGGTGAGTGGCAGCAGTATGTGTTCTACCCATCCCAGCAGCTTGGCAAAGTGTAGGGCAAATTGTAGGGGGAGAACCCACATCCTAATTTTTCTGCAAGATATAGAGGCAGGTGACCAAATAGAAGGAGGTGTGGAGAACTGTTGCAGCTGGGCATTGAACTACAACAGCTGGCTGCCTTTGCAAAGAGAAAGAGAAGGAGTGGGGGACGTAGGAATTGCTTTATGTGCTCTGAGGACATTGCCAGGGCTTAGGCCGTACAGTGCAAGGGCAGAAGTTGTTTGCACGTGTGCCCTGAGGCACCTTGAGTCATAGAGGATCCTCTTTGAAACAATGACCCGGAGGACAGAACGCAGGGTTTTCTTCAGCCAGAACATTTGATAGACTTGTGCATTATAAAATCAGCAGAAAGATTTGGACTGCATTGTTAGGATGTGTTATGTGATGAAGGACAGAGTGCTTTACGTCAAACCTGTACTTGTGCTACAGTATCTATTTTAGAAAGCCAGCCTCAGGTTAAGGTGCTCTCTCATTGTGCATTTGGAAGTGTCCTTATTGAAGCTTTTTTGGTGATTGAATATCCCCAAAGTTAACATTTTGCACCTCATTACTTGCATGAACATATAGCTTCTGCTTGCCACCTCTGAGGCTTGCTATGCTTTTGTCAGCCTGATTTACAGATCCTTAGAAAACCCAGCAGGATGACTGCTGCCGGGATCTTGTTTAATTCCAGCCACACTCTGCTCTAAATCATGAGTAAGTAGAGACTAGAAGCCTGCTGACAGCTTCTTAGTTCTCAAGGCCCCAGTGCCTTTTGCTTATGACCATAAAATTTGCTGCATGGAGAAGACAGTTAGAAACCAAGCTTTGTCTGTCCGTGCTCTGGCTGGAAGACATGAATGTTTTTAATGTGCTTTCTTCAGATGCCCTATGTTTGTTCCCTCTCCTGTTCCCTCTCTCACTTGTCTCCATTTCATTCTCCTCCCTTTGCTGAGGTAGATGGTGCTGAGCCAAACTCCAGCAAGCTTCTGGGGGTCCCACTGACGGAGGAGCCACAGCAGAGGCTCAAGTGGCAGGCACATCTGGAATTCACACACAACCATGACGTGGGCGACCTCACCTGGGACAAAATTGAGGTCACCCTACCGCATTCAGACAAGCTGCGCTCCCTGGTGCTAGCCGGCATCCCGCACAGCATGAGGCCACAGGTGAGAGTGCTGCCTGTTCTGGGCAGGCTCTCCTGCCTGGACTAAGAGACAGTGGAGCAAGACTACTTTCTATCAGTTGAGAGTGTGCCAGAGTACGGCTTTCTGTGGCTGTCTTAGTGACTCTTCCTATCTCTGTTCACCCTGTCCCCCCAGCTGTGGATGCGCCTGTCGGGGGCCTTGCAGAAGAAGAGGAATTCAGAGATGTCATATCGGGATATCGTGAAAAACAGCTCTAACGATGAAACCATTGCTGCCAAACAGGTAGGAGATACTGCCTAGTGCTGACTGGGCACAAGGGAGTGGGGAGAAGGGCAAGATTTGCTGCACGAGGAGGAAGGGGTGTCTGCCTAACACCTGCAGCAGGGACAGTTGAGAGGACGTGTGGCTGAATCCTGCTAAAGCTTAATCCTGTTGGGCATATTTCTCCTTTGTTTTGTTGGAATAGCAACTGTGCAGCTGCCCTCCTTCCTAGGACAGCAGGGAAGGGGTTGGACCCATGCTACCTGCAGGCTAGAAAGCAGTGCTGCAGTTGCATCTCAGCAAATATCCTGATATTCATTGAGGGAAGTGAAGGGTGAAAGGCTGACAGATGCACCTCTGTTGACGTAGTGGCAGCTGCTTCCAGGGACTGTCTTTGTTCCCTCAAACATAAAGTCTCTGAACACCAACAAGACTGTTACGGGGTGTTTTCCCTCTTCCTCTGACCTCTCCTTTTGTGGGAGGAGGCAAAGGCCATGGCAAAAGAAACTGAGCTCTGCACATGTTCACCTCTCACTAAGAAGCTAGGTTCAGAATGATTGGAAGGAGGAACAACACTGCCCAAGGGAGATCTGTGGGCTGTTCACCCACAAGTCCCCTGTCACAGATGTGGCCAGGTTGTTGGTTTCTTTCTGGGATAGGTTTGTTAGGAAGCCTTGCTTGAAATCCAAGCAGATGAAATTCCCAACCAGTATGCCTACTGTTCTCAGTGGTGAAGCTAGGTGCTGAGTTTAGGCAAGTATTTCTTGGGAGACACCAAGTCACCGTCTGCACTGGCATTTTCCTACATGTCAGTAAAGGCTGTTAAACTGACCCCAGGTGCTTGGACAGGGCCATCTTCTTTGGTGCCTAAGGACTTATGCATGAGTATGGGGAAGTAGAATTCCCTGAGGCAAGAGGCCATGGGGAAGTGCAGAGAGCAGAAGGCAGTTGTTCAGATGCTGCTAGCTGACCCTGTCCTTGCTTATGGCTGTCTTGCAGATTGAAAAGGACTTGCTCCGTACGATGCCCAGCAACGCCTGTTTCTCCAACATGAACAGTATTGGGGTGCCACGGCTACGCAGGATACTACGGGGACTTGCCTGGCTCTACCCAGAGATTGGATATTGCCAAGGCACTGGCATGGTAAGCTGCTTTCAGAGTGTCTTTATGATAGGGATCGTTTTGTCTGCGGTGGCTATGCTGGGGCAAGTGATTTGAGGCAGTGCTGCCAGACACTATGGCCTCCAGATGAGCTGAAGGGAAATCCCTTCCACATGGAATGTTTTTCCTAGGGAAGGGAGAGCAGAGTAGTACCACGTGTCCAAAGGTGTGGAAGAATTCAGTCCATCTGTTGGGGAGGGACAGGCATTATACTGAGGAGAAATCACTTCAGTGGGAGACTGCAGGAGAGCTGCTGCGGAGGAAGGAAGATGTTGGTCACCTGGATACTGGTCCATCTCCCCATGTAAGGAAGTGGGGAAAGAGTTCTGCTCCTCTTAGGACATGCAGTTCTTCTTCCTTCAAAATCCTAGGTGGCTGCCTCGCTGCTGCTCTTCTTGGAGGAGGAAGATGCCTTCTGGATGATGTGCGCTATCATCGAGGAACTGGTTCCTGCCTCCTACTTCAGCACCACCCTGATGGGCGTGCAGACTGACCAGCGTGTCCTGCGACAGCTCATCGTGCAGTACTTGCCCCGCCTGGACAAGCTGCTCCAGGAGCACGACATCGGTAAAAATGTGCCCTAGAAACCATAGCTTTTCTTGCCAGGGTGACACGCAGACAAAAATTATTGTTCTTGTTTCACAAAGGGAGAGCAGCAGGGCTAGGAGCAAACCTCCTGGCCCTGGAGGCAGTGCATGGTCATCTTTGAGCTGGGAAGAGAACACTTAGGAGAGTCCATCTTCGCTGGTTGGCTGACTTCCCTTGTCACGTTTCTTTTCTGTGTCTCTATTCGCAGAGCTCTCCTTGATCACCTTGCACTGGTTCCTCACCTCTTTCGCTAGTGTTGTCCACATCAAGCTGCTGCTACGTATTTGGGACCTCTTCTTCTACCAGGGCTCTCTGGTGCTGTTCCAGCTCACTTTGGGCATGCTCAGTATGAAGGTAATTCCCACCTCCTCTTCCTCCTTTATAGTACTTCGGTGTTTAATTCTGAGTTTTAGGGGCAAGAAGGTTTTGTATCCACTTCCTGTGTGTGGTTTGGGAATGTGCTCGGTGAGACGACTTCCTGCCTTCCTCAGAACTGGGGGCTGTGAAGAACTTCCAAGGCACTTCACAGGATTCAGGGATTGCTGTTTCCCCTGCCTACCTCTTTTGTTCCCTCATAATTAAACCCCATCAGCTGCCCCCCTCTATTCAGTCTAGATCCCAACCTGAGGGTCCATCTTACCTAAACCAAGATACTTCTTGATTTTGCACCATCTCTGAGCAGAGATATAAAGCTGAGGTTGTGGTCATCTGGGAAGCTTTTGATGGCACTGTTGAATGCTCCAAGAGATGAACATTGTCCTGACTAGATTTGATTTGGCTGGCTTACATTTAACCGCCTGATCTTTTCCTTTTTATGCGAAAAATAATTTTGTGGTTCAGCTTGCTGGGTGAAGGGCAAGGGTGAGCCTGCTGGGGAGTAAGGGGAAGGTGGAGCACAGTTTGACATGGTAGGCACTCTATAGTGTGTGAGTCTGAGCAGCTTCCATTCCCTTGTCCCCAGCAAGATCCCTGCTGTGCCCAGTCCTGGCGGTGGGTGCAGAATAGCTTCTGTTTTGTCTTTCCTTGCTGATTTGACTTCATTTCAATGATGGATGCTGTGACTCAAAAACATGCCAGCTAGAATTTTGGGGACAGATCTCAGTGCAGTAGAGTAGTAAAAGATGCTGTTCCCCTCCCATAGGTAGCTTGGACTCTTCCTACTGAAGTTTTTATGGAATTATCTAGTTGTACCTGCATTGTTTCTGGCCCAGACTGTCCACTGAATGTAAAATTGCATCTAGCAGCCCTAAGAGCATAGCTGTCATGCTCACTGTTCTGTGTGGCAAAATGACTGCATCATTGCAGGAGGATGAGCTAATCCAGTCCGAGAACTCTGCCTCAATCTTCAACACGCTCTCGGACATCCCAAGTCAGATTGAAGATGCAGATGTGTTGCTACGGGAGGCCATGCGCGTGGCTGGCTCACTGACAGATGTGGCGGTGGAGACCCAGCGTCGCAAACACTTGGCCTACCTCATTGCTGACCAAGGGCAGCTGCTCAACTCCAGCACCACTGTCAACAATTTATCCAAAGTGAGTGCACAGAGTCCCATCTGCCTCTGCTGCTCCGTTTTTACCATTCCCTTACGGGTTCCCTCCCAATTGCTCTTTGTGAGCAAGAGGTCCTCCTGTCTGAGAGGATTCTGGCTCCAGGATGACTGTGTCATCCAGTGGATAAAAGGTATTGGGAAGTGAGGGGGAGGTCTGTACTAATGAAATGCTGCCAGATCTGTCCTGGTTGATAAATCCCCAGGTGAAAGGGATATTGACATTGATTGTAATTATCATTAATGAGAGTTATGATGGAAAGTGATACATTTTATTAATGGAAACTAAAAGAAACAACATGTGCTTTTGGCAGAATTTGCTTGGAGCATGCAGAGTAGGAACTGGAGTTAATCCATCAGTAAGAAACTGATACACTAAAATAACTCTGGAAGGTAGAGTCAGAAAATAGCAGCAGCCTTTGAGAAGCTGAATAAAGAATGCACCTGTGTTTAATCTTGGACTACCGTCTGCAGTTGCGGATGTAGTAGCTCCTGTTTGTCAAGCCTGTGTGGAAGATATATTCTTGATGCTCATCTGTGTGCTAATCACAAGACAGTCCTGCAATTCTAAAATGTAATAGGCATCCACTTAGAAATTTATATATAATTACATGTAGAACTGCTTTTGGCAACAAGTAGAATTAGAACTAAAATTATTCACTCAAATCATGGTTGATTCTTGAACTTCAATTATGCTTTCGTAATAATTGAGCTATAAATAACCCATTGCACACGGAGCAGATCAAGCAGTAGAGCTGATTCATTGCATTAGAACTAGAATTACTCCTGTCTAAAATTGCCAGTTCACTTGCCTGCCCCTTCCAGTGGTAGCTGTCAGGACCCCTTGCCCAGAGCTGACCTGTGTGGAGGATTGCTTTATTTTATTTCTGAAATCTGTCCTAATGTGTGCACTTTGTTCTCTCTCTTCCCTCTCCCTCAGATTGTGCGGCGAAGGACTCAGCGCAGGAAGTCTGGCATCACCTCTCTGCTTTTCGGTAAGGACAATCCTGTGCCTTTCATGTGGTGCTGATGGATACAGCAGCCTAGGAGGTAGGGGAGTGAGCAAAGCAGGGAAACACTGGGACAGAGGAAGAGGAGAGAAGGGAGCCAGAACTGAAGGATGAGAAGGAGGAAGTGCAGTTTTCTACTTGCTTGCTCTGGTCTGAGCTCAGAAAGTGAATTTTAGGTTAGATGGTTAGTCTTTAAATGGTGACTAACAGCGGGCTGCAGCTCAGCCCAGCTGTAATGTCCTTCTTGCACTGACCGACAGGTCAAACACATTTTCTGGCAGACCATATGCAGTCCACGAGCTGGGTGTTGTACTCTCCTGATCTTACTCTGCTCAGTTCAGGAACATCTGTGAAGATCTGAGACACGGCAGGATGGTCTAGTGTGTCACTCATCAGATTTATAAATGCAAACATCACTGATGTTCCCCCTTACTCTGAGAGTTCGATGTTGTGCACGCTTTTGAGTCTTAATTTTCTTTGCTTATGAGCTAAGCCAGTGTATGTCCAGAAAGCACAGGGCCAGAATAGGTTTTGCATGGGTTTAACAGTAACTTGCTTCTGTGACTCCATAATAGCCCTTTCTATTGTAAGCCTCACTGTCATCATCTTCCTTGCAACTGGTTAGCTTTCTTGAAATTGCCACATCTCACCACAGAAATTGTTTTTCCGGAGGAAGACAACATACTGAATTTATAGGGTTCAAATAGTGTTCCTGCTGTGGTTGAAATGGCCTGAATAAATCTACAACTGGGTTTTACTGGTCTTTTCAGAGAAGAGCTTTTCTGATGTTCTCCAGGAAGCTGATATATTGTCACAGGCTTGCTACAAGCACATACAGCATTACATATCAAAGTTATGGTAGAAGACCAATGAAGCTGTGAGGTCAAGCACGCGGAAGTGAAGAAATGCAGGAAAGTTGCTTGTGCAACGTAAACTCAGACCTCTTGTATGTAATGTTATCATACAGTCAGTACAGACTGAACCGGCAGGGAACCTAGCTGCCAAATGCATCTTTCTTGTGTCTCAGATAGTCTTCTTGACCAAGTTTGAGTAGCTTTATGAACATGATAGCCAGTTATACTCACACACAAAGATAAGTTTTGAGTTCAAGCTTCAAAATGTATCAGTAGTAGAACTGAGATGATTGACAGTGTTTTCTCATTTTAGTGGGGTTTGGTTTTTACCTAATATTCTTAGTAATTAAAATATTGGTTAAAATAGAGAAGTTATCATCCTGCAGCAGATGACCAGAATGGAAAACTTCAGCCAAGTGAGGGGAAGGAAAGCTTGGATGTGATAAATTCACCTTATACTGGGAACTGTCAAACAACCTTAACTGTAAAGTCTGCTGCCTGTGATAGTTACTCTGTAAAGCTGGTACATAGCCCTTGTCTTGGTGGGAGTAAGAACTTACCCAGAACTTAATTCTTCTTCCTTAGAGTGAATGCAGATTTAGTAGCGACTTGGACAGGAGTTGTAGAATCACAGGAGCACTGTTTGGAAGGGACGTCTAGATGTCTGTAGTTCAGCCTCTCTTGCTCAAAGCCAGACTCTTGCTCGTGCTAGATCAGGTCGGCCAAGGCTTTCTCTAGCTGAGATTCAAGGAGCTGGACCAGATTTCTAATGAAGGAATAGAAAGAAGAAACAGCGAAAGGTAGTTTGGCGGAGAACAAGATGTGCGTGTTGCCCTTTTCCTGTTGGATGGGCATTGCAACAAGGAAATGCAGGAGAGCTAGTCCTCCTCTGCACAACTGTGCAGCTAGTCGGTCTTTGCAGGCTCAAAATAGAGCCTCCTCACATGTGGCCGATCCTGCACTGGTTTCCTGTTTTGGAAATGTACGTGCAGGCGTGTCGGGTGCAGTGAGGTGAATCTGGTGGAAACCCCAGCTGCTTTCCTCTGTATCGTGTATATTCTAAGGTGGGAAGATGTGGAACTTGCTTCCCCTATTTCCTGCTTGTGTTTGGGTGGGATTGATCTCACAGAGGGAGGAGCACGGTATTTTGGCCAGAAGGGACTGAATGATGACAGAAAGAATCAGTGATCTATGTAAATGAGGGCAGCCCACGGAGCTAGTGTGGCTGTGGTTGAGTAGTTTCTTCTTCAGTCACATTCTGTTTTAGCAACATGAATTTTCTGGGAATCCCCGCCATCTGCGTGATCACCTATCTATTTACAATCTTTGTATCTCTGAATCTGTAGTGAGACTTCTTACATGCTCTATTTCCTACCCCTGGCCACTGAGGAGGAGGTTTTGTTAATTTTCATTGCTTGGACTGGGAGTAAGTATGCCCTACAATTTTTCTAGTCCAGAAACAAAGTTCAGTTTTCTCTTAAGCTCTGTGTGTCTGATTCTCTAATCATTTAATTTACCAAATAGAAAACAATTATTAAAATAATTTTAAATCTAATTTTGTGCTTCTATTTATGTTCTTAAAGTTTTGGTCTTTTTAATTAGGATCACTTATGATTAAAAGATACTGTTAATCACTTTTCAATAAGCAGAAGCTTCATGGGTACATAGCTGTTGCAGCAGCTGTATAGCTCGGGCCACACTTTATTCATATTGGTTTCTATAATGCTGTTAGAAGATAAGCAGAGTACTAATTTGCTAGCCAATGATTTACTTGGGTCTTCCATAAAAGCTGTGTTTGTATAAAAATTGGAGTTCAGTGAAAAATACATTGCTTTAAATGTTGATTTTGTTAATCAAGCTACCACATCTGCAGTATATTAGAGAGAGAGCAAAAATAGATGTATGAAAATACACTTTGAATTTAAAACAAATTGAATTTTTTTAGAAAAAGAAGCAAATGGTTCATTGTTCCCAAACATCATGTACCCAATTTTTAAGGCATTCAGATACATGAACTGCCTAAAGAATCCATCCCATTAGGTATCTTTCTGCATAAATTAATAGAGATAGGCTGTCAAAACTCCTGGGAGAATTAGTGACAGTTGAAAGATGCTTTGGTAACTTTTACTTTGTACTTATGACCATTTCTATACACCCAAAACCTTTGAAATCTGGCTCTTAGGGAGGTTGAGGTCTTAAGTAGATGGCAGCTTTTGTGTCATGGCTCTGACTTCTAGACTGACAGAAGAAAGTGGGCTGTCTTGGTTTTTCAAATCTTTTTCGAGACTTAGTGACGAAGATGCTCTCAGCCTGTGAGGTATGCAAAAATCAGAAGTAGTTCAACCAAAAGCTGTTTCAGTTTCAAGAGAATTTCAGTTGAAGAGAATTTTTGAAAGTTCCCTAGTTTTGTGTCCCACCGTTCAGCCGTCTCTATACTGTGTAGACACTTCTCTAAAGCAGTACGCAGTACCTTGGTATACTGAGTTGTCCAGACAGATCAAAGGCAGCATCTTCCAGTTCCATATGTGGTTTGAAATACCAGCTCCTTAAAAATTGAGACAGTCAAATTGGTTTTGGTTATTTACATTATTGAATAGATTGGCAGTAAGTACCTGCCTTAGCGTAGGCACTTCTAATGTCAGGCTTTTTTGATTTCTGCAGAATCAATTATTTCTAATTTTAACAAAAAAATAAATACCTTATACTTGTTTTCCTTTCCTCGCCTTCCCTCTGGCTGTGTGGGCTCCCCCAGGGGATGACGACCTGGAGGCACTGAAAGCCAAGAACATCAAGCAGACAGAGCTGGTGGCCGACCTGCGTGAGGCCATTCTCCAGGTGGCACGGCACTTCCAGTGTGTGGATCCCAAGAACTGCAGCATTGTGAGTGGGAACAGCTGGATCTGCACTGCCGTGTGC
Organism: Gymnogyps californianus; assembly: GCF_018139145.2. Taxonomy (NCBI): domain Eukaryota; kingdom Metazoa; phylum Chordata; class Aves; order Accipitriformes; family Cathartidae; genus Gymnogyps; species Gymnogyps californianus. Next base: position 162,500,993 of record NC_059471.1, read on the forward strand.
TCCAGGCATGAGTGTTGAGTGTCCACCATAGGGCAGGGCCATTCAAATACTCCTGGAGTGTGGGCTCGAGGAAGAACATGCCAGGTGTAACGTGTGGAGGATGAGGGTTGCTCAACGCATCCCTGGTGGAGGAGGGCTGCGCTGGGAGGTTGTCTGCCTGCCTGGAGCAGGAAAAGGTTTGGGAACAGGGGCATGCAAGCTTTGGCAGATCAGCTGGGAATCATCTATTGCTTTTCATTCCTGTTTGCTCTTCATCCACATGCATGCTAGGATCTGACTCCAGACTACAGCATGGAGAGCCACCAGCGGGACCATGAGAACTATGTGGCCTGTTCCCGCAACCGACGACGACGAGCCAAGGCACTGCTGGACTTTGAGCGCCATGATGACGATGAGCTGGGCTTTCGCAAGAATGACATCATTACGGTGCGTCAGCCTATGAGACAGGGACCAGGGCAAGACCATGCACACCCAACTTGTTTGGGACGCTGCACTGCCTCTTCTGCAGGGAAAGAAGGGAGATCAGCTCAGAGCCCAGTTAGGAGTCTAAGGGAAGCAGCTGGTGTTTCTGGGGGCTGCCTGGGGATGAGGCAGTATGTTCCTGTGAGTGTTGTCTTGTGGGTCATTCTCAGCGCAACCACCAAGTCCCTTTCCTGGCTGCCATACAGCTGAGCAAAAGATTGATTTGGTCCAGCCTGGGTCCCAGTTTAACGCTGTGCACTAAGCTGTGGTAAGACTGTAAAAGCATCCATTTGTGTTTTAACTGTGGGCATCCCATCTGCAATTGGGGAAAACAGGGGTAGTGTTGTGTTTGCTGTAGCTTTTGGCCCTTGAAGGCTCTAGGCCATGTGAGAAGAGAACATTGGCAAAACAGTTGAGAAGAAAGCAGTTCCTCATTGTGCACACACAGCCAGGCAGCTGTAGCCCTCCTGGCACTGCACTCTCTTCAACCAGTGTTTTCCACTCCCTGTTTTTCAGATCATTTCCCAGAAGGATGAGCACTGTTGGGTGGGAGAGCTGAATGGACTGAGAGGTGAGAGCAGGATGGGTTGCGCTGGGGAGAGTGGGGCCAGATGCGGAGCATCCATTCATCCACAGCAACTGCTCTGGCACATTTGCAGCAAAGGCTCTGCCAGTTACCCAGAGCATCTGCCAGGGACAAGGGAAACGTTAAAGCAGGTTATGAGAGCAGTGGTGCAGCTACCTCGTTACTTCTTGCAAACAGCAAGTTTAGGCTCCATCCTCCTGGCACAGGGTGGTTGGGTGCATGTCATCTCTGCTGCTTGTGGGCAGTGTCCTGTAATTGGCTTCCTCTTGCAGTTGCCTTAATTCTTGTGATTTTGAGGCTGCTCGCTTCCTTCTTTGGGGTTGGACCCAATGACCTCTGATTTATTCTCAGCTTCCACTGGGCCCCAGTCTTGTGTTTGCAGGAGTTTCTCAGTGTCTGTGTCAGGCTCACCTCTGTCCACTCTTTGTAGGTTGGTTTCCTGCAAAATTTGTGGAGATCTTGGATGAGCGGAGTAAAGAGGTAATTAAAAAAACTCACAACATAAAAAAGAGAGTCGTGTCATAACTGAAAAAACATAGTTGAAAAGAGCCATATATTTCCCTCCTTGAGTCTGTTTGCTCTCGCTGGCTATTGAGCACTTAGTGATGTGATCAGGCAGCTTATCTTCCTAAGCCTGTTTGCTCAACTTCCTCATGCTCACCGAGTGGCCCAGAGGGCCCCAGAGGGCTGCAGGGGGTAGCTGAGTGTGATGCCTGGGCCTGCAAGGACCCTAGAGGTGAACTTCGGGAAAGCTGAGAAAGCAGCAGGCAGGTACACAGGAGGATCCCGTGGGCAGTGTTTCTGCCCGCTCCCCGCTGCCTGTGCTCTCTTCCTCCTTTGAGGCTGTGCCTGTGGATCCTGCTCATGCTCTGTGGTCACCACAGTGGATTCTCCTCGAGCAGCTGTGCCCGAGGGGGCACTCTGTCTCGGTTCCTCTCACAACTGGCAGTGGTGAGATGCGACCTATCTATCTAGAGCAGATACCTCAATATGGCCCCAAGGCTGGGGTAACAGATAGGAGACAAACATCATCAGCTGTTGGCCTAGGCGATTTGCAGGGGAAGTGGAGAAGGCCCTGTGCTCCCTCTCCTCTTCAGCATTTGGAGAGAGGGGAAGGGCTCAAAGGCTGACCTGAGACCCCTAAGAGAAGCCCCTAGAGAGATGTCACTATTGACATCTCACTTGCTTCCTCACCCCCTTCTCAGGGCTGGTTCCTTAGGTGCAGATCACATCTCTGTATATAAACACACCCTGTACTGCTGAGCAGTTCTCCTCCCAACTGTGGAAACAGAGAGGATCCCACTCGTCCTAATTTTGGAATATCCTTCATGCTAACAGCGTGTCAGGGTGATACCTCGAAGTGGTGTACCAGCTGACCTGGGAATTCCTATCTATACCTGTTTGTCTTGACTTTTAGCAGCTTACAGAGTCCCAGAGACCCTCAGTGCAAGTCCCTCTCCTTACCTTAGCTCAGTCAGCATCACACCAAACCGCAACAGTTCCTACATGCCAAACACTGCCAGGATGGTGCTGGGGTCACCTGTGTGGTCTCCTGGGCACCACCTAGTCACAAAGGTCCTGGTGTCCCAGCAAATGCCCAGGGAGTAGCACTGAACGTGGTGCCTTATGCAAGAGCCAGGAAGAGCGTAAGGGGTTAAGGGAGGGGGAGGCTGGTGGGGAGTGGAAGAGGTCTGTGCAGAGAAGGTCTAGGTGAGTGGATCACTTCCATGCTCTGCCCCCTCGCCAGTATGCTGAGAGCTGGCTCTTCATGTTCCTCAGTACTCCATCGCTGGAGATGACTCAGTCACAGAAGGGGTGACGGACTTGGTGCGAGGGACACTCTGTCCAGCCTTGAAGTCCATATTTGAACATGGATTGAAGAAGCCATCTCTGCTGGGGGGCCCTGCCATCCCTGGCTGTTCATTGAAGAGGTGAGATGTCTCGGTTCCCTTTGTGGGGCAGTGTTGCCAGCGGGCTGGGGTGAGGGGCTGTAGGGCAGAGTGTACAAACTGTCCCTCTGCCCTACTAGGCTGCAAGCCGGGAAGTGGAACGGGACTTTGACTCTGTGTATTCTCGCCTTGTGCTCTGCAAGACTTACAGGTAAGGCCACTTTAGTCACACCAAGCAGCTGGGTCTGTGCCCTCCTCCTGCGTGCCCATCAAACTGCTGCTGCTCTCCACCTTGGGAAGGGTCGTGGTCTGCCCCATCCTCCTGTGGCTGTGGTGTCAGCAGGCTGCTGTGCCTGTGCTGACTTGAGGGTAGCAGTGGCTCTTGTCCCCTTCCCTGGGCTCTCGTGTTTGCTTCTGGGTCTGTATCTTGCTCTTTCATGGCTGCAGGATCACCTGTGAGCTCAGCAGTAGCAAGGGACCTGTTGGGGTATGGAGGGGGAGAGGCCTGCTTGTGCCTGGGGTGGCTCCGGAGCTAGCTAGCTCTCTGCTGTGATCTTTGCAGGCTTGATGAAGATGGCAAAGTCCTCACTCCAGAGGAGCTGCTTTACCGGGTGAGTGCTGCCCTCAGCCCAGCCAGAGTCCAGCTCCTAATGTGGGGAAATTTCCCATGGAGGCTGCTGGAGGGTAATGCCCTTCTCTAGGGAGATGCTCGAGACTCTCCCAGACCTTTCCTGGTGGGAAGCGGTAGAGACACCACTTGCCTGGGGAAAGGCAGAAAGTGAGGCCATCAGGAAGGCTTGGCCCCTCTGATGCTAGCTAGTGGCACTGGGTGAGGGTGGGGAGCTCTGAGGAGGGAAGCATTTGACTGTGTTGCTGAAATGGCTGCCCAGCCCAGCCTAAGGCTGAGCTGAGACGGTGGTAACCACATCTTGCCACCCTGCAGGCGGTTCAGGCTGTGAACATGACGCACGATGCTGCACATGCACAGATGGACGTGAAGCTTCGTTCCCTTATCTGCGTTGGACTCAAGTGAGTCATCTGGTCCTGATACCCCTGGGCGGAGGGAAGGGGTGCAAGGAACTTGGGAGGGGGCAGAGCAGGCTCAAGGGCAGCAGTTGTTTCAGTCTACCTTAGGCCACAGGGTCTTTTTCCCCTCTCACTGCAGCCACTGAGCGGGATCTGCTCCTTTCTTGTTCATCATACCGGCCTGGCTCCTGGCTGGAAGAAGTAGCTCTCATTGCATGGAGTGGCTCACACAAGTTTACTGGGTTATCCTGTTCCCACAGACTGTGGGCTGGGGTCAAGGCTTGGGCTTAAAACAGACTATCCCAAAGGGATGGGGCTTCTTTCCCTGACTTCAGCCGAGTAACATGCCTCCACCCCATCGCTGCAGCGAGCAGGTGCTGCATTTGTGGCTAGAGGTGCTGTGCTCAAGCCTGCAGACCGTGGAGAAGTGGTTCCATCCCTGGTCATTCCTGCGCAGTCCTGGCTGGGTGCAGATCAAATGTGAGCTGAGGTGAGTCTGTCCCCATGGGCCTCGCCAGGGTCTGGAATGGATTTCCTCCTCCTCTGCAGGAGGTGGCCCTCACTATGGCTGGCTTTGGGCCCTCTCCAGTGAGTAGCAGCGTGGGCTGCCCAGACATCCCTGCTGCAGAGATTTCCTTCTGTGTGCTGAGGCAGCAGCAACTGTCTAGACAGTTTAATGCAATGCACTGTGCCTGCCTGATCCAAGAGCGGGGCTAGGCTCCTGGGGAGCTGTCGTGACAAGCAGGCAGCCTCTGCCTGCCAGCAACCTCCTGCTGTGCCCTGCACCTACTCTGATGGAGAGACTGCCTTTTCCACCCCCCTGCTCTCCAGGTGCTCTGCCAGCCACCGCGAGTCCAAGCAGGGAACAGGGAATGTGCTAGGGAGACAGTCTGACTGTCACTGGCCAGGAAGGAGTCGGTCACTGGCTGACTCCTGGGTAAGCAAGGGAGCGATGTCAGGGGCTGAACACGGCTTTAGCACCTGAGCTCGCACAAAGCACATCACTTGGAGCCTGGGGCACACATCCACACTGCGTGCTCCTGGCCCTCCTGCACTCTGCAAAGCCACATCCAGTCCCAGGGAGCCGCAGAGCAAACTCTCCCACCACCACCACCACTCCAGCCCTGTTGCTGCTGCCGTCCTGTGGGAACTGGCTTTTGTCCGCGCCACCCGGTTGCCTCTGGCCCAAGTGGGACCATCTGTAGCCAGGAGCAGGCCTGTGTGTACACACCTCGGGGTGCCCTCTTCTCCTTGTGCTGCTGCTGAATGGGAGGAAGGGAGTCCCCTCCACCTCTGTGCTGCAGCGTCCCGTGGCTGCTTTCTTGCAGCATGGGGGCAGTGCTAGGTCAGCACAGCCGAAGGACCAAGTGAGACTGGTTCATGGCTGAGCTCGGGTTTGCGTGGAGCAGGAGCAGAGGCTTATGCCATATTTCTCCCAGCCAGCTTCCTGTGGAGGGCCTCTGCTCCATCACTGCTGCAGGAGTTGGAGGAGACCCCCACATAGGAGTTTCCCCTGCGCCTGAAGGACTGATGAGCTTGTTGCCAGGAGGTCCGAGCTGCGCATCCCTGTCCTAGGGACAGGGTTGAGGCTGTGCCTGCAGCCGCTGCTTAGAGCCGGGTCCAGCAAGGGAGCTCCGCATGCCATCCTCAAGTGGCACTTGTGCCTGGGGGTCAGGACACTTCTCTTACTCCGGGGGTGTGTGTGCAGAAACTCTGAGGTGCTACTGGCAGGGGTCTGCTTTCTGGAGAGGAACCTGCAACCCCCCCATTGCCAGCTGCATGCAGTCCTCAGCCATGTGTGTCTGTGGCCTCGCAGAGCCCGGGGCTGCCGTGCCTCCCTGCACTGCTGTGTCAGGCTCTGTAGGGGTTGCACCTGAGTCACATCTTCAAGCTTCTCTTTCCAGCCTGTGCCTGGCAGGATGTGAAGCCCAAAGAGGAGGGGGAAACGGGATGAATGGCTGGTGCTGCCCTTTCAACACCAACAAACAAGGAATTTCATCCTTGTAAGCTTAGTGGCGTGCCAGGGCAAGCTGAAGAGCCAGTGCAATTGTGTGCCTGGGGGCAGCAGTTGTGGGCACAGAGTGGGAGTGTGATCTGGGGGGTGTGGGATGTGGGGGGTGTGCATTACCATCGCTCTCTTCCATTGCAGAGTCCTCTGCAAATTTGCCTTCAGCCTCTCTCAGGACTGGGAGCTGCCAATAAAGAGGGAGGTGAGTAGTCGGCATCTCTCTCTCATTCTTTCCTTCAGCCAAGGGCTTTGCTTACCGCCTCCCTCTCCCAGCTTTGTCCTCCATCCCATCCTCTGCCTCCTCTTGAGCCAGCACCAGAGGCTGTGGATGGGGCTGCTTTCCCTGCCAGGGCAGGCTGTGCACAGGAGCTGTGTGGCAGTGCTGGCAGAGGGTGCTGCCTGCCCCTGCCCAGCTGGGGCAGAGGGAAATGGCAGGCCCCTCCCTTCCCCGGTGCTCTCCAAACCGCAGGGCCTCTCCCTGTTTCGGCTGCGCGGAGGTGGGAAGTGCAGGAGGCTGCTCGGTCTGTGTGCCGGAGACCTCAGTGTGCTTCGGTTCTGCCCGCAGACACAACGTCCCCTTTTCTGGGTGCGGTGCACTGACCCGGGTCTCTGTGTCATCCTGCAGGAGAAGGAGAAGAAGCCACTGAAGGAAGGGGTGCAGGACATGCTCGTGAAGCACCATCTCTTCAGCTGGGACATAGATGGGTGACCCCCACCCCACCCCATTCTGGGGAACCTTCTCAATGGCGCACACTCCTCTCCCCCACCCCCATCGTGTCTCACCCCCTGCCCTCCCCCACCCCACCCACTTGTATCTGTGACAAAATCCCCCTCGGGGGGGCTGCCAGGCCACCTGGGACGGATGGCAGCAGCGCCGAGAGGCCGAGCTGCAGACCCGAGGGAGGTGATGGTTGAGGGTGATGCTGCAAAGGGACAAGTGTGTTCTGGTCACAAAAACAAGTGCCCCCTCCCAGCCTTCCCCATCTCTGCCACCCCCATCTTCTGCTTGCCTCAGCCCTGCCTCCCCCTCGGTGCCTGGGGGAGCAGCCTGGCCCGCAGCCCCTCGCACGCTGCCCCACGGGCCAGCAGCTGCGTGTGTGAGCGTGTCTGCTGCTGTAGCTGCAGGGAAGAGGCAGCCCTTGCAGGGTGGCTTTGATCTGTGAAAGCTGGTGCTGTTGGCAGGTGGCACTGTGAGTGCAAGTGGAATTGGGCTGGTGAGAGACTCATCGCTGTGCGGGAGCAGGGATAGCACGTCCCCGCCCTGTGCCAGCCAAGGGCTCACCTCTGCTGGGGAGAGGGATGGCAAAACCTGAAGCACTTGGACAAGTTCCTCTGGGCTGAGAAGGGGGAACCGGCATCAGCCTCATCCCACCTCCCTGGCACTGGCGTGTGGGGTGTTGACAAGAGATGCCCAACAGCATCGCCCTGTTACCACTGTAACAGCCTTAGGGGATGGGCCTTGTCTCCTCTGGGAGCAGATGAAAACAACCTCTCCCCTCAACAAGAGTGTTTCATGCTGTCATTTTAGTCTCTAGATGATTTTTACTGTTAACCAAAAAGCTGTAAATTAACTCCAGGAAGGTGTATATTTTGTAGCTCAGGATGGGGTTCAGGTTGGAGCTGGCTCAGGGAGACTAACTCGTCCTCCTCGCCCTGCGGTGGCAGCAGGGACGCAGGTCAGGAGTGGAGAATTGCTGCTTTGTGGTGGTGGCTCTGGATATGGAGTCTGTGACTTTCTACTGAAAGCGCTTGTCTGTGAGCACAAACTACTCATGAAATGACACTAGATTCTTACTTTCCTTTATTCGGTGGGTTTGTAAATAAACTGCATCTTGGGAGAGTGCTGCGCTTTGGCTTTGTTTTTGACAGGGCCAGGACTAGATTTAATTCTTAATTTCTGTCAGTTCATAATTACGACCCCATTTCCGCACCAGCTCCTGCTAGCATCAAGCGGAGGTCTCTGCCCAACCTGCGCTGGCACTGTCGGGGCTCCTCAGCTGGCCATCAGAGCAGGCCACAAGGCCAGGTAGCAGCTGGGGCAGGAGTAGTTGTGCTGCCAGCAGCAGCCCTGCCTTGCCTTTCCACCGCCAGCCCTCCCTGAAGTGCGGCTCCGCAGCAGAGCCCCGGAAAAGGAAGAAATAAAACTAGGGGGTGTAGGGACGCTGCAGGAGGAGGGCCCTTAGCAAAGGCAGAGGGGCTGGCAGAAATCAGGGCTGGGCCGTGGTGGATAGTGGCAGTGTCTGTACAGCAAGAAGCTTCTCCAGCAAAAGCAGGTGGAGCCTCGTCTGCAAAGTGGGACAGTAACAGTGCACAGGCCCCGGGGAGAACCGTGATCAGAAGCCCAAGCTCACTGGAGGGTGGAAGTTGCAGCGTATTTACTGATGTGAAAATGAGTGTTTTCAGTCAAAGTAATTCCAGTTTGGCATCTGGCTGAGGAAGGCTGCAGTGTCACCTCACCACTGTAACAGCTGGGCTGGGGGAGGCTGTAAAAGCAGCCTGTGCTTCTACTGTGGTTGCAGGGTAGGTAATTTCCACACACAGAGGGAAGCTCCCAGCAGCCGAGAAGGGATGAGGCACCACCACTCAAACTTCTTTTTTGACCTAGAGGGATGGCCCACCCTTAGCTGGAAAAGGCAGAGTGGCCCCAAGCCCTCCCACCAGCATAGCAGAGAAGTTTTTGAGCATGTGGCTGTTTGGAATTTTTTTAATAAAATGGATTTTTTTTTTCAAATATTTGTAACTGAAAAAATAATTCAATTTAAAGATCCATTCTCTCCCCCGTTAACTTGTCACTTTTATCCTTTTCCAGTTGAATACTCGCTCTGGATCCGATGCCCCAACACCATCCATCTCTGATGGTGCCGATCACCCCTCACCGTTTGCTGCATAGTGGAAGGGAGAGTGCGTGCTAGTCAAATACACATTACAAACAAGTAGTGGTTACAGCAGAAAGATTCAGGATTACATTCAAGGTAGAGGCAGAACATCAGACCGTTTTTCCCAATGGGTGCAAAAATGTATGTCCAGGGGAATACCTCTTCCAACAAAGAACTATTGAACTATTATTCAAACAAATAATAGTAAGAAAGCAGATAACTGGGCTCGCCTGCTCTGGGCACTGCTTGGGGAAAAGACTTTCTAATATTTCCTGGGATGAGGCACCATCTTCCCCTCTGCCCCTGGGCACAGGGTTATTGCTCGCTCTCCTGGCAGAAGCCCCTTGTGCAGAGGGGCTCTGGCAGGTGAGCTGCTTTCCTTAGGAGGTGAGGCTCCTGGTTCTGTATCGTCTGGGCTCCTTGAGGGCTCTCGAGCCCATCAGCCAATTTCAAGTATGTTGGGAAAATTTAATGTAATTAAATTCCTACAAAGTTTCATAAATGAAGGTGGGTGGGTAAAGGTGAAAGGGAGCAGCTGTGAGCTCAGCCTTTCACCACCAACCCGGGGGAAGGGCTAAATCAGTAACAGGCATTGGCATCTCTCTGCCAACAAAGATTGGGGTGCCTGGCCCAGTGAGAGGAACCATGGCTGGGTCAGGCCAGGGCTGCAGGTGGAGTGCTCCCACCTTCCTCTAGGAGCTCACTGCACTTCGATAATTTCATTCTTTATTTACTGGTTGCAGCGTTGTAATTATTTGTACAAAAGAAATCACACAGCTGGTTTTTGTGGGGGCTACTGCTCACCGTGAGCTAAAAGAAGCTGATTTTGCTTGAGTTTGACAAACAAGCAGCCTCACTTTTTCCCCTTTGCATTTGAAAGATCCTCCCACCCCCGCCCCCCCATGCTTTCTTCCTAAGAAACCACTTGCCTCCTGCGCCCACCTGGTCCCATGGCTGGGCAGCTGCCTGGGGGGAGCTGGTGAGAGCTCTGTAAGGCAATTGCTAATGCACTCTGTGCTCCCAGCGAGCACCAGAAGTGAGGGGAGGGCTCAGGGGAGTGAAGGGGGTGTCCACCAGTCCCAGTTATTCTGATTTTTAGGACATGATACTGTAGCTTGGGCAACAGAAACCAGGCGGGGGGGTGGAATGGGGTATCGGGTATCCCCTCCAACCCAGACACTGAGGTAAGAAGCTCTGACCTCTTAGAGGGGAGAGGAGAGAGGAGGAGGCAGAAAGGACGGAAGCTGCCAGCAGGCTCCCCCTTCAAATGATTAAGAAAGTGGCTCCCCATGCAGTTAACAAGCAAACAGGGCTCAGGAAAGCAGGAGTTTCTCCCAGCTGCAAAACAGGCATGACCCCACCTGGCTGCCAGTTTAGTGGCCAATAGAGAGCACACTGTGCAGGGCCAGCATTCACCTGCCCCGCCATGGAGCAGAGGTACCGGCACCCCTGCAGCAAGGCCTCCCCCTGAGAAGAGCGCCAGGTACCAAAGGGGCAGGGGAGCAGCATGTGCCCACCCACACCTACCCCTCCCCAGCAGGCGCACGGGAAAGGAGGGGACAGCATCCCCAAGATGATACTAAAAAGGATGGCAGTTTATCCTTCCATTGCCTGAGCAGGGTCAGCACCTTAGTCCCGATGATTTCAAAAGCCACTGCCTCCAGCCCTGTCCTTGTGACCTGCTCCCACACCTCCCTCCGCCCAAGCAGCCCGGACCCAGCTCAGGGCCCAAGCAGGGATAGCTGTGCAGCAAGGCGGCTGCGTGGGGCACAGCTAGGCTACGTCTCACCTGGTAAATATGGTGGTGAGTTACTGCTAACAAACACAGGAATTTAAAAGTGACAGGCATAACAGCATGAGAGAGTGCCACAGGCCTGAGTTTCCAATGCAAAACCCTGCCCAAGGAATAGCATCATCATGGCTCTGGGGGCTTGGGGTACTCATCCACCCACTCGTCAGTCAGCAGCTACCCCAAGGCACCAGCCTGGGGCCCTACATGGCAGCAGCTGGCTGGACACAGGGCGGCAGCTCACAGTAAGCAGCCATTTGCTTTTGCCTTTTACCCTGTGGGCCTGGACGGAAGGAAGAGCACAGGTCAGCTGCTCATTACTTGCTTTCAGGCTCCCACTTCTCTCCAGAAAGGGGCCCTCACACTCAAGGCTAGGACCTGTGTTGTGCTACACAACACCCCTTTCGCGGTGCCGCTTGCCCTTCCTTGCCTGTTGGGTCTGACATCCCCAGCTGCTTCTTTCCACTGGGGCACCTGCTACAGGGAGGCAACAGCACAGCTGAAGGCAGGAGACAGATTGCACATGGCCCTTAATGATATGTTGCTCATTGCTAGCTGTGCCCCTCACACACTCCCCAGGACACACGGATGCTTTCTTGTCCCTAACCCCCACCACGGGCTGACTGCTCTGCTCACCTGGCGATGTCACAAGTGCTGTGGAAGCTGGGGGAACGGGGGTGTGCCTGAAGGCTAGCTTCCAGGCACAGCCAGAGATCTGGGGCAGTGAAGGACAGATTTAACATATAAGGACCTGGATTTTAGCACCTTAAAAATCTGTTTTGCAGCCCAAAGCGAGTGAAGCAAGCAGGCAGGCCTCTGCCAAGCTCAGCAATATTTGGGAAACCAGCTTAGATGGTACCAGGTTGGTGGGGAACCCTGGTTCCCTTTGGCTACATTTGGAAAAGGCGCCTGTTCTGCCCAGCTCTTCACAGCCCTGTGGCAGATCAGACCCTCCCCTGACAGACGGCAGGTGGTGCAGAGGGCAGCCATTCCAGGCCCCCAGCCAGCACTCTCGCCTTTGTGTCCTGCTCCAGAGGTAGAATCCCTTCTGCAACCATTAAACCAACCGTGCTGGGGCAGCACAACCCCCTTTGTTTGCCAATCCCAGCAAGGCACAGGGTGCTGCTTCTGGAAACGGCTCAGGCCCAGTCATGCTATGCCCCGCTGCGAGGCGTGAGGGAACCCTTGCCTTCCCATGTGCTGCCATCGCTACTCCTGCCTGGAGGAAGAGGGGCTGCGGGGCTGCCGGCTCCGTTCTCACCCGAGCTGGGTCAGGCTGCACTGAGGGGCAGAAGGCCACCGGCCCCAGAGCTCCTGCAGCCTCTTCTTCCCCCCAGCAGCCTTTCTTCCTGCCGTGGCCTGGCCCGCTGCCCAGGCAGCAGTGACTCGAGCAGCGGGTCTGCCTTTGCCACCACTGCCGGCATCGTGCAGGAAGGACACTGTTGGGGGAGGAGTACAAATACTAGGAGCTGGGGGTTTGGTTTTTTTTTTTTTTTGGTTGACTGGCCTCTTCCCCCTGCATGCCTGTGCCCTCCCACTCCCATTCCCTTCAGTCTCTGCTCACAGAGTTACAAGCAAGAATCCCAGTGCAGCTGCAGATCGTGTCCATCAAGGAAGTCTGTGGAAAAGAGGCTGGGAGCCGCAGTGCTAAGGGGAGCCAGGCTCATGACGGGCCCCCCGGCAGCTCCAGCCAGTCCATGCTGTCCAAGTTAGCCTCAGCCAGATCCAGGGCTATGCCCCCGGACGGCTCGTGAGCAAAGTGCAATTCCGAGGTGTCCATAGGTGAAGGCGGGTGGTCCAGGATGGCTGAGCTGCTCAGCATCTCACTGTGGAGGTCATCAATCAGGGACAGGGGCTCCGGCCCATCGTGGCCTGCCGTCAGCAGCGGGAGGCCGGTGCTGCTCTCCAGGAAGTCCTCCAGCCGGCCCACGGGCACCGGCTGCCCCAAGGACACTGGCACCGCCAGCTCTGAGGAATGGTGGCTGCTGGGCGGTGGGGAGCAGGCTGGGGCCACGGGTGGTTCTTTCCCAGCTGGGGACGACTGATCCTTGAAGTCAGCAGAAATCTCTGTACAGGGAACAAACAGGCAGGCCAGGGTGAGGAAAAGCTTGGCTGAACACCAGAAGGATCCGCCCCACCCACCAGGGCAACAGGGACCCCCCAGACTGAGCCATCACCGACCACCGAGATAAGGAAACTCATCCTGTGCCTGCACTTGGCTTGCTATGGGGAGTTTTCAGCCCACCTCCGGGGAATTCAAGCTCGGTCCAGTATCGCAGAAGAGATGTGCCCAGATCTGATGCAGCAGAACCACCGAGAAGTTTTCTATCATACTAATGCCTGACTGACATCTCCCTTGGTGCCTTAATGACTATTGCCAATGCTAAAGGCACTGGCAAGGATGCAGGAGCAAAGACCTGGGCTGTGACAGACTCTCTCCTCAGTGCTCTATAATCCCCAGGCTCAAACCCAAAGACTATGGGAAATGCTGGCTTTGTCTCCTTACCTCCACTTTCGATGAGAATGTCAAACAGGTCGTCCATCTGCTGGCTGGAACAGCCGTTCTCCTGGGGAGAGCGAGCGCAGGATTAGCTTCCTATTTACCAGCGGAGCTTCCACCTCCAGCAACATCCTTGGCTGCTGGCTCTCCTCCCTCACCCCAGGGATGGGGCTGTTATGTAGCAAGAATGAGCACACAGAGGCATGGCACCAGAATCCTCCGTAACCCCAGGCTGTTACTGGATGGGAAAGTATAGTCAGCAACTGCTGTACTAACACTCACCAGGCAGTGAGTGGCTTGGGATCTCTACCTGTGGTTTAGGGTCTGCCCCAAACCTTCCAGAAGGAATTCAGCTAGGAAGCCGCAGTTGTGTCTCCATTCTCTATTAGGAATCTAAGAATTTAGATCAGGAATCTAAGCAGATTTACAATGGCAACTTTTCACCTGCTCTCCAAGGAGACCAGGCAGAAGAACTGCTCTCACCTGGGCCTTTGGCTGTTGCTTCATGGCCTCTTCATAGCCTGGTGGCTCTTTCATTGGGACCGAGGGAACAGGGAGAGGAGGTGGAGGAGTTCCAAAAAGCGACGTGTGCTGTTGCTGCTCCAGGTCCATCTGGGATGGCGAAGGGGCAGCAGGAGAGCTGGGCTGCGATGAGGGCTGCTTAGAATGAAGGCAGAAGGGGTGATCAGGGGAAAGTCCACATCAACTCCTGTCTCACAGCTGCTTTGAGAAACCATCACCCTCTCTCTTGGTGAGTGCTGCACAGAGGTCTGCACTGCTCTGCTCCCAGCAGCCTGGCTGCTTCTGTGTACTCTGTGCACTACGCCCTGGCTGCAGGGGAGGAAGACAGATTTCCCCTCCAACTCACAGCTGGAAATCTTTTGCTGATTGTTCTAACACTAAAGCAACCACGCCACAAACCGCCACCGGGCTGCTCCTGGATGGGGAGAGCCTCATCTGTCAGAGTGGGGGATTCCTCTAGCACTTTGGAGAGAGAGGGCACTTCCCTTGTTGTGTTCAGCCTACTCTGTGCAATATATCCAGGACCTATCTTTTACCCACTTCCCTCTGCAGTGCCCGCTTTGGGGACACAGTGAAGCTTCATTAGCAGCAAGTTTCACAGCCTAATGGTGGGCGGAGAGCACCAGAGCACTCAGCAGCACCAGAGACCTCCAAAGGAAACCCCAAGTGTTGCAGGAAGTGGTGCTCGTGACTCAGCTTTACCAGATGAATCAGCACACAACTGCCCATAAGAAAAGTTAAAACGTGGATCAGGTCTTTGCCTCTACAGCAGTTATGCGTGATCCACACTGAAGCAGTGATCCCCGGGCAGTAGCTGAATGCCAGTTCCAGCACTTGTACGTGTTGATGCTCTTCCCCATCCTGTTTTCCCTGGAAAGCTGTTTGTCTGTTCTGTGACCTGCAGGTAGAGGAGCGACCCCAGGCCCCGGCCAGCAGAGCTGCTCTGGGGTCTGCTCTCTTCCTGAGAGCGGCTGGAAACTGGCCTTGTGGCACAGGCCACTGGGATGTGCTGGGAGGGTACCTTTTTTGACACACTGGGTGGGCTGGCTTTGCCAGGAGCACCAATTTTCAGGGACCGTTTGTGGAAACCATTGGGGAAGAAGGGCTGCAGGTTTGGAGGTGCTGAGAAAGACAATGTGGTGTGAGGCAGCTGCCCCATGACCACCTGTAGACCTAGCTTCTGACCCTACAGGGAGGCAAAAGGATTACAAGAGTCACTACAGATGCCTCCGCAGCACAGGAGCTAAGGGAGTCTGAAGGAAAAGGTGCCTTCATTTACCTTCTGCATTTTCTCAAAGGTCTCAAAGCAAACCAAAGCACTGACCCTTTGCAAAGTGGATATCCCACTCTGACTACGCTACAAATGACTCCTGTCTTCATATCCTTTCCAGGATCTGACTCAGAAGTGATCCTGAAAGCCCTAAAAACTCTTCATAATCTTTCTGTATCTAATCTTAATTACATGTTAGAGAGAGCGCTAAGTGGGCTAGAAAGGGAGGAGATGCACAGCAGAGCCTCTTTACAGCCATCACCTGGAGAAGGGGTAAAGCCAGAGGTACTCTCTTTCCTGAACCAGCATTGCACTTCACAAAGAGATGATCAACAGGTATGCTCAAGGCATGAGAATGGAAGTCATAGCATGTTCATCAGTACCAGAGAGTAAAAGGTCACATCCTTTTGCCCCTCTCAGAGCTCATACGCCACCTTCAGTAGCAGACATACTGCCAACACCACCCTCTCTCCATGCAGTAGCTACCTTTTCAGTTCAGCAGCACTCCTTCAAGAATCAGGGACACCACTGTGAACGAAGGCTGCCCACTCTGGCCTCTCATCATTTTTAATTGATAGACAATGCTTGTTTAAAACACCAGCTGGTATTCTGCCCAGATGTGGGACCAAAGGGCAGAAGCTAGTAAATTGTCAGGGTTTAGCCCAGAGCTCTTTGCTGTAAAGCCTCCACATCACTTCCAAGCGTGCCCATAGGGGAAGACCTCGTGGACACTTAGTGCTCCTGAAACCTCATGCCTGACAGGCTCTCCATCGCAGCTAGTTCAGCAGGAGGCAGGGGAATGGAGAGGCTATGCCAGGCACCCCTTCTGCTGCCACATTCAAGCTGAAAACCAAACACTCCGTGCATCTGCAAGCTGTGGCAGAAGCTGCTGTGAGATCTCACTTGCTGTGATGATGGTCTCTGACCAGGATTGTGCATGTGTGTCCCCTTCCCACCGCTGCTACAAACCCCGGCAGCAGGCAAACAAAAACAAGGAAGAAAAGTGAGCAGGCAGTGAGCTACCTTTCTGACAGATTGGTTTAGTCCTCTGGGCTGCTGCTGTTGCTTCTGCTGCTGCGTGGGCTGCTGCTTCTGCTGCTGTGTGGGCTGCTGAGGGGTGCTTACAGGTAGCTGACACGGCGGTTGGCTGGAAGTTTTAGCGGGCGATGATTGTACTCTCTGGAAGGAAAAGGGTATCTGTGAGAAGTTATTCCCCAGACACAACATGGAGCAAGGCTTGTGTTTCTTAAAGGATTTATGAAGTTTGTTTTTCCTCACTCTTTATTCTTCAGGAAATTCAGTAATCACTCTGTTTCACCAAGCACAGAAATCAGATTGGGGTGGGATTCAGAGCCTTAAAAGAGCAGGTAGTAACAGTCTAAATCCCTGGGCTATCCATGACATCCCTCGAGGGCTGGCAGACCTGACACAGGACCTGTGCCCTTCTGGAGCAGTAGCTGGAGTTCAGGTGAGATACCCTGGGGTATCAAGGGTGACACTGGATGCTGATATCTGGACAGCTGCCTAGCATCTCACCTGCTACACAGCAAATGCAGCCTGCTCAGTGCCTGTCCCTGATGGTAGACACTGCCACTTGCTCTGCAGAAAATGTAAGAAACGTAGCAGCAGAGAATGAAAATCTTCTCTGATGCCAAGGAAGACACTGGGGTTTGACTCACGCCATAAAACCTGAGCATATCTATCCCTTCCTGGAAGAAACACTTGGAACGCTTCTGTTAAGTGCTGAGCTCATGCCAACAGGGGAATAGTAGATCATCTCTGATGAAAGACTCCGTTAACACTGAAATACTGACATGCATTAAAACAAAGAGCAGTCAAAAAGCAAAAAGTCTGCTCCCAGGGTCTGATTTCAGCTCTCAGTAGATAAGGTGACCTATCTATCACTCCGACTACGATCTCTCCAGTAAAGGACAAGAGGTGAAATACACTCTGCTTTTTTTACTGCCACAGGCATAGTTGTTCTTTCAAAAACTAGTGAAATGTGGCAGCAAACCCTTGTCTTCCAAGCCTGAGATCCTGCCTGACAAAAGGCAGGACCATGTGTTTGGAAGAATGCTGAACAGCTTGTGATGCACATAGTCAGTCATGCATTGCTGTACAGAGTTCATCATTGTCAAATTCCAGTCTTTTTGCTGAAGATCTGCTTACACTGCTCTGTTTTACAAAGCCATGATCTACCAGCCATCAGAGCAAGCAACTCAGCCATTTTAGTATTTACTGCATTGAATTTCCACCGCGTTAAGTCATCCTACGGTAACCTGAACCATAGGAGTGGGAAGAGGGAGAGAGAAACCCAACTGCCTGCAGCAGGGATGTGATCTAACCCTTGCCTACCTGCAAGGCCGGGCAGCTACTCCCTGCCTTCCCGTGGGGCGAGAGGCCCTGCCTCTCGGCGCTCTGCTTGGTCACGGTGAGGACGATGTGGGTCCCTGTGGAGTCGGTGATGAGGGTGGGGGGGGGAGTGCCCTTGATGAGGTCGCTCAGGGCGCTCCCTTGCTGGCCAAGGAAAAGCCGCGGGCTGTGGGACTGGCACGGCGGCTCTGCTTCCGCAGCTGGCACCTCCTGCTTCACCATCACGGCTTTCTTTGGCACTGGGCTTGGATTCGAAGTGTCCATTTGGCTAGCGGTTGGTGCAGGGCTGAATTGGTCTGTTTGGCCACTGGACTGCTTTGCACACTGGCAACTCAGGAAACCGTTTTCACTCTTGACCTGGGTGCCAAATGCTACTGGGTTGGAGGCAAGGGCTGTTCCTTCTCCTGCAGCTGCAGGGGCCGGTAGTGACTGCTGAGAGCGCTTCTCCTGCTCTAGCTGTAGTCTAAGCATCTCAACCAGCTGCTGCTTCTGCTTCAGCATGCGGGTGAGTTCCTCGATCTGCTTGTCCTTCTCCTGCAGCATCTGGTCTTTGTCCCTAACTTCTGCATCTCTGCTGTTACCAGTGCTACACCGCTCTGACCTGGGTGCCGCATTTACGCTGCAGGAGGCAGACTTGGAGCTTTCTTCCTTCACCAGGAACTGCACTGGAGACGCCTGCAAGGTGAGCTGGGTCAGGGGTGAAGTCACCATCTCTCCAAAGGTGTCTCCGGTGGCCGAGTTCTCATCCCCTGTGCTCATTTGTGAGCGCTCAGAAGGAGTTGGAGAAACAGGAGGAGTCGAGCCTGTGCTGCCAAACTTCATCACGCCGCCACTGGTGACTGTGGCCACAACTACTTCTGCTGGTGCAATGCCAGTGGTGACCAGGGCTGGCCCTGTGCTCAGCCTGGCAGCTGGGAAGGCTACCACCACTTCGGCAGCTTTTGGGAGGATGGCTGCTGTGCTGGGCTTGGGAGTGGGGGTTGTTTGGCCGGCTGCACCATTCTGCTCTTGGTAAGCTCTGAGACGCTCAATCAGGTCCGTCTTTGTGCCCGAGACAGGCAAGGCCCTCAACTTCAGTTCTTGCTTCAGCTCCGCTACCTGATACGTGGGAAAAAAAAAGAGGGCAACATTAACAGAACATACGTTCTAACCAGAACAACTATTAACAGCTACCAGAGCCATGGGGCAAAGGACTAAACTGATCCTACTGCAGGCCAACAAACCTGCACCTCAGGTACAGACTGCACGGTAGCAATACCAGCTGCTATCACTAACAGGAGGTCAGTCCACCTCAGCCCTGCTCTGGGGCAGCAACATCGTTCAGTACTGCCCTCTGACAATGGCAAAAAAGGGGCTGTGCAGCTTCACAGGACATTTACCTTCATCTCATCTAGGTTGGCAGGGAGAGGGCCAGGCTTGCCCACTGCAGCATTACTGTTTTGTCGCATGAGCCCACTGGAAACAGAGGATGCTGAAGATGTGCTGCTGACTGTGGCAGAGAGGTTGCGTACAGCAGGGGCACTGGCACCACTCTGCTGTTCTCCTGGAGGCCTGCAGGGAAAGAAAAAACACAGGCATCAAAACCAATGTGGAAAGGCACCAGAGGCCCTCAGTGTCAACAATCATACACATTCAGAAACATCTGGGTCACTAGTGCCACCCTAGACATTAAAGCACACCAATGCCTTTGACTACATCCATGCCCCTTACTCTGCCAACCAACTCACTTCAGCTGCTTTTGTCTGATTCATCTGACACGGGCCCTTTTTGAGGCCTGCTGTAACCTAACACGATTGAGTGCGTTACACCCAATCGCCACACCTCACACCCAGAACACAATGTCTCTGATAACAGTACTGGGGAAGCAAGTGCTTCCTAAGAGAGAGCTGCCATTTAGGACCCATACTTTGGTGGGGCTGGCAGGATGGTCTGGTAGTTGTAGTGCTGCTGCTGCTGGTTGAGGATCTGAAGCTGGAGAAAGAGCTGCTGCTGCTGCAGTATTTTGGCATAGGATGAATCCATGGGAGGAGCTCCCTTGTCCTGCTTTTGGTCCGGGGGAATATACTGATGATATTTAAGCTTCTTGACTTTCGGCTTCAACTCCTTGGCTTTTTTACTGCGCTGAGACTTCTCACTAGCAGACTTGGGCTGGCTTTGCTATTTAGAAGAAAAGGAGGAAGCAAATAAGAATGGAAACACTGACATAACATAACACCCCATGTAAACCAGAACACACACTGGGATTTTCATTTCAAAATTCTCCAGATTTGACCTCAGGGTCTTTCCATGCTTCTCTAACTCAGGCAACAGTACAGTCACAGCACCCGCAGCAGCTTACACTGCACCATAATGCAGGTCACCTTTCCCAGCACACCAGATCACTTGCTCATTCAGTGCAGACTCACTGACTCTAATTATGGATAACGCTGATTGATTGTTTCAAAACATTTTGCATTCAGGACCCATTTTACAGAAGGTGAATACATCATGGAACAGAAAAACCTATTAAATATGTTACAACTAGCGTCAGAGGAAGACACAAGTGAGAAATAAGCTTTCCTTCCTTTGCATCTGTTAATACAATACTTCCAACTCCAAACCTTCTTCAGAGTAATCATCTTATCTTCCTTCAGACTACAACAATGAAGAAATCAGCCAAAATAGTACCTTAATGAGTGTTGGTGGGGGCTTGGCAGCAGTAAGAGCCACTCCATTGGTAAGACTAGGGGGCAGAAGAGGTGGAGGTGGCAGAGGCGGGGGTGGCTGTTCAGGTAGGAAAAGTGTTTCACTGGAGTCTGCGCTAATCTGCAGTTGGGACGTACCCTGCAGGGACAGAAAAAGGCATAATGAATACACATACGAGGAGGCAAACAGTTTAAGAGAGTGCAGGAAGTGTCCACTTACAGGGAAGCAGCACAGGTTTCAAGTCATTAATTCGACTCCTTTAACCCACTGCTTCAGTTGTCCCTGAGAAGCAGCACAGCTTCTTAGGGCAGAAAAGGAATCAAAATGCCACACCTGTTATCTCCCAGCTTTGTCTGCCAGAATCAGTTGCACAAAGGCTGTATCACCAAGTAACAACTGCCCCCCTTCCCCACATGGCACTACGGGGGCTTCTGAATAACCAGAGGATTTCACCAACACCACACAGAGCTAAGACCCCTTGTGAAATCTCACAGGCTATACCTTTTAAGGATCCCTTGGTCTCACTTTTTAGGATCCTCTGCCACAAATCAGCAGTAGCTGTGAAGCTCCAGGGCACTGCAGGAGGCCACCGCATTCTCACCTGAGCTAGTGATGTGCCAGTGGTGCTAGGGAGAGGCTCACAAATCCGAGAGTCCATCGGCGATGGGACAGACCCCTGGGACTCATGGCTTGCTGGCTGTTCTGGGGAGAGGGCATCACTGCTGTCCTCATCAAAGGAGGAATTGTCTGCAACCTTTGGGTAGTTCACCTGTCCAACTAAAAACACAAACATCAACCGTGGTCTTTAAAGTGGAATAAGAAATTATTTCACTTGACACTAGAAGTTTCACAAAGATAATGAAGGCATGGAGAGAGTTGTGTCTGAGTTGTGCTTAAAGCACCAACTAAAAATCAGAGAACAGAGCCCAAACTGGATCAGTTTTAAGTGTGTACATTCATCTCTGCTATCAGTAGAATAAAATGATGCAGACTGGGGTGAAGCATTTCCCTTGCTTCTTAGCCAGACAGAATCAGGAAGTATAACAAGAGCTACTTAACTCTGCCCAAACCCAGATCTGTGGCATGGCTTATTTGATTATGATCTGGCACCGAAGAAGAAGGTTAGACAGTGTAAGGTTGAGTCATGGTTTCTTTGGTGTTCATCCTGTGTGGTGGAAGGTAGAACCCCTCTTCAAGACAGAATCCCAAATTGTCCTCTAGTCTTACAAGCGACAAGGGCTATGGATTAAATGGTGGTCCTGACTGCTATCAGCATTTCTGTCTATCTACATGTCCAGTAAATAAATTCACGTGAGTGCATATTTGTAATGTACTAATGTTTTTTAGATTACCTTATCTCAAATTAGTCCTGGTAAGCAGGAAACTACTATCATTTGCACCTAACGTAAAAGGAACAGAAATCCAGAAAGATGCAGTTTGCTCAGTCAGAAATAAACAACATCTCTAATGCTCCACTTCACGAGTTCATTCTTTCTCTTCCTCAACCACTTCTTGTGCAATAGCGAAGCCAGGCTTTCCCACAACACTGTCCTTTTCCTTTTTCATGAAAAGTATTCCGTCTTGCTCACAGTTGTGTCCCATTTGTCTTTAAAGTAGCTGTGCATGTTAGATGGGATGAATAGCCACAGACGCACGCAGACTGCTCAGTCTGGGGAGATGGGAAAGAGCACTGCTGAGGCAGTGGGAAGGCTGTTCCTCAGCATTCCTTTCAGCCCTTGGAATGGCACTGGCATGATTTACATCTGTTCTGGTTTATTTTTAAAGAGGTTGAATCCTCTGAAGTTTTAAAGTTCACAGACAGCTTTTGTTTCATCACACCTGCTTATATTCTGTCTCCTCTCCCTGATCTGAGTAAGTCAGTGGGTTCTCCCTGACCAAGGCTGCTGACATGTTGGTATACCGAGAGAGGGATTTTTAAGGGGAGAACTAGGGAATGCAATCTTTAACAGTCTTTCAAGTCTTTAGCGTATTCAACTGCTTTCACGTTATTCTGGGATGTCCATACTCCCTATAATTTAATGTCTCCATAGCACTATCTGGGCCAGAGGGAGTTCTGCTTTTCAGAATCCTTGGGGCTGAAAGCCTGTGATTCTGAGACAGGAAAACAAGACCAACCATGGGATTGCACTCTCTTAGACAGGCAGGTGAATTGATAGGAAATCACAGCCACCTGTGGGAAATGCCCTCAACATAGATCCTCCTCTGGCCTTACCGATAATGGCTTCCTTCAGGCTCGATTCCACAGGCAAGATGTTCTTCTCCACCAGCTCCATGGGACCTGGCCTCTGCGCTATCTTCTCATTGAGGTCATCTGCCAGTCTGGCTCTCTTTAGCTTCAGCTGCTTAGCCTGCAAGGAGGGTTCAGCTGAGGTCTCTGTTCGGGGGAAAGTAAGTAAAATGGCATCAATCCAGCAATGGTCAACCTATGCACTTCAGCAGTATTTTACTTCTGTTCAGAAAGCTAACTGTAGGTAACAGCAGATAACTGTACAGAAAAATAGTTGCAGATAAGAATAGATAACTATGCACTACAGAGATATTATAGATATTATGTATATTTAATTTATAAAGATGACTACAGTAGCCCTTGTGACTCCAGAATAGGACAAATTCACTGTTCCCAAATTGATGTCACCCAATTCTCATTCATCTTTTCCCTTCCAGTTGTGTCCAAAGATGTGGTGCTCAGCAGCAGCATAGTACTCCCTCTCTGAAACTGAGGTGCTTACTAATTAGATTAAATCTGCCCCACTCCCTCTTGGATATTTTACAGTGTCTTCCCTTAGTAGAAGAGCAACCCATGGCCATTCTATTTCATTGTTGCTCAGCTACACCAAACTGCACAATTTGAGTTCACATAACAGATTCTTCTGAGACTCTCCATGCAAGCAGAGTTGAATCCCTCCCAAGAAATCATGCAACAGGCATGATCTTCTGCCCGCTCTCAACTGAAAGAAAGACTTGGGGGTCAGAAGCAAAATAGAAAGCTGTTAAATAAGTAATTACAATAAAGTTTATTGTTGATGTTTTGCTGTTTAGCACGTGCCATACCTTCCAGAATGTGCATCCTAACCAGCTCTGATCTCTCTGGCCGGGACCGGATTTTCCGTTTCAGATAGTCCTCTGTCTGCAGCAAAAATAGACAAGCAAGAACCAATTTCAGTTGATTGGACACAGGAGTGAGGTAATCTTGGACAGCACAAACAAGAGAAACAACCATCTTTAGTTGTTACTGAGATCTAAATAAACACAGAACAGAGAAGGGGCATATCTTCTGTCCCAGAGCACCCAGAGAATGAGCTTATTCTAAAGATGACCTTCTACTGTAATCGCCTCAATCTAACTGTGCACTGCTGCCCCACAGAACAGAAACTGGAAAGGACTTCCTCAAGAGCTGAAGCCCTCTTTTCCCCTTTTATGCAACACTACTAACTTGTGTCAGGGTGAAATTCAAGACGTTTCTTTTTACATTAAAGATAAATGCACTGGTTCCATTGTTCACAGCAAATACTTTCATATAGTGCTGGCATTCAGGGCTGACTTGTGGTTTGGGCATATTCTTTTATTTGTTTAAAGATATGTTATTTGTTAAGCTAAAGACCCCATGCAGTCCCTTGGCAGGCAGAATCTAAATGCTATGACAAGACTCATTTCATTTCCAGAGCTGCTTTTAGCTCTGTCTTTGGAGAATACACTACAGAGCAATGTACAGAGATGACCCTGTCTGGGCTGAGCACGTTACCCTTTACACAGCACAGGAATGGGAATCTGGGAGCAGCGGGTAACGGGTAAGTAAGTACTGGCCATCAGGATGGGCCTTCAGAGAAAATAAATATTAAAGTCAATCAGAAAACTGCACCATACCGGCTCAATTGCCCACACCAAAATATTAACTTAAGAAGGTTTTAGGAAAAAAGAGGAGGAAGAAGCAAAAGCCTTTGGGACACTGGTCTTAATGCAAAGTCCACCGTTCCAATCCTTCCACAGTTTAAAGTGCTAACACTCCCTTACAGGTTTTAATCACAGCTGTTATTTTTTACTTATGTTGCTTTCACTTTTAAAACAAAACTTAGCCCAGCAGTCATAACAGGTTTTATTCCCCTGTAGACTAATTAGAAAAAAAAAAAAAACATCCCCAGAGGCCTTCTGAGGAACAGAAATCATCAAGAAACCCCCTAGTTCGCAAAGGTGCCACATGAAGTGTGATGCCTGGCTTCCTCTTTCTATAGAGCCAGAAGTGTGTGTGATTTCAGTGTTACAAGATTGGGGGGGGGATCCTCTCTATTAAATTTTCAATTTCTAATGTCCTAGATAAACAACTGCACATGCAGGTAACAGAGAAACCATACACTTTCGTCCAAAGTGGAACTGAGCTCCACATGATAGGAGCACTTAAGGGCAAAACAGACACCATAAAAATAAAAATGTAAACTATATGGACAGCGAGGAAGAAGAATATCAATGACTTGCAGAAAGAAGTCTCCAGGGGAAATCCAGGCACCATATTCAATGGTTTTTAGGCACAACTAGTTCACTGAGGGTTAACCACCACCACATACAAACTAAAGAACACCCCATCCAATACATCTCTGACTACATAGCGCTGTATTACATCCAGAAAATGAACGATTCCCTTCTGCATCTCATTAACAGCTACAGGATGTCCAAAACGTAAGACATACTACTCCTGACTTCCCCAAAACATTAAAGACAATATTGCATCTTACCCTGGCCCGCTCCAAACTCCTTCTTTGTTCATGAAATGCAGCTGGACTTTTCAGAGCTGTTGAGAGGAAAACATTTAGATAATGAATTAGAATGATGGAAGTTCTCTCACTGCACGTCCCTCCAGGCCAACTAAGTTAACAAATACACCACAGCAACTGCCTCCTGCATCTTTCAACACACTGGACCAGATCTCCAGCTGGTATAAAGCAATGTGAATTGACATACTCCATTTGACAGCACAGGAGCTACAGGAACTGACCTGGACTTTTTGTGGGCCACTAAAGAGACCAATACGGGTACACTTCTAGTCGAACTAACCACTATTCACAAAGTTGGGTCCAAGAACATGAGTCAAAACCAGCCCCCCAACAAATGCCTTTTACAAGCTTCAACATAAAGTAAGATATCCAGGACCCTTAAGTAAGGGAATGGCACTGAAACATTGAAGATACATGAAATGGTTGGAAGGATGGGGGAGGATCCTAATGAACTGTAAATCCTCTTTACTACCTTTTAATGTCAAAGGAAGCTACAAGTCTTTCCTCAATCTGCACCTGTCTTTTGTGTACATGCAACGGCTGGTTGCAAATTCTGCAGGTCCACAGGACATATATATTGTTCCATGTACGAGAAACCATCGTGAGAACAGGAACACTTGGACAGGAAAGTACATCTGTCTGTTGACAGAAAACCAAGACTTGAGGAATTAACAGCAGCTCTCCATATAACAGACCTCCTCGCCCCCTCGGGCCCAGTATAAAACCAGAGCCAAAAGGGATCATGTTTTAAGAAACTGATCCTCTGCTGTCCAGGACCATACTAACCCTGGAGGAATATCTCACTCTGCCTGGCTCCTCTGGAGCACACAAAGCTCACGTCCCACAGTAAAACCGGAGAAAAAGGGTGACAAGGCTAAGTGCCACTAGCTCCTCATGGTTTTCCCAAATCCGCAAGTAGCTTGTTTTTTAAAAACAATCACATTGTGGCTTGTATTCAGAACTAGCTGAAGGGAACATAATAATTTCTTTTCATATTTCTGAAATACTCATATTTAAAACTGCCTGGTGAAGTTTCTAAATTACCATCAAGCTAAACAGCAAAGTTAAAAAACTTCAGCTTTAAAGGTAAGTTGCAAGTCTTTTGAAGACAGAAATCTAAACTTGCACAGTTAGTAACTCCAAAGTATTGCATCTAGGTCCTATGAAATATAGTCTATTCGTATTATTTTTCACTTAAGACCAATGATTAAATATTTTTCAAATGTAACTTCATAATGAAATCTCAAAAGGCTATTAAAAAATAAAAGCCCTTGCATAAATGCAATGTAAGAAATTACTGCTAAGGCATATGTAGACTTCTGAACTCTTTCCTATGGAATAAAATGGAGTAGCCAAAGACAAAGTGTTAAGACAGACACACGTTCTGCAAAATACAGACCGAGTCCCTCTAGGTTCACATCAATGGGGTAAAAAGTAGAATTTAGTCCATATGCCAGGAATTCTGAACACACCAGGGCATCATAGATAGGATTCAGACTACAGAAGTGAATGAAGAATAATTTGTAGAATAAATTAACAAGAATTGAAAACTAACTATAGCGAGTGAGTATACAGACCCGTACAATGATGGGGCAAATAGTTCCTGTTCAGATTAAAGATAGTTTCGTACAATCTGGTTATGGAGAGAAATCACCAGAGAAAGTTATGCAAGCTGCAAAATGGGAGTGCACTGATTGCACTTTGGGATAAACCAAAGTAAGGGTAGAGATATGGTTTTGCAATAACTGCAAAAATAATACAAAAAACTTCACCAGCTAGCTGAAACATCAACTCCTGGGCAGTCTGACCAGCACACTTTGATGAAGAGCAAGCAACAAATAATATTGGGAAATACTCTTTTCAAGCCGCATGAACTACTTGTGAATACGCACGTGCTTGAGCTTAAACACGCATTTCTTTCATTGTATGCATATTACAGAAAAGTGAAATAAAAGTTCAGGTACACTTGGGCAAAGATACCATGCAATATATAAATCGGTATAAAAATCTACCCTGGAGACAAGTGAAGCAGGCCTCATCTTGAGTCTTCAAAAGCTCTCTACCACCAGAATGTGCAGCCACGGCAGTAATTCTTTGCTCTCCCCTTCCTGCCTACCTCTGCTGTCAGTAAGAGGTAGCACATGAACTTTAAGTGACATTTCCCTGGCCATAGCAAATGGTCAGGAAAGTCAACTGCAGGAGTTCAGCTGATGTCACAGGTAGTCCAGGAAAATTCTTGCATAGAGAAGAACAAAGCAAGAAGAAAAGAATCCCTGAGCAAAAAAAAAGAAAAACCCTCCCCCAAAACACATACACATTAAATAGTAAATAATGCAAAACTGCTACGGGAAGAATGTTGTAAAGAACAATTTCAGTCTCTCATGACTAGTCCTCTGGAAACAAGCACTGGGTTGTAGCTCTCTGGGCTGGCAACATGACAGAGGACTTCATATTCGACCTCTGAAAATGTCAAGAGGGCACAAATCCCTCACTGCTTCCCTCAGCAATCTAGGATGGGGCTGACATGTCAGAAGAGGGTGTCTATTGTAAAAATCATACTCCATTCGAAGTTAACTAAGCCTTGCACATTTTTCTGCCTTTGAAATGACTACACAGCCCAGAGCTGTGGAGCAACTCTGTTAACTTTATTATAGCAAACAAACAAACAAAAAGATTTCTATGAAGAACTCTGAAGCAGTAAGGTTCCAGGTAAGCTCTACAGGAGATCCACAGTGCAGACATGCCCCTTTTCCAGCTCCTACCACTGCCCTTCCTGGCCACTTGGCACTGATCCCTGCAAAACTATTCCTGCCCCCCATACCCTTCCGGCTTGCTCACCTGAGTGCCGCTTTACCCATTCCACTGAAAATTACCCATGTTGACAAAGCTCTACTGTTCTCAGCCATATCAGCTATTCTGGCTCATTCTGATGGTGTACGCAAATGAGTGGCTTAGCTGGTGGAGCAGAAGCAGTGGTAACCAGGTAGGCATGGGGCAGCACTTCTATCCCTGACACAGGATTCATGTCCACAGCCCTTGGTACCTGAAGCAGCAGATATAACCACAGAAAATAGGGATGAAGAAACTCCAATCACCTAATGCTTTCTGACTGCTCAGGCTGGATAAAATATACTAAACTATTCCTTACAGTAGTTAGTCTAACTTGTTGAAGACCTCTCATGAAAAAATGTAATATTATTGCAGAGAAATTATCCCAGTGCATAGATGTCTTTACTATTTAAAAACCTTTCTGAATGTCTAACTCACATTTCCCTTCCTACAATTTATATTCATTACTCCCTGCCTTACCTGCAACCATTACAGAGAACAATTTATTCTCTTCCTCTCTGCACCTATCCCTATATAGTTGAAAACTTTGGTTTTCCTACAGTCTTCTGTTATATAAAATGACCAAAGCCAGTTGTTTCAACCTTCCCTTACAGATAACATTTTCCAGACCTTTGCTTGTTTACTCTCTTTTGGACTCTTTCCATTTGATCTGCATTTTTCTTGAAGTATAGTGTCCAAAATTGGGTACATATTCCAGCCTAGGCTTTATCAGCTTTTATAGAGCTAAATGATTATTAAATAACACTTCTCAGTTACATGTCCCAGCCAGTTTGCCTTTTTTGTGTACATAAAATGCATAACGTTCACAAACCATGAAAGGTCTCCAATCCTCTTCTGCAGAGCTGCCATCTAGCCAGCCATTCTCCATCCTCAATTCATGCCACTGACTAGACATACCAAAATGCAGAAAATCTGCATTTTTCTTTGGTTTTGTCCCATATTTCTCAGCTTCCCCAAACATTGTGCGTCCCAATCCTGTCCTTCTCCAAGCCTACTAACCTGCAAGCTTTATAAATATGCACAGTTTCCTTGTTTACATCAAATTACTGAAAATACCGAGTAGGATCAGACACTGACCTTCTCCCTCCCCACCCCACCCAAAAGCCCTGCTCAACACATCCTCCTAGTCTGACACCAAGCCTTTATTCCAATATTGTTCTGTCACCAGTTGCATATACAGCTTTGAGTTGTCCCAGCTTGCTCACAAAAACGTCAGGCGAACCTGTGTCAAGCACCTTACTAAACCCAAGAAGTGCAAAAAGACATTTAACACCTTGACTTCCTGGGGAGGCAGTTCAACAAATATTTAGTCTGGTGGTAGGTCCAGCTTAAGTAATGACCTCTTTTTCCCCCTCCTCCATGTCCCATGCATCTCTGCCTTGCCACTGATGCTCCAATTATATTCGTACCGCACAGGGAGCCATACTAGGGAACTGTCACCATAAAGTAACTCCAGCACCTCCCCATGGCGCTTGCCCCTCCCCAAAAAGAAGTACTAGTTCATTCGGTTCAAATCCTTGATCTAGCTAACTGCGTGGCCAGCTTCGCTAGCTTTGCCAGCAAAACTTTGGGTGAGCCCCTGATGAGAATAGAGTGCTACCAGAGAAAAAAAAAACTTGCCAAGTAGTTTTAGCTGTTGAGAGTTTTTGTTTTCCACTGTATGCAGAAAAAAGTTCCTTTATATTTCTCTTCCATTGTGATAGTTGAGAATGCAGAAGTAACTTCTGCAATGCCCAATTTCAGTTAGGTATACCTGTTGCCTGCCTTTCTGATTTTGTTTCTACATGATATGTGCATGGTATTTTCATCGTCAATAAACTGCAGTTACACTTTCTGCCCTTGTTCCTTTTACCTAGGCTTGGGACAAACCATGTTAGCCCTCAGCTATGCTGACAAAACCGTTTGTGGACTCTGATCACAGTTGTTTTGAAAGAGTTATTTTAACCTGGATTGGTACACTGGTTTACAGCACAGCTCCACAAATAATAGTGTCAGCAAAGCTAAGCAAAAACTGCCCCGCCAGACAAAGTCAGAAATGAGAGGCTGGGTTTAAGGCCAGCGCTGCAGCAGGAGCCCCCACGCTACTGAACCAGAGCCCCCGTGTCTTCAGATTGCCCCATCCACCTTAGGAAAACAGCCTGATGTTACAAATGGCCGAACAAGCACTAAAAATCACTTAGTGATAGAAGGGACAATAGCATCACCAATAGGGTTTGGGACACCACAGTCCAGCAGGTGTGCTTCAGTGAGTTGTACATACTTTTGTCCCACTCGGACAACCATCTGGCAATTTGCAACATCTACTTTTAGGAGGATGAGCTTTACCCCTCACCTTTAGATGACTGACAGCAGGATGTGATTTTCCTACCACAGATGGGCTGGCTAGCAAGGATCTCATGAAATTCCTACCACATACATCCTAGTTTTTTAGTCTCTGCTACTTGTTGTGGAGCATTTTGATGCCTCATCACCAGAATTCCTGAACCATTAGTATCTTTGTGGTCACACCCTTAGCTACCATGAGAAATCTCCCTGGAGATCAATGATGTTTTGTGCCTCCACCCTGCTTCAAAAGTGTTTGCAGCTATACATTGCAACTACTGTCCTTCCATCTGACCCCCCAAAGCTAAGTAGCAGCACACAGGACCACCTACAACAATGCAGGCCTTTCCACACAAAGCACAGAGACCGAAGTTGCTAATCTTTGCTTCAAAGCAATGTATTAATTCCTATGAAACAGGGTCCAAAACTGCAATGCATGAGTTCAGTGTTCCCTCAGTCCAAGCCACACTTTGAAGATGGCAACGTGTGAATGAAGGGAGATATTGCTGCAAAGCATCAAACTGGTGCTGCTATAAACAGACTGAATCAAGGCACAGGAATCAAACCCAAATCTCCTATATAATAGCAGAGACAAAAAGCCGGGCAAAATGGTTCAAACATTTCTGTTCAGGGTTTACCCTGCAGTGTACAAGCAAATTTTAGCCTTGCAAAGCTTTCAAAGATAGTCATATGCAGATCTTCAAGTTCCTGTTACCTAGTGTGAGAAGTAAGTGGCATCAGAACCGAATTCAATCACTCTAAGAACGAAACATGGCAGGGGAAGGGGACTGACCCAACTGCTGAGAAAAAGAGGTCAAAATATCTGTACACCCTGCACTTGCTTACGCAGCCGACAGAAGACACCAAGGTTTGCAAGGAACCAAATAAAGGGAAGAAAGAAAGGCAAAAGGGTCTTCACAGGCCTCATAGCTCAAGTGTCTAGGGGGGAGTAGAGGCTGCAAAACCTTCTGCGATCAGTAAGAGCACTATTGGAGGCTATCAGACATGTAGGCTGACAGAGGAGAGACTGCACATGAGCTTTCCTTGGCCATAGTATCTAGCTCATCATAGACAACAAGGTGATATTTGAACCGCAAATCAGTTGGTCAGACAACATGCAATGTTTGTAGGAAGGCTACAGCTAAATTCAAAATACTGAGTCAAGTATTCTGCTCTTCAGTTAGATCAGTTCCTGAGGGAAAGGTAAAACCTTCCTTTGCTATGACAGAGAGAAGCTCATGTCATGTCCAAACCCAACCTCAGACGTGCTGACTTAATTCACAACAGCAGAAGGCCTTCTGCTGCAGCTATTCACCCCTGCTCTCAACCAAATTCTAGTTTCTCTCTCTTGTTTACTACGTTTTCATAAAAAGATGAGATAAAGGGCTGCAAATAGGCTCGATGACTTCCTCTGTCGGTTCAGGGTGGGGCTCCCACCCCATAGCATTTGGTGTGTATGTAGCATTTGGTAAGAGACACAAAACCTGAACCACAGAGCAAGACAGTTTGCACTTTCTTCCTCCCTTCATCTTCACTCCACTTCCAAAAAGCATTTCTCACAGCATGGAAGAAAAAAGTATTCAAAAGCTGGGTCACATGCACAGAAGGAGCTGTTATCTTGCTAGTGGAGCAGTATCAAAGAGCAGTATACTGTAGAAATATGAAAAGGGGCTGGGGAATACACAGGTGAGGGAAAAGAGATCTCCATCAGCACTCTTTACTCCTTACGCAGCTCCAGGGAATTTCACATCCAGTACACAGACCTGATCATACTTGAGAATTCTTGCTGATTTCATACCCCTGGCATTGGTAAGCGTCCTTGGACTAAGGCTAAGATCTGAGTATCAAGTTAAGGATAAGAAAAGAAGCCACAACTGGTAAATTGTGATTATCCAAACCCCAAAATATATAAACTCAGAAAATTCAAAATAAAGATTGACCTAAAAAAACCAATCCAAATACTTTATGCAGGTGAGAAACACATCTCTGCCACCCAAACAAATGCAGCTTTGCCCTTCAATGACACCCTTCAATAACAATGTCATTGTGATTAAAGAATTATGAGTGTTTCTAGTCTCAAACAGAAGAAAGGCTGGAGAAAGGTTCTTCCCCATGTTGTTACTGTTGCCAGCATTGCCAAAGCATGGCACTACAGTTATGGTGCTACAGCTTTATCAAGTCCTCCCTATTACCAAGCTATTCCAATCGATATATATATGGCACAGAAGATGGCAGTCAAATAAAGGCCATGTTAGCTAGATTGTTTGGTCAGGCTCAGGCTGTTGTGGAAGCCAGAGCTGAAGAAGTCCTGCCTCCCTGACACCCTACCTCATAGAGCCACCCCTTCTGCATCAACACTCATGAGCCTGCACAGCGTACTGGCTCACAGAGCTGTTGTTGCACAAAAAAGCCACTTTCCAGTTCCCTGAACTGGGCTTGCCCTGGTTGCACGAGCATCTGTACAGGTGGAACTGTGGTACCCTGCCTCAGCTCAGCTCACCACGGAGCCACGCATCAGCTGAGCTGCTTCCAATGCCTGAACCAAGTGCCTCTCCAGAGCCCATGTCCACAACTCAGCAAAACTGTCAGTAACTTTATTACAGTGGTATCTCCCTTATGATGCAGCTGAAGTTTAAGATTTTCATTAGTTTTAACTGCATGAAAAGCCTGAAGTGTAAGTCTGTCACAGCAAACATGCAAAATTATTGATAGAAAGGGCTAAGATTTTTCAAGGCCCAACACTCAGTTAATTTAAACTCTAACAGATATGTGTAATTTCTCAGAAAATTCATCTCCTTTAGGAGCAAAATGGAAATTGTCACCCATGGTAACAGTTATCAGATCTATGGGTGACTATGGCTACAGCTTTGTGTCAAAGAACATTTACAGCAAATACAGATAATGTATAACCCGCTCTGTCCATCACTATTAACATTCAAAAGCCATTACCTAAATCCTGAAATTAAAAATAAAAAAGATACAAGCTTCATTACAATTAGGATTATGCCACCTCCAAACTGAAGAGGAAAAGGGAGACAAGGAACTTCTACCGGGAACCCTTTGATCCACGCATTCCTAGGCCAGACTTCATGCCTGCTTCTTGGATGGATAATCGCCCTTTGCAAACTCTTCTGACAATTTTACGGAGTGCCCAGGCTGGGGGAGGTGTGCAGCCATAAGAAGAAAAAGGAGAGACCATTCCTAGCCAACGAGTAAGAATGAACCCAAGACGACTGTGGGAACATGAAGGGAAAAAAGCTGTATTACATACCAGATTTTACTCCCCTGAATTATTACATTTCTCTTCCAACTGGCAGAGTTAAATCTTTTATCATTGCAGGGATCAAGGACTAAACGCAGCCTATCAAACCCCTGAGCATGGCCTTTTCTTTCTACAACTTCAGAAAGGGCAAACAGCACATTTCCATTACTAACACAATGAACTTTCCTACTCCAACCACGTCTTATTAATCACAGATGATATAAACACATGGAAAACAAACACAGACAGCTATCTAAAAATACAAACAAACCAGGTGCAGTTATTAGGCTCCTGACAATGAGGCGCTCAGCTTAAATGTACAGACTCCTTCTCCACACAAAGCCTCAAGGCTTTGAAACTGTGCCTCAAGAGAAGAGATCAAAGTCAAAGAACCAGCAAATAACTCCTGGGAGACAAGTTACAGGTAGATGATCAAATTAAAATAAAACCAGCTACAGATTTCTGTGCTACGTGCCACAAACAGAAATACAGCTGCAAGTGTCCTCTACAGCTTTTGTTTGTTTTATGATACCTGCTTAGTGTTCCAGCCTTGCTCTCAGAGCATGACATCAACTTTATCAAAAGTCTCGCTGCAGCCTCCATATTTGAGGTCCCATTCTGTACACAATGAACCAGGAAACAGCAAAGTTTCAGAGGTTAAATGGAGTATTAAAAAAAGTTATTATTTTTAGATCTTGAAGACTTTACAGGTTTGGACACTTTACTAAACAAGTCTGGGAGTAACAATATTTATGGCCCGTATGTTTGGTTTTAACTCCTTATCCTAAATGAAAGTACAGTTTCAGCTTGTTTTGTGGAAAAAAGGTATGAAAGTGAAGCAGCCACCAATGGGCAGAACAGCAGACACTAGATGGCAGGGAAGTAAAAATCTGTATTTTTGTTTTGTTACTATAAATATATTCCAAAAACTATACGGAACGTCACTACAAAGACCTGATATGCAAAGCAGCGAGAGAATTACAGAAATATGTTACACAGCAGAGGTAGGTAAAGCAGGAAGAGCTCTTGCGGGGTGTTAAAGCAATTGGTTTATCTGCAGTTCAAATATAACACACAACAATCTTGAAATGTCAACTGTGTAGCCACACTGCAACACTTCCAAATCAGTAAAACTCCACATAAGCATAGCAGTTCATCTTCTATCCTGGCCTTTGCATAGAAAATACTGTTGAGAGATTAAGAATTGCACCTGAAGTCATCAGCATGACTGCAGAACAGTTCCCGACACGAAAAATACTGCACATGTAGCTAACTGTGTATGTTCCAACAGCTTACTGCCTCTCCTTTCTTTGACATACATCAAAAGATGCTCCTATTTCACAACTAACAGTTGAACAATTGATAAAGCTAGGTTTTTTGTTTTCTTTTGTTTCTGACAACAGTTAATATATTCTGTTGTAGCTATTTTTTGTAACAGGAACCAGAAGTTGACTATATCCTCAAAGGACAGGTCTCCTTCAACTACCACCCCATGTACTATACTGACAAGTTTCAGGTTTAAAACTGGCAGCTTAATAAGAAAATATGAACATGAATAAAATATTAAATATAGAGCTATGCAATAAAGTTGGAAGTGCATAATTTTCATCAACCAAATTACTTTTTTTAAATTGAGAAGTGGTTAGACTGTCAGGTAAAGGCTAAAGCAGCAATATCATTTTTAGCTACCCTACACAAACACAAGTGTGGATGTATGGCCAAATTTTGGGGTTGAGATGTTAATGTCTAGAGACATGGTTTAACTTTAGAAACTCAGAGGTGGCAAGCATTTCGCTTCCTGAAATCAATACCTCAAAGATCCTTGTTTTCTTGTGACGGCAGCTGTGCTGGATGCAGAAGACCAGTTACAAGCTTTGCCTAGATGATGATCAACATTGATATGCCAAAGCATAATCTGTGTTCTGTATCCTTAAATCACTAAGTGTCCCCATTAAATGGCAATTCCTTTAGAATTAATTCTAAGCAATGTCTCACAGCCCCCCAAAAAGCAAATACTGTATTTTAGTTTTGTAACAAATACTAAATTTTCTCCATTAACCTTACGGCTACAAAAAAATGCAGCTAGTGATACGAGAGGCCTAATGAGATTATAATCATTAGACTGTCTGCTGTATTACAATCATTCCTAATTGTGTGACATGTTGCAGCTGAACTCTGGCATGCTCCCCTCGTGTAGTCCGGAGACAAAATACACTCTCCTCAGGAGAGTCTGAAACCCAGCAGCACAAGATCTTGTATTCCGAAATACACTCAAGCAACTAACAGGCTGCATGTCCAAGCAGAAAAATGCATGAGTGTTGGTAACGCAGACCTATAGCATGGAAACACATCAGCACCTGTAAAAACAGTCACATTAGAAAAACAGCACAAATTCAGTCCTTTTTGGATTCTATATACATTCATGCATTCTGCATATACTGCATCCTGGAATGCAAACATACAGTCAGAGTAGTTGGATGTGGGCACAAAAACTGGCAAACATCAGATACACTGAAGCGAAAAAGCAGCTCCTGGAAATTCTCTGCCTGTACTGCAGCCACCCTCCTTCTAGCTTTCAGTTCAGACGATGCCCTTTTTAAAGGCTGCCTGTCATCCTTCAGATATTCACAAAGCAGTGGTATAAAACAACACAAGGCACATTCCCAGAAATGATCTTCTACTTCTGTTTCGCCTGCTTAGGTGAATCTGATGGTCACAACAACAGCTTTCCTGCAGGATTGTGCAACATGACAACCTTGCATGCTTGCCTATATTTTGAGTTTGCAGCCAGAAGCCAAAGATCATAATCCCGATGGATAAAACAACAGGCATGTGACGCTTTAAACCTTGCAAAAGAGAAAAACGCAACATATTTTGCAAAGCAGGGTATTACTACATTTGCCAAACGTCTTTCCCCTAAAAATTTTTGCTGTTTTAATTGAAGATACTTTCCACATGTCTTTCTACTCAGATGCACATTAGCTACTGTTTTAAACATTCAAGAGTGGATAACTGGGCGTATAATACTCCCCCCAAAAAACTTACAATAGCTGTAACCTTTAAATTCAACACTGTAAAAACAGACAGCATCTGACTGTTCTTCTACAGCATGACAGAGTTCAAAGAGTTCAGCACAGACAGCAGATTTTGTTTAGCCTGCATTTTATGAGGACGAGAAGATGAAAATCACCTCTGCATAGCTACAAAAAAATGCAAATAGCAAAAAAGCTTGTCCATTTGCACTATCAGAAAACAAGCCAAAACCTGAATAAATACGAAAACTCAGCTCTCTTTGTTTCTAGATACAGTCCTTCTAGCTCAAATCACAGGTATGTCAAGTGCAGATGAAGACTTGCTTCCCACCTCTTTTCTATGGGCAATTGAGAATTTTAATCTTCAACTAATGAATTCTGCTACTAGTAAAAGGTTACACAAAGTGATAACAGAAAAGCAAGAAGAATTAATGAAGCACAAACCCCAATTATTTTGAATCCTCTGTCACTGCTTATAAATGCTTTATTTCTTACTACAGTAAACTAATCTTCTAGTGAAGCATAGCCCTACTGTAGGTGGCTGGTGGGTTGGAAGGTTATTCAAGCAAGATTAAGTGTACTTGGTAAAAAAATGTTGAAACATTTGCCTTCCTCTCTACCATATAAACAAAATTCCACATGTGAACAAAGTAAGCAATTTCCAGCTCTGTTCTGAACAAGCAAAGCAGGAGTGGTGTGACTCTCACTTTAGTATGACACAAACGTGTCTTCTCCCACCCCTCAGGTTTACAGCGTCCAAAAACCTTGTGTTGATGGAAGCCTGAAATAAAATTTCTCTTTTAGGGCACCAAGCTGAATCTAAACACCACGTAAGACATACTTCAGTCAGGAGAACCAAAGGTACCAAAGTGAGTTTGCACACTAGATAGCTTTTAATGTAAAACAAAAACTTCTACTTCTCCCACACTTGGTTCATGGATTTTTGCACATCTGTTTGGCTACAAGACTGAGGAACTGATCTGTATTAAAGGCTAATCTAAATGAACATGTAGGATAGCATAGTAAGACCAAATCTGCACAGAAAAACAGTTGATGCTGAGGAACTGACATCCACACTCTATACGTGAACGTGAAACGGGAGGTGTGGTGCCAGACAAGTTGTAGTCTGGTCCCATGGACTGAATGCATATTAGCTCTAGGCAGAACGTTTTCCAGTTTACTTTCATCCCAATTTAATCCAACTCTCAAACTTCATTTCATGGTGCAAAGCAAGGTACACTAGGCAGGTGCAATCAGGAGCTTTACTTCAAAAGCACCTTCCTGACACAAGCTATAATGCTAATGTAGATATAACCACAACTACCACAAATCTTTCAAGAGCATTAAGGCTCTCCAGAGGGAAAATAAAGGCTAGAAGCCAACCAGCATTTCTCATGGAAAGAGCGCTCCAGCTCATTTAATTCAGCACCAAACCATCCTCTGGATTCCCACTTCTATATTTTTGTTAAATCATCATGAAGGGCTGTGTGGGGCTTGGTTCCTGACTAACAAACTCAAGAGGGAGCCCAGTATAACCATGTTTAGTAGTAGATGACATGGGAACAAGATTAAGTACCTAACTCTTTTCACACACAGGGATTACAGGGCAGAGAAATGAAAGAATACAGGATACCTGCACATTCCCACTAGTAAGTAAAAACGTCTATTCTGAACTGCTGAAAGTAGAAGCAAAGCTGTCATGGCTCTGAGACACCTTCAGGAGGAACATGGCCCCTAGTCATCTTCTGTACTTCTCAGGTTAAAAATGGGACTTTTGCTTTAAGTATCACAATTTATCTTAGATCTGATCTTCTCATTAAAAGTGGCCCAGGCAAATAATGTTTTAAACATTTCCCTATGCGTGGTTATTTCCAGTTGGCAGGTATGGGTAAATGATACCACGACTTGGAGGGAACTAATTTCAAATCATGTTTAGAACAGATCTGCTAAAGTGGTTTTTCTCCATTGCAGAAAGGATCTTTTCATGTGTCGCCAATATTTTCACAATGAGATTTCACTGAGCATTCTTCTTTGGTCAGTCGTAAAACTCACATGTAAGAGACATAATTGAAGCAACGAAGGGCACAAGTCTGCAAAGACTAGTTATTTAGGCTGTATTTTAAGCAAATTTAAGACTAATTACTCTGGGTGCCTTACTTGAATTACTTGTAAGGGCCTCATTTTCAAAGGGCCTGTAAAACAGACCCCTCTCAGGAATCACAAGTTTGGCCAGCCACACTTTGAAGAAAGCCAGTACTGAACATAAGTTAATACAGTATTTGCATACATATCCACCTAAAGCAGGAGACCACAAAGAAGTCAGGAACATTTTCTTCTGGGAAGCATTAGTGAAAGGGCACAGTCACTGGGACACTAGTCTTTCATCGAAAAGCAAGTACGTGTATTCTGTAGAAGCATGTATACGAGTTCCCCAGGTAAAAATAAGATGACAGGCATGATGTACTATATTCAGACAGGACAATCTTTCCTTTTTGATTTGGTAACAGAATTTTAAGTAGGGGTCCCAGAAACATCTTGAGCATGTCACTGCCTTCCAGCGAGCCACTTCAGCTGACAGAATGCTGCTGACAGGTTCTCTTCATTCAGAGAGAGAGCTGACAGCCTAACCTTAACGCCTTTAGCAAAGTGTAAGTCACATCACTGTGTCATATTACAGTGTGCACCCCAGAAATAGAAGGAATGAGAAACTCATTACTACACTGTCTTCAAGTAAGGCTTGTGAAATGGGGGAGGGGGAAAGTTTTTGAAAGAAGAAAACATATACCTGATCCATTGCCTTTTACTAAAGCTGTTAAGTGAAACTGAGAGGACCTCAAAAATAAAACATTTGCCTTCGGTCTTGCTTCAAGTTGTTACCTATAAGTCATCTAGTTTGGAGGTACCACAGCATGACAAAACTATTTGTCACATATCTTTTTGCATTTTGGGGGAAGGAGGGGAACGAAACAAAAAAATACCTTCTCCAACACTAACCTGACTGGGAATTTATTAAAGCTTGGTATTAAGGTATATCCTATGTGTCCACCCAGAAAAGTAAAAGTTCTCTGGCTCCGCAGATTTTGCCTTCCCCTGCAGGAAGGGGAATGGCTGATGCCCATAGGCCTCTTTCTAGCTATGTTTTCTAGCTACGAGCATAAAATAGGGCTCCTTGTTGGTTAACATCTTGTATGCGCTGCCTGTTTTCAGTCGGTTTATGGAATATGTACATACAAAGTTACAACTGCCTCAGAGGTCTGGGGAGCTGACAAACAAGAACAGAAACTGCAGAGGCAGGAAGCCTGTTAAAAGAGTGATTACCAGCATGCGTCAAGTATATAAGGCACTTCTAACATAGTATGTTCTCCAGAAGACTCTTGTGCACTATGATCAAATACAAATGTTGTTTTGGAGTACAGTTACACTTGGAGCCATTACTCTCTTCCTCAGTATTGGAGGTGGCCCCGTACCTAGCATACCAACACTTCAGAAGGACCAAGTTGGGTGGGACAGGGTGGGGCTCTCATATATGATGTTTTTCATACAGAAACAGAGAATCTGATCTTTCGAATCATATGTGAAACCATTCTCCACTCAAAAACATGCATAAAAATATCAAGACAAAGAGTTTAAGTGATACTTACGCGGCATGATCCCTTGGCTCACCAGCTCCTCCCGTGTGCGTCGCTGCTGGAGCTTCAACTGCAGCACTGCACGACAGCAGAGAGAGGGAAGAGAAAGAAACCCATCAGTGCAAGAAACAACTGAAGAGACATTTTCAAACGCATCTTGTTTTCTTCTTTGGATGCCAAGGCGCTAGCGAGCAGCAGAATGAAAAGAACCCCCTCCCACCCTGCTCCCCTGCCCCACTGCAATTGCAGAAGTGGCCTTCAGCAGTCAGGTTTCCGTATTCTGCTGCGGGCAACAGGGAGAGGAAGTTGCGCAGGGTCTTGGCAGGGTGATAAAAATCCGCAAAGCCAGGCCTGTTTCTCAATTCTTTCTAGAGCACCAACTTCTTTCCAAACCATTAATATTAAAAAATAAACAAAGAGAAACACCAGCTAACAGTCCTCCAATAAACACAGTGACACCCAGCTGCTAATGACTCCTGAAAACTCTAATTACCATGTGCAGATTAAATTGATATGACAAAATTATTGGTCATTACTCTAAATTACAAGGCTGATTTCCTTCCTCAGCTCAGAAATTCACCTTCAGAAACATCTCACGAAAGTGAAATATCATGGATATATCTAGAAGTGTCCTTGTTCCACAGCAAAATGAATCCCTTATCACTAGAATTTTTCCTATTTATTTTAGCGTAACAGAACATATGCATGACCTGTATGAAATGCAATTATCTATTTTTTTTCCTAATGCAAATCTCTGGAATAGTCATAATTTCAACATTTAGATTATAACAGCAGTTTCCCTTTAAACTATACAATCAAAGCAACATTCTAGAGACTGTTCTTACAGTCAAAGACAGCTTCCATATGAAAGGGACTTTTCAAAACTGAAGAAAAAAATCACATGCATGTGTGCACGCACACATATATCAATTTAGGACAACCTGAGTGAGCATCAATAGATACTGAATCCCATCTGCAATCAAGTCCAAGCTCCTAAGTATACTCAACATAAAATATTATACAATGAATGGCATGGCATCTTCCCTGTTTTCATTTCAATTTCTCTGTCAAGCTTATGTCTGTTGTATAGTCCATGTAAGAGAAGTCCACACAAATGTAGTGGAACCACCAGAGAGCAAAACTGCTCTACAGTCTAACTATGCAATCTCATTATAACCCTTATGCTTCCTTTCTCAAGTACTTCATTTGTCCAATACATTCATTTCATACATTATATCCAAATTTATACTGTACACTCCCTAAAGTAGGGATCAAAAAATTTAAGGAGAAGATGCCACTTCGTCTACTTACACACATCATTACATTTTACCTGTTTCTTTCAACCTCCTATTTGCAGTTTGCATTTGACTAAGATACACCTTCCAATAAGGGTTCTCGTCTTCATATGAAGTTAACAAGAGATCCATCTCTTGGTTGTTTGCACAGCAGCTAATCACCCTCACTTAAATGCACACTTGAATTTTCACTTGGATTTGTCTAGCTTCAACTTCCAATCGGCTCTTGATGTACCTTTCTTTGAAAGGCTTATGACAGTGAGAATATTTTTCCTACCTGTGGAGGTACTTCTGTGCGGACAGTGTGCAACCAAGTTACCTCTCTTCTGTTCCTTAAGCCAAACTAGGATGTCTTAATATATGCATCCTGGGCAGGAAACTACTTCCTTTAGTATGGGGAAGGGAGAGAGGGAGGGAGGGTGTACAGAGCACCATGCTAATTCTGTATGGGATCAGCCAAGAGCCAGAGCAAGGAGGAGGGAATGCAGAGGGGAAGGAACAGGCCCTTCATTTGACCATGAAACTGCAAACAGAAGTGGTAGTCCCAGACTCTTCCTCCCACCCAGCATGCAATCACACTCGTACTTCTGTGCTAGCATGAGGGCTAATACAGTCTCACAGCTGGCCTGTTCACAGAGCTCTTCATTTGCTGGGTTCGTTTTGAGGTGATCAAAACCCGAATCAGGTGATGACACATCTACATGAGCACTTGACCTAACAACTTGCTGCGACAGAGTCAAATCTTTCACTCCCCACATCATCTCACATGTTCCCCTGACTGGTGGCTGGACTCACTGACATGACAGAGACCACAGCCCAATCAAAACAGGGAATAGTTTTCTGTGTCATTAGTGAGTTGATGAGGACGACTGTATAGCCAGGTATTTGCTAACATGAACATAAGGTGGGAGTGAGACTTCATCCTTCCAGCAGCAGTATGCCACTAAGTGATTTCAGCCCTTTTAGGTAACGGCACATTAAATCTCTCACTGAATGACATTATTTCCACCAGTGAGCCATTTCAGGGACTCATTTCCATACTCTATATTAGCACATCTCACTAAATGTATACAGACAAGGCACAGACCTCTAGCATCAGGTCCATCTCCCCAGCTTTAAGTGCAGATAATCTCATTATTGCTCATGTCTTCCCATTTACACATCTAGCAATGTATGTCAGCCCTTTCTGCCACTTTACTATTTACTTGCTAGGACCATCTATTTTCCCTCCCATTTCCAGCTACACCTACTATTTACCTTACACCTCCCGCAGTCAGGGATTTTCAGCGAAAAACTCCCCCACACAGGTGTGGCTGGCATTTTTTGCTCCTTGGTGCATAACTCTGCCCTCACCTGTATTTATGCACATTTTGCCCAACTGTCTCAGTTTGCCCAAATGATCTAAACCATTTTTTTTATGTTATTATTTATGCCTCCACTAATCTTTGTTCCGTCCACACTGTTACCATCTTGCATTTGTTTCCAGATTGCACTGGGCTGATCCCAACTAGAAACGCTTTTCTGCTTTCTTTGATTACAGTCAGTTCTTAATCTGCTTAAGCAGTATTTCATTAAATTCAAAGATATTTTTTTAAAACCAAAATATACCACACTATTAAGTTAAAGACGTTATAAAAGTCTATTACACCCAGACAAAACCCCTAGCAACCAAATTTCACGTATCCAAACAACAAACTCACATTTGAGCAGACCTGTTTTCACAAATTGAAAAACTGAATAGCATGATTATACTGCTATTCTTATACTGTCTCAATTCTTTATCAAATTTTCCATAGTTTTTTCCTGGAACTGATACCAGATTAGCCACTCTTTACTCACTCACCCTTTTTCAGTAGTGATGCAAAATGTTAGTGGTCTTTCACTCTTCTGAAGTCTCCCTGCTGTTCCCAGATTTATTAGAAATCAGTCTCAGCCAGACAGCTAGAGACTTCATCAAATGATTTAAAATTCCCTTCCTGACTTCAGCTTCCCTTATGAATTTCCTAAATATATCGTTTCTATATCAGTTACCATCTACTACCCTTTTTCTCTACCCATTGTATGCACCTTTTATTTTTAAACACTATGTCCCTTCACAGCAAGAAACTAGCAACTGTCAAGAGGACTAAACTGGACAGTAGGAAAAAGGTAATTTTCAGGATACTTTTAATAAGCACTAAGTAATTCCTGGAATTTATGAGTGTATATACATACATATTAAGCACAAGTTATAATCAGCACATAATGTGCTTTTTTCCCCCAATACAGCTTATTTTTGTGGGAGGGAGAAGGGCAAAAAGGATTACTTCAGTTCACTCCTGAATTCATTTTGGCTTAAATAAGTACTTGGAGTTCCCAACGCCATTTCATATATTTAGGAGATCACCTGTTTACGTGTGCAAGTGTGTGAATCCTATATATAGATTAACAGATGTCCCAAGAGCCAATCCAAGGCTGTTGTACATGGAGCTCAGCCAAAGGTCTAGAATGACCAGAGAAATTCAAAGTTACTCAAAGACAGACTGGAGTGTAAGTCTTCCAATCACAAACCAACAATCTTCTGTTTCCTTTATCCCTGTACTTAACCTTCAAATTAATTTTCAAATTAAGAAGAAATCAGGTCATATAAAGGAGAGTATATATCTGCTGGCTAGAAAATAAGTTCCATACTGGTACCCTTCTACTCATCTCCTTCATTCAACCTGTGTCACAGTCTATGCAACATTTTGTGGGCTTTGTATGCTTGTCTGATTTTCCCACTCGAAATTGGGCATAATTTATCTTACAAGTATGAAAAATTCTGAAATACAGTTAAAGATTGAACGAGGGGGTTGTATCTCTAATGAACTGTTCCAAGAATTAGTAAAACATTCCAGAGAAATCTGGGAGCTGGTATAGAGGACTGCTACCAGCAGTTTAAGAGGAGGGGTAGAGAAAAATTGGGGGGGAGGGGAGGGAGGGTGTACTAA
Source organism: Gymnogyps californianus (assembly GCF_018139145.2). NCBI lineage: Eukaryota > Metazoa > Chordata > Aves > Accipitriformes > Cathartidae > Gymnogyps > Gymnogyps californianus. The sequence continues at coordinate 162,545,125 of NC_059471.1, forward strand.
GAGAGAAATAACATTGTGATACAGCTACTATCAACAGAGTTAGACTGTTAGTGAAATACAGCAAGTCATGATTATTTGTTGTTTGTCTTACCATAAAACTGCCTTAATAGGGACCCCACAGGCATATTCCAAGACCAGAGCTTACTTTTGCCTACTCATGGCTGGTGGCAGCTCAGGGCAGTATATGCTTAATATACAGAGGCTGCACCCGTACAGACGCTTTCAGTACACTTAGAACTCTAGTCGTAGTACAGGGGTGCATTAGTAATAAGCAGTAGCAAGAACAAATATTTATGATGAGCTAAGTTGTTTTTTGCAGCTCGTCATCTAAATCTGCAACAGCATGCCTGCCCTTACACATACATATCTGAAAGCCCTTCTATTTCTAAACCACACTTCGCGATTAATAGTGTGACTAGAACTACTACAGAAACTAGACTGCAGCCTCTGCATCTCAGCATCTCAAGAGAAAAAAAAAAAAATCTTAGAGACTATGTCACATACCAGGACAGGTTTACAACAACAAATTAAATAAATAATCTGCATTTCCTGTTTGAAAACTAGCGAAGAGAAGCACACAGCTCTGAACTGCAGCTTGTGGTGAGGCCTTGTGCATGTTATATTGAATACAGACTTAACTGCCAAAGGGAGTCTGTGTTCACATTTCTACAAAATCTTTTCTTCTAAGGAATCCCAAGTGATACTCAAGGTTGCCCAACCAAGGTAATGATTAAGCACAGCCATATGGTGGATTACAACAGAGACAGTACGAGCAGCAGCGCAGAACAGGAAGGGAGGAAGGCTGCTATAGCCAAACAAAACCCTATAGAGGGGCTGAGGGAGGCAGAACTCCCTGAAATTTGGCCTGGGATACCCATGCAAAAAGGGAGAGTGCAAGACACAAATTGCATATGAACTAGATAGGCTGTATGCTCACAGATGTGATTTATCGATTTTGTAAATTCAGTGAAAGCAGTCTGCCTGATAGAAAAATTCATCCTTGCAACCCAATCAATAAGCCATGTGATTAGAAAGAGAAACTACCAAAGAATAAGTGAAATTAGCCTAACTTCATTATCTAAGCTGAGGAAAGTGCAAGCATAAGTAAAAGCAGTAAAAAGCAAACTATGCACTTTAATGCTCATAAGGGTTCACGTCATTTATTTGTACGCTGTTCAGCACCTCTGCACAGCCCATTTGAAAGCCCTGTGCTACAGCATCCACTTAACTCACAGAAAAATATTAATACAGCATGGGCTGGGATGGAAATCTGCCAGTTAGTTCATCAAGACCTCTACCTTTCAGTAGCAATGAAGATTTTTTAGGAGAATTTTCACTGGCCAAGCACTGAGTAGGTCTGACTGGGTTTACTTTGTGAGAGTCAGAGACCACAGCCTAAGGAAATGTGGCACTAGGCCACCATTTGCAGCTCATACATATTTTTCAATTTTTCAGTACAATGTGTATAACACCGTTAGATTAAACCAACAGCCTATATGCAACCAACTTAATTATAATATGCAACCATAAAAGACGACTTGGACAACACGGGATATTTGCTGAACAAAATCATCCCAGCTGTTTGTGCAGAACTGAGGCCTCTAACTTAAATATCACAGTGCCATGTAACTACTGCTTTGAAGGGTGAAGCCACCTTTCCACTATAGCACTTGGCCAGCAGCAGCCTTTCTAATTACATTGAGAAGGGAATTTTTTTCCTCGTTTCTGATTAAATAGTCCCATTTGACCATCAGCCAATGCCAAATTCAGCTTTGGAATATGCAGCACATCAGCCATTGTTTTCAGTGGAGGTTATATCCTACATTTATGACTGAATTCAGTCTCTTGGAGATGTGGTGAGAAGACCTTTCCCTCACACCGAAAATGGTCTCTGAGCATTTTTCAGCTGTGCCTGCTTACAAAACAAACATTGACTCGCATTAGCCCTTTCATGCTTCGACGGGAAGCCAGATTAGATTCCGGTTCATACAGCAGCAAGAGCAGCATCTGCGAAGTTCCAGTTGCAACACCTTTCTGTACAGAAGCAGCAAAGGGTGGTTAGTATTACCAAATTTTTTGTAGTGTCCACAAGAAGCTATAAGAAAAAATCAGCTATGATAGTTTGTGATCAATGAGTGAGTATACAATGGTCAAAATGAATTCTGAAAATAACTAAAATTGCTGAGGTGGACGACTTCCCCCCCCCCCCCCAGCTGCGTTTTTCCAGCACTGTCGACAACACCCCGCACATCACACAGAATGTGCTAGAATGGGGGTTACCAACAAAGAAAAGCCAACTTTTCGTGCCTTTTTTAAAGGCAATTTTCTGAGCCTAACAGCATTTTAATCCACTAACTGCTGATGGGGAATATACACCAGCTTTGCATTTAAGCAGACTGTGCAGTTAACAGAGAAGCATTTAAGTGAAGCAGACTGTAAATGACACCCAAACTGCAGGGATTATATGACAGTTTGCTACCCTGGGAAGGGGATGCCAAAAATTCATGTCCCTCTGTGGGGTGAAGGAGAAGCAGCAGATACACCATTGATCCTCACAATTTGCAAGCATCCGCTGTTGTTGGTAATAGCAGCCATACAGTTCTATTCATCTCAATGCATTTTAAAGAATAGCTTGGAGCAAGCCTGGGCAAAGGGACAGTTAAGCAGAAGTTTATTTCTTTACTATTTGAGACTATCTCACATTCCACTACCTCTTTTCTCTACTGCAGCAACAACGGCTGCAATTAAAATGCAGGCAGTTTCCTCATCTCTTCCTCAGAAACCATACTACAGAGAAAATGGAGTTTGGGAGGGTAAAGAATAGAAAGAGAATTTGTTTTGGTCTCTTAAACTGTTACAAGAACCTTTCACACTAGAGGCAAAAGCCACTTATTGATATTCATGCTGTGGTCTTCTCTTTGTGAGAAGTAGGATTGGGATCACTCTCCCTACACCCAAAGAAGAGGTCTGTGAAGCAGATCCTGAACAGGAAACAAAACCAGGATCAGGAGCGGTTCCCTGTTGCAGGTCACATGAATGATGAAAGTGGGTATCTTAGCAGCGCTGCAGAAATCAGCATGTTCTGCCATGATACACTTAGATGCGCAGGTGCCTCATATCAGTTTGGGGAACACTGATAAACTCCTTACCCAGCTGTGCTTGTCCAACAGAGACGATTGTGGGCACAAAGCCAAACAGGAGGTTTAACCAAGCAAGTCATACAGCTGCATCAAAGGCAGATCTAGTATAGAGGACTTGAAACTTTCTTCACTATCACCTTTTCTTTCTTATCCTCTTGGTAAGCTTTTGAGAACAGGAGTACAATTCTGCCTGATTTAGACCTAAAACCTCTATCAAGAGATTCTTAAAAAACATAACAGATCCTTCACCTCCAAAGCAACAACTTTCAAAATACTTCACAGTAGATGTGCTAGTAATAATCCAAGGATGTAATGTGGGTCACATAACACTAGGGTTGCTTTTTTCCAACTAGCACTTCCAAAAGCCTTCAGGCTCTCAAATACCCAGAAGCTTTCAAAAGCAGCTGAAAAGTACAAAAAAAGGAGTGACTGGTCATTTAAGAACACAAAAAGAGGAGGAAGAGAGAAAATTAACTGATTCTCACCCTCAGGACAAGAAGGGCTTGTTTCTTGACAAAATCACTCTTCGAAGCTTCTACAGCTCAAAATGTTCTTGGGTCATATAAAACCATTGACATGACATGCAGTTTACACACGCCTGCTAATGTATTAGATGCATTGTCTATATGACTGTGTTCCAGAAGACTAGTTTTGGCTACTAGAAACAAAAAAACAGGTACAGGGCAATAGTCCCTTTTTGTTGGGAGGATGCTGTTGGCAGAGAAATATGAAATAGGAATAATTTTTTAAAATGTTTTCAAAGGATGATTAAATACTTGCATGTATTATCTTTTAATGAGTCAATGTTATGAGGCATTAAATAGCTCTCTTAGTGGAGACAGACAAATATGGATTCTTTGATATGGTTAATTTAGCAGAATCAAAGATCCCAACCTACAGAAGAAACTAGTCCCCAAAGAATATGGAATCAGAAGCAAATACACAATCAAAAGCAAAAGGATCTATTTCCATCCTCACATATTACCACAAGGTAGCTAGCTCACACGGTGAGCACAGAACAACAAGCTACCTCAGCAGGTCATTTTTGAGGTTTCATATCAAATTTGATACAATGTGGAAATCAAAGTAATGTTAATTAAAAACTGTATTTAGAAGATAAAGCCACCATTTACAGCAATTTTAGTTTTGTTAGGACATAGCATTACGAAACAAACAAAAGCAGTAGCATGGTCCAAGTATCACGACATAATATGATCTAACCTCCAGACAGGACAGAATAGTTACTCCTGTCAGTGGTTCTCAAAAGCTCAAGTCAGCATTGGCGTTCTGAGGTAGTAAAATGTGCAGATACAAAAGGAAGAACCAGCTCATAGTCTCAGAAGTTTACAATCTCAGTCCTCAATATCGCACACAATTGAACATGTTTATTTCATGGGTGCTACTCATGTATACGACTCTAAATACATGCAAACATGATTATTACTATGAAAGTTATGCTGAATTTTGCAGGGTTCTTTTTATGTTTATTTCAAATAAAGACTAGCAGTTGCTGTGCATTTTACAGCATTTGCCTTTACATTCTTCCTTCATGATTTAACTCCTGCCATTTCCATTAAACATGTAAAATTTAGGGGGGTTTAATGCCATTTTAATCACTGCTACTTTTTAATGCAATGCCAGCTTTGTCTTAATGCTAAAATTTTACAATCAGTTAAATGTATTACTATTAGTACATAAGTTTTTCTATTGAATGCATAGAAGCCCACTCATCATAAAATCTTGGTACACCTAATACTTCATTGCAGCACTCACCGAAACTGTTAAAATAGGACTTTAAGAAATTAACCTGAAATACATGTAACCTGGTATATTTAGTAAGATATGCAACACGCAAAAATGTGCAACAAGCTTGTCAAGAGGAAAAGTTGGTTTGCTTTCTGTGCAGGGTACTGGTTCTTATAAAATCATTTCATCCCAGTAATACTGGTTAGGTGAAAACTAAGCATGTGAATAACTAGGCACGTATCCACATCTATGGAATCTGGCTACCATGCATGATTCAACAAGATGACCTGTAACAAAATACCTAGGTGGAAAGGTCTACCTAAAATTGACACACCAGTATCATAAGACAGTAAATATTATCTGTAATCAATGCTTGTTGATGCCATCTATATATCCATTGTTACTATCTATAGCTGGAAGAGAAGCCTTGAGGGGGGAAAAACTGAGAATTTCCCAACTCCCCATGTAAACTTGAGTCATAGTCTATACTGATTTATGTGTTTCCATGAAACAATGAACAAGGAGGAACCAACATTGCCCTTAACCACCTTGCAAAGAAGACCCTAGAAAGAAATTCTCCAAGATAATTTAATATGACATGGCAGATGGAGACAAATGAAGGAAAAAGAAGGAATGGGTAGATATATCCTGACAATCAGATCTACAGCTGTCTACTAATGTGACAGGACAAAAAGCAAGCTACACAAGGAAAAAACAAGTTTGAACCCTTTTCATTTTTTTCTTGTAAAGATAGAGGTATCTCTGCTTATAAGAAGAAAGAGCTACAACCTCTTTATTTTCCTTAAAGATGAGACATGAGAGTTGTTCATATTTTTTCTGAAGCATTATACAGAAGAAAAAAAAAACATGTTGTTTGGAAATACATCAGAATCTGAACAATTTTTCATTTTATTTACAACTCCGGGTTCAAGGGATAATATGGTTTTGTGTGTTTATAATAAGCAGAAAAAAAATCAAGTCTTGAGAGAGTGCCAAGACACATCCATAAAACACATGATTGATTAGACATGTTTATAATACTAAAATTGATGAAGAAATCCTTCCATGCCTCTTTCAGCAATAAGAGACATGGTCTAATATTTTTCCTTCATAGCTCACCTCCCACACTGCAATTTCTGCTACAGCACAGCGCTCCAGTGTACTAACAGCCTCTCAGATCAAGGCCAAAAACTTCCTCAAACATTTCTCAGACTGTGGTGTCGGCCCAATGATTCAGCCCTTCCTTCTGCCACAGGGCACCCTCTACAGATAGAAGTTAAAAGCTCCCTTGACAGAAATCATCTAATGGTCAAGATACTACAGAACTTCTGTGGCAACAGCTGGGACACCTCGACCTATGAGCTGTGTTTTTGGGTTTTCCACTTAAACGTGGAATAATTCTGTATTTTCAAGACCATTTCAGATTCTTAACCACCTAAAGATGTTTGGTTTACTGAAACTAAATGCAAATGAGAGCAAATGTGTTTTTCCACAAGTGGTAGAAAAAAGGACTTAGAAGTTTGCAAATTTAAATACAAAACCAGCAGTTCTTTAGAAGAAGTAATTAACCGGTTATATAGGGAACTCGGAAAGCTGGCCCTTATAATATTAAATTAGCTAGCTTGAGCATCTCCCAGCGTTGGTTGATTGTGCTGACAGTTATTTCACAGGACATGGAACAAAAGTGGTTTTGCCCAACATGCGTATTACATGCAAAATAAAGACTCAGAGCATTCCCTGTCTGGTTAGCATTCCTGCCACCAGCTTTTGTCCAAGCCCCAGCATCCTCTCTTAGCAAGAATTTCAGGTGGATGCTACAAGGAATTACCATATTTCTTTAATTCATGGTAGTGAGAAACATCTTTGCTGTTTTCTCAAAGACTGCAAAGAACACATGCCACAATCATGGCATCTAAGTTCAAATAAAGATCCCGGCCTTTGTACTGCAACAGTCTGACACCTTCTTTACAGTTTAAGTACCAATTCTATTACAATTCTGTTTCTACTTGTAGGAAAGTTACAAGATTCAGCTATGACCATCATAGCCCTCTACATAAGAAATCAGTTCCTTCACAGCAGCCCAATACGGAAGCTGATCCCCAGAATTTGCATTACACATAAAAAGCACATCAAATGCCCTCAAACTCTTTAAACTGTGATCATACAACATCTATCTACTAGTTTTTACTTCCTTTCTCTTTGGATATTTACTTTCTTTCAAAACTCTGGACTACAGATCTCCAGGACCGACTTTCTTGGGTTTTTCCATGAGGGAGGATCCACAGTATTGAAAACAAATCCGGCTATGAGGCTTAATGTGGTTCTTAAGTGCCATCATGGCTATAAATATCTAAATAATATAATTCTGTGTAACAGGTTGATCAGCAAACTAAAAAAACCCAGCAGTCCAGAATGGCCTGCATGACCACTGACTTCAGACTGGTGGACAAATTCTGCAGATGTTTAAAGTGTTACTGCTGGCTCAGTCCTCTACTGAAGGGCATAGAGGAGACTGCCAGCAGCAGCAGGTACTCCCACACTCATTACACACAGTGGAAGATTCTCTCCAACTGCTAATAGAGGTGGGCTTTCGCTAATACACTGAACAAAAGCAAGTGAAGGGCAGACATGTTTCCTTTCTGTTGCTCCCTCCAGGAAAGAGGCAGGGGAGATAGCTACTTGATGACAGTGTTTGCAACCACTGTAGTTAAATTCACGGTCACACCTCAGTCCTGAAGATACAATCCTCATTCTAAACTGCCTGCAGTCAATGTGACACCTATTATTAGCAGTAGTAAAACAGTCTCTCAGTGAGGCACAAAGGTACTACTAGTTTAGCATCTACTTCTAAAATGTTGTCCTCCACTGCTGAAAAGGGAGAATTTGTCATCGGAGGATGGAAAAGGGTGTGAGCTGCAAGCAGGCTTAGAAGGACTTTCACACATAAGTATAATACAGAAAGAGGCATGAAAGCTTAGGAAAGTGAAGAAAAAGAGCATCAGAAAAAGCATTCACCAAAATAAGAAAGAAAACCCACAACTGGTTGCAGGGACAGGTTACATGCTGCTTGTAATACTGACCGAATTACACAAAGGGAGCTTGTACATCCTGGCTTCCAGCAATGCTGTGAAATTTGCAGAGATGAGTAACCAAAGAACATAGCTACTGCCACATTCAATTCCTACAAAAAACACAGCTATAGTGTCCATGCATTTAATACTAGAGAAACATGTAGCAGCATGAAGCTGGGGAAGCTTCACACAGAGAAAGTCGAAAGTGGATCTCTTCCATCACCCAGAGAGCATCACTCAGATCCCTTCCCAGCAATCCAGCTGGGCAGCACAATGTTTGTGCCCTGACAAGTGAGGAAGGTTGCCAAAAAGATGTTAAACGTGTCAGCTGGTAGGGTGCAGCAGAGACATTATGGGAAATACCCTCAGAATGGTGAGAGGCCCATGAGCTGCCTTTGGGGATGTAGACCACAGAACGAAGTCTTTATAAGCATGGCTGCAACAGATGATCCCTGTCCCTACCATGGAGAAAAATCCATTATGGGCACTTGTCCTGGTTTCAGCTAGGACAGAGTTAATTTTCTTCCTAGTAGCTGGTATAGTGCTGTGTTTGGGATTTAGTAGGAAAAGAATGTTGATAACACACTGATGTTTTTAGTTGTTGCTAAGTAGTGTTTATACTAAGTCAAGGATTTTTCAGCTTCTCATGCCCAGCCAGCAAGAAGGCTGGAGGGGCACAAGAAGCTGGGAGGGGACACCGCCAGGACAGCTGACCCAAACTGGCCAAAGAGCTATTCCATACCATATGACATCATGCCCAGTATATAAACTGGGGGAGTTGGCTGGGAGGGGGGATCGTGGCTCAGGAACCAGTTGGGCATCGGTCAATGAGTGGTGAGCAATTGCATTGTGCACCACTTGCTTTGTATAGTTTAATTCTTTTAGTATTACTATTGTCATATTATTATTATAATCTTTATCATTATTTTTCCTTCCTTTCTGTCCTATTAAACTGTCTTTATCTCAACTCACGAGGTTTTTTTCCTGATTCTCTCCCCCATCCCAGGGGTGGGGGGGAGTGAGCGAGTGACTGCGTGGTGCTTAGTTGCCGGCTGGGTTAAACCACGACAGCACTTCTATTGAAAACTTTCAAATAGCTTTTTTTTTTTTTTTTTTTTTTTACAAAAGATTTTCCTTACAGCTGCTTACTTCTGAAAGGCTGTATTAAAATGAGATTGTCCAGAAAGCCTGGATTTCACCAGTTTTCACTGTCAATTTTGGAAAGAATCCATGTCCCAAAGCAATATATCCCCTTCCTTATTATTGACCTTCTTTCACATTTCTCGTTAGCTTCATCAGGCTAAGTCTAACTTGAGATGGCAGAACTGCCGACTGGAAAGTTCAAGTCTTTGTTTTCTTGGAAAGATGCTTACTATATTATATACACAATAAACTTTGACAGCAGGTCACCTGCACAGTTCTTCTACCCATCTCATTGAACGCCAGGAAAAATCCTGAATACACTGATGAGCAAAAAACATTTTGTAGTTCTTATTAGTAATCACCATATTGCAAGGTACTTCAGCTACTGCAGGTGTGCTCTTAGTTTGGAGAGGTATCAGGTTAGTAAATTTTACATACTGCCAGGTAAAAACATTGTATCTACTTCCACTAGCCCAAGTAAGAGAAAGAAAACCATGAGTTCTGCTCCATGTTATGCCATTCAGCAGATGATACATCCACTTACAGGCCTCCTGCAAGAAAAAGGAACACAATTTGCCCCATAGGCTCACTGCATGTTTTCATCTGATAAACCTAAGCTACATCAGGGGCCATATCCCATTTTCTACCATAGGCTGCAGAGGTTCTTGCCAAGAAATGTGCTGCTTTAACATTTTGGATCAAAATTTATTGATGCAGCAGGTGACAAGATCAGTAATTCAATGCTCAGAAAAGACTGGATAGATAGGAGTTGGGGCACGAAAGGAAAGATCTAAGCACGCACTTATTTTTGGTATAGATATTCGTTAAGTTGTTGATCAATGACTTGCAGGTGTGACAGAATGCTGAAAAATCTGAGGTGACTAGTGACAGATCTTACAGATGATAAAAGTACCAAGATAAGATTTACACAGGCAGCCTCATGTGGATCCAAAAACACAAGCAGAAACCACAACTGTCACTGACCCTTATCTTCTTTGGGCAGGAGAGTCACAGTGACATCTGTCTGGCAAGGACTCTGAACAAGCATGTTAACTGCAGAAGTTGTTTCTGGATGCAAAACAGGCAATCTGGGCTTAAGCATCATAGTTCTGTTTTCAAAGAAGCATCTGCTTTTCAACAGCTCTTGGTAAGTCTAAGCATCAGTCATTTGCTGTTTAAAAGTATAAATACAGATATTTTCTTAAAAAAAAAAAACAATAGATAGTTATTAAATAATGAATAATTCCAAAGCCACACAAGTCTTTTCAAGCTTTATTAACATGTTTCCCAGTTGCTGGGGTTATCAATACCCCAGCACCACTGCCGTTGAACATGAAGCTCAGTTCAACTGTGAAGAAAATTCAGTTGATAGGGCAGGAAAGTACTTCCTGCAAATTTTACTGGGTATGATTAGTAGTTCAAAGCATTGTCTACATAAATGCTATTGACAGCTGTACTCATCGCACCACACCCAGTTTCTATTCTTTTTGTTTTCTGCATGTGTCAAGTCCTTACATCTCCTTGCTCTTGCAGGTCCGAGTCTACAACTCTTTCCTTTTAGTATTACTTTGTGCTAAAGAAAGTATTATAGTAGCCGTTTTTTGACAAATGAAGTAGATCACAGTGTGGTAAACAAGCTAGCCTCTGTCCCTCTCCTCCTCCTCCTCCTCCCATTCCCAGCATGAAAATAGCTAGGGCTAAAGCAACAGCTGGGGATCATTACACTGACAGGAATAGTTCAGTAAACTCCAAGAGAGGAAAACATGTCATATCCAAAAAAACTAAAAACACATTAGGGCAGCAGGACCGAAAAAATATGTGAATTCAACTCCAGGGATAATGCTGCGACTCTCCTTCCACTGATAACAACCGACTTATAAAAACCCTGGTCATTCAGTGTTAACCCTTTCCCTAAGCTTCCCATTCGTGTCATAAAGTTAACAAATACCCTGAAACACCTCTAGTCTTTGCAGTCAAACGAGGCACACTGGGAATTCAGCAAATTGCCATCTTACTGCCAACTTTGAGCCACCTCACATTAATATATCATTATCTTACCTTCACTGCACCTCTTACGTTTTAAGCACAACCACGGTCACTGCGCTATGCTACACATTTGTGAATAGTGGTTGCAGCACAAGGCTACAGGGAGTCTAACTACATACGTCTGGTGTGCCTCTGCATTTGCCACAAGAAATGCCAGCAGATTAGCTCCCATATGTTCAACACATTTTCTATGTTTTTCTGTGTCAGAGCACTGTTTACATAAATAATTCTGAATTGTGGGACATATCTGGCCATAATTCAGAGATGCGCCTGTTACATTTTGTGACTGGTTTCTGACTTTCCTTACCCATGCATTTGCATGAGGCATCACTTTGACATCTCCCACAGCATCTTCAGGTCCACTCTGAACTAGGAAGACACAGATCAACCTTTACAGAAAAATGTCATCCCACATTCCTGTGAGATGCCTCGGACGCAGGGGCTGCCCTCTTGCTGGGGATCTCCTTGGTGTTGAGAGCTTCCCAGTCTACACGTGCAGCTTCTTCTGCCCTCTACTGGATGAGGTACGGCCACAGAGCAGCTTTACCTTCAGGTGCCCGGAGGTGTTAGCACAATAAGGTCTGGATGACTCGTGAAGAAAGCCATATGTTAACAAGCGCTTGCATGACTCCGGATCTGTTCAAAGTACTGAGCAGATATTAATAGTTTAATCAAAGGCTAAGCTAACTCAAATTACCTCACATTTGCTGTGGACCAAGAATGTGCACACAGTTACCGCAGATCAGATGGCATGCGGGAACTTGTTCATGTGTCTGGGCCCTGAGACACAAATCTTGGAAAAAGACAGGTGAGTTTCTCTGTCAGCCCCCAAGTCACACTGCACATTTTTGAAGGGAGGACTTACCAAAAAAAGTGTTTAGTTTAAGAGCAATGAATGAAAGGCGTTGCACAGAGGTGGAAAGGTTGGAATTTACTTTTGGAAGTACTTAATTCTAAGCTAGACTCACATGAATGCTAATCGGGCTTTGAGTAGCTTTCTGAAATTTTCTAAAGCTTGCGATTCCTTCTTCATATCTTTCACGAGGGGCTACCATACCATTGTGTTAACTGGTCTAGGAACTGCAAACTGGGCTCTGGTATTTGAAAACTAAATCATTCCAAGGCATTCTTGAATAGAAAACATGTTTATGGATTCCTGAATTCTAGGAATTTTACAAATAACTACCCCAACAAATACTTGGAAAAAGACAAGCATATGTTCTTTGACTTCCCCATGTCAAATCCATTTCTGTGTGGAGAGGATCAGCAGTTCCTAAACTTCAATGTCAAGTCCCAATTCAAAAAAATAAATAAATCAGATTTAGGAGACCATCTGTTTTCCAGAGGCAAGGAAACAAGATGAAGTATATTCCAGATAGCCGCTTCTCATGAGATTCATTAAGAGAATAGGTATGAGCATTGTCAGCATAATACAGACACCCCATATTTGCCCAGCTTTATTAAGAGGAGAAAGCAGACTGGCACCCATTCACCTGTGTGTGGTAGAGAGTGAGGAAGAGAAATGCATTAATTTTCTGTCCTGGACAATAACAAAACTAAGCAGTTCCATTTTTAGGGGGACCAAAACTAAGGTACAACAGTCGTTATAGTTTCAGCTCAATGCTAATTCTGGACTTCCAGAGCTTCCATAAGGGTTTACACGTGAGTGCATCTGCTTCTCCACTGCCTGTAAGATTTGGCTCTGCAAAATGCAGTGCATGCTACAGGATAAATACAACAGGCATCCCGACACTGCAGGAGACTTGAATGGAGCAGCAGCAAAGCTGAAGGGTTATTCTTTTCTCTTCTGACATGAAAGAAGCTGGCAGCATCTATTTCTCTTCCCTATCCTTCCTGTTTGGTAGCTGGTAGAAAGTAGCTTTCCTCATCACATATGATATTAGAGGATCATGAATTAGACATGGGGTAGGCTGATGATATTGCTACACTTTGCAGAGTCAACACAGCTTTTTCAATAATCAGAATTATACTAGAATTCAATGACCTTAATTCACTTCAATTTGAGACAGCAGCAAACATTTTTATATTGATTAAAGTACTACAGAATTGCATTTTCCTCATTCTACATGTTATCCTACTGCAGAGCTTGTGGTATTTAGTGACTGGATGAAAGATGTATCCTGGCACATCCAAATGAAGACTGGTCACCTTCTGTGAAAATCAATGCCTTGCAAGTACAAGACAGCTGCAAGTTCTGGCTTTTTTATTTTGGTTCATTTTTTTCCTCCGAAGATTGATGTGCTGCAGTTCTTTGCCTCCAGAGCAGACAAAGTAAGCTGGGAATACTGCCTATACTAATGGATTTATAACTCCCAAACTTGAATTTGAGGACTGTGACTTCAGTTTTCTTTTCCTTTTCCGTATTTGTTTGACAAAGAGTATTCCAATGAAAACAAGCAAAAAAAAAAAAAGTAATATTTTTAAAATCTAATAACAAGCTAACTCTTGATATATGTTAAAGAGGCTTGATAGGGAGAGTGACAATAGGGGGTAGAAACTTAACAGTTTTGTTTGGCAGCCTCAGCAGGCCTAGAGCTGCATACGGGAGAAAAATCCTCTAAATGCAACTGCTAAAATCATCTTCCACACACTGGCCATCTTTCTGCAACAAACATGGCCTTATTCTATCTGGCTTTTTGTCAACTCCTACCACCCTTTACTTTACTTTTCTGTCCAAAATGTCACTGAAAGTAATTTTCCGCTCCTCTCAGATCACATTACTTGCTCTTGAAGTCAGTCATCACCTTATTTCTGAGGCCACTGTGCTCAAGATCTTTGTTCACTCCTGCAAGTTCCTATTAAAATTTCACCTATAGCTAGATGGATCCAGTATTTCTGATAAAACATAAATCTTGTTATGTTTATCATTGGCATTTTGTTATGTTCTGCCATTCTTCGCTGTAATCTTTTCCCGGTTCCTGTTTGTTGCTATTTATTATGCTGCACACTATGAATGGATCACTGTCTGTTTTCATCTTCTCAATCTTTTTCAGTTCCTCCAGATCTTCTTCTTTCCTCGTAGATATCACTCCCTGAAATCTGGCCTCGATCTGTCTACATAATCTTTCAGAATTGTCAACCCCCCAGAAAAAAATCACATATATTTGCAGGAGAATACTATTATATAAAACAGAATCACGTTTAGATATACACACCCCACTCCTTTCACACTCTCCAAACAACACCACACTGAAACTTAAAACTCTATCTCCTTCAAGGCAGAGATGCCACTCCAGAACAAGCCTTCACACCTTTAATAAAACAGTCTTAAAACATTGCTCACAAAAGCCCTATAGATATAGAGGAGAGGAAGAAATTTAAACGCTGAAATTAAAACTTCCAAATGCAAGTGAAATTGTCCCAAGGTCCAGGCACTGCAAGATACTACATACAGAGCTCCAACCTTGTCCTGTAACATGCTTATGAGCGCCCTCAGGGACAACAGGTCACAGGAGTCAGTGGGACACCCAAAAGCTGGACTGCTGCCCAGAAAAGAAAAAGCAGGCAGATTCAGTATGCGGGGGCGGGGGGGAGAAAAAGAAAAAAAAAAAACTCAACCCACAAACCAATTATACAGTGCCTACAACAAAGAAAGCAGAGCCTGCTAACCTTCTCGTAAGCTGTGGTATGAATCCTGATATGTGCTTGAACAGCTCTTCCTTTGCTTTGACACAGTCTCTGCAAGCGGCACAATCCCGACATAGGCAGGCTGGAGTGTCTTGGCTTTATCCAACATATTAGAGGAAATCCCTGGACCTGAAGGCAGATTCTGTAACACAGGAGGCGTCCCAGGCTAGCGGAAGGGATGCTTAATCCTCACAAGAGACCCAACCGCAATTCCTCTCTACCAGGTTTCGGTCACTGCACCAAGCGGTAGAGTGGAAAAAAAAAAAAATTAGTTTACTGCTAGATTCCAAGGCTGTGCTTGCATAGGAACAGAGAGGTACTCGAGGCACAGACAAATCCTGACAGCCAACATCTAAAGATTAAAATCAGCAAGGCTCTTGGCAAAACTTTTCTTCTTACTATCTCAAAGCTCAGACAGAAACTTCACTGTTTCAGCAAGCGGCTATAAGCATTCAGGATCCCAGTACGCAGAGCAGTGCTTATCAACAGATGCGTGGACTTCTTCGTGGGGCCACTTGCAGTAACAGCCAACCTCATTCACCCAAAATAGTGAACAGTTGGTTTCTCTACTCACACTACAGACACCTGCCAGACGGGCAATATCATGTGATTGAGCACTACCCTCTCTCCCCCTGCACCTCCTGACTGTAAGCACACCATGCACACAGCTAGGAGAACACCACCACTCTGAGTGTAGCCACGCTGCCTTTTTTGCCTTCCTGTTTAAACTATTAGAAATGGAATTTTAGTTGTGGAGAAAACTAAATGGATAATCCAGGAAACAGAGTTCTTATATGGATTTGCTCTGAGACCACATATAGGTGACAGCAGGCTACTTCTGTACAAGCACACATTCTCGCCTCTTCTTCCCTTAAATCCTTTCTCCCAACCTAGTAGAAACACCTACCTGAAGATAATCTGCAGCCCCCAGTCAATAATCCTCTACTGCAAGCACTAAAACTTCAGAATCTGTGCTTGCATAGAGGCAGTCAGCTCACCTGGAGCTTATTTAATGCACATCATGAACAGATGCCATATGGTTGACAAACTTTGGTTATACATACCACCCAGCATGGTACTAGAACTGGAAGTGGCTGGGGAAAAGCATGCTCCATCCAAGTAACAGCCAGGAGGTACTCTCACCAGTACAGCTGGTGGCTTTGTTGGTTTTTAATTTCACAAAGCATGCATCATAAAAGGTGCAATGAAGTCGGGGGGGGGGGAGAGAAAAAAAGAAGGGGTGGGGGGAGAGTTGTCCAAGGAATACACATACCTGAAAAAAAGTATTCTGATATCTTTCCAGAAAAAAAAAAGATTAATAGTAATCAGTGTCATCCTACAAGCCTGAAGCAAAGATAGCCACATGGACATTACAAAAATAAGGTGAATACTCTAAACCCTATTGAAACAGTCTCCATTTCATATTCTGCACACACCCCCCATCAAGACAAAAATTTCTCATCTCCAAGTCATTTGAGAGGCATTTAAGCCATTTTATAAAGCAAGGCTGGAGTAACAAGGGAAAAAAGTCTCTAATGAAGCTCATATCTGAGAAAAGTCATGTTCAATCATTTTAAAAACATGACTTTAACTCTGCCATAAGCTGCACTAGAGGAACAAAACAATCTAACATATTTTTAAGTTACAAAGTAAAAACTAATACACAGAATTTTACATGTTTACTAAATAGTGATGCTAGATGGCATCAGTGACATTTCTGAGCACCTTCAACATGAAATGTTCAGCCTTCACTCAGAAAAGAATCCAAGCTCTAAAGTTTCTGTGGGTAAAAAAAATACCTTTGGTGATAATATAAAGCTCCGTAATAGCGTTGTTCCTAAATTACCAATGTCTGCGCAACACAAGCTCTCATCTTAAATTTAAGATTTGTAAAAGTCAGGTAAAGGTTCAGTTTCACAATGAACTTTGGCCAATAAGGTCAAATTACTGCATAAATAGATGAGCCAGCTTTTGCATGAGCATTAGCAGTCATGACACTGCAGAGAGCTGCCTCAGGAAGCTGACCTGGCAGACCACAAGAGTGCCAAAGCCAGGACGAAGGACAAGAGAAAGAAACACGCTGTCCAGATCTCTCCTTGCAGCAGCAACACAGAACTGCACATTGAATCAGGCCTGATACTCTGTGCAGGCAGGTCCCATAAGTACTGCAATAACGAAAGAACAACTATCCTGTGCCAGACTGAGTCCTCCTTTTTCTGACAAGCAATCTGGATGGTGGAAATGACAAGATTCAGCTTCAGAGGTCAAAGACTGCTATTATTTTGCCAGCCAAGGCCTCTGAGCTAGCAGCTCACTACAGTGTACGAGGCCTGGGAAATGTGAGCCAGTTGCTCTATCCAGCTGACTCACCAATACCCAGGTATTGCCAAAATAGCCCTAAGATGTTGCCCAAGTTCTGATGAAGAAAACTTTAAGAACTGAAAGAAGAGAGGCACCAAGTCGCTAATAATACATGAAATATATTGCCAGTTTTGGCAATCTGATGATATAACCAATCCTCTGCTGCTATAATTGACAACTCCAACTTGATGAAGATTTGATCCTCTCAATGTATTATTGCAGAGCTGCAGATATGTATGCAGACGTACCTTTCTTTCTTCCTATGTAGAAAACAGCTTGGAAAGAAAAAACACCTGATTGGCTCAATGGTAGCTAGGTAAGTCTTTTCTTTGCTGAGCAAGATCTTCTAAAATTTTGTCCTACAGCATCAAATTTGTCCTACAGCATTATTTAGTGTTCTGAAAGAAGGAGCAATTATCCAAAATGAAAAAGATGGGCCAGAATACTCCAAAAAGGACTTGGATAATGTCTTCCATGCTGTAAAAAGACAAACTCCGAGGGGCCCAGGCTGGAAAATATCTTCAACACACGAGCAAGCACTTATGGGGTACCTCCTTGCAAAATATGGATTCTGATAGATGAGTAAAGACCAAGAGCAACCTGTCTTGTGTGAAACACTGACACTACTGCCAAATGTTGATGAGCATCAAAAAGTTAAACAGAAGTTTAATTTGTTTTATTGGATCCTGATGTACTGATAAGACATCTGAAAGTCTGATCAATGATCACATGAACATAAATATCAATGCACTGTAAGAACAAGTAAGGCCTGATGAGTAACTTCGACAGTTACTTTGGAAATCAGCAGGGTAGATGGGAAGGTCTGTTTCATGGCAGAGGTAGGATTTCCAACAAGAGTTTCAGTTGCTTAACCACTCCAGAAAAGTAGGATCAACCCACACCAATGCATATCCAACATTCAGTGTCTTGGACAATCTTTACCCTGGAATTGGCAGCAGTGCTGCTGGCAAAAAGATCACCTTTACCAACAGGACCTAGGTATTTGCCACAGATTCCTGGTTTGGAAAACATCGGGCCCAATTTTCATAATCTGTCCGTGAGACATCTATTGAGCCTTACATCCTTTGACTTTCAAGTGTGAAATGAGATACAGACTGTGGGAACGTATTCTTCCTCAAGATGCTGCATCACTATTTATACCCTCATACAGAAATAAAAAGAAATATCAGGTGCACATACGGCTTGCACAGATACTGCTGCTAGTTCTGAGGCCTGGTGGGCACAGAATGCTATACTCTTATCTGAATGTCTCACTATTTTGAACGAATTTGAATGAATTCGTTAACTTTCTCTTATTTTTCTATCCTCAAAAGCCAAGGCAGCATATAAGCAGCAGCTTTTTCAAATTCCCATTCTGTGCTAGAAGAGAAATATGGAAGAGTGAACCACCTCCCGGTTAAGTTCTAACCCTGCTGTAGATATTTGACCTTTAAATTCCAGGAGCACACAAAAATTTGCCTGTGCAAAGTTAGCATCAGAACTGCAAGGCACTACAGCTTAAAGCTTTCTACCACCAAAAGGATCACTCCCAGTTCACCTCCTGCCACTCTCCCATCCATGCACTCTCTTAGCCTCCTTAACACCAGTTCTGACATTCATCTGGTATCTTAATGAGCCAATTCAAGCTACTAAACATCATTACCCACAGGTGGGATGAGCACCACAGCTGGTGGCTGGTGAACACAGCTGGGAAGGGAAAGGGGCTACACCAGTCTTGACATAGGCTATACTTTGGATTGGCTCAGCTGTAACACAAAACTGTATCATTAGTTTTATCCCCCCAAAATTAATGTATTCTTTAAATTCAAATTAATGAGCAGATAGAAAATGTGCTTACACCCCCCCCAACTTAAAATGTGCATTTTTTTCCTCCTTTCACCTCCAGTCCTCCCTGCAGCTCAATGCAGGTTCTCTGTCTTTCTTCCCCCAGTAATAATGTTCTCAGACAACACAATGCCTGCAAGGATCTGCATGCACACAATTTAGTGATGAAATATAAACAATGCACCGCTAAAAACTGGCAAACAGCTGCAATATATGCTCACTCAGGCAACATGAGAAAGATCTCAGTTGAGGTCTAAGGCAGATGGACCCTCAGAAAGAAGTATGAGCCCACTATATTTGAAGATCTGTCTCTCATATTTCTAGCAAGCAGACAAAAGGTGGAAAAATAATAGAATGCTGCACCTACATCACTGTAAAGCTTTGATGTCTTATGACTCTCTTCATTTTATACTTCAAAATAAATACAGACTTCACACTGACACTTGTGTCGCTTACTTTTTCTCAGCGAAGGATCACATTTATGTAATGTGAGTTTGCTTTGGATATTCCCAGGATCCTGCCTCCCACCAACAGTGACCTTCAGGAAGAGGTAGAAACACCAAGCTGGGAGCACTGTACATTCTTGCTTCTCCAGTTCTCAGGAGGAGCCTGAAGTTTACATACTCTTACCTTTTCAGCTAGCTGGTGACAGCTAGTGCTGCCAGTCAGCATTCAGAAAACTCCTAGACATGACAGGTAGCCAAAGGTAAACCACCACGCAGATGTAAAAAAAGGCAACAGCAGCAGGTATGCCTGGGAACCTGGACCTTTGCCGTAGCTTTTGAGCGGCTCTTCAGTCCCCCAACCCACTCTGGGATATACCACCACCCCCACTTTTGGCAAGTTGGCTGTCATTGAGCTGTGAGTTGAAAGCATAAAAATAGCTGCTGCACAGGCTGGAAAACCTATCAGATGATGTCAAGGCGCATTTTGAGCCCTCCCCTCCCCCCCCACTTCCTTTCCTATGTCACTTTCTCATTACCTCACTGTCTCTAATTCTGAAAGTGCTTCTCTCTGCATCTTTCAGCTGCCAAAGTGAACTTTACACAGCAGCTAGAGCCAAATCAACCCCCAGCACATATATAAACTCTGCCACCCACCCCATTCCTTGGGATTCAGCCAAGATGTCAGTTTGCCTTTCCCTGAAAACCCAAAGAATGCAACGCTGATCTGCATTTGATTAACTCTGTAGATAAGCAGTTTCCAACCAGCAAGACAAGTCAACATTCTAAGTGAGGCGTGGAGAGACAGCAGCAGCAATGCCCGATGCCCCATCCCCCTCTCGCTAACACCGAGTCACTCAGCCCTGCCTCTCTGCCAGGCTCTGCTGATCTGAGGAGGAAGGAGGGGCAGAAGAAGGAAGCCGAAACCTTTGCTTTTTCCACCTCTCCCCTCCCTAAACCAAGAACTCACTTGGTCAGTGTTGCTGACGAAAGGTCATCTGCAATGAGACTATGGCAATGTCGCTACAAGGGCAGAAAAGAGGGAAAGGAGAGAGAGGAAGGGAAGCAGAGATGTTGGTTCACTTATGGTCCATGCCTCTCCTCCCTCCCTCCAGGACCTGTTGTACTGAGGAAGCCAGGGGTGATAAAGAGAAGGAACCAGTCCAGAAGTCTACCCTACTCTAGATCATACCAAAACAAAAGCATTATGCAGCATGTGCTCCTAATATTACTACACGGGAGTGTTACACTGCTCAGAACATGTCGTCTACACAGCCAAAGAAAGCGGTGCAACTTTTAAAGACAAGCTGGTTAAATTCACCTCTTCTTTTTTTTTTTTTTTTTTTGAGTTGGATTTTCTTTTGAAAACCACTGGCAACAGTTTTGTCAATGCTGTCCTCTAGAAAGGTGCACATACACTCCTTGACTACAAAACAGTGTTGCCTATGTAGAGATTTCTATCCAAGAGAAGAAACGCAACTAGTAGGTGGATTTCTCTGGCTAACGTAGTGGAAGGACTCCGTCCACAACAGAAAACTTCACAGTAGAGGGCAGGAGGAAAGGGGGGGGATTAAGAGAAAGAAGTTTTATAGTTCCCAAACAACTGCAGTCCACTGTGCATGAGCCCAACAAAAACAAGCAAGTAAATTAAAAACACATATCCAAACACATTTTATTTGTTATTTTTACCATTTTGGTTGATAAATTCTGGTTAGCTGCAAACACTGTTGCATACCTCTCTATAGTTCAAAGTTACTAGCCCTTCTTCAAGTTACCACCCCCTGCTGAGCCCCTAGAACTGGTTGTATGAATGCTCTCACTCTGTTCCAGTGCAAAGTTAGAAAGATTAGCTCAAATTACCTTTGCTAAGCCAATGAGCTTCACAGTGAGAGCTCACACATCAAGTAAGGCATCTCAAATGTGGGGCGGGTATCTCCAGTGGAGGGGCTTAACTGAGAGCTGCTCCAGCTGGAATTGCAACAGAATTCCCATATATTCCTTTAGTTCAGCTATTAGCCATCTTGCTCTAAAATAATTATTTAAGACCAAAGGAAGTAAGAGTAACAATTCCCTGCTCTTACCTAAGAGCAATAGTTTACCTGTTATAAAAGAGTCAAAGGTTTCAAGCCAGAGACAGTCACCTGAGATTCAACAAAGTTAAAATCGTTCTTATCAGCCTTCCCACCTACAGTTAAGTCTGCTAATTCACCTACATGCACCCCAAATAACTTTAACCTCTCCAGGGGTAGGCAGATGTCCTCACACACATGCAGATGTGCACTTCCCCACTACCACCACTGCACACAGGCAGGAAAATCCAGAGGTTGCAGGAAGACTGACATGTGAGTAAGTATATACTGTGCCTGGTGAAGAACACTGAGCACAGAGACCAGACTTTTCAAAACACTTCCTCTTGCAGATATTCCAGGCTTTAATTTAAACCACTATCAACAAGTGAAAACAGAAAAACCCAAAACATTTGGGTTTGCTCTCCAGAGCAGGAAAAAAGAGGAAGTTCTGCCTGCCAGACCAAGGGGGGTAGAGTGAGCAGGACAGAGCAGAAAAGGAGGCATTCTGAATTTGTCTTAAAACAGCGATTTCTTTTTAGGAGGGAATAACTGGGAAAGGACAGGAGAAAGATACCCTTCCCCTCATGTTAAGGCATGTCTAAGAGTTTGAGAAGTTATGTCACTAATTGCTATGGTCGTTGAGCAGAAGATAGCCTGCACTTCTCCCTCCCACATCCTCTCAGCTTCTGGCAATAAAAGGTTTCTTCTCTATCAAACCCTCCTGCTGCACAAAGGAGCTACCTGCAAACACTTGGAAAATGCAGTCTATTTTTAAACTACCTAAGCAAGAAAGGAAACAGCCAGGCTGCACTCAATGTTCATGCACTTCTTGTGAAAGGATTAGCAAACCCTTCATTTTCTTCTTAGTTTATACTAGCAGAATAGCTACTAGCTAAACCCTCACTACAGGATTGTGACTTTTGCCCAGAAAGCTACTGTTCCTTCTCCAAACACATCAGTTACATGGGCAATAATAACATTGTTGAGGCTCAATATGACAATTATCCTTCGTTAATCTGATACAGAATTGCAATCCCAGAATCCAGATTTTTATTAAATGTCTATTTACCCTTTATGGTTGCAGAAGACTGCTTCCCAACTTGAAACAACTACGCACTAATGGAGGTATAATTCTAAAAAGACCATAAACCATCCCATTCATTTAATATGTTAGTAGCCAATGTTAATAATTTTAGACATGGGGTTTTTTCGACTGTTGACTTTTTCCTCTAGAAATGGTTCAAGTGCTTTGTCACAGTCAGGTAGTAGTGGAGGCTTGGACGAGGTAAAGTAGGAGACGAAGTTTTACAATACTTCTAAGCCAATTTGGTGGTTAGCTGCCACTGAAAGTGGTGGTCTCCTTTTTCCATTGTCACGGATGCTCATATCACCCCACAGTAAAAACCAACTATTGTCAGGATTATTTGAGACAGGAAGCAATTTTGTCCTTAGAATGTAAAATTCAGTTCTTGCATTGCCAAAGATCTATAAATCACCTCCAATGTCAAATGCTCAAACTCCTCCTTTAGTGCCAAAACTCAGCTATTCCCTGGATAGATGCCAATCTCAAGCTTTGGGAGCGGCTTCAACAACTGAATTTATGTTTCCAATATAAAAATGTATAGCATGTTCGAGTTTTAATCTTTAGCTACAACATAAAATAAGCCTGAGACAATGTCAAGGCACGCAACCATTTAATCTCATGGAATGGACTGCACTGATCCTGGAAAGGGCTTCCAGGGTCTAGTATGGACTCATCCCCCCTCCACATGTGCAGACATTTCAGACCTTAAGTGCAACATAAAGCATGAATCTCAAGAGGGATACAGCGTAAGACTAGATTTGGGATAGTTTTTACCTGCGTGCCACTAAATTATTCAGCTTTTGATTAGCAGGAAAAATATCCTGGTTGTACTATGGTGGAAGGAGTCCTTTAATGCCTTCATGGGATTCACTTGCCTATCACTTCAGGAAGATGCAGTTTTGACAGTACTACCATTCCTTCTCCATAGACTACATTTTTAAGTAAATCATATTCTGCATTAACCAAACTAAAGGTTTATTTTCCTTGAAGTTGTTCAAGGCTGTTACAGAAGACAGACCCTTGGTATGAAATGTACAACTTCTCCCAGTTCATACATCATTTGTACCTATCCCCAATGATTTGGTCCCAATGCTCACAGATACCAGACCAAAACATAGTATTTTCCCCAAACAACCTGAACTAACCTAAAATATTCACGTGGCTCACGATAAATCCCATTTTCCAAGCATTAGAAAAGAACCACGTCTGGATTGAAAAAAGCTCATCAAAAACCAGGCTCAAGCAAGAAACAGTAATTTTGCACAGACAGAGCCATAAAGACAAGAGCTCCCTTCAGTGAAAACCAGGGTGAGCTACCTTGCTTTTACTGCTTGGTACCTCAGTGTAAGTTCACATGTACAGGGACTTCCCACAAAACATAACACTGTAGCTTTATATCCTAAACTTAGCCTGCACATATCCATGTTCCAAACCTCTGCCCCAAAGACCTTTCCACATATGTGAGACTGCAATTTTTTAAGTGCCCACAATACTACCATCACTGGCAAAAGTTTAAGGCAGAAAAGATTTTAGAGAGGTAGGGAAAGCACAATAAAATACTGGACGTGGTTTGATCTGACCTATGTGGTTACCCAAAAGAAGGGGGGTGGGGGGTGGAGCAAAGACACAGGCCTCCTTTGCAAGGAGCACGATTAGTTTTAAAACAAATTTTATTTCATATCCAAGAGTTCTGGTAATCCTGGCCATGACAGCAAAGAGAAAAGGCAAGTAACCGGGAGGGTGTATCCTCTTCTGTTGCCCCAGCAAAACTTGCCAAATCTTACGAGTTTTAATCCCCAACTGGCTTAAAAGCATTGAAAGGCATGTAGCTTAAGTGCTTACAACTGTAAAGATAACTGTGCTTGGAAAGTTATGTTCTGATTTGGACCTCAGCTTTCTGTTCTCCTTCCCTCTTCCTAAATCTGTGAGCTCACCTGAAACAATATGCAGAGAAGTCTCTTCGGTCACTATCTTTCATCAGCTGCCTGGCACCCCTTTAAGATCTTCTTTTGTCACTTTGGTATGAGTTACCAGAACTCATCAGTCAGAGCCTCACATTTATGGATTCTAAACAATTCCATTCTATTAAAAACCCTTTGGTTTGATAAACTGGGTTAAAACAAGTAGAGAGATTTACATGTAACACAGAGCCTGTATGTCAGAACTGGAATTAGAAATCCTAGCATCCTTCCTTGGCTACCTAATCTATTTTATGAATCCAGACACAAGAGAGGGACCATTGAAGTGGGACCACATAAAAGCAAACAGGTTGATGATCTAATTGAATAGACAAATATGCCACTGCAAAAGATACGGTTTTTATATGCCTGCCAGTTCTTATGATCTGACAGGACTTGGCTGCTCGCTCCCAATACATCTAACAGCTGACTTAACAGAAGTCACTTACAAACAAACTCTTTAGAACAAAAACAATTTTAACAGTATAGACATTGCCATATGCTTACTTTTGGCAACTATGCTAGAGTAAGTCCAGAATTTACTATAAACTCACAATTCTCTCCTATCAGAAAATGTTTTTGCCTTAGCAAGACTGCTGTTGGGCAAAACTGTCTTTAGGTTTGAGCTACAATGTGGAGACACAGACGTGGTAGAAGAGAGGAGAGCAGTGGATATTGCCTACTCTGACTTAGTGAGGCTTTTGACACTGTCTCCTGTAAGATCCTCGTAGAGGAGCTGATGGAAGTATGAGCTGGATGAGGAGACAGTGAGGCGGCTTGAATGCTGTTTGAATAGCCGGGCCCAGAGAGTGCACCAGCACATGCTGGGGGCCAAGGGGCTGGAAAGCAGCTTGGCAGAAAAGGACCTAGGGGTCCTCGTGGACACCAAGTTGAACGTGAGCCAGCAATGTGCCCTTGGGACAAAGAAGGCTAATGGTAACCTGGGCTGCATTGGGAGGAATGTTCCCAGCAGATCAAGGGAGGTGATCCTTCCCCTCTATTCAGCACTGGTGAGGCCACACCTGGAGTACTGTGTCCATTTCTAGGCTCCCCAATACAAGAGAGACATGGACATAGTAGAGAGAGTCCAGCAAATGGCCATGAAGATGATGAAGGGACTGGAGCATCTCTCCTATGAGGAAAGGCTGAGAGAGCTGGGACTGTTCAGCCTGGAGAAGAGAAGGCTCAAGGGGATCTTATCAATGTATATAAATACCTGAACGGAGGGTACAAAGACGACGAAGCCAGACTCTTCTCAGTGGTGCCCAGTGACAGGACCAGAGGCAATGGGCACAAACCGAAACACAGGAGGTTCCCTCTGAACATCAGGAAACACTTTTTTTACGGTGAGAGTGACTGAGCACTGGCACAGGTTGCCCAGGGAGGTTGTAGAGTCTCCATTCTTGGAGATATTCAAAAGCTGTCTGGACATAGTCCTAGGCAACTGGCTGTAGGTGACCCTGACTGAGCAAGGGGGGGTTGGAGAAGATGACTTCCAGAAATCCATTCCAACCTCAACTATTCTGTGACAGATGTGTAACCACCCTTTTTCCAGCGGCTTGCTTGTCCATTCATAGATACGTAACAACCTCAGAGTAAAAACAAACAGAAAAAAATTCTAACATGACAAACCTCATACTGGGGAAATGCACATACTTTTAATATTCTCCTAAAAAATCACCCACTTCTAATTTCATACATTTCTTAATTATTTGAGTCCTTAATTATTTGAGTCTATCATGCACGGTATATTCTTCCTCGCTGCCTGATCTTTTCTCTCTCCTAGACTTACTGCCCAGCCACTGTTTACTGGTTCCATGATCTAGTGTTCAGCAGTTTTCTCATCCTGCTGATGACTTCAGACTTGAAATAGTTTCTCTTGTACCTTAATCAGTTTCACTATTCAGTACAGACAGTTTGAGTGATGTTACCCAAGCCAAATGAAATAATCTAGCATATTGCTCCACTTCTCATCATTCCTTCTTTTTGATGGCTCTAGGTTTCATAAGAAAGTTCAGTGAGTTAATTCAGCTCACTGATCCAGCAGAAAACTTTTTTTTTAATGGCTTTGTTTTCAAAAGTGAATTAGACTGCTCATGAAAAAGTCCAATCATCCAATTTACATCCAAGCTCGCTGGGGCTAAGCAACAGGTGCACTGAGCTGCTAATGATGAAAAACAGAGGAGTGAAGAAAAGTACAGCCCCTTCCCCTACCCTTCCATTGGTCATGACAAATCATTGGGTCAGTTCAAACCATTTCCTGTTATTTCACCCTTGAGTCAAGCTTCTTCATGTTAGTTTCAATCTCTTTACCATACAGAGATTGGACCTGGAAAGACAGAGCTGCCACATTTCTGTCTGGAATATCCTGAAGATAAACATAAAAGCATGCGCTGTGTAGATTGCCAGAGCACGTACAATAAATCCAACAATCTGTGGACACGTCAGGATTGCTCTTTGTACTACAAGCACACCATATACTTAATTTGCAAAAGCACAACATTTTTAAAATATGTCAGATTTATTATGATTATGCTGCAGAAATGTCTGGGATTTCTGAATGTCTTCTGCCCTCTCAGTTAATGGAGTGTAGTTCCAGCAGGGCAGCCAGACATCTGGAAATTCTGCACAAGTCTTAGAAGAACCCCCATGGTCCAGATGGGGGAGGGCGGGAAGGAAAAAAAGTGGACAGTCTGGGAACATATATATGACATACAGTAGTCATACCAAAGTTTACAGGGAGAGGCAGTATCTGTTATTAGATCAAACCTCTGGAAATAAGAGCTCCCACCACAATTTAGGCCACTACCTCTCCACAACCTACTCACGCTTCAAGGTTAAGTCTGAAAACTCCTGTTCCACAATTCTTTTTCAGGATGTGCTTCTGCTATCAACACCTTGAAACCATTGTGTTATATGATTAAAATTACGCACAGCCAGCCTCCTGACACAAATTAGAGAGAACTACTTAAGCATTTGACAATGCCAGAATTGTGATCTTAGGACAGCTTTTCCCCACACAGTCCTCCCACACTTTGCCATCTTCTGCCCCCAACTCTTCTCTCCTCCTCCCCTAAACCAGTTACTCACCATTCTTCACTAAAGAACTAATTTTTCCCTCCTGCTCACTCTCCAAATTATTAGCTATTCAAAATCAAGCTCTGCAATCTCCTGTCCTAATTAAATCAAAGGAAAGAGTAGTTCACATAAATAACATTTTCAAGATCTAGTTTTAGCTTCTAGATTTTGCAGCAAAGTTTCCAGTCCTGCTTCAGGGCCAGAAGGTTAAACATTTCTCAATGACGCAGGCTCCCTTAGCGAGAGAGTGATGAGGAAGTGGTCCAAAAAACCTCATTCTTCCCAGGCACTAAATCAACAACCACAGCAAACAGTGAGTGCCTCTCTCCGAGGAAAAACTGGGAGGAGTGGAGCAGTCTCTTATTATAAGCAGTCACTTAGTCTGCCACCATAATGCAAAAGCCCAGTACAAGGAGGAGAAGAAAACAAAGCA
This sequence comes from Gymnogyps californianus, assembly GCF_018139145.2. Taxonomy (NCBI): domain Eukaryota; kingdom Metazoa; phylum Chordata; class Aves; order Accipitriformes; family Cathartidae; genus Gymnogyps; species Gymnogyps californianus. The sequence goes on from NC_059471.1 coordinate 162,573,190, forward strand.
TAACAAAAGAAAAGAAAAAAAAAAACCAAACCAACAGACATGAGATTGTGTGTAGTACGTTTAAAGTTGTATGGAAATCAAAATAAAATTTAAAAAAAAAACACAAACAACTTAAACTTTGTAGAATACTGCATTTCTGTTTAAAATTGCTATTCTTTTCTGGTCCATTTAGGTTGCTGGTAACTTTCTAGCTTAAACTTAAAGATGCTTTGACCTTGAAATGGGCTGAAATTTTCCTGCCCGAGAGACCACTTTTCATACACTACACTGTTCCAGACACTCACATGTTAGTCTCTGGATTTTCAAGATAAGACGAGCAATGGAGGTTTCTCCATAAGGAGCCTACTAATCTGGATCTTGTTCTTGCTTAGTTTGAGGTAACATGGGGTCAAAGGCGTACTGCAAAGTGTTATCTGTTTATTTCAGCTTTTAGTGAAAGAACATTGAAGGCTCTGAGCCTTGGGAGTGTTTTGCAATAAGTCAAGATCAAGGTACTTTCTGAAGAGCTTAACCAAAAGTTTTGGGAGTTTTAATTTTAACTGGTGGTACCTCAGTGTCAGATAGTAACTTTAATAAATCAAAACTACTCTATTTTTAAAAGGCATATATTTGAGTTGACATCAGTAAAGGCAAAATCCAAATTGCAAATATTTAAAGACATAGACAAGGAAAACCAGCTTCAATCAGAGTATCTTCAGCAGAAAAAAAAAAGGGGGGGGGAAATCTCATCAAGGTCACTTATTACAGGCTGATCAAGCCAGCTTGTGCTTCACTGGAAGCTGCAACTTCTTTATTTGGGATACACTCGTTTCTGAGACAAAACAATCAGGGCAAAGAAAATGGAAAAGACTACAAAGAACCATAAATACATGTCTCAACCTACTTCTCACCCTGGATAATTAAATAGGTTCCTAACCTGTTGGGATTCCAATGCTGTGCATAATGCCTAGGAAGTATCATTAATATTACTTAGAGGATCGGATTTAAAATAAGCATCATGATAGAAAGATACAAAAAAGTAATCAGCAGGTCACATTAGCAGACTCTACTTTAGCACTTGCCTACTTAAGGATATTGTAAGTGGATGCAGCTTCTTCTAGTGAAAATATTTCACCTGCATTAAGGTTTGCATCAGTTTAACTACAAAAAGCTATTTGGACTAAAAGACACTGACACACATGCTCATTTAATACTGAAAACTAGAAGATTTTTTAACCAAAGAGAGAAATTCTAGGACAGCTTTCCACTATGAGTTGCTGGCGAGTGAGAAATCTAACACTTTTAAAAACGGTGCTCAATAAAATTATGAAGGGGAGTATATGGCCTGATTACTTGCAACAGCAGGGGAGTGGGCTCTGTGACCCTGAAGGGTAATTCCAGTTCTGTTTCTTTATGACTCCTTACCTACTTAAACTATTGCTAAGTTACACAACATTCTTAAACCATACTAAGGTTAATCACAAAAGGGAGCTGTGCCAATGTAATTAAACTACTTTCCTATATTGATTCTGTTAGTAAAATTCTCTTGACAAAGAAATTGAGGGGAGGGGGAGGGCAATATTTCTTCCATTAAGATAAAGATTCTAGTTTCACCTCCATAAAGCAGGACCCATGTTTTCTTAGTCACAAATGAAAAAAAAAGTTCAGACCGCCTCAAGATAACCAGCTGAGGTTTCTCCATTTGAAAAGACAATTTGAAACAAGTGTCAGTCTCTTCTTGGAAGAACCCTAAGGTCAGAACAGCAGAGGGTGCTGTAAGTCTGAACTGAGGTGCATCAGCTCAGCAACAAGGAGCATCCAGATGCAACACTAAGCTGTAGGTGACCTCAGGTTTTGGGGTTTGGTTTTTTTGTGGCGATTTTTTGTTTGGGTTGGGGGGGGGGGGGGGTTGTGCTGCAGGAGTCATTTGAGACTGGTAAAACCAGATGGGAAACAGTTAAATACTAAAATTTATCTATGTCAGTTTCCACGTAACATCAAATAACAACATCAGAGACATTCCCAAAACCTCAACAGTTACCTATAATCCCCACCACTGATCTATACAGCTCTGGGCATACATTAGAGACTGATTCACATTGAACCTTAGATATATAAAAAAAATAAACATATTTTAATGCCTATAATCAAAATGTACACTGGACATGAATCCCATTATTACAAAAAAATATAATCCTGAGTCTAAACCCCAATGTAAATTTCTGCTATCACACAGGAATGGAAACTTGAGCACTTTGTTAAACATTAGTCATCTCTTAAATCTGGCAAACACTGGATAGCAAGGACTAACCAGGTAACTGGAAGACAGAACGGATGTGCGTCTGCACTGTATCCCTTTAGGCAAAGCATGCATGGTGTAATCATCATACCAGTTAAGAGAGACTCAGCATAACACATGTTCAGGTATTAATCCAGAACCTAAATTAGTGGCAGGCCACAAAGATGACTATGATCAGTCTGAGCCACAAAGATAACAATGATAGTCTGAGCCTGTTTAAATAATCATTAAGTAATTTTTATACAATCATGCCTAAAGACCCCAAATAAGAAGCTGATTTAAATAATTCTTTTTTACTTCATTTTGCTCATGCACTTGAACTATGTTCCTAAAGAAAGGTTGATTCATAGTCATCACGTAAATGAACAGGTAACTTACAGAATGTGATGACAGCAATTAAACAGGGCCCATTATACATAATGCATTAATTTCGCAGCAAGGAAGACTCTGCTTTGATTAAAGTTACAGCTTATAAAACCTGACATGAGTTTACATGCATTTTAAACTTTCATTTAGTTTTTAATAGCAATTGGTGAATGATACAAAAAAATGCAGTATGATGATGACAATCTTAGTATGTAGACTGGAAACTGGTTAAAATGCGCGCACACACCCCTCCCTTAAAGTTATTTCTCAATAGTTACATTTTAAAGTAAGCTGGAGCCATAAGAAAGGTTAGGAAACAAAGCAGTCGGTGAATAATTGTTTTGTGTCTACCACATCTTTGCTGTTTTAGAACAAATGCAGCCTGTGTGTGCCCTTGCAAGTTCATCTTAGTTCACAGAATGGATAAAGACAAAAAGCTGCCTGGGTGTTTTTTTCCTACTCCCTCTTTCTTAACCTGTAGTGTAACACTCGCTGCATAAAATGAATGAACAGAGTATTTTCAAAGCAGATAGAGAAAAAAATTACTATTTTTAAAAGGTAATTTAAGACTTCAACAAATACTTACTCCAAGTTTTAATAGATTTCCAGCACTTTCTTGTTTAAATTTAAAGTTGTCAGTAGAAATAGGTACTGCTCAACTTAGTGATTCTAATGAGTAGTCTTTATTGTAGACTGTCATTCTTGACCAAAAAAAAAGCATCCTTTATATATTTAGTTTCAGTATAATCCTTTAACTCTAGTTTGGCTAACACCACAACACAGTGATTTGATTACTCAATAGTTAATCACAGGGATAAAAGGCAGCAAAAGGTTATGTTCAAATCTTTCATGAATGGAATAACTCAGTAATGTGCAGCTTACAGTTGTGCACTCCTCATTCCATGTCTTATAACAGCCAACTCAGAACTTCATGCAGTTAGTAGCTCTGGCATAAAAATTTCCATATTTAAATCTGACTTCAGGAACGTCCCATTTGCTGCTTCGGAAAGAATTCCCACTGCATGATGACGATGAAGCTCACATAACTTTGTTCAGTCTTTGGATCACATGCAGGATTCTGGTTAAAAGCCAGTGAAGAGTCATTTTATCACTACTCAGAATATACACATCTCAGGGAGCTGTACGAGCAACCAGGGAACTCTTTACACTCCCCAGGAACTTGCTACCTAGATACAAAAGGTTACATTTCCAAATGCCATAGATTCCAAACTGAAATCAAAAGTTCTATTTTTAAAGTGGTGATGATGCAAACTATAAAGCTAGGAATGTTTTCCCCTCACCTCCACCCTCCATCCAAAACCAAAATCCTGATTGTGTTGATTCAAGAACTCATTGCAATCTTGAAATTCCAAGTTGGGGGGGGGGGGAGGGGGGAGAGAAAAAAGAAGAAGAAAAAAAAATAATTGGTATTTTAAGTTCTACTATTCAAACAAAATGAAATGCCAAAAACTAGAGGAAAAAATTCACAACTAGAAAAATCTCTTACTAGGAAATGAAAACAATAGTAAGGAAAAAATCCTATTAACAGGTGCTTGAAAAAGACAAGATGAAGTTAGAAGGCATTTTAGTGCATGAATGAGAGGTTATTCTTATGAGTACCAAAAGCCAGCATGAATTTAAACTTTACTTAAAACAGGAAAGAGACAAAACCAACCACAAAAACTGAAGCTCTGACATTTGTCACTCCTGAAAGAGCTGAAGATGGGGACACCTCCCTTCTATGAATACACAGACATGCTGTCTCCTTTCTTCCCATTAAAAGTAGTTTAGCAGCTGACATCCCTAAAGTACTTCAACTTAAATACTTTAAAGAGGGAAGAGAAAGAGCCTGGGAGCTGTGTTTTGAAAGAAAGAATGAATGTGATCAGCATCATTTGGTCCTAAGTTGAGTTTAATATATCCCTAATCAGCTAAAGTAGCTCAAAAATGCAACTTTTCCCCTGAAAATGATTAGTTTTACATTTGATTCAAGATGACACTAATTTTCAGCTGAAATGATTGTTCCTTTTTCAGAACCAGTTGGATACAAAGCAAATTAGACTAGAGAAGTCAAGTTTTATCCACTATAGAGAACTGAATTACTTCTATGCTCATTTACAGTGCTGACTTCAAAACACCACTTCTTTTGTTCTCTAAATATGCATGGAAAAAACCCTCTTGTTCATCTAAACCGCACTTCTAACAGTTTAGAACAACCTGCTTCTGGTTTGCATACCTGGCTTGATCTCTAATAGATTCTAAGATTTTTTTCAGCAAGTCAATGGAACAACATATCAAAACCCAAAGATGCTATCCAACAGATCACTCTATGTTGAAGAGATCTTCAGTTTTTTCAGCATACTCACAGAAGTAAATTAAGATTACACAGAGACAATTATTAATGCGCAACATATACCAAGACAGTGCAAACCACAATATAGTGCACAGAAACAAACCAATGCTACCCAGAACAGTAAATGAAGAAGGTTGTAAGTAGAGCAAAATTTAGGAGAAATGGAATTCATTAACAAAAGTAGCCATTTGGCAAAGTGCTAACATCCACTAATTCTGGCAATGCATTGTTAGACTCTAAGTGACCCTAAGTGGCCATAACTCTTACCTATCCATGCAAAACATCTGCAAAAAATGATCTGAAATTTAGGGTTTATCTATCTGGCTGATTGCACCTCTATATGTGTATTGCACACGCATTTCTGCCCAGCCACCTGCTAGAAGTCATGAAAAGAAACTTGTGAACAATAATAACTAAAATTAAAAAAGTGAAATTATCTTTGAAAGTTTGTATTTGCCATTTAAGCACAAAATTTGCATATAGAGGCCAGCAGCACACCTAAGACTCCTGAGATTTCCCTAACTTGCACGAGTCCCTCATATGGCTGTTGCAAAAAAGTTTGAAGTGTTACTGGATTGCAGATTGTGTCCAAAAAAGTATTCTTCTAGCACTCTTCCCTCTTCATAAAAAAAAAGAAAATAATATTCATGACTTATTCTTTCAGTGGGTCAAGCAGTCTGCTACTGAACAAAGCCAGGTCATATCAACAAACTATTCAGTCCATATCTTGACCGAACAGTGACCAACAGCAAAAGAATTTGCAAGATCTCCATATGGGATAATTAGGTAGTGACATGAAAAACACAAAGGCTTCAGGGGAACCAAAAAAGAGACTACATAGGGAGATTAAGTTGAAGTAGATAATGGGAAGGAGACAGCAAGCTTTTGGAATCAGCAAACAAATATAAAGAAAACAAATGAGTCATGCTGAGAGAGTCAAGGCAGCAAAAAGGACCAAGTGACTCTTAGAGAAAAATGCTAATGAGGGAGCTCCCACTGCTAAGAGCTTGGTATAGACCCGCACATCAGCTTCATTTTCAACAGAATGAAAACACGCAAACTGGCACGGGGCTGTTTCCAAAACTGTATTCTTGAATATGAATGTAGAATTTTGCCTTACTGTGTATGACCACTTTTTGAATGACTGGGTCAGTAATACTATAGTTCTTTGTCCTGGTTTCAGCTGGGATAGAGTGAATTTTCTTCTTAGTACCTGGTACAGTGCTGTGTTTTGGATTTAGTGTGAGAATAATGTTGATAACACACTGATGTTTTAGTTGTTGCTAAGTAGCGCTTATCCTAAGTTAAGGACTTTTCAGTTTCCCATGCTCTGCCAGCAAGCAGGTGTACAAGAAGCTGGGAGGGAGCACAGCCAGGACAGCTGACCCAAACTAGCCAAAGGGATATTCCATACCATAGAACATCATGCTCAGTATATAAACTGGGGGGAGTTGGCCGGGAGGGGTGGATCGCAGCTCAGGCATCAGTCAGCGGGTGGTAAGCAACTGCATTGTGCATCGCTTTTTTTTCCTTGAGTTTTATTTCTTTTTTTTCTTTTCCTTTTTTTGTTATCTTATTATAATATTTCATTATTATTATTATTGTTAGTATTATATTTTACTTTAGTTAAACTGTTCTTATCTCAACCCACGAGTTTTACCTTTTTTCCCATTTCTCCGCCCCATCCCACTGGAGGGGGGGAGGAGTGAGGGAGCAGCTGCGTGGTGCTTAGTTGCTGGCTGGGGTTAAACCATCACATTCTTCAAACAAGTAGTCCAATGAGATGTCAAATACAGCAGTTAAGTTTCTACTCTTATTTTCACAGTTTTTTCTGGGTCTACTGCCTTTTTGAAGTGTCTTTTCAGCCTGATTTTCACTTTTACTTTTTCTTCCTCAGCTGTCATCACTTGTATTGATTTTTTAGTCTTCTCTTTTTTCGGTCTGACAGCTGTGTTTAATTTTTTCTGGTTAATACAATGTGTACCTCACTAGTCATATTGTTCCTGCTTCACTTATGTTTTGTTCTGAAGAAATAGTCCCTCCCTGCTTAAGCTATTCTGCTCCCAGAATAGTAAAGTTCTATTCTCCCCCTCAGTTCTTTCTCTAAAATATTAAGAACGTTTTCTCATCTTTAGTATCAAAGGTGTTGCTTTTTATGTGCCCACCAACATGGAATACAAACATTATTTCTTATGTTAACTACGGCTTCAGATACTGTTACTTCTTGAGTGAACTCCCATTAGTACCCAAGCATTAAATAAGCACAGTCTTATGACCTGCATGCTTTAAGAAGGTTTGGTCTATGAAGTGCAAGCTGTGTAAGATCTATCAGGATAATTTATTTACCCAGCTTAGGCCATGATTCTCCTACTTCTTCAATGGCTGTTCAGAAACCTTGAGGAGTTGACTGGGACAACTGTTTCCAGCTTCCATCTTTCCAGTAGGGCTTCTGGAGATGAACATCAGGACCAAGAAGCCTTGAGAAGTTAAGTCTTTCCTCATTAGATGATTCTAGCTCTCAACAGAAAGGCGATCCAATTTCAGTCTCTAAAAAGTCTCAAGTAGTTTGCCCAACAGACAACCTAATTACCTCACTAAGCCAAATAACAGCAGCAACCAACAGCAGCTGAAGTCATTAAATATTAATTTTTTTTTAAATGTTGAACAATTTGGTCTCAGCATCAAGTAGCCATTTTCCTTATCTAGAAGCTCATAATACACTTCCATTATTCAAGACTGATCTTTAAAACTTACTATGCACATGGTTCCATCCTGTTGTCATACTTTATTTCCCCACCAATCTTGTGAATCCATTTACGTAAACATTTGCCTGCTTCTTGCTTAATATTTTTCCAGCAGTGGTTGATCCAGGAGAAAAAAGCTGCCACTGATGGAAGAGGTGCAATAAATCTGTATCCCTCATTAGGTAAACTAAGCTTGCCAGGAAATTGCCTCAACATTGCAGAACGCCACTTCATAATCTAGGACTAGGGTTAGCTGACTTAAGCGAAAGCTATATACAAGTACTTTTTAGTGGGAGAAACTCTCACGATAAGAATTAAATGCAAGCCTCAGGAGTTTTCATAATTTGGAAGAAACGAGAAACACAGCCACAAATAAAGTTTTTGAAAAAAGTAGTACTAATATGAAGGCTGTTTCCCTAATTTTAATAAGTCTTACTTTATTCTGTGAGTTTCCCCAGAATACCATGCACAAATTCAGTTACAAGAACTCTGAAATGTAAATTCCATGGCTCTTGTCTGCAAAAAAAATTACCATAATTAGAAAACCTATTAGAAACAAAACACATTGAGGTAAACATCTTTTTCAGGCCTTTATGTAACAACTGTCCTATCAAGAAAAAAAAATAATTTCTTTACAACAAAGACAGATTAGATACAGTCTTGCTATACACATCCTATTCAATACCAAACACCTTGCTAATGTCTAAATCCTACCTCCAAAATTCACAGACTGCAAGAGTATGACTAGAGGAATGATGTATTGTGTCCAAACACCCTTCTGAATTGAGACAAAAACTATGTATTCCATATAAAATGTAGTCCTGCCATAACACCTGTCTTGCCTTTCCTATCTACAAGAGGAGGTGCAAAAAATGCAGTTTGGTTCTCTAAACAACAAAGAATACAACCATATGTCAGAACTATAAAATAAAGGTCATAGATGAGATTTATAGACATACACAATCTTCACAGATATTTTACAAAACATAAGACTCTAAGTTATGGAAATCAATGCCGCAAATTCAGAAAAAAACCAGCCATTTCTGAAAAAAACTATATGAAACTATTAAGTTATTGTTTTACTTGTCTCTTTCCAAGTCACTACTTAAGGAAAAGAAAAAGCATTTAACTTTCAGAAACAGGTCTGTCTTGACACTTTTGGCATTATATATGTGCTGCTTTTCAGGCAATGCTGTACAAGAGATTAAAAGTACACAAATGCAAACCCAAACTCCTAAGCTACTACTAGTTTGCAGTCAGATCTTACCAAGGTTACAGTCAGTCTCTGTTCCCATCCATAGAACAAAGGTCATTCATATCTATACATATTTGTTAATTTTCATGACTAGAGAATGTTCTAAAGCCTCAGATAAAAATGCCCTACAGAAGTACACCATACTGCCATTAACAGATAATTCTCTCTCTAGCATGTCTTACACGTCAGAAGTGCAACTCTGTACATATCTAACCAGTAAGCACAGTATCACAAAAAGACCATAGTATTTACGACAAAATCATATAAACACAATACCATTTTCATTCTCAAGGAAACAGTCTTTCAAGATATAAAACAAGGATTGGGAAGTTTCAAAGCAGAAGTGTTTTTCCCAAAATATGCAATTTAAAATCTTGCCAAAGTATCACGAATATGTTTCATCGAAAAATAATTAACAGTAAAACCACATAAATCAGCCAAAAGCTAAACAAAGGAAATTTCTTTAGAACAAGTCCTAGATTTGACCGGGATTTTCTAATCTTCATGAGGAACTTAAATTTAACACTGGGGACCAACAAATGAACAGAAAGATAATTTTATCTCTGATGATGCTCTGAAGTGACCAGTATTTAACATCCAACTAGCATCCATCTGCAACCTGCACATGAAGTTACCACTGCTCTCTAATTTGTCTTTACTCAAAGTCACATAGTCTCCTGACACTCCCTATATAGTTCAGCGACCATGATTCACTAGCAAAATTTACCCATTGGATATGTTTGGGGTGATACCTGATTGGAGTGTTGTCATCTGCATTTCTGGTTCCAGCAGTGTCATGTTGATCCTTTTCTCAACAGTTACAATCCCTTAAAGACCTCTCTTTATAGATAGATAGATATAGATATGTTTAAAAAAAAAAAAAAAATCCAAGAGGACCTCTCAACTTTAATCGCGTTCAAAACTTGCAAGAAATTCTCATGCTTATATGATGAAAACTGTGCCTACTGAGAAAACTCAAGTCTTTCAACATGCAGTTCTCTGCTTATTCACTACAGGCAAGTTGGAACAGCCCAGAATCAAATTACTGCTAGAAGAAAAATGAATACTCAAAGGGGAACGCAAGATGTGTAGTTTGCAGAAGTACGGTCCGCCCCTTGATGCTCTGTAAGTAAAAGGGAGGGGGGAGGAAGGGGTCAGAGACACTAGAACTGGCAGTTTTTTCCCCTTTTAAAAGAGAAGGATGACGTCTTGGGTAGACTTTCAATCCCCTAAGGGGCTCTGCTGATGAGGCAATTTCATTCCAAGGACAAGGAGACCCAGTGTTAACATAAACATGCAGACATCCTCAGCTTTGAAACAACATGGCCAAAAACATATACATCCTGCTGACAGATCAGTCATTTTTCTTCAATCTTTACCAGTCCTTTTTCTTAATAATTGCACTATTCCCCTATCCCTATCAACTCCCCTTACTGACCACTAAACCTGAGCTACTGTAACAAAGGACTGGAACTTCTTCCAAATAGATGGTAGCATCTGTTTCTTAAAAACAAACAAACAAAACACCCTTTCTCCTTCAGACTTCTCCCATTGTGGATCACACCCTCCATCCAACCTGTCTAGAGGTTAAAAAAAAATTAAGCCATGTTTCCCACATCCAGATGATTAGTTTCAAATGATTTGGGATAGTGGACAAAACTTTTATAGTCAAATATTTCTTGAGTAAAAGATAAAAATAGAATTGTCTTTCCTCACTAGATGATTCTAGCTCCCAACAGAAAGGAAATTCAATTTCAGTCTCTAAAGAGTCTCAAGTAATTTGCCCAACAGATAATTTAATTATCTTAACAAACTAATTCCAACACTTCTGTCCCCAGAGCAGCTTTCTCTTATTCCCCATCTTTCCCCAAGGCTCATCGTCATTTCTCATTAGGTCATCTAAGTAAGTAACTGCATAAACTTGCACCAGGCCCAAAAATACATTGAGCTCTGCATCAAAGATACAGACCAATTTCTAGATTTAAAATCCCTTTGTAGCAAGTCAGAATCCCTCTCCTGCCACAGTAGTATTCATGAAGATGAGTAACTGGGTGTGCAAAACTGCTTTAACACTGTTTTCTGACCCCTCCAATCTTAAATAACTTCAGGGCTTCTTTAGCACTCAGATGCAAGAACTCCCCAACAGCTGCTCAACAGCTGAGAGAAGAGCATGGCAGGTTGTAGCAACATATCTTCCTTCCCCCACACAAACACATCTGGGGCTTCAAAGGAGGCAGCAGAAACTCATTTGGCAGCTTCAAACAATACAGGAATATCCCTTACAGTGATGATATTGTAGTATTTATCTGATTTCCATACTCCTTACATCAGTAGTGTGTTGTAAAAGGACAAGAATCAGCTCATTTGGGCCTTTCATATTCAAATGCCACCTATGCCCTCCTAGATTTGCAGCCAGACTAGGCAAAAACTGCAGGCCTAAATGTTCATTCTTACTGTGCAATCCTTATGGAAAGGAACTGCAGTGGTGCACTGTATCCCGAGAATTTAGAGACACTAGTGACAGAAATAAGTCACTTTAACACCTACCCTGAATATCCATATTCATCATAAATAAAGGAAACCATCAATTTTCAGCAGAATGTATGCTTATTTTTGTGGTGATGCGTGGAAATATAAGGGGAAGCAGGACGAGCAAAGTAGAAAGGAAATCCTTCCTACAGTGTCCAAGAACATCACTTAACTCCCTGAAGCATGTACACGTGCACTGTCAGTGACCATGAACAGACGAAATTTAAAGCATTAACCAGGATGTTGCTTATTTGACCAGCAAGGAAGATGAAGACTGCACTACTGAATGTCTTCAGACAGAGATTCCTTCGTTATACTTTGTGGTAATGTATTGATTGCAGCAGAGGGAGATTTATAGCCTGCAGAAGTGGCTGATAGTATCCCAATACAAATGAATTAAAGAAAACTTGAAATTTTCATGAGGAAAGCCACACATTACAGAAGCAGACTATCACCCAAAGATAGGATTCAGTTTGCTAAGTACTAGCAGCAATTGACTATTGTGAAATGGTGCAATCTTTCTTGCCTGAAGCAGCCACTCACTGTTTAAGTAGAACAGACTGAGAACCTTGCTGAATGGCATTCTCCCTTTAAAGAACCAGACTTCCTTTCCCCATTACTACCCTTAATACTTAAAACAGCAAAACCTGCAACAGAAGTCCTTGCTCACACAGACAAAACAGCTGCCCAGATCAGGGCCTGACTTATTTAGCAAGCAGTTTAAATTCATGAAAAGGAATGTTTTTTAAATAGCTATCAAATTATATGTCTAATGTTCATCCATCAGCCCTGAACCTTGAAACCTCAAAGGCAAACTGAAATAAGAGAGAAACTGGAAAGGAGAAACAGAAGGGAGAGGAATATTACAAACCAGTGATTGAAGGAGGGCATTAATTTTGTTAACTTGATCAGGAATAAAATAAAAACTGTGTTGAGAGCTAACTTGTTAAAGCCACCACATTAAAGCTGCCTTTGGCATTACTTCTTCCAGCTCAACTATTCCCCCATCACTATTTAAAAGTTTGTTTTAAATATTTCAAGAGATTACCACTTCTCAGCTGTTTAGTAGCTCCCACCAGTAACAGGCCAGTCATTTCTATCATGCTCTGAATCTCATAGCTCTATCAGAAACTTTCAGACAGCATGCTAAATTTATAGTCTCTTGGGACATAAAGTCTTTTAACACAAATCTATCCAAGATAGAATGGTTGTTTTTATTCTAACAACCATTCCCCTTACTCACACACAAGAGAAAACAGCAAGCCTCATTGGAATGTGTGTGAAGGACAGATCAGAGAAAGCTACATATTTCCTGTCTTGTTCCTTTTGTTACAATACAGACTTAATCTTCTTCACATGTAAGTTCTGGATGAGGCAGTAACCACCACTTGGTAATTAAATCTAACTTTGAGTCACGCTATTCCAGAAGTTGGATATACACTAGAACAAAAAACCAACCGAGAAGATAATTTCGGAAAAATCCTGTCTCTTTAAAACCCTTTATCAGGAACAAAATACCACCATTGTTGATAAGCAAACATGCCTAACTTCTTAAATGAGTTCACAAGTCACAATATTCACTTTTTAAAACAACAGTTTATGACATGATTTTAAGAACACATTATAAATGTTTTTAAAGTCACAATAGCAAGAAGACAGCTATAAAATCTGCAAAACCACCGTAATAAGTTATATTTGAAATAAGTCCTGAATCTGACTGCATTCAATGTAATGACAATCCAGGATGGGAAAGGGAAAGAAGGGGAGGGAGATAGGAATGTATAACCTAATACAAGAATTATAGGAGCAATCACCTACACAATTCTTTAAAATAAAATGAGGTGCCCTAATAAACATTTAAAATATTACTCCTGTCTTTTAACAGTAAATGGGCATGGGCATAGGCACATAGGCACTACATTAGCTCCTTCGAACCATTTAAAAAGTTCAACTCTGCAATTTGTGAGTACAATCACCAACAGCTTATGTGGCAACAATTAATCCCGTGCTTTGTACAGCACTCGGTCTTTACAGTAACAGGAGTACCTTCTGATACCTAAAGCACACGCTTGTTGTATGACTTCGAGTCATACTGAAATTCCACACATTCCAGCTAGTCTCTTCCCCTCCAGCACATATGGTAGTTTGTAGAAGGCAAGCATCCCAGATCAAGTAAGCCCCAAAAATTGACAAGCTGGTACAAGTTTTGTCCAAACCTGTAATCATAAAATGCAACAGTTCATTCAAAAGAATGTTACCTCATCTTAAACAAGCCTACAGTGAGAATAAACCAGGACTGTGCTAGGCTTCTAACACAATGTTTTTCATGACCTCTGGACAAAGATAACTATGAATTCATCTGGGGAAGATGGGTCAAGTGAGAGGGTCAATAAGCTAGTGGAGCAATTATCATAATTTCAAATGAAAGTTAAATAGAAGGATAACTTTGATCAGAAATGATCAAACTGCATAAGATTTGTATATTCATCACCTGTTTTTTCTCTTTTTTGTAACCACATTCATCAGAGACTTGCTCTAACCCTGCCCTAAGGGTTGGGAAAAGTTATCTTGGCATCTTAGTACAGCTGACTGAGAAAAATCAAGATACATTTAAGAGCTTCACATGACTCTAATGACCTTTTTTTGGCTTGTGTGGCAACAAATGAATCAGTCACAGGTAATCTTTCATTGTTAAAGAATGTTGAGGCCTTGATGAACATGGGTAAAAAAGGAGAAGGAATGTGAATTTTGGGTAGAAAATTCACTGTGAAGCACAAAGACAAATTAAATAACTACATCTTCAATGTTCCATTAAGTTTGATGTCTGAATAGAACCTCATAATTGTGTCAAAATATTTTACTAACACCTTACCACATAAGGTTTCCTTCCACTGAACTGACAAGAAATTGTTTCCTATCTATCTGTTATGTTCCAATACTTCACACATATCCTTAATAGCTTTTATTGCATTTTAATTTAGTGTAACTTAATAAAAACTATTCAGTCAAGATGTTTAAGGTCTTTACACCCATCTATCTAGGTGTACCTATCCTTGTAGGTACACACACCTACAAGGATAATGTGTAGCTGTGATAAGGGAGAAGAATATGAAGAGGAGTCTGGGTCTGAAACAAAACAAAACCAACAAGAAAAGCCCCAGAAACTGTCTCTTGCTGCTCTTCAGTTCTCTCAGAGCAGAAAAAAAAAAAAAACAAAAAAAAAAACGGAATTCGCTGTGCTAGGACATATGGCAGCATGTGCATAAAGGACTGCACTCCCAGTTCTCCCATGGGATACATAATTCCATGATGCTTCACATGCCAAAGAAATTTCTATTTTAACTCAGCTAATAGTTTATGTTCCAGAACCACAGCCTGAAATAACAAATTCACTACAAATCCATGTAATATTTTTCTACAGACATCTACAGATAAACAAAGTCTTCTGTAAGCAAAAGTTACACAAAGGGTTAACCTGTTAGAAGCGCTCGGCATAAGTAGTTAGTTCAGCTGTGAGTCAGCAATGCCTGTCTAGAACTGCAAACAGGAGACCCTTTGACACAGATAGGCAGCTTCCAGCAAGTCTCTTATTTACCATCTCCTCCCCTCCCACTGCCACTCAGCTTGAATCTTCCTCATACCTTGAATTTGGCAAGTTGTCACAGAAGCAGTTTCACTGCACAAGATATGCTTCCACAACCACTTTGGATTGCTCAAATGTTTAAGCAGATTGCCATCTCAACTGGCAGATCATCTCTAAAGGTTTTTTAACATGTTAGAAGCCAAGGGCACAACAACAAAGATACACCATATTTAAAAAAGGAGCTTTAGCAAGCTCAACAGCTGTGCAACCTCTACCCCAAGATAACTGAAAAGTTCCCATTTGAGGGAACAAGTTTATTAATTCAAAATGCATCAGCTATGTTTCTCAACAGCTCACTAAGCAAAGTTTCCTTTTATGCTGTGACAGTTTACAGATAACCATATTTCAACAGCACTTTTCAGTCCCACTATACTTTAATGAATGTATACACAAACAACACATAACAACATACTAGGAGAAAAGAGCATTGTATACCTCTGAAGATAAGGAATATTCAGGTAGTCTAGATCAGGGACTTTGGACTTTATGCCTTGTCTGAAAAACTGCACCTCCAGCAGTAAAATTCCCACTATTGTGCTGAGCCCTGATAAAGAATCAGCTCTGAAGAGACTCACCTAATGAGTCATTTCCGGGAATATCCTAATTTTCTTTGGCAAAAGGTATGGGCAGAGGTGTTCCTTTTAAAATACTTTTTAAACCCAACTCTATTTTACTTCTTCCAGTCAAGCAGATTTGCAGCCCACAATGATACAGCTTCAAGGTTGAGTCCATAAAAATAACATTATTCTGATAGAGGAAAACCATCTATTTCTGTAAAATATTCCCAACATACCGATTTTTAAACCTATCCCAACAACTGAATCATATAAAGACTCTTTCATTTCTGTAACAGAATATCCTTTCCTCTGACCATAGCAAATGCTGTTGTGTCCTGCTTGTATCCATTCAAAGTGCTGCAACAAGTTTCATTTTCCTAAAAAGGTACTCCTATCCGTTCCCAACACTAGTATCCCATTCCCTGTGGCATCAAGAATTAACTGCTTCTTCCCAATTCAGGACCCTTAATCATGTCTTATTCACTGAGAAGAGAAGAACCCTGCCTCCAGTAAATTCACCATGTCACCTTCAGGCGGCCAGCTGTCAAGTTTTGGAAACAAAGGCTTATATGCTTTTCCCATGCTGCCTTCAAGCCCTCTACCAGTTTCAAAACTACCTCAGTTAAGTTTCATTTGAAATCTGTCCTTACCTTCATAACTATAAAAAGCCCAAGTCTACCACTAGTTGAGATGTGTTGAGATCACAGTCTACCATGTTGACTAATACTCCAATTTCTTCCCTTTTATTTACCACCACCACCTTTACCTCCATCTGTTGTCTTTTACCTTATACTTAGAGGACTGCAAACATTAAGGATTAGAAGCTTTTTGTTCTGTTTTTGCAGTTTCTAGCTTCTCCATTTTTAAGGCCTGTAAACATGACTGAAATCACATAATGATGGTATAATGTATATGAATGAGGAAACTCTTTTTATCCTCTTAAAAAACAGTATTTTCGGTTGAAGTTAATTAATTCTTCCAACCAACAAAACACTGATACGCTGTTCAGAGAAGGGCATGCTCAGTTTCTGGAGGTAAAGAACCAGGCATGTCAAGTGAGGTATCCCTCCAATCCAAATTACTGTCCTGCAGTTCACATATTCTAAATCACTTTACCATAAGCATTATGTTCTGGCTATAAAGCCACTCCAAAGCTCCCCAGCATTTCCAATATAGTGTGCCATGCAACTCTATGTAATGCATACAACGCAACATATAAAGCCCAACACTGTAAGGCACCCAGGACTCAACCATGCTCAAATCCATAGTATCTTGCAGGTAAAGTTGATAGCTAGAATTCAGACTCTAGCACGGCCTTCATATTGCCTAGAGCCACCAACATATACCCCAGAGGGTAGAGTGAAGGGAGATCACCAAGAGGAATTCACAAACAGAAGCCACTACTTATCAAATGGTTTCATCAGTCTGTCACAGGATGGGGCTGAACGTACAAAGGCTTTCATGGCAGCCTGGTGATCCTGAGCTTCAGACAGTTCACATTCTTCCAAACCCAGGAATTCTGGTCACCAAGTGACCCTATATTTTGCCACTCCATTGTCACCCACCAAATGGTTAGAGGGATTCATACCATAGTTGTCTATAAGCTACCCACAACTTGAGAAACATAGGCAGCTCATTCTCACTCTAGGATTAGAAGGCCTACTGGGATATTTCATTTTTAACTCTAGGTCTTGTTCCTCCTTCTAACAAGTCTGACAGAACCTTTCAGACATTTGCAGTGAGAAAGTCGCTCACCCTGGGTAAGTGCAGACCAAGGTGGCAAAGAAAAATCTACAGATGGCTATAGCCTGAAGATGAGCTAACACTTCCTTTGACTGTCTCAGCTTTGCACAACTTTTAGTCACCACAAAGCACATGGAAGTTGTTTCTCGTATTCACCTAAAACAATAATCTAAAGCATTTATCACCGGAGCTCTCTGGAACTTCCACACCCAGTAACATTAATCCTTCCCATCAAACAATGTAAATCAGTTTTGTCAACTCTAGATTATTAGTTCTTCATACAAATAAAACATTGTAAGAAGCAAGAAGAAGCACCCCTGTCATCAGAACACATACCATGACACCACCACAGTACTTCCTTGGTGAGGACATACTACATGAGACACGAGTGCACTGTACCACTTACCATTCTTCCTTTCACTAAGTGGAGGAAGGTTGGGGTTTCTGCCATGATGGAGGTTGAGGGTCAGCTCGGGCTGCAAGGAGAGCTCCTGCAGCTCATTGGCAACAGCTTCGCTCTGAGGGCTGGGGGCCGCCGAAAGTGACACCAGCACCGGCTCATCATCATTTTCGCCAGCCCCTCCTCCGTCCAGCCCATTTCCAGCAATGACGGAAGGGGGCAGGCACACCACACCGGAGAAATCCACTTTGGCTTTCGTGATGGCAACCTGCAAGACAAACCAGAAAAAAACCAAACCGTAAATCTCACATGAGAGCCTTAACCCATATGTCCAGTTCATCATGGCATCTCCGTATTCTAGAGAAACTTGTTCTTTAGCACAGCGTTTGTGTTATCAATTCAAATCCAACTAGTCATTGAAACTTGCTGAACTCAGCAGTTTATAAACTTGCATAAACCTCCAACAGCATCACCGTAGAAACTACTGATGAAACTACAGATTATTATGATTTTCTTTAAAAGTATGAGAACATTCTCAACTTTTGGTACTTTAGGAACCCAGACTTGAGAAGACACAGACTGAGTTGCTCCAGTGAAGTCAGCCTATCTAGAACCTTGTCGAACTCGATTACTGTCCTTTTATACCAACGATAGTGTTTTAACAGGACAACTGTCAATTTGAAAGCCAATCATGTAAAGTAATCCTTCATAATAATCATAATAAACCTGGAAGGACAGCTGAGTACAACAAATGAGGATTTTCAAATAAAGTCAATTGCATTTCAATAATTTTCAAATAATTCTCTTGCTCCATTCTCTCTTCCCCATGCACTATCAGTGAAAATGAATGCAAGAAAAATATTCCACATAAAGTAAACAAAAAAGCTTTCCTGTCTAAAACCTCAGCTACAGTAACCAAAATGTGCAATACATAACGGGCTTTAATGAAATAAGCAATTTTTAAATGTTTCCTGATATTTCCATAATTCTTTGAATAAGTATTTAAAAGCCACCACTATGTTAAAATCAAAATTCTTTTACGTTCAGTAATTTAAACAGAAACAAACCAGCTGGAAGTCTCCAGTGAAATGGTTACTGTGTCAACATTTAAACAGTAATGGACATTATACAAGGGCAATCATATTTGGTTTTGATCAATGAAGATGGAAGTCTCCTGCTTCTTAGTATGCTGCTGTTTCAACCAGACTAAACTCAGAAGACTACCACTACATAACTCTGCTGCACTGTAGTAATTTATCAAGCAAAAGGTATTTCCAGAGGCTAACCTTCAGCTTCAAAAAGATGCAGGTAAAGCAAGCTGCACAGAAGCAAAGTAAAAACCATCAAGATAATCCTCCAGAAATCAATCAGAAAGCATAAACTTGGAGCAACATTTTTAACAATACAGTTTTTTATTAAGTATTTCCCACTTAACACTCATAATTAACCTGAATGAGTGTGACAACATCAACACATTAATAGCTGATGAAGTAGCTCAAATAGTCATTTCCCCCACTTCCATTTCAGTTTCGTACTTCCGTTGATTAGTAACATTTGCTCTGTAATACCCAGAACAAAGTTGTAAGTGGTAGTACATTTGTTTCAAAAATCTGTTCAGTGTATATTCAAGGCAACAATAAGAATTTACTGGTAATGAATACACACTATTTCATCCATGTTGTCATACATTCATTCCCAGGACCTTATGTCATGATCTGAAGAGAAGCAAGGAAAAGAAGGGTGGAGGGAAAAAAGAAAACAACAAAACCCACCAACCAAATCTGGTGCTTGTTATAACAAAACAAATGAGACTGAACCAAACCTTACTGCCATATGAAGTATTTGCTTTTACTTCAGTTACAATTTGGCTAGAAAGTGCCTACCCTCTCCTTGATGTATTTCCTGTCCAAAGCAAACATCGCTCATATCCATTTGAGAGCAACTTCTAACGGTAATCTGCAAAGAGAAAAAATTGGGATTGTGCCCTTCTTCCCTTTACAACGGATACAGAAAGCCTGGAAACAGACACCGTTAAACCACAGACTTAGAATAACAGAGTTTGGTAGGCTATAACAATCCTTGCAAAGGCTGGAAAGAGTTAAATTATGACCAATATAATTGGCATCATGCCCTGTCCCTGTAGGATGGGAGGCCTGTGGAAAGGGGCTAAAAGGAAGAGTAACTGCTCAGTTAGGAGGCTGGCTGGTAAGGACTGCTGTCACTGTCTTAGAGGAGCTAAAGCCAGTTTGCTTTATCGGAGGTGGTGTACTGGAGACATTACACTTTGCGTAGTACCACATGATGGTTAGGTCAGATCATGCTGGAGGACAAGCGCAGCCAGGCCTGAATCCACAAACAGGTGACAGACATATCTAACACCCACCCAGCAAGGATTTGGAATGGCAGGAGAGTCAACCTTCCCTCCTCAATCTACCCTAGAAAAGAAAAAGAGTTCCTTCCTCTTCCCAGAAGGTGAAAAAAAGCTTGACATGTCTCAAATACGTAAAATCTGCTTCAAGTAGGTAAACAGCAAATGTACTTAGGAACTTCAGACATTTTCTTTTAAACAGGAATTTGTAACCTGCATAAACTAGGAAAATCACATTTTAAACACCATTTTAACAACAGTGTTAATTTCCCTAATCTAAATATATTCACATTAGCCAGTCCACTGAAACTATATCCTTTACGTAAAAGCACAGTAGCAAGCTACAGTAAAAGCAGTCTCGCCTAGCCAGCTACAGCACAAAGCAGAGCAAGAGATTAGTGCTCACATACCAGTTTGCTATGTAACCCTGAGCAACACTATACCAAGTGGTGTTAATTTGTACTGGGATTATAAACCAGAGTTTCTCCAGTAAATCATCCAATGGAACTTCAGCACAGCAGCTGGATTATCTAGAGTTGTACCTGGACCTGCAAGTTTCCTAACTCATGCAGAAGATGACACAGATGGAAGGTATCATCTTCTTAATCCTAGTTAGCATGTCATTCAATGTTTGTCCCACATCAAAGGTAACACATCTTAAGCAAACTTTGCCTTGCCTTGACATTCATTCTTGCCTTGCCACTATGTCCTGCATTGTGCCAGTAGTGCTGCTTGTAGAGCCACACTGTGAACCGCATCAAAAAGCTGATTCAGCTGAAATGCAATTTTTCCTAGATTATTTTTCAGCTGGATCGATTCCTCCATACAAGCCACAGTTGAACCAGCACAGTACAGGGGAATGCTGCCACAAAATGCAAAAAATCACAGTCTGACTCTGTGCATCTCAAACAGCCTGGACAACAATTCTACTACTCCAAGTAGGGCTGCAGCTCAAATGAAGCTAAACTGGGATGAACCATTAAATGTGTTAGGAAATCCCGCCTTCTCCTTCCTCCACATCCCCTCCCATTTCAGGCCAGCACAAGAATCTGCAGTGACACATGATAAACCAATGACAAAACTGACCCAGATGTAAAAGCTAGTCTTCTGGTTCACACTCCAGCTAAATCAGGACCCTGGTGCAGTTTGCTGTGCAGCCACACCAACACTTGTGCCAGCACAGCACAGGGAGAGAACCTGCTTACACCATTAGTACATCCAAACATCTAGCCACTACCTAAGGGAAAGAACTTTTTTCAGAGCAATGCCAAGCCTTAGTATGCAACATATTGCCATTTAAAAAAAAAAAAAAAAAAAAAAAAAAAAAAAGCATCTGGTCCACAAGACTACAGTAAAAGCTATAATTGGGTGAGTTTGATTTTAATGTTTTCAATCAAAAGTCTGATGAGGGCATAGGGGATTTGGAAGATGCTTTGAGGATTTATAATCATCCGTGCTGCGTTATTTGGAAGGCCTGTGAAAGGCACGGAATCCTTTTCTGCAACAAACAGTAAGACTGTTTTTAGACTTCCCAGACAGTTATACCACTCTATAACTGTCACTGTAGAATGATCAATCAGTTAGCTACACACATTAATATTTAGAACCTAATTAAAATGTTGAAATGTTTGTTTTCCTGTCATTTCTGAACAGACTAGAAACTTTCCCATAAAGAAATGTGCCATACCGTGATCTTTAAGTGAGTCATCCAGAAGCTGATGGACAGTATTAAGAGCAAGTATTTCTTATCCTCAATAAGGGTTTCAGGGTGAGCGCCCTCAAGGATTTGTGTCTGTTGCCTAACCAGACAAAAGCTTTCTATCATGGCATTTTTCTACTTTTGGGCCAGCTGCTTCCAGGACAAGAGTAGCTGTGATCCCACAGATGTTCTACAGCAGCAACACCAGCTTAAGCAACCCTCAAGTCCTCCACTGTCCAGCTGCTCATTTCTGTCCCTACACTGCCCCTTCTTCAACTAGGGAATTAATTTAGCTGAAAACCAGCCATTTTTTCTGGGTATTCAGCAAAATCAGTTCCGCAGTCTAGTCCATCGCCAACTACACATGCAGCTGTGTCACCATAATGCAGGGGCAACAGCGAACTCTCAGGAGCCCACAGTGCTCAAATTATGTTGCTATAAAACACAAAACCACTGCCACAACAATACAAGCATGGACCACAACACTAGGGAGAAGATGAAGCTGCTCAAAAGAAACATTAGACACTACTCATAAATATATAAATAATCTTTATCCCTTTCTGACTTCTGGAGGCATCTAAGAAACTTCAATTTCAGACAGACAAACAAGGCAGAGTGAATTTTGAACAAGGTATAAGATTAAGAACCATAGCCAATAAGAAATTTTGGAAAAATATTATCTTTATCAAACCTGCAAACTACAAAGACTAAATTGCTCTGCAGCTTCTACATGGTAGCTTTTTAGGTGCATCCTCTTGCCATCGCAACACCATATCACAGTAAACACACAGTAAACCTGATTAGCTTCCTTGGTGAAAAAAGTATTCTACTTTGCATTTACCATATGACAAAATTACTTATAGAAACTTCTCGTAAAGCTGCTCGTCCAGAATCGCTGAAGGATAGCTCAAAGCCCCAGAGGTGAAAGGGAAACAAAAGACAGACACATGCAGTACTGAAACCTGTCTGACCCACAGTAAACTAGTTCACAGAGCTAAGTGAAAAGAAAACTGGGAGGGGGAGAAGGGATTAGGATTAGTTTCCTGCCATTTTAGCTCCATTAATCAACCCATCATAAGGCCAGACAAGCACCAATGTTGGCACAAGGAAGCAACAAAGGCATGCATCCAAGACCGCCCCTTTTGGCAAGAGCTAGCTTAGATCAACTTAGCTGTATCATAAGACCACATCCTCTGGTTAGACACTAAACTGGCATAGCCAACAAAAGGAACAGTCCAGCCTGCTCATTCCTCACCTCCTGTGGGCCAGCACAGGCTGAACCAGATCAAGGAACTGATCTGTGTTAAATTTGACCTGGCCACACACGCACACAAAGTACTAGTTTTAATCTGCATCGGTTCCTGATCTGGCTTGCCACCCAGCCACACAAAAACCTGAGCTAGCATGAGGGAGAACGAGGCACAAGGAAATAAAAAAGAAATCAGGATAGCTACTTTTGGTAGGAGTGTCACCTTAAGGTGTTGCTATACAGTTTAATCTATCCAACATTCATGTTGGACATGGACACATGCACTAGGTCTTCATGCATTAGACTTCTCTCGATTTTGGCAATATTCACATACTCATGGCATAATCAAGATCTTGACAGTCAATATTTAAATGAACCAAAGAACAGTACCACCTTCCCTAACGTGAAACCTCAATAACCAGAGTAAAACATACGAAACAAAAGGAATTTAAAAATAAGTAAGTAAAAATCAGAGAGGCACAGGAAGGAGAAAAAAAAAAAAAAAAGAGCACAATTCTCAAATCAAGCAAGGACACCTCTATAAACAGCTTTCCCTTGTTTGCATTTTGGGGCTGAGTTGCCAGGGTAATAGCAATTTCCTACCAATTTAAGAATTGCTAAGCAACCTCCAGTACCTAACAGCAACAGCATGTGTGTGCAGCTGGGCTATTTTGAGAAGACAGGTTTTTTTATTTTAAACTTAAGAGCAACCTTCTGTTAAATGATTATGCCAGCTGAGATCATCCAGCCAAGAGAAGAGGCAATCTTGGGGAAAAGTGGCTTTAAGTGGATGAATTTTTGAAATGAGTGAGAAGAGAGGAAGAGAATGCCGTGACATGCCCAAAGGCAACTATATCCCCCAGGTCATCACAAATCAAAAGAACAACCGAGGAGAAGCGAAGTTTGCAGCAGATGGAAGCTGAAGCATCACATTAGCTTGAGAAGCTGTAACGACCAGAGTGAGAGATATTCCTTTTATCTTTAGATATCAAAGAAAAGTCACCAACAGAAAGACCTCCAAGGTTGTATTAAAAAAACTTATTTAGTTTCCTGTCAGTCAGCTTAACCCAGGCACACAAGTGTCAGCAGAATTACTTCTCCGGTTAATTGAGAGTTAAACTGACAACACTGTCCATAAAGTATATACAATACAGTAAGCAACAAGGCAAGCATCACAAAGACTGTACCCTGACAATGTAATAGCTTGTTCTTGAGGAACCACCTTAAGTTAAGAAACCAAACGATGCAGACCACTAAAAAGAGACCTTCTTAGATTATAGAATTTTATTTTAACACACATATTCCACACGCATTTGTCTTCTGCAAAATGAAACAGTCATCAACTTCCTTCACTTTCACAGTAATGGGGGGGGGGGGGGGGGTGAAAGGCAAAAGCAATCAAAAAGTAACCAAATCCATTCTGGATTAGAACCAGTGATTTGATTAGAACAGTGTAAACTGTCCATCTTACCATGATCACAAGCCACTACCCTAAAAGCCCCTATTAAAAATGCAAAGATTGCAACACATGTGAACAAAGATGCTGGTAAAACATGGATGAGCACAACTTTCTATCTGAGCTAAAGAATCTGAATCTGTATGTATACTGCGCAAGTAACATTACAGTAAGAGAGGACATCTTTGAATCATCACCAGAAGTCTCTCCGCTACCACCTCCAGCAAATCTATCAGTACAAGAGTCAAAAAACATGCTTGGGCCAGCAAGAAAATGGCAAGAAATGTTATTAGACAAAAGGCATGAACAGCTGTATAGAGATGTTAGGACTTGAGGGGGAAAGGATGCAAAGAACGCATCTAGTGCAAAGCAATCAACTGCATAATTTCTGCTGTAGACAAACACAGCCTCACACATGATTTTAACAACCACTCATCAAGAACCATATTTCTCAAGCCCAAAGTATTTCCTTCATAAGACACTAGCATTTGTTTCACTCAGTCCAGCAGTGATAGAAAGTCTTTAAGAGGTCTTGAAAAATCATCATCAAACATCCATTTCTTAAAACCACAAATAGCAGGCTAAGAAATGTAGTTTGGCATTCCAGATGTTTTTTAAGAAATACTTTTCATGATTCAATATGTATTTGGAAGAACTTTGTGGCTTTCAAGCTCATGGAACTCTGGGTACGCAGAAGAACTGATAATACCAAAGCTAGTTTTGAGAATCACAATGATATTTATAATAAAAAATCTTTGCTCAAAAAGAATCAATTTCCCACCAATTTCTGAAGTTCTTATTTAAGCTCAAAGCATGAATGAGGAAGACATCCTTCTAATTTCAGAGGACATTGAGCGTTAAACTGTTGAAGCAGTTTATAGACACGTAATTCTATCATACCTCTCACTCAGTTGAATTAATCATCTAGTTCGTGAGACTAAAGATGATAGCTACTGAAGAAATAACAATTCCTACTGGAGTTCAAAGAACAAAAGAGAGCAAAAAAGATGCGATGTTCAGGTCCCATGTGTCAATGGGTACACTTGTATATTTTAGGCCTTGGTCATGATATAGCTCAACTTCCTAATTAAAAGTGGAATCCAGCCTTCTGCTACCGAGCTATTGGTTCCTGCTGCTTCCCTTTTGTCTGATCTAATGAGTGTGCACCCACGGGGTGACTCAGGTCAGCTGAACCAGCAGACGATTAACTCTGCAAAAGATTAGAAACCATTTTCTACAGGATCAGTCAGCTAGCTGGACATGCCCTGTGGCTGCACAATCACTAGCTCTGATGCACAGGAAGAAGCAGGAGTGCATAGAGGTTTGACCAGCCCTTGCAACAGCAGCTCACTGAAAGATCAACTTAACTGTAATGTCAAAGAGCACACTTAAACTTCTAGCAGCGGTGCCAACTTAAGCAGTCTGCTACACATTCCCACTCTCATACCTTCCTCATTGTGAAACCAGCATAAATCTTACGGAGACAACGCGTACTGGACCAGAAGAAAAATAATCTAGAAAAACCCACTTCTTTCCAGGAGGATCTGTTCCCCAGGGTGGCTCACCACGGCCACAAAAACAGCTATGCCAGCAAAACAGAGGGAGCCGTGAAAGGGAGCAAGCTGTTTAAGTCTGCACTGGTGCCAAAGAAATGCATGATGAACTACAGTGTGTTTAGAACAGGATTGCCTGTTTTCCACCACCTTCTGACTGACTTCCTTGCAATTGCTGTCTGATGCATTTTTTAAAATTTCCTTCATGTTGGAGGTAAAGCATTCCTCCCCGCCCCATAGGGGCAAGCAGATGAAGCAATGGATTCAGCCAGCAGCAAAGGCATGTGGCAACGGATGCCAACAACCAATGGAAGCAGGGAGGCTGCAGCGAACTAGAAAAGGGAATGCTGACTATCTGCAGCCAGATGTGAGCTTTGACTCGGAAATTCATGGCAGGAAAACTGAGGGGCTGAGAAAGTACGAAGGAACTCATGTTAAATGCAGATTTAGGGCAGACTGGAACGAGAAAGTCGTTGGACAAGAGGAGAGTGGAAATAAGACCTCACAAGAAACAGTACGCTTTCAAACACAGAAGATTTGAACTTTGGGACAAGAACTGGATGACCTAGGGCATAAGAAAGTGGTGACTTGGGCAAAGAAGGAAAGATAGCTCAGGGAACCAATCTAGACTAAAATAAAAGACAATAAATTTTGAAAAGGAAAAAAAGGAAATAAAACAAAGGTAAAGTAGGTAGATTTCAGTCAGTTCAGTTCCCGGCACAAGCATTCATGTCAGCACAAAGCAGCAGGCAAAACTACAGAGCTTAAGAATCTTAAGGAGTTTATGGCAAGATTTTTTCGCAACTTACTTTCGTGTGTCTGAGGAAGTAGTTTTACATTTTATCTAATTCAGTCTGATCATGGGCTGCAACTGAGAGTGTAGGTCCATACTGTATCGCCTCACCTCAGTCTGAAATTCTCACCTTCTTTCCTTCAAATCTAGTGGCTCTACAGCCACAGAGCAAGTCAATTCAGCTTGCTGTTCTGATGGAAAGCTACACCTTGAAACATGCTTGTTTTCCCGTTGTGCTAGCAATCTGAACCCTGCAACCACAGGTTCATTAGATCTCATCCAAAAAAAAAAAAACAAAAACAAAAACCCAAAACCAGAGCAGCAGGGCCCACTGAAAAGTGACAGCTTTCAGTTACCTCATGTTAGGTACAGAGTGAAAGCAAAGCCTGAAACAGTCTGCAAGACGTTTTCTGACCCCAGTCACATTCTTTAGTCATGACAGTATGAAACTGTCTACAGAAATTAAACCAATCTGATTTGACTTTGCCTCTCCTCCCCATCAATGGACACTGGGTGTGGAATCCAAATTTCTTTGAATTTATTGGCGTCTCCTAATGCAGCTACCCAGTATGACATTCATTTAAGCGGAAAGTCCAGCAATTCAGACTGAGTTACCAGATCTTCTGTTCCCTTTTTCCCCTATGAGAGCTGGCTTTCCACCCTTGGATTTCCCCACTACTGAAAAATAGGTAAGAATTTTCTTCAGTGATTCACAGAGAAGTATATATCAGTATTACTGTCTTGTCTAAGCTAACCAGTTTATTGAAAAGAAGTAGTAAGTACTCAAGAGATGCTCCCTAACATGTAAACCTAATGAATGAGGGTAAAGAACATGGTGTAGGGGTGGGGGAATCGGTACTGCTGCTGTTCTTTGCCAACTCAAAGGATACCAAATTCAACGTTCACTACTACTTTCTTTGAAGCAACAATACTATGAGCCAGAACATGAAGCACATCTAAACCAAGACTTTTGTTCTGGTGCTAGAATAGATTAAAACACTTTCTATTCTTTACTGTAAGACTCAGCCTGGGACCACAGATAACGTCTGAATGTACCATCCTCTCTTTTGAGTGCTACTGTATCATGGTAAGCTCAGTTACAGTTTTGCCGACATTACAGTTTTACTGCATAGATACAATTGTCTGCCTTTATATACTTGAATAAATCACTCTAGCAAGCCAAGTACCAGTAATACTGAAAAAAGTTTGCAACACAGTACCAGCTAACTTGTGACAAGTCTAATTGCTAGGCAGCAGTGAAAAGCAGCCAAGTGTGCCATTTATACTCTTACACTATGAAGTCCTTGCTAGAGAGCTGTCACTCCTGATGCTAGTACAAATTCAAAATATTCCATCTCTAACACACTACTATCTCTCACGTTTAGGACCACAAGGAATTTTCAATTCAGCACATAAGAACAAAAGGTGCAGACTAAAGACAGCAAAGAGAACACAACACATACCTTACTCACAGTTCCCACGGACAAACCCAGCTCAATTCCATGCCAGCAGCTCTCTCCCCAGTCACTGAAAGGGAAAACAGGACACAAATACTCAGAGATCTTAAAAAAATACCACAGCCCATTTTCTCCTTTAAGAGTAAGGAGCAAAGTCCTTTATCTAGGATTCTTTTTTCTTATAATCTTTAATTCATTTGGCACACACAACAGAAGTTGGACTAAAATACCATAAAGACTGCCACACTTGTATACACATACCCATGCTACTTGCAGAGCAGAACTTTTATTTTAGGACTATTGGTTTGTCAGTTCTGAAGAATGCATTGTTTGAGATTTACTAAACCAGAATATTCACCAAATGATACACTCAATCTTCCCATCCTTGTACTGAAATCATTCTTAAACATTGGACAGTAGAAGTTGGAGACTGTTATGACTGGTTTGTTACACCATGTTATCCATACAAACAAAAACAGGGAAAGGTAAAAAAGTACATTTCAGAGATTTGTCAAGACTGCAACTGGAATCCCATTTTGGAGCAGGGGGAGGAGGGAACCATCCTGCGCACCTTAAAAACTCATAAATGTACTGAAGTAACACACCACTTTTCTCTGGCAATACAGTTTTAACAGGCGTGCACAGCAGTACTTCACTAGAAAATAATTACTTCGGAGGCTCTGGAAGACTATTGTCTCAAACGGCAATAAAAAGGGTCAGAAGTTGATTTGTAGTTGCCACACTTTCACTCCTACTTCCTTAGCCACCTTTAAAAAAAAAAAAAAAAAACCCAAATCATCATATGAAGGTTTTAACACGAAGTTTCAATTCCCTTTCCTCCTCTGAGGTTTTCAGACTTCAGGGCTTCCTAGACACCAGAAGTACAGACCTGCAGTTGAGATGCCATGATATTCTGTCAATAAGAGAAAATAAAAGAAATCCAGGCACCTCCCCAAATACAAACTTCAGACTGGATGGACTTAGGACACAAGCATTAACATAGCTGGAGTGAAAAAAAAAAAAAAAAAAAAAAAAGAAAAAAATAGAATGAGCTGTCTACTACTTTAACATCAGAAGGAATAAGACCAATTAGACTGATTAGTCTCTTCTGAAGAAAGAATGACCACAGCTAGATGCTTGGATAATCAGCATATCGCAAAATTTGAAAGAGTTCCCTGATCCCCAACAAATAAAAGAAGGAAGCTGTTTAGAAGCAGCTACAGGTAATAATTTGCACAGCTACTTGGTCAACTCTCCTCCAATTAAAAATTTGCAGGAGAACGGATTTACAATACTGATACAAATTTAACAAAGTAAGGATACTACTTTAGAAGCTTCCCTTACAATCCCTTTCAGAGAATGTTTCAATTTTTCTCTGAATGAAATGTGTTGGCACGCATTAATCATGGCTCTACCACAGAATCAAGAAGTCATTCTGCCACCTCTTATTTGTCATCAAGTCAATATTTAGAATTACTTACAACCACTTAATTAATTTAATGGGAGAACCCATAACAAGTAATTATTTTTTCTTTAATAAAATAGCCAAACTGATACAACTATAATTAAAATATGATAATGATGCAAGGCTACAAAACCAAGTATATATTTACAATGTACTTTTTACAGAATTGCAGACCCTAGATTTCCTAAAAGGCAAGGCAAAAAGGCCTCAAGAAGTCAAGGAAAGTCTTGCACAAAGATAGTAAACAATTAACCACTGTTAAGAGTTTGATATTCCAATCTGATGAACAAAGTGCCTTATATAATCTGATAAAACAATTTTGCTGGAGCATTATTCTGACAGCATTAAGCACATAACATCAAAACTTAGGTATGGAATGTTTGCTTGTGATGGTGTTGGGTTTTTAAATCACAAATTATAAGTGAGTGAAATTTATCCATATATTAAATCTTTACTCCAGCGCAAGTTTTTGGCATCATTTGGTTTTGAGTGGGATTTTTTTATTTTGGTGTTTGTTGGGGTTTGGTTGGCGTTTTTTTTGAAACACAGGTACCCCTGAAACCGCTTTTCACACATAAAAGCATGGAGAAATTAGAGATGTATTTCATTTGAAGATTTCTGCTGGCCAATCCCTAATTTCCAGTAATCTTGGTTCACTGGATATTCTCTTCCAACTTAACATTGCAACAGCACTGATAAAGCTGGACAGTCATCATGCTGCTGCATTTAATTTCCAGCACTTAAGATCCATGTTCTCCCAAATCTCGTTTGAGTCAAGACAGCTCCAACACTGCGCCTTTTCTTGGTCTGCCTGTCCTACCACCTGGTACAGGGCATCTGCTAGTCTTCTACACAAGTGGGACCCCATAACAGTCAAAAAAATCTTTGTATTTTCTTCAGCATGTTTTTCTCTGGAAAACTTCAAACTGCTGAATATTCCAGGTCTGAAGAATACACCAGGCTATCCCTAATCAGCTGGCAGGATGAGGCAGAAGGGAGAAGAACCTCTTTGTACACCCCCAGTTCTGCATCCCTTCCAAGGCACTCATTACCAGCAACTGGCCAACACAAGACACCAGGCTGGACGGACATCTCACTTGGCACAATACAGAAAACCATGAAGTCTTACGTCTTAAGGTATGCATAAAGATTAAAAATACATATATAAATACACACATACCCTCAGTGACTTTTAGCATCTTTGCAAAAACTTAGCACTATCCTTCAGAAAAGAACATACGTGTGTGTGCATGTGTACATGCAAACACACACTCAGAAGACAGGACAAATTATTTCAGTAACTTCCTTGCCTCAGTTTATTTACCTCTCCTGAGTTTCCAGCAAGTCCATTAGCGTTCTCAGGTGTCCTGAGATCCTTGTTCTCCCACACATAATTCATCCTCCAGGACAGCATATATTTATCTTTCTTTCTCTACTAAGAACTAAAGTTTTATTCCAGATACTCTGGGCAATAAAAGGCCGGCTTTAAAACTTTCAGTCCTATTTGTCAAGGAAGTTCCTGCTCAATCTTAGATGGTTAAAGTATTGCATCCTGCAATTTACTGCTTAGTCACCTGAACCCCAAGTAGGAGATAAACTGGCTTGCAATGGGCATGGACAGTCATTGACTTTTTTTCTAATATGTGTGCCATTAAGCTAAGAGATGCTGCAGGTATAATGTATTTCGATCATTATCCTTATTCAGTCACACCATGGAATTTCAATCCAGCTTGAAGACAGAACAACAGAAAACACAGACACACGCCGCCTTCAAAATGACAAGTCAGACTTCACAAAAAATATAGCAGAACAGCCTTAAAACTGTAATGAAAGACAAGCTCTTTACTGCTCCTTCTATACTGCAGCGAGTTAGCAAAGATGAATCTGATAACTGAAACATTTTCTGGCAAAATTCCACAGTTAAACTGCTTTTGTTATTCTTTGTTTATAGCACAATCAAAACATTCCTCCAACACTCCTTTTTCCTCTCACTATACAGTCAATGCAGGAAAAACTCTACTGTCCTAGATTTTCTGAAGAAAAAATAGTGTCATCTCTAAGAAATGCAGAAGTCTCATCTTGCTGATAAACTTCTCCATCCAATGGAAATGTTTATATGTCAGTGTTTACATGTTCAAGCCAAATGGCTGCTATTCCAGTGATTACAATGGCTTATTGCCTTCACTGGTGACTTCGAGTTTGAGCTCGTCCGAACAACATAGAAACTCACTGACATGATTCGCAAGTCTGATCTGAACATGGCAATGCAGAATTCATATCCCATCTCTCTAACAGCCATACTA
This sequence comes from Gymnogyps californianus, assembly GCF_018139145.2. Lineage (NCBI taxonomy): Eukaryota > Metazoa > Chordata > Aves > Accipitriformes > Cathartidae > Gymnogyps > Gymnogyps californianus. Next base: position 162,605,401 of record NC_059471.1, read on the forward strand.
CCTCTCAGATGGAGGTTTTGAAAAGATTCAGACTCCAAGTGATCTGTTTCTGTAAAGCATGCCTGACAGGACGTATGAGAGCAAATTTAGAGACACAGTTATATTAGGCCTAACATTAACTTGGCCCTACCAATCACTCAAAGAAACCTCTCACCCAGGTTTGGGTCCATTTTACACAATGGAATAGAAATTAAGTTACAGTGCAGACTGTAATCACATTCTGTTAGGAAACTTCTTATATTGCTATAAAAATCAGAAGAGAGGGCAAAAATAATAATTAAAAAAAACAAATCATTCAAGTAGAGTCTTTCAATGCTTTTCCAAAAGTTTCCTCCTGAAGGAGGGAAAGTTTCCCTGTAATTGACAGAAAGTGAATCCCATCTCATCTTTGCTCAGAGCTGTATCTTCACACATATAAACAGTTGCAGAAAGAATGAGTTCATCATAACATGGGTATGGCTGCATGTAAAGGATGATCTCATTTGAGTAAGCCTAAATAGGGTGTCGACCATATGGATCAATCGTGCAGTGAAGACATATCTTCAGTGTCTCTACTAAACCACAGAAAGGGTAGAACTCAAGGAACCACAGTATATATACACCCCCTCCCTAGGGTGGCTAGAACTAGTCGTAATTGCCATATATTACAGGAAGCATTAATTTGAGGTTGAAACAATCTGTGATGTAGACTCCTGTCCCAAAAAAAAATTAATCTCACAAAACTAGACATATCATGTCAGTCTCCTGTTCCCCTAACATGAAGGTACTCTGCAGATTATGTGTAGTCAGCGCATTTATTTGCCTCACTGGAAAATGGCAAAATAGGGAATTTTCTGCATTGCTTTATGCCAGAGGCTCCTGCATAGTGGTACATACACACTTCAATACGCACCCATGGCAAGCAGAGACAGCAGCAGCAGCAGCTCCTGACCACCTCCAGGAGAAAATTTTTATTTCAGTGCCACAGATGCAGCCCCCAATGATCAACTGTTAACAAATAATGCGCTGGTGCATGCAGCAGCTACCACGCTGCTTCTGCTGTGCTCCACAAAAACCCTGCTTTTCTGGATCAGCAGGGCCAAAACAAGCTGAAATAGGGAGCACAAGTTAATTAAGAAGGATAAGTAGAAGTAGTCGACATGCTAGTTTGTGGTAGGAGAGCAAAAGCAGATGGATGGCATGAGGTTAAGGTGCAAAAGAAAATCCCCAATTAAAAGCTCAGCCTTTAGCTTTCAAGATTTAAAAAGACTTGTGACTGTGTGTTAAATTTCACCTTCTTACAGAGATGTTATCAACATGGCTGTGTGCCTAAATCCAAAATATTTCTTCACACAAGAATAATGAAGCTGCACACACACAAGAAAATGGGGGAGGGAAGGGGAAAGGAATGCTGCACAAACTAAATTCATTACTTCGATTTCTGAAATATAAACCAATCTAATTTAAACAATTACACTACCTTGCTCAGTGACAAACTCTAAAATTTATCTGTGTGGAAAGTAAGTGTCTCATATCAGAAACAGAAAAGGATCAAAGAAAGTGAGATACTGTTACCGGCATTGTTTCTTAACGTCTGAAAACATAGTATCAGACTGATGGCACATTCCTGTATAAGCTGCACGCACCAATTGCCCTCCACAAGGACAACCTGCATTTAAAAATCTCAAGGCACTGACTGACCACTATGGCATACCTAGGCCTGGTAATGTAAACTGTCCTCACCCCAATGCCATTCATTTCCCTTGAAGAAGCCACTTAACAGTGTTTGCACTCCATAAAGCACTCAAAGGAGGGAAGGTAAAATATACACATTAACCACAGACATTATGTCCCCGAAGGACTGAACAGAGTATTTGACAAAGCAATGAGTTTCTGAATTCACACATACTCATCCATTTCATCTATTTGACGCACACGCATAGAAGAAGAATCATAGGAACAGTTTTAAACTATGGTTCCAAAAATGTTCCCTTTAGCTGTAGCTCTTACTAATCCGCTTCTGCGCTCCCTCCTCTCCACTCTAGCTATGCATTCCTTCAGCCCTCCCCCATCTTTTATTTTGGGGGCTGAGGGGGAGAGCCATAGAACATGCACAGATTAAAAATCAGGTCTCTAACCTGGCTCAGCATGCAGCCCCACAGACATACCATCACTACTGAGGTGACAGCACACAGCGGGGAGGAAAACAAAAAAAAAGGCAGATGGGAATATGAGCTGTTTAAGACAGCCCCACCACTAAAAGAAACATCTGTGTAACCACATCCTCTGTTTTCAGTCTCAGTTCAGCAATGTGTCCAGCAGGAAATAATTAGATTTGGCTTTCCCAGAGTAGGTGTTTGACAGTTTCAGACCACTGAACAGTTGCTTTTTCTGCTTCCTCTTCAACAGTTTCTCAGGAAAACACATTGACCCTCAGGACACAGATGATTAAAAAAAAAAAAAAAAATCTTTAAAGGAAGAACATTGTGTAACTATAATAAGATTTACTAATTGTTACCTCTTTTTACACAGAGGAAATCAACTGTACTCTTCAAAAGGGATCTTCATCATAATACTGAGTTATCAGTAAGTAAACAGACATTGAGACGGTCCGATATATCATCTACAACACAGGAAGGACAGCTCAGTATAGAGAGTAAAGACAAAAGACTCTTGAAATTGCTATAAATTGTGCTTTTGAGGTAAAAAGCATATATGGTGACATCTCGCACATTCCAAATGAGTGTAACAATTAATCTTGTGATAAAGTTTTGACACATCCTAAGAATTTATCTGCTTTCTGCTCTAAGATCCAAACCCTTTCTGCTCTGATCCTCTATATCTAGTACAGCTGCCCTTTCCCCCCACCAAATACCACACAGTAATGTAATCATGGCGCAACAGTGAAGGAAATCCAGTAGGGCTTTTTATTATTATTATTAAATTAAGGGGTATTTTGATTGCCTGAATGTACATTTCACCTGGAGGTTCAAGGATGAAAGGTTCTGTGAAAAATGCTGCTGCTTTACCATGTCAGCAGAAGCCAGAGTTATAAAAATGTCACAAGCAAGCACTCCACCCCAAACCCCAGAGTTTCCTACTATTTCACATTCAAGGGGAGGAAAATGTAAAGACTGCTTTTGGAAAACCCCCATATTCTCTTAGCCCTATGTCAAAACGCCTTCTGTACTCCCTCTCTTTGCATTTTATTTCATGATCTGCTTGTTGCCTGAAGATTTTGGGGTCTTCTCCCACATGATGTTAGAGTGGATGGCCTTAATTAAATAGAAATTAAAGCTGCTTCCACAACTGTTGGAACCAGCAAACACAGCACTACGTCTATTTTGTACAGAACAATATGATGCCCAAGAAGCTATAACTAGCAATATTTCACTCTTTTCCTGAAATCACATTTGGTATCTAAATTATAAGTGAGGAAGGACTGAAAAGGTCTCAGTAAGTTAGTATCTGGTAATTAAAAAGGGCAAATTCGCCTGCTTGTGAAAAGCTTATGGCATTTGCTTTCAGCCCTGAGTCTCTTTCTCCTTTCAGCAGAAAGCACGAATCTAAAGAACAGAAAAGGAGTTCACAGTCAGCTTCAGATCATACACTTATTTTAAAATCTATTATTAGATTCTATTTAATCACAACTATTAGATCACTCATTTAATCACTGCAGCAAATGGGAACAAACGGGTGTCCCTCTCACTTCACATTCAGAAATGATTGAAGTATTTTTGGAAATACTGATGAAGACCTAAAGGCATTATACTTCTAGCAGTTCTACAGTACGGATTTTAACAGTGTCTTTACAAAAGCCTACTGATGGGTTTTGTGCAAGCAGCAACATATACTTTGAAATCAGTGCTGAAAGTTTGTTTGTATGTTTACCTGAAAGTAAAACCAACACACAATTAGAAAACACACTTTCAATTAGTTAGCTATGCTATGGCTAACTAGCCCTGATGTCAAATGCAAATTGAAAATAAAGGGAGAATTGCATACTGAATTTTCTCAATGCCCACACTGGAAATGTTGGGATAGACACAGTCAGCCCAAAATAGCTACATTTTATATTTTCCAAATATTCACAGCTGTGTCTTCAAATCCTACCAAGAAATAAAAAGCACATTTTGGTTTCCACGATCCAGCAAAAAAGCTACAGACTTAAACAGAAACATTTTTAATACCTTCAAAATGTATTTTCTATTGATGGTAGAATAAGATGCAGCTCCATGGCAGAGGCTCTGACACTGTCTGGACAAACATGATACAAGAAAGGAAGTGCTATAAGCAGCAGCAAACCTGAAACCCCTTATTCAGCCCACTCAAGGTTCATCTTGTAAAAAAGAACCACACAGAACCATATTAACACAAAGTTTGCATGATGCAGTGTAAGGGTACGCAGATGCAGATCATAAAGGTCTCTGGAGGGTATTTCCACCTACACACAAGGCAAATGGTCAGAGTTTTCATCCTTGATTGGATAATATGTGAAATTACAGTCCTCTTTAATACAAGATTTTACAGTCACAGAGAGATCGATCTAGTCCCCACTGGACAGGCAAGTGGGACACACGGATGTTACCTTAAATACGCATCTAGGCATAGCATGGACAAGCATCTTTTCAGTGGGGAAAATTAACCCCGCTTAATACAATCCGGTGTTTGCATGGAGTGGTGGGGACGGCAGGAGACTGCTGCTGCACAAACCCTTGTAAACTACTGTCACCACTACCAGGCCTGTAAAATCGCTAAGAGAGCACCGAAAAAAACCACCGCCGACCTACTAAACGCGAGGCGCTCGGGACAAGAGAGGGGAAACGGTGGGCCGAGCCCCTCTCGGGGGGAGAAGGCGGGGAGAGGCCAGAGCGGGGCAAAAGCGAGCCAGGGGCCGAGGGGAAACAAGAGTGGGGGCTTCGGAAGGGGCGAAGCCGGGCCACGGCTGGAGAGAGCGGCCGTGCCCCGCCGAGGGGAAGCCCCTCGGGGCGGGCTGGGGCCCCGCGGAGCGGAGCTGTCCAGCCGCGCCGGGCACCCGCCTCCCCCCGCAACCATCGGTGAGGGGAGACGGGACGGCACGGGACGGGACGGGGGGGGGGGAGGGGTGGCATCAGGGGGCACGCACTGCCCCCTCCCCCCCGGCACCAACGGCCGCCGCTGAGGAGAGGTCCGGGTGGCGGCGCGAGACCCGCGCCGGGGCGGGTCCCCGCGGGCGGGCCCGCGCCCACCCCACCCTTTCTTTGCCCCTGGCGGCAAAGGTCGCCTCGCAGCTCCCGGCTGAGCTGGAGCTCCGTACTCACCTGGTCACGGCTCCATCTCGCTCCGACTCCGCCCGTCCCTGGCGGAGCCGTCGCCGCCCGCCGAGACCGCGCTTCCCCTGAGCCTGCAACCCGGCCTCGCCACCGCCGACCGGCGCCTCGCAACCGCGGAAGCGCCCGCCCCGCGCCTCCCTGCTTGGGCGACACGCGCCGGGCTCCGCCAATCAGAGCAGAGAGGCGCGGGTGAGCGCCACCGGGGGTCGCCAATGGGCCGCGAGCACCTGGGGAAGCTAACGGGCCCGAGGCAGGGCGAGGGGGCGGGGGCGAGGCGGGCACCGCGTGCCTGACGGGGCGGACAGCCAATCGAAAGGCAGGAATGATGTCATCGGTGGAGGGACGGGGGCGTGGCGTGGCGTCCCCTGGGAAGGCGGGGCGGGGAGGGGCGGGTCCTCGGTCTTAAAGGGACAGCGATGGCCTTGTGGCCTTCGTGTGTGGTGGGGCGGGGGAGGGGTTGGGTCCGTCGCGGGGCAGGCCGGCGTTTAACTTTTATAGAGCTTATATTTTTATTATTTTATAAGGGGATATTTTCCAAAAGGCGCTGTGGGAACGGCGCGGCAAAGGCCTGGCTGGTGGCGGCGGCGGGCAAGCGGGGCCCCCTAGGCCCTGAGATGGCACCAAGGGGCCAGGCGAGGCCCACCAGGGCAGCCCTGAGGCGAGGGCAGCGCGGTGCAGACCTGGCCACCCCCTTCTCCCTGCCTCCCTCAGCCCCAGCACATGCCTTCCCAACGCCACCCACCCCTAATCCTTGGGATGGGCCTGGGTGGGCGCCCTGCCGCGGGGGAGTGGGAGGCCCCCGCCAAAGGTGGCGGGGAGAGGCCGGGTGCCATGTTGCCGTTGCTGCCCGACCTGTGACTGAATTGGAGGTTTCAGCAGATCTGGAGGTTTCCGCTGCCCCTCCGCTGGCTGAAACCGCCAAATGTCTGGCCGGGTGGCATGCTTCTCTTGGAGAATTTCTTGGTTTAATAAAGCTGGGAAAAGAAATTGCAAATGGGTGAAATGCGCATAATGAAAACTTCCGTTAACTGGGGCAGGATTGTCAAGAAAATAGAGGAATGATGCCATACCTAAAGAGCAGGACAGAGGATCATAGTCAGAGTATTATTACATCTTTATAAATAGTGCACTTTTACCTGCAATGCTGTTCTCACCCCTGTTTATTGTATCTCAAAAGGACTTTACAGACATGAATCATGACAGAGGCTGTAACAAGGCTCAGTGAAGGATTGTCTCACACTGTGATGCTGAAAAAATTAGCCTCATCTTTCAAAACAAAGAAAAGGGGGCATGAGAAAGGTATACAATAATAAATGGTATGAAGAAGGCATGATTGGCCTTTCCCTATTCTCTTGTGTAGTCAAAGAACTAGAGGACATGATATAACTGCAAAGCAATGTATGTGAACTAGTTAGGAAAAAATGTTTGTGCCATGTACAATTAACATGAAATTCATGATAAGAAGCTTGATGATACAAGAATGTTAAGAAGAACCAAATACTTAGCCAGTTACTGCCAGTCAGCCACTATCTTGCCCTAGTTTCCAATCCTGACATTTACGGCTCTTTGCTTTTCATTCCCAGAGATCCAGTTCAGCTTTGGCTATGCACATAAATCTTGATGTAATGTAATTCTTCTCCATGCTCTTGGACAGGGTTAGCCCTCCAGAGGTAGTTTAGTGAAAGAGTAAAATCAAAAACATGAAACGTTCCCATGGATGATGGTAATTCTGAGAGTTTTAGGTTTAATGACAAGTCAGGAATATTTACCTTCCTTTTCTCCCATGTTTTCTAAGAATAGCTCTTTAGGGATCTGAGAGAAATGCTCCAAGTGGATGAGAAAGCGTGGATGTCTTTCTGTTTTACATTGCCGGTTTTAGCAAGAATGGTGCAGGCCTTGTTCTTGAAGTCATTTGCTTAGGAGACTTGTTAATAGATCTGTTTACAGTGTGGGCACAGAGATGATGTGTCCAAGGACATACCACAAACTGATGGCAAAGCTCACAGCTATGCCCATATTTTCAATTCACAAGCCAGAGTGCTACTCACCAGGTTGTATCTTCCTTCAAACAGACGAACATTTAAGAGATGGAAGCCTTTCTCTTCATTTCTGTGCGTAGGTTTCATTGGTTTGCCAATATGTCTACTGATTTACAAACTCTACATATTACTGATTGCTTTCAGTATCTACTACTATGTTTTTCTAAAGTTCCAAAAGTATTTACAGGCCTTGATAAATATACAGTAGGGAAAAACAGAAAGAAAGAAATCTGCTTGCCCATAAAAGCTTTCTGTCTTCACCAGGAATAATGAAAAGTGAAGAACACATATTACATGCAAGCTATATTTTTTGTTTTAGTTTTGAAGGCCTCTATTATTTTCAGTAGCTTTCAGTTTCCTTAAGACTTATAATGAATGAACTAAATTCACATTTTATTAACAGATGCATAAGAAAAGTCTGCAGTGTTGGTGAAGGCAGCAGATCAAGTGTATTAAATTTCTTCCATTTGATTTAATGTTAGATGAAGGTTTACACTGAACAAAGAAAACACCAGTGCAGTATAACAATACAGCAGAATTCAATCTAGTTACAGTGGGACTAATTCTAAGTGCAGTTCTGAACTTAATTGCATAATTACAAAATCAAGTTACTTTTGGGTGCCTGCCATGAGCAACTAAGCTTGGAATCTTGCACAGAATATTTGATCTTCCTAACCTGATGTCTTAGTCATCATTGATTTAGCATTACATTCAGTTTTGCATTTGGATTTCCTTTCTCTTTAAAGAAAAGCAAGAAGAATGGGGAAAAAACACCAAAAGAGAACAAAGCTAAAAGGTGACCCTAAGAGTGTTTCTAAAGATAACGTTCTTAAAATGGCTCAATGCTAAGCTTAACCTTAAAGGCTGGATGGCCTTCAGCCATCTAAAGATGACTCTGCTTAAAACCATAAGCTATTAAAGAAACCTTAATGACCCAACAACTCAGAACATGCCTAATAATGTTTATTGTCATGGCATTAGGCTGATGGACACATCGTCTCCTGATGGAGAAAGAACCTGGCTGGCACAGCTAACTATTCCAGCTTAATTTTTTTGAAAGTAATGAATGCTGCTAACTTGGCTTCTGACTGGTTATATGCATCTTAGCAGCTCAGCAAGATCCCAAGTTTTCCAGTGGTTTGCACGGGCCACGGCAGCAGATGCTCACATGTGTGTGTACGCACAAACAAGAGTGTGCAGGGGCTTTCCAGGGCCCTGGGGAAACTCCTCCCAGAGGCTCTTGGCCAAACAGAGGTGATTGCCAGCCCTGGGCTCAGGCAGGGCCTGTACGCCCACTGCTGCGGCCAGGCTCCTGCAAGACACTGACCTGGGCTGCAAGGGAAGCCACCTCTGTGGTGCCTCTCCCCCAGCAGCTCTGGCGAGCGCTTGCACGTAGATGGTTTGTGCTGGGCCATAATTGCCTGCATTGAGGCTGGATGAGCTCTTCCACCAGACCAAGCACTGCCAGTCACTTCATCAGGTCGACTTCTGTGTATGGCCTCAAGCCAGAGCCTACACTTCCCTCTCAGGCTACAGGGCAGAGGTTGATGAGGAGGGTGTGCCTGACAGGGATGGGCAGGGAAAGGAGTAGGAGGGTGCAGAAGTGGGTAGTGGAGTTCAGGCATGTGTATTTTAGTACACAGGAGGAGTAGTGGGCTGTAGGCACTGAAGATTGGGCTCCTAATGGAGAGCAGAGGGGTGTGAAGACACCCTTCTGCCCATGGTCCAGCGCTGAGCAGGCAGCTGCTGCAACCACCGCAGGGTAGTACCGCAGTCCTGCTATGTTAGGAGCCCCTGTGGGAGTTTTAAAGGTAGCGGTTGAGTTTGGGGTTGTGTTGTAAAACTAGGAGGAGATGGTATGTTCTCAGCCTTGTTTAATCAAGTCCTGACAAGCAAGAATAAGAGACGACTGGAGGAAGTGCCTAACATGATTCCCTGCCTTCAGAGAGGCCAGTTGCTTCCACTTTTTAAATTGAATCATGTTCTTTACATCGTTTCGTTCTTATTTTCCATGTCCTGCACATCAGTGGCTGATTGCTGTCCTATAATCCCCACGGTACACGTGCCTCTTGAGAAAGGAGTTGGGAGAGGACATAAACATCTTACAGAGGTAGTTCAATGCCTGTGTTCAAAGCACTAGAGACAGCCCATTTTCCTATCTTACTAAGGATTTTCTGTTTTGAAATGTGTCAACAGTTTCAGTTTGGTAAACACGAACATATTTCTATTAATGTAAGCTTTGCTGCACCAGCAATCTACCTTCCTATCTGTCCTTTTCAAGAAAAGAGGATTTTGCATGCTCAGCTGCTCAAAGAAAGAGTAACATGTAGGAAAAAGGAGAGCAAAAGCAACTGAAATCTTTTTAAAAGTATGTCCTTTTGGCAAACATTAGGCACAAGAATTTTTGTTAAAGAAATTGTTTGGGGAAGTGGTACGTGCATGTAAAAAATGTGTGGACTAGTATCAGAGTTCAGGCTTAATAATTACAGTGTCTTCTATCAAAGAATACATAAATTATTAACTTAAGGCTGTGGCTTCCAAGTTGTGACCCGCATGGGTAGAAAAGTGTTTACCATGGTAAACAACACAGTTTACAAACTCATCTGTTCAAAAGTGCAGTGATAAAGACACGTTGTGGCTTACGAGAAAAGTTGAAGGTTGGCCGTAATCTTTTGGTCTGAAGGGACTGGAACAGACACGAACTCGTTTCTGGGGTTATTGTAGTGTTTTACTGCTTCCCACAGATGGAGCCAAACTCACATCGTCCAGCTGCATGTGACTCACCAGCAATGAATGCAGGTTCCCCAAAATCACAGAGGAGAACTATAGAGTTCGTCATGTGTCCCCAAGCCCCATTTCCTGCCCATTCCCCTAGGCTGACTCCCTAATACTGTTTCACTGTCTCCCAGGTCTGTTCCCACAGTGCAGCGGCAACAGGCAATGACACACGAAAGCGCTAATGCGACACTGACCTTCCCATACAGCTTGAGGGGAAATGTTTTTCAGATGTTACAAATAGTACCTTTCTAACTACACATTATATCACAGCTTTGGCTATCCGTCTATTCTTCTGCATATTGAATGGATAAGGCATTAGGAAAAGGTTAGGAAACATGCTTTGGAGGCTTCTTCCTTCCACTGCCGCACTGTGATCTTGGGCAAAATTCTGATCTACCAGGTCTTGTGACTCTGGACTTCCACTGCAAAATGTTTGGGATCTACAGATGCAATGCAATGACTTGTAATAGAAAGTAGGAGCTTCGGAGAACAGAGAGGAGGACTCTGCAGTCTCTGCCACCTCTGAAGTGATAGCTAAATCACAGCGATTTGATCAAAAAACTGTGTAAGGAAGACAGACACAACTATCAGCCAAACAAGGATAAGAGCATTACAGGGTAAGGAGCGAGCATTTCCAGCCTTCAGGAGTAAGAAATCATAGCTACCCTCCTGACAGCAACTCAAAGTTCTTTGCTCACTTCAAGAGCCAAGGAAAGCATCTTCACATCCGTGTTCAGAACAGCGCAAAGCCGCTCATGTCCCAGTAAGGGGCAAGAGTAAATATTTCCACGCTGATTTTACTTACCTGGCAACAGGTTTCGTTACACTGGACTTGAAAGTGTTGTGGAAACATCTGAGGCAACTTACTGTATAGACAGAGTGCCCTTTTGCTAGCCTTTTATTTTTAAGCAAGACCACAAATCAGATAATTTTCTCAAAAGACCATTACATTTAAAGGGCCAGTCTTGTTATCCTGCTATTCAGTGTTCGGACTGAATCACGAACAATGAATTGAAACATGGAGACTATGTGTCAGTAATATCCCAGTGATACAAATGTGCGACTAACGGGAGAAGAGGTCTGCGTCCGGTTTTATGTCCCTGTGGTTCTATGCCTACAGTTGCATTTGCAGCAGTCACTATACTTTATCCCTTTCACAGAGGCAAGTGGAGTGCCGCAAGAGCTTGTGACAATCAAACAGTTGAGGAAGCTGGGAAGGGTCTTCTGGTGCCAGACCAGTCTTTTGGATGGAGCTTCCTCTTCCAGCGGCTTGCTGTGAAGAAGGAAGAGGTGCTGGAGCCCACTCTAGTTTAGCACATCCTCACCAGGACTATATTATTTCCCAGCTGTTGTTCTGACTCCAGAGTCTGCTCTTGAAAGAGTTAGGTTCTCCAACTTTCTTTCATTGCTAGAGAAGGTACAGCTGGAGGATTTGGAAAGAGGAGATCTGCTCCCCACACAACCCTGGGTCTCCCCAGAGAGGTGAGTAATCAGCATGGGGAGAGGAAGTGTGTGACACTCCCATCTTTACTTTGTTTAGATGTTTCCCGTGGAGCAACTGAGTACAAGAGGATCTTCGGATTTCTCTTTGCAAAGCCTGGGTCTGATTTCAGCTGCGATGTCATCCCGAAAGAGCTGACTCATCCAGCAGGGCCGCAGCTCCAAGGAACACATGCAGAGGCTGGGAAAGTTCAGAGCTATTTTCAGAGCTCAGGGGAGTTGCACTGTGGGGTGCCACTCTCTGGAAGAGGTGCTAGACAGAGAGTGTGCTGTCCAAGAGCGTCTGAGAGGCTCAGTAAAAACTGGACGCAGCCATGACCCCACAGGCTTCCAAGCAAACAGACCGCAAAGGCAGAAATTAGTAGAGGAAAATAATCGCCATCCACTGGGAAAGTGTTTCTTTGGCATTTTGATCTTGCCAATCACCTTCACGTAGCTTAGCTGCATTAAATAGTCCCTGGAGCAGGAATTTGGCAGTGCCCAGATGAAGATGGTCCACAGGGAAATTATGCAGCACAACGGCTGAGCACGCTGATATTCACCAACCTGACTGCAGGCTCCTCTTCTGCCTCAGTTTACCTTTATCTGTTTACCTCAAACCAGCTACCATGGCCGGTATTTCCAAAACTGTCCCTAGTGTGGGTGGGGCTTGTTAACATAACATTCATCCTTCCAGCCTTAATAACAAGATTTACAATTGTGATAATAAACATTTTAAAATGTGATTTAAAATATATATTAAAAGCAGTGGAGGGGAAAGCTCTGGAGGGAAATTAGAGTGTTCTGATTTATGTCTGAGAAAAGAGGGATCAAATGAAAGGAAAAAAAGAATGAGTGCTTAATGCTGTCTGGGGAACACAGCAGCAGCCTCTCTCAGACAGGCCTGATGTTCTTATAAAATAACAGATCCAGGAATGAGCATCCCAGGAAAAAAAAAGAGGCACGAACAAAGGAAGTAGGAATGAAATTCAAGTGGAGCTGCACTTTCCCCTGCCCCTGCCGCAGCACAACACTGAAACTGAGCACATGAATTTGCTCCCAAAGAAAGATATCCTTGTGTGGCAGAGTTGCCCGGCAGACACCAAAGACTCTTCCAGCTGCTGGCAACGTAGCAAGAGTGATGGGCTCCTGGCCAGGGCTCTCCTGATGGAGCCCACGTAAATCAGAGAAGCGCCTGTGGGCGGTTGGTTAGCACCAGGGACTGCTCAGCATCTTGGATGCCGATGCTCCGCAACATCTTCTGCTTGCAGGGAGCCATTTGTCAGAGTCAGAGTTAAACGTCTGGTTAAAGGGCCTGATGATAAAGCACTCTCTGCAGAACTGATTTCTCCAGAAATGTGCGTGGTGCCAGTATGTAATGTCAGGAGGCAGCTTTGCCTGAAATATCCAGGGGATCTCGTTTCAAAAAACTGGATACTGGAGAAAGGCAGTAGGTTGGGAATTGAAGGACAGATATGATTAAAGGGAGGGAGAAACTGCTATGCTGAAGCCCCCTGTGATTATTTAGTTTGCAGGGAGACATTCAGAACAGGGAGCATAATAAAAAAGCAGAAAATACTGAAATCTATAGAGGTGCTCTTTTGGGTGCTGCTTGCTCTTATACTGAATGAGGACTCAGTGAACCTGAAAGGTGACACATTTTAAAATGGGTAACAGGGGATCTGTTTATTACAGAATAATGTTACGTATGTGCAGGAAATGTATTTCCTACAGAATAATGTTATTTGTTAGAGTTTCAGACCATCATTGAGAACAAGAGTCAGCTTGAGTCTTAAATAGGATTAGAGGGGGGGAAAAAGAGGATAATCAGAGGTGGTTACTTTTGTTCTCTCTTTCATGTTTGAGGGATAAAATCCCACTAGCTTCAGGGCATAGAGCAACCTCAGAAAGCCCATGACTAGAAATAACTTCTTGTGTGGCCAAATTATCCTATTCTTCTCTTGAACTTTTCTGAGAGTAATCTTCTGCTGGTTTCTGTCATAGATAGGATAGTAGCCTGCAGGGGTAATTTTTTCGGTATGTTTGTTACTGCTGGGGTCTGTTAGTAAAGGTACGAGCTGGAATTTCAAAGACTGCTTCCAGGCCACTTTCATTGGCAGAAAAACACAGTGTGGCAGATGTAAATAGAAGTATACTGACTGACAAGTTTGTTCCACCACTCGATTCTATCCCGAACATAAGGAAAAAAAAAGTTAAACCTGTATTTTGTGACTTTCTTTTTTCACAGCAGCCCAGTCTTCAGAGCATCTCTTAGGTTAATATTGTCCAACCTTGTATCTTGGGCATTATCTATCTCCTGGACGTTGTCTGCATCTCTATTGCCATTTCTGCTGTAGTGAAGAAATCCAACCTTCCCTGATTGCCACCATGTTCCAGACATCTTCAATCTTTCCATAGCAGTTCATCTTTGGGATCTGTCAGCGTACGGGCAGTGGGGTCTGGCATGTTGGGAGACCCCCATGTTTGCTCCCCCTGCTATGGATGTCAGCAGTTCCCCGGCACCTCTATTTGCACTGCTGTGTCCATAGACTGATGTTTAGCCACTGTTCACCGATCTTCTCCCTAAGATGTTGGAAGTCCCCTCTTGCTGACTTGATCATTTGCCTCCTGTAGGCATGTCCACATCAGCATTGCCCTGGTTTGGCTTCATGGCAGGTTCATCCTGGCCCTGATGGTAACAGAGGTTGTGGCATTCACTGTCTCTACTCTGGCTGTGTCCTGTAGTGACCTTCTCTCCTCACATGGTGCTGCCTGCATGCAGATACTCCAAAAGATTAAGTCTTTTCTGCCCCAGCTGTCCAGCGAAGTGCCCAGCTGAGGGTGAAGTGAGCCACACAATTTGCGATTGCTATGTGTCTGGTCTTCTCTATCTGCTGAGCACGGTACCACTTGCTGCCGTAGATATATACACCCTCTGATCCTCATCTGCTCTTGCACATGAAATGTGCGCATCATCCTGGGCTGTGCACCGAGCTGGCTCGTCCCCCCATGTACTTGGTGGGTCGCAAGAGCTGTCACTGGATCTCTCTGTCAGGTCAGTGGCCCAGGACTGGCAGGGACTGACCGCGCTTTTGCCAGAAGGCAGAGAGCAAGCCAAAGAGTAAAAGTATTTGATCTAAAGGGGGTATAGAGTATTGCGTACAGGTGCCAGGAGTCCAGAAAGACTTCAAAAGGGTGTTTAATTTTCCCTGGTGAATCCATGCTTTAAAATGTTTAAACAAATCAGATGTATAATTTGGTGGAATGACAACTATATATATAGAAGAGAATGGTGATAATAATTCATGAAACTTTGGAGGATATAAATGTCAAGGAAGGAGGAGTGGTTACGGTGGTAGTAGTGTGATAGCCAGGAGGACTCAAGTGAATTTGAGAAAAGGAAAATTTTGGCTCAGTACAAGGAACAAAAATATAAACTAAATAAAGCGACCTAAAATAAGTAACTGTACAAAGCCTAAGGAACCAAAAAAACCCTTTCCTCCAAGCAGTTATTTTGAAAGAGGAAAAGTACCAGATACTACATTGAGTTCTCTGCGAGCTTCACTCTTGTTAGGGGTTTTTATATGGGAGCTACTCAAAAAATTATGGTGATGGTGGCTGCCTAAAATGGAAAGAGCCAACAATAATCTCTGCTTGATTTGAATAATCCCCGAAAGGGAGAGGCTGAAACCTCTCAGAAGCCGTAAATTAAAATTGAACAGAAACCTGGCACGTATAGTAAATGACGCATGTAGTGAATGGCACAATCTTCTGTTGGGCATTGCACATAGAGGACAGACACATCATGATTTTCCGTGTCTAAAATAAAAAGCCTATAAAAAGTACTTCTTCCAGTTATGGAGACAAATAAATTTTACAAGAGTGATTTGTCTTCTTATTACAGAATTGAGCCTCTTTTTCTCTTTTTTTGGTTTCCTCCTTTCCGTGGTGAGCTTTAAGTGCAGAGAAAAAAAGGGGTCTGATCTGGGTAAGAGTCTGGCACAGATGAGGGGTCTGAAACTGAGAAAATATCACTGCCTTTCACATTGACAGTGCTCTCTCTTCACTGGAATGTTTAGAGGATGTGATAAAGCATGTGCAGTCCAAATGGAGGAAATGTTAAAACCTCAGACAAAACCAGAAATAGTCTTTAAATTTATGCACTGTATTAGAAAATTGTAGCAGTAGCTAAACCAATGTTTAAAGACATGGAAATTTAAAGTCAGGTTAATGGTCAAAAACACAGATCAAAGTTGAGCTTCCCAGGCTGACTTTTTCTATTTTCCGATGAAGGTTTTTTAAAATGAAGGCTAGAAATATCCATATACTGATGGCTGTACTTTGGTGGATGAGTGTGTAAAACAAGGCTGGTCACTGGATCAGCGGGACAGATGCTGCAAAGGAGAGCATCCTCTTCAGCTTTATGAAGCATTGACTCCCGCGCAAGCCGGGAGACAAGGAGCTGTGGCACCATGTACACAGTACATTAACGGCTGGTATTTTCAGTACATACCAAACCCCAGATCAAATAACTCCGCTGTTACATCATGCTAAAGTGCTCTGTTGCTTATTTCTCTCTGTCACATACAAGTTACTGGGCTGCAGAGGCACCGGTGAAAGCGGTACATGGAAGTTTTAAACTATATAAACTTTGGGTCTTAAAACAAACAAACGTGCAATCAATGACCACTCGTTGCTCTGTGTTTATGCTTTGATGGAGAAGGCCTGGGTTCCTGCTGGAAAGCAGGATGACAATTTTAAAAGGGCATGGCGCAGCACTGGGCAGCAAGTCCCTGCACCGCCCCACTCTGCCTGGCCCCGGCACGGCCAAGCCATGCAGAGCCATCGCTCTGCTCCTTCCCGCTCCCCTGGTTTCTGTGCCGAAGGCATCTGGCTCAGCGCTTGCCTCTCTGTGGGGCTTCGGGGCCAGGGCCGGCTAGTGGTTGCTGGCAGGGAGGAGGCAGGCGATAGGAACGTGCTGCCGTCGCAGCACTCTCTGTGTTTTTGAGCTTTTGGGCATTTTGTTTCAAGGGCAGCGCTCTCAGGATGTTTTCATTCACGTGTATTTGCAGATCTAACTGTCTGCCAAGTGATGCACCTTTTTTTTTCTCTGGGAAAATCCTCAGCATGGCGTGTTTTGCAAGACGGACGTATGAGGCCCAGGAACTACCAGCATGCACAAGTGTCTGCAATCTTTCTTCGGACAAAGCCCGCAGGCCCGGTGCTTGACATCCCATCCAAGATAGCAGAAATCAGTGCTCAAAGCGGCGCCTGGGCGTTGTTTGCAGGAGAGGCTTCCCGGCTGGCCCCAGGCCAGAGCCCACAGCCCCGTCCCAGCCCTCAGCGGCGGGGGAGACATGCTGTGCCGGCAGTGCTCTGCTTTTTCTCTGCTCGACACAGCAGACCCTGGGGTGACAGCGCTGCTGATACGCTGGAGAAGGCTCTGGACTGCTTCAGCCAACACGAGGTGTGGAGATAAACTACAGTGCCCCGTCAATTGGCAAAGCACATGGAGACGGGTTTAAATCCTCTCTCTTGTTTTGCCACCGAGTCCTGCACCATTCTCTCCTTCTCACGCTCCATCCTTCCCTCTTTTAGGATCCTGTTTATTATCATCTGCTCCCCAGATTTCTACCACTGATTTTTTTCCCACACCTCCTGATTTTTGTTTTAACCCCTCTATCCCCTCTACTAACACACACCCAGCTCCTACACTTGAACACAAATACTGAGAGCCCTGAACGTGCCAGGAACAGTCTCTCTCAACATTATTGTTATTAATATAACACCATGTAATAATTACAATAATATATAAAACAGGTAAAATAATGCCAGTAATGTAACAGTATGCTACAGCTGGGAGGAACAATTCCCGGGAAAGCTCTGCTCCATCCAAGGACAGCACATGCTTTGGGGACATTGCCTGCCTGTGCTGAGGGAGATGTAGGAACCAAGACAGTAGTGCTCTGTGTTTTTATTTAAAGGCTCATAATCTCAACAGGTGTGGAGCAGAGGATAGTGGACAGAGTAGCCTCACGTCTGAAGTCCCTGCTTCAGGGCGGGGCTGTGTTAGAAAATCTTAATGAAAGAGGATGTGGTGTTCTTTTTACACTAACGAAGCTTGTTTCCCGTGGTCCCATTTGAAGAAATGGCTGAGTTGTTTTAGCTGAAATTTTCCTGAGACAACACAGGCCATGGACAGACACCCAACATAGAAACTTTCTGCCCATACCACTGGTCAATGTTATCAGCAACTTTAAACAAGACTTGATAAGAGGAAGGGTCAGGTAAACTCAGCTATTAGTATTCCTCCCTGTGCCTCTCATAATGAGATCTAGTCTTGTTCGTCTTGCTGGGTCAGCAGTTTTATAGCTAGGTGAGACACTGGAGAAGCCATATGTACCTTCAGAAAGCTGTAATATTTAGCTGTCCTTTTTGTTTTGTGGTGGAGGCAGCTATGTAAAAGAACAGAGGATATCAGCAGGATGGCTTGTGGAGTGGAGGAAGGACACCTACGTCCTCTCTGAGCACCCACCTCTCTTATTGCTGCCAGTGATGGGTCTGTAACACCGGTGAATCAACAATGGGATTTGTGCTTGCCACTGAAAATGTGACCATGGAAGCAGCTGGACAAAGCCTAGGTCAGAATCAGCAGGAACAAATGTGGCTGCGTGTCTTTTCTTGCAGTTCGGATATCCATATCCTGAGAAAATTGGGCACTGTCCAAAATAGGCAAAGTGTTCTTATATTTGCCAGCTCAAGAGCTGCTTCATTAGTGATATCAAGAGGGAAAACACAGATGTCAGCGAGGGCAGGCTGTCTCGGTCCATGCTTATTTGTGTTTTGGATTTGCTATGAGCAGGGCTCTGTGACCCAGCAGCATGAGCTCCAGCACCTCGCTCTGCAGGGGGTGTTGGGGAAGGGCTTGGCAACGAGGGTCTTCAGGGGAAGAAGATCCAGCTCTGTGGCTTTATTTCTACAGCCTGTGCAGTAGATCTCTGGACAGAAGTCTGAGGCCATCATCTGATTCAAGGTCCTCACTAGCAATGCCAATGCTCATGGAGTCATTGCTTCCCCCTTACATCTCCAACCATTCCTTCCTTCAGCTGCATCTCAGCACACCGCCACGTCTGCAGCACCAGCACGATGGGTTACAGAGCCAAGTGTTGAACCCCATCAGGGACCTTATCTAGGCTGAAAAACCAATATAGTAGGAGGAGAAGAGGGCTAGATCTCTTTAAACGGGTGTTGCCACGAAAAGCCCTTCAGGAAAATGCAGCCCTCAGGGTTCAGACGGCCAGCCACGAGCATGACCGGTACTGCCTGGATGTGTGAGCACGGGGCCCCCCTGGTCCTGCCTGCCTTTCCCCAGCAGAGCAGGTGGGCACCAGGCACCGTATAGTCTGTGGCTGTACCAGTGTGTCCAGATGTCCTGAAGCCTGCTCAGGGCTGGAAACCCCAGACAAATGCCCATAGGCCATCCAGATGACCGTTTGAGGTGGGAAAAGCAAATGTGCCAAAGGAAACCTGGCTGCATGGTTGCCCCGCTTTGTTCCACCGACCAGGTCTGTTCCTGTGTTCAGAGATAATCTTCATGTGGAAAAGAAGAAGGGGGGTGCCTTTCTGCCCCGACTTTGTTCACTACTCAATGATAAATGAAAGTGGTTGGGAAAGTGCCCTTCCTTAACTTCAAATTTTTCCCCTGTGTCAGAAATACAGGTCTTAGCAAGCTGGTTCCCTTGAAAGCTTCTGGTGATAAAGAAGGTTGGACTCGATGATCTTAAAGGTCTTTTCCAACCTAAACAATTCTATGATTCTATAAGGAGCAGTTGTGTGAGCTACCAGCTGCAGCACTATCCAGGGGAAATCTGAGGGAGGGGAAATGGGTTCATCAAGACCACCCGGAGCTCTGTGTGCCACTGAAGGGACTGATGAGCAACAGGCAGAAAGAAGCCGTGAAAGGTAAAGTTTCCAGGAGCAATAGGGAAACAGTCATTGCACAGGATTTCACTGGTAAATTCGCTTTGCAAATACAAAAACTCCCAGAAGTGGACAGCACCCACAGTGTTACGCCCTAATAAAACCTCTCCCTCAAATCACAGCCATGGACCCCAATTCTACTTGCAGTTCCACTTCCTCTTACATGGCTTTTGGGCTTCCCACTGCTGCCATAGCTGACGGCTGCTCCTGCTTCAGAACCTCCTGCAGCCCAAGCTCTGCTTACTCAGTTGGTGAAATAGGTTGTTGCATGTGCTTGTCTTTTTGAACTTCACCACTCACTTCAACCACAGCCCTGAAAGAGCTGCCCACACATGGATGTGGGCTGAACCCCAGGCAAATAGCCAGTGATAGTCAGAGCTCAGTTAAAAAGCAGGGGGCATAGTAAAAGCATGAGTGCGAGCTTTCATGGTGAAAAGGAACAGTAAATTGAGCCTTAAGCACTACATGTCTCTCTTACACTTAATTTAACACTCATTCTGACAGCTCCTGGTGATGCAGACCTTTTATCTGCTGGCTGCAGCCTCTTCCGCAGCTGTGACTCAGCTGGCCCTTGCCTACATGCCTTGTTTGAGCCGGAACATCTCCAAGAGGCCCTAATAAAGTTCAGTCCCCATGGCCCCAGATGTTTCTGACTTCTCTAGGCATGATTGCATCAAGCAAAGCCCAGGAAGAACAGTTCCCAGTCACTCATTGTTTGGGAAGGGGAAGAAGCACTGCTTCAGGCCTAAGCTTACTTGTGGCCAGGAAAACACCTCCAGGCTGTTGTCTGTCCTCCCCGTCCCGTGTCCCCTGTCTTTGCATTTGAGGACCTGCATGTTTTATTACATTAGCACCACTCGAGGAATTGCATTCGCTAGTCCGTTTCTGTTGGACGGGGACAGGGGAAAACAAAGCTGTGAAGGCTTGACGGTGCTGCCGTGCATCGGTCTGTAGGTAGGAAGTTTGGTTGGTGATGAAAATATTAGCATTTCCTTCGTAAATGGGCTTTCCACCCAGCGTTGTGGTCCCCCGGCCTCTCCCTCTTGGCAGGAGAGCTCTGCTACTGAGAGAAGCCACCCCACTGACCGCTCTTGTGCCACCCATGGCAACATTGCTGTCTAAGCCCATGGAGAACCAGTCTGAGTAGGTAGAATTTAGAAAAAATATAAAATAAAATTAAGCAGATCTTTAAAAGAACAAACAGAAAAGCTTTGTTGTCAGATCTGTTCCCTGCACTGGCTCATTAAAGGCTTCAATGAGGATTATACCAGGGCGAGGGTGGCCCCACTTGCTCCTGTCCTTGCATCGCCCCTGCCCTGGCCCTGCCCAGCTGCTGGCTGGGTGACACAAAGCACTTGAGCAGGGGACACCGGATGCAAAATAAACCAGGTGAAATCTGGGAGGCAGGATGTCGTAAGCTGTTTGACCATGCGAACGCTTGGGACAGCTCGAAGCAGGGAATGAACAACCAGGTAAAGGGAAGTGATGCTGAGCTCAGATCCCCAAGACTTGTCAAAGAAGGTCCCTGGGATGTTCAGGGGAATTCTTGTGTGCTGCAGGCCACACATTGCTGCCTGAAGGCCCAGGGTTGGAGATCTGAGAGCTTGTTTGCCCTTTTTTCCTGAAACACTGCGAGTTAGTGTTATAAAACATACAACTTCTCTCCAACCACTTGCCTGCGTCCCTCTGCGGGCTGAAGCCATTCATCTCAGCCTGAAGCTCCTTCAGGGGGGAAACGAATGCAATTGCAATGGTTTGGCCTGCATGCCCTGCCTCCTCCAGCCATCAATGTCCCCTCATACAGCTAAAAAACTGCCAGTGAGGAGAGCTCCTGCAGATGGTGCAGCTCCCTCACGGCATCGCCTGCACCAGCACTTGGTGTGCACTGTGAAGCGCATGGCCAGGTTGTGTAAAAGCTGATGGGTCTAAAGCCCCTCTGAAAGGAGCAGACTGAAATTCGGTTGCCTGCAAAGCCAGCAAACATCCCCACTAGCCAAGGCTCTGGCTGCAGCAGCCGGCGCCTTCCCCGGAGCCAGCAAGAGGCTGGAGGGTCCCCGAGGTACCAGCCCTGCACCATGCTGGGGACCGGGCAAAGCTCATGGTCTGTCAGGGAGACGAGGGGGCTTTACTGGAAAAATTGAGATGCACAAGGGCTCAGAGGGAGAAAAGGACTCCAGAGGGCTGGTTGGAAGTGGTGTTCACCGGGCTGGCCGGCTGCCCGCAGTGGCTGCAGCTACACAGAGCTTTCTAGGTTTAAGAGGTCAAGAAAAAACTGCCAAAAGATGGGGAGCGTAAGAGGAGGGA
This sequence comes from Gymnogyps californianus, assembly GCF_018139145.2. Taxonomy (NCBI): domain Eukaryota; kingdom Metazoa; phylum Chordata; class Aves; order Accipitriformes; family Cathartidae; genus Gymnogyps; species Gymnogyps californianus. Next base: position 162,627,272 of record NC_059471.1, read on the forward strand.
TGGCCACTGACTGTGCAAAGGCCTGTCTGAAGAGCATAGAAAGGTGAATTTAGGAGTGGAGGGAACTGAGGCGACGGTCTGCAGCCACCCTGTGCCGCCCGCCCCCCACCTTCACCCTTAGCAGGTGCCCAGAGGCGGTTTTGGTCCTGACTTGGCCACTTTCCTCCAAGCAGGAAATTAAGAAATGTGTCCATTTCTTCCTCAAGAGGAAAATAAAACAAAAACAGAGCAAAAGCCTCCACTTGGGATTACAGGAATGAAAGATGGGCAATGGGAAACACTATTTCCAGTGCTGGGAAATGCAGTTGTCATGTCAACCAGCTGCCATCAGCGGTCCCACACGGCATGATAAATGGCATCGGGCTTGGCAGGGAAGCCTGCTGGCCTGTGCCAGCCAAATCCCTATGGGAAGAGAAGAGAGCTTGAGGACGAGTTCATCTACACCGAAACGTGGGTGGCTTTGGAGAGCATCAGCTACCAGTGTCCCCAGCGGTACCTGGTGACACTGGCCCCGGTGGAGCACCGCAGCTAGTAGCATGCTGCTGGGTGGATGCTGTGAGCACCAGGTGCCACCAGCACCCCAAACCCACCCACACAGATTGCTCTTGAGGGCAGCAAGAGATTTCAAGGTGAAAGCCTTCGTGGTGACCTTTTCCTTTCACAAGCCGCAAAGCTGACATCCTGTTCAGCTCAGTCTGAGATATGATCAGGGATCAAAAAAAAAGAAGCAAAAGAGCTGAAAGAGGTGAATGTCCCGAAAGCCCTGGGTGTGCACTTGTACCCACTGGGAGTTTTCCTTCACCTGACGCAGCTGAAGAAAAGCCACTGAGAAACCACGAGGGCTCCTTCAACAGCATCCACGCCAGCTACGTGCCTGCTGAAGCCACTACCTCATTGACCTCTGCCAGTGACTGAGGGTTGAAAACCCCAGTGGGCAGCTTTGCTCAAAAATAAACGTCGTAAACACTTTGGCTGTGACATCTTTGTAGCCCAGAGAATATATAGGTGGGGACTCCCCTGCTACAGTGCCAGCAGCTGCGCAGGATAACGTGCTGATTTCTGTATCCCAGAGAAGCTGGGGTGCTGATTCCCCTCCTTTGAAGAAGCCAAAATTGCAATTTCTGTTGCAAAAGTAACCTTAAATAGTAACACCCTTGCAGCAGCCTCGCACGCTGTCCTAGGGGAGACATTACATGCTTGTTTTGAAAAAGCAGTGTTTTCAGACAGGTGAACAACCACCTTTCCCTTCAGATTTAAATAGATTTCCTTAATAAAATATGAGTTTGTCCCTATTTTGGGGGCTAGTTGGATCGTTTGATTGCTCACGCATCGGACGTGAAGGACTCTGATGCATTGAAAGCAAATACGCCAAGCAGAGTGGCTTGAGAGAAGAAATAGCAACTTAGCCCCTTTCTGATGGCTGGTGACAGTATCTAATGCCATGGTGATGGTGGGCTTTTAAAATACAGAGGACAATTATTGTGTCCTTCTGCCCATATAAAATAGAGGACTATTGTTGTGCCCTTCTGCCCACACCTATGTTTGCAAGCCTTGCAACCCAGCCCTTCCCAGGAGGCAGGGGAAGGGCAAAGCCCGTAGCAGTTTATTTACTTGGCTTCATTGGCGTGTATTTTTGTCCTCTGCTGTACAGCTTGCATTTTGTTTTCATACTGCTGTAAGAATCAATGCAAGTTAATTATGTTTAAAAGGGACAGGAATATTGCTCGCAGATGTACTAGATCTTGGTCCTCCCGGCAAACTCTAATTTCCACAGATTAAGTTGTTTTCTAAACTGTGGATGTAATTAATAACAGCCAAAGGGCATTTTAAGCAAGAGTATTTAAGCAAAGAACAAAAGGGAAATTCCGTGGGAAATCAGCTTCACTTTTATTGTTAAAAAGATGATTTAAACTAAAGTATTCAGCTTCATCAGTGATGTCATGGCTAAAATTACCAATAAATAAAATTAAAAAGCCTGACAAACTTGCTCTGCTATTATCTAGCTGCTCCAAGGAGCTTTTGCCATCCTGTGGCCACTGCCCTGGTACAGCAGAAACAAAGAGAAACTGCTTTTGGCCAGCAGCTCCCCTCTGGCAACCCGGCCCGTAGCTGCTGCCAGAGGAGCTGGGGCCTGGCCGAGCAGGCAGGCACGGATACTGAGGAGCAGCAGCTTGGCTGCTGGAGCACCTCGGCCACCCCAGCCCTGCATTTCAGCAGGCAGGATTTCGTCCTCACACCTCCGGGTTTCATGCCGGCCGCCTCCGTGGCGGTTATACCAGCAGCTCCCCAGCTGTTTGGGTTGGCGCCCCTTTCCCACAGCGTCAGGAACGGAGGTGGGACACCACGTCCTGCTCATGTGGACGTCCCCACGTGTCCCCTGTCCCTTCCCAGTGTCTGGGTAATGATGGATGGTGTGATGTGCACAGCTCTCTCCTAAGCTGCAAACAGAGGGAGAAAGGAGGGAGATTGTGGGACATGGTTTCAGCACCCACTGTGCTGTTCCCACGATGCACCTGGTACAAGATTGTCAGGAAGAGAGAAAAACACAGGGTTTTTGGGAAACTCTCAGCCTAGGAAACACCCACAAAGAAACCAAGGTGACGGTACTCCCTTCCCATAGGGTCCTCTAAAGCAGGAACAGGTCCCGGGGGCAGGTATGGCCAGCACTGCAAGGCATGGGGCAAGGACAGGAGTCCCTTCAGCCGCAGTGAAACCCCCACGTCCGAGCACAGCTCCATCACCACAGCTCAGTCCCAGCCTCCACATTGTCGCCAGCCTGGGGCTGGGACTGCTGCCAGAGCCTGTGCACAGCTCCCCGTTCCCAAATCCCCCGGCACTGCTGAAGGCCTCTCCTGAACATCTCTCACTGATTGAATTTGCCTTTGCTGAAGTATCGTCAGGTCCCAGCAGCTGCCGTGGGGCCAGGAGATGACAGGAGCTGTGAGCTGTCACCGAAAAGATGGGTTTTCTGTTGCCAATAAATGGATATCATTGGGCAAGTTGATCCAAGAAGAGGGAAAAGGGGAAAACCAGCAGGAGAAAAGATCAGTGTGTTTCCCTGCCAGCACTAGCGGGTCCTGCTAAAACTGCAGCCTGAACTCCTGTCAAGAAGAGCTGAATTGGCACAAAATTAACTGAGGGAGGGAAAATGAGAGAGGGAGTGGGAAAACAGAGGCGGGATGAACGGGAAAAGCAGGAGAGCAGCAATCCCTGCCACCAGTCCCCACAGCAGCTCCTCCAAAGGGCTTCATAGGCTCTCACCCACCTGCCCTCACACATGTACTCGCAATGAAAAGTGGTATGTTGTACAAAAACATCGTGGCTTCATTTCCTTCTTTCCCATCACTAACTCTTGGCACAGTGACTCCCTCACCGGCAGCTTTTGTGCACACAGGGTGTCTGACACCTGCTAAAACGGAGCCAGCCTTTTCTCTAAGCGCACCCCTCTCGCTGGTTGCAGGGCTGCTGGCATGCTGAGGGGATGAAGCTGCCGATTGTCTGAGACAAATATTTCGGCACAAAGCAGAATTAGTGGGAGGGTGGGTTGGGATGGAGGCAGGAGGAAGCAAAGCCATATGGGTGTGAAATGCCAGGAGCACCGAACGATGGCTAGGATGGGTGAAGAAGGGCTTTTATTATTAAGAACAGCTAAAAGAGAGGGGGGCACCTGTCCCTTAACTTCAGAGCCCGGAAGAAGGAGCCCATCCGTTTGCACCCGTAACCCATCTGCACTTGCCGAGGCTGCTGGTGGACGTGCACGTCTGCGGTGTCAGATTCCAAACTTGAAAATAACCAGTGCCCCTTGCATCGGCTGTCACCTCCGGAAGGGCCAGCAAACTCACCCGGGGCACTGAGGGAGCAGCCAGCCAGTGAGAAATGCCATGGGCGAGGGGCAGGAGACTGATGAGCACAGAGGAGGGGGGAACTGGTGGCGACCGAGCAGGCACAAGGTGGGCGGAAAGTCCGCCGGGAGCAGGGGCAGGAAGGGAAGGATGCTCACTCAGGATCCTTCCTCATCACAGCTTCCTAACGACTCCCGGGATCCACCTACACCTGCTCCTCCACAAACATCACCGGAGTTGTGTAGGCACGGCATGGGGGACACGCTGTGGTCTGGCACTGGGTCCCCGCTGCCCTGCACCATGCAGTTGGGATGTCATTGAGGGCGGCAGGGACGAGCCTCGAGCAGACAGTTCCCGCTGTACCCATACAGCGGCTTTTCTGTTTCAGCCAGGTTTGCCTCAGCATGACCGCACATGGACGTTGCATTCCCAGACGTGGAGGATCAGACGAGCTGGGTTTGGCCTGTGAAGTGTTACATGGCTTCAGGCTCATTCTCTTTAGTTTTTGCTATGTCACATTGCTGCAGTTCTCAAGCACAGCAGAGCCAGCAACGCTGGGGGTCCCTCCAAGCACGAAGGTATGGCTGCCTTATTGATCTTCATGAGAACCAGCCTTTGGTGGAAACCTCAGAGCCGCTGTTGGTCCCAAATGACTCCAATATACTGCTTTTCGGGGCCGATCGCAAAGCTGCTCTAGGAGGCAGGGATGCTAATGGACCAGGTGCAAGGGAAGGAAAAGTGCAGAGGGCTTTTGCCAAAGGGTTTATTGTTTTGCCAGTTGCATTTTACCAGCAGATACTTTGCGATACCCTTACGTGCGCGTCCGGGTGTGTGAAAGTCCCTCGAGCCATGCGTTGTGCAAAGGGAGCGAGTGACGATGATGATGATGCCAGCCTCCACAGGGCCTCCGGGGTGAGAGGCAGGAGCTGGCAGGTGACAGCAGCAGTGCACAGGCTGCAGTACGAGCAGGGGGCAGAAATGGCAGCAGGTTTGCACAGGGATTAGCCACCCGCTCACCTTCAAGGCAACCAGCAGCACCACTCGCCTCTTCTACCCAGCCCTTCTCTGCCGGGAGGTTGCCCCCTGCGGCGCAGCTGGGATGAAGTGCAAGGCTGCAGGTTCAGCCCAGCACCATCCCTGCCTGTGCGGGAGGGGGTCTCGCTGCCGATTTTTTGGTGGTGGCATTAGAAATCAGTCTCCAGAAAGGCTGCTTTGGTTGCCTTTCACTTATTTAATTTTTCCCGCATTTTATTTTTCCTGCGTATTTGCATGTTTCCAGGGAGAAGATTTGGGGTTATTTTTTCATTTTGGGGCTGTTTGGCCTTTTCTTTTTTTTAACACTTGTGTAAAGAAAATACGGGTTGTGAAAAGAAAGGGCCTAGAAAAGGCAGACATACCACCTCCTTCAGGCAGCAGGAGAGTGCCTGGCTCACCCTGCCATGGGGCCATCAGCCCCTCACGGACACATCTGTCTGTGAAAGCTGACAGGAATTAAAGAATAACGTGGCTTTACCCAAACAGCATACATGGGTTCGCCTGTTCCTGCAATTACGTGGTCAGAAAATTAATTTTGATCAACTGCTCCTGAATACCTTCCTGTGCAAGCAAAACCTGGCGGGATTTCTTCCCTCTGCTATCACTGGGGAATCTCAAAGGGGATGAAACTTGTCCCTGAGAGGCCCTGAAGGTGCTTTACAAAACCACCGCGAGGCACAAGGACCTTTGCGTAAGGGAGAACTGGATTCCTCGCCCGTCCCATCCGGGAACACCGGGGACCGCTCCATCCGGACGTGCTTCGGCTTACGGGGATGTAGCGACGGCTTCTCCTGCCCCACCTGCGCCAGCTCCATCCACCCTGCACTGCCGGGCCAGCGGGCTGACACCTGCCTCAGGCTTCTATCTGCTTTAATGAACAACTGATCTACCCAAGAATTAAACTTGTGAATGCTTGGAGAAGTGGTCTAGGTTGTGAAGGGAGGTGGAAATTGTACGTATGTGACTTGCCAGTGAAATTATAAGGGCCATCTTATATTTCAAAAATATTTAAACTACCCACCATTAATTTTGTATCAGTGATCTACACATACTATTTAATACAAGATGGGTGGCTGCTGTCTGATTTCAACCCAGAGACCTGCCTGAGAATTGATCCAGAACAAGAGGTACTTGCTTTGAAAAAATCAACACCGATCCCACAACTTTTCTCAATCAGCATCACAAATTGGAGCCATCCAGTATTTTTAACCAAACAGCCCAAATTTCACAAGACCAGTTCTCAATCCAGACAAGAGTCCCAAGCTCTTGTTTGCGTTCTAGAAGAAGCCACAGATTTATTTTCCTTTTGTTTTCTGACACACACATGAGGTTTTAGAAGTCGACAACTGACCCAGTGCTAAGAGTTTTCAGACATGTCTGGCTGTAGCCCACCTTCGGGGTAAGGCTTGCCCGACAGCGGTGGAAGGAGGCAGGAGAGGTGATGGTCCCCAACCCTTCAGGACAGGGAGCTGCTCAACTCCTGCCTGCAAACAAACCGCTCTGCTCTACGACAGACTCCCAAAGCTGCCCACCCCGGCTTAGTAGCAAGCCCGGGAGGAAGGGAAAATGGATGCAATACGTCGGACATGAAACATCAGTAGCGAGTGCAAGGAGGGGGCAGATGAAAACTGTTCATCAGCTGCTCATGTGAGTGGGCAGAAGCCAGCCTGAACTCGTTCACTGGCTGCACATGGTGGGGTCTTTCTTTTCCTAACCTGGACTGTGTGCTCTCGCCTTGGGCAAAGCAGCAGGGGACACTCCGCTGCTGGGCACTCCTGGCCAAAGTCACCCCTTGACCCATCCCGCTTGGCTTCTGCAAGATCCATCTGCAATGCTGCAACTCCCTTAAGTGCTGTGATAGTCCAGATAAGGATGACCACAAGAAAAACGCATAAGTATTTTTAGCTCCAATACTATTTTTTTTTTTGCTGGGTCCACTATGAAAAAGGATGAGGGGAAAGATTACTCATTCTCTGTAAAATTACTAATTCTCTCCTGAGGAGAATTAGTTCAGCCAGTTGACTCCCCCTCACCCCAGCCTCGCATCCTAAGACTGAAAAGCAGAGAGAAAAATTATGCCCCTATTTTGCACAAATAACTCCAGCCATTGAGAAGGAAACTATTTTTCTACTATGTGTATTTTCTCTCCTTTTCTGCCTAGTACCAATCCTAGCAAAGTGACACATGGGAAACTAAACAAGGAACTTCACATTTGCTTTCCATTGGAAAGTGTTTAAAGCTTAAGGTTTCCACCTATTACCGTGACAAAAAGGAGTTTGCACAGTGAAGGTAGAAAGAGGAAAGGAGGCCCTTTCTTCCTTTTTTGTTTGCGTCTTTTTAAATGATCAACACTAGAGAGCAGAACTATAAAATAATGGCTCGATAGAGACTGTCCTCATTCCTGCCAGATCTTTTCTCAGTAAAAGAGCTAGTAAGATCTCTGATGTCTTCTACATAACCAGCACGCCAAACTTGCCTTTCCAGGGATTCCTCTACTGAAAATAATCATAAGTGAGTTCAAACCGTACTTGCATTCCTTGCATTTTTTACCTATATTCCATAATAGCGATCACTGCAACGATGGACGGAAAATACAAACTCACCATAAGATGCAGCATCATACAAGGAACAATCAGTAGGAGACCAGGAGGAAGGCAGCTTTTGTAGTCCCTGCAATTTTTTGCTTCTCTTACCAGACTCCTTGCAAGACGGGGCAGGAATAAATCATTACCAGTTGTAATGGTACTGGTACAGCATAGACTCCTGTCCAGAAGCAGCCAATTGCATCAAACAACTCAGCCTGGCTCATCAAAGCCGCCGTCACAGGGGGAATTCCTGGGCTTACATCATCTCTGGGCAGAGTTGTTGAGGTTTGGGAGGTCTCCTAAAGGTCCCCCACTGGCTGAGAGGGCTCAGCACGCTCCCCCAGCCACAAGCTGCATCATAACCAAGAGAAGAAAGATGTTAAATTGCCATCCCAGGTTATTCAAAGCCTGTCCCGGTGGTAACGCTGGGCTTTTCTAAGCATCTCCGCCTGTGGTTAATAAAAACAGGAACCGCGTTGGGTTCACATCTCTGACTACGTGCTTTTTTTCTGCAGCTGTGTCTAGATTGGAGCAATGCATTGTAAGTGAGCATCAAGTTGTAATTCCTTGTAATAGTACCACCAGTATAGACAGGGTTATGAGAGCGTACCTGCTTTGTAAGCTGCCAGAGACAGACTTTGTTTGCTGTAACTTGCCCTGAACTTAATTTGGCCATGTCTTGGCAAGCCAATGGTATTCTGTCAGCAGTGATTGCTCCAAAAGTCTGCGCTGAACCGGCTTACTTTTCAAGCTTAAAAGCAGGTCACATTCACATGGCATTTGCATTGACCCCAAAGCACTGAACAAGGAAATTATTTTTATAAAGTTCTCTCCTCTCGGGGAGCGTGGTCAGATGTTATCTCCATGATTTACCCATCATGAGACAGACAAAAGGACCATATTTTGCTGTGAAATCAAGCGTGTTTCCTTTTCTACACAGCATGAGACACCTGGGAAAGGTTTACAACATGGTCTGAACCGAACTAAGATGGCTGGAAGATTGCAGAGCCCATGCTGTCGAGCTTGGTAGCCCACATACCTTCTTGAGGAGCTACTCAAGGTCTCTTCACGTCGACCAAACTGCACTGTATGCCCTGTGCTCAGTTTTGTATCACACAGTAGAGCCAATTGGATGTTGGGCAAAGTGCACACCGCTAACCACATGGCCCAGCTTGCAACACAGACACCGGTCATTTAATGGGACCCATCATCCTCACACCACAGGCCACAGCTTCACTTCTGGTTATATACTGGCCAAGGGGCTTGGGAGTCCTTCAGCAAAGAGGGCTGCAGCGAGGAAACAATAGAAAGCAATTCCTCCAGCCTGTGCCTGAGAGATGCCTGGGAAGGAGAGGGGCTGGGAGGAAGCCCTGGGCAGGAGAAGTTGCTCTGGTGGGCCACAGCCAGCCCTTTGGACATGGCTGGTGCCTCTGCTCTTGGGGGTAGCTGGCCGAGCAGGGTCTGGGGAGGCTCTGCCACAGCACTGCTGCTGCCACCCCCTGCCAAGGGCAGTGAGAAGTCTTTCTGTGTGGCATTGGAAAGCCGAGCTTCATGCTCAGGCATCATATCATACATCACATTAGCCTCTCAAGCAGCTAGGGAGGGACAGTCAAGATTCATTAATGTGGTTTTAACATTAATTATGTTTGTAGAG